>NW_026577985.1:0-4800000 GCF_029603195.1 Condylostylus longicornis
ATAATGATAATGATAATGATAATGATAATGATAATGATAATGATAATGATAATGATAATGATAATGATAATGATAATGATAATGATAATGATAATGATAATGATAATGATAATGATAATGATAATGATAATGATAATGATAATGATAATGATAATGATAATGATAATGATAATGATAATGATAATGATAATGATAATGATAATGATAATGATAATGATAATGATAATGATAATGATAATGATAATGATAATGATAATGATAATGATAATGATAATGATAATGATAATGATAATGATAATGATAATGATAATGATAATGATAATGATAATGATAATGATAATGATAATGATAATGATAATGATAATGATAATGATAATGATAATGATAATGATAATGATAATGATAATGATAATGATAATGATAATGATAATGATAATGATAATGATAATGATAATGATAATGATAATGATAATGATAATGATAATGATAATGATAATGATAATGATAATGATGAATGATAATGATAATGATAATGATAATGATAATGATAATGATAATGATAATGATAATGATAATGATAATGATAATGATAATGATAATGATAATGATAATGATAATGATAATGATAATGATAATGATAATGATAATGATAATGATAATGATAATGATAATGATAATGATAATGATAATGATAATGATAATGATAATGATAATGATAATGATAATGATAATGATAATGATAATGATAATGATAATGATAATGATAATGATAATGATAATGATAATGATAATGATAATGATAATGATAATGATAATGATAATGATAATGATAATGATAATGATAATGATAATGATAATGATAATGATAATGATAATGATAATGATAATGATAATGATAATGATAATGATAATGATAATGATAATGATAATGATAATGATAATGATAATGATAATGATAATGATAATGATAATGATAATGATAATGATAATGATAATGATAATGATAATGATAATGATAATGATAATGATAATGATAATGATAATGATAATGATAATGATAATGATAATGATAATGATAATGATAATGATAATGATAATGATAATGATAATGATAATGATAATGATAATGATAATGATAATGATAATGATAATGATAATGATAATGATAATGATAATGATAATGATAATGATAATGATAATGATAATGATAATGATAATGATAATGATAATGATAATGATAATGATAATGATAATGATAATGATAATGATAATGATAATGATAATGATAATGATAATGATAATGATAATGATAATGATAATGATAATGATAATGATAATGATAATGATAATGATAATGATAATGATAATGATAATGATAATGATAATGATAATGATAATGATAATGATAATGATAATGATAATGATAATGATAATGATAATGATAATGATAATGATAATGATAATGATAATGATAATGATAATGATAATGATAATGATAATGATAATGATAATGATAATGATAATGATAATGATAATGATAATGATAATGATAATGATAATGATAATGATAATGATAATGATAATGATAATGATAATGATAATGATAATGATAATGATAATGATAATGATAATGATAATGATAATGATAATGATAATGATAATGATAATGATAATGATAATGATAATGATAATGATAATGATAATGATAATGATAATGATAATGATAATGATAATGATAATGATAATGATAATGATAATGATAATGATAATGATAATGATAATGATAATGATAATGATAATGATAATGATAATGATAATGATAATGATAATGATAATGATAATGATAATGATAATGATAATGATAATGATAATGATAATGATAATGATAATGATAATGATAATGATAATGATAATGATAATGATAATGATAATGATAATGATAATGATAATGATAATGATAATGATAATGATAATGATAATGATAATGATAATGATAATGATAATGATAATGATAATGATAATGATAATGATAATGATAATGATAATGATAATGATAATGATAATGATAATGATAATGATAATGATAATGATAATGATAATGATAATGATAATGATAATGATAATGATAATGATAATGATAATGATAATGATAATGATAATGATAATGATAATGATAATGATAATGATAATGATAATGATAATGATAATGATAATGATAATGATAATGATAATGATAATGATAATGATAATGATAATGATAATGATAATGATAATGATAATGATAATGATAATGATAATGATAATGATAATGATAATGATAATGATAATGATAATGATAATGATAATGATAATGATAATGATAATGATAATGATAATGATAATGATAATGATAATGATAATGATAATGATAATGATAATGATAATGATAATGATAATGATAATGATAATGATAATGATAATGATAATGATAATGATAATGATAATGATAATGATAATGATAATGATAATGATAATGATAATGATAATGATAATGATAATGATAATGATAATGATAATGATAATGATAATGATAATGATAATGATAATGATAATGATAATGATAATGATAATGATAATGATAATGATAATGATAATGATAATGATAATGATAATGATAATGATAATGATAATGATAATGATAATGATAATGATAATGATAATGATAATGATAATGATAATGATAATGATAATGATAATGATAATGATAATGATAATGATAATGATAATGATAATGATAATGATAATGATAATGATAATGATAATGATAATGATAATGATAATGATAATGATAATGATAATGATAATGATAATGATAATGATAATGATAATGATAATGATAATGATAATGATAATGATAATGATAATGATAATGATAATGATAATGATAATGATAATGATAATGATAATGATAATGATAATGATAATGATAATGATAATGATAATGATAATGATAATGATAATGATAATGATAATGATAATGATAATGATAATGATAATGATAATGATAATGATAATGATAATGATAATGATAATGATAATGATAATGATAATGATAATGATAATGATAATGATAATGATAATGATAATGATAATGATAATGATAATGATAATGATAATGATAATGATAATGATAATGATAATGATAATGATAATGATAATGATAATGATAATGATAATGATAATGATAATGATAATGATAATGATAATGATAATGATAATGATAATGATAATGATAATGATAATGATAATGATAATGATAATGATAATGATAATGATAATGATAATGATAATGATAATGATAATGATAATGATAATGATAATGATAATGATAATGATAATGATAATGATAATGATAATGATAATGATAATGATAATGATAATGATAATGATAATGATAATGATAATGATAATGATAATGATAATGATAATGATAATGATAATGATAATGATAATGATAATGATAATGATAATGATAATGATAATGATAATGATAATGATAATGATAATGATAATGATAATGATAATGATAATGATAATGATAATGATAATGATAATGATAATGATAATGATAATGATAATGATAATGATAATGATAATGATAATGATAATGATAATGATAATGATAATGATAAATAATGATAATGATAATGATAATGATAATGATAATGATAATGATAATGATAATGATAATGATAATGATAATGATAATGATAATGATAATGATAATGATAATGATAATGATAATGATAATGATAATGATAATGATAATGATAATGATAATGATAATGATAATGATAATGATAATGATAATGATAATGATAATGATAATGATAATGATAATGATAATGATAATGATAATGATAATGATAATGATAATGATAATGATAATGATAATGATAATGATAATGATAATGATAATGATAATGATAATGATAATGATAATGATAATGATAATGATAATGATAATGATAATGATAATGATAATGATAATGATAATGATAATGATAATGATAATGATAATGATAATGATAATGATAATGATAATGATAATGATAATGATAATGATAATGATAATGATAATGATAATGATAATGATAATGATAATGATAATGATAATGATAATGATAATGATAATGATAATGATAATGATAATGATAATGATAATGATAATGATAATGATAATGATAATGATAATGATAATGATAATGATAATGATAATGATAATGATAATGATAATGATAATGATAATGATAATGATAATGATAATGATAATGATAATGATAATGATAATGATAATGATAATGATAATGATAATGATAATGATAATGATAATGATAATGATAATGATAATGATAATGATAATGATAATGATAATGATAATGATAATGATAATGATAATGATAATGATAATGATAATGATAATGATAATGATAATGATAATGATAATGATAATGATAATGATAATGATAATGATAATGATAATGATAATGATAATGATAATGATAATGATAATGATAATGATAATGATAATGATAATGATAATGATAATGATAATGATAATGATAATGATAATGATAATGATAATGATAATGATAATGATAATGATAATGATAATGATAATGATAATGATAATGATAATGATAATGATAATGATAATGATAATGATAATGATAATGATAATGATAATGATAATGATAATGATAATGATAATGATAATGATAATGATAATGATAATGATAATGATAATGATAATGATAATGATAATGATAATGATAATGATAATGATAATGATAATGATAATGATAATGATAATGATAATGATAATGATAATGATAATGATAATGATAATGATAATGATAATGATAATGATAATGATAATGATAATGATAATGATAATGATAATGATAATGATAATGATAATGATAATGATAATGATAATGATAATGATAATGATAATGATAATGATAATGATAATGATAATGATAATGATAATGATAATGATAATGATAATGATAATGATAATGATAATGATAATGATAATGATAATGATAATGATAATGATAATGATAATGATATAATGATAATGATAATGATAATGATAATGATAATGATAATGATAATGATAATGATAATGATAATGATAATGATAATGATAATGATAATGATAATGATAATGATAATGATAATGATAATGATAATGATAATGATAATGATAATGATAATGATAATGATAATGATAATGATAATGATAATGATAATGATAATGATAATGATAATGATAATGATAATGATAATGATAATGATAATGATAATGATAATGATAATGATAATGATAATGATAATGATAATGATAATGATAATGATAATGATAATGATAATGATAATGATAATGATAATGATAATGATAATGATAATGATAATGATAATGATAATGATAATGATAATGATAATGATAATGATAATGATAATGATAATGATAATGATAATGATAATGATAATGATAATGATAATGATAATGATAATGATAATGATAATGATAATGATAATGATAATGATAATGATAATGATAATGATAATGATAATGATAATGATAATGATAATGATAATGATAATGATAATGATAATGATAATGATAATGATAATGATAATGATAATGATAATGATAATGATAATGATAATGATAATGATAATGATAATGATAATGATAATGATAATGATAATGATAATGATAATGATAATGATAATGATAATGATAATGATAATGATAATGATAATGATAATGATAATGATAATGATAATGATAATGATAATGATAATGATAATGATAATGATAATGATAATGATAATGATAATGATAATGATAATGATAATGATAATGATAATGATAATGATAATGATAATGATAATGATAATGATAATGATAATGATAATGATAATGATAATGATAATGATAATGATAATGATAATGATAATGATAATGATAATGATAATGATAATGATAATGATAATGATAATGATAATGATAATGATAATGATAATGATAATGATAATGATAATGATAATGATAATGATAATGATAATGATAATGATAATGATAATGATAATGATAATGATAATGATAATGATAATGATAATGATAATGATAATGATAATGATAATGATAATGATAATGATAATGATAATGATAATGATAATGATAATGATAATGATAATGATAATGATAATGATAATGATAATGATAATGATAATGATAATGATAATGATAATGATAATGATAATGATAATGATAATGATAATGATAATGATAATGATAATGATAATGATAATGATAATGATAATGATAATGATAATGATAATGATAATGATAATGATAATGATAATGATAATGATAATGATAATGATAATGATAATGATAATGATAATGATAATGATAATGATAATGATAATGATAATGATAATGATAATGATAATGATAATGATAATGATAATGATAATGATAATGATAATGATAATGATAATGATAATGATAATGATAATGATAATGATAATGATAATGATAATGATAATGATAATGATAATGATAATGATAATGATAATGATAATGATAATGATAATGATAATGATAATGATAATGATAATGATAATGATAATGATAATGATAATGATAATGATAATGATAATGATAATGATAATGATAATGATAATGATAATGATAATGATAATGATAATGATAATGATAATGATAATGATAATGATAATGATAATGATAATGATAATGATAATGATAATGATAATGATAATGATAATGATAATGATAATGATAATGATAATGATAATGATAATGATAATGATAATGATAATGATAATGATAATGATAATGATAATGATAATGATAATGATAATGATAATGATAATGATAATGATAATGATAATGATAATGATAATGATAATGATAATGATAATGATAATGATAATGATAATGATAATGATAATGATAATGATAATGATAATGATAATGATAATGATAATGATAATGATAATGATAATGATAATGATAATGATAATGATAATGATAATGATAATGATAATGATAATGATAATGATAATGATAATGATAATGATAATGATAATGATAATGATAATGATAATGATAATGATAATGATAATGATAATGATAATGATAATGATAATGATAATGATAATGATAATGATAATGATAATGATAATGATAATGATAATGATAATGATAATGATAATGATAATGATAATGATAATGATAATGATAATGATAATGATAATGATAATGATAATGATAATGATAATGATAATGATAATGATAATGATAATGATAATGATAATGATAATGATAATGATAATGATAATGATAATGATAATGATAATGATAATGATAATGATAATGATAATGATAATGATAATGATAATGATAATGATAATGATAATGATAATGATAATGATAATGATAATGATAATGATAATGATAATGATAATGATAATGATAATGATAATGATAATGATAATGATAATGATAATGATAATGATAATGATAATGATAATGATAATGATAATGATAATGATAATGATAATGATAATGATAATGATAATGATAATGATAATGATAATGATAATGATAATGATAATGATAATGATAATGATAATGATAATGATAATGATAATGATAATGATAATGATAATGATAATGATAATGATAATGATAATGATAATGATAATGATAATGATAATGATAATGATAATGATAATGATAATGATAATGATAATGATAATGATAATGATAATGATAATGATAATGATAATGATAATGATAATGATAATGATAATGATAATGATAATGATAATGATAATGATAATGATAATGATAATGATAATGATAATGATAATGATAATGATAATGATAATGATAATGATAATGATAATGATAATGATAATGATAATGATAATGATAATGATAATGATAATGATAATGATAATGATAATGATAATGATAATGATAATGATAATGATAATGATAATGATAATGATAATGATAATGATAATGATAATGATAATGATAATGATAATGATAATGATAATGATAATGATAATGATAATGATAATGATAATGATAATGATAATGATAATGATAATGATAATGATAATGATAATGATAATGATAATGATAATGATAATGATAATGATAATGATAATGATAATGATAATGATAATGATAATGATAATGATAATGATAATGATAATGATAATGATAATGATAATGATAATGATAATGATAATGATAATGATAATGATAATGATAATGATAATGATAATGATAATGATAATGATAATGATAATGATAATGATAATGATAATGATAATGATAATGATAATGATAATGATAATGATAATGATAATGATAATGATAATGATAATGATAATGATAATGATAATGATAATGATAATGATAATGATAATGATAATGATAATGATAATGATAATGATAATGATAATGATAATGATAATGATAATGATAATGATAATGATAATGATAATGATAATGATAATGATAATGATAATGATAATGATAATGATAATGATAATGATAATGATAATGATAATGATAATGATAATGATAATGATAATGATAATGATAATGATAATGATAATGATAATGATAATGATAATGATAATGATAATGATAATGATAATGATAATGATAATGATAATGATAATGATAATGATAATGATAATGATAATGATAATGATAATGATAATGATAATGATAATGATAATGATAATGATAATGATAATGATAATGATAATGATAATGATAATGATAATGATAATGATAATGATAATGATAATGATAATGATAATGATAATGATAATGATAATGATAATGATAAGATAATGATAATGATAATGATAATGATAATGATAATGATAATGATAATGATAATGATAATGATAATGATAATGATAATGATAATGATAATGATAATGATAATGATAATGATAATGATAATGATAATGATAATGATAATGATAATGATAATGATAATGATAATGATAATGATAATGATAATGATAATGATAATGATAATGATAATGATAATGATAATGATAATGATAATGATAATGATAATGATAATGATAATGATAATGATAATGATAATGATAATGATAATGATAATGATAATGATAATGATAATGATAATGATAATGATAATGATAATGATAATGATAATGATAATGATAATGATAATGATAATGATAATGATAATGATAATGATAATGATAATGATAATGATAATGATAATGATAATGATAATGATAATGATAATGATAATGATAATGATAATGATAATGATAATGATAATGATAATGATAATGATAATGATAATGATAATGATAATGATAATGATAATGATAATGATAATGATAATGATAATGATAATGATAATGATAATGATAATGATAATGATAATGATAATGATAATGATAATGATAATGATAATGATAATGATAATGATAATGATAATGATAATGATAATGATAATGATAATGATAATGATAATGATAATGATAATGATAATGATAATGATAATGATAATGATAATGATAATGATAATGATAATGATAATGATAATGATAATGATAATGATAATGATAATGATAATGATAATGATAATGATAATGATAATGATAATGATAATGATAATGATAATGATAATGATAATGATAATGATAATGATAATGATAATGATAATGATAATGATAATGATAATGATAATGATAATGATAATGATAATGATAATGATAATGATAATGATAATGATAATGATAATGATAATGATAATGATAATGATAATGATAATGATAATGATAATGATAATGATAATGATAATGATAATGATAATGATAATGATAATGATAATGATAATGATAATGATAATGATAATGATAATGATAATGATAATGATAATGATAATGATAATGATAATGATAATGATAATGATAATGATAATGATAATGATAATGATAATGATAATGATAATGATAATGATAATGATAATGATAATGATAATGATAATGATAATGATAATGATAATGATAATGATAATGATAATGATAATGATAATGATAATGATAATGATAATGATAATGATAATGATAATGATAATGATAATGATAATGATAATGATAATGATAATGATAATGATAATGATAATGATAATGATAATGATAATGATAATGATAATGATAATGATAATGATAATGATAATGATAATGATAATGATAATGATAATGATAATGATAATGATAATGATAATGATAATGATAATGATAATGATAATGATAATGATAATGATAATGATAATGATAATGATAATGATAATGATAATGATAATGATAATGATAATGATAATGATAATGATAATGATAATGATAATGATAATGATAATGATAATGATAATGATAATGATAATGATAATGATAATGATAATGATAATGATAATGATAATGATAATGATAATGATAATGATAATGATAATGATAATGATAATGATAATGATAATGATAATGATAATGATAATGATAATGATAATGATAATGATAATGATAATGATAATGATAATGATAATGATAATGATAATGATAATGATAATGATAATGATAATGATAATGATAATGATAATGATAATGATAATGATAATGATAATGATAATGATAATGATAATGATAATGATAATGATAATGATAATGATAATGATAATGATAATGATAATGATAATGATAATGATAATGATAATGATAATGATAATGATAATGATAATGATAATGATAATGATAATGATAATGATAATGATAATGATAATGATAATGATAATGATAATGATAATGATAATGATAATGATAATGATAATGATAATGATAATGATAATGATAATGATAATGATAATGATAATGATAATGATAATGATAATGATAATGATAATGATAATGATAATGATAATGATAATGATAATGATAATGATAATGATAATGATAATGATAATGATAATGATAATGATAATGATAATGATAATGATAATGATAATGATAATGATAATGATAATGATAATGATAATGATAATGATAATGATAATGATAATGATAATGATAATGATAATGATAATGATAATGATAATGATAATGATAATGATAATGATAATGATAATGATAATGATAATGATAATGATAATGATAATGATAATGATAATGATAATGATAATGATAATGATAATGATAATGATAATGATAATGATAATGATAATGATAATGATAATGATAATGATAATGATAATGATAATGATAATGATAATGATAATGATAATGATAATGATAATGATAATGATAATGATAATGATAATGATAATGATAATGATAATGATAATGATAATGATAATGATAATGATAATGATAATGATAATGATAATGATAATGATAATGATAATGATAATGATAATGATAATGATAATGATAATGATAATGATAATGATAATGATAATGATAATGATAATGATAATGATAATGATAATGATAATGATAATGATAATGATAATGATAATGATAATGATAATGATAATGATAATGATAATGATAATGATAATGATAATGATAATGATAATGATAATGATAATGATAATGATAATGATAATGATAATGATAATGATAATGATAATGATAATGATAATGATAATGATAATGATAATGATAATGATAATGATAATGATAATGATAATGATAATGATAATGATAATGATAATGATAATGATAATGATAATGATAATGATAATGATAATGATAATGATAATGATAATGATAATGATAATGATAATGATAATGATAATGATAATGATAATGATAATGATAATGATAATGATAATGATAATGATAATGATAATGATAATGATAATGATAATGATAATGATAATGATAATGATAATGATAATGATAATGATAATGATAATGATAATGATAATGATAATGATAATGATAATGATAATGATAATGATAATGATAATGATAATGATAATGATAATGATAATGATAATGATAATGATAATGATAATGATAATGATAATGATAATGATAATGATAATGATAATGATAATGATAATGATAATGATAATGATAATGATAATGATAATGATAATGATAATGATAATGATAATGATAATGATAATGATAATGATAATGATAATGATAATGATAATGATAATGATAATGATAATGATAATGATAATGATAATGATAATGATAATGATAATGATAATGATAATGATAATGATAATGATAATGATAATGATAATGATAATGATAATGATAATGATAATGATAATGATAATGATAATGATAATGATAATGATAATGATAATGATAATGATAATGATAATGATAATGATAATGATAATGATAATGATAATGATAATGATAATGATAATGATAATGATAATGATAATGATAATGATAATGATAATGATAATGATAATGATAATGATAATGATAATGATAATGATAATGATAATGATAATGATAATGATAATGATAATGATAATGATAATGATAATGATAATGATAATGATAATGATAATGATAATGATAATGATAATGATAATGATAATGATAATGATAATGATAATGATAATGATAATGATAATGATAATGATAATGATAATGATAATGATAATGATAATGATAATGATAATGATAATGATAATGATAATGATAATGATAATGATAATGATAATGATAATGATAATGATAATGATAATGATAATGATAATGATAATGATAATGATAATGATAATGATAATGATAATGATAATGATAATGATAATGATAATGATAATGATAATGATAATGATAATGATAATGATAATGATAATGATAATGATAATGATAATGATAATGATAATGATAATGATAATGATAATGATAATGATAATGATAATGATAATGATAATGATAATGATAATGATAATGATAATGATAATGATAATGATAATGATAATGATAATGATAATGATAATGATAATGATAATGATAATGATAATGATAATGATAATGATAATGATAATGATAATGATAATGATAATGATAATGATAATGATAATGATAATGATAATGATAATGATAATGATAATGATAATGATAATGATAATGATAATGATAATGATAATGATAATGATAATGATAATGATAATGATAATGATAATGATAATGATAATGATAATGATAATGATAATGATAATGATAATGATAATGATAATGATAATGATAATGATAATGATAATGATAATGATAATGATAATGATAATGATAATGATAATGATAATGATAATGATAATGATAATGATAATGATAATGATAATGATAATGATAATGATAATGATAATGATAATGATAATGATAATGATAATGATAATGATAATGATAATGATAATGATAATGATAATGATAATGATAATGATAATGATAATGATAATGATAATGATAATGATAATGATAATGATAATGATAATGATAATGATAATGATAATGATAATGATAATGATAATGATAATGATAATGATAATGATAATGATAATGATAATGATAATGATAATGATAATGATAATGATAATGATAATGATAATGATAATGATAATGATAATGATAATGATAATGATAATGATAATGATAATGATAATGATAATGATAATGATAATGATAATGATAATGATAATGATAATGATAATGATAATGATAATGATAATGATAATGATAATGATAATGATAATGATAATGATAATGATAATGATATAATGATAATGATAATGATAATGATAATGATAATGATAATGATAATGATAATGATAATGATAATGATAATGATAATGATAATGATAATGATAATGATAATGATAATGATAATGATAATGATAATGATAATGATAATGATAATGATAATGATAATGATAATGATAATGATAATGATAATGATAATGATAATGATAATGATAATGATAATGATAATGATAATGATAATGATAATGATAATGATAATGATAATGATAATGATAATGATAATGATAATGATAATGATAATGATAATGATAATGATAATGATAATGATAATGATAATGATAATGATAATGATAATGATAATGATAATGATAATGATAATGATAATGATAATGATAATGATAATGATAATGATAATGATAATGATAATGATAATGATAATGATAATGATAATGATAATGATAATGATAATGATAATGATAATGATAATGATAATGATAATGATAATGATAATGATAATGATAATGATAATGATAATGATAATGATAATGATAATGATAATGATAATGATAATGATAATGATAATGATAATGATAATGATAATGATAATGATAATGATAATGATAATGATAATGATAATGATAATGATAATGATAATGATAATGATAATGATAATGATAATGATAATGATAATGATAATGATAATGATAATGATAATGATAATGATAATGATAATGATAATGATAATGATAATGATAATGATAATGATAATGATAATGATAATGATAATGATAATGATAATGATAATGATAATGATAATGATAATGATAATGATAATGATAATGATAATGATAATGATAATGATAATGATAATGATAATGATAATGATAATGATAATGATAATGATAATGATAATGATAATGATAATGATAATGATAATGATAATGATAATGATAATGATAATGATAATGATAATGATAATGATAATGATAATGATAATGATAATGATAATGATAATGATAATGATAATGATAATGATAATGATAATGATAATGATAATGATAATGATAATGATAATGATAATGATAATGATAATGATAATGATAATGATAATGATAATGATAATGATAATGATAATGATAATGATAATGATAATGATAATGATAATGATAATGATAATGATAATGATAATGATAATGATAATGATAATGATAATGATAATGATAATGATAATGATAATGATAATGATAATGATAATGATAATGATAATGATAATGATAATGATAATGATAATGATAATGATAATGATAATGATAATGATAATGATAATGATAATGATAATGATAATGATAATGATAATGATAATGATAATGATAATGATAATGATAATGATAATGATAATGATAATGATAATGATAATGATAATGATAATGATAAGATAATGATAATGATAATGATAATGATAATGATAATGATAATGATAATGATAATGATAATGATAATGATAATGATAATGATAATGATAATGATAATGATAATGATAATGATAATGATAATGATAATGATAATGATAATGATAATGATAATGATAATGATAATGATAATGATAATGATAATGATAATGATAATGATAATGATAATGATAATGATAATGATAATGATAATGATAATGATAATGATAATGATAATGATAATGATAATGATAATGATAATGATAATGATAATGATAATGATAATGATAATGATAATGATAATGATAATGATAATGATAATGATAATGATAATGATAATGATAATGATAATGATAATGATAATGATAATGATAATGATAATGATAATGATAATGATAATGATAATGATAATGATAATGATAATGATAATGATAATGATAATGATAATGATAATGATAATGATAATGATAATGATAATGATAATGATAATGATAATGATAATGATAATGATAATGATAATGATAATGATAATGATAATGATAATGATAATGATAATGATAATGATAATGATAATGATAATGATAATGATAATGATAATGATAATGATAATGATAATGATAATGATAATGATAATGATAATGATAATGATAATGATAATGATAATGATAATGATAATGATAATGATAATGATAATGATAATGATAATGATAATGATAATGATAATGATAATGATAATGATAATGATAATGATAATGATAATGATAATGATAATGATAATGATAATGATAATGATAATGATAATGATAATGATAATGATAATGATAATGATAATGATAATGATAATGATAATGATAATGATAATGATAATGATAATGATAATGATAATGATAATGATAATGATAATGATAATGATAATGATAATGATAATGATAATGATAATGATAATGATAATGATAATGATAATGATAATGATAATGATAATGATAATGATAATGATAATGATAATGATAATGATAATGATAATGATAATGATAATGATAATGATAATGATAATGATAATGATAATGATAATGATAATGATAATGATAATGATAATGATAATGATAATGATAATGATAATGATAATGATAATGATAATGATAATGATAATGATAATGATAATGATAATGATAATGATAATGATAATGATAATGATAATGATAATGATAATGATAATGATAATGATAATGATAATGATAATGATAATGATAATGATAATGATAATGATAATGATAATGATAATGATAATGATAATGATAATGATAATGATAATGATAATGATAATGATAATGATAATGATAATGATAATGATAATGATAATGATAATGATAATGATAATGATAATGATAATGATAATGATAATGATAATGATAATGATAATGATAATGATAATGATAATGATAATGATAATGATAATGATAATGATAATGGATAATGATAATGATAATGATAATGATAATGATAATGATAATGATAATGATAATGATAATGATAATGATAATGATAATGATAATGATAATGATAATGATAATGATAATGATAATGATAATGATAATGATAATGATAATGATAATGATAATGATAATGATAATTATAATGATAATGATAATGATAATGGTATTGATAATGATAATGATAATGACATTGGTAATGATAATGATGATGAAAATGATAATGACATTGATAATGATAATGATGATGAAAATGATAATGACAATGTTAATTAGCAGAAATGAATATGCAATCTATTAGACGTAATAATTGTAAGAATTGTTTGTGTCAAAGCGAATCATTTTCCCAAGGATTGTATTATGAATAGATTGAGATGTTTAAATTGTAATGAAATCGGGCACCGAGGTACAGAATGTAATTTTAAGACAAGTTGTGACTATAGAAGCCTTAAAAAGAAAAGCAACATGTATAGTGCAGTGAAGATGATAAACAGTTTCTTTTAAACTAACTAACGACTTTAAAAAGTCGTAGCATGGAAAGGTATAAAATTTTCTGGCCTCATAGATACAGGGTACTGAGCTCTGCTTATTAAAGCTGTTATGAACCTGTTGCTTGATGATGTTTTGTACAAGCTGACAGAGCGTGTCATCCGCCACTGGTTGGGCTATCGGCCACCAGCCACCCCAATGTGTATCTCGCTGTGTCCTGGAGCTTCAGCCTGGGGTAGGTTAAAAAAGAAGTAGCCAGTTACCACCAATTGCTACATATCATAACCAGAAAAAAATTATGCACACATTGATATAAATAAGAAAAAAAAAATTAGTGCGACTGCAAACACCTTGTAGTGATATAGAATGTGAAGCATTGAAAAAGGGTGCACCACACGGTACGTCACTATGCTGACAGGGTGACGAATCACCACTGTCCCGAATCCCATCCTTCCATTAGAGGGTTTTGCTAGAAAAATTCCGAAAATTTAAGCACCACAAAGGGGAATGGAATTATAATTCCACCAACAATCCAGTTCAAATACCAATTTAAATTAACTTGCAACTATTACGACTAAGAAAAAAAAAATTTCTTTCTGAATATTTGTTAATTTTAATTTTGGAAAAGAATACATAAGAAATATTAATTTAAGTTCTTAACCTTTTTCTTTTCTTGTTTTTTTTATACAAATTTATTTTAAATTTAATTAATTCACAGTACATATTTCTATATATATAAATTTTTTTTCTGTTTTTCTTATTTAATATCTGCATTTTCTTACAGGTATACTCCTTTTTTTTTCTACACAAACAAAATTTAATAATTGATATAGTTAAATATTAATTAATATATGAAATTAAATATACAAAATTTTCTTGCTAATTAATATAGATAAATATTGCTTTCGTATGCTTTAAAAATTTTTTTTGTTTTATTGCCCTTTTTTTATAAATATACTACACGAATTAAAAAAAAAAACAAAAAAAAATAAGACTGGGCCTAGTAGTAACTGATGTGGCGTTCCTCAGGACTCCAAATGTGCTCCTTCCTTTCTTCCTTTCCTTCTCTTTTTTTTCATTTGGAAAATAGGTAATTTATTTTCCCTTTTTTTCATTTATTTATTATTTTATAATTTTTTATTTTGAAATATTATGAAATGTAAGTTAGTATTAATATGATAAAATATCATTTTAATGGAACAAAACTACCATTTATTAGCTATTAGTGATTCAATTAATTTATTTTAATAATATTAGACATTCTATATTTTTTTTTTTCTTTTAAATTTTATTATTTTTCTAAACGATTAAATTGCTATACCTTTTAATATACACGTTTATGTAAATATTAAGTAGAAAAAAAAATCCATATAATTACTTAAACATAATTTTATTTAATCTTATGAGCCGATATTAATGTTTCAATAATTTCTGTATCAAAGTAGTAAACAATTTTGTGTTTCCTTATT
This sequence comes from Condylostylus longicornis, assembly GCF_029603195.1. Classification (NCBI taxonomy): domain Eukaryota; kingdom Metazoa; phylum Arthropoda; class Insecta; order Diptera; family Dolichopodidae; genus Condylostylus; species Condylostylus longicornis. The sequence goes on from NW_026577985.1 coordinate 18,781, forward strand.
CAGAATTCAAAATATTCATATTTTAAACTTCTTACTATTTTTATTCATTCATTCTATTTTTTTTTCTTATTTAACTTATGTCTCTATATACATTTTTATTTTAATTAATTATATTTTAATAAATTTTATTTATTTGACTTTTGTGTAAACAATAGGTAGATTACTCGTATGTGATGGCAACAAATTTTGCATATCGAGTTTTCGGTGGAAATGCACTTCTCCATAGTAGGGAAGTGTAAGTAAACTATTTTTAGCAACCTGTCGCTCCGTCGGTCTGTCGGTCTGTCGGTGTGTCGGTCTGTCGGGCTGTCGGTCTGTCGGTCTGTCGGTCTGTGTGTGCACGCGTGTATCTCAAGTTCTGCTGAACCGTTTTTGATGAAATTTTATATGTAAGTTTATTTCCACCATGGCACGGATTGATCAACTTTTGGGATATATCAGGCCTCTGGAAGTGCACTTTTTAGCGGGCCTGTTTTACATTGTTGAACATTTTGAAGAAAGTATTCAACCAATTTACTTGAAATTTCATATATAAGCTCAGCTCGACCGTCCGCGAGAATTCCTAACTTTTGAAAGAAATCAGGCATCAGCAACTAGACGTTTACTACGGGCCAAATATACTTTTTTGTGTATATAAAGAGAAATAATGAACCGATTTCATTGAAATTTAATATATGAATTCCTCGTATTAAAACAATGAATACATAAAATTTTTGAAAAGATCAGGGCTCGAAAACTGATCTGCGGGCCGATTTTACATTTTTCACCATTTTGATGAAAATATTCAACCGATTTACTTGAAGTTTCATATATGAGCTTTGCTCGACCGTCCGCGAAAATTCCTAACTTTTGCAAGAAATCTGGCATCAGCAACTGGTGGTTTACTACGGGCCAAATATACATTTTTGCGTACATAAAGGGAAATAATTAACCGATTTCATTGAAATTTAATATATGAACTCCTCGTATTAAAACTATGAACATATAACTTTTTTGGAAAGATCAGGGCTCGAGAACTGATTTGCGGGCCGATTTTACATTTTTCACCATATCCACAGAACAAATTGATGGAATTTCTTGAAATTTGATATTTGAGTTCTGGTTGTTACCGAAACTAACTGGCGAGCATTTCAGGGAATTCGGGTAGCACAAATCGAAACTCTACTAAGAGCCAAATTTACATTTTTCTAAGTATGTTAACTATAAGCTTACTAATGTGGTAAAAAATGGAAAGAAGTATTTAAGAGACATTTTTATAATATTCTGTAACACTTTCATTTAACTAGACAATACACAATGCGGTCGGTTATGTGCTGACCACATCAGATATTTTTTATTTTTCTTTTCCTCATTTAAAAAAAAAAATATTCAAAATTTTAATCTTATTTTCTTTTTTAAAGACCGTCTGTGTCCGAGCTGATCTATCTCCTGACTGAATTCCTTCTTCTTTTTGTTTGACATTCAACATCAAAAAAAAATTAGTACCTCATACATACAAACAAAAATTCCAAAATTTCTAACTGTAGAATCATATAGTGTATAACTAGAAGTTTCGATATAAGAATTCAACAACAAATCAGAAAAGAAAGAAAAAATTATACGATCCGACTTTTAGCCCTGCACACAATTCCGCATGACATTCAATACAGTTTATTATTATCCAACACCAACATGATCATACACACACCTATACTTTGCATTAGAATGGTATATGACACAAGAGTTAACAAAGAATTAGAATAGTTTGAACTGAAATAAAAATAATGAAACACAACACTTTGCTTAATGCGTACAAGAAGAGAATCCAGTGAAAAGAAACAAGAAAAAAAAAATCTGATGTGTTAAACGTCTAGTTGCCGATGCCTGATTTCTTCCAAAACATACGAATTTTTGCGGACGGTCGAGCTGAGCTTATATATAAAATTTCAAGTAAATCGGTTGAATATTTTCTTCAAAATGTTCAAAAATGTAAAACAGGCCCGCTATTTAGTGCAGTTCCCGAGGCCTGATATAAACCAAAAGTTGATCGATCCGTGCCATGGTGGAAACAAACTTACATATAAAATTTCATCAAAATCGGTTCAGCCGAACTTGAGATACACGCGTGCACACACAGACCGACAGACCGACAGACGGACAGACCGACAGACCGACAGGTTACTAAAAATAGTTTATTTACACTTCCCTACTATGGAGAAGTACGTTCCCACCGAAAACTCGATATACAAAATTTGTTGCCATCACATAACCTACCTATTGTTTACACAATACGGTCGGTAATTACAAATACTAATAAAGTGCAAGTATAATTATGCGTAAATATATAAATCATGCGATATGTGACTGCACACATTTTTTCTACGAATATAATTATATGCCCATGACTAAAATTGTGTTTACATACATATACATACAGGTTAGAGGTACGCACACAAAACTATTCTGTTAAAGCAAAAAAAATATAATTTGTATAAGAAAAAGCGATATAAAATCTGACCACTATATTAAGTTATATTATTGAAATTACTTTTAGGGATGGGAGTTTTTTAATTTTATTATTACTACCTAGAATAGAGCAATTTATGTAAAATTAAAATTTATATGCATGTATGAAATATTTCTTCTGATCTTGAAGTAAAATTTTTCTCCTAAGAAAGAAAACAAAATGCCAAGTGCTACGACCAAGTCCATAACAAAGCATGATTTGTCAGCAAGAATTAAAAAATTTAAAGTTAAACCTTGGGAAAAAAAGGAGTAAAAAACGGCCAAATAACTACAATTGGTAGCGTGCTAATTTTAGTTATGGCTGATAGAATCGAACTGGAAGTAAAGTTTCATATGGTAGAAGAAAAGGATATAGGCCATGAAACAATTATTGGGAACAATATTTTGGAACATGTGGATATATGTTGAGTACAGGCGCCGAAAAACAGTAAAGCCAATTTATGAAAGTGGGAAAAGTGATGCTGAAAAGGATAGTAAAAACGCGAAGGTTGGAGAAGTCGGTAATGCAGTAGCCTAAAAGATGAAAACGGTTTTTTGAAAGAATTTGCACATTTGTGAATGAATGTCGAGGATAGCGAAAGAGCTCGAATTATTAGGAAAATTATTGAAACTAAATTCCTTAAAAAAACTTTCAGTTACCTGCGCAAATGAAGTTTGTTCTAACTGATGATATACCTGTTTTCCAAAGGCGAAGAAGAACATCACATGGTGAGCAAAAACAAATAAACAAGGAAATTTGGATTTGTTGTGAGCTAGGTCGTGGTACTTAACATTTTTTTATTCGAAAAACTAAATGTTTTTTTATAAGAAAAGTTTAACTTCAAGATCAAAAGGAATTTTTCATACATGCATATAAATTTTAATTTTACATTAATTACTCTATTTTAGTTAGCAATAATGAAAATCAAAATTCCCATTCCTACTAATAATTTCAATAATACAACTTAAAATAGTGGTCAGATTTTATACCTCTTTTTTTCATATACGAATTATATTTTTATACCCTGCACTTCGTGAAGGGTATATTAACTTTGGTATGGAGTTTGTAACTACTTGAAGGAGTCATCTGCGGTATGGACATATATATATATTCTTGCTCAGCGTAAAATTCTGCGTTGATTTAGACATGTCCGTCCGTCCGTCCGTCCGTCCGTCCGTCCGTCCGATCGCACGATAACTCAAAAACGAATAATGCAATCGACACCAAACTTTCACAAGTTGCTTCTTTTGTGCCAAGGACGAACCCTATTGTTATTGGACCAATTCGGACAACGGGTTCGGGTAGCTGCCATACAACTCAAAGAGTTTATTTTAATTATTTCAAAAACTAATAAAGGTACAAATATAAAATTTACATGTGTCCAATTATATTCTACATATGCTCTAAAAATTTTAATGAGATAGCTGTACCGGTTCGGGTGGCTGCCATACAACTCCAAAAGCAAATTTTTTATATTCGGCAAAATAATAAAGTCAGATTCATGAAACTTGGCAGTCGTGTGTCTAATTATAGGACAAAGATATTTCTGAAGTTTTGGTGGAATCGCTTGACAGGTTCGAGTGGCTCCCATACAACTCCAAAAGCTTATTTTAAGTATTTGGAAAAATAATAAAGTTAGATTCATGAAACTTGGCAGTTGTGTGTCCAATTATAGATCAGATATACCTGCGAAGTTTTAGTGGAATTGCTTGACCTGCCATACAACTCCAAAAGCTAATTTTAAATATTTGGAAAAATAATAAAGTCAAATTCATGAAACTTGGCAGTTGTTTGTCCAATTATAGATCAGATATATTTGCGAAGTTTTAGTGGAATTGCTTGGTAGGTTCGGGTAGCTGCCATACAACTCCAAAAGCTAATTTTAAATATTTTGAAAAATAATAAAGACAGATTCATGAAACTTGGCAGTTGTGTGTCCAATTATAGGTCAAAGATATTTCTGAAGTTTTGGTGGAATTGCTTGATAGGTTCGAGTGGCTCCCATACAAGTCCAAAAGCTTATTTTAAGTATTTGGAAAAGTAATAAAGTTAGATCCATGAAACTTGGCAGTTGTGTGTCCAATTATAGATCAGATATATTAGCGAAGTTTTAGTGGAATTGCTTGGCAGGTTCAGGTACCTGCCGTACAACTCCAAAAGCTAATTTTAAATATTTGGAAAAATAATAAAGTCAAATTCACGAAACTTGGTAGTTGTGTGTTCAGTTATAGATCGGACATATCCGCGAAGTTTCTATAGAATGGTTTCACAGGTTTGAGTAATTGCTATACAATAATGAAAGGTGCAGGGTATAATTCAATCGGTTCATACCGACTGAAACGTTTTTACTTGTTTTTTGTTTGCTTTAACAAAATAATTTTGTGTGCATTCATACAACCTATGTATGTATGTTAATGTATACCAATGTTATTCATAAACATACATATTCATAGAAAAAAAATGTGTACTGTCGCCCATCGGATGATTTGCATGTTTAAGCATAAGTACACTTGTACGTACCTTATTGGTATATTTGTAATTTTTTTTATTGTTCTTTTTCGTTCTATTCTCTTCTCATACGCATAATGCAAATTGTTGTTGTAGTTTTTTTCTATTAGGAATTTTTTTTTTAAATCGAAATTTCTAGATAAATATCATACGATTCTACCGGTAGTAATTTTGGGGCTCTTTTTTTGATGTGCATGTTTGAGTGGTGAAATTTTTTTTACTTGATGTTAAATTGATTTCAACGATGATTCTGCTTACATGATTGATAATGTAAAGCAGAAACTTCAATTAAATTTTTTTTAAAGTAAAATAAATATATGTATTTTTTTTATTATTCACTCCTAGAAAGAGCATAGGCTAGTGTATGATATAATGCACTAGTTTCATAGCGTCATACAGTTAACTAGGTAGGTGACTAGCCTGCCGTAGTTTTATTTATATTGCAATTATTGGAGGTTATTAATATTTACTGTTTATTTTTCCTAGTTTTTTTTGATATCGAATATTATGAATATTTGAAAATTAAGTGTATAATATTTATTAGTATTGTATATTAAGTTATAATAATATTGAATATAATTTTTATAGTGACCTGACCGGGGTTTGAATCCGAGACCCTTCGAATAAAGGACTGGTGCCATAACCACTGCATCAATGGTCAGATAAAATAAATATATAATGGTTATAAAGAAGTTAGTGAGTGAGGAGAAGAACTTAAAGATGGACATGTTCCCAAAAATAAAAACAAAAAAATAAAAATAAAAAAATTATTTAAGAAACCATTAAAAATCTCTACTTTATATACAAACAAAATAAATTCAATTAATATTGATGATTTAACCTGTGCAAATAATGAAAAAAATATTGCCCATATTATGTTTCAATAGTAATGTTCTAATTAAGAATTTATATGTTAATTAAATCAATCATATGCCATTAGAATTTTAATTAAAACAATCGTTTAAAATTAAATGGTCCTAGACAAGAAATTTATGGTCATTTAACAATAATTTATTTAAATGATTCTGATTTAATTGAAAAATATCATTCAACTGTATTTTTAAATAATAATGGTACAAAAAAAAATTTAAATATTATGGAATCAATAAAATTTAATAATAAATTTATTATAAATAATTCTTATATATTATATTGGCATTGTTATAAATGTAAAAATTTAAAAATAAAATTAAATTATATTAATGAAATTTATAATGAAATTAAAGAAATTTTAAATTTAAATAAGAATTATTATAATTCAAATGCAGTAATTTATATTGATTATAATTTAAAGAAAATTGTTGAATGGCAAGAAAATGATATTATTGACAATATACATTCATGAGATCAATTATATTATAAAAAAACATTAATTGATCATAATAATGATAATGATAATTTGATTAAATTAAATATTTCAAATAATAATAATAGATGTGAAAATGAATTATTTGCAATTAAAAATATTTATAAAAATAATTTGATAATTAATTATCAAAAAAAACATCAATAATTAAAAAGAAATATGAAAATTTAAATATTTTTGCTGAAAATGATTGTTCTCTCGATGAAAGTTTAATGAAGTTTTCATGGCATTCCCTATCAAATAATTTATATTATTATAAAGATATAACATTTAATGATACTGTTAAAACTATTGATATATTTAGTAATTATTTAAATAAAAATTGTAGTAAACTAGTTTTATTAGAATTTGTTAATAATCAAAATATCTTCATTGTAATTGATGTATACAATAAAGATATTTATTGTAAAAATATTAAAAAAATTTATTTCTTCATAAAACATCGGGACAGTGGTGATTGGTTACCCTGTCAACACAGTGATGTACCGTGTAGTGCACCCTATAGCAATGCTTCACGTTCTGGTTCACCACAAGGTGTTCCAGCTAAATTCAACTTTACCTTTTTTTGCACCTCAACGTGTGCATAATTTTTTTTTTCTGGCTATGATATGTAACCATTGGTCGACCAGATGCACACTTGGGAAGGTGGTGTCCAACACCCCAACCAGTGGCGGATGATATGCTCTGCCAGGCCTCATCATCAACAAACACTAGTTGATAACAATTTATTTGTTATATAAAGGTTTTCTATACGATTTATTTGAGGAACGGCTTTTTCCACGTCTATGTTGAACCAAATTCAAGGACATTTACATTTTTGTTAGCCATGGTGATCAATTAGTTTTTTACTTTGTACCAGTCGGTATGTCTAATTCAGCTGTCGTGTTTTGCAGATTCATTTTTTCTATCTTTAGGAACTTATTGATTATGATGTAGCGGTAGTCTATATGGACGATATTATAATTCTATCAACCAACGAAGATGAAACCATAGAAAAATTTAAAATTGTGCACAATTGGCTGCTAAATGTGGTCTCGGAATTCAATGGTTTTAGTGCCAGTTTCTACAACGAAAGGTTAATTTTTTATTTAACACAATAGAGGATGGATCCATCAGTTTGTCAAAACAAAAAACGAATTCTGGTAACGATTTTCCATTGCGAAGAAATCAAAAAGAACTGCAAATATTTTTAGGATTATCAATATATTTTTGGCGGTTTATTAAAGATTACGTCACGATAGCTAGACCTCTGTCCGACCTCTTAAAAAAAGATAGTTCCTTCAATATACGTGATGAGCAGATTCTTGCATTAACCGAAAGCGATAACCGAAATCCACACAGATGCAAGTATGCAGGGATATGGGAAATACAAAAGAATTTAGAAGACCAAGAACTAAAACTTAACCAACTGAAGAGAAGTATTATTCCTATGAGCTAGAGATCCACGCTGTTTCTGAAGTTTTAAAGAAATGGCGAACTTACGTAGTGGGAGTGATATTTAAAATTGTCACTGTAATATTAAGAGTGTCTCGATGGACAATGTTCTTACAGGCATGTAGATGTTTTAAGTAGACCGTTCGTCTGCTTCTCGAAAATTCTTTGCGTCATCGTTACAGGGAAGCTCAAGCAGAGGATCAATGGATTAACGTAATTTTGAAGAATTTGGAAAGTGTTAATTACGAGAACTACTATGTCAAAAACGAGATCTTGTTTAAAAATCCTATCAATGAATTGATTGTTGTTCCACCCCAAATGGAAGAAAAAGTTATTAGATTAAAAAAACCCAGGATTACCTTAATAGATATTTCGAAATTAAATATAAAGATTCCAAGTATCGTTAAAAATTGTGTAGAATGCATTATAGTAAAAGAAAAAGCTGGTAAAAATAAAGGTTTTCTATGTCCAAATAATACAGAAATTCTGCCTTTAGGAACGTATCTTGTAGATCATGTGGGTCTTATGGAAAAACAAATAAAGCATACAACTACATACTGGTGGTAGTTGATGCTTTCTCAAAATTTGTTTGAGTTTCCCTAGAAATGACACTGGGGCAAACGCAATTGTTTCGATACGGCAAATTCAATTTTTAGAAACCCAAAGAGAATCATCTCTGATAGAGGAGCACTCTTTATTTCTAAGCAATACTGCGATTTTCAAGGTGTCAAACACCTGGTTATTGCAACAGGAGTGCTTCGAGGGAGAGGACAGGCTGAATGCATTCACAAAATAATAGTGCCTAACATGTGTTGTCAAAACTTTGCAGTGAGACACCTTGCAATTGGTATAAATACGTTGATAGAGCTCAATAAATAACCAATTGCAAGCCGCCGAAAAGCACCCAATTTCAAGCTTTTCAAATTTTAACAGCTTTTAAATTTTAACATTCTGAAAGAGTATCTTCAAATTTTAGGCCCACTAGACGACCAAGATATTACCGACCATCTGGAAGAGCAAGAAAGTATAAGGACTCAAGTGAAGCAAAATATATCTAAAATCCAGAAAGAAAATTTCAAAACTTGCAACTCTAGGAGAAAGTTTGAAATTATCTAGAGAATGAATGAATTGACGGCAATTAAAAAAACTCAGTATGGCACTGCTTTAAAGTTCAGCAACTAAATGTTAGAATCCTTAATTGGATAATATAAGTCACGAGATAAATTAATTATGATATATTCCGATGATAACGTCGTATGATAGACAATTGTTTTCTTAAAACCTTTAGAGATATTACAATGTGATGGTTCAGCCCTAGCATCTAAGATTGAGTTTTGTTCTTGTTCTAGTCCGTTAAGTATTAGAATAACTGAAATAGTGGCATAAACAAGAGGGTGTTCAGATTTTGTAGCATTTTGAATATTAACACTTAATTCTCTAAATCTCTCAATAGTTTCACTAAATTGAATGTAGTTTCTATTATAGACGAATAACTTTTTTAACAACCCCTTTGTAGTACGGCTACTAAACTTTGCATTAGTAGTCTTTTTTTCTAAGTTGGATTCGTACGTAGCATTGACTATGTTTAAACAAAGATGAGCTATTAGTTAAAAGAGTGTCAGATATTCTTAGCAGTTCTCTTAAATTTTGACAATTAGACTTGATTCTTCCAAACAGATGTGACAGTGTAAGATTTGGTTCTGACAATGGCCTTGGGTTGACTTCAACTGTAGCATGAATTGATACTATGGTAAATTCTTAAACGTCAAATTTTACAAAATCTGAGTTGTCTGAGTTTACGAATACTCTACTGCGTTTTTACTTTCAGTCAAAGTTTAAATTCTTAAACGTTTAAAAAAAGTCAATTAAGCGTCAAAATTGCAGTTTTTTTTTTTACATGCAGACAGTCTGACGTAGTAATTCAGTAAATAAATTAGATGTATTGAGTGACTATCATTACGTTAAAAATAATATAAAAAATATTTTTTTTCTTAATTTTTAATATGTAAATATAAAATTATTTTAAATCTAAAAAAAAGTTTTTTTTTGTTTTGACGTTTACGGATGATCAAAATTTAAAGTCAATTACGGGTAAAAAGTTTACTACATTTCTGCCCGTAAAAGTTTTATACGTCAGACAGTTTGCAGACTGAAAACAAAATTTTGACGTTAAAGAATTCGCGGCTAGTCTAGGTGGTTCACAGGTAAAAATATAAGCGATGTAGTCAGATGTTTAATTTCTCCGTTTTTTGCTTTAAGTGCGACTATTCTTGTAAAATCATTGTGATTTTTATACTCTTCTAAAATTCTCCCTAAAGTCGATGTTGAAGGTGGTAGGTTAGGTTCACCAATTAAAACCAATGAGCCGCTTGCTAAATTATATTTTGGTTCCCGCCACTTTTTAAGTTCTTGGAGTCTAAGAAGTTATTTATTTGACCATTTTTTCCAGAATTGCTGATTCATTTATTCCAGAAGTTCTCGTCGGCGAAGCCATTTTTCTTACATAATTATCATGTTTTTCGTAGGTACATTAAATTGTTTTTAACCTAACAAAAAGTGCCCTTATGCCCTGATATCATCTCTGGCTCCTGTAAGTAGACGAGAATTTCAATAATTTCGATTTTTGCTAGAAAGGTTCCTAATTCTTCCAATGTGAGTTTTGTATTGTCAATAGTTTTTTAGAGATGACGTTTTACTATTTTTACTCCGGCTTCCTAAACATTCACATTTATTGTATCATTGTGTAGCCATTCTGGTCTTAATCACCAAAATTTGTTTTCGTTCATTTGTTTCGGGTAGATTCCTCTTGACGCCAAGTAAGTAGGATTTTGAACAGGTATTAATATAATTTTAAATAATCTTCCTTGGTGATTGTTGAATGATTTTAATTCAGTTGATATTTCTAAATCATCTACAACCTTATTAAGCAGTTTTATTAATAACTTGCTCCTTTTAGTTCTGAAAGTTTTGAGAACTAAAAAGTTTATTTTTTTTAGATTTATAACTGTTTTGATGAGGTCATGACAAGTGTAAAAAAGCCAACTTTTACGTGATCTATAAATTGCAATTGGCTTCGAAAATTGAGGTACTGATCACGTAAATGTGACAGTAATAGTCATTCCACTCAACATTTTGTTCCATATGTCTTGTAGAATAATCTCCCACTTGGTGGGTCGAAAATTCTGAAAATTTCGAACAGCACAACCCTTTTTGTGATATATTATTGTTTTATCAAAAGATCGACTATTATTCTAAATCTTCTTTTGGGTACCATCCGATTTTTTCAATGTCTGCCGTATAAACATATTTGTGTTTTCTCAATCGGGTTATAAGAGAAGTTAAATCTTGCTGAAGTTTAGACCCTGTCCTCATGACGTCATTGATACTTATGTTGTTGGGCGACTTACATCAAATGCAACTGGAAGTTTAGTGGCTGCGCTTTCTTCTCTAACAACCGCATGATGTTGTTGCAAAGTATGATATTTTGGTTGGTAATTTCATATTTAATAGGCGCTTGATTGCTTTTTTTTACTGCCGTTATTTGACAATGTGGCTTAATAGCCTTCTTTGAGTGGGGTTCTAGAATTATATTTCCCTTCGTTATTACGCTGAGTAGTTGCTTCAAAAAGAACTTCATATTCTTCATTTATCTTGACCATTTCATTCTTCAGAATTTCTTAAGCTGCCATAAATTATTTGACTATGGATCAATATCATCCAGTATAACATGACATATCAAGCTGCTATTACATGAAATATCAGGGGTTTTTACTGCTCCAGGAACACTTACAATCCATCTAAAGACAGTTTGCTGAGCTATTGGATAGTAAGATAATCCTTTTATTATTCCACTAAGCAATATTTCACCAATGACATCTGACCTTAATATAAGATCAATTTTCGATGGTTTTTCAAATTGAGTTTTGGCTAGCTTTATGTTTTTAAGTTGCTCGCATTTGTTTTTATTTACTTGTTCTTGCGGTAGGGTTTTTGTTAAGTTTTCCAGAACGGAAGCGGTAGTGGCATTGACATTGTTTTGATGTAATTGTTATGCTCACACTATTTTTCACTGAACTTATTTCTTTTTCACCGATTCCTGTTATTATGGCATCAATTTTTGTTCGCTTAAGTTGCAATTGATTTGCAGGTTCGTTTGTTATAAACGACCACTGCAACCCTCGATCTATTAGGGCACGCAATGGTGTATTTTAACGCATATATTTGATGAAGGTAATAAAACTACTATATTTTTTGGTGTGTCACTGTTTTATGCGTACCCACCCGAATTATGTGTTGGTATATTATGTGTTTTCATTCTGCTTTCGCCATATAACAAGCCGTAATGACTTTAGTTGCATTTCATTCATGAGTTTTTTAAAATGCACTTGTTTCTCAGATGATTGCTGCAGCCCATTTTTGAGTAACGTGCAACATGTTGTTTAACCCAGCCGTGGTTTCATTATTAAGATGAGTTAGAGATAGCATCTCATTCTATGTGTTGAGAATAGTATTCTTGTGTTTTTGCACCTGGCTGTTATTAATTCCCAAGCAGTGCCTTAATTTTGCACTACCAGCAGTTGCTTTACCAGCAGTTAGTTACCAGCAGTTAGTTACCAGCAGTTAGTTACCAGCAGATGCTTTATTAAGAATTGGTCATTTTAATGTATAAGCGAATCGAAAAGGTTAAAGAAGTTGGTCCATAAGTCATACAGGCCGTTGAACGTTGGTATGTTTATATGAACGTTGATAAAAAGTAAACTAGTTGGATGGTTTTGCTGGTGCGTATGTTCCTTTATTTAGTAACGATTTCTTGATTTTTTTCTGCACTTTTTCGAAATTCTCATCTTTTATCTCAGTTTATTTGCGATATTGGAAATAATGTCTTCGTTTGTTCTAATGCTATCTTTCCAATATGTTGTTAATCTTTCAAGATACTGCATACACGCTGTAACGGGGTCCTTTAGTTGAATGAATTTGTCTACCTTGTGGACAACTCGGTAAAACATTTTTATTTTATTATGCTCACTTTTTTAACGCTGCTGTTGTTGCTTTATGTCTATCAAGTCATCAGAGTTCGAACCAGCTTCTTCATTTTTGTTTTCTTCTGGATCGTTGTCCGTCTCATCGTCTTCGTCAGCTTGATTTTTAACTATAGAGTACTTGAGTTGCTTTGTGTTTTGAACTAGTACCGTGGTTGTCACTTAGACTTGTAAGTTCTATTTGAGCTACTTTACCTTGTTATAGTATTTCGTTTTGAAACACATGTGATCAGCGCACGTATTCCAAAACTTTTTAATTATTAAGTCGTTGATATCGAATTGTTCCCATAGTTTGTTGAGATAATAAGTTTTCCATGTTAAATAACGTATCATATAGGTTTAAATTTACTTAAGGTGAAATTAACAGGCAAACAAAACAGATTAATTTTTTAAGAAAGTAATTTGACTTCTACAAAAATAGTGTGAGAAATTATGTTATGGAAAAATATTCACATTAACTAATTGTAATGTTTGTAAATACACGAACATTAATATTATAGGTATAGAATTCAGAATAATTGTTGTTACAAAACATATTTAATAGAATTAACATATTTACATTTTTTTTTTAAATTATTTTTAGGAGCATTTCAAGAAAAAAAACTTAAGCGTAAAAATATATCGCACACACAGAAGTGAACATAATTTCAAACCTACAGATATAATACTTGCAAATCTTGCACTACCTACACCATCACAACTACCTGCAGTTAATCCAATAATGTGAATATTGAAGTTTTAATGAGCGTACAAACGACTTTATGCCCTTTAAACGAATTTATGCAGGAACTACAAACTTTTCGTGTTATTACATCTGGCTCCATTTTGACATTAATATAAATAATATCGAAATTTACTTTCCTATTTTCGATTAAAATATACCCTGCAACTTTCATTGTTTTATAGCAATTACTCGAAACTTCACGGATATGTCTGACCTTGGACATACGACTGCCAAGTTTCATGAATCTAGCTTTATTATTTTTCCAACTATTTAAAAACAGCTTTTGCACTTCTAAGGCAGCTACCCGAACCTGTTGAGCATTGGTGCATTTGCTCAGAAATATACCTGACGTATAACTGGACACATGGCTGCCAAGTTTCAAATATTAAAAATTTGGTTTTTGAGTTGTATGGCAGCTATTCGAACCTATCAAGTCATTCCACCAAAACTTCAGAAACATATCTGACCTATAATTTGACACACGGCCGCCAAGTTTTTCGAGTTGTCCGGCAGGTAGCCGAACTAATGCAGGCATCCCATTAAAATTTTTAGAACATATGTGGACTGTAAGACACACATATGAAAAATTTCATATCTATACTTTTATTAGTTTTTGAAATATTTAAAATAAACTCTTTGAGTTGTATAGCAGCTACCCGACCCCGTTGCCCGAATTGGCCCAATTACAAGAAATTGGTCCTTGGCACAACTTGTACAAATTTGGTTTTAATTGCATTATTAGTTTTTGAGTTATCATGCGGTCGGACGAACGAATATGTGTAAATCAATGCAGAATTTTACCCTGAGCAAGAATATATATACATGTCCATACTTCAGAAGACTCCTTCAAGTGATTACAAACTCCATACCAAAGTCTTGTCCTCCAAACCCTTAATAAAGGTACAGGATATAAAAACATGCTAAATATTGTAAAACAATAGAAACTACCTGAGTTATATTAGAAATAGTTTTTGTGCATTCTTGTATTGATAGTATCAATCGTGTTTGTTAAGCATAACTTACGTATGGTGATATTTCAACAAACTTCATTAGCGCGTGTGTCAAAAATAATTTGCAATTAAATTTAGTATAATTTACTTAGAGTAATCAAAATTATTTTAATATATACATATTTACTTTAATTTTAATAACATCAATAGTCACATATTTGTTAATCTAATAAAAATGTGATAGAGTTGAAAATTTAAATAGAAAATTCTAGAGTAATATAAAAATGTGAAAAGTGTGTACAATAAAGTCTGCTATTTAATGATAAAGTTCAAAATTGAAAATTATATTAAGTGTTGATTTTTTAATATGATACAAAAACAAAAAAATCTGATGTACTCAGCTCAGCGGTCAATTATTTCTCTTTATATACACAAAAATGTATATTTGGCCCGTAGTTAACGTCCAGTTGCTGATGCCTGATTTCTTCTAAAAGTTAGGAATGCTTGCGGACGGTCGAGCAAACCTTATATATAATATTTCAAGAAAATCGGTTGAATATTTTCTTCAAAATGTTCAAAAATGTAAAACAGGCCCGCTAAAAAGTGCAGTTCCCGAGGCCTGATATATCCCAAAAGTTGATCAATCCGTGGTGGAAATAAACTTACATATAAAATTTCATCAACACGCAGACCGACAGACCGATATGTTGCTAAAAATAGTTTATTTACACTTCCCTACTATGGAGAAGTGCATTCCCACCGAAAACTCGATATGCAAAATTTGTTGCCATCACATAACCTACCTATTGTATACACAATACGGTCGGTAAAAATAGATACGGAAAAAAAGTAGATTTATAAAATATCTATAATATAATTTAGTTGAACCATATGCATTTTTTAAATTTTACAAACGCGGAATAGAAGTGGGATGCTTCTTATATCACGGCATACTGTACTTGAACTTTAAAAAAACAAAATGGCCGTTAAAATTTACCGTTACATAAAATCCGTTTTTTTTCAAATTTTTGATGTTGTTTTTCTTCTAGACCCCAGGATGTGGGAGCCTGAAATTTTAGTAGCTTTTAGGCACTAACAAATAGTTCATTTCGTTAGGAAAAAATTTTTTTCCATCGCCACCCTCTCTCAAGTTATCGCCTCTTGAAATTTGTAAAATTTGAATTTTTGACGCCTAATATTTCCGAAACCGCAAGCTTTTGAAATTTCTACAAATGCAGAAAGGTAACGGTAAATTCCATGATATTAAAAAATATAATTATTTTTCTAAACTCACGCAATTAACCTTAAAATAATAATACTCGATTTTAACCCCTCTTTAAATTAACTTTTGCTCTATTTCAAATACTGCATAAATCGGTCATCCTAAATATATGCAATCCTAGAAATAGTTTTGTATATGAATGAAAATAATTTTAATAGTGTGGTAGGCATACATCGATTGTTTTGTAAAGCAGTATTTTCACTTGTTGAAGGGAAAACTGCTACAATACGAACCATTGGTTTGACCCATCTTTATTTTTTTTCAATGATAAAAAGTCTTATTTCACCTATATATTAAACATTTTAAAATTTAATTCGACATTTACAGAATAGTTGATCTTTACAAGATATTTTATAATGCAGGAGAATATTTTATGAAATTAATATTGAATTTTTCAAAGATTTTTCTTTATTATCAATAACTTCTGGTAGCTTTTAATTAATGTAGCTTCGTTTTGTTTTTATATCTAAATATTAAGCAATCGTAAACATTTTTAGGGAATTAAAGAGAGGCTTTTTCAATTCTCTCCGTTTTGTACCTCTCTTTATGCCCACGTTCTGCCAGATTGTTCTAGCTCTTTCTTCATGCTTCTTCTCCAGGTTTCTTTTGGCCTCCCCACATATCTTCTTCGTTGGGGACTTTCTTGGGGCGCCTTATAATGTGGCCAATCCACTTCCATTTCCTTCTTCTTATTCGTATGCCTATTGGTTCTTTTTTCGTCATCAGCCACAGCTCTTGGTTCATAATTCTTCTTTGCCAGAATATTTTACATATAATTTTGCGAAATTTGGTTACAAAGACCTGTATCTTCTGCATATTAGCTTTGGACACCAACCATGTCTCACTTCAGTAAAGCAGCATTGATTTAACACACTCGTTGAATATTCTTATCTTGGTTCCGCGTACTATGTGAGTTGACTTATAGGTTGCTCAAAACCTACCGAATGCACAATTTGTCTTAGTAATTCTGTGCTCTATGTCCTTATTAGTCCCCCCACCCGTTGCTATTGTGCTGCCAGGTACTCAAATTCGGATACCTCTTCAATTGGGCCGTGCCATTAATTCTCATCAGCTTGGTTTTTGTTGTGTTTATTTTGAAATCGGTTTTCTCTGATTTCTCAGCCAACTTATTTATGATGGCCTGCATGTCCTCGGTCGAGTGAGACTTGTAACTTATGTGCAGGCTGCCAGTTAATTCTCTTGCTCAGTGATGATGTCTTCCCTATAGATTTGTCTAGCACTGTACTGAACAACAACGGAGACAGCGGGTCCGACTCCTACCATTGCCTTGATGGGGCAACTAAACTTTCTTTTGTATAACACCACTGGTTCGTCGTCATCGTAAAGCGCCTTATTAATTTGTAATAGCTTCGCAGGGATTCTGTTCTTTTTGAATGCAGCCCAGACTGCGTCACGCCTGGTTGTGTAGAAGGCAAATTCGAATCCACCAAAGTAGTATACAGGGGGCTATTACATTCTACTGACTGCTCAATTATCAATCTTTGTGTGTTTGTATGTTCTGTAGAGCCCCGATTCTGTCGAAAGCCCGCCTGTTCTTCTCTTAGATCCTTGCTTAGCTTTTCTACAATTTTGGCATGTATTATTAGGGCTATTATTTTTGTTATAATATTTAACACTGTCATGCCTCTCCAATTTCGGCATTCTGCTAAGTGGTCTTTCTTATGTAGTTTTATTATTATTCCCATCTTCAACTCATTGGAGATTTTTTCGTCTTGCCATACTTTCTCTATTATTGGCTTCATTGCATTGACTGCCGCGATTTACCCTACTTTAAACAGCTCTACTGGAATACCATCGAACCCTTCTGCTTTATTGGGCTTCAGCTTTCTAATTGCGTCTATTTCTCTATAGAGTTTTTTCTTTGATAGTTGGTGCCCCCCTGTCGATAGTAGTATCTTCTTCAATGCTTAGCTTCATATCTTTGAGTTCTTTATCTTGGGCTTGTATGTTTCTGCGAAGTGTTCTTTCCATCTTTTCAACTGATCTTGGCCTGATGTGAGCAGACTACCATTCTTGCTCTTTATCGGTCCTTGTTTTCGGTAGTTCTTATTTGACAGAATATCTATTTATCTGTGGAGTATTCGGGCGTTATTCTGTTCTGCAATCATTTTGGCTTCTCTTGCTATGTTATTGTAGAATTTTCTCTTATCACTTCTTGTCATTTTCTTTATTTTTCTACCTATTTGGGAATGTGAGTCCCTCAAATTCAGGTCATTGCTTGTTAGAAGTTGGTTTCTTATGCTTCTTCTTTGTTCAATAGCGGCCCATGTTTCTTCAGAGATCCACCCCTTCCTTTCACGTCTAAAGGTTCCTAAGATTTCTTCACCATTTTGACGGTATAGTTTTTGCACCAGTTTCTATTCTGACCTGTGTTAACACCAGTTTCTATTCCTTTGCATATTTGATACAAATTCGTTAAAGACATTAGAACTAAATAATAAAATTTTTATTCTTTAATTTCAAGTCACTTATGTTCCTATTTTTTAAATAACTATTTTGTTTTCGTAGTTTTTCATTGCAAACTATTTTTTTTACCGACCGTACTGTGTACACAATAGCGGGCCTGTTTTACATTTTTGACCATTTTGAAGAAAATATTCAACCGATTTACTTTAAATTTTATATACAGACTCAGCTCGACCGTCCGCGAAAATTTCTATGTTTTGGAAGAAATCAGGCATCGGAAACTAGACGTTTACTACGGGCCAAATATACATTTTTGTGTATATAAAGAGAAATAATTAACCGATTTCATTGAAATTTAATATATGAATTCCTTGTATTAAAACAATGAACATATAAATTTTTTGGAAAGATCAGGGCTCGAAAACTGATTTGCGGGCCGATTTTACATTTTTCACCATTTTAAAGAAAATATTCAACCGATTTACTTGAAATTTCATATATGAGCTTTGCCCGACCGTTAGTGAAAATTCCTAGCTTTTGGAACAAATCAGGCATTAGCAACTTGAGATTTACTACGGGCCACATATAAATTTTTGTGTATATAAAGAAAAATAATCAATCGATTTCATTGAAATTTAATATTTGAATTCTTCGTATTAAAACAATGAACATGTAAATTTTTTGGAAAGATCAGAGCTCGAAAACTGATCTGCCAAATTTACATTTTTCTAGCTATGTTAACTCTAAGCTTACTAATGTCCTAAAAACTGGAAAGAAGTATTTAACAGACATTTTTATAATATTCTGTAACACTTCCACTTAACTAGACAATACGCAATGCGGTCGGTTATATGCTGACCACATCAGATTTTTTTATTTTGATTAATAACTACTTTAATCTTTAATATATTAATTTTTTTTACGAATCTACATTTTATTTTCATTATTTATTTTTTTCCTTTCATATATACATATATATGTATGCATGTTTATCTTTATAAAAGAAATATATATCCTTTTTATATATATTCTTTTGTAACTATGTATATATCTTTATTATACATATATGTATGTATTATATATTTTTATATTTTGATGTCTTTATATTTATCCTTTTATATAAAAAGAACAACAATTATTTTGAATTCTAAAATTTTTTATTAGTATTTTTCCCATTTATTTAAATTAACAAATTTGGGGGCTCAACCTAAAAATACAAAAAAATGTCACAAAATATAAACCTGGTTGAAACTGCTGCCAAACAAAAGGAGTTAAGAGAGAAAGACAGCAGAATATCTAGCAGCTAGACTAGATAAACTAAGCAAATTATAGAAACAGTTTAATATCAACGACTTGATAATAAAAGAGTTTTGGAGTGCGAACACTGATCACGCCTATTTAAAAACTGAATACTTACCAAGCAGGGACATGAGTCATACTGGCCGTTGAAACCAAAGTGCAGCAGCCAGTATGGCTCATGGACCAGCTTTTTTAACCTATTCAATTCGCTTATACATTCACATAGCCAATTGAATAACGTTCAAAAATTTCATTACCTCAAAACTCTACTTTCGCCAGAGCCAATGAACTTAATAAAACATCTCCTAGTAACTACATGGGAACTAATAACAGCCTCTTATTAATAATTACTGCATGGGAATTAATAACAGCCAGGTGCAACAAGACAAGTAGTACTTTCCCAACTCCAGGAAAACCCAAGTAAGTGGAAAACCTTCGTTGTCAACCGCGTTAAAATCATCCAAAAATCAGCAAGGAAGATTATTTGGAATTATGTTGTCATAATCAAACTAGAACAAACTGTCTATAACACAGAAATTATCCGTCTAATCAAAAACAAGTTACTGGCTGTTAACAGCAAGATGCTAGAGCTTCGCCCATTTTTAAAAGATGGTATATTAAGAAAGCGAGGACACTATGCAGTGCAAATATCGACGACAATTCCAAACATCCTATTATATTTCCACGTTCTTGTTATTTGCCGCCATTAATAATAGACCGCGCACACCAAAAAACACTTCATGAAGAGAAGGATTTAACAATGTCATGGATCCACGGGAAAAAATTTTGGATTACCAACGGACTACGCGGAGTTAAAAATTGAATAGCGGAGTGTGTCGTTTGTGGCAGATATAAAACGGGTGTTAGCTTTGCTGGTCCAATACAACTTAAATCCAGCACGTTTATTAAGGCCAAGATAATAAAAGGTTACATTTGTGTGTTTGTTTGCTTTGTAAATAAAGCATTTAATCTTGAGGCCGTATCAGTCCTACCCATCGAGGCCTTTTTTGCCGCATTAGAGCGATTTATTGCAAGACGAGGAAATGAAGCGCATATTTACAGTGACAACGATACAAACTCTGTAAGAGCATACAACCATTTTATATCAGAAGAGTCAATTCAATGGCATTTTATTCCTCCAGGCACTCCTCATTTTGGTGGACTATGGGAAGCTGGAATCAAATCGGTAAAACGTCATCTCCAAATAACTATTGGCGATACTAAACTCAAATTTGAAGAACTAGGAACCCTAATTCTTCAAATCTAGCAAAAATCGAAATTAAATTAAATTCTCGTACAGTTACACCATTTATATGATAGGAAACATAGATGTTATGTAAGCGTTAACATCAGGGCACTTTTTGGTAAACTCAAAACTATTCAATGCACCTACCACAAACATAATGAATGTGAAAGAAAATCGACTTCGGCGGTGGGAACTTGTAGAACAAATGAATCAGCAATTCTGGAAAAAATTGTCATATGAATACTTACTTAGACTCCAAGCACATAAGAAGCGGCAACAACCAAAATATATTTTAACAAGAGGCGCATTGGTTCTAATTCGCGAACCTAACCTACCTCCTTTAAGACGGACTTTAGGTAAAACTTTAAAAGAGCATAAAAATCAAAATGATCTTACAAGATTAGTCACACTTAAGACAAAAAACGGGTAAAATAAACGCCGATTACGTCGCTTATACTTCTACCGATGAAAACTCCAAATAATGAACCACATAAAGTAGAATCAAGTCATGATACAGCTGAAGTCAAGCCAAAACCGTTATCAAACTTACCAGAAGTTACATTATCAAGTAATGTTGCTGCAACATCTGTCAACAGCAGCGAAGCTAACAATAACAAAAAATTACATAAATTATCACAAGTAAGTAAACGAAGGAAGTTTACTATTAACCCAACTTCAATTCCTATAAGGCCACCAATAGAAGAACTAATTGAAACAAAAAATCTACAGACAGAAGAAGGCTAATTCACCGATGAAAATAATTTTTGCGCTATTGCTCACATCGATAGTCCTACCTAAGATTTTATCACTATACTCTGTCACCCCGTTTAAAGATAATCCAGGAGTGTATTTTGAAGGCATAGGAAAAGTACATTTCATTGATGCAGAGTGGCAATTCGTCGTTGATTAAGACTTGACCTCTTATTATAAAAATTTTAGAGATCAACAAAGAATATCTGATATTCTTTTAACAAATTGCTCATCCTTGTTTAAACCTAGTCAATGTCAGGTGTTAAACCAACTTATTTCTAAGCGGGTTTCATCGTTAGAGCAAAACAACGAACTTAACTTTTTCAATACAAAGCTGGTGATGGATCGCTATCCCAACGGAATTGATGGAAAATTTGTCAAATATTCTGTTTGGAATCCTAGACCAAGATACAGCTAGACTAAGATAAAGAACTAGAAAACAAAATTGATGATGCCAAATTATGTAGTCATACCACTCGGGATTTATTAAAAAATTATACTTCTATACAAGAGACCACATTCAATTTAGTGAAACTATCTGATGAAAGATTTAGAAAATTAAGTGTGAGTATTCACAATGCTACTGAATCTGAACATTCTCTTGTCGCTGCCACTATTTTAGTTATCTTAATGATTGACGAACTAGAACAAGAACAAAACTCAATCTTAGATGCTATGACATCAACACAACAAGGACTTAAATATCACATTATAGTTTCTCAAAAAGTTTTAAGGAAACAATTGTCCATCATTAGAGGTCATATTCGTTGTGGTAGCTACATTCCCGAAATAAAAAAATACACAGTAACTTTGGCAACTATACAAATTAATGGCAATGTGGGCCAAACATCATCATCTCGCTTTATATTTGAATGCAAAATTCCGTTGCTACAAGCAGAATTTTATCAAATTTTCTACATAATCCCAAGACCAACACTTCATGAGAATGATTTTGTAGCTATCAACCCATCATCGGAATACATCGAAATTAATTTAGCTCGTGACTCACACTATACAATTAAGGAAACTGAGTTTAAAAGCTGCCTACCCTTTAACATCAACAAATTTTATTGCCGGAAGTGACATCCTATATACAACAAGAAATCCGAAGTTGCTCAATCAGTTGAAGTTCAACTCAATCACCAGACAGAATTACCTGAAAGCTGTGTGATTTCAAAGATGAATCGGCAACAAATATGGTTTACTAGGAAAACCACCAATAACTGGTTCAACTTAATTTATAACAACAATACAATCAGTTTAACAACAGAGCAAGCAGGAATCTTACAACTTCACAACTGCCAACTGAAACAACCAATAATGATAATTTTTTCACACGGAGCTTTTACCAGTCAAGCCGAATTATTGTATCTTCAGGAAATGTCAGTAAGTTTGAAAAACAACTACATCAATTGAACACAAACGAACAACTAGTTGATGTTCACAGTGTGGTGCACTATTTAAATAGCACCATCATCTATATAATCATACTAGCACTTGTGTTACTGTTCATTATCACAAAATGGAGAACTTGACAAAAAATCTTGCAGTCTCAACCGCGAGCTTGTAATCATTCATCTATGAGGGTTTAAGACTTCTCCCTCGAAAGAGAGAAAGAGAGAAGAAAGAGAGAATGTTGTGTAACAACAATTATTCTGAATTCTAAATTTCTTATTATTATTTTTCCCATTTATTTAAATTACCAAAATTGCTAAAATTCTAATTTATCAAAACTTAATATTAATGCACATATGTTCACAAACATTATAGTTATTAAATGTAAATATTTTCCCATACATAACTTTCTCACAATATTTTAGTAGGAGTCAAATTACATATATTTTGTTCGTTAATTTTACTTTAAGTACATTTGAAACCTATATGATACGTACGTTAAGTTAACATGGAAAAATTATGAATTTTATAAATGCATAAAATTTCTTACTAGTCTATTTCTGTGGGAAATAATTAATTTTAAGTAGTAAAATTTTTGTACCCTTGGCGACCTAGATAAAGCGAGCGTGAGATGTGTTTGTTAACCGCTCTAATTTTTTTTGTAGATCGTATTTTCAATTAAAACCCAAAAACATCGAACGTGCTGTCTATTACTTTCATTCTCTTAAAAAAAAAATGAGAACATATCAGTTACTCAAATAAAAAATTTCAGTTTAGTTGTTGCTCTCAAAGCAAGTGGAATTATGTTGCATGGTAAGTTTCTAATTTTGTTTTTTGTATTTTTTTTTTAATTTTTATTTGTGAAGTTTTTAATTCAAAACAGTTAAATAAAAAAATAGAGAAACAAGTTTTTGTTTTTGCATTTATTTTGTGATAGTTATATTGAAGTAAAGTTTACTTCACACAATCGTGTTTATTAGGTTTTAACGCATCTATTCTATTTTAACTCACGATCGTGTTATCTAATTTTTTTCGCAGCTAAAGGATTAAATCTGGCCAACAATTTGGATGTTCAGGAAATTCTTAACATGCTCGATAATTCAGATATCGAGATAGATGGCAATGATGAAGATGGAGAAGAAGTTTCATTATTTCAACCCAGAAAATCTGTTGATGAAGTTAACGACGTTGATTTTGAAGAACAAAACTTTTGTACGGACGCTGAACCTACTCCAAATACCACTCATGAATATTTAACACCAAGAAGGGAAATATGGAAACAAACGGATTTTCCAAATTACGAATTACCAGTTATGCAAGACTGTCAAAATTTAATAAAACTTGGGACACCATTGGCATATTTAAAAAAATATTTCACAGAAAATCATTTTAAAGACGCCGTGATGTACATTAAAATGTATGTTTTAAAAACTTTCGGAAATGAAATGTCACTGTCAATCACAGATATTAAAAAATTTTATGGGTGTAGTATTATTATGGGATGTTTGAATTTCCCTAAAATGCGTATGTACTGGGCTAAAGCTACGCGAATTGAATTAATTGCCAATTCAATGTCAAGAGACAGATTTATTCAATTAAGAAGTAATATTCATTTCGCAGATACTAGCAAACCCAGCTCAATTAATAAATTTTGGAGAATCCAGCCAGTTGTGAACTTAGTACGTGAAAGATGTAATCAATTAGCTACAGAAATTACAAGTTATAGTATTGATGAGCAAATGGTTCCTTTTTCTGGTAGGTGTCCAGCCCGCCAGGTTATGCGATCAAAACCTGGTCCTGTAGGACTAAAAAATTTTGTTTGTACCACCTCAAAAGGTTTAGTTATTGATTTCGAGCTGTTTCAGGGTGCTGGCACATTTCCAGATACCGGACTTGGCCATGGTCCATCTATAATACTACGGCTAACTAAATTTATACCAAAAGGCAGTCACATATATTTTGATAGATTTTTCACAACAGTACCTCTAATAGAAAAATTGGATTCAATGGGCTTTAAAGGTACTGGAACAATCATGAGTAATCGTCTGGGTAAAAACTTTAATTTTCCTCTTGACAAAAATATGAAGCGAGGTGAAATAAGTCAGTTCGTGAAAAATGATCAAATTGCTGCAGTAAAATGGTGTAGGAGAGGTAGATCGTTTTCATAATACAGTAAAACGTCGCTTACCTGTACCGATACCTGCTGTGATTCAAGATTATAATGCAAATATGGGTGGTGTCGATATTTGCGATCAAATGATGGAGTATTACCGGATTAATATGAAAACGAAAAAGTGGTCAGTAAAAGCATTCTTCCATTTTCTTGATTTGGCAATATTAAATTCGTGGATGGAGTACAGGAATGATGCTGCACTACTCAACATGAAAAGAAAAGATGTTAAACAGTTTTTGGAATTTATGTTCGAAATCGGTGAAGTTTTGTGCAAATTCGAAGATGCACCAATAGAGGTAGTAAACGAATTTGCTTTGCCCGAGGGTTTTCATGGTACCAAATATCGACCTCATGATGCCCCAGATGACATCCGATATGATAGATACGATCATTGGCCTGAATTTATAGGTGTAACTGCCAAAACTTGCCGATATAAAGAGTGTAGCAGTCGCACAAGAGCCAGATGCCAAAAGTGCAAAGTGCACCTTTGTATTATTAAGGACAAAGTTTGCTTCAAAGCATACCACACCAAAATAGACTGAACAAAATAAATTAGTACAAAATGTGAATTAATGCTGTGAAAATAGAATTAAAACTATATTAATTTAGATATAAGACTCAAAGAGTTTAGAAAAAAATGTAAACTCTAAAACAAAATATGAACTCAATCTGTGAATAATGAAATAAATATTATTTTTGTTATATTTACATATATTTTTTTTTACTTATAATGTATATTTATAATATGAATTCTTTTTTAAATTTAAGTTTTTTTTTTTAATTAAACGTGAATGCAATCAATTAAAACATAGTTTTTTTTCAAAGATAAAAAAAATTTCAGTCGTTTTAAGACCTAAGCAACACAAACGTGAGGGGTGGTTTTCAGACAACTTCCAAAACCAAAAATTTTTTTCGTGCCATTTATGCTATTTTGGTACCAAAATACATAAGTACACCAAATTTCATTACAATATGAAAAGGTTTTTTGTCCGTTCTCAAAGGGATAAATAAAGGTCAGATTTTTAATAAATAAATTAATTAACTTCCAAGCAACAAGAAGTTTTTCGATTAAAATATCTAACAATATACATATATTTTTATATGTTATTTTTTTCTAATTTTTTTTCTGTTTTCTCCAGAACATATGTATCTTTAAGTCGATCTCTTTCCTAACTGACTACGCGTTTTCTTTTTAAATCAAAAATTACAATCAAGAAAAAATTCCAAAACTCAATACATACCAATCAAAAAAACTCCAAAATTCCTAACGGTATCCAATCATATAATATGTCCTTCTATAATATACATGACATGTTAATATTTTTGCACTTGTGTGTATAGAATAAGTTCTTACAGATAAAGAATATACTATAGCATTTCTTTAGTCCACATCTAAATTTCGTACGTGAAAGCTATATCGCTGAGCGGTAAAATAATTTATTTCTTGTTTAAAATTTAATATAATTTTAAACAAGATTACTCAGTTTAAATGAGTAATTTTGTTAATTATTTGTGATATTAAGTAAAATGAGGATTTATAATTTATATTAATTACATTCTTTCTTTGTTCGTAATATTTAAGATGAAACAAAAGTGGGTTCTGAATAGAACAATGCTAAAATTTATTTAAAAAAAAGGAAACAACCTATGATTGCAATCATATTCATAAAAGATATAAAAGTATATTTTATTACCTTGAAATTTTGCGTCGGAAGATACAGAAACAATAGTCTACAAGAAAAAGAGAACGTAAATGAGGAAATTTTACTTTGCCAAAGAACAAGGTCATCAGGCGTAAATTGGATACAAGCATTAAAAAAATCGGATGTGGTCAGCACATAAGCGACCGCAATGTGTGTTATCTAGTTAAGTGAAAGTGTTACAGAATATTATAAAAATATCTCTTAAATACTTCTTTCCAATTTTAACATACCTAGAAATATGTAAATTTGGTTCTTACTAGAGTTTTCCGAAATACCCGTCAGTTAGTTTCGGTAACAACCAGAACTCAAATATCAAATTTCAAGAAATTCGATCAATTCGTTTTGTATATATGGTGAAAAATGTAAGATCTGCTCGCAGATCAGTTCCCGAGCCCTGATCTTTCCAAAAACTTTATATGTTCATTGTTTCAATACGAAAAATTAAATATTAAATTTCAATGACTGACAGGTTGCTAAAAATAGTTTATTTACACTTTCGTACAATGGAGAAATGAGTTCTCACCGAAATACTTCATATGCAAAATTTGTTGCCATCACATAACCTACCTATTGTATTCACAACGCGGTAGATAAAATGTGAAATTAAAATTTTATATTAATACTTTAAAACTAAAGAATTTAAAAATTTAGCATTTTTCTATTCCTTTTTATTTTATTTATGTATTTCAAGAATTGTCACTCAGTTTTATGAAATTTCTTTTGCAGATAAGAAAAATATTTCAATTTGTGACATGAAAATGGGTGACATGAATCTTTCAACGAACGCTTGATTGCGATGGCTAAAAATTCACCAAATAATTGTTACAGTATTATATATAATAAGATTTCAAAATATGGTTTCATTTTGATTTTGTTCCAGTTCGTTATCATGAATCAAATGAATAACATAAGTAAATGAAAAATACAACAAATAAGCAAACAAAATAAAAATAAATTTTAAATTTACACAACAGCCACAGAAAAACACGTTTCTATAAGTTTTCGTGAAACCACTTCAAATAACTTGAGACTATTGAGGAATAGAAAAGAATTCGTTTAACCTACTTCTCGATAGTGACCTTATTGCCTTAAACTTTTTGATCCCAGACATGAAATTTAATGTTTGAATTATTAAAAATTTGTTTAAATGACTAAATATAAAAGATATTATCTATAACACAATTAACTAATTTTTAATATTTTAAAATTTTAATATACATATTTAAAACTTTTATTTTTCTTCAAAAAATAAAAGTTTTAAATATGTATATCGAAATTTTTGAAAAGTTCGCAATAAAACAAAAGTTTTCTTTAAATTTATGTATGCCTTGACAGATATTCAGCTGTTACCAGATGTTAAGATGAAAATATAATTTGGTTCATTTTATAAACTTTATTCCATAGAAAACTCGAAACAAGTGAAATTTAAAAAGAAGAAAGAAAAGAAAAATTATTAAAATTACTTTGTAACCATTGTTTATCATGTCAGTGGAAAACAAGAGGTTCATCAATTATGTAAAGGAAAATCATTTATAAAATAATAAAAGAAAACAAGTAAAAACGTTTCAGTCGGTATAAACCGACCGAATTATACCCTTCACGTTAGCAATCTGAGTTTAAAATTTGTTTTTGAAATATCTAGAATTAGCTCTTATTGTTATATACGAAGTACTCGTACCTAACCAACCACTCTATAGAAACTGCATTGATATGTCTGACCTATAATTGGACACACAACTTCGAACTTTCATGAATCTAACTCTATTATTTTTTTGAATATTTCAAATTAGCTTTTGGTGTTTCATGTCAGCTCCTCAAATCTGTTAGGCCATTTCATCAAAACTTCAGGAATATGTTTGAGCTGATATTGGACACACAATTGAAAAGTTTCATGAACCTAACTCTTTTATTTTCCCAAATCATTAAAATTTGCTTTTGGAGTTGTATGGCAGCTACCCGAATCTGTCAAGTTATTCCAACAAAACTTAAGGAATATATGTGACCAGGAATATATGGTTCATGAATCTAGTTTGATTATTTTTCCAAATATTTAAAACTGGCTGTTGGAGTTGTATGGCAACTACCCGGACCAGTGCAGCCATTCCAATAAAACTTTCAGACCATATGTAGAGTGTAATTGAACACATCCTTGCAAAACGTTTTTGAAATATTTAAAAAAACCTTTTTGAGTTGTATGGCAGCTACCTGAACCCGTTGTCCGAAAGTTGAACTTCACGAAGTGCAGGGTACAAAAAAAGTGAAAATTATGCACACCAAAAAAATGGAACGAAAATTTCTTTTTTGTCATTATTTTATTTTTCATCTAATGATTAATGAATTTCAATGAGTCCTAAAATTTTTTATTTAAATATTTTTTTGGAATTCGTTACACCAAAAAAAAAGATATCGCGTCGCTTTGAAATTAAACACATGACCCATAACAAACTTAACTGTAGAAAAAAAAATAAAATGAATCAAAATAAAATCTTCAAAATCGAATTTAAAATCTTTGAAGTGTTAAGCTTGTTAGACAAAATTATTTCTAATAAATTTCAATACCTAGGTATGAGATTGAAACCAGCAAACATATTTTTACTTTGTTTTCAAATTATCAATTCTCTGAAGTTTAAATTTTGATATAAAAAAATCCAAGTCGTCTCACAAAATATCGATAAGCAATATTCCTTCTTTTAGTATAGACAAAGTTAAAAGAAAGCCCCTTTATAAGAATTGTAAAAAATATCAATTTGAATACCATTCACAGAAATTTTCATATTAGAAATTGCTAAATTGGAAAAATTGTCAACTACATCCATTTTTTTTATTAACACTTTTCCAAAAAAATTTTTGAAAAAAGGTGTTTATTAGTCTCACTCTGTCCGTCCGTACGTCCGTCCAATGGTCCATCCGTCCGTCCGACCGTCCGTCCGTCCGTCCGTCTGTCTGTGTGTCTGTTTACAAAACTTCTACACCCTTGAAGATAGAAAGCTGAAATTTTGTATGTACATAGATCTTTACTAGAAACTTATTTCCGTAGAACAAAATTTTTACCTATCTCCCTCCCTCTAGAAGTTATACCTCCCCAAAACCCAAAAAAAAATTTACCGTTATCTAAAGTCTTTTTTTTCCAAATTTTTGATTTCGTTTTCCTTCTAGATCCCAGCCTGTAGAAGCCTAACATTTTAGGGGCTTTTAGACAATAACCAATAGTTCGTTTCGTTAGAAGAACATTTTTTTCAATCTCCACCCCCTCTCAAGTTATCGCCTCTTGAACTATGTAATATTTGAATTTTTGACATCTTATATTTCCGAAACCGCAAGCTTTTTCAAATTTCTATAAACGCAAAAAGCTAATGGTAAGTTCCATGACATTAAAAAATATAATTATTTTTCTTAACTCACACAATTAAATCTTAAAATCGAGCATTATGTTAACCTCTCTTTATATTAATTTTTGTTCTATTTCAAATACTGCATAAATCGTTCATTCTAAATATATGCAATCCTAGAAAGAGTTTTGTATATGACTGAAAATAATTTTAGTAGTGTGAGAGGTAAACATAGACTGTATTTAAAAACAGAATTTTCACTTTTTGAAGGGAAAAGTGCTACAATACAAACCATTGGTTGGACCCAATTTTATTTTAACTGAAACCAAAGGAAAAAATTTTCAATACAGCATATGTAGCTCATGAAATGATTTAGAAATAAAATCGTTCTCCAAAAAATTTAAATATAGCTTCATTTGACTTCATTCAACAATATGCTTCATTAATATTGACTTCATTCGACAATTATTGTGTTATGTATTTCCGGAGTAATAACAAAACTCCGGATAGATATGAGATTGATGTATATGATATGCACATCCATACATTACATTACTCACCTTTCCAGTTTATAATCTAATAATATTCCAAAGGAAACGGATTCAAACTAAAGTTATCAAGTTCAAGAATATTTTTAAACAAGGGCACAAAAAATTACCAAAATAACTAGCAAAATTTGTTTAATAACCGTTATATTAGTTTTTAAAAAGAGGAAAGTATACGAAATCTAGTACGAACTGATACGTCATAACTATAATTTTCCGCGATGCTCCAGCTTTTTATGTGCATCAAATTGTACCTTTAGATTTCTAATAGGTATTAAGTACTTTTAGCCTATTGTTTTTCTAGCTTTGTTATATCGGTGTTTTAAGCTAACTGCAAAATTTTTGAAAAACCAAACTTTTATAGACCTTCTAAGTGCTATTTTTACGCATGTTATATAATGTGCCTGTTAACAAAACTTCTACACCCTTCATTGAAAAAACCTGAGTACATTAAACCTGAAATTTTATTTGTACATAGATCTTTACAAGAAACTAATTTTCATAGAACATATTTTTCATTAATAACCCCCCCTCTAAAAGTTATACCCCCCTAAAACCTTAAAATTGGCATTTTTTAACTATTTATTGCACTGAAACCATAAGCATTTTTAAAATTTGCAAACGCGGAAAGGCGGTGGCTGGCTTCTTCTACTGCGGCATACTATATTTGAACTTTAAAAAAACAAAATGGCTGTTAAAATTTACCGTTATATAAAATCCGATTTTTTCAATATTTTGATGTCGTTTTTCTTCTAAATTTCAGGTTGCAAAAGTCTGAAATTTTAACACCTTTCAGACGTTAATAAATAGTTCATTTCGTTAGAAGAAAGATTTTTTCCCACCTCCACCCCCTCTCAAGTTATCACCTCTCGAAATTTGTAAAATTTGAATATTTGGAACATTATATTAGCAAAACCGCAAGCTTGTTAAAATTTCTGTAAACGCAGATATCGAGCATTATGTTAACCCCTCTTAAAATTAATAGTTACTATATTCCAAAAACTGCTTGAATGTTCATTCTAAATATATGCAATCCTAGAAATAGTTTCGTTTATGAATGAAAATAATTTTAGTAATGTGGCAGGTATACATTGATTGTTTTTCAAAGCAGTATTTTCACTTGTTGAAGACAATACAAACATAACTCTATTTTTTTTTTAAACATTTTCTAAAATACACATAGTGCTATTCGGGTATAGCATTTTTTTTAACTTAAAACATAATAAGGAATTAAGATTGGTTATTCAGTAAATTCAAAGTTCTTAAAAATAAATTCCAAATACAACCAGAATTTCAAGAGCATCTTTTTTACATTATTATTTTTTGGTCTTCTGATTAGTCGATATAATTTTAGACTGCCTAATTCTTTGTTCAATATAGTTCACAATATTTTCTATATATTCAACATTATATTGAACATTATTCAATTCATATAGGAAGCTTTTAAAATCGTTACGAAGTTCAAAAAAAATTGTACGTACATGCTTATATATCTACGTATGTACTTAAAACTATAATGACAATTGTTTTCTGGAAAGTTTTCGTAAACTTTTGTAACAGTATTTATCTGTTATATATTAAAAAAATAAAACAAAAAATTTAAGCAAAATAAAAAAAAATAGGCTACACAATACCGTGAATTTACATTTCTAATTCTTTATTTTATTCATGTTTCGTATAATTCTTGAAAAACCGTCCTATTTTGCATCAACATATATATATATACAGCTAATTCTGAAGTGTGAAAAAGTAAGTACCTTACTAGAAGGGCTGGAGACATGAGACTGAAGGAATTAGATAGTGTTTTGTGAGTAGGGTCCTAGAGAAATCTGACATTGGAACTTTTTAGTACCGAAATAGTCCCTTTTAAAATTTTCCGTGAAAATTTTTGTATACAAAAAACACGCCTTTCTTTTATACATCATATTTTTGGAAATAGATCAATATATTAAATAGTATGTGAAAATATAAATATCTCACATATTTTTAGGATGGCTCAGAATAGGCTTACACAATGTCAATTTTTTCTTCCACATCAGATGTTTTGAGATATGTGAATAATAATGCTTTATTTGTATTTGTTACCGACTGTATTGTGTATACAATAGGTAAGTTATGTGATCGTAACAAATTTTGCATATCGAGTTTTCGGTGGGAACGCACTTCTCCATGGTAGGGAATTGTACATAAACTATTTTTAGCAATCTGTTCGTCTGTCGGTCTGTCCGTCTATGCACGCGTGTATCTCAAGTTCAGCTGAACCGATTTTGAAAAATTTTATATGTAAGTTTATTTTGACTATGGCACGGATTGGTCAACTTTTGGGATATATTAGGTCTCGGGAACTACACTTGGAAATTTAATATTTGAATTTTTCGTATAAAAACAGTGAACATATAAATTTTTTGGAAAGATTAGGGCTCGGAATCTGAGGACAAATTTTACATTTTTTACCATATCTACGGAAGAAGTTGATGGAATTTCTTGAAATTTAATATATGAGTTCTGGTTGTTACCGAAACTAACTGCCGAGCATTTAAGGGAATTCGGGTAGTACAAATCGAAACTCTACTAACAGCCAAATTTACATTTTTCTAGGTCTATGTTAACTATAAGCTTACAAATGCTCTAAAAATCGGAAAGAAGTATTTAACATATTCCTATTGTTAGAGCGAAAAACTCTAAAATGCTCAATTCTAATACATATTTACACACATACATATTTTCTTATTATTATTAGCACAAGTAAGATCTCCAGCAGGAATAACACACAATAAGAAAACAAAAAAAAACAATGTGCAGAAAAAAACAAAAAGAAAACGGGAAAAAGTATGTGTTCTCAATTTTGTACATATTATATCGTATTCGATTTAGCTTTGTCTGTTAGTCTGTCCATCTGTCCGTCCGTCGGTCCCAACGATAACTCAAAAACTAACTAGCTAAGTTCACCAAATTTTCACAAATGATTTATTATAGCTTTTTTTATTGTTGAATTTCTTTACATTTTTATATTTCACCTGTGACACAGGAACTTGTGGTAAGTTTTTTTATTTGCTTTCTAAGATGCTTGTGTAGTATAACAAAACCGATTAAATAATCAGAAAATATTACTTAAAAGAATTCGTCCGATTCGATGCCATAATTACCGGAGATGGGTGCTTCTGGCGCCCTAAAGCATGCTAGTATTGTTTTAACAGTTAAAAAAAATTAAATATCAATTTTAAAAGAAAGTGGTTGATTATTTTTCTTTATGTACACAAAAATATTAATTTTAATAAAAGCATTAAACTTTTACAAAAAGGGTATTTTCTTCAAAAAAAAAAATTAGGGACGAAAACTCGCTGGTATTTATGTTTAATGGTAAAACCTTTTTCATTTTGAGGTTTCATTTTACATATGAAAAAAAAAAGGTTAAATTATCAATAAAACAAGTAAAAACGTTTCAGTCGGTATAAACCGATTGAATAATACCCTGCACCTTTCGTTGTTGTATAGCAATTACTCAAACCTGTGAAACCGTTCTATAACTTGTGAAACCATTCCATAGAAACTTCACGGATATGTCTGACCTATAACTAAACACACAACTACCAAGTTTCATGAATCTGATTTTATTATTTTTCCAAATATTTTACATTATCGTTTGGAGTTGTATGCCAGGTACCCGAACCTGTCAAGCAATTTAACCAAAACTTCAGAAATATCTTTGACCTATAATTGGACACACGACTGCCAGGTTTCATGAATCTGACTTAATTATTTTGCCGAATATAAAAAATTTGCTTTTGGAATTGTATGACAGCCACCCGAACCGGTGCAGCTATCCCATTAAAATTTTTAGAGCATATGTAGAATATAATTGGACACATGTATACAAAATTTTATATTTGTACCTTTATTAGTTTTTAAAATATTTAAAATAAACTCTTTGAGTTGTATGGCAGCTCCCCGAACCTGTCAAGCAATTCCACTAAAACTTCAGAAATACATCTGACCTATAATTGGACACATGACTGCCAAGTTTTATGAATCTGACTTTTTTATTTTTCCAAATATTTAAAATAAGCTTTTGGACTTGTATAGGAGCTACTCGAACCTGTCAAGCAATTCCACCAAAACTTCAGAAATATCTTTGACCTATAATTGGACACACACCTGCAAAGTTTCATGAATCTGACTTGATTATTCTTGCAAATATTTAAAATTAGCTTCTGGAGTTGTATGGCAGGTACCCGAACCTGTCAAGCGATTCCACTAAAACTTGCTTCTTTTGTGCCAAGGACGAACCCTATTGTTATTGGACTAATTCGGACAACGGGTTCGGGTAGCTGCCATACAACTCAAAGAGTTTATTTTAATTATTTCAAAAACTAATAAAGGTACAAATATAAAATTTTGTACACATGTGTCCAATTATATTCTACATATGCTCTAAAAATTTTAATGAGATAGCTGCACCGGTTCGGGTGGCTGCCATACAACTCCAAAAGCAAATTTTTTATATTCGGCAAAATAATAAAGTCAGATTCATGAAACTTGGCAGTTGTGTGTCCGCTTATAGATCAGATATATTTCTGAAGTTTTGGTGGAATTGCTCGAAAGGTTCGAGTAGGTCCCATGCAAGTCTAAAAGCTTATTCTTAATATTTGGAAAAATAATAAAGTCAGATTCATGAAACTTGGCATTTGTGTGTCCGATTATAGATCACATATATTTGTGAAGTTTTGATGGAATTGCTTGACAGGTTCAGGTACTTGCCATAAAACTCCAAAAGCTTATTTTACATATTTGGAAAAATAATAAAGTCAGATTCATCAAACTTGGCAGTTGTGTGTCCAATTATAGATCAGATATACCTGCGAAGTTTTAGTGGAATTGCTTGACAGGTTCGGATACCTGCCATACAACTCCAAAAGCTAATTTTAAATATTTTGGAAAAATAATAAAGACAGATTCATGAAACTAGGCAGTTGTGTATCCAATTATAGGTAAAAGATATTTCTGAAGTTTTGGTGGAATTGCTTGACAGGTTCGAGTGGCTCCCATACAAGTCCAAAAGCTTATTTTAAATATTTGGAAAAGTAATAAAGTTAGATTCATGAAACTTGGCAGTTGTGTGTCCAATTATAGATCAGATATATTAGCGAAGTTTTAGTGGAATTGCTTGGCAGGTTCGGGTACCTGCCATACAACTCCAAAAGCTAATTTTAAATATTTGGAAAAATAATAAAGTCAGATAAATGAAACTTGGTAGTTGTGTGTTCAGTTACAGGACAGACATATTCGTGAAGTTTCTATAGAATGGTTTCACAGGCTTCAGTAATTGCTATACAACAATGAAAGGTGCAGGGTATAATTCAATCGGTTCATACCGACTGAAACGTTTTTACTTGTTTATTGATAATTTTATGTTTTTAGCACTTTTCCAAAAAATTTTTGAAAAAAGGTGCTTATTAGTTTCACTCTGTCCGTCCGTCCGTCCGTCTGGCCTTGTGTCTGTTTACAAAACTTCTACACCTTTGAAGATAGAAAGCTGACATTTTATAGGTACATAGATCTTTACTAGAAACTTACTTCCGTTGAACAAAATCTTTACCTATCTCCCCACCTCTAGAAGTTATACCCCCCAAAACCCTAAAAATGGCCTTTTTGAACTATTTGTTGCAAAGAAACCATAAGCATTTTTGAAATTTTGCAAACGCAAAAAGGCAGCAGGTTCCTTTCCCTAGCCCGGTATACTATAGTTAAATTTGAAAAAAACAAAATGGCCGTTCAAATTTACCGTTATCTAATGTCTTTTTTCACAAATTTTTGATTTCGTTTTTCTTCTAGACCCCAGCCTGTGGAAGCTTAAAATTTTAGGGGCTTTTAGACAATAACCAATAGTTCGTTTCGTTAGAAGAACATTTTTTTCCATCTCCACCCCTTCTCAAGTTATTGCTTCTTGAAGTATGTAAAATTTTAATTTTTGACACCATATATTTCCGAAACCGCAAGCTTTTTCAAATTTATATAAAGGCAAAAAGCTAACGGCAGATTTCATAACATTAAAAAATATAATTGTTTTTCTTAACTCACACAATTAAACCTTAAAATCGAGCATTATGTTAACCTCTCTTTATATTAATTTTTGCTCTATTTCAAATACTGCATTAATCGGTCATCCTAAATATATGCAATCCTAGAAATAGTTTTGTATATGAATGAAAATAATTTTAATAGTGTGATAGGTATACATAGACTGTATTTAAAAACAGAATTTTTACTTGTTGAAGGAAAAAGTGCTACAATACAAACCATTGGTTTGACTCAACTTTATTTAAAATGAAATTAAAAAGGCTTCACCCGTACAAATCAATATCAGCGAGTTTCCGTTCTAAATATTTTTTTGAAAATACTCTATTTGTAAAAAGTTTAATGCAATAGAATAACATATACTTATAAAATTTTGCCCTAAAAATATAATATTAATCAAGAAGTTTAATGTACACTTATGTTTTGCTTTCTAATATATAGTGCAACAGATCGCGAAAAGAATGCATAACTAAATGCGAACGTACATACTTATTATAAAACAATGTAGATTTTATTAAAACGTTACAATTTTCTTAAGAAAGTGATCCCTTTTTAGTATAACTTACACTTCCAAATATGAATTTACATATAATATTTATACCACCGAAAGTAAATAAAAAATTACCCCTACAGGATGTAATACCATTTTGTAAAAAATGGTCGTAAAGCATCTAAGGAAGGGTGAAGGGGGAGGGCTGGTGGAATTCTTGCTTTTTCTGGGACCCTATAGAGGCAAAACACTATCTAATGCCTTTTGTCCCATGTCTCTAGCCCTTCTAGAAGTATCCATAATTTTTGGAACCTGGATGTTGTCGTATTTTTCTTTTTTTGAATTATTTTAAAAATTTTTTCTTTTATTTCGTTTAAATTTTTCGTTTTACTTTTTTACCGACCGTATTGTGTAAACAATAGGTAGGTTATGTGATGGCAACAGATTTTGCATATCGAGTTTCCGGTGGGAATGCATTTCTCAATAGTAAGGAAGTGTAAGTAAACTATTTTTAGCAACCTGTCGGTATGTCGGTCTGTCGGTCTGTCGGTCTGTTGGTCTGTGTGTGCATGCGTGTATCTCAAGTTCTGCTGAACCGATTTTGATGAAATTCAGGCATCGGCAACTAGGCGTTTACTACGGGCCAAATATTCATTTTTGTGTATACAAAGAGAAATAACCAACCGATTTCATTGAAATTTAATATATGAATTCCTCGTATCAAAACAATGAACATATAAATTTTTTGGAAACATCAGGGCTCGAAAACTGATTTGCCGATTTCACATTTTTCACCATATCTACGGAAGGAATTGATGGGATTTCATGAAATTTGATATTTGAGTTCTGGGCATTACCAAAACTAACTGGTGGACATTTCAGGGAATTCGGATAGCACAAAACGAAACTGTACTAAGAGCCAAATTTACATTTTTCTAGATATGTTAACTATAAGCTTACAAATGTCCTTAAAATTGGAAAGAAGTACTTAACAGACATTTTTTTAATATTCTGTAACACTTTGACTCAACTAGACGATACACAATGCGGTCGGTTATGTGCTGACCACATCAGATTTTTTTAATATATAACAGATAAATATTATTATAAAAGTTTAAAGAAAATTTTCAAAAAAATATTTTTATATTAGTTAAGTACATAAATATATATGTATATGTTTTTTTTTAAAGCTTCCAAATTTTTTTAAAGCTTTCTATATGAATTGAATAAAATTCAAAACTGTAGTTTGGCATATGGTAACACATAATTATTAGATCATGGTGGTAACATACAAAAATAAATTTTTCAAATAAAGAAAAAGTTTAGACATGAATAAAATAATATTTTTATTCAAATATACTTATGTATGTACATTTGAAAGTATTAAAATTTAGCTTTTTACAGTTTTTCGTTTGGAACAATAAAAATAAAATTTTAACTACATACGTATATATGTATATTCTGTATGTATATTTTTTTAAGGCTTGCTGACGAAACATAATGTTCAAAACAATAACAAATGAAGCATTAATATTCAGATGCCATAAAACATCTGATGTCTTTGATATAAGCTGACATTTATTTACGTTAAGATTAATTCGATTTTCCGAACCAAAAATATGTGAGACCATTATATTTTCAAATATTATTTATTTCTTGGTTTGTGTTTCTAATTATAAAAAGTATTTTATAAAAGAAAAACGTGCTATTGTTATACAAAAATTTTTTCAGAACATCTTAAAAAAGGGCTACTTCGGGGCTAAAAAGTTCCAATGTCAGATTTTTCTCGGACCCTAGAGGCAAAACCCTATCTAATGCCTTTTGTCCCATGTTTTGGCACCTGAGAAGTAGCTATATATCTGTAATTATTTGGCCTATGTACAGTAATTGATCGATTAAGGTGTCAAAGATAATTACGATTTTAAGCGACATAACTCAAAGGTAGGTTCTAAAAGAAATAACTCAAATATTTGATCTAAAAGGAATAATCTTTTGTTAAATAATGTACTTTTATGCCCTTCGTGAAGAAGTCATCTGCGTAATGGACTTATAAAGATATTCTTGCTCAGCGTAATATTCTGCGTTGATTTCGACATGTCCGTCAGTTCATCCGCCCGATTGCACAATAACTTAATATTGAATAATCGACACCAAACTTTCGCTAGTTGTCTCTTTTGAGCCAAGGACGAACCCTTTTGTAACTGGACCAAATCGAATAACGGGCTCAGTAGCTGCAATACAACTCAAAGAGTTTATTTTATATATTCCAAAAATAATGCATCTATAAATATAAAATTTTGTATACGTGTCCAATTATTGTCCAAGTATGCTCTAAAAATTTTAATCGGATGGCTGCACCGGTTCGAGTGTCTGCCATACAACTCCAAAAGAAAATTTTATATGTTCTGAAAACTAATAAAGCTAGATTCATAACACTTGGCAGCCGTGTGTCCAATTATAGGTCAGAATTTTCTGGAAGTTTTGGTTGAATTTCTTAACATTTTCGAGTACCTGCCATACTACTCCCAAACTTAATTGTAAATTTTTGCAAAATAATAAAGCCGGGTTCATGAAACTTGGCAGTCGTAGATCCTACTATAGATCAGATAGATTCGATAGATCACATAGAGATTAGAAGTTTTGATTGAACTATTTGACAGGTTCGGGTACCTGTCATACAACTCCAAAAGTTAATTATAAATATTTGAAAAAAAAATGAAGTCAAATTTATGAGACCTAACAGGCGTGTGTCCACTTATAGGTCAAACATATTCTTGAAGTTTTGGTTGAATTACTTGATAGGTTCGGATACCTGCCATAAAACTCTAAAAGCTAATTTTAAATATTAGAAAAATAAAAATATCCGATTAATGAAACTTGGCAGTCGTGTGGTCAATTATAGGTCAAACATATTCGTAAAGTTTCTATATAATGGTTTCACATGTTTGGGCAATTGCTATATACAACAATGAAAGGTGCAAGGTATAACTCATCGATTTAACGTTTTTACTTGTTTGTAAGTATTTTTAAGAGCTTCTTACCGACCGTATTGTGTATACAATAGGTGGGTTATGTGATGGCAACAAGTTTTGCATATCGAGTTTTCGGTGGGAATGCACTTCTCCATAGTAGGGAAGTGTAAATAAACTATTTTTAGCAACATATCGGTTTGTCGGTCTGTGCGTGCACGCGTGTATCTCAAGTTCTGTTGAGCCGATTTTGATGAAATTTTATATGTAAGTTTATTTCCACCATGGCAGGGATTGATCAACTTTTGGAATATATCAGGCCTCGGGAACTGCACTTTTAGCTGGCCTGTTTTACATTTTTGGCCATTTTAAAGAAACTATTTAACCGATTTGCTTGAAATTTCATGTATAAGCTTCGCTCGACCGTCCGCGAAACCCCCTAAATTTGGGAAGAAATCAAGTGTCAGCAACTAGACGTTTACTACGGGCCAAATATACATTTTTGCGTATACAAAGAGAAATAATCGACCGATTTCATTGAAATTTAATATTTCAATTCTTCGTATTAAAATAATGAATATATAAATTTTTTGGAAAGATCAGGGCTCGAAAACTGATCTGCTGGCCGATTTTACATTTTTCACCATATCTAAACTAACTGGCGAGTATTTCAGGGAATTCGGGTAGCACAAAGCAAAATTCCACTAAGAGCCAATTTTACATTTTTCTAGGTAAGCTTACTAGTGTTCTAAAAATTGGAAAGAAGTTTTTAACAGACATTTTTATAATATTCTGTAACATTTTCACTTAACTAGACAATACACATTGCGGTCGGTTATGTGCTGAGCACATCAGATTTTTTTATTTTATTGTTTATTAAGAAAGAACAAATTTATTATGGGTGTGTTTTTTAAGGAAGAAAATATTGTAATTTGAAAATATCTTACAACCATAATGGAATATAATTTCAAAACTACAGACATAGTAATTTCAAGGCTTGCAATGCAAACACAGACAACTAACATTCTATATTTCAAAATGGTATTACACTATATTATACAATCTTAAGAATAAAATGATGTTAAAAAGTCAAACTTTAAAAATGAAAATAGTTTAAAAATTCATAAACTTATAAAATATATTCTAATATATAATAGTCTCACTGATCTTTGAAATCTGTCAATTAATATCATGCTTCATGATAAAAATATATTATGTCAAATTTTAAATCTACAAATACTCTATTTTGAAACAATATTTTACTTATACTAATACTAGAACCCAAGCAAACATGGGATTTTGTTACAAAAAAAATTTTGGGTTACTAATTGAGGTTTTTGATTACATACAAATGTAAGATTTTGATCCTACTACGACTTTTTAATTTGTTTTTAGTAGAGTAGCAACTACTACGACTTTTTAATTTGTTTTTTTAGTAGAGTAGCAAGGTTTAGCAACATATTTATTTTCACAACTAGTCGTGTGTGCTTGCATTGCAAGCGTTGCAAGTATGATGTCTGTAGTTTTGAAATTGTGTTCCATTCTGTGGCTGAGATATTTTAAGTTTACTTTATTTCTTCAAAAACACACCCATAATATACATATAGATATGTTTTTTCCTGATAAATAATAAGATAAAACTTAAAACTTAAAATAAAAAAGTTCTGAGAAATAATTACCCAAAAATATATAATTAAACAAATAATTAGTTCCTTTGAAATCTAATACCTTTCGAGTAATTTATTTTAAAACTTCACTTTCAGTTATGTCGCGTAAAATCGTAAACTACCTTTCACAATAAACACTTTAAGCCATAAATTATTGTTAATTATAAACTACAATTCATGCACGTATGTATTTGAAGTTTATAATACATGCGAATAAAACGCGTGACTGTAGAATGAGTTAACACCAATTCTAACGTATATAGGGTAATATGTATTGCATACGATTTCTATGCGTATTTTTGACATTTTTGGGAACCAAACTTTGTTAAAACATTTTCATACAGGTCTTTTACATGATTGCATATCAATGCTGTATCGATTACTTTCCGATTGTACCTTAGTATAATTGATTATACCTTTGTAGCAAATTGCAAAAAGAATACATATGTATATAAGTAAATGTGAATGTAATCGTACATGCTATAAAACTATATGTAGATATTATTAATTTTTTGTTTTCTTGTTATAACTCACACTTATAGAATTTAACTTATTTCCAATAAATATGCCACCAAAATTATACAAACATTACCCCCATAAGATGTAATACCATTTTGTAAAAAAATGGACCAAAACATCTTTGGAGGGGGTGAAGGGGGAGGGTAGGAAGGTGGAATTCTTGCTTTTTCTGGGACCCTAGAGGCAAAACTCTATCTAATGCCCTTTGTCCCATGTCTCTAGCCCTTCTAGATGTACCCGTACTTTTTACCACCTGAGAAGTAGCTATATATATATAATGTAAAATATGATGGTTTTTGAAGAGTTATACGAAATATGAATAAAATATAGAATTATAAAGGAAAATTCAAGGTACTGCGTACCCTAGTGGTTAGCGTGGTAGTCTCATAGCCAGAAGGTTATTGGATCAATGCTTGCCTGGATGTTGTATTTTTCTTTTTTTGGATTATTTTAAAATTTTTTTTTTTTTATTTTGTTTAAATTTTGTGTTTTATTTTTTTTAATATATAACAGATAAATGTTATATAAAAGTTTAAAGAAAATTTCCAAAAAAATATTCTTATAATAGTTTGGAAAAATTCGCAAAAATTTTAAGTACATAAATATGTATGTATGTATGTATATTTTTTTTTAAAGCTTCCTGAGTAGTTTTTTTTAAGCTTTCTATATGAATTGAATAATATTCAAAACTGTAGAATATATAGAAATAAATTTTAAACGCATAATTATTAAATCATGGGAGTAAACATATAAAAATTAATTTTTCAAATAAAGAAAAGGTTTAGTCAAAAACAAAATAATAATTTATGTATGTAAAAATATATGTATGTATGAATATATGAATATATGTGTGTTTGTATATATGAATGGATTAGAATTGAAGATTTTAAAATTTTTCGTTCCAACATATGAACGTATGTACATATTAATGTATTAGAATCGAAAATTTTGAAATTTTGCTGTTGGAAAAATTATAAATAAAATTATAAATGCAAACATACATAATTATGAATGGATACCTGTTTTTTTTAAACTGTGGGTAAACATATAGGATTGATTTTTCCAAATAAAGAAAAGGTTTAGTCAAAAACAAAATAATAATTTATGTATG
Source organism: Condylostylus longicornis (assembly GCF_029603195.1). Classification (NCBI taxonomy): domain Eukaryota; kingdom Metazoa; phylum Arthropoda; class Insecta; order Diptera; family Dolichopodidae; genus Condylostylus; species Condylostylus longicornis. Next base: position 62,267 of record NW_026577985.1, read on the forward strand.
TAAAAATATGTGTATGAATGTATATATGAATATATGTGTGTATGTATATATGAATGGATTAGAATTGAAGATTTTAAAATTTTTCGTTCCAACATATGAACGTATGTACATATTAATGTATTAGAATCGAAAATTTTGAAATTTTGCTGTTGGAAAAATTATAAATAAAATTATAAATGCAAACATACATAATTATGAATGGATACCTGTTTTTTTTAAACTGTGGGTAAACATATAGGATTGAATTTTAAACATAAAGAAGAGGTTTAGTCAAAAACAAAATAATAATTTATGTATGTAAAAATATGTGTATGAATGTATATATGAATATATGTGTGTATGGATATATGAATGGATTAGAATTGAAGATTTTAAAATTTTTCGTTCCAACATATGAACGTATGTACATATGAATGTATTAGAATCGAAAATTTTGAAATTTTGTTGTTGGAAAAATTATAAATAAAATTATAAATGCAAATATACATAATTATGAATGGATACCTGTTTTTTTAAACTGTGGGTAAACATATAGGATTGATTTTTCCAAATAAAGAAAAGGTTTAGTCAAAAACAAAATAATAATTTATGTATGTAAAAATATGTGTATGAATGTATATATGAATATATGTGTGTATGTATATATGAATGGATTAGAATTGAAGATTTTAAAATTTTTCGTTCCAACATATGAACGTATGTACATATTAATGTATTAGAATCGAAAATTTTGAAATTTTGCTGTTGGAAAAATTATAAATAAAATTATAAATGCAAACATACATAATTATGAATGGATACCTGTTTTTTTTAAACTGTGTGTAAACATATAGGATTGAATTTTAAACATAAAGAAGAGGTTTAGTCAAAAACAAAATAATAATTTATGTATGTAAAAATATGTGTATAAATGTATATATGAATATATGTGTGTATGGATATATGAATGGATTGGAATTTAGCATTTTTTACAGGTTTTCGTTCGAACAATAAAAATAAAATTTTAGGTAGATACATACGTACATAAATTGTGTATGTATATTTTTTTAAAGCTTGCTGACGAAACATAATATTCAAAACAATAACAAATGAAGCATTAATATTCAGTTGCCACAAAACATCTGATGTCTTTTATAAAATCTGACATTTATTTAAGTTTATTTCGATTTTTCGAAATTAAAATATATGTGAGATCATTGCATTTTCAAATATTATTTATTTCTCGGTTTGTGTTTCTAATAATAAAAATAACGTAAAACGTATCATTTATTTCTTGGTTTGTGTTTCTAATTATAAAAAGTATAAAAGAAAAACGTGCTTTTGTTATACAAAAATTTTTTCAGAAAATCTTAAAATAGAGCTATTTCGGGGCTAAAAAGTTCCAATGTCAGATTTTTCTGGGACCCTAGAGGCAAAACTCTACCTAATGCCTTTTGTCCCATGTCTCTAGCTCTTCTAGAAGTACCCGTACTTTTTACCACCTGAGAAGTAGCTATCTATATTATATTTTACAAGATTTTTCCAGTTCATGAACAGGTATACATATAATCTAATAAATAACAAAAACAAAAAAATGAAAATAGCAAAAGAGAACACTGGGTAGATACATTACTCAATTGATTATACATACTGTAAAACAAAAACAAAAAATGAAAAGCGAAAAGCGAAAGAGAATAAAAAAAGAGTAGTAATATTTTTTTTGTTTTTTTGCTTTACTACCATAAACAAAAATAAAAAGCAAAAGGAAGCGAAATATTTTAAATGAGTTAAGTAAGAGTAAAATAATTTTTTGTTGTTGTATTTAACATGGAATGGAATTAAAAAAAATAAAACTAAAAATTGTGAGAGATATAAGAACACGAATAACGTTACGTTACGTACTAAGGCAATTATTCTTCGTGTGCTTGCGAAATTCCAATTGAGTAAGTAGCCAAGCCAGGTCTGTATAAAGAAAAGAGGCATTGATTTTTTATTAATTCACATTCACTTTGGTTTTAAAGTTTAACATGAAAGGTACTATTTCCTTTCCTTTTAATTTTGTTCGGCATCAGTTCCCAATCCGTCTTGCATATGCCATGACTATAAATAAGTCCCAAGGGCAAACTTTTGAAAAGGTTGGCCTCTATCTCCCCCAGCCGTGCTTTTCGCATGGGCTATACACAGCATGTTCAAGAGCCATAGACTCCAATTCTTTAAAAATTCAAGTCAAAGATACGGTTCGTCAGGGAAAAATCGATGATGGAAATATTTTAACAGATAACGTTGTTTATAAGGAAATTTTTCGTTCTTAATTGTTGACTAATTCTTAAATTGAATTTTAATCATATCTATGTAATTAACAGTGACACATATTACATCTTAAAATTTATTAAATTAAAAATATTTCCATTACTTCTATTTATCATTAGTATTCAAACCAATATGATATTTATGCATATACAAGTATATACCTGCATATGTATGCCATAATAAGTACAAATTTTTCTAAACTTATTTTAAAATTGATTGCCACAATCCTGTTTTTACAACAGATAATGCTGCTTATAAGCAAGCCACAGGGGCCCCTAGTATATATATAATGTAAAATATGATGGTTTTTGATGAGTTATACGATATATGAATAAAATATAGAATTATTAAGGGAAATTCAAGGTACTGCGTAGCCTAGTGGTTAGCGTGGTAGTCTCATAGCCAGAAGGTTATTGGATCAATGCTTGCCTGGATGTTGTATTTTTCTTTTTTTGGATTATTTTAAAAATTTTTTTTTTATTTTGTTTAAATTTTGTGTTTTATTTTTTTTTAATATATAACTGATAAATGTTATATAAAAGTTTAAAGAAAATTTCCAAAAAAATATTCTTATAATAGTTTGGAAAAATTCGCAAAAATTTTAAGTACATAAATATGTATGTAGTATGTATATTTTTTTTAAAGCTTACTGAGTAATTTTTTTTAAGCTTTCTATATGAATTTAATAATATTCAAAACTGTAGAATAAATAGAAATAAATTTTAAACGCATAATTATTATATCATGGGGGTAAACTTACAAAAATTAATTTCTCAAATAAAGAAAAGGTTTAGTCAAAAACAAAATAATAATTTATGTATGTAAAAATATGTGTATGAATGTATATATGAATATATGTGTGTATGTATATATGAATGGATTAGAATTGAAGATTTTAAAATTTTTCGTTCCAACATATGAACGTATGTACATATGAATGTATTAGAATCGAAAATTTTGAAATTTTGTTGTTGGAAAAATTATAAATAAAATTATAAATGCAAATATACATAATTATGAATGGATACCTGTTTTTTTTAAACTGCGGGTAAACATATAGGATTGAATTTTAAACATAAAGAAAATGTTTAGTCAAAAACAAAATAATAATTTATGTATGTAAAAATATGTGTATGAATGTATATATGAATATATGTGTGTATGGATATATGAATGGATTGGAATTTAGCATTTTTTACAGGTTTTCGCTCGAACAATAAAAATAAAATTTTAGGTAGATACATACGTACATAAATTGTGTATGTATATTTTTTTAAAGCTTGCTGACGAAACATAATATTCAAAACAATAACAAATGAAGCATTAATATTCAGTTGCCACAAAACATCTGATGTCTTTTATAAAATCTGACATTTATTTAAGTTTATTTCGATTTTTCGAAATTAAAATATATGTGAGATCATTGCATTTTCAAATATTATTTATTTCTCGGTTTGTGTTTCTAATAATAAAAATAACGTAAAACGTATCATTTATTTCTTGGTTTGTGTTTCTAATTATAAAAAGTATAAAAGAAAAACGTGCTTTTGTTATACAAAAATTTTTTCAGAAAATCTTAAAATAGAGCTATTTCGGGGCTAAAAAGTTCCAATGTCAGATTTTTCTGGTACCCTAGAGGCAAAATTCTACCTAATGCCTTTTGTCCCATGTCTCTAGCTCTTCTAGAAGTACCCGTACTTTTTACCACCTGAGAAGTAGCTATATGTATATACTAGTCGTGTGTGCTTGCATTGCAAGCCTTGCAAGTATGATGCCTGTAGTTTTGAAATTGTGTTCCATTCTGTGGCTGAGATATTTTAAGTTTACTTTATTTCTCCAAAAACACACCCATAATATACATATAGATATGTTTTTTCCTGATAAATAATAAGATAAAACTTAAAACTTAAAATAAAAAAGTTCTGAGAAATAATTACCCAAAAATACATAATTAAACAAATAATTAGTTCCTTTGAAATCTAATACCTTTTGAGTAATTTATTTTAAAACTTCACTTTGAGTTATGTCGCATAAAATCGTAAAATACCTTCTACAATAAACACTTTTAGCCATAAATTATTGTTAATTATAAACTACAATTCATGCACGTATGTATTTGGAGTTTATAATACATGCGAATAAAAGGCGTGTCTGTAGAATGAGTTAACACCAATACTAACGTATATAGGGTAATACGTATTGCATACGATTTCTATGCGAAAAGTCTCAGGTTCGAACCCTGCAAAATGCGATTTGCCAGATCAACTTTTTTTATTGATAATTTTATTTTTTTTTTAAATAAAATTAAAAAACCTTCACCCTTACCAAATCAATATCAGCGAGTTTCCGTTCTAAAAATTTTACCCTACTTGTAAAAAGTTTAATGCAATAGAATAACATTTTCTTATAAAATTTTACCCTAAAAATATATTGTCAAGGAGTTTAATGTAAACTTATGTTTTGCTTTCTAATACATGTTGCAACAGATCCCGAAAAGAATGCACAACTAAATTCATATGTACACACTTATTATAAAACAATGTAGATTTTATTAAAACAATTTTCTTAAGAAAGTTTTCATTTTTTGTTATAACTCACACTTCCAAAAATGAATTTATATACAATATTAATACTTCCAAAAGTAAGTAAAAAATTACCCCTACAGGATGTAAAACCATTTTGTAAAAAACGGTTACAGAACATCTTGGGAGGGGGTGAAGGGGGAGGGGGTGATGGGGAAGGGGGAGGGGGTGAAGGGGGAGGGCGGGTGGAATTCTTGCTTTTTCTGGGACCCTAGAGGCAAAATTCTATCTAATGCCTTTTGTCCCATGTCTCTAGCCCTTCTAGAAGTACCCGTACTTTTTACCACCGGAGAAGTAGCTATATATATATAATGTAAAATATGATGGTTTTTGATGAGTTATACGATATATGAATAAAATATAGAATTATTAAGGGAAATTCAAGGTACTGCGTAGCCTAGTGGTTAGCGTGGTAGTCTCATAGCCAGAAGGTTATTGGATCAATGCTTGCCTGGATGTTGTATTTTTCTTTTTTTGGATTATTTAAAAAATTTTTTTTTTTATTTTGTTTAAATTTTGTGTTTTATTTTTTTTTAATATATAACTGATAAATGTTATATAAAAGTTTAAAGAAAATTTCCAAAAAAATATTCTTATAATAGTTTGGAAAAATTCGCAAAAATTTTAAGTACATAAATATGTATGTATGTATATTTTTTTTAAAGCTTCCTGAGTAATTTTTTTTAAGCTTTCTATACGAATTTAATAATATTCAAAACTGTAGAATAAATAGAAATAAATTTTAAACGCATAATTATTATATCATGGGGGTAAACTTACAAAAATTAATTTCTCAAATAAAGAAAAGGTTTAGTCAAAAACAAAATAATAATTTATGTATGTAAAAATATATGTAAGTATGTATATATGAATACATGTGTGTATGTATATATGAATGGATTAGAATTGAAGATTTTAAAATTTTTCGTTCCAACATATGAACGTATGTACATATGAATGTATTAGAATCAAAAATTTTGAAATTTTGCTGTTGGAAAAATTATAAATAAAATTATAAATGCAAATATACATAATTATGAATGGATACCTGTTTTTTTTAAACTGTGGGTAAACATATAGGATTGAATTTTAAACATAAAGAAAAGGTTTAGTCAAAAACAAAATAATAATTTATGTATGTAAAAATATGTGTATGAATGTATATATGAATATACATATGTGTGTATGTATGTATATATGAATGTATTGGAATTTAGCATTTTTTACAGGTTTTCGCTCGAACAATAAAAATTAAACTTTTAGGTAGATACATACGTACATAAATTGTGTATGTATATTTTTTTAAAGCTTGCTGACGAAACATAATATTCAAAACAATAACAAATGAAGCATTAATATTCAGTTGCCACAAAACATCTGATGTCTTTTATAAAATCTGACATTTATTTAAGTTTATTTCGATTTTTCGAAATTAAAATATATGTGAGATCATTGCATTTTCAAATATTATTTATTTCTCGGTTTGTGTTTCTAATAATAAAAATAACGTAAAACGTATCATTTATTTCTTGGTTTGTGTTTCTAATTATAAAAAGTATAAAAGAAAAACGTGCTTTTGTTATACAAAAATTTTTTCAGAAAATCTTAAAATAGAGCTATTTCGGGGCTAAAAAGTTCCAATGTCAGATTTTTCTGGGACCCTAGAGGCAAAATTCTATCTAATGCCTTTTGTCCCATGTCTCTAGCCCTTCTAGAAGTACCCGTACTTTTTACCTCCGGAGAAGTAGCTATATATATATAATGTAAAATATGATGGTTTTTGATGAGTTATACGATATATGAATAAAATATAGAATTATTAAGGGAAATTCAAGGTACTGCGTAGCCTAGTGGTTAGCGTGGTAGTCTCATAGCCAGAAGGTTATTGGATCAATGCTTGCCTGGATTGTTGTATTTTTCTTTTTTTGGATTATTTTAAAAATTTTTTTTTTTTATTTTGTTTAAATTTTGTGTTTTATTTTTTTTTAATATATAACTGATAAATGTTATATAAAAGTTTAAAGAAAATTTCCAAAAAAATATTCCTATAATAGTTTGGAAAAATTCGCAAAAATTTTAAGTACATAAATATGTATGTAGTATGTATATTTTTTTTAAAGCTTACTGAGTAATTTTTTTAAGCTTTCTATATGAATTTAATAATATTCAAAACTGTAGAATAAATAGAAATAAATTTTAAACGCATAATTATTATATCATGGGGGTAAACTTACAAAAATTAATTTCTCAAATAAAGAAAAGGTTTAGTCAAAAACAAAATAATAATTTATGTATGTAAAAATATATGTAAGTATGTATATATGAATACATGTGTGTATGTATATATGAATGGATTAGAATTGAAGATTTTAAAATTTTTCGTTCCAACATATGAACGTATGTACATATGAATGTATTAGAATCGAAAATTTTGAAATTTTGCTGTTGGAAAAATTATAAATAAAATTATAAATGCAAATATACATAATTATGAATGGATACCTGTTTTTTTTAAACTGTTTTTTTTAAACATATTTTTTTTAAAAATATGTGTATGAATGTATATATGAATATATGTGTGTATGTATATATGAATGGATTAGAATTGAAGATTTTAAAATTTTTCTTTCCAACATATGAACGTATGTACATATGAATGTATTAGAATCGAAAATTAAAAAAGAAACAAAAACAAAATAATAATTTATGTATGTAAAAATATATGTATGTATGTATATATGAATACATGTGTGTATGTATGTATATATGAATGGATTAGAATTGAAGATTTTAAAATTTTTCGTTCCAACATATGAACGTATGTACATATGAATGTATTAGAATCGAAAATTTTGAAATTTTGCTGTTGGAAAAATTAGAAATAAAATTATTAACACAAACACACGTTATTATGAATGTATACCTAGTTTTTTTAAAACTGCGGGTGAACATATAGAAATAAATTTCTCAAATAAAGAAAAGGTTTAGGTTAAAATAAAATAATAATTGTATTCAAATATATATATGTACATATGAATGTAATTTTTTTAAATAAAGAAAAGATTTAGGCAAAAACAAAATAATAATTTTATTCAAATATATGTATGTATATATAAATGTATTAAAATTTAGTATTTTACAGTTTTCCGTTTGGAACAATAAAAATAAAATTCTAACTACATACGTACATACATATATTCTGTATGTACATATATTTTTTTAAAGCTTGCTGACGAAACGTAATGTTCAAAACAATAACAAATGAAATATTAATATTCAGATGTCACAAAACATCTGATGTCTGATAAAAGCTGACATTTATTTACGTTAAGATTAATTCGTTTATCCGCAACAAAAATATGTGAGGTCATTATATTTTCAAATATTATTTATTTCTCGGTTTGTGTTTTTAATAATAAAAATAACGTAAAACGTATCATTTATTTCTTGGTTTGTGTTTCTAATTATAAAAAGTATAAAAGAAAAACGTGCTTTTGTTATACAAAAATTTTTTCAGAAAATCTTAAAATAGAGCTATTTCGGGGCTAAAAAGTTCCAATGTCAGATTTTTCTGGGACCCTAGAAGCAAAATTCTACCTAATGCCTTTTGTCCCATGTCTCTAGCCCTTCTAGAAGTACCCGTACTTTTTACCACCTGAGAAGTAGCTATATATATATAATTTAAAATATGATGGTTTTTGATGAGTTATACGATATATGAATAAAATATAGAATTATTAAGGGAAATTCGAGGTACTGCGTAGCCTAGTGGTTAGCGTGGTAGTCTCATAGCCAGAAGGTTATTGGATCAATGCTTGCCTGGATGTTGTATTTTTCTTTTTTTGGATTATTTTAAAAATTTTTTTTTTTATTTTGTTTAAATTTTGTGTTTTATTTTTTTTTAATATATAACTGATAAATGTTATATAAAAGTTTAAAGAAAATTTCCAAAAAAATATTCTTATAATAGTTTGGAAAAATTCGCAAAAATTTTAAGTACATAAATATGTATGTAGTATGTATATTTTTTTTAAAGCTTACTGAGTAATTTTTTTTAAGCTTTCTATATGAATTTAATAATATTCAAAACTGTAGAATAAATAGAAATAAATTTTAAACGCATAATTATTATATCATGGGGGTAAACTTACAAAAATTAATTTCTCAAATAAAGAAAAGGTTTAGTCAAAAACAAAATAATAATTTATGTATGTAAAAATATGTGTATGAATGTATATATGAATATATGTGTGTATGTATGTATATATGAATGGATTAGAATTGAAGATTTTAAAATTTTTCGTTCCAACATATGAACGTATGTACATATGAATGTATTAGAATCAAAAATTTTGAAATTTTGCTGTTGGAAAAATTATAAATAAAATTATAAATGCAAATATACATAATTATGAATGGATACCTGTTTTTTTTAAACTGTGGGTAAACATATAGGATTGAATTTTAAACATAAAGAAAAGGTTTAGTCAAAAACAAAATAATAATTTATGTATGTAAAAATATGTGTATGAATGTATATATGAATATATGTGTGTATGGATATATGAATGGATTAGAATTGAAGATTTTAAAATTTTTCGTTCCAACATATGAACGTATGTACATATGAATGTATTAGAATCGAAAATTTTGAAATTTTGTTGTTGGAAAAATTATAAATAAAATTATAAATGCAAATATACATAATTATGAATGGATACCTGTTTTTTTTAAACTGCGGGTAAACATATAGGATTGAATTTTAAACATAAAGAAAATGTTTAGTCAAAAACAAAATAATAATTTATGTATGTAAAAATATGTGTATGAATGTATATATGAATATATATGTGTATGTATGTATATATGAATGTATTGGAATTTAGCATTTTTTACAGGTTTTCGCTCGAACAATAAAAATTAAACTTTTAGGTAGATACGTACATAAATTGTGTATGTATATTTTTTTAAAGCTTGCTGACGAAACATAATATTCAAAACAATAACAAATGAAGCATTAATATTCAGTTGCCACAAAACATCTGATGTCTTTTATAAAATCTGACATTTATTTAAGTTTATTTCGATTTTTCGAAATTAAAATATATGTGAGATCATTGCATTTTCAAATATTATTTATATCTCGGTTTGTGTTTCTAATAATAAAAATAACGTAAAACGTATCATTTATTTCTTGGTTTGTGTTTCTAATTATAAAAAGTATAAAAGAAAAACGTGCTTTTGTTATACAAAAATTTTTTCAGAAAATCTTAAAATAGAGCTATTTCGGGGCTAAAAAGTTCCAATGTCAGATTTTTCTGGTACCCTAGAGGCAAAATTCTACTTAATGCCTTTTGTCCCATGTCTCTAGCCTTTCTAGAAGTACCCGTACTTTTTACCACCTGAGAAGTAGCTATATATATGTATATAATAGGAATAAAACCTTATCATTAATATACTAATTTGATTTTTTTAAATTTTGCAAGTATATGGATTTTTTTTCTACCATCATCATATTATTTTTCAATATCTTATTGAAAGTGTGTTAAAATATTAATTTTTTAAATTTTGCTTACAGAAAATATGGATTATTCAAACGTTTTATTTTCAATTGGGTGTGGTTTAATATATAGTTCAAGATCTGAAAGGAGAGAAAGAAGAAGGACTTCAAATGAAAAATCTAATTTATATTTAATTAATTGGACAACTTATTTCTGCGCTAATTTCGCATTTACGCAAGGACTAGATAACTTTCATTTTTGTATATCTATATATTAATATTAAATTTTGTGAATTTAAAAGAAAAGAACTGCTTTCAAACGCCTGACTCGCAGAACCAAATAATAACAAATTATACAAATTTATTGTATAACTAATTAAAAAACTAAATTCCATATACATATACTATTTAATTTTGTATTTGATCTCGTAGTGCACATCTTCCTTGTCTAGTAACCTGAACATCTAAAATAAAATATTAAAATTAAGAATTGAGTTAACATATTGGCTAGGTATTTTGCAAATAAAAATTATTTTAAAAAATTTACTTTGTCCACATCTGGAGGCGCATTCCAATTTTTGTACATTACCATATGATATTTGATCACTACCACAAACCGGATTATATTCATTAGTAGTAGGACATGCGTTGAGGCAATCACGTACCTGTTGTGTTAAAACTGGTCGCGGGGTTATTAATTGAATAAGTTGTTGCTGCATTTGTGTTTGAGATTCTCGAGAGATGTTTGGCTGCTGCGGAACTAAATTATTATTTTAAATTTAAATGAAATTGAAATCAAATTTTGCGTTTGAAAATTGCCACAGTACTATTAAAATTACTTGTTAGAAATCCGTTCAATTGATTCGAAAAAATTTCACTATCATGATGTGAAAGTTGTGGGCCACTAGCAAATTGAAAATTTTGCTGAGGAAAAACTTTGGAATTAATAGGTCGTCTTCGACCGAATTGAGATCTTATTTTTGCAATATTTATCATTAGCATAACTGTAACTATATATATATATTTCGAATATATATTTATTTCGAAAAATATCATAAGGTTGTTTACCAACAAGAATTACCAATTTGAATAAATTCGTCATATTAAACTTTAAAATTAATATATTCACGAATTAATATATTTTGTTAACTAGTAAACTGAGTTTTAATAACAAAGATGGTATCAATTTTAAGTTTATAGTAGAACTAAAACAAATTCAATTCTGTACCAGTCATTAATAAATTTTATTTTTATTTTATTTTTGCTGATTCGTGTGAATAATCAAAAAATTCCAGATAGACTGGTTTAAAAGTTATGTACATTTTTTTGGTAAATTGTGAGATTACAAACAATATTACAAACAAATACATTAATTTACTTTTGTTTTTCAGTGGGAATTTTTTACTAAAAAAATTCAGCTGGTATACTTACCTTGTAAATTAAAACAAGTTTTTTTTTTTCAAATCTATAAAAGAATGCTACGCTACATAGATACATGCAAATATAATAAAATATAATATCACATAATAAAAGAACTAATTTAGCTTTATTTCAAACACATTTAACTTTCCTATTAATGCTTTTTCTATTATGATTTTCCTTAGAGCTTATTTAAGCATTAAAAACAACCTTTTTTTTAAAATTGTATAGGTGCGAACGGTCGGCATCTACCATGTCTTAAAAATTGAACATCTGCAAAAGGAAAAAATCGCAATTAACAACTTTAAAAAAAAAATAGACTATTTTACAATATCAAATTCAGTAATTAGATATTATATTGTTTATAACTTCATTAGCATAACAAAAGCGTCCTAACAAAATAAAAACACGTTTACATGAAATTTCATATTTTATTTTATTTTATTATCTACTCATAAAATTCAGTTGCACACTCAAATGAGTGAACTTTTTGCAATTAAATCTTAACAATTCTAATCAAGGTACTTATAAAGAGAGAGAGAGAGACCAAATTAACGATCACTTATGCAATTTGCTTTACGAACTTGCTTTGCCACTATTTGGCCCAAAATAAATGATCTTTTTTTTAACGACATTTTTTGTTCATGAACACAATACTACAAATTCAAAGAAGGAAATATTTTTATACAACTGTTAAAAATATATTGCGTATGTATCACGTCATTGTTTTGCAGTATTGAGTTTCTAAAAATGCCTATTGTTCATTCATTATTAAATTATTACAGCTGTTCGACTAACGTAGTTATATTCACAGAGAAATAAAAATGGAGGGATAATTATAACTACTCACTTAACTATTGTTCATCTATTCAACAGTAAAAAAAATTTTAAAACTTTCACAAATTTGCGAGATACCTACATATATATTAATATTAGGCAAGAAATATCACATGACATTCCTAAACCTGAAAAATTACAATTTTTTATTGAAATTTTTACTGTTTTCATTTTGAATTTGTTTTTGTTTTGTTCGAATTGATTTTTTGATAATAAATTAGAAAATCTTATTTACTCGTAATATGCAGAATAAGTATATACATGAAAATAATGACTAAAAACCAATATTTTAATTAAGCTTTATGGTTATGGCTATAAAGAAATCAAAATAAAAAAAATCTGATGTGGTCAGCACATAACCGACCATATTGTATATTGTATAGTTAAGTGAAAGGGTTACAGAATATTATAAAAATGTTTTTTAAATACTTCTTTCCACTTTTTAGGACATTAGTAAGCTTATAGTTAACATACTTAGAAAAATGTAAATTTGCCCCTTAGTAGAGTTTCGCTTTGTGCTACCCGAATTCCCAGAAATGCTCGACAGTTAACCAGTACTCAAACATTAAATTTCAAGAAATTACACCAATTCGTTCCGTAGATATGGTGAAAAATGTAAAATCGGCCCGCAAATCAGTTTTCGAGCCCTGATCTTATCAAAAAATTTATATGTTCATTGTTTTAATACGAGGAATTCAAATATTAAATTTCAATGAAATCGGTCAATTATTTCTTTTTACATTCGCAAAAATGTATATTTGGCCCGTAGTAAACGTCCAGTTGCTGAAACCTGATTTCTTTCAAAAGTTAGCAATTTTCGCGGACGGTCGAGCAAAGCTCATATATGAAATTTTAAGTAAATCGGTTGAATCTTTTCTTCAAAATGGTGAAAATGTAAAATCGGCCCGCAAATCAGTTTTCGAGTCCTGATCTTTCCAAAAAGTTTATATGTTCATTGTTTTAATACGAGGAATTCATGTACTAAATTTCAATGAAATCGGTGAATTATATCCCTTTATATACGGAAAAATGTATATTTGGCCCGTAGTAAACGTCCAGTTGCTGATGCCTGATTTCTTCCAAAAGTTAGGAATTTTTGCGGACGGTCGAAAAAAGTTTATATATGAAATTTCAAGTAAATCGGTTAAATATTTCCTTCAAAATGGTGAATTTCCCGAGGCCTGATATATCTCAAAAGTTGATCAATCCGTGTCATGGTGGAAATAAACTTACTTATGAAATTTCATCAAAATCAGTTCAGCAGAACTTGAAATACACGCGTTCACACACAGACCGACAGACCAGCAGACCGACAGACCGACGGACCGACAGGTTGCTAAAAATAGTTTACTTACTCTTCCCTACTATGGAGAAGTACATGCCCACCGAAAACTCGATATGCAAAATTTGTTACCATCACATAACCTACCTATTGTGTACACAATACGGTCGGTAATAATTATTTTTCAATAAACAAAGTGTACTTTTACTTTTTAAAAACACTTTATTTTTGATTTTCGTCAAATTCGTTTTTACTCCTCTTTACTCTTTTTATGTCTCAAACTTTCAAAACTCCAAAATTCAACATAATGTTTCAAAATAATAACGATAATTCAGGCTTGTTTTCAACTTTTCTTAATGTAGAATTAATTAATTGCCGAAGCTAAAGTAATTTTCGAAAAAGCTAAGACATAATAAATACATTATGTACTTTACCCAGTTTTATTTACAGAATACTAAAAATACTTTGTCAATAATTTTTGGACATTAATTTTTTTAAATTTATAAAAAAATTTTTAAATTTATAAAGAATTTTGTTTTATCAATATTAAACTTTGGTTAACTTAACTATTTCACATAGTTAAGAAATATACCACTCTTGCCTCTTCTCAGCTTCAGTTCGTTATAAATACACATAGCAAAATTTCTATAGCTCTTACACTTCGAATATCAATAATTCAGTAACTTAAAAGTGGGTAGCCAAACTAAAGTCTACTTAGGTCATTAGTTGACAAAAATTTCAACCTATCAATTTCAACCTACATATAAATTTTTTAAATTTGTTAAATTTTCACTATACCTTGACCACATCTTTGCGCACATGATAATTTTTGGGGATTCGAATATGATATACCATCATTGCCGCAAGCCGGATTAAATTCAGTAGTTGTAGGGCAAGTACGTACGCAATTTTGAATGTCAGCTCTTAACTGAGGATTTCTTGGTGCAGGTGTTAACATCGACATTGTTACATTAAAAACTTGTCTTGGTGTAACTAACTGGTTTTTTGAATTTGTAGAACTATTCATCAAAACTTGCTGGCTGCTTTGTAAAGTATTTGTTGGGTTCTGCCTTTCCTGTTGTGAAAATGTACTTTGTTGTCTAAATGGCGATAATGGATTTATTGTAAAGGTGCTCATTTCAGTTATGGAATTTGGTTTACTGATATATTTTTACCTATTTCTAATAAATACTGGTGCATCAAATATATATCTGCCTTGCTCATCTGTATATTCATTTTGCGCAGAAAATATTTTAATTTTTATCACAAGAAAAATAACTACAATGTAAATAACACATTTTTTTTAAATTATTATTTAAAAAACATTAAAGATATTGTAATCACAACTCACAGCAAATGAAAATTTCTTTTTTTAAACTTTTAGCTCTTTTCATTTTATAAATAATTTCTCAAGAATAATTTACAATAAAATATTTTGCTATCGACACGTTTGTGTTTCCATATCTTATAAGACTGAATCATCAAGCCGGACTTTTAGATATTTATTTTTACTCAGTATCTAAAAAGATCTGCAATCATTAAGCCTATATTTCTCTTTTTATTCTTGTGTACAATGCGAGAAATTTTTTTGTTTGCTTATAACAAAACGGCTTTCACACTGTTGCTTTGAGGTTTTCGACGGATGTGTCAACACGAGTATTCCATAAATTTATTAAAAATAATTTTAAAATGTACGTGAGTTTAAAGTCATACAAAAGGAATTTTCAATAGAGTATCAAAAGCTAAAATATAAAAGATATATATTTGGCATATTTCATTCATCTCTATAAATACGAGTAGTAGCCATATATTTTTAGCACTTTTCCAAAAATTTTTTGAAAAAAAGTGCTTATTAGTTTCACTCTGTCCGTCCGTCCGTCCGTCCGTCCGTCTGTCCGTGTGTCTGTTTACAAAACTTCTACATTCTTAAAGATAGAAAGCTGAAATTTAATACGTACATAGATCTCTATTAGAAACTTATTATCGTAGAACAAAATTTTTACCTATCTCCCCCCCTCTAGAAGTTATACCCTCCCAAAGCACTAAAAATGGCCTATTTTAACTATTTATTGCAATGAAACCATAAGCATTTTTGAAATTTTGTAAACGCAGAAAGCCACTGGCTTGCTTCCCCTATCGGGGTATACTAAAGTTAAATTTTAGAAAAACAAAATGGCCGTTCAAATTTACCGTTATCTAAAGTCCTTTTTTTCCAAATTTTTGATGTCGTTTTTCTTCTAGACCCCAGCCTATAGAAGCTTGAAATTTTAGGGGCTTTTAGACATTAACAAGTAGTTCATTTCGCTAGAAAAAAACTTTTTTCCATCTCCCCCCCTCTCAAGTTATGGCCTCTTGAAATTTGTAAAATTTGCATTTTTGACACCTTATATTCCTGAAACCGCAAGTTTTTTCAAATTTCTATAAACGCAAAAAGTTAACGGTAAATTCCATGACATTAAAAAATATAATTATTTTTCTTAACTCACACAATTAATCCTTAAAATCGAGCATTATGTTAACCCCTGTTTATATTAAATTTTGCTTTATTTCAAAAACTGCATAAATCGTTCATCCCAAATATATGCAATCCTAGAAAAAGTTTCGTTTATGAATGAAAATAATTTTAATAGTGTGGCAGATATACATAGACTGTTTTTAAAAGCAGTATTTTCACTTGTTGAAGGGAAAAGTGCTACAATACAAACCATTGGTTTGACCCAACTTTATTTTAATTTCTTTTTGATGATTTGATATCATTTTAACCGCCTGATCGCGTATTTTGCTTTTTTACACACATTTTATTCACCTTCAAATCAAAATTTTCAGTATTTTCTAAAGGATGCTTCACTTTTTCAATAAGATTGCTCATTTTCATACCCTGCGCTTCGTGAAGGGTATATTCACTCTGGTATGGAGTTTTATTCTTGCTCAGCGTAAAATTCTGCGTTGATTTAGACATGTCCGTCTATCCGTCCGCCCGTCCGTCCGTCCGTCCGATCGCACGATAACTCAAAAACGAATAAAGCAATTGGCACAAAACTTTCACAAGTTGCTTCTTTTGCGCACACGACGGCTGCTATTGTAATTGGACCAATTCGGACGACGGGTTCGGGTAGCTGCCATATAACATAATAAAGATATCAATAACAAATTTTGCGAGGATGTGTCCAATTACATATGGATTGAAATTTTTAATGAAATGGCTCCATTGCTTCTGGTAGCTGACATACAACCCCAAAAGCTAATTTTAAATATTTGGAAAAATAATAAAGTTAGAATCATAAAACTTGCCAGTCGTGTGTTCAATTATATGTAACATATATTCCTGAAGTTTTGGTGATATGACTTGACGGATTGAAGTAGCTGCCATGCAACTCCAGGAGCTATTTTTAAATATTTCGAAAAATAATAAAGTCAGATTCATGAAATTTGGTAGTCGTGTGTCGAAGTATAGGTTACACATATCCCTGAAGTTTTGATGAAATGGTTTGAGGAGCTGCCATGAAAGCTAATTTAAAATATTCAAAAATATAATAGAGTTAGATTCATGAAACTTGGAAGTTGTGTGTCCAATTATAGGTCAAACATGTCCATGCAGTTTATATAGAGTGGTTTGTCAGGTTCGAGTACTTGATATTTAACAATGAGCGCTAATTCTAGATATTTCAAAAACAAAATTTAAATTCAGATTGCTAATGTGAAGGGTATAATTTGGTCAGTTTACACCGACAGAAACATTTTTACTTGTTTTAATTGGATTTTTATATTTCAAATTATCGATTGAACGTGTAACTTTCAAAAATAAAGTGAATAAATTTTGTATGCATTTTAGAAAAATTTTATGAGACACGCAATACCAAATAATTCTTCTCACACTGGAAAATTACATTAAACAAGTATATGACAGTTACTGACTTTCCTCTCACTTTAGTATAACTTAAGGTATATCTGAATCCCAGAATCTTACTAAATACTTATAATATGCAAAAAGACCATTATGACTGTTTGTGCCGCAGAACATATTCTTTTATAACTCTTACTGTAATGTTTTTTATTTGTGCAGTAACAAAACATTGCTGTAATGGCTAAAATATGCCTACAATTTGGTTAATTTATACAACTATCTTTTCTATGTATAAAATCTTGAAAGAGAATACTTAATTCAAGTTACATATTCTCGAGTGAAATAAGCAATTGCGAAAACAATAAAATTTTATGCTGCATTTGCAGTAATATATGGCTCTGCTTAATGAGAAAATATTTTATTCTTTAGCAGCATAAGACAAAAAAATATAAAAATATAGAAACTAAGGTTAATAAAGTTGGGTCAAACTAATGGTTTGTATTGTAGCACTTCTCCCTTAAACAAGTGAAAATTCTGCTTTTAAATGCAGTCTATGTATATCTAACACACCATTAAAAATATTTTCATTCATATACGATACTCTTTCTAGGATTGCATGTATTTAGGATGAACGATTCATGCAGTCTTTGAAATAAAGTAAAAATTAGTATAAAGTGGGGTTAACATAATGCTCGATTTTAAGGGTTAATTGTGTTAGTTAAGAAAAATAATTATATTTTTTAATGTCATTGAATTTACCGTTAGTTTTTTGCGTTTATAGAAATTTGAAAAAGCTTGCGGTTTCGGAAATATAAGGTGCCAAAAATTCAAATTTTACAAATTTCAAGAGGCGATAACTCGAGAGGGGGTGGAGATGGAAAAAAAATTTCTTCTAACGAAACGAACTATTGGTTATTGTCTAAAAGTCCCTATTTTAAGCTTCCCCAGGCTGGGGTCTAGAAGAAAAACGAAATCAAAAATTTGGAAAAAAAGACTTTAGATAACAATAAATTTGAACGGCCATTTTGTTTTTTTGAAGTTTAACTATAGTATACCGGGCTGGGGAAAGGAACCCGCTGCTTTTTTGCGTTTGCAAAATTTCAAAAATGCTTCTGGTTTCTTTGCAACAAATAGTTAAAAAAGGCCATTTTTAGGGTTTTTAGGGGGGTATAACTTCTAGAGCGGGGAAGATAGGTAAAAATTTTGTTCTACGGAAATAAGTTCCTAGTAAAGATCTATGTACGTATTAAATTTCAGCTTTCTATCTTCAAGGGTGTAAAAGTTTTGTAAACAAAAACAGTGTCCACGGACGGACGGACGGACAGAGTGAAACTAATAAGCACTTTTTTTTCAAAAAATTTTTGGAAAAGTGCTAAAAATGGAATAAAATAAAACATGGTCGAAAATGTTATTTCTTCGCACTCGATTTCTACTAGTTTTTATCACTAGGAGTATACCACACCTTTGTATGGCACATTATGTAACAGTATTTTTTTTTTAAATTTATACTAAACTTAAAAGACTAGAATAGCATTGCTAATTAATTTAGTTGAGGAACAACAGTAAACCTTTTTAGGACGATTTTCGCTATACTTTTTGGACTGTTACACTTCTTATCGACCGTATTGTGTACACAATAGATATACAATAGTTTATATAGTTTATATAGCACCATGATAGGAAAGTGTAAATAAAATATTTTTAGCAACTTATCGGTCTGTCGTTCTGTCGGTCTGTGTGTGCACGCGTGTATCGCAAGTTCGGCTGAACCTACTTTGCTGAAATTTTATATGTAAGTTTACTTCGACCATGGCACGGATGGAACAACTTTTTTAATATATCAGGTCTCGGGAACTGCACTTTTTAGCGGACCTGTTTTACATTTTGAACAAAATATTCAACCGATTTACTTGAAATTTCACACATAAGCTTTGTTCGACCGTCCGCGAAACCTCCTAATTTTCGAAAGAAATCAGGTGTTAGCAAGTGGACGTTTACTACGGGCCAACTATACATTTTTGCGTATATAAAGAGAAATAATCAACCGATTTCTTTGAAATTCAATATCTAAATTCTTCGTATTGAAACAATGACCATCCCATGTAACAATTTTTATCTCATAAGACTCCTGCAGAGCTATATTAAGAATTCGTTAAGAAAAACACTAAAAGATCCTAATGAGATCTATATAAGAGCAAAACAGCGCAATTATTAGAGTTATTAATTCTTGTAATGAGAGTTAAGCTCCCATTAAAAGAATTTTTAAAGCATATAACTCTCATACTAGTTTTGGTATACGAAAACTCTCACAAGCCTTTTACAATAGTGTTACTGCAAAGAGAAAGCAATACATCGTAGAATAAATATATCGGTCTTACTTATTTATCGGAATGAAACAAAATATACATATGTTTACGTGTATGATATTCGGCAAAAAGCAACGCCAACTAAAAATAATTAAAATTTAAAAAATTTTTATTCATATTTTTTAACCCTATAATATCTTATTTCTTTTTTTTTACATAAATTTTAAAACTTAAGAATATTGTTAAGCAAAAAATGAATATAGTAATATGCATAAATTCCAACTAAAGCTTTATTACATTCAAATAAAACTATAATTTTGCATTTCACTAACTTTAATTTAATTATTTATGTACAATAAATATTTTTCGGAATTCTTTAAAAAAAAAGAATTCTCAGTCTCGTTAGGGTTAAAATTTAGATAAGGAAAAATGATAATACTAAACTGGCCATACCTAACAAGTAGACTTATAAAGGAATTCTTTTAAGAACAAAATTCTATAAGAGTTGACATCTTATAAAAAGTACTTTATGAGAATTAATATTTTTTATGGCTTGCTGAAAGTAAGCCATAAAAAATATTCATTCATCTTTACTATATGAACCTTACGAGTAATATTCATCTTTACTATATGAACCTTACGAGATTTGCATGAAAACAAAAAAAAGAATGGAGAAATTATGAGAGTATGGAGTGTGGTATGAGAGTTTTATGAGAGTTTTGGTAAATTTTTTAGGGTATTACTCTTGGAAATTGGAATATAAAATCTTTGGAAAGATCAGGGCTCGAAAACTGATCTGCAGGCCGATTTTATATTTTTCACCATACCTACGGAACAAATTGATCTTGAAATTTGATATTTGAGTTCTGGTTATTACCGAAGCTAACTGGCGAGCATTTCAGGGAATTCGGATATCACAAAGCGAAACTCTACTAAGAGCCAAATTACATTTTTCTAGGTATGTTAACTATAAGCTTACTAATGTCCCAAAAATTGGAAAAAAGTATTTAACAAGCATTTTTATAATATGTATTCTGTAACACTTTCACTTAACTAGACAATACACATTGCGGTTTTTTTTTGTTCAAGATTTTTTTTTGTTGAAGTTTAATCCGATTCAAAAAATGTATGCCAGTTTATTTAGGTAAAAATAAAAAAATATTTTATTTTTTATTAAGCATCTCGAATTGATTGTGTGCTATGAAATCAGAATTGGAACAGTTAAAAAGTATAACGCATCAGATATCAAACTTATCGTAATTAACAAAATTATAAGTACTTTCTAACAAAATCTCACAATATGCGATGTATAGAAACTAATTTTATAACCCGACAACACATTATGCGAGTAAAATAAATGTGATGTGTCTAGCACCTAACCAACCGAGTTAGACTTTGTTAAAGTATTGTAAAAGATTTTGAAAATTTCTTTTAAACATTTATTTCAAATTCAATAAAAATTAAAAGTAATATACCTAAAAAAAGTTAATTTAGTTTTTAAAATAGATTCCAGGTTTTTTTGTTAAAAATTAGCTCCTGAGATATGGTCAAAAAACTTCATACACTTACAAAAATAAATTTTTGTATTTCTTTTTTTTTTACAAAAGTAAAAATTAATCTATTATTCTATAACTTTCCTATAGATATATAGCTTAATGTTATATACTTACTTATTTGTATAGTATTAGTTTTCTTTATATTCATGTACCAACCAATAGGTCCATTCTTGTTTTGATTGATCTTAATTATCTCAAATGATTGATTGATCTTAATTATCTAATAATAATATACTCAAAAAAAAAAAAATTTGATGCGATCAGCAAATAACCGACCGCAATATGTATCACCTAGTTCGTGAAAAGGCAGAGGATTGTGAAAATGTCTTTTGCACACTTCCTTTAAATTTTAAGGAAGCTCGCAAACTTCAGTTAACATACCTAGAAAAGTGTAAATTTGACACTTAGTACAATTTCGCTTTATGTCATCCGAATTTCCTGAAAAGTTTACTAGGGGCAACCAGAACTCAAGTATCTAATTTAAAAGAAATTGGCTTATAATTTCTCTTTATATACGCAATAAAGTTGGGTCAAACCAATGGTTTGTATTGTAGCACTTTTCCATTCAACAAGTGAAAATACTGCTTCTAAATACAGTCTATGTATACCTACCACACTACTAAAATTATTTTCATTCATATGCGAAACTATTTTTGGGATTGCATATATTTAGGATGAACGATTTATGAAACCTTTGAAATAAACCAAAAAAAAATTTACAGATAATCGATTTTAAGGGTTAATTGTGTGAGTTAAGAAAAATAATTATGTTTTTTAATGGCACGGAATTTACCGTTAGCTTTCAGTTTTTATACAAATTTGAAAAAGCTTGTGCTTTCGGAAATAAAGGATGCCAAATACAATCAAATTTTACAAATTTCGAGAGCTGATAACAAATTTCGGGAGCTGATATTTATGAATATCTAAGAGGTGCGAAAATTTCAGACTCCTGTAACCTACAGTGTAGAAGAAAAACGGTATCAAAAATTTGTGAAAAACGGATTTTAGATAACGGTAAATTTTAACGGCCATTTTATTTTTTAAAGTTCAGAAATTTAAAACCATTTTTAGGGTTTTTATAACTTTTAGAGGGGGAGAGATAGGTGAAAATTTTGTTCTACGGAAATAAGTTTCTACTAAAGGTGTATGTACATATAAAATTTTAGTTTTCTATCTTCAAGGTATAGAAGTCTTGTAAACAGACACACGGACGGACGTCAGAGTGAAACTAGCAAGTACTTTTTCAAAAATTTTTTGGGAAAGTGCTAAAAATGTAAGATCGGAACGAAAAAAGGTTCATTTTCCGAGGAGAAATCGTAAAAGTTGATAAATCCGTGCCATGGTCAAAATAAACTGTTAGGACTGTTATGTTTGATAAAAGCAGTTGGAATTTCTCGACTGCTTGTGATAGCTGCCATCACCCCCATAAGTTGTTTGTTTATACCGCAGGAACTATTTATGGTTCATTCAGGTTTGTCAAATTTAAAATTAGTAACTTATGCTTTATTTAATATGCTCCCAAATATGTAAATTCAGCTATTACTATAATATTATATTCATTTTCTGCAGTCCGATTTTTCCAAAAAGTTAGTACGATTTTTTGTTGATAAACAGAAAGCAAATTTTAAATTTAGAGAAAATTGTTCATTACTCGCCTAGATATGGTAGGAAATCCTTGAAAAATATCTTAATTTGCTCTTGCAGCTACCAGTATTTAAATAAACAAGTTCAATAGAAGTTCCGACCCGAGACTTAAAAAACTTGCAAATTCATTCAATTGTCTACGTTAAACGACCTTTAGATATAGGAGAGCACAAACCGATAGAACGAAAGATATCTAGGTAAAATATTTGTGGTGTACTTCTTCGTGAAGGAGTAAATTATTTCCGTTTAAAACTCAATATTTGTATGTATAAAATTTAGTATCATCACAATACTTCCCTTATTATATGCAACGCAATTGATAAAAAATTAACAAATTATTAAATACAATTAAAAATTTAACAAATATTAATATACAATCGCAAAATACTCTCTGTTTAAAAGTAATTGAAAAATTTATTTAGAATCTTAAAAAAACAGAATTATATCTTGAAATTTTACTCCGATGTAAAGTTTATGCTCGTAAACATAATTATTGAATTGCTAGTTAACATATCGTTTAAGTTTTTATGTTTTGAAATTAAATGAAAATATAGCAAAAATTTGATCAATCAAATCAATCTTGAGCGTTAGAAATCAATGTTCCATGTTATAACAAACTCATTTGAACGATATACACAAACGATGTATTTGAAGGATATACGTTTATACGAATTATGTATATATATGCATCTTTATCTCTTTTAAGCTTATCTCTTCTAACCTTATATGTCTTCTTTAAGAGAGTATAAATCCGTACGAATAAATAATTTTCTTATCCAAAGTGACCAATTATTAATAATCAAAATGATGCAATAATGCAGGAAATGTTGTTATAACACAATTACAAAATTTTTGGAATGGATGACAAAAAACATGAATGAAAATTATTGTATTTGAATAAGACTAGGGGCCCTGTGGCTTGCTTATAAGCAGCATTATCTGTTGTAAAAACAGGATTGTGGCAATCAATTTTAAAATAAGTTTAGAAAAATTTGTACATATTATGGCATACATATGCAGGTATATACTTGTATATGCATAAATATCATATTGGTTTGAATACTAATGATAAATAGAAGTAATGGAAATATTTTTAATTTAATAAATTTTAAGATGTAATATGTGTCACTGTTAATTACATAGATATGATTAAAATTCAATTTAAGAATTAGTCAACAATTAAGAACGAAAAATTTCCTTGTAAACAACGTTATCTGTTAAAATATTTCCATCATCAATTTTTCCCTGACGAACCGTATCTTTGACTTGAATTTTTAAAGAATTGGAGTCTATGGCTCTTGAACATGCTGTGTATAGCCCATGCGAAAAGCACGGCTGGGGGAGATAGAGGCCAACCTTTTCAAAAGTTTGCCCTTGGGACTTATTTATAGTCATGGCATATGCAAGACGAATTGGGAACTGATGCCGAACAAAATTAAAAGGAAAGGAAATAGTACCTTTCATGTTAAACTTTAAAACCAAAGTGAATGTGAATTAATAAAGAATCAATGAATCTTTTCTTTATACAGACCTGGCTTGGCTACTTACTCAATTGGAATTTCGCAAGCACACGAAGAATACGAATTCTTATATCTCTCACAATTTTTAGTTTTATTTTTTTTTAATTCCATTCCATGTTAAATACAACAACAAAAAATTATTTTACTCTTACTTAACTCATTTAAAATATTTCGCTTCCTTTTGCTTTTTATTTTTGTTTATGGTAGTAAAGCAAAAATACAAAAAAAATATTACTACTCTTTTTTTATTCTCTTTCGCTTTTCGCTTTTCATTTTTTGTTTTTGTTTTACAGTATGTATAATCAATTGAGTAATGTATCTACCCAGTATTCTCTTTTGCTATTTTAATTTTTTTGTTTTTGTTATTTATTAGATTATATGTATACCTGTTCATGAACTGGAAAAATCTTGTAAAATATAATATAGATATATTTAAAATTTTGAGCCATAGTATAATTGTGGTGTACAATGATCTCTTTCTTTTTGGATTGCAAGCCCATTTTTAAAAAAAATGAGTTAGCGGTAATAACAGTAACATTGTTAACTGGTTGCCGAGACGGTTGATGATATAAAATATAGTGGTTTGCTTCTTCTACTGCAGCATATCATACCTGAACTTTAAAAAAAAAATGCTTTTGTTGTCGTTTTCCCTCTAAACCTCAGATTGTCAAGTTCTAAAGCTTTAAAAGCTTATAGACACTAAGAAATAGCTAATTTTGTTAAAAGAAATTTTTTTCCCACCTCAACTGCCTCTCAAGTTATGTTCTCTCGAAAATTTATAATTTGATTTTTTGGCGCCTTTTATTTCCGAAACTGCAAGCATTTTCAAATTACTATAAATGCCGAAATATAACGTTAAATTCCATGCCATTAAAAAATATAATTATTTTTCTTAACTCACGCAATTAACAAATTAACTTACACAATTATATTTCATTTATATTTCATTTTTTCAAAAAAGTCAAAAAATTTTAATATATGTACTGAAATCATATTATGTCATTTTTTTTTTTAAATGGACTTCTTGAAAATAAACGGAAGTTTTAGCGAGAAGGCGGATTTATTTTTATATGAAATAAAATTATTGCACCACAATAAAATAATTTAAAGAAACTTATTCACAAAATAAAAAACAAGTCTTACTGTAAACTTTATTGAATATACAACATTTATTCTATTCAAATCATTCTATTCATATAAGTTACTTTTGTTTTTTAAATCATTTTAAACGCCCATTAAAAATTTTAAAAGAATTTCATAAAATTATAAATTTATGTTGTAAAATTTCAATTGATATTTGCAAACATTTCCAAATGCATGTTTCGAAATGATGGAAAAAAATTTATCTCAATTTTCAACAAAAAAAATATGTCCTTAAATGCAGTTACAAAATAAATAAATATACATATGTACACATTAAAATGGTAAAAAGAAGTGATCCGTTACGTGCTCATATTATAATTTTAAAGTAGATTTTTCAAATAAAATAATAAAGTCACGTTTCCTTCTACCTATAATTTTGCACATTTTAGATAAAAGACATCAAATCCAAATAAGAAGTAAAAATTAAATTGAAAAAATTTTTAAATCTTCTAAAATTTTGTCATTTCTAGACTAATAACTTTGTAACTAGTTTGTAAAGTTTTCTTCTATTTGTATTATCGTACCTACAGTTTATTTTTATACCCGTACAAACGTATGTTCGAATGGTAAATTAAATTTGCCTTACCGTGTATGACGCTAAGAAATAACGGTTTGAGATATAGACTCAAGTACGTGTTTTTATCAGCGTCGAATTCTGAGTCGATTTAATTTTGTCTGTCTGCCGTCCGTCTGTCCATCCGTCCATTCGTCTGTTCCAACGTTAACTTAAAAAATAATTTAGCGAAGTTCACCAAATTTTCACAAATGATTTATTATAGTAAATGTCTGACCCTACTTAAATTAATTATGATCATGATACCGGTTTGAGTACCTGCCACTTTCAAATTTATTTGGCTATGTCTCAGAAACTATAAAAGCTGTGTATTAGTAGGGCCAAATTTCTTGACTCCTTATGGTAGCTGCCGTACAACTTCAGTAATAGTTTGGCCATATCTATAAAATTTTGAAACACAGCACTAAAATTTTGAAAGACACAGTGTATAAATTAATACGATAATACGGCAACATAAAGTCGTAGTCTGTCTCATAGTCAGCTATGGCATATTTACTCGCACATAAGATAACAAATTTGTACGGGTATAACGGAGTTGATACGGTAAATTCGGATTTTTTTTTTCGTTTTATCGTAAATATATAAAATGTTGTTGAAGCTATGGCAGAACTATAATATTTTGATGTCAGTACTACAGTAAAAGGTTTGTTATATAAAAATTTCAAATTTAACGTTTGAACATGTATCTAGAAAGTACATAATTTATTCAATTGTAATAATTTTTTAATAAATAAACACCCCACACTTACCTGATAAGAAGATAAATTGAATAAATAAATAAAAAAAAAAATAAAATAAAATTTTCTAAATACATCTGTACAAAAAGTTAAATAATTATATTGATGCGGTGAACTTTAATAAATTTTATTTCAGTACTGTTGACGTAGTTATTAAAAATTTTAAATTTGAATTATATGTTTGAGATATCTTTAAAATTACATTAGAAATTAGTTTTAAATCTAAAAAAAGAATATTGGTAAAAAAATGGTTTAAGTTCAACAGCATTTGAAAAAATATTATGCAAAGACAAAATTTAATTTGTCGCATTGATTAAGAACGTTTTTTAGTATTTCAATATTAACATGCTATAAAAAAGACAAATAATTTTCGTGTGCTTATTTGAGCGATTTAGCAAGCGCTTCAATTCTGAATGAAAATTTTATTACATTGTTCTATAGAAACAGTCAATATGACGCTGAAAAACTAACCAGTTTTCCCTTCAGTCAATATTTTGTGTCATTCTCTTTATTCCTGATATTGGAATGCCTAGGAATGGATCTTAGATGACCAAAGTACTTGGAATAAATTGTTTTTAGTTTGATTATTACAGATTTTAAAAACAATTTGAATATTAATTCGAAACATTTCAAAAATTTATTTAAACCATAAATGATTCAGAAATTGTTTTCGAAAAACCTGGCAGGGTTTGGTTTTAAGTTAAAGTCATAAACATAAAGTTAAAATCATAAACATTTCAAAGTGAGATACATAAATCTAGGAACAAATATCTATGACAAAGTTAACAAATATGTGTTATACTTTTTAGCACTTTTCCAGGAAATCTTTGAGAAAAAGTGCTTATTAGTTTCACTCTGTCCGTCCGTCCGTCCGTCTGTCCGTGTGTCTGTTTACAAAACTTCTACACTCTTGAAGATAGAAAGCTGAAATTTTGTACGTACATAGATCTTTACTAAAAACTTATTTCCGTAGAACAAAATTTTTACCTATCTCCCCCCCCTCTAGAAGTTATAGCCCCCCAAAACCCTAAAAATGGCCTTTTTTAACTATTTGTTGCAATGAAACCAAAAGCATTTTTGAAATTTTGCAAACGCAAAAAGGCAGCGGATTGCTTTCCCTAGTGCGGTATACTATAGTTAAACTTCAAAAAAACAAAATGGCCGTTCAAATTTACCGTTATCTAAAGTCTTTTTTTTCCAAATTTTTGATTTCGTTTTTCTTCTAGACCCCAGCCTGTAGAAGCTTAAAATTTTAGGGGCTTTTAGAAATTAACAAATAGTTAATGTTTAAGTTATCGCTTCTTGAAGTATGTAAAATTTGAATTTTTGACGCCTTATATTTCCGAAACCGCAAGCTTTTTCAAATTTCTATAAACGCAAAAAGCTAACGGTAAATTCCATGACATTAAAAAATATAATTATTTTTCTTAACGCACACAACCTTAAACCTTAAAATCGAGCATAATGTTAACCCCTCTTCATATTAATTTTTGCTCTATTTCAAATACTGCATAAATCGGTCATCCTAAATATATGCAATCCTAGAAATAGTTTTGTATATGAATGAAAATAATTTTAATAATGTGACAGGTACACATAGACTGTATTTAAAAGCAGAATTTTCACTTGTTTAAGGGAAAAGTGCTACAATACAAACCATTGGTTTGACCCAACTTTATTAAGAATTTATGTATATTTAACGTAGTGTAAATACTATAACTAATTAATCTAAATGAATTAATAAAAAATTTCGGAAGCAAAACCAAAAGCGATGTGTTTTTTCACTTAATCTCACATAAAAGCTGATTAGAAAATGTAGGACCATAAAGTTATGAGAAAGTTGCTTTAATAATTTATATTGACATATCAAAACCACTTGACAATTTCTCTGATTCTTCTTCACTTTTAATCCTGTAAAAGTAAAATCTCGTGTACAACATAATTCGCAAATCAATCGAAATAAAAAAGATTACTTGATAAGTTTATCATTCGGAAAACTAAAAATTTTTAAATAAGAATTTTTGAAATCTCAAGACGACATCAAAACTATACAAATTTAATATTTCATTGTACATACAACTAAAATAAAAACTTAGTGTAAAAACTTTGTAGAAGAAATTTTTATTCAAAAGATAATAATATACAATTGCAAAAGAAAAAACATAATGTGATCAACACATAATCGACTGCCATGTGTATTGTCTATTTTACTTTATGCCTTTTGAACATTTCTTTTAATTTTAAGGAATTTACCAATTTTAGAAGGTACGCAAACGCATCTTTTTGTTTACAAATTGCTTTATTTCTATGGCTCAATATATTGCAGCTTCAGTACTTGATTTGAAATAAGCTCGAAATTCAAGCTGCATTTTTAATACGTTAGTTTGTAAGTTCAGTAATGACGTTTAGTGTTACATTTTAAATCATATTAACATTTCAAGTCAACCTAGCAAAATTTTTAATTGACTTGAATGAAGCCGACTATAAAATGGCTTGACAGGCTCGAGTCAAGTCAACTAACATTTATATAGACATAAAATAGGCGTGAAAATAAGATAGGAGTAAAAAATCAAGTGTGCACGTGTATGTATGTGTATATGTATGTACAATATAACAATCATGAAATTTTAAACTTATATCTTATACCAAATTTTTATGAATTGAAAAATATTGCGAAAAATAAATTTTGTTTTTATTACAATAAAAATAACAAAATTTTTACCTAACTTAATTTAATTTTATATCATTTCGCTATTTTTATAAC
The DNA here is from genome assembly GCF_029603195.1 of Condylostylus longicornis. NCBI lineage: Eukaryota > Metazoa > Arthropoda > Insecta > Diptera > Dolichopodidae > Condylostylus > Condylostylus longicornis. The sequence goes on from NW_026577985.1 coordinate 92,264, forward strand.
CTGCACTAGTATATTAACTTTGGTATGGAGTTTGTAACTACTTGAAGGAGTCATCTGCTGTATGGATATATATATATATTCTTGCTCAGCGTAAAGTTCTGCGTCCATCCGTCCGTCCGATCGCAGGATAACTCAAAAACGAATAATGCAATCGAAACCAAACTTTCACAAATTTCTCTTTTGTGCCAAGGACGAATCTTATTGTTATTGAACTAATTCGAACAACGGGTTCGCGTAGCTGCCCATACAGCTCGAAGAGTTTAATTTAAATATTTCAAAAACTAATGAAGCTATAAATATAAAATTTTGTATACATGTGTCCATTTATATTCTACACATGCTCTAAAAAATTACAATGGGATAACTGCACCGGTTCGGGAGGCTGCCATACAACTCCAACAGCAAATTTTTTATATTCAGCAAAATAATAAAGTCAGATTCATGAAACTTGGCAGTTACGTGTCCAATTATAGGTAAAATATATTTCTGAAGTCTTAGAGGAAGTGCTTGACAGGTTCGGGTACCTGCCATGCAACTCCAGAAGCTAATTTTAAATATTTGGAAAAATAATAAAGTTAGATTCATTAAACTTGGCAGTTGTGTGTCGAGTTATAGGTCAGATATATTTCCGAAGTTTTGGTTTAATTGCTTTACAGGTTCGAGTAGCTCCCATACAAGTCTAAAAGCTTATTTTAAATATTTGGAAAAATAATAAAGTCAGATTCATGAAACTTGGCAGTTGTGTGTCGAGTTATAGGTCAGATATATTTCTGAAGTTTTGGTGGAATTGCTTGACAGGTTCGAGTAGCTCCCATACAAGTCTAAAAGCTTATTTTAAATATTTGGAAAAATAATAAAGTCAGATTCATGAAACTTGGCAGTTGTGTGTCCGATTATAGATCAGATATATTTGTGAAGTTTTGATGGAATTGCTTGACAGGTTCAGATACTTGCCATACAACTCCAAAACCTAATTTTAAATATTTGGAAAAATAATAAAGTCAGACTCATGAAACTTGGCAGTTGTGTGTCCAGTTATAGGTCAGATATAACCGTGAAGTTTCTATAGAATGGTTTCACAGGTTTGAGTAATTGCTACACAACAACGAAAGGTGCAGGGTATGATTCAATCGGTTTGTACCGACTGAAACGCTTTTACTTGTTGATACACTCAATGAATCACAATATTTTGCTTCTTTCTTGCCTACATGACCCTTATTGCCATATATTTCTTAATAGAAATAGAATATTTTAAGAATAGTGAAAGTGGCAAGCAAATGAAAGCTAACAGGCTAAAATAAATTTACTTTGGACACCCCTTGAACACTCGACACCCGAAATTTGGTACCATTACATAATTTCTGTTATTGTATGCAATGCGGCCGGTAAAAAGAAAAGTTCCTGAAATAAAACTTTTCACAAGGATTTTTTATCGTATGTACACATAAGTTGTTTAAAAAAGGATCCAAACATTAAAAAATAGAAAATAAAAAATGAATCGAATACACAAACCCCAATTTGATAAATGCATTTTTCATCTCGCGAAAAATTCCTCAACTTTCACAAAACCAAAACAAAAAGATAATATTTTTGTGTTCTCTTTCCTCAATAAACATTTTAAAAGAGCAATGTAAATTTAAAATTTTCTTTTGATATAATTACGTACCTGGGGGACAAAGGTTGGCATGGGTCCTAGTCGGTTTCACATTTTCCTAACATGTGAAGCTGAAAATGCTAGGAAATGCCCTCAGAAAACATCAGCTCTGCCAACAAATCCGACTCTCATCTCCCAGAATGTAGGTAACATAGCTATCTGCCGGGTGTCTCCTGGGCAACTTACTTAGTAAGGCTGAAGAGAGCGGGTGAAAGCGAGTACTCGGCGCGTAATCCGGGTTTCGTTGGCTAGGAAGCGCGCGGGCGGTAAATCCAGCCAAGCGTCTGACCTAGAACAGGCGGCTCTCTGGGGAATCCCTGAGGGACGGCAGTTTTTGAATCCTGGCAGTAGGTATAAAATTCAAAATTTAATCATTTTTGCAATGGACAAAACAAAAGGATTTAATGGTAATTCAACTAAGTTGGAGAATCCACCCTATTCGGAGGTCGGCTCTACGGATTCTGGGGAGAGCCATTTATTGCATTTGATTGATCCGTTCAGGACAAACGCGAAAACCCGGCGTTCACCACCTACATCTGATGCGCAGATTTTAGAAAAGAATAAAAATATAGAAGGTGGACTACTCAAGCTCCTCAGACCAATAAGGATATAAACGTAAGTGAAGCTTAAGAAAAAAAAAGTGATGATCAGAATGCTGACATACATAAAAGGATTAGCCAACTAGAACAGCTCTGTGTGGCTTTGAAAAACGAGGTTCTTCAACTGAAGCTAAAGAAAGAGAAACAAGTACAAATTACAAACAATAAGTCTAATGATAGTAGTTAGAAAGAAAAAGACGCTGCACCAAAAACAAAGCAGGTGGAGTCAATCTTGAGGACAGATGAGGAAGAACTCGCCAAAGAAACAGATTGGATCCTAAAGCAAAAGAGGTCCAGTAAAAAAAGAAAAGCGGAATCATCTCCGGAAGTGGTTCAAGTAAATCAACGCTGAGAAAGCGGATGTTCCTGATTCTAAAAGGCGATGTCACGAAAAACTCTAGGCCGCTTCCAGTAGTTATAAGTAATGTTGTTGACTATAATCAAATAGAGTCAACATTAAAAAATAAGGATATCAATTATAAGGTTAAAATGATGAATAACAATCATTTTAAGCTTATTGTAAATTCCGAAATGGAATTTACAATAAGCTTAAATCTTGCCAGGGCCATGAATGGATCTGGACTAGAATGCCACACCAATAAAAACAAGCAGGCCAGACCAATAAAAGCCATGGTGAGAAATCTTCACCCCAGTTGTATACCGGAAGATATAAAAGAGGACCTAAGCTCTAGGGGTTACAAGATCTTAGATGTAACCAATAAAATTAAAAAAATAAAAGAAAATTGGAAAAACATTGAGGTGCCTCTACCGCTGTTTATGTTAACATTCTCAAATGACGAGGATTAGGATAGAGGCACTTCGAAAGGATAGGACCATTCCGCAGTGTAAAAGGTGTCAAAGCTATGGGCGTACACAAAAATTTTGCCAGAGAGAACCGAATTGTGTTAAATGTGCACAATTCGGTTCTCTCTGGCAAAAAGGCAGGCACTTAACACCAGATTGTAGTAAGCCAAAGAGTACTGCAGCAAAGTGTTCCCATTTCTTGGAGGTCGACCCAGCAAATTATAGGGGATGCCTTTTAGCTAAGGAACTACAAAAACCTAGAAATAAGAACAGCAACAGCAACTTGGAGAAGAATTCTGAACGGCCACCGAGGCAATTCGCCTCGAGAATGGTCTCAAAAGATGTAGCATAAAGAGACGTTCTCCAAACGAAAACTGATGACGGTGGCAGGAGCAATAAAACAAGGGCCAGTGACGTGAATGTTTTGTATAAAATGCAAAATATGATGCAGAACATGCTAGATATGATGGACAAAATCTCTCAGAGATTGAGTATTTTAGAGGGCGAAGGGAAAAAATCGAATACCAAAAGACCTGGTAAATGACACGATGTAATTTTAAAATAGCAACATGGAATTGCAATGGTATTGCAAATAAAAAGGACATGCTTGTAGTTTTTCTGCATACACAGAATATAGACGTGTGCCTCGTAACTGAAACACACATGACCTTAAGATGCAGGATTCGGTTTCCAGGTTATAGAATTTACAACTCGAACTATCCTGGAAATATAGCGAAGGGCGGAACGGCGATAATAATAAAAGAAAATGTGGTGCATTGCGATTTGCACCAGATGCAAACCGAGGGAATGCAAATGACAGCGGTTCAGATCACTTCGACTAAGCAGAAATTTAGAGTGGCTGCATTATATTGTCACCCTAGATTTAAAATTACGGCAGAAATGTTTCAATGCGTTCTGACAGACTTGGGCGATAGATTTATATTGGGGGTTTACTTTAACGCCAAGCACACTGGTTGGGATTCAAGGCATACTTCAACTAGAGGAAGAGAACTTAGGACAGCAATTGGCGGCACGGGTTGCCTTTTTCACTCTACTGCGGAGCCAACGTATTGGCCAACCGATGTTAATAAGTGTCCAGATTTAATAGATTTCTTCATAACGATTGCGAAAAATTTTAGTGGGGTACATGATAACTACGATCTTGACTCCGATCATTCGGTGGTTATTCTTGTACTTAAGGAAAATATAGTTATGAAAAGAGCGAAACCTGCGCTGACAAATGGAACTACAGATTGGTTAAGATTTCGCTTAGAGATTGAACGTCAAATAGATCTAAGGAAAAGAATAAGAACTACCCAGAACATAGATGAGGAGGCCGAAAACTTTACTAAAATTATACAAAATGCGGCTTGGAGTAGTTCCAAAATTATTGCTATTAGAAGGGCAGACATTAACTATCCCCCACATATACTAGAAAAAGTAAGACGAAGCAGGCGGGCGAGAAAGAGGTGACAGCAAACGCGTGATCCTACTGATAAAACCAGATGTAATCGTGAATCGCAGCAACTAAGACGCTGTATTAGAAAATACAAAGAGGATTGGGTTGCCAATTATGTTCAAAATTTGACAAAGTGAGAGAACCAATTACTCACTGTGGAGGGCAACAAAGAAAATGAAGCAACCTATAAAACATCTCGCTCTTATTAAAAACAAATATGAAACGTGGTCAAAAACTGACAAGGACAAGGCATATGTGTTTGCGGGTCATTTGGCCGATATATTCTACCCGCATGACAGCCAGGGCGTGTATAAAAATGAGGAATCTGCTTTTGTTGAGGATAGTGTGACTATTCCAATTGTCAAAGAAAGAGATGTCATAAAGGAAATCAGGACTGTTAAACCTAAAAAGGCCCCGGGATTTGACCTTATAAAGGCCGATATTTTGAAAAAATTATCCAAAAGGGGTATAGCAATGCTTACGCGCCTAATAAATGCGTGTATAAGGTTTAATTACGTGCCTTAAGGTTAATCTGAATCATCAATTTGGTTTTCGATGGAACCACTCAACCATAAATCAGATTCATAAAATGACCTAATAGAAAATTCACTGAATGAAAAAAAAATATCTCTTCTTCTTCTTCATCTTTGTCATAGGTTTCCCTGTTTCTTGATACATTTGTCGGTCTTACTATTATATTTGTTGTCATCCAAGATATGGTGATGGTTGTTGTTTAGGATATGATGATGTAGTTGCTAGTTGACATATGTGATTTGATTGTGGCATTTATTTTGTGGGTTCGGATGTGTATTTTACTATGGTTGTTCTTGTGAAATTGATGACCAGCATTGTTTCCATCGTTTTGTAGGGCAACCTGGAAGTCGTTGACTGTATGGCTTTTCCGTGTATGCAATTTTTGCCAACCTATTGTTATCCATTCTTTCAACATGATCCCTCTAATCGCGTCTTCTACCTCGTACCCATCGTACAATGTCGGTGATCTTACAGCTTTTCCTGATTTCTGCGCTTCTGATCTGATCACGTAGAGTTTTACCACAAATTTGTCGTAAAGTTTTCATTTCAGTGGCTCTTAATTTTTGTTTTGTTATGGAAGTGTCTGCCCTACACTCTAAAGCATACGTTGAAATTGGTCGTACACATGTCTTATATATTTTGACTTTTGCTTCCTGTGACATGTATTTGTTTCTCCATACGACCTATCGTAAACAGCCAGAGATTAATGAAGCTTTATTGGTCTGTTTACTCACTCTCCCACTATACACTAAGATTTAATTTTCATAGTTGCATGTTCCTTTACCGTTCTTTTTTGTTTCAGATATTGCACATATGTCAATTTTGTGTTTTTTCAATTCAATCATAATCTCTTGATCCTTAGTGTTCCAAGACATTGTGTTCCAAATTCCTATTCTTAATGTTGTTCTGAATCTTGTCCTATTTCGTGCCGGGTCTTTATTTGGGTTGTTTGAGTTTAAGTTTTGTATCCGAGGCAAATGTAAATTTCTGTGAGCTTTTAGTTTTAGTCTCTGGCAGCTTGCTGGGCTCACCGTTGACTGTTCGACGCATCTAACATTTAGCCGATCATCTTGATCGTTGCCCGGTTGGTACCACGTGGAGGTATGTTAGACACTTGGTAGACTCTGCATAGTTACAGCATTGGACTATGGTATGTGACTAGTCATAACCATAGACGGTCAATGCCTACCCTATCGAGTCGTACCCACCAACCAAAAAAAAAAAAAAAAAAAAAAAAAAAAAAAAAATATGTTCTATCATATTTTTAGACGTAGTCCAGGACTTTGATAAGGTTTGGCATTGTGAATCTTACCTGACTAATAGGGTATTTCGAGTTAAACAGGAAGAGGAGTATTCTTCGCTTAGAGATATCAGGTCGGGGGTACCATAGGAGAGTATATTGGGCGGATATTATACTTTTTATACACGTTTGATATTCCTGAATCGGAAGGAGTGACAACAGATGATACAGCAGTTATCGCAATAGGACGAAATGAAAATGAATCTACACAAAAATTATAAAGGGCCAGTAATGAGATCTCAAAATGGACTAGAAAGTGGAATATAAAACTTAATGAGGTGAAATCAGTACACGTAAATTTCACTCATAGGAAAATTGACAATTCATTTTCGGTTCGGATAAATGGCGTCTTGATTCCGTCCGCAAACACGGCGAAGTATTAGGCTTTTGGGGAGGCGTTCTAAATTGACAATATACAACAAAGTTTTGATATATAATCAAATATTTAAGCCTGTTTGGGCTTACAGTATTCAGTTATGGGGCTGCGCTGCGCAGACTCACATCCAAAGATTTCAAAATAGAGTATTACGGGACATTGTAAACGCCCCCTGGTATGTCCGTAATGCCGATATACACAGGGATCTCACGATCCTAAGTGTCACAGACGAAAATAAAAAGCAAGCAGCCAATCATAAAATGCGTTTATCCAATCATGTCAACATCGAGGCGGCTCGATTGGTTGACAATCAAAACTTTGTTAGGAGACTTAAACGTACGAGACCTGTCGAGTTAGTTTAGAGCTTTTTATCTGGAACAATGAGTATTAAGTACGCTGATGCAATATTGCTTTATTTTGTTTTTTAAATTGTTTTATTCATATTTTATTGTTTCTTCTTCTGCTATGTCTCCTTGTCTTCTATTTATAGCAAAAACAAATCAACCACAAAAACCATTTTTATTTGCACAAATCTAACCGCCAAACACCTACGTAAATTACTACACCTTTTAAAATTTCAGGATAGAAGGTTGTAATTAGGAAACATTAAGTCAATTCCGGAAGAATATGCAATTACGAATTTGGAGGATTTTCCTCTTGTTATACCCTGCACTTCGTGAAGGGTATATTAACTTTGGTATGGAGTTTGTAACTACTTGAAGGAGTCATCTCCAAAAGCAAATTTTTTATATTCGGCAAAATAATAAAGTCAGATTCATGAAACTTGGCAGTCGTGTGTCCAATTATAGATCAGTAATTTTGTAAAGTCTTAGTGAAATTTCTTGACAGGTTCGGGTACTTGCCATACAACTCCAAAAGCTTATTTTAAATATTTGGAAAAATAATGTCAGATTCATGAAACGAGGCAGTCGTGTGTGCAATTATAGGTCACCCATATTTCTGAAGTTTCTATAGAATGGTTTCGCAGGTTCGAGTAATTGCTATACAACAACGAAAGGTGCAGGGTATAATTCAATCAGTTTATACCGACTGTTGTTTTCTTTTTTTGTCCCTACTTATTTGCGTTAATTTTTCTCCCTACTAATTTGCGGATTGCTTATAAAAATTCTTATAATTTTATTTGAATATTTTTTTTTTGTTTTTGAAAATTTTTTGTATTAATTTTCCAATAGACGCAACAAGAATTTTTCCTTTTAAAATATTTTTCTGAACTTTTTGTCAAAAAGTTTTAAAACACAGGTCTTATTATTACAAACTCGAACGTTTTATTGAAGGGTATACTAAATTTACTTATCGTTTGTAATGCTAAGAAATAATGGTCTGAGACATAGACTCAAGTGCATGTTTTTGATTAGCGTCGAACCAACTCTATCAAATCACAAATGATTTGTTAGCGTAATATCTAGAACCCTATTTAAATGGAATATGATCGGAGTACCGCTTCGGGTAGCTGTTTGCCATACAACTTCAAAAGCTTATTTTAAATATTTTGAAAAATAATAGAGTCAGATTCATGAAACTTGGCAGTCGGATGTCCAATTATAGGTCAGACATGTCCGTGAAGTTTCTATAGAATGATTTCACAGGTTCGAGTAATTGCTACACAATAATGAAAGGTGCAGGGTATAATTCAATCAGTTCATACCGTTTTAGAAACGTTTTCACTTGTTGTACATTCTTTTGTGTCTTTTTTATATCTACTTAGTTTTGTAAACGTTGCCTAAAAAGATATTGAGTTAAATTTTGTTTTCCATTTGTATATAGAATCTATGTACATATTCAAACATACTTACAAACAATAGTGAAAAATTAATAAATTTTAGTTTATTTTAATAAACTTCCAGCTTGTAAAATAAAACCTTTTAACGCCACAGGCGAGAATGTAAAATTACCTATTTTTTACATATCGCGGGATGATTATTAAATGATGACATTTTAAACAATTTATGTAAACAAATTACCTGTTCCTGTTAATAATACCAACAGTTACTCAAGGATAAGCAAATTGTTGAATGAAATAATAAAGTTGGGTCAAACCAATGGTTTGTATTGTAGCACTTTTCTCTTCAACAAGTGAAAATTCTGCTTTTAAATGCAGTCTACGAGTATGTATACCTATCACACTATTAAAATTATTTTCATTCATATACAAAACTATTTCTAGGATTGCATATATTTAGGATGACGCATATATGCAGTCTTTGAAATAAAGCAAAAATTAATATAAGCAGGGGTTAACATAATGCTCGATTTTAAGGGTTACTTGTGTGAGTTAAGAAAAATAATTATATTTTTTAATATCATGGAATTTACCGTTAACTTTTTGCGTTTGTAGAAATTTGAAAAAGCTTGCGGTTTCAGAAATATAAGGTGTCGAAAATGCAAATTTTACAAATTTCAAGAGGCCATAACTTGAGAGGAGGTGGAGATAGAAAAAAATTTTCTTCTAACGAAATGAACTACATGTTAATGTCTAAAAGCCCCTAAAAATTCAAGCTCCTACAGGCTGGGGTCTAGAAGAAAAACGACATCAAAAATTTGGAAAAAAAGGACTGTAGATAACGGTAAATTTGAACGGCCATTTTGTTTTTCTAAAGTTTAACTATAGTATACCGCGGTAGGGGAAGCAAGCCACTACCTTTCTGCGTTTGCAAAATTTCAAAAATGCTTATGGTTTCATTGCAACAAATAGTTAAAATAGACCATTTTTAGTGCTTTGGGGGGGTATAACTTCTAGAGGGGGGGAGATAGGTAAAAATTTTGTTCAACAAAAATAAGTTTCTAGTAAAGATCTATGTACGTATTAAATTTAAGCTTTCTATCTTTAAAAATGTAGAAGTTTTGTAAACAGACACACGGACAGACGGACGGACGGACGGACGGACGGACGGACGGACGGACGGTCGGACGGACGGACGGACGGACGGACGGACAGAGTGAAACTAATAAGCACTTTTTTTCAAAAAATTTTTGGAAAAGTGCTAAAAACAAAGCTAGATGTACCTGGTTTTTAACATTTATGATCTTAGGTTTTTTCGTATTAATTTGAAGACACTTGTGAATAACGAACTTACCTCTTTCTTAAACAAGAAAGGAGATGGAATTTTTCAATTTCGAAGGCAAATATAAGTTTTATTTTAATTTACTATCTAAGATTTATTTAATCAGCATTAAGAAATTTGCAGTTTTCAACAATATTTTTCTTTAATTATAAACTAATTATTTTATTAGTAAACTATTGTTTAAACCAATACGTTAGTTTATTAGCTGTAATAAACTAATTGTATTTTTATATTAAAGTAATTTTTGATACTAGCAAAAAAGTCTTGAAAAAATATCACATAAAGATTTATATAATTAACTTATATTATCTGTTAAAATATTGTTAATGAATGCTATGACAATAATTGGTCTATATAAATCAATTTATTATCAGAAATATGACACCAAGTGGACATAAGATAGTTGGTAATATTATCTTAAGTCACTAACATATATCATGAAATTCCGAAAACTGCACAAGGCAAAAAATCTTAAATCGACTTAAGAAAACTGAATGCCCAAAACGTGAAAAAGCAAAACATCCTAAGTAGACTTAAGATGATTTGCCTTTTCGACAAATTGTGTATATTAAATGTTTTTATAAGTGAATTTCAAGTTTTTATAAGTGAGTTTTATTAGTTTTTATAAGTGAATTTCAAGTTTTTATAAGTGAGTTTTATTAGTTTTTATAAGTCGACTTGAAAAAATAAAATTTCACGGTTTTGCAAAAGGTATAACATCTTACGAGTATGTTGATTTAAGATTATTTGCCTTTTTAGTATAGTTAAAAAAATATTCAAAAACAACAAAGACATAACATGTTAAGTCCGACTTAAGGTGTTTTATCTTGTGTAGAATTAAAAAATATAAACTTAAGTATGGTTTTACCAGATCCATATGGTGGAAACAGAGGGGCTAGAGACACCGGAATAAGAGCAAAATATGGATCTAGTATTCGAAATTTCTAAAACGTCTGACAAGCCATTACATCTTAAGCCGGCTTAAGATGTTTTGCTTTGCTGGTAGCAAAAAAATGGTCTGAGATATAGACTCAAGCATATGTTTTTAATCAGCGTCGAATTCTGAATCGATTTAGCTTTGTTTATCCGTTGTATGTCCGTCCCAACGACAACTTAAATACTAATTGAACTAATTTCACCAAATTTTCACAAATGATTTATTATAGCGAATGCTAAAACCGTATTTAAATTATATATGATTGAGGTACTGGTTAGGGTAGCCGCCATACAACTTCAAAATTTATTTGCCTGTATCTCAGAAACTATAAAAGGTGTAATGAAAACAATAATGAAAGGTGCAGGGTATAATTCAATCAGTTCATACCGTTTTAGAAACGTTTTCACTTGTTGTACATTCTTTTGTGTCTTTTTTATATCTACTTAGTTTTGTAAACGTTGCCTAAAAAGATATTGAGTTAAATTTTGTTTTCCATTTGTATATAGAATCTATGTACATATTCAAACATACTTACAAACAATAGTGAAAAATTAATAAATTTTAGTTTATTTTAATAAACTTCCAGCTTGTAAAATAAAACCTTTTAACGCCACAGGCGAGAATGTAAAATTACCTATTTTTTACATATCGCGGGATGATTATTAAATGATGACATTTTAAACAATTTATGTAAACAAATTACCTGTTCCTGTTAATAATACCAACAGTTACTCAAGGATAAGCAAATTGTTGAATGAAATAAAAACAAAGCTAGATGTACCTGGTTTTTAACATTTATGATCTTAGGTTTTTTCGTATTAATTTGAAGACACTTGTGAATAACGAACTTACCTCTTTCTTAAACAAGAAAGGAGATGGAATTTTTCAATTTCGAAGGCAAATATAAGTTTTATTTTAATTTACTATCTAAGATTTATTTAATCAGCATTAAGAAATTTGCAGTTTTCAACAATATTTTTCTTTAATTATAAACTAATTATTTTATTAGTAAACTATTGTTTAAACCAATACGTTAGTTTATTAGCTGTAATAAACTAATTGTATTTTTATATTAAAGTAATTTTTGATACTAGCAAAAAAGTCTTGAAAAAATATCACATAAAGATTTATATAATTAACTTATATTATCTGTTAAAATATTGTTAATGAATGCTATGACAATAATTGGTCTATATAAATCAATTTATTATCAGAAATATGACACCAAGTGGACATAAGATAGTTGGTAATATTATCTTAAGTCACTAACATATATCATGAAATTCCGAAAACTGCACAAGGCAAAAAATCTTAAATCGACTTAAGAAAACTGAATGCCCAAAACGTGAAAAAGCAAAACATCCTAAGTAGACTTAAGATGATTTGCCTTTTCGACAAATTGTGTATATTAAATGTTTTTATAAGTGAATTTCAAGTTTTTATAAGTGAGTTTTATTAGTTTTTATAAGTGAATTTCAAGTTTTTATAAGTGAGTTTTATTAGTTTTTATAAGTCGACTTGAAAAAATAAAATTTCACGGTTTTGCAAAAGGTATAACATCTTACGAGTATGTTGATTTAAGATTATTTGCCTTTTTAGTATAGTTAAAAAAATATTCAAAAACAACAAAGACATAACATGTTAAGTCCGACTTAAGGTGTTTTATCTTGTGTAGAATTAAAAAATATAAACTTAAGTATGGTTTTACCAGATCCATATGGTGGAAACAGAGGGGCTAGAGACACCGGAATAAGAGCAAAATATGGATCTAGTATTCGAAATTTCTAAAACGTCTGACAAGCCATTACATCTTAAGCCGGCTTAAGATGTTTTGCTTTGCTGGTAGCAAAAAAATGGTCTGAGATATAGACTCAAGCATATGTTTTTAATCAGCGTCGAATTCTGAATCGATTTAGCTTTGTTTATCCGTTGTATGTCCGTCCCAACGACAACTTAAATACTAATTGAACTAATTTCACCAAACTTTCACAAATGATTTATTATAGCGAATGCTAAAACCGTATTTAAATTATATATGATTGAGGTACTGGTTAGGGTAGCCGCCATACAACTTCAAAATTTATTTGCCTGTATCTCAGAAACTATAAAAGGTGTGATATTGAAATTTTACACAAGCGAATATATTAGTATCATATCCAATTGAAAGCTACTATTGAAGTCGTACGGCAGCTACCACAAAGGGTCAAGAAATTTCAACGATCACACATGACACCTCCATTAATACCCTTGTTTTCATAAAATTTCTATATTATAGCTCCAGAAGTTTCAGAGATAATGCCAAATAATTTTTGGAGTCATATATCAGTTAGTACTATTCATAAGATCTCAATAACTTTTAATGACTATAGCTATCATTTCACCACATTTTATATTACAAAGTTTCAGTACTGTAGGGTGAACAATTTTTAAAATATAACCAAATAGCTTCTCCAGTTGTATGGCAGCTATCAGAAGGAGCCTAGCAATTTCAGTGACTTTTTTCAAACACGATGACGTTAATAATATATTCGCTTGTGTGAAATTTCAATACTTTCTAATATTTATACCCGTATGAACGTATGTGCGAAGGGTATACTAAAATTTGCCTTACCATTTGTAACGCTAAGAAGTAATGGTCTTAGACATAGACTTAAGTATATGTTTTTAATTAGCGCCAAATTCTGAGTGGATTTAGCTTTGCCTGTCCGTCCCAACGATAACTCAAAAACTAATTGAGCTAAGTTCATCAACTTCTCACAAATGATTTATTGTAGTAAGTGCCATAACTCTATTTAAATTGGATGTAATCGGGATATTGGTTCGGGTAGCTGCCATATAACTTCAAAATTTATTTATGTATATCTCAGAAACTATAGAAGCTGTGATATTGAAACTTGACAAAAGCGAATATATTAGTAGAGCCAATGTGTTTGATAAAATTGGTCGAAATTGCTTGGTTCTTTCTGGTAGCTGCCATACAACTTCAATAGTAGTGTGGCCATATCTTAGAAAATATAAACAAAGCTAGATGTACCTGGTTTTTAACATTTATGATCTTAGGTTTTTTCGTATTAATTTGAAGACACTTGTGAATAACGAACTTACCTCTTTCTTAAACAAGAAAGGAGATGGAATTTTTCAATTTCGAAGGCAAATATAAGTTTAATTTTAATTTACTATCTAAGATTTATTTAATCAGCATTAAGAAATTTGCAGTTTTCAACAATATTTTTCTTTAATTATAAACTAATTATTTTATTAGTAAACTATTGTTTAAACCAATACGTTAGTTTATTAGCTGTAATAAACTAATTGTATTTTTATATTAAAGTAATTTTTGATACTAGCAAAAAAGTCTTGAAAAAATATCACATAAAGATTTATATAATTAACTTATATTATCTGTTAAAATATTGTTAATGAATGCTATGACAATAATTGGTCTATATAAATCAATTTATTATCAGAAATATGACACGAAGTGGACATAAGATAGTTGGTAATATTATCTTAAGTCACTAACATATATCATGAAGTTCCGAAAACTGCACAAGGCAAAAAATCTTAAATCGACTTAAGAAAACTGAATGCCCAAAACGTGAAAAAGCAAAACATCCTAAGTAGACTTAAGATGATTTGCCTTTTCGACAAATTGTGTATATTAAATGTTTTTATAAGTGAATTTCAAGTTTTTATAAGTGAGTTTTATTAGTTTTTATAAGTGAATTTCAAGTTTTTATAAGTGAGTTTTATTAGTTTTTATAAGTCGACTTGAAAAAATAAAATTTCACGGTTTTGCAAAAGGTATAACATCTTACGAGTATGTTGATTTAAGATTATTTGCCTTTTTAGTATAGTTAAAAAAATATTCAAAAACAACAAAGACATAACATGTTAAGTCCGACTTAAGGTGTTTTATCTTGTGTAGAATTAAAAAATATAAACTTAAGTATGGTTTTACCAGATCCATATGGTGGAAACAGAGGGACTAGAGACACCGGAATAAGAGCAAAATATGGATCTAGTATTCGAAATTTCTAAAACGTCTGACAAGCCATTACATCTTAAGCCGGCTTAAGATGTTTTGCTTTGCTGGTAGCAAAAAAATGGTCTGAGATATAGACTCAAGCATATGTTTTTAATCGGCGTCGAATTCTGAATCGATTTAGCTTTGTTTATCCGTTGTATGTCCGTCCCAACGACAACTTAAATACTAATTGAACTAATTTCACCAAATTTTCACAAATGATTTATTATAGCGAATGCTAAAACCGTATTTAAATTATATATGATTGAGGTACTGGTTAGGGTAGCCGCCATACAACTTCAAAATTTATTTGCCTGTATCTCAGAAACTATAAAAGGTGTGATATTGAAATTTTACACAAGCGAATATATTAGTATCATATCCAATTGAAAGCTACTATTGAAGTCGTATGGCAGCTACCACAAAGGGTCAAGAAATTTCAACGATCACACATGACACCTCCATTAATACCCTTGTTTTCATAAAATTTCTATATTATAGCTCCAGAAGTTTCAGAGATAATGCCAAATAATTTTTGGAGTCATATATCAGTTAGTACTATTCATAAGATCTCAATAACTTTTAATGACTATAGCTATCATTTCACCACATTTTATATTACAAAGTTTCAGTACTGTAGGGTGAACAATTTTTAAAATATAACCAAATAGCTTCTCCAGTTGTATGGCAGCTATCAGAAGGAGCCTAGCAATTTCAGTGACTTTTTTCAAACACGATGACGTTAATAATATATTCGCTTGTGTGAAATTTCAATACTTTCTAATATTTATACCCGTATGAACGTATGTGCGAAGGGTATACTAAAATTTGCCTTACCATTTGTAACGCTAAGAAGTAATGGTCTTAGACATAGACTTAAGTATGTGTTTTTAATTAGCGCCAAATTCTGAGTGGATTTAGCTTTGCCTGTCCGTCCCAACGATAACTCAAAAACTAATTGAGCTAAGTTCATCAACTTCTCACAAATGATTTATTGTAGTAAGTACCATAACTCTATTTAAATTGGATGTAATCGGGATATTGGTTCGGGTAGCTGCCATATAACTTCAAAATTTATTTATGTATATCTCAGAAACTATAGAAGCTGTGATATTGAAACTTGACAAAAGCGAATATATTAGTAGAGCCAATGTGTTTGATAAAATTGGTCGAAATTGCTTGGTTCTTTCTGGTAGCTGCCATACAACTTCAATAGTAGTGTGGCCATATCTTAGAAAATATTGAAAAACCAGTGCTGAAATTTTGCATAAATTAATATAGTAACTTAAAGTTATAGTCTACCCTTTAGTCAGCTATGATATATTTGTTTCCACATAGGATAGTAAATTCGTACGGGTATCGCAGAGTAGACACGGTTAATTCTATTTTTTCTCGTTTTTATTTAGATTGCATTTTCTATTATTTTCTCATAAAGATTTGTCAATAATAATTGTACATTAATACCATATCAACAGCTATGCTAGTCAATAATTGTGCGATTGAGCCAAGTCAATAGTTGAACCAAAGGGTCAGTAACTGCAGTTTTTGGTATTCACTCCAACAAATTTAATTTTTAATACTTTTATTTAACATTTTATAAGTTTTAGTATATGACTATAATTAGTATTTGACGATGGTCAAATTTTTGTAATTCTGTATTAGAAAGTTTTATGAAAAATACCACTTAAGAGTGTTAACAATGTACTACATGACTAAAATTACTTCCATTCATATACGAATATATTTCGGAGATTGCATACATGTAGGATGAGCAATGTATGTGATATTTAAAATATATTCGTTATATTTAAGAAGAGCAATGTATGTTAATAATACGTTTTTCGGTTAGCAATACTATTGAAAAATGTACAGTATTTGCGCTAATTTAGCTTTTCACATTCGAAACAAGACCACCGTAAAATTGTTTGACATCAAGTCCACCATAACGTCCAACGTTCAAATTATGATCAACGAAATTCTTTATCCTAGAAAAATTAATTTTAGCTTACGATATTAATATCGTAATGCATTTAATATTGTTCTAAAACATTTCAATATTATCTCTTAAAATTTCTTAATAACATTTTAACCTTCACATATAACATATTTAGTTTCAAGAACATCTTCACTTTCTAATTGCATTATACAAACCTAAATAAACCGTCATAAATTTAAATCCAAAAATAATCAATACAACAGCATTTCCATAACCCAAAAATACTTATTGTCCTAAAAAAGACACAGAAAAAAAGTAAATGTTATATAATAAGAATCTTATGTAAGTACTAAGCTAGATATAACTTTAAAATGTAACAAAGAAGAATGGTAAAAGTATATCTTTCAATAGTATTAAATAAAAGAAGATCAGTACAGTTGTACAAGTCGATTTAAGTAAGTAACACTGGTTGTTTTATTTAAAAATTAATACGGATGTCACATACAATCCGTATACATTATAGCATCATTAGACGTTTACATCCGCTTATCATCCAGAATCATTAAATTATGATTAGTAACACAATGTTCAATAGTGGATATATTTAGATCCAGCGAAGTATCAAAGTAAAAGATGTGATCAATACAGGAGTTCCTTAAAGGTTTTTTTACCAAACTGTGCATATGCTCTAATTTTAAGGAGCTCAAGTAATTCAATAGTTGTAATTTATAATAAAATGTGTGTAATTCAATATAAATAAAGTTGCGTCAAACCAATGGTTTGTATTGTAACACTTTTCCCTACAACAAAAGAAAATACAGCTTCTAAATACAGTCTATGTATACCTAACAACTATTAAAACTAGTTTCATTCATATACGAAACCTATTTTTAGGATTGCATATATTTACGATGAACGATTTATGCAGTCTTTGAAATAAAGCAAAAATTATTATAAAAAAGGGTAATGCTTGATTTTAAAGGTTCATTGCATGAGTAAAGAAAAAGAATATACTTTTTAATGTCATGGAATTTACCGTTAGCTTCTTGCGCTTTTGGAAATTTAAAAAAGCTTGCCGTTTCAGAAATATATGGTGTCAAAAATTCAAATATTACAAATTTCAAGAGTTGATAACTTGAGAAGGGGCGTAGATTCAGGCTAAAAGTTCAGGCTCCAGCAATCGGGGGTCTAGAAGAAAAACGACATCAAAAATTTGGAAAAAACGGATTTTGTGTTTTTTTTAAAGTTTAACTATAGTATGCCGCGATAGCAGAAGCAAAGTACTGTCTTTCTGCGTTAGCAAAATTAGAAAAATGCTTATGATTTCATTGCAACAAATAGTTAAAAAATTACATTTTCAGGGTTTTGGGGGGATATAACTTCTAGGGTGGGTTAACCCCCCCCTCAATTTAAAGGGTTACAATTTTCTTCTACGGAAATAAGTTTCTAGTAAAGGTCTAAGTGCATATTGAATTCAGCTTTCTATCTTCAAGGGTGTAGAAGTTTTGTAAACATTTCCACGGACGGACAGACGGACGTACAGAGTGAAACTAATAAGCACTTTTTTTTTTAAATTTTTGGAAAACTGCTAAAAATTACTGAATCTAACTAAACTTCAAGTTAATTTAAAAAGTATTAAAAAGCTGATTTGTTTTATCTAAAGTTTTTTTAAAGCTAAAAAGTAATTTCTTTCATAGTGTTTAATTATTTTTTTACGAAATATAAATTTCGTAAATAGAAAGAATATATCTATAAAGATGTGCAAATATTCAGAACTTACAAAATGTCATCCATCTCGAAAGGATTAAAAGTATCGAAGTCTTTCTATCAATATTTTTCTATGCATTTTTCAAATTTTGCAAACGCAGAAAGGTGGTGACTTGCTTCTGCTTTCACGGCATACTATAGTTAAACTTTAAAAAAACAAAATGGCCCTTCAAATTTACCGTTATCTAAAATCCGTTTTTCCAAAATTTTAATGAAGTTTTTCTTCTAGACACCAAGTTGTAGGAGCCTGAAATTTTAACAGCTTTTAGATAATAATAAATAGCTTTTTTCGTTAGAAAATTTTTTTTTTCCCTCTCCATCCCCTCTCAACTGATCACCTCTTTAAAATTGTAAAATTTGAGTTTCTGAAGCCGAAACCGCAAGCTTTTTCAAATTTCTATAAACGCAAGAAGCTAGCGCTAAATTCCGTGACATTAAAAAGTATAATTATTTTTCTTAACTCATGCGATGTTAAGGGTTACATTGAGCATTATGTTAACCCCTCTTTATATTAATTTTTGCTTTATTTTAAAGACTGTATATATCATATATAGTAAATATATGTAATTCTAGAAATAGTTTCGTATATGAATGAAAATAATTTTAACAGGGTGGTAGGTATACATGGAGTGTATTTAAAAGCAGTATTTTCACTTGTTGAAGGGAAAAGTGTTACAATACAAACCATTAGTTTGACCCAACTTTATTCGAAAAAAATTTGACTTTTGTTAAAACATAAAATGTAATTAAAATTAGATAATATTATACATATGAAAGTAAATGAATAAATAAAGAAATTGCATGCTTAAAGTAAATTGCATATAATATTATGTACTTCAGTATTTGAACACCAAAAATTATCAATTATTATTTTTGCATATTTTTAATTATTTTGAAGTACACATTATTATTGATTCTTTTTCATGTTAATTTTTAAAGTTATATGTATGTACACATATAAATTGAATAATAACTTTTCCTGCCTGTCCACGTTTGTATACATAACAAAAAATTTCAGCTCCTACAACCTGGGATCTAGAAGAAAAACTTCATTAAAAATTTGGAAAAAAAGGGATTTTAGATAACGGTAAATTTGAACGGCCATTTCGTTTTTTTAAAGTTTACAAGTTGTAAAGTAAAGTGCAACAAACAGTTAAAAAATGGCATTTTTAGGGTCTTGGGGATATAACTTCTAGGGAGATAGATAAAAATTGTCTTCTACGAAAATAAGTTCATAGTAAAGATCTGCGTAAATATTAAATTTCAGCTCTCTATCTTTAAGGGTGTAGAAGTTTTATAAACATGTCCACGGACGGACAGATTGAAACAAATAAACACTTTTTTTCAAAAATTTACAAGTAAAAACGTTTAAGTCAATATAAACCGACAGAATCATACCCTGCACCTTAGCAGTGTCCTTACAAAGCTACCCGAACCAGTGCAGCCATTCCATTAAAATTTTCAGAACATATGTTGAGTGTAATTGGACACATCTTTGCAAATTTTGATATTAATGTCTTTATTAGTTTTTGAAATATTTAAAAAAACAACTTTGGGTTGTATGGCAGCTATCCAAATCTCTCAAGTCATTCCAAAAAAACTTCAGATGTATATATGACATATAATTGGACACACGACTGCCAAGTTTCATGAATCTAACTTTATTATTTCTCCAAATACTTAAAATTAGCTTTTGAAGTTGTATGGAAGCCACCCGAACCTGTCAAATCATTTCACCAAAACTACAGGGATATATGTGACCTATAATTGGACACACTACTGTCAAGTTTCATGAATTTAACTTTGTTATTTTTCCAAATATTTAAAATTAGCTTTTGGAGTTGTATGGCCGCTACCCAAACCAGTGTAGTCATTCCATTAAAATTCAGACCACATGTAAAGTGTAATTGGGCATATTCTTGCAAAATTTGATATTAATATCTTTATTAGTTTTTGAAATATTTAAAAAAACCATTTTGAGTTTTATGGCAGCTATCCGAACCCGTTATCCGAATTGGTCCAATTGCAATAGCAGCCGTCCTTTGCACAAAAGAAACAACTTGGGAAAGTTTTGTGTCGACTTCATTATTCATTTTTGAGTTATCGTGCGATCGGACGGACGGACGAATGGACGGACATGTCTCAATAAACGCAGAATTTTACGCTGAGCAAGAATGTATATATATGTATGTATATATATTTATGTCAATAACGAAGACGACTCCTTCAAGTGGTTACAAACTCGACACCAAAGTGAATATACCCTTCACGAAGGTGCAGGGTATAAAAAGAAAAAACTAAAATAAAAGTACAATAAACCGACAATATGTTTTTTTGTACACGTGTGTATTACATTGATATCAGATAAGTATTAATTTTTGATATACAAAGTAAAAGTAGAGATATAGAATTCTACACTATAGTAGAGATAGAGAATTCTTAATTGGCTTAAATTTTCCATGTTTTGAATGGAAATAGTGATAAGCTGGTAGGGGTGATTCTCTAAAATAAGTCTTTACCAACTAGTATAATAAAATCAACATTGAACCAGAGAATATTAAAAAGTTAAACGCAATCACCGGGTAATGGTAATAATAATGAAACTTTGTTTAATGTCGGTGACCGAGAATTCCGAATGAAGTAAGTACTAGAGAACGAAAATTATGTATTTTAAAAATGTGCGCAATAAGCGCAATTAAATTTTAAAATAAGGCTAACTTCACTGGAAACGTTAACCAATTCACAAAATTAATAACATTTCATATTAATAATTAAGTACAGGATCTGGTTGATACGGGTTGTAGTATGAATTTAATCATAGACTCTGAACTTCATCTCATAAAACCTAAACATTAATTGCAAAATTCAAATATTCAATTAAAGGGATTAGCCAATTCGAAAATTAAAGCAATAAATAAAGTAATATAACAGTTCACGCTAGAAAAATATGTACGAATAAATTTTTCATTCCGTTCCCCATAATGTGATATTATATAAAGTATAGGTGCTGAATTTATTAACAATGTTTCCATTACTATAATATAAGCATAATCGATGATATACTATAATATATGCATAATAAAGATATACGTGTCTGGGCAAGGATAAACAGGGTAGGCACTGACCGGTCGCTGACCCAGCGCTGCAACTGTTTAATTCCTAGTCAAGTACTTGCGTTACCTCCCCGTGGTGGCCCGTGGTCCTCCTAATTGGGGGTTGGCAGTGGTCTAACGAACCCCTCCAGAAAAAACAGCAGTTACGAATTCTTCACAGATGCCTCGGATAAATTACATAAATAATGGAAATAACGGAATAATGACCAGGAATAGTACAAAGGATTATGATTTAAGACTAGCAACTTGGAATATACAAACACTACTACAAGCAGGAAAGATGCAAGAAATTGCTAGAGAAACATTAAAATATGGCATCGATATATTAGCTCTCCAAGAAGTAAGGTGGCAAGGGAATGGAACAATTAAAAAAAGCCAATATACCTTCCACTATAGTGGCCATACAAGAAGAACCGGTTTATACGGCCCTGGGTTTATTGTTAACAACAGAATTCAAAAATGCATTCTGGGGTTTACTCCAATCAACGAAAGAATGAGTTGTATAAGAATAAAAGGTAAATTTAACAATATATCAATTATATCAGCCTATGCACCAACTGAAAATGCCGACGAAGAAGAAAAGGAAAACTTTTATGAAAATCTCAGTAATTTATGCGAAACAATGAGTAGTTACGACACACTGATACTCATGGGTGATTTTAACGCTAAGATTGGAAGAGAAGATCATATTCAAAAAATAGCTGGTAGGTTCTCGCTTCATCAATCGTCAAATGATAATGGTATGCCCTTATGCTAGTTCGCCGAAGAGCATCAACTCAGAATAAAAAGTACATCTTTTCAGCGAAAAGATATATATAAAGGTACATGGAGAATACCTGGCACAAACTCTACAAATCAAATTGATCATGTACTCATATCAAGCAGATGGAGCTCTTCTATAATAAATGTCAGAAGCTACCGTGGTGCGAACGCTGACAGCGATCACTATCTCGTTGGCGCAGCTTTACGACAACGAATAGCAAACGTAGCGAAAAAACGAGGTGCAAAAAGAACTAAGTGGGATAGTGATAAACTAAAGGATAACAACATACTACAAGAATACCAAAACACGATATATTTACAACTTCATACGCTCGAGGGATACAATCAAACCATCGACGAGGAGTGGAACGAAATAGAAAATAGTATTATCTCTGCTGCGAGAGAAGTAATCGGTATAAAAGCTAACCAAAGAAACGCAAATTGGTTTGATTCAGAATGTGAAACAGCAATAGAAGAAAAGAACAAAGCCAGAAAAAAAATGATACAAACTAATACGAGAGCTAATAGAAATATATATATCGAAAAAAGAAAAATAGCAACAAAAATATGTAAAAGGAAAAAGAAGACTGCCATAAAAAACAAAATACTGAAAATAGAAGAGGAACAAAGACGCAACAATGCGAGAAACTTTTACGAAAACATAAGAAAAGAAGTTCATGGATACCAACCTAGATTAAGTGCATGCAAAGACAAAAATAATAACATAGTAACTGAAGACGAAAGCATAATGAACCGATGGAAAGAATATTATAAAGAAATGTTATACGTACAGAATGAAATAGCAAATGATGAAAACGATCCCCTAATATACACAGTAGAACTAGAAACACCAGCACCATCCATAGACGAGGTGCGAAGTGCTATAAGCAAGCTTAAGAACAACAAGGCACCAGGGGAAGACAAAATTACGGCAGAATTACTGAAAAATGGCGGAGAGTCGCTCTCCCATAAATTATTATACATAATATGTAAAATTTGGAACGACGAAATCATGCCGTATAAGTGGAATGTAGGTTTAATATGTCCCATACATAAAAAAGGAGACAAATTAGAGTGCCAGAACTACAGGGGCATCACACTACTAAACTGTTGTTATAAAATTCTGTCAAACATAATATATGATCGGATAAAACCATTTTATGAAGAACAGATAGGAGAGTATCAGTGTGGATTCAGGTGTCAAAGATCTACAATTGATCAAATTTTTCTAATGAAACAAATTATGGAAAAAAGCTATGAGTACAATGTAGACCTACACATTATATTTATCGATTTTAAACAAGCTTTTGATAGTATTGACAGAACGAAAATCTCAACGGCCCTGGCATTCCTAGGTGTACCAAAAAAACTGATCAATTTAATAAACATGACAATGAAGTTTTCTACGAGCAAAGTTTTGATACAAGGTGCAATATCGGAATCATTCCAAATAAATAGTGGTGTACGACAAGGGGATGCACTTTCCGCTTTAATCTTTAATACGGTTTTACACTATGCAATTAGAGACATTGACAAAGGAGGCAACATTTTTGTCAGGTCTCATAAAATACTGGCATATGCAGATGATTTAGCAATCATTGGCAAAAATTACAATATAATGGCGCAGGTATTTAAAGAGCTAAAAGCAGAAGTAATAAAAGTTGGTATGCATATAAATGAAACAAAGACGAAATATCTTAAATTGTCAAGAAATGAGCGACGACGGCAACCTGAGAATATAAAAATTGACGAGTTGGAAATTCAGGGAATCGAAAAATTTAAATATCTTGGTGTTCTATTGTGCAATGATAACAGTATGCGAAATTGCATACAAGAAAGACTTCAGGCGGGTAACAGATGTTACTATGCACACAAAAAACTAACGAAGTCCAATCTGCTATCGAGAAAAACGAAACATAACGTTTACAAAGCGCTCATTCGACCAGTAATAACATATGGCTGTGAGACGTGGTCCTTAACATCAAATGACGAAAACTATCTTCTCAGATTTGAAAGAAAAATATTACGACAAATATATGGACCAATTAGATTAAGCAATAATGAGTACATTAAGATTTAACGATGAATTATATGCACTTACACAGAACGAAGACATAGTAAAGTTTATAAAATCCCAACGATTAAGATGGGCCGGACATGTCATAAGAATGCCCGAAAACAGAGATCAAATACAAATACTAAATGCAAGAACACTGCTAACAAGAGCAAGAGGACGACCAAGAAATAGATGGTTAGATGACATAGAATTCGATGCGAGAAAATTAGAAATTATAAACTGGAGGACGACTGCAAGAGATAGATCAAATTGGAGGGAAATAGTGAAGAAGGCTAAAGCTCATCAAGGGCTGTAACGCTATAAGAAGAAGAAGAAGAAGAATAAAGATATACATATAAATCGCGGATATCAATTTACCCCATCAAAATGAACATATTAAATATAATAGTTGACGCAATAAATAATCTATTTTCTATATATCATTATCAGACAAACAACAGTAGAACAACAATTTTCAAAATGGTTAAAATAAGGAATTATGCTATATACACAATATTACGTGTGGATGAACGCTAAAATCATAAAAGACACACAACCGATACCTTTAATTGAAGATCTCTCTTCCAGATTGAAATTGGTCTCACAAACGGCTTCTTTCATGTTACATTAAAGTAGATTGCCCAATTTTATTACGATACATTCAATGTATTTGCAAAGAACTTATTAAACAGAAAATATGCATAATCTACATGGACGGTATATTAATATTTAAATAACATTAACAGCAAAATATAATTTAGAAATAAATTTGTATTTTTGTATATAAATGTATATTTTTTATTAGTATAAATGTGTATTTTTGACTAAACAAATTCAGTACTTGGAATATATAAGTTCAGATGGTGAAATACGATCTTCTTTTACAAAAATAAACGCCGTAAACGATTTGCCAAAAATCAAAACGTTAAAACAGCTGGAAAGTTGTTTCGGTTTAACTGGATATTTTAGAACATTTATTCCAGATTATGCCATTATAACGAAACCATTAAGGGACCTAAAAATGAAATATATCGTGTTCAAAATAGGTCCAGCAAAAGAAACATCAATCAATAAAGTTGGGTCAAACCAATGGTTTGTATTGTAGTACTTCCTTTGTTGAAAAATGAAAATACTGCTTTGAAAAACCATCTACATATGTATACCTACTACACTATTAATATTATTTTCATTCATATATGAAAGTGTTTGTAGGATTGCATATATTTATGATGAACGATTTATACAGTCTTTGAAATAAAGCAAAAATTAATTTAAAGAGGGGTTAACATAATGCTCGATTTTAAGAGTTAGTTGCGTGAGTTAAGAAAAATAATTATATTTTTTAATGCCATGGAATTTACCGTTAGCTTTTTGCGTTTATGAAAATTTGAAAAAACTTAAAAATAACGAAATAAACTAATTGTTAATGTCTAAAAGTAAAAGAAGAAAAACAACACCAAAAATTTGATAAAAACGGATTTTATATAACGGTAAATTTTAACCGCTATTTTGTTTTTTCAAAGTTCAAGTACAATATGCCGTGATAGAAGAAACAAGTCACTGCCTTTCTGGGTTTGTAAAATTCGAAAAATGCATATGGTTCCACTACAGTAAGTAGTTGAAAAATAGCATTTTTAGAGTTTAGGGGTATAACTTTTAGAGGGGGGCAGATAGGTAAAAATTATGTTCAACAAAAATTAATTTCTAGTAAAGGTCTATAAACATAAAATTTCAGGTTTCTATCTTCAAGGGTGTAAGAGTTTTGTAAACAGACACACGGACAGACGGACGGACGGACAGAGTGAAACTAATAAGCACTTTTTTCAAAATTTTGGAAAAGTGATAAAAATTATTTAGATTCAATTAATTTCAAAATCATGACTGACTGCTTCACTTTCAAACAGTTTGTGAATAAAAATAAATTATTTCATAATGTGTTAACAAAATAGGACAACGATATTCAATTCAAACGTAGATTTCACTTCTGAGGTAGAACTTAGGAAAAATGGTTGCATGAAACACGTCGATTCGTGAAGTTGAAACATTATGCAAATAGAAACCCGAGGCATTTTAGTACAACAAATAAGAGATAACCAGAAAGAAGACTAATATTTAAAGCTAGAATATAAAAAAGTGTTGCTATTTTGGTGTACAAAATGTGAAAGCACTCATCCAAAGAAATTATTTTATTCCCAAATTGTAGCAAAAATTGCAAAAATACAAAATGAAATGCCTTAAATGTTAATTAGTCGATAAAACAGCAGGTAAATAAAGTTTGGTCAAACCAATGGTTTGTATTGTAGCTATTTCTAGGATTGCATATATTTAGGATGATGCATTCATGCAGTCTTTGAAATAAAGCAAAAATTAATATAAAGAGGGGTTCACATAATGCTCGATTTTAAGGGTTAATTGTGTGAGTTAAGAAAAATAATCATATTTTTTAATGTTATGGAATTTACCGCTAGCTTTCAATGTTTATAGAAATTTGAAAACGTTTGCGGTTTCGGAAATATAAGGCGCCAAAAATTCAAATTTCACAAATTTCAAGAGGCGATAACTTAAGAGGGGGTGGAGATGGAAAATTTTCTTCTAACAAAATGAACTATTTGTTAATGTCTATAAGCCCCTAATTTCAAGCTTCTACAAGCTGGGGTTTAGAAGAAAAACGAAATCAAAAATTTGGAAAAAGGTGACTTTAGATAACGGTAAATTTGAACGGCCATTTTGTTTTTCTAAAGTTTAACTATAGTATACCGCGCTAGGGGAAGCAAGCTGCTGCCTTTATGCATTTGTAACATTCCAAAAATGATTGTGGTTTCATTGCAACAAATAGTTAAAAAAGGCCATTTTTAGGGTTTTGAGGGGGTATAACTTCTAGAGGGGGGGAGACAGGTAAAAATTTTGTTCTACGGAGATAAGTTTCTAGTAAAGATCTATGTATATACCAAATTTCAGCTTTCTATCTCAGACACACGGACAGATGGACAGAGTGAAACTAATAAGCACTTTTTCCCAAAAATTTTTTGGAAAAGTGCTAAAAACAAGCATTGGAGACATTTATATCGAGAAAAATGGCGGATCGGTGAGATTCAGCCTGTCTAGTGTGATGGTTAGAATTGTTTGGGGGGGAGAGGGGGAGAGAGAGGGGGGAAGAAGAAAAATCGGGCTCTCCTTCTGATATCATGTTATATGCCCTACGACAGCGAGGCAGAGCCGCTGCCAGAAAAATTCAGGGAGGCTATCGGGATGTGAAGACATGATGTGCTGGTTGTGTGTGATGCGAATGCGCACCATACTCTGTGGCGAAGGTCGGATGTTAATCAGCGAGGTGAGTCCTTAGTAGATTTTTTTAGTAGTATTAACATTTGTGTATGTAATAGGGGCTGGGACCCAACTTTCGTCATTAGGAATAGGAGTGAGGTGATAGACTTTATTTTGGCTACTAATTTTGGGACGTTAATGGTCAGTAACTGAATGGTATTGGAGGATTCTTCCCTCTGGGATAATTGTTGGATTCGTTTTAAATTCCAGTTGAAATTTGCAACTGGAGGTGGGGGCACCATTTAGGAACCCCGGAAAAACAAAATGGAAAGGGTACTCGGCGGTCCTGGAATCTGCCATGGCCGGGCCGGTACAAGAACTGATAGGAAGGAGTAAGGCGAATGACAGTGCGGTTTAGTGTCTGAGTACGGCTATGCCGTGGATCGAGACCAATTACCTTATTAGTCGTCCTACAAAGTGTAATAGACCACCGTGGTGGTGAAGCGAGATTGGGGAATCCAGGAGCAAGGTAAGGAGGCTACATAATTTAGCGAAGCGGGGTAGCAGCCCATCCATGTGGCCATGAGGAAATTTAAGTACACAATGAGGAGGGCCAAACGGAGGTCTTGAAGGAACTATTGCGTGTCATTGGAAAATACCAATGAGATTGCAAGATTAAGGAAGCTACTATCGGGGGAGCCACTGGTACTTGGCTTTATTAAAAAAGATGATGGTACTTGGGCTGACTCTAGTATAGAAATGCTGGAGGAGCTGATGGGATTCATTTTTCGGGATCAATTCCCGAACGAATCGGAAGACCTAAAGCCAGGGAGGTCGCGGGGAAAGGAACACAGGCCCTACGTGTTTTGGGTAAAGAAGTGAAGAGGATACGGTGGGCTATTATGGGGCGCAGCCTATTATGCTGCGGAGTGCACCCAGAGTTATCATCGATTGGTTGGTGGTTATCTTTTGTAACTACCTCTATATAGAGTATGTCCCTAGAGAATCGAGGGAGGTGAGTCGTCCTTCGTGCAGAGGATCATGGAGAGGTTAGTCGAAAAATATATAAGGAATGAGGAAAGGAAGTCGGGTCTGTCAAATGACCAGCATGCCTACAGAAGAGGGAGAACTGTGGAGACGCGCTGCATACGGTGATCACACGGTACAAGGAGTATGCTTTGGCTGCTTTCATGGATGTTGAGGGTTTTTTCAATAATGTGAAGGTTGGAGTTATCGTAAGGGCTCTTGAGAAGGTAGGTATAATTAGATGAATAGGGCAAATGCTTACTACGAGGGTGGCATTGATTGAGTGGGGCTCAAGTAAGGTGAGTATGTTGTCTGTGAGAGGCACCCCCAGGGGAGATCCTGTTGCCATACTTATGGGTCTTGGTTATGGAAGGTTATCTTAGTTGTTCTTATGAAGGGTTGTCCATCTATAAGGATGGTTCTAGGACCATGTATGAT
Source organism: Condylostylus longicornis (assembly GCF_029603195.1). Lineage (NCBI taxonomy): Eukaryota > Metazoa > Arthropoda > Insecta > Diptera > Dolichopodidae > Condylostylus > Condylostylus longicornis. Next base: position 121,399 of record NW_026577985.1, read on the forward strand.
ACGGGAGCGGGGATCTTCTCCGAGGAATTGGGGATTAAGTTGACGATTGATGGCTGTGGGGCTTTCTCGGCAGAAATTTTGTGAAAAATGGCCAGGGGGCTTGGAGTTGCTCCGACCGATGTATGTCGTGGATGTCGGGATGTGGCGGAGGTGGAGGATGTGGAGCATGTTCTCTATGCATAATCGTTTTTAATGTGGAAACGTATCTTATTTTTTATGATGGCTTTGGAGACCAAAAACGTTAGATCTAGTTCTAGCGATCTGTTTGTTTGTACTTTTCATTGAACTAATTATAGTAAATTGGAGCTAGTCAGTAAAATGCTGAATCTGTGTAACAAATTTAAGAACACACTCAATTTTACACTACCAAGAGATAGTGCATTATTTTGTCTTATCTAATGTTTAATAAAATTGTAATATAGGTACATGTATTGTAATTTTTAAAAATTTTATTTCTAAATTTAATCTGTATAAAGTCCTTATTTTGTTAAAATTTAAAGTTAAAACTTAATATAGTTAAAATTTTTAAATTAAGTTTTAGAACCTTTCTGATTGAAATATGTTTGTGCTAAACATTGTATCAAAAACCAAAAAAAAAAAAATAAAAATACCTATTTTACAACATTTTAACAATAAATGGTTCAAAGTTAGTAATTAAAAAGGAAACTAATATCAATTTGATAAATTTTTAAATACTGTAATGAATACAACTTAGTAAATAACTATCACTCATTAAATTTTTAAAGGTAATATTTATAATTCTCAACTTTTGTTTTTCTTAATACTAAATTACTTGCCCGGCGGACTCGGCCACGAAATATCCGCAGTAAGGCATTCTAATGGTAAGAGTCCACTAAAATCCAAATAGAAATCCAGACGCGACGGACTCATAATGACCAGCAGTCTAGTCTGCGACTGATACCTGAGCGTCGGCAGAAGTTATATGTGCTGTCTTGCACGAGTAATTATTCACAAATGCTAGGAGAAGAAAACTCCAAAATAAAACAAAACCAATGAAATGAACAAAACACAAGGATTGAATACCCCAGGTGGTAATCCAGTAATGCGGGAAAATCCACACTCTTCGGAGGTTGGTCTCATGGATTCTGGGGGGGACCACTTATTGCATAGTGGATCGGCATTGATGGACCCATTTAGAAGGAGATGGGGGTTATGCGATCATCCGGTGATTGCCAACAAAAATAGTACCACTAAAGGATGATAACTTTGAGAAAAAAGTCTGATATGTTTGCAGAATACAAAAAAATTAAAACCCAAGACGGTAATATGAAAAGGCATCTTATACAGGAGAGTAAATTGGATACTCAGGACTCGAGAATAAGCGAGTTAGAGAGTTTTTGTAAGGTGCTACAAAATGAGATCTGCAAATTACAGGCAGAGAATGTAGATTTACAAAATCAAATAAAATCTACATCAACAGAAAAGAAAAACAAAGATGTAGAAGTTATTGTATATGAAACCGACGAGGAAGAACTGGCTAGAGAAACTGACTGGATCCTAAAACAGAATAATGCAAAGAAGCCCTAAAATGAAGGTTGAAAATTCAAAGAAGCACAAGCCTCCTCCGGTGATGAATAATTGAAATGTGATGAATAATTGAAACCAATCAAAAATAAATGAGAAAATGAATACAGATTACAAACAAAAGCTATAAACAAGGCTAGACCGTATGAGAATAAACTGGCAAAGCCAGTTAAAGTTATGGCTAGAAATCTCCATACATCGTGTGAGCCAGAGGATATAAAAAAAGAGCTCATTAGCAAAAGCTTTAAATGTGTAGATGTTCTAAATAAAATCAAAAGGAAAAAAGAAAATGGAAAATATATTTCAGTAATACTTCCTCTCTTTATGTTACCTTTTGACCCTTCGGAATCCGCAAATCCGTTCCGCAATGCAAGAGATGCCAGAGATTTTGACACAAGAATAGCAAAAAAGAAGTGTTCCGTCATGACGTCATAGGCACAGATCATTTCCTAAAAGAAAAAAAACAACAACAAAGAATACAAAATTCACAACAATAACATGATCGTACTTATCTGATAAATTCAATATGCATCCAACTATCTAACTGCGCAAGTTTTCATCTGAACCTAAAATTGAAGCTAATTAAAGCACATAACATACATATATTTGATCAAATATAAAGAAAACTTCAACTTACCTGTTAAATATATTGCAGGTTTGCAATCACTTCAGTCCTGGGTATTTTGGTCCAGCGCAGTCAGTTCTTCTTTCGTGATTGATCTCGTATTTATTTTATGTTAATTTTATAATCTTTATGGAACTTTTGTTTCATAATTTTTCTAATTTTGTAGAAAAAAAAACTTTGAACACTACACCACATTTCACTTATTTATTTTTATAAATCAAAGATTGCCGTTTTGCAGACAAAAAAGATTCGTTCAATAGCTTTCTTTCAGTTAGATCAGTGTTGCCGCATGGCAAAATCAATCAAAATAAATCTTCTCAACTATTTGTCAAGTGTGGTGGAGTGAAATAAAAAGGAACGAGCGAATGAAATGAAAAATATATGAAAAAGGGGAAATATTGTATATAATAATATAAAATGCTTATAACAACAAACCACGCAGTGTATATAAAATTATATTAACTTTTGGGTTCAGTGAACTGCGTCATCTGTTCTATGTACAAGAAAACGTTATCAACCAAAAAAGTGGGACTGGCTAGGTGTATCACCGTTGCACAACCGTTTGGATAAATTTTTTCTGAATCTATAAATAAGATGGAAAATTCCAGATCAAGAACGTAGTATTAGAAAAACCGTGGCGAGCTTATACATTTAAATTGAAATTATATACTTAGTTTATATAAAGTTATAGTAAAACAAAAGTAAATTTTGTTAATGAATTCAATAAATTGTTAATACATGAATTGCAAAGAAAGAAAAAAGTGAAATTGTTCTTTTTTATAATTATTCTATATAAAAAATAAGGAAAATAATAATTGCGGTTGGATAGAGGCAATAATAAAATTTTTATTGATTTGTATTGGTGGTTCTTTTATATAAATGTTAGCGCAAATCGCCGCCCAACAAGAAGATTAAAAAAGAATAAAACCAAACAAAATCAAGTTAAATTTAATGAGCAAAGAGCTCCAAAAACAGCCAGAATAACGACACTCTGCAATGTGTTAAACGGAGTATCGGCCTCACAAGCGCTTCAAAGTAAACGGAATAAGAGAACAATAAGGAACCTGTAGAAAAGGATACACTGAGGTCTATACGGGGACTCCAAAGAATTTAAGAAAAGATGTACGCAAATGATGTACGTATAGTAACTTGGAATGCTAATGGTGTTCTTAATAAGAAACAAGAATTGGAGATTTTCTCAAAACGGGAAATATAATTAATAAACTAATTAAAGAAAGTATAGAACATAATAAAGAATTCAAGATAGAAACAGCTGAAATTCAACTTATTTCGACAAAAATTAAATCAACTAAACAAGACTTTAGTGTTGGTGCTGTACACTATCCACCAAAATGCAGCATTAAGAAAAATACTTTTAAAGATCTCCTGTAAAAACATGGATATAGATATCTAATAGGAAGTATAATGCCAAACATACAAATTGAGGTTCCAGAATCACCTCAACTATAGGAAGAGAGCTAAGAAAATCTGTTCAAGAACTAGGTTGTTGCTATCACTCCACTGGCACTCTTACTTATTGGCCTACTGACACTAACAAGATTCCTGATGTTTTTGAGTTTTTTATAACCAAAAAAATATCAGAAAACATTCTAAGCCGTTTTGATTTTATTACTGCGGAAGTACTGAGAGAGGTACCAGACGAGGCATTGGAACATTTGACGAAAATCATCAATGCAGCTACGGATTTTGGATATGTTCCTTGTGCTTGGAAAGTCGCGGAGGTAATTATGGCGCCCAAACCCGCGAAATCCTTGAGGGAAACAAAGTCTTACAGGCCCGTTTCACTGTTACCAATTATATCTAAGCTTTTTGAAAAGCTGCTATTAAGGAGATTGAAGCCAATAATAGAAAATAGGGGACTAATACAAACCATCAGTTTGGTTTTAGAAGGAACCATTCTGCAATAGACCAGGTCCATAGAATAACGAATATTATACAAAAAAGCTTGGAAAATAAAGAAATCTGCTCTTCTATATTTCTAGACAGCACAGGCATTATATATTTCTATATAGCACAGGCATTCGGCAAGGTATGACACAAGGGCCTTATATTTAAGCTAGGACAAATGTTACCATTTGTAGTAATTTTGGAATCTTATTTAGCTGATAGATTATTTAGAATTAAACAAGACGCTAAGAGAAATAAAAGCAGGTGTCCCTCAAGGCAATATGATGGGCCCAACGTTGTACCTGCTTTACACGAGTGATTTTACGAAGGTCGAAAGAGTATATAAAGAAGAAACACATAGAATTAGAAAATAAATATGGAGAAAATTTTTGGCTCCTAAGTTGTAAGTCCAATTTGGTAATATACAATAAGATATTAATTTATGGCCAAATCATTAAACAAATATGGCTATATGGCATTCAACTGTGGGATTGTGTCAAGGAGACTCACTTTAACAAAATTCAAACCTTCCAGAATAAAGTTCTGTGGGACATGGTAATTACACCATGGTATATGCGTAACAGTGATACCAACAGAGACTTAGGAATTCCTGTGTGTGTAGATGGAATTAGGAGTTGTGCTACAAAGCATAGGGCTCGCCTAGAACAGCATGTAAATATGGAAGCTCGGCTGCTGGACAAAGGCGTTATGATAGAAAGACTTAAACGAACAAGACCTTTCGATTTGACGCGAAATACCAATTTACTTATGTAAGGTATTTAATTTTTGTACCAAAAAACCAAGGTAGCGTAGAGGTAATAGTTGGTCTGTAGGACCAGTTTTATCCGTTCAGAGTTTAGGTGATTTTTTAGGGTAGGAATTACGCTCCCCTCTGTCGGAGGAAAAAGGCAGATAGCGCTATCCTTCTTCGTCTTTCGAGATTTTTTCACCTAGTAGAAAAAAAAATACCAAATTACTACATAACCAAATTTCTTTGTTTAAGCCTTCAAGTTCGTGGCTTTAATAGTCTTTGAGGTATGAACAAACATCTTATCAGGTAGCATGGCAGCTACCATGAGTAATTGAGAAATTTCAACAGCTTCCATCAAACATAACAGCATTCACAACATATTTGTTTGTATAAATTTTCAAAACTATGCACTGAATAATTTCTCAGATATGCCCAAATAACTTTTGGAGTTGTATGACAGCTGTCACAAACGGTAAGTTTTGCCATTATAGTATAATTGTTTTTGGAAAATTTCACTACTGTAGGTTTTTAAGACATAGCCAAATAAGTTTTCAAGTTGTATGGCATCCACCAGAAGGAGCCAAGCAATTTCAACAACTTTTACCAAACATATTAGCCCCGCTAATATATTCGCTTGTGCGAAATTTGAAAACCGTAACTTAATATAATTTTTTAGATATAGCCAAATAAATTTAAAAGTTGTATGGGAGCTGCACGAAGGTGTATCTCGATCACATTCAATTTAAATAATGTTCTAGCGTTTAATATAACAAATCATTTGTGTAAATTTGATGAACTTAGCTCAATTAGTTTTTAAGTTATCGTTGTGACGGGCGGACGGAACAGACGGAGAGACATGGTTAAATCAACTCACAGTTCGAAATTGATCTAAAACATATACATGAGTCTATATCATAAACCATTATTTTTTAGCGTTACAAACGATAAGGCAAATTTGGTATATCCATCGAACATACGTTCGCATGGGTATGACAAAGATAATGTCTATGATTTAAATTTTTTTCTCCCTTTAACAATTTTTAATTTCTTTAAACTTTTAAATTTAGTGTGTTAGAATTTTGTTTATTTTAATTCCTTTTTTTATTCATCATATATTTGATATGTTAATATGATTTCAAATAAAGTTGGATCAAACCAATGGTTTGTATTATAGTACTTTTCCTTTCAACAGGTGAAAATACTGCAAATACAGTCTATGTATATCCACCACTCTATTAAAATTATTTTCAGTCATAAGCGAAACTATTTCTAGGATTGCATATATTTAGGACGAACGATTTATGCACTCTTTGAAATAAAGCAAAAATTAATATAAAGTGGAGTTAATTAAAATCGAGTTAATTAAAATTTTAAGGGTTAATTAAAATCGAGCATTATGTTAAATAAGGGTTAATGTGAGTTAAGAAAAATAATTATATTTTTTAATGTCATGGAATTTACCGTTAGCTTTGTGCGTTTGCAGAAATTAAAAAAGCTTGCGATTTCGGAAATATAAGGTGTCAAAAATTTAACATAATTAAAAATTAACATAATGAATTTTACAAATTTCAAGAGGCAATAACTTGAGAGGGGGTGGAGATGGAAAAAAATTTTTTCTAGCGAAATGAACTATTTATTAGTGTCTAAAAACTGTTAAAATTTTGATTCCTACAACGTAAGGTGGGGCAGAAAAATAGATTTTAGATAATGGTAAATTTCAACGGCTATTTTATTTTTTTTAAAGCTTAAATAAAGCATGCCGTGGTAGAAAAAGGTAGCCACTATATTTCTATGTTTGCAAAATATGAGAAATGCTTATGGTTTGCAATAAACGGTAATGAGTAATGCTGCAATAAACGGTTAAAAAGTGCTATTTTTAGGGTTTTAGGGGGGGATAACTTATATAGGGCGGTAGATAGGTAAAAATTTTGTTCTACGGAAATAAGTTTCTAGTAAAGATCTATATACATATAAAATTTCAGCTTCCTATCTCAAAAGGGTGTAGAAGTTTTGTAAACAGACACACGGGCAGTTGGGCGGACGGGTGGACAGACTGAGTGAAACTAATGAGCACCTTTTTCAAAAAATTTTTGGAAAAGTGCTTATTAGTTTGATTTATTAAAACAGATTTGTATGTATGTAGATGTATAATATGTATGTATTTATGAAAAGTATTTATGTGTGCAATTAGACACAAATGAAACCTTTTTATTAATTTATATTACATTTTGTTATACGTATAGCAGATATAAATATATTTTGTAAAATATTTTTATACATAAGTGTGTGTATAGGCATGTGTGGATGTAAGGTTTGAAAAGTTATTAAAAATTTTGTATCATCCGATGCGATGAAAATTTAAAATTAAGACATAAAGTTATAAATCTTCAACGGTTGACCGTTTTTGCTCACTTTTATATTCTCTCTGTCGTAGCAAGATGAATTTTGTTTTTTTACAAAATTCTCAAACTTAAGGTCTGTTTTTTTTCGTAAATTAAAATGCATAATATGTATATTATATATTATAAATGCATAATATATATTATAGATGTTTTCATTTTTTTTATATGTCGGAAGAGTAATTTTGTTGGAAATAGGACCCAAAAAATAGATAACGAAGTGGAAAAGTTTGAAAAAAATTTATATTTAAAATACGCAACAACTTTTTTAACGGTTTTGTGGCAATTTCTTAGCTGTTGTATTTTGTTTTAAAATAATTAATATTTCTACCTTTAGAAAGATAATGTATTTGTACATTTGAATAATATTTTATAAATTTTTCAGATTAATTGACCGAATGAGAAAGTAAAAAGCAGAATATAAAAAACTGTTTAAAATTTAAAAATTTCAAGTTTCTAAAAATATGAAAAACTATTATATTTTATTAACAAGAGTAAAATTTCACAACACGCAACTTTCTCAAATTTCTTCAATTATAGGTACCTTATTTTATTATATTATTATCCGATATTTTATTTCTATTTTTTTATATATTGTTATATCGAATATTTCGGTATTCGTTACTTATATAACAGCTTATTTTGAGCACACAGCACTCTCTTACATAAGGTTTATTCTATTAAAAACTGCATTTTTTTTCAATCAGATTTCACACAACCGAAAATAAATTTTATTTCCTACAGCCATGAAATTATCTAGAAAAAATTAATTAACATTAATAAACATAAACAAAGTTATCTGGGAAATTTTCCATTTTTTTGGCAAAATATACAGCGAAACTTTCGATAGCACTTTAAAATTTTTGTTACGTAAGGACACAAAAGGTCATTGGGGTGTTTATATGAAATTTATTGTAAACTTTAAATTTTTGCTTCTTATATATAAAAATTTAGCTGAAAATTGTAAAATAAGCAAAAAATATTAAATACTAATAAAGAAATAAAATTGAAAAATGTTGCTCAATATTGGGAACTTTTTCATATAATTTATGATAGAATTTAAAAATAAAATTCTTCGGAGTAAACGATAAAAATATAAAAACTTAATTCGGGAAAATATGGTGCATTTGGTAATCTAACATGTGTTTTGTTTTAATGTGGGTTTACTATATTTAAAAACGTCTTCAACATCAGAGTTCTCTAATGCAGTATGCTCATCCTCGTATTCAGTACCGTAATTACTTTCTATTAACTCTCGCTTTCCAAGAAATTACTCAGATATGTCATTTGCTCTTCATAGATCGATGTCATAGATCTTAAATTTGATTAAGCCAGTTTTCCTATAAACTGATCGAAATTTCCTTTCTTTGTAAATTTTTTTGGGTCATAACGGGATAAGATAAAATAATTATTTTAAAAAATACCTTTCAGCTACATACAAACTACAATTTTAACTATTTTAACTGGAAAACTGCTTCAAATAATGATTTTTACCCATATTTTTGTCATAAAATGCCACATGACATTAAACAATATAGATAGTGTTTGTTTTAAATTAAAATTGAATTTCATAAACTTTTTTTAATTAAATACACATTGTACCATAGCTGAGAAGGAATGAAAATATCCCTTTTAAAAGTTTTTGTTAAATGAGGTAACTTTAAATGAATTTTAAAATGAGGTAACTTTAAATGAAAAATTATATTCAAATAACATGTCCATGTAAATTTCAACAACTTTTTACACCGCATTGCATACAATAAGAGAGCTTATGTGATGGCAACACATTATTTTGCATATTGAGTTTTCGGTGGGAACACATTTCTCCCTAGTAAGGAAGCGTAAATAAACTATTTTTTTGAGAGATGTCGGTCTGTTGGTTTGTTTGTCTGTAAGACAAATAAACAACAAATTTTTGTAGAACAAATGAATCAGCAATTCTGGAAAAAATGGTCAAATGAATACTTACTTAGACTCCAAGCACATAAGAAGCGGCAACAACCAAAATATCGTTTAAAAAGGGGTTCATTGGTTCTCATTCGAGAACCCAACTTACCTCCTTAAAGATGGACTTTAGGGAAAACTTTAGAAGAGCATAAAAATCAAAATGATCTTACAATAGTAGTCACACTTAAGACAAAAAACACGTAAATTAAACAAACGATTGCGTCGCTTATACTTCTACCGGTGAAAACTCCAAATAATGAACCACCTAAAGTAGGATACAAGTCATGATACAGCTGAAGTCAAGCTAAGGCCGCTATCAAAACCCAACCTTACTCTGCCCCATAACAACAACCCAGAAAGCACACATCGCACCTCTGCACCACAATTTACATTATCTAGTAGTGTATTTTAAAGGCATAGGGGGAGTACATCTTATTGATGCGGAGTGGCAGTTCGTCGTCTATAATGACTTGACCTCTAATTATCAATATTTAAGAAACCTGCAAAGAATATCTGATATTCTTTTAACGAATTGCTCATTTTTGTTTAAAGCTAGTCAATGCCAGGTACTAATCCAACTCATTTCTAAGAGGTTCTCATCGTTGGAACAAAACAACAACTTCTTCACTATAAAGCTGGTGATGGATCGCTACCAGAACGAGGACGTCAATCACCATTCGATTTTGTTGGAAGCTGTCAAATATTCCGTTTGGCATCCTAGACCAAGATAAAGAACTAGAAAACAAAATTGATGATGCAAAATTAAGTAGTCATACCACCCGGGGTTATTAAAAAACTCATATTCGACCTGGTAGCTACATTCTCGAAATAAAAAATACACAGCAACTTCTGCAACTATACAAATTAATGACAATACGGGGCGAACAACATCATCTTGCTTCATATTTGAATGCAATATTCCGTTGCTACAAACAGAATTTTATCAAATTTTCCACATAATCCCGAAACAAACACTTCATGAGAATGATTTTGTAGTTATCAACCCATCATCGGAATACATCATAATTAGTTTACCTCGTGACTTATATTATGCAATTAAGGAAAATGAGTTTAAAAACTGCCTATCCTTTAACGTCAACAAATTTTATTGCTGAAAGTTGCATCCTATATACAACAAAAAATCTGCAGTTGCTCAATGTAAAGTTTAACATTTCAATCACCAGACAGAATTACTTGAAAGTTGTGTGATTTCAAAGATGAATCGGCAACAAATATATAAACAAAACCACCAACAACTGGATTTACGTTATGCACAAAAGGAGAACGTTCAACTTAATTAACGTATCTTCCTACTATAAATATTACCAAGTTCGTAAGTTCTATCCACAATTTAGCACAACATCAATTAGATAAAATAAATACTAGGTATTCAGGAAATGTCAGTAAGTTTGAAGAACACCTACATCAATTAAATACAAACGAACAACCAGTTGATGTTCACAATAAGGTGCACTATATCGAGCTCGTAATTGTTAATCTATGATCTATGAAAGGAAGAATGTTGTGTAACAACAATTATTCTGAATTCTAAATTTTATGTTATTCTTTTTCTTATTTATTTAAATTATCAAAATTACTAAACTTCCAATTAATCTAAACTTAATATTAACGCACATGTATTTGCAAACATTATAGTTAGTTAATGTAAATATTTTCCATACATAACTTTCTTACGATATCTAAAATATTGTGAGAAGCCAAATTACATCATTTACATATAAAAAATTAGGACCCAAATTACATATATTTTGTTTGTTAATTTTACTTTAAGTTAATTTAAAACCTATATGATACGTACATTAAGTAAACATGGGAAAATTGTGAATTTTGTAAATGCATAAAATTGCTTACTTGTCCATTTCTGTGGGAAATAATTAATTTTAAGTAGCATAATTTTTGTATAAATAGATGAAAGTTTTAATAAATAAATTAATTAAATTCAAACCAAGCAAAAGAAGATATTCAATTAAACTATCTAACTATCAAGGTATGTTATGTTATGTATGGCTGTTCAAGACACCCTAAAGAATGGCCCGAGCTCGGACAAGGCCCGATTTAGGGGGGATTTGCCCCAAACTTCGCCAGCTGATCAGCCTCCTCATTTCCAGGTATTTCTGTATGGCCAGGAGCCCACATAAGAGTGTCTTTGTGTTTTTCACACTCAATTTTTCCAGATTGTTCAAGCACTTTCAAACTAGCTTCGAGTTAAAAGTTGATGATTTCAGTGCCTGGCTGTCGGAGACTACAAAGATGGAACATTTCCGCGATCCGCCGCGCATGCATAGCATAGCACATGCCTCGATGGCGAAAACCTCCGCCTGAAAAACGGGGAGAGCTTCGCCCGAAGGCGAATAGAACCTATAGTTGCGGCCGTATACGCAAGCACCCGTGCCGCGATCGCCTGAGCCAGCAAACTGTAATTGCCTCGACGGATTCCTTTTTAGGTATTCTTACCTGAAAGCACCTCTCGCGTTTAATCGTCTTGGTTGAGAATTCCGACGCCTACAGGACCTCCCCATCCAACTTCCTCTAGGATGGAATTATGGTCCGTCGAGCCACGCCCTATGTATTCTGGGAGCCTCAATCTTATATCCCTGGCCGCCGCAAATCCACCAACCTGCAAATGTAATGGAACAAGTCCCACCATCCACTCAAGCGCTGCTGTCGTCGAAGTCTGCAGGGTGCCAGTGGTGTCCAAACAGGCCAACCTTTGAATCCTGTTTAGGACAATTTGGATTCCCGCCTGCCACGTCTTGAGCCACCATACATTGGCTCAAGACGTGGTCAAACAACATACGTTACCATTGGCCATACCACAGTCTTGCACAGCCAAACCAGTTGGGGCTCAATTTTTTTCAAAAATTTTTTGGAAAAGTGCTAAAAAGGAAGTTCTTGTACTTATTTTTTTCTTAAATTTGAATTGAGTTCGAAGATTTATATCGAAAACAATCCTCACAAAAATACAAAAACATGTAAAGAAAAGGATAAAAATATTTTTTATTATAATGATTTTCACCTTGCCTGGTCTTATCAAAATTTTTATGTAGTTTTGTTACCCCATGTTTTCTGTCTTTATTTAGAAACTTCAATTTAACTTTAAATTTAACTTAATTTGAATAAAAGAAAATTCAAATTTAAGAAAAAAATAAGTACAAGAACTTCCTTTTTAGCACTTTTCCAAAAAATTTTTGAAAAAAAAGTGCTTATTAGCTTCAATCTGTCCGTGGACATGTTTATAAAACTTCTATACCCTTGAATATAGAAAGCTAAAATTTAGAATGTACATAGATCTTTACTAAAAACTTATTTCCGTAGAAGAAAATTTTTAGCTATCTCAAGTTATCCTACCTACCTCCCCTCCAAAACCCTAAAAATGCTATTTTTTAACTATTTAATGCAGTGGAACCATTAGCATTTTCCACGTTTTGGAAACGCAGAAAAGCAGTGCCTTGCTTCTGCTATCGCGACTTACTATAGTTAAATTTTAAAAAACAGAATGGCCGTTAAAAGTTACCGTTATCTAAAATCCGTTTTTTCCAAATTTTTGATGACGTCTTTCTTCTAGACCCCAGGTTCTAAAAGTAAAAAATTTTAAAGTTTGAAAAAATTTCGAACGAGAGTACCTGCTTAGAAAAAACTGAAAAAATAAAAAAAGGAAAAAATTTGATTTTTCCTAAAGTTCGAATGATTGATATTCCAAAAGTACACCAAATACATGACCAAATAAGATGTTTATTTTAAACCCTTTACTAGACCTTTCAGAAACTGTTTGTTTGAAGCCCCTATCTTTTTCAGAACGGAAGTTATAATCAAAAAAGTTTAGATAACTAGAAATTTCGTGAAAATTCGTTAAAATACCTGTATCTCGAAAACCATTGAGATTTCGCACCTAGTTCGGAACAAAAGTTTTACCCATTTTCGACCCTCTAACCAATGGTATATGTTGTTGTATACCTTTCTGAATCACCCTGTATAATAATATACAGAGGTATTTTTGATTACTTTTCTTAGTATTTTTTTCAGTCAGAAATGAAAAAAAACTCGGAAAAGAAATTAAAAATAAATTACATAAACTCTTGCAAATTTTTCGAAACTGATATTTTGTGTAACAAAAAATCAGAGTATCAAGTAAAAACAAAGCAAATATAAGAACTTTTAAAAATTTTTAGAAGAAAAAGAAGTCATATATAAATTACAAGAAAAAGATTTATTAGCAAGGAACATTACACATACATACTCGTATACCTCTGAAATGATTCGGACCATTTGTGAGATTTAATCCTAATTGAGTTGTATTTTATGTATTTATAACTGTTATATTATATCTTATTCAGTAGATGTCATATACAAATTATATACATACTTAGTTTTATATTCCTTGAGGTTAATTTATTCAAGGTACATTTCAGCATTAATGAGTTTTAATTTGAGGTTAAGAAATTTACATACTTTTAAAAAATTTTTTTTCATTCTGAAATATTACTATAAATTTTGTTAAACGTAAGCTTCCTTAACGTTAACTAAAAAGTGATTTGTGGATGAACTATGTTTTTACATATATGTATTTGTATTGTTATAATTGCCTATTTTTGTAGGCAAGAAAATATACGTACATATGCCAGAATAGTAACCTGAATAATTGAACTTAATGAAAATTTCTTCATGCAACTGCAGAACAGATGGATGAGAAGGAACGAGTTAAAGGCAGAAAAATTAATTAAAAAATTTTTCTCCTCGAACTGGACTCGAACCAGTGACCTACCGCTTTCTAGACGCACGCTCTACCAACTGAGCTACAGAGGCATGAAGAAATTGCCGACGAAATGTTCTCTACACTGTTTTATATTGTAAGCCATATGATTGCTAAGTATTTGTTTATATTGACTGCTGCATACAATCTACTATTGAAACACACAATAACAAGAACATAAATATTTATAGGTATTGTGCCTATTACACTAATTATATTATGAATTTCACTTAACACTTTCACTTAACTAGATAATACACATTGCGGTCGGTTATGTGCTGATCACATCAAATTTTTTGTTTTTGGGTTCAATATAAATTTAATTAAGATTTTTATACAATTTCTTAAAAAGAAATATTTTGCAAAATGTTTTTATAAAAATTTAAAAAAATTCCCAAATACAAAGTATATAGCAAAGCATTAAAGATTAACATTAGTAATAATATACATAAATACTAATTTTGAGGAACTAGCTAATCATTATTTTGTATATCGTGTTGAGAAATCGTGTTGTTTGTTATTACCTCACCACAAATATTATATACGTACACAATTTATTCAAATTGTCAGCCTATTGATTTATTACTTTTATTTTTGGAAATTATAATTTGTAATACATCAAAATCAGTGAGGGGAAAGGGAGGAATAAATGCTTTTAACAATAAATTCACTAACTAGATATTAACATAACCCATAAAAAATTTAATGTGACGTAAATTATAAGTAGATGAATACATATCTATTGAAAATCAGAAATGCGGGAACAAAAATCGGATTTTGGATTTGCTTCTGATGGTTTGAAAATAAATATATCCTTTACTTTAAGAAAAAATTTTACCATTTATCGTTTTTTTGTGTATGTTTATATAAAATATTTTGACAAAAAAGATAAATCGACTCTTTATAAAATAACCTGTTTAACCCTTTGGGACCTGCTGTTAGGTTACATATTTGCATAAATACCCATATGCATTTCAGCAATACATAAATATGGATTTGTATACATAACGATGGAAAAAAAATAGAGCCCATCGTGCCGACTCTGTGATACCCGAATTAATTTGTTATGATATGTGCGAGTTTACAAAATCCCATACTATTGGGCAGACTTTAAGTTACTATATTACCACATTGATTTATGTAAAAGTTCAGTACTGTGTACTCTTCATGTACAAAATTTCTGTACTTTTCAAACTACTATTGAAATTGTACGGCAGCTAGTACAAGGAATAATAATACACTTGTTTTCACGAGATTTCTATATTATACATAGATCCAATAATTTCAGCCGAAAATGACAGCTACCAGAAGGAGCCAAGCAATTTTAATGACTTTTATGAAACACATTGACCCTACTAATATATTCGCATGTGTTAAATTTCAATACCACAGCTTTTATAGTTTCTGAGATATAGTCAAATAAATTTGGAAGTTGTATGACAGCTACCTGAATCAGTACCACGATCATAACCAATTTAAATAGAGTTCTGGCATTTACCAAAATAAATGATTTGTGAAAATTTGGTGAACTTATCTCAATTAGTTTTTGAGTTATTGTTGGGACGGACGGACGAAGGGACAGATAAAGCTAAAACGGCTTAGAATTCGACACTAATCAAAAACATATACTTGAGTCTATATTTCAGACCGTTATTTCTTAGCGATACAAACGGTAAGGCAAACTTAGTATACCCTTCGAATATACGTTCGTACGGGTACAATAAGGCAAATTTAGTATACCCTTCGAGCATACCTTCGTACGGGTACAAACATGAAAAGTTAATTAAACCAACATATTTCTCTTGAAAATTTTGTTATTGTTTTCGATTTATTTATAAGCTTTGCTTGTTTAAAAAAATCAATATTTAACTGGCCCCAAAGCCTTAAGAGGTATTTTACCACAAAAATAAAAAAGTTGCTCTTTTTTGGATAAATTGCATTGTTACATTAAAGGGAATGAAGCAGCTGGTAATTTAGTTAGAAATGCTTCATCACAAGGTACAGACCGCAATGATACAAGAAAATAAAGAACCAGAATGGCATAATAAATAATTAATTTAAAAAATCCCATTTGGGAAAATTATCAAATTTAAGAAAACCCTGAAAGAATATAAACACTCTTTCAAGAAAAGATTCAACTAGCATAACTAGACTTCAAATTTGGTTCACTAAACTTAAACACAATTGTATTTTGGGATTATCTCCAGAAAAAACAAAACTTGCTAATATAATCAAAATAGTTTGTTAACAATTGAGCATGTTTCTAATTTATATGCAGTCTATCACCCAATTAAAAATTCCATTGGTATGGAAAATATTAATGTTCTGAGAAAAGATTACTTAAATCTATATGCGAATTTATCAAAATCTCGCAAATTTATAATTTTGTACAAATATCTTAAACATATTGTAAAATTTGAATTTTCTTATTTTGCTAACATATTGTACATACATATGTATAACTTTAATACTTCAATAAAAACTTGTTAATAGTTTCAAATTTTGTAAATTAGGCTTAGAAAACCTGTGTAAAAACCATGTAATAAAAATTCTTTTTTAAATAAATAAACAAAAAAATAAAAAAATTTTTTTTTAAGTTCGAAGGTTATACTGTATTGCATTATTAAGGAAATTTTCTTTTCAGATTCTTGACATACATGCCTTATACATACCAGTCGTGCGTGCTTGCATTGCCAGCATTGCAATTATAAAGTCTGTAGTGTTGAAATTGTGTTACATTCTGTGTGAGATATTTTAAGTATACCTTTTTCTTCAAGCACACTCGTAATATACATATAGTTATGTTTTTTCTAAAAAATAATAAGATAAAACTTAAAATAGCAAAAGTTCTTAAAAATAATTACAAAAAAGTACAATAATTGAGTAAATAATTAGTTCCTATGAGATCTAATATCTTTTCAGTAATTTATTTTAGAACCTCGCTTTGAGTTATGTCGTACTAAATCATAAATTACCTTTGGCAATAAGCGATCAATTACTGTTTACGCATAAAATAATTCACTACTAAAATCCATGCACATATGTATTTGAGTTTTATAAAAACATGCGAATAAAATGCGTGAATGTATAATTAGCTAGTACTAATACTATATAGAATAACGCGTATAGCATACGATTTCTATGCAAAAACTCTAAGGTTCGAACGTTGTAAAATGCGATTTGCCAGATTAACTTTTTTTTACCAACCGCATTGTGTATACAATAGGTAAGGTAAGTACAAATAAACTATTTTTAGCAACCTGTCCGTCTGTCTGTCCGTGTATGCACGCGACTAATGTACTTTTTATTTTATTTAAAGAAAAAAATTTAATTTTTTACTTTTCTGATTTTGTTTTTATTTTATTCCTTTTTTTCTCCTTTTATTAATAAAATAATTGTACATAGAATTTTGATTTTACATTTTTATTATAATTTTTACACTACACTTTTATTCTAATTCTTGCTTAAGCAAAAATTTAGGTGAACTTCACTGTTTTACAAACTGACTACAATTAAATTTTTGTTTTCTAAAAACGAACAGTTGCGTTGGATCAAATTTGCTTAGTATGCATTTTTAATATAAAATATTCCATGTGTAATTTAAATCATATTTTAATAAACAACTCGCAACGTGGTTAAATTATTCACGTTGTCTAAGCATGATAAATTGTCTCGGTTATTATATATAACTCGCGTGTATCTCAAGTTCGGGTGAACCGATTTCATTGATTTTATATGTAAGTTTATTTCGACTATGGCACAGATTGATCAACTTTTGGGATATATCAGGCCTCTTTAGCGGGCCTGTTTCACGTTTTTGACCATTTTGAAAGAAATATTCAACCGGGTCAAATTTACATATTTCCATACACAAAGTGAAGTAATCCACCGATTTCATTGAAAATTTAATATTTGAGTTCGAGACATTAAAATAATGAATCCATAATTGTTTTGGAAAGATCAGGGCCCAGAAACTGATCTGGGAGCTGCTTTTACATTTTTCACCATATCTACCAAACGGATAGATGGAATTTCTTGAAATTTAATATTTGAGAGGGCTGGACCCTGGTAACGCGGGGAGGGCCACATAGTGGAGCTTTGCAAAATTCTCCAGTAAGAAAGGGGGTTGCCAGTAGGCAAAGAAACAGGAAGAACTGTGGTTTGGCATATAGAAATAAATTTTAAACACATAATTATTACGTCGTGGGGTTAAATATATAGAAATAAATTTTTCAAATAAAGGAAAGGTTTTGGGCATAAATTGAGTAATATTTTTATTCCGTTACATATACATATGTACATATAAATGTATTAGAATTGAACATTTTAAAATTTTTCGTTCGAATAATTGGAAATAAAATTTTAAGCACAAATATACATAATTATGAATGTATACCTATTTTTTCAAAACTGCGGGTGAACATATAAAAAAAATAATTTTTTCAAATAAAAAACAGGTTTAGGCAAAAACAAAATATTAATTTTATTCAAATATATTTATGGACATTTTAAAATTTTTCGCTTGGAACAATAAAAATAAAATTCTAACTACATACGTACATAAATCCTATATGTATATATTTTTTAAGCTTGCTGACGAAACATAATATTCTAAACAATAACAAATGAAGCATTAATATTCAGATGACATAAAGCATCTGATGTCTCGATAAAAGCTGACATTTACGCTAAGACTATCTTGATTTTTCAAACCAAAAATATGTGAGATTATTATACATATTTTCAAATATTATTTATTTCCCGGTTTGTTTTTCTAATAATAACGTAAAACGTATTATTTACTTTTTGGTTTGTGTTTCTAATAATATAGAGTATAAAAGAAAAACGTACTTTTGTTATACAAAAATCTTCTCAGAAACTCTTAAAATAGAGCTATTTCGGGGCTAAAAAGTTCAATGTCAGATTTTTCTGGGACCCTAGAGGTAAAACCCTATCTAATGCCTTTTGTCCCAGAGACACTTCTAGAAGCACCTATACTTTTTGACACCTGAGCAGTAGCTATATAATACATAAAAAAATATAAAATAGGGTGGTTTTTGAAGAGTTATACGAAATATGAATAAAATATAGAATTATAAAGGTACTGCGTAACCTGGTGGGTAACGTGGTTGTCTGATAACCAGTAGGTTATTGGATCGATGCTTGCCTGGATGTTATCGTATTTTTCTTTTTTTGGATTATTTAAAAAAAATTTTTTTTTTTTATTTTGTTCAAATTTTTTGTTTTATCTTTTTTTTTTAATATATACGAGGGTCACTATTTATATTTCGGGTCATTGGAAATGGTTTTATTGTTTTTCAAAACTTTCCCCATGAAGATCAATACACTTTTGCATGCGCTGAAACCAATTTTCGTAGCACTTTTTCCACTCCGATTGAGACACCTCCAAAACATGGTTTTTGAACGCATCGACTGCTTCTTCAGGTGTTGAAAATCGTTGTCCACGCATTTTTTTTTTGATGTGAGGGAATAAGAAGAAGTCATTGGGTGCTAAATCAGGACTGTACGGCGGATGACCCATCAATTCGACATTTTGAGTGCTCAAATAGTCCATTGTTTCAGCTGATTTGTGAGACCTTGCATTGTCATGATGAAGAATGATTCGCCGGCGCTTGTTTGCTTTCCTTATTTCTTCGAAAACTTTCGGCAAACAGATGGTGGTGTACCATTCAGAATTGACCGTCCTACGTTCCACTAAAGGTACTGTGGCCACATGACCGGTTATACCAAAAAAAAACGCGATCATTTGCTTCGATGTGCTTCTTCCACGAACAACTTTTGTTGGATTTGGCTTATCTTGGAACACCCATACGGTCGATTGCTGTTTCGTTTCGGGCTCATATGCATAGATCCATGATTCATCACCTGTGACTATCTTATAAACGTCTTTTGACGCACCGCGATTGAATTTTTTCAACATTTCTTTGCTCCAATCGACACGAGCCTTCTTTTGTGCAATCGTCAAATTTTTTGGGATCCATCGACAACACACCTTTTTCACGGCAAGATGTTCATGCAATATCTTATGTACGCTGGTGGAACTAATGCCCAAGGATGCCTCAATCTCACAGTATGTCACATGCCGGTCCATCATTATCATTTCGCGCACAGCATCGATGGTTTCCGGCAAAACGACCGAAATTGGCCGACCTTCACGAAATTCATCCTGGAGCGAACGGCGTCCGAAACCAAACTCTTGGTACCAGCGATTTACAGTGGTTTTTGATGGTGCTTCATCACCAAAAGTCGAAACAAGTTGATCGAGACACTCTTGTCTCGATAATCCGCGCCGAAAATCGTAAAAAATCATCGCACGAAAATTTTCACGGGACAATTAAATTTTTTGACCGAGATGAATTTTTCAAGTCACTGTAAACAAAACAATTCGCGCTCGAATGACAAAACGTTCTGAGTGAAGTTGTCCTAAAAAATGTCAAACTTTCCAATGGAAGTGTCAGATTGCACCTGGCAGCACTGGTATTGCCAGGACCCGAAATATAAATAGTGACCCTCGTAACAAATAACTATTATTATAAAAGTTTAAAGAAAATTTCCGAAAAAAATATTGTTATAATAGTTTGGAAAAACTCACAAAAATTTTAAGTACATAAATATGTGGATATATTTTTTATACCCTGCATTTCGTGAAGGGTATAACAACTTTGGTATGGAGTTTGTATCTACTTGAAGGAGTCATCTGCGGTGTGGAAACATATATATATTCTTGCTCAGCGTAAAATTCTGCGTTGCTTTACAGATGTCCGTCCGTCCGTCCGATCGCACGATAACTCAACAACGAATAATGCAATCGACACCAAACTTTCACAAGTTGTTTCTTTTGTGCCAGGGACGAACCCTATTGTAATTGAACATATTCGGACAACTGGTTCGGGTAACTGCCTTACAACTCAAACAGTTCAAATTATTTTTAATATTAACAAAAATATTAGTTTTTGAAATTTTAAATATACATATAAAATTTTCTATACAATCATGTGTCCAATTATATTCTACACATGCTCTAAAAATTTGAATGAGATAGCTGCACCGGTTTGGGTGGCTGTCATACTACTCCAAAAGCAATTTTTTTTTATTGAGAAAAATAATAAAGTTAGATTCATGAAACTTGGCAGTCGTGTGTCAAATTATAGCTCAGATATATTTCTGAAGTTTTGGTGGAATTTCTTGACAGGTTCGCCCAAGTAACAATTTTTATCTCATAAAACTCTTATAGAGCTATATTAAGAATTCTTTAAGAATATTACCTTTATAATTTCAGGCTTGTAGAACACTGAAAACCCTAATGAGATCTTTATAAGAACAAAAGAGCGTAATTACTAGAGTTACTTATTCTTTTAGTGAGAGTTAAGCGCCCATTAAAATAGTTTTTAAAGCATATAACTCTCGTCCATTAGTTATAGAGTTACAAAAACTATCACAAGCCATTTACAATAGTGTTACTAGAAAGAGGAAGCAGTACATTGTAGAAAAATATGTCGGTCTTGCTTCCAATTTTATAAAAAATGTATCTATTCCGGTTTTAATAATTTTTTTTTTAACAAAAATGAAAGAAAATGTACATGTGTTTACGTATATGATATGTAATCAATAAATCAGTGGCCTCAAACACAAACCGCCTAACTCGAGTTAAGACAAAAATGAGATATGTTTACCAACGAATTCTTCGTTTTGAGTTTCATATGCTCACAAAATTTGGTGGTTCTACGAGTGTTGTAGCCGGAGTTATTGTCGAATTCACACATGACCTAACTCGAAATGGCAACTATGTGCACTTGCACTAATCGCCTAAATCGAGTTAAGAGCAGAAAACATCTTTTTTATGTTTTTGGCAAACCACTTATTTCGAGATAGGCTATTGTTGCAAATCGAAATTAGTGACATTTTTTTTTATTTGTATGAATTTTTACAACCGCTTATCTCGAGTTAAGCTTTTGTTGCAAAATTAATTTTGAATTTTTTTAAGTACTAACTCGACATAAGCGATTTGTGTAAAATAATTATTGTTGGTTGTTTAAACTCATCTCGAGTTTGGCGATTATTGCAAATGCAATTATATTCCAAAAGGCTTCTTATGTCGAGTTAGGTTTTTATAACGCGTGCAAATAAGAACAATACATCGAAGTTAAGCGTTTAGTGTTCGAAATAATACATGATCAGTATAGAATATTTTTTAGTTTTTTATAATAAAAAGTATTTTATAACGCTTAACATATTATTTTATGATTTAAAACTTGTTCACTATAATTAAAATTAAATCTTACATTCAGTGACAAGGAAGATAGTTGTATTTTTTAACCCAAAATATAAAACATGTACACAAGTTACCTGCATTTTTAATGCTCTAATTAGCTAAATATTCCTTGTTTAAGATTTGAATTTTTTATTTGACAAATAATATTGTAGGTCATTTCGTGATTTACCTGCGACAAATATTTTTTTCAATTGACGGAGTTCCCATGTTAAAATGACACGTGGCTAGCTACCTGATGGTAGATTGTTTTGCCTTTGTGGTCTAATTGTATTATTAAACAAAGTGTTGTTTTTTTACGCCCTTGTAAAACACATGTTATTAGAAAGATCAAATTTTTGTGTTTAACAAGAGTTTTCATTCTAATTATTGTATTACAAAGCAACACTTTTATTATACATTAGTAAAACACATTTTGTTAGGATATTCAAATTATTATAATTTGCATGGGTTTTCAATAAATAAAATTGGTACATCTGGGAATAACAATATTTTGTTATACTTTTTATTACTCATTTCCGTGAGATCAAATTTCTTCGATTTTCAAATATTTATTATATTTTTGTTATTTCGAAGGAAGTATTTTTTACAAAGACAGTTATTTATTATTGTTTTTAAATGTGCTTATGTTGGAAATTGTTAAATAATGTGAAAATTATCCAATTTAAACTTTCTCCACGCTTAATAAATGTACGTTAAAAAATTTGGAACTTGCTAGGAGAGCTGAAATAATTGTTTCAGATATTAGAGGTATTGCAATATATTAGAAGCTCACTTAACGGACTCAAAGTGTTTTAAAATATGGAAATTAGCGAAACTGGTCCTATAGTAAATAAACAAGCATCAACAGATCTTACTTTGAAAACCGAAGTAAATACAGTTTTGAAAACCGCAATTGACTTTGGTCGTGGTGACTGTATTAATGATCCTGATTTTAAAATTTCTAAACAAAAATTCTTCAGGATCCGACGTAAATGACGGGTTCATTGAAATAAAATAAAGTAGAAAAAGATGTTCAAAAAAATACAGATATTCGGTTTCAAATCAAAACAAATTAGAGAAATATTCAAGAGAAAGGGCTTTCAACGATAGGAATTTGGGAAATGAATATGAAAATTGACAAGGCAAGTAAGTTTCTTTTGTCGTAAAAACTACAGATGTAAGATTTTCAATAGCATTCAAAAGCAAATTTTCGAGTCCTATCGGGCACGAGAACATATCTGTAAATATCTGTACATGTGGTTTCATTAATCGGCATATCTGAAACAAAAACAATATGTAAGATACAACATATCAACAATTTCAGAGTACGTAAATATCACACACAATGGTCTCCTTTACACAATGCCTTGATGAAACTTGTTTCCAAAAAAAAGGTTTTAAACAAAAACGAATAGATACTACATGTAAATATGTTTATGCTACAACTTTATTTATTTGCTTTGTCAGATCCGTTGCACAATGAAGCCTTTTTGTAATTGAAATACTTTTTGAAACTCTCTTAAGTGGAAAGAGCCACCCCACAGATTTTAAAAAATTGACTTCCAAAAAATATTTTACAAAAACAGTTAATACAAACAACGCTTTCTTATATTTTAAGACGAGGTGTAAACTAGTTAGATTTTCAAGACATGCTCCAAATTGAAGAAGAAGAGAAAATTAGTCCCAAAAAAGAAAAACTTAGAGTACTTGATGCAATTTATTGATCCTTTGGTTCAAAAATTTTACAAAACGATTAATACTGGACACTTAGCAGATACTCCTCCATATTTAGTCGAAGAATCCGGGAGAGAATAAAAGATACTGTCACCTTTCTTAAATTTAATAAAACAATATTTTTTAAGTTTTTAGAAATAATTTTTCTTTGAAGTTTATTCATTTCTTACCTCAATTTATGGTTTGAAGAGTGAATAAAGTTGGGTCAAACCAATGGTTTGTATTGTAGCACTTTTCCCTTAAACAAGTGAAAATACTGCTTTTAAAAACAGTCTATGTATATCCACCATATCTATTAAAATTATTTTCATTTATAAACGAAACTATTTCTAGGATTGCATATATTTAGGATGAACCATTTATGCAGTCTTTGAAATAAAGCAAAATTTAATATAAACAGGGGTTAACATAATGCTCGATTTTAAGGGTTAATTGTGTGAGTTAAGAAAAATAATTATATTTTTTAATTTCATGGAATTTACTGTTAATTTTTTGCGTTTATAGAAATTTGAAAAAACTTGCGGTTTCAGAAATATAAGGTGTCAAAAATGCATATTTCACAAATTTCAAGAGGCCATAACTTGAGAGGGGGTGGAGATGGAAAAAAATTTTCTTCTAACGAAATGAACTACTTGTTAATGTCTAAAAGCTCCTAAAATTTCAAGCTTCTACAGGCTGGGGTCTAGAAGAAAAACGACATGAAAAATTTGGAAAAAAAGGACTTTAGATAACGGTAAATTTGAACGGCCATTTTGTTTTTCTAAAGTTTAACTATAGTATACCGCGGTAGGGGAAGCCAGTCACTGCCCTTCTGCGTTTGCGAAATTTCAAAAATGCTTATGGTTTCATTGCAACAAATAGTTAAAATAGGCCATTTTTAGTGCTTTGGGGGGGTATAACTTCTAGAGGGGGGGAGATAGGTAAAAATTTTGTTCTACGAAAATAAGTTTCTAGTAAAGATCTATGTACGTATTAAATTTCAGCTTTCTATCTTTAAGAATGTAGAAGTTTTGTAAACAGACACACGGACAGACGGACGGACGGACGGACGGACGGACGGACGGACGGACGGACGGACGGACGGACGGACAGAGTGAAACTAATAAGCACTTTTTTTCAAAAAATTTTTGGAAAAGTGCTAAAAATCAAATAACCTAAACATAATATATATATTTCTTCCCTTTTTAGTATAACTTAAGTCACCTAAAACCATATCTTCAGTTTTGCAACAACAGCTTAAGTCGACTTAAGTTTGACGAAAATGCAAAAGTAATTTTTCACAAATCACCTAACTCGAGATATGCTTTGCAAAATGCTTTATAAATTTTGTATAACCGCTTATCTCTCTTTTTTCATAATTATGAGAATACTATTAACTGTTTTACTTCAAATTATGAGTTAATCGCTTCCTTTTTTAATTATCTTTCGATCAAAAAAAAAATTGGTTCAAAAAACTTCATAACTTTTTTCAAAATTAAATTTAAAGTTTAAATTTAAAAACAGACTTAAGTCGTTTGTGCTTGAAGCCACTGAAATATTTGTATTCAAAACTTTGATATTATAAAGTTATAAATATGGGAAATTAAAATAATTTTTTTGCCATGATTATAAATCAAAAAGTTGCTGGCATTAAAATTTTATTGATAAAAGTTAATGCTGTAACATACTTCAGAAAAAAGCAACGCCAACTAAAAATAATAAAATTTAAAAAATTTATATTCATATTTTTTAACCCTATAATATCTTATTTCTTTTTTTTACATAAATTTTAAAACTTAAGAATATTGTTAAGCAAAAAATGAATATAGTAATATGCATAAATTCCAACTAAAGCTTTATTACATTCAAATAAAACTATAATTTGGCATTTTACTAACTTTAATTTAAATATTTATGTACAATAAATATTTTTCGGAATTCTTTCCAAAAAAAGAATTCTCAGTCTCGTTAGGGTTAAAATTTAGATAAGGAAAAATGACAATACTAAAATGGCCATGCCTAACAACTAGACTTATAAAGGAATTCTTTTAAGAACAAAATTCTATAAGAGTTGACATCTTATAAAAAATACTTTATGAGAATTAAATTTTTTTATAGTTTGCTTCAGCAATTTCAGTAGTTATTTTATGAGAGTAGCAAAATTTTTAACACTACAAGTGGTAAGTCTTTATTATATGAAATGAACCTTACGAGAATAGCATGAAAACAAAAAAAAAAGAAAAAAAATTATGAGAGTATGGAGTGTGGTATGAGAGTTTCAAGTGGTAAGTCTTTATTATATGAAATGAACCTTACGAGAATAGCATGAAAACAAAAAAAAAGAAAAAAAATTATGAGAGTATGGAGTGTGGTATGAGAGTTTCATGAGAGTTTATTAGAATTTGATCCTACGGTTTTGAAGCACGCTCTTTCAGAATCTCTTACCCGTTTTTGATTATCTCTATTAGTTCTTTAGAAACCCAGTACCGATTTTGTTCCACGTCCACCATTTTTACTAGTTTGCGCCCACCATTTGGCACATTTCCAAATTTGTGGCGTATGGAACAAGAAATTTATGCATTTTTTGAAATTAATTTGATCCATTTCCATGAGTGAGCGACATGGAACAAGCTGGAACGGTTTTATACGTTAATTTTAACTTGTTTCATGTGTTACTAAAAAGTTTTCTTTTGTGTTGTGTTATGGATATGGAATTTGTTCAAAAAAAATTGGTCCATATCCACGGCGTACTGTTAATATTGCCATTAATCTAAAAATAAGAGTGCAAAAATTTATTAGTCATTAGTCGTGCTCAAACCGTCGTACAAGGAAGTCGTGTTGTTGAAAAGGAAAAAGTAAAAACAAAAAGTATGGAATCTAGAAACTGGAGTTCCAAGTACAATAAAAAGAGGAAAAAATATCAAAAAAGTAACACCTTCTGAAAAAATTTATGAAATTTGAGGGCATATAAATTTTTTTCAAACAGATGACTCTCACTACTGTCGGGCTAAAATTACCCATATATCGGAAAGTATATAATAATGAATTTTATATCGCTTTCCACAAGCCTAGGAAGGATATATGTGATAAATGTTTCATATTTCGAAATAAAACCAACACTTCTGAAGAAGAAAACCAATTATATGAAAGACATCAGCAAGAA
The DNA here is from genome assembly GCF_029603195.1 of Condylostylus longicornis. Lineage (NCBI taxonomy): Eukaryota > Metazoa > Arthropoda > Insecta > Diptera > Dolichopodidae > Condylostylus > Condylostylus longicornis. The sequence goes on from NW_026577985.1 coordinate 148,493, forward strand.
AAAACAATCTGCAAAGCTGATCGGGTTGTTGATAGAAGTAACATAGATCCCAATACATGCGTTATATGTTACGATACGCAAAAAGTTTTCGGTTTGCCCAAGGGAAACGCATCTGTTGTAAGCTAAACGTTTACAATTTAAAGGGAAGATAATTCCAGATAAAGAAAATATTAGATATCGCGCTATATGAACAGAAGCTAATAGTGGTCGTTCAGGTAACGATGTTACAAGTGCTTTGATAAGAATTTTAAAAGAAGTTGTAAAGATTTTCCTTTTCTGAAAAGAATTATTTTGTGAAGCGATTCTTGCATACCACAAAATCGTAATAAGATTAACACGACAGCGATTAAAATATTTGTGGAGGTAGCATCTAACTTGGAATGTATATATATCAAAAGTATTCTGAACCTGCGCACTCCAATATACAGTTGTGGAAGTTTATTTAAAAAATGTGGAAGTTTATAGTGCTCTTCATTTGATTCGTTTATTAAAAAGCATGCAATACAAAAAGTGTAAATTATCAATAATACAAATGAAGCCAACGGATTTTGAAATCTAGTCTATAATTGGAAACACTTTAGAGTATAGAAAAGTGGCTTTTTTTAAAATAAAAGCGATTTTGTACGAAAAAGACACTGAATCAACAAAATATCTCTTAAATATAAAATTTCACTCCAGGAAATTGATTGTAAGGTTGTCCTTTTACATAAGATAGCTACAAAAAAAACATTGGCTACTGCAAAAAAGTATTTTTTTAAACACTTCTGAAACTACATCAGCAAATTTTATTTCCAAACACAAAATAAAAAACTTGATAGATTTATTTCCTTATTTATCATCTTCAGATGTAGCTTATTACAGAGCTGTATTGCGATTAAAATAAGAAAGAGGTAATTATACATAAATTAAAGGTTCAAATTAAAAATTAAATCAAAAAAAATTAAATGTAACTGAAGCTGTGAAGAACGGCTATTTTTGTTAATTTTTGGTTCAAGTTATTGTTATTATATATGAAAATTATATTTAAGAATATTTCAAGGAATACAAAAGCTCTTACAAAATAGATTGTTTGATTGTTTAAGTACCAAATAAAAAGTACTATAAAGATTGTGTTAGTACCAAATAAAAAGTACTATAAAATTTAGTGGGTTAACTTAAAAGTCATGAAAAAGGACCATTTTTTTTTATCAAAAAGTGTTAAGAAAAAAGCAAATTAATTATTTTTATGTTAAAAACTTATAATAAATAATTTAGTTAATGAGATATTCTTTTTTCTTCTTTCTCTGCATTACAGTCCCATGTGGACCAAAGCTTCCTGTACTATCCTCTTCCAAATTTCCCGATCCTTTGCTGCCGTGATGTAGTTGTTGACATTCATGATTTTCAGGTCGTCTACTACCGAATCAATCCTCCTCATTTTAGGTCTGCCTCTAGCTTGAGTTCCATATTCTTTTCTATTTAATATTATTTGAGCCTTGCTATCTTCAGGCATTCGGATTACATGGCCCAGCCATCTTATCCTTTGCGCCTTTATATATCTTATGACCGTTTGGTGCTTGATTAATTCCTCCAGCTCGTTATTGTTTCTAATTCTGTACGTTCCATCTTCATTTCTAACCGGACCATAAATTTTTCTCAACATCTTTCTTTCAAATACAGATAATAAGTTGGAATCAGATGTTTTTAATGTCCAACATTCACAACCATAGGTGAGTACTGGTTTAATTAATGTTCTGTATATACTTAATTTACTCCTTATTGACAGTAATTTGGAACGTATAAGTTTTGAATGAGTATAAAAACATTTATTAGCCGCACTTATTCTTTCTTTAATGGCACTGGTTGAGTCATCTGAGCTGGAGAAAATGACGCCTAAGTACTTAATTTGAGGTACACTTTCAAACTTGTAATTTCCAATATTTAAACTTTGCGTACCCCTCAAGTTTCTGGCTTTTACAAAATATTTCGTTTTCTGTTCGTTTATGCTGAGACCGATATTATTAGTATTTCGCTCTAGTTTTAGAAATGTGTCTTTTAGTATTCGTACATTCCTGGCAATTATAACCATATCGTCCGCATATGCACACATTTGTACTGACCTGGTAAATATTGTTTTGTCAGTACCAATATCTTTCAGAGCATAATGCAACATTAGGTTGAATATCAGTGATGAAAGGGCATACCCCTGTTTTACACCGGATTCTATGGGGAAAGGGGTCGTTAATTTTCCTTGTACCAAAACCTGCGCACTTGTATCCTTCAAAGTGATACAAGTAAGCCTTATCAATTTCTCAGGTATGCCAAATCTCTGCATCACTCCAAAAATTTTCTCTCTATTTATGCTATCAAAAGCCTGTTTGAAATCAATAAAAAGGCAGTGTACATCCCTCGAAAATTCATTGAATTTTTCAAAAATTTGACTCAAAATGAAGCACTGATCCGTGGTTGACTTGTTTTTCCTGAAACCACACTGATATTCAGTTATAACTTCCTCTGCTATGCTGCCAATGCGATCATATAGGATATTTGTGAAAACTTTATACGCTGTATTTAAGAGAAATATTCCACGATAGTTTCTACACTCTTTTTTATCTCCTTTCTTATGCACAGGAAATATTAACGTACTATTCCAGGAATCTGGTATATCTTCATTCTTCCATATTAAAATTATCAATTCATGTATTTTCTGTAACACTGCATCTCCACCGTACTTGATCAACTCCGCTGTTATTGAATCTTCGCCACTAGCTTTGTTGTTTTTCAGTTTATGGATTGCATCTTTTGTCTCATCAATACTAGGTTCCTCGACTCTGTTTTCGGCGCTACTTATTGGCGCAAAATTTTCGTTCAATTCATTTTCATAATCGGATTTTTTAAACAACTCAGTGAAATACTCCTCCCACCTATCTAAAATCTTTTCTCCCACGATTATTATTTCATTTGAACTGTTTCTACAAATGCCCAATCGGGGCTGGTAAGGAGTAGTTTGGTTTTTAATACCTCTGTAGAAATTTCTTATATGACTTTTAGAGTTTTGTTCTAATTCAAGGACTTTAGCATTAAGAGCCTCCCTCTTTTTTCTTCTTACTAATTTTTTTGCTTCTTTTCTCTTTTGTTTATAGTCTTCACAATTTCTCCTCGTAGCTCTGTTAACATATTTTTTCCATGCTTCATGTTTTAATTCATTAACCCTCTTACATTCAGTATCGTACCAATTATTTTCGTTTCGTCTTGACCGGTGACCTATTATTTCCATAGCCGCATCTTTAATAGTTTGTTCAATAACTTGCCAATTCTCCGAAGAACCTTGAAATATGTCTACGTTTTGAAACTTTTCATTAATTTTTGTCTGATAGTCCGCCCTAATTCTATCATCTGCCAATTTATCAGTGTTCCATTTCACACGTTTGTAGGAGTTTCTGGTAGTTTCATTAGATATTCGTTGTCTAAATTTTACCCAAATTAAGTAGTGATCAGAATCACAGTCCGCACCTCTACACGACTTTACATCAAGTATTGTGGTCGCATGCCTTCTATCAACCAATATGTGATCGATTTGGTTATTACCCCCACCAGGTATTTTCCATGTGTATTTATGTATACGTTTATGTTTAAATGATACACTACTAATCCATAAATTATTCTCCAAAGCGAAATTCACCAAACGAATTCCATTCTCGCTTGTTTCATCGTGTAGTGAATGCAATCCCGCAACCTGCCTTATAAAGCTTTCCCTACCAACTTTAGCATTGTAGTCGCCAGCAACTACTAATACATCATGTTTTGATGTCTTCTCACATATTTTCGACAATTCATCATAAAAGAGGTCCTTTTCTTCGTCATTTGCATTATTTGTGGGTGCATAGACTGAAACAAATGTTATATTTTGAAACTTTCCTTTAATTTTGAGAACACATATTCGGTCGCTCACAGGTTCAAAGCCAATAATACTATTACGAACTTGATTATTTACATAGAATCCCGTTCCGTATAATCCCTGATTTTCACTGCCGCTATAGTAAATAGAATAATACTTTTTCTTAATTTCCCCTTGCTCTTTCCATCTTAGTTCTTGTAGAGCTGCAATTTTCATATTATATTTAGTTAATTCGTCAATTATTTCTGCCATTTTTCCTGGCTGTAACATTGTATTTACATTCCAATACGCTAAGTACAAATCATAATCCCTATTTCGTTTCCGTGGTCTATTCCGTGTTGATCGTCTATATATCCGAGGCTCTTGTCCAGGTTCCATGACAGTTGATAATTCGGTATGGGGTTGTCAGCCCCATGACCATAGTGCCGCACTCATTATTTAGCCAGAATTCTTCTGTTGCCCAGTGGAGGTATAATGAGTACTTGGAGACAGCTGCACAGGTGCAACGCTGGAACGCTCCAAATAGAGCGAACAATCAACGCCTACCCTGTCGCTTATCTCCCGACCACCTATTATGAGTTAATGAGATATTATTTTATTAAAAAAAATAAGAAGCTGCACCAGTTAAAACGTTTCAGTTTGACGAACGGACGGACAAGTTTGAATCAACGCACAATATTACGCTGAGCAAGAATATACTTACATTCTTATACCGCAGATAAAGCAATAAATATTAACCTTATGCATAATTTAAGTCTGCTAAAATTATAATGGTCCATATCCACTCAGTTTTGGTACACCTCCTACACTAACAACAAAGTACTTCAAAAATAGCGGAAGTATACCAAAATAAAAAATTAGGACTTCAGAAAATCTTCAAGAACTTTTAAACGGTTAGCAGAATTCGCTTTAAAATTCGCACGCAAATTCATAAAATGATGCTTGATTTATGGGCAAATATTAAAAAAATCTCAGCGCGCAAATTTTTTTTTATTTAACCTCAAACTTTAAATTCGTTTTTCTCGAAATCAAGTCAATGCGTATGAACCAAACTAATATTTAGGTGACGATGAATTGAATTATATTCAAAACTGTGGTTTAGTATATATAAGAAAGACATAATTATTAAATCATAGGAGTAACAGACAGAAATTAATTTTTCAATAAAGAAAAGGTTTAGACAAAAACAAAATAATAATTTTATTCAAATATATGTATGTACATATGAATGCGCTAAAATTTTGCATTTTACAGTTTTTCGCTTGGAATAATAAAAACAAAATTTTAAGTACATACGCACTTTAATTGTGTATGTTTATTTTTTTAAAGCTTGCTGACGAAACATAATGTTCAATACTATAGAAAATTAAGCATTAATATTCAGAAGCCACAAAACATTTGATATCTAAGCTGACATCAAATGTTTTGTGGATGATATAAGCTGACATTTAGTTACGTTAAGATTAATTCGAAATTTTTAAGGGAAATTCAAAGTACTGCGTAGCCTTGTGGATAGCGTGGGAGTCTGGTGACCAGAAGGTTATTGGATCGATGCTTGCCTGGATGTTGTCATATTTTTCTTTTTTATGATTATATTAAAAAATTTTTATCTTGTTTAAATTTTTTGTTTTATAATAATTTTTTAATTGTTGAACATTTTGAAATTTTCTGTTGGAACAATTAGAAAAAAAATTATAAGTACAAACATACATAATTATGAATGGATACCTATTTTTTTAAAACTGTGGGTGAACATATAGAATTAAATTTTTCAAATAAAGAAAAGGTTTAGGTAGAAACAAAATGATAATTCTATTCAAATACATGTACGAGTATGTACATATGAATGTAATTTTTCAAATAAAGAAGAGGTTTAGGCAAAAACAAAATAATAATTTTTCTCAAATACACGTATGTACATATGAATGTATTACAATTTAGAATTCTACAGTTTTTCGCTTAAACAATAAAAATAAAATTTTAACTACATACGTACATGAATTCTGTATGTAAATTTTTTTAAAACTTGCTGACGAAACATAATATTCAAAACAATAACAAATGAAGCATTAATATTCAGATGGCACAAAACATCTGATTTCTTTGATAAATTAAAGGTGACATTTATTTACGTTAAAATTATTTCGATTTTTCGAACCAAAAATGTGTGAGATCATTATATTTTCAAATATTATTTTTTTATTATTATTGTATTATTTAAAACATTAAGTGCATATACATGAATATTGAACATATTTAATAAGCTTAAATATTAAAAAAAAATCTTAAGTTAAAATTCATGCAAAATTTAAAAAATTAATCAATTAAACATACCAAAAAAAAATAACAAATATAAAAAATTAAAAAAAAATAAATAATAAATAAAAATAAAAATTAACTTTCATTTTCAATAAACGACATAAAAATATAATTAAACTAATACTAAAATACAAAAAATTATATACACGTGTACATGGTTGCAAACTAAAATACTTAAATCTAGTCTAATATTATATAAACCCTAGTACCTAACTTGCATAATTTACAAAATTATTTTTGCCTCCTCATATGTTCATAAAAAAAAAATAAATGTTTTTCGAATATATAAAAAATATATATTGCACATAACAAATATATTGTAATTGTACCATCGCTCATACATATGTGGTATAAAAAATAACTATACATCCGTACTCGTATATTGTATAAACTACAATATCATACAGGATTTCAGCGCAAGGCTGCACGGATGCACAATATTTTCAAAATCGATTTGTTTAGAGCATATTGTCATCAAATACCCGTGGCTCCAGAAGATGTCGACAAAATCGCAATTATCACACCGTTCGGATTGTTTGAATCTCCCCGCATGAGCTTCGGCTTAAGGAACGCGGCTCAAACTTTCTAGCGTTTTATGAACCAGGTGTTATTTGGATTAGATTTCGCGTTCGTTTACATAGATAATATTCTAGTTCCAAGTAGAGATTTTTCGGAACACCTAAATCATGTTAGAACAGTTTTACAGGGATTAGCAACGTTTGGTTTAACTATTAAACCAAATAAATGTGTTCTAGGCATTAAACTCTAGATTTCCTTGGTCATACTGTTACTAGTTAAGGCCATCCAGCGAGATGTGCTGTGCCATTCGTGATTTCGCCCCACCTCAACCAATCAAACAGACTCAGTGTTTTGTGGGAATGGTAAATTTCTACCACGGGTTTATCCCAAATCTCGACGAATTACTGGCACCTATCTATTTGCATCTAACAGCCTTACAGAAACGAAAGAAATCTTCTAAAACCCAGTTCACGTGGCCCGAAGAGTGTAATGTTTCATTCGAAAAGATAAAGGAGGCCTTAGCGTCAGCATCGCTTCTTGTGAAGTCCGAGGCAAACTAGGCATTTGGAGTATATTGCTCAGTTTTGCACTGATGAGAAATATAACTGGTAAAAGTAATGTGATTGCTGATTATCTTTCACGTGATTTCAAAACTCACTAATAAATTCGGATTTCAATCTTAGTGAATTTATCTTGAAACAGAAAGAAGATAATACTTTACGGAATTATACGTCAATTGACTCCAAAACTAACACGTTGCAGTTTTCTTACATAGAGGTCCCGTTATCGACAGAGAAATTATTCTGCGAAACTTCAACTGGCAAAAATAGGCCCTGGGTACCAGAACCACTGAGACACCAAATTTTTGAGAAATTGCACAATTTGTCCCATCCTGAAGTCCGAGCAATGAGAAAATTTCGCTGAGCGATATTTTTGGCCAAATATGAACAAGGACATAGGTCTCGGAATTGCATCAGTTGCCAGAAATCGAAGATTACAAGACATACTAAGTCGACGACGGATAAAATACCGGTCCCTCCTGGAAGATTTGAACATATACATATGGATTTGGTTGGCCCACTTGCGCCATCAAACGGTTTTTCCTACATATTGACTATCGTGGAAAAATTTTCACGTTGGCTTAAGGCGTATCCAATAGCGGACATGTCAGCTGAAACACTGGCTTTAACTTTTCTTGCACAATACATTTCACGTTTTACCTGACCATTGGTGCAGTGGTTATAAAAATTATATTCAATATCATATAAGTTAATATGCAATACTAATAAATATTATACAAGTAATTTTCAAATACACATAATATTCGATACTAAAGACTAAGAAAAATAAACAGTAAATATTAATAAACTGAAATATTTAATATAAATAAAAAACTACGGTAAGCTAGTCACCTACATAAAAACTAGGGCATGATAGATATCATGCATTAGCCCTATACTCCTCCTAGGAGTGAAGAAGGAAAAAAAAAAAAAAAAACATTTTACGTTTTGGCGTACCTTCTAGAATCACCACGGATCAGGGATCCCAGTTCGAGTCTAAACTTTTCTCAAATTTGAACTAATATCACTAGTTTTAAGAAAAATGGATTAAAAATTTTATTCTCTTAAGTACATAAATATGTTCTGTAGTTTTTTAGCACTTTTCCAAAAAATTTTTGAAAAAAAGTGCTTATTCGTTTCACTCTTTCCGTCCGCCAGTCTGTCCATGTCTGTTCACAAAACTTCTACACCATAACCATTTTTGAAATTTTTCAAACGCAGAAAGGTAATGGGTTGCTTCACCTAGCGCGGTATTCTATAGTTAAACTTTAGAAAAACAAAATGGCCTTTCAAATATATCGTTATCTAAAGTCCTTTTTTTCCAATTTTTTTATTTCGTTTTTCTTCTCCACCCCAGCCTGTAGAAGCTTGAAATTTTAGGGGCTTTTATACATTAACAAATAGCTAATTTCGTTAGAAGAAATTTTTTTTCCATCTCCACCCCCTCTCAAGTTATCGCTTCTGGAAATTTGTAAAATTTGAATTTTTGACGCCTTATATTTCCGAAACCGCAAGCTTTTTCAAATTTCTATAAACGCAAAAAGCTAACGGTAAATTCCATGACATTAAAAAATATAATTATTTGTCTTAACTCACACAATTAACCCTTAAAATCGAGCATAATGTTTACCCCACTTTATATTCATTTTTGCTTTTTTTTAGAGACTGCATAAATTACTCATCCTAAATATATGTAATCCTAGAAATAGTTTTGTATATGAATGAAAATAATTGTAATAATGTGATAGGTTTAACCCTACTTTATTTTCCTTTTTACCACTTTTCTAAAAAAATTTTTTAAAAAATGTGCTTATTAGTTACACTCTGTCCGTGTTCGTAGAACATAATTTTTACCTATAAAAATAATAATTATAAATAAATATATATATAAATATATATATTTTTACCCCCTCTAAAAGCAAATTTTTGATGTCGGTTTTCTCCTAAATCCCAGGTTGTAAAAGTCTGAAATTTTAACAGCTTTCAGACATTAATAAATAGTTTATTTCGTTAGAAGAAAATTTTTTTGCATCTTCACCAGTTATCGCCTCTCGAAATTTTTTCCAGTTATCGCCTCTCGAAATTTGTAAAATATTAGTTTTTTCAAATTTTGTTTTTTATTTGTATAATAAATATTTTATTATTTATTTTATTTTATTTATTTATTTATTTATTTTCCTTATTTTAAAGTTACAAAATTCAAAACTAAAAATAGTTACAATTTAATATGTATATAGAATTACTTAAAAATAAAAAAATAAGGATGGTCCCAACAATTGCCACTATAAGGGCAAGTAACGAAGGGCCATTATATCAGAAAAAATTTTTAAATTATTACAAAAATTCGTTTGTGGTGGGGATCACATTAAAAGCTAAGCAGAATTCAAGTTATATTTAACAAAAAAAGAAATAACAAAAAATTCAAATATTTATAAGAACAAATAAAAGTAAAAATTACATAATAGTGAATAAATTCTTAAAATTTAATATAATCTAAATTCAATTTACAAAATTCATGTTAATTCAATTCAAAACTTACGTTATATAACAATCATGCATAATTTATTAAAAATCACATATAAATTTTATAAATTTAAAGCTATATAGAAATCTTGCAATATGCATCAAATTAATCTATTATTCAAAAAAAATTCAATATCGTTATGGTCGTAACCAAATAACCATTTTTTAAGAGACTTCACAAAAACGGATAAAATTCGAACACTCCTGAGATCTACTGGCAACAAATTAAATATTTTGGGCGCAAGTAATATATTATAAAAATGTGAAAAATGAGATAGTCTAGCTCTTGGAACAATTGTCATATTCATATTATTAACTCTAAGGTTGTAATTAGAATAAAACCTCTGCACCAAGTATCCAGACCTCATGAAAAAAACTTTTAAAGATTTAAAAATATATAAATGACGAAGAGGAAGAATATTTAAATACTTAAATAATAAATAACTAGGTGTAAATCTATTCTTTTTTAGTAAAATTCTTATGCAATGCTTCTGGGCAATCCAAATAGGATAAATCTTATTAATATAAGATCCAACAAACAATACCATATTGAAGCTTCGAATTAAAAAGTGCAAAATAGGCCATTTTTGAAACATTTATAGAACAATACCAATTCAATTGAAAAAGATTTCTTATAACGTTCCTAAAATAATTATTCAAATAACGTGAATGTTCCGACCAATTCATTCTTTTGTCAATATAAATGCCCAAATATTTATATGAAACAACACTTTCAACTTTAAAACATGATTTATCACAAATATTATCATTATAATAAGAATTTGAAAGAATAGGAAATTTACAACAGCCAGGTGAATGAAAATACAAATTACAATCAGTAATAAAATCTTGTGTTAAATTAAATATAATATATTTAGTTTTGTTGCTCATTCGAGTTTATGAGAAAAAAACCAACTTCTTATTAAATTTAGATCAAAATTCAGAGCCGCAGTAACCTCCATCAAATTTTTTTCACAATAAGTGAAAGCAGAGTCATCTGCAAAAGCAGTAGCTTTCCCCTTAAAATTTTGATCAAGCAATGAGTTGATAAATATAAGAAACAAAATTTTATTTCAGTAATATCGCTCAAGACATTTCCGATTTTAACCCTCTGTTTCCTATTACTAAGATATGAACGAAACCATACATAAACAAAGCCCCTAAAACCAGCATTATAAATTTTTTCCAGCAAAAGATCATGTGAAACAGTGTCAAATGCTTTGGTGATGTCAATAAACAGGGCTGCACAGGAATAACTATTATTTATGCCTTCATAAATTTCGCTGCAAAATTTAAGTAACGCATCCTCTGTACTTAATGTATGGCGAAACCCAAATTGCGAATTGCTAAAAAACTTAATTTTATCTAAAAATTTAACAATCCTCGATTTCATGCCTTTTTCAAAAATTTTAGAAATAGTTGGTAAAAGCAAAATAGGCCTATAGTTATTTGGATCCTGTGAATCACCCTTCTTAAAAAGAGGAAAAACCTCAGCGATTTTTAAATCATTTGGAAAAATTCCTTTATATACACTAAAATTAAAAATATAGCACAAAACATCAGAAATAAAAAAAGAAATTTGTTTTAATAAAACATTTGAAAAAGAACCAGTACAAACAGAGTCTGAATTTTTTAACCCCCTAATAATATTATTTATTTCCATAGAGGTAAAAGGCTCAAAACCAAAACTTTTTCTTTGAAAAACGTCAGATTTAAAATCTAAAACACTGAAATCAAAACTATGGACACTTGAATTAGACGATAAGTTTACACTTATATCAACGAAAAAGTTATTAAAATAATTAGCCAAAATTTTAGGGTCATCAACCAACTCATTATTAATAGTTAAACAAATATCCGATTTAGCACAGTCTTTGTTAAGAATAGAATTTATAATTTTCCACTCCTCTCTTGAATTACCTTTAGAAGTCACAAATTTAGTTAAATAATAATTATCCTTACAACTTTTGATTTTTTCCTTTATGAATTTACAAAATTTTTTATACCTAACCAATAAAAATTGTCTAGTAGGATTTTTTTTAACTTTTAGCCTTAAGCTATTTTGTTTCTTTAATAAAGTCAATAGCTTATTCGTCATCCAAGGTTTGAGTCTCCTAGGTGCTCTTCTATGAATAATATTACTAGAATTACTTATATGAAAATTTAAAGTCTCATAAAAACGTAAATAAGCCAAAGAAGGATCATCAACAGCAAAAACATCATACCAAAATTCAAATAATAACCGGTTTCTCAAGTGATTATAATTAATTATTACAGGTCTACTATTATAAACAGATTGAAAAACTTTACCATTAAAAGTGCAATTCGGTATAGTTAAACTTAACATACAATGATCCGTAATTCCTATATCTAATATATCTGCAACAAAATCGTGTTCATTATTTCTGTGTTTCCTAACAAAAAGATGATCAATACAAGAACCTGAAATTGGGCGAGTGAAAACTGAAATCAAAGAGTCAAAACCATAAGAAGATAATAAAAATAAGTAATCAGAAACATCATTGCTTTGACGCAAAATATCAATATTAAAATCACCTAATAGTATTAAATTTTTGGAATTTTCCTTTGATAAAAAGTTGGCCAATTCTGCCAAAAATTCACTAATAACACACCTGTGTAATCTATATATACAGTATTCAACTTCAGAAACATTGCATAAAACCTTTATAACATCCATGCTATTAAAATTAAAATTAAAAATGCGGCAGTTCTTTAAATTGCTCCTGAAGTAAACTGCAACACCACCCGCAGCATATCAATTATTGCATGTAGCACCAAATGAATAATTAGGAATTGGAAAATTTTTTTTTTCGTAGTTATAAATCCAAATCTCGTTAAAAAATACAAAATGAGGCCAGTAATCTAAAGAATTCAAATAAGCTAACAGAGAACTAAAATTTTCTCTCAGACTTGCAATATTTTGATGCACAACCCAAAAATTTGAAATTTCCATTGTATTATTATCTAAAATTGAATTATCATTTACAGATTTGTTTGAAATATTAATATGTGAAGGAAGAACATCATTAGAGCTATGAGGATCATTCATTATAAAATTAAGTTGAAAATAATCTTTTAATCAAAAGTAATAAAAACAAAAGAAACAAAGATTAATAGATGTTATTCAAATCCTCAAAACTGCGAATGATGTGTTTCACTTCACCTTCATTTTTTTTTAATAAATGATATCATTTTTCATCCACATAAATTTAAATTTATTCAAATTTTTAAAATTTTTCACTTTTTTCAATAAAGAATTATAAAAAGGAGTTAAGCTATTATTTAAAAAAATTTTGTTCTTCTATTCTGTACCAAAAAAACTAGCTTTAGCATTACGTTTATTTGACATTATTCTTTTTTTTATATTAGAAGAGTAAAATTTAATACAAACTACATTTTGCTGTTTCTGCCCAGAAGAAGAATTACCAATTTTTTTAACATAACATGATGCAATGTCATCTTCAGAAACATTTACACCAATACAATTATTAAATAGAGACAATACCTTGGTTTTTGCTGTATTAGTGTTAACATCAGGTATACCACAAATATCCATGCAATTGTCTAAAAGATTTTGCTCTATTCTGTCAATTTTGTTCTCAAGAGAAGTAACTTTCTGCAATAACATATTTTTCTCTTCTAGCAAGTTTTTAATTTGTTGATTACATTCCGTTAAGGTTTTCTTCATCTCCAAATTTAAATTGAATAGAGAAGTGAGAGTGATTTCTTCGTTGCATGTTGTCAGCACATTGTTGCTTGAAATATTTATTTGCGCTGAATTCAACTGAGTAATAGATGTCATAGAATTTTTTTCCTTGTTACACTTACGGCATTTAAATGGAATTTTACTCTTATTCAAAGCATCAATATCGCCAGCTGATAATTGAGTACAGTTGGCATGTAAGAGATTTTTACAGCTAAAGCATTGAATTGAGTTGTGATTTCTTTCAATTTTACCTATACATATAGCACATGGAGTAGGCATTTTAATACAAAGTAAAATTATATGCCAGAATATTTCAAAATAAATGCAATAAAATTTGAATCACATAAACGTGTTAGTCAGCTAATTATTATAAATTCAATAGGTAATATAACAAATGGTAAGTTTTTTATATTATAAAAAATATTTTCGTTGTCTTTAATTAATTCAATTACTTGTTATAAATTAGTTATTATAAATTCTGTATGCTGTTGAAGTTATCCCCACAACTACTCAGCAAAGACTGAATATTAACATTATTAATATTAACATTTAAAACAAAAATAAGCAAAACGCTAACTGATGCGGAAACCGAAAAAGTTATGAATAGGTTCCTTGATGAAGATGATGAAGGAGATCCAAACCTAGGAGATCAAACCTAGGAGACTGTAAAAAGTTAAGTGTGATAGTGAGTTTGAAGAAGTCTATGTAATAGAAAAAAGAAATATCTTATTAACTTACCAGAACTTCTACGAGTATAGTTATAGCATTAAAGAGAAAAATGATTTTACATGAATCACTCAAGTTCTTAAAAGTGGTAGACCTTCATTTCCCAGAACCAAAAGGCATAACTAAAGATGTTAATACACCTCTAGATTCCTGGGAAATTTTATTGGACAATATCATTATAGAGCTATTAGCAAAGCAATTTCGGTCTGTGAAATTGAAAATTTCAATCATTGAAATTTTAGGGCTTCCAGAAATTAAAGAAACCTTTTCTATCTGGTACAGAAAGGAGACAAAATATAGTAACAACAAGTAAAAACGTTTCACTATATAAACCGATTGAATTATACCCTGCACCTTCCGTTATTGTATAGCAATTACTCGAACCTGTGAAATCATTCTATAGAAACTTCACGGACATGTCTGACCTATAATTGGACATCCGACTGCCAAGTTTCATGAATCTGACTATAATTTTTCCAAATATTTAAAATTAGCTTTTGGAGTTGTATGGCACGTACCTGAACCTGTCAAGCAATATCATCAAAACTTCACAAATATATCTGATCTATAATCGGACACACAACTGCCAAGTTTCACGAATCTGACTTTATTATTTTTCTAAATATTAAGAATAAGCTTTTAGACATGTATGGAACCTACTCGAACCTGCCAAGCAATTCCACCAAAACTTCAGATATATATCTGACCTATAACTCGACACACAACTGCCAAGTTTCATGAATCTGACTTTATTATTTTTCCACATATTTAAAATAAGCTTTTGGAGTTGTATGGCAAGTATCCGAACCTGTAAGCAATTCCATCAAAACTTCAGAAATATATTTGACCTATAATTGGACACATGACTGCCAAATTTCATGAATCTGACTTTATTATTTTGCTAAATATAAAAAATTTGCTTTTGGAGTTGTATGGCAGCCACCTGAACCAGTGCAGCTATCCCATTAAAATTTTTAGAGCATATGTAGAATATAATTGGACACATGTATATAAAATTTTATATTTGTACCTTTATTAGTTTTTGAAATAATTAAAATAAACTCTTTGAGTTATTCCGAATTGGTCCAGTAACAATAGGGTTCGCCCTTGGCACAAAAGAAGCAACTTGTGATAGTTTAGTGTCGATTGCATTATTCGTTTTTGAGTTATCGTGCGATCGGTCGGACGGATATGTCTAAATCAACGCAGAATTTTACGCTGAGCAAGAATATATATATATGTCCATACCGCAGATGACTCCTTCAAGTAGTTACAAACTCCATACCAAAGTTAATATACCCTTCACGAAGTGCAGGGTATAATTAATCATAATTTATATTATTTATATTTTTTATGATACGGAAATTTTGAATACGAGTATACTGAAGTAGATTCAAATTTAAAATTTCAAAAGAACAATAAATGAATTCCTATTTTTCTAATTATGATTGTTTTTTTATACCCTGCACTTCGTGAAGGGTATATTAACTTTGGTATGGAGTTTGTAACTACTTGAAGGAGTCATCTGCGGTATGGACATATATATATATTCTTGCTCAGCGTAAAATTCTGCGTTGATTTAGACATATCCGTCCGACCGATCGCACGATAACTCAAAAACGAATAATGCAATCGACACTAAACTATCACAAGTTGCTTCTTTTGTGCCAAGGGCGAACCCTATTGTTACTGGACCAATTCGGACAACGGGTTCGGGTAACTGCCATACAACTCAAAGAGTTTATTTTAATTATTTCAAAAACTAATAAAGGTACAAATATAAAATTTTATATACATGTGTCCAATTATATTCTACATATGCTCTAAAAATTTTAATGGGATAGCTGCACTGGTTCAGGTGGCTGCCATACAACTCCAAAAGCAAATTTTTTATATTTAGCAAAATAATAAAGTCAGATTCATGAAATTTGGCAGTCATGTGTCCACTTATACTTAGGTCAGATATATTTCTGAAGTTTTAGTGGAACTGCTTAACCGGTTCGGGTACCTGCCATACAACTCCAAAAGCTAATTTAAAATATTTGGAAAAATAATAAAATCAGATTCATGAAACTTGGCAGTTGTGTGTCCAGTTATAGGTCAGACATATCCGTGAAGTTTCTATTGAATGGTTTCACAGGTTATAGAATGGTTTATAGTTCAGGGTTGAGTAATTGCTATACAACAACGAAAGGTGCAGGGTATAATTCAATCGGTTTATACCGACTGAAACGTTTTTGCTTGTTATAAAAATATGTTTATTTTAAGAATGAAATACAGATATATTAAAAAATAAAAAATTTAAGCTCTTTTTTTCCAAATTATGGAAAAAACGAGCTTAAATTTTTATTAACTTCATGAGTAAGTTTTTCGTGTTTATAAAAGTAAATTTAAAAATTTTGCATATTCAATAAATGTGGGTATACATTTTAGTAATTTTTATGTAGCAAAAGTAAAAAAAAGTTTCCTTTCTTTTAACTTATTCTTAGAATTATTTTTATACCCGTACGAACGTATGTTCGAAGGGTATACTAAATTTGCCTTACCGTTTGTAACGCTAAGAAATAACGGTGTTAGATATAGACTCAAGTGTATGTTTTTGATCAGCGTCAAATTCTGAGTTGATTTAGCTTTGTCTGTCCGTCCGTCCGTCCGTCCGTCCGTCCGTCCGTCCGAACGATAACTCAAAAACTAATTTAGCTAAGTTCACCAAATTTTCACAAATGATTTATTGTAGTAAGTGCCAGAACCCTATTTAAATTGGACATGATCGGAGTACCGGTTCGGGTAGCTGCCATACAACTTCAAAATTTATTTGGCTATATCTCAGAAACTATAAAAGCTATGGTATTGAAATTTCACACAAACGAATATATTAGTAGGGCCAATGTGTCTCATAAAAGTCGTTGAAATTACTTGGCTCCTTCTGGTACCTGCCATACAACTTCAAAAGTTATTTGACTATATTTCAGAAACTATTAAAGCTATGGTATTGAAATTTCACACAAACGAATATATTAGTAGGGCCAATGTGTCTCATAAAAGTCGTTGAAATTACTTGGCTCCTTCTGGTACCTGCCATACAACTTCAAAAGTTATTTGACTATATCTCAGAAACTATAAAAGCTGTGATATTGAGATTTCACACAAGTGAATATATTAGTATTATAGGGCCGATGTGCTTGATAAAATTCGCTAAAATTTCTTGGCTCTTTCTGGTAGGTGCCATACAACATCAATAGTAGTTTGGCACAACCAGTATTTTGAATAACACATAGTACTGAAATTTTGCATAAATTAATATGGTAATACGGCAACTTAAAGTCATAGTCTGCCCCATAGTTAGTTATGGCACATTAGTTATTCGCGCATAGGATAACAAATTCGTACGGGTATTACAGAGTTGACAAGGTCAACTCTATTTTTTTTCTCGTTTTATTATAAACCTGCACACATTGTCCGAATACATGTTAGTTAAATAACCAAAAAAATTATATCGTGAAAAAAGTTAATAAAAAACGTTTCTTCCAATTTTTGATACGTAATAAGTTCATAAAAATAAAACAATTAACACAACTAATTGTATAAAATAATATTCTATGTTGAATTGGTTGATCTTGTTAAAGTTTAGGATAATGGATTTATTAGGAGGCAGTTGTGAAAGTACAAAAAACTCTGAATTAGGTATGTAATTCTGATTTTTGAAAAAATAAAGAGAAAATTATGTAATTTATGCACTTTTAGATGAAGATTTTGACAGTGACGATTTTGTGCGAGAACCAGATAAAAAATTTTCTAAAAATTACTTAATTTATTGGTAAATATTATTTACATTTCAGATACTTAAAGGAATTTTTGTTTTTGTACTATACATTTTTACGTATACTTTCAGCTGGAAATCATCTCGAAAACGTCCAGAAGTTTTAGCTTTTCAAAAAGTACTATCCTCATTTATTTCATGTGATTTTCATTTTTTGTAACATATTATATTATATCGCTGAAATTAACATTTTTAGAATCTCATTGTGGTACCCGTGTAACAACTTGTAAGAGACAGCTTCATATTGAAAAGTGGAAACAAAAGTTGGAAGCAAATCAGCCAATAAGGGAAGGTATATAATGTCATTGTCTAGCAGATAATATACCATGGCGCATTTACCATGCCCCGTGAAACTTTATTCTGAAAGGTTTGAATTTCGTTAATGTGAGTTTTCCTGGCACAACCCCACAGTTGAATGTCATATAGCTATATTGGTTTAATGATTTGGCCATAAATTTATATCTTATTATCAATTGCCAAATTGGACTTACGACTTAGGAGCCAATAATTTTCTCTATATTTATTTTGTAATTCTATATTTCTAGACATAGCACAGGAATTCGGCAAGATATGGCACAAAGGCCTTATATTTAAGTTACGACAAATGTACTCCTTCCACGTGGGTCCATCAATGCCGATCTACTATGCAATAACTGGTCTCCCACAGAATCCATGAGACCAGCCTCCGAAGAGTGTGGATTTTCCAGCATTACTGGGTATTAAATCCTTGTGTTTTATTCATTGCATTTGTTTTGTTTTATTTCGGAGTTTTCTTCTCCTAGCCTTTGAGAACAATTCCCTCGTGCAAGGTAGCAGATATAATTTCTGCCGTCCCTCAGGGATCAGTCGCAGACCAGAGATCCGCTCATTATGAGTCCGTCGCGTCTGGACTTCTATTTGGATTTTAGTGGACTCTTACCACAAGCATACCTTACTGCGAATATTTCGTGGCCCAATCCTCTGGGTAGTACTTCTCAGGTTTTGAAAAGTACGGGTATTTCTAGAAGGGCTACAAACATGGGACAAAAGGTATTAGCTAGGTTTTTGCCTCTAGGTTCCCAGAAAAATCTGACATTGCAACTTTTTAGTCCCTAAAAGAAAACTAAAAACTGCGCCCCCCTCCCCCCTTTGCATCCTTCCACCTTTTTATACTGTAAACAAAATGTAATTAGCATTGCACATTGTTCATCATAACTCACTCTCTTGTAATTTTATCATGCTGAATGCAGGAATTATTATAGAATTAAAGCCTGTTTTTAACTTTCAGCTTTGTGATTTATAATTTCAACAACAAGGTAATTTAATATCAATCATTTAAACTTGATTTTTTGGTTTTAATAACCAAAAATTCACTTTTTGGCGTAAGTGAAACTAAACTATAAACGGTTTTAAAATAATAATATCAATAAATGAACTTTTCCAAAACTTATTTGAATATAAAAAACAGTAAAAATTTATTTAATCATATACTTAAATAATTATACATAGCCAAATTTTATTCGTAATTTTAAATTTAAGAATACCTAATAGTTGGCTTTTTATTTCAAAAATCGTCTGAGAACTGAAACAGTGTATAAAATAAAGTTGAGTCAAACCAATGGTTTGTAGCACTTTTCCCTTCAACAAGTGAAAATTCTGCTTTTAAATACAGTCTATGTATACCTATCACATTATTAAAATTATTTTCATTCATATACAAAACTATTTCTAGGATTGCATATATTTAGGATGAGTAATTTATGCAGTCTTTGAAAAAAAGCAAAAATTAATATAAAGTGGGGTAAACATTATGCTCGATTTTAAGGGTTAATTGTGTGAGTTAAGACAAATAAATATATTTTTTAATGTCATGAAATTAACTGTTAGCTTTTTGCGTTTATAGAAATTTGAAAAAGCTTGCGGTTTCGGAAATATAAGGTATCAAAAATTCCAATTTTACAAACTTCAAGAGGCGATAACTTGAGAAGGCGGTGGAGATGGAAAAAAATTTTCTTCTGACGAAATTAACTATTTGCTAATGTCTAAAAGAACCTAAAATTTTAAGCTTCTACAGGCTGGGGTCTAGAAGAAAAATCAAATCAAACATTTGGAAAAAAAGACTTTAGATAACGGTAAATTTGAACGGCCATTTTGATTTCCTAAAGTTTGACTATAGTATACGGCGCTACGGAAAGCAGGCCGCTGCCTTTTTGCGTTTACAAAGTTTCAAAAATGCTTATGGTTTCATTGCAACAAATAGTTAAACGAGAAAAAAAATAGAGTTGACCTTGTCAACTCTGTGATACCCGTACGAATTTGTTATCCTATGTGCAAATAAAGATGCCATAACTGACTAAGGGACACATTAATTTATGCAAAATTTCAATACTGTCTGTTTTTCAAAATACTGTGTGTGCCAAACTACTATTTAATTTGTATGGCAGCTACCAGAAAAAGAAATTTTAACAAATTTTATCAAAAACATTGGCCCTACTAGTGTATTCGTTTATGTGAAATTTCAATACCACAGCTTATATAGTTTTTGAGATATAGCCAAATAATTTTTGAAGTTGTATGGCAGGTACCAGAAGGAGCCAAGGAATTTCAACGACTTTTATCATACACATTGGCCCTACTAGTGTATTCGTTTGTGTGAAATTTCAATACCATAGCTTATATAGTTTTTGAGATATAGCCAAATAACTTTTGAAGTTGTATGGCAGGTACCAGAAGGAGCCAAGTAATTTCAACGACTTTCATGAAACACATTGGCCCTACTAATATATTCATTTGTGTGAAATTTCAATACCATAGCTTTTATAGTTTCTGAGATATAGCCAAATAAATTTTGAAGTTGTATGGCAGGTACCAGAAGGAGCTAAGTAATTTCAACGACTTTTATCATACACATTGGCCCTACTAATATATTCGCTTGTGTGAAATTTCAATACCACAACTTTTATAGTTTCTGAGATATAGCCAAATAAATTTTGAAGTTGTATGGCAGCTACCCGAACCGGTACCCCGATCATATCTAATTTAAATAGGATTCTGGCACTTACTACAATAAATCATTTGTGAAAATTTGGTGAACTTAGCTCAATTAGTTTTTGAGTTATCGTGGGGACGGACGGACGGACGGACGGACGGACGGACGGACAGACAAAGCTAAATCAACTCAGAATTTGACGCTGATCAAAAACATACACTTGAGTCTATATCTAAGACCGTTATTTCTTAGCGTTACAAACGGTAAGGCAAATTTAGTATACCCTTCGAACATACGTTCGTACGGGTATAAAAAGGCAATTTTTATGGTTTTGGGGGGTATAACTTCTAGAGGGGGGGAGATAGGTAAAAATTTTGTTCTACGGAAATAAGTTTCTAATAAAGATCTATGTGCATACAAAATTTCAGCTTTCTAACTTCAAGGGTGTAGAAGATTTGTAAACAGACACACGGACAGACGGACGGACGGACGGACGGACGGACGGACGGACAGACGCACGGACAGAGTGAAACTAATAAGCACTTTTTTTCAAAAATTTTTTAGAAAAGTGCTAAAAGAATAACAATTGTAATTCTAATGATTGATATCATTCCAAAAGATCTGCTGTGGTCAGCATATAACCGACCGCCGATTGTTTAGTTAAGTGAAAGTGTTACGGAATATTATAAAAATGACTGTTCAATATATCTTTCCAATTTTTAGGGCATTAGTAAGCTTATATTTAACATACCTAGAAAAATGTAAATTTGGCTCTTAGTAAAGTTTCGCTTTGTGCTATCCGAATTCTCCGAAATGCTCGCCAGCTAGTTTTTGTAACAATCAGAACTCAAATATCAAATTTCAAGAAATTCCATCAACCCGTTCCGTAGATATGGTGAAAAATGTAAAATCGACCCTTAGATCAGTTTCTGAGACCTGATACTTTATTTATAGATTCATTGTTTTAACACTTCAAATTTAAATATTAAATTTCAAGTTAATCGATTCATTATTTCTCTTTATATACGCAAAAATGTATATTTTGTCCGTAATAAACGTCCAGTTCCTGATATCTGATTTCTTCCAAAAGTTAGGAGGTTTCGCGGACGGTCGAGCAAGGCTTGTATATGAAAGTTCAAGTAAATCGGTTGAATATTTTCTTCAGAATGGTCAAAAATGTAAAACAGGCCTGCCAAAGAGTGCAGTTCCCGAGGCCTGATATATATCAACTAACATATAAAATTTCATCAAAATCGGCTCAGCAGAACTTGACCAGACCGACAGGTTGCTAAATATAGTTTATTTACACTTCCCTACTATGGAGAAGTGTATTCCCATCGAAAACGCGATATGCAAAATTTGTTGCCATCACATAACCTACCTATTGTATACACAATACGGTCGGTAAAAATATTTAGCGTATTCGTATAATAAACAAAAATGAAAGAGTAGTGTAGAGTAGCAAAATGTATGAATAATTTTAACTCTGTGAACATATTTTGTTGTATGGTGGGAAAAGAAGATTATTATTTTATAAAAAATAGGCATAAATTAATAATTATGTAAGTTTGTACTTACAATTTTATTTCTAATTGTTGAACGGGAAATTTTAAAAATGTTCATTTCTAAAACATTCATATGTACATAAGCGAAAAACTCTAAATCCTAAATTCCAATACATTCATATACATTTGCATAAAATTACTATTTTGTTTTTGCCATAAACCTTTTCTTTATTTGAAAAATTTAAATCTGTATGTTCACCACACTTTTAAAAAAATAGGTATATATTCGTAATTATTTCAAAAAACCTTTTCTTCATTTGAAAAATTTAATTCGTTCATAGGTTCAAACAATAAAAACCTAAATTCTAATACATTCATTGTCAGAGAGTTTAATTGAAAAACTTCTTGTTGCCTGGTTTGAAGTTAATTAATTTGTTTATTAAAAATCTGACCTATTGATATAAATTATGCTAGTTAAAATTAAATATTTCCCACAGATATAGACTAGTAAGCAATTTTATGCATTTATAAAATCCATAATTTTCCCATGTCAAATTTACTTAAAGTAAAATTAACAAAAATATTACGAGAAAGTTATGTATTAGAAAATATTTAAATTAACTAAATATAATGTTTGCAAATACATGTGCGTTAATATTAAGTTTGACAAATTATCAAATTTAGTAATTTTGGTAACTTAAGTAAATGGAAAAATAATAATAAGAGATGTAGAATTGAGAATAATTGTTGTTTCACAGCATTCTCCCTTTCATAGGGAAGCGAGAAGTTTTAAGCCGTCATAGATGAACGAGCTTGGGGTTTAGACTGTGGAATTTGTTGTTGAGCTCTCCATTTTGTGGTAATGAACAATAATACAAGTGCTAGTATGATTATATAGACAATGTTACATTTACATTGTGCACCACATTGTGAACATCAACTAGTTGCTCGTTTGTGTTCAATTGATGTAGTTGTTCTTCAAATTTACTGACATTTTGTGAATACCTGGTATTTATTTTGTCTAATTAATGTTGTAGTAAATTGTGGATAGAGCTTACGAACTTGGTGATATTCATAGCAGAAAGATGCGATAATTTGACTTGACTGGTAATAGTACCGTGCGAAGAAATTCTCATTGTTGGTTGTTTTAATTGGCAGTTGTGAAGTTGTAAATTCCTGCTTTCTCTAATATTAAATTGATGGTATCGTTGTTACAAATTAAGTTT
The DNA here is from genome assembly GCF_029603195.1 of Condylostylus longicornis. NCBI lineage: Eukaryota > Metazoa > Arthropoda > Insecta > Diptera > Dolichopodidae > Condylostylus > Condylostylus longicornis. The sequence goes on from NW_026577985.1 coordinate 172,263, forward strand.
AACGCTCTTCTTTTGTCCATAACGTAAATCCAGTTATTGGTGGTTTTGTTTATATATTTGTTGCCGATTCATCTTTGAAATCACACAACCTTCTGGTGATTGAAATGTTGAACTTTACATTGCGCAACTTCGAATTTTTCGTTGTATATAGAATGCAACTTCCGGCAGTAAAATTTGTTGACGTTAAAGAATAGGGAGTTTTTAAACTCAGTTTCCTTAATTGGATAATATGAGTCACGTGCTAAATTAATTATGATGTATTCCGACGATGGGTTGATATAATAAAAAATCATTCTTATGAAGTGTTGGTATTGGGATTATGTGGAAAATTTGATGCAATTTTGCTTGTAGCAACGAAATTTTGCATTCAAATATGAATCGAGATGATGTTATTCGCTCCCATTCTGTCATTAATTTGTATAGTTGCGGAAGTTTCTGTGTATTTTTTATTTCGGGAATGTAGCTACCACAATGAATATGCCCTCTTATGATGGACAATTGTTTCCTTAAAACTTTTGGAGAAATTATAATGTGATGGTTAAGTCCTTGTTGTGTTGATGTCATAGAGTCTAAAATTGAAAGTTGTTCTTGTTCTAGTTCGTCAATCATTAGGATAACTGAAGTGGTGGCGGCGACAAGAGTGTGTTCAGATTCTGAAGCATTCTGAATACTGACACTTAGTTCTCTAAATCTCGCATCAGATAGTTTGACTAAAATAAATGTGGTTTCTAGTATAGCAGTATAATTTTTTAATAACTCCCGTGTTTTATGACTACTCAATTTTGCATCATCAATTTTGTTTTCTAGTTCTTTAGCTGTATCTTGGTCTAGGATGCCAAACAAAATATTTGACAGCTTTCCAACAAAATCAAATGGTGATCGACGTACTTACTCTAATAGCGATCCATCACCAGCTTTATACTGAAGAAGTTCGTTGTTTTGCTCTAACCCCCTTAGTAATGAGTTGCATTAGTACTTGGCATTGACTAGGTTTAAACAAAGATGCGCAATTTGTTAAAAGAATATCAGATATTCTTTGCAGTTCTCTTAAATATGTATAATTAGAGGTCAAGTCATTATAGACGACGAAGTGCCACTTCGCATCAATAAAATGTACTCCCCCTATGCCTTTAAAATACACTCCTGGATTAGTTTTTATTTCAGATGGTGCAGCAAAGTTACTTGATAATGTAAGTTGTGGTGTACAGGTGCGATTTGTGCTTTTTGGATTGTTGTTATGTGGCAGAGTAAGGGTGCGTTTTGATAGCGGCCTTGGCTTGACTTCAGCTGTATTATGACTTGATCCTACTTTAGATGGTTTATTCTTTGGAGTTTTTACCGGTAGGTAAGTGTGACTACTCTTGTTAGATCATTTTGATTTTTATGCTCTTCTAAAATTCTCCCTATGATTTTGAAGGAGGTAGATTAGGTTGACGAGTTAGAACCAATGAGCCCTTGTTAAATTATATTTTGGTTGTTGCCACTTCTTATGCGCTTGGAGTCTAAGTAAGTATTAATTTGACCATTTTTTCCAGAATTGCTGATTCATTTGTTCTACAAGTTCCGATTTTCTTGCATATTCATTATGCTTTTGGTAGGCACATTGAATAGTTTTGAGCCTACCAAAAAGTGCCCTGGTGTTAACGCTTCTATATTATTTATGTCTCCTGTAAATGGTGTAAGTGGACGGGAATTTAAATTAATTTCGATTTTTGCTAGAAGAGTTCCTAATTCTTTAAATGTGAGTTTAGTATCGCCAATAGTTTTTGAGAGATGACGTTTAACCGATTTGACTCCCGCTTCCCATAGTCCACCAAAATGAGGAGTGCCTGGATGAATAAAATGCCATTGAATTGACTGTTCTGATATAAAATGCTCATATTTCTCGTTGACTTTTAACTGGTTGTATGCTCTCAGAAAGTTTGTACCATTGTCACTGTAAATATGCGCCACATTTCCTCATCTTGCAATAAATCGCTCTAATGCGGCAATAAAGGCCCCGCTGGATAGGGCTGATACGGCTTCAAGATGAAACGCTTTAGTTACAAAGCAAACAAACACACAAATATAACCTTTTATTATCTTGGCGTTACGCAACGTGCTTGACTTAAGTTGTATTGGACCAGCAAACCCATAAGTTGGCTGATCCACCGCTATTCTTTTTTTTACTTTGTAAAGTCCGTTGGTAATCCAAAATTTTCCCAGGATTTTTCAAGGCTTGCAATGCAAGCACACACGACTAGTTATAAAAAGAAATATATACTAAAGAACTATATATTACTACAAAAATATTACTAATTAGTAAAAAAAAGTATTGACTTCTTATAGTTAAACATGCTAAAGTTATTTCATTTATATTGTAATTGTTTTGATGGACACAAGTTTATCGGTATTCAAATTATAATGTTTTCATTAAGTGACAAAGAATTTGTTTATAATATGCTATAAATATTTCTCAATTCCTCCAAGAATATTTTGAATTTTGGGTACAATAAATACAAAATTATTCTAGTCTATTTAAAATTTTTTTTTATTCTAACTACATAATTTATTTTCATAAATGGCTCAAAAGCATAACTAATTTGAAAATTGCATGTTTCTAAAACAGTTTTGATTATGTTCAAAATAAAAATAAGGGGCAGAAAATACACTGTCACATCAAAATCGTCTCAAAACAAAATTTTGTTACAATTTATACACCGCACCAATGCAAATTTGTGGTGTTTTTGGTGTTTACTAGACATTTTGGATCATATTGTACAAACTTTTCAGATTACAATTTGGATTATAAAGCTTTATGAAGTATGCGTTTTACTTGTAATTTGGAAGCCTTTTATGTGAAAATTAGCTATAAAGGGTGGTTCCCGTAATTTTGGATATAGTTTGTGTCTGTTCTGTTTAAAAAATGTAACTAAATTAGATCAATTCTCTCTAAGTGCAACTATGTGTGTATCAAAAATATAAATCCATTCAAAATTTGAAATTCAATTACAAAATATATAATTCAGAAAATATGTCAACTCAATCAAAGAAAATTTTGCATTGAACAAAAATATACATGTCCATACCGGAGACGGCCCTTTCAAGATGTTACAAACTCCATACCTAATATAATGCTAAAATACCCTTCATGAAGGAGCAAGGTATGAAAACCAAACTTAAGAGATCAGTAACCATTCATACAAATATGTGTGCTTGCTATTTCTCAAAAAATTTTTTGGTATGTAAAAATGTAGTGACATTCATGGTGTTGTTACATGTAACATATTACACTAAAATATTAGCAAAGTGCATTTAAGTACATAAAATCTACTTTTTTATTAATTCTTTTTTAGTAACAAAATGAAATCGCTATTTTTTTTGAAAAAAATAGGTATATGTTTTAACATCTTGTCTAAAATTTTATTTATGCAAAAGAATTTGTTTATTTAAAAAAAAATTAATATTTTATTTAAATTGAGTTTTCTTCAATTTCATTACAGTAAAAATAAAAAACCTTATATGGTCAGCACATAAAGGAGCGCACTGTATATTGTCTAGTTTAGTGAAACAGAAGATTATGAAAATACATTTTGAAAACTTCCTTTCAATTTCGAGGAAGTTAGCAAACTTTTAGTTAATATCTTATAAAAGTCTAAATTTGGCTCTTAGTAGAGTTTTGCTTTGTGCCACCCAAGTTAACCAGTAGAATTCAAATACCAAATTTTAAGAAAGTCCAAAAATCCGTTCCGTAGATATGATAAAAAAGTAAAATCGGTCCAAGTTCGCTTGCCGACCCGTGATATTTCGAAAAATATTATAGATTGATTATTCTAACATCCCGAATTTATATCTAATTATAGGTTTTGATAAGTCCATATCTGCTATTTCTAATCGGTGAGAACGACGTATTCACCCAAAACCCAAACTCAAAAACTTAAAAATTATAAGACAAAATTGCACCGTTTATTATGTGTCAAACTTCTTTTGCTTGAGCTGTGGATCGGAATAGGCTATATCACAGCAAGTAATAGAATAAATGCATAATTCTCACTAATTCGAATTGGATTCTGATTTGAAGATTCACCATTTATACCCAAAAATTGAATTTTTTTCACAATCTCCCAATAAATTTATTTAAGAATTACCATATTTTTTTGTTCAATTTCTTACTACTATTTCACTTTTTAAAAACATGATTTGGTTGAATGAAGTCAAATTTGAAACTGAAACCATAGACCAACTGGAGTAGAATTCTTGTTATCGATTAAGTTTTTCAAGTATGTAATTAGTTATTACGGCAAGAAGCCAACTGATCTTGCCTATCCAAATAAATTTTCGATGTTGTTGTTACGAGTTATTATGTACAATTTCCCTAACATTAGATTATAAGTAAATAAATCATCGGCATTTAATTAAGCTAATTACAATTAACAATAAAAGTTTTAACACTACAAAAATTCGTATCTATGCAACCTTTTAATTTCTTCAACATGAGAGAAATCAATAAGTGTATTATGTTAGAATTACCTGATAATATAGAAGGAAAAGAAAAAATTCTTTTAAAAATAGTCTCTAATATATGAAAGAAGGAATTTAAATCATAATTGTGAGGTCTGTCATATGAATAATTCCAACAGCATTGAACAAGAGTGTAATTTGGAAGATCACCTCTTCTGTATCATCAGTACTTCGGACAATTCTTTAAGCTAATGTAATATACAGGGTAATTTCGCAAAATAAAAAAGGGAAAAATTTGATTTTTTTTAAAGCCCGAATGCTTGTTATTTCGAAAATTTCCGATATACCTCCAACACGTAATCAAGTAAAATGTTACTTTAAAATCTTCGGCTCCTTTCAAGAAATATTTGCATGAACCTTTTATATTTTACAGAAGGGAAGTTATAAACAAAAAGCTTGGCCACCTAAAAATTTCTCGAAAATTCGTTAAAATCGCTGTATCTCACAAATAGTTAAGAAATGACGACAAGTTTCCAAACAAAAATTTTACAGATTTTTTATGCTGAAACAATGATTAATTATAATATTCTGCTTTTTATTGAATTTCTCTGTATATTTAAACTTACCTAATTTGTTTATTTATCAAAGCTAACTTCTTGTTTTAAATAGCATAAAATTAAATTTGGAAAGTTGATTTGTTATCGTAATCAGTAGTATGTTTTTTTTCGAAGAATCAGCGAAAAAAATTTATAGTGTTAAGATTAAAGATATGTCCAAATGATATTTAACAGCTTTCGAAATTGTGGAAGAGTTGGAATCTTGTGTCACTGAGGACGTCGTGTTGATATTGATAAATTCGTTATCCTTGGACAGTCAAGAAGAGGTTGTGCTGAATATCAAAATAAAACTACAAAATCGTGCGAAAAATGTCAAGTAGCATTATATGGTACATGTTTATATGCTTTCTTAAATCTTTATGATTTTTATTTATTGCTTCATGAACTGATTTTATTTTGAGTTGTTGCCATGAACTATTATAAATTTAATTTTTCTTATTTTGGATGGTAATTATTATATGTATAAAAAATTAAATAAGATATAAAAAATTGACTATATCATAAAAAACTATAAAATTAGCGAAAATAATGCTTAAAAGCTATCCATTTTTAATTTTAAAAAAATTTGTTACTGATGCTAGATATCGTCGGCTGTATGCTTATCGGCTCCATACGCCACTTTTGCACTTTTTGACTTATGAGTGGATCTATAGGTTTTAAATGATGCTCTTTCTGTCTGTCTAATCCGTTTTTCTCTATCTCGATCTGCTGCTGAGATACAGAGTGTCAGGTTTGCTCCATAGACTGCATTTTTACGAATTTCTAATGCTTATGTGCCCCATGAACCATTTTTTGGTTGTTGCGGCACAATTTGTATGAAAAATGAGAACATTTTTACGTTTTTCTTGTGTGCTCTATTTACATAGTACTGCGTGATAGAGCATTAAAATTCAAAATTATAAAAAATTTTATTTTGCTGCATAGACATTGGAAAAAAACATCACAATACAACAAACATACAAAAAATAGCAACACACATACTGTTGAAGAAACAAAAGAAATGGAAAGGCATACACATGAAAAAAACTTAGCAACAATGGATAAAGACGTAGATTGAAGCAACATAGATCCAAATCATTGCATCATATGCTATGATTTGCAAAATGTTTTTGCCTTACCAAAAGGATATGCGTCTGCATTTTTTTACAAAAGAAAGTTAAATGTTTTTAATTTAACTGGCACTGCGATGATTCCAAATAAAGAAAAGCTAACATATTGCGTAGTTTGGTCAGAAGCCAATAGTGGAAGAACTGGAAATGACATTTGCAGTGCTTTAGCCAAAATTTTAAATAAAGTATGCCAAGCAAATCCAAATTTAACGAGAATAACTTTATGGAGTGACAGTTGTGTACCCCAGAACAAAAATAAAATTAATGCAACATGTATGAAGTATTTTATAAATTCATCTTTAAATATCAAAGAAATTTTACATAAATATTCTGAACCAGGGCATTCCGAAATTCAGGAGGTTGACTGTGTTCATTCAGTTATTGAAAAGTACTTGAAAAATTTGGAGATACATAGCCCTCTGCACTTAATAAAATTGAAAACATGCAAATGCCTAAAGTCAAGCTCGATGTAATTCAAATGTTAGATAACGACTTTAAAAACTACTCAGCAATGGCATCCCAATTAAATTACTCGGCTATACCATTTACGAAAGCAAAATATATATTCTACGAAAGCAATCAACCATTTAATTTAAAATATAAAACTTCTTTCTCAGACCTAGAATTCAAGGTGATTTCCATTTATAAAAAAGGGACAAAAAAATCTATTTGAGAGCAATGTTAAAAATATGGGCCCTTATGTGACAAATGAAAAGAAAGGTGATATAAAATCTATATTGCCATATTTACCTAAAGTCGATCAAGAGTATTTTAAAGCTTTACTGAAACTTAATTGAAAAATTTATATTACTAAATTAAATTAAAACAAAAAAACAACAAATGTATTAACGTTCTGTTATTAGTATAGTATTTAAAAATGTATAAAGCTAAGAAGAGGCTGCATTTTTTTTTTTAAGTAATTAATTTTTATTTTAAAATGATTTACTGTTAGATTATAGGAATTTCAATATTTTATATTATAGCATTTAAAAATGAAACAAAGTACAATAATTAATTCGTAAAACTTAAGCTACGAAAAGGCTGTTAATTTTTTGTAAGAAGTTATTAATTTTTTATTTTGAAAACAATTCCTGTATAGATTATAAGAAGAATTTAAATATTTTTATATTATAGTATTTAAAATATAAACAAAGAACAATAAATCATTTTGTAAATGCAGAGGCTAATAGTTTTGTTTGAGTTGTTATACTTTTTTTCATCGTGGTAGCATACTCTTATTATTTTTGTTATGAAATTTTCGGAATTTAATAATTTCAATAAAAATTTTTAAAAACATTACTTAAATAACTTGTTTTACTTTATATATTTCAGTACTAAATGCTTAAAATTTTTTTTTAATATTTAATAATAAATTTGTTGTTGTTTTGCATGTTAATTTAATTTCTTTTTTGCTCCACTTCATACATTCCCTTAGTTAATTTGATAATTTTTTGAAAATTTTTGTTTGCTTCATAGTAATATAGTTTTTCCCTTAAAAATATAACGCAAAGCTCCATAACAAAATAAAATTTCAAATTTGCACAAGATCATGGAATATGCAGCAAAGGCCAAAACGACTGGTCTTACAAAAGTTGCAATATTTCAAGAACCGTAAGATTCCGTAAACTGAAATTTTAAATTAAAACTAAAAATAAAAGTACTATTTCGTATATAAAATATAAAAAAATCCCAGCGCGCAGTTTTTCTTTAATTCTTTGTCAAACTTTCTTTTTCAATTTTCTCGGTTTACAGTGCTTGGCGTATGCGGCCGACAAGCATACAGCCGACGATATGCTCAGTGGCTCCTTAACTCCAAGGGCTGTTTCAGAGTTAAAGAAATAAAAACCTCTGAAAAAAAAGGTGCTTTTCATATAAAATGATGCATGTGTGCGAGAAATAACCAATATTGCAAAGAAAAATAATTGTGAACATATAAAAGTTAAAAACAAATTTAATATACTATGCACATGAATATGTCTAAGGTCTATGGAACCGGTTATTTAAAATCATAATTATATGCAAGATTATATTATTTGTTACTTATCTTAAATGCGATATTGCATTTTTTTAAATCATAAATACTCGTAATGTAGTTCGACAAAATAACTGAGAGTCAAACAAAATGTGAGAGCCGTAAAATAAATAAATTTGTTAATCACTTTTTTTTTTAAGTTCAATTCTATAAAAGTATCTCATTGAATAATCAGTGCATTATTCGATCAAATACCAAACTTTGCATTTCGATTGTTTGAAATTCTTTAAATTAATTTTTAAATAATTTATTAAGATGTAGAATAACTTTTTCTTTAAAAACAATTGGAAGAAATAGTTTTAAATTATGTAGCAAGTATTTTTATATAAATACGTAACGCGCATGTGTAAAAGGCGTGGGACTCCTAAACATTAAAGACCTAAACTTGTTATGTTGCACTTTATATTATTATAGTATTTTATTATAATTTATTATATAACAAGAGATTATCGCACATCTACAGTACAATATCAAGTTACTGCAGAATGAGTGCAATTCTGATGCAAATTATTTTTGGAAAAAAAATGTTGCATTGGAATTAATATGCGAACACGGAAAACTATTTAATGATTTACAAAATTTGTTTGTACACCACTTTAAGTGTAAAAACTTTTTTCATTGTCTTTGATTAATTTTATCTGCAAAGAATTATCAATCACTTTCACCTTAACATCAGTTTTTCATCTAACTGTTGAAAAACCGACATAAAGTTAACCGTGGCCAAATACTGATGTTGGTAAATAAATGCCCACTATATCAAGGGTCTGACGCATTTTAAAAAAAATTAAATAACTAAAAATGATGTACCTTGTAGTTTTGTATTATATGAAAAATAAAATTAGTTGTTTGTCAAAAGAAAAACAACGTTTCAGTCGGTATAAACCGATTGAATTATACCCTGCACCTTTCGTTGTTATATAGCAATTACTCAAACCTGTGAAACCATTTTATAGAAGCTTCACGGATATGTCTGACCTATAATTGTTTCGTGAATCTGACTTTATTATTTTTTCAACTATTTAATATTAGCTTTCGGAGTTATATGGCACACATAACTTTAATAGTGTGATAGGTATACATCGATTGTTTTGCAAAGCAGTATTTTCACTTATTGAAGGGAAAAGTGCTACAATACAAACCATTGGTTTGACCCAACTTTATTTTTTGTGAAACAGAAAATAAAAATACTTTACGTTATGATTGACTTTGTGGAATTATTGTCGTTTAGTAATTTAAAAATCCTTTTTTTAAAGTAGCTTTTGCCTGTATTTTCATATCTTTCCACTGCAAGTGGTTCAGAGGGTTTTAATAGTTAGATAAAGTAGCAAGAAATAAATAAAAAATAACTGAAAATTCTGTTCTGTTCTTTGTAAAATGAAATCTAAAAATATGTATGGATGAGTGTAAAATAATGAGGGCAATTTTAGACTTAAAATATTCTATTACTCGTATAAGTTATGTAAAGAAGTTAGGTTTGATATTAGTAAATGTAAAAATAACTAATTTAAAAGTAAATTATATACGTTAACAATCTATGTAATTCGAAAAAGGAATGGCAGGTAGTTAATCGAACCCTAAATAGAAATGATTCAATGCATCATGATTTTGCTATTTTTGATTATAGTGACATTTTTAATGATTCTCTTAGGGTTGCAAATTTATTTAATGATGATTTGATATTTTGGTCGATAATGATACAGATGCTTTCTGTGAGGATTATGTTTTGTCACATGAACCTTTTCAACTTAACGTAACACGTTTTATTTTCGGGACATTTCATCTACTGAAATAACTGGGGCTACAACATCGCTAAAATCTAGTCATTCTGCATCTGCTAATACGATACCCAGTATTTTAATTAAAAATATCTCCTGATTTATTACTGATGTTATGAGTTATATTCTAAATCTTTCTGATTGGATGTTATGAGTTAAATTCTATTCGCTGAAACACGGTGGGGTCTTGCCGCTTCATAAAAAGGGGGGCTAAATGCTTTTAAATAACTATCGGCCTATTTCTCTCATTGGAATTTTTCAAAAATGTTTAAGAAATGTATGAAGAATAGAATTATTTCCTTTTTAGATCATATCAATTTTTTCAGTGATTTGCAATTTGGGTTCAGAAGGACGAGGAGTACGGAAGGTGCTCTTTTAAAGTTTTTTAATGAAATTTTTTCCTCTGTAAATAAATCGCATATTACAGGAGCTCTCTTTGAGGGGTTTTACTTCGAAATGGTGTGCATCACGTTTAAAAAAAATCTGATGTGGTCAGCACGTAACCACCGCATTGTGTATTGTTTAGTTGAGTGAAAGTGTTACTGAATATTATAAAAATGTCTGTTAAATACTTCTTTCCAATTTTTAAAACATTTGTAAGCTTATAGTTAACATACCTAAAAAAATGTAAATTTGGCTCTTAGTAAAGTTTCGTTTTGTGCTACCCGAATTCCCTGAAATGCCTACCAGCTAGTTTTGGTAATAAGCAGAACTCAAATATCAAATTTCAAGAAATTCCATCAATTCGTTCCGTAGATATGGTGAAATATGTAAAATCGGCCCGCTAAAAAGTGCAGTTCCCGGGTACTGATATATCCCAAAAGTTGATCAATTCGTGCCATGGTCGAAATAAACTTGCATATAAAATTTCATTGAAATCGGTTCAGCCGAACTTGAGATACACCCGTGCACACACAAACCGACAGACCGACAGGTTGCTAAAAATAGTTTACTTCCCTACTATAGAGAAGTGCATTCCCACCGTAAACTCGATATGCAAAATTTGTTGCCATCACATAACCTACCTATTGTATACACAATACGATCGGTAAATATGATGTGGCCAACACATAACCATCCCCGATGTATATTGTCTAGATTAGTAACACTATTCCAAATATGAAAATGCGTTTTAAACACTTCTTTATAATTTTAAGGACACTTATAAGCTTTTAGTTAGCATACGTAGAAAAATGTGAATTTGGCTCTTAGTAGAGTTTTTTTTTGTGCCCTCCGAATTATACGAAAAGTTCGTCATACTAAGTTTCAAGAAATCTCATTAATTCGTTCTGTAGATATGGCAGAAAATGTAAAATCAGCCCCCGGATAAGCCCTGACTTTTCCAAAAAACTTACAGAATTTAAATATTAAATTTCAATGAAATCGGTTGATTATTTTTTGTTATATATCCAAAAATGTATAAAGTTGTTGACACCTGATTTCTTTCAAAATGTAGCAAGTTGTATAGAAGTCTTGCACAAACCTTACAAATAATTACGCAGATATACTTGCGTAAATATCAACAAAAGTAAATAAAACCTAAAAATAGCATATAGGCAAATAATAAAATGTAGATTATGAAACTAATGTAAAAACTTTCTATTCAAACATAAGAAATTATTTAAGTTGTTTTACAATAATCCTATTTTGTAATAATAACAAGGTTAATCTTTAAAATTACATATTAGAAATATTATTAAAAACTTTCCATTTTGAATAATTATTCAGGTTTATGTTGCAAGTATAAGAATAAATAAGAATAAATGTAATTATTATGTAAGTAAAAATATTGAAAGAACATAAATACCACTGAATGTAAAATAATTAATTAATTACAGTTTGCACTTTGAAGTAAAATTACTTGTTGCAAATCGATTGCCTCCGTTAATTTGATTATTGTGTTTTAAAGTTTATAGTTTAATATAAGTTTAATCATAAGTGCTCAGAAAATAAAATAAACTAAATAAAAATTATTTTTACCAACCGTATTGTGTATACAATAGGTAGGTTATGTAATGGCACCAAAATTTGCATATCGAGTTTTCGGTGGGAATGCACTTCTTCTTGGTAGGGAAGTGCAAATAAACTATTATTAGGAACCTGTCGATCTGTCGGTCTGTGTGTGCGCGAGTGTATTTCAAGTTCGGCTCAACCGATTTCAATGAAATTTTATATCTAAGTTTATTTCGACCATGGCACGGATTGCTCAACTTTTGGGATATATCAGGCCTTGGGAACTGCACTTTTTAGCGGGCCTGTTTTACATTTTTGATCATTTTGAAGAAAATATTCAACCGATCTACTTGAAATTTCATCTATAAGCTTTGCTATATAATAATGACCGAAGGCCACCGGTTGAAAACATTGACTTCTTACCACATATTATTTTACTTGTTTATGATAGTCTTAAACTAAATAGTTTTAAAAAAAACTTGTACTTGGCATAAAGACTCAATTTCATTATTACTTAGTAATTAGATCATTCTATAAGTTACTTTATTATTATATTAAGCACTTTTTTACCACTTTCTAGTCGGACGCTCTTCCAACTGAGCTACAGAGGTATGAAGAAAAGAAGTGTCAACAACTTCACGTTTACTACGGGACAAATATACATTTTTGGATATATAACAAAAAATACCTCTAGGTTAAATCAAGGCGGTAGGTCACTAGTTCGAGTCCAGTACGAGGAGAAAATTTTTTTAATTTTTCTGCCTTTAACTCGTTCCTTTGATTACGTCATCCATCTGTTCTGCAGTTGTATGAAGAAATTTCCATTAAGCTAAGATTATTAGTATAATAAGCACATTACTTATTAATTTCACAACTACATGTTGTATTAGTTTAAGTCATAATTAAAATTCAATCTTTTTCTACATTACTAGTGCTCACATTTTTAAATCTCTGTCTTATTAAAACAATAACAAATTTGTTTAAAAAAAACCTTCCAGTCTCTGTTAAGTTTTTTAAGATTTCAATATACGCTACACTACAAGACAAAAAAAAATGTAAATTATTTTTCTCGAAGTAAAGTTAATTTTTATAGTTTTTTCAAATTTGAAAAAATGTACATTTGAAACAAACAAGTTTGCAATTATGTACGATATGTCTCCCACAATGCATATTATTTATATAACCACATATAATACGTCTCAAAATTTTTCACGTGTATACTATATTAATTAAATTAATATGCTGCACAATTCATAAAAATTATTACATAATGCTTATTTCTTTTTATGTTAAAAATCCATATATGTAATTCTTTTTGGTTGTGTATGAGATTTTAGGTACATACGAATTATTTTGACGTTGTTAATAAGTCTAATTCACTGATTTGCCTAAACTACCGCATCAGGAACTTTAAAACTAATACAAGTTTCTATATAATATTTTTACTACTTCTCAGGTGTCAAAAGATATTAGATAGGGTTTTGCCTCTAGGGTCCCAGAAAAATCTGACATTGGAACTTTTTAGCCCCGAAAAACTGTAAAATGCTAAATTTTAATACATTCATATGTACATACATATTTGAATAAAATTATTATTTTGTTTTTGACTAAAATTTTTCTTTATTTGAAAAATTTATTTTTGTATGTTTACTCCCATGATTTAAGAATTATGCGTTTAAAATTTATTTCTATATATTCTACAGTTTTGAATATTATTAAATTCATATAGAAAGCTTAAAAAAAATTACTCAGGAAACTTTAAAAAAAATATTCATACATACATATTTATGTACTTAAATTTTTGCAAATTTTTCCAAACTATTATAAGAATATTTTTTGGAAATTTTCTTTAAACTTTTATAATAACATTTATCTGTTATATATAAAAAAAAATAAAACAAAAAATTTAAACAAAATAAAAAAAAAAATTTTAAAATAATCCAAAAAAAGAAAAATACAACGACATCCAGGCAAGCATTGATCCAATAACCTCCTGGCTATGAGACTAACACGCTAATCACTAGGCTACGCAGTACCTTGAATTTTCCTTTATAAACCATCCTATTTTACAAAAAGTACGGGTGTTTCTAGAAGGGCTAGAGACATGGGACAAAAGGCATTAGATAGGGTTTTGCCTCCAGGGTCCCAGAAAAAGCAAGAATTCTACCCGCCCTCCCCTTTAACCCCTCCTAAAATACTTTGTTACCGTTTTGTACAAAATGTTACTACATCCTGCAGGGGTAATTTTTATTTACTTTTGGAGGTATAAATATTGTATGTAAATTCATATTTGGAAGTGTGAGTTATAACAAAAAGTGATCACTTTCTTAAGAAAATTGTAAAGTGTACATTAAACTTCTTGACAATATATTTTTAGGGCAAAATTTTATAAGAAAATGTTATTCTATTGCATTAAACTTTTTACAAATAGGGTATTTTCAAAAAAAATATTTAGAACAGAAACTCGCTGGTATTGATTTGTAAGGGTGAAGCTTTTTTAATTTTAATTTAAAAAAAATAAAATTACCAATAAAAAAAAGTTCATCTGGCAAATCGCATTTTTCAGGGTTCGAACCTGGGACAAAACGCATTAAATAGGGTTTTGCCTCTAGAGTCCCAGAAAAATTTGACGTTGGAACTTTTTAGTCCCGAAATACCTCTATTTTAAGATGTTCTAAAACAATTTTTGTATAACAAAAGTACGTTTTTCTTTTATACTTTTTATAATTAGAAACACAAACCAAGAAATAAATGATACGTTTTACGTTATTATTAGAAGCACAAACCGAGAAATAAAAAATATTTAAAAATATAGTGATCTCACATGTGGTATTTCCCATCGTAAATATGGGGGCGTATATTCCCGCATATTACATGTAATTGAATGGGGAATCAAAATTCTCCCATGTTACAAATTAAATGGGAAATCCATAAATCTCCCAACTAAATTGTCAATATAACTGTCAATTAAATTAAGAATATAATTCCCCAAATATTATATGTATATGGTGTGTCGTCTCACATAATATATTTTATTTGAGAAAATTTCCTAAACTGCATATATATGGAATGAAATTTCCCCTTGTGGGATGCAAATCGTTGGTCGTTTTTTTTCACTACACCTTTTTGAGGTTTGACTAGTTTGTTGTAAGCCTTTCGATTGCCAGTTAAACTAGTCTTCTTATAGACCTCTTCCTTTAATATTACAATTCGTGACAAAATTGCTTTTGGATTATAGTAACAATTTCCTTATAAATCTGTTGTACAAATGATTCATGACCACAAAACTATCAAGGGACATAAAAATGAACTTCGTTACAAAATAAGTCCTCCATGTTTTCATATAAGTAACATGATTTTGCTCTATCTGAAATTAGTTTTTTATGTTCTTATATTGGAACAGGCTAAATAATTTCGAATATAGCATTTTGGTTAAATCCGTTATTTTCAGTTATTCTTTATAAATTAGAATTCGAATTCCAACTCTAACTTATTTTCCAAAATATTCGATTTAACATTTAAATAGGCGATTGTTCCTATTTAAAACATTTTCATTGTACATGCAGCAACATCACTTTCTGTTGTAGGACTTTTACAAATTTCTTTTTAAGAATTAAATTTAAAATTAAGGCATTCCTAAATCTTTGCCGCTGTCATTTTTAAAAATCTTTTTGAATTAATACACATTGCTGCAGCATTCATTACCCATTTTCCAACTTTCGAGTTTTTTTTTTAATTGGGTTAATAAACCCCAAGTCGACTAACGCCCCTTGAGGTTTCTCTGTTGGTATCTTTTTTGTTGTCATATGACTTTAATTTTTAAAGGCCATGATCCTTACATATAAAGGTCCGCCACTGCTAATATATGGCAGACTTCCATTATGGAATCCATCATTACAAAAATTAACTTTTTGGTTACTTCGCATTCTATTCCCATCGAATGAATTTTCATATCTCCAAATAGGTTTCCTTTTGTTCTACGTTTTTAGTCACCATAGACCATTCTTCTTTTTTATTACGAATTTTTTAATAGAACACATGTATTTCCAAGTATATCGTTTCAACTCTGTTCCTTTTATTTATTCATCTTCTTTTAAGTATTTAAAAAAAAACTCATCAGAAGTTCTAGTATTAACAAAACAATGGCACAAATACTTTAACTTGTTAAGGTATAAGGTAACTTTGAGCTTGTTCGGGGTGCAATTCTGTGCACTAACTACATTATCCACTTTGTAATGTAGTCATTCTGCATTTAACCACCCGCAGACCTGCCTGGTAGGGAGCTCACAAATTTTTAGTTCGGAAAATCGAATTAATCTTAACGTAAATAAATGTCAGCTTTTATCGGACATCAGATGTTTTGTGGCATCTGAATATCAATGCTTCATTACCGACCGTATTGTGTAAACAATAGGTAGGTTATGTGATGGCAACAAATTTTGCATATCGAGTTTTCGGTGGGAACGTACTTCTCCATAGTAGGGAAGTGTAAATAAACTATTTTTAGCAACCTGTCGGTCTGTCGGTCTGTCCGTCTGTCGGTCTGTCGGTCTGTCCGTCTGTCGGTCTGTCGGTCTGTCGGTCTGTGTGTGCACGCGTGTATCTCAAGTTCGGCTGAACAGATTTTGATGAAATTTAATACGTAAGTTTGTTTCCACCATGGCACGGATCGATCAGCTTTTGGTATATATCAGGCCTCGGGAACTGCACTTTTTAGCGGGCCGATTTTACATTTTTCACCATTTTGAAGAAAGTATTAAACCGATTTACTTGAAATTTCATATATAAGCTTTGCTCGATCGTCTGCGAAAATTCCTAACTTTTGGAAGAAATCAGGCATCAGCAACTGGGCGTTTACTACGGACCAATTATACATTTTTGTGTATATAATGAGAAATAATCAACCAATTTCATTGAAATTTAATATATGAATTCCCTGTATTAAAACAATGAACATGTAAATTTTTTGGAAAGATTAGGCATCGGCAACTAGACGTTTACTACGGACCAAACATACACTTTTGTGTATATAAAGAGAAATAATCAACCGATTTCATTGAAATTTAATATATGAATTCCTCATATTAAAGCAATGAAATATAACTTTTTTGGAAACATCAGGGCTCGAGAACTGATTTGCGGGCCGATTTTACATTTTTCACCATATCCGCAGAACAAATTGATGGAATTTCTTGAAATTTGATATTTGAGTTCTGGTTGTTACCGAAACTAACTGGCGAGCATTTCAGGGAATTCGAGTAGCACAAAGCGAAATTCTACTAAGAGCCAAATTTACATTTTTCTAAATATGTTAACTATAAGCTTACTAATGTCCTAAAAATTGAAAGAAGTATTTAACAGACATTATTATAATATTCTGTAACACTTTCATTTAACTAGACAATACACAATGCGGTTGGTTATGTGCTGACCACATTAGATTTTTTGTTATTGTTTTGAACATTATGTTTCGTCAGCAAGCTTTGAAAAGATATACATACAGAATATATGTACGCATGTAGTTAGAATTTTATTTTTATTGTTCCAAGCGAAAAAATGTAAAATGCTAAATTTTAATACATTCATATGTACATACATATATTTGAAAAAATTATTATTTTGTTTTTGCCTAAACCTTTTCTTTATTTGAAAAATTACATTCATATATTTACACATATATTTGAGATAGAGTTTTGCCTCCAGGGTCCCAGAAAAAGCATTAATTCCACCCGCCCTCCCTTTCACCTCTTTCCAAGATGCTTTGTAACCGTTTTTTACAAAATGGTATTACATATGGTAGGGGTAATTTTTTATTTACTTTTGGTTGCATAAGTATTGTATGTAAATTCATACTTGGAAGTGTGAGTTATAACAAAAAGTGATCACCTTCTTAAAAAAATTGTAAAGTTATAATAAAATCTATACTGTTTTATAATAAGTATGTAGGTACGCATTTAGTTATGTATTCTTTTTGTGATCTGCTGCAAAATATATTAGTAATCAAAACATATTTAAGCGTACAATAAACTTCTTGACAATATATTTTTGGGCAAAATTTTATAAGAAAATGTTATTCTATTGCATTAAACTTTTTACAAATAGGGTATTTTCAAAAAAATATTTAGAACGGAAATTCGGTGGTATTGATTTGTAATTGTGAAGCTTTTTTAATTTTAATTTAAAAAAAATAAAATTATCAATAAAAAAAAGTTCATCTGGCAAATCGCATTTTTCAGGGTTCGAACCTGGGACTTTTTGCATAGAAATCGTATGCTATACGCATTACCCTATACACGTTAGTATTGGTGTTAACTCATTCTACAGTCACGCGTTTTATTCGCATCTATTATAAACTCAAAATTCATACGTGCATGCATTTTAATAGCAAATTATTTTATGCGTATACAGTTATTTATCGCTTAAAGTGCTTATTTTAAAAGGTATTTTACTATTTTATGCGACATAACTCATAGCTCTAAAATAAATTGCTCAGAAGATATACGATCTTAAAAGAACTAATTATTTGTTTAATTATGTATTTTTTGGTAATTATTTTCAGAACTTTTCTTATTTTAAGTTTTATCTTATTATTTATTAGGAAAAAACATATCTATATGTATCTATATTACGGGTGTGTTTTTGAAAAAATAAAGTAAACTTAAAATATCTCAGCCATAGAATGGAACACAATTTCAAAACTACAGCCCTAATACTTGCAAGGCTTGCAATGCAAGCACACACGACTAGTTATATAATATATATAGCTACTTCTCAGGTGCCAAAAAGTACGGGTACTTCTAGAAGGGCTAGAGACATTGGACAAAAGGCATTAGATAGGGTTTTGCCTCTAGGGTCCCAGAAAAAGCTTTAATTCCACCTACCCTTCCCCTTCACCTCCTCCCTCGACACCCTCTCCCAAGACGCTTCGTGTCCGCCTTTTAGTAAATGCTACTACATCATGCAGGCGTAATTTTTATTTACTTTTAGTGGCTTAAATAGTGTTAAATTCATTTTGTGAGCGTGAGTTATGACAAAAAGTGAAAACTTTCTTAAGAAAATTGTAAAAATTTAATAAAATCTACATTGTTTTATAATACTTCTTAAATTCTTTTCTCGACCTGCTACAAAATGTATTAGTAAGCAAAACATAAGTGTACATTAAATTTGTTGACAATATATTTTTAGGACAAAATTTTATAAGAAAATGTTATTCTATTGCATTAAACCTTTTTCAATAACTGTCCCATATTCAGCTGTGACGGGTATTACAAAGTTGATTGGGACAACTCTATTATATGTCTCGTTTAATTTCACTTTAAAAAAAATTAAATTATCAATAAAAAAGTTCCTCAGGAAAATCGCATTTTTCATGGTTCGTACCTAGGACCTTTTGCATAGAAATCGTATGATATACGCATTGTAGGTTGTAAAATAAGTTACTCAAAATATATTAGATCTCAAAAGAACTACTTATTTCTTTAATTATGTACTTTTTCGTAATTAGTATCAAGAGCTTTTCTTGTTTTAAGTTTTATCTTATTATTTATTAGGAAAAAAATATATCTATATATGCATATTACAAGTTTGTTTTTGTAGAAAAAAGGTCAATTAAAATATTTCACACAGAATGAAACACAATTTCAAAACTACAGACATATTACTTGCAAAGCTTGCAATGCAAGCACACACGACTAGTTTTTATATAAGAGACAACTTGAAACGATGCATTTGTTGCAATGATTATAAAATTATAAAAGCACTATAATAATAATTATAGAACTTTAAATCAAATAACTACAAACTTAAATTCTTAATTGAAATCTAATACAATTTTTTTAAAATAAATAACTTAATTTTTACTCTCATTTTTGTCCGATATATTGCCTGATAAGGCGGTTCAAAAAAATTCGGAAAAAAAAAATCGAAAATAATTTTAATCTTTTGAAGAAAAAGTAGAAGTGTAGTACAAGGTACTACACCTACATAAAATGCTCAAACTTTAGATTTTAAAATCATTGGTAAGCGCAACTACTCTTGTGAATTTGCAAAAAATCATAAGAAAATGTAAAAGTGCATTTGGAAGAATGTAATGAAATTTTAGCAAATAAATAAATCATATTTTAAATTTTATTAACTTTGTATATACTCAAATAGCGTTTTTTATAAAATCTCAACCTAAAAAATGTATCCAGAATCTACATAAAATTTTTTTTCCAGTTTGTCCCATTTCTGTAAATCACGTTTACATACTTAACGTTTTTAATGAAAACTTATCAAAAAATGTACATTAAAGATTTTAATTACTTTTTTTAACTTAATAAAATTTTTAATTACATTTTATTGTTGTCAAATTTTCGCACTATTATTAAATACAATAGCTTTTCAGATAAAGTTAATAAAGATCCGTGAAATAATCATTGTTTCTGACATGCATAAAAACAATATTTTGTTTCGCAACGTAATTTTTTATTGCAGTTTTACCTTAGCACCCCCATGTTCTTTCTTAAAGTTTATTGCGGT
Organism: Condylostylus longicornis; assembly: GCF_029603195.1. Taxonomy (NCBI): domain Eukaryota; kingdom Metazoa; phylum Arthropoda; class Insecta; order Diptera; family Dolichopodidae; genus Condylostylus; species Condylostylus longicornis. The sequence continues at coordinate 192,709 of NW_026577985.1, forward strand.
ACTTCTCTCAGTACCCCAATTTCCATGTAAATAAAATTAAAGCTTTTAATATATAAACTAATACTCAGAGTGTAAAAAGTAAATTAAAATTCGTTTCTAGGAGATTACTGTGAAAATTTCAAAAATTAAAATTTTATCATCATATTATACCTATTATATCCTTAGAGAAACGAAAAATTGGGAAGCACACAAAATATTACTCATTATACCCTGCACTTCGTGAAGGGTATATATATTAACTGTGGTGTGGAGTTTGTAACTACTTGAAGGAGTCATCTGCGGTATGGACATATATATATATATTCTTGCCCAGCGTAAAATTCTGCGTCGAGTTAGACATGTCCGTCCGTCCGCCCGATCGCACGATAACTCAAAAACGAATAATGCAATCGACACCAAACTTTCACAAGTTGTTTTTTTTGTGCCAAGGACGAACCCTATTATTATAAGACTAGTTCCGACAACAGGTTCGGATAGCTGCCATACAACTCAAAGAGTTTATTTTAAGTATTTCAAAAACTAATAAAGCTATAAATATAAAATTTTGTATATATGTATCCAATTATATTCTACGTATACTCTAAAAATTATAATGGGATAGCTGCACCGGTTCGGGTGGCTGCCATACAACTCCAGAAGCTAGTTTTAAATATTTGGAAATATAATAAAGTTAGATTCATGAAACTTGGCAGTTGTGTGTCGAATTATAGGTCAGATATATTTCTGAAGTTTTGGTGGAATTGCTTGCCAGGTTCGTGTAGCTCCCATACAAGTCTAAAAGCTTATTCTTAATATTTGGAAAAATAATAAAGTCAGATTCATGAAACTTGGCAGTTGTGTGTCCGATTATAGATCAGATATATTGGTGAAGTTTTGATGGAATAGCTTGACAGGTTCAATTACTTGCCATACAACTCCAAAAGCTAATTTTAAATATTTGGAAAAATTATAAAGTCAGATTCATGAAACTTGGCAGTCTCTTGTCCAATTATAAGTCAGACATGTCCGAGAAGTTTCTATAGAATGATTTCACAGGTTCGAGTAATTGCTACACAATAACGAAAGGTGCAGGGTATAATTCAATCGGTTTATAACGACTGAAACGTTTTTACTTGTTTTAATATATAATATTATACAATTAGTATACTCTCAAGTAGTGTAAAATAGCAAACGAAAATTATTTGACAATAATTATTGAATTTGATTACAATAATTGTAAATATTTTATTGTTAATATTTTATAAAATTCGAAAATTCATAATATTATTAAAATAATAAATATATAACAATAATTTAAGTAATATACATTTGGTTCTAATGCATATTACATGCTATAAAATGATGGCCAATTATAATAAATATACAATAATAATAATAATAATAATACTAATAATAATAGTAATAATAAGAAATTTGATGTTGTCAGCACATAACCGATCGAAATGTGTATTGTCTAGTTAAGTGAAAGTGTTACAGAATATTATAAAAATGCCTGTTAAATGCTTTTTTCCATGAGTTAGGGCATTAGAAAGCTTATAGTTAACATACCTAGAAAAATGTAAATTTGGCTCTTGGTATATTCTAACTTTGTGAGAAAACTGGTCCGTAGTAAACGTCCAGTTGCTGACACCTGCATTCTTCCAAAAGTTAGGAGGTTCCGCGGACCGTCGTGCGAATCTTATATTTGAAATTTCAAGTAATCAAAAATATAAAACAGGCTCTCTAAAATGTGCAGCTACCGGGGCCTGATATATCCCAAAAGTTGATCAATCAGTGCCATAGTTAAAATAAACTTACATAAAAAATTTCATTAAAATCGGTTCAGCCGAACTTGAGATACACGCGTTTATACACAGACCGACAGACCGACGGACTGACAGGTTGTTAAAAATAGTTTATTTACACTTCCCCACCATGGAGAAGTGCGTTCCCACCGAAAACTCGATATGCAAAATTTGTTGCCATCACATAACCTACCCATTGTATGCACAATGCGTTCGGTAAAAACAAAGTATGAATAAAATAAATAATTGAAAATTACAATATTAATTGCGTTGCATTTGAAGTATCCTAACGGCTATAAATTTTTTTATCATTGCTTTTCTGAAATACATACTCGTAATTGAATTTTCATTTCACAAAACGTTTTTATCCATTTAGCAAAATTAAATATATGCATATACATACACACATTATAAAATATTTATGCACAATATCACGTCAATATTTGTGTCTACGCGTAAGAATTTTTTTTTAAGTTGTCACGTCCTTTTAATTACCTTACCTTACCACATTCATTTTATGATTTTTGTTCTCATATTTTTAAAAAGGTTTTTGTAATAAATTTTACAGTAGAATATGAAAGTATATTTTTATATTCTACAACCCAGAAAACAATTCATTAATTTCGGCGAAGGTGATTAAAACACTGCACTTTTTCTGGTGATTATCTGATATAAGAATTGTGCAAACCAAGACAGCATATAATATGCGTTCTTTTTGAGCTATGTATGTCTTTTTGAAAAGTTAGACATTAAAAAGTAATTTTGTTCAATGGGATTGTTAATAATGTAACATTATTTTTTCTTTGGTAACTTTTTTACATACAATTCCATAAATATTATTCAAAAATTTTTTTTGTGGAACAGAAAAAGAAAATGTAAATAATTTAATTAATTGTAAGTAATTTATGCAATTTATTCATTGTTTTTAGATATTAAACACTAAATTATTTTTTATTACGCCAATTGTTTCACTACATGCAAATGCACATACATATACACGTTCTTAAGTTCAAAATACTCAAATATGTTATATAATAATTATTATATAATATTGGCTTACTTAATATAAAATATAAACTTCTAATTTTCGATATGAAAATTACCAAACGCTAAAAGTGGAAACTACAATAATAAATTAGGTATATAGAAATTTTTACCGACCGTATTGTGTAAACAATAGGTAGGTTATGTGATGGCAACAAATTTTGCATATCGAGTTTTTGGTGGGAACGTGCCTCTCCATAGTAGGGAGGTGTAAATAAACTATTTTTAGCAACCTGTCGGTCTGTGTGTGCACGCGTGTAACTTCAAAGTTCAGCTGAACCGATTTTGATGAAATTTCATATGTAAGTTTATTTCCACCATGGCACGGATTGATCAACTTTTGGTGTATATCAGGCCTCGGGAGCTGCATTTTTTAGCGGGCCTGTTTTATATTTTTGAACATTTTGAAGAAAATATTCAACCGATTTACTTGAAATTACATATTTGAGCTTTGCTCGACTATCCGCGAAAATTCCTAACTTTTGAAACAAATCAGGCATCAGCAACTGGACGTTTATTACGGGCCAAATATACATTTTTGTGGATATAAAGAAAAATAATCAATCGACTTCATTGAAATTTAATATATGAATTCCTCGTATTAAAACAATGAACATCTAAATTTTTTGGAAAGATCAGACAAAACGAAACTCTACTAAGAGCCAAATTTACATTTTTCTAGGTATGTTAACTATAAGCTTACTAATGTCCTAAAAATTGGAAAGAAGTATTTAACAGACATTTTTATAATATTCTGTAACACTTTCATTTAACTAGACAATACACAATGCGGTCGGTTATGTGCTGACCACATCAGATTTTTAGGTATATAACGCCAAATTGATGAATATGGTATACCGATGTATGCATTTTGGAATTTTTGAAATTTTAAAAGGGTTTTCACTTTCGTCATATATTTGGAAAAATGAATTTACACAAAAAAAGTCGCCAATAAAATTTTATTTTTTTTCTCTTTTTAATTAAATAATTTTACTTAATTGTACTAATTGCAAAATTTATCATATATCTATAGTAGAATATTAATTTTTAAGCACTTTTCAAAAAATTTTTGAAAAAAAAGTGCTGATTAGTATCACTTTGTCCGTCCGGCCGTCAGTTGACTTGTTTACAAAACTTCTATGAAGACAGAAAACTGAAATTTTATATGTTCAGATCTCAACTAGAAACCTATTTCCGTAGATGAAAATTTTTATCTATCTTCCCCCCCCCCCCCCAAAAGTTATAGCCAACAAACTCCTAAAACTGTCATTTTTCAATTACTTATTACAGCGAAACTATAAGCATTTTTTAAATTTTGCAAACGCAGAGAAAAAGTGGGTTACTTCTTCTACTAAATCCATTCTTACTTAAATCCGCTTTTTCAAAATTTTTGATATTGGATTTCTTCTAGACTGAAAGGTTTAGCAAGGTTTTTATGAACTTTTGGCTACCAACAACTAGTTTATTTCATTAGAAGAAAATTTTTTTCCACCTACACCTCCTCTCAAGTTATCGTCACGCAAAACTTGTTAAATTTGAATTTTTGGCACCTTATATTTCGGAAACTGCATGCTTTTTCAAATATTTGTAAGTGCAGAAAGCTAACTGCAAATACCATGCCATTAAAAAATATAATTATTTTTCTTAACTCAAGAAATTAATCCTTAAATTTGAGCATTATTTTAACGCCGCTTTCAAAATTTCAAAAATTATGTCAAAAATTTAATACATTGCTCATCGTAAATATATGCAATTTTTTAAATACATTCGTATATGAATAAAACTAATTTTAATCATTCTTGTGCTGAAATTCACACTGTTCAAACGTATATAAAAACAAATGAGAAGGTAACAAAAAAAACAAATTAGTAGTAAAAATTTTGAATTTCTCAATTTTTTTTAATTATTTTTATGATAAAAAAAGAAACTGATGTGATCAGCACATAACTATAAATGCAAATAATTAGAAAAATGCAAATTTGGGTCTTAATAAAGTTTCTTCTTATCCTACCTGAATTCACTGAAATGCTCGTCAGTTGGTTTCGGTAACAGCCAGAATTCAATCATCAAATTTCATCATTTCCTTCCGTAGATATGGCACAAAATGTAAAACCGGCCCCTGTACTAGTTTCCTAGCTCTGAGTTTTCCAAGAATGAATATATAAAATTTACTTATTATATATATTTATTTATTTAGAATGAATATATAAAACTTGCTTTATTACAAAGAATTTAAATATTAAATTTCAATTAAATCGGTTGACTATTTATTTTTATATACAGAAAAAAGTTTATTTGGCCCGTCGTAAACGTCCAGTTGTTGGTGTCTGATTTCTTTCAAAAGTTAGAAGGTTTCGGGGACGGTCGAGCAGAGCTTATACATATATGAAATTTGAAGTAAATCGGTTGAATATTTTCTTCAAAATGGTCAAAAATCTAAAAGAGGCACGCTAAAAAGTGGAGTTCCCGAGACCTCATATATACCAAAAGTTGATCAATCCGCAACCTGCACGAAATAAACTTACTTTTAAAATTTCATCAAAATTGGTTCAGCTGAACTTAAGAAAGACGCGTGCAGACACAGGCCGACAGACCTACAGGTTGCTAAAATGGTTTATTAACACTTTGCTGCCATTTCCTTCAAAATTCTTCAAAAAGTCGCAATTGATCATTTCACATTTACTCCAAAATCAGACAAAAAAATAATATATGTATTAAAATGATTAAAAAATTCATATACTCCTGAAGAAATACTACTGCTAAAAAGCTATGAAACACTAAACACTAAATTCGAAAAAGTTACGCGATTAATTACTAAATATTCTATTGAAAATGAAATTAAACTACCGCATTACATAGTACAAGCTGCCTCTGGTAGTTTGATTAGCGCAATTGAAAAAATACGAGGTATTGATCATCAAATTGTACGCTTTGAAAAAATATATAAACAAAGTATTTCGCAAAGTACTAGATGCCCACCATTTTCACATTCAGCCGCTAACTGCTTTATGCAATTTCGTTGTGTGAAATGTGGGGAAAATTACCCAACTGGAGAATGCATGATCACTCCAGAAGATCCAAAAGAAAAATTATTCTGCATGTTATGCGAAAAATATGGCCATCCTGCTTTTTATAGGAACTATCCTATATATACGAAAAAACTTAAAATTCTAGAAAAAATTATAATAAAAATTTTTTTTTTTTTATTATTGGTGTGAAAAGAAAACTTTCTTTTATTCGGAATAAAATACTTTTATTTTTCGCTAATATATTTCGTGCGCTACATACGCACTTTATCAAAGCTGATTTTCTTCTAATTAAGACAACAAACAATAAAAATTGAAATCTATTAAAATTAGGAATATTATACCTGACTTAATCTAGAATTTGATTATTTATTTATTTTTTTTTTGTTATTATTTACAAACTAAATTTATACCTGTTTTAAACCTTAAAACTGGTCAAATAATTAATTTAAAGAGCTAAGTAGCCGCGTTACCTTCGTCCGTGTTTAGTAGGCAGTCCTTGTTTGATTGGTATATCTGCATGCTTTCATGAACTTCCCTCCTGTGTTTTCTTACCTCTTTTAATACCTTTAAGTTATCTTCCGTGATTATGTGATCCGTTTCATAAATGTGTTTTGCAACCATAGAATTGAAAATCCGGTTAAATCCTACTCTCCTTGCACGTTTTATTTCACTTAAATGTTCCTTAAGTCTTGTTGTAACGGGTCTCTTCGTTTGTCCTATGTAAAATTTATCGCAATTATTACAATTGATTTTGTACACACCGCATCTTTCATGTATCTTCAATTTATCCTTAGCCGAATTTAACAAACTCCTAAGTTGATATTTACTATTGGTTTCCGATGTCCGAATATTGTGTTTCCTTAGTTGTTTATTTATTAAGTTTGTACAGTGATGATCAAAACTTAAAGATGCCCATGTTGTTCTTTGTTCTTCCAATATCCTGTTCTGTTTAAACAATGTAGTCATACTCTCCTGCTCAATTTTTCGTTTTTTTTTCCTAATGAGTTTGTTAATACGTTCAGTAGAATAACCGTTCTTCACAGCCGTGTCCAAAATGAAGCTTACTTCTGATCTATAGTTGTGTCTGTCCATCGGTGTGGTTAGCATTCTATGGATCATAGAGTTGAACGCTGCCATTTTATGTTTCGTTGAATGGTACGAGTCCTTTGGAATGCATCTTTGTGTTGTTGTTTTCTTCCTATATATCTTGAATCCAATTTTTTCAGATTATCTTTTCACCAGTATGTCCAAAAAAGGTAACACTCCATTTTCCTCAATTTCGAATGTAAATTCGGTGTTTCTATGTAATTTGTTGATGCATCTGTTTATATTCTCCAGTTCTTCCTTGTTCACTATCGCGAAGACGTCATCAACATACCGCATCCATACTCTAGGCATCAGGGAATCCTCCTCCATTCTTTTTTCCAATTTAGACATAAATAATTCTGCGATAAATGGTGAAAGTGGATTGCACGGATATGTCTGACCTATAACTGAACATACAACTGCCAAGTTTCATCAATCTGACTTTATTATTTTTCCAAATATTTAAAATTTAAACAATTCCACTAAAACTTCGCTAACATATCTGATCTATAATTGGACACACAACTGCCAAGTTTCATGAATTTGACTTTATTATATTTTTCCAAATATTTAAAATTAGCTTTTACCGCCCGAACCGGTGCAGCTATCTCATTAAAATTATTAGAGCATATGTAGAATATGATTGGACACATGTATACAAAATTTTATATTTGTACCTTTATTAGTTTTTGAAATAATTAAAATAAACTCTTTGAGTTTTATAGCAGCTACCCGAACCCGTTGTCCGAATTGGTCCAATAACAATAGGGTTCGTCCTTGGCACAAAAGAAGTGAAAGTTTGGTGTCGATTGCATTATTCGTGAGTTATCGTGCAATCGGACGGACGGACATGCCTAAATCAACGCAGAATTTTACGCTGAGCAAGAATATATATATATGTCCATACCGCAGATAACTCCTTCAAGTAGTTACAAACTCCATACCAAAGTTAATATACCCTTCACGAAGTGCATGGTATAAAAAGTTGAAAACTTATGAATAATATATCTCTTTTAGAACCTTTGCCCTCCATATTTGGAAAGAAAAAACGTTTATACCACAGAATTTCAAGTTTTTTATTTTACTACTAAAGTTTCCTTTATACGTGCTTATCATACGCAGTAGAAACGCAAACACAGCTCTTAAAACTTTCTGCTGCTTTTATTTTAAACAGTATGTATAGTCGTGAATTCAGGTTTACAACACATTTCTTAGAGAAGGGAATTAAATACTTTTAAGCTCTCATAAATATCTATATCTCACTAATTATACTAATTCATTAATTTCAAGCTCAAGTAACAACAATAAAAGTAATTCAACCGAAAGTATAAAACAGCCTAAAAGTACACTAAAACTTAAAATAATCTAAAAATATACAGAAAGAAATTTAGATCCTGCGGGTAAAAATGAGAAGTTTTACAATAAATTTTTTTAAAACTTGGCTATTTTAAATAGCTTTAGAAAGAAATGACATTCTTTCTTAATTTAAAACTCAATAAGATCGGACGTGTTTTTGTTCTTTATAACAATAAATACATAATTAAAAATTTTTTTTAGTAAAAATTTTTTAACTGAATTAACTATTAAAAAAAATTTTTTAAAGTAAAATTACCTTGGGACGTATTCACGTATTATATTTTATTTGCTGCCATTAACATTTCTTTAGTAATTTACATTTCGTTGTACCTACAATCATGAGTAACAAATGCGACATCACTTCTTGCACCGTTTATGACAACAAATCGAAAATGGTGAAGTGCAGAGCTTTTTGCGGGAGACAAGTACATGGAGTGTGCATCGGGGCTGATAGGGATTGGTACCATCCCTCCTTGGATCTATTTTTCATATGTAAGGACTGCCAGGACGTTGAAGTACAATTAAGAACGCTTCATGACAGATTGCTCGCCGCCATCTCAAAGCTAGACGACAACAAAAGAGGTATAGCTCAAAAGTCACTTAGTATAATAGACGCTAACTCCGCTAACTTCGTCGAGATGGCTAAGTCATTTGATAATGTTAACAGCTTGTTATCAAGTCATGCAAATGCCTCTATTGAAAAACTGAATGAGGTGAAAGAAAGCATTCTTCGCGTGGTCAGAGATAAGCTAAGCAATCTTAAAGATGTACTTACGATTGCAGTTGAAGAGAAGGTGAAAATTGTTAATTCCCAATCAACTGAGGTTCTAAAACAATCAATAAAAGACCTCCATGATGATAACGTAGTTCTAGCGAAGAGGGTGGACTCGCTATATGTGTATATCAATGAGTCCCCTCTAAAAGCAATCCAAGATTTACAAGAACAACTGGATAGCCTAAAGGAGTTGATGAGCGACTACAATAAAAGAAATGATGCCCATGTTCCGAACATGAATACATTGAGTTTATTTGACGAGACTGCTAGTGTAAATCATGCCAATGTTACAATACAATCTAAACAAAAAGCATCCACTCCGAATGTGTCCACTACAATCGATGCAGTGTTCAGACTTGGTACAAAGTGGTCTACACAGGATTGGGATTTTCATATCAATAAAATTAAGAACAATCATGACTCGTCGAGCAAATCACGGCACCAGAAATCATCGAGATGTTGGGCCAAGTGGAGTAGACGGTTCAAAGGGAGAACGCTCTGTGAAGATCAGCTGGTGAGCAATGATATAAGTAGCTATAAGAATAATAATAATAATAAGAATAATAATAATAATGATAATAATAATAATAATAATAATAATAATAATAATAATAATAATATTAATAATAGTAATAACAATAATAATAACAATATTATTAATAACAACAATAATAACAATAATAATAATAATGATAAGAATAATATAACTAATGTTAAGAAAAATAATGCTAACCATAACAGCTTTAATAAATTGAATCATAAAAAAAATAGAAATCATAAGGTTAGGAATTCAAAAAGCAAAGTCAGTAGTTGCAATAAAAGAACCGGTAAAAACAGTACTAATAATATTAGCAAAAAAGACAACAGAAACCCCAATAACACCCGAAGCAATAATAATAATAATAATAATAATAAAAAAAATAGTAACAATATTCATAATAAAAATAATAATAGTAACAACAACAAAAACAACATCAACAACAACAAAAACAACAAAAACAATAAGTATCATAATAATAACGGTATTAATAGTAATAATAATAATAACAATAATAGTATCAATAACAATAATCACAACAATAATAATGATAATAATAGCAATATTAATGATAATAATAATAATATTAATAGTAATGATAATAATAATAACATTAATAACAATAACAATAATATTTGCAATGACAATAAGAGTAATAATATTAATAATGATGTTGTTATTAATCACAATAATGATAATAACAATAATGTTAGTGTGAGTATCAATAATATAAATGATACGAATACCAATAACAACAATGATAATAACAATAATATTAATAATAATAATAATCATAATAATATCAATAATAATAGTAATGATATTAATAGTCATCGTAATAAGAATAATGATAGTAATAATATTAATAGTGATAATGTTATTAAAAATAGTAAGAATAACTATCCTAATTTTGTTCATGGGGGTATTTTCACGGGTTCTTCTTCTGTATTAGCTAGTGGACAGGCATCTGGCATTTCTAGTAACCCAGCTATTCCTGTAAAATCGTTTTCGGCGCCTGTAACTCAAAGTATTGCCAACCCGCTTCTTCCTCCTATAGTGCGTATGACAAAAAAAGCGGCTGAAGAGGGCGACAGCGTTTACGTATTATCGCGATTTAGAGATCGAGCCGTGTATGACAATGTGAGACTTTTCCTTGCTTATTTACATGATGCCTCTGACAATGTTCATCATGAAGGTAAAACTAGGATAAGTTTGAAAGTTTTTATTGAGAGTGAGGGTCTTCCTACTGAATATGCACGTTTATCTAAATTATTTAAAAAATTTCACGAGACTCTAGATGTATCATCTCTTCAAGTTGACAAAGACTTAGAAACATACAGGAATCATATGAAAAGTAGGTGGGTTGAATACATACAACGTATGAGAGATGCAAATTATAGATTTTTTCGTTCCTCCGACTCGACGTAATAACTCTAACCTAATCCATCTGACTGATTCTGGTAATAGTTCAACAAGGTCATTAAACCAGCTTTCGTTATATTACCAGAATGTAAGGGGCCTTAGGACTAAAACGAACGAAATCCATAAAAACTCTTTGTTGCTTGACTTTGATGTTTACTTATTATCTGAAACATGGTTGCATAATTCTATTGACTCATTAGAGTTGTTTGATCACTCTTATGTGGTCTTTAGGAAAGATAGACTTCTTACAGTTTCTGACAATGTAAACATACCCAAGGGTGGAGGAGTTCTTATAGCTTTGAAAAATATCTTTAACGCGTCTGAAGTTAATTTATCTCAATTCCCATCTTTGGAAGTAGTTGCTATTAAAATTCGTTTTGCCAAAAAGTCCTTGTTTTTTATTTGTTGTTATATTCCTCCTAACTCTTTGTGTGAAACTTATCACAATTTAGTGGAGGCTGTTGATTACATTTCGTCTCTGGCTAATGCAGAGGATGACTTAATTATCTGTGGTGATTTTAATTTACCTCATATTTCATGGAAATCAGTCGATGAGGAAAATTACATGACGCCAGCTTATATATCTTCTAATGCTGAAGCAACACTTATTGACGGTTTTAATTCTTATGATTTACAACAAATTTCCAACACTTTTAATTCTAGTGGTAGAATGCTTGACCTTATCTTTACTTCTGATTGGGTTAATGCCTTTCACTCTCCTATTTTCACGCCTTTAACTAAAATTGACAACTATCACCCTCCGATAGGATTTAGCTATAACTATGATAGTCCTATAAACTCTCAGCCTAATATATCATTTGGATATAATTTTGCTAGAGCTGATTTTGTAGGTCTAAATAATTATTTCTTTACGGTGGATTTCGAGACATTACTTTGTAATGTTCCTATTGACGAAGCAGTAAAGAAATTTTATGATGTCGTTTTACATGGTTTTGACATGTATGTTCCTAAAACGCGTAATAAGGGTATTGATTCAAGTCCGGTTTGGTTCTCAATTGAGTTGAAAAAATTGAGAAATAAAAAGAATAAGGCGTGGAGAAAATATGTTAAGACTCAGAGCTCTGAATCTTATTCTACTTTCATAAATTTATTTTATTCATTTAAACGTTTGTGTGAAGTGAGTTATAGTAATTATTTGTCAGGTTGCTCTTTGGAATTAAAGCAAAATCCCAAATCTTTCTGGAAGTTTGTTAATTCTAAAAGGAAATCTGATCAATTTCCAAACTTTATGACTTACGGTAATCAAACTACAAATGATCCACAAATAATTTCAGATTTATTTGAAAAATTTTTCTCCAGCGCTTATTCGAATAATGTTTTTAACATAAATCCGCAAAATTTTGACTACTTTCCCAACTACATTGGTCGACCCCTCCCTGAAATAGATCTATCGTCAACTAAAGTTTGTTCTTATTTGGAAGCCTTAAACAATGATTGCTTTCCGGGCCCTGATAATATTCCTGAGATTGTTTTAAAACAATGTTCTCGTGTCTTATCAAAGCCAATTTCAACTTTATTTAATAGATCTATTTCTGAAGGTACTTTTCCTAGTTGGTGGAAAACCTCTTTCATACGACCGGTGCATAAAAAGGGAGAAAAAAAGAACATTGAAAATTACCGTCCGATAGCTAAGCTTTCTAGCATCCCTAAAGTATTTGAATTAATGGTTTATGACGTAATCTACAATTATTGCTCAGAATTGGTAGTGCCAAATCAACATGGGTTTTTAAAAATGAAATCTACAGTTACTAATCTTGTTGAATGTAGTTCTAAATTTTTAAATACGATGGAGGCTGGATCCCAGACAGATGTAATTTATACCGATCTGAGCAAGGCTTTTGATTTACTACCACATAATGTAGTACTTTTTAAGCTAGAAAAGTATGGTTTTCCTCCTTTTTTCATTAAATGGATTGGTTCTTATTTGTGTAATAGGAAATATGGAGTTATTTTTCATTCATGTATCTCCAATTACTTTGTTGCAAATTCGGGTGTACCTCAGGGTAGTCATTTGGGGCCTGTTCTTTTCATTATTAGTATTAATGATGTAACACGCGTATTAAAACACAGTGATTTAAGTATTTATGCTGATGATATGAAAATTTACAGAAGAATAGACTCCGCTACTGATACCTTGCTCGTACAGCGGGACCTGGATTCTTTTGCTAATTGGTGCAACTTTAACAATCTTTCCCTTAACGTCTCTAAGTGCTCCGTAGTTAGTTACACTCGTCGTTCCGTAACTATAACTTCCAACTATGTCTTGAATAAAGCTAATCTTAACAGGGTTAGTTCTATTAAAGATTTGGGGGTTGTATTTGATGAAAAGTTGACGTTTAGACAGCACTATAACGCCGTGATTAGTAAAGCTAATTCAGTCTTAGGCTTCGTTAAGCGTTATACAAAGGAGTTTAATGATCCCTACGTTATAAAAACTTTGTTTGTGGCTTTGGTACGACCACATCTTGAACATGCAAGTCAGGTTTGGTCTTCTTCTTACCGCGACCACGTCAATAGATTGGAGGCAGTTCAAAAAAACTTTTTAAGGTATGCTCTTCGTAATTTTCATTGGGAAAACCCTATTATTCTTCATACGGAGATCGGTTATTATTACTTCAAATGAAAACACTTGAAAGTAGAAGAATTGTTCCTGATATTTTGTTTATTGTGCAAGTGTTTATGAGCCGCATAAACTTTACATATGCTTAAAATATCATAGAAGCTCAATTAAATAGTGTCACTCGTTTTCGTAATAACAAAATTTTTAATCTTCCTTTTCACCGCACAAATTATGGGAAGAATGAACCTATTTCTCGAATGTTAGTTGCTGTTAACAAATACATTTCTCGTGAGGAGTTATCGCTAACGAAGACTCAACTTAAGAATACCCTCTTTGCAAAATTACATTAGTTGTACACTTTATGAGGTCACTAACTTTTAATTATTATCATACATAATATTTATTGTACTCGAAAAATAAATTTAATAATTTTCTGACCTACATTAATAACAACTAACTTTTGCTGACTTTGCAATCTTTTGTTGTAAATGTTTTCATAATTTAAAAATTTTTTTTTAAATTATGAAAACAAAAAACGGTCGAGCTGAGCTTATATATAAAATTTCAAGTAAATCGGTTGAATATTTTCTTCAAAATGTTCAAAAATGTAAAACAGATCAATCCGTGCCATGGCGGAAATAAACTTACATATAAAATTTCATCAAAATCGGTTCAGCCGAACTTGAGATACACGCGTGCACACACAGACCGACAGACCGATAGACCGACAGGTTGCTAAAAATAGTTTATTTACACTTCTCTACTATGGAGAAGTACGTTCTCACCGAAAACTCGATATGCAAAATTTTTTTTTAAATATGCAAAATATCTTTTTTTAAATAATGTTTTATTTTGTGCTTACAATACTAATACATATTATTTTAAAGCTATAAAAAAATTACCTGATTTTATTATTTGTCAGGTAAACACCTGATGCTTGTATTTATTTTTTTCAAGAAACATAGAAAACTGTTTTGTTTTTTATTAGAATCCTTTTAACGTCGTCTTGTTACTTCTGTCTTTAATTAGTACTATAGAAACTATTCTTCTTTTTATTCGTCCAACTGCCAAAAAGTTTAGAATATTTTGTTACTGTAGTCATCATCAAAAGTGTAAAGATAGAAACACGTAGATTGGCCAGGAGGTTTTAATCTTTTTTCTTGAACATTTATATATAAATTATCAATAAAATGTTATATATACCTTCCCTTATTCGCTTATTTGCTTCCAATTTTTGCTTCCAATTTTTAATATGAAGCTGCCTTTTACAAGTTGTTACACGGGTACCACATTGAGATTCTAAAAATGTTAATTTCAGCGATATAATATAATATGTTACAAAAAAAACACATGAGATATATGAGGATAGTACTTTTCGTAAAGCTAAAACTCGAGATGGTTTCGAGCTGAAAGTATACGTAAAAATGTATAGTACAAAAACAAAAATTTCTTTGAGTATATGAAATGTAAATAATTTACCAATTGAGTAATTTTTACAAAATTTTTTATCTGGTTCTCGTCACTGTCAAAATCTTCAACTAAAATTGCATAAATTACATAATTTTCTTGTTATTTTTCAAAAATCAAAATCACATACCTAATTCAGAGTTTTTTGTACTTTCATAACTGCCTCCTAATAAATCCATTATCCTAAATTTTAACAAGATCAACCAATTCAACATAAAATATTATTTTATACAATTATTTGTGTTAATTGTTTTATTTTTATGAAATATTATATTAATTATTACGTATAGCAAAAATTGGAAGAAACGTTTTTTATTAACTTTTTTCACAATATTTTTTTTTTTGGTTATTTAACTAATATGTATTTGGACAATACGTGCTGGTTAATAATAAAAAAGAACGCTAAGAATAAGTTAAAAGAAAAGACACTTTTTTTTACTTTTTCTACATAAAAATTACTAAAATGTATACCCACATTTATTTAATATGCAAAATTTTTAAATTTACTTTTATAAAAACAAAAAACTTACTCAAGTAAATGTGGTGACAAATTAGGTACAGCGAACATTTAGAAAACTGAGAGCAGATTTTCACAGCATGAATACAAATCTTAATCTAACTCGTACTACACAATGACTCCAAATTTTTTGTGTTGTTATGCAATATATCAAATGCAGTAAGCTTATACGATAAAATAGTAGTAAAAGACTATGATCGCATGTTGTTATTTTTGACACGTACGATAAAATAATTGTGAAAAATTTTTAGCTATATTTATATGGACTTTTTGTCGTATAAACCAAAATTTGGTTGATACTACAATATAACTTAAAAGGTTTAATATTTAACGGCGTTTACAACAAAATCGCTACTAAATATCTTAAAAACTAAAATAGTTAGACAAGTGTGGAATACACCAATTGAAAAAGCTTGAAAAATTTAGCCATGTTCAATTCGTAACTCATTTTTTTTTAATTTGGATTGTACGACAGTATAACTCTGGGGTGACGATAAGTAGTATATGTTACTAATTAATATTTAACTCTGAGATTGGTAACAGTTTTTTCAAAAACGAAAGTGAAACATAGTACTAGAAATTCATAAAGATCATGTAATTTTAAAATTCATTCAAAATTTTTTGTTGTCAAACAAAAAAAATCTGATGCGGTCAGCACATAACCGACCGCATTGTGTATTGTCTAGTTAAATGAAAGTGTTACAGAATATTATAAAAATGTCTGTTAAATACTTCTTTCCAATTTTTAGGACATTAGTAAGCTTATAGTTAACATACTTAGAAAAATGTAAATTTGGCTCTTAGTAGAGTTTCGCTTTGTGCTACCCGAATTACCTGAAATGCTCGCCAGTTAGTTTCGGTAACAACCAGAACTCAAATATCAAATTTCAAGAAATTCCATCAATTTGTTCTGTGGATATGGTGAAAAATGTAAAATCGGCCCGCAAATCAGTTTCCGTGCCCTGATCTTTCCAAAAAAGATATGTGTTCATTGATTTAATATGAGGAATTCATATATTAAATTTCAATGAAATCGGTTGATTATTTCTCTTTATATACACAAAAGTGTATGTTTGGCCCGTAGTAAACGTCTAGTTGCCGATGCCTGATCTTTCCAAAAAATTTACATGTTCATTGTTTTAATACGGGGAATTCATATATTAAATTTCAATGAAATCGGTTGATTATTTCTCTTTATATACCCAAAAATGTATATTTGGCCCGTAGTAAACGCCCAGTTGCCGATGCCTGATTTCTTCCAAAACATACGAATTTTTGCGGACGGTCGAGCTGAGCTTATATATAAAATTTCAAGCAAATCGGTTGAATATTTTCTTCAAAATGTTCAAAAATGTAAAACAGGCCCGCTAAAAAGTGCAGTTCCCGAGGCCTGATATATACCAAAAGTTGATCGAGCCGTGCCATGGTGGAAGCAAACTTACATATAAAATTTCATCAAAATCGGTTCAGTCGCACTTGAGATAACCGCGTGCACACACAGACCGACAGACCGACAGACGGACATTTTTGACCATTTTGAAGAAACTATTCAACCGATTTACTTGAAATTTTATATATAAGCTCAGCTCAACCGTCCGCAAAAATTCGTATGTTTTGGAAGAAATCAGGCATCGGCAACTAGACGTTTACTACGGGCCAAATATACATTTTTGTGTATATAAAGAGAAATAATCAACCGATTTCATTGAAATTTAATATATGAACTCCTCGTATTAAAACAATGAACATATAAATTTTTTAGAAAGATCAGGGCTCGAAAACGGATTTGCGGGCCGATTTTACATTTTTCACCATTTTTAAGAAAGTATTTAACCGATTTACTTGAAATTTCATATATAAGCTTTGCTCGATCATATGCAAAAATTCCTAACTTTTGGAAGAAATCAGGCATCGGCAACTAGACGTTTACTACGGGCCAAATATACATTTTTGTGTATATAAAGAGAAATAATCAACCGATTTCATTGAAATTTAATATATGAATTCCTCGTATTAAAGCAATGAACATATAACTTTTTTGGAAAGATCAGGGCTCGAGAACTGATTTGCGGGCCGATTTTACATTTTTCACCATATCCACAGAACAAATTGATGGAATTTCTTGAAATTTGATATTTGAGTTCTGGTTGTTACCGAAACTAACTGGCGAGCCTTTCAGGGAATTCGGGTAGCACAAAGCGAAACTCTACTAAGAGCCAAATTTACATTTTTCTAAGTATGTTAACTATAAGCTTACTAATGTCCTAAAAATTGGAAAGAAGTATTTAAGAGACATTTTTATAATATTCTGTAACACTTTCATTTAACTAGACAATACACAATGCGGTCGGTTATGTGCTGACCACATCAGATTTTTTTTAATTCCATTCCATGTTAAATACAACAACAAAAAATTATTTTACTCTTACTTAACTCATTTAAAATATTTCGCTTCCTTTTGCTTTTTATTTTTGTTTATGGTAGTAAAGCAAAAAAACAAAAAAAATTTTACCACTTTTTTTAGCACTTTTCCAAAAAATTTTTGAAAAAAAAGTGCTTATTAGTTTCACTCTGTCCGTCCGTCCGTCCGTCCGTCCGTCTGTTCGTCCGTCCGTCCGTCCGTCCGTCCGTCCGTCCGTCCGTCCGTCCGTCCGTCCGTCTGTCCGTGTGTCTGTTTACAAAACTTCTACATTCTTAAAGATAGAAAGCTGAAATTTAATACGTACATAGATCTTTACTAGAAACTTATTTTCGTAGAATAAAATTTTTACCTGTCTCCCCCCCTCTAGAAGTTATACCCCCCCCAAAGCACTAAAAATGGCCTATTTTAATTATTTGTTGCAATGAAACCATAAGCATTTTTGAAATTTTACAAAAGCAGAAAGGCAGTGGCTTGCTTCCCCTACCGCGGTATACTATGGTTAAACCTTAGAAAAACAAAATGGCCGTTAAAATTTACCGTTATCTACAGTCTTTTTTTTCCAAATTTTTGATGTCGTTTTTCTTCTAGACCCCAGCCTGTAGAAGCTTGAAATTTTCGGGGCTTTTAGACATTAATAAGTTATTCATTTCGTTAGAAGAAAATTTTTTTCCATCTCCACCCCCTCTCAAGTTATGGCCTCTTGAAATTTGTAAAATTTGCATTTTTAATACCTTATATTTCTGAAACCGCAAGCTTTTTCAAATTTCTATAAACGCAAAAAGTTAACGGTAAATTCCATGACATTAAAAAATATAATTATTTTTCTTAACTCACACAATTAACCCTTAAAATCGAGCATTATGTTAACCCCTGTTTATATTAATTTTTGCTTTATTTCAAATACTGCATAAATGGTTCATCCTAAATATATGCAATCCTAGAAATAGTTTCGTTTATAAATGAAAATAATTTTAATAGTGTGGTGGACATACATAGACTGTTTTTAAAAGCAGTATTTTCACTTGTTGAAGGGAAAAGTGCTACAATACAAACCATTGGTTTGACCCAACTTTATTTTATTAGCACTTTTCCAAAAAATTTTTGAAAAAAAGTGCTTATTAGTTTCACTCTGTTCGTCCGTCCGTCCGTCCGTCCGTCTGTATGTACGTATGTAGTTAGAATTTTATTTTTATTGTTCCAAACGAAAAACTGTAAAATGCTAAATTTTAATACATTCATATATACATATATATATTTGAATACAATTATTATTTTATTTTAACCTAAACCTTTTCTTTATTTGAGAAATTTATTTCTATATGTTCACCCGCAGTTTTAAAAAACTAGGTATACATTCATAATTATGTATGTTTGCATTTATAATTTTATTTCTAATTTTTAAAACAGCAAAATTTCAAAATTTTCGATTCTAATACATTCATACGTTCATATGTTGGAACGAAAAATTTTAAAATCTTCAATTCTAATCCATTCATATATACATACACACATATATTCATATACACATAATACATATATTTTTACATACATAAATTATTATTTTGTTTTTGACTAAACCTTTTCTTTATGTTTAAAATTCAATCCTATATGTTTACCCACAGTTTAAAAAAAAACAGGTATCCATTCATAATTATGTATGTTTGCATTTATAATTTTATTTCTAATTTTTCCAACAGCAAAATTTTAAAATTTTCGATTCTAATACATTCATATGTACATACGTTCATATGTTGGAACGAAAAATATTAAAATCTTCAATTCTAAAACTTTCATATATACATACATACATATATGCATACATGTAGGATTGATAAATAAAATAATTAATTTGCAAATTTTCGCAATTCTTCTGAGATTTATAATTTTTAAATTTTAATTTAATTCTTCTTAAATGCTGAGCAGAACAAAGACCTCCAACTACCACTTTTCAACTTCACTTGTTCTAGGTACTCGATCGACTGTACTTTATCATATAAAAAAACCAGTTAATCCTAAAAAAGCCTGAATATTCTTTATGTTCTTTGGTTGTGGAAAATTTTTGACAGCTTTAATCTTTTCTTCTGATGGACTCAGCTTGCCATTGGATATCACATGACCCAAAAATTGTACTTCATGCTTTAGAAATTTACATTTTTTCCAATTGAACTCCAAACCATATTCGCATCCTATTTTTAAAACTTTTTTTAATTTTTCAAGATTTTCCTCTACTGATTCCGCTGAAATTATTATATCATCCATATATGTATCCATTACTTTTTCGGTTTTTAATTCTCTGAATATATTGTTTATGTATCGTAAAAATACCGAGGGCGATGTTGCTAGTCCAAAAGGTGCTACATTAAATTCAAATTGCCCTTCTGGCGTTACAAAGGCGGTATATTTTTTACAATCTTCTTTTATGGGGACGTGAAAATACCCATTTTTCAAATCTAGGGTTGAAAAAATTTTTGCGTCTTGTAAGTTATCTAGTATCTCGTCAATTAACGGTACAGGAAATCTTTCTTTAATAAGTTTTGCATTTATTTTACGATAATCAACGCAAACTCTAGCCGAACCATCTTTTTTCCTTACAACGACTACTTGCGCTGCGAACGGAGAATTTGAATGCCTAATTATATGCTTATCAAGCCACTCTTCTATTTGTTCTTTCACTACTTGTCTTTCGGTTAATGGCAATCTTCTTGGCTGACAGAATATTGGTTTATCGTCTTCTACTATTATTTCCATTTTAAAAGGGCATTTTTTTACATTTTGTACTTTGTAATTGCAAATAATATCCTTCACTTCGTTTTCAAATTTATCGGGTACATCAATATTGGGTTGATTATCGATCAAAATATTCATTATAATATTTTCTTCTTCTTGAATTTTATTAAACTTTGGAATTCCGTGCTCAAATATTACCCTAAAATTTTTCATAATATCGCTACCTATTATTGCATCGTATTTAATTACATTATCTGGTACAACCATAATATTTTCAACAAAATTTATATTATCGATTTCAAATGTTACCTTAATACTTCCTATAGTGTAAGTTTTCATATCACCTAGACCACAAAGTTCCATTCTTCTTTTGACCAGATTTATTCCACTTAAACGTTTAGCAGCTTTCTATGTAATTAATGAAATATGTGCCCCGCTATCAATAAGAGCTAAAAATATTTTGTCGTTAATTTGTATATTCTTGCAATTGGTTTGAATTATATTTATAATATTTTTTTGACAATTTGTCGAAATATGCCCTTTTTGGTTGCATTTAAAGCACTTTGGTAACTCTTTGCAATTTTTTCTAAGATGATCTTTTGAACCACAATTATAACAATGCATGTCCGTTTTTTGAGGCTGTTTTATTTTAGAAAAATATCTATTATTTTGAAAATTCTTTTTATTCCATGCTGTTAAAAATTTATCGTACTGTTCGTATTTTTCTTTTAATTCGTTTATCGATTTCGCGCCATATAACATAACCTTGTGCTCTTCACGGCCATATATACCATTAATAATGTACTGTACCATAGATTTTTCGTCTACTTTCGCCGGTCGCCCGATTTCCATCATGTTATATACATATTCTCGGAATGATTCGCCTTTATTCATTTTTTTATTTTGTAATTTATTGTATATATCCGCTTTACATATTTCTACTTTAAATTCTTTTATCAGCTCAGATTTTAGTTCATCAAATGTTCTACACGCTACTGTTCTAGAAAAAATTTTTGCTACTTTAGATAATTTCTTTTTTAATAGTACCAGTTTTTCAATATCGTTTAAATCCACCGACGCTGCCACATTTTCAAAATCAGCGAACCACATTTCAATTGGTATTTTATTTTCCTCACCAGAAAATTCCTCTATTAAATATTCTATATCCTTAATTTGAACCTTCGTCACCATATTTTTGGCATCAGTTTTATTTTCTTCCTTGTTAAAAGTACTGGTGCTCAGCAAATCAGAATTTCCATGTGCTTGGAATAATCGATCAACCAAAACTGATTTTATTCCTGTATTATCTAAATTCAACTTTCTTAATTCCGCTTGCAATTCTTTCACCGTCAATTTATTCAACTCTTCAACATTCATATCATAAAATGACCAACTTTTAATTTCCTACTTTCGCTTTCATAAAACTTCACGAAAATTTTTCTTTTACTATATGGCTTTTAGTTGAGCCCCCAAATGTAGGATTGATAAATAAAATAATTAATTTGCAAATTTTCGCAATTCTTCTGAGATTTATAATTTTTAAATTTTAATTTAATTCTTCTTAAATGCTGAGCAGAACAAAGACCTCCAACTACCACTTTTCAACTTCACTTGTTCTAGGTACTCGATCGACTGTACTTTATCATATAAAAATTTAGAAAAAAAAATAGAAAAAGCAAAAAGAAAAAAAACAAAACTAGTTTTAATTAAACTCAAAACAATATTGCTGCAGGCAATTAATATGTTGCCGGCAAATAGTCAAAGTCCTACATACATACATACATACATATGTATATATGAATAAAATTATTATTTTGTTTTTGACTAAAATTTTTCTTTATTTGAAAAATTAATTTTTGTATGTTTACTCCCATGATTTAAGAATTATGCGTTTAAAATTTAATTCTATATATTCTACAGTTTTGAATATTATTAAATTCATATAGAAAGCTTAAAAAAATTACTCAGGAAGCTTTAAAAAAAATATACATACATACATATTTATGTACTTAAAATTTTTGCGAATTTTTCCAAACTATTATAAAAATATTTTTTTGGAAATTTTCTTTAAACTTTTATAATAGCATTTATATGTTATATATTAAAAAAATCTGATGTGGTCAGCACATAACCGACCGCATTGTGTATTGTCTAGTTAAATGAAAGTGTTACAGAATATTATAAAAATGTCTGTTAAATACTTCTTTCCAATTTTTAGGACATTAGTAAGCTTATAGTTAACATACTTAGGAAAATGTAAATTTGGCTCTTAGTAGAGTTTCGCTTTGTGCTACCCAAATTCCCTGAAATGCTCGCCAGTTAGTTTCGGTAACAACCAGAACTCAAATATCAAATTTCAAGAAATTCCATCAATTTGTTCTGTGGATATGGTGAAAAATGTAAAATCGGCCCGCAAATCAGTTCTCGAGCCCTGATCTTTCCAAAAAAGTTATATGTTCATTGCTTTAATATGAGGAATTCATATATTAAATTTCAATGAAATCGGTTGATTATTTCTCTTTATATACACAAAAGTGTATGTTTGGCCCGTAGTAAACGTCTAGTTGCCGATGCCTGATCTTTCCAAAAAATTTACATGTTCATTGTTTTAATACGAGGAATTCATATGCTAAATTTCAATGAAATCGGTTGATTATTTCTCTTTATATACACAAAAATGTATATTTGGCCCGTAGTAAACGTCTAGTTGCCGATGCCTGATTTCTTCCAAAACATACGAATCTTTGCGGACGGTCGAGCTGAGCTTATATATAAAATTTCAAGTAAATCGGTTGAATATTTTCTTCAAAATGTTTAAAAATGTAAAACAGGCCCGCTAAAAAGTGCAGTTCCCGAGGTCTGATATATACCAAAAGTTGATCGATCCGTGCCATGGTGGAAACAAACTTACATATAAAATTTCATCAAAATCGGTTCAGCCGAACTTGAGATACACGCGTCCACACACAGACCGACAGACGGACAGACCGACAGAGCGACAGACCGACAGACCGACAGGTTGCTAAAAATAGTTTATTTCCACTTCCCTACTATGGAGAAGTACGTTCCCACCGAAAACTCGATATGCAAAATTTGTTGCCATCACATAACCTACCTATTGTTTACACAATACGGTCGGTAAAAAAAAATAAAACACAAAATTTAAACAAAATAAAAAAAATTTTTTTTTAAAATAATCCAAAAAAATAAAAATACGACAACATCCAGGCAAGCATTGATCCAATAACCTTCTGGCTATGAGACTACCACGCTAACCACTAGGCTACGCAGTACCTTGAATTTCCCTTAATAATTCTGTATTTTATTCATATTTCGTATAACTCTTCAAAAACCATTCTATTTTACATTATATATATATAGCTACTTCTCAGGTGGTAAAAAGTACGGGTACTTCTAGAAGGGCTAGAGACATGGGACAAAAGGCATTAGGTAGAGTTTTGCCTCTAGGGTCCCAGAAAAATCTGACATTGGAACTTTTTAGCCCCGAAATAGCTCTATTTTAAGATTTTCTGAAAAAATTTTTGTATAACAAAAGCACGTTTTTCTTTTATACTTTTTATAATTAGAAACACAAACCACGAAATAAATGATACGTTTTACGTTATTTTTATTATTAGAAACACAAACCGAGAAATAAATAATATTTGAAAATATAATGATCTCACATATTTTTGTTGCGGATAAACGAATTAATTGTCAGCTTTTATCAGACATCAGATGTTTTGTGATATCTGAATATTAATATTTCATTTGTTATTGTTTTGAACATTACGTTTCGTCAGCAAGCTTTAAAAAAATATATGTACATACAGAATATATGTATGTACGTATGTAGTTAGAATTTTATTTTTATTGTTCCAAACGGAAAACTGTAAAATGCTAAATTTTAATACATTTATATATACATACATATATTTGAATAAAATTATTATTTTGTTTTTGCCTAAACCTTTTCTTTATTTAAAAAAATTACATTCATATGTACATTTATATATTTGAATACAATTATTATTTTATTTTAACCTAAACCTTTTCTTTATTTGAGAAATTTATTTCTATATGTTCACCCGCAGTTTTAAAAAAACTAGGTATACATTCATAATAACGTGTGTTTGTGTTAATAATTTTATTTCTAATTTTTCCAACAGCAAAATTTCAAAATTTTCGATTCTAATACATTCATATGTACATACGTTCATATGTTGGAACGAAAAATTTTAAAATCTTCAATTCTAATCCATTCATATATACATACACACATGTATTCATATATACAAACATACATATATTTTTACATACATAAATTATTATTTTGTTTTTGTTTCTTTTTTAATTTTCGATTCTAATAGATTCATATGTACATACGTTCATATGTTGGAACGAAAAATTTCAAAATCTTCAATTCTAATCCATTCATATATACATACACACATATATTCATACATACATACATACATATATATGAATAAAATTATTATTTTGTTTTTGACTAAACCTTTTCTTTATTTGAAAAATTAATTTTTGTATGTTTACTCCCATGATTTAATAATTATGCGTTTAAAATTTATTTCTATATATTCTACAGTTTTGAATATTATTAAATTCATATAGAAAGCTTAAAAAAAATTACTCAGGAAGCTTTAAAAAAAATATACATACATACATATTTATGTACTTAAAATTTTTGCGAATTTTTCCAAACTATTATAAGAATATTTTTTTGGAAATTTTCTTTAAACTTTTATATAACATTTATCTGTTATATATTAAAAAAAAATAAAATACAAAATTTAAACAAAATAAAAAAAAAAAATTTTTAAAATAATCCAAAAAAAGAAAAATACAACATCCAGGCAAGCATTGATCCAATAACCTTCTGGCTATGAGACCACCACGCTAACCACTAGGCTACGCAGTACATTGAATTTCTCTTATTAATTCTATATTTTATTCATATTTCGTATAACTCTTCAAAAACCATCCTATTTTACATTATATATATATAGCTACTTCTCAGGTGGTAAAAAGTACGGGTACTTCTAGAAGGGCTAGAGACATGGGACAAAAGGCATTAGGTAGAATTTTGCCTCTAGGGTACCAGAAAAATCTGACATTGGAACTTTTTAGCCCCGAAATAGCTCTATTTTAAGATTTTCTGAAAAATTTTTTGTATAACAAAAGCACGTTTTTCTTTTATACTTTTTATAATTAGAAACACAAACCAAGAAATAAATGATACGTTTTACGTTATTTTTATTATTAGAAACACAAACCGAGAAATAAATAATATTTGAAAATGCAATGATCTCACATATATTTTAATTTCGAAAAATCGAAATAAACTTAAATAAATGTCAGATTTTATAAAAGACATCAGATGTTTTGTGGCAACTGAATATTAATGCTTCATTTGTTATTGTTTTGAATATTATGTTTCGTCAGCAAGCTTTAAAAAAATATACATACATACACAATTTATGTACGTATGTATCTACCTAAAATTTTATTTTTATTGTTCGAGCGAAAACCTGTAAAAAATGCTAAATTCCAATCCATTCATATATCCATACACACATATATTCATATATACTTATATACATAATTATAATATACATAATTATGTATATTTGCATTTATAATTTTATTTATAATTTTTCCAACAACAAAATTTCAAAATTTTCGATTCTAATACATTCATATGTACATACGTTCATATGTTGGAACGAAAAATTTTAAAATCTTCAATTCTAATCCATTCATATATCCATACACACATATATTCATATATACATTCATACACATATTTTACATACATAAATTATTATTTTGTTTTTGACTAAACATTTTCTTTATGTTTAAAATTCAATCCTATATGTTTACCCGCAGTTTAAAAAAAACAGGTATCCATTCATAATTATGTATATTTGCATTTATAATTTTATTTATAATTTTTCCAACAACAAAATTTCAAAATTTTCGATTCTAATACATTCATATGTACATACGTTCATATGTTGGAACGAAAAATTTTAAAAACTTCAATTCTAATCCATTCATATATACATACACACATATATTCATATATACATTCATACACATATTTTTACATACATAAATTATTATTTTGTTTTTGACTAAACCTTTTCTTTATTTGAGAAATTAATTTTTGTAAGTTTACCCCCATGATATAATAATTATGCGTTTAAAATTTATTTCTATTTATTCTACAGTTTTAAATATTATTAAATTCATATAGAAAGCTTAAAAAAAATTACTCAGTAAGCTTTAAAAAAATATACATACTACATACATATTTATGTACTTAAAATTTTTGCGAATTTTTCCAAACTATTATAAGAATATTTTTTTGGAAATTTTCTTTAAACTTTTATATAACATTTATCAGTTATATATTAAAAAAAAATAAAACACAAAATTTAAACAAAATAAAAAAAAAAATTTTTAAAATAATCCAAAAAAAGAAAAATACAACATCCAGGCAAGCATTGATCCAATAACCTTCTGGCTATGAGACTACCACGCTAACCACTAGGCTACGCAGTACCTTGAATTTCCCTTAATAATTCTATATTTTATTCATATATCGTATAACTCATCAAAAACCATCATATTTTACATTATATATATATAGCTACTTCTCAGGTGGTAAAAAGTACGGGTACTTCTAGAAGGGCTAGAGACATGGGACAAAAGGCATTAGGTAGAGTTTTGCCTCTAGGGTCCCAGAAAAATCTGACATTGGAACTTTTTAGCCCCGAAATAGCTCTATTTTAAGATTTTCTGAAAAAATTTTTGTATAACAAAAGCACGTTTTTCTTTTATACTTTTTATAATTAGAAACACAAACCACGAAATAAATGATACGTTTTACGTTATTTTTATTATTAGAAACACAAACCGAGAAATAAATAATATTTGAAAATATAATGATCTCACATATTTTTGTTGCGGATAAACGAATTAATTGTCAGCTTTTATCAGACATCAGATGTTTTGTGATATCTGAATATTAATATTTCATTTGTTATTGTTTTGAACATTACGTTTCGTCAGCAAGCTTTAAAAAAATATATGTACATACAGAATATATGTATGTACGTATGTAGTTAGAATTTTATTTTTATTGTTCCAAACGGAAAACTGTAAAATGCTAAATTTTAATACATTTATATATACATACATATATTTGAATAAAATTATTATTTTGTTTTTGCCTAAACCTTTTCTTTATTTAAAAAAATTACATTCATATGTACATTTATATATTTGAATACAATTATTATTTTATTTTAACCTAAACCTTTTCTTTATTTGAGAAATTTATTTCTATATGTTCACCCGCAGTTTTAAAAAAACTAGGTATACATTCATAATAACGTGTGTTTGTGTTAATAATTTTATTTCTAATTTTTCCAACAGCAAAATTTCAAAATTTTCGATTCTAATACATTCATATGTACATACGTTCATATGTTGGAACGAAAAATTTTAAAATCTTCAATTCTAATCCATTCATATATACATACACACATGTATTCATATATACAAACATACATATATTTTTACATACATAAATTATTATTTTGTTTTTGTTTCTTTTTTAATTTTCGATTCTAATAGATTCATATGTACATACGTTCATATGTTGGAACGAAAAATTTCAAAATCTTCAATTCTAATCCATTCATATATACATACACACATATATTCATACATACATACATACATATATATGAATAAAATTATTATTTTGTTTTTGACTAAACCTTTTCTTTATTTGAAAAATTAATTTTTGTATGTT
The DNA here is from genome assembly GCF_029603195.1 of Condylostylus longicornis. Taxonomy (NCBI): domain Eukaryota; kingdom Metazoa; phylum Arthropoda; class Insecta; order Diptera; family Dolichopodidae; genus Condylostylus; species Condylostylus longicornis. Next base: position 221,300 of record NW_026577985.1, read on the forward strand.
TACTCCCATGATTTAATAATTATGCGTTTAAAATTTATTTCTATATATTCTACAGTTTTGAATATTATTAAATTCATATAGAAAGCTTAAAAAAAATTACTCAGGAAGCTTTAAAAAAAATATACATACATACATATTTATGTACTTAAAATTTTTGCGAATTTTTCCAAACTATTATAAGAATATTTTTTTGGAAATTTTCTTTAAACTTTTATATAACATTTATCTGTTATATATTAAAAAAAAATAAAATACAAAATTTAAACAAAATAAAAAAAAAAAATTTTTAAAATAATCCAAAAAAAGAAAAATACAACATCCAGGCAAGCATTGATCCAATAACCTTCTGGCTATGAGACCACCACGCTAACCACTAGGCTACGCAGTACATTGAATTTCTCTTATTAATTCTATATTTTATTCATATTTCGTATAACTCTTCAAAAACCATCCTATTTTACATTATATATATATAGCTACTTCTCAGGTGGTAAAAAGTACGGGTACTTCTAGAAGGGCTAGAGACATGGGACAAAAGGCATTAGGTAGAATTTTGCCTCTAGGGTACCAGAAAAATCTGACATTGGAACTTTTTAGCCCCGAAATAGCTCTATTTTAAGATTTTCTGAAAAATTTTTTGTATAACAAAAGCACGTTTTTCTTTTATACTTTTTATAATTAGAAACACAAACCAAGAAATAAATGATACGTTTTACGTTATTTTTATTATTAGAAACACAAACCGAGAAATAAATAATATTTGAAAATGCAATGATCTCACATATATTTTAATTTCGAAAAATCGAAATAAACTTAAATAAATGTCAGATTTTATAAAAGACATCAGATGTTTTGTGGCAACTGAATATTAATGCTTCATTTGTTATTGTTTTGAATATTATGTTTCGTCAGCAAGCTTTAAAAAAATATACATACATACACAATTTATGTACGTATGTATCTACCTAAAATTTTATTTTTATTGTTCGAGCGAAAACCTGTAAAAAATGCTAAATTCCAATCCATTCATATATCCATACACACATATATTCATATATACTTATATACATAATTATAATATACATAATTATGTATATTTGCATTTATAATTTTATTTATAATTTTTCCAACAACAAAATTTCAAAATTTTCGATTCTAATACATTCATATGTACATACGTTCATATGTTGGAACGAAAAATTTTAAAATCTTCAATTCTAATCCATTCATATATCCATACACACATATATTCATATATACATTCATACACATATTTTACATACATAAATTATTATTTTGTTTTTGACTAAACATTTTCTTTATGTTTAAAATTCAATCCTATATGTTTACCCGCAGTTTAAAAAAAACAGGTATCCATTCATAATTATGTATATTTGCATTTATAATTTTATTTATAATTTTTCCAACAACAAAATTTCAAAATTTTCGATTCTAATACATTCATATGTACATACGTTCATATGTTGGAACGAAAAATTTTAAAAACTTCAATTCTAATCCATTCATATATACATACACACATATATTCATATATACATTCATACACATATTTTTACATACATAAATTATTATTTTGTTTTTGACTAAACCTTTTCTTTATTTGAGAAATTAATTTTTGTAAGTTTACCCCCATGATATAATAATTATGCGTTTAAAATTTATTTCTATTTATTCTACAGTTTTAAATATTATTAAATTCATATAGAAAGCTTAAAAAAAATTACTCAGTAAGCTTTAAAAAAAATATACATACTACATACATATTTATGTACTTAAAATTTTTGCGAATTTTTCCAAACTATTATAAGAATATTTTTTTGGAAATTTTCTTTAAACTTTTATATAACATTTATCAGTTATATATTAAAAAAAAATAAAACACAAAATTTAAACAAAATAAAAAAAAAAATTTTTAAAATAATCCAAAAAAAGAAAAATACAACATCCAGGCAAGCATTGATCCAATAACCTTCTGGCTATGAGACTACCACGCTAACCACTAGGCTACGCAGTACCTTGAATTTCCCTTAATAATTCTATATTTTATTCATATATCGTATAACTCATCAAAAACCATCATATTTTACATTATATATATATAGCTACTTCTCAGGTGGTAAAAAGTACGGGTACTTCTAGAAGGGCTAGAGACATGGGACAAAAGGCATTAGGTAGAGTTTTGCCTCTAGGGTCCCAGAAAAATCTGACATTGGAACTTTTTAGCCCCGAAATAGCTCTATTTTAAGATTTTCTGAAAAAATTTTTGTATAACAAAAGCACGTTTTTCTTTTATACTTTTTATAATTAGAAACACAAACCACGAAATAAATGATACGTTTTACGTTATTTTTATTATTAGAAACACAAACCGAGAAATAAATAATATTTGAAAATATAATGATCTCACATATTTTTGTTGCGGATAAACGAATTAATTGTCAGCTTTTATCAGACATCAGATGTTTTGTGATATCTGAATATTAATATTTCATTTGTTATTGTTTTGAACATTACGTTTCGTCAGCAAGCTTTAAAAAAATATATGTACATACAGAATATATGTATGTACGTATGTAGTTAGAATTTTATTTTTATTGTTCCAAACGGAAAACTGTAAAATGCTAAATTTTAATACATTTATATATACATACATATATTTGAATAAAATTATTATTTTGTTTTTGCCTAAACCTTTTCTTTATTTAAAAAAATTACATTCATATGTACATTTATATATTTGAATACAATTATTATTTTATTTTAACCTAAACCTTTTCTTTATTTGAGAAATTTATTTCTATATGTTCACCCGCAGTTTTAAAAAAACTAGGTATACATTCATAATAACGTGTGTTTGTGTTAATAATTTTATTTCTAATTTTTCCAACAGCAAAATTTCAAAATTTTCGATTCTAATACATTCATATGTACATACGTTCATATGTTGGAACGAAAAATTTTAAAATCTTCAATTCTAATCCATTCATATATACATACACACATGTATTCATATATACAAACATACATATATTTTTACATACATAAATTATTATTTTGTTTTTGTTTCTTTTTTAATTTTCGATTCTAATAGATTCATATGTACATACGTTCATATGTTGGAACGAAAAATTTCAAAATCTTCAATTCTAATCCATTCATATATACATACACACATATATTCATACATACATACATACATATATATGAATAAAATTATTATTTTGTTTTTGACTAAACCTTTTCTTTATTTGAAAAATTAATTTTTGTATGTTTACTCCCATGATTTAATAATTATGCGTTTAAAATTTATTTCTATATATTCTACAGTTTTGAATATTATTAAATTCATATAGAAAGCTTAAAAAAAATTACTCAGGAAGCTTTAAAAAAAATATACATACATACATATTTATGTACTTAAAATTTTTGCGAATTTTTCCAAACTATTATAAGAATATTTTTTTGGAAATTTTCTTTAAACTTTTATATAACATTTATCTGTTATATATTAAAAAAAAATAAAATACAAAATTTAAACAAAATAAAAAAAAAAAATTTTTAAAATAATCCAAAAAAAGAAAAATACAACATCCAGGCAAGCATTGATCCAATAACCTTCTGGCTATGAGACCACCACGCTAACCACTAGGCTACGCAGTACATTGAATTTCTCTTATTAATTCTATATTTTATTCATATTTCGTATAACTCTTCAAAAACCATCCTATTTTACATTATATATATATAGCTATTTCTCAGGTGGTAAAAAGTACGGGTACTTCTAGAAGGGCTAGAGACATGGGACAAAAGGCATTAGGTAGAATTTTGCCTCTAGGGTACCAGAAAAATCTGACATTGGAACTTTTTAGCCCCGAAATAGCTCTATTTTAAGATTTTCTGAAAAATTTTTTGTATAACAAAAGCACGTTTTTCTTTTATACTTTTTATAATTAGAAACACAAACCAAGAAATAAATGATACGTTTTACGTTATTTTTATTATTAGAAACACAAACCGAGAAATAAATAATATTTGAAAATGCAATGATCTCACATATATTTTAATTTCGAAAAATCGAAATAAACTTAAATAAATGTCAGATTTTATAAAAGACATCAGATGTTTTGTGGCAACTGAATATTAATGCTTCATTTGTTATTGTTTTGAATATTATGTTTCGTCAGCAAGCTTTAAAAAAATATACATACATACACAATTTATGTACGTATGTATCTACCTAAAATTTTATTTTTATTGTTCGAGCGAAAACCTGTAAAAAATGCTAAATTCCAATCCATTCATATATCCATACACACATATATTCATATATACTTATATACATAATTATAATATACATAATTATGTATATTTGCATTTATAATTTTATTTATAATTTTTCCAACAACAAAATTTCAAAATTTTCGATTCTAATACATTCATATGTACATACGTTCATATGTTGGAACGAAAAATTTTAAAATCTTCAATTCTAATCCATTCATATATCCATACACACATATATTCATATATACATTCATACACATATTTTACATACATAAATTATTATTTTGTTTTTGACTAAACATTTTCTTTATGTTTAAAATTCAATCCTATATGTTTACCCGCAGTTTAAAAAAAACAGGTATCCATTCATAATTATGTATATTTGCATTTATAATTTTATTTATAATTTTTCCAACAACAAAATTTCAAAATTTTCGATTCTAATACATTCATATGTACATACGTTCATATGTTGGAACGAAAAATTTTAAAAACTTCAATTCTAATCCATTCATATATACATACACACATATATTCATATATACATTCATACACATATTTTTACATACATAAATTATTATTTTGTTTTTGACTAAACCTTTTCTTTATTTGAGAAATTAATTTTTGTAAGTTTACCCCCATGATATAATAATTATGCGTTTAAAATTTATTTCTATTTATTCTACAGTTTTAAATATTATTAAATTCATATAGAAAGCTTAAAAAAAATTACTCAGTAAGCTTTAAAAAAAATATACATACTACATACATATTTATGTACTTAAAATTTTTGCGAATTTTTCCAAACTATTATAAGAATATTTTTTTGGAAATTTTCTTTAAACTTTTATATAACATTTATCAGTTATATATTAAAAAAAAATAAAACACAAAATTTAAACAAAATAAAAAAAAAAATTTTTAAAATAATCCAAAAAAAGAAAAATACAACATCCAGGCAAGCATTGATCCAATAACCTTCTGGCTATGAGACTACCACGCTAACCACTAGGCTACGCAGTACCTTGAATTTCCCTTTATAATTCTATATTTTATTCATATTTCGTATAACTCTTCAAAGCCATCCTATTTTACATTATATATATATAGCTACTTCTCAGGTGGTAAAAAGTACGGGTACTTCTAGAAAGGCTAGAGACATGGGACAAAAGGCATTAGATAGAGTTTTGCCTCTAGGGTCCCAGAAAAAGCAAGATTATACCCGCCCTCCCCCTTCACCCCCTCCCAAGATGTTTTATAACCGTTTTTTACAAAATGGTTTTACATCCTGTAGGGGTAATTTTTTACTTACTTTTGGAAGTATTAATATTGTATATAAATTCATTTTTGGAAGTGTGAGTTATAACAAAAAATGAAAACTTTCTTAAGAAAATTGTTTTAATAAAATCTACATTGTTTTATAATAAGTGTGTACATATGAATTTAGTTGTGCATTCTTTTCGGGATCTGTTGCAACATGTATTAGAAAGCAAAACATAAGTTTACATTAAACTCCTTGACAATATATTTTTAGGGTAAAATTTTATAAGAAAATGTTATTCTATTGCATTAAACTTTTTACAAGTAGGGTAAAATTTTTAGAACGGAAACTCGCTGATATTGATTTGGTAAGGGTGAAGGTTTTTTAATTTCATTTTAAAAAAAATAAAATTATCAATAAAAAAAGTTCATCTGGCAAATCGCATTTTTCGGGGTTCGAACCTGGGACTTTTTGCATAGAAATCGTATGCTCTACGTATTACCCTATATACGTTAATATTGGTGTTAACTCATTCTACAGTCACGCGTTTTATTCGCATGTATTATAAACTCCAAATACATACGTGCATGAATTGTAGTAGCAAGTTATTTCATGCGTATACAGTTATTTATCGCTTAAAGTGCTTATTGTCAAAGGTATTTTACGATTTTATGCGACATAACTTCAAGTGAAGTTTTAAAATAAATTACTCAAAAGGTATTAGATCTCAAAGAAACTAATTATTTGTTTAATTATGTACTTTTTCGTAATTGGTTTTAAGAGCTTTCCTTATTTTAAGTTTTATCTTATAAAATATTAGGAAAAAAATATATTTATATGTACAAATATTACGGGTGTGTTTTTGAAGAGGAAAAAAGTAAACTCAAAATTCATCACACACAGAATGGAACACAATTTCAAAACTACAGGCATAATACTTGCAAGGCTTGCAATGCAAGCACACACGACTAGTTATATATATATAGCTACTTCTCAGGTGGTAAAAAGTACGGGTACTTCTAGAAGGGCTAGAGACATGGGACAAAAGGCATTAGGTAGAGTTTTGCCTCTAGGGTCCCAGAAAAATCTGACATTGGAACTTTTTAGCCCCGAAATAGCTCTATTTTAAGATTTTCTGAAAAAATTTTTGTATAACAAAATCACGTTTTTCTTTTATACTTTTTATAATTAGAAACACAAACCACGAAATAAATGATACGTTTTACGTTATTTTTATTATTAGAAACACAAACCGAGAAATAAATAATATTTGAAAATATAATGATCTCACATATTTTTGTTGCGGATAAACGAATTAATTGTCAGCTTTTATCAGACATCAGATGTTTTGTGATATCTGAATATTAATATTTCATTTGTTATTGTTTTGAACATTACGTTTCGTCAGCAAGCTTTAAAAAAATATATGTACATACAGAATATATGTATGTACGTATGTAGTTAGAATTTTATTTTTATTGTTCCAAACGGAAAACTGTAAAATGCTAAATTTTAATACATTTATATATACATACATATATTTGAATAAAATTATTATTTTGTTTTTGCCTAAACCTTTTCTTTATTTAAAAAAATTACATTCATATGTACATTTATATATTTGAATACAATTATTATTTTATTTTAACCTAAACCTTTTCTTTATTTGAGAAATTTATTTCTATATGTTCACCCGCAGTTTTAAAAAAACTAGGTATACATTCATAATAACGTGTGTTTGTGTTAATAATTTTATTTCTAATTTTTCCAACAGCAAAATTTCAAAATTTTCGATTCTAATACATTCATATGTACATACGTTCATATGTTGGAACGAAAAATTTTAAAATCTTCAATTCTAATCCATTCATATATACATACACACATGTATTCATATATACAAACATACATATATTTTTACATACATAAATTATTATTTTGTTTTTGTTTCTTTTTTAATTTTCGATTCTAATAGATTCATATGTACATACGTTCATATGTTGGAACGAAAAATTTCAAAATCTTCAATTCTAATCCATTCATATATACATACACACATATATTCATACATACATACATACATATATATGAATAAAATTATTATTTTGTTTTTGACTAAACCTTTTCTTTATTTGAAAAATTAATTTTTGTATGTTTACTCCCATGATTTAATAATTATGCGTTTAAAATTTATTTCTATATATTCTACAGTTTTGAATATTATTAAATTCATATAGAAAGCTTAAAAAAAATTACTCAGGAAGCTTTAAAAAAAATATACATACATACATATTTATGTACTTAAAATTTTTGCGAATTTTTTCAAACTATTATAAGAATATTTTTTTGGAAATTTTCTTTAAACTTTTATATAACATTTATCTGTTATATATTAAAAAAAAATAAAATACAAAATTTAAACAAAATAAAAAAAAAAAAATTTTAAAATAATCCAAAAAAAGAAAAATACAACATCCAGGCAAGCATTGATCCAATAACCTTCTGGCTATGAGACCACCACGCTAACCACTAGGCTACGCAGTACATTGAATTTCTCTTATTAATTCTATATTTTATTCATATTTCGTATAACTCTTCAAAAACCATCCTATTTTACATTATATATATATAGCTACTTCTCAGGTGGTAAAAAGTACGGGTACTTCTAGAAGGGCTAGAGACATGGGACAAAAGGCATTAGGTAGAGTTTTGCCTCTAGGGTACCAGAAAAAGCAAGAATTCCACCTGCCCGCTCTCCCCCTTCACCCCCTCCAAAGATAGTTTGGTCCATTTTTTTACAAAATGGTACTACATCCTTATGGGGGTAATGTTTGTATAATTTTGATGGCATATATATTCGTAATAAGTTAAATTCTATAAGTGTGAGTTATAACAAGAAAACAAAAAATTAATAATATCTACATATAGTTTTATAGCATGTACGATTACATACACATTTACTTATATACATATGTATTCTTTTGCGATTTGCTACAAAGGTATAATCAATTATACTAAGGAACAATCGGAAAGTAATCGATACAGCATTGATATGCAATCATGTAAAAGACCTGTATGAAAATGTTTTAACAAAGTTTGGTGCCCAAAAATGCCAAAAATACGCATAGAAATCGTATGCAATACGTATTACCTTATATACGTTAGAATTGGTGTTAACTCATTCTACAGTCACGCGTTTTATTCGCATGTATTATAAACTTCAAATACATACGTGCATGAATTGTAGTTTATAATTAACAATAATTTATGGCTTAAAGTGTTTATTGTGAAAGGTATTTTACGATTTTATGCGACATAACTCAAAGTGAAGTTTTAAAATAAATTACTCAAAAGGTATTAGATTTCAGAGGAACTAATTATTTGTTTAATTATGTATTTTTGGGTAATTATTTCTCAGAACTTTTTTATTTTAAGTTTTAAGTTTTATCTTATTATTTATCAGGAAAAAACATATCTATATGTATATTATGGGTGTGTTTTTGAAGAAATAAAGTAAACTTAAAATATCTCAGCCACAGAATGGAACACAATTTCAAAACTACAGGCATCATACTTGCAAGGCTTGCAATGCAAGCACACACGACTAGTTATATATATATAGCTACTTCTCAGGTGGTAAAAAGTACGGGTACTTCTAGAAGGGCTAGAGACATGGGACAAAGGGCATTAGATAGAGTTTTGCCTCCAGGGTCCCAGAAAAATCTGACATTGGAACTTTTTAGCCCCGAAATAGCTCTATTTTAAGATTATCTGAAAAAATTTTTTGTATAACAAAAGCACGTTTTTCTTTTATACTTTTTATAAATAGAAACACAAACCAAGAAATAAATGATACGTTTTACGTTATTTTTATTATTAGAAACACAAACCGAGAAATAAATAATATTTGAAAATATAATGATCTCACATATTTTTGGTTCGGATAAATGAATTAATCTTAACGTAAATAAATGTCAGCTTTTATCAGACATCAGATGTTTTGTGACATCTGAATATTAATATTTCATTTGTTATTGTTTTGAACATTACGTTTCGTCAGCAAGCTTTAAAAAAATATATGTACATACAGAATATATGTATGTACGTATGTAGTTAGAATTTTATTTTTATTGTTCCAAACGAAAAACTGTAAAATGCTAAATTTTAATACATTTATATGTACATACATATATTTGAATAAAATTATTATTTTGTTTTTGCCTAAACCTTTTCTTTATTTGAAAAATTACATTCATATGTACATATATATATTTGAATAAACTTATTATTTTATTTTAACCTAAACCTTTTCTTTATTTGAGAAATTTATTTCTATATGTTCACCCGCAGTTTTAAAAAAACCAGGTATACATTCATAATTATGTATGTTTGCATTTATAATTTTATTTATAATTTTTCCAACAGCAAAATTTCAAAATTTTCGATTCTAATACATTCATATGTACATACGTTCATATGTTGGAACGAAAAATTTTAAAATCTTCAATTCTAATCCATTCATATATACATACACATATATATTCATATATGCATACATACATATATTTTGACATACATAAATTATTATTTTGTTTTTGACTAAACCTTTTCTTTATTTGAGAAATTAATTTTTGTATGTTTACTCCCATGATTTAATAATTATGCGTTTAAAATTTATTTCTATATATTCTACTGTTTTGAATATTATTAAATTCATATAGAAAGCTTAAAAAAATTACTCAGGAAGCTTTAAAAAAAATATACATACATACATATTTATGTACTTAAAATTTTTGCGAATTTTTCCAAACTATTATAAGAATATTTTTTTGGAAATTTTCTATAAACTTTTATATAACATTTATCACAAAATTTAAACAAAATAAAAAAAAAATTTTTTTCAAAATAATCCAAAAAAATAAAAATACGACAACATCCAGGCAAGCATTGATTCAATAACCTTCTGGCTATGAGACTACCACGCTACCCACTAGGCTACGCAGTACCTTGAATTTCCCTTAATAATTCTATATTTTATTCATATTTCGTATAACTCTTCAAAAACCATCCTATTTTACATTATATATATATAGCTACTTCTCAGGTGGTAAAAAGTACGGGTACTTCTAGAAGGGCTAGAGACATGGGACGAAGGGCATTAGATAGAGTTTTGCCTCTAGGGTCCCAGAAAAATCTGATATTGGAACTTTTTAGCCCCGAAATAGCTCTATTTTAAGATTTTCTGAAAAAATTTTTGTATAACAAAAGCACGTTTTTCTTTTATACTTTTTATAATTAGAAACACAAACAAGAAATAAATGATACGTTTTACGTTATTTTTATTATTAGAAACACAAACCGAGAAATAAATAATATTTGAAAATACGAGTATAATGATCTCACATATTTTTGTTTCGGATAAACGAATTAATCTTAACGTAAATAAATGTCAGCTTTTATCAGACATCAGATGTTTTGTGACATCTGAATATTAATATTTCATTTGTTATTGTTTTTAACATTACGTTTCGTCAGCAAGCTTTAAAAAAATATATGTACATACAGAATATATGTATGTACGTATGTAGTTAGAATTTTATTTTTATTGTTCCAAACGGAAAACTGTAAAATGCTAAATTTTAATACATTTATATGTACATACATATATTTGAATAAAATTATTATTTTGTTTTTGCCTAAACCTTTTCTTTATTTGAAAAATTACATTCATATGTACATATATGTATATATTTGAATACAATTATTATTTTATTTTAACCTAAACCTTTTCTTTATTTGAGAAATTTATTTCTATATGTTCACCAGTTTTAAAAAAACCAGGTATACATTCATAATTATGTATGTTTGCATTTATAATTTTATTTATAATTTTTCCAACAGCAAAATTTCAAAATTTTCGATTCTAATACATTCATATGTACATACGTTCATATGTTGGAACGAAAAATTTTAAAATCTTCAATTCTAATCCATTCATATATACATACACATATATATTCATATATGCATACATACATATATTTTGACATACATAAATTATTATTTTGTTTTTGACTAAACCTTTTCTTTATTTGGGAAATTAATTTTTGTATGTTTACTCCCATGATTTAATAATTATGCGTTTAAAATTTATTTCTATATATTCTACAGTTTTGAATATTATTAAATTCATATAGAAAGCTTAAAAAAATTACTCAGGAAGCTTTAAAAAAAATATACATACATATGTACATATTTATGTACTTAAAATTTTTGCGAATTTTTTCAAACTATTATAAGAATATTTTTTTGGAAATTTTCTTTAAACTTTTATATAACATTTATCTGTTATATATTAAAAAAAAAATAAAACACGAAATTTAAATAAAATAAAACAAAAAATTTTAAAATAAGGCAAAAAAATAAAAATTTTTAGCCCCGAAATAGCTCTATTTTAAGATTTTCTTAAAAAATTTTTGTATAACAAAAGCACGTTTTTCTTTTATACCTTTTATAATTAGAAACACAAACCAAGAAATAAATGATACGTTTTACGTTTTGCGTTATTAACATATTAGAAACACAAACCGGGAAATAAATAATATTTGAAAATATAATGATCTCACATATTTTTGGTTCGCATAATCGAATTAATCTTAACGTAAATAAATGTCAGCTTTTATCAGACATCAGATGTTTTGTGGCATCTGAATATCAATATTTCATTTGTTGTTGTTTTGAACATTACGTTTCGTCAGCAAGCTTTAAAAAAATATATGTACATACAGAATATATGTATGTACGTATGTAGTTAGAATTTTATTATTATTGTTCCAAACGAAAAACTGTAACATGCTAAATTTTAATACATTCATATGTACATACATATATTTGAATAAAATTATTATTTTGTTTTTGCCTAAACCTTTTCTTTATTTGAAAAACTACATTCATATACGTACATATATATATTTGAATACAATTATTATTTTATTTTAAACTAAACCTTTTCTTTATTTGAGAAACTAATTTCTATATGTTCACCCGCAGTTTTAAAAAAATAGGTATACATTCATAATTATGTACGTTTTTGCTTAAAATTTTATTTCAAATTTTTTGAACAAAAAATTTTAAAATGTTCAATTCTAATACATTAATGTTCATACATATATTTGAATAAAAATATTATTTTATTTATGCCTAAACCTTTTCTTTATTTGAAAAATTTATTACTTATGTTTCCCCCATGATTTAAGAATTATGTGTTTCTATATGCCAAACTACAAATTTGAATATTATTCAATTCATATAGAAAGCTTAAAAAAATTAGTTAGGAAGCTTTAAAAAAATATATACATACATATTTATGTACTTAACTATTGTAACAGTTTTTTTTTTGGAAATTTTCTTTAAATTTTTAAAATAATATTTATCTGTTATATATTAAAAAAAAACAAATAAAACACAAAATTTAAACAAAATAAAAAAAAAAATTTTAAAACATCCAGGCAAGCATTGATCCAATAACCTTCTGGCTATGAGACTACCACGCTAACCACTAGGCTACGCAGTATTTTGAATTTCCCTTAATAATTCTATATTTTATTCATATTTCGTATAACTCATCAAAAACCATCATATTTTACATTATATATATATAGCTACTTCTCAGGTGGTAAAAAGTACGGGTACTTCTAGAAGGGCTAGAGACATGGGGCAAAGGGCATTAGGTAGAGTTTTGCCTCTAGGGTCCCAGGAAAAGCAAGAATTCCACCCGCCCTTCCCCTTCACCCCTCCTAAGATGCTTTGTAACCGTTTTTTACAAAATGGTACTACATCCTGTAGGGGTAATTTTTTACTTACTTTTGGTAGTATTAATATTGTATATGAATTCATTTTTGGAAGTGTGAGTTATAACAAAAAGTGAACACTTTCTTAAGGAAATTCTAAAGTTTTAATTATCAATAAAAAAAAGTTCATCTGGCAAATCGCATTTTTCAGGGTTCGAACCTGGGACTTTTTGCATAGAAATCGTATGCTATACGCATTACCCTATATACGTTAGTTTTGGTGGTAACTCATTTCACAAACACGCATTTTATTCGCATGTATTAAAACTGCAAATACGCACATGCATGCATTTTAATAGCGAATTATTTTATGCGTATATAGTAATTTATCTCTTAAAGAGCTTATTGTAAAAATATTTTAAGATTTAATGCGATATAACTCAAATCGAGGTTCTGAAATAAATTACTCAAAGGTATTAGATCTCAAAGGAACTAATTATTTGTTTAATTATGTATTGTTTGGTAATTATTTTTCAGAACTTTTCTTATTTTAGGTTTTATCTTATTATTTATTAGAAAAAAGCATATCTATATGAATCTATATTACGGGTGTGTTTTTGAAGAAATAAAGTAAACTTAAAATATCTCAGCCACAGAATGGAACACAATTTTAAAACTACAGGCATAATACTTGCAAGGCTTGCAATGCAAGCACACACGACTAGTTATATATATATAGCTACTTCTCAGGTGGTAAAAAGTACTTCTAGAAGTGCTAGAGACATGGGACGAAGGGCATTAGATAGAGTTTTGCCTCTAGGGTACCAGAAAAATCTGATATTGGAACTTTTTAGCCCCGAAATAGCTCTATTTTAAGATTTTCTGAAAAAATTTTTGTATAACAAAAGCACGTTTTTCTTTTATACTTTTTATAATTAGAAACACAAACAAAGAAATAAATGATAACTTTTACGTTGTTTTTATTATTAGAAATACAAACCGAGAAATAAATAATATTTGAAAATATAATGATCTCACATATTTTTGGTTCGGATAAATGAATTAATCTTAACGTAAATAAATGTCAGCTTTTATCAGACATCAGATGTTTTGTGACATCTGAATATTAATATTTCATTTGTTATTGTTTTGAACATTACGTTTCGTCAGCAAGCTTTAAAAAAATATATGTACTTACAGAATATATGTATGTACGTATGTAGTTAGAATTTTATTTTTATTGTTCCAAACGACAAAATTGTAAAATGCTAAATTTTAATACATTCATATGTACATACATATATTTGAATAAAATTATTATTTTGGTTTTGCCTAAACCTTTTCTTTATTTGAAAAATTACATTCATATGTACATATATATATTTCTTTATTTGAAAAATTACATTCATATGTACATATATATTATTTTATTTTAACTTAAACCTTTTCTTTATTTGAGAAATTTATTTCTATATGTTCACCCGCAGTTTTAAAAAACTAGGTATACATTCATAATTATGTATGTTTGCATTTATAATTTTATTTCTAATTTTTCCAACTGCAAAATTTCAAAATTTTCGATTCTAATACATTCATATGTACATACGTTCATATGTTGGAACGAAAAATTTTAAAATCTTCAATTCTAATCCATTCATATATACATACACACATATATTCATATATACATTCATACACATATTTTTACATACATAAATTATTATTTTGTTTTTGACTAAACCTATTCTTTATGTTTAAAATTCAATCCTATATGTTTACCCACAGTTTAAAAAAAAACAAGTATCCATTCATAATTATGTATGTTTGCATTTATAATTTTATTTCTAATTTTTCCAACAGCAAAATTTCAAAATTTTCGATTCTAATACATTCATATGTACATACGTTCATATGTTTAAACGAAAAATATTAAAATCTTCAATTCTAAAACTTTCATATATACATACATACATATATTCAAACATACATACATACATATATATGAATAAAATTATTATTTTGTTTTTGACTAAAATTTTTTTTTATTTGAAAAATTAATTTTTGTATGTTTACTCCCATGATTTAAGAATTATGCGTTTAATATTTATTTCTATATATTCTACAGTTTTGAATATTATTGAATTCATATAGAAAGCTTAAAAAAATTACTCAGGAAGATTTAAAAAAAAATATACATACATACATATTTATGTACTTAAAATTTTTGCGAATTTTTCCAAACTATTATAAGAATATTTTTTTGGAAATTTTCTTTAAACTTTTATGATAACATTTATCTGTTATATATTTAAAAAAAATAAAACACAAAATTTAAACAAAAAAAAAAAAAAATTTTTTTTAAAATAATCCAAAAAAATAAAAATACGACAACATCCAGGCGAGCATTGATTCAATAACCTTCTGGCTATGAGACTACCACGCTACCCACTAGGCTACGCAGTACCTTGAATTTCCCTTAATAATTCTATATTTTATTCATATTTCGTATAACTCTTCAAAAACCATCCTATTTTATATTATATATATATAGCTACTTCTCAGTTGGTAAAAAGTACGGATACTTCTAGAAGGGCTAGAGACATGGGACGAAGGGCATTAGATAGAGTTTTGCCTCTAGGGTCCCAGAAAAATCTGATATTGGAACTTTTTAGCCCCGAAATAGCTCTATTTTAAGATTTTCTGAAAAAATTTTTGTATAACAAAAGCACGTTTTTCTTTTATACTTTTTATAATTAGAAACACAAACCACGAAATAAATGATACGTTTTACGTTATTTTTATTATTAGAAACACAAACCGAGAAATAAATAATATTTGAAAATATAATGATCTCACATATTTTTGGTTCGGATAAATGAATTAATCTTAACGTAAATAAATGTCAGCTTTTATCAGACATCAGATGTTTTGTAACATCTGAATATTAATATTTCATTTGTTATTGTTTTGAACATTACGTTTCGTCAGCAAGCTTTAAAAAAATATATGTACATACAGAATATATGTATGTACGTATGTAGTTAGAATTTTATTTTTATTGTTCCAAACGGAAAACTGTAAAATGCTAAATTTTAATACATTCATATGTACATACATATATTTGAATAAAATTATTATTTTGTTTTTGCCTAAACCTTTTCTTTATTTGAAAAATTACATTCATATGTACATATATATATGTATTTGAATACAATTATTATTTTATTTTAACCTAAACCTTTTCTTTATTTGAGAAATTTATTTCTATATGTTCACCCGCAGTTTTAAAAAAATAGGTATACATTCATAAATGTATAAAGTAAATGTTCAATTCTAATACATTAGAATTTCCCCCATGATTTAAGAATTATGTGTTTCTATATGCCAAACCACAAATTTGAATATTATTCAATTCATATAGAAAGCTTAAAAAAATTACTCAGGAAGCTTTAAAAAAAATATACATACATACATATTTATGTACTTAACTATTGTAACAATTTTTTTTTTGGAAATTTTCTTTGAATTTTTATAATAATATTTATCTGTTATATATTAAAAAAAAAATAAAACAAAAAATTTAAACAAAATAAAAAAAAAAATTTTAAAATAATCCAAAAAAAGAAAAATATGACATCATCCAGGCAAGCATTGATCCTTCTGGCTATCAGACTACCACGCTACCCACTAGGCTACGCAGTACCTTGAATTTCCCTTTATAATTCTATATTTTATTCATATTTCGTATAACTCTTCAAAGCCATCCTATTTTACATTATATATATATAGCTACTTCTCAGGTGGTAAAAAGTACGGGTACTTCTAGAAAGGCTAGAGACATGGGACAAAAGGCATTAGATAGAGTTTTGCCTCTAGGGTCCCAGAAAAAGCAAGATTATACCCGCCCTCCCCCTTCACCTCCTCCCAAGATGCTTTGTAAGCGTTTTTTACAAAATGGTACTACATCCTGTATGGGTAATTTTTTACTTACTTTTGGTAGTATTAATATTGTATATGAATTCATTTTTGGAAGTGTGAGTTATAACAAAAAGTGAACACTTTCTTAAGAAAATTGTAAAGTTTTAATTATCAATAAAAAAAAGTTCATCTGGCAAATCGCATTTTTCAGGGTTCGAACCTGGGACTTTTTGCATAGAAATCGTATGCTATACGCATTACCCTATATACGTTAGTTTTGGTGGTAACTCATTTCACAAACACGCATTTTATTCGCATGTATTAAAACTGCAAATACGCACATGCATGCATTTTAATAGCGAATTATTTTATGCGTATATAGTAATTTATCTCTTAAAGTGCTTATTGTAAAAAGTATTTTAAGATTTAATGCGATATAACTCAAATCGAGGTTCTAAAATAAATTACTCAAAGGTATTAGATCTCAAAGGAACTAATTATTTGCTTAATTATGTATTTTTTGGTAATTATTTTTCAGAACTTTTCTTATTTTAGGTTTTATCTTATTATTTATTAGAAAAAAGCATATCTATATGTATCTATATTACGGGTGTGTTTTTGAAGAAATAAAGTAAACTTAAAATATCTCAGCCACAGAATGGAACACAATTTCAAAACTACAGGCATAATACTTGCAAGGCTTGCAATGCAAGCACACACGACTAGTCTTTATATAAGACTGGGCAATGCACAATTTACTAATACATTCATATGGTGTATTGAAAATTGATGATCGTACTTTTAGTTAAGAAATGTATTTTATATTAGGTATTTTCGAAAAAATTAGAAATGTTCATATGGTGACTTGGTTTTATTTGTAAAATAAAAAACAATTAAATACAAAAAATATGCAGAAATTATTTTATTTCATTTAAGTACTAACAAAATTAAGTTTCTTGTTCTTAGAAACTATAATTACTTACTACAGGTAACAAATTACATTATAATAAATCAGTTAAAACCAAAATAATAAATACATAACGAGATTGTTTTTGAAAAAACTGCATGACATATTTACATAAAAAAATAAAATTTTTAATCAATATTTCTTAAAACTAGTAATATTTGATGAGCAAAGAAATTCATTTTATGACATAAATATACCTACATATGTATTTAACTTAATTCACAAAATTTTTTAATTTTATTTTATAAGAGATTAAACTACATACATACTTATTTAAATTGTTAAAATCTTAATATTAGTAGGTACTTGATTAAATTATATTTGCAACAGGCACCAAAATAAAATTTAAAGTTCTTACAAATTAAAAACACTTCGGTGGTGTAGAACTCCTTTTTCCTACTGCTTGTATCCATTTGTCCCTGATGACTTCGTTCTTTGCAAAGTAAACGTAGGTATAGCATTTACGTTCTCCTTTTCTCGTAGATTATTGCTTCTGCATCCTTCGAAGCAACACTTTCGGGGCATTTCTATTTATATGAACGTAATCAAATATACTATTATATTTTATTTAAATATGATTACAAATCAAACTTTAAGAAGTGCACCAAGTCTTATTAAGTGATTTTTTTTTTAAACAAATTTTAGTACTATTTTTTCAAAATACACCTTTGTTTCATGCAAAATATGACAAACAAAAGAAAAAATTTAGTTAATATAAATTATAAATCTTAAATTTATTTAATAACACGTAAAATTAAAAGCAAATGAGAAGTAAAATAAATTAAATTCTATACACACAAAAGTGACCGAATCAACTGCTAATATAAATTTAATACAACACAAGTAAAATTGAACGATATACTACATCCAATACTCATAAAAACGAACGAGACCTGATTCCTGAAGTAAATGAAATTTTATTCTATACATATAAAAGTGACCGAATCAGTTGCCCTCTTTGTATTGTATATTATATTACCAATATAATATACAATACAAATAAAAGTATTATATAAAACGAGTCATGAAGTATAAATGAAATCCAATACAAATAAAATTGAAAAATATACTAAATAACCTATGGCTATAAGCAATACAAATAAAAGCGAACGAGAACTAATGAATAAATAAAGTGCAATATAAATAGAAATAAAATTGGCCAATTCACGCAGGCCTGTAACCTAACATAAAAGCAATACAAATAAAGTTCCCGAGGCCTGATATATACCAAAAGTTGATCGATCCGTGCCATGGTGGAAAGAAACTTACATATAAAATTTCATCAAAATCGGTTCAGCCGAACTTGAGATACACGCGTGCACACACAGACCGACAGACGGACAGACCGACAGACCGACAGGTTGCTAAAAATAGTTTATTTACACTTCCCTAATATGGAGAAGTACGTTCCCACCGAAAACTCGATATGCAAAATTTGTTGCCATCACATAACCTACCTATTGTTTACACAATACGGTCGGTAAAAATAAAAAAAATTAATTATGAGTTAACATTCTAACGCATTAGGGATTAAAATAAAAGATTTAAGTAAATTAAACAAAGTTTAGAAAATTTAGAATAGGATTTCAGTTTTTTTTGAAGGTTAAAAATAAAGATAATTGTAATTATTTTTATTCTAGAGATTTCTTAGGAATAATAAATTTAAACTTACATATATGGTTTAAATTTTTATTTCCTCAAATTTAGGAAAATAGTTTTAATTTCTTATAACAGTTTTTAAGTAAAAATTTTAAACTTTTCTCTACGTTTTAAACCTTTTGGTTTATATATTTTTGGTATATATATTATAGAGGCATTTTGTGGTTCAAAGCTTGTTACTAATTTACAAAACCCATTATATATTCTTTTCTTCAAAATGAACGACATTTTATAATCGGTCAGTGAAAAAAGTAGTTCGTTTAGAACGAATCACTGAAATGAACGATATTGCCCATGGCTAATTAAAATAATGAAGCAAAACATCGGACGGTCTGAATTTTCACCGTTCTCCAAATAGGAAGTATGCCAAGAAGACGATGTTTTAGTCTATGTCCAACATTTGAATTTCCCATATTCAGATTTTGAGACTTGAAGGTGTTTTGACTTTGGTACATTGGGGCATATGTATAATTAATCAATTTGGTGAGATTGAAGAAACGGATGTTACGTTACAAGGAGAATTTATTGGAGTTAGTAGTAACGAAGAACTTAAGGTTCAGTTTAGGAACGGATACCAACTATTCTGGCCTCAAAAGGACATACCTGTTACATACAATATTCCATTCTAATTTATGGAATATTGTGGGAAAGTTTTTAATTTCTTTCACATCTTCATACCTCGTAGAAAAGGGTTTCACCAAAATTATGAATCTCATGCCAAGAAAAAAATCAAACTAGACATTATTAACCGAGTAGATTTGAGGTTAAACCTCACTAAATTAATGTTAAAAGTTGCTAATTTATTATCAAGCCACCAAATTAAGCGCTTCCATTAAATTATATTTATTTTTTATAAATGTGTGATATTTTTCATAAATATGTGATAATATCGACTGAAAAAGCAACTGATTGTATAAGATTGAATTTATTTTTTTTTAATTTTGCTCATGTAGGTACTACTTAATTTTTATTAAAGTTTAATTTATTACCGACCGTATTGTGTAAACAATAGGTAGGTTATGTGATGGCAACAAATTTTGCATATTGAGTTTTCGGTGAGAACGTACTTCTCCATAGTAGGGAAGTGTAAATAAACTATTTTTAGCAACCTGTCGGTCTGTCGGTCTGTCCGTCTGTCGGTCTGTCGGTCTGTCGGTCTGTCGGTCTGTGTGTGCACGCGTTTATCTGAAGTTCGGCTGAACCGATTTTGATGAAATTTTACATGTAAGTTTGTTTCCACCATGGCACGGATCGATCAACTTTTAGTATATATCAGGCCTCGGGAACTGCACTTTTTAACGGGCCTGTTTTACATTTTTGAACATTTTGAAGAAAATATTCAACCGATTTACTTGAAATTTTATATATAAGCTCAGCTCGACCGTCCGCAAAAATTCGTATGTTTTGGAAGAAGTCAGGCATCGGCAACTACACGTTTACTGCGGGCCAAATATACATTTTTGTGTATATAAAGAGAAATAATCAACCGATTTCATTGAAATTTATTATGTGAATATTCCGTATTAAAACAATGAACATGTAAATTTTTTGGAAGGATCAGTGCTCGAGAACTGATTTGCGGGTCGATTTTACATTTTTCACCATATCCACAGAACAAATTGATGGAATTTCTTGAAATTTGATATTTGAGTTCTGGTTGTTACCGAAACTAACTGGCGAGCATTTCAGGGAATTCGGATAGCACAAAGCGAAACTGTACTAAGAGCCAAATTTACATTTTTCTAAGTATGTTAACTATAAGCTTACTAATGTCCTAAAAATTGGAAAGAAGTATTTAACAGACATTTTTATAATATTCTGTAACACTTTCATTTAACTAGACAATACACAATGCGGTCGGTTATGTACTGATCACATCAGATTTTTTTCAATTTAATACATTATTTTAATTATCACCATGGATTTTTTTCTAAGTCCAAATGTAGTACATATTTTCTTTTAACATGCATTTGCATTTGCCTGTTAAAAGAAAATATGTACTTGCACTTTGATGCACTGCTTCAAAGCCTCGTTCTGGACGACCAAAAATGTTTTCTTAGAGAGAAAAACGGGAATTAAAGTGAAAATAAACCCTAAAATTTCGTCATCACAAATCGTTCATCAGGTTGCAGGTAACATAAAAAAAACTTCCGTCGATTTACAATATCTAGGTTACTGAAACGCGACTGATATGTGAATCGGATACCAAGAAAAAACCTTTCATTAATGGGATAAATCATAAAAACGGCTAAAATTCGCCTTACACTACCGAAATCGTGATTCAAAGTTTTGGGAAAACGTAATTTTTTTGGACGAATGCAAATTTAATATTTTTGGACATGATGGTTGGCAAAGAGTACTTAGAAACATTAACGCGTCATACAAAACAAAATACCTCATTAGTTACAGAGCCTGGAACAGTTAAACACGGAGGTGGAAACGTGATGGTTTGGGCATGTTTTCCAGTTTCTGACGTTGGTAGATTACAATTTATCGATACAACAATTAATTATATAGAATATTTAAATATTTTGAAAAACACTTTAATGGACAGTGCCTAATTATTGAGTACAAATTTTGGTTTGAACAGGATAATTATCCGAAACATACCTCTGCCGGGAGTGGCTACTTTATAATTATCTTAGGCAGCTCAAAACTTCACCCCAGTCACCTGACCTCAATGCTATTCAGCATTTGTGGGATGAAATCAAGCGAAAAGTGTAGAAAAATAAAGTAAAAAATAAAGAAATTTTAGAAACGCTATCCAAAAATTGCTCAAATTAATGCCGAATAGATTGAGGGAACTTATTTAAAAAAGGAGGCTCAACATCATATTAGGTTAACTGTATTTAATATTATTTACTATATTATTTCAATACCGTATGGTGCCTTAGTGGGCAAGCGAGTTCGCACAACGTTACGTTGGGATTTGGGAAGCAACTTCATCTTTACTTAGTCTTTACTATCCTTTTCCTTTTTCATCAAATAATGATGATCTTACTAGGCAATCTGATAGCCGCATTTTCTGCAACTAAATAAGATGTTTTTGGCTCGTTCATGCAATATTGAATTGCATGAAATTGATGCTATCACACGGTGATCTAAGCAATTCGTTTGATATATATAGAATATTTCGGTCAACCTTAGACGACTGAATTATATCCTAAATTTTGTCTATCTGATTATAAAAACTAAACCTAGCGAATTAGCTGAAAAGAATTTTTGAGATTCGAACATGTCAAGCCATTTTCTAAGAGTTTAGGATGAATCAAAGTTGCAATTATGAACACATGACTACCGAATTTCCTGCAGCTACCATTTTAAGTTTTTCAAATATTTAAAATTAAGATTATATGACAGTTACATGAATCTGTCAAATAATTTCACAAAGACTTTAAGAATACATCTTAGCTATAATTAGACACATAACAGCTGAATTTGACTTAACTAACTTTATGCGCTTTTAAAATGCTTTTGAGTTGAATCGTAGCTACCTGAAACGTACGTTCGAAATGGCCCAATTACAATAGCAGCCTTCATTGGCAAAAAAGAACGAATTTCTGAAATTTTGGAGGTGTCTTACAGAAAGCCATTTTGAGTGGTTAGAGATTTCATACCAAAAAAAATTCGAAAATTTAATTAGGTTTTCCAATTACACAGATACTTTTGCTATTTGAATTTCTAATGACAAAACCAAATAGCAAACTATGCAGACTTAATTGATTTATCTTTAACAATATTATAAAACTAGTCGTGTGTGCTTGCATTGCAAGCCTTGCAAGTATTATGCCTGTAGTTTTGAAATTGTGTTCCATTTTATGGCTGAGATATTTTAAGTTTATTTTATTTTTTCAAAAACACACCCGTAATATACATATAGATATGTTTTTCCCTAATAAATAAATAATAAGATAAAACTTAAAATGAGAAAAGTTCTGAAAATTAATTACCAAAAAATACATAACTAAACAAATAATTACTTCCTTTGAAATCTAATACCTTTTGAGTAATTTATTTTAGAACCTCGCTTTGAGTTATGTCGCATAAAATCGTAAGATACCTTTTACACTTTTTAAACACTTTAAGCGATAAATAACATGCGAAAAAAACGTGTGACTGTAGAATGAGTTAACACTAATCCTAACGTATATAGGGTAATGCGTGTAGCATACGATTTCTATACAAAAAGTCCCAAGTTCGAACCCTGAAAAATGCGATTTGCCAGATGAACTTTTTTTTATTGATAATTTTATTTTTTTTAAATTGAAATTGAAAAAGCTTCATCCTTACAAATCAATATCAGCGAGTTTCCGCTCTAAATATTTTTTTGAAAATACCCTATTTGTAAAAAGTTTAATGCAATAGAATAACATTTTCTTATAAAATTTTGCCCAAAAATATATTGTCAAGAAGTTTATTGTACGCTTAAATATGTTTTGATTACTAATATATTTTGCAGCAGATCACAAAAAGAATACATAACTAAATGCGTACCTACATACTTATTATAAAACAGTATAGATTTTATTATAACTTTACAATTTTTTTAAGAAGGTGATCACTTTTTGTTATAACTCACACTTCCAAGTATGAATTTACATACAATATTTATACAACCAAAAGTAAATAAAAAATTACCCCTACCATATGTAGTACCATTTTGTAGAAAACGGTTGCAAAGCATCATGGGAGGGGGTGAAGGGGAGGGCGGGTGGAATAATGCTTTTTCTGGGACCCTGGAGGCAAAACCCTATCTAATGCCTTTTGTCCCATATCTCTAGCCATTCTAGAAGTACCCGTACTTTTTGACACCTGAGAAGTAGCTATATATATATATAATATAAAATAGAATGGTTTTTGAAGAGTTATACGAAATATGAATAAAATATAGAATTATAAAGGAAAATTCAAGGTACTGCGTAGCCTAGTGGGTAGCGTGGTAGTCTGATAGCCAGAAAGATCAATGCTTGCCTGAGATGTTGTCGTGTTTTTCTTTTTTTTTTGATTATTTTAAATCTTTTTTTTTTATTTTGTTTAAAATTTTTGTTTTATTTTTTTTTAATATATAACAGATAAATATTATTATAAAAGTTTAAAGAAAATTTCCAAAAAAATATTGTTATAATAGTTAAGTGCATATATATGTATGTATATTTTTTTTAAAGCTTCCCATCTAATTTTTTTAAGCTTCCCATATGAATTGAATAGTATTCAAAACTGTGGTTTGGAATATAGAAACACATAATAATTTTAAAAACATGGGGGTAATATACATAAATAAATATTTCAAATAAAGAAAAGATTTAGGCAAAAATAAAATAATAATTGTATTCAAATAATGTATGAATGTAATATTTCAAATATGAATGTAATTTATATTTGTAATTTATATTTCAAATATGAATGTAATATATATTTAAAATATATGAATGTAATTTTTCAAATAAAGAAAAGGTTTAGGCAAAAACAAAATAATAATTTTATTCAAATATATGTTTGTACATATGAATGTATTAAAATTTAGCATTTTACAGTTTTTCGCTTGGAACAATAAAAATAAAATTTTAGGTAGATACATACATATGTACATAAATTGTGTATGTATATTTTTGTAAAGCTTGCTGACGAAACATAATATTCACAACAATAACAAATGAAGCATTAATATTCAGTTGGCACAAAACATCTGATGTCTGATAAAACCTGACATTTATTTAAGTTTATTTCGATTTTTCGAACTTAATATAATATTTTCGAATATTATTTATTTCTCGTTCTCGGTTTGTGTTTCTAATAATAAAAATAACGTAAAACGTATCATTTATTTCTTGGTTTGTGTTTCTAATTATAAAAAGTATAAAAGAAAAACGTGCTTTTGTTATACAAAAATTTTTTCAGAAAATCTTAAAAATTTCGGGGCTAAAAAGTTCCAATATCAGATTTTTCTGGGACCCTAGAGGCAAAACTCTATCTAATGCTCTTTGTCCCATGTCTCTAGCCCTTCTAGAAATACCCGTACTTTTTGGTACCTGAGAAGTAGCTATATATATTGTTATGTTAGCAACACAACACGCGTATCAATCTAATGGAAACTTACATATTTCACTCTTTCAATAACTTCGTAATTTCATTTTTAATTAAATTTCATTACCTTTTAATTTAACGTTATTCTTTTTATTAAAATCAAAATTTGCATTCATTATTTCCTTTTGTTTTTTTTATATAAAAGTTTCATGTTTCAAGCGAAAAGCCAAATGAACTTATTTTTTGCTTGAAACATTAGAACGTATGCACAAAGGTTAATGAATTTGAAACACCAATAAAAAATTATGAATTAAGTTTTAATTTTTAGATCTCGTAATAATAAGTAGGTCAATGGCAAACGTAATAATTGTTGTTGTAAAGCGTTTGTTCTTTTATAAAATAACAAAAAAATTAAAAAGTAAAAGTAATGATAAGAAGTTAGTTCGTGTTAAAACTTAAGAAAGTTAACTTGTAGAATTTGTTAAGTAACTTAAAAAATTTTTATGTGAAATAAATTAACTAATTATAAATCAATGAATTAATAAATTGAACTTATTTCTAACTTATAAAATTTATGTGAAATAAATTAATTAATTACAAATCAATAAAGTAATAAATTAAACTTATTTGTAGAATTTAAATGAAACATTATAAATTAATAAAAAGAAGCTTGTGAAACTTTTGTGAACTTATTATAAATAAAGAAATTGGCGCAGTCAGTAGGATGCGTCAAGTGTAATAATAAAATTTTAATTAAATAATTGTAAAACTACACAAGTATAATAAAAAAATTTATGTTAAATAAATTTGTCAAAAAAAAAAAAAAAACTCTAAAAGTGTAAAAATTAAAAAATTAATTTAATTAAAATTGACTAAAAACGTTACACTTAAATTTTCAAATTTTTTGTGACGCATTAAAATCAGAAAAAATTCAAAGTTAACTGTTAAAAACGAACTCACAAAACAATAATTAAATTTAATAATTATTCATCAAGAAATAAAACTAATAAAAATTATAAGAAATTAAAATTTGATTAACCTAATACTCTAATAAGCAAAGTTTAACAAAAATTACAATAAAAAATTTTATGATAAAAACCAATTTTAACAAAAACCTGTAGAGAAACAAAAAAAAAAAAAAAACAAAATAAAAACATAAAACAATCAGCAAATAAAAAAAAAATTAAATTTGAATGTTCAAACGCGAAAGTGCTATCAGAAGAGCTAGAACAACAGCAAAGAAATTTTACCAGAAGAGTGAAGAGGATTCAGACATGGAAGCATCAGCCGGGACATCTCAAGCAAATCAAGATCAACAACTTACGTTACATATAGATCCACTAAAATACATCGAACGTCTGCCAGAATTTGATGGGAAAGGTAACGACTTAAATAATTTCTTAGAATTAGTTGAATTAATAATTCCATCTATAATTAAATATGATATAAGTAGTCAGAATTTACTTTTTAGTAGAATTAATTAGTAAAGCTAGAACGATAATAGAAATAAACAATAATGCAAAGACTTGGTCTGAAATACACGAAGTTTTAATAAAAAATTTTAATTTTTAATAAGAAAAGAAAAATTCACTCCAAATTTATAATGAACTAAGGGACGTAACGTTTACTTCTAATAGTGTAGAGTTATATAATAACATAAAAAGTATTTTAAGAAGATTAAATAATAAAGTAAAGGAAGAACCTAACTCAAACTTTAATACCGATACAAATATTAAGACCGCGTTAGAAATTTTTAAAGAAAAACTACCCGAACCCATGCGTTCGATAATTTTTAGTAGAAACCCTTCAACTCTCGAAGAGGCAATAGATATTTTACACGAAGGAAATTACGCGTATTATAATCCTTTGGAAACTAAAATTAGAAATAACAATAATAGAAATCATTATTCAAACCATTCACAATCCAATAGTAACGGTAACAATTTTAATAGGAATAATTATAATACTAACAGAAACTTTAATAATCCAAATAATCGAAATCAAAGCTCCAATTTTTATGGATTCAATAGGAACAATAATTTTAACCATAATAATGAATTTAGTAATAGTTTTAATAATAATAACAATAGCAGGAGTCCATTTTCCAATAATCACAACTCAAGACCAAATTCAAAAAACCAAATTTCGAATGTAGAACCTATGGATGTAGATCCTTCAATCAATTCTAGAATTAACCCTGCAACTGATAGAAATCCTATTCAAAATTTTCATGTGCAAGCCTCGGACAACAATCTTTACCCTATATAAAAGTGCAATCTAAAACCAGGCCTTTACGATTCATTATTGATACGGGTGCGTCAATGAGTATTATAAATAAAGGAATATGCAACCCAACATACGCAAGTAAAATCAAACCCACAACTATTACAACCTTAACTAATTCAACAATTTGTGATACAATAGTAAATATTGATTCTTTTGTTGAGTTCGATTCCAATCATAAAATGTGTTTTCTGGAATTAAACTTCCATGATAAGTTCGATGGAATCATAGGTAATAATATTTTACGCGTTTTGGGAGCTGAGGTTAGTTACCAGAGTAACACCTTAAAATTAAACACTGGTAATGTTATCCCACTTTTCTTCAATGAAAATGAAGAAAAAGACTATTACATTCCATTCCCAACTAAAGAATTAAAATTGTTTCACCAAGAAATATTCCTAGCAGAGAACCAAATCAGATGCGGACATTTGGACGCATGTACAAAAAGAGAGCTTTTGAATCTGATAAAAAAATTTGATAGTGCCTTCTATCACGAGGGTGACGATCTTACATTCACTCATGCTATTAAACATAGAATAAACACTTTAAACGAATTGCCCATTTACACAAAATCTTATCGGTATCCTGAGGTACATCGTCAGGAGGTTAATGATCAAATTCAAGACATGTTAAAACAAGGTATTATCAGGCATAGTGACTCCCCTTATTCCGCGCCATTATGGGTCATTCCAAAGAAACAAGACGCATCGGGCAAACAAAAATGGAGGGTTGTGATTGATTATCGCAAATTAAACAATATTACAATTGACGATAAGTATCCCATTCCAAACATTGAAGATATTTTGGACAAATTGGGTAGGTCAATGTACTTCACTACTCTAGATTTGGCGAAAGGTTTCCACCAAATAGAAGTAGCTGAAGAGGATATCAAAAACACCGCTTTTAGCACGAATAATGGCCATTTCGAATTTGTCAGGATGCCGTTTGGTCTCAAAAACGCTCCTGCCACTTTCCAAAGACTGATGAATTCTGTTTTAAAAGATTTCATTGGAAAAAGCTGTTATGTTTATTTGGATGACATTATTGTGTTTAGTACTAGTAAAGAGGAACACTTTGATACTTTATATAAGATATTGCAAAGACTAAATAGTGCTAATCTGAAGATTCAATTAGACAAAAGCGAATTTATGAAACAGGAAACCGAGTTTTTGGGCCATATTGTAACGACTAACGGTATTAAGCCTAACCCTAACAAATTAGATGCCATCAATAAATTCCCGATCCCAAGAACACAAAAGGAAATAAAATCATTTTTAGGTCTTGTAGGATACTATCGTAAATTTATTAAGGATTTCGCGAAAATTGCGAAACCAATAACTAGTTGTGTAAAGAAAGGAAAACAAGTTGACATTACTAATACAGAATACAAAAATGCTTTTAATAATCTGAAACTATTAATTTCTACTGATCCTATATTAGCATATCCTGATTATACAAAGAAGTTTATTTTGACCACCGATGCTAGTAATTTTGCACAAGAACGCTCAATGAACATGAGTGCAAATATTCCACTATAGAAAAAGAACTGCTTGTTATAGTGTGGGCAACAAAGTATTTTCGCCCTTATCTCTTCGGTCGGAAATTCACAATTAGAACTGATCATAAGCCTTTACAGTGGCTTCATAATTTAAAGGAGCCAAACTCCAAACTGCAAAGGTGGAAAATTAAATTGGAGGAATTCAATTTTGACATAGAGTATCTTTCGGGAAAAGAGAACAAGGTTGCAGATGCCCTATCACGAATTCATATCAACACAAATTATATAGAAAATGACGATACATGGTCAAATAATGCAACAATTCACTCTGCTAACGAAGACAATAGTGAATACATTCCAATATCTGAAGCTCCAATTAACCTTTATAAGACTCAATTAATTTTTAAAATAGGGCCAACTCCTAAAATTAAAACAGAAAAATTTTACGGAAGAACAAGAAAAACAATTTTTTATTCAAACCCTAACGAAGAATACTTTATTAACATTTTCAAGGAACATATTCCGTCCAAGGGAACTGTGGGTGTTATGTTTGATGATATAAACATTTACACCATATTTCAAAACACATACTTAAAACATTTCTCTAGAAATAAACTTTTAAAAATAAAAACAAGTAAAAACGTTTCAGTCGGTATAAACCGATTGAATTATACCCTGCACCTTTCGTTATTGTGTAGCAATTACACGAACCCGTGAAGTCATTCTATAGAAACTTCACGGATATGTCTGATCTATAATTGGACATCCGACTGCCAAGTTTCATGAATCTGACTTTATTATTTTTCCAAATATTAAGAATAAGCTTTTAGGCTTGTATGGTATCTACTCGAACCTGTCAAGCAATTCCACCCAAACTTCAGAAATATATCTGACCTGTAACTCGACATACAAGTGCCAAGTTTCATGAATCTGACTTTATTATTTTTCCAAATATTTAAAATAAGCTTTTGGAGTTGTATGGCAAGTACCCGAACCTGTCAAGCAATTCCACTAAAACCTCACAAATATATCTGATCTACAATCGGACACACAACTGCTAAGTTTCATGAATCTGACTTTATTATTTTTCCAAATATTAAGAATAAGCTTTTAGACTTGTATGAGAGCTACACGAACCTGCCAAGCAATCCCACCAAAACTTTAGAAATATGTCTGACCTATAAATGGACACATGACTGCCAAGTCTCATGAATCTGACTTTCTTATTTTTCCAAATATTAAGAATAAACTTTTAGACTTGTATGGGAGCTACTCGAACCTGCCAAGCAATCCCACCAAAACTTCAGAAATATATCTGACCTATAACTCGACATACAACTGCCAAGTTTCATGAATCTGACTTTATTATTTTTCCAAATATTTAAAATAAGCTTTTGGAGTTGTATGGTAAGTACCCGAACCTGTCAAGCAATTCCACTAAAACTTCACAAATATATCTGATCTACAATCGGACACGCAACTGCCAAGTTTCATGAATCTGACTTTATAATTTTGCCAAATATTTAAAATTAGCTTCTGGAGTTGTATGGCAGGTACCCGAACCTGTCAAGCAATTCTTCTAAAACTTCTAAAACTTCTTGCTGTTGGAGTTGTATGGCAGCCACCCGAACCGGTGCAGCTATCCCATTATAATTTTTAGAGCATGTGTAGAATATAATTGGACACATGTATACAAAATTTTATATTTATAGCTTTATTAGTTTTCGAAATATTTAAAATAAACTCTTTGAGCTGTATGGCAGCTACCCGAACCCGTTGTCCGAATTAGTCCAATAGCAATAGGGTTCGTCCTTGGCACAAAAGAAAAAACTTGTGAAAGTTTGGTGTCGATAGCATTATTCGTTTTTGAGTTATCGTGCGATCTGACGGACGGACGAACGGACGGACATGTCTAAATCGACTCAGAATTTTACGCTGAGCAAGAATATATATATATGTCCATACCGCAGATGACTCCTTCAAGTAGTTACAAACTCCATACCAAAGTTAATATACCCTTCACGAAGTGCAGGGTATAAAAAATGTTCTCTCTTGTTGGAGGACATTGTACATCGCACAGAGATTCAAGAATTTATTTTAGATCAACACCAAAAAACTAATCACCGTGGCATTAACGATGTCTATTTAAACTTAAAGCAAAGGTATTATTTCCCTAAAATGAGAGAGGAAATACAAAGAATAATTAATGATTGCCACATATGTAATAGTGCAAAATACGAAAGGAAGCCCCTCAAACTACCATTTAAAATAACTGAAACACCCTGTAGGCCCTTACAAATAGTTCATATGGACATATGGTTTCAAAGCAAAGGGAAGCATTATCTAACCTTTATAGATAAATTCACGAAACATGCAAACGTTATCTCACTCAAGTCAAGGAACTTAAAAAACGGTTTAATGCAATATATCGCTTCATTCGGAAAACCCGAAAAAATTGTTACGGATAGAGAAAAAGGATTTAACAGCTTAAATTTTAAAAATTATTTGGAGAACGAGGGAATCGATGTTCATTTTACTACACCCAACAATCACAGTAGTAACGCTGACATCGAGAGATTTCACAACACGTTAAACGAACACCTTAGAATTTTAGGAGTTATCGAAAAAGAACAGGGATTACCCTCAGGTGAGGACCCATTAGTAAAAAGTATGCGTGTGTACAATGATACGATTCATAGTTCGACCGGTAGAAGACCAATTGAATTCCTTAACGGAAAAATTCCCCCAGAGGAATACCCGGCTATTCATGATCGTCTCAAGAGATCTAAAGAAAAAAAACATAAATTACTTAAACAAAGGGAGAAACCTCGGAAGGCCATCTGGGTACCTAAAATTAAATAGGGTAACTAAAATGCAGCCCTATTATAAGAAAGTCGAAGCGGTACCTTCTGGTGAAGATCACTATAAAATCAATAGGGAAACCCTTCCTCGTTACAACAACCAATTTAAAAAGAAGTATAAATTCCAAAGTTATTAAGATTTGCTTTTTTTCTTTTTTACACAATTTCAACCGTTTAAAAGATGCATTTAATAGTATTATTCCCCACCACGTTACGAAACGAGGTTTGGTAAATTTGGTTGGAAGTGGTCTTCGATTTCTTACTGGAGTCATGGATAATGATGAACGTGAAGAAATAGAAGAACATTTTAGAGTCATAGACAGTAACAATAAAAATGCTATAGAAAACTTAAACACGTAAATATCAATCAACAAAGAAATTTCAGATCAAGTCGAAACAATAACTAAACATGTTAATTTAGTACCAAATAAAGATACTAATTTAGAACTAGATACTAATTTTAATAAAGTAATAAGTTGTAACACAAAAATTTTTAAAAATGTAGAAAATAATAATATTCAGGAAAAAAACCTCATCCCAATTGAGGATGAATGTGTTTCAAATTTATTAACCACAAATCTAATGACTTGCCATTATAAACAAAATTTAGCAGTAGAGATAAAACCAATATCCAGAAGTATTATTATAACAAAAAATCTAAAAGAAACTACTCTTTATAATAATTGTGGCCAGCAAAGTGATATAATAATACGAGCAAATAACTTAATAAAATTTACCAATTGCAAAATTTCTCTTGGAACTTTCCAACTAGAAAATTCCGAAGAAGAATATCATCATAGAATTTCACCATACGTAAATCGCAATATAACTGTAGCAAAAATTTCAAATCAGTTTCATGTAGATGATTTGTATTACACACAAATAAATAATACAAAGCACATCGAGGAATTGAAATTCAATCATCACAAAAGCTGGTACACGAATTTAATATTAGATTTAATCATAATTACAGTGTTATTTATTATTTGCCTTTTCGTGTTTGTAAAGTTTAAATTAATTTCGCCAAAAATCGTAATACAACCGGGCGAGATTCGCCAGGAGTCGAATCTTAATGGCGGAGGTGTTATGTTAGCAACACAACACGCGTATCAATCTAATGGAAACTTACATATTTCACCCTTTCAATAATTTCGTAATTTCATTTTTAATTAAATTTCATTACCTTTTAATTTAACGTTATTCTTTTTATTAAAATCAAAATTTGCATTCATTATTTCCTTTTGTTTTTTTTATATATAAAAGTTTCATGTTTCAAGCGAAAAGCCAAATGAACTTATTTTTTGTTTGAAACATTAGAACGTATGCACAAAGGTTAATGAATTTGAAACACCAATAAAAAATTATGAATTAAGTTTTAATTTTTAGATTTCGTAATAATAAGTAGGTCAATGGCAAACGTAATAATTGTTGTTGTAAAGCGTTTGTTCTTTTATAAAATAACAAAAAAATTAAAAAGTAAAAGTAATGATAAGAAGTTAGTTCGTGTTAAAACTTAAGAAAGTTAACTTGTAGAATTTGTTAAGTAACTTAAAAAATTTTTATGTGAAATAAATTAACTAATTATAAATCAATAAAGTAATAAATTAAACTTATTTGTAGAATTTGAATGAAACATTATAAATTAATAAAAAGAAGCTTGTGAAACTTTTGTGAACTTATTATAAATAAAGAAAACTTTAAATAAAATAAAATTAAAATAAAATTATATATAATAATAATAAAGAAACTTTATAATTAACTCTCCACAAAATTTATACTTTAACGTTTTCTTGTTTCTGATGGTTTAATTTCATTCAAAATGAAATGAAATTTTATTGAAAAAATTTTCATGATGGTATTTTTCCGAAATATAAATTTTTTTTTGGCTGTTGAGAAAACAAAAACTCCCCTTTACTCTTAATAAAATTCTTTTATTTTAACTACTCGTATGCTTTTACTTAGCTTTCTTCTCCAGGAGAAAATCTGCTTTGATAGGGTGTAGTAGCGTAAGAAATATATTGGAATAAAAGTATTTTATTGGTATAAAAGTATTTTATTCCGAAGAAAGAGGAGTTTTTTTATACATATTAAAAAAAGTAAAATCTCATCTTGAATTTTCATTTCTCAGGAAATATGATCGTTGAACAGATACGGTGAAAGAACGGTATTGTTAGAAAGGTTTTCATTAAATAAATATTTACCTTCAATTAGCACGACTTATTACATCTGCGACAAAGTAAACACAAATAAACAGAAAAATTTTAAATTTCACCCGTGCCAAATTTTTTTACCGACCGTATTGTGAATGCAATAGGTAGATTATGTGATGGCAACAAATTTTGCATATCGAGTTTTCGGTAGAAATGCACTTCTCTATAGTAGGAAAGTGTAAATAAACTATTTTTAGCAGCCTGTCGGTCTGTATGTGCACGCGTGTATCTCAAGTTCGACGGAACCGATATTGATGAAATTTTATATGTAAGTTTATTTCCACCATGGCACGGATTGATCAACTTTTGGGATATATCAGGCCTCGGGAACTATACTTTTTAGCGGACTTGTGTTACATTTTTGAACATTTTGAAGAAAATACTCAACCGATTTACTTGAAATTTTATATATAAGCTTTGCTCGACCGTCCGCGAAACCTCCTAGCTTTTGGAAGAAGTCAGGTGTCAGCAACAAAACGTTTAAAACCGATTTCATGGAAATTTAAAATTTAAATTCTTCGTATTAAAACAATGAATCTAAACAATTTATATTTTAGAAAGATCAGGGCTTGAAAAGTGATCTGCGGGCCGATTTTACATTTTTCACCACATCTACGAAACGAATCGATGGAATTTTTTGAAATTTGATATTTGAGTTCTGGTTGTTACCGAAACTAACTGGCGAGCATTTCAGGGAATTCGAGGTATGTTAACTATAAGCTTGCTAATATCTTAAAAATGGGAAAGAAGTATTTAACAGACACTTTTATAATATTCTGTAACACTTTCGTTTAATTAGACGATACACATTGCGGTCGGTTATGTGCTGACCACATCAGATTTTTTTTCTTTCTATTATGAATTTCTTATTTTACAGTTAATTTGGATATAAAGGCAATATAAAGGGCAAAAAAAATTACTTTCAAACACCTCAGCTTGTTTTTTTTGCTCGAATTGATGTGAGAAAATTTTTGCAAAATTCTCTAGGGAAAACCGCTTCCAGGAAAGAATTCTCAGTTAAATTTAAGACAAGTTTACTTAAGAGGAAGGAGACCTATTAGCCTAAAAACATGGAATGTGCAAAATTATTTGAATCTACCAACTTGTTTTAATATTTATTCTTTTTTGTACCCAATTAAGGGTGAAAAATATGAATCAAGGAAAACGATTTAGTTTTTTTTTTTGGATTGGAAAGGAAAAATATTTGGCACTTAAATGGAAAATTTTAATAAGGTGAAAGAGAATATTAAAAAACATTGACTTGGAGTCTATTAAAGCTTTTGAATATGAATTATAAGATTTTAATAGGAACTAATTAAAGCTTTACAGTTTTACAATAAATACTATCTATATGATTGGTGAATGCAGATTGACTAATAACTGAATTAATTAACAATACTGGGATACCAAATGATTGCATAAGTTTAAAAATTGTGCAAAATTACAATTGCATAACTTTCAAATTAAATAAATCATCAGGTGGGTGGAGTTAAGTTTTCATTAGTTTTTATCGTAGGTAAAATGTCAAATTCACTTAGCAAAGCTAAGATCATACGTACACCAACCTAGTAAAAACGATAAGTTACAAAAAGTTGGCTTTCTTAACTTTACAAACCTATCAATTGCTAGTACCCCAAATAATTTTGGGTTAGAATATATGTATTCGCGATTTATTTTTACCGACCGTATTGCATATAATGACGGAGTTATGTGATACCAAATTTCGCATATCAAGTTTTCGCAGGAAATGAACTCCTCTATGGTAGGAAAGCGTCTTACCTTCTTGTTTATATCTGAATTTACTTCAAAGGTGTGACGGTTTGACCAGATTTTGGATTATGTTAGGTCTCAGGAATTAAACTTTTACTATGGACCGATTTCACATTTTTGACCATTTTTAAGAAAACATGTAACAAATTAACTTGAAATTTTTTAAGTTTCGTTTGGTAGTACGAGAAACCACCCTACTTCTTGACGAAATCAGGTGTCGGCAACTGATCGATTTCATAAATTTTTTTCATCTCCTCGTCATTTGAGAACGTTAACCTTAACAGTGGCAGAGGCACCATAATGTTTTTCCAATTTTCTTTTATTTTTTTTAATTTTATTGGTTACATCTAAGGTCTTGTAACCCCTAGAGCTGAAGTTTTCTTTTATATCTTCCGGTTTACAACTTGGGTGAAGATTTCTTACCATGACCCTTATTGGTTTTCATAGGTATGCCATTCTGGTGCAGATCGATTCATTGCCCTGGTAAGATTCTGGTAATCAATTTCGGAATTCACAATGAGCTTTAATTGATTGTTATTCATCATTTTAACCTTATAAATGATGTCCTTATTTTTTAATATTGACTCTATTTGATTATAGTCAACCACATTAATTATGACTACTGGAGACGCCCAAGAGTTTTTGGTGATATCACCTCGATTTTTATTATCAGGAACATCCGCTTTCTTAGTGTTGATCATCACCTCGACCACTTCCGAAGATGATTCCGCTTTTCTTTTTTTACTGGACCTCTTTTGCTTTAGGATCCAATCTGTTTCTCTGACGAGTTCTTCCTCATCTGTTAAGTAGTCGTCTAAGATTGACCTCACCTGCTTTGCTTGTGGTGTAGCGTCTTTTCCTTTATGTCTACTATCATTAGACTTATTGTTTTTAATTTGCACATGTTTCCCTTTTTTTAACTTCTCACTCTCAGCCCTCCGTTGATGAACCTCGTTTTTCAAAGCGACACACAGCTATTCTAGTTAGCTAATCCTTTTATGTATGTCAGCATTCTGATTACTCATGTTTATATCCTTATTGGTCTGTGGAGCTTGAATGTTCGGTAGTTCACCCTCTATTAACATTAACTAACAAAATAAAAAATTGAATTAACTAACAAAATAAAAAACAAATGACGAATATTGGCAAAAAATAGATATGGGAATTGGTTGATGAAGTTGGTTTACTGACATAAAAAGAGGAAAATGTGTAAAATTGTTATAAGTACTGTAAAACTTTAAATATAAAAGTATATGATTAAAAAAAATTTCTGCTAGATGGAGCACAAACTTATAATTTAAACATAAATAATACATAGGGAATAAATTTTTTTCATATTTTCATGACTTTGCTCTTACACTTGTGACGCTTAATAAAAATCACAATGTCAATACATTTCGTAATATCGATAGTTTTAATTCAAATTATCATAAACTTAAAAATTGCATATATGCAGTACCGACTTGTGATCATCACATGTAGTAGTCCTGGAAGGGTTAAAACAAACTTTAAAAAGTAGGAAACTTAAACGAATTTTAAAAATAAATTTTGTTTTTAAACATTGATAATCTCTTTGCCGTGGGACAATTTCTATTTTATATAGATTTTTATTATATTATAAGTCGTGACACAATTTCTGTTTTATATAGCCAATTTTCTTTCTTTTTTATAAAGCTATAAGTCTTCCAATATTATAATCTATTTATCCATTTCCGTTTCGCTTTTTATTATTATTATTTTTACTTATCTTGATGAGACGTGAGGTTGTTCTAGTTAATTCTAATACAGTGGGCAACATGATGTAAAAAAGTAAAGAACGCAAGAATATTTGATTACTATTCAAGAGAGTGGAAGAAGGACCCCAAAATCAGAATATTTACTTAAACTAATATTTCATGTATACTGCAGATTTAGAAAAAATTTAAATTCAAAGATGCTTAAAAAGATGAACGTATTAAAATTTTCTTATGTAGGTACATCATTTTTGTATTAATTGAGCAAACATTATGAAGAAGAACTTTAAGTTAATATCCTCGTTAGATAGCTTACATGTGATAATTTTAGTTTAGTAAATCAGAAATATCTTTTTCTAATAATCTTTTTCTAATAAAATTAAAATTTGTGCTAATTTTACACACTATAAGTGCATTAAAAATTTTTCCATATAAAATTAGTGTTCGTTAAATTATTGTAATAATACAATATTGTAATAAGTTTATTTTACATTTTCGCATTTTTATACTTGAATGTTCAACAGCCTGATAATAGTTTCCTTTTAAAGTAATTGTGCTGCTCTTTTGTCCCGTTTTAGTAATTTTATAAATAGGGTAGCTAACCCTTATATTTTGAATAAAATAATATACTGTTGTAAGAAGCCTCTCATAAAATAACAAAAACGATATTTTTTATATCCCGAATTCTATCTTCGAATTCTATATTCTTATGTGAAAAACATATATCTTAAAATAATTTTATTAAATAATAAACCAGTACTTTTAATTTGTGAACATCATTTCTTTTTGTAATTTCCTTAACAAAACTTTAAATTAGCTTAATCGTAAACATCCCAATGTAAACCCGTCCAATTTGCTTTTTTGACACTAATTTGAATTTAGTTATTAATATTTCTTTATCTAAAAAAAATGTATGAAATAATTTCAGTGAGTTTTTTTATTGTATTTAATCAACAATCGAAAAATTATTTTTGGGAAAATTAAGTATTTATAAGTATATTGTCTGAAGAGTTGGGCAGATGTGGATGCTCCCGAATATCGCTACTCTTTAAGAAATGCCGAAGAGGGACGCAGGTACTTCTGAAAAGAAGTACCTGCGTCTAAAGAAGCGCTTTAAAAGGCTGCTGGACCAAGGGTTAAAAGGAAGTTGCGGAATTGGGGCCATTGACGAGATCTTCTCAGACTTCCTGCTGGAAAACAATCAGATGCTCCTCATTCAAGAAGAAATAATGGAGCGCATCTTCAAACAAAGACATCGAAGCGTGAAGCTACAGTTTCTGGAAATTTCGTTCCGGATAGGGTGGCTTCTGCTGGTCTGCCAGGACTAAGGTATTGCAGACTCGCACAAAGTAGAGATCAGTAGCATAGCTCCCTGTGAAGGAGCAAAACTGAAGGCAGTAGAGGAGGAGGACATACCAAGGGCCAAGATCTTTAGAGGTTTCTGCCCCCATGCTGCCGAAACATCGGCTGAGAAAGTCGTGGGCTACGTTAGGGGTCAGAACTCTGCCGCTTTGGAAAGGTCCAGCTTCGCCAGCGAGGGAGGAAAGAAGAGGGAAAGCATGGGGACGATAGGAAGAGTCCCCCTGCAGTCGAAACGGCAGCGGCAGAACAACAGCCAATGGACCAGAATGGGGCACCGAAGAAAGCTGCTGGTGGACTCCCAGTGACTAGGCATATGGCAGAAACTATGGTGCCTTCAGGGTCACCAGAAGTCATTAAACCTAATGCATATGCTAAGGTGCATCCAGGTGAACCACATCACGCTAAAGCAACGTCAAGCTGTCTGAGCACGAGGTTCATCAAAGAAGACCTCCACATAGGCATCCATTAGGAACTATGGGCCTATGGCGGGCAAATCAAAGGCCTGCAGGATAATAAATGTAAGTTTTGTTCTTTTTTATTTATTTAATACTTTATTCTCAATATCATTACAAAGTTTCCTTAAACTAAGAGAATAAGAAATATGGCATTGTTTTTTTATAAAAGAAAATAGCGTAAATTTACAAATTATTTACTCAAAAATTATTAAATAAAACTAAAATTGCTTAATTCTACTAATACCACAAAAATTTTAATTTTCTCAATAAAATTATTTATTTTTATGTATCTATAATTATTACTGCTTCGATATATAATTAAATTCAAAAGAATTAGAGAATTTAAAATTCATTCATACTATTTAGATTTACATATACATACTTAAATTTATAATTTACAAAAAATGATTTGGATTAAGGATTACACTAAATAAGGTTAACTCAAATTAGGCTAGTTATCAAATTATCTACCTCCCTATACTCAAAACTCAAAAGCTATTCTTTTACATTTTTAACAAAATTATTTAAATTTCTTGTAGCACGTATTTGTTCAGAAAGTTGGTTTTCTCACATGAAATGGCTAATCTGTGCCTCAGCGAACTTTCCTGGAGAGCAGAGCAATGTCCTCTAGAGGACGTAGAGAAACTCGTTTAGTACTGCAAATGGAAGAAAAAGAGGCTCATCATGGACTGTGATGCCAATGCTTATCACGAGGTGTGGGGAAGCACCGATACCAACCCTAGAGGTGAATGCCTTTTTGATTTTTATTACAAAATAACCTAGATATCGCTAATAGGGGTAACAAACCGACCTTCAAAACGCAATACGTAGGGAGGTCTTGAACCTTACAATATGCAGTCCCCTTGTAGCCTCTTTGAAAGGAGGAGTTTCATGTGTCTGAGTGAGGGTCCACATTGTTTTTACTTAGCGACCTTCGGGGAGAGCCCGAGGGAACCTCTAAGAGTGCCCCGAAGAACCGGCTGGCCAAAATACAGCGATAGGTGATATAAAATCGATCCAAAGATTAGACGTGGTCTCCAATGATCTCTGCCTCCTACTTAACCAATGTTTTGAGGAAAGCTGCCCGGTCAGGCCACAAAAGGCCAAAAGGGAGGTGCCTTGTTAGAAAAGAAGGCGGGCTGGATTGAAGAGCAGTGTTAGGAAACTCTTCAATACGGCCAAAAAACCTCTGACTGGGAGAACTATTATAGGGCTCTCACAGAATACAATAAAGAATTTCGCAGATCTAAGAAAAAGACATGGCAAGCCTTCTGTGGGAACAATCAAGAGGTCCCTACAGCTTCTCGTCAGCTTAGTGCGCTTTCTAAAGATCATGTGAATGGCATTGGCATGCTCCGGAAGGACGATGGTTCTTTCACTATCAATACCGGGGAGACCGTTCATACCGAAGCCCAATCGCCCAGAACTCACTCGAAATCATACCGACCAAAAAGTTTGGCATCGTTTCTCTTCAAGTCGATGGAGAAGATGCTAGATGTGCATATGTTTCCTGAGATTGCCCTGCACCGCCTCAAAAAGCACATAGTCCTTGGGGCCATCCTGGATGTGGAGGCGGCCTTCGGCAATACCTCTTTTGGATCAATATTGAGGGCGGCTGCAAGTAAGGGAATTGAGGCACCCACCCTGAAATGGATCGGGGCCATGCTGGGCTCCCGAAATATTACAGCCAGTGTAGGGGGCGCCAACATTACTGTCCGGGCTATACGTGGTTGCCCGGAAGGGGGGCTGGGGTCCCGACTCCTTTACTCTGGTACATGGTGATGCACGGGCTGCTGTACAAGCTATCTCATAGCGGGTATAATGTACAGAGCTACGCTGATGATCTGGTCGTTGTTGTGAGGAGCCAGCACGATGACGTATTGGCTGACTGAATGCAGGGTGCCCTGAAAATCATACACGACTGAACGCAGGTCGAGTGCCTTGGCATTATTCTGACAAAAGCAGTTATTGTATCATTTACTAGGCGGCGGAAATTTAGTTTGACCAAAGAGGTTAAATATCTGGGAGTAATCCTAAATCAACGATTAAACTTGGGCCTCATCTTGATGGAGTCATAGTTAGGGTCACCCGGGCTCTATGAGCATCGACGAGGCTATATGGAAAGACGTGGAGTCTTAGACCTAAAATGGTCTACTGGACCTACACTACAATTGTAACTTATTCTTCTGTCATATGGTATCAGAAAGCCGCGGGCTCCTCTCACGCGATTACAGCGCCTCGCATGCCTTGGCATAACGTGCGCCCTAAAGACGTACCCGCTTCATATTCACCTAAGGGGGGAGGCTATCAAGGGCCCTCGGACACTGCCCATCGATATTTCAGGCTGAGACATATGTCATAGAGTTGTGTGCTCTGGAATGTATCAGAAGGAACATTAAAAGGAGTAGGATATTTATTATGTCGGAAAGTAAGGCTGTCCTTGGTGTCTCTCGTCTGATGTAGTACGATTCAGGCTGCAGAAAGAATGCATTGACACCCTTGGCGTCCAGGCTAGGCACAACAAACTAACCTTGATGTGAATGCCAGGAAACTACAGAGTGGACAGGAATGAGAGAGGTGATGGTCCTGCCAGGGAGAAAGCGGCGGCTCCTTTCATTGGCAGCAATGCTTTGGGGTGCCCAGGACAACGGTCTTGTGTGCCCTGAGTGAATGGAAGGACCGAGCCAGGGTTGAACACTGGAATGGCTGCCGGGGCCTGTCGCACTCTAAGAAATTTGTGCCTCCCCTGGAATTGGGGGGATGTGTTCTGACCATGCTCAGTCATCCAAATTTGAGGACAATAGTGGGGGTTCTCACTGTACACCGCTTCTCGAGGGTCCATCTGAAAAGGATGGGCAGGGTGGTGCGTTAGGTCTGCCGTTTACGCCTGGAGGAGGACGAAACCACGGAACACTTACTGTGTGAGTGCGAGGCGGTTTCTCGCCTGCGACTGAGATGCTTCGGAGGGCTTTGAGACTCGGGGAGGATCTCGCAGCTTGATGAAAGAAAAAGAAGAAAAAAAGTATATTAAGTATTTTGAATGGTTCAAATAAAAAATCTATTTGTAAATACGTCTGTGGTACATGCAAAGACAATAATTATATTAATACTTCTTATTATACCTTAGTTGGGTTTAGTATTCATAATTTCTACATAAAATAAATACAGATACATATTAAATTTCGCAGTCAATCTTACTACATATAGTACTTACTACATATAGTACTATATAATATATACTTACTTCAATCTTACTACATCTTACTACACATAAATAAAATTGTTACTAAACGTCATCAAAATTTTTATTCTTTATATCGTTATTTATTTTTACTTCACTGAATAAACTTAATCGGTCCTTGATGAAATATAAAAAAGAAATTGTTATTTTAACATAAATAGAGTTGGGTCAAAGCAGTGGTTTGTAAAGAAGCACTTTTCCCTTCAATAAGTGAAAATACCGCTTCAAAAAGCAATCTAGCTAGTTAATTTAAATTAGTTTAATTCATATTTCTATTTAGCAAAAAAAAACTTGAAAGAAGCCTAAACATAATTGTTTGAATTGTGCGGTTTAGCAATTGAGGTAAGGAAAACAGTTATATTTTTTGATGACTTATATTATATTGACCGTTAGAATTCCGCTTTTATAGAAATTTGCAAAAGCTTGCAGAGACGATAGCTTGAGTGGGGATTTAGGTAGAAAAAAATTTTCTTCTAGAAAAGTAAACTGTTTTTAAATATTTAAAAGTTGTTAAAATTCTACAACTTAGAAAAAAGACCAGAAAAAAGTCTGATTCCTTAATTAAAGAAGAACGGATTTTAAATAACAGTTAACGGCCATTTTGTTTTTTAAATCAAAGTTCAACAAGTTTACGTCGCGGTATAAAAAGTTCAGCAAAGTTCTTTTTTGCGTTTGTAGAATATAAAGAATTTTTATTGTCTCGTTACAATAAATAGTCAAAAATAGTATTTTCACGATGTTTTCAGAAAAAAATATTTCGTTTGGGATCTTCTTAAACTTTATTGTTCTTCTTTTAATTTCATTTTATTTAATATAAACAAGTTTATCGGTTTTCAGAAATCTTCCCTTTTTACTTATATAATTTTTTTTTTGATCCGGTCAAGTTAATAAAAATTTGAATGCGCAACGAATAAGAAACAAATACCATATTTCAAAGGAAGTTATTAAAATGGAAGGGGATTAAATTTTTAAAATGAAACGTCGCTAAAGGATTTTGAAATGATTCAAAGATTGATGCCATTTATATCGTTTCGTACAGATTAAAAATCATCCCAGTGAGAGTGAGAGTTCTATAAAAATTCACAATATCCCATTGAAGTAATTACAATTTAAAGGGTTAAAAGTTATTTGGAAGGGTAGAAGTAACAAAATATATAAGGAAACTCAAAGCTTTTATTTTATTCAGAATTTAAATATATAAACTTTATTATATTGCTTTAAAGTTGGGTCAAACCAACTGTAATAGAGTACTTTTCCCTTTGCATGTAATAGTGCTTTTGTACCACATTGTTAAAATTACTTTTATCCATATAGAAATGTATTTAAAAAATTGCATATTTTTAAGATGATACATCTAATTGGCCGAGTTAGAAAAAATAATTGTATTTTTTAAAGGGACTTACCGTTAGCATCCTGCATTTATA
This sequence comes from Condylostylus longicornis, assembly GCF_029603195.1. Taxonomy (NCBI): domain Eukaryota; kingdom Metazoa; phylum Arthropoda; class Insecta; order Diptera; family Dolichopodidae; genus Condylostylus; species Condylostylus longicornis. The sequence goes on from NW_026577985.1 coordinate 266,061, forward strand.
GAAATTTAAAAAAGCTTGCAGTTTCGAAAATATAAGGTGCCGAAAATTCAAATTTACCAAATTTCGAGGAGCCATAACTTGAGAGGGAGTGGAGATGAAAAAAAAAATTTCTAGTAAAGATTTAAATACATAAAAATTCAGCTTTCTATCTTCAAGGGTGTAGAAGTTTTGTAAACAGAAACACGAACAGACACACGAACGGGCGGTCAGAGCGAAACTAATAAGCACTTATTTTGAAATTTTTTTTGTAAAAGTGCTAAAAAGTGTGATGCGATCAGCACAAAACCTATAGCAGTGCATATTTTCCTAATATTATTGATAAATTTAAATAAATATATTATGCGAAAAATTTCACTGAAAAGTTGCAAAAAATTAGGAAAGTGGATTTCGTATACTCATTTAAAATTTTGAAAAAATCACTAACCTTCCACAAAATATACTTACAATATTAATATCTCAAAATTCTTGTAGCTGGCAAACGAAATTTAAATACAAATTTTTTATAAATCACATTGAATATTTCTTGGATAAATGTTAATTCGTCTCCTTGTAAAGATTTAATTGGTTGCTCTTCATTTTCTTAGAAGAATGTCATTACTTTATAAAATTTTCTAATGAACATAATATACTTTTAAAGCTCACAAATTTTTAACATCCCCAAAATAGACTGGTATGATCACAATACCTTCCTTATTTTAAAGAGGAAAAATGATATCAATAAACTTTGGTCAAACCAATGGTTTGTATTGTAGCACTTTTCCCTTCAGTAAGTGAAAATTCTGCTTTTAAAAACAGTCTATGTGTTATCACCTATCACACTCTATGTATTATCACACTATTAAAATTATTTTCATTCATATACAAAACTATTTCTAGGATTGCATATATTTAGGATGATGCATATTAGCAGTCTTTGATATAAAGCAAAAATTAATATAAAGTGGGGTTAACATAATGCTCGATTTTAAGGATTAATTGTGTGAGTTAAGAAAATTATATTTTTTAATATCATGGAATTTACCGTTAGCTTTTTATGTTTATAGAAATTTGAACAAGTAAAAACGTTTCAGTCGGTATAAACCGATTGAATTATACCCTGCACCTTTCGTTATTGTGTAGCAATTACTCGAACCTGTGAGATCATTCTATAGAAACTTCACAGACATGTTTGACCTATGATTGGACATCCGACTGCCAAGTTTCATCAATCTGACCTTATAATTTTTCAAAATATTTAAAATTAGCTTTTGGAGTTGTATGGTAAGTACCTAAACCTGTCAAGCAATTCCATCAAAACCTCACAAATATATCTGATCTATAATCGGACAAACAACTGCCAAGTTTCATGAATCTGACTTTATTATTTTTCCAAATATTAAGAATAAGCTTTTAGACTTGTATGGGATCTACTCGAACCTGTTAAGCAATTCAACCACAACTTCAGAAATATGTCTGACCCATAATTGGACACATGACTGCCAAGTTTCATGAATCTGACTTTATTATTTTTCCAAATATTAAGAATAAGCTTTTAGACTTGTATGGGAGCTACTCGAACCTGTCAAGCAATCGCACCAAAACTTTAGAAATATGTCTGACCCATAATTGGACACACGACTGCCAAGTCTCATGAATTTGACTTTATTATTTTTCCAAATATTTAAAATAAGCTTTTGGGGTTGTATGACAAGTACCCGAACCTGTCAAGCAATTCCACTAAAACTTCACAAATATATCTGATCTATAATTGGACACATGACTGCCAAGTTTCATGAATCTGACTTTATTATTTTGGCGAATATAAAAAATTTGCTGTTGGAGTTGTATGGCAGCCACCCGAGCCGGTGCAGCTATCCCATTATAATTTTTAGAGCATGTGTAGAATATAATTGGACACATTTATACAAAATTTTATATTTATAGCTTTATTAGTTTTTGAAATATTTAAAATAAACTCTTGGAGTTGTATGGCAGCTACTCGAACCCGTTGTCCGACTTAATCCAATAACAATAGGGTTCGTCCTTGGAACAAAAGAAAAAACTTGTGAAAGTTTGGTGTCGATTGCATTATTCGTTTTTGAGTTATCGTGCGATCGGACGGACGGACGAACGGACGGACGGACGGACGGACGGACGGACGGACGGACGGACGGACATGTCTAAATCGACTCAGAATTTTACGCTGAGCAAGAATATATATATATGTCCATACCGCAGATGACTCCTTCAAGTAGTTACAAACTCCATACCAAAGTTAATATACCCTTCACGAAGTGCAGGGTATAAAAAGCAAATTCAAATTACTTTTTTAAGAAGCGATAAAAAAAATCCGTTTTTCAAAGGTATCTGTTCAACTTCAATGCAGTTTTTAATTCTTATTTGATTTGGTCAGATTATTAGAAATTTAAATTTACACTTAACAAGAAAAAGTACAGTTGATGAATTTGCTATCCTATGTGCACATTAATATGTCATAGCTGACTATGGGGTAGACTATGGCTTTTAATGCTGTGTTTTCAACATTTTCTAAGAAATGACCAAATTACTATTGAAGTTGTACGGCAGCTACCTGAAAGAGCCAAGCAATTTCAACGAATTTTATCAAACGCATTGGCCCTACTAATATTTTATAGTTTCAGAGATTTTATAGTTTCTGAGATATTTCAAATAACTTTTGAACTTGTATGGCAACTGCCAGAAGGAGTCAAGAAATTTCAGCAATTTTTATGAAACATACTGGTCCTACTAAAATATTCGCTTGTATCAAATTTCAATATCAACCGAATCAGTAGCCCGACCATATCCAATTTAAATAGGGTTCTTGCATTTACTATAATAAATAATTTGTAATAAATAAACTGATGGACGAACGGACAGACAAAACTAAATCGACACAGAATCAGACGCTGATCAAAAACATACTCTTGAGTTTATATCTCAGACCATTATTTCTTAGCGGTACGGCAAATTTAGTATAGCCTTCGAACATACATTTGTATGTCGTCGGTGTATATTATTTTCTATTCATAAAATATATTATATCAAAAACTTTGGTTGTACAACAATTCAATAAATGACCATTTCAGTTAGATTGGGAGAATTAAAAAAATCCCATAAAATGAGGGAGCTCAAAATATTGTTGAACAAACTTATCATTACAGTAACACGTGTATATAGGTACTAACAAATCGTCGGTGTAATGCTGATGTGATCTATACACTATTTTAGGATTTTTGGAGTTTTGGGGAACGTCCTTTCATAATACTAAATTATAGAGTTGCAACTTTAATTCATATCCGTAATTTTTAATAAATTTAAATTCATTCTGGCCAATCAAAACCGATGCATACATGCAATGTCTAACGTTTTTTCGAAAAAAAATTCTAATGCAAACAGCAAAAGTTTGAAGTAAAACAATGGATATAGCCCACAAATGCATTATTTCACTTTAATAAATTCAGCTATAACTCGTTTAATTCTATTTGATTTTGTTTTAATCTTTATAGACATAATATGCAATATGTATACTAAAAATTAGTATAATGAGTAAATTATAAAAAAAATTCTATTGCTTAGTTAAAAAAAATATAATTTCAAACTTTAAACTAGATTTACTCCAAACATAATTTGTTTCATATGGATCACATCATCATTGAACCAACGACATGTAGCATTATGTTTCTTAGTTTATTTGAAAATTATTCTTCTCTTTAAGAATTATAAGGTAAAACTGATGTCAAAATAACGGTTTAAGAAAACTGCTACGCGTTTCTTAAGCAAGTTCATTAAAATAGTTTAATTGATAATTTTGTTGTGCTTATTTTATTAATTCAGTAATAACTTCAGCAATCCTGAAAGTTATTCTCAAACAAAAGATTAGAGGAACCGCGTTCATAATAGTTAAGTTGAACATATAATAAAAATTGTGCTTCAATGAAAAAATATTGACGTTTTTTCAAAAAATTTTAGTTTTAGCCTTCCAATATGTTTTAATTTTCCCCTCTAATAATTATGGAGAGAAAAATATATGTATATAAGGTGTAACTCTAATTTTACCTATCATTTATAGACGGCTCCTAAATACATTATTTTAATCTAATTATTTTAATTCTAATCCTAAGAATTTTATTTACGCTAGCTAGTACTTCTCATACTTCACTCTAGATACACTAGATTACGAAAAACAAGAGTACGAAATAACTGAAAATCCAGGTATATTTTTTTAATCCATTCATGATACCTGAGATTCTAGTTTAAAAACTGAAAATCTAGGCAATTTAGTTTCACCACAATTCAACAAAAATTTAGTTTTACTAGAATTCAACTAGAGTCGCAGTGGAACTTTTAATATAAATACAAATTGAAAAAGATAACGCCGTCCTTTTTTGTTTATATTGTATTCTAGTTGTCTTCTCTTTTAATTCTCACCAAGTTCTCAAAAAAAAGAACAGAAATTTTTCGCGTTTTCTATTTCCAGTAAGAACTTCTCACAAATTTTAAGGATGCTAGTATACTTTTAGTTAACATACCTAGAGAATTGTAAATTAAGCTCTTATGGAGGCTCACAAGGGTCAGTTCGTTTCGGTAGCAAACAGAATTCAAATTTTTAATTTCAAGAAATTCCATCAATTAGTTCCATATATATGACAACAAATCATAATAAAAATAAAAAAAACATAGCAAACAACTTGTAAATTAAAAGCTAGTTTTGTGTCCCACAAAACTTTCAACTTTAAAACCTAGTGTCATAGAAATATTAAAAATTATTCTATTTCCCAAAAGGTGCTAGTTGTTACAATAAAATATGTATGTAAAATATGATTTTTCTGGTATAATTAGGTCAAATTTAAAAAAGAAAACATGTAATTGTAATATAAATTTTTTTCTTTTAAAAAATATAAATTTTTTTAAACCCAAAATTTCTTAAGCTCGCTATATAAGAATCATAGGTAAATTCAAAAATAGTTTAACAGCCTATTTTCGATATCTTTTTAGCTCAATATTTGGTTTTAAATAAAATAAAAAAGTTTTTAGGTTATAATACTTGCCAGTGAAAGTTGAAATTTTATTATATTTGTAAAAAGTATTGTAATAAAGTTATTTGCCATCTCGCAAAAAAATGGCGTTCTGTACATGATTATAAACGGTGTAAATCATTATAAACGGTAAATATAATAACATTGAGCAAAATTATTCACAAAATTACTTTTTGAAAAGCGATATGTGCTCATAATTACTTATTGAAAACGAAATTTATATTTATAGCATTTCCAAGCTCTTACCTGTTTGAATCCGTTTTTAGTAGAGTGGTTTATTTACTATCCAAACAAAGAAATAGATTGGATATTGAAAAAAGGGATTTCTCCGTCTGTCGCTGGCAAAAATTCAGCCGGATAAATCAAAATTAGCTAACTTACACCAGGCATAAGGGTCGTATTAAAAAATATTAAACCATCTTTTGCAATAATACTAATAAAAATACTAATATAAAATTAATGATACTGATAAAATATTTTTTATAAAACTTTTTGAAATATGTTTGTGAATGTTAACAAAAACAAGAAAAAATAGAATTGACCGTATCAACTCTATCCCGTACTATGTACGGAACTAATTGTATGAATCAATTCCCGTACTATGTGCGAATATATGTTTCATAGCTGACTATGGAACCGACTATGACTTTAAGTTACCATGTTACCATAATAATTTGTGCTAAATTTCAAAACTGTGTTTTCAATATTTCCTTAGATATGGCTACTTGTAAAATTTCAATGCCACAGCTTTTATAGTTTCTGAGATATAGCCAAGAAACTTTGACAACCAGAAGGAGCCAAGCAATTTCAACGACTTTTATCAAATATATTGGGCTTACTAATATATTCACTTGTGCGAAATTTCAGTACCATAAAGCCTTTATAAATTCATAAATATAGCCAAATAAATTTTTAAGTTTTATGGAAGGTACTCAAACCAGTAACTTGACCATATTCAATTTAAATAGGGTTCCGGCGTTTACTATAATAAAAAATTTGTGGAAATTCAGTGAACTTATCTTAATTAGTTTTTGGGTTATCGTTGTAGCGGACGGACGGACAGACAAAGCTAAATCGACTCAGAATTCGACTCTGATAAAAAAAAACAAACTTGAGTCTATACCTCAGGCCATTATTTCTTAGCGTTACAAAAGGTAAGGCAAATATAGTATAACCTTCGAACAAACGTTCGTACGGGTACAAAAACTAGAAACTAGATGAATTTTTCTATAATCGGGAGGGGGCCACGTGTATGAATTTATTTCTTTGAGGGGATATGAGCAAAAAAAAGTTGAGTAACACTGCTCTATACGATAATAACCTTTCCGTGTCCGTCATCGGTTAAAAAAGTTAAAATGTTGTTTTCTATTGTTCTGTTTCATTTACTTTATATTTACATTATGTCTGATGTGCTGATCAACCCGGTTGTAAGCAAATTGAACCTTAATTATTATGTACATATGTACACATTTACATATAACGTATATAAATATTATTTTTTCTATTATAAATGCATGTAATTAACGCAAAACCTTTTTGATTACATAACTTTATGAGTAAAATCAAACATAGAAAAAACTCTGTTTTGAGAAATACTTTATTTCGTTATTACGATTATGAAAAATGGGTATTGTACCTGTTCTACTAATACACTGAATTACTAATATAAAGTGTAGTTGCTTTTTAAAATTTTTTAATTTTTCTGCCATTAACTCGTTCCTTTGATTACGCTATCCATCTGTTCTGCAGTTGTATGAAGAAATTTTCATTAAGTTAATATTATTAGTATAATAGGCACTATACTTATTAATTAAAGCAACTACACGTTGTATTGGTAATTCATTGTGAGTGCAAAGGGTTAAATTTGTTTTAGAAAACTCGAAATTTCTCGAAAATTTTTGTCATTATTTCTTTTGGTTTTTTTTTTTGATGCACTACGGGGAGAGCTGAAAAATTAACCTATTTAACATCTTCCGCTATCTCTCACATTACTGCTAATAAAACGTGTTAAATGTGTTTAGTTCTAAAAAAAAACTTTTACGCATTCTTGGTGCTAACGATGATTTATAATATTACACGCATTATTGAATAGATGCATATTCATTTAATAAAATCACCTTTTATTTTTGAAAACATAGTAGTATAATTTGATTACCTTTCTTTAGAGAGTAAATCTTCTTAATGATTTTCTCTTTCTCTTACTTTGTTTTTTTAATTATTTTAATTTTATCTCCAATTATGTTTCATTTCGAAACAGTTACGTTTAATCTAGAACTTATAGATTTATAGGACGTGATGTTATACAATTCTTCCAACCACGTATAAAATATATATGTATAAAGCCGGAAGTCAACAGAAAATTTTTACAATATTATTTTTTACCGACCGTATTGCGTATACAATAGGTAGGTTATGTGATGGCAACAAATTTTGCATATTGAGTTTTCGGTGGGAATGCACTTGTGGTAGGGAAGTGTAAATAATCTATTTTTAGCAACCTGTCGGTCTGTGTGTGCACGCGTGTTATCTCAAGTTCGGCTGAACCGATTTTGATGAAATTTTATATGTAAGTTTATTTCCACCATGGCACGGATTGATCAACTTTTGGGATATATCAGACATCGGGAACTGGACTTTTTAGCGGGCCCGAAAATTGAAAAGACGTATTTAAAGGCATTTTTATAATATTCTGTAATATAGCGGTCGGTTTTGTGCTGACCACATCAGATTTTTTTTATTGTTTTATAAAAGACGTTGTAATTACAAGATAGTTCAACACCAACAAAAAATTTTTTTTTTAACTTTTTTAATTTTTTTTAATTAAAACATTGGCAAAACATAAATTATTACATGTAAAAACACTAATAAAAATAATTTACTCTCTATGAGTTATGAGTACTGGAGTATAATAAATAATCTCTTCCTTTTTTTTGCTAAGAATTTAAAAAGCAATTGCAGAGCAAAAGATAGACAAGCAATGTTGTTACAGACTACAAAAATGTATCATTGTGCACAAGTATATATAATATGTGTAGTTGTTTTGCATTTAAAATCCTATATACATGATGTATGCGGATATTTTTGTTTATTGATATTTCCTTATATACTAGTGTGCCTTTAACTGAATGTATATATAATTGTGTATGCATGTTATTGCATGTCTGAAATGAGTAAAAGGCCAAAAAAATTTAAAATTTTGGAAGTTTTACGGCTTTTAATCTTTTTTATAATTATTACTTCAGGAATTTTAACTCAAATAGAAAAAAAAAAGCAAAAACTGATTTTTTGATAATAACAAATTTTTTAATTTTTCTAAATATGGAGCTAATTTTGAATTAGACAGTGTTACTTTTTAAGGTTCTCGTTATCTAGAAGCAGTTCATAAAAAATAATTCCAGGGCCGCTAAGCGCTAAAATAATTTTATTTGTTGTTTGAAATTTTGTTTAAATTTAAATTTAGTGAATAATTTACTAAATATTTATCATTTGTATTATTAAATAAATCGAATATTTATAACTTATATGTATCATTTAAATTTTGTCTTTTGTTCATAACATTTAGTATAAATTAATAAAGGTGCTTTTTAAAGAATACGAGTAATACTAAAGTTTATAAAAAGAAAAATTGCTTAATAAATTGGTAAGATTTGGTGTATTTTTTAAAGTTTTTTATGTATGCATATTTAAATAAAATAGAATAATATCTACTCGTATATTTGATTACGTTTTTATAAATAGATGGTTGAATTTCTATAACAAACAGTAGTCTACGAAGAAAGGAGAACGTAAATGCTGCACCTACGTTCATTTTACCAAAGAACTTGGTAACAATAAAGTATATTTTTAGCTTTAAGAAAAACGGATTCAATATTTTATTTTATTATGTAAATATGTTACATATGTATGTAGTTAGTGAAAAAAGTAAATTCAAAAATTTGTTTTCCAAAAAGAATTCTTATTGTGTATGTGCTTACTATTTCTGTTTTACCTGAAAAACAAAATAAATTACCTAAAACTTGTTTTGTTATCTTTATTTCTTTATTCTAGTTTGTAAGAACTTGAAATTTAATTTTTTTTATTTAAAAGCGAAATAAAATAATTTCTGTATAATATTATGTATTTAATCGTTTTTTATTTTGCAAACATCCCAAATTACCATGAAAATTTCTAATTCGTACGAAATTAACAGAAAATACTAAAAATGTACTTATGTTCTGCCAATGTTTGGAGTCCCAGAATTGTTTATTTTAAGGAAAAATTTATTTGGTGGTACATCTTTGTATTTTTAATGTCTTTGGTGTTATCTAAAAAAGTGTTGCAAAACTTTTGAAACTCAAAATGCACCATTTAGAAAAGAAACAAAACATATGCACATTTTATGCGTAATATATTCTATGCATTATTTTTCTGCTAATAAATTATTAACATTCAAATTCTAAACGGTCTAAATTACAAACTTAAAATATTTTAACATTTTAAATACAGGGTAGTCCGTCCAAGTGCTAAAGCTCGCGGAAGGTGATTGGTTGCAGTTTTTTTGGAAAAAAAAAATGTATGAGTGTATGTGGGCGCTGTTGAAGTTAGAGCAGAGTTGTTTTGGGAACCTTTTTTGTTAAGTTATCTGCATAAATTGGCTGCAAAACAGCACGGATGCCATGAAAGCTACAGAGCTTTTTTGAATTACTTAGCGTTTATTTAAATTTTCAGTTTTTCAATTAAAAAATTTTGTGTTTGAGCAGCTAATAAGGTAGATTACGTGATGGCAAATTTTGGATGCCGAGTTTTCGGTGGGAATGCACTTCTCCATAGTGGTGAACCGTAAATAAGCTATTTTTAGAGAGATCTCGGTTTGTCGGTCGTTTGTACAATCGTGTATCTCAAGTTCGGCTGAACCGATTTTCATGAAATTTCATACTTGAGTTTATTTTGGCTATGGCACGGATCGATTAACTTTTAGGATATATCAGTCGTCTGGAAATGTACTTTATACACGCAAAAGTGTTAAATTGCGGGCCAATTTGAATGATGGAATTTCTTGAAATTTGATATTTGAGTTCTGGTTGCTATCAACTCCTAAGAGTCAAATTTACACTTTTCTACGTATGTTATCTAAAAGTTTGATAACTTCCTTAAAAATTGAAAGCAAGTTTTCCTTAATATACAAAAAGCTTTTGATAGCGTATGGCATGGTGAATTACTTCTATTCTTTAAATTATTTCTATTCCATTTCCCATATTATTTAAGTAAAATAATAAATAGTTTTTTTAATTTTTTCCAAGATAAAATTTGCACAATTTTCAGTTTGTTTATTCTGGCAGAAGTAAAATGCTTATTGATTAATTAACAATTTTAGTTGAAAAGTTACTATTATTAACTGATCTCTATTAATTAATTAACTACTTACATGATTATTTGTATTCAAAAAATATTGTATTTTTCAATAAATAAATAAATAAAGAGAAAGCAAGTGTTCAAAATGTATTTTCATAATTTGGCTATTGTTGGCTATTTTTACCGACCGTATTGTGTAAACAATAGGTAGGTTATGTGATGGCAACAAATTTTGCATATCGAGTTTTCGGTGGGAATACACTTCTCCATACTAGGGAAGTGCAAGTTAACTATTTTTAGCAACCGTCGGTCTGTCGATCTGTCGGTCTGTCGGTTTTTCGGTCAGTCGGCCTGTCGGTCAGTGTGTGCACGCGTGTATCTCAAGTTCTGCTGAACCGATTTTGATGAAATTTTATATGCAAGTTTTTCTCGACTATGGCAAGCATTGATGGACCTTTGGGATATATCAAGCCTAGGGAACTGCACTTTTTAGCGGGACTGTTTTACCTTTTTGAACATTATGAAGAAAATATTCAAGAAATTTACTTGAAATTTCATATATAAGCTTCGCTCGAGCGTCCGCGAAACCTCCTAACTTTTGGAAGAAATCAGGCGTCAGCAACTGGGCGTTTAGTACGGGCCAAATACACATTTCTGCGTATATAAAGAGAAATAATCAACCGATTTCATTAAAATTTAATATTTAAATTGTTCGTATAGAAAAAATGAACATATAATTTTTTTGGAAAGATCAGGGGTTCGGAAACTGATCTGAGGGCCGTTTTTACATTTTTTATCATATCTATGGAACAAATTGATGGAATATCTTGAAATTTAGTATTTGAGTTTTGATTGTTCCCGAAACTAACTGGCAAGCATTTCAGGGAATTCGAATTGCACAAAGCGAAACTCTACTAAGAGCCAAATTTACATTTTTCTAGGTATGTGAACTATAAGCTTACTAATGTCCTAAAAATTGGAAAGAAGTATTTAAAAGACATTTTTATAATATTCTGTAACCCTTTCACTTAACTAGACAATATACAATGCGGTTGGTTATGTGCTGACCACATCAGATTTTTTTTCATAAATTGACTATTGTTGGGTCAGTATGTGGATATAAATTTTAATATTTTGCGGGATTAAATTTTTAATTTTCCTTCCTACATTAAATCAATCATTGTATGACATAAATTATGAATCAATAATATATTATGAAATATTATATTCTTACTCTTATTAGTATGTAAGTTAAAGTATTCATAATTTTTTATGTTTAATTTTTCCAAAAGTACAATTTAAAATCAAAATGAAAATTATTGTTTTTTGAGGCTACCATAAATTTCAATTTTGCTTTTGCGAATATTAATTACGCACGTAATATAGTTTCTCACATCATGAAAGAGTAAGAAAACAATATAAACTGAGTATCGATTTTTTATTAACGATTTTAAGATAATTTGAAATTACTTGCTTGCTTGCACCAAAGATTTTGTTTTGCTCTTGAAAAACCTTGTGGTTTCTTTCCTTTATGTTCGGAAGACGCCCTTTACTCAGGTTTTTCATTTTATTACATTATAATTATATGTAAAATATTTACATTTCTAATATGTATACTACATGATAAACTCCATTATTTGTAGTTTATTTTATAATACTTCAATTGTGTATTATGAAAAAATTTTATTATCCTGACTTATATATTGGAAATTACAAGATAGAATATGTTCTGCAACACAAATCTTTAGGCATGCTTTTTGATACAAAACTCAGCTGGAAATATCATATACAAAAAATAAAAAGTAAAGCCAAAAAAAGTCTGAATATATTGAAAATTCTAATAGAAACATGTTATTAGGACTCTTGAACGTACTCATTCTACCTATTATTGACTACGGTAGTTTTATTTATAGATCAGCCAGTAACACAATGCTTAAATTTCTAGATACGATTTTGAATACTGGCATAAGAATTGCTACTGGTGCCTACAAAACTACTCCAGTTCAGAGTCTTTTGGTCGATAGTGCACAGTTATCATTGAATTTGAGAAGTCAAATGCAGGGCATGCTTTATGGTCTTAAAATATTATCCTTTCAAAAACATCCTTTGAGCGAAGAAATGAAACAAAACGAAGAGACCAACAATATAAGTAAAAGAAGTGTTTTAAAGCCAGTGACCGCACGAATTAAAAAAAATTTAGAACTTATTCAACAAAAAAATATAGATACTCAACAATTTGTACAAAAACCCTATTGGTTAAATACGAATTTAAACGTAGATGTCTCCTTAAATGATTTTAAAAAAGAAGATACTTCAAAAGAATTATATAAAAAACTGTTTTTAGAAAAAATTAACACCAAATACCTACATATATTATGATGTTGTATATACTTACGGGTCTTTATTAGACAATAAAACTGGATGTGGATTTAAATTCAATAAAGTAACAAGAGACTATCATTTACCAGATAATACAAGTATCTTTTCAGCCGAATTATATGCAATTCTGAAGGCTGTTGATTATATTAATGAAAATTTTATAAACAAAAAAGTGGTCGTGTGCTCTGATCTATTAGTACTCTTAGTCCCTCGCATTCCACGACACAAAGAATAAAAGAAGCAATTTATGAGAATAAGAACAAGTTTTCATTTTTGTGTTTTGGAGTTGTATATGTTGTCACGAGGTGTTACACTTGTTTTTTTAAGATGGTCATATAGATAAGCAACAATATTTAGACATTTTAAAAACTACCCTGGAAAACAAAGTCGAAAAATTTGGTCTTGTTGGTTATTATAAATTTTATCGGTATAACCGCTTGCAGCATAAATCTTATTTGGTAAGAAGCTGTTTGCTTCATGACTGCCCAAAAGTGTTCAAAACACTCCCCCAAAGTCCAGACCTCAATTCAATTGAGAATTTTTCGGCCCACTTGAAGAAAAGTGTGGCGAAAACTATACTAAAATCCAAAAGTGATCTTATAAAACATATAATAGAAGAATTGTCCAAAATTTCGGATTAAATTGATATGGAAAAATTGATTACTTCTATGAAACGATGACTTTGGGCTGTTCCAAATCTACGGGCTACCACGTAAAGTATTAAATTTAACAATTGTAGCTGCATTTTATTTTTTTGCGTAATATTAGATTAAAAAAACTAATTTTGAAAAGACTTTATTTACATTGTAATATGTCGAACTTCTTCGATTTTGTCCCTTTTCTTTTGTGGTTTCCTCATTAGAAAAATTATTTTAACGCAATTATGTTCTATAAAGAATTAATAAACTGACATTTACAAAAAAAAAATCAAAATCAATGCATGCCATGCAACTTATTAAAGACTGAAAGTAAATTTTTTTAAATTTTTTCATTTTGAAAAGACTTTCTTTACATTTTGTATATGTAAATCTGTAGATGAAAGTTCTTAATTTCTACTTTTGATGAAATATTATTAGTTACGAAATTTTAATTTTCGCAATGTAAAGCTGAGCCCAAGGAAACCCAAAAGGAGTTGGGGCTCTTAGATTTTATTGTTAATAAATAAATAAATAAATTGTGCATTATGTTTTGCAATGTTGTGCTTAATTTACTTGTTTTTTAAATGTATTATCATGATATTGTGTATGTTCAGAAATATATTATAAACAAAAGAAATCAGCAAAAATTCACATTCTTAAGTGCCTTTCCAATGTTAATTGAAATGTTTTTAACAAGACTGAGAACTTTAACATGTGTTCATCCTTTTTTTAAACAGTAACTCAGATTAGCTATATAAAAAAGTATATATAGTATTACAATCCTGTCGTACTGTAAATGTAATACGATAGTATAGCAGATCTTTTAATGCAAATGTTCTTTTTATTGTATAATTGTAATTTACAGCAGAATAGTTTATACACAGGAGGAAATTGGAAATTTTTTTACAACAATATTGAAATGTTGAAATGTGTATAAACTATAGTTGTCATTGTTGGTGAATTTTTCAATGACCTGAAGTCTTTTAGACTTTTTTAAAACCCTTTCCATTGATTTCTTTGAAAACTTCTTTGTTGAAAAGTAGGCATATGAAGCAATAGCTTTTAAATAAACCTTTTCAGAGCAAACTACTATCCTGTACTCGTTTGAAATTATATGATACGTTGTAAACAAAATTATTGCAGGTGCCTTTTTTTAAGTATTTATTAGAGCAATATAAAAAAGAAAGAGACCAGTGGTTTTTTGCGCTTCTTAATTTGTTACTGTGCAGTAAATTTCAACGGCTAAAATAAAAAGTGAAAGTATAATATTTCTTAGAAAATAAGCCGGGAAATTATTTATTTGAATGTCAAAAGCAAATAACTTATTCTTTATTATTTGCTTGTTTAAAGTTTACGTACATTGTTTGAAATAAACAAACAGTCTCAATGTTGTTATTATAATCCTTCCTCAGTTTTCCATTTCGTTATTATGGGAAAGCAATGCTAAAAATCCAAGTAATTACTCGATTTTTAAAATTTGAAGGTTTGAACTCCCGTGAAAGATGAAAGTTTTAATGAAAACCGTGCAAAATTTACATATGTCATTTTTCTCAAAAGCGTTTTTATTCAACTAGCCAACATATGTGAAGCTATGTCGTTATTTCAAATCACAACGCAAACTTTTTTTCAAATAAACTTATTTTTTTTTCGAAATAAACATGTATGTATATATAGTTCGGTGTATATGTAATTTGTAGGTATTAAGTAATTAGTAGTACTTCAATCCAAATTAGAAAAACTTTAACTTAAAACAAAATTAAACAAATTAAATTTTTAAATGCTATATTATTTAAAAAACATAAAAACATTCATAATTTAAAAAACTTATTATTTCAACATTATTAAATCGTTTACAAAAACATCATCATTTGTTACACGGGGATCGAAATTTGGTATAGTATCATCAGCTAAACTTTTGCAAAAGTCATGGCACTATCAAGTCTAATAACGAATTTAACTTAATGGAAATTTCTTCATGCAACTGCAGAACAGATAGATGACGTAATCAAAGGAACGAGTTAAAGGCAGAAAAATTAATTAAAAAACTTTTTTTCTCGAACTGGACTCGAACCAGTAACCGACCGCTTTCTATTCTGACGCTCTACCAACTGAACTACAGAGGCATGAAGAAATTTCCGATGAAATGTTCTCTACATTGCTTTATAATGTAATCCACATGATTACTAAGTATTTGTTTACATTGACTGCTACATACAATCTACGATTGAAACATACAATAACAAGAACATATATATTTATAGGATTGTGCCTATTACATTAATTATATTATGAATTTTACTAATACAATATCACAGTTGTGAAATTAATAAGTAATGTGCTTATTACACTAAAAATTTAGTTTAATGGAAATTTCTTCATGCAACTGCAGAACAGATGGGTGACGTAATCAAAGGATTCCTTGGTTCGTACAGGAGTACTTGGTTGTAAAATCTTTTCTTGGTTCTTACAGGTTAAACGCTACGATTTTACAAATACGATATACATAACATGATGTGTACGTATTTCTTTTATCGTAAATCTGGCTATAATTTGTGTATTATATTTATACTAGAAGCTCCTAGTGCGGATCGCACTAAATGCAAATATGTTTGAAAATATTGAAATAAAATTAAGACATGAATTTGTATATCACACTACATAAATGATTAATTTAATGTGAGAAGGAAAATTTAAAATTAAATTTCGCAAAATATGAAAATTTATATCCATACACGCAACAATAGTCAATATAGTTGGTTTGAAATTATCTTGAATTTTACATCACAACACATTAAAATCACATAAAAAAATGTATGTATTTACATAACAGTGTACCGATATTAGGCGAAAGGCTTTCAAGTAATAGCTGCTCGAAACACAAATTTTTGAATTGAAAAACTGAAAATTTCAAAAAACGCCAAATATCTCGAAAAATCCTATTATTTTTTTCTCAATGCGTTACATTAGCTTTACAACTTTGCTTTTACGATACGAACGCTTCGCACCCAATATGACAATTTATGTAATTGACATAAAAGTTTAGCTTCAACAGTCTCCTCTCCACACTCATACAATTTTTTCCAGAAAACTCCAATGAATCACCTCCCGGGAGTTTAAACATAGGAAGCGAACCATCCTGTATTTACTTATTTGAAATATTAAAAAATTTTGAATTTGAAATTTCGACAAATTATGTATAGATTACATTGTACGTAAGATATATGCCTTCTTTTTTTCATGACAACACTTTGAGGAAAATGTTGCAAAACTTTTTTGGCTATTTAAGTTCATGAAAAGGAACAACAAAAAATCTTTAGTGAAAGCGTTACAGTAGATTATGAAAATGCATTTTGAACACCTTCTTTCCATTTCAAGGAATTTAGCAAGCTTTTACTCAGAAAAGTGTAAATTTGGCTCTTAGTCGAATTTCGCTTTGTGCCACCCGTATTCCCTTAGAAGTTCAGCAGTTAATTTCGATAGCAACCAGACCTCATATACCGAATTCTATGAAATTCTATCAATGCGTTCCGTAGATATGGTAAAAAATATAAAATCGAACCCCAGATCTGTTTCCCAAAAGACCCAGAGTCCTGATCTTTTCAAAAAAGATATAAATTCATTATTTAAACACCTTGAATTTAAATATTCAATTTTAAGGAAATTGGTTGATAATTTCTCTTTGTACATGCAAAAAGGTAAAATTAACCCACAAAAAGGCTCAATTCCCGAGGTCTGATATATCCCAAAAGTTAATCAATCCCTATCATAGCCAAAATAAATTCACATATAAAATTTCATAAAAATCGGTTTAGACGAACTTGAGGCACACGATTGCAGACATTGACCCACTGACCAACAGACTAATATTTCTCTAAAAGTAGTTTCTTTACTATGAAGAAATGCGTTCCCACCCAAAAGTCGACACCCAAAATTTTAGTGCCATCACTTAACCCAACATATTGTATAAAATTCGGTCTTCAAATATTATTATAATAACACCTAGAAGCCCTAGAGCGAATCGCACTAAAAATATTATTGAAAATAGTATTGAAAACATTAAAACAAAATCTAAACGTTGAGTTTCATGACTAAAAAGTATAAAAAATACTTACTTTGAATTCCATCATGTTAATCGTGAGCAAATCTAAAAGGCTTTATACAGTCCGAGATCACATGTGAACGACATACTTTAAGCCCCTCCCATCACAGGTATAATTCCACAATTTAGAGAAACTACAAGTGACGTATAATTAAAGGAGCCAAATATATAAAAATTTTAAGTTTTTTTTTCGCCGTAGAAAGCAAATTTACTTCTGCGTTACTTAGTTATTCGCATGTTCAATCTTAGCAATAATTCAACGTATGCAGGTTTCTTATGTTAACCATTCTTGGCATTTTAGGTTTGATCACCCGTAATACATTGAGACTCAACGTATAAATATATGAATGTATGTACATCAGCAATACATTTAATGAAGTAAGGAAAATTAAAACTTAGATAAGGTAAGTCATTGACTCGCAAAATGTAAAAAATTATATCCATATATCCGCAGTGCTCATTCTAGTCAATCAATGAATAATGATTTGAAATGAATATTAACTTAAATTTCAAAACAAAAAATACAAAGTTCAACTCTCTATGAATTGTTGGTTTGCTCTAGCACCTGTACAATGTCCATGAATCACATGTTTGAAATGAATATAGAAATGCTCTTCAAGAATAAATATATATAAACGAATATATAAGTTAACTCATGCATTTGTAGTATTCAATAATATTTTATTTTCCAAATTTGATTAGGTTGTTTTTATACTTTTGTTATTCAATTTAGCATACGATAAATTTGTTATTAAAATTGATTTTTTATGTTAAACGCACACATAAAAAGCTTGTAATTATTAAAGAAAAATTAAGATAAAGATAACATTAAACCTTAAACGTTCTTTTTTATTCAAACACTGTGAACCAAGCCATTATTATTTCTAAGGTGAGGCTGCCTTAGACACAGTGCAATTTTGAATAACAACTTACAGGAACTATTAACTTATATATAAAAATAATATATAAATTTAATTATATATAAGAATTGTATTGATAGAATTGGAATATTCAATATAATAATGAATATAGAATATTGATATAATTGGATATGTTTTAATATCCTTTGCAAGCATTATGGTAATTTACATGAAAAAAAAAATCTAACATGATCAACATATAATCGACCAAAAGACATTGTCCATTTAAGCGAAAATGTTGTACAAACAAGACTCCAAAAAATCCTTTTAAGTATTTTTAACAAATTTTAAATTTTTAAAATATATATTAAGGATAGTCAAGTTTTAATTAACATACCTACAAAAAATACATTTAGTTCTTATCAGAGGTTTACTGTATGGTAACCATACTCTCTGAAAAATTCGTCAGTTAAATTTGGTGACAAACGGAACTCAAATTTTTATTTCAAAGAAATTCCATCAATTAGTTCCATATAAATGATTATAAATCTAATTTCTGCCGTTGTTAAATTTCAAAAAAATTGAGTGATTATTTTTCTTTATATGCGCAAAAATGTAAACTTAGCCCGTATTTTTTTTAGCCGAATTAAACCGAAATTATTATAAACATATATGTACACATTCACATATACATATTATTTTTTTATTATAACATAATATAAATGAATGTAGTTAACGCAAAACTTTTTTGCCTACTTAAGTAAAACCAAACATAAAACCAGTAAAAACGGTTTACACCAAAACGGTGTAAACCGACTGAATAATACCCTGAACTTTGACAATCTGAATTTAAAAATTTGTTTTTGAAATATTTGAAAATAACTTTGATTGCTAAATGGCAATTAGTTGAGCCTTTCAAACCACTCAATAGAAACTTCACGCTTAATATGTCTGACCTATAAGTTTATTTCACGGATATTATGTCTGACATACGACGGCCGAGTTTCATGAATCTAGCCTTAATATTTTTCCAAATATTTAAAATTAACTTTCGGAGTTGTATGGCAGCTACCCGAACCAGTACAGCTGCCCCAATAAAATTTTCAGAATATATGTACAACATAATTGGGCACACCTTTACAAAATTTGATAATAATACCTTTATTAGTTTTTGAAATATTTAAAAAAACCTCTTTGAGTTGAATTGGTCCAATTACAATAGCAGCCGTCGCTGGCACAATAAAAAAAACTTGCGAAAGTTTGATGTTGATTGCGTTAATTGACAGGTTCAAGTAATTGCCGTTTAGGAATCAAAGTTATTTTTTAATATTTCAAAAGAAAATTTTTAAACTCAGATTGTCAAAGTGCAGGACATTATTCATTCAGTTTATACAGACTGAAACGTTTTTACTTGTTTTTTTCCTTTTTACTAGTAATTTAAAAAAAAAATTGTAGAGCATAGATAAGCAATTTTTGTATTATATAAAATATAATATACAAAAATATATGACCAATGTTGTTGCAGACCATACAAATGTGTAGACAAATGTTCATTAAGTATAAAATGTATAATATTTGTGTTATATGTACACAAATATACATGATGTATGTGGTTATTTTTCTTTTAATAAAGTTGGGTCAAACCAATGGCTTGTATTGTAGCACTTTTCCCTTCAAGAAGTGAAAACATTGCTTTGAAAAAAATTCTATGTATACCTACCGTCTACCACACTATTAAAATTTTTTTCATTCATATACGAAACTATTTCTAGGATTGCATATATTTAGGATTAACGATTTTAGGAGGAGTTAGTATAATTCTCGATTTTAAGGGTTAATTAAGTGAGTAAAGAAAAATAATGATATTTTTTAATGTCATGCAATTTACCGTTAGCTTTTTGTGGTTGTGTTAATATAATGTGCCAAATATTCAAAATTTACAAATTTCGAGAGGCGATAGCTTGAGAGATGGTGGAGATGGAAAAAAATTTTCTTCTAACGAAATAAACTATTTATTAATGTCTGAAAGTTGTTAAAATTTGAAAGTTGAAAGATAAAATTTGTTTTACAGGGACGGATTTATCATATATGCAAAGTATGCATTTGCAATCGGCGACAAAAAACAGGGCGCCATTTTAAACTTAAAAAAGAACTAAATTAAAAAAAAAATTTTTTTTCATCCAAAAAAACGATGCCAGAATTATTTTTATATCAATCTGCAGCGAATTGAACTTGATAAAATGTACCTACACACAAACGTAATATTTTATTCCTAATAATATAAAAAATGTGCATGAAAAAATAAGTTAGTAACGCAAAACGTTAAGCATTGATGATCTACATATATTTTCTATTCTTACCGTATAACAAAAAATGTTCATAGAATTCAAATTATTCATATATTTTGCTACTATATACCACCCTTTCATTCTAATTTATTATACAAATGCACTACATATTTTTTTGAATGATATGTGTCATCAGAATTACAAATATTAATTTTTCTTTTTATATACCACAGCCATCTTTATACAAGGTGTCTCGTAACAAAGTGGACTGCTATATTCCATTGTATAGGCCCTCATGAGTAAAAAACTTTTGTACGGAGACCCAGTTCACAGCTCAACAGATTCGGAGCTACGGGGGCTTAAAGTAAATTATGACTGATTTTTTTACTTTTTGAAATTTTAAGTATAATTCCGCGACTGTGTAAGACAGATGCATTAACAAACCTTTTTTGGAAGCTTCAGCGTAAGGGCTTATAATTACCTACATTAGTTATAATCTGTTCAGATTTCGGAATCACGCGACTTTATAGTTCGAAAAAGTTTAAATTTTAATTCTTTTAAAAAACGTTAATTTTCTAGGTGACGTAACATGTGAGCTTTCTCCAATTTTAGGACAGGTGACAACCTTGACAACTGAGCTTCAATTAGGTGTATGAATGATCACACTACCTGATGAATGATGTGGTTTAGGAGTTATTGAGAAAAATAGAGTACAGTAATTGCTATTTTATACCAAATTTTTTTCTTCAATGACTTAGAAAAATGTGCAACAACCGTTCAAAGTGGTTTCTCTGTATTGTTTTACAAATTTTCAACTTAACAACCGAATTTCCCTTACATTTGCGAAATTTAATGGCTTGGACAATAGCATACATATGAGTATACTATGGTATTTCTGAATATATTAGAAATGTTCACGGTGATTTGGAATGTTTGAAAAATAAAAAACCATTAAATTCAAAAACTATGCAGAAATTATTTTATTTCATTTAAATATTAACAAAATTAAATTTTTTGTTCTTACAAACTAGTTACTAATTACAGGTACCAAATTACATTATAATAAATTACAGGTAAGAAAATGTTTTTGAGGTAAAACCAAAATAGCAAATATAAAAAAAATTGTTTTTAAAAACGTTGGGTCAAACCAATCGTTTGTATTGTAGCACTTTTCCCTTCAACAAGTGAAAATACTGCTTTTAAATACAGTCTTTGTATACTTACCACACTATTAAAATTAGTTTCATTAATATACAAAATTATTTCTAGGATTGCATATACTTAGGATGAACGATTTATGCAGTCTTTGAAATAAAGCAAAAATTAATACAAAGTAGGGTTAAAATAATGCTCGATTTTAAGGGTTAATTGTGTGAACTAAGAAAAATAATTATATATTTTCATGTCATGCAATTTACCGTTAGATTTCTGCGTTTATAGAAATTTGAAAAAGCTTGCGGTTTCGGAAATATAAGGCTTCAAAAATTCAAATTTTACAAATATCAAGAGGCGATAACTTGCGAGGGGGTGGAGATGCAAAAAAAATTTTTTCCATCTCTACCCCCTAGAGATGGAAAAAAATTTTCTAACGAAATAAAGTATTTATTGGTATCTAAAAGCTGCTTTTATTTTGGATACGGATTTTAGATAACGGTAAATTTAAACGGCTATTTTGTTTTTTTTAAGTTTGACTATAGTATGCGGCGATAGTAAAAGCAAGTCACTGCCTTTCTGCGTTTGTAAAATTTTAAAAATGCTTATGGTTTCACTGCAATAAATTGTTAAAAAATTGCATTTTTAGGGTTTTGGCGGGTATAATTTCTAGAGGTGGGGAAAATTTTGTTCTATAAAATAAGTTTCTAGGAAAGATCTATGTAGATATAAAATTTCAGCTTTCTAACTTCAAGGGTGTAGAAGTTTTGTAAATAGATAAACAGACAATTTTTTTAAAAATTTTTTTGGAAAAGTGCTAAATAGTAACATACTTTTCCTGCATATAAATAAATTCTTATAGCTTTGGATCCATGCGATACAAAGTAACCATCGTTTTACAGGCAATTGATTGATTTTATTTTCGGTTTTACAATCAATTTTGTTTTAGCCATAGCTTTTTAGATAAAGCTGGTCAAAATCAGAATTTTTTTTTAACCCTTTGCAGTCGATTTATTTTCAAGATTGTTGCGTGTCAACTTGTAATTTCTTTTTAGCTTATTTAATTATAAATATACAATATTTTATTTTTTGTAATCTTTTACAGTGTTATACTTTTCAAAACAATTTCCAACGTGCAGAAAGACTTTCTAACGTCTTTCGCATGTTTCGCAAAGCAGTTGTCTTCGTTTCGCCCTTAGCTATTCTGTTGGAACATACCATACAATTACTATTTTTTTTCCTGGAAAGGTACTAAAACTATCGGAGTCCATCATAATTTAACCATCATAACGAACCATCATAATTTAAATTGTCATATCGCATATCAATACTAGCACACTTTTATTTTACTGTATAAAATCCCGAATAATGCAAATGAATTTTACAGTTATTTAGTGCTATTGTCTATAGATATACGTTAGTATTGCCACCTCCAGCGTAACATACAAATTGTAGAGTAGTAAATTAGCATTGTCGCCTCCAGTGTGACATACGAGTTGTAGAGTAAATTAGTATTGTCACCTCTAATGTGTTATGCGAGTGCAAAGAGTTAAATTTGTTTTAGAAAACTTGAAATTTCTCGAAAATTTTTGTCATTACTGCTTTTGTTTTTTTGATGCGCTACGGGGAGAGCTAAAAAATTAACCCATATAACATTTTCCGCTATCTCTCACATTATTGCCAATAAAGCTTGTTAAATGTGTTTAGTTCTAAACAAAAATTTTTCGCATCCTTGGTGCCAACGAGGATTTATAATATTGCACGCATTATTGAATTTGAATTAAAAAAATCACCTTTTATTTTTGAAAACATAGTAGTATAATTTGAATACCTTTCTTTAGAGAGTAAATATTCTTAATGATTTTCTCTTTCTCTTACTCTGTTTTTTTAATTATTTTAATTTTATCTCCAATTATGTTTCATTTCGAAACAGTTACGTTTAATCTAGAACTTATAGATTTATAGGACGTGATGTTATACAATTCTTCCAGACACGTATAAAATATATATAAAGCCGGAAGTCAACAGAAAATTTTTACAATGTACTTTTTACCGAACGTATTGCGTATACAATAGGTAGGTTATGTGATGGCAACAAATTTTGCATACCGAGCTTTCGATGGGAATGCACTCCTTCATGGTAGGGAAGTGTAAATAAACTATTTTTAGCAACCTGTCGGTCTGTGTGTGCACGCGTGTATCTCAATTTCGATTATGGCACGGATTGATTAACTTTTGGAATATATCAGGCCTCGGGAACTGGACTTTTTAGCGGGTCTGTTTTTCATTTTTGATCATTATGAGGAATATATTCAACAGATTTATTTGAAAATTCATATACACTACATCAAAAAATTGTACATACAGCAAATTTTTTTTGGAAAAATTGATATTTTTTTAACAAAAAAAGAATTTTTTTAAATTTAATTTCAGAAAATAAATAAGAAAACTTAATAATTATTTAAAAGTAAATTTGAAAAAATTGTAACATTTTTAAATTTTTTAAAATTTAATAAAAACATAGTCAAAAAATTGTACATACACCAAAAAATTGCACATACAGGTTTTAAAGGCTGTGTTTCACTCAAGAAATTTTTATTATCTAAAACGAATTTTGAATAACGTAAAGAGTATGCCAAACAATTTGTTTTACAGTCTGATTCTTTTTGGGAGTCAGTAATATTTGTTGACGAGTCCAAATATAACATTCTCGGGTCTGATGGCCGACGATTCATTTGGTGTAAAGTCAATACTCGTTTAGAAAACAAAAATTTAACTCCCACCATCAAACATGGACGCGGAAACGTTATGGTTTATGGGGCATTTGGAGCAAATGGTGTGGGAGAGCTAGTATTCGTGGAGTAAACTATGGACAAGATGGGATATTTGAATATTTTGAAAAAAATTTGGTCAAAAGGGCTAGGAAAATCGGAATTGCTGGTGATTTTATGCTTGTTCATGATAATGATCCAAAGCATTCGTCATATATTGTTAGAAACTGGCTTCTTTACAACGTGAAACGGCCACATCCTCCGCAATCCCCCGACCACAATCCAATTGAGCATATTTGAGATATTTGAATAAACGATTACGGCAACACCCAATTTCTAGTATTGCAAGCCTAAAGTGCAAAATAACCGAAGAATTGAATAAAATTTCATCTGAAATTTCATCAATGAAAAACCGATTGTCAGCAGTTATAAAAAGTAAAGGAAACCGTACCTTTTATTAATTTTATTTTATTTTCATAATATTTGCAATGTATGTGTAGTTTTTTAATGTATGTACAATTTTTTGATTATGTTTTTATTAAGTTTCAACAAAATGAAAAATGTTATAATTTTTTCAAATTTACTACTAAATAATTATTAAGTTTTCCCATTTATTTTCTGAAATTGAAGTTAAAAAAATTCTTTTTTTTTTTTTTTTTTTTTTTAAAAATCAGTTTTTGTACAAAAATTTAGCTGTATGTACAATTTTTTGATGTGGTGTATATGCTTCGCTCGATCTTCCACGAAACCACCTTACTTTTAGAAGAAATCAGGGTGCCACAAAGCGAAACTCTACTAAGAGCAAAATTTACATTTTTGTAGGTGTGTTAACTTACTAACGGCCTAAAAATTGGAAAGAAATATTTAAAAGACATTTTTATAATATTCTGTAACACTTTCACTTAACTAGACAATGCACATTGCGGTCGGTTATGTGCTGACCACATCAGATTTTTTATATTTTGATATTGTTGATTAAATAAAATTAAGGAATATTTTGCCTAAAAGTAATGGCAGAATTCATACAAAAATTTCAATTGTAATAATTGTTAGGTGGTCACGTATAACCATTTCAGTGAAGTTTAATCTGTTTACTGAGGTGACGTGAGCATAAAAACAAATTAAAAAACTGAATATTCATAAAAATTTTCGTTGAATGCACGAATAATTTTAATGTCAGTTTAAAAAGTTTCTCTTTATAATTTTTTTTAAACGAATTGTTAAACAGTTATTTTTGGGTTTATTTTGATTTTGTAAAATTTATATTTTGAAACATGGGATGTTTCTGTAATTTCTTAAAATCATTTAAAAACATTTAAATATAACCAGAAAACATGAAAAATTTACGGTACAGTATCCAATATAAGAATTTAAAATAAATTTTTTATAAATCACTCTAGGAAACTAAATCCCTCTATAATAATAAGACAACATAAAAAGAGTAAACAAAGCATGAAAATGAAATATTAAGTGAGTATTTATGCACAAGAAAGTAAAATTTAAATTTAATGAAACTTTAATGTCTATGATATCCTTTTGGTGAGTATCTGGTAGCACAAATAAACTTTTTAATTAGCAAACGCTATAATTCGAGACACTCGAATTGATTCTTTTCTTTATTGTATAAAAATATTTAGGTATTCATTTTCATTCTTTATTTGCTTGAAACTTATAATAAGGTTCTTTATTAACCCACAATTTTGAAATGAACTACATTTGGAGCATCATCATCTTACACCACTAAAATTAAAGTCAAAACTTTTTATAAATAAAATAAACGCAGACTATCTACAATAGATTAACAAAAAGCCAAAAGATTGTTTTCTAACACAAGTTGGTCTGCAAAATCATGTTACATTTTTAGATCATTTCTATTTCTTATATATCAATAAATAAATTACTTTTCAAATAAATAATAAAACATCCTCTCTTTTCTTTATTCTACTCTCCATTCCACTTAATACAATCCAGAAATAACAAAATATACTTCACATAATTAAATACATACATATAAATGAATCTCATCATATTTTTTTAATATTTTTCCTTTTTTTTAGAAATTGTAATTCAATTCCTCTAAAAAAACAGGATTTCTTCCTAATTCCGTTTATTATTATTATAATGTTATTCTGTTTTTGAATTTAAGAAATTCATCAACATATCAGTATAAATCATCTTGAATGTAGCTGCTTACCTAATATACGAGTACAATACAAAAAAATTTGGCAATCAATACAAAAAAGCTAAATAGAAAAATAATTTCATTTTTTATAAGAGAAGAAATATTTTTTGTACAGAAAGTTTAATGACGAGAGAAACGAAGTAGGCACTTGAGAGATTTTGAAAAAATTGAATAAGTATTTTTTGAATTATTCGTTCGTTAGGTACAAGCCATTACTTTAAATCAGTGCTTTTCAAATATGAATACTCCACAACAGTATTATTAGTTTACCTAACTTAAAATGTTTAAAAAGGAAAACTTTCTGATTTCCAATAATCGCGACAAAACTCTTCTTTATAAAGTTATTAGCTCGCGAAGGAAATCTGATGTATGAAGAAAATGTGAACAACGGGTTTGTGATTAAAATAATTTTCTCTAAAAAAAATCAATTCTGATGTGCGAAATTTTAAGTTAACACTAGAAAATATAATCTTGTACAATATCAAGAGAAAATAATTCACCTTCAGTTAAGATTCAATAGAAATTTAAACATGAAATATTTAAAAATAAAGAAAAAGTAATTTACTAGAATTTAGAAATTTTAATATTGTGCGTTGTTGTACCACTCTTCATTTCATTTGATATTAACAAAAATAAAAATTTTAACAGAAACTGTAACTTAAATTTTTTTAACTGGGGAAATTATTGTTCCACTTTACATTACAATCAAAATCAAAAACGTGTGTCAATATACATATATGTATATATATATAAGGAAAATCAAAGAAAAAATATGGAACGAAATGCTGATGATATTTTTCAAAGGGACCCGCATCGACTGCGAAAATATAAGGAGTATTATAATAAGTATATGCATATGCGAGTATGAAAGTGCTTACATATTCATCCGCAATATACCTTACGAAAGTTTCTTTAGTTCCTCACAATCTTATACAAGTTTTTAAAATCGGCCAGGAGAATATCGTATGAAGATAGAAAATTTCTTTTAATTCACTCTTACCTAAATGATCAACTATTTGACGGAGTTATTTATTATGACGATTTTTTTTTAACTTTGATTATTTCAATTCATATTATTCAATGCAAACAAAAAAAAATAAATAATAATAAAATCTTAAAATAATTTTCCTTATTCAAAGTATAAATAAAATACTTTTTATTTCATATTTTGTCGTACTATTTTTTATTTTGAAAATAAAACAGGGACGTCAAAAGGTTTATTTAATTAAAAAAGTATACGCGAATTTACATTAAATTATGTCATATAACATTTACATGGCGTTAGCATAAGGAAACTTGTTATTGTATACTGAAAACAAAACAGCTAAATACTTAATTTTTTACACCAACTGCAAGTATAATTACCTCGACGTCTTCTGGAAAGCATGCAATCCCATTCAAAATTTAGTAGGACACGTTTTATGTCGTTAGAATTTTACAAAAGTTTCCATAGAAAACTATAATCATGTCGTTTAGTTATTATATTATAATAAACGGACAACGTGCCAAATACGTATGTGGTACAATTGACTTTGAATATATTATATAAAAATTTGACAAACTTAATGTTTACATATATACTCTTATTATGTAAACATTAAGTTTTTGATCAATCGGATAAACATCAGAACCTTGCAAATGTGCTTTTTTAGCACTTTTCCAAGGAACTTTAAAAAAAAGTGCTTATTAGTTTTACTCAGTCCCTCCATCCGTCCGTGGACATGTTTACAAAACTTCCCTACCCTTGAAGATAGAAAGCTGAAGAAAAATTTAATATGTACATAAATCTTTACTAGAAACTTATTTCTGTAGAAGAAAATTTTTACCTATCTCCGCCCCTCTAAAAGTTTTACTTCCTCCCCGTCAAATTAAAAAGACAAAATGTCCTTATCCTACTAAAAAAACAAAATGGCCGTTAAAATTTGCTGTTATCTAAAATCCGGTTTTTACAAATTTTTCATGTCGTTTTTCTTCTAGGCCTCAGATTGTAGGAGCCTGAAATAAATAATTTATTTCGTTAGAAGAAACATTTTTATCCATCTCCACCCCTTCTCAAGTTATCAGTTATTTCTGAAATTTCAAGCTTTTTCAAATTTCTATAAGCGCAAAAAACTAACGGTACATTCCATGACATTAAAAAATATAATTATTTAACCCTTAAAATCGAACATTATGTTAACCACTCAATAAATAATTCCTAGTTTTGTAAATTTTTATAAAATTATCTATATTTGATAGTGCTTGTTTTTTTCTTTTTTTAAGTTTCCTTAAAACAATTTATTAATTTTTAATAAAATGCGCTTACAATTCATAGGAAATACAATATGAAAGAGAAAGTAAAACGTAGACCGTAGTTTGAACACACTAATTCGTTGCTCTGTGAAGAAGCAATCGAAAATAAAAGAATTTGAATTATTCAACTTAGGAGTCGAAAAACAAACTTAAAAATTTTAGCTTCATACAAAATTAAAGTGAAAAATTACTTTTATTCCTTTAAAGTTTTTATTATGCCAAAATATTTATGGTTACATAAAGAAATAATCTTACTAATTTTGCATAAACTTCCATGCTTTGGCTGAAGTTACGGCACTGAGTTATAGTAAAGTATTTATGTTCATTTTTAATTTAAATTCCACTGATGTAATCAATCATTTTAGCAGCTGAAAACGGTATTTTTTTTCTAGTTTGTTATCTTGTTCTATTCTTTTGGCATCAGGTCCTTGTCAAAAATTTCTTCAATGAAATTCCACAAATATCAAGAATTCAAGCAGTACATGTACAATTATTATACAGCACGATAGAAAGGTAAGAAAAAGAATTCTTATTCAATAAAATAAATATAAAACAGGATAATCAAAATACGTAAGGAATAATAATAGATGCATATAAATCAAATAAATTCCAAAAGGATAATGATTGTATTTTTCTAATAAGAAAGGGAGATTAAATCAAGCACAATACTCTTAAAAGAAAAATAACAAAAAATACAAATTCCAGTGTTTTTATCTAATTTTTTTAGCATAAAATAAGTTATAGAAATTCACAACCCCAACTTTTCTTATACAATATTATTAAATGAACCCTTAGCAATATTGTTGTATTTTCAAAAAAGTAAAATTAAATGAGAATTAATGTAACCACAATTGAATGAAATTTGATTTAACATCCTTCTTTTATGTAACATATAAATCTAAGTTTTTCAGAACATCCCTCATACTTTTTATAGAAGTATTAAATTTCACGAAAATTCCTTCAATTAGTTCCGTAGATAAGGTAAAATGTTAAATCGGCGAAAGTTCAGTTTACGATGCCTGATCTTTCCAAATAATTTATTAGTTCATTTCAAGGAAATTTCAAGGAAATTGCTTAAATACATCTGTACGTTATAAAATATGCTGAAATGCCGAATTCGGCTACATTTGAAAATTTTTCTGAAATGGATATTCATTTCTTTCTCAAACACTAAATTATTACAAAACTGTCAAAGTGCTGATATTTAATCATGAAATTGCTTTATCTCATCGAAAAATTTTATTTGTTGGCTTTATCAAAAAGATTTAAAATTTGTTAGAAGAAAGTAAGAAAAGTAAGAAAGATATTATATTAAATGAGTACCGTCTTTTGCTGTACATAGTTTTTAAAATTTTTCCGTTTTCATAATACTCTTACTCAACTTCAACTTCAAAAATTAAAAAAAAAACGGGTTTTTCGCTAAAATTTGTATTGCAATAAGTAAAATGCATAATATGTTTTCTCTTAAAGAATTTGCTGTGTAAAAATAAAACTCACATTACTGAATGAAGCAAATTAATATTAATTTTTAGTTACAAGGTACAAAATAAGATGACTTAATATAATAAGTCTATTTTCATTTCTTGTTCGAAATTAGATGGACGTCTCTCTAAAAATAGTTTATTTACGCCTCCCTACCATGCAACTACGTTCCCATCGAAACTCGACTTCTGAAAACTCTAGTTTCTGACTTCAGATTTATGTTTTAAAAGTGATCAAAAATGTGAAAATAGGCCCGTAGTAAAGGCCAGTTCCTCAGATCTGACATATATCAAAAACTGATCGATTCGAGACATAGCCAAAGCAAACTCAGATATTAAGTTTCGTGAAAATATTTAAGGACATCCATCGCCATAGTATACTACTTTGCCTTAGTAGGCTTTAACAACGATGGATCCTAGAAAAAGTAGTTTTAAAAGATTTAAATATAAAAAGCTTTGATAGTGTTCAAATCAAATAAATTGAAAAGATAGAATAAGTAAATATAATAAATTTATTATTGTTGTAATTGTATGCAAAGTGAACATATTTTGTATGACTATTTTAGCTCTTCTTGCGTCTACTAGACTACAATTATTTCATAAGGTAAATGTAATAATTATGAAAAATTGTGAGATATGAACAAAAAAACATACATACGTATGTAATATTAAAATTGAGTTGATAAATTTTGTTTAAAGAAATTTATGGAATATGGGCAATTTTTGTGGTTGTAGAGAAGAAAAAGTTAAAAAGTTAAAACTAAACATGTATGTAAGTACACACATAATTAATAGAAATATGACAGAAATTTTTTTTATTTAATCCATTGAACTTGGTTTATTAAATATAGATAGTGAATAAAATTCATTTTTCTCAGTTTCTATACTATTCATTTATTTGTGTATCATTAAATGCATATATACATATTTGAAAATACAGGGTTTATTTAACAATTTTGTTAAATAACAATAATTGCAGAAAAATTAATACTTAAAATAATACCTAACTTTGTCTTACAGAAACCCATTTAGTTGATGATGATGAATATAATGTAAATTTGATTAATGTTAATGGATACAATTTAATAAGCTTAAGCGACCACTCTGGACATACTGGTGCTTTTTATGTTAAACAAAATTAGAATTATGATGTATTGTGTAGTAATTGTTTAAGGAAGAAATAATGGTGGTCGCATGTAAAATTATATTATAGTAAAAAAGTTTAGCGTATTGTTGGTCTTTATACTTTCCCTAGATATTTAAATGTGAATGATGAATTTCT
Source organism: Condylostylus longicornis (assembly GCF_029603195.1). Lineage (NCBI taxonomy): Eukaryota > Metazoa > Arthropoda > Insecta > Diptera > Dolichopodidae > Condylostylus > Condylostylus longicornis. Next base: position 297,852 of record NW_026577985.1, read on the forward strand.
TACTGAGTTTAATCAATTTGTAAGACATTTAAGCGAAATAAATTAATATATAATAATATTTATAAACATAAATTGGAAAAAATTACAATACAAAAAATATTACAAAACAAATAAAAACGTTTCTGTCGGTATGAATCGACCGAATTATGTTTAAAATTGATTTAAACTGAGTTCAAAATTTATTTTTGAAATATCTAGCTTTAATTTTTGTATACCAAGCACTCACACCTGTCAAGCCACTCTATAGAAACTGCACGGATATGTCTGATCTATAATTGGACAAACAACTGCCAAGTTTCTTAAACCTAACTTTATTATTTTTTCAAATATTTTAAATTTGGTTTTGGAGTTGTGTGGCCGCTACCAAATCCTGCGTGTCAACTTACCAAAACTTCACGAATACATGTTACCTACACATGTATTGGACACATGACTGCTAAGTTTCATAAATCTGAATTTATTATTTTTCCAAATATTTAAAATTAGCTTTTGGTATTGTATGGTAGCTTCCGAACCAGTGCAGCCATTCCTTCCATAATGTAATTCCTTAAAGAAGTCTTAAATGTTTTTTATGGAATTATATTACTTCATTCATTATGCATGAAGTCATTCGATATCGACATTGGAATTGTGGTTGCTTTAGAAGTAAAATGTATTTTTAGATATTCATTTTGGAGAAATTCTCGTAGTGCTTTAAAACCTAATTCATTGTCGGTTACAATTCTTTTTATACATCCGAGGTTCGAGAAAAAATTGCAGCAAAGCCCTCCTAAATTCTACCCACGTTCTCAGGCCTAGTCTATCTCAAGATAGTCTTTTCTATGCTATAAAAAAGTCGATGTTTGTTATTTCGTTTGGACCAAGCGGTGTTTCACTTATTTGAAATTTACGTTGGAAAGGTTTTCTATCATATTTCTCCAAATTGCACATTTCTCTGTTGTTTATGAATTTCGTGTTACGTACATATATTTTGGGGCTATGATATTTCATTAGTAATTCTTTGCATAGTTCTGATATTCCTCGATGACTAGCCCTAAGGCGTTTCCTTTCAATGAGTTTCACCAATCTTTCCTCGTCTTCCCATAACTTTTGGCATTTTATAATTTTAGTTGTCCATTACTTAAATGAGGCTTATTGGTAGTCTGCAAATTTTGTAACATTTTGGGTTCTTCTACATAAATCCCATTTATTTGCTTTGGATTAAAATGAGATTTTAATAACGTAATTGCAATTCCTTCATCTAGCTGCCTAACATAAATAAGTATTGTATTTCGATTGGAGTTCTTCGAATTTTACCTTCTTAAATAAATTTTTTTCAAAAAGAAACAATTAATGAGTGATTTACTCGAAGAGAAGCAGCCATCAATAACGTTAATGCCTCCGCCCATGTCACATGGGCTTCTATATGGGATAAAGTGCTTGTATTAACGTTTTTAACACCATCTTATATCTAATTTCGTAATAAAATTCTGAAAGTGAAACTCGTCATCCTACTAATTTTGAGCTTGACTCCTCCATTGAGAACGTTTACAGCAAAAGCCTGTGGTCAGTTTCAGTTAAAAGTTTCCTTCCAAATATGTACGGGTGGAAATACTTTGTTCCCCATGCCGCACAAAGCAATTCTTTTTTTATTGTACTGTAATGCTGTTTGTGTCCATTAGTGTGCGACTTGCATAGCATATGAGATGATTGTCTTGAGACAATACGGCGTTTACTGCATATTAATTGGCCTCCGTGGTTTGTTTATTAAAAGATCCTTTAAAGTTTTGAAACCCCCCCTATATTCAGGGTTGTCTACGTTGACTTTTTGGTTTTTGTTCAAACCAGGGGTTTTGCGAAGGTTTAATAAAATTCCTGTAATATTAAAAAAAACTGCTTAATCTGTTTCTGGGTTTTTGAGATTGGGAAGTTCTTTACACATTCTATTTTTTGGATTTACAGATATCAATGTAAAAGCTGAATCGTGTGAAAATGTTTTTGAAAGCTCTTCACACAATAACATAATTGTACTTATCTGATGAATTCAATATGCATCCAACTGCGCAAGTTTTCATCTCAACCTAAAATTGAAGCTAATTAAAGCACATAACATACATATATTTGATAATATATAAAAGAAACTTCAACTTACCTGTTGAATATATTGCAGGTTTGCAATCGCTTTAGTCCTGGGTATTTTGGTCCAGCGCAGCCAGTCCTTCTTTCGTGGTTGCTCTCGTGTTTGTTTTATATTAAATTTTAATATTTGAGGAACTTTTGTTCCATAATTTTTTCTAATTTTGCAAACAAAATAAATCAACAAAAAACACTACACCATATTTCACTTGTTTATCTTTTATAAATCAAATATTGACATTTGCAGACAAAAAAAGATTCGTTCAATAGTTTTCGTTCAGTTTGATCGGTGTTGCCGCATGGCAAAATCGATCAAAAATAAATCATATATAAAGTACATACATAATATAGAGTGTTTACAACAACAAATCACGGCGCAGTGTATATAAAATTACATTGTATTTTTCAAGTTCAGTGAACTGCGTCATCTGTTTTATATACAAGAAAACGTTATCAACCAAAAAAGTGGGACTGGCTAGGTGTATCACCGTTGCACAACAGTTTGGATAAAATTTTTCTGGATCTATAAATAGAATGAAAAGTTCCAGATCAAGAATGCAGTATTAGAAAAACCGTCGCATCGAACTTATCCATTTTGAATTTATATTGAAATTATAATATACTTAATTTAATTAAACAATTTATTAAATTTGTAAAATTTAATAAATTGTTAATACATGAATTGCAGAGAAAAAAAAGTGAAGTTGTTTTTCTTATAATTATTTTATATAAAAAAAAAGGGGAAAAAATAATAATTGCGTTGAAAAGAGGCAATAATTAAATTTTAGTGGTTTTGGTGGTTTTTGCATAAAATGTTAGCGCAAATCGCCGTCTAACATTTTTTGGTCCTTCGAGCCGGATTGTATTGAAAATTCGCGGCATTAAAAAAAGAAAAGAAACACAAAAAATTTGGATTTAAGAAAAAAAAAACTAGAATAAAAGTAGTGTAGTGTGCAAAAAAGAAAACTAAGTTTAAATTAAAGAACGAAGAAGATTTAGTGAAACAAACTGAAAAACACATAACAAACTGCAAACTATTGGTGCGAAATTGGAAAAGTGTTTGAAATATTGAAGAGACTAGTGGTGGAATTTCTTTGTGGTGCAAAAAAAAATAATAAAAAAACTATAATATTTAGTGTAGAACACAAAAAGAAAAAAAAGAACTTTGAACAATTTTTATTTTGTAGTGTAGAAGTGAAAAGCGGTTTCGGTATCGGTATCGGTCTCGCGACTCGCGCCCATTGGAAATAAGGATTGGACTTAGAAAGGAGGAGGAGAGAAATTATGGTGAGTTCGTTCCATTTTTTCTATTATTTCCTTTAAATTGCATACAAAGTAATTGGAGATTTTGATTACAAGGATTTCTTTCTTTATGAAAATATTTTACATAAATGGTTTAAAATTTTTTTTGAAACAAATTTTACTGGCGGATTTGACTGGATCTTTCTAAAATAATTTTGGCGGTTTAAATAGAGATAGATTTTGTTTTGATAATACGTTTTGTCCTCTTCTTGAGTGGTTAAAAAAAAAAAAAGAGAAGGAACAATTTTTCGGGAAAAAATTTTTATTTTTTTTTTGACATAATGAAGAATAAGTTTTAGTGAAAAAAAAGGAGAGAAAAATATATATTAAAATTTTATGAATACTTGCGTGGTACTTTGCAAATAATACTTTGTGATTCAGATTGAATTAAATTAATATTTAAGGAACTATTTGACACTAGTTGTAATTAATTAATAAAATAGTTGTAATTTCAATAAAACTAGACAAAATATATATATATAGTTGAAAGTAAAGATATTATTTTGAGTGTTTAAATTGTTTAATTGATTTGTTTGGGATCTAATTGGTACGGATTTGGAACCTTATAAATAAATAAATTAAATACATAGGGATTAACATGGACAAGTTAATTAAGTTGCGGAGATAGAGGAGATAGTAACACATTTTTCTAGGGACAAAAGGGAAAATAAACCAAAGGGAGTGTTAAGAGGAAGTTTTGAACGACATAGAGACCCTTTATAATGAGATAAAGAAGCGTCTTCGACAGATTGTGGTGGCCTCTTACACAGATAGGAACGCAGAGAGCACGAAGTGCAAGTACCTCGAGAACTAGCCATCAGTCCATAGATACTGAAATGGTCGACAGGTTTCCGAATAGGGAGGCGGACTTGAAAGTGGATCCGAACCATAGCATAAGCATGAGAAAGGAGGTTTCAAGTGTGGCGATAAACCTGCCAAAGATAACGCTGGCAAAATTTGATGGTGATTACCAGAAATGGCCTTCCTTTTACGACCTTTTTAGATCTCTGGTTCACAATAATGAAACTTTTCCGGCAGTACAAAAATTACAATATCTAAAGTTGCATCTTACTGGGGAGCCCGAACAATTGCTAAGAGCTTTTCAGGTAACAGAGGGCAACTATATGGCTGCATTCAACATGCTAAAGGAGCGTTACGACAACAAGCGGGTGCTAGTCAACACGCTATTGAAACGGCTTCTTGGCCAGGCCAGGCGATCGTGCACCAGGAATCAGCCATTGCAGTGAGAAGGCTTTTAGACACAACAAATGAATGCTTACAAGCTCTCACAAATCTACAAAATGATGTGGAAGGCTGGGATCCAATTACAGTGTACCTCATAGTCCAGAAGCTACCAATGGAAACGCATCAGCTTTGGGAACAAAACATAAGCGTCGAAAAGCAGCTACCAACTTGACGACAGCTTGAAAACTTTTTAAAAACAAGGTTCCGCACATTGGAGGCAATAGCAGCTAGAAAAGTATTTGCAGGTTCAAGGAGTCAAGTACAGAACGACTCAAACCGGAACAAGGGCAGTACTTCATTTCATGTTGCTACATCTGGGTCAACGAATAATGGTGCTTCATGTACATACTCCACAGCAAGCAGTAGCGGTGGCGCCAGAGTTCTCCACTTTGGCACCTTATGACTGCCGGGTACAGTCATAACGTCCACACATGCGGCACGGCTGCCAATTCCAGACAACAGGTCTTGCTAGCTACAGCATATATCAGAGTTGTTTCACCTACTACGGGCCGATATCAAAGAGCTAAGGGGCTGATTGATCCCGGCTCACAAAGTTCTTTTATAACAGAGTCACTGGTGCAAGGCTTAAGTTTAAAAAAGGAGAGAATAGTCGCTGACATACACGGTGTATCACAAACAAATATTGGCCAATCATTGGCTAGGGTCAAAGCAATAATTGAAAGTGCAAATGGCTCTACAGGAGTACAGGTTTCGGGTTTAGGGCTTAAAAGATTGACGAACTTGTTACCAGAGCGAGACATCTTCGTGCAAGAGTGGCCACACCTGAATGGATTAACTTTAGCTGACCCCGAAAATTTCAAGATGGGAAAAATAGACGTACTCATCGGTGCTGACGTTTTTGGCCAAATAATATTAGACGGTTTAAGGAAGGGTCCGTTTGGCGCACCGATTGATGCGAGAAACATTTTTGCAGTACACATTCAAGGTCTGCATATGGACGATACCAGGTGGAGCTACCATTCATAGAAGAGGACCCAATTGAGATTGGAAGTTCGAGACACATTGCAGTTGCCAGACTCTTTGGTATGGAAAAACAGTTTTGCAAAAATCGACAACTCCAAGAGGATTATATCAAGTGCATTAATGAGTATAGCAACATGAATCATATGCAAAAGGTGGAACCAGTCGAGTTGAGAAATGAAAATCAAAAGGTCATTTCCAATTATTTACCGCATCACGGTGTCATCAAGGAGAGTAGCTCCACCACGAAATTAAGAGTTGTTTTAGATGCCCCGCGACCCACATCCAACGGCTCATCCTTGAATGACAAGATGATGAAGGGCCCAGTCATCCAAGACGACTTGGCCACTCTTTTGCTCCGATTTCGAAAATATAAAGTTGGCAAAGTAAACACACCGATTATCAGCGAATAGTTTGGCGAGAATGACCTAGACAACCTATTTGTGATTATAAATTAACTACCGTGACTTTTGGCACTAAATCCGCACCCTTTTTAGCTACGCGAGTGTTAAAGCAGCTGGCTACAGATGAAAGGATCAGATATCCTTCGGCATCGCAGGTAACATTAGAGTCCTTTTATGTTGACGATTTGCTATCTGGCGCAGATTCACTTGAAGAAGCACTACAACTTCAGAAACAACTCATCAACATGATGGCTTCGGGTGGATTTTCATTACGTAAGTGGTCATCAAATGCGGCACCATTACTGCAGGCGGTTCCTAAGGAGCACCGAGAAATTGAATGGCCTTTGCAAATAGAGGATGCAGAAACGGTAAAGACGCTAGGAGTGCAATGGGACCCAACCAACGACTGCTTCTCGTATAGAATTACCAAATTGGAGGATGAAGCCTCGAAATGGACAAAGCGATCAGTTCTATCAGAAGTGTCTAAATTGTTCGATCCGCTTGGTTGGCTGGCACCCTGTATCATTTTGGCCAAGATAATGATACAGAAATTATGGCTGTCTCGTTCGGGCTGGGACGATGATTTGGAAAAGGCACTACAGGATGAATGGCAGAACTACAGATCCAGTCTTATGGAATTAGAAAAGATTAAGATTACTAGATGGTTCAGTTACACCTCGACGGCATGTAAAATGGAACTACATGGTTTTTGCGATGCTTCAATTAAAGCGTATGCGGCAGTTGTCTATTTGGTAGTCACAAACGAAAGCGGTAACAGGCAAATTAGTCTTGTGGCGGCAAAGTCAAAAGCAGCTCCAATAAAGACGATTTCTTTACCAAGACTAGAGCTGAGTGGAGCAGCATTGTTAGCAAAATTAATAAGACGGATGATCTGCGTTTTGAATATTACGAACTGGTCAGAGGTACGGGCCTGGACTGATTCCCAGATTGTTTTGGCCTGGCTTCAAGGGCATCCAAGTAAATGGACTACTTTTGTGGCAAATCGAACTGCTGAGATCCACCATTTATTAGAAAAGAATATATGGCGACATGTACCGTCAAAGCAGAACCCAGCAGACTGTGCTTCGCGGGGTGTCCTACCGTCAGAACTGCCGAATCTGGACTTATGGTGGCGCGGACCTGAATGGTTGGGCATGCCTGAACAATTTTGGCCTCATACAGCCACATGCAAGAGCACCGACGAAGAGGTGCGTAAATCAGCAACTTGCTACAGTACACTCACTAACGATCATCACGATAACAACATTCTAGGGTTACAAAATAGGTTTTCAACATTTACGAAATTAATACGAGTAACTAGCTATGTGAAAAGATTTATGAATGTTATTAAGAAAGTCAAGCATGGTGGCCGTTCTATAACAGCAACAGAATTCAATGCAAGTGTATTTACATGGATACGCATTGTTCAAGGGCATCATTTTGCGCATGAAAAATATGAGCTTCAAAAACGAAAAGTTATAAATGGAAATAGTAGTCTGTCAAAACTGAGCTTTTTTTTAGACGAAAATGGAATATTGCGCATGGCAGGTCGATTACGTCACTCAGAATTAAACTACAATGAAAGATTTCCTATTATTCTTCCCGATAAAAGTCCCTTTGTGCGACTATTGTTGGAAAAGGTTCATCGCGAAACTTTACATGGTGGCGCCCAACTTATGTTGAATGTGTTAAATAGGAACTATTGGATTACTGGCGCAGGAAACCAGATTCGACAAGTGATACATAAGTGTATAACATGCTACAAACAGCGCGCGGCAGTTCAAACCCAATTAATGGGTGATTTGCCAGCTTTTCGAGTCAGGACTGCACGACCATTCACACATACTGGAGTTGACTACTGCGGGCCTTTTAAAATCAAGACTCACAAAGGTAAAAATCCTAGGATGTACAAGGCATACATTGCAATTTTCATATGCCTCACAGAAAGGGCCATGCATATAGAACTGGTGACGGATCTTAGTAGTGAAGGCTTCATCGCGGCTTACAGACGATTTAGCAGCAGACGTGGCAAATGTCAAGCTATCTACTGTGACAACGGCACTAATTTTGTTGGGGCCAATAAGGAAATTGCCAAACAACACAAACAAATGCTACAGCAATTAAAAGAAGAGTTGGCGCAGTCGCACGAAAATGAAGGTGTTGCATTCCATTTTATACCACCGGGCTCACCTCATTTCGGCGGTTTGTGGGAGGCTGGAGTACGATCTACCAAGCAACACTTAAGGAGAGTACTCGGCAATATTAAATTAACATATGAAGAATTGACAACTGTTCTAGCTCAAATTGAAGCCTGTCTAAATTCTAGGCCTTTATGCGAGATCAGGAGAAATCCAGAAGATTATACGGCTCTAACACCTGGGCATTTTTTGATTGGCGACGTAATTGTTACGCCACCTGAACCTTCAATCTTAGATCTTGCTGAAAATCGGCTGAACAGATGACAACTGCTTCAAAAGCTGTATCAAACCTTTTGGACTTTTTGGAGCCGCGAATATTTGTGCAGATTACAACAACGTCCAAAATGGACTAAAAGGCATGACAATATGCAATTGGGAGACTTGGTCCTCCTAAAAGATGAAAATTTGCCACCAAGCAGATGGCTGATGGGCCGCATCATCGAGACTCACCCCGGTCCAGATGGACTAGTTCGAGTAGTTACCATCAAGACGAAGAATGGGACACTAAAACGTTCAATAGTGAAGATTTGCTTACTACCAATACATTCAAGGGCGAACGAAACCGAAACATCGCATTGATCAATCGAGAATGCTTAATCGTACGCAAAAAAATTCGCGAACGTAAACTATGCACCTACACTTTATTGAAATTATGTACCTACGCTATATCGAAATTATGCACCTACACTATATCGGAATTATGCACCTACACTGTATCAAATTTGCGGTCCTACACTTAATACTAGGAGAACACCTAATACAAAATTTACGAACCTACACTTAATACTACGAGAACACCTAATACAAAATTTTGCGAGTCTACACTTAATACTACAAGATGCACCTAATACAATATTTTCGAATCTACACTTAAATATATCTATATATATATATTTAAATTTAATTAATAATTTTTTTTTGATTTAATCAAAAATTTCCGATTATTAATTTATTTTTTTTTTCCTCTCCTTCCCCAATTCCACATCCTGGATTTCCGGAAAGCGAGCTCAGGCGCTATAACCTTCCATCCTTTTACGTTTTCTATTTACAGATGTTAGAACCTAAAAACCTAAAAGGATGCTGCCTTAGAATATGGAAATTATGTTTAAGCATTTTCGATTGGAAATGATACACTTACCATTACAACATGGATAACTTTAGAAAAACATTATTATTTTTTTTTTATTATTGAAAAAAGAGTCTTTATTATCCCTGCAAAATAATTTTACATTGTAATTTGTGTTACATGATTATATACATAATTATGGTTGATTTATCAAACTATGTCCAATGTTTGGTTTGATGGTTTTATTTTTTACAAAAATAGTAAATAGTAAGTTTTAAGTTGAAAGTGACTTAGTATATCTATTACTTTTTTTTTTTTTTTTTTTTTTTTACGTATCTTTTTAATTTTTACTTTCGCACTTGCACCCGGTGCTAAATTCATTTTTTATTTTATTTATTTTTTTTTTTTTTTTTTTTTTTTTTTTTGTTGTATAGATAAAACTTAAAACTATTTTTAAAACTAACCTTAACTCTTCTAACCCTAACCTACGTTTCCATCTTGGCCCAATTAGCCTCGATGATTATTTCTAGTATCTACGGAATAATTGTAGAACCTAGGCAAATTGTTAGTATTAATTTCAAATAGGTTAGTTGATTCTATATTACTCAAATATAATGGTGAGAGATAATATTCAAAATTTATATTACCCTCATTACATATTCTTTTAACTATTTCATTGGGATGATTTTTTATTCTTTCTATATATTTAAGAGAATTGTTTATCATATATTGATACAGTGGTACGATTTTCGCCTCATTATACAGGAAGTCATTGGAATATCTACGATTTTGAGATTCGTAATACTTATTTGTGCAATTTCTCAGGACTTTCCTTTCAAAAATTTGCAATTTCTCAGCATATGTTGGAGAGCATGTGAACCAAATGGGAAAACCATAAGTCATTATTGGACGAATAAGCTGTTTGTATATTAAAATTTTACTTTTTTCGTTTAAACCATTATGAGTCAACAAAGGTCTCAGGAATGAATACGCCCCTGCGGCTTTCTGCAGTATGTAGTTTACGTGTAAATTAAATTTAAGTAGAAAGTTGAAATGAATACCGAGATATTTAAAATTTTTCTTACAAAGTAGTTGTTCTTGTTCTAACTTTAATTTTATGTTATTACTTTGTTTTACTGCATTTCGTGGTCCTTTTCCACTAGCATTTCTTATGCAAATCAGTTCCGATTTACTAGTGTTAATTTTTACCTTCCATTTTTTGTTAAATTCAATTATTTTTTCAGCATGTTTCTCTACGTATTTTTTGGCGATTTTCGGGTTTTCTGCGTGTGAATATAGTAAAGTATCGTCTGCATATAAGATTAGTTTCGATCTTTCCTGTCTTCGACCGTCATAAAACGATGCTGGTATATCATGCATGTATATATTAAAAAGCTTGGGTCCCGTTATGGAACCCTGTGGGACTCCTTTGTCGACTCTGACCAAATCTGATTTTTCATCACTAATGTTCACGAAAAGAAATCTATCTTCCAAAAAGCTATTTACTATTCTTATTATTTCAGTAGGAAAATTTAATTTTATTAACTTATATTTTAATCCCATGGTCCAAACAGAGTCGAATGCTTTTTCTGTGTCTAATTTTAATACTACACTACTTTTTTTACTTCTCAAGCTATTATTTACGTCATTGTGGAATTTAAGTAATGCATCAGTAGACGAGTGTTTCGCCTGAAATCCGAACTGAAACTTTGGAATAATATGATGTAACATACAGAAGTTCTCAATTTTGTCATAAATAAATCTTTCCAAAATTTTTCCAATGTTAGAAAGCAAGGATATTGGGCGGAAATCCTTAGGTTCACAGTTGGCTTTGCTTTTGGGAATTGGTAACAGTCTGGCTATTTTCCACGAATTTGGAAAGTAGCCGTTGTTGATACAGTTATTGAAAATTACGCAAAGATACTTAAACGCACAATCTGGTAATTTTTTAATTACAAAATTACTGATTTCGTCAGGTCCCGTAGATTTTTTGTTATTTAGATTGTTACAAATATTTTTAATATCCAATAATTTCATAAATTTTCCAGAGTTTTGCAATGAATTGCTCGTATCGGAAAAGGTGGTAATTGGAATTATTTCGTTATTACAACCTCTCTGTGAGTTGATATAGTTAGTAACAACATCACATATTTCCTGATCAACTTTAGACTCTGTTGGTTTTAATCCATATAAATTTGTATAATAATTCTGGAAAGCAAATAATTTTTGTTGGTTCGTTGTTAAAGAGACACCATTTTGTGCTACGTCAAAAGTTTTGTCAGCTTTTGTTCCTATTATTTTTCTGATTTCTTTAAACGCTTCTGGGCCTGGTTTTATGCTTTTCAGCTTGTTATGAAACCTTGTATTAAAATATAGAGATATTTTCTCACTAATTAGTTTCTTTAGACAATTTAGTCTTGACTCTAAACTTCTGTATTCGTTCGAACGTCGATTGAAATACTTATGATAAATAGCTTTCAATTTATATTGCCATTTCCTTTTAATATCTATTAAATGTTTAACATCATTAGGTAAATCCTTAAATTTTCTGATATTTGATTCAATCGTCACAGAGTTATTATCTAAAACATTTTTAATGACATTATTAAAATTATTTATAAAATAATCTATTTCTTCGTTATTTAGGTTTCGGTTGTTAGGTGGAAAATTAGGTTCATTTGTAAGAGAATTTTCTATTTCGTTTCTAAATCTTACCCAATTTGTATTTTTAAAGGACTTGAATTTTCTCGGCTCAGCTAATTCAATATTATACCTACTTAAAGATATATCCATTTTTATGGTGAGATGATCTGAGAAGGAAGGATACGTTCGACATAAGATGTTGTTAGTGAGATTATTAATTAAATTTTCAGATATAATAAACAAATCTAGGATTGAAGAGCTTCTTGGAAATGTTGGTGATCCTGGTGAAATCACATTTAGGCTTGTCTCACTAATGTTGTCTTCAAACCACGTGTTCAAAACTTGACCATTGGCATTGGAAGCCGTATCTCCGAAATTAATGTGCCTAGAGTTGAGATCCCCGCCACATATGCAAAAGTCATAGTTTTTCGCCATATTGTTAATTTTGCTTAACGTATCCTTTATAGTATTAGCTGAACAATTTGGCCTTATGTAAATCGAACACAATAATAATGTTTTTCTAGCGCTATTAGAGTCAATTAAAGTACCACTTGCAAGAGTTATAGGCATTTCGAAATTGGTTGCGTCTAATTGATTCAATTTGAAATTTTTTTGGAAGAAAATTGCCGAACCCTGACCTTTGTCATTTCTCATCATTTTATAATTATCCATAACAACTTTGTGAAACGATTTTAATCTAGTTTCAGTTATGAAAGCAAAGTTTGGTTCTAGGTCTTCCAATATACTGTGAAGAAAAGTCCTTCTACCTAGATTCCTTATTGATTGAACATTTAATATTATAGTTGATATATTATTAATCATCATTATTATTTTGCAACTTTACTATAAATTGAATATACGAAAATTGTTTTTCTTCTAACGTTTTTAACTTTTTATAAATTGTCATAAATTCGCCAATTTCCTGTAATAGATTTGTAAGACTCATTCCAAATAAATCATTTGATATTTCTAAAAATTCATTTATCGTTTCATTGTTCTTTTTGCCTTTTTCACCCCTTTTATTTTGGTTTTCCTTGCGAAATAGGCTAGCGAAAGATGTTTTGTTGTCAATATAGCTACTGTAACTTACTTTTTTCGATTTAGTTATTTTTTCTTTTTGGCTTTTTAACCTATATCTACGCCTGGCCAAATATTCTTTGTAATATTCGCAACCACGATAATTGGCTGGATGTTCACCTCCACAGTTCGTGCAAACTGGTTTATCTTTATTTCTTATTATTGGACATTCTTTTGGCCCGTGTTCAAAAGTACATTTAACGCATCTATATTTTCTACTGCAGTTGGATGCTGCATGTCCGAAGTCTTGACATCTCATACATTGAACTGGTTTGTCTACTAATAATTGCTCCCAATATACCTTTTGGTACAGAATATAATTAGTTTTTATTAGCTGTTGTATATTTTCGCCCGGTTCAAGTTGAACCAAAATAATTCCCAGATTTATACCCTTGGCTCTAGAATTTATTGTTGAGAAATTGCAAATCTTCGAGAATTTTATATGTGGAAACAAATTTTTCAATTCATTTTCAACATCAGTGACAGTAAAAGCACTATTTATACCTTTTAATAATAAATTAATTACCTTTTTATCTTTTGGTGTATATGAAAACGAATCAATATTTTTTCCTCGCAAATATTCCAATATATCCCTGTGTAAATTCGAATCAGTTACAAATATTTTGGTTTTATTTTTCCTAAAATTATTAGTAACTTTAAAATTATTTTTTTCAATTTTAATTTTTGTTTTAACAAAATCTATTACATTTTTGAAATTACTTTCGGCCATTATAATTGGGGGGCAAAATTTTACTTTACCTTTATTGAACTTATCGTCTAGGTTAGTATTATTAGTACCTTTTTCTGCATTTTGAACATTATAGCTTTTACTAATATTGTGGTCCATATTGTCGCTTTCTCTATCTAAAATTGCAAACATGTTTGTATTCAAATTTTCTGTGTCTTCTATTTTCCTTTTCTTTCCACTTTGTTGCTCTTGATATTGTTGCTTACGCGGCATTATTTTAACCCATTTACATTCGATAGTGTTATTTGCTGTCTCACTCAGTTCAATATCTATGGTGTGCTCTTTCTCGCTTTCGTTTTCGTTTCCATTTGTTTCTATTGGATTATCCGTTATAATCTTGTTGTTTTTTATACTCACAATGTTGCTATCTGCCATTTCGTTCATCATAGAAGGAGATATTTTAATTTTTTTTTTTTCTTCTTTTTTGCCATGCGGGTACTTGGCTATTGTTTTTGAGACCAATTTCTCAATATTAACGATTAATTACTATTAATAATCAATCAACACCCTGAGATTTTATGATCAGGAATTCTTAAATAATTTTAAATATATTTTCTTAAACAAGTTTAAATCCCTTAGTGCTTTAATTGTTATTATAAAAAATTTTTTCTTTTTTTTAACTTAAGCGCTCGCTTGGCACGTCTGACTCAGATCAGAACCCGAAGCTCTCTTTAGAAAAACATCAACACATCGTTTTGTCATCTTCAGCCACAGATGCCAAGGCCGGGAGAATGTTCCGTTTTGGTGGTTTTTGCATAAAATGTTAGCGCAAATCGCCGTCTAACAATTCCTTTCAGTTTTAAGGGAGATAGTAAGCTTTTAGTTAACATTCCTAGAAAAATGCAAATTTGGCTCTTGGTCGGATTTCGCTAACACCCGAATTCTCTGAAAAGCTGACCAATTAGTTTCGATAACATACAAAACTCAAATATCAAATTTTAAGAAACTCCATCAATTCGTTCCCGTAGATATGGTAACAATTGTAAAATCGGCCCCAGTTCGATTTCGTACTTTTCCAAAAAATTTATATCTTCACTGTTTTAACATCCCGAACTTAAATATTAAGTTTCAAGGAAGTTGGTTCATTATTCTTCGTTGCACACGCAAAAATGTATACTTGGCCCGCAGTAAACGACCAACTGCAAATTCCTAATTTCTTCCAAAAATTAGAAGATTTCGCGAACGGTCGCATAAACCTTACATTTGAAATTTCAAGTAAATCTGTTGAATATTTTATTCAAAATGATCAAAAAAGTAAAACAGGCCCGTATAAATTTTTTAGAAAGATCAAGCCACGGAAACTCATCTGAGGGTCGATATTATGTTTTTTGCCATATCTACGGTACGAATTGATGGAATTTTTTGGAATTTAATATTTGAAGTCTGGTTGTTACCAGAAGTTACTGAAGAACTTTTCGTATAACTAACACCATAAAATGGAACTCTACTAAGAGCCAAATACACATTTTTTTAGGTTAACTGAAAGCCTATTAATGCCCTTGAAATTGTAAAGAATTGTTTAAAACGCATTTTCATAACATTCTGGAATACTTTTGCTAATCTAGACAATGTACATTGCGGTGGGTTATGTGCTGATCACATCAAAGTTTTTTCTACGGGATATGCACTCGTAATTCAAATAATCTTATATAAGATCTGTTTTCTATTATTTTGAAAATCATTTCAATAGGGCGTTATTGTAAATGCACAACCGTTATACATATTGCTTAGGTAAATATTTTTCTTTGCAAAACATAGATCTAGTCCACCACATCTTTTAAAGTAAATATTTAGTTTTTGAGTAGGTTAATCAGCTCAGAATATATGTACGTTTTATTTTGGTTGAGGTAAATTTAATTTTTACATACATTCTCATTAATGAGAGTAGAATATGTTTAATTTTATTGAGAATTGTTTCAATTAGCATATTTAAGTCAAATATTATAACTTCAGTAAATTTACTTTAAACGTTCGGCATTTCTCGTTTAGGCTTTTCTTTTACTATCGCTTTCGCATCAATTTCAATATTAATTATTGGTAATAGCTAATACAATTCTGTAAAAACATTTTTTCGGTTTTATTATTTTATTTAGATCAATTTACATTACAGATATGTGTGTATTTAGCATTTCCGAGGTAAAAAAAATGTTTATATGTACTTCTAGAAGGGTAAGAGATTTGTAACAAAACAAATTTAAGAGGTTTTACACAAGTCCGTACCCGTCCGTTCGATCGCATGATATCCAAAAAACAAATAGAGCGTATATCACCAAACTTTCACAATTTGTTTCTTTTGCCCCATTCACTTAAATTGCTTTATATTTTTTGAGTTTCTTTTATCTTTTTCATTCTTTTTTTGCTTCTTATTAAATATGGCGGTAAACTGCTCTAAATGTAGCATTTTAAATAATAATAATTTGATAATATCTTGTAATTTCTTTTTAAAAATTAAGTAATAATATAGGACATATTATAGAGTTTCTGTTTTTGTTGTGAATCATGTATTCACAATAAAATTATTAATATAATAGTGTAATAACGTTTTTATAGCTGTATGAACGTACGTTCGAAGGATATACTGAATTTGCATTATAACCCATTAGGGAACAAAGTAAAATCTTAAAGTAAATTAAACAACCGTTTAAAGAAATTAGGATATCATTTCAGTTTCTTAGAGATAATTACAAATATTTTTATTCTATAAATTTCTTGTGATGAATAATAAATTTAAACTTAAATGGTTTAAAATTTTCAAATTTAAAAAACTACTTATAATTTAACATAATGCCGAAATTTAAGAGTTAACCACGTGAGTTAAGGAAAATAGGAATTCGAAAATCTTGCAGTTTCGGAAATATAAGGTGCTAAAAATTCAAATTTTTGAAATTTCAAGAGGCGATAGCTTGAGAAAGTTTTTTAGGTGGATGAAAAATTTCCTCTAATGAAATAAACTATTTATCAATATTTAAAAGCTTCTTAAATTTCAAACTCCTAAAGCTTATGGTTTAGAAGAAAAACAATATCAAAAATTCTGAAAAACTGGCTTAAGTTAACGGTTAATTTTGGCAGCCATTTTGTCAAAGTAGTCAAAAATTGGGATTTTTAGGTTCTTGAGGAGCTATAACTTTTAGAAGGGAGGAGAAAGGTAAAATCTTCTATGGAAATAAGTTTTTAGTATAGGTCTATGTACGTATGAAATGTTAGTTTTCTATCTTGAACGGAGTAAAGGTTTTGTAAACAGACACACGGAAAGACGGAGGGACGGACAGAGTGAAACTAATAAGCCCTTTTTTTCAAAATTTTTTTTTGGAAAAGTGTTAAAAATGTGGTTATTAAATGATGAATTTATATACATTTACTAGTGCAATTAAATGTGGCATAACTTTTAAAACCGATAATTAAGGTGTTTAAGTAATGAATTTTTCTTTGCGTCCCACTGCAATGCAAACGTCCAAATATAAGTGTATTGAAAATTACACATAATGAAGCGACAAGATAATTAAAAACGAATGTAATATTTACTGATATGAATAAGAGGAATGGTTATCTTGGACATTATGCCTTAAATTGTGTTTACTCGCGAAATCAAGTGTCACCATTTATTTTTCGCTGTTGTCACCATTTACTTTTCCGCTATCATCGGAACCATTCAATGGCGGAAGTGGGCCAGTAAAATCCATATGTAAATGTTCAAATCTTCCTGAAGGGACCGCTGTTTTATCCGGCGTCGACTTTGTATGGCTGGTAATCTTAGACTTCTGGTTACAGGATCGACCAGAAGCTTATGTCTTGTTCATATTCGGCCAAAAGTATCGTTTAGCAACCAATTTTATTATTCACCGAACTCCGGAATAGGACAGATTGTGCAATGGTTCTGCTATCCATAGCCTATTTTTGCGAGTTGAAGTTTCGCAGAATAATTTCTCTGTTGATAACGAGACGTCTATGTAAGATGTAAGAGGACTACAACGTGTTAGTTTTAAAGTCATCTGAAGTATAATTTCTTAAAGTATAATCTTCTTTATGTATCAAGATAAAGTCACTAAGATTTAAATCCAAATTTATTGACGAATATTCGAAATCACGTGAAAGATAATCAGTGTGAAGTGTTTAACGGCCAAATAAATGGGCAATAATTTCCCTGTCGCTGTCGTAATAATAACGAGTCTTAGCTGACGACAATTTTTTTGAAAAGAAAGAGATTGGTTTCCAGGAGCCGGAATAGTATTCTTAGAAGACCGCGCCCACCGCAAAATTTAATGCACCGAACATTACACGAATGAAACATTACACTCTTCGGACCACGTAAAATCGGTTTCAGAAGACTTCTGCAGGGCCGTTAAATGCAAAAAGATGGATGTCAGTAGATCCGCGAGATTTGGGATAAACTGTTGGTGGTAATTTACCATTCCCAGAAAACACTGAGTCTGTTTAATATATTGGGAATATTATTTATATAAACCACAAATGACAGAACACCATTCGCTTTCACCAGTAACAGTACGGCCAAAGAAATTTAGGGTTTTAGCGTTTAGCACACATTTATTTAATACTTAAACCAAACTTTGCTAGCCTGACATGATTTAAATGTTCCGAAAAATCTCTACTTGAAACTAAGAAATCATCTATACAGACGAAAGCGAAGTCTAATACAAATAATATCTGATTCATAAAACGCTGGGAAGTTTGAGTTTCGTTCCTTAAAGCGGAGCTCATGAGGGGAAATTCAAATATACGGTGTGAAGACTGCGATTTTGTTAAGTTCTTCTGGAGCCACTGGTATTTGATCACATGCCCTAAACAAATCGATTTTGGAGAATATCTTGCATCCATGTAGCCTTGCGCTGAAATCCTGTATGAGGGGTATAGGATAGCTGTCTTGCACCGTTATCGTGTTCAATCTGAGGTAGTCTCTACAGGAACGCCGATCCACAGAGTCCTTTTACGGCACCAATTGTATACTATGGACAACGGAATGTTGCGATATGTAAGTGAAATTGGGTAAAACAGTAAGGCTAGGTCCTTTAAAAGTTTACCGAAGCCAAAGTTACATGAGTTGGAATATTTTAATATAACGAGGGATGTTGATGGGTCTATTAATTTCCTTTACCTCAAATCGACGATCGATTCAAATTAGATTCTTAGGAGGAAAAAATTATTGCCGGATTAAAATTGATAGAGGGCTTGCAGTTTAGTTCTGATTTATGTTTGCATTCTGCATGGCATGTCAAATTTTGTCAGCAGTTTTCAATAGTGTTTGGATATCTGGTACGTTTTGCGATATTAGAGCCATGTTGGTTACATGTGGAAGATGACTAAGCCAAAGTTCTTTGATTAATTCCCCACATAGTGTAGCTTCTGAACGTGGCGATTGCTTCAAATAACCAAAAAATTCTGATGGTCGTCGGTCTCCTATCTCCTCATCAGAGATTAGTAGTTACAGTAACTCATAAAATTATATAACAGCATAAATATACATATACATATAAAATGTATTACCGTTACACGTTTCGTTTTATTATTCGTTTTATTATTCGTTTTATTTTAAATTACAAATTTTTACCGACTGTATTGTGTAAACAATAGGTAGGTTATGTGATGGCAACAAATTTTGCATATCGAGTTTTCGGTGGGAACGTACTTCTCCATAGTAGGGAAGTGTAAATAAACTATTTTTAGCAACCTGTCGGTCTGTGCGTGCAACCGCGTATCTCAAGTTCGGCTGAACCGATTTACCTGAAATTTTATATATAATCTCAGCTCGACCGTCCGCAAAAATTCGTATGTTTTGGAAGAAATCAGGCATCGGCAACTAGACATTTACTACGGGCCAAATATACATTTTTGTGTATATAAAGAGAAATAATCAACCGATTTCATTGAAATTTAATATATGAACTCCTCGTATTAAAACAATGAACATATAACTTTTTTGGAAAGATCAGGACTCAAAAATTGATCAGCGGGCCGATTTTACATTTTTCACCATATCCACAGAACAAATTGATGGAATTTCTTGAAATTTGATATTTGAGTTCTGGTTGTTACCGAAACTAACTGGCGAGCATTTCAGGGAATTCGGGTAGCACAAAGCGAAACTCTACTAAGAGCCAAATTTACATTTTTCTAAGTATGTTAACTATAAGTTTACTAATGTCCTAAAAATTGGAAAGAAGTATTTAACAGACATTTTTATAATATTCTGTAACACTTTCATTTAACTAGACAATAGACAATGCGGTCGGTTATGTGCTGACCACATCAGATTTTTTTATTATCCTTTGATTTTTTTTCTAATTAGAGTTCAGTAATTTGATAAAAAATTTTTTATTATTTTTTTCTTTTTTGCCTTTATTATTTAAGGTAAGTACACTTTTTTAATTTAATTGATTTATTTTTCAGCTTAAATTCAATTTACTTTAATTTATTTTAAGTTCAAAAATTTTCAGTTCATATTCAATTTATTTTAAGTTCAAAAATTTTCAGTTCAAACATTATATTTTTTTTTGTAAAAATGCAGGTAGCACTATGCTTCAATTTTATATTACCACTAAACTGAACTGTACCTGCTCGGGCGCCAGTTAATATTTATCACTTTGTAAGTCAAAAATATTAATTCAAAATTCAATGTTCTTAATCCAAAAAAATTAAATGAAAAACTCTTTTACTTTTAAATCAAGTTTTATTGATCCAATCTGATAGAAAGCTAACTTAAAAGTGAAGTTTTGCAAATAATTATTATTTTTAATAAAAGCTCTACCTGTGTCAATGCAACGTGACAATTGATTATGTGAAATTATGTTGCAAGAAATTCCCCCAAAAATTAGCTGATGCGTTTGGTTTGTTTTTCATTAATTGCTACGCGTGTTTAAGACAGGATCAAATTACTTAAATTTCGTTTCGCAACTTAACTTATATCAGGCCTCGGGAACTGCACTTTTTAGTGGGCCTGTTTTACATTTTTGAACATTTTGAAGAAAATATTCAACCGATTTACATTAAATTTAATATAATTTAATATAATACCATATAATTTAATATAAGCTCAGCTGAACCGTTCGCGAAACTTTCCAACTTTTGGAAACAATCAGGCCTCAGCAACTGGACGTTTACTACGGGCCAAATATACATTTTTGCGTATATAAAAAGAAATAACCAACCGATTTCATTGAAATTTAATATTTAAATTCTTCGTATTAAAACAATCAAAATATAAATTTTTTTGAAAGATCGGGGCTCGAAAACTGATCTGCGGGCCGCTTTTATATTTTTCCCCATATCTACGAAACGAATTGATGGAATTTCTTGAAATTTGATATTTGAGTTCTGGTTGTTACCGAAACTAAATGGCGAGCATTTCAGGGAATCCGGGTTTTAAAAATTGGAAAGAAGTATTATACAGATATTTTTAATTTTTTTATTATTCTGTAACATTTAACTAAACAATACACATTGCGGTCGGTTATGTGCTGACCATATCAAATTTTTTTTATTATAAATAACATAAATATTTAAAAATATTTGTTCATATGAGAGTTATTTGGAAGGTGCTAAGGATAAATTCTTTAACATTTTATCGGTAAGCGTGAGGAGTATATCGTCAATAAGGAAATTTAGTATGTTTTAATAAAATTTTTTTAGCTGCTTTACCACTATTACCCGATGTAATGATAATTCAACAAACATGGGTCACTGAGAGTATTTCTAAGCTTCCTATCCTAGCTTTTAATGAATAATATCTTGTTGTGGAACTGAACATGAATGTGCTGGTACATCCATATTTGTAAGAGAAAATTTAAAATACACTCTTATTTATAAAAAAAAGTAAGAATTCTGTTTGTTATATTGTAGTTAAGTTAGACGATATTAAAATCCTTGAAAGGTCTTTACATTTAATATAATTCTACATATCCCACAAATGCCAGTTTTTAGATTTTTCCAGTATTATTAAAGAGCCTAGATAATAAAATAAAATAAACAGAATATTAAGGGGGATTCAAATATAAATGTTCTAACAAATAATTCGAAAAACATTTTGTTACTACTTTCTTTGAATCATTGGATGTCGGACTTTGTCATAAATTAGTAACAAGACATCTAATCAAAACTTAATTTGACAATGTTTTTAGCAATATTCCAATGTTTTTGGAGATTAATTCAGTTGAACATAATTTAACAGAGCATAATTTGATCTATTGAAAGTTGAAAATTAATTACTAAAATAGTAAATATGTTGATAAAAGTGAACATATTAAGAAAATTTTAGAGTTGAATTGGATGATAATATTTTTGCACGTACTGGAAGTAACGACCGTTAACAATTCGAAGAATTGATGTCTATTATTACAGCAGTAGCATCAAACAACACAACAATTTTCAAAGAAGTGTATCCACTTAGATTTGACTGGGTCTGGATGAATAAAACGCTCAAGTCGTTAATAAAAAAAAATAAAAGTTACTGTAAATAACTGCTATGATTTCAATATTACTTGAAATCATAGCAGTATAATATTATAGTAAATAGGAAATCTAAAAATACGAATTATAAATTGTTAAATAACGACAGCACGCAAAATTTTTAATAATAAAGCAAAGGCCAGAACTTTTAATGAATACTTTATTGATTCATTGAATCTTTTGCGGGATAAAGTTGAAACAAATGTCGATGACGACTTTAATTCTATGAGAACACTTTCACAATTCGTTGATAATTTAAAATTATCTCCCACTTCAAGATATGACAACATAATGCCAAAAATGTTACATATTTATATACAGGTAAAAATATACTATCGCATATATTGTCGATAAGCCGTGTTCCCACTCGGTAAAAACAAAGTATACCCAATTTTGAGAAAAAAATGTATAAGATAACAAATAACATTTTTGAAAATAAAGCAATTTCGCGATCTAATACTAGCAGCATTTTAACAACTTTTTAATGTTTATTTAGCGTTTGAAAAAAAAAATGTATCCATATATCAGCAAAATTTTCAAATGTAGTCAATTTCGACATTTTAGCAGATTTGAGTATCTTTTTATCTAAGCTAGATTTAAAGGAAAAATTTTTTTCAAATAGATGCAATTGTAGTCAAGTGGGAACGCTGGTCGCAAGCTCAAACCAACAATTTCAACCACATAATTGAGAGCAGTACATAATGTGACGCGTTAAAAGTACATAAAATAACATTAATTCCAAAGTAGTCAAATGTAGAAAAAGCAGAAAAATTCGGCCTATAGCACTGCTGTCAATAATTTACAAAACATATGAAAAAATAATATCTCCTCAATTACTAAAATATTTTAAAGAGCAAAATTCACTTTAAGCAAGTCAATTTGGTTTCAGGAAAGGATGTGGATCTGAGGAGACTGTACTTAATGTTGTTAATTTTATAATTGACGGATTTTGTAAAAGCGTCTGACTGGTACATCACAAAATACGTTTGGACAAACTGAAGCGATATGAAACCTGGTAGAAAGAATTTGAAATTTTAAAAATAACTTAACTTTTCTCTGAAACTTTATAACATAACTTTAACTTTTAAACTTTTCTCAGAGATTGAAATACATAAGCCGCCTCAAGGCAGTGTACTGTAATCTTTATTATTTACGCTATATTTGAACGATAATAAAAATCTTAATCTCAATGGAAAATTAGTAAAGTTCGCGGATGATATCTTTCAAATTTATCCGTTCAATATAGTATTGCCCAGATGGGTCATGACGCGGCAATTATTTCAGAGTTTGCTCGTGTTAATAAATTAGTACCAAATACTGTAAAAACGAAACTTATAAAATTTAAGCCAAGTACTTCAAGTGATGAGAGTAGAGTAAATATTTTTGTTAATGGGAGCCTAATTCAGGATTCAAATTCTATTAAGTTTTTAGGAAAGCATTTACATTAAAACTTATCGTATATATATCGTATATATATATATATATCGTATATATCGTATATATATGTATACATATATTTAAAACTTAGTTCAAACTTAATCGAAATCAAAATGTTAAAATAGCAACTTACCATGCCTTAATTCAGAGACATTTGCCATATCTTCCAATTATTTATGCCCATAAATTCATTCAAAGATTAAAAAATTTATGAGTACTACAAAATTGATTGCTAAAGATTTTACACAATTTACCTGTTAGACACTCCATACTATATAAAGAAGTAATCTTTATATAAAAATCTTCCAAAATTTATACTACCCCTAAACTCTCTAAATGAAAAACAATAATTATTATGTTATATGTTTAAATCGGTAATATCGGATATATTTGCTAAAGTTTCGTCAATTAAAATTTTGACAATTAATTCAAACTTAAGAATGGTAAGATTCAAGTTAGAAATTACGAACAAAAGAATCAAGTACGCCGCTCCACACAAATGTAATAAACTATGATATGATTTGGAAAGTATAATTGTACTATCACTTTTCAAATCGAAATCAAAACCACAAAATATTCATAATTTCCTTAGCTAATTCATAATTGAAAAAAAAAATAAATTTTTAAATCCAACTGTTAATTTTTAGATAAACTACAAGCTATTTTTATGTATACAATTTTTTTAATTTTTTTTCTTTTAATTATAATATTTTTTTAATATTCATTTCCTTTGTTTCTTATATTCTTTGTTTTTTGAGAGAACATACTATTGTTAATGATTTAAATTGTTGTTAACTTGTGTTAACTTAAATACTTTTTTCCAATTTTTAGGACATTAGTAAGCTTATAGTTATCATACCTAGGAAAATGTAAATTTGGGTCTTACTAGAATTTCAAATTCTGCGATCCGAGTTCCCTGAAATGCTCTGAACTGATCTGAATGCCCGCAGATCAGTTTTCGAGCTCCGATCTTTCCAAAAATTTATATGTCCATTGCTTTAATATGAGAATTGGCCCTACCTATATATTCGTTTGTGTGAAATTTCAATACCATAGCTTTAATAGTTTCTGACATATGGTCAAATAACTTTTGAAGTTGTATGGCAGGTACCAGAAGGAGCCAAGCAATTTCAACGACTTTTATGAAACATATTGGCCCTACTAATACATTCGTTTGTGTGAAATTTTAACACCACAACTTTTATAGTTACTGAGATATAGCCAAATAAATTTTGAAATTGTATGGCAGCTATTTTGAAATTGTATTGTAGCACTTACTACAATAAATCATTTGTGAAAATTTGGTGAACTTAACTCAATTAATTTTTGAGTAATCGTTGGGATGGACGGACGGACCGACGGACAGACGGACAGACGGACAGACGGACAGACGGACATACGGACGGACGGACGGATGGATAGACGGGCGGACAGACAAAGCTAAATCAACTCAGAATTTGACGCTGATCAAAAACATACACTTGAGTCTATATCTAAGACCGTTATTTCTTAGCGTTACAAACGGTAAGGCAAATTTAGTATACCCTTCGAACATTTGTTCGTACGGGTATAAAAATAACTAGAACATTATATAAACCCACTTTGACAAAATAGTACTACAGATTTTGCGAGCTTTAAGTGCAAAATAAGAAACAATATTGACGTAAATATTCATGTAGAATCATGAGAACAATTGGATCTTGAGTTTAAAGAATTTATTGTAAGAAGAAATGGAACAATAAAAAATGTCAAAGTACAAATCGATAGCAAATAGCTATGTACCATAAACAAATTTATCTGACCATTGGTGCAGTGGTAATGGCACCGGCCCTTTAACCGAAGGGTCTCGGGTTCAAACCTCGGTCAGGTCACTATAAAAATAAAGTTGGGTCAAACCAATGGTTTGTATTGTAGCACTTTTCCCTTCAACAAGTGAAAATTCTGCTTTTAAATACAGTCTATGTATACCTATCACACTATAAAAATTATTTTCATTCATATACAAAACTATTACTAGGATTGCATATATTTAGGATGACGCATATATGCAGTCTTTGAAATAAAGCAAAAATTAACATAAAAAGGGGTTAACATAATGCTCGATTTTAAGGGTTAATTGTGTGAGTTAAGAAAAATAATTATATTTTTTAGTGTCACGAAATTTACCGTTAGCTTTTTGCGTTTATAAAAATTTGGAAAAGCTTGCGGTTTCGGAAATATAGGGTGTCAAAAATTCAAATTTTACGATTTTCAAGAGGTGATAACTTGAGAGGGGGTGGAGATGGAAAAAAAATTTCTTCTAACGAAATGAACTATTTGTTAATGTCTAAAAGCCCCTAAAATTTCAAAGTTCTAGAATATAGGATCTAGAAGAAAAACGACATCAAAAATTTGGAAAAAAAGGACTTTAGATAACGGTAAATTTCAACGGCCATTTTGTTTTTCTAAAGTTTAACTGTAGTATACCGCGCTAGGGGAAGCAAGCCGCTGCCTTTCTGCGTTTGCAAAATTTCAAAAATACTTATGGTTTCATTGCAACAAATATTTAAAAAAGGCCATTTTTAGGGTTTTGGGGGGGTATAACTTCTAGAGGGGGGGAGATAGGTAAAAATTTTGTTCTACGAAAATAAGTTTCTAGTAAAGATCTATGTATATATAAAATTTCAGCTTTCTATCTTTAAGGGTGTAGAAGTTTTGTAAACAGACACACGGACGGACGGACGGACGGACGGACGGACGGACGGACGGACGGACGGACGGACGGACGGACGGACGGACGGACGGACGGACAGAGTGAAACTAATAAGCACTTTTTTCAAAAAATTTTTTGGAAAAGTGCTAAAAAATTATATTCAATATTATATATCTTAATATGCAATACTAATAAATATTATACAAGTAATTTTCCAATATTCATAATATGTATTCGATACTAAAGACTAAGAAAAATAAACAGTAAATATCCATAATTTAAAGGTTGCGTTTGCTAAACTTGCGCTATTTATTCTTTTCCTTAAAGCCGTTCAAGCAAATTTAACAAAGTCTTGTATAAACAACTATTTTTATTTACGTATGTAGGTGTTATACAAATTATTGTGCTGGTTATAAAATAACTTACGACATACGGCGATCTCTAAAATTTAATTCCCATGAGTAGTTACATACATATGTACTGTTCACCTGTGTATAAACTTAGAAAAACGAGAATTTTTTTTTCTGTACAAAAAAGACTAAATATTTCAGTTTCATATTTTAAAAAATCTATCACATTTTATTTCTTTTCGATTTTCTTTTCTTAACTTCTTTTAATTTAAGTTTTACCGCCGCCGCTGTTTATTATATTACAATTAAAATTATTTACAAAAGTTGTTTACGTGATCAAACAATTTTTTTTCCATTGTTATTTCTATTATTTCTTTATTTAATTAATAAGTCGCGATGTTAAAAAAAAAAAAAATAAAAAGTGCAAATTCAGCCAAAAACAAAAAAGAAAAATATTTTTTCTGGCATTAAATATTTTCAATTTTGATGAAATTTTCTTATATATTTTAATTTTTCTGTCATTAAAACTCTAGAGTTTTTTTATTGCCAAGATATAAAGCAAAAGTAAGTTTAGAAAAAATTTGGTATAAAATAACATTTGCAGTACTCTATTGAAACCAGATCAGGTAGCTTGATGACTCATATACAAAATTGGAACTCAGTTGACAAGGTTGACAGTTGTGCTAAAATTGGAGAAAGCTCAAGTTTTTAAAATTTTAAAGTCATATAATTCTGAAATGCTAACAGATTATAGCTAATGTAGATATTTATGAGAAGGCCCTTATTCTGAGGTTTCCAAATCATATTTAAGAATGCCCCTGTCTTACATAGACACGGAGTTATATTTAAAATTTCAAAAAGTAAAAAAATCAGTCGAGCATAATGTTAACCACCCTTTCTTTTTTTTTTCGCATCCTAAATGTATGCAATTCCTGAAATAGTTTTGTGTATGTATGAAAGTAAAAGAACTTTGGCTTTTTTTCAATTGTCTAATAATAATGGAGTATACAAATTATCTGACCATTGGTGCAGTGGTAATGGCACCGGCCCTTTAACCGAAGGGTCTCGGGTTCAAACCTCGGTCAGGTCACTATAAAAAAAATTATATTCAATATTATATATCTTAATATGCAATACTAATAAATATTATACAAGTAATTTTCCAATATTCATAATATGTATTCGATACTAAAGACTAAGAAAAATAAACAGTAAATATCCATAACCTCAAATAATTAATATAAATAAAAAAAAAACTACGGCAGGCTAGTCACCTACCTAGTTAAAATCTATGACGCTATGAAACTAGATGCATGAGAAATCATGCACTAGCCCTATGCTCCTTCTAGGAGTGAAGAAGGAAAAAAAAAAAAATAAACAAATTTATTTATTTATTTATTTTATTTATGTTTAGCTCAAACATTTTACATAACTTAAAATTAAAGAATGCATATACAGATACTTTTTTTTACCAAGAATAAATTTTTGACTTGAAAATTAAATTTAAAAATTATACATATTAGTAATAATACTCCAATAAATATGACAAGCTAAAACAAGAATTTGTTAAAATAAAAAGAAGGGTTATACTTAACTATAAATAAATAGAAGCTTTTTCATCGTGTCTTTCTTCAGTGAAAAGCCAAGTTTGAGTTTGTGTTTATTGCATAAACGCAGCATTCTGCTGACAGGTTCATGTTTCCATAATTGGTCCTAAGAAAAGGAACCATCAGGGGAACGAGACCTAAGGTTGGAGTTAATCACAATTTTATTTAAAATGTCGGGAGACACCTGTGACTTAATCAGTTTTCATAAGCTGAAAAATGAATAACAAATTCGCGACGTCACGTCTTTTACTCAGTGTGGGTAGGTCAATTAATTTGAGTCTGTGCTCGTAAGGTGGAAGAATGATGGGGTCTTCCCAAGGAGAAAGCGCTGTGCGAACCTCAAAAATTTTTTTTTGAATAAACTTAATCCTATTAGTATGTATATCGTAATAGGGTGACCATACTTGTGAAGCAAATTCCAGATGAGGACGGACTAGGCATGTGTAAAGCGATTTTAAGACATTATTAACATCGAGCTTTATCTGCATATGATATGATTGTTGTGGTTTATGAATGATAATTTGCTTTCGAAGCAAACACGCAGGTCCATTATTGAAACAACTCGACTAAGAGCTTGGCTAGTCAAATTATAGTTTGTAAGAAATGGCCGTTTTTGCCTAGAGTAGCACACATTTGTGCACATTTACTTAGAGAGTAAAAGACACACCCCACTGTGCGTTAGCATGGAAACATCATTCATTGAAATTATGAACAGCAATGGACTTAAATGACTACCCTGGGGTACACTAGAATTAAACGAGAGGCGAGGAAATTGCTAAACGAAAGAGGACTCTGTAAGTCCTGCCAGAGAGATATGACTTTATCCAGGCTAAAAAGTTGTCAGGGAATCCTAAGAGTTTCAATTTTAAAATAATAATTTCATGTGTAGTCTGTCAAAGGCTATTCTAAAGTCTGTGTAAATTACGTCCGTCTGATACCATATTATTTGAGAAAACTGTCGTGGCTTCCACTAGGTTAGTCACCGTGGATTTCTTTTTGAAGAAGCCATGCCGACGCGCACTAATTAATGGCATACAATGGAAATAAATATTGTCATATACCATCAACTCAAAAACATTAGGAATTGCCGACAGTTTAGCTATAGGACGATAGTTTGACACGTCATTTTCATTGTTTTTCTTATGGGTTGGCCTAATGAACACGGACGGGAAAATGTCCGAAGAATAAGACTTCCAAAAAATTACGGTCAAGATGGGTGCCAGAGAAGAGCAGCACCTGCTTAAAATAATCTCAGGAACTCCATCTGGTCCAGGAGAAGGACTAAAACCCAAATTTCAAAGATATTTTTCAATCGCGAAAGAATTCGTGGCAAAATTTGTAAAGATAGTTTTAGGATAGTTATCAATGTGCCGAAAGTCGTCAACATTTAATTGAAAAGATGAAAAAGAGTAAGATTCGACGAAACAGTTACGAAAACATTCGGAAATAGTTTGGGAATCATTACTTGTATTCCCGCCGAATTTCAAGAAAGTTGGATTAGTATCACTTTTCCTCTTAAGGTTTATGAACTTCCAAAAGACTTTGGGATTACGTTTTAAGTTATCCGAAGTTTTATAGATATAGTAGTAGTAACGTTCTTTTGCTGTTAATTTAAATTGATCATACGACAACCGGAAATTATCATAGTCCCTGTCGCCTTTATTGTAAAGATATTTGCGCCACAGCTTATTCTTTTTGTTGCGAAGTATCTCTTGTGAAAACCATGGAGGGCCAGAACCAGTATCTTTAGTTTTCAATACTGGAATAAACAATTCAAATGCAGCAAAAATGATTTCGTGAAACTTACGAAATCATTATCTAGTCATAGACTCAATATCAGTAAAGTTAAATACTGAAAAGAAGTCATATGTAGAAAAGAAATCATTTAGCAATGCGAAATTCGCTCTTTAAAAATTAAAAGATAGAAAAGGGGCTCGTCAATAGATGGTTGGTCTTCAATGCAATAAGAGAAAGATATCGGAGGATGATAGATATCAACGTTAACCAGCGGATCCGGGACAGTTATAGGTAAACAATTGTACCAATTAGCAGTAAAGACCAGATCCTGTTGCCTCGATTGATGATTTGTTATTGACGATATTTGTTGCAAATTATTTAAATGAAAGGTATCTATAAAGATCAATTGAAATCGTTCCTCATCATAAGTCATCCACCTAATTTTGGGGAGATTATAATCTCCGAAAACAAAAACCTCATCCTCAGGGTTAAAATAATTGTTTAAATAATCACTTGCCGAAGAAAATTAAAATGGAGGGGGACAACAAAGTTTCCGTTAAAACATAAATGTCACAATCAAGAAGAGAAGGGTTAAACAGAACGGTGTTCGTTTTAGTCCTTAATCCACGGGCATTTTGATAGTACAAAGAAAGTTGTTTTACAGTCCTTATCACATTAATAACAAATAACGGATTTAATAGGTGAAAAGAGAAGGGCCAGACGTAGATGGCAAAATTCGCATTAGCCTGATTTTAAAATTGTTTTCAACAAACTTTCCTAGGTGCTAAAAAAAAAAGTTCAAGAATTTAAATCGGCAACATATGAAAACTATATGAATAACATGTCAACTATGAAGGAAACGAATTATTCCAAAGTCTTACACGCCCATTTCACTGCTACCAACGATGTCTAAGCTTTTTGAAAAACTGCTATTAAGGCGATTGAAGCCAATAATAGAAAAAAGTGCTTTATAGCAAACCACCAGCTTAGATTTAGAAGAAACCATTCTCTAATAGACCAGGTACGTAGAATAAAGAATATTATAGAAAAGAGCTTAGAAAATGAAGAAATCTGCTCTTCTATACTTCTAAACGTAGCACAGGCATTCGACAAGGTATGGAACAAAGGCCTTATATTTTAGTCAGGACAAATGACACCACCACCATTTGTAGCAATTTCGGAATCTTACTTAGCTGATAGATTATTTAGAATTAAACAAGACACTGAATATTCCATGCTAAAAGAAATAAGAGCAGGTGTGTCTCAAGGCAATATATTGGGCCCAACGTTGTACCTGATTTACACAAGTGATATGCCACAAATAGAAAATGCTACGGTACCCACTTTAATCGAACATTGGCGATTCGACAAAAAAATTACAGGAGGCAAGAAACAAAATAAGTCAGTGGCCGAAAGATTGGAAGGTGAAGTTGAGTGAAGCAAAATCGGTTCACATAAACTTCGCCAATTGAAAAATAATGAATCCACCACAAATTAACTTAAATGAAACGAACGTAGCGATCCATAACTCAGCAAAATTAGGAATGACTTTAGATGTCAAGCTAAGGTGGAAAGAGCATATAAAGAAGAAATAAATATACAGGGAATTATTGGCTGCTAGGTCAAAAGTCCAATTTGGCAATTGATAATAAAATATTAATTTATAACCAAATCATTAAACCAATATTTCTATATGGCATTCAACTGTAGGGTTGTGCCAAGAATGCTCACATTGACAAAATTTAAACCTTCCAGAATAAAATTCTATGGAGTATGATAAATGTGCCATGGTATATACGTAACAGTGACATCAACAAGAATTCCTTCGGTTGTAGATGAAATTAGGAGTTATACTACAAAATATAGGGCTCGTCAAGAACAGCATGTAAACATAGAAGCAGCTCGACTGATAGAAAATGGCGTTATGACAAAAAGACTTAAATTAACAAGACCTTTCGATTTAACACAAAATACCAATTTCGTTATGGAGATATTTAATTCCTGTACGGAAAGACCAATTATCGCAGAGGTCATAGTTGGTGTGTAGGACCAGTTTTATCCGTTCAGAATTTCGGTGATTTTTTAAGGAAGGAGTCACGCCTTTCTTCGTCTTTCGGGATTTTTCCACCTAGCAGAAAAAAAATGATTGCGAAGGTGAAATAATATACAATTTATTTTTTTCTTACGATAAGCTTGGTTGCCATTCTTATAGATTTCTACCTAACTCTAATTGGATAGCTTTTCCGTAAACTCTCAAATTATTGATACTGATATTCTTAAATGATTGTTATTTTTTAAAACAAGAAAAAGTGTTGGTTACATTTTCCTTAATATTGAATATAACATTTTTCCTATTAAAAACCCTTAAAGAAAAAACTTGTTGTTTCCCGAATTTGTTGGTACATGAGTATATAGAAATCAAAGCATTATGATTTGTTTTGACCACCATTTAATATTTAAATAAAAACAATTTTATTTTTATGTTTTTTATTACTATACTATTTTTTTTAATTCTTATTTAGCTAATTTAATTATTATAATTATTTTGTTAAATTAAAGCTTTTAGTTTTTATTAATTACAGCTATAATTTAAATTTTATATATTTGTTTGTTTTGTTTTTACCGTATTGTGTATACAATAGGTAGGTTATGTGATGGCAACAAATTTCGCATATCGGTGGGAATGCATTCCTCCATAGTAGGGAAGTGTAAGTAAACTATTTTTAGAGTTCTGTCCGCATGTCGGTCTGTCAGTCTGCCGGTATGTCGGTCTGTCGATCTGCCGGTATGTCGATCTGTCTGTCCGTCGGTCTGTAGGTCTATCGGTCTGTCGATCTAGCGGTCTGTGTGTGCACGCGTGTAACTAAATTTCGGCTGAACTGATTTTGATAAAATTTTGTATGTAAGTTTATTTCGACCATGGCACGGATTGATCAACTTTTGCGATATATCAGGCCTCGGGAACTGCACTTTTTAGTGGGCCTGTTTATCGCAAAATCTGTGGGCATTTTAAAGAATATATTCAACCGATTTGCTTGAAATTTCAAATATAAGCTTCGCTCTACGCTCCGCAAAACCTCCTAACTTTTGGAAGAAATCAGGCGTCAGACTAGACGTTTACTACGGGTCATATATACTAAATATAATCGATTTCATTGAAATTTAATATTTAAATTATTCGTACTAAAACAATGAATAGATAAATTTTTTGGAAAGATCAGGGCTCGAAAACTGATCTTATGGCCGATTTTACATTTTTTACAATATTTACGGTACGAATTGATGGAATTTCTTAAAATTTCATACTTGATTTCTGGTTGTTACCAAAACTAACTGGCGAGCATTTCAGGGAATTCGGGTAGCACAAAGCGAAACTAAGAGCCAAATTTACATTTTTTTAGGTATTTTAACTATAAGCTTATTAAAAATTGGAAAGAATTATTTAACAGACATTTTTTTAATATTTTTTAACACTTTCATTTAACTAGACAATACACATTGCGGTCGGTTATGTGCTGACCGTATCAGATATTTTTTAGTTTAATTCATTCGGTTCATAATGTATAAATAATAATGAGAATATTATATTTTAATTTAAATTAACAGTAAAATTCCTAAGGCGAATTGAATTCTAGTTTTAATTAACAGCTTTTAAAACATAAAATACTTATGAAGTATAGTCACTACAATACCTCCTTTCCAGTGGAACGCTACAGGGATGCAAATAACGAATACGAATAAGTTTTGATATTTAACGAAAAATAAAATTTATTACTTATTATTTACAAAAAAATTTTATAAAAAAAGTTTATGTATTGAATTCCTAAATTAAAAGTTTATGTATTAATTGAATTGAATTAAATAATCCAAAAAATGATTTCGAAGTTAAATTCGTTAAAAAAATTTTTTTTTTTATGTATACCTCAAAGAAAAAGATTTAAAAATTGGTTTTAACCTGTCAATTGATATAGATATTTGTTTACCGTTTCTCATAATGACGAAGAATTTGGAGTCTTTTTATGATTCGAAATATTATTTCCGTAAGATACTCGAGTAGGTTTACGAATCAGATTTCGCATCGTTTCGCGGAGTTGATTTAAAAAGAATTTGCCCGGTATTTTTAATGTTTGCCTGTGTACAAGTTCGGCAGGTGAACACATTAGTGAAACGAGCACTACTTTCCTTCGGAGACAGGGAAGGGTTCTACAATGTCCATATGTATATGTTCAACGTTGTGTTGGAATGTCATAAATGTTCTTTCAGTTCTGGGTTGCTTTCTTGTAACTCCGCGATTCGACTCAGATCAAATTTTTCCAAACTCAACATTTCCGAAAAACGCATTAAACAGTCAGCTACAAAATTTTCCTTCCTAGATATACGTCAATATCGGCAGTAAATTGCGCAATGAAATCGGGCCGGTCAAGATAGTAAATTCAAAATCGTCTACGGCATAGAAAAGTTCTTTACTGCAGCGTACATGGGGGAAGTTCGCGGTCAAATGCCGAATACTTCCTTTCGATCCGTGAAAGATTACGCGACAAAAATTCCAAAGGCTTGTCGCTATCCTCCATATGTTGCTGCAAAACAGCATCCGATTTCGGATGCATCTGTCGTTATTATGTGTTTTGCGTCCATCTGAGAATGTGCGAGCATGACTCCTGAAACTAGTGCTTCCTTTACCGACAGTGTTTTGTTCTTTCCTTACCCAAAGCAAGCATTTACAGCATTAGCAGTGATACCGTATTCCATAAGTTTCTCAATAAAACGCGTAAATGGATTTTGTGCGTCTCCGAGTCAGGCGATGAAATTAGGATGTCATCAATGTAGACAAGCACAAAGTTCAAAGAGTCTACAAAGTTGAACATTTTGAGTAGCGTTACGCATCCGTCAAACAATACTTTGTATCCCCATTCGATATCCGATATGCTTTGAATTGGTAACCGAAGGATTCGCTGGCCAAATAGAGGGTAATCGAACACGTACTGAACCAATTTGTGGTTTGAAAAATGGGTCCTGAACAACGGGAATCTTTGAGGTGGGGCTACCGGACTACTCATGACTTCCGAAAAATTTTGAAATCCAAAATGTTATAAAGTTATATTCATCTCAATTTTATATTTAAAAAAAAATTTATAGTTCGGAAAACGCAAAAAAAATTACAATTACCTGCAAAAAAATTTTAATTTTTTTACCAACACTCATTTATAATATTATAAAAAAATTTCTTTCAAAAGTATTAAAATAAATTTATTCTTCTTTTAAAAAACAAAATAAAAAAAATCGTACACATGTAATTATGTACATATATTGTGTAAATTTTATATTGATATTTTATTTTATTTAATTATATTTATTGAAAACATAAAATTTTACGTAACAAATTTAAAACAACTGTTTATATGTTACAAGATGATTTGTAATTGTTTTAGGTATGTATATTTGTAAGAAAATTTTACATTTGTATATAAATTTTTAATTTAAGAGAAGTGCAACCAAATGCAAAAATATAAAAACTAATTAATAATATTCGTATGAAACTTTAAAATTGTAGATATGAATATTATATTTTATATTAATATAAAATAAAATAATATGTATGTATGTTTGTACTTGTAATTTGTATATGCTTGCAATTCTTTTCAATTATTTAAAAAAGGAAAAGAAAATTTTAAGGTTTATTACCGACCGCATTGCATACAATAAGGGAGGATTTGTGATGGCAGTTTGCATGTCGAGTTTTCGATGGGAATGAACTTCTCCATAGTAGGGAGAATTTCTATGTTTTTCTATCTATTTTTAGAGAGGTGTCGGTCTGTCGGTCTGTCTATCTGCCTGTGTGTGCACACGTGTATAAGTTATAAGCCGATTCACCCGAACTTAACTTATATGCGTGTATAAATTAAGTTCGACTGAACCGATTTTGATGAAATTTTATATGTGATTTTATCTTTGTTATGACACGGATTGATGAACTTTTGCGATATATCAGACCTCAGGAACAGAACCCTTTTGCGGGTCAATTTTACATTTTTGCGTATATATAGAAAAATAATCAACCAATTTCCTTCAAATTTAATATTTTAACTCGCGATGTTAAAACAATGAATCTATAAATCCTTTGGAAAGATCAGAGGTCGGAAAGCAAATTGAGGGCCAATTTTACATTTTTTACCATATCTACGGAATTGAATAATGGAATTTCTTGAAATTTGAGTTCCGGTTTTTACCAAAGCTAACTGGTGAAAAAGTTTTACATTTCAAACAATTACTTTAACCAAAATAACAAACCATATAAAATAATACTCTACAAAAATAACAATTTCAAAATCAGAAAATTTAAAAATTCTCATATGCATACGTATTTAGCTATGTACATATGAGCAATTTTTAAATGAACTACTTTGATGTTATAAATTCTTTATAACAGAATTATTTTAAAAATGCATAGGAACTTAAAATTTATCGTATATATAATGCATTATATAATGAACATAAAAAACAGAAAGGCATAATTTTATATAACTAAATAAGAAAGCGCATATGTACATATAACGTCTTCATATATATACATACATACGTTATGTGAGTAAATTAAAGCCACTGGTATGAAATTTCTTTTTACATATGAAATTCTTATTTCATGTAATCTAGGTATACTAGGCTTTTAATATTACTTGTGCATATATCTGTATAAAATATTTTATAACGTATCATGATTACCATCATATTTTACCGTATAGAAATCATTACAAATTTTGAGTATTAAACAAATAGCTCGTGGCAAATGTCTAAATCAACACATATAGAAATTTCAGTTTTCATTGTAGTAACACATACGTTACATAAGAAATAAAAAAAATCTGATGTGGTCAGCACATAACCGACCGCATTGTGTATTGTCTAGTTAAATGAAAGTGTTACAGAATATTCTAAAAATGTCTGTTAAAAACTTCTTTCCAATTTTTAGGACATTAGTAAGCTTATTGTTAACATACTTAGAAAAAGGTTAATTTGGCTCTTAGTAGAGTTTCGCTTTGTGCTACCCGAATTCCCTGAAATGCTCGCCAGTTAGTTTGGATAACAACCAGAACTCAAATATCAAATTTCAAGAAATTCCATCAATTTGTTCTGTGGATATGGTGAAAAATATAAAATCAACCCGCAAATCAGTTCTCGAGCCCTGATCTTTCAAAAAAGTTATATGTTCATTATTTTAATACGAGGAGTTCAAATATCAAATTTCAATGAAATCGGTTGATTATTTCTCTTTATATACGCAAAAATGTATATTTGGCCCGTAGTAAACGTCTAGTTGCCGATGCCTGATTTCTTCCAGAACATACGAATTTTTGCGGACGGTCGAGCTGAGCTTATATATAAAATTTCAAGTAAATTGGTTAAATACTTTCTTCAAAATGTTCAAAAATGTAAAACAGGCCCGCTAAAAAGTGCAGTTCCCGAGGCCTGATATATACCAAAAGTTGATCGATCCGTGCCATGGTGGAAACAAACTTACATATAAAATTTCATCAAAATCGGTACAGCCGAACTTGAGATACACGCGTGCACACACAGACCGACAGACGGACAGACCGACAGACCGACAGGTTGCTAAAAATAGTTTATTTACACTTCCCTACTATGGAGAAGTACGTTCCCACCGAAAACTCGATATGCAAAATTTGTTGCCATCACATAACCTACCTAATGTTTACACAATACGGTCAGTAAAAATATGTTTTCACAAATATGTACACATGTATGTATATTAAAGAATAACAATAAATAAAACAAATCTTAGCTTAAAAACGAGAAAAAATAGAGTTAACCTTGTCAACTCTGTGATACCCGTACGAATTTGTTATCCTATGTGCGAACAAATATGTCATAACTGACTATGGGACAGACTATGACTTTAAGTTGCCGTATTACCATATTAATTTATGCGAAATTTCAGTACGGTTTTTCTCAAAATACTGGGTGTACCAGACTCCTATTGAAGTTGTATGGCCGCTACCAGAAAGAGCCAAGCAATTTTAAGGAATTTTATAAAATACATCGGTCCTACTAATATATTTGCTTGTGTGAAATGTCAATATCTGAGATATAGCCAAATAACTTTTGAAGTTGTATAACAGCTACCAGAAGGAGCCAAGCAATTTCAACGACTTTTATTGAACATATTGGCCCTACTATGGTATTGGTATTCGTGAAATTTCAAAACCATAGCTTTTATACTTTTTGAGATATAGCCAAATAACTTTTGAAGTTATGTGGCATGTACCACAAGGAGCCAAGTAATTTCAACGACTTTTATCAGATAAATTGGCTCCAATATATTTATTTATGCGAAATTTCAATACCACAGCTTTTATAGTTTCTGAGATATAGCCAAATAAATTTTGAAGTTGTATGGCAGCTACCCGAACCGGTACCCCGACAATGTCCAATTTAAATAGGTTTCTGGCACTTACTACAATAAATCATTTCTGAAAATTTGGTGAACTTAGCTCAATTAGTTTTTGAGTTAACACTGGGACGAACGGTTGGATAGACAAAGCTAAATCAAAGCAGAATTCGACGCTGATCAAAACATTCACGTGAGTCTATATCTCAGAGCATTATTTCTCAGCGTTACAAACGGTAAGGCAAATTTAGTATACCCTTCCAACATACGTTCGTACGGGTATAATGAGGACGAAGACTGAAACACGCGCCACATTGATCTAATTAATTTCGGTTGAGTAAGATTATGCTCAGTGTATTCTGAATGGAAATGTTGCAGAAAACACATAAAACTAAACAAAACAAAAATAAAACAAAATAGAGAATAATTTTACATGCCCTGTTCACAAAAATACGGGGAAAAAGCATTATTTATTTTAAAATCCTGTAGAAGCTACAGATTTTGTTTCAATAAAATATATTTTGTTTTATATATTATGTGCATATGTAAATATATTGTATATTCATAAGTTTATAATATAGTATATTATACAACTAGAAAGCGTTTATTATTCTATTGCTTTATCATAACGCGTATTTAACACAAACGAACTGGAACGATTATAATTTGTTGTTTTTTACCGACCGTATTGTGTATACAATACGTAGGTTATGTGATGGCAACAAATTTTGCATATGGAGTTTTCGGTGGGAATGCACTTCTCCATAATAGGGAAGTGTAAGTAAACTATTTTTAGCAACCTGTCGGTCCGCCGGTCTGTCGGTCTGTGTGTGCACGCGTGTATCTCAAGTTCGGCTGAACCGATTTTGATGAAATTTTATATGTAAATTTATTTCGGGAACTGCACTTTTTAGCGTGCCTGTTTTACATTTTTGACCACTTCAAAGAAAACATTCAACCGATTTATTTGAAATTTCATATACAAGCTTCTCTCGACCGTCCGCGAAACCTCCTAACTTTTGGAAGAAATCAGGCATCTGCAACTGCACATTTACCACGGGCCAAATATACATTTTTGCGCATATAAAAAGAAATAACCGATTTCATTGAAAATTAATATTTAAATTCCTCGTATTAAAACAATGAACATATAAATTTTTAATAAAGATCGGGGCTCGGAAACTGATCTGCGGGCCGATTTTACATTTTTCAACATATTTACGTAGCGAATTAATGGAATTTCTCGAAATTTGATATTTGAGTTTAGGTTGTTACCGAAACTAACTCGCGAGAGTTCCAGGCAATTCGGTAGCACAAAGCGAAATTCTACTAAGAGCCAAATTTACATTTTTCTAGGTATGTTAACTATAAGCTTACTAATGTCCTAAAAATTGGAAAAATGTATTAAACAGACATTTTTATAATATTCTGTAACACTTTCACTTAACTAGGCAACACACATTGCGGTCGGTTATGTGCTGACCACATCAGATTTTTTCATTCTGTTGTTGAAATTTAGGGATGAATCGGTTTAATTTAATTTCTTTGTTAAATTTTTTCTCCCTTAATGCAAAAATTTCTTGTAAAATGTTCCAGTTTATAACGCTTGGGGACTAAGGAATTAAAATTCGACACTTATTTACTTAATAATGTGAATGAATGAAATTTGTATTTTTCGTAAGTTTTTTTAAATATATTTAATACATTTTACTGGCGAAACTATGAAAGATAAAAAAAAAATTGTAATTTTTACCAAGTATTTGGTAAAAAACGCTGTACAAGTATTTTTTGGAGATATTCACAATTTTTTTGTCAAATTTACCAAATTTTATCAAAAATTTGGTTATATTAACCAAAAACATTTAGTAAAACATACAAAGAAAAGTGGTAGAAATATATTTTGCAGTTAGCTTAGTAAATTATGCAAACAAATTTTGTAAAAATAAAAATTTTTTTGGTAAATGCAACAAATTACTAAGTATAATAATAACAAAAATTCTTGGTAATGTGCTTACAAACGAATTTGTTAATTTCACAAAATAATTTAGTAAAGTATTATCATTTTTAAACCCGTACGAACGTATATGCGAAGGCCGTACCGTTTGTGACGCTAAGATAATACGGTCTTAGATATAGACTTAAGTGTATGTTTTTGATCAGCAACAAATTCTGAGTTCATTTAGCTTTGTCTGTCCGTCTGTACGTCCGTTCGTCCCAACGATAACTAAAAAACTAATTGAGCTAAGTTCATCAACTTCTCACAAATGATTTATTGTAGTAAGTGCCATAACTCTATTTAAATTGGACATGATCGGGGTACTGGTTCGGGTAGCTGCCATACAATTTCAAAATTTATTTGGATATATCTCAGAAACTATAAAAGTTGTGGTATTGAAATTTCGCACAAATAAATACAGTGGAGCCAATTTGTCTCATAAAAGTCGTTGAAATTACTTGATTCCTCCTGGTACCTGCAATTCAACTTCAAAAGTTATTTGACTATATTTCAGAAACTACTAAAGCTATGATTTTGAAATTTCGCACAAACGAATATATTAGTAGGGATGTGCTTGATAAAATTCGTTAAAATTTCTTGGTTCTCTCTGGTAGCTACCATACAACTTCAATAGTAGTTTGGCATACACAGTACTGTACATGGTACTGAAATTTTGCATAAATTAATATGGTAATACGGCAACTTAAAGTCATAGTCTGTCCCTTAGTCAGTTATGACATATTTATTCGCACATAGGATAACGAATTCGTACGGGTATGACAGAGTTGACAAGGTAAACTCTTTTTTTCTCGTTTTTTACTTGCTACCATATCTCATTTGGTAAATTTCACTAATTTTTAAGTTTTACCTTGCTTTGTAGTAGATTTTGCAATAAATTGGTAAATATTACAATACGATTTCCAAATTACTTCGGTAAAATAACCGTTTGTTGTAACACTTTATTTCGTGAGAAATTGTCAAAGAAGATGTGTTTAAAATAAAACTTAAAAAACTGAATTTTTTAATCAAAATAAATAAAAAATAATAAGTATAGTTGAGTTCTTTAATTGAAAAAAAAAATGAAAATATGATCTTATTAAGCTAAAAAGTTTTTAAGTTAAGGCCAATTATTTGAAAATTTTTAGAGAACGGCTGCAATGTAAAGAGTTATTGGGATATTAACTGGAAAGAAATCATAAATATTACTGAAAAATAGATTTTGAGTGTTTTATAATATCTTCCAATTTAATAAAATTAGAAAAATAATTTATTAAAAAGTTTTTTAAATCAATTTTCACATTCCATAATCATCTTCTCATCTAATAATAAATAAATTAGTAAACGAAAGGACATTAATTTATTTTTTTTACCATTTCAGATAAGAATTATGTACTCTTTTCGCGATCTGCTTCAAAATGTATTAGTAAGCAAAATATAAGTGTACATTAAATTTCTTGACAATATATATTTTTAGGACAAAATTTTATAAGAAAATGTTATTCTATTGCATTAAATTTCTAACAAATAGGGTATTTTCAAAATAATATTTAGAACGGCAACTCACTGATATTGATTTGTAAAAGAGAAACTTTTTTAATTTCACTTAAAAAAATAAACTTGTAAATAAAAAAAATTTTATCTAACAAATCGCATTTTACAGGGTTCGAACCTGAAACTTTTTGCATAGAAATCGTATACCATACGCATTACACTATATACGTTAGTATTAGTGTTAACTGATCACACATTCCCGCGTTTTATTCACTTGTATTATAAAATCCAAATACATATGTGCATGGATTTTAGTAGCGAATTATTTTTTGCATAAACAGTATAATTGATCGCTTAAAGTGCTTATTGTCAAAGGTATTTTACAATTTTATGCGACATAATTCAAAGCGATGTTCTGAAATAAATTTTATTAGATCTCGAAGCAACTAATTATTTGCTTAATTATTATGTACTTTTTCGTAATTAGTTTTAAGAGATTTCTTATTTTAAGTTTTATCTTATATAATATTAAGAAAAAAACATGTCTATATGTATATTACGGGTGTGTTTTGGAAGAAAGAAAGTAAACTTAAAATATCTCAGACACAGAATGGAACACAATTTCAAAACTACAGACATAATACTTGCAAGGCTTGTAATTCAAGTACACACGACTAGTTTCAGATAAGAATAGACGATTCTTACCATACTCATCCCTTTCACCCAAATATGTTTAGTAACTATGGTAATAATGACAAATGGAAATGGTAATTTATACCAATATACTTTAGTAAAAATAAAAAATGGTACGTTTAGTCATGTTACCAGTACGATTTTTTATTTTTACTATAAAATATATTGGCAATGATTAACATTCCCATTTGTCATTATTACTATATGCATTTGTAACAATAACCAATAGAAATTTTAATTTTTACCAATGCACCCTGGTAATTGTTACCATTTGTTTTTGTCATTTTTACCATGTATGTTTGACGTTTCTACCATCTTTAATTGTATAAGTACGAGTATCAACCCTAAATTTAATATGCATTTGGTAAAAAAATTTTCGTTTTCACTAAATTTACTTGTTAGCGGAAAGTACCATGAAAAGTAGTAGTTTATACTCAGTTTTTGGTAATTATTACTAAGTTTCTTTTTGTGCGTAGAGGGAAGTGTTATAGAACTTATCTTTTAGATCTTATCTTAGCGTATCAAAAAAAAACAGAAAAAAAGAATAACACATATTATGAATTTACTAATACAACATCATAGTTGTGAAATTAATATGTAATGTGCTTATTACACTAATAATTTTAACTTAATAGAAATTTCTTCATGCAACTGCAGAACAAATGGATGACGTAATCAAAGGAACGATTAAAGGCAGAAAAATTAATTAAAAAATTTTTCTCCTAGAATAATATGCAAGTTTTGTGTTTATAAGAACACAATAGTTTATTAAATTTGAAGTTTTTATTTATTCCTTTAATTTTTTATTTTCTTTGTTTAACATCACAATTTATCAGTCTAAAAGGTAACAACTGATTTTGTTCACTTATATTATATTTAGCTTTATTTTATTTAAACATTATATTAATTATTGCTTTATTCACTCTGAAGGAACTAAACATAGTTTAGGTTTTTAATTGGAATTTGATAACTAAGCATTTTTACCTAGCGTGATTTTTACACGCGAAAAATTATAAGAGGTAAAAATGCTGATATGCAAAATTTTATTTAAAAGTTTCGAAAGAATTTAAAAAAAAAAAATATGAAATTGTTTATTTAAATTTTAGGTGGAAGTGACGGGTAGAATTACAGTTTTATTTGGTTGGATAACCGAATATATAACTTCCCCCTCCTTAAGATTGTTGTTCTCCTGGACAACATTTTTATCTTTGTTTTTTCTAAAACTTTCTGTGTGATCTTTCTTGTGATACAAAAATATGATTATTGTAATAATAAAAAATATTAAAATAAAAGTTGTATTGAAATAAATTATTACATTGTTTTTATTTTTTTCAAAGGAAATTTGCTCAATTTTTTAATTGTTTTCTATTTGTTTTACATTAAGCATTTTTAAATTCATGGTAAAATTTACATTGTCTAAAGTGAGATAGTTTGGTATTACTTATATTCTAGCTGTTTATTAGAAAATTTTGAATTGTTAATATTTATAGTACAATTTTCAAAAAATATAATATGATTTTTATTTAGAATAAATTCCACTTCATTACAATCGCTAAATAATTTTGCATTTTTGGCATTTATAACTAGAACTACGCCGATTTCGATTTCAATTACTTTAAACATATTCTCTATACTTTTAGAACAATTTTTGACTGATTTATTAATTAAACTCAACAAGTATGTTGAAACTGGTTTTAATTTATTTTTATACTTTTCTTCGTTATGATGAAATGTTTCATTAACAAATATAATAACATCCGAAATATCTATAGAGATTTTTTCAAAATTTGAATTTGGAATTGGAATAACTTTAAATCGATTTGCTTTTT
The DNA here is from genome assembly GCF_029603195.1 of Condylostylus longicornis. Classification (NCBI taxonomy): domain Eukaryota; kingdom Metazoa; phylum Arthropoda; class Insecta; order Diptera; family Dolichopodidae; genus Condylostylus; species Condylostylus longicornis. Next base: position 342,327 of record NW_026577985.1, read on the forward strand.
GTTCACTTAATTTAGGAATTTGTAAAATGAAAATTAGTGTATTATTTTTAATAGATAGTGAACTTTTCAATTCCTGAATTTTGAAAATATCAATATCATAATGATCAATTTCTTCTGGAGTCAGAATTGATCTTATCAATGTTTGATGTTTCGAACATCAATGAAATTGAAATGTGTTGTTGAAACATCACATTTTCTTGTATTCTTTCAACTTCATCATCTAATAGATTTATATTAGAAAGGATATTTAAATACAGTAATTGGTTCGTCACATTTTTATGATCATTTAATACATAATTTAAGATTTTTTCAATTATTAAATGGTTTTGGTTTATATTATTTTTTAAATTATTTATGTTATTTTGAATTACCGAGTTTATTTTAATTTGATTGTTACCGTTTATTATTATGTTTTTATTATTTTGGTCGATTGTCGATTGCTTTTAAATGAATTTCAATTTCGGTTTTATCTTCCTGATTCATTGTCCCGAAGATAAACCTTTATAAAGAACCTCCAACATTAATTAGGGCTCTTTTGTGTCTTAATGGAAGAAGAGTTTTAAATTAATGTTTTATTTTATTTATTTTATTTTGTAAAATTTCATAAGAATTTTTATTACTATAAATTTGATAGGATTTGACGGTTATTTGATGTTCTATTATTTCTACTATTTTTTCGATATCGTTTAAATTAATAAGGTGAATAATTTTGTCATAACTTTCTATTATTTCAACAGGATCTTGTTGTATTGTTGTGTAACCTGCTTTGGTATCAAGTTTAGTCACCAAAATTGTTGCTTGGCCCGGTTTTATTATTATTATTAATGTCAAAATTATTTTTATTATTTTTTTTATCTGAAAATTTAAATTTTCTTTTAATTTGGACAGGGTGAATATTGTGATTTTTATTATCAAAAATTTTATTATTAGTTATTTTAATTTTTATTTTTTTATATTTTGGTAATTCCTTATACCTTACTATAGCGGCGTTACAGGTATCACAATTGTTAATGTATTTGTAAACAAGGTCTTTTAATTTGGGAATATAGTATTTTTCCTTTATTTCATTAAAGTTCTCTAAAATGCCACGATGGTTAGTACTTTCGTGAATATTTTTTATTTTATCAATCATATCTTCTTCACTATCTATTTCTTTAGCTAATTTTGTGCATTTGACTAATCTTATTTTCTTAGAATTACTAAACAGTTCTATCAACTTTTTTTGTAGTATGGCGTATTTATTATGCTCGAGCTCTGAATATATGGCCGTAGTGCCAGACCAAATGAATCTTCTTAACAAGTCATTTAAATAGTTGTCGCTTGGGAGATCCTTTCACATACATATATTTTCCTATATCTTTTAAATTTTACTTCAATTTCTTTAGTTTTGTTTTTCATTAAATGTATTTGAGTTAAATATTTGTTAACAATGCTGTCTACAATTGGAATATGGTCATCTAGATTTTCGATGCCACTATGAATTGTAGCCATTTCACTTTCTCTATCCAAATTTTTATTATTTTCAATTTCTGTAACATTTATTTCATGTCTATCAGCATTTAATCGACTTAAAAAGTCTGCTACCTTGTTATCTTTACCTTTGACATATTCTATGTTAAAATCGAACTCATTGAGTCTAACCTTCCAACGTTGAAGTTTGGAATTAGGCTCCTTCAAAGAGTTTAGCCAAACCAGAGGTTTGTGGTCTGTTCTTATAGAAAGTTTTGTGCAATAAAGATATGGACGAAAATATTTTGTTGACCAGATTATCGCCAACAACTCTTTTTCAATTGTACTATATCTTATCTCATGTTCATTAAGTGTTCTACTGGCATAGGAAATGGGATGACCATTTTGTGATAAAACGGCCCCAATACCATATTGGCTTGCATCAGTAGTTAGTACAAATTTTTGATTGAAATTTGGATATTTTAAGATTGGATCTCTACTAATTAATTCTTTAAGTTTATTGAAAGCTTCTATATATTTTGGATTATGAATATCTATCCTATTATTTTTCTTTAGGCAGTGGTTTAAATGTTGTGTTATTTTGGCATAATCCTGAATAAATTTGCGGTAATAGCCAGTAATGCCTAGAAAACCCTTGATAGCCTTCCGAGTAGTGGGTAATTTAAGGTTTTTTACGAGTATTACTTCGATTTTTGAAGGGTTTGGTTTGATACCATTATTTGTTAATAAGTGACCTAAATATTCTGATTCTTTCACAAAAAATGAACATTTATCTATTTGTATATTGAAACCATACTCTCTTAGTTTTTCAAAAATTTTATTAATTGCAATTCTGTGTTCCTGTAAAGACGTGCTAAAGATTAGTATGTCGTCAAGGTATACTACGCAGCAGATATTTATAAATTCTCTTAAAACATGGTTTATCATACGTTGAAACGTAGCAGGAGCATTCTTCAATCCGAATGGCATCCTGACATATTCGTAGTGTCCTTGCGGTGTTGAAAATGCAGTTTTTGGTCGGTCTTTCCCATCCACCTGGATTTGATGAAAGCCCTTTGCCAAATCAATTGTAGAAAAATATTGAGCTTTTCCCAACTTGTCAAATAAAGACTCAATATTTGGAATCGGGAATTTGTCGCTTACAGTTATCTCGTTGAGTTTTCTGTAATCGACAACAATCCTCCATTTTGGAATTTTAGATTGGTCCAGTTTTTTGGGAACCACCCAAATCGGAGAGCTGTATGGTGAATAGCTCGGTCTTATTATTCCCTGACTCAACATTTCTGAAATTTGTTTTTCTACCTCCCTCTCATGAACCTTAGGAAACGGTAGATTTTTGAATAAATTGGTTTACTATGAGTTGTTATTATTTCATGTTTTATACCATCAATATTTGTAAGTTTTTGCCCCTCCTGAGAGAATAAATCTTGATTTTTATAGATAATTTTCTTTAAAATTGATTTTTTTTCAGCGTTGTGGTGGCTTGTCTTTATGTAGTCAAAGATATTTTTTGAGTTAAAAATCTAATGGATATAGGTGATGAATTTCATCAAATGGGCATGAATCAATAAATTTAGTTATTTTTCCCATAATTTCTATAGAATTATTTTCAAAATCAATTTTTGGACCATCTGCTTTAAGTATATTTTGTCCAAGGATTGCATCGAATTTCTTGTTTTCTAAATTGAATAATTTCCAAACCATATCGGCCTTGTGGTTAAATTCAACAGGGACTTCAGTAATAATTTGTTCGTAAATTTTTGTTTTTCCTACTAGAATTACTACTTGTATAGGTGGATTTATCAGGGTTCTTTTTATATTTGGAAATATATTACAGTTAATTATTGACATTGTTGCACCTGTATCTATTAAACAGTTAATCTTTTTATTGTTTATTATTAATTGTACTATGGGTAAAGTAGTTTCGTAGGTCCTAATAGAAAATTTTGTTCTTCAGTATGTTCGACCTCCATGGGTTCAGAAGCACGATTGTTGTTATTATTAAAATTCTGATTTCTTACAGTGGCAGAGTTATAGTTATTTCTAAAATTACCACTATTTCTATTAAAATGCGAAAAATTTCTGGTATTGTTATTATTATTATTAAAATATTATTATTATTATACTGATTTCATTGGTTGTTAAAATTATTGTTATTAAAATTCCGCGGGTTGTTATTATGGTTAAAATTTTGGTTTCGCGAACTAAAATTATTATTGTGATTTGAATTATTATTAAAATTACGCGATCTGTTATAACTATTATTATTATTATTATTATTTCGGTTATTATTTGAAAAATTATTTTGTCTTCTGTTATAATTGTTATTATCATAAAAATGCGAAGAACTTGGATCAAGAGTCTGTAACAGCTCGTGAAAAGCCTCATCCAAGGTGGTAACGTTTTTCGCACGTAAAAACATACTATCAAATCGTAGAATTTTATTATAAAATTTTTCTAGAATAATAGCCTCGTTGTTAGACGGGCTAAATTCTATTGGTTTACTATCATCGACATTATACTTAAAATTTAACTTATTTAAAATTATATTTAGATCAGAGTAAAATTGACTTACATTGTTATATCGCGTTGAATCTGCCATTTCTTTGAGTCTTAGTTAGCTCTCTTGTATTCCAAAGCTTCTTTTTAGTTGTTGTTTTATGATGTTCCAATCCGTGGTGGTTGGGATTTTTCTTATTGAATCAGCCGCCGCTCTCTGTAATTTGCAGGTGACTATGGTTGTGATATATTCCTTCGATGATTGGTCCGGTGCTAGGTTGATGAAAATTTCGGTGTCTCTGATGAAAGCGCTGAGATCGTATTCGCCATCTCCTTTGAAGTTTGGCAACGATCTAGCTTCCACAATGAGATCTCTAAATGTTATAGCACTAGCATTGTTATTAGTATTATTTTCATTTGCCATTTTTTTTTTTTATTATTGTTATTTTAATAACTTATTTATTTTATTTAATTTTATTTAATGTAGTTTATTTATTTCAGATTTATTGTCAGTGTGATATTGTTGAATTTAAAAAAAAAATTGTGATTATTTCCGAATATATTTTCTGTGTTTTAATATTATAATTGATTTTTTCTTTCGTAAATCGGCAGAAAAATTTTATAATAGAAAAATGTTTGTTATTTTTGGCTATTATTGCCGTTAAATTCTTTAACAAGAAACAGTATATTATTAAGTAATTTAGTGGATTTATTTATGTTTTGTAAATTGAAAAAATATTTTTAAAGTTCCACTGTTTTTAATTTTAGTTTACTTTTATTTTATACTGACGGCAATCCTACCGACTGCGCCAGTTTTGTGTTTATATGTTTTTCAACAACAGAAAATAAAAGTCAGAACACAATAGTTTATTAAATTTGAAGTTTTTATTTATTCCTTTAATTTTTAATTTTCTTTGTTTAACATCACAATTTATTACTCTAAAAGGTAACAACTGATTTTATTCACTTATATTATCTTTAGCTTTATTTTATTCAAACATTATATTAATTATTGCTTTATTCACTCTGAAGGAACTAACAAGATTGATTTTTTAGTATGTTTCTCTATAACATCACATAGTTTAGGTTTTTAATTGGAATTTGATAATTAAGCATTTTTATCTGGCGTGATTTTTACACGCGAAAAATTATAAATGGTAAAAATGCTGATATGCAAAATTTTATTTTAAAAGTTTCGAAAGAATTTAAAGAAAAAATATATGAAATTGTTTATTTAGAATTACAGACGGGTAGAATTACAGTTTTATTTGGTTGGATAACCGAATATATAACTTGTACAGCCAAAATTTTTTGTACAAAAGAATGAATTAAAAAATTATACAGGGTGTTCGGGACTCAATGGTATTCCCGAAGCAGAGTGATAGAATATATGCAGGCGAACAAAAACACGTAGTGACATTTTTCTTTCTGGGCCCTTGTTCTCGAGTTATGGGGCCTCAAAGCTGGAACATGCAAAAACCGGCTTATTTTCACATTTTTATTTATAACTCGGGAAATGTGACAGGTAAATCCATTCTTGTAGACTCGTTTTAAAGCTAATAAAATCCTCATTCTAACGGTATACCAGAGGTTGCAAAGTTTTTTAGTCTCAGAGATATTCAAGTGCAGAGTCAGAATTTGTTAAAATTTTTTTTTTTTTAATTTTCGTTTAACCGTCATTTACTCATAATTCCACGTTATCAACCTATCATTTTTTTACAGGAAGACGAGCCATATATTCTGACCTTCATTTTTATATAACATAATGTGGAAAAAATTTTAGAAATAACATGTCTATCAGGCGAAAACTGAGGCCAAAACCTTAGAAAATTAACTAAAACAAAATATTTTTCAAACAAAAACAAATTTTTTTAATCTTTATTACGCAGTATTATGCATTATTCACATGTACTTTTTCTTTTAGAAAATGAAAGACATTTGCATTACCTTTATTTCTCCACAAAATATTTCCAAAAGTTTCAGGAATATCGTGTCTACGAGGATCTAATTTATAACAAGATAATGATTCTAAACAATTTATAACAAGATAATGACAAGATAATTTATAACAAGATAATGATTCTAATGACGATCTTGTTGGAAGTAAAAATTATTCCCCATACCCAAATGAACGGCACTTTTCTTCAGATTTTCCTTCAAGATATCAATGTACAGCATCTTATCCACTGTTCCTTTTATAAATACAAGCTCTCCTACTCCAAGTGAAGCCATGCACCCCCACACCATCACTCCACCGCCCCCATGTTTTACTGTTCCACACAAATTTTCTTTATTCAGCTCAATGTTGCAAGAATGGTTTTTTGCTTGTAATTCTAATTTTGTAGCCATATTCATGCAGGGTATTCTGTATGGTTCTTGGTGAAACAGTGTTCTGAAATTTTTTGTTTATTTGAGTAGCTATTTCTGTTGAACTTATTTTTGAGCTTCTTTTTATTATTTTAATGACAGCTCTTTGCTCTTTTAAGGTTTTTAAATCTTTAAATCGATATATTATGATTCTTACACAGTATCTACTTCATTGAACGATGGATCCGATTTCTGAAAATGATTTACCTTTGTTACGCGAATTTAAAATATTTTTTTTTTCTGAAATCGTCAATTCTATTCTTTTATTCAACATGTTTTTAGTGTTGGAAATTATTCAAAAAATTTTAATAAATAATTTCGAAAATTTATTAAAACTGATAAATAAAGAATAAAAGGTATTTCCCCTAATTCTAGAAAAGTTCTGCACATGAGTAACAAGAATAAAGTACACGTCTCGGCCAAAACAATCAGGTGTGCCTATACTTTTTCGCACTTAAATTGGATATAAATTTTTATTTTATTCTTTTTTTTATTTTTCTATTTAGAATTTGAATTTTTGTTACGAGTATAAAATATTAAATAAAGTATGAATTAATTTTATTTAATTTTTTTCTTTTAGTGTATTTTCAGAAACTAGATTGAAATATAACAGTGTTAACTGCGCCTATATTTTTTCAGACAGTTTACATACATAAAGAACGACAAAAATGAAATGAATAATATTAAATACCACTTGTAAAATTTACAAAATTACAAAAAAAACTTACAAAAAGTTGATGTGCGTCTCTTATTTAGGAATTATTTTTTTAAGTTTTAACAAAGACTATAATATTTAATAAAATGTATAGGTACATCATGTTTCTTTAATAATATAAGTATATAAATTAGTCACTGAACCTGTCAAGCTACTTCACCAAAACTCCGGGCACAGTAAAATATATATGACCTAAATATAAAAAAATAATTATAACAAGTAAAAACGTTTCAGTCGGTATAAACCGATTGAATTATACCCTGCACCTTTCGTTATTGTGTAGTAATTACTCGAACCTCTGAAATCATTTTATAGAAACTTCACGGACATTTCTGACCTATAATTGGACATCCGACTGCCAAGTTTCATGAATTTGACCTTATAATTTTTTGAAATATTTAAAATTAGCTTTTGGAGTTGTATGGTAAGTACCTGAACCTGCCAAGCAATTCCACCAAAATTTCACAAATATATCTGATCTATAATCGGACACACAACTGCCAAGTTTCATGAATCTAACTTTATTATTCTTCCAAATATTAAGATTAAGCTTTTAGACTTGTATGGGATCTACTCGAACCTGTTAAGCAATTCCACCAAAACTTCAGAAATATCTTTGACCTATAATTGGACACACAACTGCCAAGTTTCATGAATCTGACTTTATTATTTTTCCAAATATTTAAAATAAGCTTTTGGACTTGTATGGGAGCTACTCGAACCTGTCACGCAATTACACCAAAACTTCAAAAATATCTTTGACCTATAATTGGACACACAACTGCCAAGTTTCATGAATCTAACTTTATTATTTTTCCAAATATTTAAAATAAGCTTTTGGACTTGTATGGGAGCTACTCGAACCTGTCAAGCAATTCCACTAAAACTTCAGAAATATCTTTGACCTATAATTGGACACACAACTGCCAAGTTTCATGAATCTGATTTTATTATTTTTCCAAATATTTAAAATAAGCTTTTGGACTTGTATGGGAGCCACTCGAACCTGTCAAGCAATACCACCAAAACTTCAGAAATATCTTTGACCTATAATTGGGCACACAACTGCCAAGTTTCATGAATTTGACTTTATTATTTTTCCAAATATTTAAAATTAGCTTTTGGAGTTGTATGGCAGGTACCCGAACCTGTCAAGCAATTCCACTAAAACTTCGCAGCTATATCTGATATATAATTGGACATACGACTGCCAAGTTTCATGAATCTGACTTTATTATTTTGCCGAATATAAAAAATTTGCTTTTGGAGTTGTATGGCAGCCATCCGAACCGGTGCAGCTATCCCATTATAATTTTTAGAACATGTGTGGAATATAATTGGACACATGTATACAAAATTTTATATTTATAGCTTTATTAGTTTTTGAAATATTTAAAATAAACTCTTCAGAATTTATGTTTTTCAGAAGATATTTTCAGAAGATATGTAGAGTGTAATTGGACACATCTTTGCAAAATTTGATATTAATATCTTTATTAGCTTTTGAAATATTTACAAAAACCACTTTGAATTGTATGGAAGCTACCCGATCCCATTGTCCGAACTAGTCCAATTACAATAGGGTTCGTCCTTGGCATAAAAGAAACAACTTGTGAAAGTTTGGACGGACGGACGGAAGAACATGTCTAAATTAACGCAGAATATTACGCTGAGCAAGAATATATATATAGTATTTACAAACTCCATATCAAAGTTAATATGCCCTTCACGAAGTGCAGGGTATTAAAATGATATATAGCTTGAGGTAAAAACTTATATTCAGTAAAGTTTTGGAAATTAGTCAGGAAAGTTTTTTTTCGTAATAATCCTTACAAATATTAAGAATGATTTTCAATGATTTGAGGTTTACTACGCGTGTTATAATTGTGAAGCTAGAAGTTTGGCTGTAGTAAAAATTATGCTTTATTTTGTTGTTAATAATTTTGAAAGTAATCATATAAAGCTCTCTGCTTCTTCGAATGCAGCATATTAGTTGAAAAATAACGGGGTAATAATGAATTTTTATTGCCTTTTTTAATAAAGTTTTAATTTTTTTGAGAAAGATTTTTGGAACCCTACTCCAAATAGGATTTAAGTAGGTAACATTTGATAAAATATAGGATGCATAAATTACAAATAATCTGATGAAAATAAATACATACGGAGCTGTTTTATTATAATTATGTACTCCGTATGATCATCTCATCTAGGCGACTATCAATATGCAGCCCCAAATAATTATGAGACCTACCTACTACGATTTTTTTAAGTTAAGAGTGAGGATTCGATTATTAATATTTTATTTTCAAATAGCAGAATCTGGACTTTTTCAGTGTTCATCAGCAGTTTGTTCTTAAAGAACTATTCGCTTATTAGAATCGGATAACCTAAAATAACCTTTCCAAGGTTAGTTTCACTTTTCTCCGGGTATTTTATAACCACGTCATCGACAAACAACTGTATATATCCACAAAGATCAAGGTTGGTCATATCATTTATGAAAAAATAGCGGACCCAATACTTTGGCACCATGCATCAAATATCAAAGCGTTAAATAACTACTAAACTATTATTAATAAACTATATATAACAATAAAGTATATTATATAATAAACTATTTTTAAAGAGTTTCCTAAGCTCGGCTAAAGCAATTTGCACAAAAATTTATATCTGACTTTACTTTGAGGATAACATGGGTTGATCAACTTTTAGAATATGTCAGGTTGCTGTAAGTGGATCTAAACTATGCGCCAAATTCACATTTCTCTAGCTATGTTTCGACTTGTTTAAAATTTGAGATTATTTGAAGGACATTTTCATATTCTCATGAAAAACATTTTTCTAAATTTTTCGGTTGATTATGTGCCGACCACATCAGATTTTTTTTACCGACAGCATTGGGTATACAATAGATAGGCTATGTAATGACAATAAATTTTGCAAATCGAGTTTTCGGTGGGAACGCACTTCTCCATTTTGTCACATTTACGGAACGAATTAATGGAATCTCTTGAAATTTAATATTTAAGTTGAAGTTACCGCCAGAAGTTGCACAAAATTCGAACGCACAAAATGAAACTCTTCTAAATTTACTTTTTTCAAGGTATGTTAATTAAAAGCTTATTAGTGTCTTTAAAATTGTAAAGAAGTGTTTAAAAGGCATTTTCATAATCTTCTGGAATATTTTTACTAATCTAGACAATACATATTGCGGTCAGTTATGAAAGAAAAATAAAATAAAATTAACAGGAGAATTCTTGAACTAATGAGAACTAAAAGAAAAACTTTTCTTAATTTCATATTTTGCTTAATTAGGTCCTTCATAGTTTCCTTATTATTGTATAAAAACGTCTTATGACAATTAATTTTGTAATGTAGTTTTTTTTTAAACATTACGAGTATTAAAGAAAAACCAAAATTACATAATAATTTTTTTAACATTAAACTTAATAATAAAAGAAAAATATAAAGTTATTTATTAAATTCAAATGTGAATTACAACTATTTTAAAATTTACTTTTATCTTTTTTTGTCTCGATTAGGATAAACAAGTTAAAGTTTAATGAATTTTCCGCAGCATTTTTGGTATCAAAATCTATTTTTTTTACATTTAGCCCATTTATTGTAATGGTATATACGTAATAGGGTAGTGCGATCAGGATCCTGTATAAATTCTTTTCAATCTAAATATATAAAACGTTCGGGTGCTATAAAGCCCGTTTTCATGATTACGGATCAATTTTATACAAAAATTATCGAATCTATTAATATTTACAATTTGATAAATATGTCGGTTAGCATAGTAATGAATAAACTCGATCTCAGGCTTTCGTGATAAATTATACAAATTCCTATGCATTTCCTTTCAAATAATCTAATTTTTTCATCATATACCGCAGGTAATATTGAACCAAAATCGAGCCGCATATGCCATTACAGATCTAACTAATGTTAAATAGCAAATAATTTTAACTCTAACACTAATTATAGTGTTATTTTATTTTATTTTAATTTAAAATAGTTTCTATAATGCCATAAACGCTCCTAAATAGCTTAACTAATTACGTTTTGATGTGTAATTTTTCTTCATTTATTTATTTATTTAACTTTTTTCTACTGAGTTCTGTTCAATACAATTCAGTATAACAAAATTCAGAAAACTAATTAGTTTAACAACAAAAAAATTGCAATGTTGATTAATAATTCATTAATATTAATTTTAATTAAATAAGTTTTTGAAAAAAAACGAAGAAATGTAATAGTTATAAAAAACTGCATTAACAGTTACTAAATAGTTGTGTTTAATGTAGCGCCTCAATATAAATTATAGTAATTCAATTCTAAAGTGGCGTGACTGCATAATATAATTTAAGTTAAGAAAAAAAAATTTAAGTTACATATTTAATAAAAGAAAAGAAATTTGAATATTATACTACTATTTAAATTATCTTCATTTATATTGAAAAAAAATAACTGAATAAAAAAAATTTTATGTGATCAGCACATAACGTGTAATAAATAGACGTGTATGGTCTATTTAAGTGAATGTGTTACAGAATATTATAAGAATGCCTGTTAAACACTTTTTTACAATACTAAGGACACTTATAAGCCTTTAGTTTATCATAGCTAAAAAAATGTAAATTTGGCTCTTAGAAGAGTTTCATTTCGTGCCGTACGAATTATACGAAAAGTTCGTTAGTAACTTCTGGTAAAAACTAGAACTTCAAGAAATTCCATAATTTGTTCCGTAGATATGGTAAAAAATGTAAAATCGCCTATCAGATAAGTTTCCGACTCCTGATCTTTCCAAAAATTTTATAGATTCATTGAAATGAAATCAATGAAATCGGTTGACTATTTCTCTTTATATACGCAAAAATGAACATTTGGCTCGTAGTAAACGAGCATTTGCTAACGCCTGACTTCTCCAAAAGTTAGGAAGTTTCGCGTACGGTCAATTGGAACTTATACATATATGAATTTTCAAGTAAATCTGTTGAATATTTTTTTCAAAATGATCAAAAATGTAAAGCAGGCCCGTTGAAAAATCCAGTTCCCGAGACCTGATATATCGCACTAGTTGATCAACTCGTGCCATGGTCGAAATAAATTTAGGTAAAAAATTTCATCAAAATCGGTTCAGCCCAACTTAAGATACACGCTTGTCTACACAGACCGACCGATCGACAGGATTACACTTCCCTACAATGGAGAAATGCGCTCCCACCGAAAACTTGATATGCAAAATTTGTTGGCATCATATAAACTACCTATTGTATACACAATACGGTCGGTAAAAAGCAAGTTAAGAAACTTCGACTCACAACCGCTTAAAAACAAGAGTTACTATAAACCGCTACATAATTATTCAAATCAAATTTTTTATAGAACTTGTTAGATGTATTAGTACATTCAATGGAGCCCGGCAATATGTTGTGCAATCTCGGAGCGACATTTACAAATGAAAATAAGAATCTTTGTAATCTATGTGCTGGAACTTCTACCAAACCCCAATTAATTATTCTAAGGTCATATGCAGAGGCGTGCTTTCATTGCAAGTAACTATTTCTTTTAAGGAACTCCTTCAAAACCCTATAATAGTATAGGTGCGTCAGTTTTTAATTTTTAATAAGCAAAACAAGTCAATACTACTTTCCATATGATTTCTTTTCAAAATCAAACGAATAATACTTTTTTCTTGAATTAATAGAGGCTGAATCACACAATCAAATGTTCCACTCCATGAAACAATGCCATATTGTTGTTTGGAAGCCACCAAACCATAATAAATTACCGACAGTAATTCAGAAGAACAAACCTTATTTATAAAATAAAAATATCGTATTAAAACATTTAGCTGCTTACGTAATTCGACAGAATGCTCATTCCAAGGAAAATTTAAATCAAAAATAATCCCCAGGTACTTAAATTTGTGAACACATGCAATTTTAAAGCAATCATCAAAACAATTACCTAATTCAACAAATGAACAATTATCATCAATTTAATTATTGATTAAGAATTAAGACCACCTCAAAAGTTCAAGATCCGAATCTATATCACAAACTATTTCAAAATAAGCTGATTCATAATAGCATCATCAGTAGATCCAAACATTTTTCCCTTAAATCGTTGTGAAAAAATTGTATTGAAAAAAATTAGAAACAGTATTGGGCCAAAAACAGATCTTTGAAGAACACCAATATTAACATTTTTTAAATTACTACAAACATTATTTAAATAAACCCTTTGTTTCCTTCCTTTTAAATACGAAGAAAGCAAATCGTAGACATTTCCTCGAAAACCAGTCTTATAAAAAATATCAAGCAAAATTATAAAACCTTGCTTTATATTAACAAAAAGTGCAGCATTTAAAATTTTTTGTTAAAACCTTCATGAATGTTTGACGAAAATTCAAGTCATTCAAATTCAAATTTAGTACTCATATTGACAAATACCAAAAATATCTGATGTGGTCAGCACATAACCATTGTATATTGTCTAGTTAAGTGAAAGGGTTACAAAATATAAAAATGTCTTTTAAATATTTCTTTCCAATTTTTATGACATTAGTAAGCTTATAGTTAACATACCTAGAAAAATGTAAATTTGGCTCTTAGTAGAGTTTCGCTTTGTGCTACCCGAATTCCCAGAAATGCTCGCCAGTTAACCAGAACTCAAATATTAAATTTCAAGAAATTCCAACAATTCGTTCCGTAGATATGGTGAAAAATGTAAAATCGGCCCGCTAATCAGTTTTCGAGCCCGGATCTTTCCAAAAAATTTATATGTTCATTGTTTTCATACGAGGAAATTAAATATTAAATTTCAATGAAATCGTTGATTATTTCTCTTTATATACACAAAAATGTATATTTGGCCCGTAGTAAACGTTCAGTTGCTGATGCCTGATTTCTTCCAAAAGTTAGGAATTCTTGCGGGCGCTCGAGTAAAGCTTTTATATGAAATTTCAAGTAAATCGGTTGAATACTTTCTTCAAAATATTCAAAAATGTAAAACAGGCCCGCTAAAAAGTGCAGTTTCCGAGGCCTGATATATCCCAAAAGTTGATCAATCCGTGAAATGGTGGAGATAAACTTACATATAAAATTTCATCAAAATCGATTCAGCAGAACTAGAGATACACGTGTGCACACACAGGCCAACAGACCGACAGACCGACGGACCGACAGGTTGCTAAAAATAGTTTACTTACACTTCCCTACTATGGAGAAGTGCATTCCCACCAAAAACTCGATATGCAAAATTTGTTGCCATCACATAACCTACCTATTGTTTATTTCAATACGGTCGGTAAAAAGGGTCCCTATTCAAAAAACACAAAATTCTCCTTTTAAAGGCCTTCTCAAAAATTTTTTAAAAAATACTCAACATCAAAATTGGACGATAATTGTTAATATTGATATTTTTCAACCATCTTAAATAAAGACATCGCATAAGCAATTTTCAAACGGTCAGAAAAAATTCCATTTTTCAATACAACGATTAAATATAAAAGTTAAAATGTCAACCTCATTAAAAGCTATGCTTTTTAAAATAGAACTCGAAACATTTAAAAAAGAACCATCATTTGAGGAAGTAGAAGAATAGATATATCCAATATCCAACTAGATAGATGATAAGGCACATCAACTAAGATATCTTCACGGCTACCAAAAGAGTCCCAAAAATCATTTATCACAGAAAAACCACCAAATTTGTCATTCAATAAATTCACTAATATATTCGCTTGCGTGAAATTTCACTTTTTACAGTTTCTGAGATATAGTCAAAAAACTTTTGAAGTTGTATATGCACTCTCAGACACTTTGACCTTACTAATATATTTATAAGATTTAATTACAAGTAGTTTTAAAATTGATTAGTTTAAATATCTATTATTGAAGCTACTATTATTGAAGATGTAATCTGAGGTACAAAAAAAATGTAATACTTTTCAAATGAAAAAAATAATATATCTACCTTTAACTAAAAAACTTTCGTAAAAGTTTTTGCAATTTTCATGTTCTTCTTCGACGCTGAAATCTGGAACCTTTTGTATATCGTCCAAATTAAACTCATCTTTAAAAAGTGTTTCTTATATAACAAAATATGTCAATGGCTTTAATATATTCGTATTTATTCAATAATACTAACCTTTAGATCTTGAACTTTCTACATCAAAAATTTCTTTACCGATTTTGGATAAAAGAATGTGAAATTGAAGATAAAGTGAATTAACTTGAACCATTGTCATGTGGTGATAACCATAGCACAACAACAATTTCAAACACGTAAAACAAAATATATGCTCTGTCGGACTGTTATTATTATATGGTATACAATACTATTTCTATGCACGTACGACACAATAAAAGTTAAGAAATTTAATATTATTAAGTTGTTTATTAACGTAAGACAAAATAATTGCTTAAATTTAGAACGTTATTTCTATATGGAATTTTTGTTGTACATCAACAAATGTACTTATAACACAAGTTTTATGTACTCATCTGCCCTTTACGACAAAAAAGCGCAAAAAAATCTCAGGAACCAAAAATCTATTTGACAGGGATGGATAGAGCTTCAAAAATTATTAATGATGGCATTTTTAATTAATTTTTTGTCATTTTGCGTTGTACGACAGTATAGTTGCGGGACGACGATATATAAAAAGTATATACATGTTATTTATGTTACATCTCCATATCAATCCTAAAACACACAATACTGTTGCAAACAAATGCCAAAACACCATCAGCAGAATATAAATTGTTACAACATGCATATTTATAGTTACGCGGAATACTGTTCAAAATTTCAAAATTGTAAATACAAGGCGCCGTCAGGAAAATAAAATCTGGCTTGTTCTTAAAAGAGCTAAAATGTAAGAAAAAGGAATCAAAGTTCTTTCTTACGCTTGTTATATTTTAATATGAATAGCAAAGGAATTTTAATTATTTAAATGGTACAAAACACTTTCACAATATCTAATATCAGAATTACATAAAGTTTGGTCAAACCAATGGTTTGTGTTGTAGCACTTTATCCTTCAACAAGTGAAAATTCTGCTTTTAAATAGTCTATGTAAACCTATCACACTATTAAAATTATTTTCATTCATATACAAAACTATTTCTAGGATTGCATATATTTAGGATGAACGATTTATGCAAACTTTGAAATAAAACAAAAATTTATATAAAGAGGGGTTAATATAATGCTCGATTTTAAGGGTTAATTGTGTGAGTTAAGAAAATTATATTTTTTAATGTCATGGAATTTACCGTTAGCTTCTTGCGTTTATAGAAATTTGAAAAAGCTTGCGGTTTCGGAAATATAAAGTGTCAAAAATTCCAATTTTACAAATTTCAAGAGGCGAAAACTTGAGAGGGGTTGAAGATGGAAAAAAATTTTTCTCTAACAAAATGAACTATTGGTTAATGTCTAAAAGCCCCTAAAATTTCAAGCTTCTGCAGACTGGGGTCTAGAAGAAAAACGACATCATAATTTGAAAAAAAAAGGACTTTAGATAACGGTAAATTTGAACGTTCATTTTGTTTTTCTAAAGTTTAACTATAGTATACCGTGCTAGGGGAAGCAAGCCGCTGCCTTTATGCGTTTGCGAAATTTCAAATTTCAAAAATGCTTATGGTTTCATTGCAACAAATAGTTAAAAAATTTTGTTCTTTGGAAATTAGTTTCTAGAAAAGATCTATGTACTTATTAAATTTCAGCTTTCTATCTCCAAGGTTGTAGAAGTTTTGTAAACAAAAAGAGTGTTCACGGATGGACGGACTAATAAGCACCTTTTTTCAAAAAATTTTTGGAAAAGTGCTAAAAATGGGAAAATATTAGAATCAATTTCAAAATTGAAATTTTCAAACAGATATATTTTAAAATTTAAAAAATTTATCAAAAATAAAGTTAGAAAATTTAAATAATATTATTTTAAAATTTAAAAAAATTATCAAAAATAAAGGTGGAAAAATAATATTATTTAAAACCTCTACAGAATAAATATTGATGGATTCATTTTCCATTTTTCTCATATATGTAACATCATTTTTAACCCAAATATATTAATTCATAAATTTTATAATTCAGTTTTTTCTGCTTCCTTTTCATCTCCAGCAAAAATTTACTCATGTTAGAAGAGTAACAATCTTTTATTTAAATTTTTCTATTTATTTTATCATGACTAACATATGCCAACACCAACCACGCAAACACGCCAACAACATCAGTACATTTCTCCTTTTCCAAATTCTCCAAATTACTAATTTTGTCGGTAAGTATACGGAATACGGTCGGTAAGTATTATGAATACAATATGTGATGACAACAAATTTTACATATTGAGTTCTCAGTGGGAACACACTTCTCCATAGTAGGAAAGGGTAAATAAACTATTTTTAGGCAATCTGTCGGCCTATCGGGCTGTGTGTAGACGCGCGTATTTCAAATTTGGCTGAATCGATTTTGATGAAATTTTATATATGTAAGTTTATTTCGACTATGGCACGGATTGATCAACTTTTGGGATATATCAGGCTTCGGGAACTGTACTTTTTAGTTTACCTGTATTACATTTTTGATAATTTTGAAGAAAATATTCAACAGATTTACTTGTTAGGACTCGTCTTTCCGCGAAACTTCCTAACTTTTGGAAGAAATCAGGCGTCAGCAACTGCGACCGATTTTATTGGAATTTAATATTTATATTCGAGATGTTTAAACAATGAATCTGTAGATTTTTTGGATTTTCGCTTATGCGCTGACCGCGTCAGATTTTTTTATTTTGCTCAATAATCTTGAATTTCAAACACAACTGTTTTGTATTATTATTTTTGCTCATTCCTTTGATAACAAAGAGTTTTAAATAAATTTCTATTCCTTTGATATATCTCCAAAATTCCAAGCTAAAGAGTAACAAGCCTCTGGTTTTTTTAACGTAAAAACTTTATCCTTTTTTCAGTTACCAGGGAAATATGAGTAAAATAACGAATTTTTGAAAAGAACAACTAACTGCAGTATCAAATTCGGCCTTAAATTTTTCAGAAATTGGAATATATACATATTAGCTTCATGTAGAAATCCTATTGCTGCAAGAGCTAAAAATGTGTGACAGCTTATCTAAATTGGTACAGATCGTTGTACTCTTTGATTGGCCTTAGGATCTATTTAAATTTGTAAATTTGCAATATTTTTTTTTGAGTGAATGAAATTAATTACCTACTGAGTTTATGTTTATTTTCTAAAAAGTTCCTAAAAGTTTATATTTACATATCTTTGAAATCTGTCAATTAACATCATGTTTCATGATAAAAATATATTATTTCAGTTTTAAATTTATAAATAATGTATTTTGAAACAACATTTTACGGCTACTAATACTACAATCCAAGCAAACATGGGATTTTGTTACAAACAATTTTTTGTATTGCAAATAAAAGATTTTGATACATTTAATTACATTCAAATGTAGGGTTTTCATTCTACTACGACTTTTTAATCTGTTTTTTTTTAGTGAAATGGCAAAGCTTAGCAACATGTTTATGATAGCAAAATGTGTATTTTTACAAGAGGAATAAGACCTTATCATTAGCTTAATTTTTTTAAATTTTGAAAATATATGGGTTTTGATTCTACTATCATCAATTATTATATCCACAGAATCGTCAATAACAAACTGGTTAAAAATATTCCTCTTCAATTTATTAATATGCCACTTTGAGAAAGCAAGGTTCACTTTTAAGGACTTAATGTCCGAATTTGACCTTTTTCGAAAAATCTTATTTATTTCGTAAAACATTTTTTTATTATTATATGATGATATTATTTTGATTCTATCAGATCAATATATATTAGTGTTAAAATTAATTTGCTGATTAATTAAATTATTTATGTTCCATAAATGCTTTGTTCCAAAATCAGAGCAATAGCTCGGTGTACAACCAACTTAAGCTTTTTAATCCACTGCCTGTAGAAATTCAAAATATAGAAAATATTGCTTTATTTAAAAAAAAGGTAATGAGTAAGGCCTTTATTGTATAAAATTTAAGCAATAAGTGTAGTAAACATAGATAATACATATTAATATTAAATAACGATTAGTACAAAATTATAATAAAAACAAAATTATGAAATTAAAAATTTGATCTATAATTGGACAAACGACTGCGGAGTTTCACAAGTCTAGCTTTATTATTTTCCCAAATACATAATATTTGCTTTTGGAGTTGTATGGCAGCTATCCGATCCGGTGCAGCTATTCTATTAAAATTTTTATGTATTATATGCAGAATGCAATTGGACATAACGGACAAAAGAAACAACTTGTGAAATTTTGGTGTCGATTACACTATTCGTTTTTGAGTTATCGTGACGGACGGACATGTCTAAATCAACACAGAATCTTACGCTGAGCAAGAATATATCTATATGTTCATACCGCAAGTGAGTACTTCAAGTGGTAACAAACTCCATACTAAAGTTAATATACCCTTCACGAAGGTTCAGGATATAAAAATAATAAACTAACACATATTACATCTATGAATATGCATCTTTTGAATTTTTTTAATCCTTTTTGATCTCTTGTGTATATACATAAATTAAATTATAGAATTTATTGTATGATATTATAAGTTATTACAGATAACTTTATAAATTACATAAAACTAAAAAAAAAAATAATAATAACTCGTTCCAATTCACTAATTTTGGTAATAGTATGAGAAGGGCTGTAAAATAACTTTCACTGTAAGATGTCTGAATGTTCGTAGACTTAGGATTAAGATCAACACTGTTCTGCTCAATTCTTCTCTTCTTGACTGTGATATTTATGCTCTAACGAAATAACCTTGATTTATTTAACTTTTAATTTTCTTTTTTTAGAAATCACCCACATGGACTTCCTTTGCAGGAACATACACCAAAGGGAGGTGAGGTATTAATCGCCGCTAAAAACTCGTTATCAGATTGGGTTTTTGACATTTACAATTCGATGATCATGAAATGATTGCAGTTAAAATTGAGTTAAATTCTAAAACACTTTTCTTTTGACCATTTACCGACTAACTGAAGTATTCAGTTATATGCCAAATTTTCTTTGACAATTTATTGCGTATATAATTTTTTTAACCCGGCGGATGAGGTTTTTTTTTCGGAGATTTTAATCTATCTAAAATTGAGTAGATGACTCATGATAAGGAACCATTTTTGATTGCAATTAACTTTTCTAGTGAATTGGAGTTTTCTTTTATAGATGCCTTTCATTAAATAACTTGCAATAAGTATTCAATAACAAACCATCAATCGAAGCACCTGGATCTAGTCTTTCCTTCTAATTGGAATAATTACCTATAACTGTCCCGAATCCATTGGTTAATATAGACAAATACCATCCCCGATATCTTTCTCTTACTGCATTGGCGACCAACCATCTATTGATGAGCAGTTTTAAATTTCAATTTTAAGTTTCCAATTTTAAAAGTGTGAATGCTTAATGTTTACTCTTTTCTTACAACTTCTCTCCAGTATTTAACTTCAATGATATAAGTCAATGACTTATATCATTAAAGTTTTTAAAAATCAAAAACTTATATCATTATAATTTTTTAAAACATTTTTGCTGCGTTTGAACTGTTTATTCTCGTGTTGAAAACTAAAGATACTAGTTCTGGCCCTCCATGGTTTTTACAGAAATCAGGGGCTTCGCAAACAAAAAGAATAAGATCAGGCGCAAACATATCTGCACTAAAGACGTGACAATTTCCAATTGTCAATCAACCGGACAATTTCCAAACTCTCCAGTGTAACAATTTTCTGAATGTCGTATCATTAATTTAAATTGGAAACAAAACGACGTCACGACTGCTCTATCTATAAAGTTTCGGACAACGTAATACATAATCTCAAAGTGTTTTGAAAGTTTATGAACCATAAGAGGAAATTTGATAGCTATCCAACCTTTTTGAAATTTGGCGGGAATACAAGTAATAATTCTCAAACTATTTCCGAATTTTTTCGAAACTTTTTCGCAGAATATTACTGTTTTTCATCAAAGGTCAAGGATTTACGGCACATTGAGAATTATCCTAAAAGTACCTTTACAAATTTTGCAACAAACTCTTCTGCGCTTGAAAAATATTTTCCAATTTGGGATATAGTCTTTCCCCAGAACATATGGAGTTCCTGAGATTATTTTAAGTAGGTGCTGTTCCATCTTGCACCCTGGTCAGAATTCTCACCTGGTTCTTGCCAATCTCTATAATTTTCTTAAATCGCTTCTGAGATTCTGATTTTTTCCTTAATTCCCAAAGAATTGTACGCAGTCCAATTCGGTGTGTTTGCCCTCTTTTCTTTAGTGCATCAGCTGTCTCATTTCCTCCCACGCCCACGTAGTTGCGTTTGCTAATTCATTGAGCTTCTCAAGATAGCCCCATACTGCCACGGAGGATACCGAAAACGAGTTCAGCGTTCCGATGGCAGCCCGGTTATCCGACGTAATCATTATTTCTTGTCCCCAATACCTCTTTCAAGCCTGAACCGCACGCACAATTCTCCCGAAATACGCACGGAAAAGTTCCCATAGGTTCGGAGAATTTAATTGTTGGCCCGAAAGCACCAGGGTCGTCTTGCTAGGGGTGGGTCTGAGTCCTGCAGCATCGCACCAGGTCCGCACCTCCCGTAATCTCCTTTGGACTATGTAACAAAGAGACCCCTCAAACTTTCCCCTAGCGATGATGACAATATCATCGGCATATGCCTGGACACCAATTCCTTGCGAAGCAGCTCACCAGACACAGAACCGAACCCTGTGAACATCCCCTAACCATGGGCATCCTTAGGGTGCTCTTAAAAATTTAATTACAATTTAAATCAGTAAAATAAAAAAAGTAATTGTGCATAAAATGAGCCAACTAACAGTTGAAAAAATTTGAAAACTGCAAGTAAAAGATAAACTAAAATGTACTTAAAATTTTTATTCTTAAAAATAGATGATTATAAGAGAAAAAGAAAAAATAAAATTCAAAAAAAGAAAAAGCAAAAGAGATTTATGTATGTATGTATAATAAAAAAATGCTCGCCAGTTAATTCCGGTAACAACCAGAACTCAAATATCAAATTTTAAGAAATTCCATCGATTCCTTCCGTAGATATGTAAAATCGGCCCGTAGACCAATATACGAGCCCTGATCTTTCCAAAAAATTTATATGTTCATTGTTTTACAACAACAACAACAGACACCGACAGACCGACGGACCGACAGACTGCTAAAAATGGTTTATTTACACTTGCCTACTATGGAGAAGTACATTCCACCGAAAGCTCGATATGCAAAATTTGTTGCTATCACATAACCTACCTATTGTTTACACAATACGGTCGGTAAAAATTATATACAAGTATATATTCAAACATCCAAATATATAAATACTTTATCAAACAAATTTTTAAATTAGCTTACATAGTGCGTAGTGTACATTCAAAAATTCAAATGAAAATAGTGTAAGAGCATTCTATTGGCCCGAAAACTATTCTTTTGGGACGGTCACTATACCCATAACATTGACTCTCAAATTGTAATTCTCATATAATCTAGATTTAAAAGAATCCGAATTCCCAAAAAATTTTTTCAACAGCATGTATTAAATATATAAGTTTCAAAAGCAGAATATCAAGTCTCTAGGCCAAAACTAGGTATTAACTTTATAAATTATTCTAACTGCATGTTTCTGCCTAATTAAAAGTCGTTGCACCTTAATATAAAGTGTACAAGCCAAACATAATAAACCATATGGCAACTTAGATTTGAAAAGGTCATTGTATACCAACCTCAAAATAGATAGCGGGCAATGAAAACCTAAATGATACAATTGCCTTATGACACTATTGAAATAATATCTTAATAATACGTATGCTGCTGCCAACTATGTTTACCGTCTAAAGAAACACTTAAGTACCTAAAAGCCTCAATACGTTCTATTTCAAAACAGTTCACACAACAAGTTCCATAAATACAATAACTCGAAAAGGAACTGTAATTTAGAGAAGAATTCAATAGCTTAAATTTAGAACATCTTGGTGAATGAAACCACAAGTGAAAGTTCTTTTTTTTCATCGAAGGAAGGAGGAAAGCATGAAAGCATGAATGCTACTAACATGCCATTTTCTGGCAACCTTTAGTTAATTATGTGTTTTACCACAAAAATACTGGTATAAGGATACTAGTCCCCTTAGAACAACCATCAAATTTTCTTTAATATAGATTGAAAGAGATTCAACGCTCCCCGATTTGGGAAGCGCATTTTGCGCTAAATCAGAAGGCAAAGTCCTCTTTAGCCTTTTGGCAGAATTCTGTATAACAAGGAGCCAAGAGGCCTCTATCTCCCCCTCTCTATAAGTTATATCCGCCCAAAACCCTAAAAATGGCCTTTTTTAACTATTTGTTGCAATGAATCCATAAGCTTTTTTGAAATTTTGCAAATGCAGAAAGGCAGGGGCTTGCTTCTCCTAGCGCGGTATAATACAGTTAAACTTTAGAAAAATAAAATGGCCGTTCAAATTTACCGTTATTGTAAAGTCCTTTTTTTCCAAATTTTTGATGTCGTTTTTCTTCTAAACCCCAGCCTGTAGAAGCTAGAAATTTTAGCGTTATTTCAAAGACTGCATATATGCGTCATCTGATATTAATAGTGTGATACATAGACTGTATTTAAAAGCAAATTTTTCACTTGTTGAAGCGAAAAGTGCTACAATACAAACTATTTTTTTGACCCAACTTTATTTCTCTTAGTTCATATGCATATGTATATAATTCTTACTAAGCATACATATACATGTTTTATATTAACAGTAACAACAATTATTTACTAGAAAAATTAAAACGGTAATTAAATTATGAAAATATTTTCTTTTTTTATTAGAAGTTTTAATTTTTCTTAAACAAAAAATGAAAAACCGAGAAAAAACAATATTTACTAAAAAGAAATGAAAACTTTTGTTTTCTTTATCTTTTCTTTATCATTATATCCTTCTCTTTTTATACCCTGCACCTTCGTGAAGGGTATATTAACTCCAAAATCTAATTTTAACTATTTGGAAAAATAATAAAGTCAGATTAAGGAAACTTGGCAGTCGCGTATTATAATCAGATATATTCCCAAAGTTTTCGTGGAATTGCTTTACGCAATTGCTTCGGATAGCTAATTTTTAATATAATTTTAAATATTCAGAAAAATAATAAAAATTAATTTGCGAAACTTGGCCGTGGTGTGTCAAAATATTGGCCAAATCTTCATAAAGTTTCAACAATGAAAGGTGCAGGGTATAATTCAGGGTATATATTATATTGACTGAAACGCTTTTACTTGTTTTAATCCTTTTTTATTTTAATGATTACAATTTTTTGTTACCCTTCTATGTAGAATTTTTTTTCCTTTTTGTTTTTTTTTATGTCAGAGCATTGATGTCATTGCAACAGTATAACAGAAGCTGCATTATTTTGAACCACCAGCAGCCACCCCAGTAACAAATCATTGAAAATTAGGTTCTTGTTAAAGAGTTTCTTTTTTTTTCTAGTTTTTTTTATTTTATTGCGCGTCACGAATAACTTGAAAATGATTTTAAATTTTTTCTTCCTTTCTCTCAGCTTCATAGAGTCATCATCTTCATTGGTATATCTCTTCTTGAGAATTATAATAACAGTAAAATCAACACTTTTATGAGATCTAGATTTAAAGAGTAAAACAAAAAAAATATAGTATTGCAGCGATAGAAATAAAGTTGGGCCAAACCAATGGTTTGTAATGTAGCACTTTTCCCTTCAACAAGTAAAAATACTGCTTTTAAAAACAATCTATATGCCTACTACACTGTTACAATTACTTTCATTCATATACGAATATATTTTGAATATTGCTTATTTTTAAGATGAGTAATGCCACCAATCTTTGAAATAAACCAAAAAAAAAAAAAATTCAAAAAGGCGTTAACATAATGCTCGATTTACGTGAGTTAAGAAAAATAATTATATTTTTTGATGGCATGGCACTGATCGTTACCTTTCTGCATTTATGTATATAAATTTTGAAAATCTCGCTTCGGAAATATAAGGTAAAAAACTTAAGAAAGAAACGAAAACTTAAGAAAGCTTGGACGTGAAAAAATGATTCTTCTAGCGAAATAAACTATTTAACATATCAATATCTGAAAGCTTCTAAACTTCAGACTCCTAGAACCTTCGTTTAAGAAGAAAAACAATATCAAAAATTCGAATAAAAACGGGCTTAAGATAATGGTTCATTTTAGCAGCCATTTTGTTTTTTAATGTTTAGTTATGCTATGCCGCGATAAAAGAAGCCTTGCCTTACAAAAAATGGTATTTTTAGGTCTTTGAGAGGCGTTAACTTCTAGAGGGGGAGATAGATAAAAATTTTTTTCTACGGAAATATTTATTTATTTATTCATTTGTTTATTATTATTACAAAGTTCTAATTTTTTATTATATATAAAGCACTAACTATAGAAAGCTATCGACTTTTGATAATTTTTTTTGGTGAATTATTTTGTAAAAGAAAAAAAAAGGAATTTTTTTTTTCTTTAAAGAAAACTTACTTTTTATATCGTTCTAACATTAGTTAGAAATTTATTGAATTTATACCTATATATGTCATTTTTTTTTTTTTAATATAATTCTACGGAAATAAGTTTCTAGCAAAGATTTATGTGCGTATGAAATTTTAGCTTTCTATCTGCAAGGGTGTAGAAGTTTTGTAAACAGACAAACGGACATACGGACGGACAGAGTGAAACTAATAAGCACAAGTTTCAAATTTTTTTTGGAAAAGTGTTAAAACAGACATGAGAAACGCGAATGTGTAAGGAAAACTAATTTTATTTATTTTTATACCCTGCACTTTCGTGAAGGGTATGTTAGCTTTGGTATGGAGTTTGCAGCCACTTAAAGGAGTCGTCTGCGTTTTGAACATCTAACATATATAATACATTCTTGTTCAGCGTAAAATTCTGCGTTGATTTAGCCATGGCCAGCAGTCAGTCCGTCCGATGGCACGATAACTCAAAAACGAATAATGCGATCGAAACCAAACTTTTACAAGTTTTTTCTTTTGTGCTAAGAGCGGTTGCTATTGTAACTGGATCAAATCAGACAATGAGTTCAGGTAGCTGCTAAAAAACTCAAAGGGGTTATTTTAAATCTTTCAAAAACTAGTAGAGATATTATTATCGAATTTTGTAAGGGTTCTACTTCTTAAAGTTTCTAGAATTCTACTTATATTCGGATAATTTTAATGAAATGGCTGAACTGATCTGAAAACTAATAAACTCCACACAACTCCGAAAACTAATTTTAAATAAAGTTAGATTCATGAAACCTGCATCGTGTATTGAATTATGGGGTCAGACGTAAAGTTTCTATAGAATAATTTCACAGGTTGCAGTGAATAATTTAATCTGTTAATAACTACTGAAAAGTTTTTACTTGTTTTATTACTTTACATTACAGTGCATTCTTTGAGGCACTTTATAATTCATAAAAAATTTTTAATGTAGCTTAATATTGTTATAGAAAAATTTTATGAAAATCTAGTTTTAATTGTAAATGTTAGAAAAAGTTAAGAAAGTTTTCATTCAATTTACTATGAAATTGTTCTAAAATTTTTTTCGAGTGAAACAGAAATAGTTACTTGTAAATGATTTTTGTATAATTATCTGAATTATTTCTTATTTTAGTAAATGTCTGCGCGAATATTAATTTTCCATGACATAATTATTCAAAATTTCCAAACTTTTTATAGTTTTTCGAGAATATTATTCTCTTATTTTTCTTCAAAATTCTCCTAACTTACCATTTTGTGTCGATATTGATTTTAGATTGTGTCGAATTATTAAATATTATATAAATTTTTCAGTTTCGTGACAAGCTAAAGAGGTTTACTTCACGCTATTTATCTGCATCTAACTTTATTTTCATCCAATGTAGATCAGACATATTTCTGAAGTTTTGATGGAATTGCTTGACAGGTTCGAGTAGCTTCCATACATGTCCAAAAGCTTATTCTAAATATTTGGAAAAATAAAAAGTCAGATTCACGAAACTTGGCAGTTGTGTGTCCAATTATAGGTCAGACATATCCGTGAAGTTTCTATAGAATGGTTTCACAGTTTCGAGTAATTGCTATACAATAACGAAAAGTGCAGGGTATAATTCAATCGGTTTATACCGACTGAAATGTTTTTACTTGTTAATATTATTTGCTGCCCTCCATAAGGAGTAATTGCTTTCTTGTTCGGCTGACAAATCTTTAATGTAATTATCAAATGAATCTCCTTCGATTTTTCTTATTTTTCTTTTTAGATTCTGAGTGAGTCGATTGAGTGCAGTTTTCTCTACCGGATCTCGTGAGTTTTACCATCTGCGTCTAGCTCTTACCTTTTCGCTTATCATATTCAGTATTTCTCTTGAGTAAGTCATACCCACGGATTTATACTCATATTGTTTTGTATTATTCACGGTAGCGCTTTGTATGACTATTAAAATTCTCTACCTCAAAATCCAAATCATCTTGCGTTCGTACTTTAATTCTTAAGTTTATTTTCTCTTCTTAAAAACTGGTCCAGTCAGTGGATTTATTAATCAACTTGAACTTATTTTGTTTTGGTAACTGTCTCAGTTAAGTTTAATATAACTGCAGAATGATCCGTATCCAAATCATAGTTATCTTCTAAACTAATGAATTTTGGCCATATTTTCTTGACAAAAAAGAAGTCGAGCAGATCTGGTATTTTATGTCTAACACTTGGCCAATATGTTGGTCTACCAGTGGACTGGTAGTGATTAATGTCTTTAATAGCTTTCCTTAGCTCTCTACCTCTTGTTGAGGCCAATCCAGAACCCCTATCAATATGTTTGACATTTTAGTCACCTCCCAGATTAAACCTTTCTTTGAATGAACCACTCTTTATAATACGTCCCGGAGGACAGTAAAGTACACCAACATCGAAATTTTCTTTATAAGACTCTGTTGACACAGCGACAAATTGGCTATCGTCTCTTTCATCTTTACTTATTTCATTATGTTTTATATTATTCCTTATGAAAATAGCGCAACCATTGATTCATTATTAGGATGCGCCGCTTTATACTCTATGTAATCATTTACTTTAATATGTGTTTGCTGTTTTAAATGCGTTTCTGTTACTAAACATATATCAATATTTTGGGTCATTAGGAGTATTTCTAATGTACACTTTTTATTAAGAACGCCATTTGTTTTCCGCGTCGCAATTCTAATTTTATCTTCTATTGTTTTTTATTACTTTTTGGCGTACATACATAAACATTATCATGCTCCTAACCTGTTCAATCTCAATGAGATTTCGTTCACGGTTTTTATCAGATTTTGCATCATTTGCAATATATTTATATTGCTTTCAGCAGGTTTTTGAAGAGGTAAATCTCTTCATTCTTTGGTATGGTTATATGTTTGCCACTTAGGCATATTGTATTCCCTGCACCCTTTTACTCAATGTAGTTGTTGTTAGGGTTTTTGGAGTTTTGGGAGTATTTTTTGGCATTATTTTTATTTGTTTCTGTTTTGTAAGGTTATTTTTCCTTTTTTGTAATTCCAACTATACAACCCCTGTATTTCGCAGGATCTGCCTCAGAGGAATACTCACACTTTGGAGCTTCGATTTTTGGCTTACTATAATTTATCGTCAAGTTGGAACCAGCACACTTGATACATTGAGCCAGACGCTGACAAAACCTCTGCTTGTGCCCATATATCTGACACCTTCTGCACTGAGGAATCAAATTATTTCTCCTTAGTGACTCCATTTTAGTTTTCATGTGCTGAAGTACATCAATTTTTTAAATTTTATTTATATCCTCCGAATTTTCAAAGATTAACATGAAGAGAGGGAATCGGATCATAGTGTTCTTGTTTTCTTTATTCTGCTTTCTATTAACGACTTCAATAACTTTAAAGCCCTTCTCTTTTAGCTCATTTTCAATATGTTCAGTTTTGCACGAAGGATGCAAGCCTCTAGCCATCACCTTGATGGGTCTTGTCATCTTATTTTCGTAGGTATGCCACTCTACTTTAGATTCATTTATATTTTTGTAAATTCTCTGTAATCTTGTTCTTGATCAACATTGATTTTAAGTTGATTATTGTTCATCATGTTGATACTAAAGTTTATTTTGGCTTCTTTTAGCATATTCTTTGTTTTTGGATATTCCTCCATATTGCTTAAGATAACAGGAGGGGGTTCGATCTTTCTTCTAGTGCACTTATCTGCACAGCTTTTTGTTTTTTACTCACCTTATCCGCAGGACTTATTTCAGGTGACATATCTGCTCTTCGCTTTTTGCTCTTTCTCTTGAGAATCCAATAGGTTTCCCGAGCCTCTCCCTCGTCTGTGAAGTATTGCCTTTGTTTATCGCAATTTTTTCCGTTTTTATTTCTTTTATTGTATTTACATTGCTTGATTCCAATCTTAATCTATTATTTTCCTCTCTGAGATACTGGAATTCATTTTTTAATTCTGTACAAATCGCTTCTAGCTCACTTATTCTTATACTTAAGTGGCAGTTATCAGTTTTCTGATCTTTTATTTCATTAACTGCACTCATATTAGGATTGTCGCCTCTGGACATATTTTGCCACATGGTGGTGTCCGCATGACCCGAGGTGTCCGCATCACCCGAGGTAGTTTGATGCAATACGTGGTCTCTCCTAGAATCCGTGAGACCAGCCTCCGAAGAGTGTGCATTTTTCAGATTTACTGCATTTTCCAGATTTTTACGGGGATAAAATCCTTTTGTTTTGTTCATTGCATTGTTTTTGTTTTATTTCGAAGTTTACTTCTCCTAGCCTTTGGCAATAAATACCTCGTGCAAAGCAGCACGCCCAATTTCTGCCGTTCCTCAAGAATCTGTCGCAGACCAGACAGCCGTCCATCAGACGTTGATCAGACGCTTCTGGATTTGTATTGGATTTTAGTGGACTCTAAGCCATCTTTTAAA
This sequence comes from Condylostylus longicornis, assembly GCF_029603195.1. NCBI lineage: Eukaryota > Metazoa > Arthropoda > Insecta > Diptera > Dolichopodidae > Condylostylus > Condylostylus longicornis. Next base: position 372,441 of record NW_026577985.1, read on the forward strand.
TAACTAGGAAATATATCTGATATAAAGAACTTCTGATACTTAAATTAAAAATAAAACTTACACATCTACTATAAACCAGAAAATGTGCTTCACTGTAATGCTTGAAACAAATATATGTGGAACAGAATTAGAATTTTTTGAAGATTTATTTATATTTAATATTCCAAGAGGTGAAAAATCATTAAAGAACAAAGCTATTTGATTCAAAAGAGTTATTTCACAAGAAATTTTCAAATGTTGAAATATTAGTGTGATCAGAAAATATATCAGAAGCAGCAACAAAATGATTGTTAAACAAATTAGCAACAGCAAGATGATCAGAAATATTCCTATAATTGTTGCTAATAGTATAATCCACATTGTTCATATTTTTTGTATTAAATATTTGATTAATTATTTTCCAATCTCTTTTTGTGTTACCATTATTTACTTCCAATTTACAACTAAAAATACTCAGTGTTACATCCAAAAATTTCCAATTAAATTTCACAACATATTCTTTTATAAAATCTTATATCTTATTTTATACAAGTCTATCACAATTTGAACGCTTTTTCAACTTAATACCTAACGCATTCTTCCTTCTAATTTTATTTAATAACCATTTTTTTATCCAGGGTTGAATACATCTATGCTTACTTGAGACAGAACTAATAGTTTCGGTGTAGTCAATATGAACTTTTAGGATGTTTTCAAAAAAATTTAACGCAATTGAAGGTCATAAAGCAGAATCAACCTGCTCAGATTTGTAAAAGTAATTTTTTCAAGCATATAGGGCACATAACTTGAATTTGTGGCGGAATCGAAATGTAGTTGCAAACTAGCTATACGATAGTCAGTCAAACTAAAATCAAAGACACCAAAATCATACAAAATATGTTTATTTCTATCTAATGATGCGATCTGCGATCTAATGAAAATATGACCCAAACATGTAGATGAGTTAACTGTGATACGCGTTGCCTTGGAAGTCAATAAGATGAAACCAAAACAAGACCAAACCGTAGAAAAATTGTCAGTATCAGTAGTTCTGCTTAAAAGGTCAATATTAAAATCTTCCATTAAAATCATATTTTTACATTAAAAGCTCTCTAAAAATGTTGAAAATTTAATCGAAAATTCTGGCATATCATATCTGTGCAAACTACAAATACCAATAAAACAATACGCTACACCAGAAATATTGTGATATTGTGATATTCTTTACCAAAATAACTACCAAAATAAAACTCAGTATTTAATAGTCAATGAATGAAATTTGACATGAACCTTATATAATTTACTATCATGTTTTTTTTATACGTAATTTAATGTTACAATTTTACATTAACAACACTATTTAAAAAACCCAAAATATCATCTTTCAAAGTATCATTATTCACAGCATTTGTAAAAGTAGATAGACACTATTTAAAAAACTCAAAATATCATCTTTCAAAGTATCATTATTCACAGCATTTGTAAAAGTAGATGGAGTACCAACAAGATCAATCTCATCTTCCATTTCTTTCTGCTCCAGAGCATTTAACCTATTTCTTAATATAATATTATTACTTTCCATTCAAAATAATTAATCTTGTTTTCTAAAAATTTAACTTTCTTATGTTATTTAAAATTTTCTTCTTGCAAAGCTTTTATACTTCTTAGAATAAAAGCTCAATTTCGCTGAAAAATAATTTCGAGATTAATTGTTTTATTTAAATGCAAATTAGTGTTTGGAATGTCATTAGCAACTGTGGGTGAAGAATGTGAAGTGGAGACATCTTCTGTAGTGTGGGTGCTGTTTTTATACCATATTGTGCTGTTGCTGATGATCTATGGTCAATTGAAGCTTGATGTATTTGAGTACCTATTTCCTCATTAGTGTTAGTTGTTATAATTGAACACTCATCAAAAACTGCTGAGTTTCTTCGAACAACTGTACATTACTCACAAATATATTTTTATATATTTTTAGCGAGAAATTCAACATCTTTTTCCAAATAAACGCATTTACCACGAAAAAAACTAAAACATGATCCACATTCAATATTCAAATCAAATCTTTCCACAATCAATTTACAAATTTCAACTTCATATTTCTGAATTGATCAGTATTCAATATTTAGTAAAAATTTTTTTTAAACTTTAACACGATCTAAATCCAAAGTTATTAAATTAGAAAAATGTTACAAGAGCAAACTAAACAAGTAAAAACATTTCACTCGGCATAAACCGACCGAATTATTCCCTGCATCTTAGCAATCTGAGTTTAAAATTTGTTTTTGAAATATCTGGAAATAGCAGCCGTCGTTTGCACAAAAAAAAATAACTTATGAAAGTTTGGTACCGATTGCGTTATTAGTTTTGAGTTGTCGTGTGATCGGAGGGACGGATGGACGGACATGGCTAAATCGACGCAGAATTAGAATATATACGCTGAATAAGAGGATATATATTACATCAATACCGGAGACGACTCCTTCAAGTGATTACAAACTCCATACCAAAGTGAATACGCCCTTCACGAAGGTGCAAGGTATAAAAATGTGTATATACCCCTATGTACACAGTTAATTGTGGTTGCTTTTGAAAAAGTTTGGACATAGAAATTAATTTACATTTTTTTTTCAATAAAAGTGGCTGATGGAAAAAAAATAAAATTATTATTATATTTTTGAATGATGTTAAATCGTAAGATGGAGAACATATTCTGATTTGTTTTTAGTTATAGCTATTTCTCTATAATTATATGATGTTTAACAAACGCTCATGTAAAAACTTATATTACAGCAAAATGCTATCGATCATTCCAATAATATGCAAACCGGCATATTTTCTTCTCAAGTTATTTATATTTTTATGAAGATTGTACCTACCTGTGTTCTATAAAAGTTTATTTTTCCAACCATAAAATATTGCATATAGTTTAGGCGAAAGGAAAATTTGGTTTAAGATAAACTATATTTCCAAGTTTACTATATTCACATCTATTATTGTTTCAGATCTTTGTTTGTGAGATAGCATGCAAGCGATAGGGTAAAGTACAGCTAGTAATCAGGATATTTTCTCCAATTTTGTTAGAAATGCTCAATTTCTCAAGTTGTTAATGGATTCCAGTAGCGAAATAAGTTGGAAATAAAATGTGCGGAGCTTGGTACAGAAATTATACTAGAAAGAATGAGTGAAATGGCATCAATTGGCGCTTTGCTTGCCAAAAGTTAACAGACAATCCTCCGTTACTTATTTTTCTTGCAGCACCCCTGTAAAGGTTTATTTGTAGGAAAAAGGTTCCAAAGAATTGAACAATAGGAATTTTCTTCTTCGACTTATTGTATGTCAATAAAAATTTTAAAATTTAGTTTTTTTTATCAAAATATCGGACCTTAAAAATGCCACCTGCTTTCTAAAGTGACTGTTCTAATCGAAATTTAATAACAATTGATTATTATTAATTATAGCACTGAAAGTTAATAAAAATCACAAATAGATATAATTTTACCTTATTAAGGCTTTCAAAACCTTGAAATACAAATGGATTCTTTGAGATTTTATTTTCTATTTTGTTAGCTCAAAAGAGCAAAATAATTCGTAAAGAATATTTATTAATAAACTTGTCTAGCATGTGCTTGCATTGCAAGCCTTGCAAGTATTATGTCTGTAGTCTGAGATATTTTAAGTTTACTTTTTTTCTTTAAAAACACACCCGTAATACACATATAGATATGTTTTTTTCCTAATAAATAATAACATAAAACTTAAAATAAGAAAAGTTCTTAAAAATAATAACAAAAAAGTACATAATTACACAAACAATTAGTTCCTTCAAAATTTTTTGAGGAATTTATTTCAAAACCTCGCTTTGATTTATGCCGCATAAAATCTTAAAATGACAATAAGCATTTTGAGCAATCAATTACTGTATACACATTATATAAATCACTACTAAAATCCATGAACATATTATATGTGTTTGGGTTTTATAATACGAGTACATGCGAATAAAACGCGTAAATGTCTAAGTATAGTCAATACTAATACTATGTAGGGTAATGCGTATAGCATTCGATTTCTATGCAAAAGTCTCAGGTCCGAACCCTAAAAACGCGATTTTCCTGATGAACTTCTTTGTTATTGATATTTTGATTTTTTTTTTGTTCCTATTTAAAATGAAATTAAACAAGTGAAAACGCTTCAGTCGGTATAAACCGATTCAATTATACCCTGCACCTTTCATTGTTGTATAGCAATTACTCAAACCTGTGAAACCATTCTATAGAAACTTCACGGATATGTCTGACCAATAATTGGACACACAACTGCCAAGTTTCATCAATCTGACTTTATTATTTTTCCAAATATTTAAAATTAGCTTTTGGAGTTGTACCCGAACCTGTTAAGCGATTCCACTAAAACTGAAACATGTCTGACCTATAATTAGCCACATGACTGCCAAGTTTCATGAATCTGACTTTATTATTTTGCCGAATATAAAAAATTTGCTTTTGGAGTTGTATGGCAGCAATTATATGGAATATAATTGGACACATGTATACAAAATTTTAAATTTATACCTTTATTAGTTTTTGATTTAAAATAAACTCTTTGAGTTGTGTGGCAGCTACCCGAACCCGTTGTCCGAATTAATCCAATTAAAATAGAGTTCGTCCTTGGCACCAAAAAAACAACTTGTGAAAGTTTGGTGTCGATTGCATCATTCGTTTTTAATTATCGTGCGATCGGATGAACGGACGGACGGACCGCAGATGGCTCCTTCAAGTAGTTACAAACTCCATACCAAAGTTAATATACCCTACACGAAGTGCAGGGTATAAAAAGCTTTACTCTGTCAAATCAATATGAGCGAGTTTCCTTCTTAAATTTTTTGTTGAAAATATCCTATTTGTAAACGTTTTATGCAGTAAAATAACATTTTCTTATTATGTTAGAGGCAAATAAAAACTTAGGAAAATTAAAATTTCATGAAAATTTGTTACCTAGTTCTAAATAAAAATTTTATAGGAATTTTACTAATACAACATTATAGTTGCGGAATTAATAAGAATGTGCTTATTACACTACTAATTAATCTTAATGGAAATTTCTTAATGCAACTGCAGTCCAACATATTTGATCAGAAATTATGAACCGGATGTGGTTTGCATAATATGAATAACCGCAATATGTATTGCTTATTTTATAGAAAGCTTAACAGAAGATTATGAAAATGCTGTTTAAGCATTTTTTTCCAATTTTAAGGGAGCTACTAGTTGACATACCCACAATAATATAAATTTAACTTAAATAGATTGTATGTAGCAGTCAATGTAAACAAAACAAATACTTAGTAATCATGTGAATTACAGTATAAGCAATGTAGAGAACATTTCGTCGGCAATTTCTTCATGCCTCTGTAGCTCAGTTGGTAGAGCGTCCGCCTAGAAAGCGGTAGGTCACTGGTTCGAGTCCAGTTCGAGGAGAAAAATTTTTTTAATGAATTTTTCTGCCTTTAACTCGTTCCTTTGATTACGTCATCCATCTGTTCTGCAGTTGCATGAAGAAATTTCCATTAAGATTAAAAATTTTATTTAATTTTGACACACTTAACGATAGTATATTTAAGGCACTGATTACGGAACTCTGAATATTATACACCAGAACACTTCTACGCCACTCATTTTCTTGGTTCATCAATTTCAGACAATAAATTGTTTTTTTTTTTTTTTGGAATATTTCTGAAATTTGGTTAGAACACCATTGTCATGCTAACGCACAACAGTCATGCCGACGTTTTTGAGAACAAAAGCACAGTTCCAGTTGAATAGATGAAGGCGCGCTCTCTCATTATTGCCTGATCAGCTGTAATTTTCAAAGAAGAATGGTTCGATCATGTCTTCAACTCAAAATCCGCACAAAATAGTGACATGTTGTGGGTGCATTTGTTCCTCAACAGCTTGTGAACTTTCTGAACCCCAAGTACGACGATTTTGTCGATTAACAAAACCATCCAAATGAAAATGTGTCTCATTGCTGAAGATGATTTTGTTCGAAAAATCATTATCCACTTTTTGTTGTTCCATAATCCATTCAACGAACTATGTTTGCTGTGCCTGGTCAGTCGGCTTCAGTTCTTGAGTCAATTGAACTTTATAAGAGAATACTCTGTGAGCCTCTCGAAATGCCCAATGCACGACCACGGCGCCGAATTTATCTTCCTGGCCTCTCCCGAACTGCTTCAACTTTTCGCGTTGAAAGATTTGTTGAAGGACGGCCAAACTATTTAAGGTCACTAATTGATCCAGCCTCTCTAAATTTTTGAATTAGTCTTTTTACGGTTGATGAAGTTAAATCACTATTCCGACCATATTTTGTACAAAAATTGTGACCTGTTGCAGCCAAACGTTATTATTTACAAAATATTGCTCAACAATAAAAATACGTTTTTCTTTTGTATAACGGTCCATTTTTAATAACCCTGAATTGTCAGCTGTCACGCTGTATTTTTTTTTTGTTGGCAACACTTTACCGCACAAATGGCGCAAAATTCAAATTTTGGAACATCCTTTATTTTAGCAAGATATTGATGGTAACCACAGTAGAAAATATCCCTTTTTCATTAAGTGCATTGCCAAGCTCTCTACCGTGTTATAATTTTATACAACACGACCAAACCGTTTACTCAAATTATTCAATGTCACACTAAATTATATACATAAATACATACGAGTAATATTGAAATGGTCAAGGAATTTCTCCTTTTCAACTTCAATGGTATTCCAGAATCTTTGTTGAATTTGTTAATTTGAATCAAAAGTGACGCGATGGATGAATATGGTTAAGAAAGTTTAGTCATCAAAATTTATACAAAATTTTATTAGTTTTTCGCGTTTAACTTAGGTAGTTTGTAAATTTTAGTTAGCGTTTTACATAAAGTTTTTAATAATTTGAAAATTCTCAGCTGCTTATGTTCATGCTTCTTGTAATATAAATATTTACAATTCAATGATGCGTACAATATCATTTTGATTTTTTTTTAAATTCAGCAAATTGAAAAATCAATCTGTTTATTTGTTTGTCCTATTATGTTTTTGATTAGCGTCGAGTTCAGAGTTGATTTAGCTTTGTCTGTCCGTCCGTACAATGATAACTCAAAAATTAATTGGGCTAAAATCATCATATTTCCTCAAATGATTTGTTTATAGTAAATTCCTGGACTCTATTTAAATTGGAAATGGTCAAGGTACTGGTTAGGGTAGTTTCTATACAATTTCAAAATTTATTGAAACTTCGCACAAGCGAATATATTATTAGGTCTATTGTGTTTGACGAAAGTCATAAAAATGGCTCCTTCTGGGAGCTGTCACAGAGTTTGAAAAGTTATTTGGCTAGCTCTTAAAAACTGTTCAACTTACGGTACTGAAGTTTCGCAAAATATTGCAAAATTGCAGTTATATTCATTAAAAGTTGTCGAGACGTCATAAGTACATGTGATAGCTGTCATAAAAAAGTTATTTGACATTATCTCAGAAATTATATTATTTAGATTATTATATAAATTATATTATATTAGATATTAAAATCTAATAATGACCATTATTAGATATTAAAATCCCATCTGACCATTGGTACAGTGGTTATGGCACCGGTCCTTTAACCGAAGGGTTTCGGGTTCAAAGCCCGGCCAGATCACTATAAAAATTTAATTCAATATTATATAACTTAATATACAATACTAATACATTATACAAGTAATTTTCAAATATTCATAAAATTCGATATTAAAAAAAACTAAAAAAAAAATAAATAATTTTATATGTAAAATGATAAATTAAAATTCCGTATGAAAGATATTCCTGTAAAATGATATTTTTTCTGGTTTTTCCACCCTTTGTTTATACAGGCAGTGCATTTTAGTTACGTTCAAATTGGACTCTAAATACATTTGGGAAGTACTAGCTCGACAATAATGTGATGGCACTTTTGGAAAACTTTTCATGTGTTCACATGTTTCATTTACTTTTTCAATTGGATTTCTTTTTATTTCGTCCTATTAAAATGATAATGGCCTTCCGTATTCGTTAATATTTTCAAAACAATGGTAAATTCGCTTTTTGCCTATCGCCAGCGTATTTAAAAAAGATGTTCGACAGACTCGATGAATGTATTGTAATTCATAAAATTAACAGTATATAATTAAAAATTTTTTGCTGGTGTATTGCTTTTAGAGTTTTAGAGCCCCTGATAAACTTCAAAAACTACTGAAAATAATAACGCGAAAACACACGTGTTACGAGTATTATTTTTGTAAAATAATAACGCGTCTATTTTCGTAAAAGTTTTTGAACATATATAAAAACATTTTATTGTACTCGCAGGATCGTTTTTATCTTCTTGGCTGGTATAGAAATTTTTTTATAAGTTAAATATGATTTACCAGTTTCTATCAAATTTTCATTGACATTGCTTTTCCAATTTTCCAGTATGTCCTTGTCGTTTACCTGATATTTTTGTTATATTTCCATACTGTGAAGAACAATATATTTATTGAAGGCGAAAAAAGTGTATTAATATTAATGTAACGTAGCGGAAGAATTGTAATCCGTTGGATGTGTTCTTAAATTCAAAACTGTTAACGAAATAATCGTCATAATTGTTGGAAGTACATTAGATGAATAGTTATTATCTGCAAAAGTGTAATATTATTACATTATAAAGCTAATTATAGTTATGAGAAAAATTATGTTGTATGAAAACATGAGTGTGCAGAAATTTTCTATTAGGTTTTATTGGATTCCTTTATTGGAGTTCTATTAGCTTCTATTGGAGTAAATCAGCCACCTAGTTAAAACTATGTGACACAATGAATCATAGGGCTAGTACATGACATAATCTATGATGTCATGCACTAGCCTTATGCTCCTCCTAGGAGTGGAAAAGAAATAAAAAAGAGTGAATATTAAACTGTAACTAAAATACTAAAATTATTGATCATCTTTATTATCACCAAATTTTATTTCAAATTTTTATTTTATATTTTATTCTGATACATATAATTTTTCGTACATTAAAATTACTGTACTTATACTCGTATTCAAACTTCGAAAAGATGTTATGGAAAAAAAAAATATTTTATTAAATTTTTTTCATTTTTTTACAAAAATTTAAAACGAAGTTTTTCTATAAAATTAAATTATTTAAAATATTTTCAATTAAAAAATTTAAAACTTACCTGCTGTTGAAGTATCAGACATATTCTTTGTTCCGTAATTGTGATCACGATATATGTGGTCGGCTATTGAAATTATATTAATAAATAAAACTTAAATAAATGAAATTTAAATCACCTGAGAAATCACATTAAGATAATGACATTTATGTTTCTTTATCGCCGTCAAATATTCCATTTTGCATTCTGCAAAAAAAAATTATTTACTTTTTATACACTGCACTTGGGGAAGGGTATATTAACTTTTTTATGGAGTTTTGTAACTACTTGAAGGAGTCATTAGCGGTGTGGACACATAATATATCTTGCTCAGCGTAAAATTCTGCGTTAATTTAGACATGTCCGTCCGTCCGTCCGATCGCACGATAACTCAAAAACGAATAATGACACCAAACCGACACCAAACTTTCACAAGTTGTTTCTTTTGTGACAAGGACGAACCATATTGTAATTGTACTAATTCGAACAACGCGTTCGGGTAGCTGCATACAACTCAAAGAGTTTAATTTAAACATTTCCAAAACTAATACAGGTATAACTATAAAATTTTTTACACATGTGTCCAATTATGTACATATATTCTACACATTTTCTAAAAATTTTAATGGGATAGCTGCACCGGTTCCGGTGGCTGCGGTGGTTCCGGTGAGCTTATACAATTTTTATATTCGGCAAAATAATAAAGTCAGATTCATGACACTCGGCAGTTGTGTGTCCAATTATAGGTCAGACATATCTGTGAAGTTTCTATAGAATGGTTTCACAGGTTCGAGTAATTACTATACAACAACGAAATGTGTAGGGTATAATTCAATCGGTTTATACCGACTGAAACGTTTTTACTTGTTTTTTTGTAATTTTAATTTTAATTTTTATTTACCTTAACAAAGTTGGATATACCTCCGGAACAAAAAGAAATAGAGGGTTGTGGGTTAGATCATAAGAAAAAGCATTTTTCAAAACCTAAGAATCTATTCATAAGTAAAAAAATCTGATGTAGTCAGCACATAACCGACCGCAATGTGTGTTGTCTAGTTAAGTGAAAATGTTATTACATTGCGGTCGGTAAAAAATGATTTTTTTAAATCTTCTACAAGTCAGTCAAATAAACAAAATTATGTCTAAATTCGCACATATTGCAAACTAACTATAAACAAGTTTTTTCACAGAATTTTAATTTAAAATGATTTGCAACAAGTTCTAATATGTTTAATTAGAACTATTTTTCTAATTAGGGAAACATTTAAAATGCAAAACATATTTTAGGTTTTGTTAGAGAATGAAAATGCATTTAAAATGAAAATGCATGAAAATGCATCATATATAATACAATACCAGTTATTATCTGAAATAATCAATTGGAATACTCGTATTACTACGGGGCGAATTTCAATCAACGCATTTTGTTTAAATTTAATATTTAAAGTCAAGATAATATTATACATATACAACTACTTCTGAGGTGTCAAAGGGTAAGGGTACTTCTAGAAGGGCTAGAGACCTGAGACAAAAGGCATTATATAGGGTCCTGCCTCTAGGGTCCCAGAAAAATCTGACATTGGAACTTTTTAACCCCGAAAGATTTTCTGAAAAAAATTTTGTGTAACAAAAGCACGTTTTTCTTTTATACTTTATATTATAAGAAGCACAAACCAAGAAACTCAAACCGAGAAATAAATATTATTCGAAAATATAATGATTTCACATATATTTAGTTCGAAAAATCGAAATAAGCTGTAATAAATGTCAGCTTTTATCAGACTTCTGATCCAAATACAAATGTGCTTGAGTTTTAGTAGCGAATTATTTTATCCGTATACAGTAATTAATCGCTTAAAGTGCTTACTACCAAATAATAATATACGATTTTATGCGACATAACTTAAAGCGAGGTTCTTAAAAATAAATTACTCAAAATATATTACATCTGAAAGGACCTAATTATTTGATTAATTAAGTAGTTTTTTGTAACTATTTTTAAGAACATTTCTTATTTTAAGAATTATCTATTATTTATTAGGAAAAAAACGTATCTATATGCATATTAAGGGTGGTTTATGAAGAAAAAATGAAAAACTTAAAATATCTCACACACAGAATGGAACACAATTTCAAAGCTGCAGGCATAATACTTGCAAAGTTTGCAATGCATGCACGACTAGTTAAATAATGAATTTATAAAGTTTTTGGAAAAATCAGGGGTCAGAGATCGAAATTTCGCTAAGGTATTTTACAGTTTTTACTGTATCTATTAAACTAATCAAAGGAATTCCTTAAGAAGAGAACTAATAAAGATAATGGAACTAATTAACCTCTACTAAGAGTTAAATTTATATTATGAATTTTACTAATACAACATCATAGTTGCGAAATTAATAAGTAATGTGCTTAATACACTTAATATTTTAACTTAATGGAAATTTCTTCATGCAACTGCAGAACAGATGAATGACGTAATCAAAGGAACGAGTTAAAGGCAGAAAAATTAATTAAAAAATTTTTCTCCTCGAACCAGTGACCTACCGCTTTCTAGGCGCACGCTCTACCAACTGAGCTACAGAGGCATGAAGAAATTGCCGACGAAATGTTCTCTACATTGCTTTATACTGTAATTCACATGATTACTAAGTATTTGTTTTGTTTACATTGACTGCTACATACAATCTATTTAAGTTAAATTTATATTATTGTGGGTATGTCAACTAGTAGCTCCCTTAAAATTGGAAAAAAATGCTTAAACAGCATTTTCATAATCTTCTGTTAAGCTTTCTATAAAATAAGCAATACATATTGCGGTTATTCATATTATGCAAACCACATCCGGTTCATAATTTCTGATCAAATATGTTGGATTGGAACTGTTAACAATTTCAACATTTTTATTCTAGTTTTGGCAAAGCGTGGCGATTTATTGCAAAATTACCAATATTGTTAAGCACGATTAAATGAAAATAAAAAATTTTATAGTTTTGAAACTGAAACTTGTAACTCTGATTTGAATTCAGCTATTTAAATAGCATAATATTTCAATTTTAATTTTTTTTTCTAATTTTTTATAAAAAAAGAAAAAATATTTCATCGTAAGTATAACCAAACTTAAATATTATTCCACTTTGTTTAGAAATTTTAACTTACAACACAAAGCGTACAAAGAATTTGAAGCTTTGGCCTTGGACTCTAATTTTCAAAATCTTCAAAAATTTATTATTCGTTAAAGGACTTTATATTCTTCTTGTTTAACATTTAATTATAAAGCGCTTAGACATTTTAATTTCCGTTTCTTTTTTACAGACCGTGGTGTTTATACAATAGGTAGGTTATGTGATGGCAAGAAATTTTGCATATCGAGTTTTCGGTGGGAATGCACTTCGCCATAAAAGGGAAGTGTAAATAAACTATTCTTAGCAACCTGTCGGTCTGTCGGTCTGTGTGTGTACGCGTGTATCTCAAGTTCGGCTGAACCGATTTTTATGAAATTTTACGTGTAAGTTTATTTCGACTGTGGCACGGATTGATCAACTTTTGGGATATATCAGGCCTCAGGAACTGTACTTTTTAGCGGGCCTGTTTTACATTTTTGACCATTTTGAAGAAAAAATTCAATTGATTTACTTGAAATTTCATATATAAGCTTTGGTTGACCGTCTACGAAAACTCCAAACTTTTGGAATTAATCAGGCATCAGCAACTGCACGTTTACTACGGGCCATAGACACATTTTTGCGTATATAAAGAGAAATAATCAACCGATTTCATTGAAATTTAATATTTAAATTCCTCGTATTAAAACAAGGAACATATAAATTTTTTGGAAAGATCAGGGCTCGAAAACTGATCTGCAGGCCGATTTTACATTCTTCACTACATCTACGGAACGAATTGATGGAATTTCTTGAAATTTCATATTTGAGTTCTGGTTGTTAACGGAACTAACGGGCGACCATTTCAGGGAATTCGGGTAGCACAAAGCGAAACTATACTAACAGTCAAATTTTTATGTTTCTAGGTATGTTAACTATAAGCTTACAAATGCTCCGAAAATTGAAAAGAAGCATTTAACAGACATTTTTATAATATTCCGTAGCACTTTCACTTAACAATGTGGTCAATGTGCGGACCACATACAATGTGGTCGGTTATGTGCGGACCACATCAGATTTTTTTCTTTCTTTTCTCTTATACAACTATCTTTGGTTAATTTATGTTCATAGCTACTTATGAAGTAGAGGCGAACGCCAAAAAAGAACTATTCATTGTAGAGTTCTTTAAAGATCTATATACATATGAACGCTTTTTGCTTAAAAAGTATTACTTTTATGTAAATACCTTTTATATTCTAGCATGATAACACATTCAATCTACATAAGTAACTGTTAGTTATGTGTATATGTATTATGTATGTATGTAAGTTCAGTTAAGTTGATTGCTTCATAGTCGAAATGAGAAATTTTTAACACGTAATTCAAGTATAATACGCAGCAGCAAACAATTTTAATAGTGCTTGAAATTTCCTAACAGTCAAAAAATATCTTAGTTTTTCTTAATGTTACTCAAAAAATATTTTAGTTTTTGTTTATGTTCTAAAATAAACAAAACTTACTCAATCGCAAAATGTAAAAGATAATGTTAAACAAATTTGATTAAATATTGCCATATTCCATATTCAAAAATTTTCGATATTTTTTCTTCAAAATTTAAGTAAAAGTTTAAAATTTAACACATAATTTTAAAAATATATATAAAACGAGAAAAAAATAAAGTTGAGCATGTCAACAATGTAATATCCGTACAAATTTGTTATCCTATGTGCGAGTAAATATGCCATAGCTGACTATGTGACAAACTGTGGCTTCCAGTTGCCATATTACCATATTAGTATCATATATTGGGACGGATTAAAGCCGGACAGCCACAGCTAAATCGACTCGGAATTCGACGCTGATCAAAAACATTTGCTTGAGTCTATATCTCATTCCATTTTCTCTTAGCGTTACAAAGGGTAAGGCAAATTTTGTATACCCTTCAAACATAAGTTCATACAAAATTGATTGGGCGCACTGTTTTATTAAATCTAAAAATTTTTTTTCAGTACAAAATCTCATGGACTTGCAAACAAAATAAACAGAAGTTCATACACCGGTTTGGTGTATATAGTTTTCCATTTATTTGTAGAAACCCGTTTCTATTTTCGAAAAAAAAATTTTATGCTCATAAAAAAATAATACAGCTAAAAGCTAAGAATTACAGAAACAAGTTGAATACTGTTTTTCCTAACGGAAATCGTGAATATACCAGTGTTAAATTACAACAACTGCTACTTCTACCTAAAGTAAAAAATAAGCACAAAAATACTTAAGTATTTTTAATAAGAAGAAATAAAACAATAAATTTTTAAAAGTTTAAATTTATTTACAGATAGAATTATTTACAGATTAGACTTATATTTATTAACATTATTCGCTTTGAAAACTACACATTTTGAAGTGATTTGACTAAGTTGAATTAACAAAAGTGTTGCATAAAATAATTGAAACGTCTTTTTAACACTTCTTTTCAATATTGAGGCAGTAAGTAAACTTTTACTTAACATACCTAGAAAAACATAGATTTGGCTCGTAATAAAATTTTGTTTCGAGTCACCCGACTTCCCTGAAAAGTTCACCAAATTTGTTTCGGTAACAACCAGAACTCAAGCATTAAATTTCAAGAAATTCCTTCAATAAATTTCGTAGATGTGGTAAAAAAAGTAAAATCGGTCCGAGGCCTGATATATCCCAAAAGTTGATCAATCCTACATTTAGCCAAAATAAACTCAATTATAGCATTTCATCAAAACCAGTTCAGTCAAACTTGAAATACACGCGTGCACACACAGACCTATTAACAGAAAAGCCGACATCCAATATTTAGTGCCATCACACAACCTCTCTTAATGTATAGAATGCGGTCGGTAAAAATATATCATACACATATAATATTTCAATAGTTTTAAATGTTTTAACAAGTAGACTTTTTAATCTAACTTTAAAAAACTTGTTTAAATTTTGAGATTTGTCTTGTTTTTCTTCTATGACTTTTTCCGACATTTTGTTTCCTTTTTTACGATAACATTTAAATTATGTTTGTGTATTTTTACCGTCTCACTTCAAATTTTTCTCGGAAAATAAATTTAATTTTGATTATACCCAGGATACACCACACTTTTTTTCATTTCCATCCTAGGATTAGATTATTTCGTTTCACACACAGAATGGTGAATTAAATTCTCTATGTGCATTAGTCGATTTAAAAAAACTAAAGTTGGGTCAAACCAACGGTTTCTATTGTAGCACTTTTCCCTTCAACAAGTGAAAATACTGCGTTGAAAAACAATCTATGTGTATGTACTGCACTATTAAAATTATTTTCATTCATATACGAAACTATTTTTAGGACGAACGACTTGTGCAGTCCTTGAAATTAAACAAAAATAAATTTTCAGAGGGGTTAGCATATGCTCGATTTTGAGGGTTAATTGTGTGAGTTAAGAAAAATAATTATGTTTTTTAATGGCATAGAGTATACCGTTAGCTTTCAGCGTTTATACAAATTAGAAAAAGTTTGTGGTTTCGGAAATAAAGGATGCCAATTATTCAAATTTTACAAATTTCGAGAGCTGATAGCTTGAGAGGGGTTCAGATGGAAAAAAAAGGTCTGCTAAAATTTCATACTCCTGTAACGTACGGTGTAGAAGAAACACGGTATCAGAAATTTGGAAAAAATGGGTTTTAGATAACGGTAAATTTTAACGGCCATTTTGTTTTTTTAAAGTTCACAAATGGTATGCCGCATTAGAGGAAGCCACTATTTCTCTGCTTTTACAAAATTTGTAAAAGCAGAGAAATAGCATATACCATGTATACCATGTACTTGAACCTATCAAACAACTTTGTTGTAAACTATGATTGTAAACACAACTTCCAAGTTTCATGAACGTTATTTTCATGCCATGAACTTTATTATTTTTTCGAATATTTGTGTGACAGCTACCGAAACCTCTCAAGCCAATCCATCAAAACTTCAGGGATATTATCTGACCTAAAATTGGACACAACCGCAAATTTCATGAATTAATTTTATAAATATCCCAAATAATTCAAATTAGCTTTTGGAGTTGTATGGCAGCTACCCGAATCTGTCAAGTCAGTCATTCTAACAAAAATTCAGGAATAAATGACCTACAATTGGACACACGACTACCAAATTTTATGAATCTGAGTTTATTATGTTTCCAAATATTTAAAATTAGCTTTTGGAGTTGTATCGCAGCTACCCGAACCAGTATATCCATTTAACTAAAATTTTCAGGACATATATAAAGGTTAATTGGACACATGTTTGCAAAATTTGATATTAATATCTGTATTAGTTTTTCAAATATTTAAAACAACCTCTTTGAGGTGTATGACGGTTACCCGAACCAGTTGTCCGAATTGGTTCAACTACAATAACAGCCATCCCTGGCAGAAACGAAACAACTTGTAAAAGTTTGGTGCCGATCGCTTTATTCTTTTTTGAGTTCTAGTGCGGTCGGGCGGACAGACGTCAATGGATGGACATAGCTAGTTCAACGCAGAATTTTAGGCTGAGAAATTATATATATAGATGTCCATTCCGAAAACGACTCTTTTACAGTGATTACAAACTCCACATCAAAGTGATCAAACCTTTCACGAAGGTGCTGGGTAAACAAAACTGAACATAAGATGTAATAAAGTTGGGTCAAACCAATGGTTTGTAATGTAGCACTTGCACCTTCAACGAGTGAAAATACTGCTTTTAAAAACAATTTACTTATGTACTGCATTATTGAAATTATTTTCATTCATACACGAATATATTTCAAAAATTGCATACCTTTAAGATGAGCAATGTAAGCAATCTTTGAAATAAAATAAAATAAGTTTGAAAAAGGCGTTAACATAATGTTCGAATTAAAATGTTAATTATGTGAGTTAGATTGTAGATTGTAGATTCTAAGGGAACTGAGTGGGGACAGGAGCATCCCCCCAAGCCACCGCAGCCATTTTTGACTTATTGTAGCCACCCCACCCTCCCGTCTATAATATCCCCGTCCCAATCACAAAGCCGGAGATATCCCTAAGGGAGTTGGACAATAGTTCCCGAACACTTAGGAACCCATGTCCAAGACAATTGCGGCGCCGAACAGCCAGTGCCGGACAGTCGCAGAGAATGTGCACGGCGGTCTCATCGCCACCCCCACAAAATCTGCACAGGGGGGAGCCCGACTTCCCCAGCCTGTGCAGGTGGTATTTCACCGGGCAGTGCCCCGTGAAGAAATTCGCAATAGTGCGAACCCGGCTCCTGCTCATCCCCAGCAACTCCGCAGCGAATCCGCCGGAGCACGCCGGAACAAACACCTTCGCATGACGGCACCCTTTCGTGTCCCCCCAGTGACGACTGCATTCCGCCGCGAGTAGGCAGGCAAGCCTGGCCCCCACGGCGGAAGAAGGCAGACCACAGAAAGGCAGCGGCTGCACAAAGGCAGCCCCAGATCCCCTCCGAGCCAACTCATCGGCAACTTCGTTGCCCGCATGGCCACTATGGCCCGGCACCCAAATGAGCATCACCCTGTTTTCCGATGCCAATTCCATAAGTGCAGCAAGGCAGCTCCAGACCAGCTTGGATGTAACCTGAGCTGAACGGAGCGCCAGCAGTGCAGCCCTGCTGTCTGAGAACACATAGATGGTGCGGTTTCTATACCCCCTTTCCAAATTGATTCTCAGACAGATCTCTATTGCATGTATTTCGGCCTGGAACACTGTGCAATACGGGTCAAGGGTTGCATATACACGCGTGTCCGGGCGGACACCGTATACGCCCGAGCCCACACCCGACTCCGTTTTGGATCCGTCCGCATACCACACGCTCGAACCCGACCTAAGTACCGGACCACCCCGATCCCACGTCCATCGATCAGGAAACAGAACCCCATACCTGTGGTCGAAGTTGTACCGCGGCAGACAGGTATCTGACATGGTTATCCTTAGAATCGGATCGCCCTCAATGAAGTCTCTGTGAGTTCTGTGGGCCAACTTTAGCCCTGCCCCGTCCTCGCCAGAGAGAAGTCGGTAAGTCACCAGCCGAGCTTCCTTCAATATATGGAGGTGCAGTGGCGGCAATCCGATCATCACCTCCAATGCAGCGGTGGGAGCCGTCCGCATCGCCCCGGTCACTCCCAGGCAGGCCAGCCTCTGTAGCTTTTCCAGCTTGGCCCGCACACCCGCCTGCTGAGCTTTACGGCACCATACAATCGACGCATAGGTGACGATGGGCCTAGCAAGGGCCGTATATAGCCACAGTGCTATTCTGGGACCAATTCCCCAGGTCCCCCCGATGAAGCTCCTACACGTCCACAAGGCCGCCGTAGCTCTCCCGATAACTCTATCGATATGGGTATTCCAAGAGAGACGATCATCCAGGGTTACCCCCAGATACTTCACCTCCCTCGAGTAACTGATACGTTCACCAAACAGAATTGGGCTCGTTAATCTGTCCCTGCTTCTGCGTCTGGTGAAGGCGACCAAAGTGCTCTTGCTTGGATTTATATTTAACTCAACGCCTTTGCACCACCTTTCCACAACACGTAAATTTTGCTGTAGAAGATCAGAAATAGTGCTCTCAAATTTTCCCCGCACGACGAAGGCCACATCGTCAGCGTATCCCCAGACACGCGCCCCGGAGCCCCTGAGAGCAGCTATTAGATCATCCACTACAATGGACCACAGGAGGGGCGAAAGAACCCCGCCCTGCGGACATCCTTTTGCAGCGGAGATGAAGAGTATATCGTCAGCTATGGTGGACTTAATAATCCTATCCTGTAGCATCCGATTGACCCATCTGCTAGTCGTCGCATCAATCCCTCGTTTGTGCAACGACTCACAGATGACATGATATGGGGTGTTGTCAAAAGCTCCCTCTATATCAAGGAAGCAGCCAACTGCTACCTCCCGCACTTCCAGTGAGTTTTCAAGGACCCCCACCAGACTCTGCAGAGCGAGTACAGTAGACCTTCCCGACTGATAGGCGTATTGAGATTCATGCAAGGGATTGCTTCCCAGTGCACCGTCCCGTATAAATCTATCAATCACTTTTTCCATTGCTTTCAATAGAAAAGAAGTAAGGCTGATTGGACGGAAAGACCTTGGGTGGTTGCTTGGTCGCTTACCCACCTTCGGAATATACGTCACTTTAGCCACCCTCCATGCCTGAGGGATGTAACCCCACGCATAGCTGGCGCGAAAAATTCCCAACAGTGCTCTAGCGATATGTTGGAAGCCCCTCTGCAAAAATGCAGGATATATCCCGTCATCACCTGGAGATTTGAAGGGCCTGAAAGAGAAAACAGCCCATCTAATCCTGCCCATCGTGAAGACTAGACGGGATCGTTGCCAGTCATCCCTCCTGGGCCAGGGTGCCCCCGGTTCGATGACTGCATTTGAGTGATTCCGAAGAATCTCCGAGTCAGGAAAGTGCGTTGACGCCATAAGCTCCAACGTCTGCCTTCCGTTCTCAGTCATGGAGCCATCAGGACGTTCCATTAGGCCCAACCTACTAGCATACTTTTTGGAAAGCACCCTGTGAAGACGCGCACTGCTGGGGAGTTCATCAATGCCCTTGCAGAACGCCCTCCACGAGATTCTCTTCGCTTTCCTAATTTCTTTATTGTATTTTGTGAGTGAGTCCTTATACTCTTCCCACGAACCTGACGCCTTGGCCTTATTGAATAGCTTTCTGGTCTTTAGTCTAAGCCTTGAAAGCTCTTCATTCCAACACGGGCACTTCCTATTGCTCCGCCTCGGCTTAGCACGGCAGCTCCCGTGATAGGCATTAGTAATAGCCGCCGTCAGGGCCTCGCTGGCCAGTTCGATATCCATCACCGTTCTGACAGAAGCAGGAACGGATCTAATCCCATCCATGAGGAGCGTTTCGAATTAACTCCAATCTGTGGATTGGGGCACCCGATATATTTCTTCTGCCAAGCCCCCGGAGACCATGATATCAAACCTAATCTGCCTATGATCGGACATGGATGTCTCATTTGAGACATGCCATCCACCAATCCTACTGCCGATAAATTCAGTGCAAAGGGTGATGTCAAGGACCTCTTCCCTAATTGCATTTATGAATGTCGGCCTATTGCCTTCATTCATAATCATTAATTTATTGCTATATATAAATTCAAGTAGGCACTCACCTCTTTTGTTTATATTGCTGCTTCCCCAGACGGTGTGGTGGGCATTGGCATCACTTCCTATTATAAGTTGGAAGTTACTCCTTCCACAAAAGTCCACTAGATCCTTCAGTTGCTCGTCCGGGTGGGCACAGTCCCCCGGGAGGTAGGATGAGCACACAATGAACTCTGTCCAGCCCCCGCAGGACTTCACCTTCACCAACGCAGCTACCTGATCCTTAGAACAGTAATCTGGAATGGGAAAATACGTTAGCTTTTTACTAAACAAGATGCAAGCCCTAGGCCTGCCCCCAGTTGTATTATCATACAATAGCTCACCTGTTAGGCCCTTAACCTGATCCTTCACTATGTAAGGCTCTTGGATAAGGGCGATATCGAGGTGATCCTTCATAAATCTATGAGCCAGAACATCAGTAGATGCCCTAGCATGCTGTAGATTTATTTGGATGCACCTCACAGCCATATTATTTCCTCCGGCTCTTGTCTATGGGCTTTGGCCCTTTAGGCAAAGGCTTTACATGAGCCTTACCTCCCATTTTCGCCTTTTTACACATCTTGGTGGGCGCCTGCCCTGCCACAGCCTCTTTTGCCGCCCCAGGTGCCACGCTGGCCCCTCCAACAGCAGATACCGAAGCATTTCCGGGCTTCCCAATGGGCTTGAGCCCTTTTGGTTCCCCCGGGACGCTTGTATTTGGCGTGCTGGTCGATGGTCCTTCCGTTTCCCTTGCCGCCATTTTCGGAGCGACTTCAGACTTTCCAATGAGTTTTGGCTCTTTTGGTTGGCCTGAAGTGCTCGTCGTTGTCGTTGTCGCGGTGGGCACTGGTTTTTTATTTTGTCCTGCCCTGCCGCCAGCACCTTGAGAGGATTTTCTTCCTTTAACCCGAACGGTAACACGGAAGAAATTCAGGAAAAGTCGGAACTCCGCTTTCCGTAGATCTTCCAATCCGGAATCATCCACGGAAAAGGTGATGGAGCAGCCCCCGTCCTTTCCCTTATCCATCCTCAGCACCCTCCAGGAACTTATCTTGAGGCTGGGATTTTGCTTCCCTATCCTACTTAGAAATTTGTCCCTGGAGAGACTGACGGTTGTCTCGTCCTTTGGTACGTAGGTGACGCAGACATGCTGTTTGGGCATGCTGCCGCCATCCAGTACCACGACATCGCAACCGTCCCAAGGCTTTATCTTCCTGCAGACACTGGTTATCCACTCCCTGGTGTTTTGATTGTTGCATGTTACGGATATCCATCCGTCCCTTTGCAACGCTGCAGTGAATTGTGGATGAGAGTCCACAACCCTATCCATTTCATCCATGATGGCTACTTTGATTTTCCCCATCTGGACTTCGGATAGCCTTTCCTCTGGATGCAGTCTATGAGTGATGGCCACCTTGACCTGTGCTACTGCATCCCGATAAGAAGTCATTTTCGGGTTTTGTTGAGGAATGTTCCCAGGGACCTTTTCCTCAACATTGCCCTTCATCGACCTCTTCTTTGAGGGCCCTGCATCAGGGGTGTTGCTTTCCGACCTTTCCCTCTTTTGGGGATGGTCGGCCACAACAACCGATCCGCAGGCCTTCAGCTTTTCCAGCCTTTCCTTCTCGTATCTGCGAGCTTCCTCTGGGGACATGCCATCCCTGATATAAGCCGCGATACGCCGCTTGGATGCACCAGAGAAATATTGTTTTTTTCCCCTGATGTCCAACCTTTTCAGGTCCTCCTCAGTTTTTTGGATAATAGGTCCAAGAGGATCCTGATTATCCGTCTCCATCGGAGGCGACGCCTTTTCCTCCACTGGCGTGAGAAGGAGTTCCTCCTCTGCGTCAGTTGAGAGAAGCTCTGGTTCCGAAGACCCTTGAGCACTAAGTGGTTGTATGTTGTCCTTAGTGTCGTTGTTGTTGTTGTCACTGTTGTTATTTGTCTTGTTGTTGTTGTTGTTGTTTTCCATTTCTGTCCCACGAGTAGCGCGGGAAAGTAAAGTCACCCATGGCAGAGCCCGGCATACCATGGGAAGGCTCATTTAAACTGGAGGGCGCCTGGTATCCAGAGTCCGCATACTAACGACTAAGCTCCCCCTTAGCCACGCAGTCATCGGCATATGCTGTTCCACCTTGACTTGGGACGCCTGTCGTCAGCTGACGTATAGATATAGGGCTGAAACTCACAAAGCAAGAGGCTCGCCGCGAGACATGACCACGACACGAACGTAACTTTGATCGTTTCAATCACCCCTTTATCCTCCGCCATTACCGGGGCCCACCACTAGGAGGTGACAGTGCGGTTTTGGGCCCCATTATGTGAGTTAAGAAAATTAATTATATTTTTTGGTGGTATAGCTTTTACCATTAGCTTTCTGCATTTATAGAAATTTGCAGTTTCGGAAATATGAGGCACCAAAAATTCAAATTTTCCTAAACTTCAAGATAACATGAGAAGGGTTGTAGGTTGAAAAAAAAATTTCTTCTACTTATATAAATTATTCATCAATATTTAAAGGCTTTTTAAATTTCAGACTTCTAATACAGTACGGTTTAGAAGAAAAAGAATATCAAGAATTCGAAAAATTTGGCTTAAGATAACGGTAAATTTTAGCAACACTTTCGTTTTTTTTACCGACCGTATTGTGTATACAATAGGTAGGTTATGTGATGGCAACAAATTTTGCATATCGAGTTTTCGGTGGGAATGCACTTCTCCATAGTAGGGAAGTGTAAATAAACTACACTTCCCGGCAGCCTGTCGGTCTGTGTGTGCACGCGTGTATCTCAAGTTCTGCTGAACCGATTTCGATGAAATTTTACGTGTCAGTTTATTACCACCATGGCACGGATTGATCAACTATTGGCATATATCAGGCCTCGGGAACTGCACTTTTTAGCGGGCCTGTTTTACATTTTTGAACATTTCGAAAAACATATTCAACCGATTTACTTGAAATTTCATATATAAGCTTTGTTTTATCGGCCGCGAAACCTCCTAACTTTTGGAAGAAATCAGGCATCAGCAACTGGACGTTTACTACGGGCCGAATATACATTTTTGCGTATATAAAGAGAAATAATCAACCGATTTCATTGAAATTTAATATTTAAATTCTTCGTATTAAAACAATGAACATATAAATTTTTTGGAAAGATCAGGGCTCGAAAACTGATCTGCGGGCCGATTTGACATTTTTCACCATATCTATGGAATTTTTCTAATCTAGTTTTTTTCACCATATCTATTTTGCTACCCGATGGAATTTCTTGAAATTTGATATTTAAGTTCTGGTTGTTAGCGAAACTAACTGGCGAGCATTTCCGAGAATTCGGGTAGTACAAAGCGAAACTCTACTAACAGCTAAATTTACATTTTTCTAGGTATGTTAACTATAAGCTTACTAATGTTCTAAAAATTGGAAAAAAATATTTAACATACATTTTTATAATATTCTGTAACACTTTCACTTAACTAGACAATACACATTGCGGTCAGTTATGTGCTGACCACATCAGATTTTTAATATTTAAATATGCTATGTCTTGGTAGAAAAACCCCCAAAACAAAATTTGAAAAATGTTAATGGTTTGCTTAAAATAAGTAGTCAAAAAATTGAATTTTTAGGTGTTTGAAGCTTTCAGAGACGGGAAGATAGGTAAAAATTTTCTTCTACGGAAATAAATATAGCATCTATGTACGTATGAAATTTCAGCTTTCTATCTGCAAGCGTGTAAAAGTTTTGTAAACAGACGGACACTCTTTTCATAATTTTTTTTGGAAATGTTCTAAAAATTACAAACGAAACGAGAAAATAAGCTTTTTTGAATAAAATGTTTTATGCAAATGTTTAATATTGCTATGTGAGTATATGCATATGAATATGTATTTCGTTATATCGTAAATAATAATAAATATACGTATACTTACAATGTAGAAAAATTCATAGATAATATTTTTTCTTAAATTTCATTTCTCACTTTCATAGAACCCATAATGAAACTCTACCTTCTCATTAAAAAAAACTATTTAACTAGTAATTTTGAACAATTTGAGCATATGTTAACTCTCACTTTACCTTTTTATATTTGATTGAGATAAAAAATGAATTATTTATAGCTAACTGTATATCTACCAAATATAAGTAAATTTTATATAAATATATATACGTATATATATATATATATATATATATATATATATATATATATATATATGTAGATATATATATATATATAATATATATATAAATTTTATATGTATATATATTCATACACATATATAAATATACGTGGGTTTTTTAATAAATGGGTATGAAAAAAACATGGTAAATTTATTTATTTCATTTAATAAAATACGGAAATATTTATTTTGAGAGGGTTGAAGGGTATACTTATATAGAAAATTAAAAAGATATAATAAAAAACAGAATAAAATCATAAGCAAGAAAAAACAAAAACCTTGGAACGAATGGTTGACAGGAGTTTCGGTTCTTGTTAAAATAAGTTAAATTAAGAGATTTAAAAATACATATCTACAAATACATATGTACATCAAAATACAAGCACTTTTATAATATGTATGTACCTACATATTTAGAATAAGATATTTTATATGTTTAATGATAGAGAAAAACATTTAATAAAGTAATTAAGGATATTTTTTCGCAATTTATTTGGAAAACACAAGAGGTATAGGTACGAACATAAATATAGCATGTTCAATGGTATAACGTAATGCAAACTGATTGCTTTAATTAGCTTAAAATTCTTTAATTTCAGTAACACTTTTTTAACTAAATTTAATTTATATAAATTTTCCTTGTTTAATTTTTAAATTCCTTTAAAATTTCAGTTGTACTTACTTAGCTTTTATAGAAATACACTTACCAAATATTTTCTACTTTCGGTATTCCACTTTTTTGTAAAACAAAAAAGATAACGAAAGAAAAAAATAAATTTTTCTTCATACAGTAAAATTATTTAATAATTACATTTTCTCATTTAAAGAAAAGGAGAACTAAATTCTTAGCAAAAACACACATTTATACTTCAAGTTTTCATACAAATTGTAATATTAACACCTTAACACGTATATACCAACATATTGCGTATCTATCTTGATGAAAACAGTTTTTCCCAAACGAATATTTACTGTAAACAATCTATGTTATAAATAATACCTTTTTCCAAATATTTTTCAATCATAGTTCCTATAGAATATTAAAAATTCCTGAATGTGTTGAAAAATTGAAAATAGTGGGTAAAATAGTTGCTTATAAATGTCTATATTACAAACAATATCACCATGCAAACAAACAAGTTACGAATTTTTGAATTTTATAAAAAAAAATATTTTTATTTCACCTTTAAAAAAGCGTTTGCATCGCGTTTATTTTTTAATTCACGAATTATATTAAAATTCTGAGCTATCAGTTCCAAAAAATTTTTAAGACTAAATTCTTAATCTAGATTAGGTTAGGTTAGGTTGTCGCGGGTCCCCGAAATGTACACATAGGCCAACTAGGCCCGTTATGGTACCGCTGAATCTCTTCCCTCCCGCTCCTCATCTGAACCAGCCCGAACCCTTTAAAAATCGGTTCCAATTCCTAACGCTTACATCCGCCAAGTCCATAGCATGCCCGAAGAAGTAAGGAATCTCTGCCTGGAGTTCGCCAGTGCCGGACATAAGCATAGAAGGTGGGTCACCGTTTCCTCCTCCCCCTCGTCACAGCAACTCCTACAAAGATCGTTTGCGGGGCGGCCCATTCTCCTTGCATGTTCGCCGATCAGACAATGGCCCGTCAGTACCCCTACCACAGCACTGATATCCTCCCTTCTGAGAGAGATCAGATCCCTTGTGTGACGTAAATCCAGCTTTGGCCACAAATTCCTTGTCGCGTTACACTTTGCTCTATAGATTATCTAAGGTTAGGTTCTTAGAGGCATGCCCAGATTCTCCTTTTCAGGTGGAATCTCCAGAGTAGTTCCATGCCTCGCAAGCTCGTCCGCCTTGCAATTACCCGGAACTCCACTGTGTCCGGGGACCCAGACCAAGTTTATTTCGAACTACCCCGCCATCTCGTTGAGAGACGATCTGCAGTCCCGGACCGTTCTAGACGTGGAGACCTCAGAGCCCAGTGTCCTTATCGCGGCCTGGCTGTCAGTGAAAATACTGACGCCACCAGTCTATACGACGTTGCACCCAACCCAGCACAGAGCTTTCTCAATTGCGGCCACCTCGGCCTGAAATACACTACAGTGATCCGGCAGACGGAAGGAGAGCTCAAAATCTAATTGCTCAGAATAAACTCCCCCACCCATCCTGCCATCGAGTTTGGATCCGCCCGTCGTCAGAACCTCCCTCGTTCAGCCAGGCTTCCCTAAGCGGAATCGAGGTCCCAAAGTTCCTCGTGAATGAGAGCACCGGGGGCACATAATCAGTTGGCCCCACAGCATGTCCACAATCCATGAGAATGGAAGTCGCTTGTCCCCTAGGGGCACAAGACCACTGAGATGCGGCCCGCAAGCGCACCGTAGATCCGCAGCCATTTGCCAACCCAGCACATCTAATGGCGGCAGATGGAAGAGAATAACGAGAGCCTGAGTAGGGGTGGAGCGTAAAACCCCACCAATACATACCATCAAGTAGCTCGGCACGGTCACTTGCCAAGACCCGCCGAAGTCTAGAGACCTCCGCAGTCTCTCCAATCCTGCCGCAAAACTCCCTCCAGGACGACCTCAAATTCAAAACGAATTCAAATTCTATATAGCGTTGGTCCGAAAAGGAATGCTCTTGCGATACTTTCCAGTTCGTAACCGAGCCAAAAATAATTTGTGAGGCAATGGTTATGTCTATAACCTCCTGCCTATTTTTAGTAACGAATGTGGGCTCTGAGCCTCTATTACATAGTGTGAGATTAGTACTCAAGGTAAAATCAAAAAGTGATTCACCTCTAGTGTTGGTACCCGAGCTTCCCCAGATCACGTGATGTGCGTTGGCATCGCTCGCAATGATGAGACCAGTGCCAAGAGACCGCGCCTTCTCCACCAGGTCTCTCACATTGCTAGGTGGAAACATCCCCTGGGAATAGGGGAGGTAATACTGAGGGAGGTAATACTGCTGTAAAGAGGCAAAAGAAAAGCATTTAAGTTACTTTTAATTAATATGTCTGATCTTACCTTTCCGTCGCTGTTGCTATAAAACAGCTTATAGTTCGGCCGCAGATCCTTCCACCCGCCAGCCAAGGTTTTGATCCAAAGCCTGGATCAGAACTATGTCTACTCCGCCCCTTTGTAGGCGGAGAAGGAGCGCAGCCGATGCCGCTTTAGAGAGATGGAGGTTGATCTGGATTATTTGAAGCATTACTGTTTTCGTCAACCTCCACCAATGTTTTCTCTGCATCGTCGCCGAGGTCCAGGTCTAGCAGGGGCCCCTCCAGGTCGAGATGAATGACGTCGTCGTCTGTCAGATCCGACCCATCCAGCATTTCTGCTTCTGATGTTCTGCCTTTGTGGTTTCCTCCCTGTTCTGGACAACTACAGGCTCCCGTTCCGGGACTAGCCCTTTGTCGTTCTCCGGCTTCTGGGTCCCCTCTACCTTAGCGTCCGTTTTGTACACCATTAGTGTTATAGAGGAAAACCCATAGTTGATCAAAAACCCCTGCTTCTCCAGAGAAGCCAGCGATTCTTTATTCAATATAACGAGGGCTTGTCTGTAGTCGCCCTTCTTATCTTTGGCCGCCCTCCAGTTGGCAGTTGGCAGGTTTGCGTTTCCCAGCTGGATCAACTTTAAGATTGTATCCATGTCTGACGGCTCAGCCGGAATCCAGGCACGAGCTCGTGGTCTGCTTGGGATATTTTCCTTTGCAACGACCGCGAGTCTCGCGCCGGGCCAGGTTTCTCCAATCCTCACTATTGCCTTCGTGTATAGGTCCAGGGACCTACTATCTGCACAGGCCACAAGTTTCACACAAAACTCTTAATATAAAGTCTACCTAATTTATAACAATAAATTTGCTTACTTATAGCAGATTGAACCTTATGTGATTATGAAAGATAATTAAAAAAGGAACCGATTGACTCATAATCTGGAGTAAAACAAATAGTAGTCTCATAATTATGGAAAAGGTGAGATAGGCGGTCATACCAAATTTATAAAAAGCAATTTGCAAAGCATATCTCGACTTAGGCGATTGGAAAATTACTTTTGCATTTTTGTTAAATTTAAGTCGACTTACACTGTTGTTGCAAAACTGAAGATATGGTTTTAGATAATATAACTTAAGTCAGGGATGGGGAACCTTTTCTCTATATAAGGCCAAATTTTAGTCAATGCAAAGTCAATCAGGCCGCAAAGTTTAAAAAAAGTCCAAAGGTTATAAATTTTTGCTTTGTGTAGGTTGATGAAAACAAAATTATGTCAGAATATAAAAAATAACATAAAACAATTTAAAAAATGAGAATAATTTTTTTTTTTGTTTTTTGTTTTTTATAATAATTTTAAGTTTGAGCTTCTTTTAAATTTTTGATTTTGATAGGATTCAAATATCAATATGTGTTTGTTTTCAAACAATAAATAAATTTTGAACTCAAACAAATGTGTGAAAGCATTTTTTTTAAAATTATTGAAAAAGTTTACTAGCATGGCATACAATTATTCTGAAAGAAGCCCGGACATAGGATTCAAATATTAATATGGGTTTGTTTTCAAACAAATATGTATGTAAATTTTGAATTCAAACGTTGTTAGAAATTTCATGGCTTTGAATTTTCCAATTTTTAGTTTTCAAATTTGAAAGTTTATGTGCACGGTTTATTTTTCTAAATGTTTGATTTGTTTTCGAAAATTTGGCAGCAAAATTTTAATTTTTAAGAAATATAAGAAATAAATTTTTTAAGGACAAAGGCCACTAAAAAACAGTTAAAAGGCCGCATGCGGCCTTAAGGCCGCAGGTTCCCCATGCCTGACTTAAGTTATACTGAAAAGGGAAGAAATATGTATTTTATTTTACGTTGTTTGATTTTTAACATTTTTTATCAAATCAAATAATTGTCATAAAAACATAAATTGATGTAAGAAATGAATAAACTTCAAGTAAAAATTATTTCTAAAAATTTAAAAATAATTGTTTCATTAAATTTAAAAAGGGTGACAGTATTTTTTATTCTCTCTCGGATTCTCCGACTAAATATGGATGAGTATCTGCTAAATCTCCAGTCTTAATCGTTTTGTAAAATTTGTGAACCAAAGAATCAATAAATTGCATCAAGAACTCTAAGTTTTTCTTTTTTGGGACTAATTTTCTCTTCTTATTCAATTCGGAATATAGCTTGAAAATCTAATTAGTTAACACCTCGTCTTAAAATATAAAAAAAGTGTTGTTTGTATAAACTGTTTTTGTAAAATATTTTTGGGAATTCAATTTTTTAAAATCTGTGGGGTGGCTCTTTCCGCTACCATCTGACCATTGGTGCAGTGGTTATGGCACCGGTCCTTTAACCGAAGGGTCTCGGGTTCAAACCCCGGTCAGGTCACTATAAAAATTATATTCAATATTATTATAACTTAATATACAATACTAATAAAAATATTATACAAGTAATTTTCAAATATTCCTAATATTCGATATTAAAAAAAAACTAAGAAAAATAAATAGTAAATATTAATAACCTCAAATAATTAATATATAAATAAAAACTACGGCAGGCTAGTCACCTACCTAGTTAAACCCTATGACGCTATGAAACTAGTGCATGAGAAATCATGCACTAGCCCTATGCTCCTTCTAGGAGTGAACAAAGAAAAAAAAAAAAAAACTTCCGCTACAATCATTTCAGTTCTCCTTGCAAGTTCCAAAATTTTTAACGTACATTTATTAAGCGTGGATAAAGTTTATGTTGGATAATTTTTGCATTATTTAACAATTTCCAACATTAGCACATTTAAAAACAATAATAAATGTCTCTGTAAAAAATACTTCCTTCGAAATAACAAAAGTATAATAAATATTTGAAAATCGAAGAAATTTAATCTCACGGAAATGAGTAATAAAAAGTATAACAGAATATTGTTATTCCAGATTGTACCAAATTTATTTATTGAAAACCCTTGCAAATTATAGAAATTTGAATTTCCTAACAAAATGTGTATCACTAGTGTATAATAAAAGTGTTTGTAATAAAATTATTAAAATAAAAACTCTTGTTAAACTCAAAAATTTGATCTTCCTAATAACATGTGTTTTCCTGACCATTGGTGGAGTGGTTATGGCACCGGCCCTTTAACCGAAGGGTCTGGGGTTCAAACCCATGTCAGGTCACTATAAAAATTATATTCAATATTATATAACTTAATATGCAATACTAATAAATATTATACAAAGTAATTTTCAAATATTCATAATATTCGATACTAAAGACTAAGAAAAATAAACAGTAAATATTAATAAACTGAAATATTTAATATAAATAAAAACTACGGTAGGCTAGTCACCTACCTAGCTAACCCTCTATGACTATAGAAACTAGGACATGATAGATATCATGAACTAGCCCTATACTCCTCCTAGGAGTGAAGAAGAAAAAAAAAATAACATGTGTTTTATAAGGGTGTAATAAAACAGCATTTTGTTTAATAATACAATCAGACCACAAAGGCAAAACAATCATCAATCAGGTCGATGGCAAAGTTTCATTTTTACATGGGAACTCTTTTGACCGAAAAAAATGACGTTTAAGGTTATTTGTTATATAAAAGAATTCAAAATTTAAACGGGGGATATTTGGGTAATTAGAGTATTAATAATACAGGTAACTTGTGCAGATGTTTTATATTTTGGGTTAAAAAATATTTGAACCTGCCTATTTTACCTGTTGCTGAATGTAAGATTTAATTTTAACTATAAAGTGAACAAGTTTTAAACTATGGACATAAGCTACGTACACTATATATCACATAAAATCATATGTTAAGTGTTATAAAATATTTTTTATTATAAAAAATTAAAAAATATTCTATACTGATCATGTATTATTTCGAACACTAAACGCTTAATTTTGACGTTTTGTTTTTATTTGTACGCGTTATAAAAACCTTACTCAACATAAGAAACCTTATGGTCTATGGAATATAATAGTATTTGCAATAATGCCTAACTCGAGATGAGTTTAAACAAACAACAATTATTATTATTTTACACAAATTGCTTATATCGAGTTAGTATTTGAATAAACTCAAAATTAATTTTGCAACAAAAGTTTAACTCGATATAAGCGGTTATAAAAATTCATACATACGTATATAAAAAAAATGTCACTAATTTTGATCTGCAACAATAGCCTATTTGGAAATAAGTGGTTTGTCAAAAATATAAGACGTTTTCTGCTCTTAACTCGATTTAGGTGATTAATGCAAGTCCACATAGTTAGAAATAACTAGAACACATAGAATTCGACAATAACTCGGGCTACAACAGTCGTAGAACCACCAAATTTTGGGAGCATATGAAACTCAAAACGGAGAATTCACTGGTAAACATATCACTGATTTTATTGTTTAGAACACCAAAAATGGATAAAATTTTGGTCTGGAACTAGTTGTCAAAACTCAATAGTTTCCGAGATACAGGGATTTTGATGAATTTTCACGAAATTTTTTACTTGCCCAAGCTTTTTTGTTTATAACATTGACTTGCGAAAATGAACAGTTTTTCAAAGGGTTAGTAAAGGGCTTAAAAGCAACATATTATTTGATTTTATATTCTATGTACTTTTAGATTACCAAGCATTCGAAGTTTGAAAAAACCCCAATTTTTTCCATTTTGTATTATTATAATTTTATTACAGAAAAATAATTACAGAATTTTGACAACTTTCTTAAGCTTTACTTTAGGTTCTTAAACTTTAAAAAATCTTTTACAATACAAGACATATAGCACAAAAACCATTTCTATGTCAAAATTTTAAGGGCCCTAATAAAATGTAAAAAATCGAAAAATTGTCACTAATTTTGATTTTTATTGATTCTAAGTGGTATATTTATCAACTGTAACTAATTTTTGATCACAATAGTCACTTTGTTTAGAACCGTTATTTTTGTAAAAAAATAAAATTTTAACGTTGTTTATAGAGTAGGGTTTGTATGAAGATCACTTTTCTGACCTCTTGCTGTAAAATGTTAAAGTGCTATTATTGATACCACTTCGCACTGATTAGTTGTTTCACTCACATATTATACGAGTATTACAGCAATGCAGTTTTTAATGCAACTAAATATTAGAATCGATTTTACCCAAACTTTATTTTGCACATCCATTATTTTATCGTACAACCGATGACATAGCCCTTATTACAATCCATATTATTTTTATTTAGTCAGAAATGTTTAACCAATCGCAGTCTTAAAATTTCGCATAAGAAAGTTCTTTCCCAAAAACTTTCAGAACAGAAAGTGCACCTCCCTACATTTAGGGTATTTGGAAATTTTTACGTAATAATTATTTTAAGTGTTTCTTTTTTAAATAGCTCTATAAGCAGCATCCAAAGTGTTTGAGAAATTTTATAAGGATGAATACCTTAAAATATGCGAAGTCAGCGTCTCTGCTATGCTCCCGCATAATGATCTAAAGCTTCTGCGCTTAGCCCTGCGGATTTCCTTGCTGTAGGCTGTCAAGTTCATCTTTTACTCTTCCCAAGTACCTTCTCGCTTAGCCCTATTAAAAATCCTGCGAAGCCCGACCCTTAGGTTTTCCAATCGCGGGGTCCACCAAGGTGCATC
Organism: Condylostylus longicornis; assembly: GCF_029603195.1. Taxonomy (NCBI): domain Eukaryota; kingdom Metazoa; phylum Arthropoda; class Insecta; order Diptera; family Dolichopodidae; genus Condylostylus; species Condylostylus longicornis. Next base: position 405,654 of record NW_026577985.1, read on the forward strand.
TGTGAAATCCAATCTGTGAATTTGGCACACTAATAGGGCAGTTCGATTCAAAAGCCTCGACCATAATTCTCCCGAGCTCCTGCACAGCCCTTTTCAACACCAAGAGATGCCTGGCCATAGTTCTAACCGAGGCTCCCGATTTTGTCTCTAGGTCCCTTCTGTATTCCTCCCAGTTTGTCCGCCTCAGATTTCTGAAGAAAGATTTCTCCTCCATCAACCCACCCAGACAAAACAGGGTGATTCTATGATTCGACATAGAAACCTCCCCCGATACCTTCCAATCGCGTACTAGAAACCCCACATTCGGACTGCCGAATGTGATATCTAGTACCTCCTCTCTAACCCTAGTTACAAAGGTTGGGGCATTCATTACATTAAATATTTGTAGGTTTTCTTTAATTACAAATTCTAATAAAGACTCACCTCTAGTGTTGGTGTCGCTGCTTCCCCATGCAACGTGATGCGCATTCGCATTACAGCCCATGATCAGTGGCCACCTTTTCCTACTGCACTGCTCCACAAGCCTCTGTGCCTCCGGTGGCGTAGGGAATGCTCCCTCCATCCCCCGGAAAGTACGCTGATGCGAGCACTATCTCCATGTCCTTGCTCTCAACATTAATGCGGGCTCTGAAAGGTGTGAGGTCCCTTGTCATGTACTTTGAAAGTAAAATAAAGTTAATATTTTTTCCAATTGGAATGCAGGTCCTGGATCGGTCCTGTCCACAATCCCATACTACCTGTGCATCCCCAATTAACATTCCTTTGATCTGCCCCTTGTATACACAGGGCTCCTGTATCATGGCTATGCCCAGATGTTCCTTGGTGAACATCCTTGCCAGAACAACCGAAGCCGCTCTGTTGGATATTCACCTAGGCGACCCTAGTGTCTTCGTCCCTCATTTGTTCAGTTGACTGGCGAGTGATCTTCCCATACCATCGGGACGTCATTTTCTGGGAAGGACTCCCTAAGATGAGGGGCTAAGGGTTAGCTCCAGGTCTTCCACCATCTCCTCCGTCGTTAATGAAGGGAGACGCCCCTCATCCGGGGTTTCATGCGGTTTCTGTTTAAAAAAAATAGGACGTTCAAATAAAATTCTTTAAAAGCTATAAATTTCGCACCCTAAGATTGGTCAACGTCATAAATTTGGAACGATTTTATTTTTTTAAATTTGAGTTTTTTTGTTCTAAAAGTCCAATTAAAAATTTTTTCAAACTCCAAAATTTTTTTAATCAAATTTTTTTTTGTGCTTTTTAACCTTTTTACCGACGGTATTGTGTATACTATAGGTAGGTTATGTGATGGCAACAAATTTTGCATATCGAGTTTTCGGTGGGAATGCATTTCTCCATAGTAGGGAAGTGTAAGTAAACTATTTTTAGCAACCTGTCAGTCCGTCGGTCTGTCCGTCTGATGGTCTGTCGGTTTGTCGGTCTGTCGGTCTGTGTGTACACGCGTGTATCTCAAGTTCGGCTGCACCGATTTTAATGAAATTTTATATGTAAGTTTATTTCGACCATGACACGGATTGATCAACTTTTGGGATATATCAGGCATCGGGAACTGTATTTTTTAGCGGGCTTGTTTTACATTTTTGACCATTTTAAAGAAAGCATTCGACCGATTCGCTTCAAATTTCATATATAGGCTTCGCTCGATCGTCCAAATATACATTTTTGCGTATATAAAGAGAAATAATCAACCGATTTCATTGAAATTTTATATATGAATTTCTCATATTAAAACAATGAACATATAAATTTTTTGGAAAGATCAGGGCTCGAAAACTGATTTGCGGGCCGATTTTACATTTTTCACCATATCTACGAAACGAATTGATGGAATTTCCTGAAATTTGATATTTGAGTTCTGGTTGTTACCGAAACTAACTGGCGAGAATTCCAGGGAATTCAGGTAGCACAAAGCGAAACTCTACTAAGAGCCAAATTTACATTTTTCTAGGTATGTTAACTATAATGTCCTAAAAATTGGAAAGAAGTATTTACAGACATTTTTATAATATTCTGTAACAGTTTCACTTAACTAGGCAATACACATTGCAGTCGGTTATGTGCTGACCACATCAGATTTTTTGTTATTTTAAGTTAAAATGACAACTATATTCGTTAAAGGTTATTGAAATGTCATGAGCGCTTTTGATAGCTGCCATAAAACTCCAAAAGTTATTTGGCCCCGTCTTAGAAATTATTCAGGGTATAGTTTTGAAAATTGACAGAAGCAAATATATTATTAGGGCTGAATAAAGAAATTTTTTGACTGCTTGTGGTAGGTTCCACACAACTTCATAAGTTGTTTGATTATACCTCAAAAACTATTGAAGCGACAAAGCTGAAATTTTGCGCAAAGGAATTTGGTGATGTGGCAATCATTTTTAATAAGACTTTTTTAGATTGTATGGGTTAATAAGGTAATTAACATAAAATTATAAAATAACACTAGACCTATAAAAGGCAAAAGGCTCTATGAGTGTGTATTTGAATTTCATTTAAAATCATTTATTTGCACGAGTGTCACAGAGTTGACTCAGTAAACTATATCTGCTCTCCTTATAAAAAGTTGGCTCCGTCCGTATGTCCGTGGAAATGTTGGAAAAACTTCTACACCCTTGAAGGTAGACAGCTAAAATTTCATACATGCAAGTTTTATTCCTCCAAAACCCTAAAAATACAATTTTTTAACTATTTATTTTAAATTTTGTAAAGTTTTAATTTTTCGCACCTAATATTTCCGAAACAGCAAGCTTTTTCAAATTTCCGTAAAAGCAGAAAGCTAAGGATAAATACCAAGGCATTAAAAAATATAATTTTTTTTTCTTAACGGGCATTATGTTACGCCAATTAATTTTTTTTTGTATTATTTAAAAGATTGCTTATTTCTTTTTTTTCATATTTTTGGGAAAACATTATTTCAACTTTACTCTAGGTATTCTTATCCTATAGAGAAAGTTTAAAATATTTGATAACTGCTTGCAAAAATCTTTTGGTTCCTCTCTGCTTTGTAACTTTTATTAAAATTCTAGGTATTTTATGTATTTCATAAAGCTACTTAGAAAATGTATTTATTTAACTCAATTTAAAGATTTGCAAAATCTTTGCTCAATGCAAAGTTAATTAGATTATAATAAGGCTCTAAGGTAGAAATCACCGCAGTTAGATGATATTACGGCACTCAAACAAGGTATTCAACCCATACAAACAATGTCATCCAATTACAATATAGGCAAACTAGTGTTATAAAAGCTATTTTTTACTGAAGTAAAATTGCATTTACCTTTTTCTCACTGAACAAGATTACTAAATTAAATTTAATTTTTAAAAAACCAAAATTAGCTAAGATTAGCTAATTCAACATCATAGTAAGTTGTTTCTGAGTAGAACCTTATTATAATCTAATTATAGAAATTCTTTGGCAATAAATTTAAACTAATTTCATAATAATGCTACAATGTTATATTGAAGTTTTTCTCAATATTTAACCACTTAAGCTTTAGTCAATTATGTAGGTGCTTTTTCAGAATGTCTACTAAAAACAAGTTTGAAATAAAAAGTGCATTTATCATAATATAGAAGAAGAAAATATAGAGAATGTCTTTTTAAATATACTAAATTTATAATATCAATTATAACTTTGCTTATAATTGATATTATAAAGAAGAACTAAACCAATGAAGAACACGAGTATTCATTAATGCTTTTCACATTAAATTAACCATTATGTGTGAATAGTGGATATTGTTAAGCAATTTTACCATAATAAATATAAGAATAAGAAAATTTGTATAATCCCAAGACCATATGGTTTATGTTGTAAAAATGCAGATGCAGGGACAAGGATAAGTTTTTTCATTAATTTTTTTATATTGGATTTGCAAGCTGCATTTAAATATTTTTTCTTTGGTGAAATTCATTGGTTAACTAAAATAATATAAAAGTAATCAAATACGTTATGTTGATTATATTCAAAAATGGAACAAATATACATAAAGCAAGAAAAAACAATTAATTTTCTTTAAAAATTTTCTTTTCGAAAATATATTTATGGAAAATTTTCTTAGTTCTCAACATTCACCACAAAAATATAACGTACTTGCTGTTACTCGCTACAAGCAGCTTTACATTTTATCATATACATATGCATATTTTTTCGCATATGTAAATGATAAAATGTTTTCTCGCGAATCTTTTTTCGGGACGCGGAAAAAACTATATGAAAATCTGCACATCTGAAAATCGAAGTTGGGGTGGAATTTCTGGAATACAATTATATTGCGTTTCAGAATTTTAAAATCAAAGTCAAATTTTCTACTCTAAACATTTATGTTTATTTTTCTTATAAGATTTTTTTTTAATTTTTAACTTACTTATCAATGTCACATTTTTTGTTTACTTCACGTATAATATTTTAGTATAATATATATGTATGTATATTTCTTTTTTATACTAATAATAGTCCAATATTTTTTTATTTTTATTTTTAATTAATTTAATGTTATATGTATATATATATATAATTATAATATATATTATTTATTAATTCAGTGTTATATTTACATATATATATGTGTATCTGTATATATAATATAATTGTATCACAATTTTTTACGTTCTATTAAATTTTTTTTTTGTTTATTTTTTCTTATTAATTTTCATATTTATTTCACGATTCTTGTGCAATTTACTCCTTAATTATATTAATAAATTGTGTAATATTCTTTTACTCAATTTATTTCATCGTTATGTTTATATTATTTTTTTATCATCGTTATTTTAATTGAATATATTAATTATACAGTTTTCATATTGATAATTTATATGCGACTCTCACTTAAATCTGGTGAAACTAAAAAATGTGAAATAAAAATGATAATTTTATTAAAATAAACATTACTTTAATTGTTCGTGAATCATCCATTTTAATTTTTAAAATATATTTCTTTCATAAACAGCAGTGGCTTAATACATAATTATGTTAAGTATGATATTTTGATTGGATGATTTTTATATATAAATTGTTTTTCATTTTTGCCTATATAAATATTTTTACAAAACTTTGTTATCCTTTTATAAACTAGAAAAATATTGACCATACATACATTATATACATATTTGTTGAGTTAAATATATTAGTTTTCTTTGACTAATTACTTACATACTATTAATATTGCTTATACATTGTTTTTATATGTTTCTCTCGTGTTATTATTTTATTGTTTTAATTTTTTGTTTTTTTAATTATGTTTTTGATTTGATTTTATAAAATTATGAAAAATTAACAAATTAAAAAGAAAACAAATAATATTGATTTTGATAAAGTTTTTTTGTATATTCACTAAGTTAGTCTTTTTTAGATAAATATATACTAAAATAAAATATTATTACTATTTAGTTACGAACTGAAAAACGCTTATAATTTCTAAATGTGTTTAAATCTGTTAAAAGACTGTATGTTGGCAAAGCTTAGAAAGTAAGTCTAAAACCGCTAAAAACCGATGTAAACCCAATTTTTACAGATCTATCTGTTTCAATTCATCAATTTCTTATATTTTGTAAGACTCGTTTGAGAGAGAATAAAGATACATATTTAAGACACGATAAATTTTAAAAAACTAAAGCACGATAAGTTTACAGTAATCTATTTTTGTGAAAAAAATGTTGCATAATTTTAGGATGAACAATTATTTATCTGGTTTGTACTTGGTCTTTCATTGAAAAAATTTCAAAGGAAACCATTTTTATTGCGTAGGTTTATTACTCCTTAAGAGTAACAATTACACTGCATGCAATAATGATACAATATTTCGGGAAGAATTTTCTTACATTATTGATTAATTTGAATTGCGAAATAATTGTCGCAAAAAAACATGTTTAAACTAACTATATCTATACCGAATAGTTTTTCGGTTATTTTAAATAAAAGGAATCTGAAAATATGTAATGGTTGATAAATTTATGAGACCTATTTATTTTCAACATAAGGTTGTATTTTTAAAATACTTTGATTTCATTTCATTTGGAATTTATTTAAGTTGAAAATAAAATTATTTTTAATATAATATACATATTTTTAAAAACACCTTTATTCATTATATATGGGGAATTTTTTTTAGGCTATGCTTTTGTTTAGAGAATAATTTTAAATTTTGAAAATTCATAAGAAATATTAATTCCGGAAAACATAATTTTCGTAAATATAAGCGATTTTCAATTGTTTTTTTAAATTATTTTAACTGAAATTATATAATTGTTACTGAGAGCTTAATTAAAATGCATGTAAGGGCAAAGAAAAAAAATTAATTTTAAAATAAAATGTTGCATAAAAAAATAATATAAATATTTTTTTTTTTTAAATATTATTAACCTTTTTTTATAATTTTTCAATTATTTCAATTAAGTTCATAACATTATATACAATTTAGCAGAAGAAAATATTTTGGTTGTTTAATTGATTGTCTAATGTATTATTTTATATTTTTTTTCGGCATATATAATTTTTATGATTTTAGTAAGTTTATTATTTTGCAAGTGGTTTTTAAATATTTTAATTTTTATAATTTAAAAATGTCTTTTGAAAAAATTAAATTAATTAAAATTCTAGCAATTGGAACAAGAGATGAAAATAATGTATTAAAACTACGTCACAAAGTATTGTGAAAAGAAGAAAAAAATATAAGTTCATAAATAATTGAAAAAATAATTAAAATAAAAAAATTCAGTTCCAGATTTGCAATGCAGTCCGAAATAAATAACTTAACCTTATGATCCATTTGATAAATTGAAATTGAATTCGCGTTCTTTTCAAACTTTACGTGAAGTAAAATATTTTTTTATATACTTTCCCTTTAAGTAATGCGGACTTTAAAATTTTTCTTTAAAATAGTTATATAATATTCCGAAAATATTTTATCTCTTTAAATAATATTTATTACTCTATATCACGTAATTTTAAAATCTTTTACTTTTAAGAATTCTAAATGAAAAATGTAATAACCAGAACCCGGATTTCATGCATTTAAAACTTTCAAAATACGCATGCATTAATAACATAAAAAAACCTAAAAATAATGCATTTAAAAAATATCCAAAAAATATACAATTACAAATAGAAATACAAAAGTATACTTTATTTTGTAATTTCAATTTTTTAAAAACTTTTTTCTTAAACTTATTTCTTGAAGCTCTAGTTCCAAAAAACATTTAGAAATATTTTCAATTTTTGATGATTCAGAATTATTTGCAGAAACTTCATTAAATTTTTCTCCAATTTGTTTTCGGTTCTTACTTAAAACTTTGCTTTTTTGTTCCATTTAATCAAACGACTTGGTAACGTCTAAATTTTGTTTTTGCAATTAGTCAATAACATCAGTTTAAAAAATCGTAATTCGCTAAAAAAACATTAAATTGCTTTGAAATGTATTTGACTCAAAATAGGCTTTGCACTTTTTTGCTGAAACAGCATCTTTATCTATGTAGTTTTTCAAAAATATTTTGAAGAATCGTAATATTCTTTTTCATAGAAGTACGATGTTTAATGTCACGAAACGAAAACTGCAGATTATTATGCTAAGAATTATGAGTCATAAAATTAAATCTATTTAAAATCAGTTAGCAGATAAATCTTTGCCTTATTCAATAAACCGCAAGACACTCTTTAAAATTTTAAGACCCTGTCGCCTAATAACATATTTTATTGCTGTGCTGTTCAAGCTTATACATGTAATTTATACAGTTCTCTATTTAAGCTATTTAAATAATCAGAGAACTTCCTACGGTTATTGAACATGACATTTTAAGCTACTTAGAACATATTCTTCTGGTTCGATATATGATTTGTTTGAAATATAGTTAAGTAAATAATTCATCATATAACAAATTCAATTTAAAGAAAAATTATGGGTTTTTATTTTTACTCATAAATTTCATTTTCTTGAAAACTTTAATGTTTCAAATTAAATAAGTAATAAATTAATTATTAATAACGTTAATTTCAAAATGTTATCGTTTCTTCATTATATTTGATGGTAACTAATACATTATAGCTTTGATTTCAATTTAATATATTTAAAGGGGGTTAATGGAATGGCAGTGTGTACATAAATATTCAAACAGACATCTATATACTCGTACACCATTTAACAATAGAACGTTGAAACAATTTATATAAATTAATGCCTTCATAAGAACGTACCTTTTGTGAACGTTACATAAAAGAAATAATTATTAATATAACATTTTATTTATAGACGATTATTGTTAAAGTAAAAGCAATACAACAAAGCATGAATAAAACTTTTAATTTTTTTGCCATTGTAAAAAACGAAAGGGATGTTTCATGATTTTTTAATAAATTCTTTTTTTATAATTATAATTATCGGAAAATAATGAAGGAAATTCTAAATTAACGCAATTTTATAATAAAAAAATTGAAGAGCATTAAAAATAATATCGGTTAATTTATTCTTAAAACCAAAAAAAGTAATTAAAACACTTTATTATGAAAGAATATCAAATTTTTCTTAAATATTTTATTATAAATTGAAAATCAGTTGTTTTCAACTTTTTTAAACTAAATTAATAAAAATTGTAAAATTGTTGTTGAAGTTCACCTTTAAAACAAAAAACGCTTTCAATTGACTTTTCAATTCAATTTTACTTTTTTATAATTTTTAAATAATAAAAAATTATATAATTTTTTACTATAGAGTTTTTTATAGCATAGCTTCGGATAAATAATAAATTTTCTAGAATATGCGAGAAGAATAGAATCTAAATGTTAGATTAACTTTCTATGCCTTTTTTAGTTAAATATTATGCAGAATGACGAATTTACAATTGGAAATGTTTGTAGTATTAGTACGTTTATAATACTTCCAAAAGAAAAGTATTGAAGTGTGAAGGTAATTTGATGCCTCAATATATCAAAATGTTTGGATTGGAAAACTTTAATGAAATATTTTATTGACATGTAAAACAAGAAAGTTTCTTAAGTGTTAATAACTTGTTAAGAAAATTTTTAATGCGCCTTGAATTTTTAAAAGAAACAATCTAAATGTGTTCAAACCTGATTAATTGGGTGTCAATTAAATTCCTATAGGACAGTTTCAGCTTAGTATATTGTTGTATTTTTGAAGCTTTTATAACTTGTAAGTTGCACATATTTTTAAGTAATTTCATTCAGGCGACTTCGAGCTTTCAAAATCACTAATGCCCCATTGAAAATGTTGATATTGTCACTTGTATAAATAATCTCCATTTCCAAGTTTATTCTCAAGAATATTTTATTTACACGTATTTTATTCTTTAAATTTTTCAATACTTCTAAAATTTCCACAATAGTTGCTTCATTTTTTAAGTGTACATGAAATTTTATATATGCTTACATTGAGAAAAGCTGTTCATCAAGCCATATATTTGGTTTATACGTACAGGAAAAGTATAAAAGTAATTATACCTTCCCAAAAGAATATAATAATTAAAAGAATTCTTTGATATTTAATAAATTTAATTGACATGTATTTTAAATGATAATTAAAAATAAATTAAATTTATAATAAAAATATTATTTATAATTGAAAATAAATAATAAATTATTCCTAATACCTCCTTTATTTACTTAAAAAATATTGTATAATGATATATATTTTGAGATTTTAATGCGATTGAAGGGATCACCTGCATTGCTCATTAAATAATTTTACATTTACTTTTATTTCTGAATTATTTCTAATTATTTAAAATTTCAAATAAACAAAATCAAAAAATGATTTTATTTTCCCAGTTTTAAAAAATATTAGAAAATTTATTTAAAATTAAAAATAAATTACATAGTAATAAATTTATTAGAATTATGAAAACCAAGAACTAGAAAAACCACAAAAATAAACATAAAATTTTATGAAATGAAATAAATTAAACCAATGGAATTTGATATATTTGAAAATTTTAAATATATAGACACAGTTAAATATATACATACAGATATCTATAATTTTTATCCTTATTTGATATTTTTGTATAAATCGACACTTTATTTGTTATTACTAAAATTATTGCTTTTGATATATTCGACTTAACTTCGAAGGACTTTCATTTATAGCTTTTTTTATTTATTTGCTTTAGTCCTTTGCTTATATTGCTAAAATATTTTAAAAGGAACCCATTACTAAAACATATTCGTACCTATAATTAAAACAATTAAAATTTTTGTATTACGAAAAAAAACAATGCTACGCCAACTTTATTTTAACCTTTCCTTTAACTCTTTCTTTTGTTAAACTCTATTAAATTTCTAGTAATCACAAATGCACTGTAATAACATTTTTTAGAAATCAAATTTATCTTGAAAAATAATTTAAATTTAGATTATTAGGTACAGTGCAAATAGACATCATGGGCATTTCAAAAATCAAATATTTGTTTTATTGCTAAACCTAATTAGCTGATTCGTTTTAAGAATCGTTTTATAAGAAGATAGGGAGGAAATTTTAGAACATTACCTATATTACTGGCAATGGAATAAATATTAATATAGTCGCAATTTGAGTAACATTACAATTAGAGGTATATTATGAAATCCGACTGAAATTAAATTGAATTGTCTTTAGTAAGTCGATCCAAAAAATTCATCCTACCTATTTGCAAGACGATTTTAATGAACGCATAAAGAAATCTGCTTAAATACAAGTTGTTTTTGGGATGACTACGTTCTCAAAAATATATTTGATACAATATTACCACAAAATTTAAATTCTTAAAAATACTTTAGCTTCGAGTTAAGCTTTCAGTAGTGGCATTTATACATAAATAATTTAAGCAGCCATGGTTAAACGCATTTAAAATGCTTTGGCGATGATTATTGATTTTGAGGTGCTTATGTAAAATCCGTGCTAAATTAAGAAAGAAAACTAGGACATTAAATTATTCGTAATTTTCTTTTGTTAACTTTCAATTAAAAGGCTATATAAAACTAAATAAGATCTAAAAAAAATCAAAAGAAAAATATGTTGTGTACATTTTTTGAGATTTTTCTTTTAATTATGCAATATAAACGAATGCATACAAAGAAAAAGTTGTGATAATAAATATGTATACAAAAATAATAATTTATAAGTAAATTACAAAAATAAAATAAAATTTTAAATTAGAAAATTAACAATAATTAATTACCATTATAGATAGTTTTATGCACGTTTATCTCTAATAAAAGATGAAAACAAATTTTATAATTTTATTTCAAAAATAAAACGTAAAAATAAACTAAAAATTTTAATTAGATTACATTTTTTTTAATTATTATTAATATTCAATTAGTTACTAATTTACAAAGCCAAAATAGTTGACTATAGAATGATTTTGTTTTCTTAATAAAATAAAATAAACTTTACAAAATATATTTGTATATACATACAAATATGTTTGAATAACATATTGCGTATGCATAATATATACAAGAATATTACAATTAAATTAAATAAAGTATATTTGTATTTATAAGTAGATATGTAACGTTATGGTTATATTATTATGCTTGCATTGTAATTTTGTAATTATTGTTAATAGTTTTAAGTTATAAAAAGCGTTGGTATGCGTAGAGTTATACAAAATTTACAAAATTTGTAAAAATAAATTTTTATCAAATTATAATAATTAAAATATAAAATATTTAACATTACTAAATTCCCATTTGAAATTTTTTTATACATGTAACATGTATGTAGGTATGTGTGATAATATTTATTACTGTACATTATTATCATTTTATTTGTTTATTTTTTTTATATAAAGTTTCATTTATAGATTTAATTATATTTGATTTTTTTTTGGTTTAGCTCATTTAAAATTAATTTTATATTAAAATATCAATAAAATATTTGAATAATATAGACACATCACAGAGGCTGTTGATTATCTTTTATATTTATGTATACATACTTATATAATTCACAACAAAACCAATTTTTTTAACCCTTTTATATACCTTATACATTAAATCAAGCAAATTAATAAACACTATAGAAAAATTTAATTTGAATTTAATCTTTTTTTGTCTTAAAATTTTATAAAGTCGCTTGAAAAAACACAAAACAAAGATGAAACTTTTTTGTTAGCAATTAAATTAAATTTATTTCTGTCAAACTATATTTTGACGTATTAACGAAGAAGTTATTGTACGAAAATCGTTGAATATTTTCATCACCACCTGCCTATGAGGTATGGTTTAATTAATTTCTTAGTATAAAAATGTATTTATATAAAATAATATTCAATGCGTTAAAAGAATTTTCAATTAATTTTGTTTTGACACAAAATTAAAAATTTTTTAACTATTTGATTAGATTATATTTTTCAAGGGTTAATATTTATTAGTTGTTGTTTTCGCTTCGCTTCAATTTTTCATTATTTAATTAGACAAAAAAATGTTTTCATTTATAATATTCAAATATTATATTCCTTTTATTAATTTGCATGTGTATACATATATAAATATAATGAAATATCAAAAAGAAAACCGTTATTGTTTTTCGGTAAATTTTTATTTTTTTTTTACAATTTGCAATCTTCCGTATTATATTTATAATTAATTATATCTCTAAATATTTTATTTTACAATTTTAGTTTAAATTTATATACAACGTTATTATATAAGTATGTATGTGTTAATTAATATTCGTTATTTGTGATTGAGCTAAAAAAGCTGTAATACAATTTTGAAATAAATAAATTCAAACTGAAATGAAGGAATAATTTATAAAATTGTTTAAAATGCAGAAGAAATAGTAGCAATTCCAAAGTGCGTCACGTAATTAATTTAAAAAAAAAATGTTAAAATTTTCAAGTTTTCCACAGTATATAAATTTTTATTTTTTTTGGTACACGGTAAAGAAATTTATAGATATTCCTTTAAAACGCTTTATACATCTTTTACAAAAAGAATTAAAAATATTAAAATAATTTATAATCTTGATGTTTTTATAAGTTTTTTTTTTTTTTTCCTTTGTTCACTCCTAGAAGGAGCATAGGGCTAGTGCATGATTTCTCATGCACTAGTTTCATAGCGTCATAAGGTTTAACTAGGTAGGTGACTAGCCTGCCGTAGTTTTTTTTATTTATATATTAATTATTTGAGGTTATTAATATTAACTATTTATTTTTCTTAGTTTTTTTTTTTTTAATATCGAATATTAGGAATATTTGAAAACTACTTGTATAATATTTTTATTAGTATTGTATATTAAGTTATAATAATATTGAATATAATTGAAGACGTCTGGGCAAAAACCAGATAACTACGAATTTAGCGCAATTGCTTTTTTCGATTATTTAGAATAAAAATAAAATAACCCATCGTTTTAAGCTAAAACCAGACATAAAATGTGAATTCTTACATGTTTTCTATCAATTTTGTAGTTGTCTGCCTAATACTTTTACTGCAAAAACCAGATAAAATGTGCAATTGTCTTATTTATACACTAAAGACATGTCACTACATGTTTTTGCGTTGTCTGTTTTGAATCATATTCTTAATAATGTTTCTGTAGTAAATGATCAGTTGTAGGTGGTTTTTCGATGTAATAACATCTAATGTTGTTTTTGTGTTAAGTTTTTAATGTATGAACATAGATTATGAGTGAACTTGACGATTTTAGTGTTTCAGAATTTGAATATGAGCCCTCTAAATCATCAGAGGAAAGTGATATATTATCTAATTTACAGGTGCAGAAAGGTAAAGTATTTATTTTATTGAACTATTTGAAACAGTGTTGAATACTAGACTTAATGATACTAATACTAGATTTAATAATATTTATTTCAAAAATCAAAACTAGTTAACATTAATGGAAACCCATTTTCACCGCTACTATTACGTGAAGAAACCTTGCCAATCAACTCAAAGAAGTACACAGATGTGATGCAATTAGCAGAAAAATATGTTCCCCGAGATGATATGGAATTTTATTTAAATTTAAAATCTTCTGCTCAATCCACATCTAGTGAATTTGGCGATTAAAAATGAATTTGATTAACATTTTATTAGTATGTCACCTCAAATTTTCAATTTTTGTGCAAGAACCAGACAATGGATTTTTTTGTTTTTGTTTTTTTATGTTTGAATAAACGATTTATTTATCTTTTCGTTATAAAAAATATTGAGTTTTATTAGCATTTCAAAATATATTGACACATTTTCCAATAAATATTATGGGTTACTTTTTAAAATAGTTTTTTGTCTCTCCTGAAAAATTTAAAAATTGTTAGTTATCTGCTTTTTGCCCCCACGTCTTCAATTTTTATAGTGACCTGACCGGAGTTTGAACCCGAGACCCTTCGGTTAAAGGACCGGTGCCATAACCACTGCACCAATGGTCAGATAGTAATTTATAAGTAATTTATTTTAATTAATGATGTTGTTATAAGAATTTGGTAAGGTTTGATCATTTCTAAAATATGAATGCACGTTTCAAGATCATAAAATATTTTGTTAAAATTCTGTTTATAAAAGTCGTCTCATTAATACCTATAGCATTCTGAATGATTATTAAAATAGAAGAAAATATACTTACATAAAAATGTACTTTACGCAAACTAAATAAAACGCAATATTCAAAATTTTTAAAAAATTTCAACTGCATCATCTTCGGTGAAATGAAGTTATAATAATTTCCATTTGAATTTTTTATCAAAAAATTGTGGATTATTTGCATCGCTTCTGTTTTAAATTTTATTATATTTATTTTTGCAGTTTTTTCTTTTTTCACTTAATTCTATTTTGTGGTTTCTAATATTTTCACAAAATTTTTATATTTTGCTATATTTTTATTTCTGCAAAATAATTAATAATTAAATCTTATTTTATAATATGGTTTTTAAATTTTATCCTTTATTTTATTTATATATAACTAGTTTAACAATTTATTTATTATTTTTACATTTTCTCTTTTTTTGTTTTCGCTATTTATTATTATACTTTATCTTTTTTATTTTAATTTTCTTTGTTTACTTAATTTCAATATTTTTTTTTCTATAAATTTATTTAGTCTTTATTCAAACTTTTCAATTGTTTTCTATTAATATTTACAGTATAGGTATATTTACACATAATAGTTCTGTATATTATTAATTTTTTTTTGTTTAAAGAAAATTAGTTTTTACAAAAATACTTCTAAGAATATAGTTTACCCATATTTATTTTGCTTTTCTATAATAGTCTTGACTAATAACTTGTTTTCTGTATAACTAATTCATGTTACGAGATCAAACCATTTTATTAATTCAAGTTCAGTTGTTATATAAGCATACTAATCTTGAAGTAAAGCCGTTTAGAATTTGAAAATTAGTATTTTTGAGTTTTTGTGTGGTTTACAGTATACAAATTATGTACCGTTAATATTGCATGATTTAAAATATTTTTTATGAAACGGAAATTGTAAAAATGTCATACATACGAAAATTATAAGTTTTGGCACGAAATACTAAAACTTCATCTTTAATATGCTTATGTTGTTAAAGTTAAAGTTTGATCTTTACATTAATATAAAAACATATACTGACCACAATGGCATGACTTGTTTTATATTGCTATTCTTAATTCACAATCATTTATTTCAATTTATATTTCAAACTATATTTCATAATTTAGATTAATCATTTTTTTTCTTTTTTTTTGCTATGACATTAAAACTTATATAAAAATCAATAAAATGAAAATCATTCTTGCAAATAAAATTATGTAAAATTTTCAATATCCGTGGTTTAAATAAGTATTTTATAATTTAATTTTAAAAAAAAATTAGAGTCCTTAGTCAGGGTTGAAAATATCAACCATATTCATAGTTTTTTTTAAATTTCACCAAATTTCAATAAGATTTCGATGTGTTTAGTGTTAAGTATAACCATCGCATTGCCATTCATCCTTAAAAAATTCATGAATTATGTTTGATATCTTCGCCCTGCCTTAGTATTTTGCTCAAGGATTACTTTAAATTTTTAAAAAGCTTTATAATTTTACTCTGTTTAAGTTTTAAGTCAATAAATACGTATTTTGTATGAAATTTTGATAATTTTTATATATAAATTTTATTTTTTTCTTATATTATATTATATAATAATATTTTAATTTATCTAATATTTTACTTCTAGTTTTATTACTTTTTTTTAATCTTTAATAAAATTCAGTCATATTTTTTTGAGTTTTAATTTTTTGTGATTATAATTTTCGTTTTATAAAATGTTATTTCATTATTTGCTATTATTATCATTTACGGGTTCACTTGCAGTAGAAAAATGGGAAATTTAATATATTTTCTTTTAAGTTTCGGGGTTTATTTCATTTCTTTTCTGTGTTTTATAATTTAATGGGTTGAATGTGTACGCAAAATATGAATTTTCAGAAATTTTATGTTTTTTTTTTTAATTTTTAATGTGATTTGAAAAGCATTTGTAAAATTGAGAGATTAACTTTCTACATTTATTAAACTTTTTTTTGTTTTGATTCTTTTTTTGCAGCAAATTGTGTGCGTTTCAGTTTGTGTTCATTAAAACGTTCTGCATAAAATATGTAATATAGACTATCCGACTTTAAACTGGAAGTCAGATATCTGACTTCAAACTGGAATGAGAACTAAAATAACGAAGTAAAATGTAATAATAAATCAAGAAAAGCTGAGGAAGTGAATTAAAGCAGAAAATCATTTTTGCATATTTTAAAAAAATTTATGTTCTACATACAAATCAAAAATTTTACGACAAGTCCAGAATTTTAAAAATTACTTTCATCTTAAGAAAAATTAGTGCCAAATATTATAACTGAGTATAGCGGAATGATACAACTCATTAATCAATAACAAATAAAATTGAAAAAATCAAACAGAAAAATGAAAACCGAATGAAAATTATGTTTTGCTGTCAATGAAATTCCAAAAATATAAGCAAGTATATTTATTATGATTACTAAAAAAGTATTCAATATACGAACATTTTTTTTATCGAAAAACAGAAAATAAAATTTTATAATTAATACTCGAATTACTTCTGTGTTAGCTATAAAATATTTGCAATTTATTGAAATTTAACTCTTTTTCCACCAATTTTCATCAAATGAATTTCATCTATCTGAAATGAAATGGAAAAACAATTGAAAACATTATAAGACATCGATTTTTTTAAGAACTCCCAGGTCATAAACCATCAAGAATCAGGATAGAATTAACGCATATCAAATAAAACCGAACTAAAATACTAATGCTACCCCGTAGTGCAAATCTTTAAATAAAATCTCAATTAAAAATTAGTTAAAAATAAGTGTGTAAGTAGCATAACGTCAGCAAAAAATTAAATTATATATGTAAATTTTCAGTTCACTAGTTTTGTAATAACTCCAAGTTTTAGTAAATTTTCTACTCACTACTTTTAATACTATTGATTCTTAATTCACGGCTAGCTCACAAATTTATTGGTATTAACTCGAATGGTTCGATTTAAAAATAGCTGAAAAAGGACAACGAGAGTCTTTGAAAACGCAAAAAAAAAATAAACAGCCGTCAGAATTGGTGTTTTTTTCCAAACTATAAGCACATTGCAAATTTTATTATTTCGCTACTCTTTTTAAGCCCTTTTATTATGAGTTTTTATTTGTATGTATAAAAAATCTTTGTAAGGATGGTAAATCACTTTGAAAGTTACGCTCTTATTCTTTTCACCATGTTTGTAAAACGGGACAGCGGTATGATGGTCCAATGTAGATATTATATCTGTACATGTATTAAAACAATTCCTTTCTTTTTTTTTTTGAAAAAATGTTAATGGTCAGTGTAGATTTTTTTATTATTATTACAATTTTTTTTGGAGTTTTTGTGTTTTTTTTTGTTTGCTTTTTATTCAATTTGAAATTTTCATTGTAAATATTTTTTTATTATAGAGCAAATAAAGCAAAAACTGAGGGAAAAAAGGTTTTCTGTTCTCCTTTAAAACAAAAAGTTTTCTTTTCTTATTTCTATTTTGTTTCATTAGAAAAGAAAAATAAAAGTTTTAAAATTTTTATTTTCTTTCTCTTCGTTTCTTTTTTTGCGTTTGTATCTACGATTTAAATGATTTGTAGCGAAAAAAAGGATGAAATCTTTAAACCTTTTTTGATTTTATTTTTCTGAATATAAATCTGGTGTATACCTGATTTTTTTTAATGGGAGAGAAAAAACAAGCCTTAATTTAAATTTTTTTTTAAATCATTTTTACACAAGGTTGGCGAAAAGTACTGGGATTGAATTTTAATATTTTTACAATTATGTGAAATTAAATCAAGTAAAAACGTTTCAGTCGGTATAAACCGATCGAATTATACCCTGCACCTTTCATTGATATCTAGCAATTACTCGAACCTAGAATCTTTACGGATATGTCTGATCTATACTTGGACGCATGTCTGCCAAGCTTCATGAATCTAGTTATTTTTCCACATGTACAAAATTAACTTTTGGAGTTGTATGGCAGCTACGCGAGTCATTGTAGCCATTCCGTTAAAATTTTTACGGCATTTGTAGAATGTAATTGGATACACGTATAAAAAATTTTATGTTTATACTATTATTAGTTTTTAAAATATTTAAAATAATTTTTATTAAGTTGTATGGGAGCTACCCGAACCCGTTGTCGGAATTGATTCAATTACAATAGGGTTTGTCCTTAAGCCAAAAGAAACAGCTTTTGAAAGTTTGGTGATATTTGCTTTATTCGTTTTTGAGTTACCATGTGATCGGACGGACAGACGGACATTTCTATATCAACGCAGA
Source organism: Condylostylus longicornis (assembly GCF_029603195.1). NCBI lineage: Eukaryota > Metazoa > Arthropoda > Insecta > Diptera > Dolichopodidae > Condylostylus > Condylostylus longicornis. Next base: position 424,451 of record NW_026577985.1, read on the forward strand.
ATTTTACGTTGAGCAAGAATATGTTCATACGGGTGGTGACTCCATCAAGTTGCTACAAGTTCCATATTAAAGTTAGTATGCCCTTCACCAAGGTGCGGGGTTTAAAAAAACCTACGGTTTTAAAATGGTTGAAATTTTTTGATTTGTATGTACAATATTTTTAACGTTTCAATATTTTACCAAATACAAAACTCAGCTTAGTAAAGCAAATAAAAAACATTCGCCCTTACTATATTAGTCGCACCACTTGATGCAATGGGATATTATTGGAAAAATTTTGGTTTCAAATATAGAATTTAAAATTTTGAAATTAATTTTACTCAGAAAATGACAATCTTTTTGAATAACAACCCAATCATCATCAAGTGATGCACCTAACAGAATATGGGCGATAATTTATTACCAAGTAGCAAAACTCAATAATAAAACTTAATTGTTTTTGAAAAATTTTACAAATTCATAAGTGCTTTTGTTAAATTGAGCTTGAAATACACTGCCTATTCAATTGTTATAATTTTATATTACTCGACAATTCAAATTACCTATGTATATAATTTATTATATTTATAGTTTATAGTAAATTTATTTAAATAAATACATATATAGAAAATTCGTGAGTTTAAATTTTATTAAAAATATTATTAAAAATATTAAAATTAAATATTATATAGTACGTATACTCTGCACACACAGACTTCATAGTTTATAACAAATAATATTTTAAACCTCTTTACGTTAAAAGAGAATTTCAAAGTATGGCAGTTGAATACGATAAAATTTATTGAGTTAATTTTCTATATAAATTATAATTCTATTATAATTGCATATAAAATTTATGTCATATTTTAAAAAAAAAATATATGGTGAATGGTTTCTGTTTACTCGAAAGTATTAAGTTTTTGATCAGTGGCACTAGCTAAGAAAATTTAGCTCAAAGAATTACTTGACATTTTCAATATAATTTCATGAACATTTATTTTTAGAATTTTTGATTGAATTGTTTCAATAAAAATGATAGTAAAAATCTAAGGAGGAGGAAAAGGGAACTGAGAAGCTTTGGTAAAGCGCGTATGTAGCGCACGAAATATATTAGCAAAAATAAAAATTATTTTATTCCGAATGAAAGGGAGTTTTCTTTTCATACAAGTAAAAAAAAAATATATTCCGGAAAAATTATCAACCATTGAAGAATTTTTTGAAAAAAAGAACCTTTTTGAAGACTTTCAAATAGATTGGTATAAGTCAATTATAATAATTAGTGTATGATTTTTCTAAATTTTATCCAATTGTTTTGAAAAAAAGTATAAGTTAATGTTTAGGTATGTAGATACAAATTTTTTTCACTGACGCCCATAGATATATAAAACATTTAGGATTAATTGTTAAATGGATTTTCAAAAAATAAAGTGATTTCGTCACAAATAATTCTTATAAAGTCGAATAACAATTTTGATAATTTTTTAGCACGCCATCTTAAATTGTAAATCTACGAGGAAAGATGAAGAAGCAAGTAATTCAAGAAAAACTTTTGGAAAACATTCTGTCTTTACTTTTTTCTTTATGCTATTATTTGATTCTATTTTCAAATCTTTTAAAAAATCACTTTAGTTATAATCCTTTTTACTCATTCTAGATAGATATTTTTTTTTTGCTTTATTTTCATCTTGTTTTTTACGTTTTATTGTGCTTTTGAAAAGAACAAAAATTTGTAAAATAAAAGTAATAAAACAACAATGTGATGCGTAATTATAAAATTGGAAATCCTTAGATATTCAAAAGTAAAACTTTAGGTATTTTCCGTTTTTATTCTTCTTTGTTTCGAAATAAAAAATTTTTTCTAAGTTGACAGTTTTTTCTCATTCTAAACTTATTTTTCTCCTAAAAGTTTTTCTTTTATTTATTTTTTATTATTATTTCTTTTTTTTGTGTTTTAATTCTAAAAACCTAATTTTTTTTTAAATTTTATATATGTAAATGTTTTATTTTACTTTTTATTATCCTGACGATGTTTTTGCGAATTTTTATTTAATTTTTTTTGTTTTGTATATCTATTGTTAATTTTAACCTTTTTTTACATTGTTTCTTTTGTTTTTTAAAAATGTTTTGTTTTTTCCTTTTCTATAAAATTTTTAATTACGACAAATTTTCATTGATCTATCTGTACGTAGTTACGTAAATGACATTTTTAATATTCGCTGAACTATTAACGTAACACTATAATACCATAAATAGTTTATGCACATATAACAACTATTATGTGTAAAGCTAATTGGGTGGTATCGAAAACGATGTGCACTACTAAAACTCATTGTTTCTGTTGCTGAACTTCTTGATACTTTACTTCGTGCTGCGACTTCAATAATATTATTACTAATGTCAACATCGTCCTCAACAACATGTAATACAGGTATTTTTACTTCTGGTATTGCTTCTGTAACGAATACACGTCTGGGTTTGCAACGTCTTGGCGGCTGCCATGCTTTTGTAATATTAACACTATATCCTTCTAAATATTCAGTTCCCTGCAAAAAATACAAAAAATATAAGAATTAGTAAAAAAAAAAAATTGAATTCAAAATTTATCAAATACATGGAATAAACTTTTAAAATTCAAAAGTATTCAAAAAGTAATTTTGATTTATTATAAAATGAGATAAATAGTTTTACAGGTAACATTTTGAATAATATTCTATATTTTTGATATAAAATGGCCAAAAAATGTAACGTTAAATAAACATAGAACATTGAAACGAATTAATTAAGCTCATTAGACTCCATTATTGGCCAATTGAATTTTTGAAATGTAAAAACAATCTCCTAAGACAAGAATGTTGAAACTAATGCATGTTCATCAAGCTAATGTTTTTGCAGTATTGGTCTCGCAGTTATTATATTGGAGTATTGCGTTTATGAAAATCTCTTATATTGCATTTAAGCATAATATTGGTGAACAATCTCAATACCACTATATTCAAAGTTAATTCCATAATTATTTTCATATTCAGCAATGAGTATTTAATCTCTGAAATTTTAATTTAAAATTTAAACATTTAAGGTGGATGAATATACACATATTAATATAAAATTTACATACTAATATCTTGTGCGATATAAAATATTTAATCGCACCTATAAAATATCAAAAAAATTAGGAAAAAACAAATCGTGGTAACATAAAATACGAGCTTTTCAAAATAATCAAATAAATATTTTATCTTGATCTGTTAACAAGAACAAAAAATAAAGTTGGGTCAAACCAATGGTTTGTATTGTAACACTTTTCCCTTCAACAAGTGAAAATACTGCCTTTAAATACAGTGTATGTATACCTACCACACCATTCAAATTATTTTTATTCATAAATGAAACTATGTATGTATTTCTAGGATTGCATTTATTAAAATGAACGATTTATGCAGTTTTTGATATAAAGCGAAAATTAATATAAAGAGGGATTAACATAATACTCAATTTTAAGGGTTAATTGCATGAGTTAAGAATAATAATTATATGTTTTAATGTCATGGAATTTACCGTTAGTTTCTTGCATTTATGGAAATTTGAAAAAACTCGCGGTTTCGGAAATATAAGTCGCAAAAACTCAAATTTTACAAATTTCAAGAGGCGATAACTTGAGAGGGAGTGGAGAAGGAAAAATATTTTCTTCTAACGAAATAAGGTATTTATTAGTGTCTAAGACCTCCTAAAATTATTAATTATTAGTGTCAGGCTCTAGAAGAAAAATGACATCAAAAATTTAGAAAAAACGGATTTTAGATAACGGTAAATTTGAACGGCCATTTTGTCTTTTTAAAGTTTAACTATAGTATACCGTGATAGGAGAAGCAAGCCACTGCCTTTCTGCGTTTGCAAAATTTGGAAAATGCTTATGGTTTCACTGCAATAAAAAGCTAAAAAATGTCATTTTTTGAGGATTTAGGGGGTATAACTTTTAGAGCGGGAGAGATAGATGAAAATTTTTTCTTCTACGGAAATATATTTCTAGTAAACATCTATGTACATATAAAATTTCAGCTTTCTATCTTCAAGGGTGTAGAAGTTTTTCCAACATGTGCACGAATGAACGGACGTAGGGAAGGATGGTCCGACGGGCAGAGTGAGACTAATTTTCAAAAACTCTAATTTTCTAACATTTAATACAGAAATATCCAGATTTTTGCAAAAGGCAGTCTTTTTTCGCTATACGCTCTACTTTTATTTTACGTTTCGATTGCGTATTCTATACATTTTGGAATAATGTAATGTTAAGAACTTTTAATATACATTTTGGAATACGACATTGTAAATTTTAACTCTTCACTTATGCAAACTTCTAGTTATAGTTCCGCGTAAATATTTTTATGGAAATGTGCATAAAATCTAAATAGTTTTTATAATATTATACATGTATCTGTTAACAGAAGTTTTAAGGCAAAAATAATATTGTTGAAAAGATCAAAAAAACCAAGAATAAGAAAACAACATAAAATTAAAAAGTTGAATTAGTAAATGGCAAGACACCGACATCAAAACCATTATTATTTTTTTCTACTTTTAAAACTAAAAAATTTTCGATTAAAAAATAATCAAAACTTTCTGACTTTTTATTTTTGCATACTTTTTTCAGATAAAATGTTTTAACTTAGTCGTAATATGCAAAATTTTTGGCATTTAAGGGGTGAAAATAAGCACATGAAGTTTTAGAAACGTAGTTTTTTTGCATTTGGGTATTTTTTTTACCGACCGTATTGTGTATACAATAGGTAGGTTATATGATGGCAACAAATTTTGTATATGAAGTTTTCGGTGGGAATGAACTTCTCCATAGTAGGGAAGTGTAAATAAACTATTTTTAGCAACCTGTCGGTCTGTCGCTCTGTCGGTCTGTGTGCGCACGCGTGTATATCAGGCCTCGGGAATTGCACTTTTTAGCGGGCATATTTTACATTTTTGACCATTTTAAAGAATATATTCAAGCGATTTGCTTGAAATTTCATATATAACCCTTGCTCGACCGTCCGCGAAACTTCATAACTTTTGAAAGAAATCAGGTGTCAGCAACTGGACGTTTACTGTGGGCGGAATATACATTTTTGCGTATATAACGAGAAATAATCAACCGATTTCATTGAAATTTAATATTTAAATTCTTCGTACCAAAACAATTAACATATAAATTTTTTGGAAAGATCAGGGCTCAAAAACTGATCTGCTGATCTGATTTTACATTTTTCATCATATCTGTGGAACGAATTAATGGAATTCCTTGAAATTTGATATTTGAGTTCTGGTTGTTACCGAAACTAACTGGCGAGCATTTCAGGGAATTCGGGTAGCACAAAGCGAAACTCTACTAAGAGCCAAATTTACATATTTCTAAGTATGTTAACTATAAGCTTACTAATGTCCTAAAAATTGGAAAAAAGTATTTAACAGACATTTTTATAATATTCTGTAACACTTTCACTGAACTAGACTATACACATTGCGGTCGGTTATGTGCTTACCACATCAGATTTTGTTTTGTAGTTTTCCTTCAACTTTTGTTAGTAACATGATGCGGGTTTAATGTTAAGATTTTTTGTTTTGCTATCGCACAAACATGAAGATATTTTAAATCAAAAAACTTTATTTTTCGGTTTAAATATTATTTAAAATAATGTTTCTAAGCAGAACATATATATATTACTATACGAAAGTACATATATTTTTAATTTTTGTGAGTGTAATCTGATCCTTTTTTCTGTTTCAGATAGATAATTATCTACACATCAAAAATTCTGTAAGTTTTTATGTATTTAAAATTTTAGTTTTCTGCACTTCGAAAATGAAATTTTTTAAACAAAAACTTTAACATTGGCAAAATGTAAACAGGAATAATTGAAATTTGAGGTTTTCACCTATTATTTGCTTTTATTTTCTTTGTTTTTGACAATATGACGTACTTGACATTAGTATATATTATGTGTGCTTGCAACTTTATATAATACTCGTATAATATGAATGAACTTGTGAATTCTTTTTCTTGAAATTGGTACAAGGTAAAATGATTATGAAAGTTTTAATTTTCTCAAAATAAAATTTTTTACTTTAGTTGATCACAAAACACTTATGTTTGATATAATATAAGAATGTTTGAATTGTTTTTAATATGTCGTGTGACTGAGAATATCAAAAGTTTCCATATTTTTACCACTTTTCAAAAAAAATTTTGAAAAAAAGTCTTTAATGGTTTCGCTCTGTCCACCTGTCCTTTCGTCCGTTCGTCCGTAGACATGTTTACAAATTTCTACACCCTTTAACTACATTTTAGTTGGAAAACCGTAAGCATTTTTCAAATTTTGCAAACGCAGAAAAAAAGTGGCCAGCTTCTGCTACCGCGGCTTTAAAATTGAACTTTAAAAATATAAAATGGTCGTTCAAATTTACCGTTACCTAAAATCCGTTTTTACCTAATTTTTTATGTCATTTTTGTTCTAGACCCCAAGTTGCAAGATAATTCTTTAATATAAATATAATTGTTTTTCTTAACTCAAGCAATTAACCCCTAAAATCAAGGATTATATTAACACCCCTTTAATTTTTTGGCTTAATTTCAAAGACTGCACAAATTGTTCATCCTAAGCTTATGTAATCCTTGAAATAGTTTCATATATGAATGACAGCAATTTTAATAATGTAATATAGACCTTAGTGCAAAGGTTGTTTTAAAAACAGTATTTTCACTTGTTGAAGGGAAAAGCGCTACATTACAAACCAATGGTTTGACCCACTAAAAATTTGTAAAATTGAATTTTTCTTTTAGGTAAATAATTACTTCCAAAACCAGTCAACACTCTATAAATTTTATTATCTACGAGTACCCTCTATAAATTTTAAAAATTTCGAAATTTAAAAAATGTCTCAAATGTTTTATCTATAAACTGAAGAAATCCTCCATAAAAAGTAATTTCTTTAATAGACAGAAAACAATGAAAATGATTGACAATGTAAAGTGAAGAAGCATGTTTTAAGAAATTGAAAAAAAAAAACAAATAAAATAACCGAAAAAAATCAGGAATCACATTGAAAGAGACAATCTTATATAAGTGTGTACGTTAAAATAAGTGAATACAAGTAAAAAGAAAGTAACAAAAAACAGTCCAGATAAAGTCTAAGTAAGATTTTCTTTTGAAATTGTTAAAAATAAAAGTTCACGATTTTAAAATATTATAGTGAGGAGTGGCAATAGATTTATATAGAGGGTGAAGAATAATAATAAAGTGAAATGTAAATTCAACATCATGTTTTTGTACTTCAGATGCGGCACTTAAAAATAAATTTTTTTCTTTAAACAAACTTATAGTGCTATACATTAAGTTTATTATATTATTTCAATAATTATTAATAATTAAATACAATTTCCATTCTTAAATAGACTTTTTAAAATTTGTTTTTACAAATTGAAATTCCAAATTGAATAATTTTAAGTTTTAATTAACGCTATGCTAATAAAATCATAATGGATTTATGTTAATTAATTGCATAAGTAACTGATTCCACTTTATCATAAACTAGTATATGCCAAGATTATGGTGTTCAATATTTTTACTTTTATTGACTTATTATATGACTAAAGCCATTGAGTGTATATAGTTTATAGAGAATTACAAATTTCTGTGTATAATTATATTCACAATGCTAAAACTTTGAAATTCTTAATTTTTCCATTTTAATTAAGTGAATTTTCACTTTTTTAAATTAAAAAAAAAACCTATTGTTTCTAATTTCCGTTGTAGCAATTTTGTTAGGTATTTAATCCCAAGCATTAAAATATAATAAGTCTTAAAAAGCTTATTTTCCTATTAAATATGGTTCGAGCGAAAATAATTTTATATTAGATCTATATGTAAAAAGGTCGAAGAAGCATAACTTTTGAGGTATGTCCAAATCGAAAATATTTATGTTGTTACAGCAAAAAATTCTAGGGAAAGTACCAAACTCTTAAGCTTTAGAATAGATAAAAAATTATTGTAAGGCATTTTTCCAAAGAAATATTTTGTACTAAAGTTCTTTAAATATATTTCATTTTGAATATTTCCCGTGATAGAAAACAAAATTAGTTCATTAATTTCTCTAATTTTTTACCCATGTTTCATATTTTTGTTTGATTTTCGTTGGACAAACTTTTATATATGTATATTTTTAATATATTTTATTTATAACAAAATATATTAAAATTTAATTTAATATATAATTTTTTATATATTTTATTTGTACATATATTTTTTTACGTTTGACAATATTTTAGAAAAAAATGACTTTAACGACACAACTGCATACTATGATGGAGGTATAGTGATTGAGTCAAATTTCAGATGCAAATCTCACTTAAAATTCACGTCTACGTATTTAAGTTTTTGTATAGAAACTTTTGATAGTGAATTCATTGAATTAAATCAACTTTATAAATTGATTTGTAGAAATTGAAACGATTTGATTGATGGCAATCGAATTCCATAATTGAGCTCTAATTTTAATAAAATCCTCATATGTGTACACAAATGTACGCAGCTGTACCTGCGGATATTCTTATATTAAGAACTAAAGTTTTGAATACTAGCATAACCGTTTGTCCTCGTATTTAAAGGTTTGTATATATTATGTATGTATATGCGCACAAAGACGCTAAATGGTTATAAAGTACAAATACAAAAGGAAAGAGAAGTGATATGAAACTGAATAAACATTATCAGGATTACAAAAAAATGCAATCACATTTTTTTTTTTTTCATTTAACCGTTTTCTATATTTTTAGAATTCTGTTTAAGTTTACTTTATTGATGGTGTGAAAAGTAGAAACTGTTTCTGTTTTTCAATTATTTACTCAGTTTTTTTTCATTTTTCAAACATTTATATAGAAAACCTATTTATCTTGTTTATATTTTGTTATGATTATATTTTAAAGATCTACTTTGCACATTTTTACAAACGCTACAGAAATCCGACTGTAAAATCGCTGCGCGCTGTATAAGAGCGCTGTATTTTGATTAATTTGATTTTTTTTTTGTTTTTCTATTCTCTTTGCAATGAAATCAATTTGGAGAGCAATTTATGGGTTTCCATTTTAAATATAAGAACTGACGATCGAGTAGTAGACCATTACGTAAAAGTTTCTTTCTAACGCCACACAAATTTGTTTATTTTTGTTTTGTCCAGTTTTACATGTGTGCCATTTTTCGTTCCATTTTTTATCTTTTCTTTATGTAAAATGTTTGTTTTTTTTTTATTTTATTTTAATCATCAAAAAACGAATAATAAAATAATAGAACAAAAATTTATAATACAAAGGGAAAATATAGTTTCATAAAACTGTAATTTCTAAAAGAGAAGAATTTAAATTTTAAACAAAAATGTTTTGTAAGTACATGCTTCGGAAATTTTATAGATATTTAAAACTAAATATTTTTTAAGAGAAAATTTTAAATAAAAGTAATAAAAACGAGAACGGTTGACCTTCTCGACTCTGTGATAACTGTACGAACGAATGAGTGCGGTAATGGTAATTCCCACACTGTTCCATTTCAGTACTCCAAATTTCAGTACTGTAGTTTCAATAGTTTGTGTGAAGTTTCACTGCAAGTTCTATAATTTTTGAAATCTGGCCATATAACTTTGGAAGCAACACATAACCTATGAAGCCATATAAAAACAACGCTCATGATGTTTTAACAGCTTTAACTGAAAATAATTGCAGATTTTCCATATCTGTTTTTCAAAATTTCAGTATCGTAGCTTCACTAATTTTTAAGTTATGACCAAGTTACTTTTGGTGTCGGTTAATTTGTATGACAGCTACTACACGAGTCACGAAATGTCAATGGTTTTTATCTCACATAAAAACCTCAACAATATATTTTATTTTGAAATTATATAGGTCAATTTGATTTTGAGTTATCCTTTTGATGGACAGACGAATAGACATGTTTAAATCGACTTAGAACTCGACGCTGATAAAAACTATATACTTAACTCAAACTATTTTTTTTTGTACCTTTCAAACATACGTTCGTACGGGTATAAAAATAGTCTGATGTGGTGAGCAGATAACGACCAACAATTGTGTTATCTTGTTTAGTGTAAATATTGTACAAGATTATGAAAATTTTCAGTTTCCGATTGCTAATAGATACCTCTTCTCAAAAAAATTACAATTTTATTGCTTTTACATCCTGAATATAATATTTTATTTCAAAAAAGTTGATAAATTTTTTCTCTTTGTATGCATAAAAACATAAATTAGCCAGAGTCCAGTTGTCCAATTGCTCTAACCTGTTCTTAATCAAAATCGGTTACAAAAAGAGTGCACGCGCAAATCGGCATCTCATTGGTTTAGACATGTCAGTCTGTCCGTCGGGCCGATCGCACGATAACTCAAAAACCAATACAGGAAATATCACCAAACTTTCACATGTTGTTTCTTTTGTGCCAAAGACGAACCCTATTGTAATTGGACCGATTCTGACAATGGGTTTATTTCCAAAAAATTTTGTGCGCCCAATTATAGGTGAGGTATATTTTTTTTAAGTTTTGGTTGGACAACTCCGAAAGCTAATTTAAATATTTGAAAAAATTTGAGCAGAGAAATGCAACGGCGTTAGATAACAAAAAAGCACCACGCTAGAACAGCGAAGAAAAGGAGAGGGAAGCAGAGCAAGCATCCCCACTTCAGCTGAACCGGGAAGTAGCCACGCCGGGTGAATCTAAGTAATATGATGCTAAGCCAGGTGAATCTCACCTACCTTGAGAAGGTGATTGTCGGCGAGTTAACCAGTGGATGAGATGTTATCATTCAATTTGCAGGTATACACTTCAAGCCGGGTATGTTTCTCATAGACTTTTCGACGAATGGAGGGCTGAGTGTCTTTTCCGCCGCGCATCTGCACTAAAGGCTTGGAAGGGGCCAACGTTGATGGCAAAGAAGAAAGACGACATCCCTAAGCCTCGCACCAAACAAGGGAATACACATTCGAGCTTGCGAGTTGCTGTGACAAAAAGAAGAAATAGGGAGCCAGCTGTTGAAAGTTGGCATTGATACAACTTCAGCAGTTGTCATAAGAGAAGAGGGGTAGAAATTGAGGTACCGGTTCGGAAAGATTGCCGTGCATGGGATCAAAAATATCCAACAGGTTACCCAAGGAGGGGTTGGATCTCACGTTCCTTCCCCACCAAGCGCCCCAGAAGAAAAAAAAAAAAGGACCCCTCAAAGGTAAAAAAGGACGCGGAGGATGAGGAAAGTAGACCCCAATCACGAAAGGTTGAGGAGATTGCTGAAGAGCTAGAACTCACCCTCCTCAACCTTTAAGATGAACGGCGGGGAAAAAATTCTCTCAGTCAAGGGGCCCTCCAAAGAGAACGCGACCTCCTGGTGAATCTCCACCATGCTAAACCTACCGTGGCAGTAATGGCAAGAATTTTCATCAAGCAATAACTGGTGTTGGTACTCATCCGAGAGCCCTGGTTACACAGAGAACAAATGAGGGGTTTGTCTGTTATAGATTCACAGTTAGTTTACGATTGTGCGCAGGATCTACCTAGAACCTGCATTCTAATCAGAAAAAATATTAATTATATTCTACTTTCAGAATTCGTGACGAGGGACTTTACATCCGTCAGAGCCCGCGTTAACGAGGGGGTCAGAGTTCTGGGTATAGTTTTAGTGTCAACCTACTTCGCAGGAAATATGGAGCAGGTGCCGCCATTGGAAGTACAGAGACTGATAGATTACTTTAAGAGGGAGAGAGTATCTCTCATAATTGGATGCGATACAAAGCAGTGATAGCAATCATAGAAGTGAGTGCTTACTAGAATTTGTACTTAGAGAAAGCCTAGATATATATAATGTTAGAAATTCCCCGACTTTTATAACTTGGGTTAGAGTAGAGGTGCAAGACATCACATTCGGCAGCCCGAGAGTAAGAAACCTCGTGCGGACCTGGAGGGTATCTGAAGAGATTTCCATGTCGAACCGCAGAATTATCCGGTTTAACCTTGCTTGTCAAAAATCCCTCGGAACACAAATTAGGAGAGGTACAGAGAAAGCCTTTCAGCAAGGCCTGACAGGATGGTGACTGTGAAAGTTACCGCAGGAGATTAACCTCCTGCAACAGGGAGATCCGAGGAGCTAGGAGAAGGGGTTTCAGATCCTTCTGCAAAATACCCAGTTATGGCATATTTATTCGCACATAGGATAACAAACTCGTACGGGTATCACAGAGTTGACAAGGTCAAATTCTTTCTCGTTTTTTCAAGAATTTCATCCATATAAAGTTCTATCCTGTTATATTCAACATAAAAATATATATGAAAAGTTAGCAGAGACCAAAAACTGTATAAAAATATATCAATAAAAAATTAATAAAACGCTCGACCCTTAAAACAATCAACGTTTATGGTTGCTGCATTATTTCTTTATTATTTTTTTTTTTGTTTCTTCCTTTAATATCTCGGCGTTCATATTATTTGTTGTTGTTAAAGGATGATAAACCATCATCAAATGATAATTAAAAAATAAGCAAAAGTATAGTAAACGAAGAAAAATTGAATTCAATGAACAAAAAAAAGTAAAAAAATAAACTCAGTAACGATGATTCGCCTGAAACCTTGTTAAACAATAACTTGCTTTCAAAATCAATGAAAAAAAATTGCACAAAAGAAAGCATATTAAACAATATAAAAAATATTGGTAAAAACAAACAAAAAAAACTGAAATAGATGAAAATAACTTCAAAGGATATGCTTGATGTGTCCTGTAGAGATAAATTATTATTTGCTTGTATGTGTTTTTTATTGTTCCTATTTTAATGTTCTTTTTGAGTGTTGACGTATGATGACGTATAAAAAATATTAAAAAAAGCCAAAAATAATAATTCTAAAAAAAAACTAACAAATTTGCAATAAAAACATAAAAAAACGCAAACCAAATTCGAAAAAAAAAAAAAAACAGTTATTTTGTTAATCTATTCCAATTATAAAAAAAAAACAATTTAGCAACAGATTTCGTCTATTTCTATTCTTCGGTAGCATAGCGTTTAATTCAGTTGACTGTGCAGTATAACTTTTACAGGAGTTTTACAGTAATTTGCTCAACTAAATTTGAGTATGATTATAATTTTCTTTTCTTTATACTTGTTCTCTCTTTATTCTAACTATTTTTTTGGAACCTTAAATTTTTACAAATAAATTCACACATTTTTTACGTAAAATATATAAAAATAAAATTTTGCATATTCAAACAAAAAATTTAACCAAATATTACAAGAATGAAGTACATGTAAAAAGGATGATTTTGTTTTCATTTAAACATTTTTTGTTTGTCTCATCTCTGTTGACTTTTAGATTTTCCTATGGGTAAAGTGGAATGGAGTAGAAGGGGATAATAAATGATCCCCGTCTGTTATTGTACGGAAATTTGCGCATGACTAACCTCAAATGAGTATACCAAGCGATGACGACAAAATAACCAGAATAAAATTCTCAAATGCAAACAAAAATGAACTTAAGTTTTATTGTGTCCACAATAGGAACACACAATGAACGACTTATATGAGTATATTTGCTAGTTTACTAAAGCCTTTAAAGTAATGGTAAATATTTTTATAATGCTTACACCTATGAATATTTTATGGTATTCAAATAGTTTTCTCATTTTATTTTTTTGCTTCATTGCCGTTTTTCACATAAGTATGCAATCGTACATGTATGTATGTATATAATTTGTGGTTCATTTCATTTTTGGCTTCGTTAAACCCTTTAAACTTTATCAAATAAAAACATTTATTTTTTATTTCATAAGAGTATGCTGGCATAAACAACTCATTCTTTTCCTCCAATATGTTTTTCATGGATTCGCCTTTTTAGTTTTGTTAGCCTTGCTTTGACCCTATTTTTTACATAAATTTATTTTCTTTTTCCTAACATATTTGTTTTGTAAAAATGCATACATTCGCAGATTAGCAAAATATATATTTATTTATGTGTGTATGTGTTTATATAAATGTATTTGTATGATAATTTAAAGCAATGCCATATATCTATCAGGCCATCAAATTCAGAGAGCAAATCAAAAATATATTCCAAAATGCACTTAAAAAAAAATGCAATTTTTAGCACAGACAACCTTTCTTGCCTTCCAAATGGAAGGATACAGATTCCAAATGGAATTACAGAGTAAAATTTTTGAACAAGAAATAGAATTTGAAAAGAAATTGAAAAAATTAATCAAAAAATAATTATTATAATCTAGATGGCTTTTAAAACTATACTAAATATAATACGAATCATAAAGAATACTGAAAAATTTCACAAAAAAAAATAAAAAAATATTTGAATCGGATTAAGAATTTCAATTGAGAATTGTTTTTGTATTTTTTCCGATTCAAAATTTCCGAAAATAGTTTTATTAGTTTAATTAAAGTATGTATATACAAATTATTTTTAAACTTGTACTTTGCTTTGTCAATTGTAATTATACTTTTGTATGTAAAAATTTATAAATGTATATAAAAAGTTAAATTGAAGGTTTTTTTTTTGTAAAAGCATTTTACAAACATTTTTTTGTAAAAGCATTTTAGATTAATTTATATAGCCACATATTAACGAAAAAAAGTAATAGGAAATAGTTTTTTTTTACTTTAAGGACAAAAGGAAATGGCGACTACTCGTAAAAACTGCCATCAACTTAAATACTATAATATACATACATATATTAGAATCGTTTTAGATTTTTATAGAATGATTATCCCAAAACGGTAATTTGAATAAATTGTTTTACAGGTTGTGGAGGAATTATTGTAGATACTTGAGATTATATTTTATTCAGGAAGTGGCCTAAGGTTTTATGTTACAATTCTCAACTCAGAATATGAAGCTAAAAATTATATATTACTCGTATTAATTTTTGAAAACTCCAATTAGCAGAAAATATTCAATTATTTCTTTCTTAATTTTACCTTTTTTATCAGATCAGTTTGTAGCAATTTTCCAAAAAATTTAAAAAAAAAAGTGTTTATTAACTTCACTCTATATCCGTCTTTGAAAATAGAAAGCTGAAATTTTATATATGCATAGATCTTTACCAGAAACTTATATCCGTAGAACAAAATTTTTATTTATCTCACTCCCTCTAAGAGTTAAATTTTTACCTATGTTCCTCTGAAACCTTAAAAATAGTATTTTTTAACTATTTATTGCAGTTAAACTATAGGCATTTCTCAAATTTTGCAAACGTAGAAATATGGCGGCTGGCTTTTTCTACCGCGGCATACTAAATTTGAACTTCAAAAAAACTAAATGGCCGCTAAAAATTAGTGTTATCTAAAATCTGTTTTTTCCAAATTTTTGATGTCTACAAGACTCCAGGTTGTGAAAGTTTAAAATTTTAACAGCTTTTGGAAACTAATAAATAGTTCGTTTCATTAAAAGAAAACTTTTTCCCACCTCCACTTCATCTAAAGTTGTCTCACTTCTAAAATTTTCGAAATTTGTAAAATTTGAATTTTTGGCACCTTATTTTATGAAACAGCAAAATTTTTCAAATTTCTATAAACGCAGCAACCTAACGACAAATTCCATGCAATTAAAAAATAAAAATATATAAACATATTAATAAATATTATATATTAATAAATTTTCTTAACTCACGCAATTAACTTTTAAATTCGAACATTATATTAACCCATCTTTAAATTTATTTTTGCTTCATTTCAAAGACTGCGTAAATCGTTCATCATAAATATATGCAATCTTAGAAATAGATTCGTTTATGAATGAAAATAATTTTAATAGTGTGGTGGATATACATAGACTGTATTTATGAGCAGTATTTTCACCTGTTGAAGGGAAAAGTGCTAAAATACAAACAATTGGTTTGACATACTTTATTTTTTAGAATATTTAGTTTAAATCAGCTTGCTTTTATATCACAATAATAAAAATCTGATGTGGTCAGCACATAACCGACCGCATTGTGTATTGTCTAGTTAAATGAAAGTGTTACAGAATATTATAAAAATGTCTGTTAAATACTTCTTTCCAATTTTTAGGACATTAGTAAGCTTATAGTTAACATACTTAGAAAAATGTAAATTTGGCTCTTAGTAGAGTTTCGCTTTGTGCTACCCGAATTCCCTGAAATGCTCGCCAGTTAGTTTGGGTAACAACCAGAACTCAAATATCAAATTTCAAGAAATTCCATCAATTTGCCGATGCCTGATCTTTCCAAAAAATTTACATGTTCATTGTTTTAATACGGGGAATTTATATATTAAATTTCAATGAAATCGGTTGATTATTTCTCTTTATATACGCAAAAATGTATATTCCGCCCACAGTAAACGTCCAGTTGCTGACACCTGATTTCTTCCAAAAGTTAGGAATTTTTGCGTATGATCGAGTAAAGCTTATATATGAAATTTCAAGTAAATCGGTTGAATACTTTCTTCAAAATGGTGAAAAATGTAAAATCGGCCCGCAAATCCGTTTTCGAGCCTTGATCTTTCCAAAAAATTTATATGTTCATTGCTTTAATACGAGGAGTTCATATATCAAATTTCAATGAAATCGGTTGATTATTTCTCTTTATATACACAAAAATGTATATTTGGCCCGTAGTAAACGTCTAGTTGCCGATGCCTGATTTCTTCCAAAACATACGAATTTTTGCGGACGGTCGAGCTGAGCTTATATATAAAATTTCAAGTAAATCGGTTGGATACTTTCTTCAAAATGTTCAAAAATGTAAAACAGGCCCGCTAAAAAGTGCAGTTCCCGAGGCCTGATAAATACCAAAAGTTGATCGATCCGTGCCATGGTGGAAGCAAACTTACATATAAAATTTCATCAAAATCGGTTCAGCCGAACTTGAGATACACGCGTGCACACACAGACCGACAGACCGACAGACCGACAGGTTGCTAAAAATAGTTTATTTACACTTCCCTACTATGGAGAAGTACGTTCCCACCGAAAACTCGATATGCAAAATTTGTTGCCATCACATAACCTACCTATTGTTTACACAATACGGTCGGTAATAAACAAATAAGTATATTGCAATGTGATCATATGTACCTATAATTATGTTACAATATAATACTTCACAAAGTAATATGTATGTACTTTACGACGAGGAAACTTCAATAAAAGAGAGATGGAATTAATATTCAGATGTTTAACGTAATAATGTAATATTGGTTTTTAGCACTTTTCCAAAAATTTTTTGAAAAAAAGTGCTTATTAGTTTCACTCTGTCCGTCCGTCCGTCCGTCCGTCCGTCCGTCCGTCCGTCCGTCCGTCCGTCCGTCCGTCCGTCCGTCCGTCCGTCTGTCCGTCCGTCCGTCCGTCCGTCCGTCCGTCTGTCCGTGTGTCTGTTTACAAAACTTCTACACCCTTGAAGATAGAAAGCTGAAATTTCATACGTACATAGATCTTCACTAGAAACTTATTTCCGTAGAACAAAATTTTTACCTATCTCCCCCCCTCTAGAAGTTATACCCCCCCAAAAGCCTAAAAATGGCCTTTTTTAAATATTTGTTGCAATGAAACCATAAGCATTTTTGAAATTTTGCAAACGCAGAAAAGCAGCGGCTTGCTTCCCCTAGCGCGGCATACTATATTTGAACTTTAGAAAAACAAAATGGCCGTTCAAATTTACCGTTATCTAAAGTCCTTTTTTTGCAAATTTTTGATGTCGTTTTTTTTCCAAACTACAGCCTGTAGAAGCTTGAAATAGGAGCTTTTAGACATTATCAAATAGTTCATTTCGCTAGAAGAAAATTTTTTTCCATCTCCACCCCCTCTCAAGTTATAGCCTCTTGAAATTTGTAAAATTTGAATTTTTGACACCTTATATTTCCGAAACCGCAAGCTTTTTCAAATTTCTATTAACGCAAAAAGTTAACGGTAAATTCCATGAAATTAAAAAATATAATTATTTTTCTTAACTCACAAAATTAAACCTTAAAATCGAGCATTATGTTAACCCCACTTTATATTAATTTTTGCTTTATTTCAAAGACTGCATAAATCATTCATCCTAAATATATGCAACCCTAGAAATAGTTTTGTATATGAATGAAAATAATTTTAATAGTGTGATAGGTACATAGACTACATAGACTATATTTAAAAGCAAAATTTTCATTTGTTGAAGGGAAAAGTGCTACAATACAAACCATTGGTTTGACCCAACTTTATTTTTTATGGTTCTTCGTCAAATAAAGTTCAGCTGCTCAATTTTTTTTTGTATAATTTTGTAATCACAACAATTTTGACTATTGACATTGATTTTCTCTTCATTACTATTGAGTTTTTCATTAGGTTTAAATATAACCAATAAACACAGTTAGAAAAGTAAACACTTCACAAAAATCACTTAAAAATGAACCACCATTAAATTACCCTAATAAAATGAACTGAGAATCGTAATACAGCATGTTATTCATTTCTGTTTGATATTTATTTGTATTTAATTGCGTCTTTTTGTTGTCATATACACATGTGTACTTATATTAATATTTTTATATAACATATCCATATAAATGTATGGAGGTACAATAAATCTGTATGTTGTTAATTGACCAACACTCCACCCTTTCTTATTTATATCTACACAAGCATATGTACGTATGCACGTAAAAAAAAATTCTGAATTAAAGAAAAACTCTTCATTTTTTATTTATAACATTTTCGTTTTATACTTAATTTAACATTCAGAAATGAACATATAGATAAATAAAAAATTTGAAATTGTAGCGCTTCAGGAGTTAAGATGGAAAGGACAAGGTGAATTACGCAAAAGAGATTATTCTATTTTTTACAGTGGCAATACCAAACCTGGCTTGAACGGAACCGGTTTCTACGTAAGCAAGAAAATACGTAACAGTGTGTTATATTTTGAACCTATAAATGATAGAGTCTGTGTCTTGAAGTTAAGGGGGAAGTTTCAAAACATTACGCTATTATCAGTGTATTCTCCTACAGAAACTACCGAAGACGAACTAAAAGAAGCTTTTTATGATGATATATTTAGAGTATGTAATAAAATATCCAGACACAATCTAATAATAATAATGGGAGATTTCAACGCCAAAATAGGCAAAGAAAATTTTATTAAAAATGTAGCGGGACTACAATCACTCCATTCTAAAACTAGTGAAAATGGAACACGTCTGGTTAACTTCGCCTCAGAGAATAACTTGTGGATAAGTAGCGTTTCATTTCAACATAAGAGAATACATAAGCAAACGTGGAAGATACCAGGTGAAAGAGGCGCAAATCAAATTGATCACGTTCTGGTAGACAAAAGACATGCAACCTCGATTCTAGACGTCAAAACATGCAGAGGAGCTAATTGTGATTCAGATCACTATATGATTAAAATAAAAATTAGACAACGTTTATCTACAATAAACTCTAATAAAAACATATTTAAAAGAATAAAATGGGACACAGAAAAGATAGTTGCCAATGAAGATTTAAAATTAGTTTATCAACAAAATCTATCGCACAGAATTGACAACGTTTATATAAACAATAATCCATCACAAAACTGGGCTAACATTTGTGAAGCTATCAAAGACGCTGCTAAAGAGGTTATTGGCTCTGAACCTCGAAACAACAATAACTGGTATGACTCTGAATGTAAACGAATCAACGAAGTAAAAAATGAAGCATGGAAGAAACAGTTATCATGTAACACAAGAAGTAATCGGTTAGATTACGAAAATAAAAGAAGGGAAGCGAAAAAGATAATGAAGAGAAAGAAAAAGGAACATCTAAGAAATAAAATTTTAGCTTTAGAAGAAAATTCCAAGCGACATGCTAGAAGATTTTATCAGGGAGTAAAATATCAAACTACCGCTTTTCAACCAAGACTGAATATCTGTAAAAATAAAGAAGGAGAAATATTAAAGGAAGAAGACAAAATATTAGAAAGATGGTATGAACATTTCCAGGAAACTTTGAATAAACCTGATACGGGAATACACAGTATGCCACTTTTGCAAACAGTAGAAAACACCATAAACCAACCAACAATGGAAGAAACTCAAATTGCAATTGAAAAGCTAAAAAATGGAAAGGCTAGCGGTGAAGATTCCATTATAGCGGAATTAATTAAATACGGAGGCAATAACTTACATTACAAGATTCATGATTTAATTATTAGCATATGGAATACTGAGATTATTCCTGAATCTTGGCTAAATAGTATAATTTTCCCGGTGCATAAAAAAGGAGACAAGAAAATTTGTAGCAACTATAGAGGCATATCCTTACTTAATGTATCCTACAAAATATTTACCAATATATTATATGACAGGATAAACGAAATAGCGGAAAAGGTTATAGGTGAATATCAATGTGGATTCAGAAGAGGTAAATCTACAATAGACCAATGTTTTGCATTAAGCCAAATCTTTGAAAAGTCACAAGAGTATTCAAGAGATATTCACTGCCTATTCATAGACTTTGAACAGGCGTTTGACCGAATCAATAGGAAAAAAGTATTTGGAGTAATGCAAAGGCTAGGAGTACCAGAAAAACTTATAAGACTCGCATGCGCTACGTTACGAAATACAAAAGCGAAAGTACTTGTACAAGGAAAACTTACCAACTCGTTCAACATTGATTCTGGTGTAAAACAGGGAGATGCATTATCTGCTTTGATATTTAATATGATGCTACATTATGCAATTAATGAAATTGATCCTGGAGCTACTATCTTCATTAAATCGTATCAGATATGTGCGTATGCGGATGATATTGTTATACTCTCGCGTAATGCTAATGTTTTGAAAGAAATTTTTACCAAACTCGCTGAAGCTACTGCAGGTGTTGGGCTACATATAAATGAAAAAAAGACTAAATACTTCATAAAAAGCAGAACGCCCAGAATAACACATAATCTTAGTATTGGAACTTACACTTTTGAAAGCGTTACTCAATTCAAATATTTGGGAGTAGTTTTCTCGAATTCAGAGGATTCATCAATCGCAATTAAAGAGCGAATTAGTGCTGCTAATAAGACTTACTTCGCCCATGCAAAACTTTTGAAGTCCAAACTTTTAACGAGGTCTACGAAATTCAAAATATATAAAACACTTATAAGACCTATTCTTACTTACGGATGCGAAGTATGGAACCTAAAGGTTGCAGACTGCAAAATGCTATCAATTTTTGAAAGGAAAATACTAAGAAGATTATACGGACCAGTGAGAATGAATGGCAATATTTATAGAGCAAGATATAATCATGAACTTGAAGCATTAATACGAAATCGAACCATTATTCGATTTATAAAATCCAAACGAATAAGTTGGCTGGGCCACATGGTTCGTATGTCAGGCGAAACAACACTAAAAAGAATTTTCATGCATCGCGAGCAGGGGACGAGAGCGAGAGGAAGACCCAAAAGTAGATGGCTGGACATGGTTGAAGCGGATCTAAGTACCATGAATATTAGAAATTATAGCACGTTGGCTCAAGATCGAAGTGAATGGAAGAGAATAGCTGAGGAAGCTTTGGCTCACAGAGGGCTGTAATGCTAAGAAAGAAGAAGAAGAAAAAATTTGTATGAATACACTAGGTCAATATATTTTCTAACAGTAATTTTAATCATATAATCCACACAAAAAAATAGCACAGAATTTTTACAAAGTGACCAACTTTAAATTAAAACAAGGTATGAGTACTTTTTGTTTTTCTGTTATTTTCTAAATATTAAAGTGAATATTTTACGTTTCGATTAAAACGTTTCAGTCGATATGAACCGATTGAATTATACCCTGCACCTTTCATTGTTATAGCAATTACACCTGTGAAACCTTAAACCTGTGAAACCATTCTATAAAAACTTCACGGATATATCTGACCTATAACTGAACACACAACTACCAAGTTTCATGAATCTGACTTTATTATTTTTCCAAATATTTAAAATTTAAACAATTCCACTAAAACTTCGCTAATATATCTGATCTATAATTGGACACACAACTGCCAAGTTTCATGAATCTAACTTTGTTACTTTTCCAAATATTTAAAATAAGCTTTTGGACTTGTATGGGAGCCACTCGAACCTGTCAAGCAATTCCACCAAAACTTCAGAAATATCTTTGACCTATAATTGGACACACAACTGCCAAGTTTCATGAATCTGTCTTTATTATTTTTCCAAATATTTAAAATTAGCTTTTACTGCCCGAACCGGTGCAGCTATCTCATTAAAATTATTAGAGTATATGTAGAATATGATTGGACACATGTATACAAAATTTTATATTTGTACCTTTATTAGTTTTTGAAATAATTAAAATAAACTCTTTGAGTTGTATGGCAGCTACCCGAACCCATTGTCCGAATTGGTCCAATAACAATAGGGTTCGTCCTTGGCACAAAAGAAGTGAAAGTTTGGTGTCGATTGCATTATTCGTTTTTGAGTTATCGTGCAATCGGACGGACGGACATGCCTAAATCAACGCAGAATTTTACGCTGAGCAAGAATATATATATATGTCCATACCGCAGATGACTCCTTCAAGTAGTTACAAACTTCATACCAAAGTTAATATACCCTTCACGAAGTGCATGGTATAAAAAGTTGAAAACTTATGAATAATATATCTCTTTTAGAACCTTTGCCCTCCATATTTGGAAAGAAAAAACGTTTATACCACAGAATTTCAAGTTTTTCATTTTACTACTAAAGTTTTCTTTATACGTGCTTGAAACGCAAACACAGCTCTTAAAACTTTCTGCTGCTTTTATTTTAAACAGTATGTATAGTCGTGAATTCAGGTTTACAACACATTTCTTAGAGAGGAGTCTAAAAAATTTTTTCTTTACAATATCGAATTCAATGAAGTAATACTAACGAAGTTACGAGTATGTCTACTGGAGAGATCAAATATTGAGTGGTTATTATTGATTTTCAGTAAAACTAATAATTACCTAATTATCATAAAAATTAATTTTTTTATAAAAAATTAGAAATTTAAGAGACAAATATGTAAATTGTATTGTATCTCTTGAAGTTCAAAATTACTCAAGGCAATTAAATACTTTTAAGCTCTCATAAATATCTATATCTCACACAACATTAAATAATCTAATTCATTAATTTCAAGCTCAAGTAACAACAATAAAAGTAATTCAACCGAAAGTATAAAACAGCCTAAAAGTATACTGAAACTTAAAACAACCTAAAAATATACAGAAAGAAATTTAGATCCTGCGGGTAAAAATGAGAAGTTTTACAATAAATTTTTTAAAAACTTGGCTATTTTAAATAGCTTTAGAAAAAAATGACGTTCTAACTAATGAATTTAATGTGTGAAAAGCAGTACGCCAAATATACAATTTTTTTAAAAATATTTCTTTTGAAACTATCATTTTCCAGCTCCAAACGGAAAAATATTTTTGTTTTGTTCACTAGGAAGCTTTTGTTCGGCAAATGTGCATTTGTATTCGTACGCAACTAAAGAAAAATGATTTTATATAACGACAATTAATATATTAATATTAATTACGTTATTTTACATTTAATTTCAATTAAAAAAATAATATGATGTCGTCAGCACATAAACGACCGCAATGTACAACTTTAAGCTTTGAGTTAACATACCTAGCAAAATGTGAATTTGGTCCTTTGTAGAGTTTCATTTTATATCGTACGCATTATACCAATAGTCATCAGTAACTTCTGGTAACAACCAAAACTCAAATAATAAATTTCAAAAAATTCGATCAATTCGTTCCGTACTATGATAAATGTAAAATCGACCCTGAGATAAGCTTCCGAGCCCTGCTCTTTCCAAAAAATTTATAGATTCCTTGCTTTAACACTTCGAATTTAAATATTAAATTTCATTGAAATCGGTTCATTATTTCTCTATATATAGGCAAAAATGTATATTTGGCCGTAGTAAACGTCCAGTTGCTTACACCTGATTTCTTGCAAAAGTTAGGAGGTTTCGCGGACGGTCGAATGAAGCTAACATATGAAATTTCAAGTAAATCTGTTCAATATTTTCTTTAAAATGATAGAACAGTGGGCCTGTTAAAAAGTGCAGTTCCCGAGGTCTGCTGAATTTAAATTGATCAATTCATGCTATATTCGAAATAATCTTACATATAAAATTTCATCAAAATCAGTTCGGCCGAACTCTTCATTAAATAAGTGCGTTTCCACCGAAACCATTTATTTTGTATAATATATTATGTTAATTACGTACTCATTACACATATTTTAATACAGATTTTTAAGATTTACATGCATTTGGATACGAGTATATGTATATTTAGATGCATTCACTGACAAAAAATTTACTTTAAGAAAAACACTTTTAGTGTAGCTTTCGTTCTTTATTAGCTGCATTTATTTTCCTATGCAAATATTAATGGAAACTAATAGTTGTTTCAAGTTTTAAAATTTTAAAACTTTCTGTTTAATCTCGAGTGTAAGTGCACTTGAATTTATTATCTGTTTCCCAAACCAACTCAGTTATTAAAATACTGTATTTAAAATATAATAAAATGCACTTTTGAGCGCAGACAAGGCCAGTCTCAAAGTAGATTAGAAAGGTGTTTAAATATTGTTATTAATTAAATAGAGATAATGTTTTAGAAAAACCTCAAATTTTAGATTAAGTTAATATAGTTTTATTAATCAATTTTTATATAAAAATTAAAACTTTTATTTCTCTAAATTTTGCAAATTTGTTAAAATTTCCTAATAAGGAAAAATTTTAAATTTAAATGAAAAAGAAAAATGAAAATGAAATAAATTCGAAATTTTAAATTCTGCTTTTTGTGCTTCCGTTCTTAATAACGTAATCAGCTCTACTAATAGAAAAATCAACACAAGTTATTGAACAAGAAAAAGAAGAATAAGCCATTAGAAGAGAACTAATCTTTAAATTGTATCCTTGAAGTCAATAGGAAGTAAATCGTCGTTAAGACGGGGAATAGAAAAAGTACAACAATCTCACTTACATACAAAAGAAGTCATTTACTCATATCTCAAAAGTACATGCAGCGCATAAAACAAATATCCCTATATACTCGTAGCTATTATATATGTTTATTTCAATATTCTTATATACAATATAAAGTAATCCTGATACAAAGAAGAATCTAAGAAAAATCTATATAAAAAGCGGACAAAGAATTAAATTAAAAATCGATAAAAAGATATCAATAATTTATATATATATAAAAGTACTTTAATGATTACCTACCTATATTGAAGGATTCTTATACGTTTGTGTGCACTTTAAGCGCATAATAAGTAGGTATTTTTACATAATTATTTTTTTTCTTTGCCCTCTTTTATAAGGTAGAGTTATATTGTGCTTTTGATAGAATATTTCTTAAATTGAAGTATTAATAAAAATAATAATAAAATACCACATGTACAAATTTTTTATGAATAATACTGTTGAAATATTGGCAAGCCATAATTGAAGTAATAAGATAAAAATAGAACGAAACTTTGCCGTATAGGTTAAACAAATATCTGCAAGTATTTATTTATCAGCATATTTCTATGATTGTTTGAGTAGAATTTTCAAACTACATTATTTCTTGTAGTATAATCCTCATGTCGGAATCTAAATCGCTAAAAATATTTTTCCAAATATAATAAATAAATTTAGAGCAAACCAATACCTTGGACTTGTAATAGATCCTGATCGTTCTTATAGTGTATCTAACTGTTGTAGAATATCTATATCACATATCTTTTCTAGTATGGCTGTAACATAACACATTCTTTAATATTAATTTTTGTACTTAAATAGACGTACTATAAAAACATTTAAAATAATGTATAGAAGAAAGTTTCTGATTAAAACAAAGTTTTAATTAAAAATGTTTATATTTGTTAATATAAGATTTTAAAAGTATACGATTCTTAATAATGTTGCCTCCAAATAATTATATACAAAAATTTAGTTTGCGTTAGAGTCCCCGCTTTCTAATTTAAAAAATCAATATTTTCACATTTTAGAGTGAAAGAAAAATATGAAATTCAAACGCAAACTGCAAATAACAAACGTTTTCATTTAATTCAAAATAAAACACTTCTTTTTGTTTCATATCTTTCAATTTAATAACAAATTTTAAGTTTCCTACGTAACAAATTATATATCCTACTGTTCTCTTTTAAAAAATAAACGCATAAAAGTGAGCCTAAAGTGCCATAATAATTTGTGCATAATATTATCAACAACAAACATAAAAATATTTTATAACGTGATCCTATAAAAACCACTGTAGTGGAACTATTGTAACCACTGTATGCATAGTTTAATTTTCTTTCAAAACGTTTCTTAAAAATTTTAGGAAATCTAACAATGTATAAATTTTCTGTTAAAATCTATCACATGCATAATTATGATAGCTTGCATGCTTAAAAAGTTACTTATTTATTCCTAGTAGTAAACAGAACTTAAATATTAAATTTCAAGAAATTCTGTAGATATATTAATTCCTTGAGCTTTGATATTCTCAAAAACTTATAAGTTATTAAAAACTGTGCCTGAATATTGAATGTGAAAATTAATATTGAATGTGAATGTGTAAATTATTAAAAATAATGAATTTTAAAATTCAGAATATTAGCTACTCGTAGTAGTTAAAGTCCATTTGCTAACACCTGATTTGTTCCGAAAATAAGGTGGTTTCTCGTACTGTCAAACGAAGTTTATGTATGAAATTTAAATTTAATCTGTCGAGTACTCTCTTAAAAATGATCACGGTCCATTTCCCGAGGTCTGCTGTAACTCAAGAGTTGATCAATCCGTGGCATAGCTAAAGTAAACTCATGTCAAAATTTTCATCACAATCAGTTCAGCCGAACTTTAGGTAAACGTGTGATCATGCTATAAATATCCTATTCACGCTTCTCTACCATAGAGGCTCCGCTACCCGAACATATGAAATTTTTTATTATAACATAAACTTTTCAACGGAAATACATGTTTTAAGTACCTTTGATATGAACTGTTACGTATGTTCGGACTGAACTGATTTTTAATATTCAAAAAGATGTTTTAAAACTTAACACTTACAAAGTACTTACATTAAAAACCAATTTTGTAAATGTTAAATAGAAAGTTACTAATAAACTAGAAGCAAATTTTTTGTTATCAGTAAGTAGAAAAAGAGACCTATGAAAAATTAAACCTATATAAAATTAATTTTTAAAAAAAAATAATTATCTCTTAAAATAGCAAAATTGTCACATTCAAAATTAAAGCACAGTTTACAAGAACCATTTTATACGTCCAATATTTAATTTAATTTTAATATTCCACCTGTCTCAAATACATGTACACATACAGTTTGTATACGATTATTATCAAATCATATTCCTCATGAAATTTTTACGGTTCAAATGATTTTTTCAAAATAAAGGAAATATCATTTTTCAATTGTATTTTGTTTTATTACCGACCGTATTTTGTATACAATAGGTAGGTTATGCGATGGCAACAAATTTTGGATATCGACTTTTCGGTTTCAACTTTTGGAATACATCAGCTGCACAAATTTTTTAGAAAGATCAGGGCTCGAAAACTTATCTGCGGAGCCGAAATTACATTTTTCTATATCTACAGAACGAATTGATGGAATTTCTTGAAATTTGATATTTGAGTTGTGGGTGTTACCCAATCTAACTGGCGAGCATTTCAGGGAATTCGG
The DNA here is from genome assembly GCF_029603195.1 of Condylostylus longicornis. Classification (NCBI taxonomy): domain Eukaryota; kingdom Metazoa; phylum Arthropoda; class Insecta; order Diptera; family Dolichopodidae; genus Condylostylus; species Condylostylus longicornis. Next base: position 452,195 of record NW_026577985.1, read on the forward strand.
GTAGCACAAAGCGAAACTGTACTAAGAGCGAAATTTACATTTTTGTAGGTACGTTAAGTATAAGCTTACTTATGCCCTAAAAATTGGGGAGAAGTATTTAGCAGACATTTTCATAATATTCTGTAACTTTAAGTTAAGAAATTTGAAAAAGCTTGCAGTTTCGGAAATATAAGGAATCAAAAATTCAAATTTTGCAAATTTCAATGAAATAAACTATTTATTAGTGTCCGAAAGCTGCTAAAATTTTAGGCTCCTACAAACTTGTAAATTTGATTGGCCATTTTGTTTTTATTAAGCTTAACTACAGTATGCCGCCATAAAAGAAGCAAACCACTGCCTTTCTGCATTTGCAAAATTTGAAAAATGCTTATATTTCACTGCAATAAATAGTTAAAAAATGGTATTTTTAGGGTTTTGGAGCGTTTGGGAGGCATAATTTCTAGAGGGGGTGAGAGATTTTCTTCTACGGAAATAAGATTCTAATAAAAATCTATATGTACATATTAAATTAAATTTCAGCTTTCTATCTTCAAGGGTGTAGAAACATGTCCCCAGACTGACAGAGAGAGAGTGAAAATAATAAGCACATTTTTTCAAAAATTTTTTTGGAAAAGTGATAAAAAGAAATAAAAATAAAAATGTCTGAGTCCTTTTTATCTATTAAAATCCATTATCGTAAAGTTAACAAGGATAATTTTTTCTTTTTCTTTTATTATCATCCCCTTATTCCGCTATTTTTTAAGTATTTTTAATTTTTTCTTTTTTTTTTTTGTTTTATTTACATGTACACATATTTTCTATAATACTGGCCAAGAGAAATGTGGAGGATTCATTGGTAGATAGGATTTGTTTTTTTTAGCCTTTTTAATTTTTTTATTTTGTCGTTTTTTTTTTATATTGTGTTCAAATTCAAAAACTAATCCTATTTAAATGCATCGAGAATGTCTGCCACACAGTATAAATACATAACATATTTATGTGAGTTTAGTTGCATATCATTGTTGTAATTATATGATGAGAAATGCAAATGTGTAGTCACCCTGAAAAATAATTTTCATTAAAAAACTCTTATTTTTTCTATCCCTCTACAATAATAATACATTGAAAAAAAAAGGAAACATCAAAAAGTCCTTTAAGAGACTAACAACGCGAAAGGGCGAAATTCCATTTTTACAGCAACAAAGTAAAATAAAAATGTTAAAATCCTACAAACTTTTAATCCCCTACACAATTTTACATTAGATATGGTTCAGTACCCTTGATTTATACGTACATGTCTTTTTGGATCTCCCTTTCTCATTTCTAAATATTGAAGTAATAAAACTGATGAGAAAAAAAAACAAGCGAAAAAAGCCATGTTTTTCTGATTTGATTGATAAAAATTTAAATACCTACATCATTCTTAATACAAATTTTTGCAATAACCAAAGTTGCCATTTTGTAAATTTCGTTAGCGTTCGAAGAAATTTCTCACTCAATATTTTTTTTATACGTAAAAAAATTTATTGTGACATTCGCATGACGATCTAAAATGTGTTATTATTTATCAAACGTTTTATTTTAAACTCTAAATATTAAAAAATTTACATATCCAACACACTCAATTTAGAGCGAAAGTTATTTTTCGAGCTAGTGATTGAGGAAAGTTAAAAGTTCGAAAAATATTCTTTTCATTTAATATAACGTTATGCACTAATTCTCTTCTGCCAAACAGATTAAAAGAAATATCGAGAGATCCAGAATAAACCATAATGTTTATTATTTTTGTTTTGTAACAAATAAATGTTTAAATACCCTTGAAATGAACATTCATTTCTAAATTTGAAGAAAAAATCGGCCTTTCTTTCGTTTTATAAAAGTAAGATTAGATTTAGTTGCGTTACTGCGTACGAATTGTTTCACTTTAACTTTAACAGCTTTTTAACGAATAGATCTTTTTTTATCACGAAATAACTGTTATATTATTTATATAATAATATAATTATATATTTTACTATAACAGAAACTATTCTTTTTCACAAAAATAATTTTCTATTGAACATGTGCCTCAGAGATTATTCAATTTAAAATTAAAGTATAAAGCACGTGTGCATATACATATACGCAGTTATAACAAAGAAAAAACAGCCATAAACACATAATAATAACTCATAGCAACAAAATACTTAATCATATGCATTCATATAAAATATACAGGGAGGTGGTAGTGTAAATGCGCTCGGGGGGGTTATTCTTTAGTTTTTCAGAAAAAAAATTATATGAGTGGAAGGGAAAGGAACTCGAAAATCTAACACTAGTTTTATTAGAGGATAAAAAAAAAATTTGTTCTCAATTTATAGCCCTAAATAACGATATGTGGATATTTGGTGTCAGACTTACCGTTTTCAAGTCGTAGTCATTCAAACATAAATTGTTTTTGCGCTACATATCGTCTACAACCTAATCATACATAGCTCTTTCGCCACAAGGATACAAAGGATAAAAAGTAATATATAGATATGTGGTGTGGATGATTTTCCCATTGATGAATGAAAGTCTTATATGTTATGCTTGTAAGCTTTTTTATTAAATATTTATAAAAATGTAGAAAAGTATATATGTACATAATATGTACATAACATCATGTAGTCAAGTAACGCATAATTTTGCTGAATGAGTTGCAAATAAAATTTGTAAAAATTTATAATAAATTGCAATGCTTTTTTTCTCTCTATCCCTGTTTTTACGCTACTTTTTGAAATTGAAAAGATTTTCATCTGGAAATTGAAATGAAAGAGAGCTATTCTTTTTTCTTTATTTCCGAGGATAAAAAGTATTTGGCATGTCTGCGATCAGTTAGGCGGAAATTTATTGTACATATAATATAAAAATTTTTCGCAGTATAAATTTGTGAATTTTTTTATGTGAATGTAGTTTGACTTAAAACTTGCAGCACATGATCTTTATGTTATAAAAATGACTTCATTTCTTTGAAGAATATTTGGATTATTTTGAACCATTTTAAAGGTTTTTATTTGTTTTTGTAATGACTATTCAAAAACACATTTAGCATAGAATTTATATTTATATATGTATATACGTTGATGAATTGTTGTACTTTACTCGTATTCTAAAATGAGTGTTATTAAAATATTATTTTTAAAATTTATTTTAACGCTTTTAAAAAAAATATTCAAGAATTTTTTATACTCTTTATTGTATTTAAAAAAATTAAAATACTAAGGTTTTCTAAATGGTATACAATAGCATGTTTCTTTAATATTGTAAAAATATAAAAATATATTTAAATAAACTCTGAATTGAGCCATTAAATGTTTAAAAATGTTTGATGTTTTTTGTCAGAGCAATTTATTTTTATTTATTTACAGTAATAATGTGAAGATGCGCATAAAATACTAAATTTTATAGTAGAGCTTTTAAAGAAAAAGAAAGTAAACTTACTTGTTTAATGAAATTTTTTAAATTTATCAAATTTTAGGAAGCGTATTATTTATACAAATGAGCAGATATGAAGGCAATTTATATCTACAACCACGTTACTTTATGAATATAAAGAAAGACAATATGTACATTATATCAACGATTCGCTAATAGCATTACAAATTTTGCTACCGAGTATGATAACAGCACAAGTATGAATTTTTTATACCCTGCACTTCGTGAAGGGTATATTAACTTTGGTATGGAGTTTGTAACTACTTGAAGAAGTCATCTGCGGTATGGACATATATATATATTTTTGCTTAGATTCTATTGTTATTGGACTAAGTCGGACAACGGGTTCGGGTAGCTGCCATACAACTCAAAGAGTTTATTTTAAATATTTCAAAAACTAATAAAGCTATAAATATAAAATTTTTTATAATGTGTCCAATTTTATCCTATACATGCTCTAAAAATTAAAATAGGATAGCTGCACCGGTTCGGGTGGCTGCCATACAACTTCAACAGCAAATTTTTTATATTCGGCAAAATAATAAAGTCAGATTCGTTAAACTTGGCAGTTGTATGTCCGATTATATATCAGATATATTTGTGAAGTTTTAGTAGAATTGCTTGACAGGTTCGGGTACTAGCCATATAACTCCAAAAGCTTATTTTAAATATATATTTGGAAAAATAATAAAGTCAGATTCATGCAACTTGGCAGTTGTATGTCGAGTTATAGGTCACATACATTTCTGAAGTTTTGGTGGAATTGCTTAACAGGTTCGAGTAGATCCCATACAAGTCTAAAAGCTTATTCTTAATATTTCGAAAAATAATAAAGTCAGATTCATGAGACTTGGCAGTTGTATGTCCGATTATAGATCAAATATATTTGTGAAGTTTTGATGGAATTGCTTGACAGGGTCAGGTACTTGCCATACAACTCCAAAAGCTAATTTTAAATATTTGGAAAAATTATAAGGTCAGATTCATGAAACTTGGCAGTCGGATGTCGAATTATAGGTCAAACATGTCCGTGAAGTTTCTATAGAATGATTTCACAAGTTCGAGTAATTGCTATACAATAACGAAAGGTGCAGGGTATAATTCAATCGGTTTATACCGACTGAAACGTTTTTCTTGTTTTGCTTAACACAGTGCACAAAAATCATATAAAGAATAACTATTTGTAATCGTTTTAAGTATTTACAAATTTTTGTTTTTGTATTTTTGTAATTTAAAACATGCATACATATATAAAAGATTTTGAATACAGAATGCTGTAGTAAAACATTAGCGTAACTCCACGTTGCATATATTATCTACCTATTAATACAAAACACAATCTGACCATTGGTGCAGTGGTTATGGCACCGGTCCTTTAACCGAAGGGTCTCGGGTTCAAACCCCGGTCAGGTCACTATAAAAATTATATTCAATATTATTATAACTTAATATACAATACTAATAAATATTATACAAGTAATTTTCAAATATTCGTAATATTCCATATTAAAAAAAAAACTAAGAAAAATAAACAGTAAATATTAATAACCTCAAATAATTAATATAAATAAAAACTACGGCAGGTTAATCACCTACCTAGTTAAACTCTATGACGCTATGAAACTCTATGACTCTATGCATGAGAAATCATGCACTAGCCCTATGCTCCTTCTAGGAGTGAATAAGGAAAAAAAAAAAAATACAAAACACAACAGCACGTACATACTATATCTATATATGTGCTTTTACAGAAATTTAAAAACAACTAGAAACAGCTCCCAAAATAAATATCTCGTGAAAGGTATAGATTGCACTTCGCGAAGGGTATATTAACGTTGGTATGGAGTTTGTAACTACTTGAAGGAGTCGTCTCCGTTATGGACATATATATATATATTCTTGCTCAGCGTCAAGTTCTTCGTCGATTTAGACATGTCCGTCCGTCCGTCCGATCGCACGATACACTTTCACAAGTTTTTTCTTTTGTGCCGAGGAGGTACCCTATTGTAATTGGACTAATTCGGACAACGAGTTCAGGTAGATGTCATACAACTCAAAGAGTTTATTTTAAATATTTCAAAAACTAATAAAGCTACATATAAATATAAAATTTTGTATACGTGTGTCCAATTATATTCTGCACTAAAAATTTTTCCAAATGCCCTTATTAATCTTTTATTCATATTTTAATATTCCCAATACTCATTTTAAAATTTGAAATTTTAAAAAATTTTAAAATTTAAAACTATTCAAATTCTCAAACAAAAATTTCTAATTTGCTATCTAAGTTATGTTCTTAAATATAAAAGGTTTTTGAAGCATTTGTAACATAACTTTTCCAATTTTTAAAATTTCACGATACAAAACTGAATTAAACCGTAACAATATTTTTCTAAATAACTTTTTCAATTACCATTTTCTTGAACAAATTTTTTGATCTGAAACAAAACATTTTCTTCTCTTTCTTCACGTTTAGAGTAATAAATCTGATTTTAGTTAGAAATTTTCCGATTACTTTTTTGTTGGAATATCTTTCTGCAAATATTTTTCTTTTTATTAAAGGCGATACAAACAAAAATTTTTCTGTTAAAAATTAAATTTAACAAAATTATACAATTAAATTAGCTAACAATCAAAGTTACAAACTCTTAAAATTAGTAAAACGAAAAAAAAACGAATACAGAAAATAATTTGGTTTTTTTTGATTGCGTTAAATAATACTATTACATGTTTGGTAATCTCTATATAGAATTCAACATACTTCTGCACATACGAAAAATATAACTACGCTTGAAAAAGACTATCGTTCATAAAACGCTCAAAGTTTAAAAAGGTGTAGGTAACGTGCAGGGTGAAGTTGCAGTGTTAAGAAATTTTTAATATTGATCATAAACTACTTTATGTTGCTACTTTCTATTTTTGACAAAACACGTATTTTACCATACATAAGCGAAAATACATGAAACATACACATATATTTTATAAATTCAAATAAGTTAATCAAAAGTTCAAAACTGCTTCATTAAAATTGTCATTCAAATGTTATTACAATTTTGTACAGTCAAACAGGATGACGGTATTTAATAAATTCTAAAACTAACCTTGAAACAAAATAAAAGGTACTAGAAATAGCGAAATAATAGTCAGCGCCGTTTAAGAAAATTGAGCGGTATTAGTATGTACTTCATTTTTTTACGTTTTAAGCAACCATATAAAGCAACCATGAATGTAAAATGTAGTATGAAGTGCACGTATTCCTCAACTCTTTATTGCTGTCAGAAATTGTCATTTTCCAGTTACTATTATTATTAGTCATTTCGATTTTTACAATTTTTGTTTTTTTAAAATATAAAAATATGTAAATTTTCAGAACATAGCCCATTTTATACTTATAAATTGATCGAGAATGACCGCCTACATATTTAAAAAATATCTGATATGATCAGCACATAACCGACCGCAATGTGTATTTTCTAGTTAAATGAAAGTGTTACAGAATGTTATAAAAATGTCTGTTAAATACTTCTTTACAATTTTTAGGACATTAATAAGGTTATAGTTTACATAACTAGATAAATATAAATTTGGCTCTTAGTAAAGTTTCGCTTTGTGCCATCTGAATTCCCTGAAATGCTCGCAAATTAGTTTCGGTAACACCGAGAACAAAAAAATCACATTTCAAGAAGTTCCATCAATTCGTTCCATAGATATGGTGAAAAATGTAAAATCGGCCCCCAGATCAGTTTTCGAGCCCTCATCTTTCCAAAAAATTTATATGTTCATTATTTTAATACGAAGAATTTAAATATTAAATTTTAATGAAGTCTGTTGATTATGCCTGTTGCTGATGCCTGATTTCTTTTAAAAGTTTGGAGTTTTCGCAGACGGTCGCTCAAATCTTATATATGAAATTTAAGTTAAATCATTTGAAATTTTCTTCAAAATAGTCAAAAATGTAAAACAGGTCCTTTAAAAAGTGCAGTTCCGGAAGCCTGATATATCCCAAAAGTTGATCAATCCATATATAAAATTTCATTAAAATCGGTTCAGCCGAACTTGAGATCCACCCGTACACACAGGCCGACAGACCGACAGGTTGCTAAAAATAGTTTATTTACACTTCCCTACCATGGAAAAGTGCATTCCCACTGAAAACTCGATATGCAAAATTTGTTGCCACCACATAACCTAACTATTGTATACACAATGCGGTCTGTAAATGTCTAAAAGTGTGTAGAATGCTTTATACCAAAAATGATGAAAATTTTTTTCTGATTTTCTTCGCTGCATGAATTCACTAATGATTAGAAAAAACAAAAAATAAATTGAGCCTTTTTTCAACTTTTTGTACATTTTGTTTTTTAACAGTTTTTATTTTTTTTATCTTCTTTCTTTTCAAGTATGTCAATTTTTAAAAATGCCAGAAATTTACCGTTATATGTTATAATTTGACAGGCGAAAAAGAAAAATGTTGTACATGTGAAGAATAAAAGTATAATAGGACATTTTAAGCAAAAACAATTAAAGAAAGGAAAAAAGTACAAAATTTGCTTAAGGTTAAAGTTCATAAAGGATTCATCCAAAAGAAAAAGATTTAAATTTATTTTATTGTGCAAAAAAAAACACTGAAATTTCAAACACAAAACAGCAGAAAAACAAAAAAATAAACTTTCTCTTGGACCTTGATATTTACGTTAGCTTTAAGCATCTTTTCTTGTTCGTTACTGTTTTTGTTTTTCTAGTCTCCTTTTTCTTGAAAGAACAACAAATAAGAATCATATGGAGCGCAAAGGAAATCAAAATAAAAAAAAATTAAATTGATTTAGACAGCAAATTGAAATTGACTGAAGTTTTCCTACCTACAGAAAGGATTTGAAGCTTTTCTTTCATAATACAATTTAGAGAGAAACATACAGAAAACAATAAAGAAGAATATTATTAAATAATAGTATTAGAAGAATAGAAAAAATAAATACAAAAAGAAGGTTGAAAAACTTTTTGTATAAATTGAATTAGACTGGATTTTAATTTTCTGAAAATCAAAGTTTGAACATAAAAATTTCGAAAATGAAGAACAGCGATGCTTAGAAAAAAGGGCGGATACAAAGAGAATAGAAGATAAAATACAAAAGAAAGAAAAAGACTGATGTATTGATTTTAATTTTTAATCCTTCTCTGGTTTACTTCTTTTTTCAAAAACGATATTTAGCTAAGAAATTTAATGTTTTGTTTTACCGATTTAATTTTTTTTTGGATTGCAAAATTTAATTTTCATATTTTAAATTTTTAAAGTAATTTTAATGTTATTTACTTAAATTTTCAAAAAATATTTTTGTGATTTAAAGGTGTTAAAAAACATAATAAATGTGGATTTGTGGTGTGACCAAATACATTGATATTTCCATTGAAATTAACATGCTGCTTTTCTGCAACAAAAAAACACTGAATTCATTTAATTTAGTATAAATGGGAATGATCCTACGTTATTATCACCTACATCAAAGAATTTAAAAAAATTTTACACATTTTTTGTACAAATTTAAAAGAATTGGTAAAAATAAAGTTCAATTATGATAAATGTTTTTAATAAATAGCTGAGAAAACACCCTAAACTTTGTTACAAAATTTTGTTATAGAATTTTGTTATAAAATTTGATAACAATTTCTTTTATTTATAAAAAATAAATAACTGAACTAAGATTGCGTTAAATAATTTATGTTACACAATTTCACTTCCAAATGCGAAATTTAACCTTTATTTTTCCTCGAATTCATTTTAGCAATCTTTTGTTTGCATTAGGTATTCAAAATTCATCTTAGTTCATTTTAGTTCAAGTCATTACTATAATTTTTTCATATAAGAGTATTTATTCATGTCAACATTTTCACTTTTTTGTACATTAATTTCGATTTAAATGTTTGCCATTGTTTTTATAGCTGCACTTCGTGAAGAGTATATTCACTTTGGTATGGAGTTTGTAACCACATGAAGGAGCCGTTTCCGGTATAGACATGTATATATATTCTTGCTCAGCGTAAAATTCTGCGTTGATTTAGACATGTCCGTCCGCCCGATCTCACGATAACTTAAAAACGAATAATGCAATCGACACCAAACTTTTACAAGTTTTTCTTTTGTGCCAACGACGACTTTTAACAATTTCGGACAACGATTTGGGTAGCTGCCATACAACTCAAAGAGTTTTTTTTTAAATTTTAAAATTTCTCTATTAGTTATAGAGGTATAAATATCAAATTTTATAGATGTGTCCAATTATCTTCCACATATATTCTGAAAATTTTAATGGAACGGCTGCACTGATTCGGGTACCTGCCATACAACTGCGAAAGTTAATATTTAAATATTTGGAAAAATATTAAAGCTAGATTCATGAAACTCGGCAGTCGTATGTCCACTGTCCAATTTGAGGTCAGATATATTTCTGGGGTTTTGGTGGTATGCCTGGAAAGGTTCGAATAGCTGCCATACAACTCCAAAGAAAATTTTAAATATTTGGAAAAATATTAAGGCTAGATTGATAAAACTCGGCATTCGTGTGTCCAATTTTAAGTCAGATATATTTTTGAAGTTTTGATGGAATGACTTGATAGCTTCAGGTAGCTGCCATACAATTCCAAAATAAAATTTGGAGAAATAATAAAGTCAGATTCATGAAACTTGGCAGTTGTATGTCCAATTGTAGATCACATATATTTGCGAAGTTTCAGTTGAGTTGCATGAAAGGTTCGGGTACCTGCCATACAACTCCAAAAGCTAATTTTAAATATTTGGAAAAATAATAAAGTCAGATTCATGAAACTTGGCAGTTGTGTGTCCAGTTATAGGTCAGATATATTTGTGAAGTTTTAGTAGAATTGCTTGACAGGTTCAGGTACTTACCATACAACTCCAAAAGTTAATTTTAAATATTTGGAAAAATTATAAGGTCAGATTCATGAAACTGGGCAGTCGGATGTCCAATTATAGGTCAGACACGTCCGTGAAATTTCTATAGAATGGTTTCACAGGTTTGAGTAATTGCTATACAATAAGGAAAGGTGCAGGGTATAATTCAATCGGTTTATACCGACTGAAACGTTTTTACTTATTAATACTTCGTAATAATATAGAACATAATACTTCTCTCTCGGGCTCCTTATCTAGGCATTTTCTAAATCGCGCATTGTACAAAATCAAAAGTCATTTAAAGGTACTCTGTTGGCTACTGATGGGTGTCATAAAGGGGGTAAAGAACTCGAAGGAAGGTTGTAAAATTGATTCAGAAACTTTACTACGGAGTTGCAATCAGTTATAACACAGTTATGAAATAATTGTCTTTTGGTTATCATTAATACTGACGTCTGGGTAAAGTGCAACTTGCTTAAGATTTAAATATAAAAACATGAGCGTTCACGTCATCAGTGAAATTATTATAAGAAGTTACATGCTATAGCTGTACCGTTAAAATAACTTTATATGAAGTACAACAAGCTGGTCTGAGCCGTTAAAAAAGTTCATAACGTAGCTTCAAAAAGGGATAAGTTTTATAGTTTTTGAAATATGACTAAACTATTAGCAGAATTCTATAGCAGATAGCTTAACCACAAATTAAAAAGGGTTTTTTACGGTAAGAACTCGTTGTAATTAGTGTGTTTTTGATGGACAAAAAAAAACTCATTTCTTGGCATTTGCAAATTTTATAATTCCTTTCCAACATACCTTCGTGCGGGTGTACCAATTATTAATTTTCTGGATGGAATACTCTACGCTATTTCAGTTTTTATGGAGTTAACATATGTAACTTTAGTGGGTTTTGAAAGACGTCCTTGAACTTGACGGTTTTGAAGGAAAGATGGCGTGTGGATCAAAATGGCTAACCTTTTTTCCGTGTTCATGACCCTAATACATAGAAAATTCCCGCGTTCAGAAAATTAATATATTTATGCTATATTGATACATATCCATATAACCAGCAATGAATTTATACATTTGTACATTTTTCATTAAAAATGTATTTATTGGTATATCTACGTCTTCACCGAAAATTAAAATATTTTTCATGCATGGAAATGTTAAGATGTGTCTTTGAAAAGCAACAAAATATGTACATACAACATAGACATCATAATATGTATATTGTATGTAATTTTATCTCTTTTTTATTTTTTTTTTTCTAAGTTAGAATGTAAGAAAAAATAGAGTTGACCTTGTCAATTCTGTGATACCCGTACGAATTTGTTATTCTACGTGCGAATATATATGCCATAACTGACTATGGGACAGATTATTGCTAAGTTGCCGTATTACCATATTAATTTATGCAAAACTTCAGTACTGTATTTTTCAAAATATTGTGTATGCCAAACTACTATTGAATTTGTACAGCAGCTGCCAGAAAGAGCCAAAAATTTTAACGAATTTTATGAAGCACATCGGCCGTACTAGTATATTCGCGTGTGTGAAATATCTTACACCTTTTATAGTTTCTGAGATATACCCAAATAACTTTTGAAGTTGTATGACAGGTACAAGAAGGAGACAAGTAATTTCAACGACTTTTAACAAACACAATGGGTCTACTAATATATTCGTTTGTGTGAAATTTAAATAAAATAGCTCTTATAGTTTCTGAGATATAGTCAAATAACTTTTGAAGTTGTATGGCAGGTACCAGAAGGAGCCAAGTAATTTCAACGAATTTTATGACATACATTGGCCCTGCTAATATATTCATTTGTGTGTAATTTCAATACCACAGATTTTATAGTTTCTGAAATATTGTCAAATAAATTTTAAATTTGTATGACAGCTACCCGAACTGGTACCCCGATTATGTCCAATTTAAATAGGATTCTGGCATTTATTACAATAAATCGTTTGTGAAAATTTGGTGATCTTAGCTCAATTAGTTGAGTTATCGCTGGGACGGACGGACGGACGGACAGACAAAGCTAAACCAACTCAGAATTGGACACTGATCAAAAACATACACTTGAGTCTATATCTAAGACAGTTATTTCTTAGCGTTACAAACGGTAAGGCAAATTTAGTATACCCTTCGAGCATATGTTCGTACGGGTATAAAAATGTACGTATATATATGTATAAATTGCATATGTAAAATATATATGTAAATAACTCTATATAAAACTTCAAAGATTAAATTAAATATCGAATTCATTATGAATCATATATTTAACGAGAAAAAAAATAAAGAACTCTGTGATAGCCGTACGAATTTGCTATCGAATAAATATGTCATAGCTGACTATGCGACAGACTATAGCTTTAAGTTACCCTATTAATTTATGCAAAACTTTAGTACTGGGTTTTCAATATTTTTGTAAGATATGTCCAAACTACTATTGAGGTTGTATGGCAGCTACCAGAAACAGCCAAGCAATTTCATTGACTTTCATCAAACATATCGGCTCTACTAATATACTCGCTTGTGTGAAATTTCTATATCATAGCTTTTATAGTTTCTGAGATATAGCCGTCCGTTCATTCGACTACCCGTCCGTTGGTTCGTTCGTCTGTCCGTCCGTCTGTCTGTCCGTGTGTTTGGTTACAAAACTTCTACACCCTTGAAGATAGAAAGCTGAAATGTACATAGATCTCTATTGTAAACCCTTTTTCGTAGAACAAAATTTTCACCTATCTCCCCCCCTCTAAAAGTTACCCCCTAAACTAAGTTAAGGGGGGTAAATCTACCCCCCTAAAACCCTAAAAACGACATTTTTTAACATTTATTGCAGTGAAATCATAAACATTTTTCTAATTTTGCAAAAGTAGAAAAATAGTGGCTGGCTTCTACTATTGGGGCATACCATTTTTGAACTTTAAAAAAATAAAATGGCAGTTAAAATTTACCTTTATCTAAAACCCGCCTTTTCCAAATTTTTGATGCCGTTTTCCTTCTACACCGCACGTTACAGGAGTGCGAAATTTTAGCAGCTCTTAGATATTTGTTAATAGTTTATTTCGTTAGAAGAAAATTTTTTCCCATCTCCACCCCCCCTCAAGTTATCACCTTTCGAAATTTGTAAAATTTGAATATTAGGCACCTTATATTTGCGAAACCACAAGCTTTTTCAAATTTCTATAAACGCCAAAAGCTAACGGTAAATTCCATGTCATTAAAAAATATAATTATTTTTCCTAACTCACACAATTAGCCCTTAAAATCTACAATTATACTAACCCCTTCTAAAATTTATTTTTGCTTTATTTCAAAGACTGCATAAATATATGTAATCCTAGAAAGAGTTTCGTATATGAATGAAAATAGTGTGGTAGGTATACATAGACTGTTTTTCAAAGCAGTATTTACACTTGTTGAAGGGAAAAGGACTAAACCATTGGGTTGACCCAACTTTATTGAGTTATCGTTAGGACGGACGGACAGACAAAGCTAAATCAACTCAGAATTTGACGCTGATCAAAAACATACATTTGAGTCTATATATAAGACCATTATTTCTAAGCGTTACAAGCGGAAAGGCAAATTTAGTATACCCTTCGAACATACGTTCGTACGGGTATAAAAATGTATTTAGTTATAGAAGAAAAATTGTAGCTTTTAAATTTTTGTAAAATTTTATATTATATATGGCCAATAAAAGCATTTAAAAATAAAAATAAATGTACATACAGGAAATCAAAAATTTTTTGAATTTTATTTTTTTAATAAACTTGAGTTTACAAAAAAAAAAATAAAATTCAATTTACAAAATATTATTAGATTCAAATTTTTGTATGCAATAAGAGATTTTTGGCAGTTATTTACATTTTCGGCTGATAGTACAATACATGACCTTATTTTAACCCAGACTTTGGAGAAAAACGTGATTCTTTCTAACAAAAAATATTTAAAAATTTCATTTTCGCAGAACTTCCAACTCGAAAACGATAAAATGTTTTTAAGTTCATATAAATATTTTTAAAATAGCTAAAAAATTAGGAGGAGCTTGTATATGTTTGCTCTTTTATAGAAGATTATTTAAGTGAAATTCGGAAGATTATAGCTCTTCACCTGATTCAGCTTTTGACAGAAATATGTTCAGCGGAAAAAGTGTAAAGTAATTATACAACCAAAAGTAAATAACCTCAAAACCTTGTCTTTACCAACGCATTTCATTTCTGAAAGAAAAAATTGATGACCTAAAACTAAAAACTAATTACTTAAAATTTAATATCGTTTTTCCCAGAACCACACCAAACACATTTTCAAGGTACATTAAAATATTAAACCATTTTACCAACCAGAAAAATACTTTGTAAGAAAATAATGTAAATTATTAATGGAATTTAAAAGTTAACTACAAATGAAAAAATTCTTTATGTTGTTTTTAGCACTTTTCCAAAAAGATGTGTGGAAAATATGTTTACAAAACTTCTACACCCTTGAGGATAGAAATCTGAAATTTTATATGTACATAGATCTTTACTCGAAACTTATTTCTGTAGAAAAAAAAAATTTTACCTACCCCCCTCTACAAGCTATACCACCCCAAAACCCTAAAAATGGACTTTTTTAGCTATTCATTGCAATGAAACCATAAGCATTTTCAAATTTTGCAAACGCAGAAAGGCAGTGGCTTCCTTTTCCTATCGTGGCATAGTATAATTAAACTTTAAAAAAACAAAATGGCCGTTCACATTTGCCGTTTTCTAAAATCCGTTTTTTCCATATTTTTGATGACGTTTTTCTTCTAGACCCCAGTTTGCAGTAGCCTGAAATTTTAGCAGCTTTTAGATATTAATAAATAGTTTATTTCGTAGGAAGAAATTTTTTTTCCATCTCCACCCGCTCTCAAGTTATCGCCTCTGGAAATTCGTAAAATTTGAATTTTTGACGCTTTATATTTCCGAAACCGCAAGCTTTTTCAAATTTCTATAAACGCGGAAAGCTAACAGTGAATTCCATGACATTAAAAAATGTAGTTATTTTTAGTAACTAACGCAATTAACCATTAAAATCGAGCATTATGTTAAGCTCTCTTTAAATTTATTTTTGCTTGCAAGAATAAATTTAAAGGGAGCATAAATCGTTCATCCTAAATATATGCAATCCTAAAAATAGTTTCGTTTATGAACGAGAATAATTTGAATAGTGTGGTAGATACACATAGCCTGTATTTGAAAGCAGCATTTTCACTTTTTGTAGTGAAAAGTGCTACAATACAAACCATTGGTTTGACTCAACTTTATTGAAATTCATTTTAATATTTCACATATTTAATTTAATATTTACTTTTGCTCTAACATTTAGTTAACATTTAGATGTATTAATTTTTTTGTTATTAAAAGTATTCATTTTTTGCGTGCCGCTGTACTATGGTAATGTAGCTCCATGTACTATGGTAAATGTGTAAGAGAACATGAAATTTAATTTTGTTATTATTTAAATGAAATAAATTTAATTATGTATATATTTCGTATTTAATCGATTTTATTTTTCAAACATCCCAAATGAATATGAACATTTTTAATTTATTCGAAAATACCTAATATAAGAATATATTTCCTAACCAAAAGTACGAGGATTTATTTTCAATACACCGATCAATCTATTGTCAATAGTAAATGGTGTATTGAGAAGTTTTATATAAAGATGTCTATAATGGGAATGCACAATTTACTAAAGCATACATACGGTGCATTGAATTTGATCATTATACTTATTGTTAAAAAATAATATATTCTTATATTAAGTATTTTTGAATCAATTATGTATTTTGAATTTCATGTTCTTACAACTAGAATAATAAATTGCAGGTAACAAAACATTTTTCCGGTAAAACAAAATCCGTAAATTCTTACGTAAAAAGAATTGTTTTTGAAAAACAAAATTTTGAATTACCTTTTTTTTAACTATGTATGTATATAACATATTTACACAAAAAACTGAAATTTTGAACACATTTTGAACTAGTATGTGAAGGGAAACCTGTAAATTTTATCATATAAATGTACCTATATCTATTAGGTACTAAAATTTTTTACTAAATTTTTTAATTTTCTTTTATTAGAGATTATTATATTTATTGAAGTTGTTAATATCTTAACATTAGTAGGTAATTGATTAAATTACATTTGCCACAGGCAACAAAATAAAATTAGTTAAAAGTGTTTCAAATTAAAAATACTTCGTTGGTGTCAAATTCCTTTTTCCATATGCATGAATCCATTTATCCCTGATAACCTCGTTCTCTAGAAAAGTAAATGTAAATATAGCATTTATTCTCCTTTTATCATAGACTATTGCTCCTGCATCCTTCCATTTTTATTTATATGAAAGTAATCAAATATATTATTATACTTTAATTAAATATGATTACAATAAAAACTTTAAAAAGTACACCACATCTTATTAATTTATTAAGTCATTTTTTTCTTTTTAAAAAAGAATTATACGACAAAAGAAAAATATAGTCAATATTGCATTTAATAAAACAAATAATAATTATAATTATTCCCTAAATTAAAATTAAATTTTAAACAACAAATAAAATTAGTTTGCGCTCAGCGATATAGCCCTAAGGTACGAAATTTATATGTATTTGAACAAAAAAAATTTTATAGTTCTCTTTTTTGATAAAAATTTGAATACACTAATATGCAAAAATATTAAGATGTCTTATACATTATAGCAGTTTATGGTATTATATAAAGATGTCTGTGATATAACGCACTTTACCCTATTATAAGTAAATTTGTTTTACAAAATATTTACATTACTATTATCCTTAATGTTGACGGATCATTATCAAGAAAAAAGATATGATTAAAATTAAGAAGAGGAAAAAGTATATAAAAGGGGGACGGGCACTAAATCTTTGAAAAGCGTTTTACAAAATTTGTAAAATGAAATTGTTTTCTTTTATTTGTTATTTGTTAAAAATATTTCTAATTGTTTATTTATTCATTTACTCTATTGTCTTATTTATTCTTTTATTTATTTTTTACTGGTTAATATAATCTTCAAATATTTTTTATTTTTCTAAAATTCATTAGTTATTGTGGTTCTTTTAAAAATTAAGTTAACAAATAAAACTAAAATAAAAATGAGAAAATAAAAGAATTATTCGTATAAAAAATATAAACACCACGTGGTTACATTGTAATAACTATTGTTCTCACGTAATCTGCAAAAAAATAATTTACAATGCGATGATAATAACAACAGTTTGAACTTCATTTTCAACCTAGTCAAATAAGTTACAATGCTATGTATCTCTTTTCTTAAATATGTGGCAAATAGAATTTAATTACCGACTGCATTGTATATGCAAAAAGGTAGGTCATGTGATAGCAACAAACTTTGCATATCGAGTTTTCGGTGAAAACACACTTCTCTATAGTATAGAGAAGTGTAAGTAAAACACTTTTAGCAACCTTCCGGTCTATAAGTCTGTCGGTCTGTCGATCTGTGTATGCACGCGTGTATTTCAAGTTCGGCTAAACCGATTTTGATGAAATTTTATATGTAAGTTTATTTCCACTATGCACCTTTAGAGGACCTGTTTTAAATTTTTGATCATTTTGAACAAAATATTCAACTGATTTACTTGGAATTTCATATATAAGCTTCATGCGACCGTACGCGAAACCTCCTAACTTTTGGAAGAAATCAGGTGTCAGCAACTGGACGTTTACTTCGGGCCAAGTATATAAAAAGTAATTGCGTATATAAAAAGAAATAATCTATCGATTTCACTGATATTTAATATTTGAATTCAAGGTTTTAAAACAATGAGTCTATAAATCATTTAGAAAGACCAGGACTCGGAGACTGACCTGGGGAGCGATTTTTTACAAATTTACATTTTTCTTTGTGTGTTAACTATAAGCTTACTAAAGCCCTAAAAATTGGAAAGAAGTATTTAACAGACATTTTTATAATATTCTATAACACTTTCAGGTAAATAGACAATACACATTGGCTGATCACATCATATGATTATGTGCTGATCACATCATATTTTTTTATAACAAAAGGATAACCAATTGGAATAGCTTTCGATGATATTCATTTGTTTCAAAAAAAACTCGGTAAAGGCCACCCAATGTTGTAAGAATGCTTCAACCTAAAATTTTCCTACTATATATTTCCATATCCAGTTAAGGTAAATATTTATCACAATAAGGCAATACTTATCTGAACAAGGTAAGTACTTATCAGAATAAAAAACACTATGATAAAAATGTATAAGTGTACATTATGCACAACCAGTTTTAAATTTATAAATTCATATAATAGTAGGAATGAATTGACAATGATACTCCTAATTAGGCAGATAAATTCACAATTAGGCTTAGATAATACAAACATATAAGAGTAAATGATGTAAAATTTTATTATGTATTTCATCTTAGCGATGAACTCATAACATTTCAATAGATTTTTATTTTACTATAGGCAAACTGTAGATATTTGAAAACCTTATCTTATTAAAAATTATTGTTAAAAGATGAAGTGAAAATATTTTCAATGTTTGCTATAAATGTTATTCTAAATTCATTACATATATGTATATAGCTGCTTCTCAGGTGCCAAAAAGTACGGGTACTACCAGAAAGGCCAGAGACATGGGACAAATGGCATTAGATAGAGTTTTGACTTTAGGGTCCCAGAAAAAGCAAGAATTCCAGCCGCCCTCCTCCTTCACCCCCTCCAAAGATGCTTTGTAACCGTTTTTTACGAAATGGTCCTGTAGGGGTGATTTTTTATTTACTTTTGGTGGTATAAATTTTTTATATAAATTCATTTCTGGAAGTGTGAGTTATAAGAAAATATGAAATTTTTATAAGAAAATTGTAAAGATGTAATATAATCTACATTGTTTTATAATAAGTATATTAGTAAGCAAATATATTAGTAAGCAAAACATAAGTATACCTTAAATTACTTGACAATATATTTTTAGGACAAAATTTTATAAGAAAATGTTATTCTATTGCATTAAACTTTTTACAAATAGGATATTTTCAAAAAAATATTTAGAACAAAAACTCGCTGATATTGATTTGTAAGGGTGAAGTGTTTTTAATTTCATTTTAAAAAAAAGTTCATCTGGCAAATCACATTTTTCAGTGTTCGAACCTGTGACTTTTTGCAAAGCAATCGTATTCTATACGCATTACCCCATATGTTAGTATTTGTGTTAACTCATTCTACAGTGACGAGTTTTATTCGCATGTAATATAAACTCCAAATCTATACATGCATACATTTTAGTAGCGAATTATTTTATGCGTATTCAGTAATTTATCGCTTAAAGTGCTTATTGTAAAAGGTATTTTACGACTTTATGCGACATAACTCAAAGCGAGGTTCTAAAATAAATTATTCAAAACGTATTAGATCTCAAAGGAACTAATTATTTGTTTAGTTATGTATTTTTTGGTAATTAATTTTCAGAACTTTTCTCATTTTAAGTTTTATCTTATTATTTATTAGGAAAAAACATATCTATCTGTATATTACGGGTGTGTTTTTGAAGAAATAAAGTAAACTTAAAATATCTCAGCCACAGAATGGAGCACAATTTCAAAACTACAGGCATAATACTTGCAAGGCTTGCAATGCAAGCACACCCGACTAGTTATCTATTAAAGTAAATATATAATATTTATATAACGCGCATGTAGCACACGTATATACCAACAATTTAACATTCAATTAATTGGCTGTGGTCATTTGTCATACATATTGAGTAACTTCATTCTTCTAAAATTTGTTTTGATTGCTTTACTTTATTGCTAATGTAAGTTTTATATCTGACCAAATCAGATTTTTTTATTTTTAAACAAATAAAGGTAAATAGGTTTAAGGTTTTTAATAACTTAATTATTGGCCGCTGTAAAGAAAGTAATTTAATATTGCAAAAAAAAACTCGCCCACTCATCTGTTGAAATAAAATATTTTAATGAGCATAATTTAGTTTAAAATACGTTTACATTTATATTATATGCAATTTTTCTTTTGTTGGACAGCGAAAAATTTTAACAAACTTGGGAACTACTTCTAAAATAAAAATTAAAACTTCGTTAGTAAATATTAACCTATATAAAAACATGTAAAATTTACATCACATAAGTTTTAAACTGCGAATTTTCAAGCCTCATTAAAATATTTTATAATTTATCACATAAAATAGAAGTACTGCCTTTGGAGTTTGTTAAACCAAACGGTACTAGTAATGCATATAAATAAATGCTTATAACTAAGCAACCATTTAACATTGAGTTATTATTAGGAGCTTGTTTTACAGGCGATTGATTGTTCTTTATTTTTGGTCCTTCAATTATTTTGATCCATAATTTTTGCATATTTTATGAACACATTTAACACATTTTACTGGCAAAACTATGAGAGATAGAAGAAAATGTTATATGGGTTACTTTTTAGATCTCATCGTAGCAGATCGAAAAAAAACGGACGGACGGACGGACGGACAGACTGACATGTCTAAATCGACGCAGAATTTTACGCTGAGCAGGAATATATATATATATGTCCATACCGCAGATGACTCCTTCAAGTAGTTACAAACTCCATACCTTCACGAAGTGCAGGGTATAAAAATCAGTACAAAAACTTCCTTGAATTTTGATAACATTTTTTAAAAAAAGCGAAGGCAAATAAAAAATTCAAGAAAATAAAGATTTTTGAATATGAATTTGAAATTTTTTTTATATTTCCTTTTTAATTTGATTGCATACCAAATAGGGCAAACTTGCACCATAAATTTTATGATTTTATAGAAATTTGACTAAGATATTTGGACTTATTCAGTTCAACTCTTTGTTACTATTTTTAACAAACATATTGTGTAAACAATAGGTAGGTTATGTGATGGCAACAAATTTTGCATATCGAGTTTTCGGTGGGAATACACTTCTCCATACTAGGGAAGTGTAAATAAACTATTTTTAGCAACCTGTCGGTCTGTCAGTCTGCTGGTCTATCGATCTGTCGGTCTGTGTGTGCACACGTGTATCTCATGTTCGACTTTTGAACCGATTTTGATGAAATTTTATATGTAAGTTTATTTCCACCATGGCATGGATTGATCAACTTTTGGGATATATGAGGCCTCGGGAACTCCAGCTTTTAGCGGGCCTATTTTACATTTTTGAACATTTTGATGAAAATATTCAACCGATTTACTTGAAATTTCATATATAAGCTCGGCTCGACCGTCCGCAAAACCTCCTAACTTCTCAGAAATCAGGTGCTAGCAACAGGACATTTACTACGGGACAAATATACATTTTTGCGTATATAAAGAGAAATACATAAGCGATTTAATTGAAATTTAATATTTAAATTCTTCGTATTAAAACAATGAACATATAAATTTTTCGAAAAGGTGAGGGCTCGAAAACTGATCTGCGGGCCGATTTTACATTTTCCACCATATCTACGGAACGAATCGATGGAAATTTGAGATTTGAGTTCTGGTTGTTACCGAAACTAACTGGCGAGCATTTGAGTGAATTTGTGTAGCACAAAGCGAAACTCTACTATCAGCCAAATTTACATTTTTCTAGGTGTGTTAACTATAAGTTTACTTATTACCTAAAAATTGGAAAGAAGTATTTAACAGATCTTTTTATAATATTCTGTGACACTTTCATTTAACTAGACAATACACATTGCGGTCGGTTATGTGCTGATCACATCAGATTTTTCTATTTCTTTCTATTTCTTCTCTTTCTACATGAGAACAGATTTCGCATCCTATGTTACTGCTACATTCGATTACAAGTTCACTACATATTTCTCTATGGAAAAAATATACATACATATGTCTGCCTAAATATTTATATTTTGAGAATATCGATTAAATGTTGGTCGTTTAAAAAAAAATATAAAAGAATATGAAAAGAAAATGAAAAAAAATATATATGTACAGTGGAATCCGCTTATAGTCACTACTGTTTATAGTCATAATTCGGTTACAGTCAACAATTTCGTTGTCAACATCTTTTTTATTATATTTTCATGTATTTTCATTTGTTTATAGTCACATACGGTTATTGGATCGTATTTTTTGTGAACCATATTCCTTAATTCATATATTTGACGTCGCTTATAGTCACATACTCTGAACGCCTTTTTTTCTTAAAGCGGTAAGTAGTTTTACTACCTACTTTACGGCAAATAGTTTAATTACAATATTTGTTGTCGAATTTGTAGCGGCAAATATTGTAACTTAAATATTTTTTTCTGTCACTTTTGTGTATGTACATACATAGGTACATTATTTCCACAACAAAAATTTGTCATTAATTTAATTTGTAATTCAAAAG
Organism: Condylostylus longicornis; assembly: GCF_029603195.1. Lineage (NCBI taxonomy): Eukaryota > Metazoa > Arthropoda > Insecta > Diptera > Dolichopodidae > Condylostylus > Condylostylus longicornis. The sequence goes on from NW_026577985.1 coordinate 474,954, forward strand.
ACGATTTTTATTTATGTACATAATCATATAAGTACTTAATTTAAAATTAAATTTAAAAAAAAAATAAAGTTTTGAGTTTTATTTATAAATTTTTTTTTTCTACTGACGCTTATCGGCATATGATGCTTATAGTCACACATTTTTATGAAATTTTTTGTGTGACTATAAGCGGACTCCACTGTATATATATTATATTCTTTCTTTTTCTTAAATAGAAAAAAGTAAGAAAAATTCAAGGATAGACATGTTCTATTCAAATAAATAATAATAATAAATAGAAAGAAAAAATTAGCCTTTTTTAATTTTCCGCAACATAAAAAGGACAAAATATTGCATATATAAAAGCATTGATTAACAAAATTTAATAAAAGATTGGAAGTTTATAACATATTTTAGGTGCATGTGTATGGAATTTTTCTAATAATATCCTGTAAGCGAATTGAATTGTAAAAGGAGTAAAAACAATGATAAAGATAAAAAAAACATAAGCTTTCTGTTTTTTTAACCAAATCTTCAGGCTAATGATGCGAGCAGAGTCCTATGCTTGTTATAAAGAGGAATTGCTAAAAAAGTGAAAACATAAAAATGTTCAACAGATTGAAATTGAATGCATCTTGATTATTCTTGGTTTTTTTCACTTGATTTATCTCTTTTTTTTATTGAATGCTTTAAATTAATGTCATTAATACGGTTGAAATTCAATTTTATTTACAGTTTTCTACTTTACTTTAGCATTTCAATTTTATTTAAACGCTATTTAGAAACTACTAGTACCAAAATTTTTCAAATGGACTATTACATTTAAGTTGAAAAAAGGATAATGTGGACTCAACTTATGATATTATGTCTTTTCACATAAAAAAAAAATCTGATGTGGTCAGCACATAACCGACCGCATTGTGTATTGTCTAGTTAAATTAAAGTGTTACAGAATATTATAAAAATGTCTGTTAAATACTTCTTCCCAATTTTTAGGACATTAGTAAGCTTATAGTTAACATACTTAGAAAAATGTAAATTTGGCTCTTAATAGAGTTTCGCTTTGTGCTACCCGAATTCCCTGAAATGCTCGCCAGTTAGTTTCGGTAACAACCAGAACTCAAATATCAAATTTCAAGAAATTCCATCAATTTGTTCTGTGGATATGGTGAAAAATGTAAAATCGGCCCGCAAATCAGTTCTCGAGCCCTGATATTTCCAAAAAAGTTATATGTTCATTGCATTAATATGAGGAATTCATATATTAAATTTCAATGAAATCGGTTGATTATTTCTCTTTATATACACAAAAGTGTATGTTTGGCCCGTAGTAAACGTCTAGTTGCCGATGCCTGATCTTTCCAAAAATTTACATGTTCATTGTTTTAATACGGGGAATTCATATATTAAATTTCAATGAAATCGGTTGATTATTTCTCTTTATATACACAAAAATGTATATTTGGCCCGTAGTAAACGTCTAGTTGCCGATGCCTGATTTCTTTCAAAACATACGACGGTCGAGCTGAGCTTATATATAAAATTTCAAGCAAATCGGTTGAATATTTTCTTCAAAATGTTCAAAAACGTAAAACAGGCCCGCTAAAAAGTGCAGTTCCCGAGGCCTGATATATACGAAAAGTTGATCGATCCGTGCCATGGTGGAAACAAACTTACATATAAAATTTCATCAAAATCGGTTCAGCCGAACTTGAGATACACGCGTGCACACACAGACCGACAGACCGACAGGTTGATAAAAATGGTTTATTTACACTTCCCTACTATGGAAAAGTACGTTCCCACCGAAAACTCGATATGCAAAATTTGTTGCCATCACATAACCTACCTATTGTTTACACAATACGGTCGGTAAAAAAAAGAATAATTATTTTTCTTAACTTACACAATTAACCCTAAAATTCGCGCATCTTTAAAATTTTTTATATTCATTTAAATATGAATGAAACTAATGTTAATACTCGTAATGTAGTACAGAGATTGTTTTTAAAAGCAATCTTTTATTTTTCTTTTATTTTCACTTCTTGAGGGCTTACAAAGTATTAAAAATCATTAGTTTGATCCAAATCACATTTTAAACTTTTCTTTATACCGGTGCAAACGTATGTTCGAAAGGTATACTAAATTTGCTTTACCTCAAGTGTATGTTTTTGATCAGCGTCGAATTCTGAGTCGAATTAGCTTTGTCTATCTGTCCGTCCGTCCCAAAAATAACTTAAAAACTACTTGAGCTAAGGTCACCACATTTTTACAAATGATTTATCACAGTAAAAGCCAGAACCATATTTAAATTGAATATGATCGGGATATTTGTTGAGATAGCCGTCAAAATTTATTTGACTGACGCCAGTTAGTTTCGGTAAGACCTAGAACTCAAATATCAAATTTCAAGAAATTCCATCAATCCGTTCCGTAAATATGGTAAGTAATGTAAAATCGGCCACCAAATATTGTATTAACGCACCAAATTGAAATATTAAATTTCACGGACCGCAAAAAATTCAAGTTTCCAAGGCCTGATATATCTCAAAAGTTGATCAATCCGTGACGTACCTAAAATATTCTTGCATAAAATAAAAATTAATTAATATTTATAATTTTACTTGTAATTAAAATGCATTAATGTAAAATTTACTTCGCAGATTTACTTACATATTTCAATATATGATTTGAAAAGTTAGAAACGGATACGAATAACTTACTATAACCTTCTAAAAATAAGATACATAATCGTAAAACTATTTTAATTTTGAAATGAAAAGTGATCGACGTAAAATTGAAGAAAAACAAAAAAAAACTACTTATTGAGAAAATCAGATTTTACATAATGAATTTCTCATAATTTATAAAATAACTTTTGCTTATTAAAATTATTTAATAACATTTGTTAAAAATTTTCTTGATAACATCAAAAGAACGTAGTAATTAAACTAATTCAATAATTTTTGATATAATTATTAGAAAAAATCATTTCTAGGTTCGAAATCATCAAATAAAAGTTGTACTATTTTTTCAAAATCGAAAAAAAAAATTCAATTTCATTTTTGATACAATGTATCCTTTTTTGTTTAAACACATTGTATTATTTTACATTTGAAAACTTAAAAATCTTGATGCATTGTATTATTTCATTCCATTGCATACTTCTATAGCAAATGTTTTGTTTCAATTTATTTTAATTTAAAATTTTTTACTTACAACTGAAATATACGTATGTATATAAAAAACATATGTATCAAAAAAATACAATTTAACAAATCAGTGGCTTCAAGCACAAACGACTTAAGTCTGTTTTAGTGATTTCGAGATAAATGCATTTTAAACTTTAAATTAAATTTTGAAAAAAGTTAAGTTTTTTGAACCAATTTTTTTTTTAATTGAAAGATAATTAAAAAAGGAAGCGATTAACTCATAATCTGAAGTAAAACAACTAATAGTATTCTCATAATTATGAAAAAAGTGAGATAGGCGGTTATACAAAATTTATAAAAAGCACTTTGCAAAGCATAACTCGACTTAGGCGATTTGTGAAAAATTACTTTTGCATTTTCGTCAAACTTAAATCGACTTAAGCTGTTGTTGCAAAACTGAAGATATGATTTTAGGTGACTTAAGTTATACTAAAATGGGAAGAAATATATATATTATTTTTACGTTATTTGATTTTTCACTTTTTTTTCAAATCATTGTCATAAAAAACATAAATTGAGGTAAGAAATGAATAAACTTCAAGTAAAAATTATTTCTAAAAGTTTAAAAATAATTTTTTCATTAAATTTAAGAAAGGTGACAGTATCTTTTATTCTCTCTCGGATTCTCCAACTAAATATGGATGAGTATCTGCTAAATCTCCAGTCTTAATCGTTTTGTAAAATTTGTAAACCAAAAGATTAAAAAATTGCATCAAGTACTCTAAGTTTTTCTTTTTTGGGACTAATTTTCTCTTCTTCTTCAATTCGGAGTATATCTTGAAAATCTAACTAGTTAACACCTCGTCTTAAAATATAAAAAATCTTTGTATAAACTGTTCTTATAAAATATTTTTGGAAGTCAATTTTTTGAAATCTGTGGTGCGACTCTTTCCACTTAAGAAAATTTCAAAAGGTAATTCAATTACAAAAAGGCTTCATTGTGCAACGGATCTGACAAAGTTGTTACATTATTGTAAAAATGAGCACATAAAGTAATATCTAAAATGAGTTTATGAGTTTTGTGTTTGTTATTTTATTTATGTACTATATTAAATTATAGTACATTATAGTCCATATGACTTTCTTACTTGTTCATAATGATACTAAATGCGAATTAATTAAAATTTTTAAATCAAAAACAAAATTAAATCAAGTGTGAGTCATTACAACTACTGTAATGAAAAGTCAAATTTGATAGTGAACTCGAACTCGTATAGAAAATAATAATTCGATACTTGTGACAATTAAATCTTGGAGACGTATTATTAATTACATATAGAAAATGGTTTGTTCGTCAGTTTTTCTCTAAGTTCTGCCGTAAAAAGTATATAGATCTCCGTAAAAAGTTGTGGCAAAGTAAATTGGTTCGGAATTTGCTCTCCTATCATAGAGTATATAAGTATTTGATTATCAAGTAAACAAAGAATATTGTAAGTTTGCTCGACATTTTTATTTTAGCTGTCAGCATTTACTTTTCAATTAATACTCCATACAAATGGACCACTAGTCAGTTTCGAGCGTTCATGTACTTGAGTGCATTTAGGAAGCCCGGTCGCGAAAAATTAAGCGAATTTTTCTAACCGTTCGGCAAATTGTAAAAGGATTTTTCTTAAAACAATAAAAGTAGAAAGCCTTTCATATTTTTTCATCTCTACAGATATGTTCACATGCCCAATAGGACCCGAAAACTTGCTTTTGAATGTTGTCAATTTTAAAATCAGGATCATTAATACAGTCACCACGACCAAAGTCAATTGCGGTTTTCAAAACTGTATTAACTTCGGTTTTCAAAGTAAGATCTGTTATGTAAATACTTGTTTATTTACTATAGGACCAGTTTCGCTAATTTCTATGCTTTAAAACACTTTGAATCCGTTATGTTAGTTTCAAATATATTGCAATACCTCTAACATCCGCCACAATCATCTCAGCTCTCCTAGCAAGTTCCAAAATTTTTAACGTACATTTATTAAGCGTGAATAAAGTTTATATTGGATAATTTTTGCATTATTTAACAATTTCCAACATCAGCACATTTAAAAACAATAATAAATAACTGTCTTTGTAAAAAATGCTTCCTTCGAAATAACAAAAATATCATAAATATTTCAAAATCGAAGAAATTTAATCTTACGGAAATGAGTAATAAAAGGTATAACAAAATATTGTTATTCCCAGACGTGCCAAATTTATTTATTGAAAACCCTTGCATATTACTATTATAATAATTTGAATTTTCTAACAAATTGTGTTTTACTAGTTTATAATAAAAATATTGCTTTGTAGTACAATAATTAGAATAAAAACTCTTGTTAAACACAAAAATTTGATCTTCCTAATAACATGTGTTTTACAAAGGCGTAATAAAACAACACTTTGTTTAATAATACAATTATGTTAGACCACAAAGGCAAAACAATCTACCATCAGGTAGCTAGCCACGTGTCATTTTAACATGGGAACTCCGTCAATTGAAAAAAACATTTGTCGCAGGTAAACCACGAAATGACCTACAAGATTATTTGTTAAATAAAAAAATTCAAATTTTAAACATGGGATATTTGGGTAATTAGAGCATTAATAATGCAGGTAAATTCTGCAGATGTTTTATATTTTGTGTTAAAAAATACAACTATCTTACTTGTCGCTGAATGTAAGATTTAATTTTAACTATAGTGAACAAGTTTTAAATCATGGACATAAAGTACCTACACTATATATCACATAAAATAATATGTTAATACGTTATAAAATATTTTATTATATTCTACACTAATCATATATTATTTCTTACACTAAACGCTTAACTTTGGTTTTTGATTCTTATTTGCACGCGTTATAAAAACCTAACTCAACATAAGAAGCCCTTTGGAATATAATTGCATTTGCAATAATCGCCTAACTCGAGATGAGTTTAAACAACCAACAATTATTATTTTACACAAATCGCTTATCTCGAGTTAATATTTAAAAACACACAAAATTAATTTTGCAACAAAAACTTAACTCGAGATAAGCGGTTATAAAAATTCATACATGAAAAAAAAAATGTCACTAATTTTGATTTGCAACAATAGCCTATCTCGAAATAAGTGGTTTGTGAAAAACATAAAAGAGATGTTTTCTGCTCTTAACTCGATTTAGGCGATTAGTGCAAGCGCACATAGCCACCATTTCGAGTTAGGTCATGTGTGAATTCGACAATAACTCCAGCTACAACAGTCGTAGAACCACCAAATTTTGTGAGCTTATGAAACTCAAAACGGAGAATTCGCTGGTAAACATATCTCATTTTTGTCTTAACTCGAGTTAGGCGGTTTGTGTTTGAGGCCACTGAAATATTTCAGTCGAAAATACAATATCAAATAAATTCTGAACATAATACATTTTTCAAAAATGTTGTGTCAAAATGTCAAATTTTTTTGTTTTTTTAGAAGACGAAATATTTTAGAAATATTTTAGAAGACGATACAATGTGTCTGTTGCGTTGTAAATTCAATTTCGAAGATAACCAAGATTTCAATACAGGTATCCCCAAAATATTTTTGCATTAATAAAATGTAATTACCGCATTGTGTATACAATAAGGTAGGTGATGGTAACAAATCTTTCATATCGAGTTTTCAGTCGGAACGCACTTCTCCATGGTAGGAAAGTGTAAATAAACTATTTTTAACAACCTGCCGGTCTGTCGCTCTGTAAGTCTGTGCGTACACTCGTGTATCTCAAGTTCGGCTGAACCGATTTTTATCAAATTATATATGTAAGTTTATTTCGACTACAACACGGATTGATCAACTTTTGGAATATATCGAGCCTCGGGAACTATACCTTTTAAGGGGCTTGTTATACTTTTTTCATCATTTTGAAGAAAATATTCAACATATTTTCTTGAAATTTCACATATAAGCTTCATTCAACCTCCAAACTTTTGGAAGCAGGTATCAGTAACTGGACGATTACCACGGGCCAAATATACATTTTTGCTTATATAAAGAGAAATAATCAACCAATTTCATTGAAATTGTGTTAAAACAATGAATCTATGAATATTTTAGAAAGATCAGGGCTCGGAAACTGATCTGGGGTTCGATTTTACATTTTTTAAAATATTTACGGAACGAATTGATGGAATTTCTTGAAATTTAATATTTAAGCTCTGGTTATTACCGGCAGTTACTGACAAACTTCTCGTATAATTCGTACGGCACAACTAATTTTAACATACCTACAAATTCACATTTTGTAGGTATGTTAACCAAAAGTTTATTAGTGTCCTTATGATTATAAAGAAGTGTTTGGAACACATTTTTATAATCTTCTGGAATACTTTTACTAATCTAGACAATAAACATTGCGGTCGGTTATGTGTTGACTACATCAGATTTTTATACCTTGCACTTCGTGAAGGGTATATTAACTTTGGTATGGAGTTTGTAACTACTCGAAGGAGTCATCTGCGGTATGGATATATATATATATATATTCTTGCTCAGCGTAAAATTCTGCGTCGATTTAGACATGTCCGTCCGTCCGTCGGTCTGTCCGATCGCACGATAACTCAAAAACGAAAAATGCAATCCACACCAAACTTTCGCAAGTTTTTTATTTTGTTAATTTTATTTGCTTTTGTCCAAAAGCAAATTTTTTATATTCGGAAAAATAATAAAGTCAGATTGATGAAACTTGGTAGTTGTATGTCGAGTTATAGTTCAGACATATTTCTGAAGTTTTGGTGGAATTGTTTGACAGGTTCGAGTAGCTCCCATACAGGTCTAAAAGCTTATTTTAAATATTTGGAAAAATAATAAAGTCAGATTCATGAGACTTGGCAGTCGTGCGTCCAATTATAGGTCAGACATACTTCTAAAGTTTCGGTGAAATTGCTTGACAGGTTCTAGCAGCTCCCATACAAGTCAAAAATCTTATTCTAAATATTTGAAAAAATAATAAAGTCAAATTCATGAAACTTAGCACTTGTGTGTCCAATTATTGCTAAGGTTCGGCTACTTGCACTACAACTCCAAAAGCTTATTTTAAATATTTCAAAAACTAATAAAGCTATAAATACAAAATTTTCTATACATGTGTCCAATTATATTCTACACATGCTCTAAAATGGGACACCTGCACCGGTTCGGGTGGCTGCCATACAAATCCAAAAGCAAAGTTTTTATATTCGGAAAAATAATAAAGTCAGATTGATGAAACTTGGCAGTTGTGTGTCGAGTTATAGTTCAGACATATTTCTGAAGGTTTGGTGGAATTGCTTGACAGCCTTGGGTACGGGCCATATAACTCCAAAAGCTAATTTTAAATATTTGTAAAAATTATAAAGTCAGATTCATGGAACTTGGCAGTCGTGTGTCCAGTTATAGGTCAGACATATCAGTGAAGTTTCTATAGAATGGTGTCACAGGTTCGAGTAATTGCTATACAACAACGAAAGGTGCAGGGTATAATTCAATCGGTTTATACCGACTGAAACATTTTTACTTGTTTTTTTTTTGGTTTTGCATAGGTCCCTCTAAAACAGTTTATAGCATTTAATAGAACAATTTTTGAAGATGCTGATTACTCAATATTATTTTCTTGATTCGTTTGACTTTACTTTTAAATTATTATTTAAAGACGAACATTAAACTAATTTTAATTGGCGCAGGTTTCTTATTTCATAAGCTTTGATTAAAACTAAATATAAAAATGCTTCATGTAAATAAAAAACCTTTCAATTTGCATATTTATAATAATTTTATAACAATTTTGCTTAAAAATAGTTATTTAAATTATTTAATGCAGTTTTTTAATGTTTACAACTCAAATTATGCTTTTTCCTTTTATAAAAGTTTTCATAAAAACATTTTTCATACAAAAATAAAAAACAGAAAACATTCTTTTTTATACATTTTAAAAATTTCACTGCACATCATTTTCCTTCTAATTCGTCCTTTTTACTTCTCCATTATACACAATTTGTAAATGTCAACAATTTGAAATTCATTTATTATTCTATGTATATACATATTCATATACATACATACAAATATATTGCAAAATTTATCCATGCGAACGTACTAATCAAAATGAAAATATAAGATACTTATATAAAAATATATTGTGTTAAATATCCACTTACCGGCACTAAAACATTTTTAGCTCCCCAGCATAATGGCTTAAATGATCCTCGTCTGGTGACTTCCTGGAATTTGTCAAATTGATTTTCCCAATCGTATGATACCAGACGTGATTCTAATGTCATACCAGCCAATTCTTGTGGTAATGAAATCAATACAGGATTTGAGCCCCTGCAAAAAAAATGGCAAAAGAGTAGAAATATATAAAAAGAATCAATAATAATTTAGAACAGAAAAAAGGGGATGAATAAAAAACAAAAATTCAAAAATTAGAACAGAAATAAGCAATCTTATTTTTATTCCAAAAAGAAATTGATTTCATAAGGTATTATATTGCAATTTATATAAGGTATATACTGTGTTTAAATCCTTATACGAAATATCTTCACCCAATTTGATTTATTGAAGCAATTTAGTAATGCACGTTATTTACCCACCCATCCTATAGTCTGCTAATATTTTTGCATTAAAAATGATATCAAGTTTTTTAAACGAAAAAAAAGTTTGGTTTCGTTCAACCCTACATTACTATAACCTATTACACCCATATAGGGTATATCCACCTAATTTAAAAAGTAATTATAAGTAATCAATCTTACCTACGTATACATTTCATATTTAAAATAATTTTGAATTTAGTTTAAACTATTAAAATATAAAAGAGCGAATTTCACAAAAACAAGTTTTAAGTAATATCTACCCATTGAAGTAATAATTATGTTATAATATTTGGTTAATTTAGCTGAATTAAACAAACATAAATAGAACTAAAACAGTTTTAGTATTTTTTAAAAGGTTCTTCCAGTGTGTCGCCTTTTTTTACTTTTGAATTTTTTTAAGTTACAGTACAGTATAAAAGAACGGTTTCAACTACAATAAGTACATACTCGTAGCTTTGGTAGTAAAAAAAGCGACAAAAATTATTTATAAGAATTAGTTCTGTGCAAAAATGAATATTTAGACATTATAGAAAGTTTGACAATTCCGCTTTCTGATTGACAACTTCCATATGTATTCTTTGAACGAAATTTATTTTATTTATAATATTTAAGTGATCTAAAAATTTTTTTTGGAAAACTTTGAGGATTTCACGTGTTTCTCAGAATAATCTCCTGAGAATAAGTCCAAAAAAGTGGTATTAAAATAAGAACACCAAAACGTGCCCAAGGGGCCCAAGTGTACCCTTCGGGAGGATGCCTTCCTTTGTCACTCCTAAGAGGAAGCATAAATAGTCAAGCCCAAGTTTCATTGCGTTATAGAGTTTTTAACTAGGTAGGTAACTAGTCTGCCATAGTTGTTTCCTTTATATTAAATTATTTATATTAATTAATATTTGTTGTTTATTCTTCTTAGTTTTTTAATAATGAGTATTATGGATATATGAAAATTGTATACTATTTTTTTTTTATGAGTATTGTACATATATTAGGCTACAATAATTTTGAATATAATTTTACAGTGACCCGACCGGGGTTCGAACCCAAGACCCTTCGGTTAAGAGACAGACAGACCAATGGTCAGGTTAGCGCCAAATTTTTAGTCAATTTATGTCTGTCACCTTATTGTCAGTATCATTTAGCACTTAAAAAAGTGATAATGATAAGTTTAGTATGATTTAAATTTAACAAATTGTACTGAAATTATAATGAAATTTAATAAATATTAGTTTAAATTTTATCAAATTATTTATAACCGCAAATGCAAGTTTTACCTAATGTTGGTGCGATCCTGACAGAAGGGGCCGATCGGTTTCTTTAAAAAATCGTCGCTGACGTTTCTGTTTCTATGGAAAACTGAATTATTTTAGCGCTTTTGTATTTAATTATCATTTTAAACCAAACTATTATTAAATATATACCAAAATACGATAATATTACCAAAAGTTCTATGATGAAATGAAAAGGAAATTTTGCTGTTTTAAGATAGATTTGCACTATCCGCATAAAATATGCAGAAGGTGGCATATAATATATAATATCTATAACGGGAATAATGTACATGTATTCGCAACAAAGTACAGTTTGGAAAAAAGCAAAAAGACATAAAACAAATAGATAATGTTCATTTACTCATTATAATCATCAACGACAGATGACTTGCAGTACTTTAAGAACTGACTTCTAGTAGATGGAAGTTAAAACACAAAAAACAAAAATACCAGTTGTAGATTATACAAATAAGTAACAGAACAAGTAAAAACGTTTCAGTCGGTATAAACCGATTGAATTATACCCTACACCTTTCGTTGTATAGCAATTGCTCGAACCTGTGACACTATTCTACAGAAACTTCACGGATATGTCTGACCTATAACTGGACACACGACTGCCAAGTTTCATGAATCTGTTTTTATTATTTTTCCAAATATTTAAAATAAGCTTTTGGAGTTGTAGTGCAAGTACCTGACCCTGTCAAGCAATTCCACTAAAACTTCACAAATATATGTGATCTATAATTGGACACACAAGTTCCAAGTTTCATGATTCTGACTTTATTATTTTTCCAAATATTTAGAATAAGAATTTGGACTTGTATGGGAGCTACTCGAACATGTCAAGCAATTCCATCAAAACTTCAGAAGTATGTCTGACCTATAATTGGATGCACGACTGCCAAGTCTCATGAATCTGACTTTATTATTTTTCCAAATATTTAAAATAAGCTTTTAGACCTGTATGGGAGCTACTCGAACCTGCCAAGCAATTCAAACAAAACTTCAGAAATATGTCTGAACTATAACTCGACACACAACTACCAAGTTTCATCAATCTGACTTTATTATTTTTCCGAATATAAAAAATTTGCCTTTGGAGTTGTATGGCAGCCAGCCGAACTGGTGCAGCTATCCCTTTAAAATTTTTAGAGCATGTGTAGAATATAATTGGACACATGTATAGAATTTTGTATTTATAGCTTTATTAGTTTTTGAAATATTTAAAATAAATTCTGTGAGTTGTATGGCAGCTACCCGAACCCATTGTCCGAATTAGTCCAATTACAATAGGGTTCGTCATTGGCACAAAAGAAAAAACTTTTGAAAGTTTGGTGTCGATTGCATTGTTCGTTTTTGAGTTATCGTGCGATCGGGCAGACCGACGGACGGAGGGACATGTCTAAATCGATGCAGAATTTTACGCTGAGCAAAAATATATATATATATGTCCATACCGCAGATGACTCCTTCGAGTAGTTACAAATTCCATACCAAAGTCAATATACCCCTCACGAAGTGCAGAGTATAAAAAGAAAAGGCTTCATATAAATATAATACAGTTAGAAAGAAAAAAAATAAATGAAAACAGAAGAAAACGATAACAGTAAAAGAAATAAATCGTAGAAAACGATAACAGTAAAAGACAAAAAAATCAATGGTATGGAATAATTTATTCATATGGGACTGTAATTTAGCACTTTTAATAAAAGGTAAATAAAAAAACTATCTTACATATGGATTTCAATTTTGTGTCTGTGAATGGTAAGACGTACCCAAATAAATTACTATAAATGTATGTTTATTCTTAGAATTTTTAGATATTCTAAAAATTGCATAAACTGCACAATAGAATGATAATAATATACTGTATAAAATTAATGTATTTATCCACTACATAACAAGCATATCGTAGGTTATGCTTTGCTACAAAAATACTCGTATTAGTATAAATCTATAATACTTTATATGAATTAAAGTTGTAAGTAGGCGGGTGAATTTTTTTAAACACGTTTTTTTTAACGAATAAGGAAATTTTGATTTTTGTGTTACACTAAGTAATACAATGTAAAAACTTACTGTTTATCAATAAATTTAATATCTTGAAGTATAAATATAGCAATTTTACGGTGGTCATTGAACTTAAATTTTCATTGTCTAACAACTACAATTATCATGTTAAAAAAAGTAAACCCAAAAGAAATTACGTTAATTTAATTTATTTATTATTCTCTTTCCCGCCCTTCTTCTACATCATTCTATCCCTTACTTCCAATCTTCCTTTCGCACTATTTCTTGACTTCGTTTTTTTCCCTCTGATAAAAAAGGGATACAGATTGTTAGCGTATGTGCAATGATTGTTATTCCAAATAATAATAGCAAAATTAAAAAAAATAAAAACTCAAGAATTTTAAAGAATTCGATACGGATGAATCAGATAAATTTTTTAAATTTTCTCCTTTCGTTAAACTTTTATAACATCCTGGTTGTACGAGCAAGGCAAGATTTATAGAAATTTTCACATTAAAAATGGAAAAGAAGTGAACGTTACTCAAATATTAAGTATAAAATAGTTTCTGAAAAAAAAAACCCTCTTTGGTTTTGGATTTTCAAAAGTGTTGAATTTAAATTATCAATGTTTACTACAGACTTGAAAAGAAAATGTGTGGTACATGCGAAAAATTTTTTGAATAAAATTATAAAAAAAACCAATATTTAACAAACATTTCCGTTCCTTAAGTAAAATGCACTAAATTTTAATTTTCAATAAATTTTCACTAGATCCTTGTTGCATCTCCGTCTATTTCGCGATTTGCATATATATACGAGTATACATAGTAGGTACGCAAAAATACTACTGAAACGTTAGTTCAACGACATGTATCTTATGTTCTGGGTTTGAGCCGACTTTTCGACGATCCCACCCGCTCAATGGTCCTTAAAGTCAAGTTCGCTTTAAAAGAACAAGATTTCAGTCAATTGAAAATATTGAAGAAGCCACAGCGTCATAAACAAGTTCGTATAAAATAACGTTCAACATTTTTAACTATAGAAAATTAACGAAATATTACAAACATACACAAAAGGTTCATGTTGAAGATATTAAAGATGGTAATTAAATAATTATGTAAAAGTCAAAAATTCAATGAAGAAAATTTGCCGAAAGTATGACATCTAATCATTCAATTCTATTACTTAAAAACTATATTTAATTTACATCACTCAAGAATTTGGAGAAAAGATTATTAATTTAAGTATTTTGGTTTTTCAAAGTGTTCAATTATTCATTCCACAGTTTTAATAAGCTTAACTTATAGTATATGTTATTAAATTGCCAATCTGAACTAAGCTAATCCTCACCTTTTTTCTTTTTTTACTTTTTTACCGGAATCCATTTATACGACTTATGATTCAATATAAATGTCTAAGTAATGTTTTTTTATACCCTGCACTTCGTGAAGGGTATATTAACTTTGGTATGGAGTTTGTAACTACTTGAAGGAGTCATCTGCGGTATGGACATATATATATATTCTTGCTCAGCGTAAAATTCTGCGTTGATTTAGACATGTCCGTCCGTCCGTCCGTCCTTCCGTCCGTCCGTCCGTCCGTCCATCCGTCCGTCCGTCCGTCCGTCCGTCCGTCCGATCGCACGATAACTCAAAAACGAATAATGCAATCGACACCAAACTTTCACAAGTTGTTTCTTTTGTGCCAAGGACAAGCCCTATTGTTATTGGACCAATTCGGACAACGGGTTCGGGGAGCTGCCATACAACTCAAAGAGTTTATTTTAATTATTTCAAAAACTAATAAAGGTACAAATATAGAATTTTGTATACATGTGTCCAATTATATTCTACATATGCTCTAAAAATTTTAATGAGATAGCTGTACCGGTTCGGGTGGCTGCCATACAACTCCAAAAGCAAATTTTTTAATTTCGGCAAAATAATAAAGTCAGATTCATGAAACTTGGCAGTCGTGTGTCCAATTATAGGTCAAAGATATTTCTGAAGTTTTGGTGGAATTGCTTGACAGGTTCGAGCAGCTCCCATACAAGTCCAAAAGCTTATTTTAAATATTTGGAAAAATAATAAAGTCAGATTCATGAAACTTGGCAGTTATGTGTCCAATTATAGGTCAAAGATATTTCTGAAGTTTTGGTGGAATTGCTTGACAGGTTCGAGTGGCTCCCATACAAGTCCAAAAGCTTATTTTAAATATTTGGAAAAGTAATAAAGTTAGATTCTTGAAACTTGGCAGTTGTGTGTCCAATTATAGATCAGATATATTAGCGAAGTTTTAGTGGAATTGCTTGGCAGGTTCGGGTACTATATTTGATGAAATTTTATATGTAAGTTTGTTTCCACCATTGCACGGATTGATCAACTTTTGGTATATATCAGGCCTCGGGAACTGCACTTTTTAGCGGGCCTGTTTTACATTTTTGAACATTTTGAAGAAAATATTCAACCGATTTACTTGAAATTTCATATATAAGCTTTGCTCGATCATACGCAAAAATTCCTAACTTTTGGAAGAAATCAGGCATGAGCAACTGGGCGTTTACTACGGGCCAAATATACATTTTTGTGTATATAAAGAGAAATAATCAACCGATTTCATTGAAATTTAATATATGAATTCCCCGTATTAAAACAATGAACATGTAAATTTTTTGGAAAGATCAGGCATCGGCAACTAGACGTTTACTACGGCCCAAACATACACTTTTGTGTATATAAAGAGAAATAATCAACCGATTTCATTTAAATTTAATATGTGAATTCCTCATATTAAAGCAATGAACATATAACTTTTCTGGAAAGATCAGGGCTCGAGAACTGATTTGCGGGCCGATTTTACATTTTTCAACATATCCACAGAACAAATTGATGGAATTTCTTGAAATTTGATATTTGAGTTCTGGTTGTTACCGAAACTAACTGGCAAGCATTTCAGGGAATTCGGGTAGCACAAAGCGAAACTCTACTAAGAGCCAAATTTACATTTTTCTAAGTATGTTAACTATAAGCTTACTAATGACCTACAAATTGGAAAGAAGTATTTAACAGACATTTTTATAATACTCTGTAACACTTTCATTTAACTAGACAATACACAATGCGGTCGGTTATGTGCTGACCACATCAGATTTTTTTTATTAAGAGTAAAGATTTTCTAAAATTATTTGATATCCTGATGATTCCTCCTCTTATAAACTATACAATAATTAAAAAATTTTTTAAAAATTAAATTTTTCTATATTAACTTTTAACACTCATCCCATCTGATGTCATTACCGTAAAAGTGTCATATTTAATTTATATCTCTTCGATGTTAAAAGAGGATAATGAATTTAATAAATTTTTTATATTATTTTTGTGAAATTAAATAAGTGCGACTTGAATTTATGCTTCCATTCTTTAAATGTATGAATATCGATAAATATGTTTGACTATATACTGGGTGATTCCGTAATCAGTGACATAACATATACCATCAAAAATGAGTGAAAATTTTATACAGAACTAGGTGTCAAGTCCCAAAGGTTTCCGAGGTACAGGGATTTTAAAGAATTTTCACGAAATTTCTACTTGCCCAAGTAATTGTGCTTATAACTTCCCTCCCGAAAAGGATAGAAGGTTCAAATAAACAGTTTTTGAAAGCAGTAGAACAGGGCTTGAAGGCAACATATTTTTTGTTTGCTATTTAATGTGCCGTCGGAATGCGAAACATTCGAACTTTAGAAAAAATCTAATTCTTCCCTTCTTTTATTATACCATGCACTTCGTGATGGTTATATTAAATTTGGTATGGAGTTTGTAACTTCTTGAAGGAGTCATCTGCGGTGTGGACATTTACATAATTTACATATATTCTTGCTCAGCGCAAAATTCAGCATTTATTCTCCGTCCGATCGAACGATAACTCAAAAACGAAAAATGCAATCGACACCAAACTTTCACAAGTTTTTTCTTTTGTGCCAAGGATGAACCCTATTGTAACTGGACTAATTCGGACAACGGATTCGGGTAGCTGCCATACAACTCAAAGAGTTTATTTAAAATATTTCAAAAAGTAATAAAGCTATAAATACAAAATTTTCTATACATGTGTCCAATTATATTCTACACATGCTCTAAAATGGGACACCTGCACCGGTTCGGGTGGCTGCCATACAAATCCAAAAGCAAAGTTTTTATATTCGGAAAAATAATAAAGTCAGATTGATGAAACTTGGCAGTTGTGTGTCGAGTTATAGTTCAGACATATTTCTGAAGGTTTGGTGGAATTGCTTGACAGCCTTGGGTACGGGCCATACAACTCCAAAAGCTAATTTTAAATATTTGTAAAAATTATAAAGTCAGATTCATGAAACTTGGCAGTTGTGTCCAGTTATATGTCAGACATATCCGTGAAGTTTCACTAGAATGAAGTTTAACAAATTCGAGTAATTGCTATACAACAACGAAAGGTGCAGGGTATAATGCAATCGGTTTATATCGACTGAAACGTTTTTACTTGTTTTTTTTTTAATGTTGTTCATCCCGATAATATCGTATGAAATATTTTGAAACTCCAAGTTTTTTTTTCTAAAATTTCGACCACTTTGTCAAGCTTTAATTTAAGTCATAAGATGTTAAAAAATCTTATATGGTATAGGAAATAAATTTTAAGGTCAAGATTTTAAGGGCCCTAATAAAATGTAAAAAATCAAAAAATGGCCACTTAAATTAAAGCTTAAGAAAGTGGCCAAAATTTTGTAAAAAAACTTGGAAGTTTCAAAAAATTTCATACGAAATTATCCGATTGGACAAAATTAAAAAATAAAAGAAGGGAAAAATTAGATTTATTCTAAAGTTCGAATATTTGGTGTTCTGAAAGTACATAAAATACCAATTCAATAATATGTTACCTTCAAGCCCTGTACTACTCCTTTCAAAAACTGTTTATTTTCAGCTTCTATCTTTTTCGTGAGGAAGTTATAAGCAGAAAAACTTGGGCAACTAGCAATTTCGTGAAAATTCTTTGAAATCCCTGTACCTCGAATACTTTTGGGATTTGACACCTAGTTCTGAAAAAAACTTTCACTCATTTTTGATGCCCAAAATGATGGTATATGTTATGTCACTGAATACTGAATCACCCGGTATATACATATATATCACATCATAACTTCTGCTTTCAAATGAACTCTGCTTTCTTTTGTAATAATTTCGAAAAAGTTGTAACCCACTATTACGTTCTGGAGGGTATTTTGAGAGTCAAACAAATTCAAATAAAAGTTACGTTGTGAATAATAACATTTAGCAATTGTTTTTTTTTGAGATAGAAATGAGAAGTAATTGCTATTATAATGTCAAAATAAATAAAAATAACTACTAGAATGTTACAGTATATTTAAGAAAATAATGAAGTTGGGTCAAACCAATGGTTTGCAATGTAGTACTTTATCCTTCAGCAATTGAAAATACTGCTTTTAAAAGCAATCTATTAAATTATAAAACATATTAGAATTACCTTAATTTCTATAAGGACGAATATATTCCGAATTTTACATGCATTTAGGATTCATAAGCAATTCATGCTATATTTGAAATAAAACAAAAAAGGCAATGTAAAGAGGCGTTACTGCAATGCTCGAATTTAATGGTTAATTGCGTGTGTTAAAAAAAATAATTATATTTCTTTATTACATGGCATTCACCGTTAGCTTTCTGTATATTGGCCCCTTATATTTCCTTTTCGGCAATATAAGTTGCCAATAACTAGAATATTGTAAATTTCAAGAGGCGATCATTTGAAAGGCAGTGGAGCTGGAAAAAATTTTTTTCCAAGGAAATGGACTATATACTAGAAAAGCTGCTAAAATTTCAGACTTCTACAACCAGCGCTCTACAAGAAAAATTACGTCAAAAATTTGGAAAAAACGGATTTTAAGTAACAGTTAATTTTAACGGCCTGCATTGGTTTCGCTAGGTTAAAAATGGCATTTTGATGGTTTTAGTATATTTCTATGGAAATAAATTTCTGGTAACGATCTATGTACATATGAAATTTAAGTTTTCTATCTACAAATTCGTAGAAGTTTCGTAAACAGAGGCACGAACAGAGTGAAACTAATAAGCACTTTTTTCCAAATTGGTTTTGAAAAGTGCTAAAAAACCAACATAAAAAATCTAGTTTTGAACAAAAATATGAAAAAGGGGTGGATAGCCAAGAAACCCTCCTGTTAAATTTTTTTGTGAATAAAAAAATAAACAAATAATATGTATGTGTTCGAACGACTTATGCCTGAACCAATGAGTAAGATTCTTAAAAGAATCAAATTTTATTTTGAATTTATTTCTCGAATTATGCATGTATGTTTAATTTTCATATTATAAATGATTTCAAGGCAATAAAATAAATATCACAAAAAATATGTACAGTTTTTCAAGCGCATTCTTTTACATGCTAAATAAAATATATGAGACAATTAATAATAAAATAGTTTAACGTTAACGTTTTATACACCAGGTAGGTTATGTGATGGCAACAAATTTTACATATCGAGTTTTCGGTGGGAACGTATTTCTCCATGGTAGGGAAGTGTAAATAAACTATTTTTAGCAACCTGTTGGTCTGCCGATCTGTGTGTGCACGCGTGTTTCTCAAGTTCGGCTGAACCGATTTTGATGAAATTTTATATGTAAGTACTATGGCACGGATTGATCAACTTTTGTGGTGTATCAGGCCGCGGGAACTGCACTTTTTAGTGGGGTGTTTTACATTTTTGATTATTATGAAGCAAATATTCAACAGATTTTCTTAAAATTCCATATACATGCTTCGCCCGACCGTCCGCGAAACCTAATAACTTTTGGTAGAAATCATAAATTTTATAAAATATAAATTTTTGCGTATATAAAGTAAAATAATCAACCGATTTGGTTGAAATTTAATATACGAATTCTCCGTATTAAAACAATAGACATTTTGGAAAGATCAAGTCTCGGAAACACGTCTGAGAGCCGATTTTAAATTTTTTACCATATCTACGGAACGAATTGATGGAATTTCTTGAAATTTAATATTTGAGTTCTGGTTGTTACGGAAACTAACTAGTAAGCATTTCAGGGAATTCGGATAGCAAAAAGCAAAATTCTTCTAAGAGCCAAATTTACATTTTTCTAGGTATGTTAACTATAAGCTTACTAATGTCCTAAAAATTGGAAATAAGTATTTAACAGGCCTTTTTATAATATTCTGTAACACTTTCACTTAACTAGACAATACACATTGCGGTCGGTTATGTGCTGACTACATCAAATTTTTTTATGTATAGATCTTTCGATATGCTAAATAATACACACTTATTTATTTTATTATTCCAAAAATTAAAGCGGGCGATTCCTTGTGTTTGTTAAGTTTCTTGCATTTTTATTAATTTTTTAGTGCATTCAGGGATACTAAAATTTATACTTAATAGAATTCTGTAAATCCCTGATACGAAATATATTTTAATATTGTCTTTTTTGTTATGGTTTAAATATATCTTTTTTTATTTTGTATTATTTTCATAAACATTTTTGTTATGAAATTATTGAGTCCTTACATATGTATATTTGAAAAGTTGAGAGAATTTTATGCTTCAAATAAAATTAACATGAACATTTTCATATTTCAGTTATATTAATTTCAAAAATTATTTTAGTGCATTACAAAATAATTTGACTGTGGGTTTGTTTTGTTTCAAAACACCTGATACTTTTTATTGCATTTTATGTGGGTACATAAAAATATTACCCTTAGCCTCAACCGTGTCTTATGCTCTTTTGAAAATTTTAGCGTTTATGCTTACTAGTTTCACTCTGTCCGTCAGTTCGTGCTTACAAGACTTCTGCATTTTTTGAATAATAGGGAGCTCAAATTTCATATCTACATAGGTCTTTACCAGAAATCTATTTCCGTAGAGAAAAATTTCAGCTTTCTATCTTCAAGCGCTTTTTCAAGGTCAAGAAGTTTTGTAAAGATATTGGGACAAACGGACTTACGGACGGGCCCAACTGAATGAAACTAATAAGCACTTTTTTTCAAAAATTTTTTGAAAAGTGGAAAAAAACTCAGGGTCCGTTAAAAAAACTGTTGCAAATGTAGCAACTGGCTCATCATTTAACTATGCTTGTAGGTATTTTCAACAAATTTTATTCAAATTTCTTATTTTTTGATTAGTCATGCGCAAATTCTATTTTAAGAACCAGAAATTTGTAGCCACGTTTTTTAGGTTTTTTCTTCTAACACAGTGAGTTTTGTTTTTATTCTATTTTGTAGAAGATTAAAAATCCTAAAATAGTAAAAACTCAATTTTCGCAAAAAAAAAGTTGAAATATTGAGAAATATTTTACTTTTTATTGAATATCGAATACATTTTTAAATTTTTAACTTTGTTTTTACTTTTTCATCTTTGGGACAAAAACTCAGAAAATTATTTTGTTATCTGTACTAGTATAGCTTAACTTACATTCACTGTTAGTTTAAATAACTTTTAAAATCTTGAGTAACTTTTTAACTCTTAAATAACATTTTAACTCAGAAGCAAAATAACAACTAAAAATTTTAACCGTTGAAATAAAGCAATGGTCGTTTTTGATAGTAAAGTATTGAAATGCAATAAAAATCAATAAAATAAAAAGAATTATTATAAAATTTATATAGGCTAAAGAAAATCAAAATGACTTGCAATATATTATATAACTTATAGACAAAGAAATCCTTCATATTGAAACTTCTATGAAGGTTTGGTCTAGTACAAATACTTTTAATTATTAAAATACTTCGCTATCCTTATTCTCATGGAATCCTTAACTTATTGGTTGCATAGTTCCTCATTATTAAAATTTTCATTTTAAAATATTATTTTAAAGCGTTAATTAAATTATAACACCATATTGAAACAAAACGAAAATTATTTTATTGAGAATTTTATAATTTGTAAGTTTTACATTTTGTATTTTCCAATTATAATTACATATATGCAGGAAATTTTTTAAATATGTAATAACTATAATTTTTCATAAAGAGTAAAAAAGGAATACGAGTACTAAAAATTCATTTTTTTTTTTACTTAAGCTTTACAGGATATCGAAATGCATTTACTATAACAAAATAAAATAATTTCTTTTCATGTTATTTAAATTTTTCTCTTTTTTCTGTTATGCATTTCCAACTGTAATGAATCGGATATTTTCTTTTAATTTTAATTTGTCCTTTTTTTCTTCATGTACAAAAGCAAAAAAATATGAATCAACTGCCCATTAAACTTGTTTTTTAATTGTCACGTTTTCTGCCTCAATATATTATGAATATAATTCTAGCTATTTGTTTGGGAGCAATATTACGTATATCGTAAATACGTACATATATGCATTCAGATATATGTACATACATAATATGTGCGAATATAATATTCATTTTATTTTGAAATGTAATATGCAATTGTCGTAAGCGTGTTGTCGTTCAAAAAAATTTATTTGATCGTTTCAACTACGGGTTTTCTGTTATCTTGCATTAATTTTATTTTTAATTCATTTGCTTTAATTCATGAATACAAAATAATTATAAAAAAAAATGAGTTAATGATCCATGTTCATAAATTTAATCTAATTGTTATAATTTTGTAAAAATTCTTTTCCTCCCAAAAAGAAAACAAAAAAAAAAGAAACTAAAAAAAAAGAAAAGGCTTACTTTTTCATTTTTGTTCTTTAATTTACCATATCTTGGATTACGCTTATATCGTGGTGCTCATTAAAATTTTCGTACATCATCGTATGACTATGAGAATCCTTTTTTTTTATACTGGATGTAATATTCATATATGGTTTTTTGTAAAATGAGAGCATTTAAAGTACATGTTTTTACTTTTTGTAATGGTGATAAAGGGATCATATGGTTTTTTTGTTATCTTTCATTCATAATGTAAAATGACTCCCCTGTATAAATGGAGGGAAAAGTACCTCCTTTTAAAGTTTTTTTCTCTTTTTGAGGGAAAAATGACACTGGCAAATATTTGTCATTTATGAAATTCAAAGTGAGTAAAATGCAAAAATAAAAAAAATTTCAATTTTCTGTTTTTTTTTGTTTAATTGTTTTGTTAAATTAACAATGTAAACATTTGTAGGTGAATTTTTTTTCAATTATTTATATTATATTATAAAATTTTCATTACAATCATTTATTAATTTTATTTCATTTAAAAAATTAAAAAAACAGATTACAAAAAGAATAATGAAAATGACCTAAATTTTATTAATGTGTGTATTATAATATTAAACTTTATTAAGTTTAAGTTTTAAGAATTTTTAATTCTTAAGAACCGAAATCTTAAGATTTCTTGATCTAATCTAAGAGCTCTTAATCTAAAATATGAAGAGTTCTTTGCGCGAAAATTTAATTTTAAGATTTTACTATTTATTACAACAAATTTTTGAACAAATTTTGCATTAAACGAATAATATTTATGATATAAAAGTAGGATTTTGAAAAAAATCCTTCATTTATTAAGTTTTGATTTACAGCGTTACTAAAACTAGTCGTATGTGCTTGCATTGCAAGCCTTGCAAGTATTATATCTGCAGTTTCGAAATTGTGTTCCATTCTGTGACTACGTCGTATAAAATCGTAAATTACCTTTGGCAATAAGCACTTTAAGCGATCAATTACTTATTACGGATAAAATAATTCGCTATTAAAATCCATGCATGTATGTATGTATTTGGATTTTATAATATACGAGTAGACGAATACTCGTAAAAGGCGTATGGTACGATTTCTATGTAAAAAGTCTCAGATTCGAACTCTGAAAAGTGCGATTTGTCTGATGCACTATTTTTTTTCGTTCTTATTTAAAATTAAATTAATATCAGCGAGTTTCCGTTGTAAATATTTTTTGAAAATACCCTATTTGTAAAAGTTTGATGCAATAGAATTACATTTTCTTATTAAATTTTATCCTAAAAATATATTTTCAAAAAATTTAATGTACACTTAGGTTTTGCATAATAATACATTTTGCAGCAGATCGCGAAAAGAATACACAACTAAATGCGTACGTACATACTTATTATAAAAAAGTAGATTTTATTAAATCTTTACAATTTTCTTGAAGACTTGTTCACCTCTTGTTATAACTCACACTTCTAAAACACAATTTATATTGAATACTTATACTACCAAAAGTAAATGAAAATTACCCCTACAGTACCATTTTGTAAAAAGCGGTCGCAAAGCATCTTGGGAAGGGGTGAAGAGGGAGGGTTGGTGGGACTAATGCTTTTTCTGGTACTTTAGAGGCAAAACCTTATCTAATGCCTTTTGTACCATGTCTCTAGCTCTTCTAGAAGTACTCGTACTTTTTGACACCTGAGAAGTAGCTATACATATATAATATTTGGAAAATAGCATAATCATCCTGAGTTTCACTTAAAACTTAATAACAACTTTTTACATTACATATGCATACATACATATACCATATATGTACTTGCTTCTACTTATATAAAATCCAATTCATCAGGATTTGAATCGATTTATTTCTCATATTTTTTCATATGTCATTCTCTGTATAATTCAACTTATGACCATTATGATTAACATTCATTTTCAATATCACTTAAAATTTCAAGTCCAATTCATTGTAATATTTACTTGTCATATACGTACTGTATCTACCTTAATTGTTGTTATGTTAATAGTTTTTTTTTATTTTTACATTCGTTACTATTATTGTCGATAATAGAATTGCATAAAAATGATATTGCTTTTTTTTACGAATGAAATAGATTTATAATAGATTTATTCCAATAATGGTGAATTAATTTAATTTTATTCTGATTATAGACTTTATGAAAGTTATATTTCACTATAGTTTCAGAACTATTCAAAAGAATCTGATGCGGTCAGCAAATCAGTTTATGAAAATGCCTTTTAAACACTTCCTTTCACTTTTAAGAAGTTAATGTACCTAGAAAAGTGTAAATTGCCATTTAGTAGAATTTAGCTCTTAGTAGTCAAATATCAAATTTCAAGTAATTCCAACAATCGGTTCCGTAGATATAGTAAAAAATGCTCAATAGGTCCCAGTTTGATTTCCAACTCCTGATCTTTGCAAAAAATTTATAAATTCATTGTTTTATTTTACGCAGACAGATCGAAATACTTCTAAAAATAGTTTATTTGCGCTTCCTACTATGGAGAAGTAAATAAACTCTTTTCCGAAAGCTCGACATCCGGAATTTGGTGCCATAACATAATCACCCTTACTGTTATAAGTTTCTGTCTGTCCGTCCGTTTTTGGAAATGTTTACAAAACTTCTACACCTTTGAAGAGAGAAAACAGAGATTTTACATAAGTATAAATAAATTTTTACCTTAAAATTGTTTATCTACCTCTCCTCCTTCAAAAGTAATAGTCTCTCAAATCCCTAAAAATACAATTTCTGAGTTTTATTGAAACAAACCCACCAACATTTTTCAAATTCCGCTTCCGCAAACATATTAGTTTGCTTCTTCTACTTTTGTATAGCATAGCTAAATTTTAAAAAATTAAAATGGTCGTTAAAATTAACCGTTATCTAAAATCCTTTTTTCTCAAATTTTTGATTTCGTGTTTCTTTTACAAGGTAACATGAAGGAACTTGAAATTTTAACAACTTTTATATAGTAACAAGGTATTTATTTTGTTAAAAGAAAATTTTTTTCAACGTCCACCCCTCTCAAGTTATCGTCCCTCGAAGTTTGTAAAATTCGAATTTTTGCCACCTAATATTTCCGAAACTGCAACCTTTTCCAAATTTCTATAAATGCCGAAAACTAACAGTAAACAACATGCAATCAAATCATTATTTTTTTAGCTGACCCAATTAACCACTAAATTCGAGAATTATGTTTTCAGCTCTTTAAATTTTTTTTTGCATGATCCTAAATGGATGAAATATTTGGCCATGAAGGTAATTTATTTTAATAATGAAATAGATTGTTTTTGTAGCTTGTGAAAATACTGCTTCAAATGTTAAAGAGAAAAGTGCTACTTGATAAAATATTGGTTTGATCAACATTTTTTTATTTTTTTTTATCATTTTAAATTACTGTTTCAACGGACCTGGACATTTAGAGACCGAAAACTTTTAAATCTTAAATAATAAGATTGCTAAAACTTTTTTTGTTATTTTTCCAAAAAAATCCAGGTTCATATTATAAATTCTAGTCTAAGCTAGACCAAATGATTCTCACGTTGCCAGAAAGGTGAATGACGTAGTTTCATTGACAATGCCAACAACGTTCGATAACTGTTAAAAGATTAACAAATGTCATTGAAAAATTATATCGAAAACCATCAACTAACAGATAATCAAATACTACTATCAGATTATCAAATTATATAAATTATAATACATAAAGAAGAAAATATCTTTGCACAAGTTATATTGCACTTGAATCGTCAGGCAAAATGAAAATGTTATTGAAAACAAATAAAATTCAACTTTTCAGGCCAGTAATTTTGCAAAGATCTTGAATTACAATGCATAGTGCGAATTTTTTAAAGTAATTTTTAAAGTAAGTTTTTATAAGTAAATATGTAGTTTCGCTTTCACTGTCTCTTACAATAAAAAAAATCTGATGTGGTCAGCACATAACCGACCGCATTGTACTCGTATATTGTCTACTTAAGTGAAAGGGTTACAGAATATTGTAAAAATGTCTTTTAAATACTTCTTTCCAATTTTTAGGACATTAGTAAGCTTATATTTAACATACGTAGAAAAATGTAAATTAGGCTCTTAGTAGAGAGTTTGTGCTACCCGAATTCCTAGAAATGCTCGCCAGTTAACCAGAACTCAAATATTAAATTTCAAGAAATTCCATCAATTCGTTCCGTAGATATGGTGAAAAATGTAAAATCGCTCGCAAATCAGTTTTCGAGCCCTGATCTTTCCAAAAAAATAATATGTTCATTGTTTAATACGAGGAATTCAAATATTATATTTCAATGAAATCGGTCAATTATTTCTCTTTATATACGCAAAAATGTATATTCAGCCGATTTACTTGAAATTTTATATATAAGCTCAGCTCGAACGTCCGCAAAAATTCCTAACTTTTGGAAGAAATCAGGCATCAGCAACTGGACGTTTACTACGGGCCAAATATACATTTTTGTGCATATAAAGAGAAATAATCAACCGATTTCATTGAAATTTAATATATGAATTCCTCGTATTAAAACAATGAGCATATAAATTTTTTGGAAAGATCAGGGCTCGAAAACTGACTTGCGGGCCGATTTTACATTTTTCACCATTTTGAAGAAAATATTCAACCGATTTACTTGAAATTTCATATATGAGCTTTGCTCGACCGTCCGTGAAAATTCCTAGCTGTTAGAACAAATCAGGCATTAGCAACTGGACGTTTACTACGGCCCAAATATACATTTTTATGTATATAAAGAGAAATAATCAACCGATTTCATTGAAATTTAATACGAGTATATGAATTCCTCGTATTAAAGCAATGAACATATAATTTTTTTGGAAAGATTAGGGCTCGAAAACTGATTTGCGGGCCGATTTTACATTTTTCACCATTTTGAAGAAAATATTCAACCGATTTACTTGAAATTTCATATATGAGCTTTGCTCGGCCGTCCGTGAAAATTCCTAGCTGTTGGAACGGTCAGGCATCGGCAACTAGACGTTTACTACGGACCAAACATACAATTTTGTGTATATAAAAAGAAATAATCAACCGATTTCATTGAAATTTAATATTTGAATTCCTCGTATTAAAACAATGAACATGTAAATTTTTTGGAAATATCAGGGTTTCGAAACCTGATCTGCGGGCCGATTTTACATTTTTCACCATATCTACGGAACGAATTGATGGAATTTCTTGAAATTTGATATTTGAGTTCTGGTTGTTACCGAAACTAACTGGCAAGCATTTCAGGGAATTCGGGTTGCACAAAGCGGAACTCTACTAAGAGCCAAATTTACATTTTTCTAGGTATGTTAACTATAAGCTTACTAATGTCCTAAAAATTGGAAAGAAGTATTTAACAGACATTTTTATAATATTCTGTAACACTTTCATTTAACTAGACAATACATATTGCATTATGAAGAATAAAATTTGCAGCATCATTTTAATAAAAAATTTAATATTAGATTAAAATAATTTTATTTATCTAACACTCACTCCTCAACGACATTAATGAATAATTTTGTTTATTGGATCGTTAAGTGAGATTTAAAATATGTGGCACAATAAATTTAATTTTCATGCATATGTCAATTTTTTTTCTAAATTCAATATTTGTTGATAAAAATTTAATTCATTCAAAATTGTTAAAAAATTTTTTTAAGATTTTTATTAAATTTTACTCAACAACTATGTGTAGAAGAGTAAATTGAATATAATGGTTAAAAAATCCTTTAAATGTAAACAAGTGTAGCTGTTCTATTCCAAGTCAATTATTTTTGTAGTTTTACTTAAATTATTGATTTCATTTAAAAACCGTCCTTAAACTTGGTTCTGTATATTTCGAATAAATGTTTAAGTTCACCAACGAAAAAACTACCCAACAATAATAATGAATGAATACGATTGAGGCAAACCCAATTTTTTCAAATATCGATTAAATCAAATTGACAAATTTTATTCAAAAGATTGTTAACTGCTATAAATCTAATATTTATCTTAATAAATCTAATATTTATTAATCATCAAAATTAATTCATCAACTCCGTTTGGAGAAAACAATAATAGGTAGATGTTTGAAGGTAATATAAAAAGCCCGTTACATCATGAAAACGGACCAATGATTGATTCGTGTATAAGCGATTTGGCAAACCTGTCTAAAGAGCTGAAAGGAGAGATCTGCAAACCCAATATAGAAAATATTTGATTATTGGGACAGCAGAATCCAGTTTTAAATGGCATCAAAAAAGACACAATAGGTGTGTACAAAACAGATGAGGAAAAATTGCCTAGAGAACCCGATTGGCACAAAGACACAAAAGCATTCAAAGAAGAGAAAAACTAAGAGTTTATCAGAAATGGAACCGACACTAAAAAATTAATAGCATTAAAATAAAGAAATCTCTACCAAGCAAAAATGCTCAATTTAAAAAACATAAATCCCCGACGGTAATAGTTAGTAAAATAACTAATTACAAGCTCTTAATAAGGAGCTTCAAAGAGGAAAGTATTCATTAAATGAAAAAACTTATGAAAATAAATTGACGAGGCCAATTAAGGAGATGATCAGAAACGTACGTCTATTATGTGAGCGGCAGGATATTAAGTGTGAACTTATCTAAAGAGAATTTATATGCAGAGATATAACGTAAATAAAATTTAAAAAATATAAATTAGAATATATAAGCACATGAGAGTAAAAGTTGAGTCCCTTAAAAGTAATGGGTCCACTCCGCATACAGGAGATGCGGGTGAACCTATGAAAGATACAAGAGGTTCGGGGGTACACAAATGTTATGCCAAAGAGGTGCTAAATGTGTTAAATTTTCATTAGGTCAGGTGTGCAAAATGCAACGAGGCATACCCAGCTAGTTACCGAGGCTGTTTAGTGACTATGGAATTAGAAAAAAGGACAATGAAAAGCAACCGGTCTTAACGGATCCTGGGTAACCCTGCAAAAACCCCAATAACGATTAATGCTTGATGCAAAAGCAAAATAAGGTAAAAAATATTGTTACATACTCACAATTCCCGAAGTTGCAGAAGATTATGTAGATTATGCAAAAAACTATTTATGAAGATTATGTAAAAAATATTGTTACATACTCACAATTTTCGAAATTACAGAAGATTATGTAGATATAAGACCTAAGAAAGGCATAAAAACGACAGAAATTGATAATAATTCGATGCAAATACCTAACCCCACCCGAAGCGATTTCTGAAAAATGTCGGCGAGTAAAGTAAGAATTGGTATATGGCTGTTTTCAAAAACATACTTAGGGAAGGATTTGGACGTACTGGGTTACAGCTGCTGTAACTGGCAACGTACTTTGGTAACCAAGGGGTAGGTAGAGGAGGTAGTGCTATTATGATTAAGGAAACCATAAAACATAATGACGAATTCATAATGGTTTAACTTGTTATGGTTTAAATTTAGTTTACAAAACAGAACTTCAGTGTATTGGAAGAGGATTTTAATTTGAATTCCGATCACTCTGCCCACTTTAGCCAACAGAACCACAGATTCGATAGACTTCACACATGATGTTATTAGAAATATAAAGCTTAATACTGAGCTGGAGACTGGAGATCGACTAGTTTCTGAAGTGATGGGTCTTATCAAACTGATACAGAAAGTCGCCTGGAAAAAATACAAAATTTTCTGAATTCAAAACTGTATCAAGTAATTATTCGAAGAATATAATTAAGTTGAGAATACAAGGACTAAACAAGGGCTAAATTTAAATGACAAAAGTCACGTTATCCAGACGATAAACGGTTATGAATAGACTTTCTCAAACAATTAAAAGAAAAATAAAAAATTTTAAATCGGTATCACACGAGAATTATATGAAGGCCTTATTAGCAACTTAGGAAAAGAATTATTCGTTCTGGAAAGCAACGAAGAGTGCTAAGAAGCCGATAAAGCGAATACCCTCAACTGAAAAAATCAGATGGATTATTACAAAAAATGAATATGGTTAAATGAACTGAATTCTTGTGTTTGTTTAGTACAAGATTTTGTTATTGATGAAAGCAATATGATTCTATTTACACAGAAAGAAATATGCAAAACAATAAAAGGTTATGACGTTTTTGAAAAAATTAATAAATGCGGCAGTAAACCTGAGGTATGTTCCTAGTACTTGGAAAGTAGCGAGAGTTATTATCATAGGAAAACCGGGGAAATCTTTGTATGAGGCAAAGTCATATAAACCGATTTATTTACTACCAATGATATCAAAACTTTTTGAAAAATTGTTGTCAACAAGGCTGATGCCGATAATAGAAAACAAGAAATGGATTTAAACCATCAGTTTTGTTTTAGATCAAAGCATGCAATAAGTTGACCAAATAAACAGAATACCAAATATTGTAGAAAAGGTGTTAGAAGAAAGGTAAATATGTTAGAAGGTATTTCTGAACGTGGCCCAGGTGTTCGATAAGTTTTGGCACGGCGGTTTATTATTTAAACTTAGGAAATTGATACCTTTGCGATTAATAATTGAAAGTGGAGGTACATTGATCATAATTACTTGACAGCCTTTTTCGAATCAAACAGAACGAAAAGTACTCCACGCTTAGGCATATAACGACTGGTGTTCCTCGAGGCAGTATTCTAGGTCATATATTATACGTGCGTTGTACAAGTGGTTTTCCACATATCGAATGAATACAAACTTTTCAGAGCAAAGTCCTGTTTTACTCATAAGGATAGTGACATTCATAGGGATCTAAGTTGGCCATAAGTAAGTGAGAAAATAAGGAATTGCGCCATGAAATAAAGGCCACGTTCGGAACAGCATGTAAATTTTGAGGCCTCTCGACTTATAGGGAAGACGTTTTGGACAAAAACATTGAAGCGAACGGGATCTCTCAATTTAGCCTACAGTGCTGCGACATCACTTCTGTGTCTTCTGCCGCGGAATGTAAACATAAAAACAGGATAAAGCAAAACTAATGGCTAATCAGTTTGACTATTTTTGGAAGTTTATGACCATTCAGGTGCGTTTTAGGTTCGATTTAAGCTCACTACTAATTAAAGGTCTAATGACAGTTTGGGTCCGCCTATCTTTGTCTTTCGATGACTTTTAACACCTGTATTAAAAAAAAAAAAACAAAAAAAATAATCAAAATTGATGCGTGTGAATGGGTAAAAATCTACAAGAAAAGTTTTGTAGAGTCTTTTGTTTTAAATATCCTTATATTACCTCTTATTTACTAGCTTACCTAGTTAACTGATTATAAAAGTAAAGTTTGGATACAAAAAGTGGAGTTGAAGGTCTTAAGGCCATACAGAGTAAATAAAAAAAGAATAAAAACTAATTTAATGGATCAGCTACATGTAATGGAAGCTATATTGCACATTGAGAAGAATGACTACACAAATCAAAAATATATCTTCGACTTCCGGAATTTATTATGGCCGAGTGTAAATTACCATCGAACGTAAAAAAACTTTGGTATAAAACTATTCTCCAAATATATGAAGAATTCTGTATTATTTTGTTACAGAAACTCTGCATTCTAACTCGTTCTCACAAATGTGCCATACATGTACATATCCGAAAGATCCTGTATATTATATATATAAATGATTATTTTAAATTTGCATAATGAAAAGTTCGGAGTTTCTAGAACCACAACACTTTTCCGATATGTCGAAACTTATGTCCAGATTAAATATATACAAACGCTTAATAATATTTTGTTTTGTTTTAACTTTTTCTGAACGATATTAGCATATTATATTAAAATGGAAACTTTTAATTTTTCATCTGTTTATTTACATAATAAAGGACTCTAATAATTTTATTTAAACATGCGAACGTATAAATTAAAATTATAAATACTTTCAAATCCAATTTTTTAAAACTTACAAACGTATGTTCGATTTAGCTTTGTCTACCCAACCGTAAAAATTGATAACTCAAAAACTGATTGAGTTAAGTTCACCAAATTTTCACAAATGATTTATTATAGTAAATGCCAGAACCCTTTTTCAATTGGATATGATCGAGGTAGTGACTCGGGTAGCTGCCATACAACTTCAAAAGTTATTTTGTAATATCTTAGAAACATTGACATTTTGAATAAATTAATATGATAATACGACAACTTAAAGTCGTAGTCTGCCCCCTAGTTAGCTATGGCATATTTACTAGCACATGGACATGGTCAACTGTATTTTTTCTCGTTTTTGAATTTAAAGTAGATTTTCTTATTCCTTCTTTCCCTTGTATATTTAAATTTACATTCTTAAAACATATACATTATCCCTTTTTTTTTAATTTTAAATTCAACATTTTTGCTTTTAAAAAAAAAGATGGAAATTATCATTTTGCTTCATAAATTACACATTTTTATAAAAATTCAAAAACTTTACAAGTCAAATTCGTTACTAAAACTCACAAAGTTGTCCCAACAATATAAAAACACTAATTTAAAATCCTGAAATAATCATTTGAATGTAAAACAGAATATCCTTTTTTGTTGTTATTGTTTCTTTTCATAGTAAGTTTATGAATATGTAGGTGTGTGTAACATTGCTTGCTTATATAACTAATATGATGTGCTTAACATTTAGGTTTTCTTATGATAACATTTCTAACTATATAGCCTTTTTTTAAAATATTCTTTTTGCAAGATTCTTTACACAATAATATAGAAATAACTATAAAAGACAAAGCTGTAATCTCATTTACATCACATCTAGATACGTTTTTCCTTTTTCTTACAAAATGCAGTATAAGAATATTTTCTTCTTACTTTTTTTTTATCTGAAAGTCCAGGAATATATTACAATATTTTGCACATATACATACATAATGCAAACATAATATGTATGTACACAATGTATGTTACTTACATTATACATATTAGGTATCTATAAGTGACAACTATTATTATTCACTCATCGTTCCAGATCCGTACGTTATTTTTTTGATACTATTTAACTTTTGTATTTTTTATTATTTTTATTATTATTGTAATTGTAGCTCTATACAGTCATGTAACTTAAAAATTTAACATAAAATTTAACTATAAAATTATACAATAAAAAGAATCTTATTCACAAGAATATAAAATAAAGAAATAATGAAAAAAAGGGGAAAAAAAAGAAAAATATAATGCGTTCTTATATTCTTATATTTGAAATAAACTTAAAAAAAAGAAAATTGTGGTGATATTTTAACATTATTCTCTATTTACATTTTAATATAATATTTCAAAATTATATTAACATGTCAAAATGTACATATAGCTATGTTTGGGACAAGGATAATCTTGTTGAAATATTTTAAAAACCACGATGCATTTTCATTTTTGTTTTATATAGAATTGTAGTACTATCTATATGTTTTAAGCAGACAAAAACAAAATATTTAATTTTCAAAACACACAAAAGAATATTAAAGGAAAAGCATTAAATAACGAAATGCCTTTAAAAAAATATATTTTTACTGACCGCAGTGTATACAATAAGGGAGGTTATGTGATGACAATAAATTTCGCATGAAGAGATGTCGGTCTATGTAAGCGCGCGTGGATCTTAAGTTCAGCTTAACCGCTTTCGAGTAACTTTTGCATATAAGTTTACTTTGACCATATCACGGATTGATCGACTTAAGGGCAGTGTTAAGGCTTGGCGACTTGATTTTCAGCGAGCTGATTTTACACTTTTGATCGCTTTTAGGAAAACGGATTTCGTGAAATTTTATATATAAACTTCATCTGACAGTGCAAGGAAGCACCAAACGTTTGAAAGAAATCAAGTGTCAGCAAATTTCTTTTTGTGTCGGAGAAGCGATAGAACTTATAATTTTTTGGGAACATCAACTTCATTTTTTTTTTTATTATATCTGAGGATATAATAAAAAAATTATATTAAGTCCGGTGAATTGGGCCACGAAATATCCGCAGTAAGGTATGCTTGTGGTAAGAGTCCACTAAAATCCAAATGGAAATCCAGACGCGACGGACTCACACTGAGCGGCTCTCTTGCACCAGAGAATTATTCTCAAAGGCTAGGAGAAGAAAACTCCAAAATAAAACAAGCAAATGCAATGAACAAAACACAAGGATTGAATACCTCAGGTGGTAATCCATTAATGCTGGAAAATCCACACTCTTCGGAGGCTGGTCTCATGGATTCTGGGGGAGACCACTTATTGCATAGTAGATCGGCATTGATGGACCCATTTAGAAAGAGATCGGAGATCATGCGATCACCCCCATTGGTGATTGCAGAGAAAAATGGCAAAGTTAAGGATGATAACTCTGAGAAAAAGTCTAATAAGTTTGAGGAAGACAAAAAAATGAAAACCCAAGAGGGTAATGTGAAAAGGCATCTTATACAGGAGAGTAATTTAGATGCTCAGCACTCGAGAATACCCGAGTTAGAGAGTCTTTGTAAGGTGCTACAAAACGAGATCTGCAAATTACTGGCAGAGAATGTAGATTTAAAAAATCAAATAAAATCTGCATCAACAGAAAAGAAAAACAAAGATGCGGAAGTTATTGTATATGAAACCGACGAGGAAGAACTGTCTAGAGAAACTGACTGGATCCTAAAACAGAATAATGCAAAGAAGCGAAAAATGGAAAAGTCTCCTGAAATAAATTCAGAGAGGACAGTTAAAAAAATAATGAAACCAGCCCTAAAATGAAGGCTGAAAATCCAAAAAAGCACAAACCTCCTTCAGTTATATTGAGCAACATTAAGAACTACTACCACATAGTTAAGATATTATTATAAAAAAAGAAAGAATAAAAGTTAGGATCAATATGATGAATAATGACCAATTAAAAATAAATGTGGAAAATGAAAATTAATACAGATTACTAACAAAGGCTATAAATAAGTGTATAGTGATACACTTATGAGAATAAATTAACAAGACCAGTTAAGCTATGGCTAAAATCTCCATCCATCTTGCGAGCCCGAGAATATAAAAAATTAGCTCAATAGCAAAGGCTTTAAATGTCCAGAAGTTGTAAATAAAATCAAAAGGAAGAAAGAAAATGGAAAATATATTTCAGTAAAACTTCCGCTCTTTATGTCATCTTTTGACTATGGAATAGATAACCAAGATCTATAAAATAGAATACTTACAGCACATGAGAATAAAAATTGAAGCTCTTAGAAGCAGCAAATCCATTCCGCAATGCAAGAGATGCCAGAGATTTGGACACACACAAAAATTTTGCTAAAGAGAGGCTGGATGTGTAAAATGTGCTGGTAATCATATGACAGCAGAGTGCAACAAGAAGGATAATTTTCAGCCCAAATGTGCGAACTGCAACGAGGCACACCCTGCTAGCTATCGAGGTTGTTTGGTTGCAAAAGAATTGCAAAAAAGAAGATTGAAAAAAAATAACGCCAAACAAAATCAAGTTGAGCAAAGAACTCAAAAATAGCCAGAATAACACCTAGCAAAGTGTTAGAAGGAGTATTATATTCACAGGCGCTTCAAAGTAAAACAGGATATAAGAATAATAATAAGGAACCTGAGAACAAAACCCCATAAATATCAAAAACTGTCGTAGAAATTATGCAAATGATGCATAGTATGTTCATTAGAATTGACGAAATCTCTCAATGATTATTAAAAGTAGAAAATGCATACATTTAGGTGTATACGGGGACACCAAAGAAGGTAAGAAAACATGCACGTAAATGAGGTACGTATAGTAACTTGGAATGCTAATGGTGTTCTTAATAAAAGACAAGAATTGGAGGTCTTTCTCAAAACCAGAAATATAGATATTTGTTTGCTGGCGGAGGCTCATTTGGCATACTATACGAGCCTTAAAATAAAGGGCTATGATTGCTATAAAGCGGTACATCCCAGCAATCACCCAAGAGAAGGTAGGGCGATACTAATAAAGGAAAGTATAGAACATAATGAAGAATTCAAGATAGAAACGGCTGAAATTCAGCTTATTTCGATAAAAATTAAATCGACTAAACAGGACTTTAGTGTTGGTGCTGTATACTGTCCTGCAAATTGCAGCATTAAGAAAAATACTTTTGAAGATCTCCTGTACAAGCATGGACACAGATATCTAATTGGAGGTGACTATAATGCCAAACATACAGATTGGGGTTCTAGAATCACCTCAACTAGAGGAAGAGAGCTAAGAAAAGCTATTCAAAAACTAGGTTATTGCTATTATTCCACTGGCACTCCTATTTATTGGCCTACTGATACTAATAAGATTCCTGATGTTATTGACTTTTTTCTAACCAAAAAAATATCAGAAAACTTTCTAAGCCTTGAAGATAATTTTAATTCGGTTCACTCTGCTGTCATATTAAAACTAAGTAAATAAATAACTAAAACATTATTTAGGCCCAGTTTGACAAATAGCACTACAGATTGGGCGAGCTTTAAATACGAAATAATAAACAATATTGACGTTAATATTAATATACTATCAAGAGAACAATTAGATGTGGAGTTAGAAGGATTTATTAAAAACTTGCATGGAACCATATAAAAATATCAAAGTGCAAACCGACAGCAGAAAGCTATCCTGTAGAAATAACTGATTTAGTAGGTGAAAAGAGAAAGGCCAGACGTAGATGGCAACGTAAAGGATTAAAAGAAGTTCTTGGATTAAAAAAAAAAATCCAAGAACTTAAGTCGGCAACATACGAAAATTATATAAAGAATTTGTCAGCTACGAAGGAAACAAAGTATTCCTTATGGAAGGCGGCAAAGAGAAAAAGAGACCGATTAGGCACGCTCCGCCACAGATGAAAACAAATGGCAGTTGGGCGAGAAGCAAAATAGAGAAGGCCGAATTGTTTGCTGATCACTTGGAAAGCATATTCACGCCAAACGGAATAACTTCAGAATCTATTGAAAATGAAGCAGACAGCATAGCTCCACTTACTCAATTAGAAATTACGGAAGCGATAAGATCCCTTAAATTGAAAAAATCGCCAGGTTTTGATCTTATTACTGCGGAAGTACTGAGAGAGCTACCAGACGAGGTATTGGAACATCTGACGAAAATCACGAATGCAGCTACGGGTTTTGCGTATGTTCCTTGTATTGGAAAGTCGCGGAGGTAATTATGGTCGCCAAACCGAGGAAATCCTTGAGGGAAATAAAGTCTTAAAGGTCCATTTCACTGTTACCAATGATGTCTAGGCTTTTTGAAAAGCTGCTATTAAGGAGATTGAAGCCAATAATAGAAAATAGAGGCCCAATACCGAACCATCAATTTGATTTTAGAAGCAACCATTTTACAATAGACCAGATATATAGAATAACGAATATTATAGAAAAAAGCTTGGAAAATAAGGAAATCTGCTGTTCTATATTTCTATGTTAGATGTAGCACAGGCTTTCGACAAGGTGTGGCACCAAGGCTTTATACTTAAGTTAGGGCAAATGTTACCATCGTCATTTTGAAATCTTAGTTAGCTGAGTGATTTTTAAATTTTTAAATCTTACTTAGCTGATAGATTATTTAGAATTAAACAAGATGCTGAATACTCCACGCTAAGAGAAATAAAGGCAGGTGTGGCTCAAGGCAGTATATTAGGCCCAACGTTGTACCTGCTTTACACGAGTGATTTGGCACAAATAGAAAATGCTATGATAGCCACTTTTGCTGACGATACTGCAATATTGGCAATAGGAGCGAACATTGACGATTCGACAAAAAATTACAGGAGGCAATTACCAAAATAAGCCAGTGGACTAGAGATTGGAAAGTGAAGTTGAATGAAGCAAAATCAGTTCGCATAAACTTCACCAATCGGAAAATAGTGAATCCACTACAAATAAACGTAAATGGAACGAACGTAGCCATCCAAAGCTCAGCAAAATACTTAGGAATAAATTTAGATATCAAGCTAAGGTGGAAAGAGCATATAAAGAAGAAACACATAGAATTAG
Source organism: Condylostylus longicornis (assembly GCF_029603195.1). Lineage (NCBI taxonomy): Eukaryota > Metazoa > Arthropoda > Insecta > Diptera > Dolichopodidae > Condylostylus > Condylostylus longicornis. The sequence goes on from NW_026577985.1 coordinate 513,655, forward strand.
AAAATAAATATAGGGAAAATTATTGGCTCCTAGGTCGTAAGTCCAATTTGGCAATTGATAATAATATATTAATTTATGACCAAATAATTAAACCAATATGGCTATATGGCATTCAACTATGGGGTTTTTCCAAGAAGACTCACATTAACAAAATTCAAACCTTCCAGAATAAATTTCTACGGGACATGGTAAATGCGCCATGGTATATACGTAACAGTGATATCCACAGGGACTTAGGAATTCCTTTGGTTGTGGATGAAATTAGGAGTTGTGCTACAAGGCATAGCGCCCGTCTAGAACAGCATGTAAATATTGAAGCAGTTCGGCTGCTAGACAATGGCGTTATGACAGAAAGACTTAAACGAACAAGTCCATTCGATTTAACACGAAATATCAATTTCCTTATGGAAGGTTTTTAATTTCTGCCCGGAAAAACCAAGTTGGCGCGGAGGTAATTGTTTTAATAGCGCGGAGGTAATAGTTGGTCTGTAGGACCAGTTTTATCCGTTCAGACTTTAGGTGATTTTTTAGGGTAGAAGTCACGCTCCCCCATTGTCGGAGGAAAAAGGCAGATAGAGCCGTCCTTCTCAGTCTTTCGAGATTTTTTCACCTAGTAGAAAAAAAATACCTAAGGAACATATTAGCGGCAAATTTTAAATTCAACATTTGAGTATAAAGTAAAACTCTACTAAGACCCAAATTTGCGTTTATCTAGGTATATTTTAACTAAAACCTTACTAGAACCTCTAAACTTTGAAACAAGGGTCTAAAAGGTAATTTCATAATCTTGTGCAACACTTTCGCTAGACTGGACAATACACCTTGCGCTGAGTTATTTGCTGATCACATAAGTTGTGTTTTTTATTTAAACTATAGGATGTATATTTTTTGACTGCAAAAGTTTCATTATTTAAAAATAGGCAATATTTATACTCGCCCGAACGTATCTCCGAAGAGTATAAAAATTTTTTATATAAAATATCCGATTTTTATCATGTCTGCCACTGTGTCTGTCCGTCGATCCGCACACACGTTTACTCAAAAACTGATTGAACTAAGCACACCAAATTTTCCGAAATAATTTATAATAGTTAATGCGGGAACCCTATTTGAATTAGATTTATTGCAATATGTACTATAGAAGCATTGAAATATGTTTACGTATACTTTATTATCTTTTTTATTTTGAGTAAAAATATTACAAATTATCAAATATTTTATTTACAAAGCAGAAATATGACCTTAACTAGTATATGAACTTAACTAGTTAAAAAAATAATTCTAAATGTTTTGTTTCCAAAATCTTCCAATAAATATATTTTTTTATTTTTTAACTAAATTTTCGATTTTTCTTTGTGACTCTCATTTTATTAACACTTTTCCAAAAAATTTTTGAAAAAAAGTGCTTATTAGTTTCACTCCGTCCGTCTGTCCGAGTGTCTGTTTACAAAACTTCTACACCGTTGAAGGTAGAAAGCTGAAATTTAATACTTGCATAAATCTTTACTAGAAACTTATTTCCGTAGAACAAAATTTTTACCTATCTCCCCCCCTCTAGAAGTTTCACCCTGTCCGTCCGTCCGTCCGTGGACACTTTTTTGTTTACAAAACTTCTACACCCTTGAAGATAGAAAGCTGAAATTTAATACTTGCATAAATCTTTACTAGAAACTTATTTCCGTAGAACAAAATTTTTACCTATCTCCCCCCCTCTAGAAGTTATACCCCCAAAAACCCTAAAAATGGCCTTTTTTAACTATTTACCGACCGTATTGTGTAAACAATAGGTAGGTTATGTGATGGCAACAAATTTTGCATATCGAGTTTTTGGTGGGAACGTGCTTCTCCATAGTAGGGAAGTGTAAATAAACTATTTTTAGCAACCTGTCGGTCTGTCGGTCTGTCGGTCTGTCGGTCTGTCGGTCTGTCGGTCTGTCGGTCTGTCCGTCTGTCGGTCTGTGTGTGCACGCGTGTATCTCAAGTTCGGCTGAACCGATTTTGATGAAATTTTATATGTAAGTTTATTTCCACCACGGCACGGATCGATCAACTTTTGATATATATCAGGCCTCGGGAACTGCACTTTTTAGCGGGCCTATTTTGCATTTTTGAGCATATTGAAGAACATATTCAACCGATTTACTTGAAATTTCATATATAAGTCTTGCTCTATCGGCGATGAAACCTCCTAACTTTTGGAAGAAATCAGGCGTCAGCAACTGGACGTTTACTACGGGCCAAATATACATTTTTGTGTATATAAAGAGAAATAATCAACCGATTTCATTGAAATTTAATACATAAATTCCTCGTATGAAAACTATGAACATATAAATTTTTTGGAAAGATCAGGGCTCGAAAACTGATTTGCGGGCCGATTTTACATTTTTCACCATTTTGAAGAAAATATTCAACCGATTTACTTGAAATTTCATATATGAGCTTTGTTTGACCGTCCGTGAAAATTCCTAGCTTTTGGAACAAATCAGGTATCGGCAACTGGACGTTTACTACGGGCCAAATATACATTTTTGTGTAAATAAAGAGAAATAATCAACCGATTTCATTGAAATTTAATATTTGAGTTCCTCGTATTAAAACAATGAACATGTAAATTTTTTGGAAAGATCAGGCATCGGCAACTAGACGTTTACTACGGACCAAACATACACTTTTGTGTATATAAAGAGAAATAATCAACCGATTTCATTGAAATTTAATATTTGAATTGCTTGTATTAAAACAATGACCATGTAAATTTTTTTGAAAGATCAGGGCTCGAAAACTGATCTGCGGGCCGATTTTACATTTTTCACCGTATCTACGGAACAAATTGTAGAGTTCCTTGAAATTTGATATTTGAGTTCTGGTTGTTACCGAAACTAACTGGCGAGCATTTCAGGGAATTCGGGTAGCACAAAGCGAAACTCTACTAAGAGCCAAATTTACATTTTTCTAGGTATGCTAACTATAAGCTTACTAATGTCCTAAAAATTGGAAAGAAGTATTTAACAGACATTTTTATAATATTCTGTAACACTTTCACTTACCTAGACAATACACATTGCGGTCGGTTATGTGCTGACCACATCAGATTATTGTTGTAATGAAACCATAAGCATTTTTGAAATTTTGCAAACGCAAAAAGGCAGTGGCTTGCTTCCCCTAGCGCGGTATACTATAGTTCAACTTTAGAAAAAAAAAATGGCCGTTAAAATTTACCGTTATCTAAAGCCCTTTTTTTCCAAATTTTTGATCTCGTTTTTCTTCGAGACCCTATACTGTAGAACTTTGAAATTTTAGGAGCTTTTAGACATTAACAAATAGTTCATTTAAAAAATAAAATGGCCGTTCAAATTTACCGTTATCTAAAATCCGTTTTTGCCAAATTTTTGATATCGTTTTTCTTCTAGACCTTAAGTTATAGGAGCCTGAAATTTCAGCAATTTTTAGACACTAATAAATACTTTATTTCGTTAAAAGAAATTTTTTTTCCATCTCCACCCCCTCCCAAGTTATCGCCTCTTGAAATTTGTAAAATTTGAATTTTTGACGCGTTATATTTCCGAAATCGCAAGTTTTTTTCAAATTTCTATAAACGCAAAAGGCTAACGGTAAATTCCAAGACAATAAAAAATGTAATTATTTTTAATTTTTAAAATAATGACATTTACTTTTAATTTTTTCTTTATATTAATTTTTGCTTTATTTCAACGACTGCATAAATCGTTCATCCTAAATGTATGCAATCCTAGAAATACTTTCGTTTATGAATGAAAATAATGAATTAATAGTGTGATAGATATATACATAGACTGTATTTAAAAGCAGTACTTTGGAAAAGGGAAAAGTGCTACAATACAAACCATTGGTTTGACCCAACTTTATTTACTACGTTTTTAAAAGCGATATAGATTCTATGTTATAATAATAATTTTTTTTCCTTATATGTATATAAAAATAATTCTTTTTAAATCCATTTTTTTTATTCAAAACTTTTTCTCTTTAATTCAGTACCATTCCATTTTGTGTTAAAATGTGCACTTTCTTTTTAGCAATCGCATTATATAAATGCGTTTATCAAACGAATTTACTAACCTATTTTTTTGAAATTTAAATTTTAATTTAAAAAAAATATGTAGATACGATTATTGTGCACGTTTATTATGCAAAAACAAAATCAACGAAGGAAATGACAATTGTTTGCGTACATGAAAAACGAGTTCTAAAATATATACGCCCACACATAAAAAATCCCTTTTAGGCGGCAGTCTAGACATGAGATCAACTATAAGATGGAGTACAATTATTATCATGCAAAAAAAAATATGTTTATTGATTTATTCTAAAACTTTCCCTATAAGCAAATATCCTTCGGCGATATTTTAACCAAATATTTTTGAAAAATTTTATTGTCCTTTTTTTACTTTAAAAATTTAATAATCAAAATATTTAATTTTTGTATGAAAAACAGTAAGTGCATAAATATTTCCCATGAAATTATTTGAAATCAATAAAAAATTCTTATCATCGTCATTTTTGGTTTACTTTCTATTAAGAATCCTGAAACAAAAATTAAAACATGGTCTTTTGTGATTTAAGAAAATAAAAACAAGTTGTATTATGTAGTACATTTTTAAACATAAAAAATACAACATCCTTGATATGATTATTTATTTTGTGAAAGCCGATATAATATTTTATTCATGTATATATGTATATAACGGTTTACTTTTGTCTGCGTAATACTCTGTATATAAATTAATAATCTATACGTACACATATGCGTGATATGTTATTATTTCATTTACTGATATACTGATATACTGAAATATAAATTCAAATTCAAATTTCACAAATTACGAGAGGCGATAACTTGAGAAAGGCGGAGATGGAAAAAAGTTTTGTTGGAACGAAATAAACTATTTATGAATATCTAAGAGTTACTTAAATTTAGGATCGTACTTTATTAGGTCTAGAAGAAAAACGATATCAAAAAATTGAAGAAAAATAATGAATTTTAGATAACGGTAAATTTTAACGGCCATGTAGTTTTTGTAGAGTTTAAATGCAGTATGTTACTGCAGAAGAAACCACCCGCTAAAAATCTGCAGAATTTATAAAATGTTTTTGGTTTTGCTAGAATAATTACTTAAAAATTGTCATTTTTGGACTTTGGGGGTAAAAATTAAAAAATTTTTGGACTTTGAGGTAGGTAAAAGTTTTTTTCAACAAAAGTAAGTTTCTAGTTAAGACATTTTATAACATGAAGTTGTGTTTGTTTTTACAAATTTGTGAATGTATATGCAACATTTGGAAATCGAAATTATGATTATACAGAAAGTAGCGATATATATTTTTAATCAAAACTAACGGACAAACAAAAATCTAACCAAATAAAATTAAAAATGGAAAACAACAGAAGATGAGCATGTCCTTGGAAATTAATGCAAAGTAAAGAAAATATAAAATTAAGGTAAATAAGGTAAAATATAAAATTTTTTTGTTGCACAATTATTTATTAATCAGAGAACAATAGTTTTTAATAAAACTTTCCTGCCTTGACTCGTTCCTTACGTCATTCTTTTTTCTGCAGTTGTATGAAGAAGTTTGCCTTAGTTATTTTTATAAATCAGTAATAATAAAAAAAAAATTATAAACAACTACACGTTGTATTGGCAATTAGTATAGTATCATTGTGTCATATAAATATCTTCATATTTATGTAGCTCACTTGATAAAGCGTCCACCTAGAAAGCGGTAGGTTGCTGGTTTGAATCTAGTTCGAGGAGAAAAATTTTTAATAAAATTTTTCTGTCTTGAGGAAATTTCAAAATCAACAATAAAAAAAATCTGATGTGAACAGCACGTAAACGTTGGTTGCGGTCGGTTGCGGTGTATTGTCTAGTTAAATGAAAGTGTTACAGAAGATTGTAAAAATGCCCTTCGAACACTTCTTTTCAATTTTTAAAGCGTTAGTAGGTTGTAGGTACGTTAACTAATGTGAACTTAGTAATTTCGCTTTGTACCAGTAACAACTAGATCTCAAATATAGAATTTAATAGGAATAATATGGTATAAATCATTCATAAACGAAAGTAACCTTTCAGTAATATGGTGATAAAGCCAAAACAAACTAAAACAGGCATAAAGTACAATAATTGTATTTTGACATATTAGACTATGTTCAATTTTGAACCATTATTATAACTTTTTATACATAAAGGGAAATAAAAGCATGTATAATATACACTCATCTTAAACCATGAAAAGAAAATTTTGACATTATACATACTATTCATATTTTAGAAACATTCGATTTTGAACAATACATACATATTGCATTAAATATTCCAGTATTTCTTTTAACTCTTAAAAAATATTGTTGTAAGTTAACGACTTTGACAATTTCCAGACCGTTGAATATATCAAATTCAGAATTAAAAATAAAATATCGAATAAATAGCATGGCTTTAACTCCATACGTGTGTAAATAATATAAATCTATGGACCACACAATATAGTAAGTGTTATAAGTAGTATGAAATATAATGCGTTATATTTCATTTTTCTAAATATATTTTTGAGAAGCAATATTATTATATAAAACAAACGCTCCATACGTCATATATAGAGAAAATTACGTTAAGAATAATATAATCACCAGATTTCATTCTTGTGGCGGTAATGTTATTGTGCCAAAGTTAATTGAATGTAAAAATACAGCAAAAAAAACATTGATATCCACAACATAATAATTTTGTGATTGAATAATACGCATTCCAGATTTTCTTGTAATATTTAAATCGCGATAATATAAAGTATAGCATACAAGATAATTTAGGACCATTTTATGAAAAGTTAATCATACCTGCAATAGCATGTGTAACTCAATATAGCATGCACTTACGCACATCAAGAAATGCTACATAGTCATAGTCCATAAATAACCTCATAATGAACATATGTGCTATACAATGTGTTGTAATTATTTCGATGACAAGTGATTCAAAAGTCAGAAAATTTTGCAAAAAAAACTAAATTAACATTTCAATGGAAAATTCATATTGCAATAATTGGGAATAAAAAGTGCTAAGTAAATTTATTTCAGATTATCTTTTTAAAAAATTATATACAAGGTATATAAGCTCTTTACCGAATAAAAACTTTGTAACATATGAAGTAGCTACACAGCAAATAAAAAAAAATTGATGTGGTCAGCAAATAACCGACCGCAATATGTATTGTCTCGTTAATGAAAGTGTTACAGAATATTATAAAAATGTCTATTAAATACTTCCCTCCAATTTTTAGGGCATAAGTAAGCTTTTAGTTAATATACCTAGAAAAATGTAAATTTGGCTCTTAGTAGAGTTTCCATTTTTGCTATCCGAAATCACTGAAATGCTTGCCAGTTAGTTTCGAAAAAACCAGAACTCAAATATCAAATTTCAAGAAATTCCAAAATTCGTTCCCAAGATACGGTAAAAAATGTAAAATCGGCCCTCAGATAAGTTTTCAAGCCCTGATCTTTCCAAAAAATTTATATGCTCATTGTTTTAGTACCTTGAATTTGAAAATTAAATTTCAATGAAATCGGTTGAATATTTCTCTTTATATACGCAAAAATATATATTTGGTCCGTAGTTAATGTCCTGTTGCTGACACCTGATATCTTCCAAACGTAAGGAGGTTTGGCGGACGGTCCAAGGAAACTTATATATGAAACTTGAAGTAAATGTGTTAAAAATTTCGTCATAATGATCAAAAATGTACAGTTTATTCACATTCTCTACTATGGAGAAGTACGTTCCCACCGAAAACTCTATATGCAAAATTTGTTGCCATCACATAACCTCCCTTGTTTTAGGCAATTGCGGTCGGTAAAAATCAGATGTGATCTGAGCAAATAAAAAACATTGAATGATGTGTGTTATAATAATGTGACATTTATAAAAAAGTGTTCAAGAGATTAACTTAAAATTTATTATATAAACTTTGTTTGACAGAACAAGAAACCACCTAGACTTGGTAAAATAATGAACTATTAAATTTTTTGGAAATATCAGTGCTAGAAGCCAAACCAGCGGTCGATTTTACAGTTTTTACTATATATAAGGAACTAGAATTGACAGAATTTCTTGTAATTTAATATTTGATAGAAATTAAATATCAAAACTTACTGACGAATTTTTCTGGGAATTCGTATGGCGTAAAGTGATCCTCTACCAGGAGCCAAAATTATATTTATCCCGTTATTTTAACTTAAAGATTGCTAACGTTCTTAAAATTTAAAAGGACAACACGTTTTTGTAAATCGCACTTGCGTTACTGAAATTCGGAGAAATTGAGAATTTCACATTGCTAATTCCGAAGCAGTAGAATTGTATTCCGAAATTCGTAATAGAATAATCATGATTCACACTCGTAACGAAAATAAATGTCAAAATTTTGCTAATGAAATTTTCAAACGTAGAAAGCCAGTTTTCAAGAGTGGTCTGTTAATTTTTTTAAGTTTTTAGCACTTTTCCAAAAAAATTTTTGAAAAAAAATGCTTATTAGTTTCACTTTGTCCGTCCGTCAGTCTGTCTGTTTACATAACTTTTACACCCTTGAAGATAGAAAGGTGAAACTTTATATGTACATAGATCTTTACTAGAAACTAATTTTCGTAGAACATAATTTTTACCTATCCCCTCCCCTCTAAGAATTATGCCCCCCAAAACCCTATAAATGCAATTTTTCAACAGCTTACTGTAGTTGAATCATATGCATTTTTCAAATTTTACAAACACAGAAAAGCAGTGGGATGTTTCTTATATCACGGTATACTATGGTTGAACTTTAAAAAAACAAAATGGCCGCCAAAATTTACAGTTACATAAAATTCGTTTTTTCAAATTTTTGATGCTGTTTTTCTTCTAGACCCCAGGATGTGGGAGCCTTTAGGCACTACCAAATAGTTCATTTCGTTAGAAAAAAATTTTTTCCATCTCCACCCGCTCTCAAGTTATCGCCTCTTGAAATTTGTAAAATTTGAATTTTTGACGCCTTATATTTCCGAAACCGCAAGCTTTTGCAAATTCTATAAACTCACGCAATTAACCCTTAAAACCGAGCATTACGTTAACCCCTCTTTAAATTAATTTTTGCTTTATTTCAAAAACTGCATAAACCGTTCATCCTTAATATATACAATCCTAGAAATAGTTTCGTATATGAATGAAAATAGTTTTAATAGTGTGGTATATATACATCGATTGTTTTGCAAAGCAGTATTTTCACTTGTTGAAGGGAAAAGTGCTACAACACAAACCATTGGTTTGACCCAACTTTATTGTTTATTTTTTTTCAAATATTTGTTTATTATCCAAATCAAAACGATTATAAGCATTTCTAAGACTTCTTTTTCCAATCGCAGATTCTTTTCTCGGCTCTCTTCTTCTTCTGAAACAACTACAGCAAAGGAAAACGAGTTCAATTTAATTATACATTTTTTTGAAACTTGAAAAATTTAAATGTTGACATTTGACAGCTGTAAAGAAATATCGATTTTGACACTCCGAAAAATTATGTTGCCATTGCAGATTCATAATCTCTACGAGTGAAATTTATAATTACTCAAAAGTCTACATAAGTAACTTAGTTTGAAATTCGTAGAATACCACGAGTGAGATTCACAATAAATGTACGTATGTTATATATGTATATAAATTTTTGATTAATGTAGGAGTGGGGTTGCTCCAATTTGTTTTGATAATTATTAATAAACCTAAAAATGCTATCGTATTTATTATATTTTCTTACTTTTACTGTGAAATATTTTCTCCCCATATTTTTTACTTCCTGAACAATTATGTTTTCAAAATCTCAACAAACAAAAATCTCTTTATTTAAATAATACGCGTAATAAGAGTTTTATTTTGTAAGGTAACTAACAATATTATTTTTAAAGTTATAACATATACTTTAATAAACTACCCTTCTGCCAAAGAAATTGTACCGTACTCTTTTTTTTTTGATATTTCATTTTGAAATGTCAAAATTTTTACTTTTCTTAAACTTCTTATTGTATTGAAGCAGTTCTTAAAAATAAAAAAAAATTTAAAAATTAAAAACAATAAAAAACATAGAAAAAAGTGGAGTGAACACCCAAAAAAAGAACTATAAAGAAGAAAAAAGAAAAAAATAAAGAAAACACACTTTTTTTAGTATGCTTTGTTTTTAATTTAAATCATTTTCTTTTGCTTACTATCGCAATTCCATAACACGAATACAAAATTGCAAAGCAAAAGAAGAACACCATAACCTTGGCTGAAATTTTTCTTCATAATAAAATTAAAACAGAGCTGTAAAGTATAGCAAATAGGGAGTAAGGGAAAAAATAATAAAAGAAAAAAATAAAGAGAAAAATTGTTCGAAAGACATTACGGTTTTAGGTATTAACTCCTTCCGGGATAAATATAATGTTGGCTCCTAGTAGACGATCACTTTACGCCATACGAAGTTTTGCTTTAAAGGCTTTATTGCTTAATTCTTTGTCAAGTTTATTTTTTTGTTGCATTTTTTTCATTTTTATTTTTTTTTTAGGTTTTCGTTTTGTTTTTTGGTTTAAAATAACTTTTTCATTTTGAAAATTCTTGTTTTAAGTTAAACTAAGGAAAGAATATCTGGTTGAGTTTACACATAAGTCGCTACGTGAAAAACTTTAGTTGTTATTGTAAAACTTTTACTTTCAGAAAAACAAAAATAAATAATAAAACAAGTAAAAACGTTTCAGTCGGTATAAACCGATTGAATTATACCCTGCACCTTTCGTTATTGTGTAGCAATTACTCGAACCTCTGAAATTATTCTATAGAAACTTCACGGACATGTCTGACCTATAATTGGACATCCGACTGCCAAGTTTCATGAATCTGACCTTATAATTTTTCCAAATATTTAAAATTAGCTTTTGGAGTTGTATTGTAAGTACCTCAACCTGCCAAGCAATTCCATCAAAACTTCACAAATATATCTGATCTATAATCGGACACACAACTGCCAAGTTTCATGAATCTGACTTTATTATTTTTCCAAATATTAAGAATAAGCTTTTAGACTTGTATGGGATCTACTCGAACATGTTAAGCAATCGCACCAAAACTTTAGAAATATGTCTGACCTATAATTGGACACACGACTGCCAAGTTTCATGAATCTGACTTTATTATTTTTCCAAATATTTAAAATTAGCTTTTGGAGTTGTATTGTAAGTACCTCAACCTGCCAAGCAATTCCATCAAAACTTCACAAATATATCTGATCTATAATCGGACCCACAACTGCCAAGTTTCATGAATCTGACTTTATTATTTTTCCAAATATTAAGAATAAGCTTTTAGACTTGCATGGGAGCTACTCGAACCTGTCAAGCAATCGCACCAAAACTTTAGAAATATATTTGACCTATAATTGGACACATGACTGCCAAGTTTCATGAATCTGACCTTATTATTTTGCCGAATATAAAAAATTTGCTATTGGAGTTGTATGGCAGCCACCCGAACCGGTGAAGCTATTCCATTATAATTATAAGAGCATGTGTAGAATATAATTGGACACATGTATACAAAATTTTATATTTATAGCTTTATTAGTTTTTGAAATATTTAAAATAAACTCTTGGAGTTGTATGGCAGCTACCCAAACCCGTTGTCCGACTTAGTCCAATAACAATGGGGTTCGTCCTTGGTGTCGATTGCATTATTCGTTCTTGAGTTATCGTGCGATCGGACGGACGGACGGACATGTCTAAATTGACGCAGAATTTTACGCTGAGCAAGAATATATACATATATAGTTCCATACCGCAGATGACTCCTTCAAGTAGTTACAAACTCCATACCGAAGTTAATATACCCTTCACGAAGTGCAGGGTATAAAAACAAGCAAAATGAAAACTACAACGGAAATTAAAATTTGCTGTTAAATACAAACCCTCAGAACACAGTAAAAATGGATAACGCAAAGAAATGAAAATAAAAAACATTGTTTGTTTCACAATTTTACGTAAAAGTTGTTTCAATCTTAAATTGCTTATTTCAGAAAATGAAAATATAGTCAATTATAACCTTATTTTGTATTTAAAACATTACCTATTTATGTACGTACCTATTTTTAAAGTATGCATTCACAACCATAATGAAAATCGGAGTAATGGAGAAAATTTTTAATTTTGTAATATAAAATTTTATTTAAAATCTTTCTAGCTTAAGTTTTCTTAAAATCTTTCGACAAATAATAAAATTAAAAGCTTCAAACAAATAAAAAATAGGATTTAAATTGTAAAAATAAAAGTAGATATAAGTACGTAATAATATAATAAGTTATATAAAGTTTTTTACCTTATTTTTATTGTATTTTTCTTAATAAATAAGGATTCCAAAAAATAAAAAAAAAATAAAACGAAAAGTAAAATAATACTTCATTTTTTATTTTTGATCCATTTAAGCTATAAAAATGTTTGTTATTTGGTTTTTACTTACATTGCGAGCTCTTCGATTCCCAACGAATGTAAAACAGTTGGTAAACTTGGTAAAGAATGGCACGTTGTTAATTTTTTCTGTCGAGGATAATACAACGTTATGACTACACAACTTTCTTCACGTGTTGTCAGCCCACCTGTAATCACAAATATGTAGGCATTAATAAAATATAAGAAAACAGAAAAAGGCCTGTTATAAAAATGCATTTTATTGACACATTTAAAACTCTGTTATCATACATGCATACTAAATGTGAAAGGAAATAGTAAAAAAGGACAAATGAACTGTACAACCATGTCGATATGTGTATGCCTGAGCATATCGTACATATTTCTAGAAAAATTTCTAGGACATGTACAAGTTCAGAATGAAAAAATTCGTTATAAAAATCAATGTTAGGTATACATCCTTTAAAGGTAGACAAGAACTCACGGAAAATAAGAGTGAATAAAAAAGAAATATATGATATATTGTAGATTTATTTAGTGCAGGAAATATAATAAAAAATTAAGCCGGCCACCGGGAAAACATTTTTTTTCGGTTATTCTGTTTTTTTTAATTCTATTTTTATTCCTTGTTGTTTATATTGTTTTATATTTTTTTAATAAACAATTTGTAAGGAGTAACGATAAAAAAAAATTAAAATAGACCAACAAAAATAAAATGGGTAATTTAAACTTTTTTAGTTTAAGATGAATAGAAAAAACATAAATTATGAGTTCTTTGAATTTTGTTAAAATTTTTGGAAAACAATAGATGAAAATTTGTGAGAAAACTTGAATTCAATTAGTGTCATATATTTAAATTTGTATTGAAAATTTGCCCTATGATGCTCTCAATATCAAAAATTTGCAAAAAAAAAAGGATTTTAAATAACGGAAAAGTTTAAAGGCCATTTAGTTTTTTAAAGTTCAAATATAGTATGCCACGGTGGAAAAAGCCTGTCGCTGGATTTCTTGAAGAATTTGAAAAATGCTTCAGGTTTTGCTGAAATAATTACTTAAAAGTGGAATTTTTAGAAGTTTGAGGGGTTGTAACTTTTAGAGGGGGGAGATAGGTAAAAATTTTCTTCTACGAAAATAAGTTTCTATAATAAAAATCTGTGTACGTATTAAACTTCACCTTTCTATCTTCAAGGGTATAGAAGTTTCGCAAACAGACACACGGACAGATTGAATTACGACCGAACATAGTGAAACTATAAGCACTTTTTTTCAAAAATTTTTGGAAAAGTGCTAAAAGGAAAAAAAGAAATTTGGAATAATAAAGGTAAGTTTTTATTAAAAATAATTGAATTAATGTAATTTTAAAGAAAGTATATTATATATTTGTAGAATACTGTTACTTACAGATTTATGCTATTTTGGAGTAAAAGCTTTTTCTGACGAAGACGAGATATAAAATTTATAAAATTGACGTATGTTAAGAGATCACAGCAACATTTAGAAATTACCAACACTAGAATAATATAATTTAGTTTTAAGTGTATAATTATAGTATAGCAAAAATTTTAGAGAGTAGACACACATACATGTGGTTCTTCAATAACATAATGTTGTCGGCTGAGAAATTATTTGATCCATACGCCACTGTAAATCATATGTAGCCAATCCGCAAGTAAGCTACATATAATTTTTGTTTAAATATTGTATTTATTTCTGTATTGTTAAAGTAATTACAAATCTACTCATTTGTGAAATTTAAACTTTCACAACTTATCAGATATTTTATAATGCCACAAATTTTTGGCAAGCAAATGGATTCTGTTTAGCTTTTCAGTTTAGTTCGCTACATTTTTTAACGTTTTGTTTCAATTTAACGAATGGTGTCATGCTACCATTAAAAAAAATGTCACGTTCCACGCAATTTTTTTGACAGACTTGAAGAAAATATTGTATTTCGAATCGACAAAAAAAAATTCAGAGAAATTTCGTCTTTTTTAAAAAATATTTACAAAAGAATTTCTAAATTTCTCAATTTTTGTGGCTTTTTTCCGAAAATTAAATATCAAATCATGGCGCAACTAAAAAAGGGAAGAAGAATTGCTGGGATATTCAGATTAATATCAGTAAGAGTGCCATATAAAATTAAGAAAATGGTTTATTATTCGTTGTTCCACTGCACAATAATGTGCGCAGTACAAACTTGGGGAAATGTGTACAATAAAGATCTAGAAATGTTACAGAGAGTACAGAACAAAGCCATAAAAAATTTGTATGATTATGCTAGAAAAACATCAACTAGAGATATCCACAAAGAAAATAGTATATTACCACTAAAACCAGTGCTGTAGTGGAGGGTATACGGGGGTATATACGCCGTATACCCTATGCTTTTAAAATTTAGATAGCGTATACCTAGTGGTTTTACTTAAAAATAGCGTATACCCTATGATTTTGTTCAAATTTTTTATTAAAAATTTATTATTTTCTTTCTTTGTAATAGTAAAAAAAAAAATGATGATAAAAATTGTACTAAAAATTGCAAAAAATTTTCAAATTAACAATTCACACAAAATATTTCATTCATTTAGTAAAAATTTCTTGGGAAAAATATATCAACTATATTCAAATTAATAATCAAACAAGCCTCCTTTAAAAAAATTATTATTAAAAATTATTATTAAAAATTATTATTAAAAATTAAAATTATTATTAAAATCTATGTTAAAAAATTAAAGTTTAAATAAAAATAAAGTTATATTTTCTGATGTTAAAATCATTTACAAAACAAGTAGAAACGTTTCAGTCGGTATAAACCGATTGAATTATACCCTGCACCTTTCGTTATTGTGTAGCAATTACTTGAACCCCTAAAATCATTCTATATAAACTTCATGGACACGTCTGACCTATAATTGGACATCCGACTGCCAAGTTTCATGAATCTGACCTTATAATTTTTCCAAATATTTAAAATTAGCTTTTGGAGTTGTATGGTAAGTACCTGAACCTGCCAAGCAATTCCACCAAAACTTCACAAATATATCTGATCTATAATCGGACGCACAACTGCCAAGTTTCATGAATCTGACTTTATTATTTTTCCAAATATTAAGAATAAGCTTTTAGACTTGCATGGGAGCTACTCGAACCTGTCAAGCAATCGCACCAAAACTTTAGAAATATGTCGGACCTATAATTG
Organism: Condylostylus longicornis; assembly: GCF_029603195.1. Classification (NCBI taxonomy): domain Eukaryota; kingdom Metazoa; phylum Arthropoda; class Insecta; order Diptera; family Dolichopodidae; genus Condylostylus; species Condylostylus longicornis. Next base: position 529,329 of record NW_026577985.1, read on the forward strand.
GACACACAACTGCCAAGTCTCATGAATTTGACTTTATTATTTTTCCAAATATTTAAAATAAGCTTTTAGACTTGTATGGGAGCTACTCGAACCTGTCGAGCAATTCCACCAAAACTTCAGAAATATATTTGAGCCATAATTAGACACATGATTGCCAAGTTTCATGAATCGGACTTTATTATTTTTCCAAATATTTAAAATTAGCTTCTGGAGTTGTATGGCAGGTACCCGAACCTGTCAAGCGATTCCTCTAAAACTTCAGAAATATATTTGACCTATAATTGGACACATGACTGCCAAGTTTCATGAATCTGACTTTATTATTTTGCCGAATATAAAAAATTTGCTGTTGGAGTTGTATGGCAGCCACCCGAATCGGTGCAGCTATCCCATAATAATTTTTAGAGCATGTGCAGAATATAATTGGACACATGTATACAAAATTTTATATTTATACCTTTATTAGTTTTTGAAATATTTAAAATAAACTCTTTGAGTTGTATGGCAGCTACCCGAACCCGTTGTCCGAATTAGTCCAACAACAATAGGGCTTGTCCTTGGCACAAAAGAAAAAACTTGTGAAAGTTTGGTATCGATTGCATTATTCGTTTTTGAGTTATCGTGCGATCGGACGGACGGACGGACGGACGGACGGATATATATATGTCCATACCGCAGATGACTCCTTCAAGTAGTTACAAACTCCATACCAAAGTTAATACGAGTATACCCTTCACGAAGTGCAAGGTATAAAAAAGTAAAAACGACTTCTTCAAGATAGATATTGTCTTATTACCAATGCTGTATTTATCCAGCAGTGATGTAAACTAATACATAAACAATTTGGTTTTCGATTTAAAACGATTCTCTTCCAATTCTATACATTTGAAAATATATTTGAATTTTATCAAATACTCTTCTTTAACTAAAGTTGCTATGGTAACCATGCTAAACTACGTTATTGTGGACGTTAATTTTGCATATTCTTTAGTTTATTTGAAGTTAGCAAAAGCTGTTGACAAAATAACATTGATTTTCAAAAAAATATAATTTTGAAAACTTCTTTAAGTAAGTTTATTGATACTGGCTTAAAAGCTTATTTAAATTGTTTTTAATTGTTGATGAAAAGTTGGTGTTTGTTTTTTAATAAAAATATAATTAAAAATAACCTTGTTTATTTTTACCAAAAATTTATATTCTCAAGCGTATACCCTATGCTAATTTTACGACTACAGCACTGACTAAAACTATATATTGAAAATAAGCTTGCTACTCATGTACACCTCATGATAAACAATAATATTAATACTAGCATCGAAACTACATTTAATAGACAAGTTCATACTTATGCAACAAGACATGCTGATAATATTATAATAACCTCGTCCAATGTAAGATTCAATAATCTTGACTCAACATTTAATATTGCGTATATAATTTATAATAATCTACAATCGGAAATGAAACTTAAAACTAATATAAATGAATTTAAAAAACTATACTCAATTACTATCTAGCTAAAATGTAGCAAAATTAAATATATTAAAATTATATTCTGTACATATGTTACGCTGTGTTAAAAATGTTTTAGTTGTTAAATCCAAATACTTTATATATAAATTTACGTAATTTGCAATTGATAATTATTATCTACCTAGCTCTAGAATTATAGATTGTAATATTTTTGATTATCTACTCTGTGTTACACGACTTCGAAGTTATTATCATTTATTTATATGAAGAAAAAATCTAGAACCAAGCTGTAATTCCAAAACGAGTATATCTGCTATCTCCTATTCAATTTCACATTAAACCATGTCTAGCACCATGTTCAAAAATTGTTTAATCTTTTCGCTCTTTAAGAACAAAGTAATAAACAATTTAATTTTATATCTATATATATTTATATCTCGTATTCTATATAATTGTATTATAAATCACATTAAAGCACAATATTCTTACTGTTTTTTGGTTAAAAAACTATCCATGTTTACTTTTCTGCATTCAAGCAAAAAAAAAAATCATAGGAAATGCAAAAAAAATAAACAGCGAAGTTAACATAAATCTAATAAAATTGGGTCAAGCTGATGGTTTGTAATGCAGAACTTTTCTTACTTGTACTGCTTGATATTTCAATCTAGCTAATAAAACCAAAAAAATCTGATATGATCAGCACATAACCGACCGCAATGTGTATTGTCTAGTTAAGTGAAAGTGTTGCAGAATATTCCAAATACGAGTATGTCTGTTAAATACTTTTTTCCAATTTTTAGGACACTAGTATGCTTTTGGTTAACATACTTAGAAAAATGTGAATTTAGCTCTTAGTAGAGTTTTGCTTTGTGCTACCCGAATTCCCTGAAATGCTCGCCAGTTAGTTTTGGTTACAACCAGAACTCAAATATCAAATTTCAGCAAATTCCATCAATTCGTTCCATAAATATGGTGAAAAATGTAAAATCGGCCTACAGATCAGTTTTCGAAACCCAGATCTTTCCAAAAAATTTATATGTTCATTGTTTTAATATGAAGAATTTAAATATTAAGTTTCTATGAAATCGGTTGGTTATTTCTCTTTATATACGCAAAAATGTATATTTGGCCCGTAGTAAACGTCCAGTTACTGACACTTGATTTCTTCAAAAAATTAGAAGGTTTTGCGGAAATCGGTTGAATATTTTCTTCGAAATGCTCAAAAATGTAAAACAGGCCCTCTGAAAAGTGCAATTCCCGAGGCCTGATATATCCCAAAAGTTGATCAATCCGTTCCATGGTCGAAATAAACTTACATATAAAATTTCATCAAAATCGGTTCAGCCGATCTTGAGATACACGCGTGCACACACAGACCGACAGACCGACAGGCTGCTAAAAATAGTTTACTTGCACTTCCCTACTATGGAGAAGTGCATTCCCACCGAAAACTCGATATGCAAAATTTGCTGCCATCACATAACCTACCTATTGTTTACACAATACGGTCGGTAATAATCAAAGAGGCGTTAAAATAATGCTCGCATTTTAGGGTTAATAGTGTAACTTTAGGATTAATTTATTATGTAATTAAAAATAATTATATTTTTCTTAATTCACATAATTAAATAATTATAAGCATTTTCCGTTTACTTTATGCATTTATAAAAATTGGGAAGAACTTGCAGTTTCGGAAAAAAAAGTGCCAAAAATTCAAATTTTACAAATTTTGAGAAGATAACTTAAGAGGGGATGGAGCTGGAAAAAACATTTCTTCTAACGAAATGAACTATGTCTAAAATCTGCAAAAATTTTGGTCTAGAATTATGGATAACGGTAAATTTGAGCAGTCATTTTGTTTATTTTAAAGTCCAAACATGGTGTGCTGCGTTAGAAGAATTCAGTCATAACTTTTCTGCTTTTGATTTTAAAAATGGTTATGATTTGTTTAAAACAAATAGTCAAACAAGTAAAAACGTTTTCTATAGCCTTAGTATTTTTATAAATATTTAAAAGTTTCATTTGGAATTGTATGGCAGCTACCTGAACCCATCAAGTCATTTCATCAAAACTTCAAAAATATATCTGACTTAAAATTTGACACACGACTGACGACTTTCATGAATCTAGCTTTAATATTTTTCCAAATACTTAAAGTTAACTTTTGCAGTTGTATGCCAGCTACCCGAACCAGTGCAACCGTTTTATTGAAATTTTCAGAATGTATGTAGAACACAATTGGACACACTTTTACAAAACTTGATATTAATATCTCTATTAGTTTACGAAATATTTAAAACACTTCTTTGATTTGTATGGCAGCTGCCCGAACCGTTGTCCGAATTGGTCCAATTACAATAGAAGCCGTCATTTTCACAAAAGAAAAAACCTGCGGAAGTTTGGTGTCGATTGCATTATTCGTTTTTGATTGCATTATCATCCGAACGGACGGACATGTCTAAATCAACGCAGAATTTTACGCTGAGCAAGAATATATATACGTGTCCCAACCGGGGACGACTCCTTCAAGTAGTTACAAACTCCATACCAAAATGGCATTTTTTGAAAAAGTGCTAAAAATTCTTCAATTCCCAACAAAAAAAAAAACAAAAATCTACATTACATAACCAACTAACAACTTTCTGAATAATAAAAGGCTTATTGCTATTATTATTATTATTCATTTTGCAATGTTTTAAATATGTCGATTATATATTATTTATTTATGTATGTAGTAGTATATTTGATATATGTAGTTAAACTTACCTAAGGTAATTGCTTTCCGTGACGAACTGTCGTAAATGCATTCAGCAATAAGTCTATCACCAGGAATTGAGTGTACAGGACTCGGTAGCCTTCTATAATCTTGATAATTAGGATCAATATTGCTATCATGTGCTATGGGCGGAAGTTCCTCATTTCTTCGTATCTATTTATGAATATATTCAAAACAAAGATTAGGCACACATATATGAATATAATCACTTTAATATGTTAAAAAAATTTACTAAATATTAAATAATGCGTAATTTATGTTATGAGCTCATATATATATGTTTATACTGATATAACATGAGTACGAGTATAGTGTACATAAATGTACTTTCTAAGAATTTATTGTTTCTACGTTTGCCAACCGTTCGTCCGCCCGTATATCTGTCCGACCGCATGATAACTCAAAAACAAATAACGCAATTGATTGCGTTATTATAGCTCACATATATCTCTGAAGTTTTGGCGGAATAGCTTGACAGATTCCCTTATTTGCCATACAACTTCAAAAGCTAATTTTAAATATTTGGAAAATTTAAAAATTAAGGCTCATGAAACTTGGCAGTCTTGTGTCCAATACAGATCCAGTACAGATCATATATGTATATCCCTGAAGTTTTGGTGGAATGGCTTGACAGATTCGGGTACTTGCGACACAACTCCAAAAGAAAATTTTAAATATTTGGATAAATAATAAAACTATATTTATGAAAAATGGCAGTTATGTGTCCCTTTATTGGTTAAACATATGCGTGAAGTTTCTATAGAATGGTTTGACATTCTGTAGAAAATTTGTTTGTATTGTTATTTTAAAACCACTTTCTACTATTTTTCTATTTTAAATCTTTTTACCTATTTGGGAAATGATATTTAATTTTTTAGTTTAATCATAATATTTTTTAGTCCATCTGTCGTTCTTTAAATGTTAAACTAATCCCTGATTCTCAACCTTACATATAAAAAAAATATATGTATTTTTTCACTGTATAAATGTTCAATAAAATAATTTCGTTTTTTGAATGTTACAAAATGCATACTTTTAAATATTAAAGTCATTATCATTGACCATTAGAACAAAATATTTGGAAAAAATGATTTTTGAATGAAACTGTAAATTTTCCACTGAAAGTTTTAATCACGCAATTACACATATTATGGGTATTTAAGTAATTTAGTCTGATAAATATTGAGTGCAAAAGCCAAACGTGATTGAAAACAAATTTCAATTAAAAAAAGTATCTGAAATAATGTCAGTATGATTTATTTAAAGTAAGATAGCTAAATCAAGTTTGAAGTTAGAAAATTCTCTTTATCTAAGCATCGTAAACTATAAAGAATTTAATCTGCATTTCTCTAATTGACAGATCACGCAGAACGTCACTTTTATCCTAATATGTTCCTATTAATACTGTTATAATTATTTGAATCAAATTACATTAATTATTGCATCTGTGAATTTCCTATAAAAATAGTGTGGTAGGTATACATTGATTATTTTTAAAAACAGTATTCTCGTTGAAGAGAAAAGTGCTACAATACAAACCTTTGCTTTGAACCAACTTTATTTTATAATAATTTTTACAATCATTTTTAATTCTACATAATTATACAAACAAAACCAAGATTTTTCCTTTTCTTTTTTTAAATATTTTGAAATACTCCAAAATTTCCAAAAAAGTTGATTGTATTTTTATATGATTCAATATCATCTACAACATACTTTGAGATACCTGTAATATTATACAAACCTCTATTATTATCATAAGCAGAACAAGTTTCAAATATATGCCTAACAATCAACAATTCTTTTCAAATACAAATAGGAATACTAGTATTCTTTGTTAAATATTAGTGTGTTAATTTTGTGTGACTACATCCTAATCTTGTAATTATTCATTGTAATTTATCTTGTTTTCAAGTGAATTTGTCTAAGAATTTCCAATATGGTATAAAATTTATAATGCTGCGGAGTTTACTAATATACTCCTGATTATCCCAAATTAGCGAAAGTTGAACTCTTGGGTACTAATCCCTTCCCTAAAATCTACCAGACTAAATTCCAGGTAAAGAGTCATGAACTCCCTCCTTTGCAATATTATTGTATTCACCTTTTCATTACCATTTATATGTACATGCGATAGTAGCCACAAAAAAACAGAGCAACGGCAACAAATAATATTTTTTTTAAGCATAATTTTTGTTAAATTTTCCGACTACTTTAATTTTGTTCATAATTGGAAATTTTTAAATCAATTTCCACCAGGTTTTGTTTCCAAAAAGATTGCTGTTGAATTTATTTAAAATCAAATGATTTATTTTCAATCACATTTTCAATATGTGTCTTAATTCTAACAAATGAAGGTTAGTAATTAATATTTTTTCTTTTTATTTTTTCATAAATACCTGTATTATTTATTAATTGAGTTAAAGGGTGCTCATGCATCGACATTACTTTAACTCCGTAATTCATCATTTGCTTTATCCCTGTTAAGTTTAAAGGCAATCCTCCGCTATACACTAGAAGACCAATAGTTGGAGTTGTTCTGAAAACCCCAGTTTCTATTCTTATACCAGAATTTGAAACAGAGTTAAAAGAATTCAACAATGTTTTATTAGCGGATGCGTAGACCCAGTTACCATATTCCAATTTAGATAAAATTTAAAAGACAATATTGATTATATTCTTTGAATATTAAGATCTCTCTGAGTCCTCGTTTTTATTTCTAGGATATGACTTTTCCAGTTAAGCTTTTCTTCAAAAAGCCGACTTAAAAGCTTTTGCGATTGAACATATTTGATTTTAGTACCTTTAATAAATAAATCAAAGCGACTAATAGGTTTTCTATCTCTATTAAAAATCATTGCTACTGTTTTAGTTATCGAAAATTTTGAGTTCGTTTCGTTAGACTACAGCACAATTCTATTTAAATTATCCTGCATTATTTGACTCATTTCTTTTTTTAATTTTTGCTTGAAATAAGTACAGTTAAGTCATCTGCGAAAATAGAGAATTTAACCGGAGGTTTTATTGCTTTAACTACTTTATTTATATGTGGATGGTGAAGCGCACAGATATGCTAAGTAACAAATTTTTCAAAATGCGTTTTTTTACACCAATACTAATTTCGAACAGTCCTCTTTTTGTGGTATAGATTTCATTGCTGTACGTGTATTAGTTTGCGAGATTGGTGTTTGTAAAATAGGTTAAGTGCAAGGTCTAAGTAGCCAAAAAAGGCCAAGTGCTTTCTTAGAATGTTTAGATTAGCAAAGCTGACATATTAATGAAGCATAAATATGCTAAGTACATCAGTTGTAATTGAGGTATTGAAATTTAATAGAAAAATAACTTAACATAAAACTCAATATTATTTCGTTATTTTGCACACAATTATGCTAAGTGCATAACTTGCAACGCAAAACTAAAAAGTAAAATTTTGCACTATTAGCCATTTTATGCTAAGTGCACGACCTATTGTGCAAAAATTTAAATTTAATTAAAAAACGAGAAAAAAAATAGAGTTGACCTTGTCAACTCTGTGATACCCGTACGAATTTGTTATCCTATGTGCGAATAACTAATGTACCATAACTAACTATGGGGCAGGCTATGGCTTTAAGTTACCGTATTACCATATTAATTTATGCAAAATTTCAGTACTTTGTGTTATTCAAAATACTGGTTGTGCCAAACTACTATAGAAGTGGTATGGCACCCACCAGAAAGAGCCAAGAAATTTTAGCGAATTTTATCAAGCACATCGGCCTTACTAATATATTCACTTATGTGAAATCTCAATATCACAGCTTTTATAGTTTCTGAAATATAATCAAGTTGTATGGCAGGTACAAGAAGGAGCCAAGTAATTTCAACGACTTTTGTAAGACACATTGGCCCTACTAATATATTCGTTTGTGTGAAATTTCAATACCATAGCTTTAATAGTTTCTGAAATACAGTCAAATAACTTTTGAAGTTGTATGGCAGGTACCAGAAGAAGCCAAGTAATTTCAACGACTTTTACGAGACACATCGGCCCTACTAATATATTCACTTGTGTGAAATCTCAATATCACAGCTTTTATAGTTTCTGAGATATACCCAAATAACTTTTGAAGTTGTATGGCAGGTACCAGAAGGAGCCAAGTAATTTCAACGACTTTTATGTGACACATTGGCCCTACTAATATATTCGTTTGTGTGAAATTTCAATACCATAGCTTTAATAGTTTCTGAAATATAGCCAAATAATTTTTGAAGTTGTATGGCAGGTACCAGAAGGAGCCAAGTAATTTCAACAACTTTTATGTGGCATATTGGGCCTACTAATATATTCGTTTGTGTGAAATTTTAATACCATAACTTTTATAGTTTCTGAGATATAGCCAAATAAATTTTGAAGTTGTATGGCAGCTACCAGAACCGGTACCCCGATCATGTCCAATTTAAATAGGGTTCTGGCACTTACTACAATAAATCATTTGTGAAAATTTGGTGAACTTAGCTCAATTAGTTTTTGAGTTATCGTTGGGACGGACGGACGGACGGACGGACGGACGGACAGACAAAGCTAAACCAACTCAGAATTTGACGCTGATCAAAAACATACACTTGGGTCTATATCTAACACCGTTATTTCTTAGCGTTACAAACGGTAAGGCAAATTTAGTATACCCTTCGAACATACGTTCGTACGGGTATAAAAATTACTTAAAATAAAAAACTAATTTAAATAGTTTAATTAAAGAACAATTTAGGATGAAAATTAAAGTGTGTAGCGTTAATCTAATTAACTGGCCTTTTTTCGGAAACTTGCAAACTTTCAAAATGCTGTCCTGCCCAATTTTAAATTTGTTACTTAGCATATCTGTGCGCTTCACTATCGATGTATTCAAAAAAGAATTACTGACAAAGCAGAACCCTGCATTTATTGCCTATAATTATTAATTATAGATGAAGGATACTTGATTTTCAGCTATCTTTATGAAATGGTTCAAAAACTTTTTACAAATATTACTTCTGTTATTTACGATTTCATCATCAGAAAGTAGAGTAGTTACTTTTATAGATTTTATTTTTATTTTTCCCAGCCTATTTTTTTATAATATCTAATTAATTTACGTGATCTCGGTTAAGTCACCAAAAATTCCTATAACCTAATATAATATAACCTAATGGTACGTTTTTAGCACTTTTCCAAAAAATTTTTTGAAAAAAGTGCTTATTAGTTTTACTCTGTCCGTCCGTCCGTCCGTCGGTCCGTCCGTCCGTCCGTCCGTCCGTCGGTCCGTCCGTCCGTCCGTCGGTCCGTCCGTCCGTCCGTCCGTCTGTCCGTCCGTCCGTCCGTCCGTCCGTCCGTCTGTCCGTGTGTCTGTTTACAAAACTTCTACACCCTTGAAGATAGAAAGCTGAAATTTTATATCTATATTATATTTTACAAGATTTTTCCAGTTCATGAACAGGTATACATATAATCTAATAAATAACAAAAACAAAAAAATGAAAATAGCAAAAGAGAATGCTGGGTAGAAACATTACTCAATTGATTATACATACTGTAAAACAAAAACAAAAAATGAAAAGCGAAAAGCGAAAAGCGAAAGAAAATAAAAAAAGAGTAGTAATATTTTTTTTGTTTTTTTGCTTTACTACCATAAACAAAAATAAAAAGCAAAAGGAAGCGAAATATTTTAAATGAGTTAAGTAAGAGTAAAATAATTTTTTGTTGTTGTATTTAACATGGAATGGAATTAAAAAAAATAAAACTAAAAATTGTGAGAGATATAAGAACACGAATAACGTTACGTTACGTACTTAACTAGATAACGTTGTTTAGAAGGAAATTTTTCGTTCTTAATTGTTAACTAATTCTTAATTTGAATTTTAATCATATCTATGTAATTAACAGTGACACATATTACATCTTAAAATTTATTAAATTAAAAATATTTCCATTACTTTTATTTATCATTAGTATTCAAACCAATATAATATTTATGCATATACAAGTATATACCTGCATATGTATGCCATAATATGTACAAATTTTTCTAAAGTTGATTGCCACAATCCTGTTTTTACAACAGATAATACTGCTTATAAGCAAACCACAGGGGCCCCTAGTGTACATAGATCTTTACTAGAAACTTATTTCCGTAGAACAAAATTTTTACCAATCTCCCCCACTCTAGAAGTTATACCACCCCAAAACCCTAAAAATAGCCTTTTTAGCACTTTTCCAAAAAATTTTTTGAAAAAAGTGCTTATTAGTTTCACTCTGTCCGTCCGTCCGTCCGTCCGTCCGTCTGTCCGTGTGTCTGTTTACAAAACTTCTACACCCTTGAAGATAGAAAGCTGAAATTTCATAAGTACGTAGATCTTCACTAGAAACTTATTTCCGTAGAACAAAATTTTTACCTATCTCCCCCCCTCTAGAAGTTATTCCCCTACAAAACCCTAAAAATGGCCATTTTTAATTTTTGTTGCAATGAAACCATAAGCATTTTTGAAATTTTGCAAACGCAGAAAGTCAGTGGCTTGCTTCCCCTTGCGCGGTATTTAATAGTTAAACTTTAGAAAAAGAAAATGGCCGTTCAAATTTACCGTTATCTAAAGTCCTTTTTTTGCAAATTTTTGATGTCGTTTTTCTTCTAGACCCCAGACTGTAGAAGCTTGAAATTTTAGGAGCTTTTAGACATTAACAAATAGTTCATTTCGTTAGAAGAAAATTTTTTTCCATCTCCACCCCCTCTCAAGTTATCACCTCTTGAAATTCGTAAAATTTGAATTTTTGACGCCTTATATTTCCGAAACCGTAAGCTTTTCCAAATTTTTATAAACGCAAAAAGCTAACGGTAAATTCCATCAAATTAAAAAATATAATTATTTTTCTTAACTCACACAATTAACCCTCAAAATCGAGCATTATGTTAACCCCTTTTTATATTAATTTTTGCTTTATTTCAAAGACTGCATATATGCGTCATCCTAAATATATGCAATCTTGGAAATAGTTTTGTATATGAATGAAAATAATTTTAATAGTGTGATAGGTATACATAGACTGTATTTAAAAGCAGAATTTTTACTTGTTGAAGGGAAAAGTGCTTCAATACAAACCATTGGTTTGACCCAACTTTATTTAAATATTTGTTGCAATGAAACCATAAGCATTTTTGAAATTTTGCAAACGCAGAAAGGTAGTGGCTTGCTTCCCCTTGCGCGGTATACTATAGTTCAACTTAAGAAAAACAAAATGGCCGCTCAAATTTACCGTTATTTAAAGTCCTTTTTTTCCAAATTTTTGATGTCGTTTTTCTTCTAGACCCCAGACTGTAGAAGCTTGAAATTTTAGGAGCTTTTAGATATTAATAAATAGTTCATTTTGTTAGAAGAAAATTTTTTTCCATCTCCACCCCCTCTCAAGTTATCACCTCTTGAAATTCGTAAAATTTGAATTTTTGACACCTTATATTTCCGAAACCGCAAGCTTTTCCAAATTTTTATAAACGCAAAAAGCTAACGGTAAACTCCATGAAATTAAAAAATATAATTATTTTTCTTAACTCACACAATTAACCCTTAAAATCGAGCATTATGTTAACCCCTTTTTATATTAATTTTTGCTTTATTTCAAAGACTGCATATATGCATCATCCTAAATATATGCAATCCTAGAAATAGTTTTGTATATGAATGAAAATAATTTTAATAGTGTGATAGCTATACATAGACTGTATTTAAAAGCAGAATTTTCACTTGTTGAAGGGAAAAGTGCTACAATACAAACCATTGGTTTGACCCAACTTTATTTATTTTGCTAATAGTATTTTCCTACTCCTCGTTGCAATTTTTGTTACCCCAACTCGAACTCATTTTTTAATTAGTTTCAGGAATACGTTTTTACAGTATCTAGTTTAAAATTTCTAATTCTCCTTCATATTAATTCAGTTTTTTAAGTTTGACATAATTTGAAAATTTCTTCCAATTAGCTTTTTTAGTAGACCATATTCGTTTCTCCGGTTCATTGCACTTTTCAAAATAGGAAATAATTATAGGAAAGTGGTCACTACTATATAGATCCCTTTCAACCATCCATAAAAAGTAATTTTGGACTATGCGACTAAAATTAGATATTTCTGTATCACTATAGCGTTTATGCGAAAATTGAAAAAAGTGAAGCATCCATCGCTTAAAATATTCAGCCTATTATCATCAATAATTTGTTGTATAATTTTACCTCGCCCATCTATTTTTTAGCCCCATAAATAGTTATATTATTAAAATCTCCAACCAGAAAAAAGGACTTTCAAATCGGTTAATAGCATTCTTCATTCCTTCATAACTGATATTATTTTCTCGATATAAATTACACAAAAAAAATTCAGATGGAAATAGTAACTTGACTACAACTACCTGAAGCTTGTAATTTAAATGAAATTCGATTGATCACTAAAAGAAGCATTAATATAAATAGCTACACCTCCGTGTGAAACTGTGTCAGAATCAATGTTTTTGTAATATACTTGAAAAAATATTCTTTAGTCGGCTTATAATATTGAATTTTGTTTCTTGTACGAAAAAAGCCAATGACATACGAGTATACTTATTTAACAAGAAATTGATAAAAAAAGTGCTTAATAGTTTCACTCTGTCCGTCCGTCCGTCCGTCCGTCTGTCCGTGTGTCTGTTTACAAAACTTCTACACCCTTGAAGATAGAAAGCTGAAATTTCATACGTACATAGATCTTTATTAGAAACTTATTTTCGTAGAACAAATTTTTACCCATCTCCCCCCCTCTAGAAGTTATACCCCCCCAAAACACTAAAAATGGCCTTTTTTAACTATTTGTTGCAATGAAACCATAAGCATTTTTGAAATTTTGCAAACTCAGAAAGGTAGCAATTTGCTTCCTCTAGCACGGTATACTATAATTAAACTTTAGAAAAACAAAATGGCCGTCCAAATTTACCGTTATCTAAAGTCGTTTTTTTCCAAATTTTTGATGTCGGTTTTCTTCTAGACCCCTGGCTGTAGAAGCTTGAAATTTTAGGGGCTTTTAGACATTAACAAATAGTTCATTTTGTTAGAAGAAAATTTTTTTCCATCTCTACCCCCTCTCAAGTTATCGACCCTTGAAATTTGTAAAATTTGAATTTTTACACTCTATATTTCCGAAACCGCAGGTTTTTTCGAATTTCTATAAACGCAAAAAGTTAACGGTCAGTTCCATAACATTAAAAAATATAATTATTTTTCTTAACTCAGACAATTAAACCTTAAATTCGAGCATTATGTTAACCCCTCTTTATATAAATTTTTGTTTTATTTCAAAGATTGCATAAATCGTTCATCCTAAATATATGCAATCCTAGAAATAGTTTTGTATATGAATGAAAATAATTTTAATAGTGTGATAGGTATACATAGACTGTATTTAAAAGCAGTATTTTCACTTGTTTAAGGGAAAAGTGCTACAATACAAACCATTGGTTTGACCCAACTTTATTATCTTTCAGTAGTATTCTTAGAGGAAATTGTTTTATCATTTTCTAGTTCTTTAGTTTATAATTTGTTATTATCATTATTTTAAGTCTTTTTCTTTTGGAATTACATTGAAGCTATTATTAGCAAGTACACTTACCGAAACACATATTTACATGGTATTTGATGGCAACAAATTTTGCATATCTAGTTTTTGGTGGGAACGCACTTCTCCATGGCAAAGAAGTGTAAATAAACTATTTTTAGCAACCTGTCGATCTGTCAGTCTATCGGTCGGTCGGTCTGTCTGTCTGTCTGTGTGTGCACGCGTGTATCTCAAGTTCGGCTGAACCGATTTTGATGAAATTTTATATGTAGACTTACTTCGACTATGGCACGGATTGATCAACTTTTGCAATATGTCAAGGCTTGAGAACTCGATCTTTTAACGGGCCTGTTATATATTTTTGATCATTTTGAAGAAAATATTCAAAAGATTTATTTTAAATTTGATATATAAGCTTCGTTTGACCATCCGCGAAACTTCCTAACTTTTGGAAAAAAATCAGGCGTCAGCAACAGGACGTTTACTGCGAGCCAAATATACATTTTCGCGTATATTAAGAGTAATAATCAACCGATTTCATTGAAACTTAATATACAAATTAGAGGTATTAAAACAATGAATCTGTAAATTTTTTGGAAAAATCAATGCTCGGAAACTGATCTGGGGGCCGATTTTATATTTTTTGCCATATCTACGCAACAAATTAATGGAATTTCTTGAAATTTTATATTTGAGTTCTTTTTGTTGCCGAAACTAATTGACGAGCATATTATTATACCACGTATATTAGCTAAAAGCTTATTCTTAATACTCTGTAACACTTTCACTAATTTGACAATACACATTGCGCTCGGTTTTAACTGACCACAATAGATATTTTTTTCTATTTCTTCAGAATTTTTCTTTTGTTCAGCTACCTGTTCTGTTTCTGCTTTTGAATGATCTTCTCTCGTTTTTGTTTACCTGCGAAATTTATTATTTTGCCATTCTTACATGTGCATTTACAATTACATTTATGGCTTTCATCTATAATAATTTTTGGAAATGTTTCTGAAAAATGCATCCCGTATCGCAATTTGTATCTTCTAATTGCCTCTTTGATATCAGCTTTTCCTTCTATTTTTATTGATTTAATCTCCCTTCTTTTTATGTAATTAGGACATTTGTTAAAAAATTCATTGTGTGATTCTTTACAATTAACACAATTTTCTTTTTTATCACACTTTTAATTTTCGTTAGTACGATATAATTCTTCACAGTTAAATTAAAACTGAGACGATTGAAGCATTTCATTGACGGTGGTATATAAGCTCTGACACTATGTACTTGTTATCCAATCATAATTTTATCAGGTAGTTTTGGTGTTGGAAATTTTAGACAATACAAACTAGATTTAACCACGTTTTAGTGATTTATGTTCTTCAACAATTACGTTAAAATCGCTACTTAATTTGCACATTTTTATTTTTTTTAGCTATATCATTTGTAATGTGTTTATTACAGTAATAATTTTAATAATTAAGTAATTAATTAATAAGTAATATGTTTATTACACTAATAATTTTAACTTAATGGAAATTTCTTCACACAACTGCAAAACAGATGGATGACATAATCAAAGGAATCAAATCTCCTGGTGATGACGGGATATATCCTGCATTTTTGCAGAGGGGTTTCTAACATATCGCTTGAGCGACCAAGCAACCACCCAAGGTTCTTCCGTCCAATCAGCCTTACTTCTTTTCTATTAAAAGCAATAGAAAAAGTGATTTATAGATTTATACGGGACGATGCACTGGGAAGCAATCCCATGCATGAATCTCAGTATGCCTATCAGTCGGGAAGGTCTACTGTACTCGCTCTGCAGAGTCTGGTGGGGGTTCTTGAAAACTCACTGGGGGTGCGGGAGGTGGCAGTTGACATGCTTCCTTGATGTAGAGGATATTTGACAACACCCCATATCGTGTCATCTTTGAGTCGTTACCCAAACAAGGGACAACGACTCAAAGATGACACGCTGCAAAAGGGTGTTTGCAGGGCGGGGTTCTTTCACCCCTCCTTTGGTCCATTGTAGTGGATGATCTAATCGCTGCTCTCAGAGCTCCGGGGCATGAGTCTGGGGATACGCCGACGATGTGCCTTCGTCGTACGGGGAAAATTTGTGAGCACTATTTCTGATCTTCTACAGCAAAATTTACGTGTTGTGGAGAGGTGGTGCGAAGGCGTTGGTTTAAATATAAATCCAAGCAAGAGAACTTTGGTCGCCTTCACCAGACGTAGAGCCAGGGATAGATTAACGAGCAGAATTCTGTTTGGTGAACGTATTAGTTACTCTAGGGAGGTGAAGTATCTGGGGGTAACCCTGGATGATCGTCTCTCCTGGAAAACCCATATATATAGAGTTATCGGGAGGGCTACGGCGGCCTTGTGGACATGTAGAAGCTTCATCGGGAGGACCTATGGAATCAGTCCCAAGATAGCCCGGTGGCTATATACGGCCCTTGCTAGGCCCATCGTCACCTACGCGTCGATTGTATGGTGCCGCAAGGCTCAGCAGGCCGGATTGCCGCCACTGCACCTCCATATATTGCTAGTGACTTACCGACTTTTCTCTGGAGAGGATGGAGCAGGGCTAAAGTTGGCCCACAGGACTCACAGAGACTTCATCGAGAGCGATCCGATTCTAAGAATAACCATGTCGGATACTTGTCTGCCGCGGTACAATTTCGACCACAAGTACAGGGTTCTGGATGTGGATCGATGGACGTGGAATCGGGGTGGTCCGGTACTTGAGTCGGGTTCGAGCGTGTGGTATGCGGATGGGTCCAAAACGGAGTCGGGTGTGGGTTCGGGTGTATACGGTGTCCGTCCGGACACGCGTGTATATGCAACCCTTAACCCGTATTGCACGGTGTTCCAGGCCAAAATACATGCAATAGAGATCTGTCTGAGAATAAATTTAGAAAGGGGGTATAGAAACCGCACCATCTATGTGTTCTCGGACAGCAGGACCGCACTGTTGGCGCTTCGTTCAGCTCAGGTTACATCCAAGCTGGTGTGGTTCTACCTTGCAGCACTTGTGGAATTGACATCGGAGAAAAGAGGCACGCTCATTTAGGTGCCGGGTCATAGTGGCCATGAGGACAACTAAATTGCCGATGGACTGGCGCGGAGGGGATCTGGGGCTGACTTTGTGCAGCCGCTGCCTTTCTGCGGTCTGCCTTCTTCCGCCGTTGCGGCCAGGCTGCTCGCGGCGGAATGCAGCCGTCACTGGCGGGACATGAAAGGGTGTCGTCATGCGAAGGTGTTTCTTTCGGCGTACTCCAGCGGATCCACAGAGAGTTGCTGGGGATGAGAAGGAGCCAGGTTCGCACTATTGCGAATTTCTCAACGGGGCACTGCCCGGTTAAGTACCACCGGGGTCCCCCCTATGCAGATTTCATCGGGGTGGCGATGAGACCGCCGTGCACATTCTCTGCGACTGTCCGGCACTGGCTGTTCGGCGCCCCAAATGTCTTGGACATGGGTCCCTAAGTGTTCAGGAACTATTGTCCAACTCCCTTAGAGATATCGCCGGCTTTGTGGTTGGGACGGGGATATTATAGATGGGAGCGTGGGAAGGCTACAATAAGTCAGGAATGATTTGGGGGGTGGTTTGGGGGGTTACTCCTGCCCCACCCGGTTCCCTTGAAATCTACAATCTACAGTTCGAGGAGAAAATTTTTTTAATTTTTCTGCCTGTAACTCGTTCCTTTGATTACGTCATCCACCTGTTCTGCAGTTGTATGAAGAAATTTCCATTAACTTAAGATTGTAGCTGTGTGTTGCAGTTCCTTGTAAAAAATTTGTGTTTGAAGTTAGCAAACCATTTCGAACTTTATATATATGATCAGCTTGTGCTATTTTAAGCTGACGTTGAATTGTATTTGTATTATATTCTTTGTAAAGGTGCTCGTCCTTTTATTTAGATTATATAAATTTTGTATTGCCTCATTTTGCAAAGTTTGAAGTTTTTTTAAATTTTGTAGTGAGCTTACTCCCTAGATCAATAATCCATATGTTATGTTAGAATGAAACAGGCTATAATAAATTGATTTTTTCTCTTATTTGTGACCAGACTTGAAATCCTTTTGAATGCTCCCGTTACTTTTGTACACTTTACTGCAATTTCATCTACATGTTGATTCCAATAAGACCCAAATATTTGTAATGGTTTGCACTGTCAATTCTAATATTGTTGAGTCTTTTACCAATTTTTTCTTTATATTGTGTTCTTAATAGTAAATATTTAGTTGTCGAAACATTAATAGTCAATTTAAATTCGTTAATTTTCTTAGTACTTCCACATTGTCTGCACTTATCTTATTTTGTATATTACTATAATTTATGTGCCTGTAAACTATCACTAAGTCATCAGTATACATATATATCTGTATATTTATATTTATATTTGATATTTCGTTTGTATAAATCAAAAATAATGTAGGTCCTAGAGAGCTGCCTTGTACCAAGCCGTATTTAACCGGTTTCGTATTGCTCCCAGTTTTTTCTATTTCAGAATATTGCGTTCTATCTTTTTAGTAATTATCGAACCATTTGTATGCTGTATCAGCTATTCCTACACTATTCAGTCCTTTAAGTAAAATTTTTTTATCTACTGTGTCAAACGCTTTGTAGAAATCGTAAAAAACTTTTGCTATTTTATTTTTTTTGTCTAATTTTTTTTCGATACGAGCCATCATGTCAAATATAGCACATGCCGTATTAACTGCTTATAATATCATATTTTTCCAAGTATGCTGATAGCTGGTCATTAACTAGTGTTCCAAATATTTTGCTAATTATAGATAATACATTGATAGGTCTAAAGTTACTAACATTAGAGTCAATTTTTGTTTTTGGTATTGGCGTTACTTTGTTGGTTTTCAGTTTTTGGGGAAAAATCTCAGTTATTAGGGAAGTATTAATCAGTGAGGTTAAATAAGGTGCTAACTCGTTACTACGTTTTTTTATATTTCAGTTGTTATTTCGTCAGGTCCTCTTGTCATTGTATTCTTAAGTTTTTTTGTATAATTTTTTATATCGTTGTCATTAACATATGTGAAATTGAATTTGCAGTTACTAAGGCGATTCCGGAAAAAAACATTTTTTTTTTATTCTTCGCTAAAACTTCTCCAATCGTGCTATAATAGTCCTTAAAATTATTTATTTTAGAAATTTTTTCATCTAAAAACATGTTTCTATCAAAAAATTCATTATCACTGCACTTCTTATTTGTCACAGTTAAATCTTTAATATTTCTCCAAGTTTTTCTTGGGTCAATTTTACAATTATTAAATTTCATTTTACAAAATTTCCTTTGTTTAATTCTTTTCATATTTGTTAGTTTATTCAACCAAAATATATATTTATTTTTAATTTTCAAAATTTTACATGAATTTCTTGTACCAATAAATTTTTGTTTTTATTATTTCAATCAATTCCTTGTCTTCCATAGTTTCCTATATTTATTATTATTTTTATATTTAACTGCGGCCGTAAAGTTTTCTACAGCACTGTTAATAGAGTCTACAATTGAGTCATATTTTTCAATAGCACTCAATACATAATCCAAATTAAATACTACTGTCTCTCTTATTTTTGTTTCTAATACGTCATAGTTAGTCTTTTCGTATACATTATTATTTTCTATCAGGTACATGAATTGCAATTTTGAGCGAATTCAATAATAAATCATGGTCAGATATATTGTATTCTAGTTGAACTATATTTACATTGTTATTAATATCATTAGTTAGTGTATGTTCTAAGCACGTGTTGAACGCCGGTCTCGTGGATTTTTTGTTACAAAATAAAAAATCATTCGTTTCGACAATATTTTTATAATAATTAATTTGTAAGTCATTTTCTTTCAAAATATTAAAATTAAATTCGCCAATCATTAGTGAATTAGAATTGCTATATTCAATTAATTGATCGTCAAGTAATTTAAAAAAATTTTTTGTGTTCTTATTGTTTACTGTTCGATAGATTGCAGTAATGTTATAATTTGTATTGTTTTTTGTTTTTATCTCTATTGTAATTAAATTAGCGTAATTATCACAAAAAGTTTTTTTCTTTATAAAATTTAATGTCTTGTGTATAAATATACCAACACCACCACCTCTTCTGGCACCTCTATCATTTAGAACCTTGTTTCACTCTGTCTGTCCGTCCGTCCGTCCATTGACATGTTTACAAAACTTCTATATGCCATTTTTACCGACCGTATTGTGTACACAATAGGTAGGTTATGTGATGGCAACAAATTTTGCATATCGAGTTTTCGGTGGGAATGCACTTCTCCATAGTAGGGAAGTGTAAGTAAATTATTTTTAGCAACCTGTCGGTCTGTCGTTCTGTTTGTGCACGCGTGTATCTCAAGTTCGGTTGAACCGATTTTAATGAAGTTTTATATGTAAGTTTATTTCCACCATGGCACGGATTGATCAACTTTTGGTATATATCAGGCCTCGGGAACTGCACTCTTTGGTGCGCCTGTTTTACATTTTTGAACATTTTGAAAAAAATATTCAACCGATTTACTTGAAGTAAAATATATAAGCTCAGCTCGACCGTCCGTGAAAATTCCTAACTTTTGGAAGAAGTCAGGCATCGGCAACTGGACGTTTACTACGGGCCAAATATCCATTTTTGTGTATATAAAGAGAAATAATCAACCGATTTCATTGAAATTTAATATATGAATTCCTCGTATTAAAACAATGAGCATATAAATTTTTTGGAAAGATCAGGGATTTTATTTTCACCATATCTACGGAACGAATTGATGGAATTTCTTGAAATTTGATATTTGAGTTCTGGTTGTTACCGAAACTAACTGGCGAGCATTTCAGTGAATTCGGGTAGCACAAAGTGAAACTCTACTAAGAGCCAAATTTACATTTTTCTAGGTATGTAAACTATAAGCTTGCTAATGTCCTAAAAATTGGAGAGAAGTATTTAACAGACATTTTTATAATATTCTGTACCACTTTCACTTAACTGGACAATACACATTGCGGTCGGTTATGTGCTGATCACAGAAGATTTTTTAACTATTTATTGTAGTGAAACCATAAGCATTTAAGAAAACAAAATGGCCATTCAAATTTCCGTTATATGAAATTTCTGTTTTTTTTAAATTTTTGATGTTATTTCTCTTCTAGACTCCAGGTTGTGGGAGCCTGAAATTTTAGTAGCTTTTAGGCACTAACAAATAGTTCATTTCGTTAGAAGAAAATTTTTTCCATCTCCACTTCCTCTCAAGTTATCCCCTCTTGAAATTTCTTCTTCTTCTTCCTCTTTATTATAGAACATTGTTCTGTTTTTACCACTTAGCCTCTTATATATTATATATAATAATTATTTAATAAAAAACATATATACATATATACACATATATACAAATTTTTTTTTTTTTTTCTATTGATTGTCGGTTGATCCAGATGTCCAACATTCGTACCAACGCTTAGGCGGTCTACCAGGTTGCCTCATTGAGTTTGGTCGGCCACTGAGTACCTTATAAGCTATGCTTTCTGGGAGCATTCTGCGTACATGTTGGTTCCACTCTTTTCTTCTTCTGCGTCCCCATTTTTCTACTCCTTGAATTTCGCATTTTTGTCGCACTTCTTCGTTGGTTTTATGGTCAAACATGGTATATCCTGCTATTGATCTGAGCGTATGCATCTCTGTTGTATTCATTATACTACTTGTTTTTTTTGTATCAGCCCTTGTTTCTATCGCATACGTTAATATCGGTCTGACACATGTTTTATAAATGCGGACCTTGCTGTTGATGCTCATTGTTCTATTTCTCCATATCACATCTCTTAGATACCCGGATATAGAGGCGGCTTTTCTGGCTTGCGTTGTCACTTCTTTGTTGAGGTCACGGGATGACGTTATTATCGAGCCCAAGTAATTGAACTCCATTACTTGTTCAACACTTTTATTATAGACGGCAAGCTTGCATCGAAGTGGAGTTTTTGAGAAGGTCATTGATTTTGTTTTTTCGACAGAGATTTTCATATTAAATTTTCCTGCTATCTTTTCGAATGCATAAAGCATTCGCTGTAAGTTGTTTTCGTCATTAGCAACAAGCACTGCGTCATCGGCGAAACATATAATTTTTATTTCATCGTCGCCTATTCTGTAGCCACTACCCGCATTTTTGACAGTCTTAATTATTTCGTCCATCACGATGTTGAACAATATTGGACTTAGACTGTCACCCTGTCTGATACCTTTCGTTATTGTTACCGGAGATGAAACGACGCCATTGACTTTAATAGAAGTTTTGTTGTTCTTATTTAATTCTTCTATTACATCCACTATGTTGTTGTGGACATCTCTTCTCCTTAAAAGGGTGATCACATCATGCAATTCGACTCTGTCAAAGGCTTTTGTTAAATCGACAAAGCACATGAAGGCAGGCGAGTTGTATTCGATTGCTTTTTCTGATATTTGTCTCAATATGAAAATAGCGTCTGTTGTGGATCTATTTGATCTAAAGCCTTGTTGTTCCTCGCTTATACCAGTGGAGGATACTTCGGTTGCAAGGATCTTAGTGAATAATTTGGATATGCTACTCAATAAAGTTATTCCCCTATAATTCTCTGGTACTTGTCTACTTCCCTTTTTGAAAATTGGAATCGTTAGGCTCTCTTTCCATTCTTGTGGCACTTGACGATTTTCCAGAATTTTGTTGAATAGGTTTGTAACTTCGCTGCAAAGATTCGATCCTCCATATTTTATCATCTCATTGTAAATCTCATCGAGACCTGGCGATTTCCTGTTTTTTAGTTTAGCGATATTAGTCGCCACCATATTTGTTGAAACTGTGAATGGTGTTTCATTCTGTGAGGTTTCGGTCATTCTGAGATTCATGCTTGGGAGTTCCTGGTGATTGTATAGGTTTTTGAAATATTGCTCCCATTCTGGGATTGATATATTGCTAGAGGTCAAGTATTCGTTAATAGGTTTTTTTTCGGTTTCGTAACATATTCCACACCTTTTTCTGCGCACCATATAGATCATGTTCCATATCAGCAGAAAACCGTTCCCAAAACTCTTTCTTTATGTTTGATATTGCGATATTTATTCTGTTTCGTGTAGTTCTGTATTGATTGTATGTGATCTGGTGACATCTATATTTCAAGTAAGACGCTTGTTTTTCTGCCGCTAATATTTTAACATCGTCACAGAACCAAGGCTTTGAATTTTTCTTTTTAGTACCTGGATTCATCTTACGTTTTCCAATGGCTTCTGTGGCAGCTTCTATTATGTTGGATTTTAATTTCCTCCACGCAGACTCTACACTGTCCTCTTCGGAAATTTGACAGTTAAGGATTTTTGTGTTAAGTCTTGCTTCATATAGACTCCGTGTTGAGGCATTGGAGAAGGATTCGATGTTAAATTTTTCTTTTGCCTGTGGGCTCACGTTTACTTTTAATATAGGATTTTCACGAAACTTCATTAAAACCAAACTATGTTCCGTTCCTACATTTGCTGAAGATAATACTCTCACATCCAATATTTTCGATGGGTGCACATTTCTATTTGTGATTATGTAGTCTATTACCGATTTAAATCCTCTAGAATTTTCGAAAGTGTACTTATGTTGCATCTTATGGTCGAAAAAGGTGTTATTAATGCGGAGTTCGTTATGTGCGCAGAAATGGATAAGTTGTTCTCCACTTCCGTTGATCGTATCTTCATTAAATCGACTTTTTATTCCGTCAATAGCCTCATTTCCGACTCGAGCATTCAAATCGCCAAGTATAATTACTTCATCATTAGGTGAAATATTATCAAGCGCCTTTTGAAGCTCATCATAAAATTCGTCTTTTTCTAGTTGGGGTTTTGTACTATCTGGAGCATAGACACTAATCAAATGTGTTGTGATGTGAGGTTTTATCTTTATTTTAACTTGCAGCAATTTTACAAATTGAAATTTGTAAAATTTTAATTTTTGACGCCTTATATTTCCGAAACCGTAAGCTTTTTGAAATTTCTATAAACGCTTTTTGCTAACAGTAAGTTCCACGACTTTAAAAAATATGATAATATTTTTAACTCATAAAATTAACCCTTAAAATCGAGCATTATGTTAACCACTCTTTATATTAATTTTTGCTTTATTTCAAAGACTGCATAAATCGTTCATCCTAAATATGTGAAATCCTAGAAATGGTTTCGTATATGAATGAAATTAATTTTAGTAGTGTGGCACGTATACATAAACTGTATTTAACAACAGTATTTTCATTTGTTGAAGACAAAAGTGCTACAATACAAACCACTGGTTTGACGCAGCTTTATTTCTAATCAAATTTAATTTTTGATTAGATTTTTTGAGCAAAATGCTTATTATTACAGGTATTTAATCAATTAGGTTTAAATTTTGCTTTATTTATATTAATTTTCTTTTATATTTTTTTCCACTTTTAGAGATGAGGGTGGTAGCAACGGTAGAAGTGATAACAGCGGGCGAGAAAAAAGAGGAAAAAGTTAGGTTATTGGTGGGTTAAAATAAATCAATAAATCAGTATATACAAAACAAAATAAAAGCGACAGAAAACCCTATTTATAAAGAATATAAATAGAATAGTGTTAAAAATTTAGTTTTTGTTTTTCCTCATTTTAGGTTTCAACGTGCAGTAATCATAATAAACATGTGTGTATATGTGTATGCTATATTTATAAAATGGGTAATATTCTTTATAAATATAAAAGAGTTATATACTTGTATGAATATAAATGAAGAATGCTCGATTAGAATCTCTAATATTTATATTGCATGTATACAATCCGTATTGGAGTATTTCTATATAATTATGTACTTACGAGTACATGCATATTTTACATAGTAAAATCAAAGTAAAATGAATAAAATGTATAGAAAATAAACCCAATATAAATATTCAAAAATAAAGTTAAAATAACAGAAAAATAGAGAAAACAAGGGAAAAATAAGATAAAAGAAAACCTAAACCGGAAACAATTTAGGGTTAACTATAGAATAAAATTAATCAAGAGCTTGCCAAGCACAATTTTATAACGTTTTTATAATAATATATCTAATTCGCTGCACAAAATTTTACTATTTATATATTATTTGTATATAGACGGTATTTAGATGTGTACATTGATGTGAAATCGTGGTTACATTTACATATGTATGTATTTGTTAGTTCCTTTCTCCTTCCATCTTACTGCGTACGTGCAAGTTTTGTAAGAATATTTTATTTGAAAATATGTAGTTCATATCAGATAAATAATTTTGAGAATGTTCAGGGATTTTCTGTGGTATGTCTATAAACTTAAATAAGATTGATTTGTGTGATGCCATCTGTGATATAGGGGGTATTATAGTTTGGCATGAATAGTGTAGGTATAGCATCAAAATATTTAAACTTATATTTAAATATTCTTTTGAAATTGTTTTTTTTTTGTTTTGTTTATTAAATAAGGTTTTCTGATTTATTCTTTTTTATTTATACAATATCCGAAATTAATTTTCTTTCTACATTAATGCAGAAATAAAATATTAGTTTTTTTGGTTTATTTTATCGTATACTTTATAAGGGATCTGTGTTCAGAAACCAAATTCCAGAAAAAGGATACAAACGTTATATGTTGATAAATTATTTAGTTTGGTATTTTAAAAATAAATAAAAGATTATCTGAAAGAAAAAATACCAGAAAATTGTTCGCATGCATATTTTACTCTTTTGAAATTTTCTTCTTCTTTTTATTTTAGCTGGTTTATTAACATTCATTAAAATTTCAATATTTATAAGACTGGTAAATATATGAAATTAAGGTTTAGATTTAAATTTTTTAATTTATTTTTAGAATAGCATAAATTACGTAATAGTTTAAATCAAAGATATCACATAAACCATAATTAATTATTCTTTAAATGTATAGATGCGCAATCAATTAATGTATACAAACATTTACATACATATTATAAATTTTTTTTAAAAATAAATTCTATAACTATCCATATTTCAAGAGCTTATAACAAAATTTTCAATGAAAATTCAATTGATATTGTATAATTAATTAACTAACTTTTTATACCAGCACGAGCGTATATTCGAAGGGTATACTAAATTTGCCTTACCGTTTGCAACGCCAAGAAATAATGGTCTGAGATGTAGATGTACATAAGTATATGTTTTTGATCAGCGTCGAGTTTCGAGTCGATTTAGCTTCGTCTGTAGGTCCACCCGTCCATCCGTCCCAACGATAACTCAAAAACTAGTTGCCTTAAGTTCACCAAATTCACACTTACTATATTCACAAAATTTGGCACTTACTATAATAAATAACAAGTAATTTATTATAGTAAGTGTCAGAACCCTATTTAAATTGAATACGATCGAGGTACTGGTTCGAGTAGCTTCCATAAAACTTCCAAATTTATTTGTATACATAGACAGATATATTAGTAGGGCCAATGTGTTTGATAAAAGTCGTTGAAATTGCTTGGCTCCTTCTGTTAGCTGTCATACAACTTCAAGAGTTATTTGGTTATATATCAGAAACTATAAAAGCTGTGAGGTTGAAATTTCACACAGACGAATATATTAGTAGGGCCAATTGATTTCATAAAAGAGCCTTGAAATTGCTTAGCTCCTTTTGGTAGCTGACATACAACCTGAAAATTAATTTGGTTATGCCTTAAAAACTGTTCAACTTACGGTACTGAAATTTTGAAAAATAGAATACGGTAAACTGGCCGCAATATTCATTAAAAGTTGTTGAGATCTCATGAGTACTTGTGATAGCTGCCATTCAACTCCTAAAGTTATTTGTCGTTATCTCAGTAATTATTGGAGTTATAATATTGGAATTTCGGGAAAACAAGTGTGTAGTTAGGGCTGTTATGTGTGATAAAAATCGCCGAAATTTCTTGACACCTTGTGGTAAAGGCCATAAACCTTTAATAAAAAGATAAACCATGTTTTAGAAAACATTGAAATCTCAGTACCGAAATTTTGCATAAATTAATATGATAATACCGCATATTTACTCGCACATAGGATAACAAATTCGTACGATTATCACAGAGTTAACATTGTCTCTTGTTTTATTTTGAATTCTTTGGGTTTTTATGTAGTTTTACATCGCTGTAAACTGAAGTTATATTTCTTGAATGATTAAAGTCATATTTTATGATATATAAATATTTAGTAAGATTTATAATATGATTAAATATATTAAAATTAAATAATCTGTTTATTATACATAACAGCTGCAACATAAAGATTTATACAATCTTGGTATCCTTCTCAGAATAGAGGCCTAGGTCACTACACATGTCTTTCTAAAATGGAAGCAGAGCAATCTTTATAATCCCAGATATAATAGAATTGTTTTTAAGATTGTATTATAGCTACTTGTATCTGCCACATTGGCCACTATTTGAAATAAGTACGATTTAGAAGCAATAGGTATCGTACGAATAATTTGTAAAAAAAAATTATGTCTATCTTTGAAATTAAAGAAAATGTAAACTTAAATTAACACTGCATAGATTTTCGACCTAAATTTCAAGTATTTTGGATATACATACATATATATATATATATAATATCATCCACGGCTGTATCAATGAAATATGCTATTCTCCAAGATATTAATTTTTTGCAAATGTGAAGGAAACTCGGTTATTTATGTGTGATAAAAATCGGCAACATATGAAAAATATATAAAGAACTTGTCAGCTACGAATAAAACGAATTATTCCTTATAAAAGCGACAAAGAACAAAAAGAGACCGGTTAATAGGTAGTCAGAGGTAATAGTTGGTCTGTAGGACCAGTTTTATCCGTTCAAAGTTTTGTGTGATTTTTTAGGGTAGGAGAAAAAGGAAAAAGGCGAGTAGCGCATTCCTTCTTCGTCTTTCGATTTTTCACCTAGTAGAAAAAAAAACAAAAAATTATATTTTTTATGCTTTAGAAAATAATATTTATGTACATATATACATATTATACAATAATTGAGGTTCAATTCGTTTACAGTCGAGGTAATGGACACATCCGATATAATGTAAATATAAAGTAAATAAAGCAAAAAATTCAGCCCAAGTTTACATTTTTGCACATGTAAAGAGAAATAATCACCCAATTTCCGTGAAATTTAATGTTTACATTGCCTAAAATTTGTGAGAATTATTTAAAAGGCATTTTCGCAGTCTTATGCAACGTTTTAGCTAAACTAGACAATGT
Source organism: Condylostylus longicornis (assembly GCF_029603195.1). Classification (NCBI taxonomy): domain Eukaryota; kingdom Metazoa; phylum Arthropoda; class Insecta; order Diptera; family Dolichopodidae; genus Condylostylus; species Condylostylus longicornis. The sequence continues at coordinate 557,404 of NW_026577985.1, forward strand.
CTTGCGGTCAGTTATATGTTGAGCATATCAGACTTTTTATACTCGTACGAATATGTGTTCGAAGCATATACTAAATTTGGCTAACCGTTTGCAACGCTAAGAAATAATGGTTTGACATGTAGACGTAAGTATATGTTTTTGATCCGTTCGTCCGTCCGTCCGTCCGTCCCAACGATAACTAATTGAAATAATTTATCTCAATTAGTTTATATTTATAATTTTTTTATCTGTAATGTTTTGGAGTTGTATATGTTGTCACGGGGTGTTACACTTGTTTTTTAAAGAGGGTCATATAAATAAGTAACAATATCTATACATTTTAAAAACGAACCTGGTAAACAAAATCGAAAAATTTGGTCTTGTTGGTTATTATAAATTTTATCGAGATAACCGCCTACAGCATAAATCTTATTTGTTAAGAAGCTGTTTGCTTTATGACTGCCCAAAAGTATTTGAAACACTCCCCCAAAGTACAGACCTCAATCCAATTGAGAATTTGTGGGCCCACTTGAAGTGTGGCGAAAGGATACTAAAATCCAAAAGTGACCTTAAAAAACTAATAACAGAAAAATTGTCCAAAATTTCGGATTAAATTGATATGCAAAAATTGATTACTTCTATAAAACGAAGACTTTGGGCTGTTCAAAATCTATGGGCTACCACGTAAAGTATTAAACTTAACAATTGTAGCTGCATTTTATTTTTTTGCGTAATATTAGATTAAAAAAACTAATTTTGAAAAGACTTTATTTACATTAGATTTTCGCACTTTTTCGCTTTTGTCCCTTTTCTTTTGTGGTTTCCTCATTAGAAAGATTATTTTAACGCAATTATGTTCTATAAAGGAGTAATAAAACATTTTATTGTAAAACATTGTAAACTGACATTTACAAAAAAATCAAAGATTGAAAGTAAATTTTTTTAAAATTCTTTCATTTTGAAAAGACTTTCTTTACACTTTGTACATATTATCTCAATATCAAACTATCTATTCCTTTATTTAAGAACAGAGGGCGACAGAGACACCCGTTTCCAGTGTTTATGAAATCGAATCGAAAGACAAAATTTTTAAGTAAATGTTTTCTTGATTATTTAATAGGTTTTTCTAAACTTCCGATTCATTGAAAATAAAACGAAAATTAATAAGTTGTGCTAACGTCTTTATATCTAACAAGTCCCAGAGAAACTTGAGAGCACAACCTTATTCTATATGGGTTTTTTTTAAATCGAAGTAGCTATTTTTTGAGATGAGGTATTAAAATAAATTCACATTATAATAAATGCAGGTGAAATTCCAAAAATATATTTTAAAAAATCAATTAAATATATTAATATTTTCATTCACAATTATTTTAAAATTCTTAAAATACATACAAAAAAACAGAAAAACAAGAAGCCTAGATTGTAGATTCTAAGGGAACCGAGTGGAACAGGAGCATCCCCCCAAGCCACCGCAGCCATTTTTGACTTATTGTAGCCCCCCCACTCTCCCGTCTATAATATCCCCGTCCCAATCACAAAGCCGGAGATATCCCTAAGGGAGTTGGACAACAGTTCCCGAACACTTAGGGACCCATGTCCAAGACAATTGCGGCGCCGAACAGCTAGTGCCGGACAGTCGCAGAAAATGTGCACGGCGGTCTCATCGCCACCCCCATAAAATCTGCACAGGGGGGAGCCCGACTTCCCCAGCCTATGCATGTGGTACTTCACCGGGCAGTGCCCCGTGAAGAAATTCGCAATAGTGCGAACCCGGCTCCTGCTCATCCCCAGCAACTCCGCGGCGAATCCGCCGGAGCACGCCGGAAGGAACACCTTCGCATGACGGCACCCTTTCGTGTCCCGCCAGTGACGGCCGCATTCCGCCGCGAGTAGGCAGGCAAGCCTGGCCCCCACGGCGGAAGAGGGCAGACCGCAGAAAGGCAGCGGCTGCACAAAGGCAGCCCCAGATCCCCTCCGCGCCAACTCATCGGCAACTTCGTTGCCCGCATGACCACTATGGCCCGGCACCCAAATGAGCATCACTCTGTTCTCCGATGCCAATTCTCTAAGTGCAGCAAGGCAGCTCCAGACCAGCTTGGATGTAACCTGAGCTGAACGGAGCGCCAGCTTTCTCTGTGAGTTCTGTGGGCCAGCTTTAGCCCTGCCCCGTCCTCGCCAGAGAGAAGTCGGTAAGTCACCAGCCGAGCTTCCTTCACTATATGGAGGTGCAGTGGCGGCAATCCGATCATCACCTCCAATGCAGCGGTGGGAGCCGTTCGCATCGCCCCGGTCACTTCCAGGCAGGCCAGCCTCTGTAGCTTTTCCAGCTTGGCCCACACACCCGCCTGCTGAGCCTTATGGCACCATACAATCGACGCGTAGGTGACGATGGGCCTAGCAAGGGCCGTATATAGCCACAGTGCTATTCTGGGACTAATTCCCCAGGTCCCCCCGATGAAGCTCCTACACGTCCACAAGGCCGCCGTAGCTCTCCCGATAACTCTATCGATATGGGTATTCCAAGAGAGACGATCATCCAGGGTTACCCCCAGATACTTCACCTCCCTCGAGTAACTAATACGTTCACCAAACAGAACTGGGCTCGTTAATCTGTCCCTGCTTCTGCGTCTGGTGAAGGCGACCAAAGTGCTCTTGCTTGGATTTATTGGATTTAACAAGAAGCCTAACTTCCGCCTTCAACATTTTATATGGTACTGAAAGCACTTCATTATTTTTAAGTGAACAGCTTTTTTTCTTACAGGGTACGTTAACTCAAGATATGGTAAGTAAATGTAGTGTCAAGTTGAAAATATAATTAACGAAAGCATATTTATTAAATATTGACATGAATACATAGTAACGAAAAAATTTGAAAAGGGAATTAGAAAATAATATCTAAAATACAATTAAATATTATTTTACCAATACAAATTTTATATACACTTCAAAATTTTGCCTCTATTTTTATTTGAGAAAATTTTTTAAAACTTAATATATTACCTGAGTAAAAAAATATTTAAAAGGTTTTGGAAGAGACAATCATATATTTATATGACCGGATTTAAATACTTTCGTTATTTTTTAAAATAAATAGTATCTCAGCAAATGACTCAAAAATTCCGAATGTATAATGACAGGTAGTAGGTATGAAACAAGAGCAAAAATTAATTATTAAGCACTTGTAGTCAAAATTGATTACAAGTAGGTACATATAAATTTTTTTAATAACTTAAAAACTAATTGAAATTATTTGAAACAATTCTATAAGCACAAATAACCGAAAAGAGATAACTCAAATTGTTGAAATGTGTCAAACTATATTACTTTTATTAATATTTTTGTTAGGCGACACTACTCAACTTACCTTATTAGGAAATACAAAATGTACATGATAAATAATACATCCTTCCTCATTAACATTTGAAACCATACTGAAATATGAATTTGAAAAATTTTTTCATTTTTTCCTTCCTTCTACCTTTTGTTCTTATTCGTTCAACAGAATTTAAATGGGAAGCTTTTTAAAAAATATGTATAATATCCTGAGATTTCTTTAAATATTAAACCCTTTTTTTACGTAAAAAAAAGAAAAAATGATAAGAAATATGGCATGATCAGTGGCATTAACAGAAAAAAACAGGAACGAAGGCAAAAACTCGTAACATTTATAAAATTGAGTATAGGGACTTTTTAGATATAAAGACATTAGTTGTGCAGAAATTCAGTGTACATTTTATACGATACGAATACGATACGAGTATAATGTGTACAGAATTGAGAATACATTTTTTTTCGTTTTATGTTTTTCCTTTTTCTGCATGTTATTTTTTCGGTTTCTTTTTGTGCGTTATTTCTTCTGCGAGCGTTGGATTACTTGAGCTAATATTAATAAGATATTATTACCAGGGTCAGATTACGATTGAAGCCATTTGGCTTCAGATTTGGCAGTCAGATCCAAAAACAATATTGATAATTATTCTTGAAAAAATTTCTCACATGAAAAATATAATTTCTAAATAAAAGAAAACCTTTTTTTGCAATATTTAAAAATGTGTTGATAAAACCTTGGCTTACAAAATTATGTACATATATCTTCTTCTACTAATTCGAAAGCCGCCACCTACTTTTTGTAGTCAAGTTAGTCAATTAGTCAGTTAAAGTGTGAAAAAACCAAACTTAGGAAAACTCGTCGACGTCGGTAGATGAAATATGTTTTGTATAGAATTCTTTCAATAGACGATAACATTTCAATTTTGACGGAACGAATTGATGGAATTTCTTGAAATTTGATACGAGTACTTAAGTTTTGCTTGTTACCCAAACTAACTGGCGAATTTCAGGGAATTCGGGTAGCACAAAGCAAAACTCTACTAAGAGCCAAATTTACATTTTTCTAGGTATGTTAACTATAAGCTTATTGTCCCGGAAATTGGAAAGAAGTATTTAACAGACATTTTTATGATATCTTGTAACACTTTCACTTAACTAGACAATACACTTTGTGGTCGGTTATGTGCTGACCACATCAGATTTGTTGTTTTATGTTTAAAGAGTTTAAAAAACAATGAATATTGCGATGAAATAATACAATTTAACATTAATTCAAGCATAAATTTAGAACAGAAAAATGGGAATCAAATTATAATGTAGAAACCGCAAAAGCAGTACTGCTACCTCTAAAATTTCAATTTAAAAAATATTTTGAAAAAGAAAATATTTTAAATGAAACTTTAGAAAGTATAAGAAAAAGTTCCGATAATCATATAACATTTATTCATAGTGGAAAAAAAGTTGAGAAATACGAAGATAATATATGCATTGAATATTTCCTATATTTGGACGATTTTCTACATAGTAATTCTTTAAGAAGACATTGTGAATCCATTTGTGGCTTACATTAGAGTTTCCCTCTTTCCAACAGGAAACCCAAATTACGAGACTTATTTTGTAAAATCTTTAGACATGAAGCTTTTTGGTAACTTCCACGATCTATGAAGCGAAGAAGTTTAAATAAAAACTACAAAAGGTCCTATAAAATCAATTTTATTTTAGGACTTATACTAGGTTACAATTTAGATATAAATTGTATTTACAACTTTAGCAAGCACTTTTCTGGCAAATATTTTTGTCGTTTCCGCAAGATGCATAAAAAACAAACTCAAAATTGATGAACGACATTTTCGAAGGCGTCTGTCATTATAATTTATGTCATAATTATACTATAAAACTACTAACAAAGAGTTTTCTCTTGAAGAATTAAATTTGAGAAAGCAAAATTTTAATTTTGGACCTTTACAAATAGATAGGTAATAATTCAGATCCCATACGCGTTAATCATCTGAAACGATTGAAGCTTAAAATGACGGTTAGCGAAATTAAATGTCTTTGAACTTTTTCCCACTTATGATCAGGCCCGGCTCGACCGTGGATGCAGAAGATGCACGGCGTCGGGGCGCCACTCTAAAAGGGTCTGAAAGGGCGGTAAAACCGAAAAGTGATATTCCACTTACTTAATTGTTTTTTGTAATTTTTTTTTTTTAAATCAAGTTTCCAATCCAAATTTTTTTTGAAAAAATTTTTGCTTCGCTCAAATTAAAAGACACACAAAAAAAAATGTAGTCGTAGTAGGCTTTTTTTTAAAGAATTTTTTTTTCGTTAAAAGCTTTTTGGTTTATAAATAATACAGACATTTTTCATTTTCGTTGCGATATTTTCAGTAAGAAAAAATAGTATTTTATTTAATTTAAATAAAATATAATTTGTTTTGTAAAATATTTAATTTTAATTAGACATTAAAGTGTAAAAAAAAAATGTAATTTGTTGGATAATGCCATTTTTGTAAGTATAGTGATTTTTATCAATTTTATATAGATTTCCAATTATCAAAATTTTCAAAAGAGAGATTCGAACTTCTAACTTCATGCCGAAAAGTTTCACTTTCTTATAAATTTTAATGAAATTTATAATTTGGGCGACGAAATAATGAAAAATAAATGTACCGATTTACAAACTGCATTAACTGATGGTGAAGAAATACACATAAACTCTTCTGAGTTATATAATGAACTTTTAATATTTAAAGATACCATAACACCGCAACTAAACAATTATGATCCCTTAAATATTTTAAACTTTATGTATATACAAATAATTTATTTGGGATATTTCCAAATTTAACAATGGCTTTGCGGATACTATTAACTCTACCAGTTTCTGTAGCAAGTGGCGAGAGGTCATTTTCTAAACTTAAATTAATTAAGATATATTTGCGATCAAATATTTCTCAAGAGAGACTAGTTGGGTTAGCATTGATTGCTATTGAAAACGATATCTGCGATGATCTAAACATTAATGATATTTTTGATGAATTTGCTGCGATAAAAGCAAGAAAAATAAATTTTTAAGCTAACTATCGTGCAATTGATTTTATGTGTAATTGATATCAGTTACAAATAAATGTTTAATATTAAATATTATACAATAATCAATATACTGTTTAATTTGCATTTGATTTTTTTGATATATTTTTTGATAAAGGGCGCAAAATAGAAACTTGCATCGGGGTTCTAGTACCGCTAGAGCCGGTGCTGCTTATGATAGGAAATCTAGTTCCGATCAATGATCCTGCATGCAAATCTTTTCTCAGATTTTTAAAACTGGTCGCCATTTTGTTGAGAGAAAGTTTCAGTAACAATGAAATTACTTTACTAAAGAAATTGATCGAACAACATAGTAATGCATATGTCAAACTTTTTGATGACAACGCAAAGCCAAATACAAAATTCTGAACCTGTAAAAAATACAGGTTAAAACCGTTAAAATTTACCGTTATCTAAAATCTGTTTTTTCCAAATTTTTGATGCCGTTTTTCTTTGAATTTGAGGCTGTAGGAACCTGAACAGGTTTAAGACACTAATAACGTATAAATAGTTCATTTCGTTTTTTATCACCCGTCGCAAGTTATCGCCGTTGGGAAATCTTATATTTCCGAAACGAAAGCTTTTGAAAATTTCTATAAATACAGAAAGCCAACGGTAAATTTTTTTTAAATGACAAAATTAACCCTTGAATTTGAGTGTTATTTTAACGCCTTTTTCATTTTTTTTTTTATTTTAAAAACTAAAAACATTGCTCAACCTAAACGTATGCAATTGTATATATAATTGAAAGAATAATTTTGATAATGTAGTGCATCGCTAGATTGTTTTTAAAAGCACTGTTTTCACTTGTTGAAGGGAAAAGTGCTACATTACAAACTATTGTATTGAATATTATTTTCATTACAATATAATGAAAATACGAGTAATATTCAATATGAGAAATGACATTTCAATAAAATCGTCAGCATAATAATCGAATAATATTCATATTGACGAAAATGGGATCTCTGAGGGATTTTGCCATTAAGAATAAAGTTTAATTGTAATGACGAAATTACGATTTAATTACTATGAAAAATTTTCATCTTATTGACGAAAAATGAGATGAAAAAGCTTCTATTCATTATGAAGAAATTTGCTTCCCATTGAATAAACTTACGATGACGAAACAAATCATCGTCTAAAAGAAAATGACGTAGACAGTCTTCAATATGACAACACTTTCGTCATCGGAAACATATTCTTTATTGAAGAACTGAATAACTACAGTTATTTGAACTACGATAATAGTTCAACAACAAAATTATAAAGAAAATACATAATATAGATAGGAATTTTTCAAAATTATATAAAAATCTACACCTATTATTATTACATAATATATTACACAAAATGTAGGCCATCATATTAACATGAACAACTTAATAGTCTAATATGGTTTGAAGGTGCTTTTGCTTAATATTATACTTTCTAATATATAAAAGATATTTTTGTGAACATATATTTAGAACTGTATTATAACTTTCATTTAACACAAAATTTTTACATCAAATTTTAAAAAAATTTTAGTTTGCAACGACTCAATAAAATATCGTACACAACTACAATAACTTTTTGTTGTTGCTATATCAAAATAGAAACAAATGATTGTATTATTAAATGTTATTTAATTCATATCACAAACGATTTCTTAATTTTATAAAAGAGAAAACGAAAAAAAAACATTAACCCTTCTAATATTCTCCTTCATATGATAATTGATGTAATACAACTGTTCAAAAAGTACAACTTCCCATGGAAATTTGCGTTTTTAAAATGAATTGTGTCTCTTTGTTACAAAACAATAAACAACTACTTAACATGCGAACAAATGAAACAAAAAAAAAATTTTATTGTTCAATTTTCTTTTTAGCACTTTTCTTAGCAAAAGCAATTCTTTTTTAGCAAAAAAAGAGCTTATTAGTTTCACTCTGTCCGTCCTTCGACGTGTTTACCTACACCCTTGAAGATAGAAAGCTGAAACTTATTTCTGTAGAAGAAAATTTTTACCTATCTCTCCCCCTCTAGAAGTTATACCCCCCCAAAACCCTAAAATTTCCATTTCTTAACCATTTATTGCAGTGAAACCATAAACATTTTCCAAATTTTGCAAACGCAGAAAGGCAGTGGCTTGCCTCCCCTAGCGCGCTATACTACAGCTTAACTTTAGAAAAACAAAATGGCCGTTCAAATTTACCGTTATCCAAAATCCGTTTTTTCCAAATTTAGGAGTTTTTAGACACCAATAAATAATTTATTTCGTTAGAAGAATTCTTTTTTACCTTCTCAACCCCCTCTCAAGTTATCGAATCTTGAAATTTGTAAAATTTTAATTTTTGACGCCTTATATTTCCGAAACCGCAAGCTTTTTCAAATTTCTATAAACACAAAAAGCTAACGGTAAATTCCATGACATTAAAAAAAATTTAATTATTTTTCCTAACTGATGCAATTAATCCTTAAAATTGAGAATTGTGTTAACCTCTCTTTATATTAATTTTTGCCTAATCCTAAAAATAGTCTCATTTATGAATAAACATAATTTTGATAATGTGGTAGGTAGACTGTATTTAAAAGCAGTATTTTCACTAATTGTTGAAGGGAAAAGTGCTACAATACAAACCATTGGTTTGATCCAACTTTATTTTATTCTTTTTCCACTGTTTCCTTTTTATGAATTGCATTATTAATGACATTAGTGCTCACCTGTTTTAATTTAATTTCCCTGCCAATTTGATGGGTTTGCATCATAACCGCAAATATGTTAATACCTTCACGTGGAAATGCATATCCTGTACAATCTTCAATACAATGTCCCTCAGAAACTACATGTTTTTGACCGGGTGGTATTATGTGTCTCCAGTTTGGATCCATTCCTTTAATTTTCAAAAGAAAAAGCAACTTTAAAAAATAAATCAAATAATCATTACTTAGAAAAACTGAACACGGAGTATGGAGGAAAATCAAAAAATGATAAATGAAAGAAAGGAACAAAAAACAAAATTATTTCTTTTTTTCTATTTTAAAAAAAAAAATATAACTTCGATGACGTTTAAATTTAAACAAAAATAAGTATTTTCAAGGATAATATCAAGGATAAAAGAATATCATGAAAAAATTCCAATTACAGTTTTAAAATATTAAAAAAAAAAACAAAAAAAATTAATTTCTGTTTTTACATTTTGCTCTTTCAAGTTTACCAGAAAAAAGAGGAAAAGAAAAGAAAGAGATGGATGATGAAAGAAAATTTTATTTTAATCTGACATGAAAATTGTTCTGCTTAAAATTAATAGGGTAAGGTGGAAACGAAGTTCATTAAACTAAAAATGAATTTTTCGAGTCGAGTAAAAGAAAAAAAAATTTTTCTTGATTCTCTATAGCTACTGGAATGTTCTTTTTTCAGCAATTTTTAGTAATTTTTTAACCAAATTCTCTTTTGTATATCGTTGAACGTAAATAAATCAGGAGTTAAATAAAATTAACGGTTTTAAATACGAAGAAAATCAACGAAAACTTTTATATTATGAAAGTGTAAAATAAAGTACCCGAAAGTAAAGGTGATACAAGTATAAATGAAATTAAAGTTTATGAGTTTATTTAAAAAAAATTAAGGACATTAAGTTTAAAGGATCAAAATTTGTTGATGAAGATTAATAAATCATTATTAAAACATAAATAAATAATTATAATGAATTTATGTTAAAATAAATTTTTCCAAATGAATAAAAAATTTATTCATTTTTTAAAATAGAAAATGCTTGAGGTTTGTAAACATTTCTGAATGTTTTTAAAACATTCTTTTCTGTTTCAACAAATTGAAATAAAATCAGGCTGTAAAGGCGTATCATAATATTTCGATAATCGACAAAATATTTACACAATACATAAGATTGTTTAAAAATAATGATAATTGAAGAAGGCAAACAATTTAACATTTGTTATCTTACCTATTGACAAGACACCCGCATCATGCAGCCTAAGTGAATGTGTAAAATAAATCCGTAATCCTGAATTATCAGCCATTTGCCTTGAATGTAATTGTGCAAAATCTGGTTTTGGATTGTAATAGTGTGTTTCCATAAGAAAATATTTAACAACTCTGGTCTCTATTGGATATCCTGCTTCGTCCGGAAATGTGAAACCCTAAAAGCAAAAGAATGAAAATTTTATTATTTTTTTTTCTAATATAAATGTACGTATTGAATGGGCTTTTAATGTACATACACAATTATTTTTAATGTAAAATATATGCACACTTATATTTATATGTGCTACTTTATTAAATTTGTGTTATATTTTATATTTTTGCATTCGGGCTCGTTGTTATTTTAACTGTAGAAGTTTTTTATTATTTTGTATAAAGTAATGAACCAAAAATTCACAGAAGAATTCACAGAATAAAACAAAAAAATTTAAATAGGTAGGCAAATTATAATTGTATATTTAAGAGAAGCCTGAGTGCCATTGGAGAAAATGGAATTTGCATAAAAGATTTTTGTCTCTCTCATTCATAAAATTAATAAATATAAAAGCATAAAAAAAAACAAAAACAACTTTTAAGTCCTCATGCATGTTTGAGATATTGTGTAATTAATGTGTAATGAGTTTCCGTTACTTTTTATTAAAAAACAAAGATTATTTTTAAAAAATTCTGCATTTCACCCTTTATGGACAATCCTTTGAAACAATAACCGCCAAAGAGTTTGTAAAAGGGAAAACCTACTAACTAACAAAAGCAAATAAATTAAAAAATTAATCTGAACTAACGACGGGGCAACTGAACTATTATTCACATTTTAAAATATTATATTTTTTTAATTACGGAAATTTTACCTAGGAATATGACTGTCAGTATGAGTCATCCTAATTCGTAATCAAACTTAAAATTATATCTAAACGTTAGTTAGATGAAAAATGAAAAAAACAATGCCATACATATCTATCAAAAAATGATGGTAAGCTGCAATTATTTTCCAAAGTAACTATTCCGGAGTAACAAATTTACAAAAACAATGGTAAGTTTTTATGTTCCGAAGTATTCCAATTTTGGTGTCTTATTTTTTACCGACCGTATTGTGAATAAGGTAGGTTATGTGATGCCAACAAATTTTGCATATCGCGCTTTGTATGGGAACGCACTTTTCCATGATAGGGAGATAATTAACTATTTTTAGCAACTTGTCCGTCTGTCGGCTTGTCGGTCTGTGTGTGCATACGTGTATCTCAGGTTAGGCTGAACCTTTTTTCATAAAATTTTAGTAAGTTTATTTCGATTATAACACGAATTGATCAACTTTTGGGATATATCAGGCCTCAGGAACTGCACTTTTTAGCGGACCTGCTCCACATTTTTTAACATTTTAAAAAAATATTCAACATACTTACTTGAAATTTCGTATGTAAGTTTCATTCGACCGACCGCAAACTTCCTAACTTTTGAAAGAAATCAGGCGTCAGCAACAGGACGTTTACTACGAGCCAAATATACATTTTTGAGTATATAAAGAGAAATAATCAACCGATTTCATTAAATTTAATTTTAACTTCATAAATTTAAATTCTTCATATTAAAAGAATGAATCTGTAAATTTTTTGGAAAGATCAGTGCTCGAAAACTGATCGGAGGGCCGATTTTACATTTTTTACCATATCTACGGAACGAATCGATGGAATTTCTTGAAATTTGATATTTGAGTTCTGGTTGATACCAAAACTAACTGGCGAGTATTTCATGGAATTATGTTAGCACAAAGCAAAACTCTACTTAGAGCCAAATATTTTTCTAGGCATGTAAACTATAAGCTTACTAATGCCCATAAAAATTGGAAAGAAGCTTTTAACAGGCATTTTTATAATATTCTGTAATACTTTCACTTAACTAGACCACTCTTGTTGGTTATGTGCTGACTACATCAGATTTTTTTTTTAATTTGCTTATTAAAGTTTTTTTCCTGTAATCTAGTAAACCTTTCCATTTAGAAAAATTCTCTGAGTCACAGAATTACAAAAAGATTTGTAATTGACTTCATTTTTTTAAACGCATCTTTTTAGCGAATTTACCAATCGATTTGATTTTTTTTTAATTTGAATGTGAAATGTTCAAATAATTTTTGGTTTTCATAAAAATTTGGAAATTCTTTTCGATTTACACTTTAAGTTTGGTAGCATTGGAAAATTAAATAATATCAATCTTTACTACTAATCAAGGACTACTTTTCAGTGAGATATTGACAGTAAAAAAAATGCTGCCTTGCTACAGTTAAACAACACATACGTTTAACATTAATTTTAAAATTAGAAAATGGCGCTCACATGATCTTACTTTCATGATGCTCACATGAAACGACTCAATCCAACTATTCATAGTTTTTATACTGCTCAGATAATTTGAAGATCTGGCTTAGATTGAGAGACAGTTATCGGCTTAACAATTTTTTATTTTGTTTGATTTATTTGTGTGGCAATTAATCTTTTATTAAAAGATTATTATGAGAACATTATTGATAGCAACAAATTTAAAGTTGCCCACTTTAATAAAAAATTAATGTAAAAGATATTTTTACAAAATAAGAAATAAGCATCAGGATATTATTATCCTTACTGCTTCACAGACAGGATATAAAAGAATTATGTAATGAGGAGAGCTTGAGTTTAAAAAATAGAAAAATAAGTCTTAAGTTTAACAAAAGAAAAAAAAATGTTTTTGTTTTCATTATTAATGGAAATCCTCCTCCTCATGCATTTAAAATGTCTATGCTCGTTTTTATTGTTTTTTTTTCTTTTTTAATTTTGAAAGCATACATATTAAATTCACATGATCATAATATAGAAATTTTAATATAAATTTTCTTTATTTACAACGTAATTTTCAAAAGTATTATCCTTTTTATATTATTACATTTTTCTGTTTCGGAATTTAATATTAGAATAAAGAATAATAAAATTTTAAAGCTGTTTAGATTTTATTCAGTAGGTATTTAAGAATTTTTGGAGATTTTAATTTTAATTAAAAAATTTTTTTTTTTAGAAACGCAAAATATTTCCTTACAAATAAAAATGGAATATTTTATTTTTTACGTTACGTCTTTCAAATTTACAGATTTGAATTATCTCAGGTATTAAAATCGCAATAAATTTCAATAAAAGCTTGTAAAGACTAAAAATCTTTAGAAAAAAAACTTACAATTATACAATTATAATAGCTTCTGTAATTAAAATCACGCAAACAATATTGAAATCATTAGGTTTGTATTGCATTTTAGTTATTCAGAGTTAACAAGCAGAATATTGAACTTTTAACAAATGTTAAGTTCAATATATGTAATTGTTTTAATTTTTATAAATAATGCTACAAATAAAGTGTAAGTAAGAACTTAAAGCTTTTAAAATATATAACACGAAATTTAGTAAATTTAAAAAAAAACTTAAATTAAAAATTCAATTATGTAGAATAAAATAAATATTTTAAAATGAATGGCATTAATTTTGTATAGAATGTATATATAAAAATCAATATAGTGACACTTACCTCAGATCCTCTTGACCATGCTGCCACAATAGCATTACACGCTAATGGTAACGCATATGGTTTATAACATTGTCTACCTTGTTCTCTTGCCATTTGTTCTAAATCCGTAGAACTACCCAGGCATTCATATAGCATTATATGTTGTAAATACTGTAAACTATTTGCTGAATCAATAACTGGCTCATACTACAACATTACATGATGAGAATTTCCAAAATAATTGTTGCAATCCCAATTAAATTAAAAAAAAAGTTAAAAACAAAGAAAAAATTTGAATTTACTTTAGTATTCAAGATTATACTTTTATCTTTTATATTACTTACTTAAGTAATATAAAATATATATATAAATTATATCTTTTTAATTCTAAAAAGATATAATCTTCAACATATAAAACAAATGAATTAAAAGAAAATAATTTAACAATATTTAGAAAACTTATATGAGCTTAAAGGATATAACGTTAAAAAGTATGAAAGATAGGTAAAATTAAACTACCATAGAATTCTTAAAATTTTAATTTTTCAATTTTACTTCAATGGCTTTGTTAACTTTTTACTTCTTTTCTTCAACTCTAACTTCCCTTCTTCTCTATAAAAATAATAAAACTTCCAATAAAAAATTAAAGAATCTATAGAAAAAAAAAGACTATTCTTATTCGCATATTATAGTATGTATATTTGCAAAATGATAACAAGGTCCTATTCCTTAAATTGTATAAAAATATGCAAAAAAATTTATAAAAATTAAAAAAAAAAATCTCTTTTCTTAAGAACGTACTTTTACCGATTTCAAAATTTTTCCTGATAAAAATATAAGTGAAAATAAATTTATAAAAAAGGGTATAGGTACCTAATAAGAATCTACCTTTTCTGCTTCTGTAACATAGCTAACGTATGTATCTATTAAAGAAAAATTGTGTTTCTTTCTTATTTTCGGAATTATTTTATTTTAAATTCAAAATTATTTTAAAAAATATACAACTACCCTAATCAAATATAAATATAACTAGGATAATAACTAAGAAAAGTAACTACAAGATGAGTAAAACGTGAACAGAAGAAAGCAATCTAAATAACTTTAAAAAGATCCTTTCAAAATAAAATATACCATTAAAAGATTTACGAAAAAAAAAGAAAAGAAAACTACAATAAGAAAAAAGAATGGGGATTTTGAATAAAATATTTTATGTACTTAATTTTCTTTATCGTATTCTATTTTAATTTTATTTTTTTTTCTGCTTTTCGTTTTTGGCAAATTTTCTTTATTATGTAAATTGACCAGGTGATATATTTTATTACCTTTTCTCCTCCAATATTTGCTTTATTTTTTTTTCTGTTCTGTTTTTTTCTTGATATATGAAGAGAAGAACTTGCTAAGATTAATGTACTTACAAAGGAAAAAGGACACAATTTTGAAATTTATGTAATATGTAACGTATTACGTACATAGAATAAAAATAGAAAAAAAAACGGCTTGAAATTTTAATATGAATTCTTTTGTTGATTCTCTGAAGTTCCTTTTTTAAAGACCGCTTTGCATACAATAAGGAACGTTATGTAATGGCACCAAAATATTTCTGCTGTCGACGTTTTGATAGAATGGTACACCTACATAATAAAGAAGCGTAAATGAACTACTTTTAGAAATATGTTGGTCTGTTTAATTAGCCGTCGGCCTGTTTGTGCGTACGTCTATTTCCAAGTTGGGCTGAACCTATTTTCATGAAAATTTATTTTATGTAAATATGTTTACTAAAAGCTTTCTACCGTACTTAAAATTTAAAGGAAGTCTTACTGGTTTTCGAATTTGATGTGAAAATATATTAAATTTTTTTAGATAAAATAAAGGGTTGCTTTCATTCCATATACATATTTATAAAATACCTCCTTTTCTATTTTGAGAAAAAATTTAAAATTATATAGACATATATTTAAACTGCTAAATAATAGCATAAAAAAGGTTTAAAGAAGTATCTCAAATTACAGAAGAGAATCGAATCTTTTCATTCAAGCAAATAATAAACTCTTTTTTTAGTACTTTTCCAAAATTTTTTTGAAAAAAAGTGAAGATACACCCGTTCAAATTTACCGTTATCTAAAGTCCTTTTTTTCCAAATTTTTGATGTCGTTTTTCTTCTAGACCCCAGCCTGTAGAAGCTTGAAATTTTAGGAGCTTTTAGAAATTAACAAATAGTTAATTTTGTTAGAAGAAATTTTTTTTCCATTTCCACCCCCTCTCAAGTTATCGTCCCTTGAAATTTGTAAAATTTGAATTTTTGACACCTTATATTTCCGATACCGCAAGTTTTTTCAAATTTCTGTAAACGCAAAAAGCTAACGGTAAATTTCATGACATTAAAAAATATAATTATTTTTCTGAACTCACACAATTAACCCTTAAAATCGAGCATTATGTTAACCCCACTTTATATTAATTTTTTCTTTATTTCAAAGACTGCATAAATCGTTCATCCTTAATATATGCAGAAATAGATTCGTTTATGAATGAAAATAATTTTAATAGTGTGGTGGATATACATAGACTGTATTTAAAAGCAGTATTTTCACTTGTTGAAGGGAAAAGTGCTACAATATAAAACAGCATATTTTTATAACGGGAAGAAAAAATGGAAGAAGCATTAACATATCAGTTGAAAAATAATTATATCGATTTAGAAAAAAATTTCTTGCAATAAAATTATTAATATCTAAAAGCTGTTAAAATTTCAGGCTCGTACATATTATTATCGTCTAGAAGAAAATTTTCAATAAGAATAACAGTAAATTTTAACGGCAATTTTGTTGTTTTACGTTAAAATTTAACTATTGTAGGCTGTGGTAGAATATGGCAACAACCATTTTGGTTGCAAACTGCGTTTAAAAAAAAATTAAAAAAATTTTATTGTTTCGCTGCAATAAATAGTTGAAAAATGGAATTTTAAGGGTTTTAGGAGACTATAACTTTTATAAGAGGAAGACAGCTAAAAATTTTCTACGAAAATAAATTTCTAGTAAAAATCTATGTACGTATTAAATTTCACCTTTCTATCTTCAAGGATGTAGGTGTAGACGTTTTGTAAACAGACACAGAAACAGACGGACAGAGTGAAACTAAAAAGTAATTTTCTATAAAATTTTTTTTGTAAAAGAGCTAAAAATTAATAACTTTTTATGGGAAATTTAAAGTAGTAAAAAAAAGTTTTACATAATAATTTCATTAATATACATAATGTTATTGTTGATTACTAATTTTTAAAAAGAGGTAACACCAAATCACTTAGAACAATAATCTTTGATTAAATTTGTTCTCTTAGAAATGAAAGATACATTCATCGCTACCAGCAAGACAAAACATCTAAAGTCGTTTTGGCTTACTTTTCAGAATGGCGAAAAGAAGGTTCAATTCAATGCTGCGTCAATTCTATCAGGGTTAGAGAAGTTCTGAATACACGTAATGAAAGTAAATGGAAGACTGCTTTTCTGGGTTAAGGAACCGTTTCCTTAGCTTTACTGGTTTTCGTTGAATTAAAGATTTAAGAATTTAAGATGTTATGTCAAAATTGGTTGTTGAAATTTTTTTGACTTAAGATGTTTTTACGTGACTTAAGATGTTTTTTCCTTTTTTGTTTTGTAATTTTTTGAATTCTTAAGTCGATTTAAGATGTTTTTACTTTGCATTTTTGATTTTTTTTAAGACTAAAGATGATTTTACCAGCAATTTCCATACTTTTATTACAAATTTTGTCTCATACTTTATACTAAGAAAATGTTTAATATTTTTAATAAAAAGTAATGTACATTAAGTTTTTTTTTCTTTATTTAAATAAAAAAATATACATCGTATCTTATATTTTTTGAAATTTTCAAGAATTTTAAACCAAGTTTTATTCAAACTTATGTAAATAGTTAAAGGTTCGTATATACCTAACAAAATTGTGTATAACTTAAATGATATGTTGTAAGTGCTTGAATCATTGTGTATACTTCAACGTTCGTGGTGTATTACTTGCATATGCATGTACATTACAATACGCATTAAACTTGCGTATAAGAATCAGCATACATTCATATATTCGCATTAGCATTTTATTATACTTTCTTTTGTTTTTTTTATACCTACTTAGTTTTGTAAACGTTGTCTTAAAAGATATTGAATTAAATTTTGTTGTCCGTTTGTATATAGAGTCTACATACATATTCAAACAAACAATAGTGAAAAATGAATAAATTTTAGTTTATTTTAATAAATTGCCAGTCTAAACTTCCAAAAAATAAAACCTATTAATGCTTGTTAGAAGGCGAGAATGTGAAATTCCCTGATTTTGCATATGTAACTACGGAGTGATGATTAAATGATTATATTTTAAATAATTTATGTAAACAAATTACCTATTTCAGTATTAAGAACACAAACAGTTACTCAAGTATTAGAAAATTGTTGCATGAAATACAGGTATCCTTTGTATAACGCGATAGTTACTTTCCAGGGAAATTCCGGGTTATGTGATTCGCGTTATATAAGACTTAGTTTTCATATAAATTTGAAAGTTATGTTCCAATAAGATTTTTTACAAAATAAAATACATATTTAATAAGAAACAACATATATTTAAACTCAAAACTAAAATTCAGATTTTGTTATAAAACTAAAACCATAAAAATAAAAATAATAAAACAAACTGAAAAAAACTAAAAGTTTATTAACAAACTCCATTATAATTAATCTGTTTCGCTGTCTTCAAACATCCTATTTCGTGAAAGTTGTGAGACTTGTGGGCGTGTAATAACATCATCAGAAGATATTTCTTCAACATAGTTTTCGTTCTTGGATAAAAAACGAGCTGTGGAACCTTGTGATCTTTCGATGGTTTTTCTACTTCGCGTTATAAAAGTCCAAATTTCGCGTTGTACTGAAACCTTTTTTTTTTAAACCGCGTTATATTGAAAACGCGTTACATAAGTACCGCGTTGTACAAGGGATACCTGTATAAACCAATCTAGATGTGCCTGGTTTTTAACACTTACGACCCTAGGGTTTTTTTGTTTTAATTTGAAGATACTTTGTGTGAATAACGAACTTACCTCTTCCTTAAGAAATGCATGGAAATTTTAAATGTTCAAAAGCAAATTATTTACTATCTAAGTTTTATTTTAACAGTATTGTTTTAACAAGAAACTTTCAGTTCTCAACAATATTTTTCTTTATTTGCCAATGTAGTAAACTATTGTTTAAACTAATACGTTAGTTTACTAGCTGTATAATGAACTAATTGTATTTTTAGATTAAAGTAATTTTTGATACCTACAAAAAACTTTGAAGAGGAAAACACAAAAGAAATCGTAATATATTTATATCTGTTAAAATATTTTTAATCAATTCTATGACAATAATAAGTCTATATAAATCAATTTAATATCAGAAAAATGACACCAAGTTCACATAAGATATGAACTGTAACGTGATAATATTATCTTAAGTCACTAACATATTCCATGAAATTCCGAAAACTGCACAAGGCAAAAGATCTTAAGTCGACCTAAGACAATTGAATGTCCAAAATGTGAAAAGGCAAAACATCTTAAGTAGATGTTTTGCCTTTTAAGTAGATGATTTGCCTTTTTGCCAAATGGTGTATTATTAATGTTTTTACAAGTGAATTTCATGATAAGTTGACTTAGGAAAGTAAAATTTCACAGTTTTGCAAAAGGCATAACATCTCATGTCGACTTAATATTATTTGCCTTTTTAGTACGTATAATCAAAAAAATATCCAAAAGTAAAAAAGGCATCACATCTTAAGTCCGACATAGATGTTTTGCCTTTGAATTGAACAATATGGACTTAAGGTGTTTTTACCAGGTCCATAAAATGGAAACGGAGGGGGCTTGAGACACCGCAGTCAGAGCAAAATATAGATCTAGTATTCAAAAGTTCAAAAACGTCTGACAAAACAAAACATCTTAAGTCGACTTAAGATGTTTTGCCTTGCTGGTAGCGATATACATACATAAGCTTTTATACTCTGAAAAAGAATTTCACATAATTGTATACATGAACGCTGATTAAAAAAATAAATATGTAAATAACTTAAGTGTAAATAATTCTTATAAAACATTTAATTTTCGTATTATCGGTTTCATTAGAAATTGAAAAATATTTTGAAACTGGAAACTACTAAAGGCAAAGAAAATTAAAATTGAAAATTTTTACTTTATTTTCAGTTAACTCTATGTCATTAAAACTTTTCGTTAATTTTACTAAATTTTGTGTGAATAATTGTAATAAGGTAATAATGTTTTTAATATTAATGAATAAAGTAAATCTGTTAGGTTTGTTTTTTTTAATAAATATATGTTACCAGGCGCGGTTCTGATGTATTCGTCGCCCTAAGCGGTTCCTAAAAAGTGCGCCCCCCCTTTCACCGTTTCACCTATTTTATTACTGTGAACAAAATTTAATAGGCATTGCACATTATGCATCATAAAGCATTTTCTTGTAACCTTATTTTGCTCAATGCAGAACTAATTATAGAATTAAAGTCTGGAACTAAACTTTCAATATTTTGTTTTATAAATTCAAAAACAAGGTAATTTATTTAACTGTATATTTTTTTATGAAGTTATGATCAGATTTATATAAATTATTTAAACTTGATTTTTTGATTTTAACAACCAAAAAATTTACTTCTTGACGTAGGTGAAACTTATTGTAAAAGGTTTTATGAAAATTATATCAAATGAACTTTTTTTAAAAAATTTATTTACTTATATACTTAAATGATTTTACGTAACGAAATTTTATTCGTAATTTTAAATTTACGAATAAAATTTGGCTTTTTATTTCACAAATCGCCTGAGAAATGAAGCAGCATATAAAAACAGTTTCGACTTGCATTCAAAAATTTAAAGAAAATCAAAGTTTCGTCCTAAAATTTATGACTTGAAAACTAACCTTTTTATGTACATTGGTACAAGCTTTTATACTGTTCATTAAATTTTTTAGATTTTATTAAAATAAATGCATTTTTAATTTTGGAGTTAAATGTATGAAACAAATTATTGCGCCATTTCATTTTACTTTTATTTTTTGGATGATTTACACAAGATCAATTCAACATAAAATTCTTAACATTCGCTTGATTATTAAACAACATTTTTCCAATTCAATCTAAGTAGTAGATATTTCCAATTAATATTTAATTCTGTGATTGATAACAGTTTTTTTCAAAAACGAAAGCAAAACATGTAGTAGAAATTCATAACGATCATTTAATTTTAAAATTCATTCAAAATTTTTTGTTAAACAAATAAAATATTGGTATACACAATCTCAATATCAAGCTATGCTTTCCATCATTTAAGAATATCGCTCTCATTCTCTTTTCTAATTTCTTTCTATTCTCATTCTTCTCTCTCTTTTTTTTTTTGTTCTTGTTTTTTACTAATGCAATAGTATACAGAAAAAGTAATACATTATAATAATGTGTTTGTTTGTTTGGTGAGTGGGCGACAACTAAGCATAAATAAAATTTTGCATATATGAAACAATTTAAATATAATTTGTACGAACGAGTGTAGCCAGGAGGATCACTAAGCATAATAAAAATTTTGCTTTGTGATGTAATTATATGTGTACGAGCGAGTGTTGATAGGGAGCAATCTCAGTAAAATAAAAATCTTGCTTTATGAGTAATTATATGAGTACGCATGAGTGTTGATCTTATTCATATTAAACAATATAAATTATGTGTGCATGTATATTTTTGAATATTTTTATTTTTTGCGTATAACTTGCTTCTATGTATATTAATAAATATATGACACGATTTCACTTATGGATATGTAGGATTGAATGTGTACAGCTGTATATTTTCTGTTTATAGGCATAATATACGAATTTATTCTAGTATGTATGTAAAAGGAAAAATTAATAATTGCAATTCTGATGATTCATATCATTGAAAAAATATATTTTGTGTATTCGTACAATAAATAAAAATAAAAGAGTAGTGTAGAGTAAGAAAATGTGTGAATAATTTTCATTCTATGAACATTTCATTGTATGGTGCGAAAGGAAAATATATGAAGATCAATACTTAGTGACCGTTTTTTTTCATGCACATTTTTTATATTATTAGGAATAAAATATTATGTTTGTATGTAAGTACATTTTACCCAGTTGATTTCGCTGTAAATTAAATTAAATTTGTATTAAAATTATTTTGTTTTAAATTTATGGTTTTTTAAAGTTTTTAATGGCCCCCTGCTTTTTGTCACCCTTGCAAATGCATACCTTGCATATATGAACCATTCGTCCCTATATGTATCTACCTCACTCTTAAACTATAAATCTAATTTAATAAAGGGAATAATCAAACAAATTATGTAATCAAAAAGCAATAAACTAAGCAATAAATCTTTTTACACGCATGCCTAAAAAAATGATAATATCAGCCACAATAGCTTTATCTTGCAAATATTTTCCGAATATTATAAAATTCTAAAATTTGGCCAGAACGAAAGGAAAGTCTGTACGAAAATATAAAATTTAAAGCCTTTGCACTCGATTTATTTTCAAGGTTGTTGCTTGTAATTTTTTTTATCTAAATGAAATAAAGAAATTTACAGTGGTGCGATTCAACATATTATATAATAATATATTATATTTCATTAATTATAATGTTAAAACTTAAAAAATTATTGCTCTATAAGATCCGAATAATGCAAATGAATTTCAGTTATTTAGTGCTATTGTCTATAGATATACATTAGTATTGCTACCTCCAGTATAACATGCGAATTGTAGAGAAGTAAATCAGTATTGTCACCTCCAATATGACATAAGAGTTGTAGAGTGAATTAGTTCTGTCACCTCCACTGTCACATACGAGTGAAAAGGGCAAAGAAGTGAAAGTATTTAGATTCTTTCAATATACCTATTTAATTTTTTCTTTAAAAAGAATTTATAATTTTCAACTAATATTTTCTTTTCATTACTTTAATGTCGTATTTGAAAATTCGTTGAAAATTTAAAAATTTTTCATTCCATCTGGTTACTTATTATTGCTTATCAAAGGAATGCTATATACTTCTACAATTAACTATCTAACTTAATAGTGTTGCTCTTTATTACAAAAGTCTCTAGATTAAAGATAAATATTATAGAGAAAAAGTTTAAAACCACAGAATAGCTATTTATTTTTTTTTGTCGTAAGATAAAAAATGATTTTAAAATTTTAAATTCAATTTTATTTTAGAGGAATGGGAATTGAATCAATGATCTAATGAATAAATCTCAAGCATTTTTCATTTATTTTGTAAAGTCTTTCATAATATAAATAAAAACAAGTAAAAATGTTTCAGTCGGTATAAACCGATTGAATTATACCCTGCACCTTTCGTTGTTGTATAGCAATTACTCAAACCTGTGAAACCATTCTATAGAAGCTTCACGGATATCTCTGACCTATAATTGGGCACACAACTTCCAAGTTTCATGAATCTGACTTTATTATTTTTCCAAATATTTAAAATAAGCTTTTAGATTTGTATGGGAGCTACTCGAACCTGTCAAGCAATTCAACCAAAACTTCAGAAATATGTCTGACCTATAATTGGACACACGACTGCCAAGTTTCATGAATCTGACTTTATTATTTTTCCAAATATTTAAAATTAGCTTCTGGAGTTGTATGACAGGTACCCGAACCAGTAAAGCAATTCCACTAAAACTTCAGAAATATATCTGACCTATAATTGGACACATGACTACCAAGTTTCATTAATCTGACTTTATTATTTTGCCGTATATAAAAAATTTGCTTTTGGAGTTGTATGGCAGCCAGCAGAACCGGTGCAGCTATCCCTTGAAAATTTTTGCGATTCAACGTATTATATACATTTCATTAATTATTAATATATGTTAAACCTTAAAAAATTATTGCTCTATAAGATCTCGAATAACGCAAATGAATTTCAGTTATTTAGTGCTATTGTCTATAGATATACATTAGTATTGCCATTGTCTATAGATATACATTTTAGAACACGTGCAGAATATAATTGGACACATGTATACAAAATTTTATAGTTATACCTTTATTAGCTTTTGAAATATTTAAAATAAACTCTTTGAGTTGTATGGCAGTTACCCGAACCCGTTGTTCGAATTAGTTCAATTACAATAGGGTTCGTCCTTGGCACAAAAAGAAAAATTTTGTGAAAGTTTTGTGTCGATTGCATTATTCGTTTTTGAGTTATCGTGCGATCGGCGGAGGGACGGACGGCTGGACGGACGGACGGACGGACATGTCTAAGTCAATGCAGAATTTCACGCTGAGCAAGAATATATACATATATGTCCATACCGCAGATGACTCTTTCAAGTAGTTACAAACTCTATACCAAAGTTAATATACCCTTCACGAAGTGCTGGGTATAAAAACAGAAAAACTAAAGACTTCACTCATTTTTCCAAATAAAACTGTTTTATAATTTTATCCTTTCTATATCCATAAAGTTTTCTCTAGTTATGTACTAATAATTATATATTTCGTTATAATCTTTTATTTTGTTCCAAATAAAATTGAAGAAGAAATTTAAACTTTTTCATTTAATTTTTCTGATTTTCTCTTTTTTTCTTACCCGTATCAAGTGATGTTTCCCTTTAATATCATCTAATTTGAACATTTTACACCAGTATAATGTATCGTCACCACTTGGTAATTCAACATCTTCATTACGTAACTCTAGCATCCGCACTCGATCATCTTGAAGTGGTCGTGGTTGAAATTTTTGCGTTAAATATAACGACCGAGATTCTTTGAATGCTTCTAATGGATTTGGTAAACTTCCTGCTTTAACTGCACCATGCCATGGTTCACTTTTCGAATACATAAAAATGATTCGCATTGTGTCATTCTAGAAATAAAAAATGAAAATTACAATAAAATAAATTTAGTTTTAGCAGAAGAAAAAAAATGCAAAAGAAATAACAATAAAGTATATCTGACCCAATCTATTTCTAATACTTGAAGGAACTTCCTTTACGTAATGGGGAAATGTATACAAATGTATATACATACACGATATATACGTTAGGAGCCTATGAATGAACTAGCAAAACAGCAAAAGCAAAGTTGCACAAAAGTTTAGCAACAAAACTATCAACAAAAGTCATAACAAAAAAAAAAATCCAAACTAAACAACAAAAAAAATATAACAAAACCGCAATGATTGTGTCGTTTTTAGCGGTTTTAATAACAAACAATCAAGTAAGCGCACCGATAAAATTACAAAAAGAAGACGACCTTTGCAATTTGTCCGACAACAATGATAAAAAGATTCAATTTAAGTTTTGTACATTCAAAAAATTTATAATCCTTTTATAATGATATTTAACATTTTTAAGGCTTTATGAAAAAAAAGAAAATTGTAAAAAGTTCTTATTAGCCTACCAGTCCGTGTGTCTCTTTCCAAAAACTCTACACAATCTTTAAGATACAAAGCTGAAATTTTGTACACAGACCTTTACTAGTAATTTACACCCGTTGAAGAAAATTTTTACCTATCTCTCTGTAAAAGTGAGGGACAATATCCCTTTAAATCCTAAAAATGCCATTTTGTGATTATTGATTGCATCGAAGTCAAACATTTAAATTCTGCAAACGCAATTACATGAAATACATTTTTTTTGAATCGTCGATATTTTTTATTTTTTCCAAATTTATATACATGCTAAAAGTTAACAAAAATTATCACACCATCAAAAAATATAATTATTTATAGTAACTCACTTATGTAACTAATGAATTCAACCTTAATTATGTTAATATTTCTTTCAACTTTTTTTTGCTCAATCCGGGATGCAATAATTTGATATGTACATTATACTACCCTATGCTTTATATAAACTACATTTAAATAGCTGGTCGATTGCTTTCAAAGGTAGTGCTTTCACTTATTAAAAGGAAAAATGTATCTTTACTTTTTTGATACAACTTTATTTAATCCAATTCATTATACAAGAAATTCATTATTTTATTAAAGTTTTCGTTTTTACTTTTTTCCGACCGCATTGTGTATACAATAGGTAGGTTGTACGAGTATAGTATTTCATTTTTTAAAATACTCGTAAAACACATCCTTTCTGCTTTACGATCACTTTCTGAATAATCTTTTCTTCTCTTCTTTTATTAAATTCTTGCATCTCGTTCTTTTTCAATCTCGACTTCGATACTCTTTTAGGTGACATTTTTGATTACATTGAATATGAATACTTTTCAGTACAATATTATATAATTACATTTAGCTATAATAAACTCATATGAATATTACTACATTCGGCCATCTTGATAGAACCTTCGACCCAAATGTTCTACTTGTAATCTTTCAGATATTCTAATTATTTTACAAAACAAAGTTTGTTAGTTTAGGACACCACCTAAACTTAAACGCTCTCCTTCTTTTTTTACATTTTATTTTTTCTTTTCTTTATTTATTTATTTTCTTTCTTTCTTTCTGTAAAATAATTAGTAGTTATTTTTTCTTAGTTTTTTTTTTATTTTGCTTCTTGTTCTTTCTTTAAGTCAAATAGGCAAGTATACCAAATTTCATTTTTTTTTTTATGCCCAGATAATAACTTTGCTTTTACCATGATGACTTTATTATCATCCGTTTATTCAAGTCGAACTTGACTTTTCTAAAACAATGCATAGACACTTAAATTCAAGCCATTACCTAAACTTAACCATGTCCAGCATCACCTCTTTTATCTTTATTTAATATGTAAAACACATCTTCAGTTAGGACACTACCTAAGCTGATCACATCTAGCATAAACTAAATACTTATTTAAGATTCTTTTTTTTTTTAAATCTCGACCGTATTGTGTAAACAATAGGTAGGTTATGTGATGGCAACAAATTTTGCATATCGAGTTTTCGGTGGGAACGTACTTCTCCATAGTAGGGAAGTGTAAATAAACTATTTTTAGCAACCTGTCGGTCTGTCGGTCTGTCGGTCTGTGTGTGCACGCGTGTATCTTAAGTTCGGCTGAACCGATTTTGATGAAATTTTATATGTAAGTTTGTTTCCACCATGGCACGGATCGATCAACTTTTGGTATATATCAGGCCTCGGGAACTGCACTTTTTAGCGGGCCTGTTTTACATTTTTGAACATTTTGAAGACAATATTCAACCGATTTACTTGAAATTTTATATATAAGCTCAGCTCGACCGTCCGTAAAAATTCGTATGTTTTGTAAGAAATCAGGCATCGGCAACTAGACGTTTACTACGGGCCAAATATACATTTTTGTATATATAAAGAGAAATAATCAACCGATTTCATTGAAATTTAATATATGAACTCCTCGTATTAAAACAATGAACATATAAAGTTTTTGGAAAGATCAGGGCTCGAAAACGGATTTGCGGGCCGATTTTACATTTTTCACCATTTTGAAAAAAGTATTCAACCGATTTACTTGAAATTTCATATATAAGCTTTGCTCGGCCATACGCAAAAATTCCTAACTTTTAGAAGAAATCAGGCATCAGCAACTGGGCGTTTACTACAGGTCAAATATACATTTTTGTGTATATAAAGAAAAATAATCAACCAATTTCATTGAAATTTAATATATGAATTCCTCATATTAAAGCAATGAACATATAACTTTTTTGGAAAGATCAGGGCTCGAGAACTGATTTGCGGGCCGATTTTACATTTTTCACCATATCCACAAAACAAATTGATGGAATTTCTTGAAATTTGATATTTGAGTTCTGGTTGTTACCGAAACTAACTGGCAAGCATTTCAGGGAATTCGGGTAGCACAAAGCGAAACTCTACTAAGAGCCAAATTTACATTTTTCTAAGTATGTTAACTATAAGCTTACTAATGTCCTAAAAATTGGAAAGAAGTATTTAACACACATTTTTATAATATTCTGTAACACTTTCATTTAACTAGACAATACACAATGCGGTCGGTTATGTGTTGACCACATCAGATTTTTTTTATATATAATGCATTATTTTCTTTATTCAATACACGCAATTATTTACGATATCGCTTAAAATTTTCTTTTATCTTGTATTAACATCTACTAATTTTAGTTCCTTTTATAAAAATATCTTTGTATCTATATCAATTTTTTTTTTTTTGGTTTCAAAACAAAAAGGTTTTTTCATTTTTATACTCTTATATTACATACCCAGACTATATTGTGTACACTCTACATTATACTCTAAATTATTACTATTCTATTTTTTTTTAAAAATCTATAAGTAACATTTTGAATTATTCTCAAATAAAATTTAATTTCAGATATGTATTGCTTTTCATTTCATAAAAAGAATTTAAAATTATAGCTAGCAAATTTTGAGCTCAATCATCATAATAACTTTTTTTTTAAAATATTAATTTTAAAATAAAAGAATAATTCTAGAATATTAAAGTTCAGGATTTCGTATGTATAACATTTTCAAATTCAATTATTTTGACAGTCTATATTTTTAGGCCACGGCTTCAATTGATCACCAGCTGCAGTGGTCTCCATGGAACCTTCACCACTAATTTTCCTTAATTTATAATGGAAATAAGCTTTCTTCAAAATTTTATAAGGACCCAGAAACTTCGAAATAAGTTTAGAACCAGGAACAAACTGAGATCTCTGAAGTACCACTACATCACCAATGTTATAATCTGGTCTGACTTTTCGCTTTTTATTATATAATTCGGAATTTTTATTTTGAGTTTCTTCAATTTTACTGCATTTCGTTTTATGTTGAATTTTTCTCTTAGTTCAGCCTCTATAATTTCTTTGATGCCTTCCAGGTCACTTCCTGTTCGCATTGGAGTGCCAAACAACAATTCGTATGGAGTACAGGCAATACTCCTTTGGTATGTGCTGTTGAGCGCCACCTGAACCTTTCCAACCCATTTATACCAATGACTAGGAATTTCAATAGTTAATTTTGCCAAAATTGGAATAATAATTCTGTTTATCCTTTCGACCTGGCCATTCGCTCTAGGCAAACCGGTTGGAATGAGAGTGTGCTTTATATTTGACTGTTTTGCAAATTCATCAAAGTCTGCACTAGTAAATGCTGTACCTCTACCTGATATTATTCGCCGAGGTGTGCCGAAATTTGTTATTTGCAATTGCAATTTATTAATAGCTTCTTTGGATGAAGTGGAACGGGTAGGATATAGTCAAACGTACTTAGTAAAAGCATCTACTACGACCATGGTATCCATGGGAAACTCACCTTTTGGTATTGAATGAAGGTAGCCCTCTTTTTTACCTACTTTCCTATCCACTAATATGCATTTAATTTTTTGAATCTTTGAATGAGTTCTATCATCTTTTGTACACCAAAATGAGCATATTCGTGTATATTCTTAATTATTTGTCCCTCCATATTTTTTGTCCACTAATAAGTCGACACCATATTTTTCGTAATAAAGTATGTCGTTTTTTAGAACGTAGTCATCAACTTTTTCTCCACTATTTAGCTTTGTTGTAATTAATTTTAGATAATCATCTTCTTTCTGGCTATCTTTTATTTGTTGTATCAAAATGTCTCGGGTTTCTATCAACATAATGTTTCGACTTAATGAATCGACGTGTTTCATGCAACCATTTCTCCTATGCTTTACTTCGTAAGTGAAATTAGATAATATCATCGCCCATTTGTTAACACGAGATAAAATAATTTCCTTTTTATTTACAGACTGTTTGAAAGCGATGCAGTCAGTCACAATTTTGAAATTAACTGAATTCAAATAATTTTTGAATTTTTTGACCGCTTGAATTATTGCCAGGACTTCCAACTCATAACTGGAATACCGCTGTTCAGTGTTCGATGTTTTCCGACTCCAATAATGGATCGGATGTAATTCATTTTCATCATTTTTCTGAAATAATATTGCTGCTGTTCCGAATTTCGATGCATCGGTAGGAAGTTCCAAATCTTTCCCTGGTCTGAATAAACTCAAAACAGGTTTGCAACATAAACTAGATTTTAATTTTTGAATTGCTGTTTCTTCTGTTGAACCTATTTTGAACATAATATTTTTCTTTTTTAGGTCCGCTAATGGCTTCGCTATGATGGCATAGTCTGGTATATATTTTCTAAAATATCCAGTCAAACCAAGAAAACTTTCAAGCTGTTTTAACGTTTTGATTTTTGGAAAATTTTTTACGGCTTCCACTTTTTTAAAAGAAGGCCGTATTTCACCATCTGAAATTATATATCCTAAGTACTCAATTTGCTTAGTAAGAAATACACATTTTTTCCAGTTTATTTGTAAATTATTTTCTGCCGCTAATGTTAAAACTGTTTGTAGATTAAGCATTGCTTGTTCTTCTGTTATACTGGGTATTAATATGTCGTCCATGTAAGTGATGCAAATTTTTTGTTTAATTAGCTCTTTGAAAATATATTGAATGTATCATAAGAAAATTGTGGGTGACGTACTTAAACCGAATGGAGTTTTTATAAATTCATATTGGTCATTATGTGTGATGAAGGATGTATATTTTTGACTGGATTTTTTTACTGGAACATGAAAGAAGCCGTTTTTGAGATCAATTGAAGAAAAATATTTAAAAGATGCTAACTGATCGAACTGATCTTCAATCAACGGCATCAGTTTTCGTCTGTCAAAACTAAATTTAAATTATTCGGCGACTCAGTATGTTTGCGGGGTATGTTTGAGTAATTGGAAAATAAATTATTTATTGCGTTTACATATTTTGGATTAATCGTTTTTATATTTAACTCGTCATCATTAACTGTTATATTTAATATGTTATTTTCAATTGGGTAAATTGACATCCGTGATTTATGTACAGTAATGGAAACGGTGTTAATAAATTGAGCACCTAATATTACATTATATGATATCGCATTATCGGGAACGGAATGAAAAGTTGATTCGTACAAATTTTTTTCTAATGTGAACTGTAGCTTATTGTTTTAATTTCTGAATTAGCTAACCATTTTAATTTAATATTAGAATTTTGCAATACGTGTTTAGGTTTTATTAGACGAACTTCAGATTCTTTGATTAAATTTATACTACAACCCGTGCCAACGAGAGCCTGTGCTGAATTATTATTATGAAATGTTATTATTTTTGTGAATTGGTTAGCGTTTCCAGTGAAGTTAGCCTCTTTAGGTTTTCTGCAGTTTTTCGCAATATGTCCGTATCCACCACAAGCGTAACATTTTGTCTCATTTTTAAATTTATTCTGGAATCAACACTCATTACTACGATGACCACCACGCTTGCAAATGTGACATGTAATCATTTTGTGTGCTGTCCCCCTATACGGAGCTTTATTTAAAGTAAATGATGTAGTTCTTTTATTTTGAATTATTTTGCTTGTTTTATCCATCATATTAATATTGTCAAAACATTTTACTGCAGTTAAAAGTTCGCTTATTGTTTTAAAAGAACTTACTTTTAACAAGTTTTGTAGGTTTGTATTTGTTAGTCCGTTGATTATATACCTTATTATAGCTTCTTCAGTAAAGTGTGCATTTTTTCCCATACAATTCATCACCATCACATAGTTTTGTGCAGCTTCATTCGTGTGTTGCTTTCTATTCTGCATTGTTATATGGTAGTCGGCTTCATTTCGCTCACTCTTAAAATACATATTTAGGTCTTCACAAAATTCTGCCCAGCTACCGTGAATCTTTTGTAATGAGTCAAACCATAGCTTTGCCGAACCTTTTAGTTTAAATGCGGCGCTTGCTAAGACTACTTCGTCTGTCCATTTGTACCCATTTTTCAACAAATTGATTCTTTCAATCCAAAACGTAGTAACAACTCAATTATTTCTCTATATCCGTATTTGAATGGTGTGTTGTTGTTTTGCGGTGTGTTCCATTGCCTCTCTTTTTCTAGCAAAACCCTTTCTCTCTGTTCTAATTCTCGTTCTCTGGTACTTATTTCTACTAATCTGTGTCTGAAACTATCAGCTTCCGCGTCCGTAATTCTCTGGTCATCCACACTAAACAAAATTTCATTATTATTTCTGTTACCTGGTAATTCCGTTTGGCTTTCTAATATTCTCTGGATCAATGTTGACTTTATCCCACTTGTTGGTAAAGAATTATTTTAGAGAATCACTCTTAGCTGCTTAACACTGAGTTGGCTTAAGTCTTCCATGCTTTCAAAACAGTTATAGAATTCTATACTCTACTTTGTATATCCAAAATGAAAACTTGTCTAGTAGTATGTCAATAAAATGTAAATTTTTATTGAGTTGTTTTATTCAATAATAAAGAAAATGGTTTTCAAATAAATATTTCTAAATAATGGTAACAGCAATTTAAGTCAATATATAATTTTTCAAGTTGTGCTCTCCTAATTAATTTAAACTATTTACGCATTATTTTTTTTTGTTTGAATTGTTCTAGAACTATTTCCCATACATCTACACCAATGCTTCATGTATACCTATATATGTATAGGTACACACTTGCCGTCACCAAAATTTAGATATACTCGCAATGCACATATGTATGTAAATACAATATATATGTATGTATATGTATATTGTTGAGCACGCACTAGGCAGCTGATATTTAATTGCGTCTTAATATTATTTCTCTTTTATGTTAATTTCTAAAGTTACATATGTATACCTAATTGTTTATAACTTTGTGTTTATAAAATAAGTATAATAATTTTCAGTTTTTTTTTTAGCACTTTTCCAAAAAATTTTTGAAAAAAAAGTGCTTATTAGTTTCACTCTGTCCGTCCGTCCGTCCGTCCGTCCGTCCGTCCGTCCGTCTGTCCGTCTGTCCGTGTGTCTGTTTACAAAACTTTTACACCCTTGAAGATAAAAAATGGCCTTTTTTAACTATTTGTTGCAATGAAACCATAAGCATTTTTTAAATTTTGCAAACGCATAAAGGCAGCGGCTTGCTACCCCTAGCGCGGTATACTATGGTTAAACTTTAGAAAAACAAAATGGCCGTTCAAATTTACCGTTATCTAAGGTCTTTTTTTTTTCCAGATTTTTGATGTCGTTTTTCTTCTAGACCCCAGCTTGCAGAAGCTTTAAATTTTAGGGGCTTTTAGATATTAATAAATAGTTCATTTCATTAGAAGAAAATTTTTTTCCATCTCCACCCCCTCACAAGTTATCGCCTCTTGAAATTTGTAAAATTTGAATTTTTGACACCTTATATTTCCGAAACCGCAAGCTTTTTCAAATTTCTATAAACACAAAAAGCTAACGGTAAATTCCATGAAATTAAAAAATATAATTATTTTGCTTATCTCACACAATTAACCTTTAAAATCGAGCATTATGTTAACCCCTTTTTATATTAATTTTTGCTTTATTTCAAAGACTGCATATATGCGTCATCCTAAATATATGCAATCCTAGCAACAGTTTTGTATATGAATGAAAATAATTTTAATAGTATGATAGGTATACATAGACTGTATTTAAAAGCAGAATTTTCCCTTGTTGAAGGGAAAAGTGCTATAATACAAACCATTGGTTTGACCCAACTTTATTTAATTTTGTTCTTAACAGTAAATCCCACTTCTGACACCAATGTATAGTATTTAATTTTTTAAAATAAAACACAACCTTTCTGCTTTACGATCACTTTCTGAATAATCTTTTCTTCTTTTTTTTTATTAAATTCTTGCATGTCCTTCTTTTTCAATCTCGACTTTGATACTCTTTTAGGTAACATTTTTGATTACATTCAGTATGAATACTTTTCAGTACAATATTATATAATTACATTTAGCTATAATAAACTCATATGAATATTACTACAGTTATGTATTGGCAACAAATTTTGCATATCGAGTTTTCGACGGAAATGCACTTCTCCATGGTAGGGAAGTGTAAATAAGCTATTTTTGTCTGGCTGTGTGTGCACGCGTGTATCTCAAGTTCGGCTGAACTGGTTTTAATGAAATTTTATGTGTAAGTTTATTTCGACTATGGCACGGATTGATCAACTTTTGGGATATGTCAGGCTTCGGGAACTGCACTTTTTAGTGGGCATGTTTTACATTTTCGATCATTATGAAGAATATATTCAACAGATTAACTTGAAATTTCGTATATAAGCTTTGGAAGAAATCAGGCGTCAGCAACTGTACGTTTACTACAGGCCAAATGTACATTTTTGCGTATATAAGGAGAAATCATCAATATTGAGATAGACGTGTGCA
This sequence comes from Condylostylus longicornis, assembly GCF_029603195.1. Taxonomy (NCBI): domain Eukaryota; kingdom Metazoa; phylum Arthropoda; class Insecta; order Diptera; family Dolichopodidae; genus Condylostylus; species Condylostylus longicornis. The sequence goes on from NW_026577985.1 coordinate 591,568, forward strand.
CATAGACAGACGTACCGACAGGCCGACATCTCTCTAAAATAGTTTATTTACGTTTCCTACTATAGAGAAGTGTGTTTTCACTGTAAACTCGACATGCAAAATTTTTTGAATCACAGAACCTCCCTTATTGCATGCAATGCGGTCGGTAAAAATGCAATATATGTGTTCTGCAATTGTTAAAAAGAATTCATTAGTTATTGAAATGGGAAATTTCCGCTTATTGAAATTTTTTACCTTAAAGATTACTTTTTCTTAGTAAATTGCATAAACGAGTATGAATAAAGTAAATTTTTAATTTGGAATATGTATGTTAAGAATATGAAAATAATGTGAAAAACTGGTAAAAGTCTAAAATGGCGCTTTTTTTTTCTTAATTAATTGTTAACTGTTGAACCCAATTTTCTCAAAACTGGAGGTTAACAGATAACAAAAAACACACTTATTTTAAAATTAACGCTTTTATACTCGTAAGTTACCTTTTCTTAAAACAATTATTATTTTATTTTTAAAACCAACACTAACAATATTTATTCGTTAAGAAATCTATAAAATTATTCAGGCCGTAAGTGGTCGAATAAACAACGTGCTGTAAAAGAAAAACTTCAGTACAAAGTGTTGATGAATAAATATGAAACTTTTAAATCATCTTGAAATATTAAATTTGTAAATTGCATAAATTAATTTTTAAATAATCGGAAAGTGTAAATTGTATAGAACATTACATAACTGTAATAAACATTAACAAAAAGACAATCCGTCAATTTAGAGTGGTTTAAAAATTATTATTTCATACGCACAGATAAATTTTATATTTATAAATAGCATTAATTGAAATGCATTACTAAGTTGAGTAGATGTCAGTAATAGATCAACTTCGTTTTTAAAAACTTTTCAATGAAACACAGTTCTCCACAGTAGGGAAGCGTAAATAAACTACTTTTTGAGAGATGTCAGTCTGTTAGTCTGTCCATGTGTGTACGCTTGTATCTTAAGATCGGCTGAACCGATTTTAATAAAATTTTGTATGTGTGGAATATGTCAGACATCGGGAACTGGACCTTTTTGCGGGCCGATTCATCTTGACCGAAATCATCTTGTAAATTTTTTGGGAAGATGAGGGTTCGGAAATCGAACTCGTCGCCGATATTACAATTTTTTACCATATCTACGGAACAGATTAAATGAATTTGTTGAAATATTTGATGTTCTAATTTTATCGAAGCCAACTGCGGAAATTTTCAGAAAATTCGGGTGACTCAAAGTGAAATTCTGCTAATAGCTAAATTTGTTTTGTTCTAAATATGTTAACTAATAGCTTACTGGCTTTCTTAAAATTGTAAAAAGGTGTTTAAAACGAATTTTCATAATCTTCTGTAACATTTTTACTAAACTAGACAATATACATTGTCGTTGGGTATGTGCTGATCACATCAGATTTTTTCTTGTTTTTCTTACTTGATTTTATTTTATATATTCTAAATGTATTATGAATATTTCCCTTACTAATTTTTTTAAGAATAAAATTAAATTAAAAAAAAGCATTAATATGTATTGACTGAAAATATACAGAATGTCATTTTTATGACAAGATAAAATTATGCAAATATTCGACAACATTTACTATGTACCACTAAGTAGGGTTTTCAAAAGTTGGTGAAATGCAACATTTTTTGTTTTCGCGTGCAACACAAAAAACAAAAGAACAAAAAATCGCTGAAACTCTTTTCGTACCATAAATTTTTCAAAGCTGTTATAAATCCCGTTTGTTTTAAATATAAGATTCCAGTTTCGGAAATATAGGATGCCAAAAATTCAAATTTTACAAATTTGAAGAGGCAATAACTTTAGAGGGAGTTGAGGTGGAAAATTTTGTTCTAACGAAATGAACTATTTATGAATATCTAAGAGTTATATTTCAGCGATATCAAAAATTTGAAAAAAAACGGATTTTGGATAGCGGTAATTTTTAACGGCCATTTTGTTTTTTGAAGCAGATATGGTGTGCCGCCGTAGAAGAAGCCAGCCGATACTTTTCACTGCTTGGAGATTTTAAAAATTGTTTTTGGCTTTGTTACAATAGTTATTTAAACGAGAAAAAATAGAGTTGACCGTGTCAACTCTGTGATACCCGCACGAATTGGTTATCCTATGTGCGAGTAAATATGCCACTATGGGACAGACTGTGACTTCACGTTTCCGTATTACCATATTAATTTATGCAAAATTTCAGTACAGTGTTTTCAATATTTTCTAAGATATGGCCCAACTGCTATTGAAATTGTATGGCTGTTACCACAACGAGTCAAGAAATTTCAATGATTTTTATCACACATAACAGGCCTAATAATACACTTGTTTTCATGAGATGTCTATATTATAATTCCAATTATTTCTGATATAATGCCAAATAACTTTTGACAAACACATTGGCCCTACTAATATATTCGTTTGTGTGAAATTCCAATATCACAGCTTTTATAGTTTCTGATATATAGCTTAATAACTTTTGAAGTTTTATGACAGCTATCCGAACCAGTACCTCGATCATGTCCAATATAAATAAGATTCTGATACTTACTATAAAAAATCATTTGTGAAAATTTGGTGAACTTAGCTCAAATAGTTTTTGAGCTATCGCTGGGACGGATGGACGACCGGACGGACGGATAGACGAACAGACAAAATTAAATCGACTCAGAATTCGATACCGATCAATAATATACACTTGACTCTATATGTCAGACTATTATTTCTTAGCGTTACAAACCGTAAGGCAAATTTAGTATACCCTTCGAACATACGTTTATACGGATATAAAAAGGGAATTTTTTAGACTTTTTAGAGGCTATAACTTTTTTACTTTTATAATTGAAAATTTTTTTCTATGGAAATAAATTTCTAGTAAAAATCTATGTAACGTACGCATGAAGCTCCTGCTTTCTATCTTCAAGGGTGTAGAAGTTTTGCAAATGGGACCACGGACGTACGTTCAGAGTGAAACCAATATTCAATTTTTTTCAAAATTTTTTTTTTGGAAAAATACTAAAAAGTTTAATTTATAATGGATTCTTTTTTAATGAAAATTGCAAAACGAAGATGATCTAGCTCAAGATGACAGCTCTACTGCGTATTTCAAAATTTTTGATGATAATTTCCTAAATTTGTTTAATGTTAAGCTAACTAATACATACACTTTTGTAATTAAATTTTTTTAGTTCTCAAAAGTTTTTTATGCTTTTTCATTGAGTTTCTTTTTACCGACCGTATTGTGTAAACAATAGGTAGGTTATGTGATGGCAACAAATTTTGCATATCGAGTTTTCGGTGGGAATGCACTTCTCCATAGTAGGGAGGTGTAAATAAACTATTTTTAGCAACCTGTCGGTCTGTGTGTGCAAGCGTGTATCTCAAGTTCTGCTGAACTGATTTTGATGAAATTTTATATGTAAGTTTATTTCCACCATGGCACGAATTGTTTTACATTTTTGAACATTTTGAAGAAAATATACAACCGATTTTCTTGAAATTTCATATATAAGTTTTCCTGGACCGGCCGCGAAAATTTCTGTTTTGGAAGAAATCAGGCATCAGCAACTGAACGTTTACTACGGGCCAAATATACATTTTTGTGTATATAAAGAGAAATAATTAACGATTTCATTGAAATTTAGTATTTGAATTCCTCGTATTAAAACAATGAACATATAGATTTTTTGGAAAGATCAGGGCTCGAAAACTGATTTTCGGGCTGATTTTACATTTTTTACCAGTTTGAGGAAAATATTCAACCGATTTACTTGAAATTTCATATATAAGCTTTGCTCGGCCGTCCGCAAAATATCCTAGCTTTTGGAAGAAATCAGGTATCAGCAACTGGACGTTTACTACGGGCCAAATATATATTTTTGTGTATATAAAGAGAAATAATCAACCCATTTCATTGACATTTAATATTTAAGTTCCTCGTATTAAAACAATGAACATATAAATTTTTTGAAAAGATCAGAGCTCGAAAACTGATTTGCGGGCCGATTTTACATTTTTCACCATTTTGAAGAAAATATTCAACCGATTTACTAAAAACTTCATATATAAGCTTTGCTCGACCTTACGCGAAAATTCTTAACTTTTGGAAGAAATCAGGCATCAGCAACTGGGCGTTTACTACAGGTCAAATATACATTTTTGCGCATATAAAGAGAAATAATCAACCGATTTCATTGAAATTTAATATTTAAATTCTTCGTATTGAAACAATGAACATATAATTTTTTTGAAAAGATCAGGACTCGAAAACTGATCTGCGGGCCGATTTTACATTTTTCTCCATATCTACGGACCGAATTGATGGAATTTCTTGAAATTTGATATTTGAGTTCTGGTTGTTACCGAAACTAACTGGCGAGCATTTCAGGGAATTCGGGTAGCACAGAGCGAAACTCTACTAAGAGCCAAATTTACATTTTTCTATATATAATGTCTGTATATAATTATTTAAAATTTAGTTATTACTTTAATTAAAGTCTTCGTTTTGTGCTTTACCCAGAAGAATCTGAAAATAAAGAAAATTTTTAAAGACACTTTTGAAACCGGACTTGAATCCAGGCATTGCAGTACAATGTACGTTTACCAATTAAAGAAGTAATAATATTAAAAGAAGTAATAACTATTAAGAATGATGATCACCCTAAAATTCAAATATGTCTATTTAAAAAAATTTTATTTTAATATACTGCAAATTAGGTTTCCTTCATAAAAAATGCATGGTCATTCAGAGAAATTTTAGGGATGTTGGATATGTGTCGGGTTAATATTTTTAAAATAAGAACTAACTAACAAACTTTTCAGGGAATTTGGCTGGCATAAAGTGAGCCTCTAATAAAAGATAAATTTACATTTTTCTAGGTATGTTAACTATAAGTGTACTAGCCTCCTAAGAATTTATGACAAGTATTTAAAAGGCATTCTCGTAGTCTTTTACAATATTTTAGCTCAGCTAGACATTGCATTACGGTCGGTTATGTATTAATCAAATCAGATTTTTTATTTATGTAAATCAGCATAATGCTTGCAAAGGATATAATAACATTTTATGTTAGGAGTATGTTAACTTTATATAGAACTTACTGTGTATATGATATCTGTATGTTCAGCTTCATTTCAATGTGAATTTATTTTTGCAGAGCATTACCATATTCATACTACAAATACATGATTCATTCACATTGTACAGGTGCTAGAGAAACAAACCATCAATGCATAGAGAATTGAAATTTGTATTTTTTACCGACCGTATTATGTATACAATAGGTAGATTATGTGATGCCAACAAATTTTGCATATCGAGTTTTCAATGGGAATGCACTTCTCCATAGTAGGGAAGTATGGGAAATAAACTATTTTTAGCAACCTGTCGGTCTGTCGGTCTGTGTGTGCCGGCTGAACCGATTTTGATGAAATTTTATATGCAAATTTATTTCCACCATGGCACGGTTTGATCAACTTTTGGGATATATCAGGCCTCGGGAACTGCACTTTTTAGCGGGCCTGTTTTACATTTTTGACCATTTCGAAGAAAATATTCAACCAATTTACTTGAAATTTCATATATGTATAAGCTTTGCTCAACCGTCCGCGAAAATTCCTAACTCTTGGAAGAAATTAGGCATTAGCAACTGGCCAAATATACATTTTTGTGTATATAAAGAGAAATAATCAACCGATTTTATTGAAATTTAATATTTGAATTTCTCGTATTAAAACAATGAACATATAAATTTTTTGAAAGATCAGGGCTCGAAAACTCATTTGCGGGCCGATTTTACATTTTTCACCATATCTACGGAACGTATTGATGGAATTTCTTGAAATTTAATATCTGAGTTCTGATTGTTACCGAAAATAACTGACGAGCATTTCAGAGAAATCGGGTAGGACAAAGCAAAACTCTACTAAGAACCAAATTTACATTTTTCTAGGTATGTTAACTATAAGCTTAAAAATTGGAAAGAAGTATTTAACAGACATTTTTATAATATTCTGTGACATTGTCACTTAACTGGACAATACACATTGCGGTCGGTTATATTGTAAGATTTAGAACAAAAGTTAACAATAATTGTAAACCCAAGAATATGCAAGTTTGCGGTTATTTTCGTGGCATGTTTTTCTGACCTGTCAAAAGCATTATATAAATCATCATTTCGCTCAATTGCCCGTATTTGTATAAATTGCCCAGTAAATTTGAATAGTAAATTATATTAATTTTTTCATAAATTATGGAAATAATTTTAAAATTTGAATACATTCTTAGAGAAAAAAATGTTTAATACTTTTGGTACATAATTTTGAATTTCTATCAATAGACTATTATTTCTATCATAATTCATGTTGTTTCTGTAGGTAAAAAAAGTTTCTGGAGGTAAAAAAACATTTACATGATATTCACAAATACATGACTAAACCAATTATTAAATGAAATAATAGTAATAAAAGTTCTACTCATTAAAACTTTTATAATCATTGATTAATCGTTTGTTTACTGTTTTTGTTCTTTTAATATTTTATGTCACCTACTAATACTTTTTCCCTTTTTTACCGACCGTAATAATAGTGTATACAATAGGTAGGTCATGTGATGGCAGCAAATTTTGCATATCGAGTTTTCTGTCGGAATGCACTGCTCCATGGTAGGAAAGTGTAAATAAAGAATTTTTAGCAACCAGTCGGTCGGTGTGTGCACGTGTGGATCTCAAGTTCGACTGAACCGATTTTGATGAAATTTTATATGTAAGTTTATTTCGACCATGGCACGAATTAATCAACTTTTACGATACATCAGGCCTCGGAAACTGCACTTTTTAGCAGGCCTTTTTACATTTTTGACCTTTTTGAAGAAAATAATCAACTGATTTCATTGAAATTTAATATTTAAATTCTCCGTGCTAAAACAATGAACATATAAATTTTTTGGAAAGATCAGGGCTCGGAAACTGATCTGCGGGCCGATGTTACATTTTTCAAGATATCTACGGAACGAATAAGTGGAATTTCTTGAAATTTGATATTTGAATTCTGGTTGTTACCGAAATTAATTGAGGAACATTCCAGGTAATTTGGGTAACACAAAGCGAGGCTCTGCTGAGAACCAAATCTACATTTGTCTAGGTATGTTAACTATAAGCTTACTAACGTCCTAAAAATTAGAAAGAAGTATTTAACAGACATTTTTATAAAATTCTGTAACACTTTCACTTAACTAGACAATACACATTACGGTCGGTTATGTGCTGACCACTTCAGATTTTTTTTATTAATATACCAAATAGGTTTTCGCTTTTATAGGAATTCGGAAAAGCTTCCAGTTACAAAGATAAAGATTTTACAAATTTCTAAAGATGATAACTTTGAAATGGACGGCGATAGAGGAAACTTTACTTTATTTGCAAGTTTAAATATAACAAATAAAAATATTTAAGTGAAAATTTTATTCTAGAAAAAAAGGTTTGTGGTAAAGTACATGTATGTTCATACATTTTCAGTCTTCTATGTAATAGGGTGTAAAAATTTTGAATACAAACACACGGACTATTTAAGCGAAACTAATAAGCACTTTTTAAACTGGCATTTCTCCAAGTTTTTCTTAAAAAATGCTAAAAAAAACATAATGTACGAAATTTATAAACATTTTAAAATGCTAATGGGAAACTAATTTAAATTTTCAATAAAATTAATTATAGTTGTGGCAGCTGTCAAATTAGAATAACTACGATATACATATATGTTTATTTCATTCCAAGTTTTGAGCCGCAAAATAAAAATCTACACAATATTAAATTTCGTACATAAATACATACGTAAATAAATACGTATACTTATATTCTACTGAAAAAATGTGGTTCAAACCAATTAAAAAGTCAGATTAAAATGTTATTTTTAATGAAAACAAATTACTAATTTTTGACAATTTTCTTTTTTTTTTGTACTAAATTTATTATTTCAATTAAATGTTTTTTTAGGAATACCGCCATTGTGACAAATTTTTCAACAAATTCAACCTTAATTTTTTAAATTAATATAAATTAATTGATTACTCATACGTTCACCCTACAGTAAATTATTAATCATAACAAAATATTTTTAAGACATAAGTTTATCAAGACCACCATTATTAAGAAAATATGATATCCACATGTTTTATTTACACACGCGTTTATATAATGCTACGTTTTATATCAATCGCACATAATAGAATATTCAACTTTAATAGTACTTAATAAAGAGAATTGTAATATAAAACGAGAAAAAATAGAGTTGACCGTGATACACGTACGAATTTGTTATCCTATGTGGGAGTTATGAATATCCCATAGCTGACTAGGGGACAGACTGCGACTTTAAGTTGCCATATTACCATATTAATTTATGCAAAATTTCAATACTTTTTGTGCACAAAATTTTAGTACTTCTCAATAAGAAAGAAAGAAAGAAAGAAACAGCTATTGTAGCTAATACAAGGATTCAAGAAATTTCAACAATTTTTATCACACATTTACGAGATTTCTATATTATAATTCTTTTACGAGATTTCTATATTATAATTCCAATAATTTCTGAGATAATGCCAAATAACTTTTGGAATTGTATGTCAGATATTAGAAGGAGCTAAGCAATTTCAATGACTTTTATCAAACACATTGGTCCTACTAAAATATTCGTTTTTATGAAATTTCAATACTACAGCTTTTATAGTTTCTGATATTAGTCAAATAAATTTGGAAGTTGTACGGCAGATACCCGAACTACGATTATAACCAATTTAAATAGGGTTCTGGCATTTACTGTAATAAATCGATCTCTACGATATTGTTTTTGGATTTTCTTTTGTTAAATTTGTTTTATTACTTTTAATTAAATATTAACAAAATTACTTTAAATTAAATATTGATAAAAACAATAAAAATAAAAATAAATGAAATTTATAATATAACCAGGTTTTGACAATATGATGTCTATTTTATTCTATTTAACTATAATTTGCTTTATTATAACATGAGTTATATATAGCTTCTGCGGATTTGGGATGCGAATCACACAATATGAAATTTACATGGCGAAGAAAAAGAAAATACGCAATTCTAAATAATAACTCCATAAAAACGAGTACTAAAAGTATTTTGAATTAATCTCTGAAATTGATTATAAATTGAATTTGAAATTTTTTGTTGAATAAGCAATGTTAAGTTTATAGAATGAAACACGGTTACATTTATATTAAGGATTTTAGCTAGATACCTTTTAGAATAAAACGATGATATTCTATATAAGTTCCCTGCTAATGTTGCATTGTCATACTTTTTTGTAATAAAATTTTTTTGTTTATAAAGGGGAATTTAATTTAAGCACTTTCCAGCATTTATTCGTGTAATTTTTCATGCAGTTGCTATAACTCATCGAAAATAATGAAATCGTGCAGAAGAATATGAGAACGAAAAATGTTCCAATACCAAGAAATTTAATGTAATTATAGCGAAAAATCATAAATTCACCTTGTGATTGTAAATGAAAAGTTAATCAATTTTTAGTAGAACTTTTTTAACACAAACGTTTTATTAGCTAATATAACATTGAGCAATTACATTGTCTTTGAATTAACGAATTTTCCAAAATGAATAAAGGTAAAAGCATGTCTTGGTTGTTTTCAATAAATGCATAAGTAGGTTAAAGAATTGAAGTTTTTCTTGTAAAGCGAATATGTATACTTATGTACATAAAATAAAAATTGTTATTATTGTCATTTAAATAACCTGAATATTAAAAAAAAAAACAATTTTTCAACTTATTTTTAAATTACATTTTGGTTAGTTACATAAATTTTACAAGTACGAGTATCAACGAACTTATATTTTATTACTGCTTATTCTATTTTTTTATAAAATGTAAATGTTTGACGACTCTGAAATAAAAGTTAATTAAAATTTTATTTAATTTGAAATCTTTGCGGCATTCTTTTTGTATTTGATTAGATATATATTTCAATTTATTTTATTGTGTGTAGTTATTTTTTATGTTTCTCCTTTTACGAAAAAAAATTCAATTTAAGAAATTCTTTAATTTTTTTCACATAACAGTTTAAATTACAAAATTTTTCTTTGAGGAAAAGTTTTAAAAGTGTTTTAAAAATTACCTTTGCATTTTACCGAAAGTTTAATTACTATGTTAAGTATCCTTATATTTAATAGTATTTTGAAATATTTTTATTAAGGGTAATTCAAGAACAGTTTACTATATTCAATTTGAAGAAAATTTAACTACAACAGGATCGCGAAATGATTATTTAGATACTATTTCATTTTATCATTTTATTTAAAAAAATAAATAGCTTTTATTATGAACTGAATACAGTTTTACGCTTTATTATTTAATTATATTTAAAAACGAATTTTGTTTTTGAACTTTCAAAATTTCAACCCAACTATATTTTGATGAATTTCAATTAAAAAAAAAAGATATTCAATCAACCATTATGTGTTTTCGTTAAATTTCTAGACAAAAAAGCTAAACAAAACGACGGGAAAATTACTTTTAAGATTATTACTTTAAAAAAAAGTCTGATGTGGTCAGCACATAACCGGCCGCATTGTATATCGTCTAGTTAAGTGAAAGGGTTGCAGAATATTATAAAAATATCTTTTAAATACTTCTTTCCAATTTTTAGGACATTAGTAAGCTTATAGTTGACATACCTAGAAAAATGTAAATTTGGTTCTTAGTAGAGTTTCGCTTTGTGCTACCCGAATTCCCAGAAATGCTCGCCAGTTAACCAGAACTCAAATATTAAATTTCAAGAAATTCCATCAATTCGTTCCGCGGATATGGTGAAAATGTAAAATCGGCCCGCAAATCAGTTTTCGAGCCCTGATCTGTCCAAAAAATTTATATGTTCATTGTTTTAATACGAGGAATTCATATATTAAATTTCAATGAAATCGGTTGATTATTTCTCTTTATATACGCAAAAGTGTATGTTTGGCCCGTAGTAAACGTCTAATTTTCGTTGACTGATCTTTCCAAAAAATTTAAATGTTCATTGGTTTAATACGAGGAATTCAAGTATTAAATTTCAATGAAATCGGTCAATTATTTCTCTTTATATACCCAAAAATGTATATTTGGCCCGTAGTAAACGTCCAGTTGCTGATGCCTGATTTCTTCCAAAAGCAAGGAATTTTTGCGGACGGTCGAGGAAAGCTTATATATGAAATTTCAAGTAAATCGGTTGAATACTTTCTTCAAAATGTTCAAATATGTAAAACAGGCCCGCTAAAAAGTGCAGTTCCCGAGGCCTGATATATCCCAAAAGTTGATCAATCCGTGCCATGGTGGAAATAAACTTACATATAAAATTTCATCAAAATCGGTTCAGCAGAACTTGATACACGAGTACACACACAGACCGACAGACCGACAGACCGACAGACCGAGAGGTTGCTAAAAATAGTTTAGTTACACTTCCCTACTATGGAGAAGTGCATTCCCACCGAAAACTCGATATGCAAAATTTGTTGCCATCACATGACCTACCTATTGTTTACACAATACGGTCGGTAAAAATACAATTTTTCAAATATACTTTGCTTTACGATTTTGTCCGGACAGAAATGTCCCAAAAACTAAACAATATGGAAAAAATTTAAAAATCTCATTTTTCAAAAACTACATAATATTTTTAAAAGGATTTTTATAAGAGAACAAAGCTCATTTATTAAATAAAATTTATTGAAATGAAAAGGCTCAGAAATAATCATTAGCGCAGAAAACTGCTTAACGAAAATTTTTCTTTAACTCTTAATATCTTTTTTTCCTTATTTTTTCGACAAACAACGAGTTATCCAAATCAGAAGTGGCTGTAAAAAATCAAAAACATAGAAATTTTTATGTGTCAGATATGTAGGTATACCTTATGTAGGAGCATCAAAATTAATCTAACTTTTATTAAAATAAGCGGGATTATGTAACTTCAGATATATTTTTAATTTTACTATGAAAATTTGCTAGGCTGTCAAATATAAATAATTATTATAAGCTATTTAATATACTAATGAAAAAATAAACTTATTAAGTTGTTATGGTGAAGTTTTCTGCTTTAAATTTAATGAACCGCCGAATAATCTTGTTATTTAACTGCCATTTATTTGAAATATTGTCTTGTATTAAAATGTGCTTTTAAATTGTCTTATATAAAATTTTACCTTGCATTTTGTGCGAATAGAAGTCCAGAGTGATTATATGTGTTTTTAAAATGGCTTGCCATAAAATCTTATACCACAGAAATATTAAAGCACATTTTAGAATGTCAATAATTTTTTGTTGAAGAATTTTATTATCGAAATAAGTTGAAACTTTATGTTTAAGTTAGATTTCACTTACAGTTCTAAAAAGTATTTACAGTTTAAGTAGAGGTTTGCTATGTAAAAGAAGAAAATTACTACTTGCATAATATTCCTTGTTTGTCCTGGATTGGTATTATTTTTTCCAAATCTATGCAAACTTTTTTAGGATAACAACAATTTTTATTGTAGCACATTGAATGAAACGTGTCGAAGTAACAAAATATTTTATTATTTTATTATAAAACAATATTTCCTCTTATATTCCTTTACTCTTTTTCTATTTATGTTCAAAACTAATGTTGGAAATTTATAACATTTTAATGTAAAAAATGTAAAGGAGTACTTATGGAAATTTTTCTTTTATTTTCGCATGATATCTCAAGCTCAACTTTCTAAAAGTGAAAATTAATTTCAATAAATTTTTTTTTCGTTTCTTTGAACAGTGATTAAATGCTACGAAATAACGCGATTGTAAAACTTTCGTAGATTTTGCTGTTATTGTTGCTATTTGCTTTGTTTTGAAGAAGAAATTGCGCAATGAGCCTGCAGTTCTTGTTATCCTTTTAAGTAATATTTCTTTGATTTACTCAAGATTCAGCTATTTTAAGAGCATAATAATGAACGAATTTCTCCCTACAATCAAAGCATAGCAAAAGTTGTTGTTTTTTTATTATATTGCGTCTTTTGCTTCTTTTTAATATCCTCCTTGCATGTTTCCGTAGTGTTTTTAAAAAATTACATGCATTTGTAAATGTTTTTCTTCTTTTTTTGTACCTGTGTTCACATCTTTAGAACATGAATACGGTAAAAAATTAGAAGAATTTTAGTTTTACGGCAGAATCAGATATAAATTTTTCTTTTACATACTATTTTTTTCTTTTCAGTACAACCAAAACTGTTAATATACAAAAATAATTAATTAGCAGAAAAATGAATAAAATAAAAGAAAAAACGTTCTAATGAGAGAAATTATAGCGAATATCTTTATGTACATACTAAAACTCCATATCGGTTATGATACCCATACAAACTAAACGTGCTTTACAATATCAATTTTCTATGGTATTCAAAAAAATCGAATGTGATCAGCACATAATCGACTGCAATGTGTATTGCCGAATTTAGTGAAAGTGTTACAGCCGATTATGAAAATATCTTTTGAGCACTTCCTTTCAATTTTAAGGGAGTTAGCAAGCTTTTACTTAAATTATAGATAAAAAAGTATAAATTTGGCTCTTAGAAAAATTTCGCTTTGTGCCACCCGAGTACACTGAAAAGTTCATCAATTAGTTTCGGTAACAACCAGAATTCAAATATCAAGAAATTCCATCAATCCCTACAGAACGGATTATAGTAAAAAATGACATATAGTCAAAAATGTAAAATCGGCGCTCAGTTCGGTTTTCGAACCCTGATCTTTTTAAAAATTTATAGATTTTATTATTATGACATTGGTTTATCATTTTTCTGTAACAAGCAAAAATGAAAGCAAAGAGTCTAATATATCCTAAAAATTTGACCGATCCGTGACCATATAAAATTCTCACCGAAAATTGAACATTTGAAATTCGGTGACATTATATAATCTCCCTTATTGTATGAAAAGCAGTCGGTAATAATGGTACAATTCCATAGTAATGTTTGTGTAATCTCCAACGAGTACGATAATAATGCTGGTCGGTGTAGAAAGTAATTTTAAAATTTTCGTTATTGATTACAAAAATATTAATGGGGTTTTAGAATCATATGCCTATTATAAAAGACTTCAAGAGTAGCACAACAAGTACTATTTTAAATTTGAATATAAATATCCAAGTATTTCGCAAATTTCATGTATTTCATCAAAGATATCAAAAAGAAGGTTTACTTCAATGCCTGTAATAAGTTTTTTCTAGCACTTAAATGAGAGAAGTCTTGAATTTCTGAAATATCTACGATTCTGAAATTGTTGCAATGAATTTTATTCCTAAGTAATATGTTTTAAAAGTTCGTTTTAGAAAATCTTTTAATTACCGAAACTATCTTAAAAATAAAAGCAAAAACATATTTAAAGCTTAAGAAAGAAGATGCTATATTGCACTAATGCTATTCTATGCATAATAGTATGTACATATATGTATATATATATTTAAAAATCTACATATGTGCAACTTTTAATAGTTTCAATCATTTGAATTCTTTTCAATCTTTTTAATTCGGTTAATATTGTTAGAGTTTAAAATGTTACGAAAAGTAAAGAAATTTTTCGTTAAATTTTAATCTGCTTTTGCAGTTTCATAAATATAAAATGTATAAAAGTAGAAGAATGTATTAAAGTAAAATTTGGTACCTAAAAATTTTATTAAAGATGGAAAAATTAATTTTTAACTATGGAATAAAAACAAATTTGGAAATTATATAACATCGTCTTCTAAATTTTGGCACAATATGCATACTAGCAGTGTGAAAAATTTTAAGGTATTTTCCTCGTCGAAACATTAGAAACTAATTTTATCAAATTATTTTAGCATTTTAATATTCCAAAATATCCAAAAGCATGCAATATAATTATACTGAATACCAATACGTTCGAAAACATTGAGACAAAGTTCACACATCTGTGTGTACACCACACTACATAAATGATTAATTTAATGTAATGAAAATTTATATCCATATATCGGTGCAGTAATAGTATTTTAAGTTGATTTGAAATGATCTTGAATTTTACATCACAAAATATAAAAATCTTGCGGCGCTGTACGCCTTATAGCTTTGTTTTAGCATCTGTACAATGTTCATGAACAGTGTGTTTGTAAAGAAGCTCAGCAGTATACTGAAGTTAGGTGTAAGACTTACCGTTTTCAGGTAATAGCTGCTCAAACACATAATTTTGAATTGAAAAATTAAAAATTTTTCAAAAACGCTTAATATCTCAAAGAACCTCGTTATCTTTTTCTTCTCGATACGCTACATTTACTTCTACAACTTTGCTATACAAAACTTTCATGACTTGCGTTTGCAGGCAATATGATAATTTTTGTAATTAACAAAAAGTTTCCGAACACAACTTTGCTGCAGCTTTGTCCAAGTTACCCTCGCTCCCTCGCCACCCATACGATTTTGTTTCTGAAAAACTCCAATGAATCACCTTCTGAGAACTTCAACACTTGGACCGAACCACCTTGTATTTATTTGAAATGTTAAAAAATTGTGCATTTTTAACCTCGACACGTACATATACATGCATATGTACATATATTACGCATAGAATGTTTGTTTTTTTTTTTTTTGGGAATGGTATTTTTGGCGAAAGTTCTGTAAAATTTTTTGACTGCTTAAATTTGTGAACAAGAAAAAAAAGTAAAAAATATTCACTCTGCTTTCATCTTTAAGTATGGGGATCTTCGGAATTGCATTTATAAATTGTATCATCTTTTGAAATATCAAAAAAAAATTTGACGATGTGTTATGTTCAGAATTTATTTGATGCTATGTCTGAAACATTGTTAGCACTGAAATATTTGTCAAATTGTGTTTCGAAAATTTAATTTTTTTATATGTTTTTTAATTAAAATAAATTGAAAAAAAATTGCCTTATTAAAGTAAGCAATGGAATCAAATAATACAATGCATCAGATTTTTAAGTTTTTATATGTAAATTAATACTGTGTTCAAAAAGAAAGGATACATTGTATTAAAATTTAAATTTAAATTTTATTTTTTGCCGATTTTGACAAAATCGTACAACTTTATACTCGTATCACATGTACTACATACGTATGAATCATTCACGAATTATATTTCCTTTCTGATTTTGTTTAACTTGTAGAAAATTTCAAATTACCTATTAAATTAAGAATCAATAATATGCAATGATTTTTATGGCGTTGCAGGCTTATTCAATTTGTGAGCAAAACCTGTAAACGATTTATACGATACGATTTTACCATGGATAGCCAGCGCTCATATACATATTTCTTATTAAATAGAATGAAGTTAACATAAAGCACACTCCCATATAGCGCAGTGTACTTTCACGTCAAGTGCACAATGTCAAATTTTATGTTTTAGCAAAATTTTAGCATTACCATAGTGTATTGTTTTCAATGCAACCAGATGGCAGGCTACCTTAACTTATAATTTTCGTTTTCGTAAAAGGGAAAAATATTTAAATTTAGATTTTTTGCGAATATTACGAAGAAGATCATGAAGTTCGCCAGTAAAGCAATTTTTATAAATGTTAAAAATATTAATTAAAAAAGAATTATATGTATATATATATATATATATTTCATAAATTATAATATATGTATATATTTCATAAATTATGTGTATACAATGGATAGGTTTTGTTGAAACAAATTTTGCGTATCGGGCTTTGAAAAATGCTTATGGTTTCACTGCACTAAATAGTTAAAAAATGGCATTTTTAGGGTTTTAGGGAGTATAATTTCTAGAGGGGGGAGATAGGTAAAAATTTTGTTCTACGGAAATAAGTTTCTAATAAAGATCTATGTAATTATTTAATTTCAGCTTTCTATATTCAAAGGTGTAGAAGTTTTGTAAACAAAAAAAGTGTCCACGGAAGAACGGACGGACAGAGTGAAACTAATAAGCACTTTTTTTCAAAAATTTTTTAGAAAAGTGCTAAAAAAGGCTATTTTAAGGGTTTTTCGGGGGTATAACTTTTAGAGGGTGAGAGATAGGTAGAAATTTTGTTCTACGGAAATAAGTTTCTAATAAAGATCTATGTAATTATTTAATTTCAGCTTTCTATATTCAAAGGTGTAGAAGTTTTGTAAACAAAGACAATGTCCACGGACGGACGGACGGACGGACTGACTGATTGACGGACGGACGGACGGACAGGGTGAAACTAACAAGCGCTTTTTTTCAAAAATATTTTGGAAAAGTGCTAAAAATAAGTGTCATATATAAGCTTCATTGGAAGAAATCAGGAACCTTCAAACTTTTGCAAGAAATCAGGTGTCAGCAACTGCAGGTTTACTACGGACCAAATATACATTTTTCCGTATATAAAGAGAAATAATCAATCGGTTTATTTGAAATTTAATATTTAAATTCGAAGTGTTAAAACAATAAATCTATAAATAAACTATCAGGGCTCGGAAACTGATCTAGGGGTCGATTTTACATTTTTTACCATATCTACGGAACGAATTGATGGAATTTCTTGAAATTTGATATTTGAGTTCTGATTATTACCGAAGCTAACTGGTGAACATTTCATCAGGGTATTTTCAATTTGGGTAGCACAAAGCAAAACTCTACTAAGAGCCAAATTTACATTTTTCTAGGTATGTTAATTAAAAGCCTACTAATGCCCTAAAAATTGGAAAAAAGTATTTAACAGGCATATTCTGTAACACTTTCACTTAATTAGACAATACACATTACTAGACAATACACTAGACATCAGATTTTCTAAAATGTCTTTTAATCACATTTCTTGCAGTTTAAATATTTTGCTTTGAACATCTTTGAAGTTGTCTATTGTTTTATACATATTTAATATCTCCAATTAAAAATTTACCTATTAAAAGATTTAGTTTGCAAATATTATAAAAACATTTATCAAGGATAAATGAACACAAAACTATATCAATGAGTTCTTACACATTTTATAAAAATGAGAAGCTTATTAGATTCTGTAATTCTCCTTACAGATAACTCATAACTGTACTGGAAGATGCAAAAATAATTTCTTTGTAGTAAATACTTGTTTGTTCTGTTTACTAATTGGGAAAAAATCGCAACAACAATTCGTTTAAAGCAGGTATGTTTTAAACATTTTGTGATGCTAGTATTTCCTAAACAACTATACTCTGATGTAACTGTAATCAATGAAATTTAAAAATTCAATGAGTGTGTTTTATTACGCCAGCTTTTGATTAAAAATTATAGTATTTTTGATGTTTATTGCGAATCATACACAGTGAATTTCAATGTTTTCAAAATGCATTTGCCCTTGTTTTTAATATATCACAAAATAACTATAGTGTAAACTCGCAGTGACAAGTAGTAAATAGCTAGTAAAGAACTTAAGAAAATGAAGTTGTAAATTTGAATTTATTATTATAATTAGTATGGGGAGAATTTGTTGTGTAAAAGGATGCAATATAATCACATTTAGTTTGATAAAAATAATAGCATCTATTATTTTTTAATTATTTTTTAATAGTTATTTATATAAAAATTAGACTTTATCATGAAGGAAAACATTAAATAAACCTTAGATTTATGAAAAAAATATTCGCCAAAATTTAACAAAAACTAACAACTTTTTTTTTTGCCAAAAATTTTGTGTAATACACATAATCAATAATATACTGAAGTATTAAGTAAACATAATTTGTTTTATGTAAAATGCTAAACTCTAATACATTCATATGCCCACACATACATATATTTGAATACAGTTATTATTTTGTTTTTGTCTAAACTTTTTCTTTATTTGAAAAATTACATTCATATGTACATATATATATTTGAATACAATTATTATTTTGTTTTTGCCTAAACCTTTTCTTTATTTCAAAAATTTAATTTTATATGTTTACCCACAGTTTTAAAAAAATAAGTAAACATTCATAATTATGTATGTTTGTACTTAAAATTTTATTTCTAATTGTTCGAACGAAAAATTTTAAATGTTCAATTCTAATACATTCATATGTACATACATATACATATTTGAATAACAATATTACTTTGTTTATGCCTAAAACTTTTTATTTGAAAAATTTATTTCTGTATGTTTACCCCATGATTTAATAATTATGTGTTTAAAATTTATTTCTATATGCCAAACCACAGTTTTAAATATTATTGAATTCTACAGGAAGCTTAAAAAAAATTAGTTAGGAAGCTTTATAAAAAAATATACAAACATGCTTATGTACTTAAAATTTTTGCGAGTTTCAACTATTACAACAATTTTTTTTTTTTTATTTTTCTTAAACTTTTATAATAATATTTATCTGTTATATATTAAAACAAGTAAAAACATTTCACTCGGTATAAACCGATTGAATTATACCCTGCACCTTTTGTTATTGTACAGCAATTACTCGAACCTGAGAAATCAGTCTATAGAAACTTCACGGATATGTCTCACCTATAATTGGACATCCGACTACCATGTTTCATAAATCTGACTTTATAATTTTTACAAATATTTAAAATTAGCTTTTGGAGTTGTATGGCACGTACCTGAACCTGTCAAGCAATTTCATCAAAACTTCACAAATATATCTGATCTATAAACGGACACACAACTGCCAAGTTCCATGAATCTGACTTTATTATTTTTCTAAATATTAAGAATAAGTTTTTAGACTTGTATGGGAGCTACTCCAACCTGCCAAGCAATTCCACCAAAACTTCAGAAATATATCTGACCTATAACTCGACACACAACTGCCAAGTTTCATGAATCTGACTTTATTATTTTTCCAAATATTTAAAATAAGCTTTTGAAGTTGTATGGCAAGTACCCGAACCTGTCAAGCAATTCCATCAAAACTTCAGAAATATGTCTGACCTATAATTGGACACATGACTGCCAAAGCTCATGAATCTGACTTTATTATTTTTCCAAATATTTAAAATAAGCTTTTAGACTTGTATGGGAGCTACTCGAACCTATCAAGCAATTCCACAAAAACTTCAGAAATATATCTGACCTATAACTCGACACACAACTGCCAAGTTTCATGAATCTGACTATATTATTTTCCCAAATATTTAAAATTAGCTTCTGGAGTTGTATGGCAGGTACCCGAACCTGTCAAGCAATTCCTCTAAAACTTCAGAAATATATTTGGCCTATAATTGGACACATAACTGCCAAGTTTCATGAATCTAACTTCATTATTTTTCCGAATATAAAAAATTTGCTGTTGGAGTTATATGGCAGCCACCCGAACCGGTGCAGCTATCCCATTATAATTTTTAGAGCATGTGTAGAATATAACTGGACACATGTATACAAAATTTTATATTTATAGCTTTATTAGTTTTTGAAATATTTAAAATAAACTCTTTGAGTTGTATGGCAGCTACCCGAACCGAAAACTTGTGAAAGTTTGGTGTCGATTGCATTATTCGTTTTTGAGTTATCGTGCGATCGGACGGACGGACGGACGGACAGACGGACATGCCTAAATCGACGCAGAATTTTACGCTGAGCAAGAATATATATATGTGTCCATACCGCAGATGACTCCTTCAAGTAGTTACAAACTCCATACCAAAGTTAATATACCCTTCACGAAGTGCAGGGTATAAAAAAATAAAGCAAAAAATTCAAACAAAATTCAATAAAAAAAAATTTAAAATAATCCAAAAAAAAAGAAAAATACCACAATATCCCGGTAAGCACCGACCTAATTCTGGTTACAAGACTACCACGCTACCCACCAGGTTACGCAGTACCTTGAATTTTGAACTATTCAAAAAACATCCTATTTTATCCTATTTTATAATATACATATATACAGCTACTTCTCAGGTGTCAAAAAGTACCGGCATTTCTAAAAGGGTTAGAGACATGGGACAAAAGGTATTATATAGGGTTTTGCCTCTAGGGTCCCAAAGAAAGCAAGAATTCCATCCACCCTCGCCCTTCACCTCCTCGCAAAATGGGACTACATCTTGCAGTGGTAACTTTTAATTACTTTTGGTGGTATGTTGTATGTAAATTCATATTTGGAAGTGTGAGTTATAACAATAAAATTGGGTCAAACCAATGTTTTGTATTGTAGAACTTTTCCCTTCAACAAATGAAAATTCTGCTTTTAAATACAGGCTATGTATATCTACCACACTACGAGTATTAAAAATGTTTTCATTCGTAAACGATACTATTTCTAGGATTGCATATATTTAGAATGAACGATTTATGCATTCTTTGAAATAAAGAAAAAATTAGGATAAAGTGGGATTAACATAATGCTCGATTTTAAGGGTTAATTTTATGAGTTAAGAAAAATAGTTTTATTTTTTAATGTCATGGAATTTACCGTTAGCTTTTTGCGTTTGTAGAAATTTAAAAAAGCTTACTGTTTCGGAAATATAAGGTGTCAAAAATTCAAATCTTACAAATTTCAATAGGCGATAACTTGAGAGCGGGTGGAGATGGAAAAAAAATTTCTTCTAGCAAAAAAAAATTGTCAATGTCTAAAAGCCCCTAAAATTTCAAGATCCTACTGGCTGGGGTCTAGAAGAAAAACGAAATCAAAAATTTGGACAAAAATGACTTTAGATACGGTAAATTTGAGCGGCCATTTTGTTTTTCCAAAAGTTTAACTGTAGTATACCGCGCTAGGGGAAGCAAGCCACTGCCTTTCTGCGTTTGCAAAATTTCAAAAATGCTTATGGTTTCATTGCAACAAATAGTTAAAAATGGCCATTTTTAGGGTTTTGGTGGGATGTAACTTCTAGAGAGGGGGAGTTAGGTAAAATTTTGTTTTACGAAATAAGTTTTTAGTAAAGATCTATGTACATATTAAATTTCAGCTTTCTATCTTCAAGGGTGTAAAAGTTTTGTAAAAAAAAAGTGTCCACGGACGGACAGAGTGAAACCAATAAGCACTTTTTTTTCAAAAAGTTTTGGAAAAGTGCTAAAAAGTGAACACTTTCTTAAGAAAATTGTAAAGATTAAAATGTAAAATTGTAAAGATAGAACGCAAATTGCGAATCAAATCTGCAGATGCACGATTTGCTGCGAAATCTATTAGTAAGCAAAACATAAGTGTACATTAAATTTCTTGACTATATATTTTTAGGACAAAATTTTATAAGAAAATGTTAATCTATTGCATTATACTTTTTTCAAATTTTCTTTTAAAGGGAATTTTCAAAAAAATATTTAGAACGGAAACTTGTTGATATTGATTTGTAAGGATAAAGCTTTTTTAATTTCATTTTAAAAAAATAAAATTTTCAATGAAAAAGAAATCTGGCAAATGGCATTTTTTAGGGTTCGAACCTGAGAGTTTTTGCATAGAAATCGTATGCTATATGCATTAACCTATATGGTATTAGTCATATCATGTATTATTAAATCTAAAAACATACATGCATGCATTTTAGTAGCGAATTATTTTATCCGCATGCAGTAATCAATCGCTTAAAGTGCTTACTACCAAAGGCAATATATGATTTTATGCGACATAACTTAAAGCGAGGTTCTTAAAAATAAATTACTCAAAAGATATTATATCTGAAAGGAACTAATTATTTGATTAATTATGCAGTTTTTTGTAATTATTTTTAAGAACTTTTCTTATTTTAAGTTTTATCTATTATTTATTAGGAAGAAAACGTACATATATGCATAAGTATTACGGGTGTGTTTTTCTACAAAAAAAGTAAACTTGAAATATCTTACACAGAATGGAACACAATTTCAAAACTACAGACGTAATACTTTCAAAGCTTGCAATGCAAGCACACACGACTAGTTTATTATAGGAATATACTAAATACTATTAAGTATATTCGTATCGCACTAATTCGCGAATCGCACTAATTTCAAATATTTTGAAAACAATTCTAAAAGACATCGTAGAGTAACAGGTGTAAAGATCACAGGTGTAATCCTACAATTTAGAGAAACTTAGTATATCCATAAGTAAAAGAGCTATACATATATAAAATATTAAGTTTGTTTTTCTCCGTAGACATCAAATTTACCTCTGCGTTACTTACTTATTCGTATGTTCAGCAATGATAAAGGTATTATTATTTTCACCATTTTTGGCATTTTGAACGTGCTCACCGACAATATATTGAGACTCAACGTGTACGTATACGAATGTAGGGACATTACGAGTAGTAGTTTATTTAATGAGTGAAGGAAAATTAAAATTTAGTTAACTTGCAAAATATAAAAAATTCTATAATAAAAAGTTCTATATAAACTTCACATAATAGCTAACATAACGTTAACATAACATAAAAAAAATGATATGATCAACATATCATGACCGACCGCAGGGTATTGTTTGGTTTAGCTAAAATGTTGCATGAGACTGCGAAAATGCCTTTTAAATAATTCTCACAAATTTTAGGGAGGCTGGTACGCTTTTAGTTAACATACCTAGAAAAATATATTTTTAGCACTTATCAGTGACTCATTTTGTGCTAACCATTTGGTCCCTGAAAAAGTTCCCAGTTAGTTTTGGTAGCAAACAGAACTCAAACTTTTAATTTTAAGAGTTTCGTTGTATATCAATTACTCGAACATGTGAAACCATTGTATAGAAACTTCACGAATATGTCTGACCTGTAATTGGACACACGACTGCCAAGTTTCACGAATCTGACTTTATTATTTTTCCAAATATTTAAAATAAGCTTTTAAACTTGTATGGGAGCTACTCAAACGTGTCAAGTAATTCAACCAAAACTTCAGGAATATATCTGACCTATAATTAGACACATGACTGCCAAGTCTGGTGAACCTGACTTTATTATTTTTCCGAATATAAAAAATTTGCTTCTAAAGTTGTATGGCAGCCACCCGAACCAGTGCAGCTATCTCACTAAAATTGTTAGAGAATATAATTAGACACATATACACAAAATTTTATAGTTATACCTTGATTAGTTTTTAAAATATTTAAAATGAACTCTTTGAGGTGTATGGCAGCTACCCGAACCCGTTCTCCGAATTGGTCCAATAACAATAGGGTTCGTCCTTGGCACAAAAAAAACAATTTGTGAAAGTTTGGTGTCGATTTCATTATTCGTTTTTGAGTTATCGTGCGATCGGACGAACGGGCGGACGGACGGACATGTCTAAATCAACGAAGAATTTGACGCTGAGCAAGAATATATATTATATATGTCCATACCACAGATGACTTGATGGAGAGAAAGAGAGTTACAAACTCCATACCAAAGTAAATATACCCTTCACGAAGTGCAGCGTATAACAAGTGCTCCTAAGCTAGTAGAAATAGTAAAGACTCAACTTTCAATGTGTAAGACCAAAAACAGTTCAATAGGCTATTAGAAATCGTGGTTACAATTGTAGAGTTGCGAGAAAAAACCTTCTCAAAATAAGAAAAACAGAATGAAGCGCCTAGAATTAGCAAACCAGCACAAAAACAAGATTTTAAGTTTTAAAAGCACGTAATTTTTACCAACAAAAGTAAATTTAATGTTTTTGGCTCTGATAGCAGACAAATTGTTTGGAGAAAACTTAATTCAGAACTTTTACCTATAAATTTATAAACAACTGTAAAGCATGGCGGAGGTTCAGTGATGGTGTGGGGGTATTTTTAATACCTGGTATAGGAAATTTTGCTATAATAGAAGGTTATTATGATCCAAGATAAATATATTGTTTTCTTAAAGATAAATTTATAAGAAAGTGCTGAGCGCTTGTAAATCCAAGGAAACTTCAAATTTTATTTAGATAATGATCCAAAGCACACTGCTTATAAAATCCGATCACAGTTACTTTATAAGTCTCCGAAAGTTGTACAGACACCTCTCCAATCTCCGGATATTAATCCGATTAAAAATTTATGGGAAGAATTAGACAACCGAGTTCGAAAACATCAAATGACAGGCTCAAACATGTTAAAACCCAATTGGTGATAGAATGGGCTTAAATTTCGGCGGAGATCACAAGAAAATCTGATGTGCTCAGCACATAATCGACTGCAATGTGTATTGTCTAGTTAAGTGAAAGAGTTACAGAGTATTATAAAAACGTCTGTTAAATACTTCTTTCCAATTTTTAGGGCATTAGTAAGCTTATAGTTAAGAAAAATGTAAATTTGGCTCTTAGTAGAGTTTCGCTTTGTGCTACCCGAATTCCCTGAAATGTCAGTTAGTTTCGGTAACAACCAGAACCCAAATATCAAATTTAAAGAAATTCCGTCAATTCGGTCCGTAGATATGGTAAAAGATGTAAAATCGGCTCGCAGATAAGTTTTCGAGTCCCGATCTTTCCAAAATAAAGAATTCTTAATATAGCTCTACAAGAATCTTATGAGATAAAAATTATTACTTGGGAAAGCTTATACTCGTACATATATAAAATTTCAGCCTTTGTTTGCCTAGGAATCAAATTTATCTCTGCGTTACTTATAGTTGCTTTATTTATTCATATGTTCAGCAACGATTCAACGCATATAGATTTTCTTATGTTCACCGTTTTTGGCATTTTAGATTTGCTCACTGGTAATACATTGAGACTCAAGGTGTTGAGTGCATGTACATTAGTAATTTATTTAATAAAGGAAGGAAAATTAAAACTGAGATAAGGCTGGCTCGCAAAGTATAAAAAATTACATCCATATACCCGCAGTGCTCAGTATAGTAAATCAATAAGTAATGATTTGGAATGAACATGCACTTAAGTTTCAAAACAAAAATACAAAGTTCACCTTACTATGTATTGTCGGTTCGCTCTAGTACTAGTACAATGTGCATGAATCACATCTTAATTATGACTAATTTGGTAATGCTCTGCAAGAATAAATTTATACTAAAATGAAGCTAAACATGCAGATATAATATACACATTAGGTTCTACATAAACTTAACATAATAAGTTATTAACTAACATAATAAGTTATAACACTTTGTGCAAGCAATTATATCAACAAAATTACATCAAAATAATTTGATATGAATACATGAATGTAAGATATTGTCTCGTTTAGTTAAAATGTTGCATGAGACTTCGAAAATGCCTTTTAAATACTCCTCACAAATTTTAGGGAGGCTAAATATGATAACAAATCCCCTTGTTCGGTTTCCGAGCCTTGACATTTCAAAAATGTAAACTTGGCCTGTATTTTTTGTTTTATTTACATGATATTTACATTATATCAGAAGTGTCGATCACCGCGGCTGTAAACAAATTGAACCCTAATTATTATATGTACGCATTTACATGTATATTATTTTTTTATTATAACATAATACCTATAAATACATAAAAACTTTTTTGGCTATTTACGTTTATGAGTAAAATAAAACTTTTTTGAGTGTTACTCTATTTCATATGGGTCATATGATTCATGCACGAATTATATTTCTTTGCCGATTTTATTCATTTGCAGAAAATTATTAAGAAAAAAGTAATACATATTAAGAATAAATTATACAGAAACAAATGTTATCGCCTCTGCGCTGCCTAACAGGCTTGTTAACTTATGAGAATATAAACATAGCACAAAAATAAAAAAGTTCTGCAACAAATTTGTATACAACTTATAATATGATATACATACCTAAAATGTTGGCAGAATTCAGACGTATTTTTTTTTGTTTTTTTCGTTTTCTTTTTTTATGTTTTTCTCTCGAAGATAAAAATTACAAGCGAAAATACTCGATGGTTGCACCATCGGATTTGGCTTGTATAATAATATAATATAGATTGTGATAAATTGTCAAAAAGTTATGTTTGGTTTAAATTGTGCTATTTGAGACTGTAAAGAAAAAAATTTTACGTTTTTTCTTGACAGTATCAAAATTTTTTAATCTTCAATAATATTTATGTCATTTATTCATATTTACACGCAACAGCTCCCTTTTATGCAAAAAATAAAAAAAATGCAAAAATTAACAGTAACAACTTCTTTTGTTAAAAGGCACATTTAAATGTACAAGAATACTATTGTCATAAGGGCTCCTTTTGACATATTTAAAAAAAACTTTGAAAACAAATATTATACATATATCTCCATGAATCCGTATATTCGTCTGTTGTTATGATTTTACACCATTGAGGATGAATAAAATCAAACTTTATACTCATAATTAGATCTTAGAAACATTATTTTTCTTTTAAACTTTTTACGTATTTTTCCTCTTTTAGCTATTCAAAATTATAAATCTCCTATAGCAATTCAAAATTGTGAAAATAGAAGTTTTGGCTAGTTACCGTGTCTAACTTAAAAGCAATTTGTAATTAAACGCTAAAGGATAAAGACTTATTTCCCCCACCTTCAAAATTATAAACAGAATTTGTCGAGTTGGTTATCAATTTTACGATTGTCCGAAATTGACATATTTTTATATAAGTAATTTATATAAATAATATCTCCACTGCTTCTTCACAATTTGCATAGGATCATTTCTCGATATTGAACTGTTCATCTTACATTCATGGACAACATTTTATTATAGCAACAGGCTTACTTCAATACAATAGCTTAAACGTAAAGCTAATGGTATACATGAAAGTGTTAGACTAAAATTCTTTAAGAGAAATGTGCTTTTTTACAAACCATAGTTTTGACTAAATATACATTCTTAATTTTTTAATTCTGAAATATATATGTAAATCATGATAATCAACTCCCATAAAATAAAAAAACAACAATGGGGTCCTATCATTTCATAAACACATGTATGTATATGTACAAACAAGTACGATCAAGTTAAAAAACATACACACATTATGTAGAAAAGAAGCAGAAACAAAGTTGGGTCAAGTCAATGGTTTATACTATAGCACTTTTCCCTTCAACAAGTGAAAATACTGCTTTTAAAAACAATCTACGTATACCTATACCACACTATTATAATTATTTTGACTCATATACGAGACTTAATGCCATATATAACTATCAGGCCTCCAAGTTGAAATTATTTTCCGAAATTTTGAATCGGAAAAAATTACAAAAACAATTTTTAATGTTTTATGTTTTCGAAATAAGCCGATTGAAATATTTTTTACTTTTTTTTGTGAAATTTTTGAGTATTCTTTATGAATCTCATTTTATTTAATATAGTTTTAAAAGCCATCTAGACTATAATTATTATTTTTCTTTTTTCTTAGATACATTTTTAAATTCTATTTTTTATTCAAAAATTTTACTCTGTAATTCAGTGCTCTTCCTTTCGGAAGAGAAGAAAGGTTGTCTGCGCAAAAAATTGCATTTTTTTTTAAATACATTTTTCAGATGGAAACCGATTTTTTGGAAATTTAAATTTTAAATTTCAAAAAATATGTAGAATCAGTAAAGCTAAAAGTATTGATAGATTTCCTTCATACAAATAAATTTCGACACACCTTCCATGTATTTTAATAAATTTGAAATTTGCTCTCTGAGCTTGATGACCTGTAGATATGCATGGCATTAACGAGACTATTTCTAGGATTGCATATATTTAGGATTGCAAAAATTAATTTAAACAGGGCTGAGCATAATGCTCGATTTTAAGTGTTAATTGGGTTGGCTAAGGAAAATAATTATGTTTTTTAATGACATGGAATTTACCGTTACCTTTCTGCTTTTATGGAAATTTTAAAAAGCTTGCGATTTCGCAAATATAAAGTGCCAAATATTGAATTTTTACAAATTTCAAAAGGAACTTGAGAGGAAGTGGAGGTCGAAAAAAATTTCTTCTAACGAAATAAACTATTTATTAGTGTCTGTAAGCTGTTAAAATTTCAAACTTTTTAAACCTGGAGTTGAGAAGGTAACAACATAAAATATTTGGAAAAAACGAATTTTAGATAACGGTAAATTTTGGCGGCCATTTTGTTTTTTTAAAGTTCAAGTATGGTATGGTATGTAAAGTTCAAGTATTTTTAGGTTTTTAGGGGTTATCACATTTAGAGGGGGGAGATAGGTAAAAATTTTGTAGTAAAGATCTATGTACGTATAAAATTTCACCTTTCTATCTTCAAGGGTATAGAAGTTATGTAAACATTTCCACAGATGGATAGAGGGACGGCCGGACGGACGGACAGAGTGAAATTAATAAGTACTTTTTTTCAAAATTTTTTGGAAAAAGAAGTAAAAAATAGCAATTTTTTTTAAAACCAAAAATTCTTGATAACAGCAACGCGATAATAATAAAATGAAATTTTAATCAACTTGTGGTGCAAAAAATGCAAAGAGAAATAAATTTTCTACAAGAATCAATACTTGTATGAAAAAAATATTTTCTTGTATAAAAAGATTTTAATCATGCTCCTGTCTACCAAATTCTATATTAGCCCTCACCAATGTGTTAAGAGGTTAAAAGAGAGATAAAAGGAATATGAAATAAAGTTGGATCAAATCAAGGGTTTATAATGTAGCACTTTTCCCTTCAGCAAATAAAAATACTGCTAATAATAATTTGTATTTTTTTTTTTCCTTCTTCACTCCTAGAAGGAGCATAGGGCTAGTGCATGATTTCACATGCACTAGTTTCATAGCGTCATAGAGTTTAACTAGGTAGGTGACTAGCCTGCCGTAGTTTTTTTTTATTTATATTAATTATTTGAGGTTTTAATAACCTTTTACTGTTTATTTTTCTTAGTCTTTAGTACCGAATATTATGAATATTTGAAAATTACTTGTATAATATTTATTAGTATTGCATATTAAGTTATATAATATTGAATATAATTTTTTTTATAGTGACCTGACCGGGGTTTGAACCCGAGATCCTTCGGTTAAAGGGCCGGTGCCATAACCACTGCACCAATGGTCAGATAATTTGTATACTCCATTATTATTAGACAATTGAAAAAAAGCCAAAGTTCTTTTACTTTCATACATACACAAAACTATTTCAGGAATTGCATACATTTAGGATGCGAAAAAAAAGAAAGGGTGGTTAACACTATGCTCGACTGATTTTTTTACTTTTTGAAATTTTAAATATAACTCCGTGTCTATGTAAGACAGGCGCATTCTTAAATATGATTTGGAAACCTCAGAATAAGGGCCTTCTCATAAATATCTACATTAGCTATAATCTGTTAGCATTTCAGAATTATATGACTTTAAAATTTTAAAAACTTGAGCTTTCTCCAATTTTAGCACAACTGTCAACCTTGTCAACTGAGTTCCAATTTTGTATATGAGTCATCAAGCTACCTGATCTGGTTTTAATAGAGTACTGCAAATGTTATTTTATACCAAATTTTTTCTAAACTTACTTTTGCTTTATATCTTGGCAATAAAAAAACTCTAGAGTTTTAAAGACAGAAAAATTAAAATATATAAGAAAATTTCATCAAAATTGAAAATATTTAATGCCAGAAAAAATATTTTTCTTTTTTGTTTTTGGCTGAATTTGCACTTTTTATTTTTTTTTTTTTTAACATCGCGACTTATTAATTAAATAAAGAAATAATAGAAATAACAATGGAAAAAAAATTGTTTGATCACGTAAACAACTTTTGTAAATAATTTTAATTGTACTCGTAATATAATAAACAGCGGCGGCGGTAAAACTTAAATTAAAAGAAGTTAAGAAAAGAAAATCGAAAAGAAATAAAATGTGATAGATTTTTTAAAATATGAAACTGAAGTATTTAGTCTTTTTTGTACAGAAAAAAAAAATTCTCGTTTTTCTAAGTTTATACACAGGTGAACAGTACATATGTATGTAACTACTCATGGGAATTAAATTTTAGAGATCGCTGTATGTCGTAAGTTATTTTATAACCAGCACAATAATTTGTATAACACCTACATACGTAAATAAAAATAGTTGTTTATACAAGACTTTGTTAAATTTGCTTGAACGGCTTTAAGGAAAAGAATAAATAGCGCAAGTTTAGCAAACGCAACCTTTAAATTATATTTATTAAAAACATTGTATCTATAAAAGAACTAACTTTTTATAAGTATTTTTCATTTTAGCATTAAAAAAATTTAACGAAAAACTTTGAAATTGACAGTACTCGTAAAACCCTTAAGCCAAAAGTAATAAACGGGGTTGTACCAACTCCAAAAAAAATCGCGATTTTAATAGAATGTGTATAATTAATTAATTATACCTAAAAGAGCCTTTATACCCAAAAGAGTATATTTCAATCAGTGCTGCTAAACGTACCATTTTCATGGTACTTGTACCATTTTTTAGACTCTTGTACCATAAAAAATTTTTATTTGTCATGTTACGCTAAATGTACCATTTTTTCACGGAGTTCGGAAATTTTTCCTCAAAAGAATTTATGAAAAGTAAAGTATAGAAATGATAAAATAACAAAAACGATAAAGATATTTTTGATATTTTTGATACCTATTTTTTCATTTTGGAAATTCATGTTCTGTTCAAGGAATGTACAACATGTTCAAAAATGTCGCTGTCTGAGAATATTTTTAATATAAAAATTAATTTGAAAAAAAAAACCAAAACGATTTTTATTTTTCGAATGCAAATTTAAGGTTTAATTACAAAAATTAAACATGTATTCAAAAACAATTCAAGGTCACGCAATTTAAGTATTTTACTTTTTATTTTATTTTAATTTTCCATTGTGTTCCATAAAAAATACGACCATTTCTCAAAGCGGAAATAAATTTTATAAAATCCCTTACAAGCATACATACATATGCACAAATATATGTATTTATATATGCATGTCTATATAAATAAATACTATAATATATTATTATATTTAGATTTTCAAATAAACATAAAGTGTATATGTATGCAGCATAGAAATGATTCAAATTTTATTCTTTAAAAAAATAATCAAAGTTGTCACGCACTTCCGAATATTCTACAGAAATACTTGATATTTGTTAAAAGTATAATTGTCGCACATCCCTTAAATTTTTGTTTGGATATTTAGATTTTAAAATGAAAGATTTAAAACGTAACGACAAATTTTTCAGTTTTTAAAAAACTTTTTTTGATGCAACATTTCGCCTGAAAATCGTTTAATACTATAACATTAGCATTAGTAAAAACATATTTTGGATCACTAAAGTACTGAAATAATACATTGTACGCATTTACTTTGAGAAAATTTTCAAAAATTTTCAACTTTGACAAAATCTTATTGATTATAATCCATCATGTCAAAATCTATGTGACCGTATGCAATATAGTTTTCGAAAACCTATTACAATTTTGTACAATAAGGACAAAGATTTCGTAACTGAGATATACACATCATAAGATACGAGAATTTCATCTCATCTTTAAAGCTCTCTTAAAAGATATCTTTTAAAACCCGAATCCTAAAACACTATCGTACGCGATATTCCACCAACAGCACGGTATGTAAGTAGAATAATATATTTAAATGGAGTTTCGCTTCTTGTATACGAGTATCAAAAATATATACAAAACTTTGTTAATAGTACTTCATGTCAAACTTGAGCCAAACAATAAACTCAATATTATCAAATTTTTAGTAAAAAGCACAAAAGCTTTGAAAATTATATTATGCTACAATTATTACATTTTTAAATATTCTTTCTATGATATTTCTAATTGCTATTTCTTTTAAAAGTCCTATTTTAATTGTATAAATAATTTTCAGAACTCACATCAAATTAAGAAAAATAAAATTGGTTTCATTGGGTCAAACCAATGGTTTGTATTGTGGCACTTTTCTCTTCAACAAGTGAAAAAACCGCTTATAAAAACGATCTGTTCATACCTACCACACTATTAAAATTATTTTCATTCATATACGAAACTATTTCTACGATTGCATATATTTCAGATGACCGATTTATGTAGCCTTTAAAATAAAGCAAAAATGAGTTTAAAGAGGGGTTAACATAATGCTCGATTTTAAGGGTTGATTGCATGAATTAAAGAAAATAGTTATATTTTCTAATCGTATGGAATTTACCGTTAGCTTTCTGTTTTTATAGAAATTTGAAGAAGCTTGTGGTTTCGGATATATAATGTGCCAAAAATTAAAATTTTACATATTTTGAGTGTCGATAACTTGAGAGGGAGTGGAGATAGGAAAAAATTTTCTTCTAACGAAATAGACTATTTATTAGTGTCTAAAAGCTGTTAAAATTACAAACTTTTACAACCTGCGGTCCAGAAGATAACGACATCAAAAATTTGGAAAAAAATGATTTTAGGTAATGGTAAATTTTAACGGGCATTTTATTTTTTTAAAGTTTAAATATTGTATACATGGTAGAAGGAGGCAGTCACCACTTCTCTGCGTTTGCAAAATTTGAAAATTGCTTATGTTTTCACTGCAATAAATTGTTATAAAATACCATTTTTAGGAATTTAGGGGGGTATAACTTTTAGAGGGGGGAGTTAGATAAAAATTTTGTTCCACGAAAAAAAGGTTGTAGTAAAAATCTATGTACATATAAAATTTCAACTTTCTATCTTGAAGGGTGTAGAAGTTTTGTAAACATGTCCACGGACGGACAGAGTGAAACTAGTAAGCTATTGTTTTCAAAAACTTTTGGAAAAATGCTTAAAAAAATTAAAATTCTACTTTTCCTTTCAAATTTTTATTTTGATTTTTTTTATTACTCAAATTCAAAAGAAGCCCATTATAGTTAAACTTTCAACTTTCTTTTAGTTCAAAAATCCTGAAAGTTTAGTTTTTGCTCCATATTCTCTTTCTTTTTCTTTTTTGATATATCAAATAATATTGTAAGACCCAATTTTCACCAACCTATTAACGCATATACATATATTTTCAGAATTTTTTAGACAATTTGAAGAAATATTTTTTTCTCATTTCTATTATACAAAAAAAAGTATTTTTTTATATTGGGTGAAACAAAAACGTTCAATTTCAAATATATTATGTACAAATACACATACATACATATATACGAATATACATAAGTTTATTTATGTGTGTACGTGTACATATATTTTTTTCTTTTAAAACATAATTTGAAACACAAAAATATCTCATTAGCGACGACTTGTTTAAATGTAATGTAAATACAATATTCTTTTGTAGTGAAGAAGACCGCCGTGCCGCCATTAATTTATAATAAGCTTGTCGACATACATACTTATATGGTAGCAAGTTATAACATATTTACACTGTTAATTATGAAACAAAAGCGGCAAGAAATTACGAGACGGTAAAATAATGACCATGGCCAATTAATAGTCCAACAAAACACGTTTCGTGAAAATGAAAAATTCTATGAAAATTCCCCTTTTTATACTCATACGAACGTATGATCGAAGGGTATGCTAAATTTGGTTTACCGTTTGTAAAATTAAGAAATAATGGTCTGAGATATAGACTCAAGTATATGTTTTGATCAGTGTCGAATTCTTAGTCGATTTAGCTTTGTTTGCCTGTCTGCCCGTCCACCCGTCTGTTCGTCCCAACGATAACTTAAAAACTAATTGAACTAAGTTCACCAAATTTTCAAAAATAATTTTTTACAGTAAATTCCAGAACCCTATTTAAACGAGGTATGATTGAGGTACTGGTTCGGATTGCTGCCATACGACTTCAAAATTTATTAGACTGAAATCTCAGAAATTATAGAAGCTATGGTATTGAAATTTCTCACAAGCAAATGTATTATTAGGGCTATTGTGTTTGATGAAATTCGTTCAAATTAATTGGCTCCATGTGGTAATACCTACAACTTCAAAAGTTATTTCAAAGTTAGTTATTAAAAAGATCATATCTTAGAAACTATTGAAATAATAGTACAAAAATTTTACATAATTTTGATTTGATAATACGGCAACTTAAAGTTCTGTAATACCTAATATTATGTGTAATAGCCAGCTGTGACATATTGACTTGCACATAGGATAAGAAATTGTACGGGTATCACAGAGTTGACATGTTCAATTCTATTCTTCCTCGTTTTATAATAACTATAATTATTATTCGGTTGGTAATTCTTGTTTATAATATGTATATGTATATAAATGGTATAACAATCCGTAAAACGAAAAATAAAATACGAAAAGAGATTCATCTCATCTTCAGCAATTTCAATATTTTGTTTTTTGGTGCGATATCCAAGAAAAAAATCTGATGTTGTCAGCACATAACCGACCGCAATGTGTACTGTCTAGTTAAGTGAAAATGTTACAGAATATTATAAAAATGTCTGTTAAATACTTCTTTCCAATTTTTAGGACATTAGTAAGCTTATATTTAACATACCTAGATAACATAAATGTAAATTTGGCTCTTAGTATAATTTCGCTTTGTGCTACCAAATTTCCTGAAATGCTCGCCAGTTATTTTCGGTAAAACCAGAACTCAAATATCAAATTTCAAGAAATTCCATAAATTCGTTCCGTAGATATGGTGAAAAATGAAAATCGGCCCGCAAATCAGTTTTCAAGCCCTGATCTTTCCAAAAAATTTATATATTCATTGTTTTAGTACGAGGAATTCACATATTAAATTTCAATGAAATCGGTTGATTATTTCTCTATATATACGCAAAAATGTATATTTGGCCCGTAGTAAACGTCTAGTTGCTGACACCTGATTTCTTCCAAAAGTTAGGAAGTTTCGCAGACGGTCGAGCGAAGTTTATTTATGAAATTTCAAGCGAATCGGTTGAATAGTTTCATTAAAATGGTCAAAAATGTAAAACAGGCCCGCTAAAAAGTGCAGTTCCCGAGGCCAAAAGTTGTTCAATCCGTGCCATGGTCGAAATAAACTTACATATAAAATTTCATCAAAATCGGTTCAGCCGATCTTGAGATACACGCGTGCACACACAGACCGACACACCGACAGACCGACAGATCGACAGTTTGCTAAAAATAGTTTAGTTACACTTCCCTACTATGGAGAAGTGCGTTCCCACCGAAAACTCTATATGCAAAATTTGTTGCCATCACATAACCTACCTATTGTATACACAATACGGTCGGTAAAAAGAATTAATAATATAACACAAGATAAAAACAAAAACCATCGAAATAAGGAAAAATCACCCAGAACGGTAGTGCGAACGAAAGGTTCCGAGCTATTCAAAAATCGAGTCTCTTCCAAGAATGGAAGAGGACATAGTGTAACTGCAATGGGAAATATTTTTGAAAGTATTTTTTTTTGTCGTTTTTTTTTTAATGAAAAAGTAATAAAAAACCAATTTCGGGGAAAAAAATGAACGTACGAGTAGTTCTTTTCTTCTTTTTACTATCCTGTTCTTTTTCTTGGTTTATTTTTTTCAAATTCAAAAGAAAGGTGTACAACAACACGAATTGTTTGAGTTCGAATGTCAGGGCAGCTAGAAATATAAATTTTTCTCATTAAAAAGATGTGAGATAAAAATAAATCGAGATGTGGCTACCTTTATTATTGCCATTTAAACGAATAAACCTTTTGAAATTAAACGTTAAATTTAGCTTTATATTCGTCGTTGTTCAAATTCTTTTATTAAATATGTGTTGAATTTGGTTTTGTAGCGAAAATTAGTTTTCAGATAATTTCTAATGACTTATATTGTAATTCATTTAACCAAAATATTATATTAATTAATGTTTCTTCAATTTTTAAAGACCGCATTGCCAGATTGAGGCAGGTATGTGATGGCACCAACTTTCGGATGTCGAGTTTGTGATGGGCCCGCGTTTCTCCATACTAGGGAAGCGTAAATAATTTGGCTATAGTGCGGATTGATCAAGTTTTGTGATATATAAGACCTCGGGAGCTGGATCTTTTTGCAGGCTTATTTTACATTTTTGCGCATATAAAGAGAAATTATCATTTAATATCCTTCAAATTGAATATTTAAATTCGGGTTGTTAAAGTAATAAAGTTAAAAATTTTTTGAAAATATCAGAGCCCGGAAACCAAATTGGGGATCGATTTTGCATTTTTACTATATCTACAGAACGAATTGATGCAATTTCTTGAAATTTGATATATGAGTTTTGTTTGTTACCGAAATCAACTGGTTAAATTTTCAAGGAATTCGGATGGAACAGCGCAAAATTTTACTAAAAGCCAGATTTACCATTTTCTTGGTATATTATCTAAAGGCTTGCCAACTTCCTTGAAATTGAAAAAAAGTGTTCGAAAGGAATTTTTGTAATGTCCTGTAACACTTTCACGAAACTAGGCAATACACATTTTCTAGGTCGGTTATATGCTAACTACATTAGGTTTTTAAATTGTATCGTAGTTATATGCGATAGTGGTTTTCAGTTTATTATTCTCTAAAATTGTTAATAAAATATTATTTTTTTGTTTAGCACGTTCTTAGATGAGTGGTCATCATCGGTGATCACGAAAAAAGCTTCCTCCAAGGACCAATGTATCACCGGTGATACATTCCACTTTCATACCCTAAAAAATACCCCTGCTTACCTTGTTAAATTCACAATGCTATAATTGCTACTATAATTGCAAAGTTTTTTAGCACTATGAGATCAAATATGCTGGGAACCCTTAATTATATACTCAAAATATTTTTTCTAAATATTTAACTACTTCCATTGCTATATCTGATAAGTAAAGTTCAAGCTTTATATAAACAACCTTACCTGTCTTTTATAAGGTTATGAATAACACGATTTCAAAAGTTGGTACTTTAACGATTTCAAAAGTTGGTAATCTATAATAAAGTCCAACTTTTTATTTCAATTCAATATAATACTTATATAAAAAAAGATTTCACATATTGAAAATTTACGAAAATGCTTACTTATTCACTCGGGCAACATCGACATTACTAAACATCGACATTAAAACAGTTTGTATATAATGACAAATTATGGGTGTTACAAATCAAATTAGAAATGAATAAAGAATTGTGGTATTTTTAAGTTTTGTATAAAACTACTACGAACTTCGGTTTTAAAGACTTCAGTGAGGTTTTTGCGGCGATTTTAATATAAACTGGTTTGTTGAAAATAATACGATGGTTACAATTAAAAGTTTTATTGAATTGCATGATTTACAACAAATTGTCACATTTCCAACAAGAATAACACAATCAACTGCAACACTAATAGACTTTGTATTAATAGATTGTTCTGATTTCAATAGAGTCAAAATAAATAATAGATTAGATTGCGAGATTGGGGATCATGAAACAATAGAAATTAGGATATCTACCAGATTTCAAAATAATTTTAAAATATCTGAAGTTAAATCAACCAAAATAAGCACTAATACCTTTGAAAATTTTTTAAGATCCGAATCTTTAAGTTCTATATGCGAATTAGAAAAAACTAATTTATGCGCAAATATATTTAGACTTAAAATCGAAAAAGCCTGTAATTTGTTTCAAAAAAAGTTTTATGTTCAATTTTATGAACAAGAATGGTTTAATGATGAACTAAGAACTTTAAACAATAAAAAAATTTTGGCGTATCGAAGGGATACACTAATAAATGACTCATTAAATTGGGAAACTTATAAAGCAGCTAGAAATTATTATAACACAAAAGTCAAGAGAACTAAAAATGAGTTCATTGAGAACAGGTTGACAAATTGTGCAGGTAATAGTAAAGCAATGTGGAAAACAATTCAGAAATATATAACGAAACCAAACAAAAATACAGTCATTAAAAGAATCCTATCAAATGATGTAGAAATAAACGAACCGATCAACATTGCAAATGAATTAAACCAGGCCTGTCAAACTCAAATGGATGTTGGGGCCAATTTTTAAGTTAGGTAAGAACTATGGGCCGCAAAAAAGTTAAAAAAATATAGTAATATAATATCAATAAAAAAGTAATAAAAAAACTTATGTAGAATTTAATTCATGTTTATTTACAATATATATTATCATTAAAATTTTGGAAACAAACATTTTTAAATTTGTAAATTTTTCAGGTAAAACTTAATAAAATTCTGGAATACCTATTTCGTTATATTTTTCTTTAAGAACCATGCTGCATTGCAATTCAATCAATTCCATTTGCAAATTTGGATCAGCTTTGGCAACATTATATGAAAACGGTGCCATAAATAACTCGAAGTCTTCAGCAGATGATTGAAAATCTAAAAATCGGTCTTGAAACTCAGTTTTCAATCCTGATATATATTTGGCATATTTTTTTATATCAATATTCTGATGTTTATCTTGGTATTTTTTTAATTCTGCAAAATGTATAGTGATATTTTCTGTCAACTGTGTTTCAAATAAAACTAGTTTCGATTGAAGACAACGGATATGATCATACATATCAGTAATTATTTGGTTTTTTTCTTGCAGCTTTACATTTAATTCAGCAAGATGTTCCGTAATATCAGTAAGAAACAAGATATCCATGTGCCACGCCTCTGTTTTAATTATTGAAACATCTTCCATTTTCATTTCTAAAAATAAAACTATTTCCTACTTTAATTCGACGAATCTTTTTAAAAGTTTTTGGCATGACAACCATCTTACTTTCGTGTAATAGGGTAATGTTTGATAGTGATAACCTAACTCAGCCAAAAGACTTGAAAAAAGGCGAGTATTCAGTGCTCGAGACCGGACGAAATTAACTATATGTGCCACATTTTTAAGGACATGATCCATTTTAATAATATTTTTACATAGGACTTCTTGGTGAATTATACAATGAAAAGATTTTAAAATTGAATGAGATGATTTCTTATTTTGCAAAAGAGTTACAACACCATTTGTTTACTACTTTAATTGAAATTTTATTTTCAATTCAGTCTGTTCCACTTAAAACAAAGAGAAAAAGCAATTATAAAAATTATATTACGAAATGAGATGGTGGAAGAATTTGAAAAATTCGATGCGATGGAAAAAAGGTAAAAAACCAGTGGAAAAGAAATATAGTTAGGGCCGCAAACCTTAACCATTTAAAATTGTCGTTTGGGCCGCAAATTTTACTTACTTGGGCCGCATGTTTGACAGGTATGAATTAAACAAATATTTCATAGAGAGCGTTAATGAAATAACAAGAAGCATACCATACATTGGATACGAAAATTTGATTCAGCTTCGTGACACTAGATTTAAATTTAAAGAAATAAACAAAAATGAGTTATTAGAAATATTAAAGGCTATGAATAACAAATTGGACTATCAAGGAATGAGCAAAAAACTAGTGATAGATTGTTTTCATTATTTGGGGGGCATTTTGGTGCACATTATTAATTTGTCAATGAAGCAAGTAGTTTTTCCTTTAACATGGAAGGAAACTATAGTGAAGCCTATACCAAAACTAAATCGTTCAAAACTACCAAATGAGTTTAGACCAATTAACATGACACCACTTTATGAAAAAATTCTAGAAAAGGTTATAAACTTACAACTACTTGAGTACTTGAATGAAAATAACATATTATGAAACGAACAGAGTGGACTCAGGGGGAATCATTCTTGCGAAACGGCACTCAATTTCGTTCTGTATGATTGGAAGCTGGCAAAAGGGAACAATTTAGTTATAGCAGCAGTATTCCTCGATTCCAAAAGGGCATTTGAAACTGTTGACCGTAATATTTTGCTGGCGAAATTCAAAGAATACTCGTATGGTAAGAGGCAGAACGCAAAGAACTAATGTAGATGGTTACTTATTACGCTCTGAATTAATTGGTAATGGAGTTTCACAAGGAACAATACTAGGAGTATTCTGTTTCTTACTTTACATAAATGACATCAAATCATACATTACGTTGGGTAAAATGGTATTGTTTGCAGATGGTGCACTCATTTACACAATTGGCCGTAATGCACAAGAATGTTGCAATAGAATGAATGCATATTTGCAAAATTTGTTTAAATGGTTGTATATGAATAAATTAAAATTAAACTTAGATGAAACGAAATGTATGATACTAATGATAGAACCAACGATGTTGTCAGCATTAAAATAAATAATGAAGTAATTGAAAGTGTAGCAATAATTAAATATTTGGGGGTAGAGATTGACAATAAATTGAGTCTAGATAATCATGCGGAATATATTAGCATTAAAATCAGTCAAAAAATTGGTTATCTTGGAAGAATTAGAAGCAGTCTAACATCGAACTGTGCTCTAACAATATATAACACTATGATTTTACCACATCTGGTTTACTGTTCTTCATTATTATTTTTGTGTAACAAAAAAAATTAGACTCCAAATTTTGCAAAATAAAGCTATACTCGTACGTATCATTTTACAATGTGGCAGAAGAACAAATATAAACTACATGTTCAGTCAATATTACCGAGTTATCTAAGCAGTCTATTGAGTTATGTGGGTGATACCGTGGCATATA
Organism: Condylostylus longicornis; assembly: GCF_029603195.1. Taxonomy (NCBI): domain Eukaryota; kingdom Metazoa; phylum Arthropoda; class Insecta; order Diptera; family Dolichopodidae; genus Condylostylus; species Condylostylus longicornis. The sequence continues at coordinate 632,842 of NW_026577985.1, forward strand.
ATTTGAGGTCAGCAAACTTGTTTCGGCTTCCACTGTTTAGAAGAAATAAAGCTCAAGATAATATCTTTTATAAGGGCCTTCAACTGTTCAATGAACTTTTATGACACGTCAGACTTCGAGAACTGGATCTTTTTGCGGACCAATTTTACATTTGTGCGCATTTAAAGAAATAATCATTAATATTCCTTTAACTTAATATTTAACTTATTTTAAAACAATGAATCTATAAATTTTTTGGAAAGACCAACGCTCGGAAACTGAAGTGGAGGCCATTTTTTATCATATCTACAGAACTGATTGATATAATTTCTTGAAATTTGATGCTTGAGTTATGGATGTTAACGTAAGTAACTGGCAAACTTTTCAGAGAATTTGGAAGGCGCAAACCTAAATTCTACTAAGAGCCAAAGCTCGCTAGCTTTCTCAAGTTGAAAGAAAGTGTTCAAAATGCGTTTTCACTATCTTTTGTAACGCGTTCATTAAACTTGGCGGTCGGTTATGTGCTGTTCAAATCAAATTTATTTTATCAAGTGCTGTGAAATTTTTTCTTTAAATGTTGAGTTAGAAGTGACGGACCACCACAAACGATAACAGCAACATCAGACGCAATAATAAAATAAAATCGCTATTTAACGAACAAATTTTATTTTTGTTGTAAATTTATTTACAATCACTTCAAAATGTAATTTTGTTTGTTCAACTGTAATATTTAAAAAACGTTTCATTTTTACCTCGTCTCGTCCTCCTTTACCGACCTTTCACATTTTTTTTTACATAAATACATATGTTGCTTTGAATTTACTGAAATATTTTTCCGGTTCACAACATTTTACTGTGTAACTTTAATTTGAAATTGGAATGCTGTTTGTTTTCAGTATTGTATGTACTTATGTATAGCTGCAGTGGTACAGCCAGATTTATGCTTCTTGTTCTTTAAATCTATCAAACATATTTGGAAACAAACTTTATATTGCATAAATAAGTTATAATATCCATAATTGAATATTAAACAAATAAAACATTTTAGTCGGTACAAAACAGTTGAATTATACCCTACACTTTTCATTGTTTTATAGCATTTACTTGAACCTGTGACACTGTTCTATAGAAGCTTCACGAATATATCTGACCTATAATTAACACACGACTGCCAAGTTTCATGAATTTTTCCGTATTATTTTTCCAAATATTCGAAATTAGCTTTTGGAGTTGTATGGCAGGTACCCGAACCTTTCAAGCAATTTTAAATATTAATTTCACAACTATGATGTTGTATTAGTAAAATTCATAATATAATTAGTGTAATAGGCACAATACCTATAAATATATATGTTCTTGTTATTGTGTGTTTCAATAGTAGATTGTATGTAGCAGTCAATATAAACAAATACTTAGTAATCATGTGGATTACAGTATAAAGCAATGTAGAGAACATTTCGTCGGCAATTTCTTCATTCCTCTGTAGCTCTGTTGGTAGAGCGTCCACCTAGAAGCGGTAGGTCACTGGTTCGAGTTCACTTCGAGGAGAAAAATTTTTTAATTAATTTTTCTACCTTTAACCCGTTCCTTTGATTACGTCATCCATCTGTTCTGCAGTTGCATGAAGAAATTTCCATTAAGTTAAATATTTCCAAATATTTAAAATTAGCATTTGGAGTTGTATGGCAGTTACCCGAACCAGTTCAGCCATGCCATTAAAATCTTCACAACATATATAAAGAGCAATTGGACACATCTTTGCAAATTTTGATATTAGATTTTAATCTTTATTAGATTTGGAAATATTTAAAAAAAACTCTTGAAGTTGTATGGCAGCTACCCGAACCCGTTGTCCGAATTGGTTCATTTGGTTCAACTGTCCCTGGCAGAAAAGAAAATAACTTATGAAAATTTGGTGACGATTGCATTATTCGTTTTTGAGTTATTGTGGACATGTCTAAATCAGAATTTTACGCTGAGCACGAACATAATTATAATAAGATTTCTATACCGGAGACCACTCCTTCAAGAGGTAACAAACTCCATACCAAAGTGAATACCCCTTCACAAAGGACCAGGGTATAAAAGATTAAGTGTCAAAATTAAGAAAATAGTTATAATCTATAATAATAAAGTTAAGTCAAATCAATGTTTTGTAATGTAGCTCTTTGCCTTTCAACAAGTGAAAAGATAGGCAAAAATTTACTTCTATGAAAATAAATTTCTAGTAAAGATTAACGTACATTTAAAATTTCAGCATTCTATCATCAAGGGTGTAAAAGTTTTGTAAACTTGTCCACGGACGGGCGGACAGGCGGACAGAGTTACACTAATACGCACTTTTTTTTTAAATTTTTTGGAAAAGTGCATTTACGTAGACAAAAATAAAGTAAGGGAAGCTCCGTTGCTAAATTGAACATTTTCATAACAGAAGAGAGACAGCATTTTGAACGATTATTCTACAATTTCTAAGTCATTGAAAAAAAAAATTTGGTATAAGTAAAATAACATTTGCAGCACTCTATTTTTTCAATAACTCTTAAACCAGATCAGATACCATAATGACTCATGTGTCAAATTTAAAAAATTAACGTTTTTTTTCAAAAAATTTCAAATTTTATGAACTTTAAAGTCATGTGACTCCCAAGTAGTGTAGATATTCTTGAGAAGCTCTTATTTTGAGGTTTTCAAATAAAATATTACGAGTATGAGAAATAATTTTTGTTTTTATCAAAATACAATAAAATTTTTACCTAACTTAATTATTTAATATTATTTCAGTTCGCTATTTTGATACACTCATTTGTTTACAATATTTTGTTTCTTTCTTAAATACATAACTCTTCTTACCATCTATTTTTTAATAAAAATTGAAATGAAAATTTTTGAGAATAGTGGAAGTGGCAAGCAAACGAAAACTAACGGCTTGGAACGAACGAGAAAAATAGATATATGTATGTACTTTGGTCTTCACATAATGGATTTGCAAAATCTATATGCTATCTATACAGATTAAGTCTATATACTGAACTTATATGGAATGTCGAAAACATAGATACTTGTTTTTTTATGTGTGCAAAATGGAGAAAATCCTACGTTTTAAATCGTATGTGTTTGGGTTACTTGATCTTTAAGTGAGAATCTTTAAATCAAGTAAAAATTACAAATAAAAAATCTGATATGATCAGCACATAACCGACCGCAATGTGTATTGCCTAGTTAAGTGAAAATGTTACAGAATATTATAAAAATGTCTGTTAAATACTTCTTTCCAATTTTTAGGACATTAGTTAGCTTATATTTAACATACCTAGAAAAATGTAAATTTGGCTCTTAGTAGAATTTCGCTTTGTGCTACCCGAATTCCATAAACTGCTCGCCAGTTATTTTCGGTGGTACAACCAGAGCTCAAATATCAAATTTCAAAAAATTCCATCAATTCGTTCAGTAGATATAGTGAAAAATGTAAAATCGGACCGCAAATCAGTTTTCGAGTCCTGATCTTTCCAAAAAAAGTTATATGTTCATTGTTTAATACGAGGAATTTAAATATTAAATTTCAATGAAATTGGTCAATTATACGCAAAAATGTATATTTGGCCCATAATAAACGTCCAGTTGCTGTTGCCTGACTTCTTGAAAAAGTTACAAATTTTTGCTGACGGTCGAGGAAAACTTATATATGAAATTTCAAGTAAATCGGTTGAATACATTCTTCAAAATGTTCAAAAATGTAAAACAGGCCCGCTAAAAAGTGCAGTTCCCGAGGCCTGATATATCCCAAAAGTTGATCAATCCTTGCCATGGTGAAGATAAACTTACATATAAAATTTCATCAAAATCGGTTCAGCAGAACTTGAGATACACGCGTGCACAAACAGACGGACAGACCGACAGACCGACGGACCGACAGGTTGCTAAAAATAGTTTACTTACACTTCCCTATTAGGGAGAAGTGCATTCCCACTGAAAACTCGATATGCAAAATTTGTTGCCATCACATAACCTACCTATTGTTTACACGATACGGTCGGTAATAAATCCATAAAAAATCTTATAAGTATGACTCACCGTTATTGGAATGTCATGAACTGAGTCACACGTGTCGTATTTTCTTTTGAAACGGAAAACTGTATGTGTTGCATTTTCATAACCTAATTTTAAAATGTAATCTTGTGATGGATCTACTTGTGGTTCCACATCACCATTTTGTTTCACATGACGATCCTGTAAGAAATAATAAAACAAATATAAATTAATAAAAATTAATTATGTTGCTTATGAAAAAGTCTCTATTTATATTAAGTAATTATAGATCCGTTTAAGAATTAAGATGATAAGTTAAATTAAGATAATTAAACTATGATATTTTAAGCTTAAAAATATTGCTATAGCTTTATTAATTGTCTAATAATCAATTTATGCTTAATTATGCATTTTATTACTTATATAATAAAATCTCTTTAATGTCAAAATCAATGAATCAGTCAAAAAAAATTAATTTTTTTAAACACCTTTGCAAATTTTTGATATTCTTTACAAGGGAATCAAGTTAGAAAGACTTTGTTTTAATTTATGCCCACAAAATCTATCTCACCCATATTCTACCTTGACGCGGTGAGGCAACTTAAGTCGGATTATTGAATTAGAGAGCTGTGTCGGCGGACAATGCATTCGTGGCGCGTGGTAGGTCCAACCATGCCGAAGAGTTCGAGAGGGAGAGTCGAGCAACTAAAAGAATCTCAGCGGGCCTGAAGTAAGAGTAGTTAACCTATTTTCAAGAAGTCCCGTCCCCACCTTGCACTTTGCGGCTTAGCAAGAGCAGGTGAGGAAAAGAGAGCGAGAGCCCTTGAGTCCGCAAAAGGGGGGAGTGAAGAGAAGAAGAATGACTGTGCAAGAGTAGGGTTGCACACTTAAATCAAGTAAAACGCCTTAAAATTTTACATATTTAGATTTCAAAAGATATGCAAAAAACCTCTTTAGCGAAACGTACATTTACTCTTTCCAGTTAGATATTGATTTATTGGGTTATAAGTTGAATTCATTTTAGAAAAACTTGTACATTAGTTTTAGAATTACATGGAATGAAATGAGCTGGGGCCTTACTATATAATTAAATTTTCCTGAAACAATTTTCGTATTTGCAAAAATGGAAAGGTTGTACTATACAAATTAATTGGTTCTACCTCATGAAAATCGAGTAAGGGGTCTGTGCACTTTTTAGACCCTAGAAAGTTATTTGAGTTATTATAAGTTTTGAACATAATTATTTAAAGTAATATCGAACGAACTATCTTAAAGCTTAATAAGCGATAACTTGTTTACTTTAGGAAAATGTTGATGTTTTACGTATACAGTTTAAAATGATATAGTATAGGACTAAATAGCAAAAACTACAATTTATAGTTTTAGCTCTTAACAAACAACTACTAAAAAATAAGCTTCAAAAGTCTTATTGGTTGTGTTTCTCAATTATTTTAGTTACTTCATTTTTTATGAAAAACAATACACCATTTTGAATTCTAACAATAGAATGTACTCTAAAAGCCTGGAGCACAAACAAGCAATTAACTCTACAAGCTATTTAAAATAATGTGAAATTAAATCATAAAAATCTTTCCAAATAATAATAAAAAAATCTGATGTGGTCAGCACATAACCGACATAACAGCAAATAACAGCAATGTGTATTGTCTAGCTAAGTGAAAGTGTTACAGAATATTATAAAAATGTCTGTTAAATACTTCTTTCCAATTTTTAGGACATTAGTAAGCTTATAGTTAACATACCTAGAAAAATGTAGATTTGGCTAATAGTAGAGTTTCGCTTTGTGCTACCGAATTTCATGAAATGCTCGCCAGTTAGTTTCGGCAACATCCAGAACTCAAAAATCAAATTTCAAAAAAATCCTTCAATTCGTTCCGTAGATATGGTGAAAACTATAAAATCGGCCCGCAGATCAGTTTTTGAGCCCTGATCTTTCCAAAAAATTTATATGTTCAATGCTTTAGTACGAAGAATTTAAATATTAAATTTCGAATGAAGCTTATATATGAAATTTCAAGTAAATCGGTTAAATATTTTCTTCAAAATGGTCAAAAATGTAAACCAATCCGTGCCGTTGTCGAAATAAACTTACATATAAAATTTCATCAAAATCGGTTCACCACCGCCGAAAATTCGATATGCAAAATTTGTTGCCATCACATAACCTATCTATTGTATACACAATGCGGTCGGTAAAAAGTACGCATGGAATCTTAAATTCTAATATTAAATTTTAATACTTAAAATCTAATTAGAATTTTATTTCGCACGTTGGAAAAATTAATTTACTCAAAAATTTGATATATAATGCATTACCTATCTAAAATTATGTTATCATAAAAATTAATGAATAAAATGGTAAATTTACACAAAACGAATTTTCCATATATGGCATAAGGAGAGAAAACTAAATTTGTTAATTATTAATTATTGTTGGTTAATTTGGCATGGGTATAGTATAATGAGCATAATGATATAGTATAAATAAATATATTGTACTTAAGCACACATCCAAAAGCTATATGTATGTATGCTTGAACAAATAAAGAGGAGTTATAATTTAGAAATTGGGAAGAGAAATTAATGTACATAGATGTGTATGTGACAAAGTTAAACAGAATAATTAAAATTTCATTAATTTTGAACAACATTATGAAAGATTCCATCAAAAAAAAGGTAAATTTTTGTTCTTCATACAAGGAGTATGTTGAATTACTTATATGGTATGATTGTATGTATGTATGTATACGTACATCAGTGATGCTGTCATCAAGAACTGATATAGCTTCAGAGAATGTACACAAGCAATTAATTTTATTACATTTTCGAAAAATAAATTTTTTAATGGGATAATATTATTATTCATTATTTTTTATACATATGTACCTAGTGTCAATATACGGAAGCATTTAACATAATATATATTAAACTTTAATTGTGAAAAACAATAAACATGCATAAATTCGTTACGAATTATAAAATTCTATTTTGATTTCCAATCATTTCCAAGTAAAAAACCTGGAAAAATTACCTAGTGGTAATTTTTATATTACACCGCTTTGTAATGATTTTAACGGTTTTGCTATTATGAAATTCATTAATATTAAATCAAGTGTTCAATAACGCTAATTTAGCTTTAATAATGAAAATAAAATCTACAACGTAAAATTTTAAACAAAAACAAAAAGCGATTTATAGTACTTTTATGTTAGATATAGAACTTTATAAAGAAGAAATTCGATTAAATATTTTGAGCAATATATAAATCGTATTTCTTTTCCAAATCATAAAAAATAAAAAGTTCTATGCTCGAGATTTTTAAATGCTGCTTAAATAAGTTTTGTGCGTTGTATGGCACAATAAAAGAAATCTGATGTGGTCAGCACATAACCGACCGCATTGTGTATTGTCTAGTTAAATGAATGTGTTACAGAATATCATAAAAATGTCTTTTAAATACTTCTTTCCAATTTTTAGGACATTAGTAAGCTTATAGTTAACATACCTAAAAAAATGTAAATTTGGCTCTTAGTAGAGTTTGGCTTTGTGCTACCCGAATTCCCTGAAATGCTCGCCAGTTAGTTTCGGTAACAACCAGAACTCAAATATCAAATTTCAAGAAATTCCATCAATTCGTTCCGTAGATATGGTGAAAAATGTAAAATTGGCCCGCAGATCAGTTTTCGAGCCCTGATCTTTCCAAAAAATTTAGATGTTCATTGCTTTAATATGAGGAATTCATATATTAAATTTCAATTAAATCGGTTGATTATTTCTCTTTATATACACAAAAGTGTATGTTTGGCCCGTAGTAAACGTCTAGTTGCTGATCCCTGATTTGTTTCAAAAGCTAGGAATTTTCACTGAAGGTCGAGCAAAGCTCATATATAAAATTTTAAGTAAATCGGTTGAATATTTTCTTCAAAATGGTGAAAAATGTAAAATCGGCCCGCAAATCAGTTTTCGAGTCCAGATCTTTCCAAAAAATGTATATGTTCATTGCTTTAATATGAGGAATTCATATATTAAATTTCAATGAAATCGGTTGATTATTTCTCTTTATGTACACAAAAATGTATATTTGGCCCGTAGTAAACGTCTAGTTACCGATGCCTGATTTCTTCCAAAACATAGAAATTTTCGCGGACGGTCGAGCTGAGCTTATAAATAAAATTTCAAGTAAATCGGTTGAATACATTCTTCAAAATGTTCAAAAATGTAAAAGAGGCCCGCAAAAAAGTGCAGTTCCCGAGGCCTGATATATACCAAAAGTTGATTAATCCGTGCCATGGTGGAAATAAACTTACATATAAAATTTCATCAAAATCGGTTCAGCAGAACTTGAGATACACGCGTGCACAAACAGACCGACAGACCGACAGGTTGCTAAAAATAGTTTATTTACACTTCCCTACTATGGAGAAGTACGTTCCCAACGAAAACTCGATATGCAAAATTTGTTGCCATCACATAACCTACCTATTGTTTACACAATACGGTCGGTAAATATAAGGTCTCTATCTCTTAAAATAAAAAAAAAATTGAAACAAGAATGCATGCACAGCATTGCCGTACAACGTTGTTTCTGAAGACGTTTCAAATAAAGTTGGTTCAAACCAATGATTTGTAAGATAGCATTTTGCATAATATAGACTTCAAAAGGTGAAAATGCTGCTTTGAAAAACAATCAAATACATTATATAAATTACTTTCATGAATATATCAAAAAATTTCATACATTGAATACATTTGGGATGATTTGGGATGTATGCAATCTTTGAAATAAAACAAAAAAAAATCAAAAAGCCGTTAACATAAGGCTGGAATTCTAGAGTTAATTGTGTCAGAAAAAACCGATCTCAAAATTTGGAAAAACGGATTTTAGATAATGATAAATTTCATCGGCCATTTTATTTTTATAAAGTAAGTATTCCCTCTTTATACTAAATAAAATTGCCAAAATCACAAACAATACTCAAAAATGTCACAAAAAAAATAAAGAAAATATTTCAATCGTGATACTTTGAAAACATAAAACATTAACAATATTGTTTTTGTAACTTTTTCCGATTGCAATATTTCGTAAAATAATTTCATCTTAGTGACCTGAAAGATATACATGGCATTAACCAATGCTTATATTTTAGTTTAAATCTTGAATTAATGCCATCGGTTTTTCTTGGATAAATTTTTATCGTTCACAATTATTTCTCAGTAGAAGTTAGATTATAAATTTAATATAATATTAAGCTTTCTTTCTTTTGAGATACTACAAAAGTGGAATTGATTCTAAAGAAAAAATTTTCTGTTTCCGTATTTTCTTTCTTGATCCTTAACTTCGTTGTACCTTTTCTTTTTATCCATTTTCATTTCTAGAGCTTTGAAATGGTTCATACTCTCAATCTTTAACATCAAAGTGGAAGTGAACTTAACTGAATTGTTTCAATTACTAAAGTAACCGCCCTTAGAAGAATAGAAAATATTTGTAAAAGTTTTTTAATTCGTTTAGGAGCGTCAGTAACTTACCGTAGCAAACTGAATGCGAGCAGTGAATTTCAACCAATTCCGTAAATTATTGCCTTAGATATGGTAAAAAATGTACAATTGGCTTTCTAAGTCCTGTCGTTCACCAAATTTTACATGTTCATTGTTTTAACAACCTAAGTTCACATATAAAATTTCAAGAAAATTGGTTCATTATTTCTCATTATATTCCCAAAACCGTAAAATCGGTCCAGTTCACACGGTCTGACATATCCCAAAGTTGATCAATCCATGCCATAACCAAAATAAACTCACATATGCACACGCAGACTGCCAGACCAATTTCTTGCTAAAAATATTTTATTTACGCTTCCCTACCGTGGAGAAGTGTTTTTCTACGAAATGTAGATATGAAATTGTTTTTGATCACATTACTTCGCTTATTGCATGAGACGCGATCGGTAAAATTTATTAGATTTAATATTACAAGTGAACTTAGAACAGTTTTACAAATAACAAGAAATTCAGCAAAATTGTTTGTACTTTTACAAATGTTCTAAACATTTATTTGCAAACCTAAAATACAAACCAAACCAAAAAAGCAATACCTAAATGAAATTCAAAAAGTTTAAAGAGTGGCTTTATATAATTAATCAAATTATATTTTCAACCAAACCTATCACAATTTGGTAATTTAAAATTGTGTAGTTTTGCAAAATAAAAGAAAATCTGATGTAGTTAGCACATTACCTATTGCTAATTAGTAATGTTTAGATAATGAAAAAGATCTTTAAACACTTCTCTCAAATTTTAACGACGCTGGAAAACTTATAGTTAGCATGTTTTGAAAAATGAAAATTTTACTCTTACTAGAAGTTCATTTTATACCATCCGAATCACTTAGTTAATTTCATCAGGAAACATAACTAAAAATATTAAATTTCAAGAAATTCAGATTATGGTAAATAATGCATAATCGGCCCTTATTTCGCCTTCTGGTACATATTCCCAAAAAAATTAAAAGTTTATTGTTTTAACACTCTAAATTTAAATAATAAATTTCAAAGAAATAGGTATTTTATTTCTCTTTATATGCAAAAAAAAGTAATTTTGCCCTTCGTAAAAATCCAGGCGCTGATACCTGATTTACCTGAGTTGAGTGATTTTTCGTACTACCACACGAAGTTTATATACAAAAAATTTGAATATTATCTTAAAAATTAAATCGCTTCGTAAAAAAGTCGAGTTGAAAAGTTGCCTGACATATCCCAAAAGTTGAAAAATCCGTGATATAGCCAGAAAAAATTCATATATAAATTTTCATCAAAATCTGTTCAATCGAAATTGATATATAGACCGGAAGATCGACATCTCGCCAAAAATAAATTTGGTTCCATAACACGACAATCCTTATGCGGTATGTAATGCGGTTGGTAAGAAGAGGTTACCTAAGAGGGACAAACCTATTCGACTTGAACACCCTTTATTGAAAATTGCTAATAATGCACTAGTTGACCTTCTGGCACCAGTAAATATTTTATCCTGATAAATATTTTAAATATTTTATCCTGATGAAATTTTTTAAGAAGTCCTAACAGGCCTTTTGTCTTAAACACCAAAAAGATTGAATAATTTGTTTTGATTTGTTGTTTTTTAGTATTCTTGTTGTTTAAATTTATGAATTTCTTAGTTTAATAACTAATCTAACTAAAATTTAATAACTTAATCTAACTTTAGAACTTTTGAAAAAAATTTTGAAAAGAAGTGTTTGTTAGTTTTAAAAAGAAGTGTCTGTTCGTCCGTCTGTTTGTTCGTGTGTCTATTTACAAAACTTCTACACCCTTAATTATAGCAAGCCAAAATTTTATGCATGAATTGGTCTTTTTCTTATTCCTATTGTTGAGACGTCTGATGTATTGAAAAATATTATATTGCTTGTTATTTTGAATATTTGAATACACAAGAATACTCAGCATACATAAAATTTTCAAGTAGCAGCTACTCAAACACAAAATTGAGGAGCGTTTTTTCAAAACTACATAAAATGAAAAAAAATCTGATGTGGTCAGCACATAACCGACCGCATATTGTCTAGTTAAGTGAAAGGGTTACAGAATATTATAAAAATGTTTTTTAAATACTTCTTTCCAGTTTTTAGGACATTAGTAAGCTTATAGTTAGAAGACATTGTAAGCTTATAGTTAACATACTTAGAAAAATGTAAATTTGGCTCTTAGTAAAGTTTCGCTCTGTGCTACCCGAATTCCCAGAAATGCTCGACAGTTAACCAGAACACAAACATTAAATTTCAAGAAATTACATCAATTCGTTCCGTAGATATGGTGATAAATTTCAATGAAATCGGTCAATTATTTCTCTTTATATACGCAAAAATGTATATTTGGCCCGTAGTAAACGTCCAGTTGCTGACACCTGATTTTTTTCAAAAGTTAGCAATTTTCGAGGACGGTCGAGCAAAGCTCATATATGAAATTTCAAGTAAATCGGTTGAATACTTTTCAAAATGGTGGAAAATGTAAAATCGGCCCGCAAATCAGTTTTCGAGCCCTGATGTTTCCAAAAAGTTTATATGTTCATTGTTTTAATATGAGGAATTCATGTATTAAATTTCAATGAAATCGGTCAATTATATCCCTATATATACGCAAAAATGTATATTTGGCCCGTAGTAAACGTCCAGTTGCTGATTTCTTCCAAAAGTTAGGAATTTTTGCGGACCGTCGAAAAAAGTTTATATATGAAATTTCAAGTAAATCGGTTAAATATTTTCTTCAAAATGGTGAAAAAAGTAAAACAGGCCCGCTAAAAAGTGCAGTTCCCGAGGTCTGATATATCCAAAAAGTTGATTAATCCGTGCCATGGTGGAAATAAACTTACATATAAAATTTCATCAAAATCGGTTCAGCAGAACTTGAGATACACGCGTGCACACACAGACCGACAGACCGACAGGCCGACAAACCGACAGACCGACAGACCGATAGACCGACAGACCGACAGGTTGCTAAAAATAGTTTACTTACGCTTCCCTACTATGGAGAAGTACGTTTCCACCGAAAACTCGATATGCAAAATTTGTTGCCATCACATCACCTACCTATTGTTTACACAATACGGTCGGTAATTAAGCTTTTGGGAAGACACATTTTTATTATTTAAATTTTTATTACTAGCTAGAAAAACATAAGATTGAGTTTTTTTGAATCCATTCAAAGGTTTCTATAAATGGCTAGCAAAATTCATATTATTCGAATTCATGTACCCCGACAAAAATACGTATAAAAAGCAACCTTTTTTTTCAAAACTTGTTTAGCGCAACTTTTCAAATTTTTGCAAAAGTGCATTATACCAAAAATTTTTGTAAAACTGTATAAGATAAAAAATAAATAAGAATTCTTTCTTTAAAGTTGTTTTAACAATACATAAAAACAAAACATTTTTCAAAATATTTATATACATGTAAATAAAAATTCTTTAATATTAACGTTAAGTTTTACGGCTTATAGGAACATAAGAAATTTGCTCGTAATGCACCATTCATAGGTTACATTTAATGGATCGTTCTCTTCTTTTTCTTTTTGATTGAAACTCGTATTTATTATTTCTTCGTAAAATTCTTTGGCATCTGCAGGGATCCCAAAAAATTGCAATAGTTTCTTAACATCTGCACTTTTTTCAATAGATACTCGGTTTTGTTTTTTTTTAAATTTTAAATTATTGGACATTGATAAACTAAACATCCTTTTCCAATATGTCATAAGCTCCAACTCTCCTTCAAACGTAGCTCCGACTGAAATAGACACATTTTTTCGTTGTTTTTCATAAAGTATAATACGACAAGCAGAAATTTTAAATGGCATTTCGTTTTTAATATTTTTCTTGCTGTTTCTTGAAAGTTATAAAAACAAAATCTTTATATGCTGACAAAACTTTTCCAGTTTTATTTAGTATGTTTTTATATTCACTTCTTTTCCTATACTCCTGAGATTTCTTCCTTTTTCCTATACTCCTGCTCAACTCTTCCAAATACTCGATCGGCAGGCAAAAAACTGTGTCCTCGAATTGGAAAAAAGTGTTTAATCGATGTTATACGTTTACTTGTTTTTAAAAACATTAATAAAGTAACAAGTAAAATGGTATTTTTATTTTGGCTAGTGCAAGAATCAGAGAACAAGTGCAAAACGTATTTTTTTTTTAGTTTTTTTCTAAATTTTGCAGAAAATGAATCACACATGAAGCCACTTCATTTGCACCCCTGCCAGATTCCTTTTCAAGCCACGTATAATGTTTTATATTTTCTCGGTTTTGAGAAGTGCAGTGTATCATAACAGTTAAGTTGTACATCCAAACTTGCCCACTGTAAATTTTGGTAAAGGTTGGTTTTGCTGCATGACAAATACTATTTTTATGACGGATTCATCTTCAATTTTTAGAATTTCGTGAAACTTTTTGGCTCTAAGTTTATTTATTTTATACAAAGTTCTAGTTTGGCTTTTCTTGTTTGCAATTTTTTGGGGATTTTTCAATATGTTCTGAAACATTTTGCACTGAGACCATGTATCCATGTGAGGATTGCCAAAACCTATATTAAAACAATCATAAAATACTCTTTTGTATTTTGTAAATGAACAAATTTTTGGTATATTTAAATCTGGTGGCAAATAATGTCTTCCAAGCTTATTGCGGCCATAATGACTTTCGCGGCACTTGTATATTTTTATATTTTTCTTTATGGCTTCTGTAATTTCATGGTCCTTAGGTTTTGATCGGTCTCCACCACGACGTTCTTCAGGTAACTCACCAGTGTGCAATACATACTTCGATACGAAAGAAAACCGATATGCAGAAAATCAAGTAATATTTTGAAACAATTTTGCACAAACGGGGATAATTTTTCCATTTATTTTTCTTATAGTATCACTAATTGAAACAGCTTTTTTTCTATTGGATAACGTTTGAGAAATTCTGTGTCGTTTTTGATAGGTTATGCTCAAATACTTGACAATAAATCTGTCTTGTTCAACTTTCTTCGTTTTGGAATTATTGCAATGATGCCTAAATACTATATGCAAAATTAATAGTTTATATATTAATAAGTTATACGTGTTTTATTAGTAAGTTGTAAGTATTTATATTTATGTATAAGTTACAACAATAATTTTTTAATAAAATCACATAAAATCTACTCACATTCTGCATCTTCTAATGTAAGTTTTGAATCTTTACATTTCCCTTTCAATTTTCTTTCTATTCCTCCTTCACAAGACGTTAAGTGGGGGCAACTTAATAATAAGGGCCCATTTACCTTTTTTGTTTTTATAATGTTTTGCTTCTTATTTCTTTTCTTACGACCACCGACAACTTCCTCTATTTCTTTATCAAACTCAACATCACACATTTTTAATAAATTTTAAACTTTCTCTTACAGCTAGTCACAAAAGTATTGACTCACCTCTAATTATTTCAAAAAAGTGTAGTTTTTGACTATAAGAAATACTGGTAGAAATGGTCGTGCACCAAGAAAAAAACCTTAGATCAATGAAGTTAACAGAAAAAAACGTTTAGCCTTTGCCAAAGCTCATTTAACAAAAAAACTTTGTTACAAGATTTTTGTAACAAAGTTATATTCAGCGACGAATGCAAGTTTGAAATTTTTGGATCATCTAAGCAGGGTGTCCGGCGAAAACCTGGTCAAGAATTTGATTAACAAAATTTGTTACCGACAGTAAAACACGGTGGAGGATCTATAATGGTATGTGGTTGCATGTCGGCGAATGGCGTCGGTAACCTGCATTTTATAGATTTAACAATGGATAAATTCGTTTACCTTAATATTTTAAAACAAAATTTAAAAAGCAATGCAGAAAAAATTAGGGCTTTCTAATGATTATATGTTTCAACAAGACAATGACCCTAAATATGGTGCTTTCGCAGTGAAGGAATGGATCCTATATAATGTTCCAAGAAAGCTTGAAACACCTCCACAATCACCAGACATGAACCCCATAGAGCATTTATGGGCCCACTTAAGGCTTAGTGTTGGTAGTTGCTCGATGGCTACAATTGCACAGACTAGTCAGAGCAATTAAAGAGCGCTGTCGGCAACGATAACGCCTTCGGAAAGGGCGTACAATAAACGGCGATCTGCATTCAGGAACCTAAAAAGAATCGAAGAAGAAAGGACCAAGAGTACATACAACCCACATACAACTAGGCCAAGAGTATAGTGGACAAACGATTAAGCTATCAACAAATCGACATTGCTCCACAGAGAAACCACCTCGGGAAGCTAAAAAGCCAGGGCCACAGAGCAGACCCTTGTGCGCACCTACAATTAAAAGGCACATGACAGTAGTCCTGTGGTCCCATGGGTCACGCTTCAATTCTAGAGGACTGGAGGCACGAGGTGGGAACTGTGCTTTCATTCGTGAAAAACTTTGGGGCCTGGATCCTGCTGTCCTCGTTCCATCCATGTTTGCACAGTTGGAATTAAACTTGGTTTGAGTCTCCCGACCCAGTGATACTTCGGGAAACAGTAAGGCGGATGATCTTGCGAGACATCTTGCGAATGGTACAACATATAACGCGACAAGGAAGTTGTGGCCAAAACTAGACTTCCGTCGTCCAACGGATCTGATATTTCTACGACGGGAAGACATTGGCGCAGTGATAGGAGTTTTAACTGGACACTGTATGACTGGCGATCCTGCCAGAAGGAATGGGGGAAGCGGTGACTTTCTTTTTTCATTAGAACTAGCCCAAGCTCTTCAGAAGCCGGCCAAGTTCCTACTTTTTTCGGCGAGATACGGATCTAGCAAATGTAAATGCTACGGATTTTGTCCGGTTTCTGAGGAACTTGGGCTGGTTCTAATGAAGAAGGGGGAAGAGATCCGGCGGCACCACAACAGAACACTTAGGCCAAGGTGGCCTAAATGTACCCTTCGGGGGCTGTGCAACCTAAACTAACCTATAAGACTACATAGATTTTAAATTTGCTCATTTAAATACATACAAACAAAATATCTGTGACATATACCTTACCGAAAATGCGATGTATTTTGGCTTTCGGAGCTAAGCATTATTAATTATTTTTGATTCTTTTAATAATTCAGAATTTTTGAGCACAAATATTATAAATTGTTGAAACGTTCATAAATAATAATAATTTTTAATCGTGTTTATGTTTGAATTTAACTTTATATGAATTTATGCATGTACGTTACGAGTATTAATTTTTTCTTTGATATTAAAAGATTAAAAAAAAAAATTAACCAATATTGTAGAAAAACCCATAACAGAAAATAAAGCAAATAAAGTTGGGTCAAACTAATGGTTTGTAATGTAGTACTTTTCCCTTCAACAAGTGAAAATACTGCTTTTAAAAACAATCTGTGTACTACATTGTTAAAATTTGTTTCATTCATATACGAATATATCTCAAAGGTTGAGATAAATATATATTAAATATATGTTTAGGATAAACAATGCATTCAATCTTCAAAATAAAACAAAACAAAAAAATTAAAGAGGCGTTAACATAATGCTCGAATGTAAAGGTTAATTGCATCAGTTAAAGAAAATAATTATATTTTTAATCACAGAGCATTTACCGTTAGTTTCCTCCAATTATAAAAATTTGGAAAAGCTTACTGGTTCGGATATACAAGGTGACAAAAATTCAAATTTTACAAATTTCGACTGACGAAACCTTGAGGTGGAGTGGGGGTGGAAAAGATTTTCTTGTAACGAAATGAACTACAACCTTAGATATAGAAGACAGACGATATCAAAAAATGGTAAAAAACAGATTTTAGATTTTTTATGGGAATTTTAATTTTTTTAAAGTTCAAATATGGCATGCCGCGGTGGAAGAAGCCAGCAACCCCTTTTCTACGTTTGCAAAATTTAAAAAATGTTTCTGGTTAAGCTACAATAATTACTAAAAAATGTTTATAGGTAACGGTGAATTTGAACGACCATTTTGTTTTTCTAAAGCATAACTATAGTATATCGCGCTAGGAGAAGCAAGCCGCTGCCTTTATGCGTATGCAAAATTTCAAAAATGCTTATGGTTTCATTGCAACAAATAGTTAAAAAAGGCCATTTTTAGGGTTTTTGGGGGGTTATAACTTCTAGAGAGGGGGAGATAGGTAAAAATTTTGTTCAACGAAAATAAGTTTCTAGTAAGGATCTATGTACATATAAAATTTCAGCTTTCTATCTTCAAGGGTGTAGAAGTTTTGTAAACAACGAGACGGACGGACGGACAGAGTGAAACTAATAAGCACTTTTTTTCAAAAATTTTTTGGAAAAGTGCTAAAAACTAAATATAATTAAATGTAAATGAAGGACGACATTATATTTTTCGTCATATGACCAAATTACGAATATTAAATTTTATGGTCCATTACGATAAGAATTATTAATTTTAATTAAATGTCAGATTTGGGGATTAAATAAAATAAAAGTATATAAATTTAGATAAATATTGGAATAAAGAGGAAATGGGAAGAAGGAATAAAAATTGAGGGAGAATTCTTTGCTTTTTCTTCCGTTATTATAAATATAATTTTGATTTTGACGGATCATTGGATTCATCAATAATTATTGTGGGTAGGGAAACTATAGAGAAAAAAACCCCAACATAATTTATGAGAAAAAATAAAATATTTATAAATTTATGAATTATTATTCTGTTTTTATGTGGTACGATACCTAATTATATGGGGATATTTAAATTTTTTTAACTTGCAGTATTTTTATCGTTTTTTAAAATTTTTTTGTTTAAATGATTAATTATCTTGTGATATAATTAGTTTTCTCTTAGAATTAATATAACGAATGATCTTCGAAAAATTTATTGTTTAATTTAATTTTTTCTCAATGTTGAATTGAAGTTAGTGATTATGTGGCTACTATGAAATAATATACATATTTTAATTAAAATATAAGTTTTATCAATGCTTCACATTAAATTTAAAATTTATTTAATTATCTAAACACATTTTTTAAATATTTTGAAATTTAAAGCTATTTTTATTTTTAAGAAACGGCAAAAATAAGCCGCAATGTTATAAGTTACGCTTTCCTTAAAATCATCCAAGACAAGTGTAAATAATTCCTCTACTACTGCTTTTAACACACAAGGTATAGTAAAAATTAAAACATCTTGCGATTCAACAGTCAGTCAAACTGAAGCTAATTTTTAAAAACAGTGAATTTTTTAAGTACTTCTAATATTTAAAATTAACTGTGTACAAAAAATTCATAAATTTTTTGAATGTTTTAATATAATGAATGGACGATATCTTAAAAATCTATGAATAAACTAAATTTTTTAATACAAATTTTTTTTTGATACATGTTTATGAACAATAGAATTCAATTAATTATCTCTCTCTTTGATTAAGGAGTAACTTAGAGCAAATTCATTTAAGGTGTATTCTTCTTGTACTAAACTATTATTAATATTAAACTTGTTAAATGCAACATTTTTCTTATAAATTAAACAATGCTGTCAGAACTTTTTGATTAAATCTAAGAACTTTTAAGAATTTTCTCTTTTAATAATTTTTAAACAATTTATTTTGTGTAATGATTATTTAAAATTTAAAATTTTGATAATTTAAAATCTTTATTAATCACAATGAACAAATAATCACATTTCGCTTTGTATATAAGCAACATTTCTGTCACAAAAATTATTGTTAGCGTAAAAAATTTAACAATTACAAATGATGGCAATTATTTTTAATATTGTTAGAATTTTTATTAATTTTCATATTTCAAATTATAAATTTAACAATTTATTTATAATATGATTATTCAACTTTTTAGCCTCCCAGTTTCCTATTCTGTTTTATGTATAGTAACATAGAGGAAAATTATCATCAGTAAAAGTGAAATAAAGATAAAAGCAAAACAAAAGGAAAAAAAATTTACGGAAAAATTAGAAAACTTTTCGTCTATAACAGTTTATTATTCCAGAGATAAGAGTGAAAAAGAAAAAAACAAAAACGATTTCCCAAAAAACTTTCGCAATTATGTCGTTTACTTTGCCTCTTCTTTATTACTATTATTGTTATTATGATTATTATTATTATACAATTTTTTGACAATTTTTTATTAGATCGATAAAATTAGCTTTATTTATTTCAGATTTTTGTGTGGGTAGCTTTTACTTTATTACGTTAACCAAAAATACTCAAAAAATTTCACAGAAAGGCAAAATTGAAAAAAATAAAGTTGGGTCAAACCAATGGTTTGTATTGTAGCACTTTTCCCTTCAACAAATGAAAATTTTGCTTTTAAATACAGTCTATGTGTACCTATCACATTATTAAAATTATTTTCATTCATATACAAAATTATTTCTAGGATTGCATATATTTAGGATGATGCATACATGCAGGCTTTGAAATAAAGCAAAAATTAATATAAAGTGGGGTTAACATAATGCTCGATTTTAAGGGTTAATTGTGTTCTACGGAAATAAGTTTTTAATAAAGATCTATATACGTACAAAATTTCAGCTTTCTATCTTCAAGGGTGTAGAAGTTTTGTAAACAGACACACGGACAGACGGACGGACGGACGGACAGAGTGAAACTAATAAGCACTTTTTTCAAAAATTTTTTGGAAAAGTGCTGAAAACAAGCAGAAATTATTTCATTGTTTTTAATTTTCTAATTTTATCAAAAATGATGAAAATATTTTCTAAAGTATGTCAGTTTTGGGTTTTCAATATTACAAAACAAAAGGAAAATAAATTTTTTAACAGGATCTCGAATAGTTATTTCGAGTTGGTTAAAAATTCTTTGTTTTAAAACTTTTATTTTGATTTTTGAATAGTAAACTTGAATAGAATAATAAAATCGAAATTTTTAAATTCAAAACTTTTTATCATTTCTGAAATAAATTTTAAAAATGGTTTAAATTATTATTGTTGGTAATTTAAAAGATTTTAATCGAATAAATGAAGTTGTAGAGGGAGCAGGAAAAAAGAATATAAAAAAAACTTTTCCTAATACCTATACATACATACATGTTATAGTTATATTTAAATAAAAACAGCAAAATTGTTTATTTACAACAAGAAGCTCCGTGGTTTGGAGGTTGTAGAGGTAGGAAAGAATTAACTTTTATTTGGACAACAAATCTAAAAAGTGCGTTTTCAAAATTTTAAACAGCTATAACTTCTGGAATACATAGCCAAATTTCGTTCTATAAAAATAAAATTTCAGATCTGATTTTCTACAAAATTTATATTTTCTATCGAAACGAATTAAAAGCTTTTCAAATAGACGATATAATATACATATGTACACATTTTTTTTAAATTTGCCAATACATAGTCATATTGTTTTCAATAACTTATTTTCGAAGGGTTATTCCTCTAAGTAAAATTTCATTTTTAAGATGTTTTATAATTTTATTCACTGTTTTAGAGCATATGTCTGAAAACATAGATATGTATAAGGACCCATATGTATTTATGTACAACAAAGCTATTTTTATAAATGAATAATAATTTTATAATAAAAGTTAAGCATTAATAGCATTTTTCACGTAGGAATAGGATTTTTCAAGTTCCGCAAACAAATTCATTTCAAAAGGTTTCAAAAAATTTCGTACGAGGGTCACTATTTATATTTCGGGTCTAGCAATAAAAAACAAACATTTATCATTGGAAATGGTTTTATTGTTTTTCAAAATATTCCCCATGAAGATCAATACACTTTTGCATGCGCTGAAACCAATTTTCGTAGCACTTTTTCCATTCCGATTGAGACACCTCCAAAACATGGTTTTTGAACGCATCGACTGCTTCTTCAGGTGTTGAAAATCGTTGTCCACGCATTTTTTTTTTGATGTGAGGGAATAAGAAGAAGTCATTGGGTGCTAAATCAGGACTGTACGACGGATGACCCATCAATTCGACATTTTGAGTGCTCAAATAGTCCATTGTTTCAGCTGATTTGTGAGAGCTTGCATTGTCATGATGAAGAATGATTCGCCGGCGCTTGTTTGTTTTCCTTATTTCTTCGAAAACTTTCGGCAAACAGATGGTGGTGTACCATTCAAAATTGATCGTCCTACGTTCCACTAAAGGTACTGTGGCCACATCACCGGTTATACCAAAAAAAAACGCGATCATTTGCTTCGATGTGCTTCTTCCACGAACAACTTTTGTTGGATTTGGCTCGTCTTGGAACACCCATACGGTCGATTGCTGTTTCGTTTCGGGCTCATATGCATAGATCCATGATTCATCACCTGTGACTATCTTATAAACGTCTTTTGACGCACCGCGATTGAATTTTTTCAACATTTCTTTGCTCCAATCGACACGAGCCTTCTTTTGTGCAATCGTCAAATTTTTTGGGATCCATCGACAACACACCTTTTTCACGGCAAGATGTTCATGCAATATATTATGTACGCTGGTGGAACTAATGCCCAAGGATGCCTCAATCTCACAGTATGTCACATGCCGGTCCATCATTATCATTTCGCGCACAGCATCG
Source organism: Condylostylus longicornis (assembly GCF_029603195.1). Lineage (NCBI taxonomy): Eukaryota > Metazoa > Arthropoda > Insecta > Diptera > Dolichopodidae > Condylostylus > Condylostylus longicornis. Next base: position 654,900 of record NW_026577985.1, read on the forward strand.
ATGGTTTCCGGCAAAACGACCGAAATTGGCCGACCTTCACGAAATTCATCCTGGAGCGAACGGCGTCCGAAACCAAACTCTTGGTACCAGCGATTTACAGTGGTTTTTGATGGTGCTTCATCACCAAAAGTCGAAACAAGTTGATCGAGACACTCTTGTCTCGATAATCCGCGCCGAAAATCGTAAAAAATCATCGCACGAAAATTTTCACGGGACAATTCCATTTTTTGACCGAGATGAATTTTTCAAGTCACTGTAAACAAAACAATTCGCGCTCGAATGACAAAACGTTCTGAGTGAAGTTGTCCTAAAAAATGTCAAACTTTCCAATGGAAGTGTCAGATTGCACCTGGCAGCACTAGTATTACCGGGTTAGAAAAAAATAAAAAAAATAAAAAAAGTGAAAATTTAGCTTTTTTCCAAAGTTCGAATACATGGTATTCTGAAAGTACATAAAATACAAAGTAAGTAATATGTTGCATTCAAGCCAAGTACTAGCCATCAGCGTTCCCACTTGGATACAATTGTATCCATTTGGATACATTTTTGCTTTAAAATTTAGCTTGGATACAAAGATACTCAAATCTGCTAAAATGTCGAAATTGGCTACATTTTAAAATTTTGCTGAAATATGGATACATTTCTGTCTCGAACACTAAATAAATGGTACAAAACTTTTAAAGTGCTACCAATATTAAATCGTGAAATTGCTTTATCTTCCAAAAAATGTTATTTGCTGACTAAATAAAATTTGCCCGTTTTCATGCTGAATCGTTTTTACCGTAAAGTTCAACAGTTGTTCTGTAATTGTATCTATTTTCTGACCTTAAATTTTAAAATGTAATAGAAATTGCGTGTGATTTCTAAAAGAATTTACTATAAATAACGAAACTCACATTGTTGAATAAAGCAAATTAATATTATTTATGAGTTTATTGGTATAAAATAAGACGACTTAATATAATACTTCTACTTTAGGTGGCTGGATACATTTTGAATACACTTTTTTCTCGAAATTGGATACATTTTGTTTTTATTGAGTGGGAACACTGCTAGCCATTTTAAAAACTGCTTATTTGAAGCTTCCATCTTTTTCGGAAACGAAGTTATAAGCAAAAAAACTTGGGCAAGTAGAAATTACGTGAATATTCTTTAAAAGTCTTAGCTCTAAACAAGAATTTTACTATTTTTTGATGCTGCAAATGATGGTATACTTTATGTCACTGATTACTGAATCACCGTGTATATCTGGTCTCAGGAAGTGCACTTTTTAACGGGCCTGTTTTTCGTTTTTGATCATTATGAAGATCAGCATGCGGCCCCATTGAAGATTTTTTGCGGCCCTGTGGAACAAAATATTTTTACCTTCATAAAGTTTCAACTTAGAATAAAAACAGCAAAAAACACACATAAAAATCATAGGCCAAATTAGAATAAAAAGAAAATAAGAAAATAATAGTTTTTATACCCTGCACTTCGTGAAGGGTATATTAACTTTGGTATGGAGTTTGTAACTACTTGAAGGAGTCATCTGCGGTATGGACATATATATATATTCTTGCTCAGCGTAAAATTCTGCGTCGATTTAGACATGTCCGTCTGTCCGTCCGTCCGTCCGTCCGTCCGTCCGTCCGTCCGTCCGTCCGTCCGTCCGATCGCACGATAACTCAAAAACGAATAATGCAATCGACACCAAACTTTCACAAGTTTTTTCTTTTGTGCCAAGAACGAGCCCTATTGTTATTGGACTAATTCGGACAAAGGGTTCGGGTAGCTGCCATACAACTCAAAGAGTTTATTTTAAATATTTCAAAAACTAATAAAGCTATAAATATAAAATTTTGCATACATGTGTCCAATTATATTCTACACATGCTCTAAAAATTATAATCTGATAGCTGCACTGGTTCGGGTAGCTGCCATACAACTCCAACAGCAAATTTTTTATATTCGGAAAAATAATAAAGTCAGATTCATGAAACTTGGCAGTCATGTGTCCAATTATAGGTCAAATATATTTCTGAAGTTTTAGAGGAATTGCTTGACAGGTTCGGGTACCTGCCATACAACTCCAGAACCTAATTTTAAATATTTGGAAAAATAATAAAGTCAGATACATGAAACTTGACTGTTGTGTGTCGAGTTATAGGCCAGATATATTTCTGAGGTTTTAGTGGAATTGCTTGACAGGTTCGAGTAGCTCCCATACAAGTCTAAAAGCTTATTTTAAATATTTGGAAAAATAATAAAGTCAGATTCATGAGCTTTGGCAGTCGTGTGTCCAATTATAGGTCAGACATATTTCTGAAGTTTTGATGGAATTGCTTGACAGGTTCGGGTACTTGCCATACAACTCCAAAAGCTTATTTTAAATATTTGGAAAAATAATAAAGTCAGATTCATGAGCTTTGGCAGTCGTGTGTCCAATTATAGGTCAGACATATTTCTGAAGTTTTGATGGAATTGCTTGACAGGTTCGGGTACTTGCCATACAACTCTAAAAGCTTATTTTAAATATTTGGAAAAATAATAAAGTCAGATTCATGAAACTTGGCAGTTGTGTGTCGAGTTATAGGTCAAAGATATTTCTGAAGTTTTGGTTGAATTGCTCTACAGCTACGAGTAGCTCCCATACAAGTCCAAAAGTTTAAATATTTGGAAAAATAAAGTCAGATTCATGAAACTTAGCAGTCGGATGTCCAATTATAGGTCAGACATGTCCGTGAAGTTTCTATAGAATGATTTCACAGGTTTGAGTAATTGCTATACAACAACGAAAGGTGCAGGGTATAATTCAATCGGTTTATACCGACTGAAACGTTTTTACTTGTTAGTTTTTAAAAATAATGAAAAAAAAAAAAGACAGAAACAAAAACAAGAAGTGAAAAAAAAAAATTTTGTTCGGATTTGATTTGTAAGTGCGAATGATTTTATGTAATATGTTTTATTTTATAACAACTTGATTTTTTGGCTAGACCAGATAACTGTAATCTTTAATTTTTTTTTTTTCACTTTTTAAAGAGCTAAAATTTTTTGGTGTCAATTTATAATCATTTATTGTTAAACTTGAGCTACACTATTACAGTAAAAATTAGTTCAACTGAAAATTACAATTTAAATTCTTTTAAAAAAAAACAATTATTATTTTCATCATGGCGGAAAAGAAGAAAAGAAAAGTTGCAGATGAAAACAGAAAGTTCCGTGAGTGGGAAGAATTATACTTTTTCATTCAAATAAAAGACAAAATTATATGTTTAATTTGTCGTGACTCCATTTCAACGTTGAAATCATATAACTTGAAAAGACATTTTGAACAAAAACATAGTGAAATTGCAGAACTTACTGTTGGTGAAAGAAAAGCAAAACTAAAACTACTTAAGGACAATCTGGGAGCACAACAGAGCTTTTTGCGTAAGCAACATGTACAATCAAATGCTATTGTTAGTGCCAGCATAAAAATCTCTAATATTATTGCGAAAAAAATGAAACCATTCGCGGATGGTGACTACATCAAAGAATGCCTAGTTGCCGCAGTTGAAGAAATCTATCCAGAAAAAGCCCAGCTTTTTACTCAAATCAGTCTTTCCCATCAAACTGTAGCACGAAGAATTAATGATATTTCAACAGAAATTTGTGCAACACTATGCTTATTTTCAAAAAATTTTGTATATTTTTCATTGGCTTTGAATGAAGCAACAGATATTAAGGATACTGCTCAGCTTGCTATTTTTATCAGAGGTGTTGACAGACAAATGAATGTGACAGAAGAACTTCTTAAACTTGGGAGTTTAAAAGATACAACAACCGGAAGAGATATCAAAGAAGCTGTTATAAATTGCATGCAAGTTCACCAGATTGATTTGAAAAATCTCATAGGAATCGCGACAGACGGAGCGCCTGCAATGGTTAGAAAAAATGTTGGTGCAGTCAACTTGATTCTTGGCCACAAAGAAACCTTGCAAAAAACTAATTCTTTTGAACTTTTTATGTGAAAATTTATGTGCACAAGTGCTGAATATGTCACATGTAATGGCGGTTGTAGTTACGACCATTAACTCAATTAAGAATAATGCATTGAAGCATCGACAATTTCAGGATTATCTTCGTGAACTGGAATCTGAATATAGTGATCTACTTTTTTACGCTAAAATTTGGTGGTTCAGCCGTGGAAAATGCTTAGAAAGATTTTGGAACTTAAGAGAGGAAATTCGAATTTTTATGAAAGAAAATGGCCACGATATTACCGAATTCTACGATGAACAATGGCTTCTAGATTTATGTTTTCTTACAGATATAACAACAAAATTAAATGACCTAAATCTGAAACTTCAAGGTGAAAATAAATTGATTACAGACTGCTATCAAGATATAAAATCATTCGTAATAAAGCTCAAATTTTATGAAAGTCAATTAAAGTCAAAAATTGCCATTCATTTTCCACTATTAAATCATTTTAATAGTGAACAGAAAGATTTTGCAAAATATGAAAACGAAGTCACAAAGTTGTTAAAAGTTTTCCAAGACAGATTCTCGCATATGCAAAAGTATGAAAAAATTTCATCCATCCTAGTCCATATAACGAAGATGTACAATCAGCACCTTCGAATTTTCAAATTGAATTAATAGATCTCCAATCAAACACGGAACTGAAATACATGTTTGAAGCCAATGAATTTTACAGAAAATATATTCACGATGATAAATTTCCTAATCTGAAACAACTGGCAATGTGCATTACAGCTGCAATTGGAACAACCTATCTCTGCGAATCTTTTTTCTCGAAATTGAAAATAGTCAAATCGAAGAGTCGGAATAGGCTGACCGATGAAAATATGACGAATCAACTGCGTTGTGCGTCAACAAAATTGCCAGTTGATATTCAAAAATTAGCAGATAATTTAAAAAAACAAGCTTCACATTAAATTTTAATATGATTTCGATTTTATGAATAAAATTAAATAAAGTTACTGAATTAAATACTTTTGTTATACCCTGCACTTCGTGAAGGCTATATTAACTTTGGTATGGAGTTTGTAACTACTTGAAGGAGTCATCTGCGGTATGGACATATATATATATTCTTGCTCAGCGTAAAATTCTGCGTCGATTTCGACATGTCCATCCGTCCGTCCGTCCGTCCGTCCGTCCGTCCGTCCGTCCGTCCGTCCGATCGCACGATAACTCAAAAACGAATAATGCAATCGACACCAAACTTTCACAAGTTTTTTCTTTTGTGCCAAGGACGAGCCCTATTGTTATTGGACTAATTCGGACAACGGGTTCGGGTAGCTGCCATACAACTCAAAGAGTTTATTTTAAATATTTCAAAAACTAATAAAGCTATAAATATAAAATTTTGTATACATGTGTCCAATTATATTCTACATATGCTCTAAAAATTATAATGGGATAGATGCACCGGTTCGGGTGGCTGCCATACAACTCCAACAGCAAATTTTTTATATTCGGCAAAATAATAAAGTCAGATTCATGAAACTTGGCAGTCATGTGTCCAATTATAGGTCAAATATACTTCTGAAGTTTCAGAGGAATTGCTTTACAGGTTCGGGTACCTGCCATACAACTCCAGAAGCTAATTTTAAATATTTGGGAAAATAATAAAGTCAGATTCATGAAACTTGGCAGTTGGATGTCCGATTATAGATCAGATATATTTTTGAAGTTTTAGAGGAATTGCTTGACAGGTTCGGGTACCTGCCATACAACTCCAGAAGCTAATTTTAAATATTTGGAAAAATAATAAAGTCAGATTCATGAAACTTGGCAGTTTTGTGTCGAGTTATAGGTTAGATATATTTCTGAAGTTTTAGTGGTATTGCTTGACAGGTTCGAGTAGCTCTCATACAAGTTTAAAAGCTTATTTTAAAAATTTGGAAAAATAATAAAGTCAGATTCATGAGACTTGGCAGTCGTGTGTCCGATTATAGATCAGATATATTTGTGAAGTTTTAGTGGAATTGCTTGACAAGTTCGGGGACTTGCCATACAACTCCAAAAGCTAATTTTAAATATTTGGAAAAATTATAAAGTCAGATTCATGAAACTTGGCAGTCGGATGTCCAATTATAGGTCAGACATATCCGTGAAGTTTCTATAGGATGACTTCACAGGTTCGAGTAATTGCTACACAATAACGAAAGGTGCAGGGTATAATTCAATCGGTTTATACCGACTGAAACGTTTTTACTTGTTTTTCTTTTAAATGTGCCCACATGAACCAGTAAAAAAAAATTTCTGCCAAAGAAACCATTCCTGTTGGACATCACTGAACAAGACAATGCATATTGCGGTCGGTTATGTGCTGAAAAGATCAGATTTTTCTAATTACAGTTGTTTTTAAATAAAAAATATATTTATTTTATATACTTATTAAGATTGAAACAAATAGATATTTAAAATAAAAAAAATTAAGCTTTTTTTTACACATTTATGGACAAGGGACAAAAGTGGTATATGTGAGTCTCTAAATATATTGTATATAATAAACACTCAATGTCTCTAAAATATTTATATAAATTATAAATAATGTCAATATTACTATACGAGTAATAGCTTTCTTTATTCGCTTTTCAGCTTTTACGTTTGTATAATGTATGAAGTGTAGAAAATATTCGCTTTTAACGTAAAAATATTGTCCGTTGTAGAAAATAATTTTATAATTTGCAATTTTAAAATTGTTTTAATAAATTGGTTACAAAAACTTAACTTAATTAAAAATGTTTTAACTTTTAATATTATATACGTTTTTCTCAATAGTTACGATTTAGTTTATTTGGTAGTTCTTCCGGTATTGCGGAAATATTTCAAAGAACTCTATATTCCACTTCTTATCTTTAAATAAATTTTTTTTGAAAATGCATTCAAATTTCCAACTAAACAAAAAGCTTTTAAAACTAAACTCAACAATTTTTCAAAACTAAACAAAAAGTTCCTCTTAAACTACTTAAAATAAAAAATGATGTATAGGTATGGATGTAGTTATAATAAATATATGTACAATAATTTTTGACAAATTTCATTTTCATTTCTGAACAACATAAGTTTAATTGATACTACGACCGGCGGTACACTACATATTTATGTGCATAAATCTTGTTCTTATATATGCATGTATGTATATATTTACTTTATAGCACTTTTCCAAAAAATTTTTGAAAAAAAGTGCTTATTAGTTTCACTCTGTCCGTCAGTCTGTCCGACCGTCCGTCCGTCCGTGTGTTTGTTTACAAAACTTCTACAACCTTGAAGATAGAAAGCTGAAATTTTGTATGTATATAGATGTTTAATAGAAACTTATTTCCGTAGAACAAAATTTTACCTATCTTCCCCACCCTAGAAGTTATACCACCCCAAAACCTTAAAAATGGCCTTTTTTTAACTGTTTGTTCAATGAAACCATAAGCATTTTTGAAATTTTGCAAACCCATAAAGGCAGCGGCTTGCTTTCCCTAGCGCGGTATACTATAGTTAAGCTTTACCGTTATCTAAAGTCTTTTTTTCCAAATTTTTGATTTCGTTTTTCTTCTAGACCCTAGCCTGTAGTAGCCTGAAATTTCAGCAGTTTTTAGACACTAATAAATACTTTATTTCAATAGCAGAAAATTTTTTTTCTATCTCCACCCCCCTTTCAAGTTATCGCCTCTTGAAATTTGTAAAATTTGAATTTTTAAAGCCTTATATTCCCGAAACCGCAAGCTTTTTCAAATTTCTATAAATACAAAAAGCTAACGGTTAATCCCTTGACATTAAAAAATATAATTATTTTTCTTAACTCACACAATTAACCCTTAAAATCGAGCATTATGTTAACCCCACTTTATATTAATTTTTGCTTTATTTCAAAGCCTGCATGTATGCATCATCCTAAATATATGCAATCCTAGAAATAATTTTGTATATGAATGAAAATAATTTTAATAATGTGATAGGTACACATAGACTGTATTTAAAAGCAAAATTTTCATTTGTTGAAGGGAAAAGTGCTACAATACAAACCATTGGTTTGACCCAACTTTATTACAGTTTATTTCTTGTGAGGCAAATAAAGTAGATGGACGCTGTAGATTTTATTAAAAGCGCAAGTTAGAAAAATTAATTTGAAAATTAAAACAAACTTAATTTTATTTTCTCTTTTATAAAGTCATTTTTTAGCTTACTGTGATTCTTCCTTTCTGTTCCATATTTTTCCAGGTTGGCAAAACACATTATTTGCTTTTTTTTAATTTCTTTTTTACCGACCCGCATTGCATACAATAAGAGAGGTGATGTGATCGCAACAAATGTTGCATATCGAGTTTTCAGTGGGAACGCACTTCTCCATACTAGAGAAGCGTAAATAAACTATTTTTAGAGAGGTGTCGATCTGTCGGTCTGTTTATCTGTATGTGCACGCGTGTATCTTAAGTTCAGCTGAACCAATTTTCATGAAATTTTATATGTGAGTTTGTTTTGGCAATGTCACAGATTGGTCAACTTTTGGGATCAGGGCTCGGAAACCAAACTGGGGGTCAATTTTACGTTTTTTACCATATCTACGGAACGGATTGAAGGAATTACGTGAAATTTGATATTTGAACTCTGGTAGTTACCAAAATTATCTAGCAAGCATTTCAGGGAATTCAGATAGCATGAAGTGAAACTCTAGTAAGAACTGAATTTACATTTTTCTATGTATATTAACTAGAAGCTTACTACCGCCCTAAAAACTGGAAAAATATAAGACGTTTTTCCTTTTTATAACCTTCTGTAATAGTTTCCCTTAGTTAGACAATATACATTGCGGTCAGTTTTGTGTTGACCACATCAGATTTTTTCTATTTTTTGTATTTTCATTATTTTTTTTTTTTATTTATTTCATTTATTTATTTTTTTTTATTTTTTTATTTTATCATTATTTCATTATTTTTTCTTTTTGTGTATTTGAAAATTTATTTTTTACACTTTTTCAAAAAGTGTTTTTGTTTTGTTCATATTTTCTTTGTTTATAATTTTTCATGTTTATCTCAGCAGCAGGTATCCTCTTTTTATAACAAATTAGAAAAAATGTTTTAATATTGTTTTATGCGATAACATTAAATCAATTTTAACAAGAGCAGCTGTACAGTAACAGTCATCTGTAATTTCATCAACGCTGCTGCGAAGAAAACTACGTGATGGAGTAACATTATATACTCATCTAAAATTGATTAATGTACCTCTCACAAAAACGGAAATATGTTAAAGAGAAAACAGAACATATTAAGCAATTGATTTGGTTTAAATTTAGAGAAAGTGTTTCAGAAGATTATGAAAATGCCTTTTAAACACTTCTTTGCAATTTGCAGGACGTCAGTAAGCTTTGATTTAACATAGCTAGAAAAACTTAAATTCGGCTCTCAGAAGAGTTTTATTTTCTGTCATCCGAATTCCCTGAATATTTCGTCAATTAACTTAGGTAACAACCGTTTCGGTATTTATTTGAAATATTGAATTTAAATAAATTCAATCAGTTAGTCTCATAGATATGGTAAAAAATTTATAAGTTCAGTATTTTAGGACCCCAAATTTAAATATAAAATTTCAAGAAAATCTGTTGATTATTTCCCTTTATGTGTGCAAAAATGTAAAATCGGCCAAGAAAAAACTTCCGTTCCCGAAACCTGACATATCCCAAAAGTTGATCAAGCTCATATACAAGGGTTTACCAAAATTGGTTCAGCTGAACTTGAGATGCACGTGTACACACGAACCGACAGACAGAGAGTCAAACAGACTAAAATTTCTCTAAAGTAGTTTATTTACACTTCCCTACCATCGAAAAGTTTCGCATTCCCTTCGAAAATTCGATATGCGAAATTTGGTGCCATCACACAACATTCCTAGTTGAATGCAGTGCGGTAGGCAATTATAGACAAAAGAGGTTAAGAACTGGAGGAACAGTTTAAATTTCAAATCAAAATCTTGTAAATGTTGACAAGGTTAGTATATAATGGTGAAAAGTGCAGAAGTAAAGAAAGGCAAATGTCAAAATTACTCTTTAAATAAAAACTTAGACTTTTTTTTAAAAAATTTACGTTTTAAATACTTTTTTTTTCTTCTTAAAATACTAAAGTTTGCTAATTTACATTTTCTCTTTTTTATACTAAAACATACGAAATAAAAAAAATAAAACAAACAAATAAAAGCTTTAACTAGCGAATCTTTTTTAATCAATTTTTGAACCGGTGTTGAGTGCTGTTGGCTTTTCGTAGAGTGTGACATAAACATCTCCACTTTCTTTCTTTTATTGTTATGTCTATAGGTTTCTGTTCTGCAATTACCCAGAGCTCTTCGTTTGTATTGTCATGGGCCAGAACACTTTAGATATTATCCTCAGGTACATATTTGTATTCTGTTGATACAGGCTGCGTCAGTCAACCAATCTTCCCAATCGAATAGTAGCGTGGCTTTTAAACAATACGAGTACTTTAATGACGCTGAATATTATCATTCAGAATCATTCTTTGCACCTACACCTTTTGCTAAAATGTTGCCCATCTAATTTAATTGTAGCACATCTTCTATTTTGTTGTTATTCAGTTGTAGAGATGTATTTGATTTTGTATTTATTATTTTAAGGCATTTCGTTTTTTTGGCGTTGATCTTGAGGCCGACTTTGGCAACTTCTGCTTTAAACAATCTAAATTTTTCTTGCTCAGAGGCAGATATCATCGGCGTAGTCCAAATCTTCTAATCTGTAGGTCACGTTCCATGTAAAACTTTCAGCTGTTTCATTAACCCTCCGCATTACATCGTTGAGCACCACTACTGTCTGACTCCTGAATTTATTTTGATAGGTGCTCTTAGCTGGCCGCCGTGTAGTATTCTGGATTGCGCATTTTCATATATAGCCTTAATTATGTTTATAATATTTGTTGGGACGCCTTTGTGATATAATGCATACCAGATGGTCTCTTGCTTGATCGTGTCAAATGCCTTTTCAAGGCAATGAATATGCAGTAGAGGGGACTGTTCCATTCGTTTGACTATGATTCTTAATGTATTGAAGTGATCTATGCAGCTTCTGTTTTTGTGGAATCCTGCTTATTTGTTGCCATAAAAGTAAATATATGAAAATTTCCATAAAAGAGATAATCCTTCCTTAGGGCATAACTTAAACAACTATAAATAATAATTATCTTGCACTGATATTTACCATATATACGCATACTCTTGTCATAAGATGTCTATCATGTCTAAAGTGTTCATGTATTTATATGTACGCAATTCCATGTTATATATGTGGGTATTATATGAATATTTTTTACCAACTCGTTTAGATTATATTCCGATGATACTCAGTTTCGCCTAAAGCTGCCATCAAATCTCAAAAATATTTAAAAAATAAAATAACAAAAAAGCTTTTTTTATTCAATGTATATATATGTACATATATGTTCATTTTAGGTTAAAAATTCATATGCAACTAGATATCCATAGAGTTTCCTATACAAAAAGAACTCTACCTATACCTTTATTAAATTAAGACCTTTTATAAGAATATTGAACGAATAAGATAGAATAATAACTTACACAACATATATGGACATAGATGTATATACATATGTATACAAGCATTATACACATAATAAATAAAAATTATTAATTATCTTGGATCACAATAAACAATATTTCTACCTTTTATAGCGATGAATAAATAAACCAAAAACCTGGGATTTTTCATTTGTATTTCTTTTCCTAACAATCGTTGAACAAAACCCAAACTGTCTATATTCTCATTAAAGTTAATTACATGTGGATTGAAAATGTTCCATAATAAGTTTTGTGTGTTGTGTAGGTATATCCACATTTATACATAGCTGCACAATAATTTTATGTTAATCTCACACGAATTTATTTTTAAGTTTATATGAATGTTTACAATGTACGGTAATGGTAGAACACCATGTGATGTATCTAATAGTAGTTTTATACTCGTATATATGTAGATCCGTATGAAGAGATATTAACACAATTACAAAAAATAATAGCAGTAATATAAATGCACAAAATGTTAAAAAATTATTTTCAAATTGATGAAAACCACAAAAGTAAGTTCCAAGCTGTGTCTTGTAATGTGATGCTGGTATGGTTACCTCGTAATCCAAATATATATAATGTACATTCGGAATGTATTGGATACATACATACGTCGGTTTAAAGGTAAAACTCATCAAGTAGCATTTTTAAGTTTACGAATAAATGGCAAATTACTGATTTTCAAGTTTCCAAAATCGGGAAACTCATGTAATTGTCAGGATGTGAGGTGAGATGAAAGGTTTCTTGTCAAGCTAAGTTCTACACAACTAACTAATATCAAAAAATTAACCAAGCCCTTGGAAAAATGCTTAAAAAGTTTTACCTTTGAAGTAATTTGTAAATTTTTGCACTTAGTGATAAAAAAACACTACATTCAATGATTTAATTTTTTATTATTTTTTTTTTTTACTTTAATTTAACATTTTTATAAAAATAATGCAACAAAAATAGAAACAAAAATAACAAAAATAAACAAAATAGACAAAATTAATTCATAAATTATAAAAAAATTAAGAAATTAAATTAAAAATCCATTAAAATTAAAACATAAAATTAAAAATAAAACATAAAATTAATCTTAATCTTCTTCATCATGACGTTCATCGGCAACAGGTTCTGGTAATCTTTCTTCTGTTATATTGCTTTTAACAGAAGGAAGATTCCTATACCAAGCCCTCAACTCTTCAGGAATGATACCGATGTCACATAGCTTTGTGAGGTCCTTCTTCTTTAGTTCAGTAATGCAGAGCCGATCAGAGTAAGCCGGTTTGAGAACGTGATTCAGAGCTTGTTTACCTTTACCCCTAACAGTTATTTTTTCAAAAGAAGACTCGTGGAAATATTTGTAGAAGATAGCAGATGGATTTTGTTTTTCATACTTGAGACATTTAATTTTTAGCCATTCAACTTTATTGCCTTTTTCATCTTTAATTTTGTTTATAATAGTTGCATAAGCAAATTCTTCAAAATCAAAAATGTCGTTATATTTTAACTCTTCAACTATATAAGGATCTTTGCTAGTTTTATTTTTAGATCTTGCCATTTGAAAAATCTCCTTCCAATCATTCAGAAAGAAAAGCGGATCGATGTTTTTTTGCATTCTCGAATGCATAGAATCGCATTCTATATACGAATGACCAGATTCTAAAAATTTCTGTTCTATCACTTCGATCGATGGATGTTTTTGAACGCAATGCAATAGAGCTGCTGCAATATATTGATTACGGTTTTGACCACCGCAAGTATCTGAAAACATTGTTAAATGCTTAATGTTACTTGAAACACCATTTATGTACTTTAAAAGTACTGTAGCGATTTCATTAGCGCCTCTTTTTCTATTAAGTTCGTTCCAGCAAAAGCTGTAGCCCTTGTTTTTTTTTCCGCCTTCATAAATTAAGTGACTTTAATGAGTTTTACCTTTTACAAAAAAAATAAAAATCACACTTAGTGATATTTACACTTCTGTATTATTGCTTTAGGAGCTTTAAGGGCACCTGATAGTATTTCTAAACGATAGAGCACAAAAAATTATCACTTAGACAGTGTTAAAAGCGATTTTCAAAAAAATGTTACTTAATGAGTTTTACCTTTAAACCGACGCATAAATGAAAGGGAACTAATAAAGAAAAAGACTAGTATAAAAATATACAAAGTCCTAAAAGCATTGGTTTATTATTTTTTGTTTATTTTTCTTTTAATTGTTGATTTTGTAGATTTATTGTAGACATTTTGAATATAATGTTCTTTTTTTCGGTTTTCATTATTTTTGGGTACAGGTGTATTAGTCTAGGTAATAAATCAATTTTTGTCTTTAATAATTTTTTTTCAAAATTATCAAGTTTTATCAAGTTTTAAATTTTCTGCTCGTGTTGTGATTTAATTTAAAAATTTCTTATAGTTACGATGATTATCTCTTTTACACCCCTGCTAATGGTTAAACTATAAAGGTTAATTAAATTTCCGAATTAAATGGAATAAATGGCCTCCTATTTTATAACTATTTGTTTGTCGTAGTAATTTCTTGAAATAGTTGCAACTCTTGAATAGTTTTTTTCAAACTGAAAAATAAATTCAATAGAAAATATATAGGAAAAACATACGAATTGTATCGAAAGTGACTCCATTGAAACAGTTCGAAAATGTTTTTTAATGCGGTGGCGTTGTACTTACCAGGACAGTGTATAAATTTATAAAAACAGGTTTATGGTGCTTTTGTTTGCGAAATATTAAGGTATGTACATAATTCGCTACCAGCAAGACAAAGCATCTTAAGTCCATTTAAAATGCTTTTGTTTGTCAGACGTTTTTGAACTTTTGGATACCAGCTCTATATTTTGCTTTGACTCCGGTGTCTCTAGCCCCCTCCGTTTTCTTTTTATAGACATGGTAAAACCAACTTAAGATGTTATGCCTTTTTTTTTTGATATTTTTTAAATTATTCTAAAAAAGCAAATAATCGTAAGCCGACATAAGATGTTATGCCTTTTGCAAAACCGTGAAACTTCACTTTCTTAAGTCGATTTAAGAAGAAATTCATTTGCAAAAACTTTTAAAATACACCATTTTTGTTAAAAAGGCAAATAATCTTTAGTCTACTTATGATGTTTTGCCTTAATAGGTTTTAGACATTTAGGTTTCTGAAGTCGACATATATTCCTTGTGCAGGTTTTGGAATTTTATGGAATATGTTAGTGACTTTACAGTTCATATCTTACGTGAACGTGGTGTCTTATTTCTGATATTAAGATGATTTTAATAAAAAATATTTTAACACTTAATATAAATTTATTATATAATTTACTATATATGTGCTTAAAATAAATTTATTATATAAATCCTTAAGTGATATTTTTTCAAGGTTTTTTTACAAATATCAAAAATTACTTTAATAAAAAAATACAATTAGTTTATTGCAGCTAATAAACTAATGTATTAGTTTAAACATTAGTTTACTACATTAGCCTATAAAGAAAAATATCATTGAGGAGGGAAAATTTCTTAATGCTGTTAAATTAAAATTTAGAAAGTTTTAATTTATATATTAAATAATTTGCCTTCGAAAATTTAAAATTGAGAATTTCCATGTCATTTCTTTTTTAAGAAAGAGGTAAGTTCGTTTTTCACACAAAGTGTCTTCAAATTAAAACAAAAAAAAACCCAGGATCATAAATATTACAAACCAGGTACATCTAGCTTTGTTTTTAATTCATTCAACAATATTTATTAATCCTTGAGTAACATTTTGTACTCTTAATACTAGAACAGATAATTTGTTTACACAAATTATTTTAATTATTATCACTGATTAATCAGCCATTTAAGCAGTCATATATGCAAAAATCAGGCAATTTTACATTCTCGCCTTTGCTTCTAAAAGGCATTAAAAGGTTAAATTTTTTAATGGCAATTTATAAAAATAAACTAAAATTTATTTATTTTTTACTACTGTTTGTATGTTTGTTTGAATATATATATAGACTCTATATACAAAAGGACAACAGATTTAACTCAACATCTTTTTAGACAACGTTTATAAAACTAAGTAGTTATAAAAAGAAACAAAAATAAAATTGGGTCAAACCAATGGTTTGTATTGTAGCACTTTTCCCTTCAACAAGTGAAAATAATGCTTTTAATTAATATAGTTTATGTATACCTACTACTCGTACACTATTAAAATTATTTTCATTCATGCACGAAACTAATTCTAGGATTACATACATTTGGGATGAACGATTTATGCAGTCTGAAATAAAGCAAAAATAAATTTAAAGAAGGGTTCACATGATGCTCGATTTTAAGTGTTAATTGTGTGAGTTGAGAAAAATAATTATATTTTTAAATGAGACGAAATTTACCGTTAGGTTTTTGCGTTTATAGAAATTTGAAAAAGCTTGCGGTTTCGAAAATATAAGGTATCCAAATTTTACAAATTTCGTTAGGCGATAATTTGAGAAGGGGTGGAGGTTGTAAAAATTTCTTCTAGCGAGATGAACATTAGTTAGTTTCGAAGTAATACTAAATAATTAATAATAATTAAAGTAATACGAGTACTAATTATTAATAGTAATTAATAGTAATTAGTTTTACTTCTAAGGGTAAAACTACAAGTAATAAGCTGTTTTTTCAAAACTTTTTTGGAAAAGTGCTTAAAAGAAAATTTCCATATTTGACATAAAATTTTCTTCTTCTTCATTATTAATTTGAAAGAAAATTGTGGAAGAAAAACCTTCCCTTTTCTTTTACTGATAATATTTGAAAAGAAAAATTAAATGGCAGTCGACATTCCAAAAAGTGTGGTTTTGGAATACACTTTAACAATTTTTCGTTTATTAGGTATAACACAAAATTAATATCATATACTCGTATAAAGCTAAAGGCGAGACTATAAAATTGAACGTTTGATTGGAATTATTTTTTTTAACCAAAATTTTGTTTTGTATATTTTTCAGATTCTATATACATGTGTACATTTACATTTATCGTTTATGAAAAAAAAAATGAAGTATTAACAAAAAAAATAACAAAAAAATTAACAATCCATCGTTGCACCTATAAATTTAAAACTGAAAAGCACAAAACTGTGTCATCTTTTTACTTTGCATGAAATTTAGCAGGCACTAACAACTTTTACGAATAAAAATTAAAAAAAATTTTCATTTTCAATTTTAGCCTTTTTCTGATTATGGTTTGACACGACTATAATGTACATTCAAATAATTTAGAAACTAAAAAGTGATTTATAAATCCCAAAAAAGCCAACCGAGACTTGGAAATAGGTAAATTGAAAAAAAAAAAACTCTGTAAATCACAACGTGCAACACAATAGAATAATGGGGTTGCGACTCACCTATTTTTACCGACCGTATTGTGTAAACAATAGGTAGGTCATGTGATGGCAACAAATTTTGCATATCAAGTTTTTGGTGGGAATGCACTTCTCCATAGTAGGGTAGTGTAAATAAACTAATTTAGCAATCTGTCGTTCTGTCGGTTTGTGTGTGCACACGTGTATCTCAAGTTCGACTGAACCGATTTTGATGAAATTTTATATGTAGGTTTATTTTCACCGTGGAACGGATTGGCCAACTTTTGGTATATATCAAGCCTCCAAAACTGCACTTTTTAGCGGGTCTGTTTTACATTTCTCAACATTTTGGAGAAAATATTCAACCAATTTACTTGAAAATTTTATATATAAGTTCAGCTCGACCGTCCGCGAAACCTCTTAACTTTTGGAAAAAATCAGGCGTCAGCAACTGGACGGTTAATACGGCCCAAATATACATTTTTGCGTATATAAATTCTTCGTATTATAACAATGACCATATAAGTTTTTTGGAAAGATTACATTTTTCACCATTTTGAAGAAAATATTCAACCGATTTACTTGAAATTTCATATATGAGCTTTGCTCGATCGTCCGCGAAATTTGCTAACTTTTGAAAGAAATCAGGCATCAGCTACTGGATGTTTACTACGGGCCAAATATACATTTTTGCGTATATAAAGAGAAATAATTGACCGATTTCATTGAAATTTAATACTTAAATTCTCCGTACTAAAACAATTAACATTTACTTTTTTGGAAAGATCAAGGCTTGAAAACTGATCTGCGGCCGATTTTACATTTTTGATCATATCTAAGGAAGGAATTGATAATATTTCTTGAAATTTGATATTTGAGTTCTGGTTGTTACCGAAACTAACTGACGAGTATTTCAGGGAATTCGGGTTGCATAAAGCGGAATTCAACGAAGAGCCAAATTTAAATTTTTCTAGGTATGTTAACTACATGTTTACTAATGTCCTAAAAATTGGAAAGAAGTATTTAACAGACACTTTTATAATATTCTGTAACACTTTCACTTAACTAGACAATATACATTGCGGTCGGTTATGTGCTCACCACATCAGATTTTTTTTCATTATCTTTCCCTTTTTTTGTTTTTATCTTTTTTGAATTTGAGAAATTTTGTGAAAAAAGTACTCATTAGTTTCACTCTGACCGTCCGTGAACATCTTTCATAACTTCTACACCCTTCAAGATAAAAAGCTGAAAGTTCGTATGCACGTAGGTCTTTACTAGAAACTTATTTCAGTAGAAGAAAATTTTTACCTATCTCCCCCACTGAAAGTTATAGTCCTACAAAGTGCTAAAAATACCATTTTAAATTTATTATTGCAAAAAAACCATAAACATATTTCAAATTTTACCAACGCAGAAAAGTGTTGGCTGAATTCTTCTACCGCTTATTTCAGAAACTGTAAGCTTCTCATACATTTTTTGCCATATCTACGAACAAATTGATGAAATTTTGTGAAATTTGATATTTAAACTCTAGTTGTTACCGAAACTAACTGGCGAGCTTTTCAGGGATTACTTCGTTTCTTAAGTATTTTAAGCCATTTAAATATTTAATGACTTTAAAGACGATAAATTACAAGCTGATTGAGCTAATAAAGGAACAATTTTTACATATAGAAAGTTTTTTACAAAAATTGAAAAAAGTAATAACTCATATTAAAGCAATTACAAACTGCGACATGTTTGATCCATTTAATAAAATTTATTGTTAAAGTTTCTGGAGAAACTTTCTATTTTAATACCTCTGACTCACTATAACAGCGTCAGATAACCAGAGAACAGTCATGTTTTATAGAAAATATTTGTATGGACACAAAGTGAAAATCTATGCATACACACAAATAGCCGTTTATACAATTTAATTAATTTCAATTTAAGTTTATACAGTCTATACAATTTTTTTTAATACATTGAAATTTTATATTCAACAAAACAAATCGACCGTTGGCAATCTATATTCTTTTAAAACTTGGTTCTTTGAAACATATATTATAAATATATTACTAGAAACCAAAGAAAGTGGAACTTTAATAATTTTTGTGAAAGTAACTAGATTCTTCAGTGAAGTAAACGTAGTTGCATGCATTTGTTTAAGCGCAACTCGCACATATAATGTCATCGGGTTCAATTTTGCAAATTATCGGAAGGAATTTTCGATTTAGAAAAATTTTGTAAAAGACACACATTACTTTTTTTTATAAATTTTTCAATAAATTTCATACGAAAAACATCTTATTTATAGATAATACAGAAAAGAAAACAACCAATTGGTCTATCTACATAGGAAGTATTATGTAACAATGTTTCTAAAATACATAGTAAGATTCTCTCTAAAGTCAAAATGACTCTGAAGTAATAGCATTAAGTATGTATTATGTTATGAATTTTACTAATACAACATTATAGTTGCGGAATCAATAAGAATGTGCCTATTACACTACTAATTTATCTTAATGGAAATTTCTTCATGCAACTGTAGCTCAGTTGGTAGAGCGTCCGCCTAGAAAGCGGTGGGTCACTGGTTCGAGTCCAGTTCGAGGAGAAAAATTTTTTTAATGAATAATTTTTCTGCCTTTAACTCGTTCCTTTGATTACGTCATCCATCTGTTCTGCAGTTGCATGAAGAAATTTTCATTAAGATAAATATGTATTATGTTCTTTACGAACTGGCCACCAAATTAAAATTTCAAAAAAATCGGTTGGTAAATTCCATGTAAAAATTGCATTTAAAAAAAATTGCAATTTTTAGCGCAGCCAACCTTTCTTTTCTTCCAAATAGAAGGGTACTGAATTACAAAGTAAAATCTTTGAATAAGAAATAGAACTTAAAATGAAATTGAAGAAAAAAGCAAAAAAGTAATAATTTAAATCTAGATGACTTTTAAAACTGTTCTAATAAAATCATAAAAAATGCTCAAAAATTTAAAAAAAAAAAATAAAAAATATTTCAATCGGCATATTTTGAAAACTAAACATCAAGAATTGTTTTTGTATTTTTTTCCAATTCAAATTTTCCAAAATATACATATTCTTTTTTATTTTTGATTTTTAGTTTAAATTTTTTTATGAAAATAAATTCATGCTTTTGCACGTAGATATATAAATAGATTTGTTAGTTTATTTATAAATTAACAAAATTAAAAAAAAAGTTTTTGACTAAAGAATTTTTTTTCATATAAAATTTCCTCAACATAATTTAAAAATTAAGCTTGTAAACTGGTTTTTGATTAGTGAACCCCAAACAGTATTCTCAATTTACGTAAAATAATTTCTAAATAAGAGCCAAATATTTTATGATTCCTTCAAAATTTAGAAATAAAAAGATTCGGTAATAACAAAATCATTTTTTGTTTCTTAAGATCTTTTACTTCTAATGTGTAAATATATCAGAAATAAATTCGTATTAATTTTTTTTCCAAAATTGTCGAAATTACATAGAATTTTCAACTCGATTTTAATTGTGAAAAGAAAGTATTTAGAAACACAGTCAAAGAGAAACTATTAAAACAATCGCCTTTATTTTCAAAAAGGAATTTGTAATTTTTAAAAACTCTAAATAAGTAAAGTTGAATTGGCTTAAATTGGTGAATTAGTTTGCAAAAGTACCTAAGAAAGAAGTAGTTTTTTGAAAATAATATCGAAATTGAAATTTTATTTTATTTCCAACAGACTTTCCGAAAAGCCAGTTTCGGATTCTAGTTTAGTATTTTCTAATATCGAATTTGTTTCTAGTTACTTTTTTTTGGAATAAGGTCGACTTGACTTTGTTACATTTTTTTTTTTTAAATAAGGCTGATTTGTTTCAGTGAGCCTAAAATAGTTATACTCGTATTTGTTGATAAGTTTGAAATTTTCTTTTAACCATTTTAAGAAATGAGCTGAAATTTTCTTTGAAATACTTGGCACATTTGATAGTCAATTTACTTTTTTTTTTTTTGAAAATTTGGCAGGAATGTTCATCTTGTTTTGCCACCTAGTATTTAGTATTTATTTTATTATTAAAAGAAAATTTAAAAATTATTAGTATTTTTCAGTATTAGCGTACGGGATACAATTATTGATACCCTTAAGCAATATTTCTCATAAAACTTTTCTATGCAGAATTATCAAATATGAGCACCGGTAAAATATAAATTGAATATTCCTCTTTCATAATCATATAAATCATTTTGATAATTTAAAAGATAATTGAAATCAAAATTGATTGACAGAGCTGTATCAATGAGAGGAGCCATATGATGTTCTTCGGGTCATAAATATTTGAAAATTTGAGGAAACTCGGTTAAGTTGCATAACAGAATAGAAACACCATTTTGAACGATTGTTTTTTCTAAGTCCTCGAAGAGAAAAATTTGGTATAAAATAGCATTTACAGTACAGTATTAAATGCTTTTTTATTACAAAATTGAATATTTGAAGTTTGAAAATTGAGGAAGACGAATCATTTTAGTAGAAAGTTCTTAGATTAAGCCGAATTATTCCAGTCGGGTTGAGATATATGCTATTTAATAGTAAAAAAATATATTAATTCGGTGAAGCTTCCAAAATGTGCACACTAAGGTAAGCTCAAAAAAAAAAATTTAAGGATATAAAATAATTAAATTCTTATAAAATTTAAAAACAAAAAATACCACCTCATTTGAATTATTTGTCATATGAATTATACGAGTACCTCATTTCAAAATATTTTGTAATCAAATTATTAGAATCTTGTAACAAAGTTACATTTAAGTAAAACCAAATTTTTCTAATTTTATATGTAGATATTAAATAACTTATTTAAATAAAAATAAGTGTAAGAACATACATATTATTTTTCTTATGAAATCAAAATATTTTGTAAAAGTAGATTTTGTAAGTATGGTTTCGCATGTACATATGTACATATGCCTATACATATGTATTTTTAAACTTTAATTAATTTTAAAAACAAATAATAATAAAAAAACTTATGTATCATCTTGAAATGCATATAAATATGTATAATAGAAACCGATAGGCATATGTATATGTATACATAAATACTTGTAATATCGAAACATAATAAGCTCTCAAAAGAAATTCCAACAATATTAATTAAAAGATATTTCATAACTTGAAAATAGTTTCCCAATATTAAATTTCACTTATTTTGTTTTCCTGCATTGAATACAGAACATTTATGCATACTCGTAACTGTTATAATAGAGTATTACTATATTACAACCTATATCCAAATATTTAATCAAATATACATAAGCGTATGTTTTTAAATAGAAGTATGGAGTATGTGTACAGATAATATTATTTGTTTTACTTTTCAATTTATAGTCAGTTTCTTTTGTTTTTTCTTTCATTAACATAAAATGTTATTCAATGTATATATGTGCATATGTATATATCTATCATATACATAATGATCCTACATAACACATATAAAAGATAATGTTATAACTAGGAATAATAAATAAATATTCTTGAAATAATTATCACCAATTAGAGAACTCAACCTCAAAATTTGTTTTATATTTGATTATATTAGAATATTGTTGTTGTTATAATGGAAACTTTGATTATAAATTTTTTGGAGTCAAAATATCGATATGCCAGGCAACATATGAAATATAAAAATTGTATTAAATGGCTATATTTGTATTGTATATAATTATGTATGTAACTATAAAATGTAAATAGTCTTATAAAGAGCCCCTTCAGATAATCAAAAAGTTATGCTCACTTACGTATGTGTGTATATGTACGTATTTGTTTATATTTTGTGATTTTATACAAATACTTTTGTATGTTTAAAACAAGTAAACACGTTTCAGTAGGGATAAACCGATTAAGCCATTCTATAAAAATTTTAAAAAAATGTCTGGCCCATAATTGGACACACAACTGCCAAGTTTCATGAATCTGACATTATTATTTTTCCAAATATTTAAAATTAGCTTTTAGACTTGTATGGGAGCTACCCGAACCTGTCAAGCAATTCCTCCAAAACTTCAGAAATATATCTGACCTATAACTCGACATACAATTGCCAAGTTTCATGAATCTGACTTTATTATTTTTCCAAATATTTAAAATTAGCTTCTGAAGTTGTATGGCAGGTACCCGAACCTGTCAAACAATTCCACTAAAACTTCAGATATATATTTGACCAAGAATTGGACACATGACTGCCAAGTTTCATGAATCTGACTTTATTATTTTTCCGAATATAAAAAATTTGCTTTTTGAGTTGTATGGCAGCCACCCGAACCGGTGCAGCTATCCCATTAAAATTTTTAGAGCAAGTGTAGAACAAATTTGGACATATGTACAATACAAAATTTTATATTTATACCTTAATTAGTTTTTGAAATATTTAAAATAAACTCTTTGAGTTGTATGGTAGCTACCCGATCCCGTTGTCCGAATCAGTCCAATTACAATAGGGTTCGTCCTTGGCACAAAAGAAAAAACTTGTGAAAGTTTGGTGTCGATTGTATTATTCGTTTTTGAGTTATCGTGCGATCGGACGGACGGACATGTCTAAATCGACGCAGAATTTGACGCTGAGCAAGAATATATATATATGTCCATACTGGAGACAACTCCTTCAAGTAGTTATAAATTCCATACCAAAGTTAATATACCCTTCACGAAGTGCAGGGTACAAAAAGTGTCATTGACGTACACACGTGGATGTTTATGAAAGATTAGAGATTAATCAATGTAGTTAAATAAAACAAAATATATTTTGTTTTGTTTGGGATAAAAAAATACTTTCTGAATATTCCTACTTAATTTTTAGCACTTTTTCAAAAAAATATAAAAAAATTTTGGTTATTATTTTCTCTGACCGTCCGCGTGTCTGTTTACAAAACTTTTTCACCCTTTAAAATAGAAAACTGATATTATATATGTAAATTGATTTCACTAGAAACTTATATCCGTAAAAAAAAATATCTCCCCCTATAAAAGCTATAACCCCTCAAAGTCATAAAAATGTTATTTTTTGACTATTAATTGTAAGAAAACCACAACCATCTCTCAAATGCTGTAAACACAGAAAAATAGTGGTGACCTTTTTTACCGCGAGACAGCTTTGTTGACCTTTAAAAAACAAAATGGCTGTCAAAACAAACACTTATCTAAAATCCGTGCTTTTTTATTCTTCTTCTAAACTATAAGGTTTGGGGGTCTCAAATTTGAACAGCTTTTAGATACTAATAAACTGTCAATTTTGCTAGAAAAAAATTTGTTCTTAACTCTCAAGTTATTAAATCTCGAAATTTGTAAATTTTAAACTTTCGGCACCTTATATTTCCGAAACTGCAATCTTTTCTTTATTTATAAAAATGTAGAGCGCTAACGGTAAATTCTATGCCATCAAATAATATAATTATTTTTCTTAACTCACTTGCTTAACCGTCCAACTCAGTCATCATATTAACGCTTCATTATATTTCTTTTTGTCATTCTAAATGTATGCAATCGTTATTTATATAATATTTTTGTATATCAGAGAAACCGTGACTTTAATAATACTTTATAAAAAGTTTAAGTACGGTATTCAAAAACTAATACGATTGTACTACCGTCTCAGAGCTTCACATTGTAAATTACTTTCAATTGCTTTACATTGTAAAAAAATCTGATGTGGTCAGCACATAACCGACCGCATTGTGTATTGTCTAGTTAAGTGAAAGTGTTACAGAATATTATAAAAATGACTGTTAAATACTTCTTTCAAATTTTTAGGACATTAGTTAGCTTATAGTTAGCATACCTAGAAAAATGTAAATTTGTCTCTTAGTAGAGTTTTGCTTTGTGCCACCCGAATTCCCTGAAATGCTCGCCAGTTAGTTTCGGTAATAACCAGAACTCAAATATAAAATTTCAAGAAATTCCATCAATTCGTTCCGTAGATATGGTGAAAAATGTAAATTCGGCCTGCAGATCAGTTTTCGAGCCCTGATCTTTCCAAAAAATTTACATGTTCATTGTTTTAATATGAGGAATTCAAATATGAAATTTCAATGAAATCGGTTGATAATTTCTCTTTATATACACAAAAATGTATATTTGGCCCATAGTAAACGTCCAGTTGCTGATGCCTGATTTGTTCCAAAAGTTAGGAATTTTCACGGACGGTCGAGTAAAGCTCAAATATATAATTTCAAGTAAATCGGTTGAATATTTTCTTCAAAACGGTGAAAAATGTAAAACAGACCCGCTAAAAAGTACAGTTCCCAAAATATCCCAAAAATTTCAAAAAGATATCAAAAAGATTTATCCCAAAATTTGACCAATCCGTGCCGCAGTCGATACAAACTTACATATAAATTTTCAGAGAAAATCGGTTCAGCCGAACTTGAGACACACGCGTGCTCACACATACCAGCAGACTGATAGACCGACAGACCGACAGGTTGCTAAAAACAATGTATTTAAATTTCCCTAACGTGGAGAAATGCTTTCTCATCGAAAACTCGATGTGCAAAATATGTTCCCTTGACATAACCTACCTAATGTATACACAACGCCGTCGGCAAAAATGAAGGTCGTATCAAATAGAAAAATTCCGAAAATAATTAATGTTCAAACAATTATTGTAAAATATCCAAACGATGTATTTCATAACCATTTCCGAATGAACAAAAACACTTTGAAATAAGTTTATATAAGTAATCATAACCCAAAATAAGTGCGATCGTTTTTTTGCTACATCGTTTGAAGCTAACATTTAAAAATTCTTACGTTGGACCACCGAAAAGTTGCAATTTTAAGTGTGGTTTATACATCACAATGTTAATTTTCCAACTTACCAAAATTCATTTCGCGAAATTAGTGTTCGATTTGGAGAAGTGGAAGGCTTTGCTTACAAAATTTTCATAAAATGTGTCATTGACATGATGGCAAATTTACATGATAACATCGATGGCGAATTTAAAAAACAAAGTAATTAAATTTCCTCGAAATGCTACTTCACAATAGAAACAAATTGAAAAATTTGAAAGTGTACGTGCCCGACCATTCCCGAATACAATTGGATACATCGACGGCATACATATCAGAATCAGTAAACCGTTAAAAGTTCCCACAAGCTTTTACAAGAGAAACGGATTTTACTCAATTGTTTTTAAAATAAGATGTAATTGGTGTACATAATTTTTGTTTACATACATATATCTACACATTTTTTTTAAATTATAGGGAATAATGGATTGCAAAATAAAGTTTTCCGACGCTCTTGTGGGCTACCCTGGTAATTGCCACAATGGAGCTATGCGGAATGATATTAATTCCAAAAAATCTGTTTTGATATACATACTTCAACTTAGTCGAAGACACCGATATTAAAACACATTGGCTTACATTAGGTTATTAAATTTTTGATATTAAATATCTCGAAAGTTTTTGAACTATAAGATGATTTGAGTTATGATTTTTTTTTTAAATTCTTGACTGTTTACTGAACCTTTAAAATCATTTAAAATGAAATTATTTAGTTCAAATATATGTATATGTACTACACTTTCTTACAAAACATTTAGTTATTTTTTCTCATGTTTTAAGGTTAGCAAATTTTTATTGATTTTTATTTTAAAAGTTTATAACATTGGTTAACTTAATTAAAGTTATTATTTTAATTGAAAATAATAAAACATACTCGTAATAAATTCTCCACTTACATAGTATACTAAAATTTATAAAAATCAAAATGTAAGAATATCTTAATTATGGACTGTAATACTTACAAGGTAAGTATTACAATCGCGCTAACGTCCAGCCTTTCGAAGGAAATATGTTTCTCTACGTCCGTTTTAATTTCAACAAAATATTTCCCGGACTACGCGGGAGCACATATTACGCATTTTTAAACGCAGTATATCGCGATATATCGTCAAAACTGCGATATATTTATTTTAATAAAACAAATTTTAATTTTTTCATATTTTTAATTTTCACAATAAAGCGAAATTATAATTAGTACCGCAGATAAATCACATTAACATTTGGAACACATTACCCACGAATTACTATACGTTTCTATGAAAACAATCACGAACTTTTATGAAATTTTTTCATGAAATGTATATCTGGAAAATAATCTGTTTACCTCCTTGTAAATTTATATTTCGGGTCTGTTAAGGAAACTGGCATATGAATTTTTGAGGTGACTCTAGTTCCAAAAAGTGAAGTTTTACAAAAAGATCTGATGTGGTCAGCACATAACCGAACGCAATGATATTGCCTTATTTAATGAAAATGTTACATAAGATTATGAAAATGCGTTTTGAATACTTTCTTCCAATTTTAAGGAAGTTAGCAAGCTTTTAGCTTGCATACCTAGAAAAAAGTAGATTTGGCTCTAAGTAGAATTTCATATGCCACAAAAATCCAGTGAAAAGTTCATCCGTTAGTTTCGGTAATTCAACAAAGTGCAGGAAATTCCATTAATCTGTTCCGTAGATATGGTAAGAAGTGTAGAATCGGTTCGATGTGATCAGAGATCTTTTGTAATATGTCAGAGGACTGATATGTCCCAAAAGTTGACCAATTCGTGCCATAGTCAAGATAAATTTGTATATAAAATTTCATCAAAATCGGTTAGCCAAACTTAAGTGCATTCCTAATGAAAATTCGACATTCAAAATTTTGTCCCATGGCGTAACCAACCTCAATGCGGTCGGTAAAAATGCGGTCATTAGAATGTTTTAAATATTATTTTAAAAATATGTTTATAATTTGGTCGGTTGCGTTGATTACGCCAAATTTTTACCGGCCGCGTTGTGTATACCATAGGTAGGTTAAGTGATGGCAACAAATTTTGCATATCGAGTTTTCGGCGGGAGCGCACTTCTCCATTATGGGAAAGTGTAAATAAACTACTTTTAGCAACCGGTCGGTCTGTTGGTCTGCGTGAGTACGCGAATTTTAAATTTCCCTTTCGGAATTATTATAAAAAAAACAAAATGTTTTTTTTTTTTTTTGTTTCTTTTATTTTATATACAAGGTGGCTCAGAAAGGTATACAACAACATCTACAATTGGTTAGAGGGTCAAAAATGGGTAAAACTTTTGTTCCGGAGTAGGTGCGAAATCTCAAGGGTTTTCGAGATAAAGGGATTTTAACGAATTTTCACGAAATTTCTAGTTATCTAAGCTTTTTTGATTATAACTTCCGTTCCGAAAAAGATAAGGGCTTCAAACAAACAGTTTCTGAAAGTTTAGTAAAGCGCTTAAAACAAAGAGCTTGCTTGATTATGTATTTTGTGTACTTTGGGAATACCAATCATTCGAACTTTAGGAAAAATCAAATTTTTCCCTTTTTTATTTTTTTAGGTTTTTCTAACCAGATAATTTCCTTCGAAATTTTTTGAAACTTTGAAATTTTTTTTACAGAATTATTAATAATGTTGTTAAATTTTTTATACCCTGCACTTCGTGAAGGGTATATTAAATTTGGTATGTAGTTTGTAACTACTTGAATGAGTCATCTGCGGTATGCACCTATATATATATTCTTGCTCAGCGTAAAATTCTGCGTCGATTTAGACATGTCCGTCTGTCTGTCCATCCGTCCGATCGCACGATAACTCAAAAACGAATAATGCAATCGACACCAAACTTTCACAAGTTTTTTCTTTTGTGCCAAGCACGAGCCCTATTTTTATTGGACTAATTCGGACAACGGGTTCGGGTAGCTGCCATACAACTCAAAGAGTTTATCTTAATGGAAATTTCTTCATGCAACTACAGAACAGATGGGTAACGTAATCAAAGGAACGAGTTAAAGGAAGAAAAATTTATTAAAAAAAATTCCATCTGTTCTGTAGTTGCATGAAGAAATTTCCATTAAGATAAATTAGTAGTGTAATAAGCACATTCTTATTAATTCCGCAACTATGACGTTGGATTAGTAAAATTCATAATTCAAAGAGTTTATTTTAAATATTTCAAAAACTAATAAAGCTATAAATATAAAATTTTGTATACATGTGTCCAATTATATTCTACACATGCTCTAAAAATTATAATGGGATAGCTGCACCAGTTCGGGTGGCTACCATACAACTCCAACAGCAAATTTTTTATATTCGGAAAAATAATAAAGTCAGATTCATGAAACTTGGCAGTTGTGTGTCGAGTTATAGGTCAGATATTTTTCTGAAGTTTTGGTGGAATTGCTTGGCAGGTTCGAGTAGCTCCCATACAAGTATAAAAGCTTATTTTAAATATTTGGAAAAATAATAAAGTCAGATTCATGAAACTTGGCAGTTGTGTGTCGAATTATAGGTCAGATATATTTCTGAAGTTTTGGTGGAATTACTTGGCAGGTTCGAGTAGCTCCCATACAAGTCTAAAAGCTTATTCTTAATATTTGGAAAAATAATAAAGTCAGATTCATGAAACTTGGCAGTTGTGTGTCGAGTTATAGGTCAGATATATTTCTGAAGTTTTGGTGGAATTGCTTGGCAGGTTCGAGTAGCTCCCATACAAGTCTAAAAGCTTATTCTTAATATTTGGAAAAATAATAAAGTCAGATTCATGAAACTTGGCAGTTGTGTGTCGAGTTATGGGTCAGATATATTTGTGAAGTTTTGATGGAATTGCTTGACAGGTTCAGGTACGTGCCATACAACTCCAAAAGCTAATTTTAAATATTTGGAAAAATTATAAAGTCAGATTCATGAAACTTGGCAGTCGGATATCCAATTATAGGTCACACATATCCGTGAAGTTTCTATAGACTGATTTCACAGTTTCGAGTAATTGCTACACAATAACGAAAGGTGCAGGGTATAATTCAATCGGTTTATACCGAGTGAAACGTTTCTACTTGTTTTCTATCTTCTTCATCCATATTACCGAATAATCATTTCGTTACGCTAGCTATTATATTTAATAGTCCTCGTCTTTTTCTATATTGCCTAGGTATAAGTATATGTACCTTGTTCGTTAAGTCTTTCAGTTCGTTTAACAACAGTTGTTTGTTAATTATGTTAGCAGTTGTTTGTTTTATTTTCTATATTTGTTGTCATGTGATTTATTATATTTAAAATTTCATTTGGGTTTACTAAATGTAAAATAATGTGTTTTCGTTACTACTTTTACGTTGTCCAGTTTTATAGTTGTAAAACCTGTCTAGTCATTAATTTCATGTACCATTAGTCTAGCGTTAATTGGTGTTAGTAATAGACACCATATCAACATCGTCATTGTCGTAATCTTTACCTGTAAATTTCAATTGTTTTTTAAATATTACTAGGATACGAGTATATGTTATCTAATTTGAATTTTCTGTATTTTGGTAAATGCTTATGTCTAACAGCTTTGTAGTTTTTAACAAATCCTTCTTTTCTTAATTCTTTATAATCCTCTCTTTTTATGTTATGTTTTTTCCAAACTTTTTAGTTATTTCCATATTTTCTCTTATCTTTTCTAAAACTATTTTATGATGTTGTACGTCACTAGGTGTGAATTTTATTGTGGAATGAAATCTATTATTATAAATCCTAACAGCTTGTTGAACTAATCTTTTTATTCCTATATTTTTATTTGTTAGTTTTAAAATTCTAATATTCTCTGCTATCGAATTATGAAACCGTTCTATATCCGCGTTACCAGTATGACTATTTGGTTTTGTCAAGTGTAATTCTACTTTTTTTTTTATAAAAAATCTTTGATTTGAATTGCCTTGAATTCATTATTTGTTTCTATTTGAAAACATTGCTATTAATTTTATTTTAACTATGTCATATAACCTATCAGATAATTCTGAATACGTATATACCTACTTTTCCTTTTTGCAAAAAATTTCTAAATATATCTCCTAACCTTTCAAAATCATGTTCTGCGATGTATATTATTTTTCTTCCTAATATAGTTTCGTGTTCCTTTGTTTTATTATTTATTAATATTATTTGTGTTTTGTACTTATTTACAATTTCCTCAGAAATTGGGAAGTGTTCAAGGAGTTCTTCCTCCGCTGAATGAATTGTTGCCATTATTACGTCGTCATCTTCACCACTAAATATTCCTAAATCACTAATACTTCTTTCTAATTCTAGTTTTTCTTCATTTTTTTCTAATTTATTTTCTTCGTCTGGTTCCATTCTACTAAGGAAATTTGCAACTTTATTTTCTTTCGCTTTTAAGTAATCAATTTCAAATTGATACTCCCCTAACTTTAACAACCATCGTTGATGTCTTGGTGACATATTATCTTTGCCTTTATATTTAGTGTGTAAGTACTTAATGGGTTGGTGATTCATCAGAATTTTAAACTTTCTACCGTAAAGGTATGTTCTAAAACAGGGCTTCCTAAACTTTTTATATAGCGACCCCCTTCAAGCTTAGGAAATTTTAAACGACCCCCTCCTCCATATGATGAAATATATATTAACCGTAGATGTAGATGCAATATCGCGCTATTTTACAATGTAAATAAAATAAGGATTAAAGAATACGTACCCATTCATTGCACATATATATAATTGGAAACGTTGATGGGATATCGGTCGTAATAAAACACAATAAATAGAATGACATAAAACTATATATATATTTATTCAATAGAAAAAATAAACTTATGTAACAATTTTTTTATAAGAAAACATAAAACTATATCTATATATTCAATAGAAAAAATAAACTTTTGTAATAATTTTTTGACCCCCTTTCAGCAGTCTAGCGACCCCCCTGGGGCTCACGACCCACAGTTTAAGAAGTCCTGGTCTAAAACAATCTACTAACCACATTATTGCTAAGAACTCTTTGTCTGTAGCAGAGTAATTTTTTTCATGATTATTTAATGTTCTGGATGCGAAACAAACTGGGTGTCCCTTTTGAGACAAAATTGCTCCCATGGCATAATTTGATGCGTCCGTCGTTAACGTGAACATTTTATCAAAATTAGGATATCTTAATATAGGGTGGCTTGTTATTAAATTTTTTAATATTTCGAAGGCCTCTACATAATTTGGATCTTTTAAATTAATTCTTGTATCTTGTCTTAATATTCCGTCGTGGGTTGGGCAACTTTCGCGTAGTCCATAACAAACTTTCTATAGTACCCAGTTAAACATAAAAAACTTTTAATTTGTTTTTGAGTTTTCGGAAGTGCTATTGTTTCTACTATCTTAATTTTTTCTGGATTTGGTTTAATACCTTCTCTTGTTAGAATGTGACCTAAAACTTCTGTTTCTTTTTTCATGGAATTAAATTTGTCTCCTTGAGCTTTTAATTTCTTTTCTCTAAAAATTTTAAATATGTCTGTAATACCTTTAACATGTTCCTATAAAGAAGTACTGAATATTAAAACATCATCAAGATATACTACACAATTTTGGTTTATATGATCCCTAAGAACATCATTTATTAAGCGTTGAAACGTTGCCGGGGCGTTCTTTAACCCAAATGGCATCCTATTATATTCATAAAGACCATAAGGAATCACAAGAGCAGTTTTCTTTTTGTCCTCCTCCCTAATAAGTATTTGAAGGTATCCTTTAGCTAAATCTAGTGTTCTAAAATATTTAGCTTTGCCTAATTTGTCAAGTATAGAATCTATATTAGGCAACGGATATTTATCGTCTACAGTAATTTAGTTTTCTATAATCTATACAAATTCTAAACTTTTTTGTTCCTGAATTATCATTTTTCTTTGGAACTACAATAAACGGACTTGAATATTTAGAATTGCTTCTTTTAATTATACCCTGTGTTTCCTATAATAAATTGATAGTTTCTATTGGGAAGACTTGTTTTCTTCCACCTAGTCATTGCACCTAACGGGAAACAAAATTCTTCTGGAGTTGGTGTATGTACTTCACTGTTTATTGAATCTTTTCCATTTATAGTCGAATAATGAATTGGAGCTATTTTTACTTCTCTAAAACCTACTACGCTATCGTCTATTATACAAAATGTTGATCCAGTATCAATCAATGCTAAATATTTTTGTTTATTTATAGTGATCTGTATAATAGGTAGATGTTCCGAGGTTAGTTTGCAAAAATCTCTACATGATTTGATTGAACATCCCGCCTATCATTATTTCCCTGTATATTGTCCACTTCCATAGCCTCATCTTGTCTGTTATGATTTTTTCGATATTGACCTGAACTACTATTCTGATTTCTATTGTTATTATTTACGTTATTTCTGTTATATTGGCCTGAATTATTATAATTATTTCAACTGTTATTGTATTGGCCCGAATTGTTAGTGTTATTTCTGTTACTATTATATTGGCCTGAATTATTAGAATTATTTCTGTTAATATTATTTGGACTAAAACTATTATAATTCCTATTATTACTATAATGTCCTGATTGACCTGTGTTATTTATATTCCAATTATTATTATTATGACGAAAACTATTTCTTCTAACATTTTCTAAATCAAAATTGTTATTTATATTTCCGCAATCAAAATTATTCATGTTATTATTTCTAAAATTTGTGTTTTTACTATAATTGTTGGACCCAGAAAAACTATGACTCCAATTTATATTTATATCTCTTTTATTTCTTTTGTCATTATTGTTAATTACATTTTTTCTATATTTAAATTCCTCTCTGATACAACTATGTATCTTCATAAGGTCTTTGCCTCATGATTGTAATAATTTTTCCTAAATCTTTTTCAAAGTATATTTTATCTGGTAAGACTCCTTAAGTCATTTCTTTTGTAGTGTTTACAAGCATACTTCCTACATTGCTTAAGTCTATTACTATATTGTCACTTTAGTATTAATTAGAAATATTATTCTTGTCATAATTCGTTTTGATTGCTGATTTTTTGTTGTATTGAGATAATGTCTTTATATCTAACAAGTCCCAATACTCAATTTTTTTTACGAAATGTTACGAATTTTTGGTCTCGTTGTTGGTTTTTTCTTTAAATGCCACTGATCGTGTCATATTTTTTATTATTTTTTTCTTTTTTTTACGTAAAAAAGAGATTAATATTTTAAAAAATCTCAGGATATTATACATATTTTTTAAAAAGCTTCCCATTTAAATTCTATTGCACGAAAAAGAAAGAAAGGTAGGAGGAAAGAAAAAATGAAAAAAAATTTCAAATTCATATTTCAGTATGGTTTCAAATGTTAATGATTAAGGATGTATGATTTTTTATGCACATTTTGTATTTCCCAATAAGGTAAGTTGAGTAGTGTCGACTAACAAAAATGTTATTAAAAGTAATATAGGTTGACACATTTCAACAATTTGAATTATCTCATTTCGATTATTCATACGTTACTTATAAAATTGTTTCAAATAATTTCAGTTAGTTTTTAAATTATTAAAAATAAATATGTATGTACCTACTTCCAATAAATTTTTTTTTAAATAATTATTTTAAAACTATTTCAAACATGTTATATTGAGTGCTTCAAAAATTTTGCTGTGCTCTTTTTTCATATTATATTAGCAGGTAAACAAGAGCAATCTATTTATAAAATGTCCCTGCATGTGTATGTATGACCTATCTTAATTCTAAACGGAAAGAATTTTAAAATACCTGAACAAAAATTTTAAAATACCTGTTATTTTACAGTCGGAATTTTCGAGTCATTTGGTAAAATACCATTTATTTCAAAAATAGAAAAATATTCAAATCCGGTCATAAAAATATATGATTGTTTTTTCCAAACATTTTAAATATTTTTTTTCTTAGGTAATTTATATAAATGATAGTAAGTTTTTAATATTTTTTCAAATAAAAATAGAGGTAAAATTTTGAAGTTTATATAAAATTTGTATTTAACAAATAATATTTGATTGTATTTTAGATATTATTTTCTAATTCCCTCTTCAAATTTTTTCTTTACTATGTATTTATATCAATATTTAAGAATTATCTTTCATTAATTATATTTTCAACTTGACACCACAGGTACTTCCCATATCTTGCGTTAACTTACCCTATGAGAAAAAAAAAGCTGTTCACTTAAAAATAATGAAATGCTTTCAGTAACAAATAAAACGTTGAAGGCGAAGGTTCTGTTTGTTGTTTTTCCGCTTTTTTTTAAATTTTAAAATAATTATCAATGAAAATATTAATATATTTTTTTGATTTTTCAAATATATGTTCTAAATTTTACCTGCTTTATAATAAGTGTGAATTTATTTTAATATTTCTTCTCAAAAAATAGCCACTTCGATTTAAAAAAGGCCATATAAAATAAGGTGTGCTTTCAAGTTTCTCTCTGAGCATTGGGACTTGTTAGATATAAAGACATTAATTGAGATGATATTCTGCGTTGCTTATGAAACTATTTATACTAATTTCTGCTCTCCCCGTAAATGTTGACAAGTGCTATATTGTTTTATATATATTCTCTGTTGGCATTGGTGGTTCTATTTCTGCATCTGCTTCTATAGTTTGTTGTTCTTGTTTTTCCTTCCTTGATTTGGAAAAGCTCTAGAGCTTTTGTTAGGTCCTCTATTTGTTTTTGTTGCTCCTGAATTGTCTTTTGTAATTATTTCATTTTTATTTTATTTTGTATTTTTGTCACTAATTTTTGTTAAAAAGTTTTTAGATTTTTTTTTATTTAAAAATTGTATAGACTAAAAATTTTTTTTAATATTATTTATCACTGTAATTTTCACTAGTACTTTCTAGTATGTTAAGCTGATTTGTAGCTTTTATTATAATACTTTTATAATAATATAAAGAGTTTTGTGTTTTTTAACAAAATGGCTTCTCCGTTTTACGCTTTATTATTTTTTTATTTTGCTTTACTTTATCGGAGTTAATGAAAAGTTCTTTTAAATTTTTTTCACTATTTTCCGATAATAAGTTCGAACCGTAGACTGCGCCAATTTTATATTTGCTTTTCGGAATATTATAAAAAAAACAAAATGTTTTTTTTTTCTCTTTGTTTATTTTATTTTATATATATTTTAAACACAAAATACTATGGCAGCAGTTGACACTTTATTGTTGGAACAAATTTAAATCAAATAGAGTTTTAATTTATTTTAATTATAACATAACTTTATTAAGTATTATGTTAACAGAAATACAATCTTTTATTCTATATTTTATTCTAGTAGAATGACTGTATCTTTTAAGTATCAACTTTCAACTACTCTTTTAAAATACAATTATTTTTAATGAAATCTTTAATCTTACAAAGCTATTTTTCTTAATTATTGAACAAAGACATTTTTCTTTGTCTTAATTATTTTCTAATCAATTCCTTAAAAACTAATAATCATATTTTTACCACTATCAAGAGTAAACATGTTTCACTTTGTTTATTTACTTTTTTGTTTATGGCTGATAGTACTTCAGCATAATTGTTTTTACAACTTGTTGACTCTTGATTTTTTTTATTACAATTATTTTCGGGAGGTATTATCTACAATACTATTACTATTATCTACAATATCCTTATACATAATTCGCATGTATCTCAAGTTTGGGAGAACTTCGAGTATGGCACGGTTTGATCTACTTTTGGGATATATCAGGTCTGTACTTTTTTGCCTACCTATTTCATATTTACTTGATATTTCATGTATAAGCTTCACTCGACCGTCCGCGAAATCTCATAACTTTTGAAAGAAATTAGGCATCAGCAACAGGACGTTTACTACGGAAAATAATCAAGCGATTTCATCGAAATTTAATATTTAAATTCGATGTGTTAAAAAAATATAAAAAAGAGAAGAAGGAAGAAGCAAATTGTAGTGTATAATATTTTTCTACTTATGCAATCATAACAAACTTTCGCATTGTTATATGTGTGTACTAAAAAAAATTTTTTTAAATAAATTTTATTTGTGAAATACTTGAGTATACAGATTAGGTATATGTTTATATTATAAAACAAATTCATGTATGCACATACGACTAAACTATATTTAGCTATGTACACATGTTTATAATTCAAAATAATAATGAATAATGTTTTTGATAAATTAAGTTTGATATAGAAAGACAAAATACGTACTTTTAGTGGTGTTTATAATGTTTTTTAAAAAAAATTATGTTGGAAGATATGTTTAAATGCAAAACCAAAATTTATTTTAGTACAAAAAATTTTTTTTTAAATTTCTTAAATTGATCGTGTATTTTTTCACTATAAACTTTTTCGTGACCCACACATTCGTGACGGATATTAGGTATAAACTCTTTCGAAGACAAAAATATATTATAGGAGTTTGTAATCACATGAAGGAGTCGTCTCCAGTATCGATATATATATATTTATTATATTCTTGCTCAGCGTCAACGTTAATTTAGATAACTATAAAACGAATAATGCAATCGACACCAAACTTTCATAAGTTGTTTCTTTGCAAAGAAAGGCTGCTATTGTAATTGAACTAATTCGGACAACGGGTTCGGGTAGCTACCATACAACTCAAAGAGGTTTTTTTAAATATTTCAAATACTTATTAGTTAGATATTATTATCAAATTTTGCAAAGCTGTGTCCAATTACACTTTGCATATGTACCAAAAATTTTAATGGCACTGGTTCGGGTAGCTGCCATACAACTTCAAAAGCTATTTTTAAATATTTGGAAAAATAATAATATCAGATTCATGAAACTTGGCAATCGTGTGTTCACATTTCATGTCACATATACCTTTGAAGTTTTGATGGAAGGGCTTGACAGGTTTGAGTAGCTGCTAGGGAACTCCAAAAGTTAATCTAAAATATTCAAAAACATAATAGAGTTAGATTCATGAAATCGAGTCCAATTTCAGGTCAGATAATATCCCTGACATTGTGTTGGAATGGCTTGACAGGTTTGAGTAGTTACTATGGAACTCCAAAAGTTAATTTAAAATATTAGAAATAATAACAAAGTTAGGTTCATGAAACTTGGCAGTTGTGTATCCAATTATAGTTTAGGCATATCCGTGCAGTTGTTATAGAGTGGTTTGACAGGTTCGAATATTGGTAAACAACAATGAAAAGTAATTCTAGATATTTCAAAAACAAATTTAAAACTCAGATTGCCAAGGTGCAGGGTATAATTCGGTCGGCTTATATCGACTGAAACGTTTTTACTTGTTAGTGTTTTAATGAACCAGCTACATACATATAATATGTATGTATGTAGCTGGTATATTATATGTACATAATATAATATGTATGTAGCTGGTATATATTCGTTTAAAGTGTGTACGAAATCATTTTCTTGGATTTTCTATTACACTTAGTGAAAAAATAAATTAAATTATTAAATTATTATTCTTCAAGAGTAATTTGAATATTGAAATTTCTAAAGCAAATTTTTGCCGCATAATATATGTATATATGTATGTGTATTCTTGTTTAGAATCAAATATTAATTCAATGTACAAAAATGGTATTGAAAAACGCAGTATAAAGTATATAGTATAAGTCTGAAAACCTGGAAACTTCTATATACTAAAAGATTACTTCGTTGGGAGAAAATTCTTTTTCATACCCACATACTCTCAAGTTATCGCCTCTCGAAATTTAAAAAATTTGAATTTTTGGTAACTTATATTTCTGAAATTGTAAGCTTTTCCCAATATTAATTTCTAAGTTCTATAAATGCAGATAGCTATCGGTAAATTCCACGTCATTAAAAAAAAAATTATTATCTTAACTGACACAATTAACCCTTAAATTCGATCATTATGCTAGAGATTGTAGATTTCAAGGGAACCAAGTGGGGCAGGAGTAACCCCCCGCGCCACCACAGCCATTCCTAACTTATTGTAGCCTCCCCGCGCTCCCACCTACAACATCCCGGTCCCAACTATAAAGCCGGAGATATTCCTAAGGGAGTTGAACAGCATATCCAGACAGCCAGTCGAACAACCAGTTCCTGACAGTCGCAAACGATGTCCACAAACCGCCCCACAAAATCTGCACAGGGGGAGCCCGACTTCCCCAGCCTATGCAGGTGGTCCTTCACTGGGCAGTGCCCTGTGAAGAAATTCGCAATAATGCGAACCTGGCTCATGCTCATCCCCAGAAAAAACACCTAATGCCGAAAGAAACACCTTCGCATGACGGCACCTTTTCGCGCCGTATTCCGCTGCGAGCAGGCATGCAAGCCTGGCCCCACGCCGAAAGAAGGCAGATCACAGGAAGGCAGTGACCGCACAAAGTCAGCCCCAGAACTCCTCTGCGAGACTTTTTTCGTTTTATTTCAAAGATTATATAAACTGCTCATCTTAACGGCATGCAATATTTGAAATATTCGTGTATGAATGAAAGTAATTCTAATAATAATATTAATACATATAGCTATAGATAGTTTCTAAAAGCAGTATTTTCACTTGTTGAAGGGAAAAGTCCTGCATTGGAAACCATTGATTTGACTCAACTTTAAAAACGAAATTTCGAAATTAGGGCGTCTTTTTTGTATATTAACGTGTATTTTATTCACGTGATATGTACTCGTACATGTGTACGTGTGTTCACTCATAATCGAGGCAAGTATTTACATATTTTTTAATAAGGAAAATATTATATAATTTTTAGCAATATAACCCCTTATTTAAATACACATGCAAATGCTCGTTACTATTACTTACTCTTTTTTTTCTTCTTAGGGTTATTCGTTTCATGTTTTAAGGAACACTTTCCACAAAAATTATTTATTATAACTTTATACATACATTAAATGTATGTAAGTAAAAATATAAAATCTTAAAACGGCAGTAAAAAGGTTTTAACATGCACGGTGAAAATTTGTTACGTGAAAACAAGTGTTAATGAAATTTGCGAATACTTTGTATACCAACAAGAATTTTACCTTTAAATATTTTTGTATGTGCCGAGGATATAATTATTTATACGTTTTTCTTTTGCTATATGTACATATGTAGACGCACATAATATTAATAATACCTATATGTACAACCGTTCTGTATGGCAAGCCAAAACAATTGTGGTTTGAAATATTAAAAAATATTGGAAAAATTTTAACAATTTGGAAAATAGCAAATGATGTACGTTAGGTGCAACAAATTTTTTCTTTATTTATATTTCTTTTTCTTTTCTTCTCTTTTGCTAATTTTTTTCAATTTTATTCCTTTATTTTGTATGTTTCTCTTTGTTAGAGTTTTAAAAACATACATTTTTACCGACCGTATTGTGTAAACAATAGGTAGGTTATGTGATGGCAACAAATTTTGCATATCAAGTTTTCGGTGGGAACGTACTTCTCCATAGTAGGGAAGTGTAAATAAACTATTTTTAGCAACCTGTCGGTCTGTCGGTCTGTCGGTGTGTCGGTCTGTGTGTGCACGCGTGTATCTCAAGATCGGCTGAACCGATTTTGATGAAATTTTATATGTAAGTTTATTTCTACCATGGCACGGATCGATCAACTTTTGGTATATATCAGGCCTCGGGAACTGCACTTTTTAGCGGGCCTGTTTTACATTTTTGAACATTTTAAAGAAAATATTCAACCGATTTACCTGAAATTTTATATATAAGCTCAGCTCGACCGTCCACGAAAATTTCTATGTTTTTCAACCGATTTCATTGAAATTTAATATATGAATTCCTCGTATTAAAACAATGAACATATAAAGTTTTTGGAAAGATCAGGGCTCGAAAACTGATTTGCGGGCCGATTTTACATTTTTCACTATTTTGAAGAAAATATTCAACCGATTTACTTGAAATTTCATATATGAGCTTTGCTCGACCGTCCGAGAAAATTCCTAGCTTTTGGAGCAAATCAGGCATCGGCAACTGGACGTTTACTACGGGCCAAATATACATTTTTGTGTATATAAAGAGAAATAATCAACCAACTTCATTGAAATTTAATATTTGAATTCCTCGTATTAAAACAATGAACTTGTAAATTTTTTGGAAAGATCAGGCATCGGCAACTAGACGTTTACTACAGGCCAAACATACACTTTTGTGTATATAAAGAGAAATAATCAACCATTGAGATTTCATTGAAATTTAATACTTGAATTTGTCGTACTAAAACAATGAACATATAAATTTTTTGGAAAGATCAGGGCTTGAAAACTAATTTGCGGGACGATTTTACATTTTTCACCATATCCACAGAACAAATTGATGGAATTTCTTGAAATTTGATATTTGAATTCTGGTTGTTACCGAAACTAACTGCCGAGCATTTCAGGGAATTCGGGTAGCACAAAGCGGAACTCTACTAAGAGCTAAATTTACATTTTTCTAAGTATGTTAACTATAAGCTTACTAATGTCCTAAAAATTGGAAAGAAGTATTTAACAGACATTTTTATAATATTCTGTAACACTTTCATTTAACTAGACAATACACAATGCGGTCGGTTATGTGCTGATCACATCAGATTTTTTGACTTAAATTCTTACTTTTTAGAAAGAGATTCCTATATTCCTGACTTATATATTTACTTTAATTCCTAATATAGCACCCCTGAGCAATAACGGCGAAAATGAATGTGGAAGGAACTGATAAAGAAGAAAAATCAACAAAGATTCTAGAACAAAGGTATGCGCTAACACTTTCACATGTTTTGATTAAACATATACGTATATGTTGTATGTCAACTTTCTTATGGTTATACTCATTATATTAACATATGATTTATCCTTTTGTTTTTTAATGTCACTTTTTCAATAATTCTTTTTTGTGTTAAATTTTAATTTATATCGCTTATTTACATTA
Organism: Condylostylus longicornis; assembly: GCF_029603195.1. Taxonomy (NCBI): domain Eukaryota; kingdom Metazoa; phylum Arthropoda; class Insecta; order Diptera; family Dolichopodidae; genus Condylostylus; species Condylostylus longicornis. The sequence continues at coordinate 696,475 of NW_026577985.1, forward strand.
GTATTTAACTCATTAAATATTTTACGTATATGTGCTTGTTTTTTATAGATGTGCTTGTTTTTTATAATTAATGTATTAATATATATAAATGGCTTACGAGCGTGTGTACTAAAAATGTGTTGTTTAATTTGTGGGAAGCAATAAAATAATTTTGTACATGGTTTTTACGAGTATTTGGTTCTTTTTACCGACTGTATTGTGTACTCATCAGGTAGGTTATGTGATGGCAACAAATTTTGCATATTGAGTTTTCGGTGGGAATGCACTCTCCATAGTAGGAAAGTGTAAATAAACTATTTTCAGCAACCTGTCGGTCTGTGTATGCACGCATGTATCTCAACTTCGGCTGAACCGATTTTGATGAAATTTATGTAAGTTTATTTCGACCACGGCACAGATTGATCAACTTTTGGGATATATCAGGCCTCGGGAACTGCACTTTTTAGTGGGCCTGTTTTACATATTTGATCATTTTGAAGAAAATAATCAACCGATTTACTTGAAATTTCATATATAAGCTTCGCTCGACAGCAACTGGACGCTTACTACGGGCCAAATATTCATTTTTGGGTATATAAAAAGAAATAATCAAGCGATCTCATTAAAATTTAATATTTGAATTCTTCATACTAAAAGAATGAAAATAAATTTTTTGGAAAGATCAGGTCTCGAAAAGTGATCTGCCTCCCGATTTTATATTTTTCACCATATCTACGGAACGAATTGATGGAATTTTTTGAAATTTGATATTTGAGCTCTGGTTGTTACCGAAACTAACCGGCAAGCATTTCAGGAAATTCGGGTAGCACAAAGTGAAATTCTACTAAGAGCCAAAATTACAGTTTTCTAGGTATGTTAAATATAAACTTACTAATGTCCTAAAAGTCGGAGAGGAAAATTTAACAGACATCTTTATAATATTCTGTAACACTTTCACTTAACTAGACAATACACATTGCGGTCGGTTATGTGCTGATCACATCCGATATTTTTTATTTTTGTTTTGTAATTTTTAAACGGAATATATGGAATGAATATAGAAATAGCTTTTTTTTTATTTTATTTTTTTTGTATAATTCTTATTTTCTTAATTGTATATTTTTTACAATTTTTTATTCTGCCGATTTTATATTTTTCACCATATCTACGGAACGAATTGATGGAATTTTTTGAAATTTGATATTTGAGCTCTGGTTGTTACCGAAACTAACCGGCGAGCATTTCAGGAAATTCGGGTAGCACAAAGTGAAATTCTACTAAGAGCCAAATTTACATTTATGTTATCTAGGTATGTTAAATATAAGCTTACTAATGTCCTAAAAATTGGAAAGAAGTATTTAACAGACATTTTTATAATATTCTGTAACACTTTCACTTAACTAGACAATACACATTGCGGTCGGTTATGTGCTGATTACATCCGATATTTTTTATTTTTGTTTTGTAATTTTTAAACGGAATATATGGAATGATTCAGGAATGCTTGTTTCTCGCTGATAGAAATAGCTTTTTTTTTATTTTATTTTTTTGTATAATTCTTATTTTCTTAATTGTATATTTTTTACAATTTTTTAGTTAATACATGAATACATTTGTAATTGTTACTTGTTCACAGTATATTTTATCTGAACACGATATGTCATATATAATGGCTGTGATTAAATGAATTGAATGAAATAAACAAGTAAAAACGTTTCAGTCGATATAAGCCGACCGAATTATACCCTGAACCTTGGCAACCTGAGTTGAAAATTTGTTTTTGAAATATAATTAACTCTTATTGTTGTATACCAACTATTTGAACCTGTCAATCAACTCTAGAAACTGCAAGGAATAGTCTGATCTATAACTGAACACACAACTACCAAGTTTCATGAATCTAACTTTGTTATTTTCCCAAACAATTAAAATTTGCTTTTTGAGTTGTGTGGCAGCTATCCGAACCTGTCAAGTCATTTCGCCAAAACTTCAGGGGTATATGTAATCTATAGCTGGTCACGTGACTGCCAAGTTTCACGAATCAAATTTTATTATTTTCCAAATACTTAAGGTTTGCTTTTGGAGTTGTATGACAGCTACTGGAAACTGCGCAAGCATTCCATTAAAATTTTCAGAGCATACGTAGAGTGTAAGAGTTTTCAAAGAGTGGACACATCTTTGCAAAATTTTGTAAAAGTTTAGTGCCGAGTGTGTTATTCGTTTTTGGGTTTTCGTGCAATCGGACGGACGGGCGGACACGGCTAAATCAACGCAGAATTATACGCTGAGCAAGAATATATACACATGTCCATACTAGAAACGACTCCGGTTACAATCTCCATACCAAAGTAAATATATCCTTCCCAAAGGTGCAGGGTATAAAAAAGCGTATTTAATAAATTGCGGCAAAAAACTTTAAAAAAATTAATTTCAATGTTATTAAAATAATTTTGTTTTTATATAAAGGATTTTTTGTTTTCAGTATACAAAATTCGTAAGTATATTTTATTTTATTCCTATTTTTTCAAGTTTTTTTTTCGGTTTTAAAATTAATATTATTATCAGATAACATATGAATATCATAACCATATAAGAGAATAACCATTAAAAAGAATATAAATAACCATAAACCGCACATAACATTCATTTAACAAAAAAGGGAAACGTTTGAAAATAGTTTTGTAAAACGATTTAAATGATTGTTCTATGTTTTTTTGTTTTTTTTTTTGGGTTCAATTCATATATAAATTTGATTTATTAACCTATGGAATAAAATTTTAAATATTAATAAAGGTCAGAAATTTAAATTATTAATAACAACATTTTGACAAAATATATAATAAATACGTAATGATTTCTCGTGAGAATTGAGCTAAAAAAATATTTTAATAACAATGTCTTGAATTAATAAAATATAATCTTCAATAACTTTAATTTATTTATGGTACACTTATTATGGTTTCGAATTTATTATAAATATATTTAAATTGATATTTCTAATAATATTTGGTTTACCATCTTGCCATTTTTGTGTTAAATAATATTAGTGATGTATAATAACAGGACGTTTTACAAGCAGTCCTGTTATTATATATATCCTTTTCCCCTATTTTTCAAAATTAAAAATATCTAAAAATTTGTATAAAAATATTATTCCACTTAATTCAAAAATATTCAACGTAAATTAAAATTCATGATATTTTTAGAAATTTCAATTTATCTATTTTAAAAGTTAAGAAATATCTTCACCATATACTTTGATTACGAAATCGAAGACAAATTTGTTTCTGTTAGATTGCTCTTTTTAATTTATGTACAATCAAACTCTAAAAATCTATTTTTTGCTTTAAAGAAATTTTGATAATATATTACAATGTGTACGAGTAGAAAAATTAGTTGATTAATAAGATAATAATGAAGTTGAATAAAATTATATGTTCATGATTTTCCTTTTAACTACTGAGTTTTTAGCAATGTTTGCAATCTTCAAAGATCTAAATTCATTGAATTATTTGGAAAAGATTTTTAAATTCTGCGTAGAAAAACTACATCAATTATGATTAGAGCCGAAATATGAATAAAAATAAAATTAAATTTCTTTTTAAGTTTACAAAAATTTTTGAGCATATTATTAATGAAAATTTTAATTTCAACCAAGATTCCACAATGATATATTCGAAATTTTCGAATAAATATCAAACAAAACTTAATTTGTAGCCTTTTCGTTTAAAGTAAAATATGTGCATTTTTGTATGTTTAAAATGAATTCATTTATATTTTCTTATTTCAAGGAAAACGGGAAAAAGGAGTTAACCGTGTTATCCTATGTGCAAATAAACATGTTATAGCTGACTATGGAACAGACTATGATTTTAAACTGCCTTATTACTATATTAATTTATGCAAAATTTCACCACTATTTTTTCAATATTTTCTTAGATATGGTCAAACTACTGCTGAAGTTGAATGGCGCCTACCAGAAAGAGTTAAGCGATTTCAACGAATTTTATCAAACACATTGGCCCTACAGATAAATTCGATTGTGTAAAATTTCAATATCACAGCGTTTATAGTTTTTGAGATATAGCCAAACAATTTTTGAAGTTGTATGGCAGCTACCACAAGGAGCCAAACAATTTCAAGAACTTTTATCAAACACATTGGCCCTGCAAATGTATTTGATTGTGTGAAGTTTCAATGTCATAGCTTTTATAATTTCCGAGATATAACCAAATAACTTTTGAAGTTGTATGACAGCTACCAGAAAGAGTCAAGAAATTTCAACGAGTTTTATCAAATACATTGCTCCTACCTATATATTAGCATGCGGGAAATTTCAATACCACAGCTTTTATAGTATCTAAGATATAACCAAATAACTTTTGAAGTTGTATGGCAGGTACCAAAAGAAGCCAAGCAATTTCAACGACTTTTGTCCAATACATTGGCGCTACTAATATATTCGTTTGTGTAAAACTTCAATACCACACTTTTGATAGTTTCTGAGATATAGCCAAATAAATTTTGAAGTTGTATGGCAGCTACCTGAATCAGTACCCTGATCATATCCAATTTAAATAGGGTTCTGGCATTTACTACAATAAATCATTTGTGAAAATTTAGTGAACTTAGCTCAATTAGTTTTTCAGTTATCGCTGGAACGGACGGACAGGCAAAGCTAAATCGACTCAGAATTTGACACCGTTTAAAAACATACACTTAAGTCTATATCTCAAACCATTATTTCTTAGCGTTACAAACTGCAAGGCAAATTTAGTATAAGCTTCAAACATACGTTGGTACGGGTATAAAAATCCGATGTGATCAGCACATAAGCGACCGCATATGTACTGTTTGGTTAAATGAAAGTGTTACATTATGCCTGTTAAATACTTACATTACAAAAATGCCCGTTAAATGCTTCCTTCCAATTTTTAGGGCATTAGTAAGCTCATAGTTTAAATGCCTAGAAAATGTAAATTTGGCTCTTTGAGTTTCGCTTTGTGCTACCCGAATTCCCTGAAATGCTCGCCAGTTAGTTTCGATAATAACCAGAACTCAAATATCAAATTTCAAGAAATTCCATCAATTTATTCCGTAGATATGGTAAAAAATGTAAAATCGGCCGCCGATCAATTTTAGAGCACTGATCTTTTTAAAAAAATTATATGTTCATTGTTTTAATACGAAGAATTTACATATTTTCAAGGAATTCTCTTTATATACGCAAAAATGTATATTTAGCCCGTAAAAAACGTCCAGTTGCTGACACCTCATTTCTTCCAAAAGTTAGTAGGTTTCACGGACGGTCAAACGATGCTTATATATGAAATTTCAAGTAAATCGGTTTAATATTTTCTTCAAAATGGTCAAAAATGTAAAACAAGCCCGCTAAAAAGTGCAGTTCCCGAGGCCTGATATACCCCAAAAGTTGATCAATTTCTGCCATAGTCGAAAGAAACTTACGTATAAAATTTCATCAAAATTAGGTCAGCCGAACTTGAGATACACGCGAGCACACACAGACCGACAGGTTACTTAAAATAGTTTATTTACACTTCCCTACCATGGAGAAGTGCGTTCCCGCCGAAAACTCGATATGCAAAATTTGTTGCCAATACATAACCTTCCTATTTTATACACAATACCGTCGGTAAAAAGCGAAGTTGTGTTGAAAATTTCTTGTATATATTTGACAAATAATATCAATTCGATTGATATTTATACTCGTATAATGGTATTTCAAATATTCAAAACATTCGACGACACTTTATGATCGCTTTCTTTACAGGAAACCAATTTTATTTTTATATTTCGTTTCTTTTTTCTTATATTAAAATTTTTATGCTTTTCTCCTTTTTTTCGCATATTATTTGATAGGTGACCATTAATCAGAAATAACAATTTTTCAAAAAATTCCCGAAAATAGCAATATCCTATTTTTTTGTTATTGTATTTTTATTATTTGTTACCTTCTCACATATGTAGTCGTAATTGCAAACAAATTTTCCGTAATATTTATTAATATTTATAATCATACAAACGACAAAACAAATTACTGTAGGTATTATAAAATAGTATACACATATACATACTTACATACATGTGATATAAGCAACGTGTGATATATGGAAGAACTAAAACAAATTTAAAACAAGTAAAAACGTTTCAGTCGGTATAAACCGATTGAATTATACCCTGCACCTTTCGTTATTGTGTAGCAATTACTCGAACCTGTGAGATCATTCTATAGAAACTTCACGGACATGTCTGACCTAAAATTGGACATCCGACTGCCAAGTTTCATGAATCTGACCTTATAATTTTTCAAAATATTTAAAATTAGCTTTTGGAGTTGTATGGTAAGTACCTAAACCTGTCAAGCAATTCCATCAAAACTTCACAAATATATCTGATCTATAATCGGACACACAACTGCCAAGTTTCATGAATCTGACTTTATTATTTTTCCAAATATTAAGAATAAGCTTTTAGACTTGTATGGGAGCTACTCGAACCTGTCAAGCAATCGCACCAAAACTTTAGAAATATGTCTGACCCATAATTGGACACACGACTGCCAAGTCTCATGAATTTGACTTTATTATTTTTCCAAATATTTAAAATAAGCTTTTGGGGTTGTATGGCAAATACCCGAACCTGTCAAGCAATTCCACCAAAACTTCACAAATATATCTGATCTATAAGCGGACACACAACTGCTAAGTTTCATGAATCTGACTTTATTCTTTTTCCAAATATTTAAAATTAGCTTATGGAGTTGTATGGCAAGTACCCGAACCTGTCAGGCAATTCCTCCAAAACTTCGGAAATATGTCTGACCCATAATTGGACACATGACTGCCAAGTTTCATGAATCTGACTTTATTATTTTTCCAAATATTAAGAATAAGCTTTTAGACTTGTATGGGAGCTACTCGAACCTGTCAAGCAATCGCACCAAAATTTCACAAATATATCTGATCTATAATCGGACACACAACTGCCAAGTTTCATGAATCTGACTTTATTCTTTTTACAAATATTTAAAATTAGCTTATGGAGTTGTATGGCAGGTACCCGAACCTGTCAAGCAATTCCTCCAAAACTTCGGAAATATATTTGACCTATAATTGGACACATGACTGCCAAGTTTCATGAATCTGACTTTATTATTTTGCCGAATATAAAAAATTTGCTGTTGGAGTTGTATGGCAGCCACCCGAACCGGTGCAGCTATCCCATTATAATTTTTAGAGCATGTGTAGAATATAATTGGACACATGTATGCAAAATTTTATATTTATAGCTTTATTAGTTTTTGAAATATTTAAAATAAACTCTTGGAGTTGTATGGCAGCTACCCGAACCCGTTGTCCGACTTAGTCCAATAACAATAGGGTTCGTCCTTGGACAAAAGAAAAAACTTGTGAAAGTTTGGTGTCGATTTCATTATTGGTTTTTGAGTTATCGTGCGATCGGACGGATGGACAGACAGACGGACATGTCTAAATCGACGCAGAATTTTACGCTGAGCAAGAATATATATATATGTCCATACCGCAGATGACTCCTTCAAGTAGTTACAAACTCCATACCAAAGTTAATATACCCTTCACGAAGTGCAGGGTATAATGAACAAAAATTTTGCAAAAAAGTAAGCTCAATCAACAACTTGAAAAGAATAAAGTTGGGTGAAACCAGTGATTTGTAATGTAGCACTTTTCCCTTCAACAAGCGAAAATACTGCTTTTAAAAACAATCTAGCTAAAAGCTTCATTAATAAAATTTCTTTCATTCATATAAAAATATATTTTAAAAATTGCGTATGGTTAGGATAAGAAATGTATTAAGTCTCTGTAGTAAGCCAAAAAAAAAGAGGCGTTATCATAATGTTTAAATTTAAGGAATATCTGCGAGAGTTAAGAAAAAATAATTATACTTTTTAGTAGCATTGAATTTATCGTTGGTTTTCTGAATTTATAGAAATTTGGTAAAGCTTACAGTTTCGGAAATATAAGGTGCCAAAAATTAAAATTTTACAAACTTCGAGAGGTGATAACTTTAGAGGGGGTGGAGGTGGGAAAAAATTTTATTCTAACCAAATGAACTATTTATTAATAGCTAAAATCCTTTAAAATTACAGACTTACACAACATGTGGCCTAAAAGAAGAACGATATCAAAAATTTGCAAAAACGGCCATTTTGTTCTTTTAAAGTGCAAATATAGTATGCCACAATAAAAGAAGCCCACTACTTTTCTGTGGCGTTGTTACAACAAATAATCAAACAATGACATTTATAAGTCTTTGAGGGGCTGTAACACTTGGAGGGGGAGAGATAGGTTAAAAATTTTCTTGTGTGGAATTGATCAACTTTTTATCTTCAAAGGTGTAGAAGTTTTGTAAATATGTCCACGGACCGACGGACGGACTGACAGAGTGAAACCAGCAAGCATTTTTTTTCAATTTTATGTGGAAAACGGCTGAAAACTAAAAAATAGAGGTATATTGCCTGTACTTATGTTTATGCGATCACACAACGAGTGTGTGCGTTAGTTTTTCTTCTTCACATAAATATTACTAAATAAATGAATACCATTGATTTAAGAAAGTTCTTTTTCTTCTTTTTCATTGCCTTATTATCATAACTTATCCGAAACTATAGCTCTAAGGTAAATAATATGAATCATAACTATACATTTAAGAATACAGAAAAGGTTTCTATCTTGCACTTACTACGAGTATGTAAATATATATCTATAAGCAAACGTAAAATAAAATTGCCTAAAAAGGGACAACTTTTTTAATGAAAATTTAGAAAGTAAATGCCTTCCAAACACTCAAGCGAAACCAGCTAACTTAAAAAAAATAAGCATTCTAACAAATATGACGGCAACAATATTTCAAAAAGAAAAAAAATACTCAATCCTAAATTGAACGAATCTTCTATTTGTGAATTTCTCCATGTGAATGGTGTGTGTAAGATTATAAATTATTCTACAAAATGATGTTCTTGAATAACAAAAATAATATGAAATTTTTCAATTTTTTCTATTTTGTTATCATTGAAGTCATTTATTTATTTACTTCAAAAAATTCCCTTGCAATTTATAATAACTACCCTTCCACAAACTTACTGTAAGGGACAAAATATAACTATTTGCAAATACTCGTAATAAAAATTGATTTTGGTACATACAATCTGTTGTTTTGATCATTTTAAGAATTTTTGATTTTTAGTAAAAAAAAATCATAGCTTTTTTTTTGTGTCATGAAGAAGCAAGGAAAAGGACAATAAAATAAAAGGAGAAAAAAAAACAGGATAAATAAAATTTATTGTTTTTATTTATTGTGATTTTATTTAATTTAATTTTTACTTTTGTTTGATGTGGGGTGACAACGGATCTCCTTTTATAAATTTATTTGGAATAATAATAATCATAATCATAAGAAAATAAAATTTGTTAATTTTTATTAAAAATATAAAAAGAAGTTTTGAAGAACACCAAAGAGAGCATTATGCGACACCTTATCACCCTTAATATTCACACATATGTAGGTATGTGCTATAATATGTATATATTCAAATTCGAATAAATTAAAATTGAAAATCAAAAGATTTTTTGTGATATCTTATATTACAATACAAGTTTTTGAAATTGGGTATTTATTACTAGAAATTTCAATTAATTAATACTAGAAAATTTTCAAATTTTTTTGGTCATTTTTTTGGGGAATTTATGGCACGCGAAAGGAAAATATTCTAAATTTAAACAAGTACGGACTCAAAAATTTCATTTTCAGCATACTTAGAACTCTACAATGTACGAAAACAAGAATGGAAAACTTTGGTTCGTTAATGAAAGTAGTTTTGTATAAAAATCAACTAACTTGAACAATTACGGTTTTATATTTTTACAACTCTGTGATACCCGTACAAATTTGTTATCATATGTACGAATAAATATGCCATAACTGACTATGGGACAGACTATGACTTTAAGTTGTCGTATTACCATATTAATTTATGCAAAATTTCAGTACTGTTTTTTTCAAAATACTGTGTCTGCCAAACTACTATTGAAGTTGTATTGTAAAAAGCTAAGCAACTTTAACGAATTTTATCAAACACATTTGTCCCAGAAATGAATATATATACAGTATTTATACCACTAAAAGTAAATAAAAATTACCCCTACAGGACGTAGTACCATTTTGTACAAAGCGGTCACAAAGCACAAAGCGGGTGATGAGGGAGGCTCGGTGTAATTTTTGCTTTTTCTGTGACCCTAGAGGCAAAACACTATCTAATTCCTGTTGTCCCCTCGAAGTACCCGTACTGTTGACACCTGAGAAGTAGCTAGTATATATATAATTATCAATATTGTGTTACTATCTCATTTATACTGATTGAAAGCCGTTCATTTCATTTAAAAGCGAACTCGCATTTTTATATAACTTTATATAGCAATCCAATGCAAATATCAACTAATTAAATCAAATTTCGTAGAAAGGATTTGATTTTTTCTTTTTCGTTTTCAGTTCATTGTCCCATTAATAATATACCATCACTTATCGTTCATCCCTTTTAATAAAAAATGTCAACGTGTAAAATGGCTAACAGCTGAATAAAAATTTAATAAAGTTGGGTCAAACCAATGATTTGTATTGTAGCACTTTTCCCTTCAAAAAGTGAAAATTCTGCTTTTAAATACAGTCTATGTATACCTATCACACTATTAAAATTATTTTCATTCATATACAAAACTATTTCTAGAATTGCATATATTTAGGATGATGCATATATGCTGCCTTTAAAAATAAAGCAAAAATTAAAAGTGGGGTTAACATAATGCTCGAAATTAAGTGTGGTTAACATAATGCTCGATTTTAAGGTTTAATTGTGTGAGTTAAAAAAAATAAATATGTTTTTTAATGTCATGGAATATACCGTTAGCTTTTTGCGTTTATAGAAATTTGAAGAAGCTTGCGGTTTCGGAAATATAAGTTGTCAAAAATTCAAATTTTACAAATTTCAAGAGGCGATAACTTGAGACGGGATGGAAATGGAAAAACTTTTCTTCTAACAAAATGAAGTATTTCTTAATGTCTAAAAGCTCCTAAAATTTCAAGCTTTTACAGGCTGGGGTCTAGAAGAAAACCGACATCAAAAATTTGGAAAAAAGTACTTTAGGTAACGGAAATTTGAACGGCCATTTTGTTTTCCTAAAGTTTAGCTATAGTATACCGCGCTAGAGGAAGCAAGCCACTGCCTTTCTGCGTTTGCAAAATTTCAAAAATGCTTATGGTTTCATTGCAACAAATAGTTAAAAAAGGCCATTTTTAGGATTTTTGATGGGGGGGGGGGGGGGTATAACTTCTAGAGGAGGGGAGATAGGTAAAAGTTTTGTTCTACGGAAATAAGTTTCTAATAAAGGTCTATGTAGGTGTTAAATTTTAGCTTTCTATTTTCAAGGGTGTAGAAGTTTTGTAAACAGAAAGTGTCCACGGACGGACGGACAGAGTGAAACTGATAAGCACTTCTTTTCAAAAAATTTTTGGAAAAGTGCTAAAAAGCAACAAAAGAAATAAGAAATTCTGTTTCTTTCAGGCAAGCGTTGATTTAACATTTCGTTTTTCTTTCAATTGTTTTTTTTTTTCGTAAATATAATTTCATTATAAAATAATTGGGGAAATTAAAAATCATTGACTGGAAAACGTTAAGAATAAAAAAAAAAATTATTTTTTTTTTAAATTACTATAAAATTTTCACACTAAAATAAAAAATCAAAAATAAAATGAAAGAGCGCACCCTGTCAATTTCAATCCTCTTCAAGTTCAAAACTTAATACAAAATTTTTTACTTGCTTATTCATACATAAATATACACAAATTAAAATGTTCAACTGATGTTCTTTTTGACTTCTGAATACATCTGTGATATGCTTATGTCATAAAAATTTTAATTTTTTATGTACGGATAAAAAAAAACTCAATATTAAGAGTAAAAAAAGAATTAAATATGCAATTTCTATAATTTTATATGCGATATATACAATCGTTTTTATACCCTGCACTTCGTGAAGGCTATATTCACTTTGGTATGAAGTTTGTAATCACTTGAAGGAGTCGTCTCTAGTATGGACATATATATATATATATTCTTGCTCAGAGTAAAATTCTGCGTTGATTTAGACATATCCGTCCGTTCGCCCGTCCGTCCGATCGCACGATAACTCAAGAACGAATAATGCAATCGACACCAAACTTTCACAAGTTGTTTCTTTTGTGCCAAGAACGACTGTTATTGTAATTGAACTAATTCGAACGACGGGTTCGGGTAGCTACCAAAATACAACTCAAAGAGTTTATTTTAAATATTTTAAAAACTAATTAAGATACAAATATGAAATTTTGTATACGTGTGTCCAATTATACTCTACATATTCTCTAAAAATTTTAATGGGCTGGCGGCACTGGTTCGGATGGCTGCCATACAACTCCAAAGGCTAATTTTAAATATTTGGAAAAGTAATAAAGTCAGATTTATGTGCAGTTATTTGTACAGTTATAGGTCATTTTTTAGCAGCTATATGTCCAGTTATAGGTCACATATATTTCTAAAGTTTTGTCTGAATTGCTTGACATTGCATTGGTTGGGGTAGTTGCCATAGAAGTTCAAAAGTGTATGTCCAATTATCAGACATATCCGTGAAGTTTCTATAAAATGGTTTCACAGGTTCGAGTAATTGCTATACAGCAATGAAAAGTGCAGGGTATAATTAAATCGGTTTATACCGACTGAAACGTTTTTACTTCATCAATGATAACTTTGACATTAATCGGTAACATTTCAGAATTCTTTATTTTATTAGCGTAATTCTATCATACAGTTATGTGGAACAGATTCTATAATTTCTTATTTGAATAGTTTTACCATTTTCTGAAGTAATTAGCTATTTTTGATTTCTGAGAAATTTAAATGTACAAGAAAATCCCCTTCGATATGCTGCTAAAATATTTTTATGGATTTAAAAACAATTTTGACATACATAGTTGGTGTTTTCATTTTGATTGATGGGCATTTAATTTATGCTCTAAGTGTAAAGGTTTAAAAATGTAGTTACCTCTGTTAAGAAAAAACTAAAAAAAAAGTGTAAAAGCAGGAAATTGTTTGATTCGGAAGCACAAAAAAAATAAACAACAGCTTCCACTAGACTTTATATTAATAAAATATAGTGCTATGTTCGTCTCTATATGTTGGATCTGATGAAAAGGATTATTTGGTGCAAAGTTATAATCAAAATTCAAGTTCCCTACTTAAAATTTTTGTTTAATATAATATTTCGTTTAAAAATGATTTCTGACTTGTTTTTTTCTCCCATATTCTAATATACTATCAGATGTGCACTTTGAATATCGACTATTCATGAGTAAATAATGTTTCATTTATCAAATCAGAAATCAGATTCTTTTTGTTTTTTTTGTTCAAAATTAATTTACTTAATTCAAAAAGAGAATTTTGAATATATTCAATTATATTTGATTGAAAACTGCTGTTAATAAAATGTAAAAGTGAAAAATTGTAATACTCGTATTTGCATCACCTATTTTTCTACAAAATGAGTTGCATTACAAATGTGAAGTGTGTAAAACTAATGCGGGATTGTGTCAGGGATTAGATAACTATGTGAAGCATGTATTTTTATTTGTGTAGATATTTATCTACCTACAACAATAAAATGAAATAAAAATGTTAGGAGTCAATTTTAATAGTAATATATTATTCAACATGTATAATCTATCCACATATGTATGTATATGTATATGTACAAAAATAAGGGTAACGACATAAATTTATTTTGACATTATGGTGAAATATATCAAAAAAATCTGATGTGGTCAGCACATAACCGACCGCAATTTGTATTGTCTAGTTAAGTAAAAGTGTTACAGAATATTATAAAAATGTCTGTTAAATACTTCTTTTCAATTTTTAGGACATTAGTAAGCTCATAGTTAACATACCTGCAAAAATGGAAGTTTGGCTCTTAGTAGAATTTAGCTTTGCGCTACCCGAATTCCCTGAAAGACTCGCTAGTTAGTTTCGGTAACAACTAGAACGCAATTATCAAATTTCAAAAAATTCCACCAACTCTTTCCGTAGTTATGGTGAAAAATGTAAAATCGGCCCGCAGATTAGTTTTCGAACCCTGATATCTCCAAAAAATTTATATGTACATTGCTTTAGTGCGTAGAATTTAAATATTAAATTTCAATGAAATCATATAAAATTTCAAGTAGATCGGTTAAATATTTTTTCAAAATGGTCAAAAATGTAAAACAGGCCCGCTAAAAAGTGCAGTTCCCCAGGCCTGATATATGGTAAAAGTTGATCAATCCGAGCAATGGTTGAAAAAAACTTACATACGAGTATAAAATTTCATCAAAATCGGTTCAGCCAAACTTGAGATACACGCGTGCACACACTTGCTTACCATGGAGAAGTGCATTCCCACCAAAAACGGCATATGCAAAATTTGTTGTCATCACATAACCTACCTATTGTATACACAATACGGTCAGTAATTATGAGTGAAGAAAGGTTGATTTTATAAAGACTGACTTACATACGAAAAAATTTAATTAAACATTTTATTATTATAATTTATGAAAATATTGATGCAAAGGGTTTAATAATGTATAGATTTCCTTAAATATGATATTTCAAATTATAATGAATGAATTTTGTTAAATTTAAAACTCACTGGAGATAAATGTTTTTAATTTAATAGATGATAGTAGATACAATTATAATATTTTAATAATTTTATTGTGATATATTTGTGTAATTCGAAATTTTATTAGATGCGTTTTCATTAGAAAATGAAGTATGGCAACCTGCAAATGGTATGCATTGCATAAATTATAATCAATTATAATCAATTGAAAATATATGTGTATATGATAATTGGTCAATTCAAAAGTAAAATCATGTCATTTAGTTTAAAACTAAAACTTTTAAAACATTTAAACTAAAACTTGAAAACTAGCTTGTAAATTCATAAAAAGTTTTCAATTTGAAATTTCCAAAAAATTATTTACTCACTCAAGGTAAAAATTTAGTTTAAATGTTAAACTAAAATGTTGCTACATTTATTAAAACTAACAGCAGAAAAAGTTTACAATTTAGTAGTTATTAATTATTTTTATTTATTTTTTATATATTTATTAACCACTATATTTACATTCTTATTTACATAATTTAGTGAATTACAGATATTATTTTGTTTTATTACGAACCCTTACAACTATGATATCAATTTAACAAGTATTATTTTCTACTTTTTATTTTTGAATATAATAAATGTTTCTTAAGGAAAATTTGAAAAAAAATTTGATGTATTAAATTTTTCAAGCAAACCTAATTCTAAAAACCTAAAAGTAGACTACGAAGCAATTTAAGAGCGTAAGGTCGATAAATATTTTTAATTAAAGTTTTATTTGAATACTCTAATTTGGAATTAAACTTTCTGTTAATTTTGTTATTTTATTTTGAATGGTATCCAAGCCAGCATTATGAGAAAGTATGAAATTGTCGAATCTCCAATTTCTATATGTGGCTAAAGATAGTAGCTCTCGTCCGAAACCATTCCCATCTAATTTTTCTAATCTTAATTAAGTTTAAAATATAATTCGGGAGTGCCATATTTAACAACCTAGAACCCCCCTTTTTATTGCCATTTATATTGCCGCAACTATAGAACCATATAAATAGTTCAACATATTGTCTGTTTCATAAATTTGATTAATTTCAAAACTTTCATTTACATACATCTGAGAACCTTTGCCTTAAATAATTCGTGAAAACAGACCAGTCAGCATTTTAATAGTTCAATTAAGTTCACCCAGATGCTCCTCATTCAAGAAGAAATAATGGAGCGCATCTTTAAACAAAGAGATCGAAGCGTGAAGCCACAGTTTCTGGAAAGCTCGTTCCGGATAGGGTGGTTTCTACTAGTCTGCCAGGTACTGCAGACTGGCTCAAAGCGGAGATCAATAGCATAACTCCCTGGGAAGGAGCAAAACTAAAGGCAGTAGAGGAGGAGGACACTCCTAGGCCTAAGGTCTTTAGAGGTTTCTTCCCCTATACTGCTGAAACGTCGGCTAAGAAAGTCCTGGGCTACGTCGGGGGTCAAAACTCTGGGCTGCGGACGGACATGTCGAGAATCATTGGAAAGGACGCAGTCGGGAGTGGGGTCCCGCTGACGATCTCAGTCGATCTTTTTTCGGCCACCAGATTACGGGAGCTGCACTAAACCATAAGCTACCACTTTGGAAAGGTCCAGCTCTGCCAGCGAGGGAGGAAAGAAGAGAGAAAGCAGGGAGATGATAGGAAGGATCACCCTGCAGCCGAAACGGCGGTGGTAGCACATCAGCCAATGGACCAGGATGGGACTTCTGCAGCTAACAGCAAGGATTCAACGAAGAAAGCAGCGGGTGACTTAAGGTTACTAGCCACACGGCGGAGGCTATAGTGCCTTCAGGGTCATCAGAAGTCATTAAACCTAATGCATGAACTAAGGTGCATCCAGGTGAACCTCCATCATGCTAAAGCAGCGTCAAGCTGTCTGAGCACGAGGTTCATCAAAGAAGACCTCCACATAGCTTTCCTTCGTGAACCATGGGTTTATGGCGGGCAAATCAAAGGCTTGCAGGATAATAAATGTAAGTTGGTTTTCTCACATCTACATGAAATACCAAGAGCCGCATTGTGACTTAATAAATCTATAAAATTTCTTCCAATTCCAGAGTTCATCACAAGGGACCTGGTGGTAGTGGAGATTGAGGCTCAGTAAACAGGTGGGAGTCAGAGGCTTATATATGCCTCAGCGTACTTTCCTGGAGAACAGAGCAATGCCCCCCCAGAGGACGTAGAGAAACTCGTTACATACTGCAAACGGAAGAACTGGAATCTTATCATGGGCTGTGATGCTAATGCTCATCACAAGGTGTGGAGAGACACCGATACAAACCCTAGAGGTGAGTGCCTGTTTGATTTTCTTATTACAACATAATTTAGATATCGGTAATAAGGTAACGAACCGACCTTCATAAACGCGATACGTAGGGAGGTCTTGGATCGTACGATATGTAGCCCCCTTGTGGCCTCTTTGGTGAAGAACTGGGACGTGTCTGAGTGGGCTTCGCTCTCAGATCACAGGCATATTATTTTTAGCTTGGCAACCTTTGACGAGGGCTCGGGGGAGCCCGTAAGGTAAGACATGGCGAGCCTTCTGTGGGGACATTCAAGAAGTCCCTCCTAAGAGAGCCTTTCGTTGGAGGGAACTGGTTCTTTCACTGACAGTGCCGAGGAGACATGCGATGTTTCTCCTTGAGACGCACTTTGCGGACTGCGAGTTGGGGCAAACAGAATCCTACGGGCCTATCGGACGCGAATGTCAACCGAGATTGCTCTGCGCCTCACTCAAGAGATAGAGAGGACGCTGGAAGCCAAGCAGATAGCCTTTGCGGCCTTCCTGGATGATGAGGGGGTCTTCGACAATACCTCTTTTGAATCAATAATGAGGGCGACTGCGAGCAAGGGAATTGAGGGACCCACCCTAAGATGAATCGGGGCCATGCTGGGCTCCCCAAATATTACCGCCAGTGCGGGAGACGCCAATATTACAGTTCAGGAAGTGAATAGGAGGAGCGGGACAGAGTTGAACACTCGGATAGCTACCTGGTGGGGGTGTTCTCACTGGACACTGCCTCTCGTGGATCCAACTGAAAAGGATGGGCAGGGTGGTGGATGAGGTCTGCCGTTTATGCCTGGAGGAGGACGGAACCATGGAGCACTTACGGTGTGATTGCGAGGCGGTTGCTCGCCTGCGGCTGAGGTGCTTCGGGGGCGCTTGTGACCCCGGGGAGGATCTCGCAGCTTAATGTAGATGCAATACTGCGGTTTGTCATTGGCCTAGGAATAGAGCTAATGTAGGGGGGATGGGAATCACAAAAGATCCTATGGGTCGACGTGAGGGGGCCTAAGGGGAGAAAAAAAATCCATCTAAGAGGAGAGGAGAAAAAAAAAAATCCATCCATCTATCTTTGGTTTTTTATTTATTTAATCTTATATACCTAACATTTGTCGAAAAACAGGAAAGTATGTTGGGTCTTAAGTATACAATAATTCAAATCTATCGGTGTTTAAAAATTCTTTTAATAAATGACGGTACGAATTTGCCTTACATCTCCATTGTTTGTGACGCGAATTAAGATCGCCACCAAATATTAATTTACCAGAACACCTAGAAAACATCAACGAATATGACTAGATTTATTGTTATTAATATTCAATAATTACGACATCTCCTTTTTAAAAATTTTGCAGTATTTCCAGGAAAGTATACAGAAAATAACTTAATTGAATCATCATTATCAAATAATAATTCTATACCCAAATTTTCTATAACATTTCTTTTAAAAATAGGTAATGATTTATGCATGACATTACTGCGTGACACAATAGCGGTACCGCGGCTACTGTGTTTGCGATCATTTTAATAACTGAAGCGAGCCAAGTTTCATTTCGTAATACATGAATACCATTCCTAAACATAAAGTCGAAAAACTCCAAGAATTTATATGGAAATGGTTATGTGTTTCAAATTAAAACATTTATATGATCTACAAGTATATTATTCAATATAATAATTGTACAAATATTTAAATGCAATTTGTGTGTTTATATTAAATTGTTGCTCCCTATTACAGTAGTTACGTAAATCATTTAATAGCTGACACATTAATTCATTAATTTCTGCAACAGAAAAATTATTATTATTAGTAATGTTATTAGTATTACACTATTCCTAAAGTTATTATTGTTAGTGTTTTTAATATTCTTATTTATAATATTATTAGCATTATTATTGTTATTCGAAAAAATTGTAACTAAAGTTGACCTCTAAATTTCGTCCATGAGCTAACTTGGTACAACCAATGTTGTTGGTAATTGACGTTCTCAAACTTAATATTATTTAGTAACAAAATTTATGTATTTATTTCTATACTCACATGAACCATCATTTGCAGAATGTTTATTACCACTGTTTGCACATTAAATATTGTCTTTTATGGACAGCCGACAGAGTTATGGCTTTGTGCACAATAAACGCAACATGTTTTTATGTGGTATTGACTAGCAACATGTTCAAAGATTAGACAATAATAACAT
Source organism: Condylostylus longicornis (assembly GCF_029603195.1). Taxonomy (NCBI): domain Eukaryota; kingdom Metazoa; phylum Arthropoda; class Insecta; order Diptera; family Dolichopodidae; genus Condylostylus; species Condylostylus longicornis. The sequence goes on from NW_026577985.1 coordinate 715,697, forward strand.
TGTGCAACTTTATTGAATTTTCTTTGTTTGTACTCCCAACGTTCTTTATTATGCATAATATAGCAATAACTGATGTAGTGCTATTGATTTGTTTTTAAAAAGACTACATTTAAAGCAATTTTAATATTATACTCGTACTTAGTGTCTTTTTCTATAAATTTTACATCAAGGCATTTAAGATTTAGATCACATAAAAATTTTTTTATATCACTTGTTGTTGTTTTTTCTAAACCGAATGAAATTGCTTTGGGCCTGTCTTCTTTTTTCCTGTACGAAAAAAATTAGTTTCTCTTTAGGTAGCACATGTTTTCAAAAAATTAACCATCAGAATTTAGAAATATTTCAATATTAAAATATTTATAATATTTAAATTTATATTGATATAAATATAAATTTTTTGGATATAATAATAATTTATTTTCGAATTCACTATTAATTCGTGCACAAAATTTTGAAATTTTTCAAAAGTGTAATAGGGGGAGTTTTACTTTTAGAAGTATTGTTTGTGTTGTATGTGATATCGATATTGTCTTCTGAATAAAAATAAAAAAATAAAAACCTAAAAATTTAATCACCAATTTTTCATGACTTTATTACTTTTTAGCACTTTTCCAAAAATTTTTTGAAAAAAAGTGCTTATTAGTTTCACTCTGTCCGTCCGTCCGTCCGTTCGTCCGCCCGTCCGTCCGTCCGTCCGTCCGTCCGTCCGTCTGTCCGTGTGTCTGTTTACAAAACTTCTACATTCTTAAAGATAGAAAGCTGAAATTTAATACGTACATAGATCTTTACTAGAAACTTATTTTCGTAGAACAAAAATTTTACCTATCTCCCCCCCTCTAGAAGTTATACCCCCCCAAAGCACTAAAAATGGCCTATTTTAACTATTTGTTGCAATGAAACCATAAGCATTTTTGAAATTTTGCAAACGCAGAAAGGCAATGGCTTGCTTCCCCTATCGCGGTATACTATAGTTAAACTTTAGAAAAACAAAATGGCCGTTCAAATTTACCGTTATCTAAAGTCCTTTTTTTCCAAATTTTTGATGTCGTTTTTCTTCTAGACCCCAGCCTGTAGAAGCTTGAAATTTTAGGGACTTTAAGACAATAACAAGTAGTTCATTTCGTTAGAAGAAAATTTTTTTCCGTCTCCACCCCCTCTCAAGTTATGGCCTCTTGAAATTTGTAAAATTTCCATTTTTGACACCTTATATTTCTGAAACCGCAAGTTTTTTCAAATTTCTATAAACGCAAAAAGTTAACGGTAAATTCTATGACATTAAAAAATATAATTATTTTTCTTAACTCACACAATTAACCCTTAAAATCGAGGATTATGTTAACCCCTGTTTATATTAAATTTTGCTTTATTTCAAAGACTGCATAAATGGTTCATCCTAAATATATGCAAACCTAGAAATAGTTTCGTTTATAAATGAAAATAGTTTTAATAGTGTGGTGGATATACATAGACTGTTTTTAAAAGCAGTATTTTCACTTGTTGAAGGGAAAAGTGCTACAATACAAACCATTGGTTTGACCCAACTTTATTTATTTAAGAAAGTAATATTTTTTTTTTCAAAAATTATTTAATATCGATCGTAGATACGAAACTAAAACTTCTTTATTTTTGTTTTATATTGTTTTTTATTTTTGCTTTAAAAGATCTTCTGACAATAACTTGTTACTCCTAAATTTGTAAGAATTTTGTAAAAACTGTTAAGAAATAAAGAAAATCTGATGTGGTCAGCACATAACCGACCGCATTGTGTATTGTCTAGTTAAATGAAAGTGTTACAGAATATTATAAAAATGTCTGTTAAATACTTCTTTCCAATTTTTAGGACATTAGTAAGCTTATAGTTAACATACTTAGAAAAATGTAAATTTGGCTCTTAGTAGAGTTTCGCTTTGTGCTACACGAATTCCCTGAAATACTCGCCAGTTAGTTTCGGTAACAACCAGAACTCAAATATCAAATTTCAAGAAATTCCATCAATTTGTTCTGTGGATATGGTGAAAAATGTAAAATCGGCCCGAAAATCCGTGTTCGAGCCCTGATCTTTCCAAAAAATTTATATGTTCATTGTTTTAACACGAGGAATTCATATATTAAATTTCTATGAAATCGGTTGATTATTTCTCTTTATATACACAAAAATGTATATTTGGCCCGTAGTAAACGTCTAGTTGCCGATGCCTGATTTCTTCCAAAACATAGGAATTTTTGCGGACGGTCGAGCTGAGCTTATATATAAAATTTCAAGTAAAACGGTTGAATATTTTCTTCAAAATGTTCAAAAATGTAAAACAGGCCCGCTAAAAAGTGCAGTTCCCGAGGCCTGATATATACCAAAAGTTGATCGATCCGTGCCATGGTGCAAACAAACTTACATATAAATCGTATGTCGTGCAATAAAACTTACATTTCATCAAAATCGGTTCAGCCGAACTTGAGATCCACGCGTGCACACACAGACCGACAGACGGACAGACCGACAGACCGACGGACGGACAGACCGATAGACCGACAGACCGACAGGTTGCTAAAAATAGTTTATTTACACTTCCCTACTATGGAGAAGTACGTTCCCACCGAAAACTCGATATGCAAAATTTGTTGCCATCACATAACCTACCTATTGTTTACACAATACGGTCGGTAAAAAAAAATATCTTTATTTAAAAACAAACTGATTGCGCAACAAGCAAATGTGAGTCTGAAATTCGCAGTAGTGCGTTCAAAAAACTATGAATTTTAAAATTGGTTAAATTTCTTTTTTTAGACCTTTTAGTAACTATTAAGGGATTCAATTTTAATTCCAACAGTGTGACATTAAATTTTTATACAAAAGCACTTTAGACTTTATTTTCTATAGAAAATTTTTCCTCTTTAGTGCAATAAAATTTAGTAGAATATAATCCCTAAATACTAAAGAAAATTCTATTAATTTAAAAAATAATATATAGATATTGCAAGATATTTATTATTTACCCAAATTTGTAATATGTGTATACACATATTTATGTGTAATGTAATTATATAAAAATAAACTATGTATGAGCACATACATATTTTTTTACTTTGAACTTTTACTTTACTACAGCTTTTAACATCATGTTATTCTTGTATTTTTTGAAAAATTTCTTCTTAAACCCTGCACTTCGTGAAGGATATATTAACTTTGGTATAGGGTTTGTAACTACTCGAAGGAGTCAACATATGGTATGGACATATACATATATTCTTGCTCAGCGTAAAATTCCGCGTTGATTTAGACATGTCCATCCGTCCGTCCGTCCGATCGCACGATATTTCAAAAACGAATAATGCAATTGACACCAAGCTTTCACAAGTTGTTTATTTTGTGCCAAGGACGTCTGCTATTGTAATTGGACTAATTTGGAGAACGGGTTAGAGCTGCCATACAACTCAAGAAGTTTATTTTAAATATTCCAAAAACTAATAAAGTTATAAATATAAAATATTTAATACATGTGTGCAATTGTATTCTACACATGCTCTAAAAATTTTAATGGCATAGCTGCACCGGTGCGGATGGCTGCCATACAACTCCAAAAGCAAATTTTTTATATTCGGCAAAATAATAGAGCCAGATTCATAAAACTTGGCAGTCATGTGTCCAATTATATGTCAGATATATTTCTGAAGTCGTAGTGGAATAGCTTGACAGATTCAGGTGTCTGCCATACAACTCCAAAAGCTAATTTTAAATATTTGGAAAAATAATAAAGTCAAATTCATGAAACTTGGCAGTTCTGTGTTCAGTTATAGGTCAAACATATCTGTGAAGTTTCTATAGAATGGTTTCACAGGCAAATTTCATGTACTCGTGTATGCTGAGTACTTATAATATTCATAAGCCAATATGAAGATAAAATTGAAATATGTGAATACATTATAATTCAAAAAATAATATACAAAATATCTAAAATTAAAAACAAAGTATTGAAATTTAATTACTAAACATACGCATACACAATAATTGCATATGTATATGAAGGTAAAGGTAGAGTTTTGTTCATGAAAGAGGAGCAAACTTACATGTAAGGAAGAAATTACATATTACTGATATATGTGACAATAATAATAGTAAGGTAATAGCTAAACCAAATAGTTTCATATGGTTATAGAATAATGCTATATAAAAGTAATAAATTTTAATGTTGAAAATGTCAAGCATGAAAATAATTGGGTGTGCTATATGGTAAATTATTAGAGTTATTAAAATTATTTATAAATTACTTACAATCAAATACAAAATATAACGTACTTTATTATTAAATGAATCTTTTCACTTATTTTCTTTTTTTTATACCAGGAAAAAAAATTGTTTTCAACTAGCTTAAATAAAGGAAAGACAAAATGTAGAAAATAAAACCCATTTTTGCTTTTCCTACTTCTAACCATAGAATTTTTGAAATATTATATTCAATTAGAGAGCATAAATCAAAAAATTTTATCATCATAAATAAAATTGAAATGCTTATTGTTCCTCAGTTTCATCTTTTACTTCCCTACTTGATATCAAAGATTTCATTCTCTTTATACAATTCTTTTGAAAATATTCTTGAATATTTGAAAGACAATTATATATATATATATCCCCCATTCTTTCCTCGCGTACTCCTCTTTTTCTTGTTTTTTAAATTTATGTGAAAGTCCAGAGATTTTCCTTATCATGAAAATTCAACAAATATTTTAAATATTTTTGATATAATTAGAATATGATATCAAATATAATTAAAATGTATAAGTGCGCGCATACATACATACGTATGTATGTAGATGAAGATATATTTATGTACAAATTTTGAAATCAAAAAACTCGTGAGAACTTGTAGAAATTATGATTAATTATTTTTAAAATGACAATTTTTAACGGAAAAAGTTATTAGAATGAAAGAGATAAATATAAAATTCTGAATATTTTAAATTGTATTAAATTTGAAATATGATTTAGCTTAACACAAAATAAATTAAAATATAAATATAACAATGAAAGTAAGTATATTTTAGTATTTATACGAATTAATTTTCATATAATGAGAATATAAATATTTTTTATTAAAATTATTTTTTTTTTTCATAAAAATCCCCAAAAATAATTGGGATCAAATTAAGTAAATTATAATAAGAGACATCACATCTCTTAATTAAAAAGCTGTCATTTTTGAGAAAATAAATTCAAAAATTTATTTGTGTTTTCATTTTTTGTTTCCAAAAATTTTAACATGATATTGCTGGTTACAAATAAATTGTTAAAAATATACAAAATAAATACATTTCATGTAATATGCTTATGTGTATATACATATGTACTCGTATATTTATTATGTATAAGAACATAATTTATAAACATTATTCATAATAACATACATACTTACGTACATAATAATTTATAATATATTTACACATTTATTTAATTTGTTTTCGTTCAAAACAAGAAGAACGTATTGATTATTGCGTTTATTATACAATATACATATATATATAAGAAAATACCGCCCAGAAACTCATTATGTGAGATATAAAGACTTGTAAATCTGCATTAAATATGGCTATACTATATTAAAATACAATGATTTATGTTAAAATATAATTATATTTATGTATATTTATCAGTGTTACACTTTTAGCTAAGATGACATTGAAATCAAATAAAGTTGGGTCAAACCAATGGTTGGTATTGTAGCACTTTTCCCTTCAACAAAAGAAAATAGTGCTTTTAAAAGCAATCTACATACTTATACACTATTAAAATTATTTTCATTCATACATGAAACTATTTATAGGACTGCATATATTTAGGATGAACGAGATATGCAGTCTTTGAAATAAAGTAAAAATTAATTAAAGAGGGGTTAACTTAATGCTCAATTTTAAGGGTTAATTGTGAGAGTTAAGAAAAATAATTATATTTTTTAATGTCATAGAATTTACCGTTAGCTTTTTGCGTTTATAGAAATTTGAAAAAGCTTGAGGTTTCGGAAATATAAGGTGTCAAAAATTCAAATTTTACAAATTTCAAGAGGCGATATCTTGAGAGGGGGTGGAGATGGAAAAAAAATTTCTTCTAAAAAAATGAACTGTTTGTTAATGTCTAAAAGCCCGTAAAATTTCAAGCTTCTACAGACTGGGGTCTAGAAGAAAAACGACATCAAAAATTTGGAAAAAAAGGACTTTAGGTAACGGAAATTTGAACGGCCATTTTGTTTTCCTAAAGTTTAGCTATAGTATACCGCGCTAGAGGAAGCAAGCCACTGCCTTTCTGCGTTTGCAAAATTTCAAAAATGCTTATGGTTTCATTGCAACAAATAGTTAAAAAAGGCCATTTTTAGGGTTTTTGGGGGGTATAACTTCTAGAGAGGAGGGAGTGTAATGTAATCCTTTACATTAATCAAAAAGATTCGTTAGTGGTTATCAGAAAATTTTACGCTAAATTTATTTTTTGCGAATTATTTTCCTATTAGGTATAAAAAATAAATTCTTTGTCATATACGATGCTATCTTATTGGTGTAGAACGATTAAACCTTAAAATAAAAATTTGAAAGGTCCATTTGCTGACATATTTTGTACTCAAGTTATTTCTTTATTTACTGATTTGATCAATAACAACATTTATCATAAAATTCTAATAATAAAATTAATAGTGAGACTATAAAATATAATATTATTGCCTTAAATCTGACCCCATTCAAAAATAATGTTATATTTTCAATTTTAATTACAATATTGCAAATAATTAATTTTTCTGAAATACTAAACAAATTTTTCTAATTTCAAGTTTAAATACATCGATTCTCATGGGACTATGATAAAACTATCATGAATTTAGAGAACTTGAAAAAATGACAAATATTTTAATGTCATTGTAAAATGAAAATATTACAACTGGTGGCCTACTGCGTAGTGATACTTTCGCTAAATGACTCTCGCATTTTAAATTTTGACACTATGTAAATCGAATAACGCAAATTTGCGTGTTTGAAAGTAGCAAAAGTGGTTCTACAGAATGCTACTTTCGCATACTTTTCATTCACTTGCCATTTTGTTTACAAATCTATTGCGAAAGTCTAAGTTTTTGAAAAAATAAAACTGAATAATGTAAGTGTTACATTTATTTTGCTTAACTTTTTAAATTAAAAAAACCTTGTATATCAAAGTTACAGCATTTAACTAAATTTTTGTAATTATTATAGATCAAAATTATTATATGTATGTCAAAATAAAATACAAAACTATTCCGGTTTACGATAATAGTAAAATTCATGCGCTATGCCATATTTATTTCACTTCTCTTTTCTCGACATTGGCCCTTTCCAGTTTTATTTTTATGGAACTTATCTATTCATCTATAGCTTTACAAACTTCGGTTATAACAAGTAAAATGGTTTGCTGAGCAAGAGCAATATTTAAATCTTAACCTGCATAAAAGTCTTGTTATCCATATTCGTTTAAAAAATTAACAATGATCGCCCCCTTAATATTATACATACATTTAAATTTATGACTATTTTTAAAAAATTCAAACTTTGATTACTTTGAAAAACTCTCAAAAATGTCGAAAACAAAAAATTTTAGAAAATGCTGCCAGTTTAACTTTTTTGCGATCCGATTTCGACTTTTTTTCAAAAAATTTTTGGAAAAGTGCTAAAAAATTAGATTTATGGAACTCGGCAGTCGTGTGTCCACTTATATATACGTCAGATATAATATCCGTGAAGTTTCTATTGAGTGGTTTGACAGGTTCAAGTAATTGCCATTTAGCAATCAAAGTTAATTCTAAATATTTCAAAAACAAATTTTTAAAATCAGATTGTCAAAGTATTCTTCAGAGTATTATTCGGGCGGTTTATACCGTTTTTACTTGTTTTAAATTAGTTCATTATTATTTTTAAAATTTAAAAACGCGTCTTCTCACTTCAAGTAAATTTAAAAACCAAAATGATAAAAGTTTATTGAATATAGATGAGGTTTTTTAATATTTGACAAATATGTGAACGAAGTGCGACCTATGACGAAAGTAACAGCAACAAAAGTAACAGCAAGTAAGTTCTGGTTGTTACCGAAACTAACTGGTGAGCATTTCAAAGAATTCGCGTAGCACAAAGCGAAACTCTACTAAGAGCCAAATTTACATTTTTCTAGGTATGTTAACTATAAGCTTTCTAATGCCCTAAAAATGGGAAAGAAGTATTTAATAGTGATTTTTATAATATTCTGTAGCACTTTCACTTAACTGGACAATACACATTGCGGTCGATTATGGGCTGATCACATCAGACTTTTTATTAGGCCCCTTAAAATCTTAACATAAAAATGGCTTTTGTGCTATCTTCTGTCCCGTTAAAGGATTTTTTGAAAATTAATTTGCGAATTTCTGTGAAAAAAACTTCAAAGTTTCAAAAAATTTCATACGAAATTATCGGGTTGTAGAAAAATACAAAAAAAAAAGAAGGGAAAAATTAAATTTTTTCCAAAGTTCGAAAAGTAAAATACATAAAATACAAAATCAAGTAATATGTTGCTTTCAAAGCTTCTACTAGCCCTTAGCCAAAAACAATTTATTTAAAGCCTTTATCTTTTTCGGAAGGGAAGTTATAAGCAAATAAAGTTGGGTCAAACCAATGTTTTGTGTTGTAGCACTTTTCCCTTCAACAACTTCACTTTTCCCTTTTTAAAGTGAAAATATTGTTTTTAAATACAGTCTATGTATACCTACCACATTATTAAAATTACTTATTTATTTATTAACATCTAATATAACTTATAAATAAGGATGTATTAGGTACACCCTCGGCTACTAGGGCCATTCTGGGCTTAGAAAAATAACATCATGTACGAGCCCTAACCATTAATAATTCATACACCTGAATTTTTCAAATTATTTTTGTTTTCAATCCCACGTACCAGAAATATAGTAAACTATTTTAATACCTAATTATATTTCTTTAAAAACTACATTTTTAAACTTTAATTTTATATACGTATATAACTTTATGTAAATTAAAAAAATTAGCAAAAAAGACATGCCTCGACTTCGCCACAGAAAGGACATTCTGGTGGGGAAACCCCCTCGAACAGGTACTTCTTCGTAAATATCCAAGCGAATCCTGCAGAATTTTCTCTCCAATTTTCTGATATTATTCAATTTATACTTAAGTGACTCAGCGTTACTCCACTATAAACCAAAAAAACTGCTAGAACTACTCCATTTCGCCTGTAATATATCTCCATGGGGCTTTTTCTGCAAATTCCGGTTGCGGAGATTCAAAATCTATCACGTGTTTCAGGGAGAATTCAAGTGCCTTCACGAGTGAACATTAAAGAGTCTTAGCACTAAAAACAAATTTATTTTTTTTACACTAATTTATTTTTTGTGCTAGGACATTAAAGAAAAACTCCTTGTCGTCATCATGTTTCATTGGTTTGGCGCTTTGTAAAGATATTACGCTTAATATTTTTATACCCGTACAAACGTATGTTCGAAGAGTACACTAAATTTTCCTTACCGTTTGTAATGCTAAGAAATATTGGTCTGAGATATAGACTCAAGTATAAGTTTTTGATCAGCGTCGAATTTTCGGTCGATTTCGAATTGAGCTCAGTTCACCAAATTTCCACAAATAATTTTTTATAGTAAGTGCCAGAACCCTATTTAAATTGGACATGATGGAGGTACTAGTTCGTGCAGCTGCCATACAGCTTCAAAATTTATTTGACTGTATCTTAGAAACTATAAAAGTTGTGGTATTGAAGTTTGATATAAGTAAATGTATTAGTAGGGCCAATGTGTTTGATAAAAGTCTTTAAAATTGCTTGGCTCCTTCTGGTAGCTACCATACAACTTTAAAAGTAATTTGGCTATATCTCAGAAACTGTAAAAACTGTGATATTGAAATAACAAAATGCAAATAAAAGAGAAAAAAAAAGAAAACAATTTAAGTCACTTTTTCAATTCATATCTACATGGTGGGACTTAAGTACGTGTATAATGTGGGTAAATGAATCATGAAAATGGATATCTCGTTTAGCTATACATTTGATTGTAAACTACATACATACACACATGCATATTAGGTACATATATTTTATTAAAGAAAACGTTGGACTTTTTTATTTCATATACGAGTACATAATTGATTTTCTAAATGACTTAATTCATTTCTATATATTATAATTATACTAGGGATATACACTAGAGAGTATACATACTGATCCCAAATTGATTTATACCTATGATAAAAAGAAAATTTTTTAATTTATTAAAATGCTTATACATTTCATGTTCAACAAAATTTTTTTAATTTTAATTTATTTAAAATTAAGTTGTTTAAGTACTTAATGTTTTCGCTTGAAATATGAATTTTTTAGTCAATTACAATGTGCCTATAATCACAAAATTTTATCTTATCAATAAAAAACTTCCTAAAAAGTAATTTTGTGACAAATTTTATTATCAAAATCTCTTTTATAAGAAAATTTTCAAAATTACAGCAAATTTTATTGTAAGTTTTTTAAAATGCTCAAAAAAACTTATTGCTATAAACTTACGGACCAGAAATTATTGTACAATTTGATAAATGACATCCGCGTTACCTGTAAATAAACAAAAAAGATTTAATAAGGGTGGAAAATTTGTATTAAATTATATAATTATAATATTCAATTGCAAAATATCGAAAATTTTGCGTAAAACATATATATACATACACTGTATATTATACATACGAACTTGATTATAGAAAACTTTACAATTATAAAAAATTATAAATCATACGAAAGATTCGTGGAAATTAACAGCCAAATAGTACTTAATTCTGTTTGAGTAAGTTATTTTGTCGACATTTTGTTATCGTGCTTTTAATTAGCCAACTCTTAGTCAATATCTCGCAAAGATAATGAAACGTTAAAAATATAAATATGTTTTATTTCAAGAAAATCATCTTAGCGATAAACCTACTAATTTAACGAGTATTAAATTCAAATCGAAAACATAACTCTTAAATTAAAAGATGTTAAAAAACAATTTTCGTGTTGTATTAATTAAAGATTTGTAAGTAATCTTTAGACTCTTAAGATAACAAAAAAAATTGTGTACTTTTTTCCATATAAGTAAAAAAAACATATTCTTAGCCTTGTAACAAAAATAAAAAAACCGCACATCATAAAATCATATAAGACTTCTTATTTTCCATATTTATATATTTTAAGTTTAAAATGCTTATTTATATTTGGTTGTCATTCATTTTTTAATATTAACAAGTAAAAACGTTTCAGTCGGTATAAACCGATTGAATTATACCCTGCTTTTTCGTTGTTGTACAGCAATCGGACCTGTGAAACCATTCTATAGAAACTTCAAAAAAATGTCTGACCCATAATTCGACACACAACTGCCAAGTTTCATGAATCTGATTTTATCATTTTCCCAAATATTTAGAATAAGCTTTTGGACTTGTACGGGAGGTACTCTTACCTGTCAAGCAATTCCACAAAAAACTTCACAAATACATCTGACCTATAATTGGACACGCAACTGCCAAGTTTCATGAATCTGACTTTATTATTTTTTCAAATATTTAAAATAAGCTTTTAGACTTATATGGGAGCTACCTGAACCTGTCAAGCAATTCCTCAAAAGCTTCAGAAATATGTCCGACCTATAATTGGACACACGACTGCCAAGTTTCATGAATCTGACTTTATTATTTTTCCAAATATTTATTTTATATTAAAATTAGCTTTTTGAGTTATATGACAGCCACCCGAACTTCTTGGGTATGATATTATTGGACACATGTATACAAAATTTTATATTTACATCTTAATTAGTTGTCCGCATCAGTCCAATTACTCCATACCAAAGTTAGTATACCCCTCACGAAGTGCAGGGTATAAAAAACTCATCTTTAAGCTTTCTTTAATAAATCTTGAAAGAAAAATATCTGGGTACGTTTTTTTAATAGGCGGCATTAACCTTATTAAAAATAACAATCACATCCTATTATTTTCGGAAAAAATGTTAAAAGTAAAAAGGTGTGTATGTACACATGTATGTATGCTTAAGTACACATAAAAAAATTTAAATTTTAAAATAAATAAAAATTGAAAAAAAAATATTCTTTTTTAGATACATTTATGTACTAACTTTACACCAACAACGATAACCCATTCAAAAACATTGAAAAATTTATTTACGTCAATCGCAGGTTAGAAAGAAATCGTTTTTGATATTTGTTAGAAGAGTGAAGATAAAATGTGTTTGTACGTAATAAGTAAATAAAGTAAAATAGAAATAAATAACACAAAACTTAACACAAAAGTTCACAAATAATACAGTATTTATACATTTGTTATATTTTCACAAGCCAAAAAGTCTTCAATTCTTTGTTTAACAGCAGTACAGTACTGGTGTATATTTTTACAATTTAGCTGGTTAAAACAGGTTAGATCTGGCTATCTAGCGGGATTCTTGAACTTTGAGCACCCACCCCCGTTTTTGCACAACCCTAAATAAATTTTAAGGGTATTGTAACTTACACATAAATTTAATTAGAGACCATGTTCCGAAAATACAAGAATTAAGCTATACTTAATTCTTGTATTCTATTAAATTTCGGGTGAAATCATTAAGAAAGTACAACTGACACCAAGTGCAACATCTTCTTCAACCTTATTTTAAAATTTCAAACCAGAAAAAAAGTTAAAAAACTTTGCTTTTGAAAAAAATTTTGCTTTTGAGTTTTGAGGTTAAAGAAAAGCTGATATTTTATGATCAAATATTTTATTTACAACTAAACATATAGAAATGTGTGCATATAGAAATATAATATGTGCCAACATCAAAGTGCATACATAATGTAGAATTATAATAAATTACATTTTAATTATTTTATAAAAAGAAATCAGCAAAAATATACGTTCAGAATGTAGACATATATGTATGTACATGTATGTACATACATATTTATGTAATATGTCGAACGATGAGAAAATGCCTATCAAACAGACCCATTCTACAAATTCTTTGATACCTCCGATTTCCGACCTTTTCCGAGCGAATCCTAGTGCTTTGGAGGAAGAAACAAATGCCGACTCAAACCCTTTCAGTCCTGCGACCGAGATAAAACACGAAGTAGACTCTGTGCGCGTTCGTTTACCCCAATTTTGGTCTGCCAACCCGGCGACCTGGTTCATTCAGGTGGAGGCGCAATTTTTGATTTATAGAATGACTAGTAGTGATACCAAATACTGTCTAACTGTGTCTGCATTGCCTTCAGATACACTAGATTCCGTGATCGATATTTTAAATAATCCACCAAGTTCGCAGCCATATGAAACTTTGAAAGGGGCCCTCATAAAAAGAAATTCACTCTCCGAAATAAAAAAATTGGAGTCTCTCCTTGATCGGGAGGATATCGGTGATCGTAGGCCATCCGAAGTCTTTAGGTCCATGCGGATACTAGCGGGTAGCTCATTTAATGAAAATATTAGTTTCGGGTGAATTCACCGACACTTCATCTAATTTAGAAGATCGTTTGTCGACGATTGGAGAAATGTTAGTGAAATTCAATACGGGATCAACTTTTCGAAGTCGTTCTAGAAGTCGGAATTGCAGTCGAAATAGGTCCGCCTCTGGGCAACCCATTTGTTGGTACGATCAAAAATTAGGGCGTGACGCACTGAAATGTGTAAGACGGTGTAGATTCTCCGCCTCCTTTCATAGGGCGAACGCTACTTCCACCAGTACAAATACGAATTCACCAAACTAAAGCGCCCCGTTATTGTCGCGGCTAATAACGGGAATTACTCTTCACGCCGCTTATTCGTAAGAGACGACATTTTATTTCTTCTCAACACGGGCGCTGACGTCTCTGTTATACTAAATCGGGGAAACATTGGATGCCAAAATCGGCCTTCGGACTTTTTGCTTCCTGCTGCAAACGGCACTCCTATACAAACTTACGGTACTAAACTACTTCAACTAAACATCGGTTTGCCCAGACAATTTTCACACACTTTTATCATCGCGTCAGTAGGTAGACCTAAAATAGGGGCTGATTTTTTGGAACGTTTCGGGCTATCGGGTTTCGGGTCGATCTTAGGAACAGGAGATTGGTAGATCCAAACACAAATATGTCGGTTGAGGTTTTGCAGGCTAAGGTTGACGTTGTTACACCTTCGCATTACGTCGTGGAATACGGAGAAATTCTTAAAAATTACTTCCTTTTTCCTCTCCACGTAGACTTGATTCAGTGTGTCATAAAACGGCTAAAACAGAATTCGAATATATGGTCAGTATCGGGATATCTAGACCTGCTTCGTCATCCATTTCGTCACCACTCCATATGATTTGGAAGAAAAATAACGTCGGTTGGCGGCGATTACCGTTGTCTGAACGCTGTCACGGTGCCAGATCGTTACCCTATTCCTCACATTCAAAACTTTTCAATGAATTTATTCGGCAAGCGTACCTTTTCAAAAATCGATCTTGTTAGGGCATATCACTTGATCTCTGTTTCCCAAAGCGATATGCATAAAACGGCAATAACTACACCTTTCGGCATGTTCGAATTTAGTCGTATGCCTTTCGGACTTCGAAATGCCGCCCAAACCTTCCAACGGTTTATGAATCTGTAAATTTTTGTAAAATCGGCACGAATTGATGGAATTTTTTGAAATCTGATATTTGAGTGCTGGTTGTTACCGAAACTAACTGGCGAGCATTTCAGGGAATTTGGGTAGCACAAAGCGAAAGTCTACTAAGAGCCAAATCTACATTTTTTTAGTATGTCAACTAAAAGCTTACTAATGCCCCGAAAAGTTGAAAGAAGTATTTAACAGACGTTTTTATAATATTCTGTAACACTTTCACTTAAGTAGACAGTACACATTACAGTCGGTTATGTGATGACCACATCAGATTTTTTATTTTATTTTATTGTACAAATTTTAACATACAAGCATGTGTACATACATACATGCATACCCAAATGAAATGTAAATTTTTTTTTCAGGTTTGGTTTTGACATTTGAAATATGTACTCAACTTATGTAAAAACATAATCATGTTTATAAACAATAAGAAAAGATAAAAAAATTAAGACCAAAACAGAAAAACAAAAGGCATACAAAAATATTTTAAACTTCAAATGAAAAAAATCAAATGGAACGTCATTTATGTTGCCAGTTAAATTTTGTATTCAGAGAAAAAAAATATTTTTATTACCGACCGTATTGTGTATACAAAAGGTAGGTTATGTGATGACAACAAATTTTGCATATCGAGTTTTCGGTGGGAAGGCACTTCCCCATAGTAGGGAAGTATAAGTAAACTATTTTTAGCAACCAGTTGGTCCGTCGGTCTTTCGGTCTGTCGGTCTATGTGTGTGTACGCGTGTATCTCAAGTTCTGCAAAACCGATTTTGATGAAATTTTATATGTAAGTTCATTTCCACCATGGCACGGATTTTGGGATATATCAGGCCTCGGGAACTGCACTTTTTAGCGAGCCTGTGTTACATTTTTGAACATTTTGAAGAAAATATTCAACCGATTCAGGGCCCGAAAACTGATCTGCGGGCCGATTTTACATTTTTCACCATATCTACGGAACGAATTGATGGAATTTCTTGAAATTTGATATTTGAATTCTGGTTGTTACCGAAACTAACTGGCGAGCATTTCAGGGAATTCGGGTAGCACAAAGCGAAACTCTACTAAGAGCCAAATTTACATTTTTCTAGGTATGTTAACTATAAGCTTACTAATGTCCTAAAAATTGGAAAGAAGTATTTAACAAACATTTTTATAATATTCTATAACACTTTCACTTAACTAGACAATACACATTGCGGTCGGTTATGTGTTGACCACATCAGATTTTTTTTGGTATAGTATCAACGTAATAATTAATCATGAGTAAGTGTACAACAATGAATAGTAAATAAAGCAAACAGTTAATAAACTGAAGTGATGATAGGGTTAAATTTGTATCAAAATTTTTACACCTGTACGAGGATAACTTGTAAGGAACTGAGATCACAAGATAAGTAAAATATAATATATTTAACATTTCATTCGTATATTCAAATTAATAAAGAGGGTGGTTATTCGTCTTAAGTCGTTTTACTAAATATTTTATCTGACCAAATTGTATTTTTTAACTCTTTTAAAGTAAAGAAATTGTAACTGAATCAATAACTAATTAAATTTTTCTCTATGATGCCAAAAATAGTTCAATTGTGCTATACATTGGTTTCTTCTTCATATTCTTTTCTGCACGTGCTACTTCTGGAAAATGTTTAAGTATAAAATAACTAACAATACTATTTTAGGGAGAGGTACAGCGGCAATAAAATTGACATTGCACATTATTGGCACATTAGTGGCCTATCCAACATTTTTGCAAAAACAAGTTATTGTGTTTAATAGAGCATATTTTAAATTTTGTTTTTTCAGTAAATAATTTTAAAATTGAACATGTAACTATTACCGTATGTTTTTAAATTTTTATAAAAAAAAAACTTTCAATTAACTCAAATTTTCAATATTTTCGTAAATCATTATTATCATCATTAATATCTGTTGAAATTTTGAAAAGTGAAGTTAATCTTTTTTAGAAACTTTTAAACCTACCCAGTTTTTATACATAGATATTTAAGCATAATATTGGTATTTTTTGTTATGCATAAATACATATTCTAATTCATAATTAAATAAAGTTGGGTCAAACCAATGGTTTGTATTGTAGCACTTTTCCCTTCAACAAGTGAAAATACTGCTTTTAAAAATCTATGTATATCCACCACACTATTAAAATTATTTTCATTCATAAACGAAACTATTTCTAGGATTGCATATATTTAGGATGAACGATTTATGCAGTCTTTGAAATAGATAAAAATTAATATAAAGAGGGGTTAACATAATGCTCGATTTTAAGGGTTAATTGTGTGAGTTAAAAAAAGTAATTATATTTTTTAATGTCATAGAATTTACCGTTAGCTTTTTGCGTTTACAGAAATTTGAAAAAGCTTGAGGTTTCGGAAATATAAGGTGTCAAAAATTCAAATTTTACGAATTTCAAGAGGCGATAACTTGAGAGGGGGTAGAGATGGAAAAAAATTTTCTTCTAACGAAATAAACTATTTGTTAATGTCTAAAAGCTCCTAAAATTTCAAGCTTCTACAGTCTGGGGTCTAGAAGAAAAACGACATCAAAAATTTGGAAAAAAAGGACTTTAAATAACGGTAAATTTGAGCGGCCATTTTGTTTTTCTTAAGTTGAACTATAGTATACCGCGCAAGGGGAAGCAAGCCACTACTTTTCTGCGTTTGCAAAATTTCAAAAATGCTTATGGTTTCATTGCAACAAATATTTAAAAAAGGCCATTTTTAAGGTTTTGGGGGGGTATAACTTCTAGAGGGGGGGAGATTGGTAAAAATTTTGTTCTACGAAAATAAGTTTCTAGTAAAGATCTATGCACGTATTAAATTTAAGCTTTCTATCTTTAAGAATGTAGAAGTTTTGTAAACAGACAAACGGACAGACGGACGGACGGACGGACTGAGTGAAACTAATAAGCACTTTTTTTCAAAAATTTTTTGGAAAAGTGCTAAAAACCTTGTATATATTATGTCAGTATTACCACCACTGTCAGTATTATAGACCGTTATTTTTATAGAATTATAAAAATAACGGTGTGATGTTTTATTGATTGAAAATTTAATTTTTCATTTATTGAAAGTTATTTTATTTTGCGCTCACTCCTCAGTAGATGCTAACATAAAAGTGTTATTAAAATTTTTTTTTAAATACACTATGTATAATTATGTTAACATGACTGTTTTTACCGCCCGTATTGTGTATACAATAGGTAGGTTATGTGATGGCAACATATTTTGCATATCGAGTTTTCGGTAGGAATGCATTTTTCCATATAGGGAAGTGTAAGGAAACTATTTTTAGCAACCTGTCGGTCTGTGTGTCGTGTATCTCAAGTTCGGCTGAACCGATTTTGATGAAATTTTATATGTAAGTTTATTTCGACTATGGCATGGGTTGATTAACTTTTGGGATATATCAGGCCTCGGGAACTGCACTTTTTAGCGGGCCTGTTTTACATTTTTGATCATTATAAAGAAAATATTCAACAGGTTTACATAAAATTTCATATATAAGCTTCGCTCGACCGCGAAACCTCCTAGCTTTTGGAAGAAATCAGACTTCAGCAACTGGACGTTTACCACGGGTCAAATATACATTTTTGCGTATATAAAGAGAAACAATCAACCGATTTCATTGAAATTTCATATTTAAATTTTTCGTACTAAAACAATGAACATAATATAAGTTTTCTGGGAAGATCAGGCTCGGAAAATGATCTGGGGGACGATTTTACATTTTTTACCATATCTACGGAACAAATTGATGGAATTTCTTGAAATTTGATATTTGAGTTCTGGTTGTTATCAAAACTAACTGGCGAGCATTTCAGTGAATTCAAGGAATTCGAGTGGCACAAAGCGAAACCCTACTAAGAGCGAAATTTAGATTTTTGTAGGTACGTTAAGTATAAGCTGACTGATGTCCTAAAAACTGGAAAGAAGTGTTTAGCAGGCATTTTTATAATATTCTGTAACACTTTCACTTAATTAAACAATACACATTGCGGTCGGTCATGTACTGACCACATCAGATTTTTATAAATGCCGTCATATTTAAAATATTTAAATTTTTATTCTAATATTTATTTAAAATTTAATTTTCTTTCTAATGCCCGAATTCTGACACTAAGAATATATTACAGTTTCGGAGTGTTTTACCTTTAAAACTGGTGTCAGTAATAGGTTCTAAAAAAGGTATATTATATATTATATATTATATACCACACCATGTCAGTATAAAATTTTAATTTTGATATTCATTTGAATTAAGTAAAATACTTTCTTTTTACTTTAAAATCGTTTAAACTATTTCTATGGAAGGAAAATGGATTATATTTGTGAAAACTTATGTCTGACCACGACCTTTTTACTTTTTTTATAGTTATATTAGTCTAATAAATTGTGTGTCAATATTGTATGCAATACTGTCAATAGAGTAGAACGATGCGGTTTCTAAAGAAATCGTTTAAAATTGCTCTACCCATTGACGTCGCAAGATATATCACAACGAAAATGGTTCTCTCTAAATAAGAAGAAAGCGTTCCTTTTTAATATCTCAAAAGTTTTTCCAAAAATCTAAAGGTGATTGCTTTGTTTTTTATTTGCTCTCTACGTAGGCAAATATACAAATACAAAACTTAAAAATTCACTTTAGTACGCAGTTTGTAACCACTCGAAGGAATCGCTTCTGGTATGGACACAGGCGCGGTCCTGCTGTATTCGTCGCCCTAAGCGGTTTCCAAAAAATGCGCCCCCCCTTCCACCATTTCACCTATTTTATTACTCTGAACAAAATTATGCCTATTAAATTTTATTCGCAGTAATAAAATGCACATTATGCATTATAAAGCACTTTCTTGTAACCTTATTATGCTGAATGCAGAACTAATTATAGAATTAAAGTCTGGAGCTAAACTTTCAATTTTTTGTTTTATAAGTTCAAAACAAGGTTATTTATTTAACTGTATGTTTTTTTATGAAGTTATGATCAGATTTATATAAATTATTTAAACTTGATTTTTTGATTTTAACAACCAAAAAATTTACTTTTTGACGTAGGTGAAACTTATTGTAAAAGGTTTTATGAAAATTATATCAAATGAACTTTTTTTAAAAAATTTATTTACTTATATACTTAAATGATTTTACATAACGAAATTTTATTCGTAATTTTAAATTTACGAATAAAATTTGGCTTTTTATTTCACAAATCGCATTCTGAGAAATGAAGCAGCATATAAAAACAGTTTCGACTTGCATTCAAAAATTTAAAGAAAATCAAAGTTTCGTCCTAAAATTTATGACTTGAAAACTAACCTTTTTATGTACATTGGTACAAGCTTTTATACTGTTCATTAAATTTTTTAGATTTTATTAAAATAAATGCATTTACTGGTATTTATAGGTTTGTGGTTTTGAAATTTCAGAATGTCGTTCTGCTTAACTGTTTTAATTTTGGAGATAAATGTGTGAAACAAATTATGCGCCATTTCATTTTACTCTTATTTTTTGGATGACTTACACTACATCAATTCAACATAAAAATTCTTAACATTCGCTTGATTATTAAACAACATTTTTTGAGTTCAATATAAGTAGTAGATATTACCAATTAATATATTTTAATTCTGTGATTGATAACAGTTTTTTTTAAAAAACGAAAAGAAAAAAATAGAGCAGTAGAAATTGATAACGATCATGTAATTTTGAAAGTCATTCAAAATTTTTTGTTGTTAAACTAAAAGAAAATATTGGTATACACAATCTCAATATCAAGCTATGCATTCCATTATTTTAGAATATTGCTCTCATTATCTTTTTATACCCTGCACTTCGTGAAGGGTATATTAACTTTGGTGTGGAGATATCGGGTTCGGGTAGCTGCCATACAACTCAAAGAGTTTATTTTAAATATTTCAAAAACTAATAAAGCTATAAATATAAAATTTTGTATAAATGTGTCCAATTATATCCTACACATGCTCTAAAAATTATAATGGGATAGCTGTATCGGTTCGGGTTTCTGCCATACAACTCCAACAGCAAATTTTTTATATTCGGCAAAATAATAAAGTCAGATTCATGAAACTTGGCAGCCATATGTCCAATTATAGGTCACATATATTTCTGAAGTTTTAGAGGAATTGTTTGACAGGTTCGGGTACCTGCCATACAACTCCAGAAGCTAATTTTAAATATTTGGAAAAATAATAAAGTCAGATTCATGAAACTTGGCAGTTGTGTGTCGAGTTATAGGTCCGATATATTTCTGAAGTTTTGGTGGAATTGCTTGACAGGTTCGAGCAGCTCCCATACAAGTCTAAGAGCTTGTTTTAAATATTTGGAAAAATAATAAAGTCAAATTCATTAGACTTGGCATTCGTGTGTACAATTATAGGTCAGACATATTTCTAAAATTTTGGTGGGATTGCTTGAGATGTTCGAGTAGCTCCCATGCAAGTTTAAAAGCTTATTCTTAATATTTGGAAAAATAATAAAGTCAGGTTCATGAGACTTGGCAGTTGTATGTCCGATTATAGATCAAATATATTTGTGAAGTTCTGATGGAATTGCTTGACAGGTTCAGGTACTTGCCATACAACTCCAAAAGTTAATTTTAAGTATTTGGAAAAATTATAAGATCAGATTCATGAAACTTGGCAGTCGGATGTCCCATTATAGGTCAGACATGTCCATGAAGTTTCTATAGAATGATTTCACAGGTTCGAGTAATTGCTATACAATAACGAAAGGTGCAGGGTATAATTCAATCGGTTTATACCGACTAAAACGTTTTTACTTGTTCTAATTTCTTTCTATTCTCATTCTTAATTTTTGTTTTTTTTTTGTTCTTGCTGTTTACTGATGCAATAGTATACAGAAAAAGTAATACATTATAATAATGTGTTTGCTTGTTTGGTGAGTGGGCGACAACTAAGCATAAATAAAATTTTGCATATATGAAACAATTTAAATATAATGTGTACGAACGAGTGTAGTCAGGCGATCACTAAGCATAATAAAAATTTTGCTTTGTGATATAATTGTATGTGTACGAGCGAGTTTTGATAGGGAGCAATCTCAGCAAAATAAAAATCTTGCTTTATAAGATAATTATATGTTTACGCATGAGTGTTGTTCTTAACCATATTAAACAATATAAATTATGTGTGCATGTGTATTTTTGAACATTTTTATTTTTTTGCGTAACTTGCTTCTATGTATATTATATGACACGATTTCACTTATGTATATGTAGGATTGAATGTATACAGCTGTATGAAATAGTATTTTCTGTGTATAGGCATAATATACGAATTTATTCTAGTACTCGTATGTAAAAGCAAAAATTAAAAATTGCAATTCTGATGATTCATATCATTGAAAAAAAAATAATTTGTGTATTCGCACAATAAATAAAAATATCTGATGTGGTCAGCACATAACCGACCGCATTGTATATTGCCTAGTTAAGTGAAAGGGTTACAGAATATTATAAAAATTTCTTTTAAATACTTCTTTCCAATTTTTAGGACATTAGTAAGCTACCCGAATTCCTAGAAATACTCGCCAGTTAACCAGAACTCAAATATTAAATTTCAAGAAATTCCATCAATTCGTTCCGTAGATATGGTGAAAAATGTAAAATCGACCCGCAAATCCGTTTTCGAGCCCTGATATTTCCAAAAAATTTATATGTTCATTGTTTTAATACGAGGAATTCAAATATTAAATTTCAATGAAATCGGTCAATTATTTCTCTTTATATACACAAAAATGTATATTTGGCCCGTAAACGTCCAGTTGCTGACGCCTGATTTCTTCCAAAAGTTCGGAATTTTTGCGGACGATCGAGCAAAGCTCATATATGAAATTTCAATTAAATCGGTTGAATATTTTCTTCAAAATGGTGAAAAATGTAAAATCGGCCCGCAAATCAGTTTTCGAGTCCTGATCTTTCCAAAAAATTTATATGTTCATTGTTTTGATACGAGGAATTCAAATATTAAATTTCATTGAAATCGGTCAGTTATTTCCCTTTATATACGCAAAAATGTATATTTGGCCCGTAGTAAACGTCCAGTTGCTGATGCCTGAATTCTTCCAAAAGTTAGGAATTTTTGCGGACGGTCGAGGAAAGCTTATATATGAAATTTCAAGTAAATCGGTTCAATACTTTCTTCAAAATGTTCAAAAATGTAAAACAGGCCCGCTAAAAAGTGCAGTTCCCGAGGCCTGATATATCCCAAAAGTTGATTAATCCGTGCAATGGTAGAAATAAACTTACATATAAAATTTCATCAAAATCGGTTCAGCAGAACTTGAGATACACGCGTGCACACACAGACCGACAGACTGACAGACCGACAGACCCACGGACCGACAGGTTTCTAAAAATAGTTTACTTACACTTCCCTACTATGGAGAAGTGCATTCCCACCGAAAACTCGATATGCAAAATTTGTTGCCATCACATAACCTACCTATTGTTTACACAATACGGTCGGTAATAAAAGAGTAGTGTAGAGTAAGAAAATGTGTGAATAATTTTCATTCTATGAACATTTCACTGTACGGTGCGAAAGGAAAATATATGAAGATCAATACTTAGTGTTTTGCGTAACTGGCCATTTTTTTCATGCACATTTTTTATATTATTAGGAATAAAACTAGGGGCCCCTGTGGTTTGCTTATAAGCAGCATTATCTGTTGTAAAAACAGGATTGTGGCAATCAATTGAAAAGATAAATGAGATAGTTTACCTTTGTGACAGGACATGCTTTTTAATTCATCTTTAAAATGAACAGCTTTGCAGTGCACACACTCAATGTCGAGAGGACCAAGATTATGGGGAGTTGGATAAAAGAAATTTGGAGCACTGAAAATAGCTGATTTAAAATGATTGTTTAAAATCCTTCTATGTCGGTTGTTAATAACTCGATCATTAATAACTTGACTATTTTCATTATAGTTTCTGAATTTATAATTTAGTATATCATTTCGATTTTGCATATAATATTCATGATTCCGAGTTGAAGTCGCTTCTGTATTTTGACTTTTTCGTTCGAGAGTTGCTTCACGATTTGCTGCATAATAAGATTGCATTTGAATTTTAATTTTTTTAGAATTTTCTGTACGATATGCTTTCAAATATTCTTTACGTTTGTTTTGTTTGTTATCCATTTTTTAAAAAGAAAAGAATCCGCAATTGGAAATAGTACATTTCACGTTAAACTTTAAAACCAAAGTAAATGTGAAATAATAAAAAATCAATGCCTCTTTTCTTTATACAGACCTGGCTTGGCTACTTACTCAATTGAAATTTCGCAAGCACACGAAGAATAATTGCCTTAGTACGTAACGTAACGTTATTCGTGTTCTTATATCTCTCACAATTTTTAGTTTTATTTTTTTTAATTCCATTCCATGTTAAATACAACAACAAAAAATTATTTTACTCTTACTTAACTCATTTGAAATATTTCGCTGCCTTTTGCTTTTTATTTTTGTTTATGGTAGTAAAGCAAAAAAACAAAAAAAATATTACTGCTCTTTTTTCATTGTCTTTCGCTTTTCGCTTTTAATTTTTTGTTTTTGTTTTACAGTATGTATAATCAATTGAGTAATGTATCTACCCAGTATTCTCTTTTGCTATTTTCATTTTTTTGTTTTTGTTATTTATTAGATTATATGTATACCTGTTCATGTACTGGAAAAATCTTGTAAAATATAATATAGATATTATGTTTGTATGTAGAGACATTTCATCAAGTTAATTTCGCTGTAAATTGAATTAAATTTGTATTGAAAAATTTTTATTTTAAATTTATGGTTTTTTAAAGTTTTTAATGGCGGCCCTGCTTTTTGTCGCCCACTGCAAATGCATACTTTGCATATATGAACCGTCCGTCCGTCCGTAAAATTCTGCGTCGATTTGTACATGTCGGTCCGTCCGTCCGATCGTACGATAACTTGAAAACGGATAATGCAATCGATACAAAACTTTCTTAAATATTTAAAAAAGTAATAGAGATATTAATATCAAATTGTGCAAAGATGTGTCCAATTACACTTCACATATGTTCTGAAAATTTTAATGGATTGGCTGCATTAGTTCGAGTAGCTGCCATACAGCTCCAAAAGTTAATTTTAAATATTTGGAAAAATAATAAAGTTAGATTCATGAAACTCGGCAGTCGTGTGTCCAATTTTAGGTCAGATATATTTATGAAGTTTTGGTGGAATTTCTTGACAGGTTTCGGTAGCTGCCATACAACTCCGAAAGTTAATTTTAAATATCCGGAAAAATAATAAAGCTAGATTCATGAAACTCAGCAGACGTGTGTCCAATTTCAGGTCAGATATATTTCTTAAATTTTGGTGGAATATTTTAAATTAACTTTCGGAGTTGTAAAATCAATGTGCATGAATCACATGTTTAGTATGAGTAATTTAGTAATGCTCTGCAAGAATAAATTTATATTTAAATGAAGTTAAACATACAGATGTAATATACACATTAGTTTCTACATAAATTAAGAATTTACTAATACAACGTTGTAGTTGTTAAATTAATAAGTAATGTGCTTATTACACTAATAATATTAACTTTAATGAAAATTTCTTCATATAACTGTAGAACAGATGGATGACGTAATCATAGGAACGAATCAAAGGCAGAAAAATAAAAATATTTTTTCCCCGAACTGGTTAAATGCGAACCCCGAAGGGGTTAAATGCAGAAGAATTAATTAAAAAATTTTTCTCCTCGAACTGGACTCGAACCAGTGACCTACCGCTTCTAGGCGGACGCTCTACCAACAGAGCTACAGAGGCATGAAGAAATTGCCGACGAAATGTTCTCTACATTGCTTTATACTGTAATTCACATGATTACTGAGTATTTGTTTACATTGAGTTGTTACATGCAATATACTATTTAAAACACACAATCTCAAGAACATATATATGACGAAATGTTCATGACATTGCTTTATACTGTAATGCACATGATTACTGAGTATTTGTTTACATTGATTGCTACATGCGAAACAGGGCACTGGACGTGTTCATAAGAGAACTGAATGGCGAACTGTCCATTGACAGTGGAACAGAGGAACTTGGCCTACAACATTCAACATCAAAAAGGACCACAACCTCCGCCTAGCCCGCCAAAACCTGCAAAGAAGATGGATGTCGACCAATCCATACAAACACGTCAAGTCAATTATATGAACCAGTCAGACAATTATAGGGAAACATTCAAGAGACCACCATCACTAGGCAATCTGCCTAACAACAAATATCAAAGGCTATTCAACAAAAAACCGTTCGGGGATGACGTAGACGGCTATCCGGAAGAATACGACGAATATGACGAAGAACCAGCATACGAAGAAGATGAAGCACAAAAAGTAAATTTTATGTCTTTCAAGCCTTTCACACTTAGAATCCAAGACGAGAAATAATCAGCTTCTGAAATTCCTTGTCGATACAAGAGCTAATAAAAATTTTGAAAGACCATAGATTGCAACCTAATGCCAACAACATGCCAACAAAAAAGCCATTCAAGATCTGTTCAGCTGGAGGACAATCACCAAGAAAATCGGAGGAAAATTTTTTCAAAGTCTGGGAAACACTTTCATTGAATTTTTTGTCCTGCCAGGACTAAAAACGTTTGATGGAGATACACTTAAGAAGCTTGAGGCCATAATAAAAAGGAAGAACAACACCTTACAGGTTAAGCCTTTCCATTAAAGGGAAAGACAACAGCTGAAGTCGACACCATCGTAATAAAGACGAATCATTTACCGAAAGCAACTCAAGAAAAAATCAGGGAAATAAGAAACGAAAAAATATTTGGGTCAATAAACGAAAGAGAAGACACACAGGTGAAGGGAGAAGTTAAAACGAATACCAACGTTTCCATTTACACCAAGTCATAACCATACCCGGCCAACATGAGAAAGGAAGTAGAGGAACAAATCAAAAAACAGCTAGAGAATGGAATTACCCGCCCCTTAAAAAGCCCCAACAACTCAACAATCTGGGTAGTGGCCAAGAAACCCGACTCATCAGGTGTGAAGAAATATGGGATTGTCACCGATTTTAAGAGATTCAATGCGGTAACAGTAGACACATATCCTAACCAGATATTACAAGTACACTAGCAAGTCTAGGTGAGGCCAAATTTTTACAACTATAGATCGGACATCGGGATTTCACCAAATCATGATGAACGAAAAGGACATTCCCAAAGCAGCCTTCTCAACAATGAACGGTAAATACGAGTTTTTGAGGTTACCATTCGGACTAAGGAATGCACCTTCAATATTCCAGCATATGATAGATGATGTCTTAAAAGATCAGATAGACACAAGCTGTTACGTGTACATCGACGATGTCATCATTTATGGGAAAACGGAAGAAGAACATCTAAAGACCATCGAAACAATTTTTAGCAAAGTAGAGGCAGTCAACCTTAAAGTCAATCTACAGAAAACCAAATTTTTTAACACCGAAACAGAGTTCTTAGGATATATGGTTACAAGCGATGGAATCAAACCGGACCTCAAGAAAATTGCAGCTATTCAGAACATCAAGCCACCAACTCATCTGAAGAATATAAAAGCATTTTTGGGACTCACATCGTACTACCGCAGGTTCATTCGGGACTTTGCAAAGATAGCACAACCGCTAACGAGCTTAACAAAAGGTGAAAACGCAATCAAACTGAATACAGAACAAATGAAGTCATTCAACAGGTTCAACATCCGCAGAAATTTTAATATTTCCAAACTTCGAGAAGCCTTTCATCCTATCAACAGACGCCAACAGAAGCTATAGAAACCGTCCAATCCCAAGATGAAATTGGAAAAGACAAGCCAATAACGTATATTTCCAGGTTTCTCAATAGCACCGAAGAAAACTACGCCACCAATGAAAAAGAAATGTTGGCGATAGTATGGGCATTGGACAACTTGCGAAATTATCTGTATGGAGCTCATAAAATCAACATAGTTACAGATCAACCACCCATGTTCAGCTTAGAAAATATGAAACGAAGAATATGGAAAATATGGAAAAAACGAAGAATACAACTACGAGCTTATATACAAACCTGGAGGAGCAAATGTCGTCGCGGACGCATTATCCAGACTGCCAACGAAGTTAAACAACTTATCAACAAGCTCAACAGACACAGCAAACAGCCCAGATGAACACAGCGTTACTCAAACCGCGCATAGTGCAGAGAAGCACAACTCGGACCTAATACCCCACTGCGAAGCACTAAAATTTCACCTTCTTTACTTCTCATTCACACAAAATTGTTGACTTAACGTCTGCAATTTGTTTTAACTTATAGCGGTGTAAAGTTTCATCTTTGCTTTCTCATTCACACAAAATTGCTAAATGAACGTCTGCAATTTATTTTAACTCGAAATTATTGTTCCCATCAAAATGCTGAGTCTATGTCTACAAAAAAGGCCGGAAAAGCAACGAATTCAAATTAGTATAAATACTGTTAGATTTTAAGTAATAAGTTAAGTCTTAATTTGGTGTTAATAAAGGTAGCAATTAATTGAATTATTCGAATTCTGAATTGTAATTTCATCAATAATTATAAGAGATTGCGAAATTTTCGAAGTAACGAGATTCAATAACTTTTATAAAAATATTATGTTGCCTATAGATATTACATTAAAGTAAGTATGCATAAAGAATTTTTATGTTTATGCCTAATTAATATCTATGTACAAACATTTTCTGTGTTCAGTTAATTTGAATTTTTGTTTTGAGTTATTCGTCAAATAATTTTGAAAAAGAAAGGAGAAAACCAAAATTTGAAAAAAACTTGAAATAATTTAATGGTGTTACGTTAAACGCCTGATAAAAATCTTTAAATATCATTATATTTTTCGTTCATTTTCCGATTTTCTTAGTCATCATAATTGTGTATGGATGAGCGGAAATATATGTATGTGTTTACATACATATATACATGTGTATATACATATTTTATGTACATATATATGTAAAATATTGTGTTTCACTATAAAATTTTTTAAGATAAATCAATACTATAGAATTTTATTCCAAAAGGAAAAAATAAAAGTATCTTTGGACAAAAAAAAGAAACGCTGTTTGACGTTGTTTTTTTCTATTCATAGCTCGAGAATATCTGATCAGATATCATCGCACTTTCTTAGAGTTGTAAATGACTGTCTGCATTGAATGATTTTCAGGTTGTTTCATTTTGTATGACTGTATAGGTTGTTATGTATAGTATAAATATATTATATAAAAACATGAAATACTATGAAACAATGAACAAAAAAAAAATAATCTTTAATTGAGTATCTGAAAACAATAATTTTTATTTTGAAGTATTCTGGAAAAGGTAAACAAACTTCATAACAGCCTCTCAGAGTAGTTGAAAGAAATAAAATAACAACAAAAAAGGAAAAGTTGAAAATTAAATAGAGTTTTTTGATAACCATCGCGAATAGAGAATTTGAATAATTACATATAAAAGTTTTTTCTGCTATTCTTCTTGTTTGCATTGTAATAATTTAAAAGTGTAAGTGGATATACGTACATGCTTACATTTATATAAATATAGGTATGTAAATATATATAAACAAAATTTTAAATACACACACATTGTAGATTAGATCTTAATAAATAACACAATTAAAAATGACAGAAAGTCAATATCATGTCGAGATGATAATTATTTCAATTATTAGAAAAAAATGGGGAACTTTCTATGGTCAAAATCCAAAAAGACATAATTCGAGATATGTTCAAAATGAGTTATTGCCACCATGCTCTTCTCCATATGCAAATGCATGTTGTGTCAAATTTTGGTGAAAATCGGTTAAGGAATAAAAGAAATATAAGCCATGGAATTTTAGCACAACTCATATTGTTGCTTTTTTACAATTGGAATAACACCACAACTCATTAATTACCGACCGTATTGTGTAAACAATAGGTAGGTTATGTGATGGCAACAAATTTTGCATATCGAGTTTTCAGTGGGAACGTACTTCTCCATAGTAGGGAAGTGTAAATAAATTATTTTTAGCAACCTGTCGGTCTGTCGGTTTGTCCGTCTGTCGGTCGGTCGGTCTGTGTGTGCACGCGTGTATCTCAAGTTCGGCTGAACCGATTTTGATGAAATTTTATATGTAAGTTTATTTCCACCATGGCACGGATCGATCAACTTTTGGTATATATCACGCCTCGGGAACTGCACTTTTTAGCGGGCCTTTTTTACATTTTTGAGCATATTGAAGAACATATTCAACCGATTTACTTGAAATTTCATATACGTATAAGTTTTGCTCTACCGGCGATGAAACCTCCTAGCTTTTGGAAGAATTCAGGCATCAGCAACTGGACGTTTACTACGGGCCAAATATACATTTTTGTGTATATAAAGAGAAATAATCAACCGATTTTATTGAAATTTAATATATAAATTCCTCGTATGAAAACTATGAACATATAAATTTTTTAGAAAGGTCAGGACTCTAAAACTGATTTGCGGGCCGATATTACATTTTTCACCATTTTGAAGAAAATATTCAACCGATTTACTTGAAATTTCATATATGAGCTTTGTTTGACCGTCCGTGAAAATTCCTAGCTTTTGGAACAAATCAGGAATCGGCAACTGGACGTTTACTACGGGCCAAATATACATTTTTGTGTATATAAAGAAAAATAATCAACCGATTTCATTGAAATTTAATACTTGAGTTCCTCGTATTAAAACAATGAACATGTAAATTTTTTGGAGAGATCAGGCATCGGCAACTAAACGTTTACTACGGGCCAATTATACACTCTTGTGTATATAAAGAGAAATAATAAACCGATTTCATTGAAATTTAATATTTGAATTCCTTGTATTAAAACAATGAACATGTAAATTTTTTGGAAAGATCAGGGCTCGAAAACTGATCTGCGGGCCGATTTTACATTTTTCACAATATCTACGGAACGAATTGATGGAGTTTCTTGAAATTTGATATTTGAGTTCTGGTTGTTACCGAAACTAACTGGCGAGCATTTCAGGGAATTCGGGTAGCACAAAGAGAAACTCTACTAAGAGCCAAATTTACATTTTTCTAGGAATGTTAACTATAAGCTTACTAATGTCCTAAAAATTGGAAAGAAGTATTTAACAGACATTTTTATAATATTCTGTAACACTTTTACTTAACTAGACAATACACATTGCGGTTATGTGCTGACCACATCAGATTTTTATTTTTTTACGTGTTCCTTTATTCCAAATTGAAATTTGACTGGACTTTAATTTTTGTTCAAAAAGCAAAACAACATGTCTGACTTATGGATTTATTCCGCGATAGAAGCCCGTTTTATTCATTACATAATAAGATTTATATCTTTATTCCAAAATGTGAAATCAGCTTTTTTAAAGCATAGGCTGAGTTGTGTTTTTTTGGCTAAATCAAAAACTATAAATTACGGAACATTACTGTACATATTCGTTTATTCCGAGAGAACTTAAAAAATTTTGAGAAAATTATGTCGACATATGCATTTATGTCGAGTGTAAACAGGTTTCACAGTTGTAAATAAGTTCTTGTGTAAGTTAGTTTGCCAATAAAAAGTGTTGAGTAAATTTGATTTTTACACGAAAATTAACTGAAAAATTACAATAAAAATAAAGGTAATTTTATTATATTAAAAAGCTTTTATTATATATCAAGTTATACATATACTGTATTTAAAAAATTGTGTAGAAAATGATTACAAGAGCTCAAAGACTTGTCGAAATGGCTAAACTAATTGTTGGCAAGGAAAGAATAGGTAAATATAAATAATAGTCTTAATCAATATTTTGATTTTTAGCACTTTTCCAAAAATTTTTTGAAAAAAAGTGCTCATTAGTTTCACTCTGTCCGTCCGTCCGTCCGTGGACACTTTTTTGTTTACAAAACTTTTACACCCTTGAAGATAGAAAGCTGAAATTTTATACGTCCATAGATCTTTTCTACAAACTTATTTCCGTAGAACAAAATTTTTACATATCTCCCCCCCTCTAGAAGTTGTACCCCCCCAAAACCCTAAAAATGGCCTTTTTTAACTATTTGTTGCAATGAAACCATAAGCATTTTTGAAATTTTGTAAACACGGAACGGCAGCGGCTTGCTTCCCCTAGCGCGATATACTATAGTTAAACTTTAGAAATACAAAATGACCGTTCAAATTTACCGTTATCTAAAGTACTTTTTTTCCAAATTTTTGATGCCGTTTTTCTCCTAGACCCCAGCCTGTAGAAGTTTGAAATTTAAGGGGCTCTTAGAAATAGTTCATTTCGTCAGAAGAAAATTTTTTTCCATCTCCACCCCCTCTCAAGTTATCACCCCTTGAAATTTGTAAAATTTGAATTTTTGACACCCCATATTTCCGAAACCGCAAGCTTTTTCAAATTTCTATAAACACAAAAGCTAATGGTAAATTCCATGACATTAAAAAATATAATTATTTTTCTTAACTCACACAATTAACGCTTAAAATCGAGCATTATGTTAATCCCACTTTATATTAATTTTTGCTTTATTTCAAAGACTGCATAAATCGTTCATTCTAAATATGTACATATATGCAATCCTAGAAATAGTTTTGTATATGAATGAAAATGATTTTAATAGTGTGGTAGGTATACATACTCGTAGACTGTATTTAAAAGCAGAATTTTCACTTGTTGAAGGGAAAAGTGCTACAATACAAACCATTGGTTTGACCCAACTTTATTTTAAAACTTACTCATAGTAAAAAATTTAATTCAATTTGGATGATAGAAATACATACATATGTATGTACGTATTTGTTGTTTTATTTCAACTCTACATTCCTAGCTTTTGGAACAAATTCCTAGCTTTTGGAACAAATCAGGAATCGGCAACTGGACGTTTACTACGGGCCAAATATACATTTTTGTGTATATAAAGAAAAATAATCAACCGATTTCATTGAAATTTAATACTTGAGTTCCTCGTATTAAAACAATGAACATGTAAATTTTTTGGAGAGATCAGGCATCGGCAACTAAACGTTTACTACGGGCCAATTATACACTCTTGTGTATATAAAGAGAAATAATAAACCGATTTCATTGAAATTTAATATTTGAATTCCTTGTATTAAAACAATGAACATGTAAATTTTTTGGAAAGATCAGGGCTCGAAAACTGATCTGCGGGCCGATTTTACATTTTTCACAATATCTACGGAACGAATTGATGGAGTTTCTTGAAATTTGATATTTGAGTTCTGGTTGTTACCGAAACTAACTGGCGAGCATTTCAGGGAATTCGGGTAGCACAAAGAGAAACTCTACTAAGAGCCAAATTTACATTTTTCTAGGAATGTTAACTATAAGCTTACTAATGTCCTAAAAATTGGAAAGAAGTATTTAACAGACATTTTTATAATATTCTGTAACACTTTTACTTAACTAGACAATACACATTGCGGTTATGTGCTGACCACATCAGATTTTTATTTTTTTACGTGTTCCTTTATTCCAAATTGAAATTTGACTGGACTTTAATTTTTGTTCAAAAAGCAAAACAACATGTCTGACTTATGGATTTATTCCGCGATAGAAGCCCGTTTTATTCATTACATAATAAGATTTATATCTTTATTCCAAAATGTGAAATCAGCTTTTTTAAAGCATAGGCTGAGTTGTGTTTTTTTGGCTAAATCAAAAACTATAAATTACGGAACATTACTGTACATATTCGTTTATTCCGAGAGAACTTAAAAAATTTTGAGAAAATTATGTCGACATATGCATTTATGTCGAGTGTAAACAGGTTTCACAGTTGTAAATAAGTTCTTGTGTAAGTTAGTTTGCCAATAAAAAGTGTTGAGTAAATTTGATTTTTACACGAAAATTAACTGAAAAATTACAATAAAAATAAAGGTAATTTTATTATATTAAAAAGCTTTTATTATATATCAAGTTATACATATACTGTATTTAAAAAATTGTGTAGAAAATGATTACAAGAGCTCAAAGACTTGTCGAAATGGCTAAACTAATTGTTGGCAAGGAAAGAATAGGTAAATATAAATAATAGTCTTAATCAATATTTTGATTTTTAGCACTTTTCCAAAAATTTTTTGAAAAAAAGTGCTCATTAGTTTCACTCTGTCCGTCCGTCCGTCCGTGGACACTTTTTTGTTTACAAAACTTTTACACCCTTGAAGATAGAAAGCTGAAATTTTATACGTCCATAGATCTTTTCTACAAACTTATTTCCGTAGAACAAAATTTTTACATATCTCCCCCCCTCTAGAAGTTGTACCCCCCCAAAACCCTAAAAATGGCCTTTTTTAACTATTTGTTGCAATGAAACCATAAGCATTTTTGAAATTTTGTAAACACGGAACGGCAGCGGCTTGCTTCCCCTAGCGCGATATACTATAGTTAAACTTTAGAAATACAAAATGACCGTTCAAATTTACCGTTATCTAAAGTACTTTTTTTCCAAATTTTTGATGCCGTTTTTCTCCTAGACCCCAGCCTGTAGAAGTTTGAAATTTAAGGGGCTCTTAGAAATAGTTCATTTCGTCAGAAGAAAATTTTTTTCCATCTCCACCCCCTCTCAAGTTATCACCCCTTGAAATTTGTAAAATTTGAATTTTTGACACCCCATATTTCCGAAACCGCAAGCTTTTTCAAATTTCTATAAACACAAAAGCTAATGGTAAATTCCATGACATTAAAAAATATAATTATTTTTCTTAACTCACACAATTAACGCTTAAAATCGAGCATTATGTTAATCCCACTTTATATTAATTTTTGCTTTATTTCAAAGACTGCATAAATCGTTCATTCTAAATATGTACATATATGCAATCCTAGAAATAGTTTTGTATATGAATGAAAATGATTTTAATAGTGTGGTAGGTATACATACTCGTAGACTGTATTTAAAAGCAGAATTTTCACTTGTTGAAGGGAAAAGTGCTACAATACAAACCATTGGTTTGACCCAACTTTATTTTAAAACTT
Source organism: Condylostylus longicornis (assembly GCF_029603195.1). Classification (NCBI taxonomy): domain Eukaryota; kingdom Metazoa; phylum Arthropoda; class Insecta; order Diptera; family Dolichopodidae; genus Condylostylus; species Condylostylus longicornis. Next base: position 750,462 of record NW_026577985.1, read on the forward strand.
ACTCATAGTAAAAAATTTAATTCAATTTGGATGATAGAAATACATACATATGTATGTACGTATTTGTTGTTTTATTTCAACTCTACATAATTGAATTTAGTCTAATTTTTTATTGTAATATTTAACATACATTTGGTTTGTATTAGAAACTGTTAGTGTTTACAGTAAGCAAGTTTACTGTAAACACTATAAAAATAAGTAAATTTATAATTTAACATCGTGAATATTTGATTAAAAATGTTTGAAAGCTGTATAAAATGCTATAAAATTTACCATAAAAAATTAAACCAAATACAGTTATCTACCTTCGAAAAAAACAACAGATACGTTATATTATGTACTTATATGTGCATAATTCTTTTTGAATAATATTATATTGTTTAATATTACTATTATATATTAGTTCTTATTGAATTATATGTGCATATTCTTATTTAAAACTAATTACATTTATAAATACTACCATCAGGTATGTCCAACCAAGAAAATAAAATACATACTAATGATTTAAATGAAGAACTAAAATTAGATTTTAGTTCCGATAATGAAATAGCTGACCCAAACTTTGAAAAGCCGTCCTTTTCATCAGATGATAATTTAACTTATATGGGCGCGCAAACTGAAAATTCTTTGCAACAGGAGGATAGTTTTCAATTAACCGATACAACAATAAAAAATGTGGATGCGCTAAAACCTAATTCAAAGAAAGAAATAAAAAGAAAACGAAATTCTGGAACGTTCTACATTTCTAAAAAGAGAAAATTAGTTAATAATCGCAAATTTTTACCCTTGAGTATTTGTAAAAAACTTTGCATGAAGAGAATTATTCATAATGAACAGAAAATGTTGTTCGACAAATACTGGGCGTTGAACTCGTATGAAAAGAGAGTTTTGTACATTTCAGGAAATATCGAATTAGGAAGAAAAGTATCACAAAAGCTAAACAAATCAGAAGCAAACCCTAACCGAGAAAATATAATTTACCAATATGTTGAAATAAACGGTAATAAAAAAAATGTTTACAAAATATGTTTTATGAAATGTTTTGGAGAATCACCAGGATTTTCAAGCAGTGTAACCAAAAAGAAACTAACTTCAAACTTTACTGAGGAGCGTAGAAAAGCTGTCTCAAAAAACAAACATGATGAAAATAAAGTTAAGAGTATTAAAAGTCACATTCTAAGCTTTCCAGCGTTCGAAAGTCATTACTCCCGGCGGGATACTGCAAAAAAATATTTAAGGTCAGATTTGTCAATAGCCAAAATGTTTCAGCTTTATTTTTCGAACGATGCGAATTCTAAAATTAGCATTACAAAATATGCAGGAATTTTTCATTCCCAAAACTTAAAATTTAAGTCGCCACAAATAGATACATGCAACAAATTTGATATTTTAAAAGCGAAACTGATTTTACTGAACAAAACATACCTGAATACGAAGTACTTAAACTACATAACACAGAACACCACATATAAGCCGATTTAGCGTATAAAACTAAAGAAATAGATAAAAATTTATCAAAATCAAATATAAATATGAAAATATATACACTTGATTTACAACAGTGCCTTCCAACATCGTACCTAAACGCAAACGTTGCATATTATAAAAGAAAACTTTTTACATATAATTTAACTATACATGATTGCGAAACAAATTAAGCATTTAACCATATGTGGCATGAGGCGTTTAACCATATGTGGCATGAGGTAAAAGGGGAGCAAATGAAATTTCCTCCTGTTTATTTTTTAAATTCAATTCTTTAGCTGCAAATGTTGAAATAGACACGTTGATTTTGTATAGTGATTCCTGCGTTGGACAAAACAAAAATTCGTACGTTAGTTCAATGCTTATTTTACTTTTACAAATACATTCACATATCAAAACAATAGAACATAAATTCCTAGTTCCAGCACATAGTCATATGGAAAGTGATGTAGATCATGCAATAATTGAACGAAGAAAGAATAAACTTGGGTCAAACCAATGGTTTGTATTGTAGCACTTTTCCCTTCAGCAAGTGAAAATTCTGCTTTTAAATACAGTCTATGTATATCCATCACACAATTTAAATTATTTTCATTCATAAACGAAACTATTTCTAGGATTGCATATATAGAGGATGAACGATTTATGCAGTCTTTGAAATAAAGCAAGAATTAATGTAAAGAGGGGTTAACATAATGCTCGATTTTAAGGGTTAATTGTGTGAGTTAAGGAAAATGATTACATTTTTAATGTAATGGAATTTACCGTTAGCTTTTCGCGTTTATAGAAATTTGAAAAAACTTGCGATTTCGGAAATATAAGGTGTCAAAAATTCAAATTTTACAAATTTCAAGAGGCGATAACTTGAGAGGGGTTGAAGATGGAAAAAAATTACTTCCTCCAAAATGAACATTTATTAGTGTCTAAAAGCCCCTAAAATTTCAGGCTTCTACAGGCTGGAGTCTAGAAAAAAAATGACATCAATAATTTCGAAAAAAAGGACTTTAGGTAACGGTAAATTTGAACGGCCATTTTGTATTTCTAAAGTTTAACTATAGTATACCGCGCTAGGGGAAGCAAGCCACTGCCTTTCTGCGTTTGCAAAATTTCCAAAATGCTTATGGTTTCACTGCATTAAACATTTAAAAAATGGCATTTTTAAGGTTTTGGGGGGGTATAACTTCTAGAGGGGGAGAAGATAGGTAAAAATTTTGTTCTATGGAAATAAGTTTCTGGTAAATATCTATGTAAGTATTAAATTTTAGCTTTCTATCTTCAAGGGTGTATAAGTTTTGTAAACAGACACACGGACAGACGGATGGACGGACGGACGGACAGAGTGAAACTAATAAGCACTTTTTTTCAAAATTTTTTTGGAAAAGTGCTAAAAAGTATTCTGCTCCAATTTATCATCCAAATGAATGGTATCTATTTGTTAGAACTTGTGGCGGCAAAAATCAGTTTCATTTTACTGAAATGGCAGATAAATTTTTTGACTTTGGTAGCTTTTAAAAAAACAAATTTACTTGGAGAAAATTTGATGAAAGTGGTGAAAAATTTGTTTGGCGAAATATTAAGTGGCTTAAATATAGCTGTTTGACTACCCTTTATAAAATACAGTACAAAAATTCCTTAGATCCACTTTTACCTTTCAAATCATTTATTTATAAAGGTGGTACGAGTACTAACAATCTTATTAATGACATAAATCAAGTTTACTGTAAGACCAGTTATATCAAATGAAAAAAAAAGATTTAGTTTCGTTATTGGACTGTATAGCACCATGTTACCATGACTTTTACAAAAATTTAACAGATTATACTATACCAAATTTGGATCCCGATATAACAGATGACGATGTTTTTCTGGATGAAAACGGAATTGAAAATTAGAAATATTATCATAATAATATTTTATTATATTGTTGAAATAATGAATTTATTTTTATTAATGTATGTGAAATTACAATTTAATTTTATATAAAGTATATTATGTTTCCTAAATGAATTGATTAAATATGTTTCTAAGTTCTTTAAATAAAAGGTAGTATTTGGAAATTGATTTTTTAGAAAGTTAAATATTTCCTAATTTTGATTATTATTTATTTAATACATAAGACCGGATTACACATTTCTGTTAATTTGGAAAAAAAGAATAAGTTTATTTGCACAGTTTAAAAATATGCATGGCGATTTGGAATAATGACATAACTGAACATATGTTGGAAAGTTAGATAAAAAGCATTTGGGAAAAATGACATATGTAAAGTTGTGTTTAACTTTATCAGAGTTTCAAATAAGGGAAGAATTACACAAAATTGTTTTTAGTTCACAACTTTCTTAATATTCAACTTTCAGCCAAGATTTGAAAACTAAAATATTCCAGGTTATGAGTACTTTTATTGATAAAAGAATTATAACAATAAGCTCATTAACTTTTTTCAAAGATCAATTCAAAGTTAAAAACTGCTCTACTGAAAAGTAATAAAAATTTACTTATGTTGTTTTTCCTTTTTACAGTTATTATTATGTATGTATGAATGTACATATATTTTTTTCGCTTAATCTCCTTAGATATTTATTTCTTAGAATTTTAAAAACTAACAACATTAAAAATTTTCAATTTCAAACAAAGTTCTATGATTTCGAACAAGAAAAAAAATCTTAAGGATATATAGTAAAATTTTATTTAGTAGTATAAACAGATTTTATAAATTAAAAGACCCAAATTATACAAGTCACATTATTTAAATATTATACTCGCTTAAATGTATTGTTATTAAAAATTTGTCGTGAGATCAAAATTAGTACTGTCCTCCTTAATGGCAAGCATTGGTGCGCTAATTGTTTGTTTTTTTTAAACAAAACTGCAAGTAGCTATTTACCAACATATTTGGTTATACATAAATGGATAATATTTATTTTGCAAGAATTTGACATTCTTTTAAGAATATGATTTTGAGGGTATACAATTGTGTTATAACAATTTGGAGGAAATTAAAACCGAATTCGCGCATATATACTCGATTCGCGTATAAACGGTTGGGAAAACCTGTGCAAGGAGCTGAAAGAAGAGATCTACAAACTCAAGGCAAAAAATCGAAGATTATTGTGAGAGCAGAATGCAGTTTCAAATAGGTGTGGTCATGTACCAAACCGATGGGGAGTTAGATAGAGAAATCGGTTCAATTCTTAAAACCAAAAAAAACTGAAAGAAGAGGGAAGGCTAAGAGTTCGCCAAAAATGATGCCGGAACTAGAAAGGATTAGCACTAAGGTAGAGAAACCTTTACCAATGAAAAATGCTCAACTTCAAAAACATAAATCTCTGCCGGTAATAGGGAGAAATATAATTAATTACATGCACTTAATAATGATCCTCAAAGAGAAAAGTATTAACGTAGAATAAACATGACGAACAAGGATCAATAAAAAATAAATGTTGAACCATTTGACCAGCAAAAGAAGAAAATGTTAAAGTCAACTATTTGCTGGCCACATGGAAGGAGTTTTTCATAAATAAACTTAATTCTAGTGTTTGTTTAGTAAAGGACTTTGTTCTAGATTAAAGCACTATAACGCTATTTACACAGAAGGAAATTCGCCATGCAATAAGGTCGCTTAAACCGAATAAGGCCCCAGCTTTTCATTTCACTATAGCTGAGATATTAAAAAAATTATAAATGCAGCGGTAAACCTAACGTATGCTCCCAGTGCTTGGAAGCAGCGGAAGTTATTTTTTATACGAAAACCAGGCAAACCCTTGAATGAGGCAAAGTCATATGGACCGATTTCGCTGCTACCAATGATATTTAAACTTTCTGAAAAATTTTTCTTAACAAGGCTGATGCCGATAATAGAAAATAAGAAATTTATTCCAGACCATGAATTTGGTTTTAGAACAAAGCATACAAAATTGACCAAGAACACAGAACAACAAATATTGTGGGAAAGGCGTTAAAAGAAAGGCAAATATGCTTGACAATATTTCCGGACGTGGCTCAGGCATTCGATAAAGTTTGGCACGATGGTTTATTATCTAAACTTAAGGAAGTGATACTTTTGAAATTCGTGAAGTCAGTTAAATCATATTAATCTACAAGCTTTTTCGATTCACACAGGACGAGGAGTACTTTAAGCTTAGGGAAATTAGGACTGGTGTACCTCAAGGCAATATTCTGGGTTCTATATCATACGTGCTTTATACAAGCGATTATTTAGATTACGAGGGTGTTACTTTGACTACATTTATTGATGATGCAGCAATATTGGCGGTAGGATCTTATGTTGAAGAATCGAAAAAAAAACTGGCAGGAAGCAAGTAGTAATATAAATAAGTGGACAAATATAGGGAAAATAAAGCTAAATTAAAGTAAATATATTCATGTAAATTTAGCAAACAAAAATTTAGGAAACTCACCACAACTGAATTTGAATGGTGTTTAAGTATCGATCCAAAACAAAGCGAAATATCTAGGTATGACTTTGGATGTCAAGTTCAGATGGAAAGAACATGTAAAGAAGAAAAGAATAGAATTAGAAAACCGATATAGAAAACCACATAGAGCAAGGTATTGATAACCAAATGACAAAGCGTGTATTGACGTTGGCTTGCATCTATGGGGTTGCGGCAAGCAAACTTTCCGGAACAAGGCCCTTCGTATAAGATTAGTGCTCCTTGGTATGTACACAATAGCGGCATTCAGAATCTAGGTATCCCGTAAGTATGTGAGGAAATAAGGAGCTGCGCCATTAAACATAGAGCGCGTTTGGAACAGCATGCAAATGTTGACGCCTCTCAACTTACGGGAGTGGGGATTTGGACAATAAGACTGAAGCGAATGAGACCTCTCGATTTAGCCTAAATTGCAGTGACAGTACTTCCGTGTCTTGCTTCACAGAATGTAAACACAAAAAACACGATAAAGCAAAAATAAAGTTGAGTCAGTATGATTAGTTTTGGAAATTTATGACCATCAAGGTGCGTTTTAGGTTATAATAAAGTCCCCCACTATTTCTGGGTTTGACTATAGTTTCGGTTTGCCTATCTTTATCTTTCGAGGAATTTTAACATCTGTACTTAAAAACAAAAAAGAGTCTTTTGAACATGTAGCGGCAGAGAGTAGCAGAAAAAAAATTTTTGAAACCAGTATGGAATATAATTTACACACTGCAACATAAAAAGTTGTTGCCAGCTTAAACCAAAAAGGAGTAATATTTTTACTCCAGTGGAATTTTTTGTATGGAATGGAACAAAATGTATAAGCAAAATTGTTAAAATTTTATTTTATTATCCTCTAAGTAATTTGATAAAAATTTGATTTAAAAAAAAAAATAAAAAAAACATTTTCGACAAATCATACAAATTTTTCAATATTTTGTTCTGATTGTTGTTGCTAGGGAATATTTAAAATTTGATGCTGGGTAACGCTAATTTTTATAAAATATTTATGTTTCTTTAGATAATTTGTCAAAATTTGAAAAAACATTTTTGTTTTGCGAAAAAAAATATCCCGCGACGTTTTTTTAAAATAAAATTTTCGGTGGCAAAAATGCATAAAATAAAGTTGGGTCAAACCAATGGTTTGTATTGTAGCACTTTTCATTTGTGCAAAGTGAAAATTCTGCTTTTAAATACAGTCTATGTATACCTATCACACTGTAAAAATTATTTTCATTCATATACAAAACTATTTCTAGAATTGTATATATTTAGAATGATGCATATATGCTGTCTTTGAAATAAAGCAAAAATTAATATAAAGTGGGGTTAACATAATGGTCGATTTTAAGGTTTAATTGTTTGAGTTAATAAGAAAAATAATTATGTTTTTTAATGTCATGGAGTTTACCGTTAGCTTTTTGCGTTTATAGAAATTTGAAAAAACTTCCGGTTTCGGAAATTTAAGGTGTCAAAAATTTATATTTTACAAATTTCAAGAGGCGATAACTTAAGAGGGGGGTGGAGATGGAAAAACATTTTCTTCTAACAAAATGTACTATCTGTTAATGTCTAAAAGCTCCTAAAATTTCTAGCTTCTACAGGCTGCGGTCTAGAAGAAAAACGACATCAAAAATTTGGAAAAAAAAGTACTTTAGATAACGGTAAATTTGAACGGTCATTTTGTTTTTCTAAAGTTTAACTATAGTATACCGCGCTAAAGGAAGCAAGTCACTGCCTTTCTGTGTTTGCAAAATTTCAAAAATGCTTATGGTTTCATTGCAACAAATAGTTAAAAAAGGCCATTTTTAGGGTTTTGGGGGGTATAATTTCTAAAGGGAGGGAGGTAGGTAAAAATTTTGTTCTACGGAAATAAGTTTCTAAGAAAGGTCTATGTAGGTGTTAAATTTCAGCTTTCTATCTTCAAGCTTGTAGAAGTTTTGTAAACAAAAAATGTGTCCATGGACGAACGGACGGACAGAGTGAAACTAATAAGCATTTTTTTTTTCAAAAACTTTTGGAAAAAGTGCTAAAAATAAAAAGTGCATATGAAAATAAAAATGTATATGTATGTACATACGTACTGGAAAAGTGGTTAGTTTGGTTTTTTGAACTGAAATTAAAAATTTTTTATTATTACCGACCACATTCTGAATACAACAGGTAGGTTATGTGATGATAACAAATTTTGCATATCGTGTTTTCGGTGGGAACATACTTCTCCATGGTAGGGAACTGTAAATAAACTATTTTTAGTAACCTGTCAAGTGTGTCTCAAGTTCGGCTGAACCGATTTTGGTGATTTTTTATATGTAAGTTTATTTTCACAATGTCACGGATTGATTAAATTTTAGGATATGTCAGGATTCGGGAACAGCACTTTTTAGCGTGCTTGTTTTACATTTTTGATCATTATGAAGAAAATATTCAACCGATTTACTTGAAATTTTATATATAAACTTCGCTCAACCGTCCGCGAAACCACCTAACTTTTGGAAGAAATCAGCTGTCAGCAACTGGACGTTTACTACGGGCCAAATATAGATTTTTGCATATATAAAGAGAAATAATCAACCGATTTCATTGAAATTTAATATTCAAATTCGAGGTGTTAAAACAATGAGTCTATAAACTTTTTGGGAAGATCAGGGCTCGAAAACTGATCTGCGGGCCGATTTTACATTTTTTACCATACCTACGGAACAAATTGATGGAATTTCTTGAAATTTCATATTTGAGTTATGGTTGTTAGCTGGTCACCATTTCAGGGAATTTTTCTAGTACAAAGTGAAACTGTACTAAGACCCAAATTTACATTTTTCTAGTTATGTTATCTTTAAGCTTTCTAACGCTCTTAAAATTGGAAAGAAGCATTTAACAGACACTTTTAACACTTGCACTTAACTAGACAATACACATTACGGTCGGATACACATTACGGTGCTTCTTATATCATAATGTAAGTGATAAATATTTTCAGATTAAAAAAAGTGTTATATTCATGTTGACGCTAGATTATATTGATGAAATTTATATATTTTTCTGATAATTGATCTTTTGCATTTTGTACTTTTCTTTTTACTTTCATTTAATATGATTTGGTTTGTATAATCTGTAATATAAATATCTAAATATATGTAATTAACTTTATTACTTTATTATATCTTTTTTACTTTAAATAACTTATGTAATCTTGAGTACAATTTTTGCCCTCCTATTTTAATTTATGCAATTTTCTTTTTTTTAAGTATTACATATAATTAAAATTAAATATTTTAAATAGAAGTCCTTTTATCAATTTCTCATAGCTTTGTTTTCCTATTTTAATTTTCAAGAGAAGGCAAAACGAAAAGCAACATTTTACTCTTTAAAGACATTCTGATACTCTCTTTATTTCAGCTTAGTTTTTAATCTACGTAAAACATATGAGACTAGCAGTCCATATGTAATTGTACATCCATGGTCTTGTATCATTATTTTATAAAAAAAAATGAAATTTAAAACTTTGAATTTCATATTAAAATGTTCAGATGTTCGATTTAAATTTTTAATGCATACTACGATTGAAGGTTTAAGTAAAGTATTCTCTGACATCCAAATTGCATGTAAAACGCAAACTTTACAAAGCAAGATTACAAACAAATAAAAGCAAGAATAAAGCAAATCGTGCACCGAAACTTAAAAACTTTTATTATACAATGAATAGGACAAGAAAAAACTAACTTTTATTAAAAAATATTACATTTTCGGATAAATACCAAGAAATTTTTAGATAAGAGAAATCCTTAAAACAAAATACCTGAAAATATTTAATAATTTGTAAGATAATTATAGTCTTATTAAAATAAATCCAGTTATATTAAGAAATTTTCTATACTCTCTAGAAGAAGTTAAGAATTTTCTATACTCTCTCTAATTTTTTAGCACTTTTCCAAAAATTTTTTGAAAAATGGCACGGATTGATTTATTTCAAAGACTGTTTAAATCGTTCATCCTAAATATATGCAATCCTAGAAATAGTTTCGTATATGAATGAAAATAATTTTAATAGTGTGGTAAATATACATAAACTGTATTAAAAGGCAGTATTTTCACTTGTTGAAGAGAAAAATGTTACAACACAAACCATTGGCTTGACCCAACTTTAAACTAAAAATAATTGCGGTTTTAAATTCTCGTAATTTTCTTCTTCATTTTTATATTTCCCCTTTAAAGTTTTTCTAATATCAGAATTAGTTTTTTTCTATATGTACCCATTATTTTTTTTTTCAATTTGAAAATAATATTAAGCCACGTTTTATCACTATTTATTCCTATCATCCTCATCTTAAGTTTCTGGACTGTAAAAATAAGAAACAAGTAAAAACGTTTCAGTCGGTATAAACCGATTGAATTATACCCTGCACCTTTCGTTGTTGTATAGCAATTACTCAAACCTGTGAAATCATTCTATAGAAACTTCACGGACATGTCTGACCTATAATTGTACATCCGACTGCTAAGTTTCATGAATCTGACTTTATTTTTCCAAATATTTAAACTTTTGGTCTTGTATGGGAGCTACTCGTAGCTGTAGAGCAATTCAACCAAAACTTCAGAAATATATCTGACCTATAACTCGACACACAACTGCCAAGTTTCATGAATCTGACTTTATTATTTTTCCAAATATTTAAAATAAGCTTTTAGAGTTGTATGGCAAGTACCCGAACCTGTCAAGCAATTCCATCAAAACTTCAGAAATATGTCTGACCTATAATTGGACACACGACTGCCAAAGCTCATGAATCTGACTTTATTATTTTTCCAAATATTTAAAATAAGCTTTTGGAGTTGTATGGCAAGTACCCGAACCTGTCAAGCAATTCCATCAAAACTTCAGAAATATGTCTGACCTATAATTGGACACACGACTGCCAAAGCTCATGAATCTGACTTTATTATTTTTCCAAATATTTAAAATAAGCTTTTAGACTTGTATGGGAGCTACTCGAACCTGTCAAGCAATTCCACTAGAACCTCAGAAATATATCTGGCCTATAACTCGACACACAACTGTCAAGTTTCATGTATCTGACTTTATTATTTTTCCAAATATTTAAAATTAGCTTCTGGAGTTGTATGGCAGGTACCCGAACCTGTCAAGCAATTCCTCTAAAACTTCAGAAATATATTTGACCTATAATTGGACACATGACTGCCAAGTTTCATGAATCTGACTTTATTATTTTTCCGAATATAAAAAATTTGCTGTTGGAGTTGTATGGCAGCTACCCGAACCGGTGCAGCTATCCCATTATAATTTTTAGAGCATGTGTAGAAAATAATTGGACACATGTATACAAAATTTTATATTTATAGCTTTATTAGTTTTTGAAATATTTAAAATAAACTCTTTGAGTTGTATGGCAGCTACCCGAACCCTTTGTCCGAATTAGTCCAATAACAATAGGGCTCGTCCTTGGCTTAAAAGAAAAAACTTGTGAAAGTTTGGTGTCGATTGCATTATTCGTTTTTGAGTTATCGTGCGATCGGACGGACGGACGGACGGACGGACGGACGGACGGACGGACGGACGGACGGACGGACGGACAGACGGACATGTCTAAATCGATGCAGAATTTTACGCTGAGCAAGAATATATATATATGTCCATACCGCAGATGACTCCTTCAAGTAGTTACAAACTCCATACCAAAGTTAATATACCCTTCACGAAGTGCAGGGTATAAAAAAAGCCAAAAATTTAGTACACCTGCCGCGTGCTATTTTTATACCCTGCACTTCGTGAAGGGTATATTAACTTTGGTATGGAGTTTGTAACTACTTGAAGGAGTCATCTGCGGTATGGACATATATATATATTCTTGCTCAGCGTAAAATTCTGAGTCGATTTAGACATGTCCGTCTGTCCGTCCGTCCGTCCGTCCGTCCGTCCGTCCGTCCGTCCGTCCGTCCGTCCGTCCGTCCGTCCGTCCGTCCGTCCGTCCGTCCGATCGCACGATAACTCAAAAACGAATAATGCAATCGACACCAAACTTTCACAAGTTGCTTCTTTTGTGCCAAGGACGAGCCCTATTGTTATTGGACTAATTCGGACAACGGGTTCGGGTAGCTGCCATACAACTCAAAGAGTTTATTTTAAATATTTCAAAAACTAATAAAGGTATAAATATAAAATTTTGTATACATGTGTCCAATTATATTCTACACATGCTATAAAAATTATAATGGGATAGCTGCACTGGTTCGGGTGGCTGCCATACAACTTCAACAGCAAATTTTTTATATTCGGCAAAATAATAAAGTCAGATTCATGAAACTTGGCAGTCATGTGTCCAATTATGGCTCAAATACATTTCTGAAGTTTTGGTGGAATTGCTCGACAGGTTCGAGTAGCTCCCATACAAGTCTAAAAGCTTATTTTAAATATTTGGAAAAATAATAAAGTCAAATTCATTAGACTTGGCAGTCGTGTGTCCAATTATAGGTCCGACATATTTCTAAAGTTTTGGTGCGATTGCTTGACAGGTTCGAGTAGCTCCCATGCAAGTCTAAAAGCTTATTCTTAATATTTGGAAAAATAATAAAGTCAGATTCATGAAACTTGGCAGTTGTGTGTCCGATTATAGATCAGATATTTTTGTGAAGTTTTGATGGAATTGCTTGACAGGTTCAGGTACTTGCCATAAAACTCCAAAAGCTTATTTTACATATTTGGAAAAATAATAAAGTCAGATTCATGAAACTTGGCAGTTGTGTGTCCGATAATAGATCAGATATATTTGTGAAGTTTTAGTGAAATTGCTTGACAGGTTCGGGTGCTTGCCATACAACTCTAAAAGCTTATTTTACATATTTGGAAAAATAATAAAGTCAGATTCATGAAACTTGGCCGTTGTATGTTGAGTTATAGGTCACATATATTTCTGAAGTTTTGGTGGAATTGCTTAACAGGTTCGAGTACATCCCATACAAGTCTAAAAGCTTATTCTTAATATTTGGAAAAATAATAAAGTCAGATTCATGAAACTTGGCAGTTGTTTGTCCGATTATAGATCAGATATATTTGTGAAGGTTTGGTGGAACTGCTTGGCAGGTTCAGGTACTTACCATACAACTCCAAAAGCTAATTTTAAATATTTGGAAAAATTATAAGGTCAGATTCATGAAACTTGGCAGTCGTATGTCCAATTATAGGTCAGACATGTCCGTGAAGTTTCTATAGAATGATTTTAGAGGTTCAAGTAATTGCTACACAATAACGAAAGGTGCAGGGTATAATTCAATCGGTTTATACCGACTGAAACGTTTTTACTTGTTAATATAAAAATCAGTAATGGGAGAAGAAAAACATTTCAACTGCATTTGTAACTTTTTTTTTGGTTTTTCTTACATTAGATCTGGAAAATTTTATCGAGATTTTGCGAAGGTATTAAGCATAAAGTAACGGTACATTATAAGGATTTAAAAAGTATAGCTAATATTAAAAAAATAAAGTGGAAAGCCACAATAGAAACAGAATAAGAATTTAAAGAAGGAAAATGTTATCTAAGTACCATGTTATTTAATTTTTATTTAAGTATATTTTTTTATGTTATTCTATCTCCAAAGATTACTAAATTAAGCTGGGTTCCCTCATTGCAACATATTTGTTGTTTGGTTTTGTTGAAAAGGAAAACAAGAAAAAGAAGGAGCAGTATAGACAGTAGCAGCAACAGACAGTTTTATTTTTACATAAATGATCACACACGGTATTTGTACAAGCATACATACACATCTATTTATATGTTATTATATGTATAATGTTTATATGTGTCGCACATAGATGATATAAAGATAAGAAGAGACGCTATGTACACTACCAAAATATTAAGCAAGAAGAAGAAAATAAAACATAACTCAGAAAAGGTAAGAAAGGGGCATGAGGAGGAAAATATGGCAAAAGTTAAAACGTGACTTTTGTATAAAAATTGATTGACTTTATTTATTTATTTATGTATGTTTGCATATTTATGTACATTATGTATGAAGGTGTATTAAAATTTGTGAACAAATAACATAGGCATACTTGATGCTCTGAATAGTATCTATTTTTACGTAATTTTTATTATGTTCCTGTTCCAATATTCTTGTTTGTCATTTTTTTAACTTACTAAAGTCTATTTTCTGTCCTGCTCTAATATTCTTGTTTGTCATTTTTTTTAAGTTACTAAAGTCTATTTTCTGTTGTCATCTCTGGAATATATAATGTAATACGAATGAAAGCATTTTGTACTTATTAGTATATAAATATCCATAGTTTATATACTTACTTATATTCATATGTTGGAGAGGATCTATTAAGCCCAGAAGGTAAAAAGCCAAAAGAGTTCATATTTTTTTAAGTATGTTCATTATGCGGTATTAAAGAAAAATTATGAGAGAAAAGAGAGAAAAATTATGGGAAATCAAATGTAGTTGCTTGCTTCTTTGTTACACTGTTATAGTTATTGTTGGTGTTGCTTTGATAAAGCCAACATAAATACGGGTATTTGAAGATTGTCAATTTTGAATTTTCATTTTATTTTTATTATTTCGTGGGAAATTAGAATTGTAAAATAATATGAGAAAATTTTATTATTTTTATATTGTTATATGTACGTACATTATATGAATTTGTTATATTTGTTATAAAGTACGTACTTATTCCCTATGTACGTACATTATATATGAATTTGTTAAGATTAGTTTGTCGTGAAAACTACTTTTTCAAATTTTTATTTCATAGGTATTAAAATTTCGGCACATGAAGCCAATTTATGTACATACATACATACATGTATATATTTGCGAGTTAAGGTTTACACAAATTCAAGTTTATTTAGTATTTATCTAAATTTCATTAAAAAAAGTTTTCATAGTATTTTACTATTTTAAGACTGAAAGACTGTAAATTTTTGTAAATATAGACATATAAACGCGTATTTGTGAATAGACATTGTATGTACATATGTACATAAGCTTGATTAAGTGCAGGTCGGTAACTTTAAAAATAGGATTAGCAAATAAAGGTCCATTTTAAGATTATTTTCATTCCGTTGAATGACATATAGCTACATTTAAAATTAATCTGTTGGTGCAATGCCAAATTTCCTTTTTTTAATATGCAGAGAAAAAAGAGATATAAATACTTGTTTCTTTTGTGGTGTTAAAAGAATTAGTAGAAATGAAGAAAAGAAAAATCAGAATGCTGTGTCCAAATAGGTACTTATCTCTTAATCTCCATCAATACTTTCCTACTTTTAATATATTGTGAATTTCCTACAAATCGTCACCTGAGTGCGTTTTGATCCATACGACATAACTTTTGAATCGATAGAATCGCACTTGAAGTTTAACAACACTTTATTTCAAAATCAAACGATGGGATTTTTTAAATTTTTGTTAGTAGTTTTATTTTAAGAGTTTGACGAGCAAGTTTCGTTCGATTTCGACAAAGGGGTCGAGAGTCTTAGTAAGTTAATTAGAAAAGCTCCAGTGCGATTTTGATCCACATCCACTTTTTTGATCAAAAATGTTCACTGTGTATGACGTGGATCAAAAATTTATTGATCAAAATAGCACAAACTTAGAAAAAAAATTTTTTCTCTAAATCCTAATTTTAAAACATAAGTATGTTTAAATTTAAAATATACGTAAAATGTGAACATTTTAAATACGTGTATATTTAAATGTATACAAAAAAAAATACACATGCACAATAATATTAATAGAAAAAATTTCTCTTTCAGTATTAATTGATGACTGGGTTTCCTGGTAAAAAACAAAAATTATGTTTTTTCTTTTTTTCTATTTTTATTTGCGAATTATTTAATGATTTTTAGTTCTCGATATGTATATATTTTATGTATGTAGATATATAATATTATGTCTATATAACTCAATAAATTTGAAGGTTTTACCAATAATGCTTATAATGTTGCTACAGAGTAAATTGAAAAAATAATCTTCATAACTTAAGTTTGGTGTCATTGAAGAAATTCAGGTTACAGCCGTATTCGTACAGCATTATATTAATTATATTATTAAGAGCACAAGCTTAGTATAATTCTAAGTCTAGTGCTTTGTTGCATAGCCCTTATTCCTAGTGACATTTTTTAATCGGTTTGATATTCAACAAGTTTTTTTGTGATGTCAGCCGAAATTTCAGTTCATTCTTCCACTAATTTTGTTTTTAGCATGTTTACATTCGTTATTTGATATTTTCGAACAATTTGGATCACAATTAACTTCTATTATAGCCAGATTTCCTATTCCAGGTGTTGAAAACACCCCCACACCATCACTGAACCACCACCATGTTTTACAGTTGCTTATAAATTTATAGGCAAAAGTCCTGAATCAGGTTTTTCTCCAAACATTTTGTCTACCATCAGAACCAAATCATTAAATTTACTTTTGTTGGTAAAAACTACGCACTTTAAAAACTCAAAATCTTATTTTCTGTGCTGGCTTGCAAATTCTAAGCGCTTCATTCTGTTTTTCTTATTATGAAAAGGTTTTTTCTCTACCATTGTAACCACGATTTATAATAGCCCATTGAACTGTTGGCCATTGAAATGGCCTTACATTTTGAAAGTTGAGTTTTTTCTATTTCTACTAGCTTAGGAGTACTTGTTTTTAGGTTTATTTTTCATTTCTCGGAGAATAATGCGTTTATTACGAGTACTTAATCTATCTATCTATCTAAATTTCGTTGCTTATTCTGTATTCTGTTTTCATCGGTATAATGTTGTATAATATAAAAAATTGTAGAACGAGTTCTTTCCACTAAAGTACTTATCTCTGAAAGCGATTACCCATTTTTAAAATAGGTTACGACCAATTTCAGTAGCTCTGTTGAAGTTTCTTACGATTTTTTGCCCATAGTTTAATTAAATTATTTTACATAAGTAATATTTCGTTAAAACGCAATAAAAATTATGTATTCAAGCACTTTTATTTATTGATCGAAACTAAGACAAATTATTAAACTGACATTATATACTTAATTTATTTCCAAGAATTTTGGAAGCCTTTATATAACGAATATGACTGTGATCCTTTTTTTTACTTGTTTTTGTTTTTTTTGATTAGTTCCAAAAACAAATATTTCTTTTTCTTTGTTTTGTAACCAATTTTGTAAAAAAAACTAAAATTAAGAAAAATTTGTACGAATTCATTTGCACAAGAAATTCAAATTGTACATTTTACTTCGGTGTACGAATACTAATGGCTCCCACTGTATATAAAAGGAAAAAACAACAGTTGTAATTCTAATGATTCATATTCAAAAAAATCTGTATTATATTATACAAGCCAAATCCGATGGCGCAACCATCCAGTGTTTCAATAACATAAAACAAGAAAACGAAAAAAATAAAGTTGGGTCAAACCAATGGTTTGTATTGTAGCACTTTTCCCTTCAACAAGTGAAAATACTGCCTTTTAATACGGTCTATGTATATCTACCACACTATTAAAATTATTTTCCTTCATATACGAAACTATTTGTAGAATTGCAGTCTGTGAAATAAAGCAAAAATTAATATAAAGAGGGGTTAACTTAATGCTCGATTTTAAGGGTTAATCGCATGAGTTAAGAAAAATAATTATACTTTTTAATATCATGGAATTTACCGTTAGCTTCTTGCGTTTATAGAAATTTAAAAAAGATTGCCATTTCGGAAATTCGAAAAAAGGTATCAAAAATTCAAATTTTACAAATTTCAAGAAAAAACTGAATGAAACTAATACGAGTAAGCACTTTTTCCAAAAATTTTTTGGAAAAGTGTAAAAATTATTCTGAATTCTGTCAACATTGTAGGTGTGTACTCGTATATCATACGAGTATTATAAAATTGTACGCAGATTTGTTGCAGAACTTTTTTCTTTTTCGTGTTGTGTGTATTTGCACTATAAAAAAAATCGTGTAAAATTACTACAATAATACTAGGAATCTGAATTTTTAGTATAATTGTAGTGAAAATACTCGACGATAGTAAAATGTTACACCGTCGAGTAATTCACAAATTTTACTTTTTTGCAGAGTAAATATTTTACTAGATTATAGAGGAAATTTAATTTACAAAATAGTACAAAAATTACTCTTCGATGAGTAATAATAATCTTAACTACTAATTTTAATTTTTGATACAGTATTTTGCATTCAGGTATAGTGATCTATTCCTCCTGTCAAAGGAGTAATTTGCTTTACTAGAGTAGAACTCATACTATTTGTTCGAGTAACATTGCATCATTTTTATTTTTCTGTATTTATAGTGGAATTTTTAAATGTCTCACTGAAATTCTTACAAATATTATGTATTCTAATATAAATGTAAAAATTGTCGGCACCTGAATATAATAAATTATTAATTTATATAAAATGTAACAATAAAAAAATGTTTTAAATGACAGCAAGAAATCTTAGGGATTCGATATACTGACTTGAGTTGAAATATTTAAAACATTATTTTTGTATTCTTTTTACACATTTTGCAATTTGTTTAAAAAAATTAAATAATTTCAATATTTTCAGGCATATTTTTATTTGAATAAAATACATTTTATAACTGTTCAAAAACTATTTAATATTACTTATAATTAAAACATTTTACAAAAATTAAAAAATTGCAGAACAAAACAATAGAATAAACTTTATATATACTTAGCTTATATATTTCGATTTTAAAATTGTAACTTATAAATTTATATATTACTTCAAACACAACCTTAATCTGGTATCTCTCAATTTAAATTGAGAAAAAATTCAAAAATGATGGCTTATTGTCAAAAGTTACTCTACAAAATAGTAATATGTTAAAAAATACTTCGTAACAATGAAAAATCACTTCCACAAAGTAAATTTTACTCTACTTTGAAGTAATGTTAAACTTGATATATTATTATCACTCTCTTTTAAAGTAAAATCACTATACAGCAATAATTTTGCTCGATTTTTTCGTCAATGTACTCGTTAATCGAGTAAACTGCAAAATTACTCTCCAATCGAGTAAAATTTAATATGCTTTAGCGTATATACTGCCTTAATTGTAGTAAGAATTACTATATTTTTTAGGAATGCATGCATTTTTTACAATGTGGTCATAAGTTTAATAAGTCTGTTATGCAGCGCGGAGGCGACAACATTCGTTTCTGTATACTCGTAATTTATTTTTAATATTGTTGTTTTAATTTCATATTTAAATTTAGCTTAGAATCAGCAATGCAGTATAATTCGTGCATGAATCATCCTAACACATATGAAATAAAGTAAATAAAACAATGTACTATTGTGGCAATTGTGTGGCAATAAATTTTTCATATCGAGTTTTCGGTGGGAGTGCACTTCTCCGTGGTAGGGAAATAAACTACTATACTAACTACTAACTGTAATAACTATACTAACTACTAAACTGTAAATAAACTACTTTTAGCAACCTGTCGGTCTGTCAGTCTGTCGGTCTGTGTGTAAGCGTGTATCCTAAGTTCGGCTGAACCGATTTTCATAAAATTGTATATGTAAGTCGATTTTGATTTTGGACTTTTGGAAGAAACCAGGTGTCAGAAACTGAGCGGGCCGAATATACATTTTTGAGTATATAAAGAGAAATAATTAACCGATTTCATTGAAATTTAATATTTAAATTCTTCGTATTAAAACAATGAACATAAAACTTTTTTGAAAGATTAGGGCTTGGAAACTGATCTGAGGGCCGATTTTACATTTTTACAATATTTACAGAACGAGTTGATGGAATTTTTTGAAATTTGATATTTAAGTTCTGGTTGTTACCCAAACTAACTGACGAGCATTTCAGGGAATTCGGCTAGCACAAAGCGAAACTCTACTAAGATCCAAATTTAGATTTTTCTAAACTATAAGCTTACTAATGTCCTAAAAATTGGAAAGAAGTATTTAACAGACATTTTTATAATATTCTGTAACACTTTTACTTAACTAGACAATACATATTGCGGTCGGTTATGTGCTGATCTCATCAGATTTTTATGTTTGATTTTACTCATAAACTTAAGTAGCCAAAAAAGTTTTCATGCATATATAATATTATGTAAAAATAGAAAAGACAATCTATATGTAAATGTGTATATATATATATAATAATAAGGGTTCAATTCCCTTAAAGCCGCGGCGATCGACACATTCGACTTAATGTAAATATAATGTAAATAAAACAAAAAATACGGTCCAAGTTTATACTTCATGCCATTATAAAGGGAAAAAATCACCCAATTCCCATCAAATTTAATGATTGCATTCGGGGCGTTAACAACGTGAACTTATAAATTTGGAACCGTCAGGGCTTGGAAACCGAACCAGGGGATTTGTTATCATATCTAACAAATAAGCTAATTAATGGAATTTCTTAAAATTAAAAGTTTGAGTTATGTTTGCTACAAAAACTAACTGAGATATTTTTCAGGGACTAAATGGTTAGCATAAAATGAGCCACTGATAAGAGCTAAATTTATATTTTCTATGTTAACTAAAAGCGTACTAGTCTCCCTAAAATTAGTGAGAAGTACTTCGCAGTCTCATGAAACATTTAAGCTAAACTAAACAATGCCTTGCGGTCTGTTATGTGTTGACTATATCATTTTTTTTTTTATGTAAATCAACATAATGCTTGCAAAGGATATTATAACATACCTTATTATGTTAGTTATTATGTGAAGTTTATATAGAACCTTTTATTATATAGAACTTTTTACTATGGTGAACATAATAAAACCTTTATGCGTTAAATCATTGCTGAACGCACAAATAAATTTGATGCCTACGGAGTAAAATAAACTTAATATTTTATATATGTATAGGTATTTTACTTATGCATATACTTAGTTTCCCTAAATTGTACGATTACACCTGTGATATAGGGACAAAGTTAGTCACCACAAGTCAGCTCGGACTCTACGAAGTCTTTTAGAATTGTTTTTAAAAATTCAAAAATGTTTGAAATTAGTGCGATTCTTACTAGGGGCTTCTAGTTTTTATGTAATATAAATAAAATAAATATTACTAAATACTTGCATTTCCCTCTTTTACTTTTCAAAATTTTACAAATAAACAAAAATTAACCGACCACTTTTGAATAGTGGCTTTCTACGTTTGAAAATTTCATTAGTAGAATTTTGACATTTATTTTCGTTACGAGTGTGATTAATAATTACTCTATTACGAATTTCTGAATACAATTCTACTATTTAGGAACTAACAATAAGAAATTCGTAACTTCTTGAATTTCAGTGCCTCAAATGAGAATTACAATAAGGGTGCACATATTTTTCTTATATTTGAGATTGGACAAAGAGTGATTTTGGTATGTGATAAATATATTGTGAAATCTTTTGCTGCATTGCTCACTTGAAAATGGAAAATTCGGATATTTATTTTTAATTTGATCTATAATGTACTTTTTTTTATCTTGAAAGTGATTTTCATCTTTCAACCTACATTCAATTAAAAGTTTAAAAGCTTTATAAAAATTAAAGTTGGGTTAAACCAGTGGTTATTAAAATAATTGTTATATTATTAAAATAACTTTCATTCATATAAGAATATATTTCAAAGATTGTATACATTTAGGATCGGCAATGTATGCAATTTTTGAAATAAAACAAATAAAAAATTTAAAGACGCTTTAACAAAATGCACGAATTTAAGTATTTATTGCGTGATTTAAGAAAACTAATTAAATTTTTTAACGGTATGGCATTTATACTAAGCTTTCTGGATTTATAAAAATTAAAAACATTTTGCAGTTTTCTATTTAGAATTCTTAAAAAACTTTAACTAAATTAATAAAGTTCTTGAGAGCTGCGAGAAATTTTGCTATCATATCGTTATTCTTGTTTGTCTAGAGTGTGATGATGTAATAAGTGAACATTATAATAATTTGCTAAAAGCTAGTATATTGAGGATTTTGAGAAGTTGTTAATTGCCAAGTAGAAGATTGGATTTCTTTATTTATTTTAGGAAAAAATTCTTTTAAGAAAGTAATAAGTTTTTTGAACTTTTTGACAGTGAATTTTTAGTTTTTAATCTCGGATATTTGTAAGACTACAAACGAATCGACGGGCAAACAGATTGAAACATTTACGAATATGAGGTAAAATTCTAAAATAAAATTAAATAAATTAAAAATAGGTGCAAATAAATTTGGTTATAAATGAAAAAATTTTATAAATAAAAAATTGCACATTTTTATTAAATACCAATTTAGTATAACGATCCTTTTTTGTCCATACAAAAACTCTTGTATTTTTTATTTATTCTTGTTATAAGAAGAAGAGTCGAAATGAATATTCAAGTGATCAATGTGTAAAAAATACTTTTGTGTAATTTAATCAGTAACATAAAATTGAGTGTTACGAGTACGAAGTAAAAATTAAGTCGAAATATAATCACACAACAAGTTTTATTAAAAATGTAACGATTAACCTAAAAATTTCTTTAATAAAATTTTAAGCCAAAAAATTCTTATGAAATTTTATATACCAATAAAATAATAATAAATTTAAAAAAAAAAAGTAATTTAGTATATCGGGTACACATAAATAATACTGCGTTGAAGAAAATAATGTTATTTATAGCTATGTATATGATTTTCCAGACAGATTTTTTGTTTTTTTTTTTTTAAACAAGAGACACTGGGAGTTCCAATAAATATATGCAAATTCAATGAATTTTTTGTTGTCTTTCTAACGATTTTGCGATATGAAGAAGTGACAAGAAATTATTTCTTTTTAATATTACAAATTTAAACAATAGCATGACATGTGTGGCAGCAAAAAACAATAGTTATCATAAATGCAAAAGAGAAAAATTTAATTTTGAAGAAGAAGAAAGACAGCCAGAAACAGTGAACAAAATAAAAATCGGCATATAATTACCTTATTTTACTTATAAGTTTTAATTAATATACTGCATTACATATGTTGAAATTGCAATTATGTTGCTAATTACCGAATTTAATATATTGAACTACTTATAAACACATTTCACTTAAACAAATTTTAATGTATACATAACTTAAACGTTACTAAATCTGAAATTGTTGAAATTTAAACTGAATTTCTTAGTGAAATAACGAAAATATCAATGTGTGGCATATACATTCAAGAAGACTAAAATATCCTTCTTTCGTCTTTTTGAATGTATGTACAAAAATTGCGAATGTACTTTTAGCTAAGTGACATTTCTGAATCATTTTTTTTTGTAAAAAATGATGTTTTGTGCCTGGAAATCATTTCGAGTTTTCTATAAAAATAGTTGACTAAAACGATTGCGTATATAGTTTATAGTTATATAAAGAATACAATATTTTGCAATTAAAGTACTACTTTTTTTGAGTGCCGCTATTTTAAATAACTTTTTCATTCAGTAGCGCACATGAAAAAATGTTTTTCGTTGCGTAATTACAACAATTGAATTCTATATATCACTATAAACTATATACACAAACCTAAAACCTAATAATTATTTAAATAAAATTTAGAGTTTTCTGAGAAACATTTGGAAAATTCAATCTTCAAATCGAAATTTTAACTTAATTTTGATTAAATATTATCAATATATACTTTGAACTGCCTTGTATTTTTGGACTGCCATATCAGGAAATGTAATATGTAAAAGAACTGCCGACACATTGAATAGAAAAAATGGTGCTACATTTATAAATAAGTCTACCACACCCGAAATGAAATAAATTTTATACATAGTTTCTTTAGAATAACGTTAAATACTTAGTTTTTAAATGAGAATTAAAATTTGAAATTAGATTAGATTTCTAATTTTATAATGGTTATAAAATTATAAAAACACTATAATTATTCTAGTGCTTTTAGTAATTCATAAGTATGATTTTTATATGAAAATGTGTATGATTTTACTCGCATTAAAATAATGTCCAAATATAACTAAACTCACATCCGTTCTTAAAACGAATTACATGAACTTTTAATACAAAAAGAGTATCTAAAATAATGAACTATACGTATGAAATACGTACATGCACATTGTCATTATATAAGTACGCATGCAAGTGGGAAACATATTATAAAAAAAATCTTATGAGGACAGCACATAACCAACCGTAATGTGTATTGTCTAGTTAAGTGAAAGTTTTACAGAATATTATAAAAAAGCCTGTTAAATACTTCTTTCCTATTTTTAGGTCATTAATAAGTTTTTCATTAGCATACCTACAGAAATGTAAACTTGGCTCTGAAACGCTCGTTAGTTAGTTTGGGTAACAACCAGAACTCAAATATCAAATTTCAAAAAATTCCATTAATACGTTCCATAGATCTGATAAAAAATGTAAAATAATTAAATGTAATCTTAGTAAGAAAAATCTTTCATAAGAATACGAGAAAATTCGTCAGCTGTGGAGGGTCAGCTGTGGAGGGTCAGCTGTGGAGGGTCAGCTGTGGAGGATTCAAGCCTCTTATTATTAATATTATTATTATATTAATAATATTAATATTAAAATACTGTGATTGTTGTTATTAATATTAATATTTAGTTTCATCGCGACACAGGGTTTATTAGGTAGGTGACTAGCCTGCCGTAGTTTTTTATTTACATTGAATATTTAGGTTTATTAATATTGACTGTTCATTACCGACCGTATTGTGTATACAATAGGTAAATTATGTGATGGCAACAAATTTTACATATAGAGTTTTCGATAGAAATGCACTTCTCTATAGCAGGAAAGTGTAAATAAACTATTTTTAGCAACCTGTCGGTCTGTGTGTACGGGCCGATTTTACATTTTTTACCATATCTACGGAAAGGATTCATAGAATTTCTTGAAATTTGTAATTTGAGTTCTGGTTGTTACAGAAACTAACGGGCGAGCATTTCAGGGAATTCGGATAAGCTTACTAATGCCCTAAAAATTGGAAAGAAGTATTTAACAGCCATTTTTATAATATTCCTTTAAACACTTTCACTTAACTACGCAATACACATTGCGGTCGATTATATTGTGCTAACCACATCAGATGTTTTTTTCTTAGTTTTAAATATCGAATATTATAAATATTTGAAAATTACTTATATAATATTTATTAGTATTGTATATTAGCTTATATAATATTGAATATAATTTTTATAGTGACCTGACCGGGCTTTGAACCCGAGATCCTTCGGTTAGAGCACCGGTGCCATAACCACTGCACCAATGGTCAGATTATGCCTTTATTACAGCGAGAAAATAAAATATTGTCTTTGATTCTGAACTAACTATAAGACTCACCTATAAGAAAAATGAGGGAATTAATTTTTTTTTAGTTTGTCAGTTTTTTATTACCTTATTTTATTTTCTTTAACTTTATTTTATTTTTAATTTTTCTTTGATTTTATGTGAATTTTATCTACTTAAAACGGATGTTACTAATTTATAAATCAAGTATTCATTGTATCTGCCATCTATATATTGTTATTGTGTTATGTTCATTATATAATAGGCTTGTACGTAGCATCTTTAAAGATTTTATTAAATTTTAGTGAGCATCTATACATGCATAGATGCTCATTATAATGAAGACAAGAAAGAAAAAGACTATTGTAATTACAGTCTACATAGATACACAATTATTACTCTGTATTTTGATAAGTGATCTCCATGGTGGGCTTTAAAAGCAAGAAGTATTTCTTCATTTTACACACACATTTTATCTGCATAATCATAAATATATACGCACATGTACAAACTGTACATTAAAATAAACATGTGTATTTTCTTATACACTCCATAATGTGATGTAAAATAATACTATATAAGAATTTTTTTTTAAAAGAGAAAATAATGGTAAGACTAATGATCAATAAAGTTGTATTAAGCAAATTGTTTATAAAAAAGTACTTTTCCTTTCAACAAGTGAAAATACAGCTTCTAAGAACAATCTACTAATTATTAAATAAGGAAACTACATTTTTTAAATTGTGTTTCTATGATATACCCACCTATGTAAATAAGCGAAAAAAATTAAAATTAAACAAGTAAAAACAGTATAAACCGATCAGTCAGTATACACCGATTGAATTATACCCTGCACCTTTCGTTATTGAGTAGCAATTACTCGAAGCTGTGAGATCATTCTATAGAAACTTCACGGACATGTCTGACCTAAAATTGGACATCCGACTGCCAAGTTTCATCAATCTGACCTTGTAATTTTTCAAAATATTTAAAATTAGCTTTTGGAGTTGTATGGTAAGTACCTAAACCTGTCAAGCAATTCCATCAAAACTTCACAAATATATCTGATCTATAATCGGACACACAACTGCCAAGTTTCATGAATCTGACTTTATTATTTTTCCAAATATTAAGAATAAGCTTTTAGACTTGTATGGGATCTACTTGAACCTGTTAAGCAATTCCACCAAAACTTTAGAAATATGTCTGACCCATAATTGGACACACGACTGCCAAGTCTCATGAATTTGACTTTATTATTTTTCCAAATATTTAAAATTAGCTTATGGAGTTGTATGGCAGGTACCCGAACCTGTCAAGCAATTCCTCCAAAACTTCGGAAATATGTCTGACCCATAATTGGACACATTTCATGAATCTGACTTTATTATTTTTCCAAATATTAAGAATAAGCTTTTAGACTTGTATGGGAGCTACTCGAACCTGTCAAGCAATCGCACCAAAACTTTAGAAATATGTCTGACCTATAATTGGACACACGACTGCCAAGTCTCATGAATTTGACTTTATTATTTTTCCAAATATTTAAAATACGCTTTTGGGGTTGTATGGCAAGTACCCGAACCTGTCAAGCAATTCCACTAAAACTTCACAAATATATCTGACCTATAATCGGACACACAACTGCCAAGTTTCATGAATCTGACTTTATTATTTTCCCAAATATTTAAAATTAGCTTCTGGAGTTGTATGGCAGGTACCCGAACCTGTAAAGCAATTCCTCTAAAACTTCAGAAGTATATTTCACCTATTGGACACATGACTGCCAAGTTTCATGAATCTGACTTTATTATTTTGCCGAATATAAAAATTTGCTGTTGGAGTTGTATGGCAGCCACCCGAACCGGTGCAGCTATCCCATTATAATTTTTAGAGCATGTGTAGAATATAATTGGACACATGTATACAAAATTTTATATTTATAGCTTTATTAGTTTTTGAATTATTTAAAATAAACTCTTTGAGTTGTATGGCAGCTACCCGAACCCGTTGTCCGAATTAGTCCAGTAACAATAGGGCTCGTCCTTGGCACAAAAGAAAAAACTTGTGAAAGTTTGGTGTCGATTGCATTATTCGTTTTTGAGTTATCGTGCGATCGGACGGACGAACGGACGGACGGACAGACGGACATGTCTAAATCGACGCAGAATTTATGTATAATATGTATGTCCATACCGCAGATGACTCCTTCAAGTAGTTACAAACTCCATACCAAAGTTAATATACCCTTCACGAAGTGCAGGGTATAAAAAGGAAAACTATGAAAAATGAGTTAAATTTTTTTACAACAATTTAACATTTTGGTAAATAATGTAATAAATATGATCATTCGTGTAGTCATATACGATTTAGTACATACAAAAATACATACAAAATGCATAAAATAAAGTTGGGTCAAACCATTACTTTGTAATGTAGCACTTTTTCCTTCAACAATTGAAAATAATACCTTTAAGAACAACCTATGTATAACTACTATACTATTAAAATTACATTCATTCGTACAACGAAACTATTTCAAGAATTGCATACATTCAGGAATGAATTGTTCATCCAGCAGTATTTGAAATGTAACAAAAACAAGTAAAAACGTTTCAGTCGGTATAAACCGATTGAATTATACCCTGCACCTTTCGTTGTTGTATAGCAATTACTCAAACCTGTGAAATCATTCTATAGAAACTTCACGGACATGTCTGACCTATACATCCGACTGCTAAGTTTCATGAATCTGACTTTATTTTTCCAAATATTTAAAATAAGCTTTTAGAGTTGTATGGCAAGTACCCGAACCTGTCAAGCAATTCCATCAAAACTTCAGAAATATGTCTGACTTATAATTGGACAGACGACTGCCAAAGCTCATGAATCTGACTTTATTATTTTTCCAAATATTTAAAATAAGCTTTTGGAGTTGTATGGCAAGTACCCGAACCTGTCAAGCAATTCCATCAAAACTTCAGAAATATGTCTGACCTATAATTGGACACACGGCTGCCAAAGCTCATGAATCTGACTTTATTATTTTTCCAAATATTTAAAATAAGCTTTTAGACTTGTATGGGAGCTACTCGAACCTGTCAAGCAATGCCACTAAAACCTCAGAAATATATCTGGCCTATAACTCGACACACAACTGTCAAGTTTCATGTATCTGACTATATTATTTTTCCAAATATTTAAAATTAGCTTCTGGAGTTGTATGGCAGGTACCCGAACCTGTCAAGCAATTCCTCTAAAACTTCAGAAATATATTTGACCTATAATTGGACACATGACTGCCAAGTTTCATGAATCTGACTTTATTATTTTTCCGAATATAAAAAATTTGCTGTTGGAGTTGTATGGCAGCTACCCGAACCGGTGCAGCTATCCCATTATAATTTTTAGAGCATGTGTAGAATATAATTGGACACATGTGTACAGAATTTTATATTTATAGCTTTATTAGTTTTTGAAATATTTAAAATAAACTCTTTGAGTTGTATGGCAGCTACCTGAACCCGTTGTCCGAATTAGTCCAATAACAATAGGGCTCGTCCTTGGCACAAAAGAAAAAACTTGTGAAAGTTTGGTGTCGATTGCATTATTCGTTTTTGAGTTATCGTGCGATCGGACGGACGGACGGACGGACGAACGGACGGACGGACGGACGGACGGACGGACGGACAGACGGACATGTCTAAATCGACGCAGAATTTTACGCTGAGCAAGAATATATATATATGTCCATACCGCAGATGACTCCTTCAAGTAGTTACAAACTCCATACCAAAGTTAATATACCCATCACGAAGTGCAGGGTATAATAAATATAAAGAGGTGTTAACATAATGCTCGGTTTTAAGGGATAATTACGTGAGTTAAGAAATTTACCGCTTCGTTTATTGAAATTGGAAAAAGCTTGGGGTTACGGAAATATAAGGCGATAAAAATTCAGATTTCGAGAAGTGATAACTTGAGAGGGGATGGGAACAGAAAAAAATTCTTCTAAAAATCTGTATATAAAAAATTTTCTAATTAATTGAACTATTAATTAGTGTCTAAAAGCTGTTAAAATTTCAGGCTTTCACAACGTAGAGTCTAGTTAGAAAAACGACATCAAAAATTTGGAAAAAAACGTATTTTAGATAACGGTAAATTTTAACGGCTGTTTTTTTAAAGTTCAAATATATTGTAGAACAGAGTGAAACTAATAAGCACTTTTTTTCAAAAATTTTTCCGATCATATCCAATTTAAATATGGTCAGATTCCATATCGATCAGATTCCATCACTAATCAAAAACATACTCATGAGTCTATATCTCAGACCATTACTTCTTAGCGTTACAAACGGTAAGGCAAATTGAGTATACTCTTCGAACATACGTTCGTACGGGTAAAATATTAAGGGACATTATAATCTTTTAATTTTCTACCTGGCTATTATTAACAATTATTTAAAAAGTACAATCAACTGTTATTATAACTATAATAAAAACGTATAATTTAATTAGAAAATATAATAAAGCAAAACAAATTAAAAGTATTATTTAAGTAAAGTATTAATGCACTGGAAATCCCTATGCTTACTACATAGTTTTTTTTTAAGTTTAATATAGAATTCGGCTTCATATTTTACAAATCTCGATTCGCAACCGAGTAAACCTAAAAACTCAAAAAAATTTATATGTACATAGGTGTATATTACACAGATGCCCTCGCATGAGTTTAATTCCCTACATTCAAATTACGTTTTTTTATCCCGACGAGAGGGGATGCGAAATACCGGCAGTAGGAATGCTGATCCAGAATGGACGGTTGTTTGGTCTGCGACTGATCCCTGTTGGACGGCAGAAATTGGGCGTGCGTATTTATTGCCAAAGGCTAGAAGAAGTAAACTCCGAAATAAAAAAAAATCAATGCAATGAACAAAACAAAAGGATTTTATACCACAGGTGATCCAGTAAATGTGGAAAATCCACACTCTTCAGAGGCCGGCCTCACGGATTCTGGAAGAGATCACTTATTGCATAAAACTACTACAACCGATCCTATTAAAAGAGCATCTTGGGTCATGCGGACACTACCATGTCACACCATGCGGACACTACCATGCGGACACAATACTAATATGAGTGCAGTTAATGAAATAAAAGATCAGAAAACTGATAACTGCAATTCAAATACAAGAATAAGTGAGTTACAGGCGCTTTGTAAAGAATTAAAAAATGAATTCCAGTATCTCAGAGAGGAAAATAATAGATTAAGATTGGAATCAAGCAATGTAAATACAATAAAAGAAATAAAAACGGAAAAAATTGCGATAAACAAAGTGCAATACTTCACAGACGAGGGAGAGGCTCGGGAAACCTATTGGATTCTCAAGAGAAAGAGCGAAAAGCGAAGAGCAGATATGTCACCTGAAATAAGTCCTGCGGATAAGGTGAGCAAAAAACAAAAAGCTGTGCAGATAAGTGCACTAGAAGAAAGATCGAACCCCCTCCTGTTATCTTAAGCAATGTGGAGGAATATCCAAAAACAAAGAATATGGTAAAAGAAGCCAAAATAAACTTTAGTATCAACATGATGAACAATAATCAACTTAAAATTAATGTTGATCAAGAACAAGATTACAGAGAATTTACAAAAATATAAATGAATCTAAAGTAGAGTGGCATACCTACGAAAATAAAATGACAAGACCCATCAAGGTGATGGCTAGAGGCTTGCATCCTTCGTGCAAAACTGAACATATTGAAAATGAGCTAAAAGAGAAGGGCTTTAAAGTTATTGAAGTCGTTAATAGAAGGCAGAATAAAGAAAACAAGAACACTATGATCCGATTCCCTCTCTTCATGTTAATCTTTGAAAATTCGGAGGATATAAATAAAATTTAAAAAATTGATGTACTTCAGCACATGAAAACTAAAATGGAGTCACTAAGGAGAAATAATTTGATTCCTCAGTGCAGAAGGTGTCAGATATATGGGCACAAGCAGAGGTTTTGTCAGCGTCTAGCTCAATGTATCAAGTGTGCTGGTTCCAACTTGACGATAAATTATAGTAAGCCAAAAATTGAAGCTCCAAAGTGTGAGTATTCCTCTGAGGCAGATCCTGCGAAATACAGGGGTTGTATAGTTGGAATTACAAAAAAGGAAAAATAACCTTACAAAACAGAAACAAATAAAAATAATATGAAAAAATACTCCCTAAATTCCAAAAACCCCGAAAACAACTACATTAAGTAAATGAGTGGAGAGAATACAATATGCCCAAACAACGAGAAGTGAAACATATAACCGTACCAAATAATAAAGAGATTGACCACCTCAAAAACCTGTTGAAAGCAATATAAATATTATGCCAATGATGCAAAATGTGATTAAAACTATGAACGAAATCTCATTGAGATTGAACAGATTACAAGACAAGCATAATAATGTTTATGTATATCAAAAGAATAAGAAATAATGGACGAAGATAAAATAAGAACCGCGACGTGGAACTTAAATGGCGTTCTTAAGAAGCGTATATTAGAAATATTCCTAAAGACCCAAGATATTGATATGTATATGTTTAGTAACGGAGACACATTTAAAACAGCAAACAGATATAAAAATAAATGGTTACATAAAATATAATCAAAAAGATAGCTGATAAATAATCAAAAGATAGCTGCACTATTTTGATAAGGAGAAATATAAAACATAATGAAATAGGTAAAGTAGAATGAGACGATAGTCAATTTGTTGCTGTACAAATAGAGTCTTATAAACAAAGTTTCAATGTTGGTGCACTTTACTGTCCTCCTGGACGTGTTATAAAGAGTGGATCTTTTAAAGATCTCCTGAATCTCCTTAAAGAAAGGTTTATTCTGGGAGTATCACTATTACGCCCAAAATATTGATTGGAGCTTTAGATTGACCTCAGCAAGAGGTAGAGAGCTAAGAAAAGCAATTAAAGAGATTGGTTATCACTACCAATTCACTGGTAGACCAACACATTGACCAAGTGATACAAATAGAATACCAGATCTGCTAAACTTCTTTATTGTCAAAAAAATCTCGCCAAATTCATTAGTTTAGAAGATAACTATGATTTGGATTCGGATCATTCTGTAGTTATATTAAACTTAACTGAGACAGTTACCAAAACAAAATAAGCTGATGTTGATTAGAAAATCCACTGACTGGACTAGTTTTAAAGAAGAGATAGAGAATAAAATATGCTTAAGAATTAAAGTACGAACCAAAGATGATTTGGATTCTGAGGTAAAGAATTTTAACAGTCATACAAAGCGCTACCAGGAATAATACAAAGCAATATGAGTATAAATCCTTGGGTATGACTTACTCAAGAGAAATACTGAAAATGATAAGCGAAAAGATAAGAGCTAGACGGAGATGGTAAAACTCACGAGATCCGGCAGAGAAAACTGCACTCAATCAACTCACTCAGAATCTAAAAAGAAAAATCAAAGAAAATTCATAGCTCCTTGTCATCCAAGATTTTCCCAAAAGGCTAAAGAGTACTTTACCTTCTGATTTAGCGCAAATGCGCGTCACCAAATCGGGGAGCATTGAATCTCTTTCAATCTTTTTCAAAGAAAATTTGATGGTTAGTCTAAGGGGACTAGTATCAGAATATAGAAGGAGGTTTTTGTGGTAAAACACATAACTAACTATAGGTTACCAGGAAATGGCATGTTAGTAGGATTCACGCTTTCCTCCTTGCTTCAATGAAAAGGAAAAAATTATTTTTTAAAGTTAATTATCGTAACAGTATGAAGATAAAATACCTTACCTCAAGCTACCTCGAACAACACTATGTTAATGTTTCTTTTAATTTTTTATCCAAAATATGTGGAATAACTTTGCATAAACTTTGGAATATTAATGAGAATAATTTATTTCAAAAATATATATATTTTTTTAAAGGTCTTTCTTTTGTTCAAGGAAAATGTGCTAGTTTATAAATTGTTTGTATAATTCTAAATTATTTTATTTTTCCTTTCAAAACAGTTCCTTTACATAAGCGCAATTTTGTCGAAATAACAATATGACTTTGAAATAACATTTTTTAACTGAAAGCATAAAAAAATGTTTAAAAAGTTAATCCAAATTCAAATCAAACTTTTTATTTTAAGATATTCGTTTATAACAAACCTTAAAAACTTTAATGATGATGAAAAGGAAAAATGTCAAACAATTTAAATAAAATTGAAAAAACGTTTTTTGAAAACTTTAAATTAAAATATCTGAGTTCCCGGAACCTGAATTTAAAGAGTTATAAAACGGAAATAATTTTCTTGGAAAAAAAAACAACAACGGTTCTGCTTTCTATTATGAATAAAAAACTTTGCTGCTTTTTCTTTGTTTTTTCGCTTATGCCTTAAAATGTTATAAAATTTTATCATATATTTAAACAATTATTTTGTTTATCTACTTGAATATATCAAGAAAAAATAAAATTTTATATTTTCCTTAAAAATATTTCTAACGCCTAAAAATAATATTTGAAAAAAAAAGAATTAAATAATGTTAAAAAAACAAAGGGTAGCATAAATGAAGCATATGTATAGCATAAATGAGCATCAAGAAAATGAAAGAATATCCTTTAGAAAAATTTTTTTAATAGTCATAATATTTCATCTACCACAGATTTTTTGTTGTAAAAAAATAGCACACATTGTGGTATAAAAAAAAAACAAAAAACTAACTAATAATATTTATGAGAAAAAGGATGAATTATTTTTGTTTTTCTTGTGAGAAAAGCAGTTGTGGGGAGAACAAGAGTGAAATAAAAATATACATTTTTTTCAAGCTCATTTTTATATTTTGTTCGATTGCTTTTTATTGTTTATTTTTAATGAATTTACCTTTAGTCGACTGGATTTTTCAAGTGTTACCGAGTAGCTGATGAATTTCCTGTTTTATATAGTGATGGTTTGTGAAAGAATTTTGCGATTCGATAAAATAAATTGTAACCAAACACTTTACAAAATAAACAAACTTAGAAGAATTTTTCAAAATTAAAAGCTTCATGAGATTTTTTTATAAAGTAAAATAACAAAACATTTTTTTAAAGTGCAGTAATAATGCTCTCGTACCAAAAGATAATAAATTAATTTCCAAACTGACTTAATTAGTCATTTAATATCATTTTCCTTGGAAGTATGCACAAAAGTATGATTGGGAAATAAAAATAAAGTAAATAAAAAATCGCTTTCATCAAAATAACTATTTTCGCCAGTTCTATAGTTTTAAAGAAATATCCCGCTCAGCAAGTCTTTGTTTTGATCAAAGTTAATTTCATAATTATATAAATTAATCCAAAAATCAAAAACCCAAATCTGCAAAAATTAAGATTTAAAAATTGCAATTTTAATTAACACAAATGTAATACTATAAATGTCGGAAAGTCGCCCTATTGTTGATTATTAAATATAATAAAATTCGATCATACCAAATTTGATGATACTGGAAATTGCGGATGCAATGGAAATGGTGTACGAAATAAAAGAGTTACCGTTGCTTAAGAGTAACATTTGTTGTACACTGCGTAAAAATCTTATACGACTACACCATTTGTAATTTATATTGTGCATACTTACATACATGCATTTTAATTTTTAGATTTACTTTGATAAGAGCTTAGGCCACAGAGTAAAAGTAAAATGCAAAAAATATACGTTATAGCTATATATGATTTTATATATAAAACGTAAAAATTAAATAAAAAAAAAAACAACTAGATATCAGGATATTTTTTATTCTTTTCATTGTGAAAAAAGTAGAAATGCTTTCGTTTTTTTTCTTTCAATTCAGGCACAATGGGAATAAAATTGTCTTACATGGAGATATTTTTTTTTGTTCGTCGATTGGTTTTTTATTTTTTAAAGTGGTAAAAATAAATTAAATGAAAAATATTTTAGAAAGCTTTAAAAATGGTGTATTCGCATGTACGATATTTATATAAAAAAATCTGATGTGGCCAGCACATAACCGACCGCAATGTATATTGTCTAGTTAAGTGAAAGTGTTACAGAATATTATAAAAGTGTCTGTTAAATACTTCTTTCCAATTTTTAGGACATTAGTAAACTTGTAGTTCACATACCTAGAAAAATGTAAATTTGGCTCTTAGTAGAGTTTCGCTTTGTGCTACCCTAATTCCCTGAAATGCTCGCCAGTTAGTTTCAGTAATAACCAGAACTCAAATATCAAATTTCAAGAAATTCCATCAATTCGTTCCGTAGATATGGTAAAAAATGTAAAATCGTCCCGCAAATCAGTTTTCAAAGCCTGATCTTTCCAAAAAATTTATATGTTCATTATTTCAATACGAAGAATTTAAATATTAACTTTCAATGAAATCGATTGATCATTTCTCTTTATATACGCAAAAATGTATATTTGGCCCGTAGTAAACGCCCAGTTGGTGATACCTGATTTCTTCCAAAAGTTTTTGCGAACGGTTGAACAAAGCTTATATATGAAATTTCAAGAAAATCGGTTGAATATTTTCTTTAAAATGTTCAAAAATGTAAAACAGGGCCGCTAAAAAGTGCAGTTCCCGAGGCCTGATATATACCAAAAGTTGATCAATCCGTGCCATGCGGGAAATAAACTTACATATAAAATTTCATCAAAATCGGTTCAGTAGAACTTGAGATACACGCGTGCACACACAGACCGACAGACCGGCAGACCGATAGGTTGCTAAAAATAGTTAATTTACACTTCCCTACTGTGAAGAAGTGCATTCCCACCGAAAACTCGATATGCAAAATTTGTTGCCATCACATACCTACCTATTGTATACACAATACGGTTGGTAAAAAACCACATGAATATGAGATTTTATTATGGTTTATAAAATAAAAAACGTTTTTGTGTTTTATTTCTGTACTTTATCAATTACTTTAAATATATTACTTCTAAAATAAAGAATACCCTTTTATGTTATTTGTTATAATTTATTTTATCTAGATTTTTTTTATAAGATCAGTTTTTTAGGCAAAATTTATGAAATAGATGAAAAAAAATAAAAAATGGATGAAAATTGAATTTTATATTACTTACAGTCGTAAAAAAAATTTAGACGTCAAAAGAGAAGAATGTATAGATAGGAATGGTTTGAAAACTTGTAGTCTCTTTTAAGATTCTTAATATAATAAAGCCTGGTTAATTGCCTCGCCTATGTCAAAAGAATTCTCTTAGCTGCCCAATGAATGCACTTAACTGAACCTGCTTAACTGCCTTAAATGGACTCATAAATGAAATAAAAGAAAACAATATGTATGACATATTTGTGCAAATTTTCATTCTATGTACGATACTATACCAATATATAATCCTTAACACTATTATGTACATAAAAAAACTAACAAAGAAAAAACCAAGTCGTACAAGTAGTCATACGGAAAATACGTAAACATAGAATTAGGAAATATAATCAAAAATTTTCCATTGTGTCTTGTCTTTAATAACAGTTTTAAAATTTTTTTCCTTTCAGTTCTCAATTTGTGTTATGTCAATTGGTCTTAATTTTTTTAAATCAACCACCAAGCTCGTTTAGTGTAATACAATCCATCTAATATATTAATAGATTTTGCAAACTCTCCTGGAGTCAATCCTTTTTGAATAGCCATCAATTGTTTTATTATTATTATTTGCGATAATGAAATTTAAAAGTTCTTATAATACGAGTACATACCCAAATAAAGAGGCTGAATTTGAAAAATGTGTAAATCATATGTAAACGGCATTTCCACGTAAATGCTTGCAACTAATGGCAAATATAAGCAACATAAGGTTTAAGTTTGTTCATAAAATTTTTTGTTTCTGCGATGGTTTGTAACTACGTTATGCTATCATAAAGTTATGTCAAACTAATGGTTTGTATTGTAGTACTTTTCCCTTCAACAAGCGAAAAAACTGTTTCTAAAAACAACCTAGCTACGTTAGTATGTTATTAAAATTACTTTCAAACATACACGAAATTATTCCAAGGATTGCATACATTTAGGATGAAATGTTTATTCTTTGAAATGAAGTAAAAACAAATTTAAAGAGCGGCTAACATACGTAATAATTAAGAATTTAATTGCGTGAGTAAAGAAAAATAATTATGTTTTTTAATAGCATGAAATTTGCGGTTACCATTATATATACCTGGCGCCTTATATTTGTGAAATCGCGAAAAAGCTTGCGGTTTCCAATATAAGGTGCCAAAAATTCAGGTGGGAGGATTTCTTCTAATGAAATGAAGAATTTATTAGTGTCTAAAACTGTTAAAATTTTAGATTTTCACAACCTGGGATCCAGAAGAAAAACGACATCAAAAATTTCGAAAAAACGAATTTTAAATAACGGTATATTTAACGGCCATTTTTTTCAAAGTTCAAATATAGTATGCCGTGGTAGGAGATGCCGGCGACTATTTATTTCTGCAAAATTTCAAAAATGATTACGGTTTCACTGCAATAAATAGTTAAAAAATGTCCTTTTTAGGGTTTTAGAGTGGCGGAATTTTTAGAGGGGGGGGGGGGGGGGGGAGATAGGTAAAAATTTCTTCTACGGAAATAAGTTTCTAGTAAAGATAAACAAAATCATGTAATGTTTTTAAAAGCATGTAAGAGTTTGTTCCACATCGTGCTGAAATAAATAATATGCATTATTCAATATAAAACGAAAGTTTCTTTAAATCAGAAGTTTGTGTTGTGTGAACTACAGATTTGGTAAAGATTAAACTTTTTAGGAAAAATTAGAAAGAACGTCGGTAGTAATAATACTCATAAGTACAGTAATATTTTTAATAAACTTGTGTTATTGGATTTTGAATAATTTTAACAATGTTATTTTAGTTTGGTATAACTACATTGAAGAACTAGATTTTGCAGCTAAAATACAAAAATTTAAGTAGCGTTAGTTGTAAAAAATTCAAACAGTAACACACGTGGATCTAGTGTTCACATATAGATTACAGATGAAGATTCGATACTTTATATTAGCGAAAATAAGTATACGAGTACCACATATTTATTTGATTGAAAAAAGAACGCACCCGAATTAACTTTTTACCGACCGTAGTGTGTATACAATAGGTAGGTTATGTGATGGCAACAAATTTTGCATATCGAGTTTTTGGTAGGAATGTACTTCTCCATAGTAGTCGATTTTAACAGAAACAGAAAATTGGAACAACAAAGTAAAGGAATACCACAAATTAGCAAGACTTTGCATGGAGGAGAATTACTTCGAATTCAGAAACGAGATGTACAGAACAACATCGGGAGTATCGATGGGCAATCCACTTTCACCATTTATCGCAGAATTATTTATGTCCAAATTGGAAAAAAGAATGGAGGAGGATTCTCTGATGCCTAGAGTATGGATGCGGTATGTTGATGACGTCTTCGCGATAGTGGACAAGGAAGAACTGGAGAATATAAACAGATGCATCAACAAATTACATAGAAACATCGAATTTACATTCGAAATTGAGGAAAATGGAGTGTTACCTTTTTTGGACATATTGGTGAAAAGAAAATCTGAAAAAATTGGATTCAAGATATATAGGAAGAAAACAACAACACAAAGATGCATTCCACGGGACTCGTACCATTCAACGAAACATAAAATGGGGGCGTTCAACTCTATGATCCATAGAATGCTAACCACACCGATGGACAGACACGACTATAGATCAGAAGTAAACTTCATTTTGGACACGGCTGTGAAGAACGGTTATTCTACTGAACGTATTAACAAACTCATTGGGAAGAAAAAACGAAAAATTGAGCAGGAGAATATGAGCACATTGTTTAAACAGAACAGGATATTGGAAGAACAAAGAACAACATGGGCATCTTTAAGTTATGATCATCACTGTACAAACTTGATAAATAAACAACTAAGGAAACACAATATTCGGACATCGGAAACCATTAGTAAATATCAACTTGGGAGTTTGTTAAATTCGGCTAAGGATAAATTGAAGATACATGAAAGATGCGGTGTGTACAAAATCAATTGTAATAATTGCGATAAATTTTACATAGGACAAACGAAGAGACCCGTTACAACAAGACTTAAGGAACATTTAAGTGAAATAAAACGTGCAAGGAGAGTAGGATTTAACCGGATTTTCGATTCTATGGTTGCAAAACACATTTATGAAACGGACCACACAATCACGAAAGATAACTTAAAGGTAATAAAAGAGGTAAAAGGAAAACACAGGAGAGAAGTTCATGAAAGCATGCAGATATACAAATCAAACAAGGACTGCCTACTAGACGCGGACGAAGGTAACGCGGCTACTTGGCTCTTTAAATTAATTATTTGACCAGTTTTAAGGTGTAAAACAGGTATAAATTTAGTTTGTAAATAATAACAAAAAAAAAAAAAAAAATAATAATAATCAAATTCTAGTTTAAGTCAGGTAGATTATATTAAGTCAGGTATAATATTCCTAATTTTAATAGATTTCAATTTTTATTGTTTGTTGTCTTAATTAGAAGAAAATCAGCTTTGATAAAGTGCGTATGTAGCGCACGAAATATATTAGCGAAAAATAAAAGTATTTTATTCCGAATAAAAGGAAGTTTTCTTTTCACACCAATAAAAAAAAAAAAAAAAAAGTCGATTTTACATTTTTCACCATATCTACGGAACGCATTAATGGAATTTCTTGAAATTTGATATTTGAGTTCTGGTTGTTACCGAAATTAACTGGCGAGCATTTCAGGGAATTCGGGTAGCACAAAGCGAAATTCTACTTAGAGCCAATGTTAACAATATGCTATTCTACTATGTTAACAATAAGCTTACTAATGTCCTAAAAATTGGAAAGAAGTATTTAACAGACATTTTCATAATATTTTGTAACATTTTCAATTAACTAGACAATACACATTGCGGTCGGTTATGTGCTGACCACATCAGATTTTTTGTATTAATGTTGATTTCACTAATTTTAAGAAATTTAGATTTAATAGAACGTTAATTTTTAAGACAAAGAAAAGTATAAAAAATTATTATTGTCTTTACAAATATTTTTCTGTTGTTTTTTGCTGTTTTTTTTAAATCTTGTTGTTATAAACATTTTTAATAAAATTATGAAGAAAAATCTCTTTTATTGCAATTATATGATATTATTTTTATTCTTTCTTTCTATTAACACAGTGTTCGTTTTCACTCTGTATTCGGAAGAATGAAACGAATTTTCAGAAAAAATTTTCCTTACATCTTTTTATGTTATTTTTATACATTTTTATAACTTTATGTGTTATTACTATTGCCTTACAATCAAGCATTGAAAACGTAGATTTACTTATACACACTTATACTGCGACCATAAAGAATGACAAAGCAAAAGTTGCATATATATTTTTGTAAGCGTGCAAACTCATATACATTTTGTCTTTATATTTAGTACATTCACGTATTATTACAGCACGTAAAAAGGATAATAGGTCTTTACCTAAAATTATAAAATATTACTTATATAAGTATTTTCTTCCTTTTTTTAAGCCCTTTTCCAAAAATTTTTGAATAGTTTCACTCCGTTCTTCCGTCCGTGAACATGTTTACAAAAAAATTTCAGCTTTCTACACCATTGAAGATAGAAAGCTGAAATTTTATAGATACATAAATCTTTTCAAGAAACTTATTTCCGTAGAACAAAATATTCACCTATATCCCCCCCTTTAAAATTATACCATCCTAAAACCACAAAAAATTTTATTTTTTAACCATTTATTGCAGTGAAACCGTAAGCATTTCTCAAATTTTGGAAACGCAGAAATACGGTGGCAGCCTTTTTCTGCCACGGCATACTATACCAGAACCTTAGAAAAACAAAATGGAAGCTAAAATTTATCGTTATTTATTTAAATTCGGGTTTTTCCGAATTTTCGACGTTGTTTTTGTTTTATACCACAGGTTGTAAGAGCCTGAAATATTAACAGCTTTTAGATAATAATAAATAATTCATTTTGTTAGAAGAAAATTTTTTTCCACCTCCTCCTCCTCACAAGTTATCGCCTCTCGAAATTTGTAAAATGTGAATTTTTGGCACCTAATGTATCCGAAACCGCAGGCTTTTGCAAATTTCGTGATATTTAAAAAACATAATTATTTTTATTAACTCAGACAATTAACCCTTAACATCGAGCATTATGTTAACACATATTTAAATTTATTTGTGCTTTATTGCAAAGACTGCATAAATCGTTCATCCTAAGTATATGCAATCCTTAATAAAATAGTTTCGAATATGAATATAATTAATTTTAATAGTGTAGTAGGTATACCTAGATTGTTTTTAGAAGCAATATTTTCACTAGTTGAAGGGAAAAATGCTACAATACAAACGATTTGTATGACCCAACATTATGGTTATATTACATTTATATATGTAATATAACCATAATTTTTAGCTGAATAAAAATTTTTCAATAAGCAAATACATAAATGTATGTTTTATTATGAATTTTAGATATTTAGATAATATAACTCACCTGAAAGTATGGCTGTCCTCTGTCTACCCACCCAATCGCCATGTCTGCACCAGGTATATTACCATCATATGAAAATCCTAAACCAACATAACCTAATGCACGTACTTGTATTTCAAATGTTATATCCTGGGGTGTTACTGACCATAAAAGACGAAAATCTTCATTTAATTGAACATCATGATCCCAATGCATGGCATCAACACATAAAACAATTCGTTGGGATAAAAAAATTATTAATATTATTAAAAATATATTCCACATTTTTAATGGTGTTGTAACCGCTGATATTATTGTAGGACTTTTAATATATGCTCGACAACAATTTTTACTACTTTCATTACCATTATTATAAATATTATTTTTATCATAATATAAATTTGAATAATAACTATTATTATTTAACTCGAAATTTTCTAAAATTGATTTTCTTGAATTTCTTTGAATTTTATTGGTTCTTATTCTATTTATTAAATTATCTTCAGGATATTTTATCCCTAATAATCTGGATTCTAATTGCTCTTGAGCTGTTGTTTTAGCAGTAGAATCGTCGATTGTTGAAGATGATGATTTTATTCTTATTGTTGACGATAATATTGTTCTCGTTTTCGTTGAATCTTTTCTGGATTGATATTTAAAATTAAGTTTTGTTAACGAACACATTTTGTTTATTATTTTTATAATTGTTTCTTATTTAAAATTTTTTACTTTTATTTATTGGTTTTCATAAATATTTTCTCTGCAAAATAAAAAAAACACTGTAATTAGGTAATGCTTTTTCTGATGACGTTACGTATTATTAAAGTATTAGTTTAAACATATCGCGCAGCTTTTGTAAATTATGTGTACTGAGGAACGGATAAACTAATTGAATACCAGAAAAAGTTTCTATAGATATTTTTTGTATTGGTGTTCTCGTGTAAAAAAGTGAATTATTTTACGAGCCCTACGTCATCAACTTGAATGTATGCGAAACAAAAATATTATTTTCAAAATTTTTACTTTAATAAAAATGAAAAAAAATAAATAACCATTTCTCTTTAATGAAATTGAATTTAATTCAGATAGTAAATAAAAAAAAAAATAATTACGTTTTTTAATGCAAAATGTAGAGACTTTAGGTGAAAAAAATCGGCGGATACAATTTACGCTACAATATTCAACTCAATTTGCAGTTACAAGGTTGTTATGTGCATGCGATACCAAATTTTTTTTTCAAATTTACAATATCCTCGGTGCATTGATGATATTTGCATTAGCAATAATTTATTATTGTAAATGCGCATTTATTTTTTATATATAGAAAATTTATTATCGTTTCGAGACTGCTGACACGTATTTACTGTTGCGACATTACATGCTGAAAAAACAAAAAGAGGAAAATTTGTATATTAATAAAAAACATAATTATCTGATTATTAATATATTCTTGATTATGACTGAAATTATTTATATTTCGAATATCTGTACAATGTTCTTTAACATTTACTATATTCCATGTAACTATAAATTTTGAAGAGATGCCCCCGGTGGCCGAGTGACAATCGCTTGTAAACCGAAATAAATACCGAAGGGGTGTGGGTTTAAATCCCATACATTCCGCAAATTATAATAAGGGAAGATTTGGCTGAATAATCAAAAATATTCAGCTACCACAGTGGTGATATAGCTAAAAATAATTGAACATTAGTATAACATTGACACAAAAATATTACTTTAATATATGCAAATAATTAGTACATAACCTTACAAAAAAATAAAACAAATAATAATAAAATATATAATATAGAATTTAAATAAAATATAAAATATATAACTTCAAATATATAATATAGCATATAACATTAGACAACTGTCAGTGAAAAAAAAACTCACCGCTGACAGTACATCATAACCCAACAAACCATGAGCTCAAAACACAATGAAACCATGGGACAATGACGGTGTCATGCTTCAAAGACGGAAAGTAAAGGGAATTCACAACGCAGATAGCTTCGGTAGACTAATCACCTTCCATAGTGAATTTCAACCGATTAACAAACAAAATAAACAGAAACAGAGCCACGGATATCTGATCTGGCACAACCCCACAGTTGAATGTCATATAGTCATATTGGTTTAATGACTTGGCTATAAATCAATTTTTTATTATCAATTGCCAAATTTATTTATTTTCTAATTCTATGTGTTTCTTCTTTATATGCTCTTTCAACCTTAGCTTGACATCTAAAGTCATTTCTAGGTATTTTGCTGAGTTATGAATCGCTACGTTCGTTTCATTTAAGTTAATTTGTGGTGGATTCATTATTTTCCGATTGATGAAGTTTATGTGAACCGATTTTACTTTATTCAACTTCATTTTCCAATCTCTAGTCCACTGGCTTATTTTATTACTTGCCTCCTGTAATTTTTTTCTCGAGTCGTCAATGCTCGCTCCTACTGCCAATATTGAAGTATCGTCAGCAAAAGTGGCTACCGTAGCATTTTGTATTTGTGGCGAATCACTTGTGTAAAGCAGGTACAACATTGGGCTCAATATACTGCTTCGAGGCACACCTGCTTTGATTTCTCTTTCTCAGCGTCTTGTTTAATTCTAAATAATCTCTCAGCTATGTAATATTCCAAAATTACTACAAATGGCGATGGTAACATATGTCTTAACTTAAGTATAAGGCCTTTGTGCCATACCTTGTCGAATGCCTGTACTACGTCTAAAAATATAAAAAAGCAGATTTCCTCATTTTCCAAGCTTTTTTTTTTATAATATTCCTTATTCTATGGACCCGGTCTATTTTTTAATAGTTTCTTCTAAAACCATATTGATGGTTTGGTATTAGGACCCTATTTTCTATTATTTGCCTCAATCTCCTTACTAGCAGCTTCTCACAAAGCTTAGATATCATTGGTAACAGAGAAATGGGCCTGTAAAACTTTTTTCCGGGCTTGAACACCATAACTTTTCAAGCACATACCCAAAATCCATAGCTGCACTCATGATTTTCGTCAAATGTTCCAATACCTCGTCTGGTAGCTCTCTCAGTCCTTCAAGATCAAAACCTGGCGATTTTTTCAACTTAAGGGATCTTATCTCTTCCGCAATTTTTAATTGAGTAAGTGGAATTATGAT
The DNA here is from genome assembly GCF_029603195.1 of Condylostylus longicornis. Lineage (NCBI taxonomy): Eukaryota > Metazoa > Arthropoda > Insecta > Diptera > Dolichopodidae > Condylostylus > Condylostylus longicornis. The sequence continues at coordinate 795,301 of NW_026577985.1, forward strand.
GCCTGCTTCATTTGCGATAGATTCTACCAAACTTACATCTGATTCCATTTGGTGTGAATATTCTTTCTAAGTGATCAGCAAACAATTCGGCTTTCTCTATATTGCTCCTCGCCCAACTGCCATTTGCTTTCATCAGTGGCGGAGCGTGCTTAATCGGTCTCTTTTTGCTCTTTTCCGCCTTCCATAAGGAATAATTTGTTTCTTTCGTAGCTGACAAGCTCTTTATATAATTTTCGTATGTTGCCGACTTAAGTTCTTGGATTTTTCTTTTAATCCAAGAACTACTTTTAATCCTGGGAAAGTCTGTTTAAAACAGTTTTACCATCAGGGTGACGCGAACGTCGTCTTGTCCTTCTCTTTTCACCTTAGTTTATCAGTTATTTCTTTCGGATAGCTATTTTCTGTCGGTTTGTACTTTGACATTTTTGTATTGTTCCATGCAGCTTTTTGTATGATTTTAATAAATCCTTCTAACTCAAGATCTAATTGTTCTCTTGATTGTATATTAATATTTACGTCAATATTGTTTATTATTTCGTATTTAAAGCTCGCCCAATCTGTAGTGCTATTTGTCAAACTAGGTTTAAATAATGTTTTAGTTATTTTTTCACTTAGTTTTAATATGACAGCAGGGTGATCTAAATTAAAATCATAATTATCTTCAAGGCTTAGAAAGTTTTCTGATATTTTTTTGGTTATGAAAAAGTCAATAACATCAGGAATCTTGTAAGTGTCAGCAGGCCAAAGGAGTGCCAACTAGGAGTCAAGCTCTCTTCTTTCTTTAGAAGATTCTTTCTCTTAGAAGAGAGCTTGACTCCTTTTTCTTAGCTCTCTTCCTCTAGTTGTGGTATGTTTGGCATTACAGTCACCTTCTTTTAGATATCTGTGTCCATGTTTGAACAGGAGATCTTTAAAAGTATTTTTCTTAATGCTGCAATTTGGTGGACAGTATACAGCACTAACACTAAAGTCCTGTTTAGTCGATTTTATTTTAATCGAAATAAGCTGAATTTCAACTGTTATTACCTTGAATTTTTTATTATGTTCTCTACTTTCTTTTTTTAGTGTTGCACTACCTCCTCTTGACTGACTGGTAGAAAGCAAAAAAATGAGAATACAAAGGCCGAATTTGTATCAAAAATTGACGAGAAAATAAGGAGCCAGATAAATTCGAGTAAAGAAGATATACAAAGCATATTCAGACAAGTAGTAGAAGTGGTCTTAGGCGCTACCAGAAAAGAAAGAAAGGAATGGATCTCAGACACGTCATGGATAGAAGTTAGAGAAAGAAGAGAATTAAGAACAAGGCTCTTGGCGTCGAATAGTGTGGAGCTGATGATCCAATATAAAGAGAAAGCCAAAGAAGTAAAGAAAGCAGCAAGAAAAGATAAGAGAAACTGTTACAAGAAAATCGCCATAGAAGCACAAAAATCAGTGGAAGTAAGTAATATGCGCGCACTATATAACAACATACGAACGCTGTCAAATAAATCCAAGAATTATAACCAACCAACCAAGAACAGAGAGGGCCATTCATTGTCGTCCACACAGGAGCAGCTACTAAGATGACAGGAGCATTTCGAAGAAATAAACAGCCTCGAACAACAAATGCGAGAACAACATCAAGAAATCAATAATAGTAATGCAGTCGTAACATCAGAATAGACGTGAGTTCGAAATAATGTAGCCAATAATAAATAAGATAATAAAACTGAGAGCCGGAGTCAAGGTATGCCCCCTATCCCCACTCCTGTTCAACGTAGTACTGGACGAGGTTATAAGACGAGCAACAGTTACTGCCAGAGGGATAAAGTGGATGCTCATAAGTTGATCAGAAAGTCTAGAATATGAAGATGACATAGCTCTACTTGCCCCCACGCACCATGATATGCTAGAAAAGATATCAGACCTAGAACAAAGTGCCTCAAGAGTCGGTTTCTGGATAAACACACACAAAACAAAAAGCATGAGAATTAACGCCAGAAGCAATGCCCCCTAAATGTAAGAAACACAGAAATAGAAGATGTCTCGGAGTTCTGCTACCTTGGTAGTATAATTACTGCAGATGGAGATGCTGAAAGTGACATGGAGAATAGAATTACACTAGCAAAAATGGCTTGTCTGTAAACAACACCACATAGCTGGGAGTACAAAAATCAGAATATTCAACTGATACGTAATATTAGCGCTTCTATATGGAAGTGAGACCTGGCTAATAAAGAAATACTGCACAAACAAAATACAGGTCTTCATAAATAAATGCTTTTGATCAAACTGCAGAATATTCTGGCCGCGAAAAATCAAGAACTCGGTTCTTCTCGGGATTTAACGGGACAGGAACTCATAGATCTTCAAATCAAGAGGACGAAGTGGAAATGGATTATTCACGCGCTGAGAAGGGCAGAAAACAATATTAAGCGAAGGCTTTTAGAGTAAAAGTTGGCACGAAAAGTTGGCACACTAAAAGAAACATGGCAAAGTTCAATAAATAAAGAAATCGAGGAAAAAGACAAATCATGGCCTGAAATAAAACTTCGAGCTCGCAACAGGGTCAGGTGGAGGAGCTTTGTAGATGCCCTATGCTGTCAAAGGGAGTAGAAATGGAAAAAAAAACATAAATTTTGAAAATAGAAACTGTCCATTCGTCTGTCCGTGAACCCTCACAAAACTTTTACACCCTTGAAGATAAAAAGGACCCTTCCCTCTAAAAGCCTTGTTCTACAGCAGTGGTTGCCTCTTTTATCACGGCATACCATATTTGAACTTTAAACAAACAAAATCACCGTCAAAATTTATCTTTATCTGAAATCTGTTTTTTCTAAATTTTCAATATCACTTTTCTTCTAACTGCAAGGCTTAGGAGTCTAATGTATAGGAGTAAATAATTAATTTAGTTATCAGAAAATTTTTTCCAATTATACCCTCTCAAGTTTTCTTCTTTCGAAATTTGTAAAACTCGAATTTTCGGTATCTTGTATTTCCGAAACTGTAAGTTTTATGAAATTTCTATTACTGCAGAAAACTAACGGTTAATGCAATGCCATTAAAAAGTTAAATTATTTTTCGTAACTCACACAACTAAACTTTAAATTCGAGCATTATACAAACCTCTTTGAATTTTTTTTGTTGTTCAGAGATTGAATATATTGCTCATTTTTAAGGTTTGACATTTTCGAAATTTATTCGTACGAACCACTGGTTTCATTCGACTTTATTATCCTTTAAATGGAAGCATGTAATACTTACTACGTCATTATTACTATATAAATTGCTTATTAGCATATTACTAATTGAACACTATAAATGATTAAAAATAGGACGTTGAGTCTACTATGCAGTCAAGGCTATCATATATATACCGGCATGTTTGAGTGCATCAAAGGCGCCCGTTTTCGGTAACTATGACTTCGAAGAAAAAAACACTAATTCTTTTTGACTATTAAATCGATTTTCTTGTACTAATACACATATACTTTGAAAAATAAAATAATTTACGAAACAGCAATACATTGTATGCTGCAGCAGCTTGAAAAGTTAGCAAATAAAAAAACCTACCACAAGTCCCCGTATCGCAGGTGAAATCCTTAATTATAAAGAAACTCTATAATAAATAATATATAATGCTTTAATATATTAGTTATTCTTTTTTACGAAAGAAATTAATTAACTTATCTTTCTAGTTATTCAACTTTAAAAAAAAACTTTTATTTTTTCACCTTGGAAAGTTCACACAAAGGTATTTTTGTACTCTCCGTTGAGCATGGGTTGATTGGGATTCACTGTGTCAAAATTATGTGCATAAATATACTATTTCATGAAGAAAGGAAAATTAAAAATTACATTAGTGATAAGTCGTTAAAATGTAAAAAATTGCATTCATATACCAAAAGTAATCAATCAATAAGGAATAATTTGACATATACATGAACTTGATTTCTAGAAAGTTCTTGGAGTTCTGTATGTCCGTAACTGCGGTATATCGAGTACTTCTGGGAGATTATGACCAGAAGCGATTTGAGAAGATTATAGAGTTGCGCAAGAATTAGGTGAGAATCCTCACCGGCATCTTTATGGGACATTGCAAGATTACGGGTCACTTAGACAGCGAGGGCACTGGAGGAGATCTCAGGGCACCTTGTAGGAGATTATGTCCAACACCTAGTTTGGGTGCACAATAGATTGTACGCCGGTCGTGGTGCATTGTTAATACTTATCTCGTATTCAGTTAAATTAATTAGTCAATTTACTTTCTAATTTTGTTACTCAATAACAACCAATATAACCTGCCCAGTCCGTACACCACAGATTCTGAAGCTGCTAATTACTAAACATCTAAAACTGTATTGATTAATGGTTGTTTATAGATTAGAATATAGAAGCTAGCGTATAGCGTTTCATGTGGTTGCGAGAATGTACTTATATACATGTATTGCAAGTATTATGTCTGTAACTTTGAAATTGTATAAATTAATAAATAATGAGAGAAAACTTAAAATAAGAAAAGTTCTTAAAACAATTACAAAAAAGTACATAATTAAACAAACACTTAGTTCGTTTAAGGTCTTATATCTTTTGAGTAATTTACTTTAGAACCTCGCTTTGAATTATGTTGCATAAACTAAATAAATTAACTAAAGATACAATATAATAAAATTTCAGATTAAAATTGAAACTGATAAAAACCCAAATCACGAATCAAAAATATAAATTTAAATTAAAAAAATTGTGCAACCCAAAAAAAGTTTCTATTTTGATTGTACAATTTGGTTAAATATCAATTTAAATTTTGCGACATTATTTAAAATTGCAGTTTATAATGAAATGATTACGCAAGTTTCCAAATGTAAAATGTTGTCCGTCAGATCTTAAAATATTTTTACACTTTGAAAACAATCTTTCAATATCAGTTGAAATCACTGGTGCGAATATAAATGCTATGATTTAAGCATTTCTGTATAAATTTTGAGAAAATTCTGTTTTCCCAGCAATAACATTTGCAACATTTTTTAAAATATTGAAATCACTAATTTTTTAATAACATCGGAGATTTGTGCAACCCATTACTATTTGTGTGATTACATGTGACCCATTTACGTTGTTTATTTTTTCAACAGCATCTTCAATGATCTCTATCTGAGCATGAAGAGATAACGCAGAAGTTTACGAAAACTGAAATTTGGGTATAGAAATACAAAATCATTTAATAATTTATTGAAAAACGTGTTTTTTGCTGTTGCAACGGCAGCAGAATCTTTTTCTTGTAAGTTGCGTGTTGGGGTGGAAGTGGTAAAGGTTGGGGTGGAAGTGGTAAATGGGTTCAGTTTCTTTCAGAATTTGTACTCATAATTACAAATATTAAAAAAGGTTACGAAAGGTGTTAAAGCCCAAAAAAGGTTAAAAGGTCAAAAAAGATTTTTCTAAATCGATGCCAAATAAAACTAAATTTCATGAAACGCATTTGTATATTGGTAAATATGTCTTAATAAACACTACTAAAAATAGGGAAAAACTTAAAAAATCCGTCCTCTATAAAACAATGTAGATTAAATAACAATAATAGATTATTAAATCTTAATAATTTTCTTAAAAAGGTGTTCACTTTTTAGTACTTTTCCAAAAATTTTTTGAAAAAAAGTACTTATTAGTTTCACTCTGTACGTCCGTCCGTCCGTGAACACTTTTTAGTTTACAAAACTTCTACATCCTTAAAGATAGAAAGCTGAAATTTAGTACATAGATCTTTACTAGAAACTTATTTCCGTAGAACAAAATTTTTACCTATCTCCCCCCGCTTTAAAAGTTATACCCTGCCAAACCCTAAAAACGGCCCTTTTTAAATATTTGTTGCAATGAAACCATAAGCATTTTTGAAATTTTGCAAACGCAGAAAGGCAGCGGCTTGCTTCCCCTAGCGCGGTATACTATAGCTAAACTTTAGGAAAACAAAATGGCCGTTCAAATTTATCGTTATCTAAAGTCCTTTTTTTCAAATTTTTGATGTCGTTTTTCTTCTAGACCCCAGCGTGTATAAGTTTGAAATTTAAGGGGTTTTTAGACAATAATAAAGAGTTTAGTTCGTTAGAAGAAAATTTTTTTCCATCTCCACCCCCTCTCTTGAAATCTATCGCCTCTTGAAATTTGTAAAATTTGAATTTTTGACACCTTATATTTCCGCAACCGCAAGATTTTCAAATTTCTATGAACGCAAAAAGCTAACGGTAAATTCCATGACATTATAAAATATAATTATTTTTCTTAACTCACACAATTAAACCTTAAAATCAAGCATTCTGTTAACCCCTCTTTACATTAATTTTTGCTTTATTTCGAAGACTGCATAAATCGTTCATCCTAAATATATGCAATCCTAGAAATAGTTTCGTTTATGAATGAAAATAATTTTAATAGTGTAATAAGTATAGATAGACTGTATTTAAAAGCAGAATTTTCACTTGTTGAAGGGAAAAGTGCTACAATACAAACCATTGGTTTGACCCAACTTTATTGTTATAACTCACACTTCCAGAAATGAATTTATATACAGTATTTGTACCACTAAAAGCAAATTATAATTACCCCTACTTGCAGGATGTAGTACCATTTTGTAAAAGGCGGTCATAAAGTATCTTGGGAGAGGGTGAGGGTGGAGAGTGGGTGGAATTCTTGATTTTCTGGAACCGTAGAGGCAAAACCCTATCTAATGCCTTTTCTCCCATGTCTCTAGCCCTTGCAGAAGTATCCGAAATTTTTGACACCTGAGAAATAGCTATATATATAATACACATACATATATAAAAATTGATTTATAGAAAAACAAAGATAACTTATACATTTAGGGATCTGGTGGTTTACAACATAAGAAATTTAAAATACTTGAGTATCTTTGGAGTATCAATGAAATTTTCATTAAATAATTTCATTCTAATATCAGGATAAAATTATAATCAACAAACATTTATTATAATATCTTTTGTAAAAGTTCATTAAACCCGATTTATAATGAAACTATATTTTGATGTGCAAAGGTGTACAACAAAGTGATTATTCATTGTGCTAAAGCATGTATTATTTTTCAAATTTTATCAAGCATTCCTGTGGGAGTGATATTATTTAATGTTTAGAAAATTAATGAAACCAAATATGCAGCATTTAATATTTTTACATTTAACATTTTTTTAGGTATCTCATTAATATTAAGAGATGATTTGCTTGGATTTTACTGAAAAATATATTTATTTTAACTCTCGAAACGAAAGGCAATGGTAAATTTTTAAAAATTTTGTTAACATCATTATGGTGCTTAATTTGCAATTTTAATTGCTATTGATATTTATCGACCATTGCATTATACGCAATAAAGGAGGTTATGTGGTGGCCCCAAATTTAGGATGGTGGCTCTAAATTTTGAGTTTTCCAAATTTCTGTTGTTACCAAAACCAACTGGCGAACAGTTAGAATTGTAGCAAGCGAAACTCTACTAAAAATTAAAATTTACTTTTTTCTAGTTATCTTCCTTAAAATTGAAAAAAAGTGTTTAAAAAGCATTTTTTGTAACACTTTCGATAAACTAGAGAATAGACATTTTAGTCAGTTATGTGCTGATTACACCAGAAAATTTTTAAAATTACTTACCTTAACATATAATTTAACGTTATTTCGCTCATTCTAAAAATTACTTATTCGTTTTGTGTTTAAAATTAAATTGTCATAACAAAAAAATGTTTACTTAAAATTTTTAACAATTTTAACTAATGTGTCCCAATTTATGTCAAACGTATTCTAATACCTTTTAAGCTATATTTTTTAATATATTTCAAATTTCAGATGCTTATCATAGTACTTTGAAAGAATTTAAATAGCATATGTTAATATAAAATTATATAATAGATTTAGATGCTGAACATTCATATAGATAAAGCCAATCATAAATGGTTCCACATTTCCATAATATATTATGTACATAAATTAGATTATGTGACAAATACATGCCTAACTATAATACTGTTAAAAACAAGTATAGTTATTTTTTATAGTTGTCATATGCATTCGAGAAAGGCGTTTAATTATGCTCTAATTTACAACAAATGTGTAAAAAATTTTATTTATAAATCAGAAAGTAATATTTCATTTATCATATGTAATTCATGATGTACAATTGTATATTATATTATTTTGATTACGCATAATTTTACATATTTTTAAGATCCTATTAATTGCCATATAGCACAGAAACAAACTTTAACTGAATATACTTTTGTAGTACTTAAGTAACCTAAAATTAATATAATTTACTATACAAAATAAAATACAAACATAATTCTGCATAATAACATAAAACAAAAACTTTTCTATAATGCCTTTAAAATTCTATTTGGTTTAAATTATAAAATTTTAGCAAAATTCACTATACTAATAATATTTCAGAAGCACAACTTATGCAATAAACGACTTGAATATTATACTTGTATAACATATGAAATATCACTGCTTTTTTTGTGTTTATACATATCCTTAAATTTATTTAAAATTCACTTCATTTTCGTATATATAGTTTAAAGTATATTATGTCTTAATTAAAGAAAACAATTCTCCTTGTAAATTAAATAGCATCTAAAATAAATTTCTTAACAATTTGCAAAAAATCTAAAATTTCTCTATTCATTTTTGTTAAATCTGTGAAAGTTTATTTCATTATACCAAATGAGATTTAAATTAAAACTTTAAGAATTTAAAATATAATTGAAAATATTATTAAAATCTTGATATTTTTTCCCATAAATTTAATTAATAAAGCCATTAAGTAATTAAATTTCTCGGGTCATCAATCTCTTAGAGTATTGAAATATTATTTTATGCATTTTATTAAATATTATTTTTAAGCATATTATAAATTTATGAGTTAATATACGAGTATTAACAGTATATTAATTCTTATATTTATAATATTGATTATTTAGGAATATAATAAAATTGAAGCGTGTTTGAATTTTCCTTATGAAAATTGAGCGTGGTTTGAGTAAAATTTAATTTACTCAATAATATATAATTTAATATAAAATTTTTATAATAATATATAAGTGTTATTTAAGGATAAACAAAACTTTAAGTGCAAAAAATTATTATGGAATATTCAAAAATCCCTAACTTTATCAAATTTAACAAAGCCAATGGTGCTTCAATTATGAAAGTTTCGAGCTATAAACTTTGTGGGGCAATAATTTTTAGAAGAGTAGAAGGAGTTAGGTAAAAATTTTCTTCCACGCAAAAAACTTTCTAATGAACATATAACACACGTACATATAAAATTTCATCTTCAGATCTTCAAGGGTGTAGAAGTTTTGCAAACATGTCCACAGGCGGATGGAAGTACTGAGTAAAACTAATAAGCACTTTTTTTCGAAAAGTGCTAGAAAAACACATTTTCTATTGACAATCGAAATTTTCAAAAAGTACCAACATAAAAAAATATTCTCTAAATAATCCGGATACATTCTACAAAAAAATTTGTTATATTCTATAAAAATCTAGTGTGATCAGCACATAACCGACCGCAATGTGTATTGTCTAGTTAAGTGAAAGTATTACAGAATATTATAAAAATGCCTTCTAAACACTACTTTCTAATATTTAGGACGTTACTAAGCCTGTGGAAAGCCTACCTAGAAAGATATAAATAAATTCTCTGAAATGCTAAATATAAATAAATTCTCTTTTCGGTTACAACCAGAACTCAAATATTAAATTTTAAGAAATTCCATCAATTAGTTCCATAGATGTAATAAAAAATGTATATTCGGCCCCTAGTTCGGTTTCCAAGCCCTGAATCTTCCAAAAAATTTATATGTTCATAATTGTCTTAACGTTCCAAATTTAAATATTAAATCTCAAGGAAATTAGTTGATATATATTTATATGGGCAAAAATCTAAAATTGGCCTGGAAAAAAGCGTATCCAAAAGTTTATCAATACATGACATAGCCAATACACAAAGACAGAAAGACCGAAAGGTTACAATTCCCTAGTATGGATAGTTTATTTACAATTCCCTAGTATGGAGAAGTGCATTCCACCGAAAATCGATATGCAAAATTTGTTACCATCACACAACCTCCCTTATTGTATACAATGCGGTCGGCAATTTAATAATAACTTATTAATGTTAACCTCTTTTGAATATCAACCTTACCTTTACAAAGTAACCAGCAAGTGATTGGTAAGAGGTGTAGCCAAAAATTATTTAAATCAACTGCTAATGATTTAAATGAAATTTTTGAAAAATTCCGGTCTTTCTTATAAATTTTGGAAAAATGTACATATCCTCTCAAGCTTTTCAACAACTAATTTTTCAAATTAATAAAAGATTTTGATTTCTTTCCTTTTTTTTGTCTATAACTTGAATAATGTATAGAAAAAAAAACTTACCAAAAACGTATATAAATATAATGTATAGAAAAAAACGTACCAAATATATAAAATATATCGGAATATTTAGAGATTAAGATTTGTGTAACGTACAAATAATAAAAAAATTAATTAACTTCTCCAGATTTCAAATTAATATTTTTTAAAGTTCAAATACCTAGTTCTGCTTTTCTCAAGCATTATATTTTCAAAACTGAATTTGACTATTTCAAGAAGTTTAGAAAACTTGTATTCATACTTTTCGTAAAAGTATAAGCTTTGTAAGTTTGCACTCGCCCTCAATATTTTGAAGTCTATGCCAGTTTATATGTACATGCCTATAATTTTTACGAGTATTGTATTTGTGTATGAGTATGTACATATATGTATATTCATCCATTGACATATAATTATAATTATTGTAAATAAATTTATGCAGATTAACAATTTAACCCTTAAAAACGAATTGCCATAAAACTCCCTCCACAGTATTTTATTGTATTATAAATTCTTAATATGGAACCTCCAGAACTCTTAATTCTAGGCAATACGGAGAGTTTTCAAATCACTTTGATAGCAAGTGACTTCTGTAAAATAAAAGTAGTAGTAGACAAAGTCAAAGAATTTAAGGAAATTTTCGATTTGCAGACACATACATTGTGAGCATTCACTAATCAGGTGTTCCCGTCCAATTTTCCCCATATTTGTATTCAATTCGCAATATTTTTACTGACCGTATTGTGTATACAATAGGTAGGTTATGTGATGACAACAAATTTTGCATATCGAATTTTCAGTGGGAATGCACTTCTCCATAGTAGGAAAGTGTAAGTAAACTATTTTTAGCAACGATTTTGATGAAATTTTATATATAAGTTTGTTTCGACCATGACACGGCTTGATCAATTTTTGGGATATATCAGGCCTTGGAAACTGCACTTTTTAGCGGGTCCAATTTTTAGGACATTAGTAAGCTTATAGTTAACATACTTAGAAAAATGTAAATTTGGCTCTTAGTAGAGTTTCGCTTTGTGCTACCCGAATTCCCTGAAATGCTCGCCAGTTAATTTCGGTAACAACCAGAACTCAAAAATCAAATTTTAAGAAATTCCATCAATTTGTTCTGTGGATATGGTGAAAAATGTAAAATCGGCCCGCAAATCAGTTCTCGAGCCCTGATCTTTCCAAAAAAGTTATATGTTCATTGCTTTAATATGAGGAATTCATATATTAAATTTCAATGAAATCGGTTGATTATTTCTCTTTATATACACAAAAGTGTATGTTTGGCCCGTAGTAAACGTCTAGTTGCCGATGCCTGATCTTTCCAAAAAATTTACATGTTCATTGTTTTAATACGAGGAGTTCATATATTAAATTTCAATGAAATCGGTTGATTATTTCTCTTTATATACACAAAAATGTATATTTGGCCCGTAGTAAACGTCTAGTTGCCGATGCCTGATTTCTTCCAAAACATACGAATTTTTGCGGACGGTCGAGCTGAGCTTATATATAAAATTTCAAGTAAATCGGTTGAATATTTTCTTCAAAATGTTCAAAAATGTAAAACAGGCCCGCTAAAAAGTGCAGTTCCCGAGGCCTGATACATACTAAAAGTTGATCGATCCGTGCCATGGTGGAAACAAACTTACATATAAAATTTCATCAAAATCGGTTCAGCCGAACTTGAGATACACGCGTGCACACACAGACCGACAGACCGACAGACCGACAGGTTACTAAAAATAGTTTATTTACACTTCCCTACTATGGAGAAGTACGTTCCCACCGAAAACTCGATATGCAAAATTTGTTGCCATCACATAACCTACCTATTGTTTACACAATACGGTCGGTAAAAATTATAAAAGCAAGTTATTGGAAATTTCTTGCTCTAATTACGGTCAAAAATGTTTACATGTACTGAAGTGATTTTTCTCTATATGATGTTCACATTGATACTACTTTTATTGTAAAGTTACGTATTGTGTTTTATTTTTAATTTGTTGTTCTGAACTGTTAATTGTAATCGAAGAGAAGGCAAGAGAAAAGTCTTATTCTGCCCAGTTTGTTTTGTTTAATGCATTTAATTTCATTCAGGCATTTTTCCGTTGCTTGTTTTCTTATACAATTATTGTTCCATTAGTACACAAACATGTTAAAGGATAAAAAATGAGTTAAGAGGTAAAAACTTTAGTTTCATGCTTAGAAAAAAAAATTCATATAAGATACTTTTCATTATACTACGAAAAAAATGAAAATAATTTAGAATTCAATAAAGGGTCAATCAATAGTATAAGACTATTTTATTTAAGGAAGTCAAATTTTGTAAATGAGTATTATGCCATTGGGTAATTTTTAGCAATTTTCCAAAAAAAAATTGAAAAAATGTGCTTATTAGTTTGACTCCGTCCGTTCTTCCGTCCGTCTGTCCATGCGTCTATTTTCAAAACTTCTACATCCTTGAAGATAGGAAGCTAAAATTATATGTACATAGATCTTTACTAAAAACTTTCCGTAGAACAAAATTTTAACCTATCTCTCCCCATCTAAAAATTATACCACCTTAAAACCCTAAAAATGGTATATTTTAACCACATATTGCAGTGAAACCATAAACATTTTTCAAATTTTGTAAAAGCAGAAAAATAGTAGCTGACTTCTGCTATTGTGGCATACCATTTTTGAACTTTAAAAAAATAAAATGGTCGTTGAAAGTTACCATTATCTAAGCCCCGTTTTTTTCAAATTTTTGATACCGTTTTTCTTGTACACCGTATGTTACAGGAGTCTGAAATTAGCAGCTCCTAGATATTCCACCCCCTCTCAAGTTAACAGCTTTCGAAATTTGTAAAATTAAATATTTGGCATGCTTTATTTCCGAAAACACAAGCTTTTTAAAATTTGTATAAACTCTGAAAGCTAACGGTAAATTCCATGCCATTAGAAAACATAGTTATTTTTCTTAACTCACACAATTAATCCTTAAAATCGAGCATTATGTTAACCCTTCTTTAAATTTATTTTTGTTTTATTTCAAAGACTGCATAAATCGTCCATCCTAAATATATGCCATCCTAGAAATAGTTTCGTATATGAATGAAAATAATTTTAGTAGTGTGGTAGGTATACATAGACTGTATTTAAAAGCAGTTTTTCACTTGTTGAAAGGAGGAGTGCTATACAATACAAAACATTGGTTTGACCCAACTTTATTTAAATCAGTAGTAAAAATATACATAAAAATTTAAATTTTATCCAAATCAGTACTGATCTTTTACTAAACCAGTACGAAACGAGACCTTCCTGAAATGGAATCAAATGTTGCTCATATTTAAAAGTATGTGTAAAACAATGTTAAATTTCGTGTATATAATTTTAAGTTATTTCTAGCTAGAGTAGAAGTTCCCCGGCGGGTGAGGGTGCCAAATACCCGCAGTAGGAATGCTTGTGGTAAGAGTTTACTAAAATCCAGTACAAATCCAGAGGCGTTTAACCCAGATTGGAGGACTGTCTGCTCTGCGAGTGATCCCTGAGGGATGGCAGAAATTAGGCGAGGTATTTATTGCCAAATGCTAGAAGAAGTAAACTCCGAAATAAAACAAAATCAATGCAATGAACAAAACAAAAAGATTTTACACCATAAGTGATGCAGTAAATCTGGAAAATCCACACTCTTCTGAGGCTGGTCTCACGGATTCTGGGATAGACCATTTATTGCATCAAACTACTACTACCGACCCTGTTAATTAACAAAAAAAATAAATGAGTCTAAAGTGGAGTGGTATACCTACGAAAATAAAATGACAAGACCGAAAAAGGTGTTGGCTAGAGGCTTGCATCCTTCGTGCAAAACTGAACATATTGAAAATGAGCTAAAAGAGAAGGGCTTTAAAGTTATTGAAGTCGTTAATAGAAAGCAGAATAAAGAAAACAAGAACACTATGATCCGATTCCCTCTCTTCATGTTAATCTTTGAAAATTCGGAGGATATAAATAAAATTTAAAAAATTGATGTACTTCAGCACATGAAAACTAAAATGGAGTCACTAAGGAGAAATAATTTGATTCCTCAGTGCAGAAGGTGTCAGATATATGGGCACAAGCAGAGGTTTTGTCAGCGTCTGGCTCAATGTATCAAGTGTGCTGGTTCCAACTTGACGATAAATTATAGTAAGCCAAAAATTGAAGCTCCAAAGTGTGAGTATTCCTCTGAGGCAGATCCTGCGAAATACAGGGGTTGTATAGTTGGAATTACAAAAAAGGAAAAATAACCTTACAAAACAGAAACAAATAAAAATAATATGAAAAAATACTCCCTAAATTCCAAAAACCCCGAAAACAACTACATTAAGTAAATGAGTGGAGAGAATACAATATGCCCAAACAACGAGAAGTGAAACATATAACCGTACCAAATAATAAAGAGATTGACCACCTCAAAAACCTGTTGAAAGGAATATAAATATTATGCCAATGATGCAAAATGTGATTAAAACTATGAACGAAATCTCATTGAGATTGAACAGATTACAAGACAAGCATAATAATGTTTATGTATATCAAAAGAATAAGAAATAATGGACGAAGATAAAATAAGAACCGCGACGTGGAACGTAAATGGCTTTCTTAAGAAGCGTATATTAGAAATATTCCTAAAGACCCATGATATTGATATGTATATGTTTAGTAACGGAGACACATTTAAAACAGCAAACAGATATAAAAATAAATGGTTACATAAAATATAAAGCGGCGCGTCCTAATGATGAATCAAAAGATAGTTGCACTATTTTGATAAGGAAAAATATAAAACATAATGAAATAGGTAAAGTAGAAAGAGACGATAGTCAATTTGTTGCTGTACAAATAGAGTCTTATAAACAAAATTTCAATGTTGGTGCACTTTACAGTCCTCCTGGACGTGTTATAAAGAGTGGCTCTTTTAAAGATCTCTTGAATCTCCTTAAAGAAAGGTTTATTCTGGGAGTATCACTATTACGCCAAAAATATTGATTGGAGCTCTAGATTGACCTCAACAAGAGGTAGAGAGCTAAGAAAAGCAATTAAAGAGATTGGTTATCACTACCAATCCACTGGTAGACCAACATATTGACCAAGTGATACAAATAGGATACCAGATCTGCTAAACTTCTTTATTGTCAAAAAAATCTCGCCAAATTTCATTGGTTTAGAAGATAACTATGATTTGGATTCGGATCATTCTGCAGTTATATTAAACTTTACTGAGACAGTTACCAAAACAAAATAAGCTCATGTTGATTAGTAAATCCACTGACTGGGCTAGTTTTAAAGAAGAGATAGAGAATAAAATAAACTTAAGAATTAAAGTACGAATCAAAGATGATTTGGATTCTGAGGAAGAGAATTTTAACAGTCATACAAAGCGCTACCGGGAATAATACAAAGCAATATGAGTATAAATCCGTGGGTTTGACTTACTCAAGAGAAATACTGAATATGATAAGCGAAAAGATAAGAGCTAGACGGAGATGGTAAAACTCACGAAATCACATCAAAGAAGATTCATTTGATAATTACATTAACAATTTGTCAGCCCAACAAGAAAGTAATTACTCCTTATGGAGGGCAGCAAATAATATTAACAAGTAAAAACATTTCAGTCGGTATAAACCGATTGAATTATACCCTGCACTTTTCGTTATTGTATAGCAATTACTCGAATCTGTGAAACCATTCTATAGAAACTTCACGGATATGTCTGACCTATAATTGGACACACAACTGCCAAGTTTCGTGAATCTGACTTTATTATTTTTCCAAATATTTAGAATAAGCATTGGACATGTATGAAACCTCTTTAGCTTGTCACGAAACTGAAAAATTTATATAATATTTAATAATTCGACACAATCTAAAATCAATATCGACACAAAATGGTAAGTTAGGAGAATTTTAAAGAAAAATAAGAGAATAATATTCTCGGAAAACTATAAAAAGTTTGGAAATTTTGAATAATTATGTCATGTAAAATTAATATTCGCGCAGACATTTACTAAAATAAGAAATAATTCAAATAATTATACAAAAAAAAATTTATAAGTAACTATTTCTGTTTCACTCGAAAAAAATTTTAGAACAATTTCATAGTACGATTGAATGAAAACTTTCTTAACTTTTTCTAACATTTACAATTAAAACTAGATTTTCTTAAAATTTTTCTATAACAATTAACCTACATTAAAATTATTTTATGAATTATAAAGTGCCTCAAAGAATGCACTGTAATGCAAAGTAATAAAACAAGTAAAAACTTTTCAGTAGTTATTAACAGATTAAATTATTCACTGCACCTTTCATTGTTTTGTAGCAATTACTCGAAGCTGTGAAATTATTCTATAGAAACTTTACGTCTGACCCCATAATTCAATACACGATTGCAGGTTTCATGAATCTAACTTTATTTAAAATTAGTTTTCGGAGTTGTGTGGAGTTTATTAGTTTTCAGAGCTGTACTGTAATCAGTTCAGCCATTTCATTAAAATTATCCGAATATAAGTAGAATTCTAGAAACTTTAAGAAGTAGAACCCTTACAAAATTCGATAATAATATCTCTACTAATTTTTGAAATATTTAAAATAACCCCTTTGAGTTGTTTAGCAGCTACCTGAACTCATTGTCTGATTTGATCCAATTACAATAGCAACCGCTCTTAGCACAAAAGAAAAAACTTGTAAAAGTTTGGTGTCGATCGCATTATTCGTTTTTGAGTTATCGTGCCATCGGACGGACTGACTGTTGGTCATGGCTAAATCAACGCAGAATTTTACTCTGAACAAGAATGTATTATATATGTTAGATGTTCAAAACGCAGACGACTCCTTTAAGTGACTGCAAACTCCATACCAAAGCTAACATACCCTTCACGAAAGTGCAGGATATAAAAATAAATAAAATTAGTTTTCCTTACACATTCGCGTTTCTCATGTCTGTTTTAACACTTTTCCAAAAAAAAATCTGAAACTTGTGCTTATTAGTTTCACTCTGTCCGTCCGTATGTCCGCTTGTCTGTTTACAAAACTTCTACACCCTTGCAGATAGAAAGCTAAAATTTCATACGCACATAAATCTTTGCTAGAAACTTATTTCCGTAGAATTATATTAAAAAAAAAAAAATGACATATATAGGTACAAATTCAATAAATTTTGAACTAATGTTAGAACGATATAAAAAGTAAGTTTTCTTTAAAGAAAAAAAAAATTCCTTTTTTTTTCTTTTACAAAATAATTCTCCAAAAAAAATTATCAAAAGCCGATAGCTTTCTATAGTTAGTGCTTTATATCTAATAAAAAATTAGAACTTTATAATAATAATAAACAAATGAATAAATAAATAAATATTTCCGTAGAAAAAAATGTTTATCTATCTCCCCCTCTAGAAGTTAACGCCTCTCAAAGACCTAAAAATACCATTTTTTATAAGGCTTCTTTTATCGCGGCATAGCATAACTAAACATTAAAAAACAAAATGGCTGCTAAAATGAACAGTTATCTTAAGCCCGTTTTTATTCGAATTTTTGATATTGTTTTTCTTCTTAAACGAAGGTTTTAGGAGTCTGAAGTTTAGAAGCTTTCAGATATTGATATGTTAAATAGTTTATTTCACTAGGAGAATCTTTTTTTCACGTCCAAGCTTTCCTAAGTTTTCGTTTCTTGAAATTTGGAAAATTTGAATTTTTGGCATCTTATATTTCCGAAGCGAGATTTTCAAAATTTATATACATAAATGCAGAAAGGTAACGATCAGTGCCATGCCATCAAAAAATATAATTATTTTTCTTAACTCACGTAAATCGAGCATTATGTTAACGCCTTTTTGAATTTTTTTTTTTTTGGTTTATTTCAAAGATTGGTTGCATTACTCATCGTAAAAATAAGCAATTTTCAAAATATATTCGTATATGAATGAAAGTAATTGTAAGAGTGTAGTAGGCATATAGATTGTTTTCAAAAGCAGTATTTTCACTTGTTGAAGGGAAAAGTGCTACATTACAAACCATTGGTTTGGCCCAACTTTATTTCTATCGCTGCAATACTATATTTTTTTTTGTTTTACTCTTTAAATCTAGATCTCATAAAAGTGTTGATTTTACTGTTATTATAATTCACCAGAAGAGATATACCAATGAAGATGATGACTCTATGAAGCTGAGAGAAAGGAAGAAAAAATTTAAAATCATTTTCAAGTTATTCGTGACGCACAATAAAATAAAAAAAACTAGAAAAAAAAGAAAATCTTTAACAACAACCTAATTTTCAATAATTTGTTACTGGGGTGGCTGCTGGTGGTTCAAAATAATGCAGCTTCTGTTGCAATGACATCAATGCTCTGACATCAAAAAGAAACAAAAAGGAAAAAAAATTCTACATAGAAGGGTAACAAAAAATTGTAATCATTAAAATAAAAAAGGATTAAAACAAGTAAAAGCGTTTCAGTCAGTATAATATATACCCTGAATTATACCCTGCACCTTTCATTGTTGAAACTTTATGGAGGTTTGGCCAATATTTTGACACACCACGGCCAAGTTTGGCAAATTAATTTTTATTATTTTTCTGAATATTTAAAATTATATTAAAAAGTAGCTATCCGAATCTGTAAAGCAATTCCACGAAAACTTTGGGAATATATCTGATTATAATACGCGACTGCCAAGTTTCCTTAACCTGGAGCTTTGGAGTTAATATACCCTTCACGAACGTGCAGGGTATAAAAAGAGAAGGATATAATGATAAAGAAAAGATAAAAAAAACAAAAGTTTTAATTTCTTTTTAGTAAATATTGTTTTTTCTCGGTTGTTTATTTTTTTTTTAAGAAAAATTAAAACTTCTAATAAAAAAAGAAAATATTTTCATAATTTAATTACCGTTTTAATTTTTCTAGTAAATAATTGTTGTTATTGTTAATATAAAACATGTATATGTATGCTTAGTAAGAAATATATACATATGCATATGAACGAAGAGAAATAAAGTTGGGTCAAACAAATGGTTTGTATTGTAGCACTTTTCCCTTCAACAAGTGAAAAATCTGCTTTTAAATACAGTCTATATGTATCACACTATTAATATCGGATGCCACATATATGCAGTCTTTGAAATAACGCTAAAATTTCAAGCTTCTACAGGCTGGGGTTTAGAAGAAAAACGACATCAAAAATTTGGAAAAAAAGGACTTTACGATAACGGTAAATTTGAACGGTCATTTTATTTTTCTAAAGTTTAACTGTAGTATACCGCGCTAGGAGAAGCAAGCCCCCGCCTTTCTGCATTTGCAAAATTTCAAAAAAGCTTATGGTTTCATTGCAACAAATAGTTAAAAAAGGCCATTTTTAGGGTTTTGGGCAGATATAACTTATAGAGGGGGGGAGATAGGCAAAAATTTTGTTCTACGGAAATGAGTTTCTAATAAAGACCTATGTACGTATTAAATTTCAGCTTTCTATTTTCAAAGGTGTAGAAGTTTTTTAAATAGACACATGGACGGAAAGAGTGAAACTAATAAGCACTTTTTTCAAAATATTTTTGGAAAAGTGTTAAAAAGGAGGGAAAATGGTTTCAAAAAGAAATTGATATTTTTCTTAAAGTAAGTAAGAAAATTTGTAATTAAATAAATTAAAATGAAAAAAAACTCAGAAAGATGTAAAATTGAACGTGTGAATAAAAATGAAGTTAAAAAAATGCATCTTCCTTATAATTAATTAAAAAAGGAAATTAAAGAAAAATCACGGATTCTTTTGCTTATGTAATTATATTCGTTCACGGTTTTTTGCTTTGGTAATTAACAAAATAAAAATGCGAAAGAAAATGAATTTCTAGTGCCAGAAAGTAATTTTATTTAAATTACAACATTATAATACGAAATAATTATAAATAGTTGGTCCCATGTTCATCATTCTGAAATATTTGTACTGTAGTTATATAAATCGTATTTGTGTTTTTTAGTTCTTAGTTATTTCAGCTGCACGACGTGCAAACGAAAAACCGGTAGGTTAAATTTTCCAGAACAAAATTTGTACTTTAGTTGTAAAATAGTAGTATTTCATATTCAACGTATTTTGGTTGTCAGTTGGCATACTGCATTTAACAAGAAGTTAAATTTTTAATATTGCCGACTGCATAGTGAATATAGTCTGTTAGCCATATATAATTAAATAGTGTCAATAAATAGAAACTCCCTAGAGTTATTGACTATATTCTGATAATCGACGTAATGCCTTTTAATAATTACATAAAAAAAATCTGATGTGGTCAGCACATAACCGACGAATTTTTAATATTGCCGACAGCACAGTGAATATAGTCTGTTAGCCATATATAATTAAATAGTGTCAATAAATAGAAACTCCCTAGAGTTATTGACTATATTCTGATAATCGATGTAATGCCTTTTAATAATTACATAAAAAAAATCTGATGTGGTCAGCACATAACCGACCGCAATGTGTATTGTCTAGTTAATTAAGTGAAAGTGTTACAGAATATTATAAAAATGTCTGTTAAATACTTCTTTCCAATTTTTAGGATATTAGTAAGCTTATAGTTCACAAACCTAGAAATGTAAATTTGGCTCTTAATAGAGTTCCGCTTTGTGCTACCCGAATTCCCTGAAATGCTCGCCAGTTAATTTCGGTAACAACCAGAACTCAAATATCAAATTTCAAGAAATTCAATCAATTCGTTCCGTAGATATGGTGAAAAATGTAAAATTGGCCTGCAGATCAGTTTTCGAGCCCTAATCTTTCCAAAAAATTTATATGTTCATTGTATCAATACGAGGAATTTAAATATTAAATTTCAATGAAATCGGTTGATTATTTCTCTTTATATACATAAAAATGTATATTTGGCCCGTAGTAAACGTCCAGTTGCTGACGCCTGATTTCTTCCAAAACATAGGAGTTTTTGCGGACGGTCGAGCAAAGCTTGTATATGAAATCTGAAGTAAATCGGTTGAATATTTTCTTTGAAATGGTCAAAAATGTAAAACAGGCCCGCTAGAAATACTAAAATACATACTGATAGTAGCCTGATACATACTAAAAGTTGATCGATCCGTGCCATGGTCGAAATAAACTTACATATAAAATTTCATCAAAATCGGTTCAGCCGAACTTGAGATACACGCGTGCACATACAGACCGACAGACCGACAGGTTGCTAAAAATAGTTTACTTGCACTTCCCTACTATGAAGAAGTGCATTCCCATCGAAAACTCGATATGCAAAATTTGTTGCCAACCCTGACATTACTGTAACTTGTGCGTATTTAAGGTTATGGGTAATAAAATGTCTTTTTTAAATATACTACTGGAAATAATTTTATCATTTGTATTTCTTTAGCGCGATAAGAAATTCATTTCAAGCCCTTTTTCAGTAGTTTAAAATATCATAAGGATTTATAAACAAATTATACATATATGCTTATATAACTAAATGTTTTTCAAATGTACAGAGAATTTATGTATTAAGTATATACGTATATATGTGATATTTGAAAAATACAGATAATGAATATTGGAATCAGTCCGTCATTTCTGGTTAGTTAAATTTGTTAACTATTAGAGTAACACAATACAATCCAATTATAAAATATTTCGTCCCGTATTACACTTACTAAAAATACAAAAATGTATGCACGTATCAAAATGTTTCATATACAAAATTTGAAATGTACTTACATAAATATGTACATATTTTACGAATGGCTCATTCGTATTCAAATGCAAAAGTACAACACTAACATTTTTATTATATGTGCATATAAAGATAAAATGTTGAAAGTCACAGATTGGACATTGATTTCACAATTTATAATTTTTTTTGTTTCACTTGTTAAATTTTTTTTATTCTAATTTCGGTTTGAGCTTTTTTACCGGATTTTTAAGAATACGTCGAATAGAAAAAAAATATTTTCTAAGAGAAGTTGACAATTTTGCCATTCTCAAAAAATTAATTCCCAATTCAAAAATTTAATTAAGCGAGTAAAAATAGAGTTGAACTTGTCAACTCTGTGATACCCGTACGAATTTGTTATCCTATGTGCGAATAAATATACCATAACTGACTATGGGACAGACTATGACTTTAAGTTGCGTATCACCATATAAATTTATGCAAAAATCAGTACTGTGTTTTTCAAAATACTGTGTGCCCAACTACTATTGAAAATGTATGGCAGCTACCACGAAGAGCCTAGAAATTTTAACGAATTTTATCAAACACATTGGCCCTACTAATATATTCGTTTGTGTGAAATTTCAATACCATAGCTTTTATAGTTTCTGAGATATAGCCAAAACACTTTTGAAGTTACATGGCAAGTACCAGAAGGAACCGAGTAATTTCAACGACTTTTATCAGACACATTAGCCCTACAAATATATTCGTTTTTGTGAAATTTCATTACCATAGCTTTTATAGTTTCTGAGATATAGTTATAATAACTTTTGAAGTTGTATGGCAGGTACCAGAAGGAGCCAAGTAATTTCAACGACTTTTATGGAACACGTTGACCCTACTAATATATTCGTTTGTGTGCGATTTCAATATCACAACTTTTATAGTTTATGAGATATAGTCAAATAAATTTTGACTTTAGCTCAATTAGTTGAAATTAGCTCAATTAGTTTTTGAGTTATCGTTGGGACGGACGGACCAACAGACGGACAGCAAAGCTAAATCAACTCAGAATTCGACGCTGATCAAAAACATACACCCCTTCGAACATACGTGCGTTCTGGTATAAAAATTTTTAAAAAGCGAAATTTATTAACGGAATTTTTAAATTGTTCGTAGGGAACACCTTCGTAGTTTATAAAAAAATTTTTTGTTAATCATGTAGAAAACTAAAATATTATATAATTTTTATTCTATAACGTATACTTACTATGTGAAGTTTTAGAACCCTATAGTAAAATGAAACTGCATTCCAAAATCATTGCAACAGCGTGAGCCAGCATTAACAAATAATAATACAAAGAGTAAAAATATAACTTTGTAGATTTAAAGTTTTACACAAATTCGTTTTCTGAATTTCTAAGAATTTCTTTAAAATTTTTATTTTTATTTTTAAAATATTTTTTGGTAATGTAATTAGTGATATTATTATGGACCTAATAGATATAGAGATTTTATAACATTAACTCGTTTAAAAATACAATCTTAAAATCATAGATTCTTAATTCCACATCCCTACATTTCGAAAATTTCAGAAAAAAATTAAATAAATTTTAGAAACCCATAGAACTTTTAAGTTGATAGGATTTACAACTCCTTTATTTGAACGATAATAACCAATGCCCTTTTCTATATTATTCTTGCAATTTTTTATAACATAAATGTTAATAAGTAGATTTCGTATGTTTGTATTCAATTTAACTTTTTAATAGTCATGTAATATTTAAATATTAAAATATTGTATACCTATAGTAATATTTAAATAATAATAAATACACAATAACATAAAGAACATCATATTTGCTCAGAAAATGAGTTCATTTTTAAAAATTTTGCTAAAGATTCTTTTGTGTATGTTTGTCTAAACGTACGCATTAAATTAGAAAAATTGGAAAATTTTTTTGACCATTTCAAAAATAGAACAATAACACTTAACAGATAATTTCTTCTACGGGATTATCTACCTTGCCGTGGTGTAGGAGCTGATTAGGTTCAAGGAATCTCGGGATGTGTTCCCAGATGAGGCCTGAAACCAAAAGATAATAAAAACCTTCCCCCGCCCCTATCCCAACACCGTATCCTATCACTCCCGATTCCGCCTTGGCCGGGGGCCCAGAAAAATAGCCTAAGGTTGGAAGCAGAGATTTGTCAACTTATGGCCTGTATTGACGGCAGCTCTCTTGACGTATACAAAAAGGCGATAGCAGGAGTAGGGGAAGTTGGGCCCATAGCTAGACTTGCGGTCCTTGTAAAAAACCAAATCCCAAGCAGACCGTGTGCACTGATACCATCCTGGAGATGATCAGTTTGGGCAATCCCAACTTGCCAACACCCAACTGCGGCTGGCAAAGTTAGAGAGAAAAAGGGCGACTATTGGCTAATCCTTAATTACAGGTTTGCCATGCTGTTTTAAAGCGACAGCAGCTCAAAGATAAGATCGTGCATACTTATTGAAAGTAACTTAAATACTTTTCTTTTACCTTTTTACAGCAATGAAGACTTGACTGTAGTCAGTCTTGAAGCTGGTGGCAGTATCTCTTGGTGGGCGTCAGTATACCTACCCTTCAACTTTTAGGGGGTGCTTCAGCCCGAAATTTGAGGGACTTTGTGGAGAAGGCCCAGTTTCTCCGAATCGGCCTCATTATAGGGAGCGATGCCAATGCGCATCATGTGAATTGGGAAACCTCGGACACTGACATGAGAGGTGAGTCACTTTTAGAATTTATTTTGAGTACTAACCTCACGTTACGCAATAGAGGCTCAGGGTCCACTTTTATTACTAAAAACCGGCACTATAGGAGGCTATAGATAACTCTTGCCTTAAATATTCTTGCTGCTTTGGTCACGAAATTCTTTGGGCCATCCGCAGCATTTAGCCTTCAAAGTTGGCGGGTCCGGACGATATGGTTCAGTCTAACATCGCCATCGGCGATGTCTAACATGGTTTCTACTAAAAATATTATAAAAATCCTTGATACACTACATTGAAAGGCCTCTTAACTGCAGGGAATACACACTGGCTGCTTTCTTGGATATTGAAGGCGCTTTAAATAATGTCAAGTCGCGGTCGATCACACGAGCTCTGTCAGAGCTCTCAATTCGTGGCTCCCTTACCAACCCAGTAGGAAACATGCTACCAGGCAGATCAACCAGGGCCGGCTTTGGCGGGTCATGCATTGAACGCTCTGTTGGAAGGGGCACCCTACAAGGGAACTTGGTAATCAATTGGTTACTGGTACTCCTGGATGTCCGCCCGTCCGTCACATGCACGAAAACTCTAAAACGAATAATGCGATCGTCACCAAACTTTAACATGTTTTTTCTTTTCTGCTGAGAGCGGTTGCTATTGTAATTGGACCAAATCGAACGACGGGTTCCGGTAGCTGTCATACAACTCAAAGAGTTCATTTTAAACAATTAAAGAATTGATGAAGGTATAAATATGAAATTTTGTATACATGTGTCCAATTATATTTTACATATCTTATAATGGAGTGGCTGTACTGATTCGGGTTGCAACCGTAGCACTTAACAAGCTAGTTTAAAATCCTAAAAAAAATAATAAAGTTAGATTCATAAAACCTGGCAGTCTTGTGGCCAATTGTAGTTCATTCATACTTTCATTTCATTCAGAGAGATTTCAGTCGGCCAGTCTATTGGTATGTCGGTTTGTCGGTCTGTTTATCGCAAGTTCGGCTGAACCGATTTTGATGAATTTTGATGGACAGAGGGAAACTAACAAGCCCTTTTTTTCAAAAATTTTTTTGAAAAGTGCTAAAAATGAACAAAGCTCTAAGGATAATGATTTGATTACTGGAATAATTATTTTGACGTAAATTTAAGTAAACATTTTGGCATTGTATGTATGTTTGTCGTTTTTAGCACTTTTCCAAAAATTTTTTAAAAGAAAGTGCTTATTAGTTTCACTTTGTTCGTCCGTCTGTCAGTGGACATGTTTACAAAACTTCTACACCCTTGAAGATAAAAGGGAGAAATTTAATATTCATAATATAGATCTTTACTAGAAACTTGTTTCTGTAGAAAATAATTTTTATCTATCTCCCCCCCTTTAGAAGTTATACCAGCCCCCCCCCCCCCCCCCCCCCCAAAAAAAAAAAACCCTAAAAATGACCTTTTTTCAACCATTTATTGCAGTGTAACCATAAGCATTTTTCAAATTTTGCAAGCTCAAAAAGGCAGCGGATCGCGGCACACTATAGCTAAAATTTAAAAAAACAAAATGGCGGTAAAAATTTACCGCTATCTTAAAATAGATTTTTTCAAATTTCGATGCTGCTTTTCTTCTAGACCCCAGGTTGTGGGAGCCTGAAATTTTAGTAGCTTTTACGCACTAAGAAATAGTTCATTTCGTTAGAAGAAAATTTTTTTCCATCCTCACCCCCCCCCCCCCCCCCCTTAAATTATCGTCTCTTGAAATTTGTAAAATTTGAATTTTTGACGCCTTATATTTCCGAAAACGCACACTTTTACAAATTTCTATAAAGGCAAAAGACTAACGGTAAATTCCATGACATTAAAAAATATAATTACCTTTCTTAACTCACGCAATTGACCCTTAAAATCGAGTATTATCTTAAGCCCTCTTATATTAATTTTTGCTTTATTTCAACAGATGCATAAATCGTTCATCCTAAATATATATCATCCTAAAAAGTTGCGTATATAAATGAAAATAATTTTAATAGTGTAGTAAGTATACATAGATTGTTTTTAAAAGAAATACTTTCACATGTTGAAGGGAAAAGTGCTACAATGCAACTTTATTTTGTTTCTTTTATGCTTCTGCAATATTTTATTTTGATTTTATGTTGATTTGAAATTCTAATTTTCTTTTTGTATAAATTTTTATCAGGACATAATTTATGTAATAGAACAGAACCCTCAAATTCTATTTTCTATATACAGTATAGAAATTGTATGGACTTTAATATTGTATATAGAAAATAAAAAATATGTTATATATATG
Source organism: Condylostylus longicornis (assembly GCF_029603195.1). Lineage (NCBI taxonomy): Eukaryota > Metazoa > Arthropoda > Insecta > Diptera > Dolichopodidae > Condylostylus > Condylostylus longicornis. Next base: position 822,414 of record NW_026577985.1, read on the forward strand.
TAGAATGATTTAAACGAAAATCTTATTAGGAAATAAGTTTATTCAATTTTTCGAAGCACTTAAGTTTTCCCTGCATACCTAATAAAAAAGGATATTTTAATAAATATATATAAATGTGAAGGAAAAATAAACTTAAAAAATCTGATGTGGTCAGCACATAACCGACCGCAATGTGTATTGTCTAGTTAAGTGAAAGTGTTACAGAATATTATAAAAATGTCTGTTAAATACTTATTTCCAATTTTTAGGACATTAGTAAGCTTATAGTTAACATACCTAGAAAAATGTAAATTTGGCTCTTATTACCCGAATTCCCTGAAATGCTCGCCAGTTAGTTTCGGTAACAACCAGAACTCAAATATCAAATTTCAAGGAACTCCATCAATTCGTTCCGTAGATATGGTGAAAAATGTAAAATCGGCCCGCAGATCAGTTTTCGAGCCCTGATTTTTCCAAAAAATTTACATGTTCATTGTTTTAATACAAGGAATTCAAATATTAAATTTCAATGAAATCGGTTGATTATTTCTCTTTATATACACAAAAATGTATATTTGGCCCGTAGTAAACGTCCAGTTGCTGACGCCTGATTTGTTCCAAAAGCTAGGAATTTTCACGGACGGTCAAACAAAGCTCATATATGAAATTTCAAGTAAATCGGTTGAATATTTTCTTCAAAATGGTGAAAAATGTAAAATCGGCCCGCAAATCAGTTTTCGAGCCCTGATCTTTCCAAAAAATTTATATGTTCATAGTTTTCATACGAGGAATTTATATATTAAATTTCAATGAAATCGGTTGATTATTTCTCTTTATATACACAAAAATGTATATTTGGCCCGTAGTAAACGTCCAGTTGCTGACGCCTGATTTCTTCCAAAAGTTAGGAGGTTTCATCGCCGGTAGATCAAAACTTATATATGAAATTTCAAGTAAATCGGTTGAATATGTTCTTCAATATGCTCAAAAATGTAAAACAGGCCCGCTAAAAAGTGCAGTTCCCGAGGCCTGATATATACCAAAAGTTGATCGATCCGTCCCATGGTGGAAATAAACTTACATATAAAATTTCATCAAAATCGGTTCAGCCGAACTTGAGATACACGCGTGCACACACAGACCGACAGACGGACAGACCGACAGACCGACAGACCGACAGGTTGCTAAAAATAGTTTATTTACACTTCCCTACTATGGAGAAGTACGTTCCCACCGAAAACTCGATATGCAAAATTTGTTGCCATCACATAACCTACCTATTGTTTACACAATACGGTCGGTAAAAAAACGTAAATATTTAATATTGTAATAACAAATTTATTGATTTCCTTCTAAATAGAATCTATTAAGTTTCGTACATTTATATACTTAAATTTTTTTGAAAAATTCTTTAATTTGAAATAGACATCGTATTGTATAGAATTCGTTAGAACTTCTCATTATTAAAATGTTTAAATGCTCAGATTTTACTAAATTATTTTAATAATATTTAAGCATTTTTAAGTTTAATTAAATTGCTCAAAAATCTGCAACTGATTATTAATTAATTTGTTTATTAACTTTTTTAAACGTTTTAAAAAAAATAATTCAGTTCGCGTGTATTTTTAAACTTTAAACTTGTAAAATTTTCCTTTCATACTCTGTTAGCTGTTGATATTTATTTTTTGCTTAATTTTCGTCCTTGACTAATAAATATATACTTTAACATTTAAAAAATATTAATTTTCCTTACAAAAGTTTTTGTCAAACGCAAATTTTTAATTTGGATTTGCGCGGTATTTGAGATCTTTACCCTTCTTGAAATTATTATACCCTGCACTTCGTGAAGGGTATATTAACTTTGGTATGGAGTTTGTAACTACTTGAAGGAGTCATCTGCGGTATGGACATATATATATATTCTTGCTCAGCGTAAAATTCTGCGTTGATTTAGACATGTCCGTCCGTCCGTCCATCCGTCCGTCCGTCCGTCCATCCGTCCGTCCGTCCGTCCGTCCGTCCGTCCGATCGCACGATAACTCAAAAACGAATAATGCAATCGACACCAAACTTTCACAAGTTGCTTCTTTTGTGCCAAAGACGAACCCTATTGTTATTGAACCAATTCGGACAACGGGTTCGGGTAGCTGCCATACAACTCAAAGAGTTTATTTTAATTATTTTAAAAACTAATAAAGGTACAAATATAAAATTTTGTATACATGTGTCCAATTATACTCTACATATGCTCTAAAAATTTTAATGAGATAGCTGCACCGGTTCGGGTGGCTGTCATACAACTCCAACAGCAAATTTTTTATATTCGGCAAAATAATAAAGTCAGATTCATGAAACTTGGCAGTCGTGTGTCCAATTATAGGTCAAAGATATTTCTGAAGTTTTGGTGGTTTTGCTTGACAGGTTCGAGTGACTCCCATACAAGTCCAAAAGCTTATTTTAAATATTTGGAAAAATAATAAAGTCAGATTCATGAAACTTGGCAGTTGTGTGTCCAATTATAGGTCAAAGATATTTGTGAAGTTTTGGTGGAATTGCTTGACAGGTTCGAGTAGCTCCCATACAAGCCCAATAGCTTACTTTAAATATTTGAAAAAATAAAAAAGTTAGATTCATGAAACTTGGCAGTTGTGTGTCCAATTATAGATCAGATATATCTGCGAAGTTTTAGTGGAATTGCTTGACAGGTTCGGGTACCTGCCATACAACTCCAAAAGCTAATTTTAAATATTTGGAAAAATAATAAAGTCAAATTCATGAAACTTGGCAGTTGTGTGTTCAGTTATAGGTCAGACATATCCGTGAAGTTTCTAAGTATAGAATGGTTTCACAGGTTTGAGTAATTGCTATACAACAATGAAAGGTGCAGGGTATAATTCAATCGGTTCATACCGACTGAAACGTTTTTACTTGTTTTATATTAATTTACTTCAATAACAAAAAGGTTTTTGTGCTTAAACCCATATGATCTCTTTCTTTCCTTTGTAAATTTATTTTAAAAATTATATATATATATATGTGTAATTTCAACTTGTTTGCTTTGGAAATTTTTTCAAAGAAACCACTTGGTTATTACTAAAATATCACAATTTAAAATTCACATTTTTTTTTATTCTTAATTGTATCAACAAAAAGAAAAACTTAAAATAATATAGTGGGAGAGATAATATAGTAATGCAAAGATAATAATAAAGGATGCTATATTAATATATAATTATATATTTATATTAACTTAATGTTTGACTTTAAAAATATTATTAAATTAGAATATGAGTTTAAAGTTTGTTTAGGATTTTCTAAAGATAAATAAAAAATAAAGAAACTTATACTTGGTAAATTACAAATAATATAAAAATAATAAGCAAATTTGAATGCTATATCAATATATGTGTTTAAAATTTCCAAGGATAATTTATTGTAAAGTCTTAAAAAATTTTAAATTTAAAAACTAATTTTAGAATATTAAGAAAAAATTTAATGTTTTATGTAAAACATAATTTTAGAAAATTTAAAAAAATATATTTATATTCTATATTGTAGATTATGTTGATAATAAAGGCTTTGCATGATTCCTCAGGGTTTTTAATAAAATTTCCAAATAATTTTTGCTAGTATATAAACCTAAGGGCAAATTATATTTTAGTACAATGAAAAAATATCTAAGTATTTTTGCGTGCATTGGTCCCAAGTATATAAATTAGTAAAAAAATAAAAATTATTAGACTTACAGCAGAAAAAAAACAGAAAATTTAATGTTAATATTAACAGCTGTTGTAAACATTTTAACATTGTTGATAGTATCTTTATCTATTACTACTAGTGTTTTATAACGTTTGATAGTCTTAACGTATTAAAACTTTTTATTGAATGAATAACAATTTATAACTTTAAAGGCTTGCCAGGAATTTTATGGGACATAGATAGTAGAAAAATTTAATGAAATGGAAAAGTGTCCTGGATATAGATTTAGATGCTGCCTATGAAATCATGTTTGAAAAGAATCACATAATAATTTAGAAATATTTTTGTTGATATTGAAGAATTGGTAGTTGCAAGTCAGGCAGGATCATATTAGCCTGATTCTAGTGAAAAAATAAATAAAAATAATTCAACAATACATAAGTAAGTTAGCGTCTTTTTCTTTCAACTTATTCTTTCAACTTTTTTAATTACCTTTACCAATGGTTTAATAAGCACATATTACGCTTATGTATAAAAATTTTTCTTAACATAAAAGTTTTGGATACATAAGTAAAAAATTATTTAATACTATAAAAGGTGCAATGGCTTTGTTTTTCTTTTTTAAAAAATACATTTTCAAATTATTTGTAATACATAAAAAACTATGAATTCAATATTTTAAAATAAAGCTCTATCTAATATCAAACTAACAACAAGAGAAATAGTGTTTGGCTTCATATATATGTGTATGTGTCACTATGTGAGTGTACATAAACATTGTGGAAAAATCGATGTACTTTGAAATGGTTTGGCAAAATGTAACAAAAATTCTAATATTAGTGTATTTACATGTGTAAGAAAAAAAGTAAATTGTTATATAACGCTCATAAAAATGCAAAAAGTTAAAAACAAAATTCTTTATCTTCTTTCGTTTTAACTCTTTATTTGTCTACGTAAGTATATTTATAAGTGTATAATATGAATGTAATTCATGTACGTAGAAATGTGGAATTTCCTCTTTCGTCATATCCTTTTGGTTTATAAAAGGAAACGACATTTATTTATTGAATGATGTCAATAACAATTACGAAACTTTTACACCAGTGATAAGTTCTTGTCATCGATTCAGTGTATTTATTTTGAAAATAAAACTTTTACTACCTACAGATATTTAGTATTTCTGCAGTGTTTTAAAAGCAGAATTATATATTCAATAATTTTGTGTAAACTTAGAGGACAATAAATGATTACTTTGAGAAAATTTTAATTACACAATTAAACAAAAAAATTGTTAAATGTGAGATCTAAAATGTTTCAAAATCAAAATTAGATAACATATCTCGAAAAAAGGCCGATGAAATAATAGCATAACAACAACATAATAAACTCACTTATGTTCATAGTTCTTTAATTAAATTAAATTTTTTTAATAATTTTCCTTGAGAATGACTCTGTTTCTTTTGCAAATAAATACGTTCATGTATAAATTCAAAATGGTGAACATATACACTAATGTTGGGGAATTAAAAGTACTTGGGAAAAATATGAGTTTCCATTTTAAATAGTAATTATTCATATACATATTATGTATACGTACATAATATGCATAACTGACAAATACATGGAAGAAACAAGGTGGAAAATTAGGAGCAATGAAAATGACAGGAACATTTTATTCTCAAATTTATTTTGATATAAACATACAAACATTATCACACAAATGTTTTCTAGTATGTTAATATAAAAAAAAATCTGATGTAGTCAGCACATAACCGACCGCAATGTTTATTGCCTAGTTAAATGAAAGTGTTACAGAATTTTATAAAAATGTCTGTTAAATACTACTTTCCAATTTTTAGAACATTAGTAAGCTTATAGTTAACATACCTAGAAAAATGTAAATTTGGCTCTTAGTAGAGTTTCGCTTTGTGCTACCCGAATTCCCTGAAATGCTAGCCAGTTAGTTTCGGTAACAACCAGAACTCAAATATCAAATTTCAAGAAATTCCACTAATGCGTTCCGTAGATATGGTGAAAAATGTGAAATCGTCCCGCATACCAGTTTTCGAGTCGTGATCTTTCCAAAAAATTTATATGTTCATTTTTTTAATACGAGTAAACGCCTAGTTGCCGATGCCTGATTTCTCCCAAAACATAGGAATTTTCGCTGACGGTCGAGCTGAGCTTATTTTAATATTTTCTTCAAAATGTTCAAAAATGTAAAACAGGCCCGCTAAAATGTGCAGCTCCCGCGGCCTGATATATACCAAAAGTTGATGAATCAGTGCCATGGTGGAAATAAACTTACATTTAAAATTTCATCAAAATCGGTTCAGCCGAACTTGAGATACACGCGTGCACACACAGACCGACAGATCGATAGACCAGCAGACTGACAGACCGACAGGTTACTAAAAATAGTTTATTTACACTTCCCTACTATGGAGAAGTACGTTCCCACCGAAAACTCGATATGCAAAATTTGTTGCCATCACATAACCTACCTATTGTATACACAATACGGTCGGTAAAAAGCATGAAATAAATTTTATTGAAACATACAGACATATTTCGCCAGATATTTAACCGGCACAAACATGATATTTAAATAAAAATGTAAATCATGCCAATTGAGAGATTGCAGTTAAATGTCAAAAAGAAAATGCTAAGACTTATTTCCAATTTTGGAATTAAAAGATGATTGATGAAAATGTTAATATCAATGTGTTACCGTCCTCCAAAGATTCAAATTAAAATTATTGGCGTCATACAGCGTATTTATACTGGAATATTAAAAATAATAAGAATTTAAAAAATTCAAAGAAAATTTTTAAATATTTAAGGTTTTTTCTATTATTTTGTTTTTGTTTGTATAATTTTATCGAAAAGACGAGTAATTTATTGTTTTTGAAATTAAATTGAACTTGCTATACACACATAATTATGTATGTATATACGTGCATGTAAAATCGTAAAAGACAACTTTGTAAGTAGAATAAATAGTACGTAACCGTTTTTAGAAATGAAACAAATTGAATATACATATGTATATGTGCACGAAGGTATTTTGCTACAAGTGGAATTTTATTTTGATCAAAAAAGAAAACTATAATTGCAAACTATAGGCGTAATAAAGCTAATGGTACAGCAACGTTGTAATACCGATATTGCATAATCGGTCCTTTTACTTTCAGCTCGAATATTTAATTACACAATAAAATCCAGTTTCTTAATTTAAATATTGGTGAATATATGTAAATATGTATAAAAACCAATATTCACATATTAGTTTATAATATTTAGCATTACATATTCATTACATACTATTAAATGGAAATTTTTACCCGTGTTTGAAAATTCTACAAATTAATGCAAAAATCTTTAATTCCAATTATTACTGACATGTTTACATTTCATTGTTATTCTTGATCTGAGGGTAATCTAAATAAAAATTAATGAATATTTTTTTCATCTGCCTATTCATATTTCACTTCAATGACTTTGTATGATCTCGTTAAATTTTTATTAGTATTAAAAATTATTGTTGTAAAGAATGCTTGTTGCCACAAATGAATAGCAGCTATTCAACATAATTTCTATTTATTATACTTTTTTTATTTAAATATATTCATTTTGTTCATTTTCAATATTATACGATTATGTATTACTGTTAATTTTGCTTCCGTTACTTTTATTTTTGTTTACCATTTACAATTTTAACTTTTTAAGGCAAAGAGATGGAGTCGTTATAAAATGTTTATTAATACGTTAAAGTTGTTTTTGATTGAATATGAAAATTTTGATTTTGAAAATGAAAATTTTATCTTTTTTCATTTCTGCAATATTAGCGTTTTTGTTTCTACACACGTATAAAGTTTGTACATAACTCATGACAAACGTAAGTAGATATGTGTGTGTTATTTTTATTTTGAATATTCGAATACTGATTATTTTATATAAAAATTTATTTTTATTTATCCTTAGTAAATAAAAAAAGTAAAAATAAAAGGAAAAATTTTCTTTCGATTGCATTGTATAAATTTTGACTTCTACTAACAGTACAGTTGAACTCTCATATGTATGAATAAAAAGTAGTTAGTTATAAACAATACTTGGATAAGGGTGACGTCAGGGTATAGAGATAATGAAGAGAAAAAAATATTATATATATATGTACACATCCATATATTATATACATGCATACATACATATTTGTACATTTATATTTTTATGCGGAAAATTTACATAAGAAAAATTTTAATATTTTTTTTATTTTTGCTTTTGTTATATTTTATTCTTTTACGATCTAGATTCTAGGATAACTAGGATGTGGAAAATTTTTATTATTAATTTTTTAATGTATGTATATGTATATAAATATATTTATATTAATGTATATACATATTTCCATATTATGTGAACAAATTTTTATATTCATGTGTTGTTTAAAATACGGATTGGAAAGAAAATAATTTAATTTTGTTAATGGTTTTTGATTAATAGTCCTTCTATCATTCCTTGTAATGAAATTTTTGATTGATTTTTTTCTTTTTTTATTCTTTTACAATTTTTATAATAATGATGTAGTAATGAAAATGATAATAACAATGACTGTAATATTCATTATGAAAATAATATTTTTTAATTTGAAATTTTAAAGCTTATATTATATAAGTAGTCAATAAAATAATTCTTCTATAATTTTAAAAATTTTAATAAAACGAGATAAAATAGAGTTGACGTTGTCAACTCTGTGATACCCGTAAGAATTTGTTATCCTATCTGTGAATAAAAATGTCATAACTAACTATGGGGCAGACTATGACTTTAAGTTGCCGTATTACCATATTAATTTATACAAAATTTCAGTATTGTGTTTTTCAATATACTGTGTGTAGCAAACTATTATTGAAGAGCCAAGCAATTTTAACGAATTTTATCAAATACATCGGCACTACTAATATATTCGTTTGTGTGAAATTTCAATACGTCAAATATCTAGAAATAAAAAGTTGAGTATATTCAAATTATGTGTAAAATAAACATTAACATGTGGCTGCGAATCATAGCTACTCACCAATTCCATCAAGAATAAATTGCAAGTGTTCATAAATAAACACCTAAGAATTATATGCCGAATATTCTGGCCGAACAGAATAAGGAAAAAAGCAACTAACAAATGAAGAGCCTATAGTGAAGCGAATCGAAGAAAATAGAAGTGGATTGGTCATACATTAAGATAAGAAGAATGCATAAGAAGAACGGCACTGACCTGGAATCCTCTAGCGTGGTGCTGGCCAAGAGGTAGACCCAGAACAACATGGAGAAGAACCGTGCTGCAAGAACTAAATAGATGCGGAATCTCGTGGGATGAACTACAAGAACTACCGATGATTAGAGAAGAATGGAGACTTCAAGTTGAAGCCCTAAGCTACCGAGTTGTGGAGTGACAGGAATAAAAAAAAATTTTTGATTTAGCAATTTTTATAAAATTAATCATATCAAAAAATGGAAACACACGTACAAATATTTAAATTTGAATAAAAATGATACTAAATTTCAATAAAAATCATATTGAATGAAAATATTATGCCAAAAGTTTACATACATAGATTTAAATATATATACATACATTTTCCTCGCAAATATTTAAAATTTGATAGGATGAGGCCAACATATAACAGACTGACTGCATATAGTAAAGTACCCAAAAGCAGATTAGCCAATTGTATTGCAGTAAAGTTAAAACAAAAAATTTCAAAAAAACTGTTAATTGTTACAGTCATAATCTGATATTTGCACTATGCTTAAGCGCGTTCCCGGCTTTTGTGCTGCAAAGATCAGAGGAAATTTTTGTCCGTATTAAGTGAATTTTAGGCACTTGCCTTGCGTTTTTCACTTTATCGCGTCAAAATTTCAGTACTTTAAATAAAAAATATATGTGCAAATTTTTTCCGGTTTTTGATCAACTAAAAAAATTATATTTTAGATATTGTATACTCGTATTAGAGGGAAGGCTTTTTTATCAAATTGCGCGGCAAATGACAAAAAATTTTAAGTTCGTTTTTAAAAATTTTAAGTTTACCTGTTTATCCTAAAAAATTTATATAATGTACATATGTTTACTTAATCCATATTTAGTAAAATAAAAACGTTTTCAATCTTTTTCGTTTTATTGCGTTAATCGTGCACTTAAGCGAGATTTTTAAAAATTCTCGTTTATTGCATTATAATTTTAAAGAATCAGGCGAGCATTTATCTATTGATGACAATTATTTGTTAGCGTTACAAACTGTGACGCAAATTTAGAATAACCTTCAAACATACTTTCGTGTACGGGTATAAAAACGCAAAAATAATTTATTCTGGATCTGATATTCATTGATAACATCCTTAAAATAATTAAATAATTTATATATAAATATTTACAAATGCAAACTGAAAAATAGAATAATAATAGCAATAAAAGTTACAGATAAAAGGTAAGTTATTTATTAATTGCAATTATATAAAGTAAAAATTATAATGTTATATAAATTAATTATGTACATATATTTATAGCCTTAATTAATATAGTTTTTTGATTTAATTAGATTCAAGTGGTTTATAAAAATAATATATTCTTATCTTACATAAGAAAATATTTGAAATGCTGGATTATAGCACTTTTCCAATCAATTTTTGAAAAAAGTGCTTATTAGTTTCACTCTGTCCGTCCGTCCATCGGCCCGTCCGTCTGCCCGTGTGTCTGTTTACAAAACTTCTACACCCTGGAAGATAAAAAGCTGAAATTTTATATGTACCTAGATCTTTACTATAAACTTACTTCTGTAGAACAAAATATTTACCTATTTCCCTAATTTAAAAGTTATACCCCCTCAAAACCCTAAAAATACCATTTTTCAACTAGGTAGAAAGTAGAACCATAGGCATTTTTCAAATTTTGCAAACGCAGGAAACCATTGAGTGGCTTCTTCTATCGCGACGTACTATATTTGGACTTTAAAAAAACAAAATGGCCGTTAAATTTACCGTTATCTAAAATTAGTTTTTTCCAAATTTTGTAAAAGTCTGAAATTTTAACAGCTTTTAGAAACTGAAAATAATAAAGAGTTCATTTCGTTAGAAGAAAATTTTTTTCCATCTCTACCCCCTCTCAAGTTATCGCCTCATGAAATTTGTAAAATTTGAATATTTCGTAGCTTACGGCAAGCTTTTTCAAATTTCTATAAACACGGAAAGGTAATGGTAAATTCCATGTCATTAAAAAATATAATTATTTTTCTTAGCTCACACAATTAACCCTTAAAATCGAGCAATATGTAACCCCTTTTTAAATTAATTTTTGATTTATTTGCATAAAGACTGCATAATTCGTTCATCGTAAATACATGGAATCCTAGAAATATTTTCGTATGTATATGAATGAAAATAATTACCGACCGTATTGTGTAAACAATAGGTAGGTTATGTGATGGCAACAAATTTTGCATATCGAGTTTTCGGTGGGGGTCCACTTCTCCATAGTAGGGAAGTGTAAATAAACTACTTTTAGCAACCTGTCGGTCTGTCGGTCTGTGTGTGCACGCGTGTATCTCAAGTTCGGCTGAACCGATTTTGATGAAATTTTATATGTAAGTTTATTTCCACCATGGCACGGATTGATCAACTTTTGTATATATCAGGCCTCGGGAACTGCACTTTTTAGCGGGCCTGTTTTGCATTTTTGAATATTTTGAAGAAAATATTCAACCGATTTACTTGAAATTTTATATATAAGCTCAGCTCGACCGTCCGCAAAAATTCCTATGTTTTGGAAGAAATCAGGCATCGGCAACTGGACGTTTACTACGGGCCAAATATAGATTTTTGTGTATATAAAGAGAAATAATCAACCGATTTCATTGAAATTTAATATATGAATTCCTCATATTAAAGCAATGAACATATAAATTTTTTGGAAAGATCAGGGCCCGAAAACTGATTTGCGGGACGATTTTACATTTTTCACCATATCTACGAAACGAATTGATGGAATTTCTTGAAATTTGATATTTGAGTTCTGGTTGTTACGGAAACTAACTGGCGAGCATTTCAGGGAATTCGGGTAGCACAAAGCGAAACTTTACTAAGAGCCAAATTTACTTTTTTCTAGGTATGTTAACTATAAGCTTACTAAAAATTGGAAAGAAATATTTAACAGACATTTTTATAATATTCTGTAACACTTTCATTTAACTAGACAACACACAATGCGGTCGGTTATGTGCTGACCACCATTGACCAGTATTTTCACTTGCTGAAGGGAAAAGTGCTACAATAAAAACCATTGGTTTGACCTACCTTTATTAATACTAATTTTAAGTATGAACTTATACTTATGAAAAACTGCTTAGTGATATACAAAAACAAAACGGAAAAATTATATAACTTGCAATGTACACTTATTCATTTAATTATGGTTGTGTTTATAGGTAAATAAGTCTAATACTTATAAACCACAAATTTTTACTTAAGATGAGATATAGTAATATCAAATTACTTTTTCTTTACCTTTTTCAATTTTACGAAAATATCTTGAATCAGCCAACAAAATTTGAATATGGTTAATGCTGCCAACTTAAGTTTGCTTAAACTATAATAAAAAAGAGCATTTAAGTAGAATATTCTGATAATTTTTATTGTACATACTCTTGTAAAGTATTTAATTGAAAAGAAATTTGTTTAATGATCTTATTATTCTTAAATATTGTAGCTTAGGTATGTAAATATGTACATACTTAAGCTATAATATATTTAATCCACTTTTTTCGGTATAACTATATTCGCAGAGGCTTTCAAATTACTTTTTGATGCAAGTTTTTTAGGCAGTTTTAAAATCTAATCAAAAACCTGAACATTGGAAAAAATTTTATAAATATATATATTTATTGAAATAAATTCCATTTCACAGAGCTTTGAAATTAGTCTGTTAGCATTTTCCAGATCTTTGATATTAGCTTTTTTATTAACTGTGTTAACATAAATAATTATACTTATTTTGCAAAAATGCCAAAAAAAAATTTTTTAAAATTTTACTTCAAACATTATCTTTGAACACATTTTCTTTTATATGTTGTTATAAAATTTCATACAAATTAATACTTAGGCATATTTCTCTCAATAATATGGCTTCAAAAAGACAAGAATATGATTTCACGTGTCCCATCACTGAAATTTTAGTGAAATTGTACTACTTCAATTTCATATCAAATGTGTAATTCTAAAATAAAAATACAAAAAAATGTCTTAGTATTTTATATTTTCTATAAAGAATAAGTTGATTTTTTTAGGAAATTTAATTTTAGTCTTCTTACTAAGCTAAACCACATAAGTAAATACTTTTACCCAGGGTTGCATTACGTATGTACATATATATACATACATACATAATATGTATGTATATATTTACTTATTTTCACGTTCGCTTATAAATATATTTAATCATTAATTGGTAAAAATTTATTAAAATATGTAATAGTATGTGTTGATATTTATACCAGATTTTTTTCAATAAGCAAAGATATTAAGAAAAATTTAATATTTGCGATTATTTCGCTCAAAACTCAATTAACATATAATATATGTTAATTGAGCCTTCATCTTTGCTATTAAGAAATAAAAATTAATTAATCGGTGAAAAACACACCATACTTGTACATACGTATGCGTTTATGTATACGTATATATGTACAAGTATGTGTACGTGAAGAAAGTAATATAAAGTTAACGTTTGTATGTATATTACAACAAATAAAACATTAAACATGCAAAATATTAACATAGTTAGCATCATTTTTACCGACCGCATTGTGTATACAATAGGTAGGTTACGAGTATGTGATGGCAACAAATTTTGCATATTTTCGGTGAGAATGCACTTCTCCATAGTAGGGAAGTGTAAATAAACTATTTTTAGCAACCTGTCGGTCTATGTGTATCTCAAGTTCTGCTGAACCGCTTTTGATGAAATTTTATATGAAAGTTTACTTCGACCATGGCACGGTCTTATATTGATCAACTTTTGGAATATATCAGGCCTCGGGAACTGTGCTTTTTAGCGGGCCTTTTTTACATTTTTGACCATTTTAAAGAAACAATTCAACCGATTTGCTTGAAATTTCATATATAAGCTTTACCCGACTATCCGCGAAACCTCCTAATTTTGGAAGAAATCAGGCGTCAGCAACTAGACGTTTACTACGGGCCAAATATACATTTTTGCGTATATAAAGAGAAATAATCAACCGATTTCATTTAAATTTAATATTTGAATTCTTCGAATTAAAACAATAAAAATACATAAATTTTTTGGAAAGACCAGGGCTCGAAAACTGATCTGTGGGCCGATTTTACATTTTTCACCACATCTACGGAATGAATTTTTGGAATTTCTTGAAATTTGATATTTGAGTTCTGATTGTTACCGAAACTAACTGTCGAGCATTTCAGGGAATTAGGGTAGCACAAAGCAAAATTCTACTAAGAGCCAAATTTACATTTTTCTAGGTATGTTAACTATAAGCTTACTAATGTTCAAAAAATTGGAAAGAAGTATTTAACAGACATTCTTATAATATTCTGTAACATTTTCACTTAACTAGACAATACACATTGCGGTCGGTTATGTGCTGATCACGTCAGATTTTTTTTAAATTTACTTAAGTAATTTTTTGTTTCTTTCTTTTTATGTGTGATTAATGAATTTTCTGTTTTTTCCTTTTCACTATATTTTATCACATGTTTGCATCATGAATTTCTAATTAAAAAAAAACAAAGTAAGAAAAAATTAACTGGAAGCAATCTTCTTTTTTTCTTAAAAAATTACTTCTAGAAAAAAATGGGAAATTTGCAGAAGAACATTACATTTTCATTTAATTGTAACTAAATGACTAGATGATTAATAAAGTATTGTGCATATTCATATGTATGTACAGTAAAGAAGAAAACGAGAAAAAAATTCTTCAATGGTTGATAGTTTTTCCGAAATATAATTTTTTTTTATGTGAAAAGTGGTATGTGAAAAGAAAATTCCCTTTTACTCGGAATAAAATACTTTTTATTTTTGCTAATATATTTCGTGTGCTACATACGCACTTTATCAAAGCTGATTTTCTACTCAAAATCATCATTGATAAAGAAAAGAAAGTCATCTTTGATAAAGTGCGAATGTAGCGCAGGAAATATATTTTATTTTATCAATCAGTCCCATCAAACAAATTGAAGCATTATAACAAATTGGTCTAGGAACGCGTTGCATTGCCATAGGAGTAGTAAAGTATCATAATAAATGAAGTTCTAAAACACAAACATAATATGAACGCAATTTGTAAGATAAACAAATTTTGTTATGATTGCTCCGGATGTTATATCTAACGCGTTCCCAATAATAATACATCAATTTGAACATTATATTAAACATATTTTTTAGCTTGTCATTTAAAAGTGGTGATTTTAAACGGGTACTAATACCTGTACTGCTTTTAAGCTTAAAAGTGACAATTCACACAAGCGGGTACTAGTACCCGACCCGCTCATAATTTGTTAACATCTTGTATCACATGAACATAAAAACAACTTATGTTGAGTTCCATTTTCTTAACGGTGAGAAATCTAAAAAGCTTTGTAGAACGCATGTTCACCGGCGAGCAAATAAAATAATTCTCTAACTTTTTAAAAACAAATTAAAGAATCGCAGGTTTGCGGCCAAACTGGAAAAGCTTCGGAGGCTGGCCTGCTTGGGAGTGAACGGGGCTATGAGGATCGCTCCTACTGTTGCATTGGAGGTAAGGATTGGGTTGTCACCAGTGTATTTTTTATATAGTGAAGGACAAGGAAGCTCGGCTAATGACTTACCAACTTCTCTCTGGCGAGAGAAGTGAGGCGATGCGAAAATTGGTCCACACGATTCATTGAGAGCGACTGGACCCTGAGAATAACCGTTTCGGATTCCGCCATGGTGACCGCCCAGACACGCGTAAATATATGAGGGAAGTTCACCGCGGAGCTGTTGGGGATGAATAGGAACCGGGTTCCGCTATTGTCAAATTTCTTTAACGGGCCAATGCCCGGTAAAGTATCACCTGCATAGGCTGGGGAAATCGAATTTCGCACTGTACAGATTTCTCGGAGATCAGTGATGGAATTGCTGTGGACATTCTTTGCAACTGCCTGATACTGGCTGTACTGCGCGCAATGTTTTGGACAGGGTTTGCTAAGCGGTCACAAACTGCTGTCCAACTCCCTTGAAGATCTCTCCAGTTTCAGCGGGCATATTGCAGGTGGGGGCTGGAGAGGTTACAATAACTCGCGAATGACTGCGGTGGATATTTCTACCCCACTCGGTTTCTTTAAAAATCTACAAGCTACAATCACAGGTGTAATACTTCAATTTAAAGAAGCTATATAATTGAAAAAAACTACTACATCTACCTCGACGGTCCCGGACACAGCTATTGCATCTCAAAAACATAGGTTTTCAGGAGAGCAAAAAACTGCTTATTTGGTTATAAATATTGGTTATAGATATCGCAATGAAATAAAAAGCAAAATATTAAAAATAATTTTCTTAATAAAAATTAACTTTTTTTATTTTAACTGAACTATTTAAAATTAAATTTTGCTCTTTTTAGTAACCAAAAAAGTGGCAATTTACATTAATACATGATAATTTAATTCTTTAATTTCTTTCTGTTATTTTATTTTAATTTCAATTCTTTGTAAGACTTGCTGTTAGTATCGAAGGCTAAGAAACCTTTGCGTTGAACTATTCTACAAGTATAAGAACAAATTTTCTGTATTATATATTAAAATTAATAGTAATAAAAGCAAGTTTGCGATTATGCATTTTGATTTAAATGTCATTGTTCTCGCAAATGTGAGATATGAGATAACAATTTCGTGTATTGTTATGTTTTATGTTATGTACATATCTACATCACCTAATACCTACATATGTACCTAATACAGTACGTGATGTAGTCATATAGAAATAAAACAATTTATATAGAAAAATATGAGAATTCATTTTTGCAACCTTGCACTGAAATGAATTAGAGAAATTTTTTCCTCGCCTTTATAATATTTAATATTTTTCACTATATCTTATATATGCAAAAATAAAATAAGCTCGCCCTTAAAGATATATTAAAAAAGATTAGGTAGATCTATTTTGTACATTTTATCTCCCCACATAACTTCTATGTGCATAAAATTGAAAATTAGAAAGTACCTACATTTATCTTAACTCTTTTAGCTAAGGGAATTTTTTGTAAACAAAAATTCTCATTAGCTCAGTTCACATTAGTGAGTGATTGCATTAGTGTATGTAAATGGGTAGTCGTACTACTTCTTGAACAGATATACGTTTTCAGGAATAAAGTAAGAAATGTTGTCTATCTTTTTGTTTAATTAGTTTATATTAACATACACGTACCAGAATGTTGTATCTTGAATATTAAGAATTGCATCTTGAATATTATGCATATGCGCATTATGTATATTTATTTGTATGTGATTATTACTACCGACCGCATTGTGCATACAATAGGTAGGTTATGTGATGGCAACAAATTTTGTATATCGAGTTTTGGGTGGGACCGCACTTCTCCATGGTATGGAAGTGTAAATAAACTATTTTTAACAACCTGTCGATCTGTCTGTCTGTGTGGGCACGCGTGTATCTCAAGTTCGGCTGAACCGATTTTGATGAAATGTTATAATTAAGTTTTTTTCGACTATGACACGGATTGATCAACTTTTGGAATATATCAGGCCTCGGGAACTGCACTTTTTAGCGGGTCTGTTTTACGTTTTTGACTATTTTGAAGAAAATATTCAACCGATTTACCTGGATATAAGCTTTGCTTGATCGTCCGCGAAACTTCCAACTTTTGGAAAAAATCAGATGTGAGCAACTGGACGTTTACCACAAGCCAAATATACATTTTTGCGTATATAAAGAGAAAGAATCAGCCAATTCGATTGAAATTTAATATTTAAATTCCTTGTATTAAAAAATGGACATATAAATTTTTTGGATAGATCAGGGCTCGAAAACTAATTTTGGGGCCAATTTTACATTCCTCACTATAACTAACTGGTGAGCATTTCAGGGAATTCGGGTAACACAAAGCGAAACTTTACTAAGAGCCAAAATTACATTTTTCTAGGTATGTTAACTATAAGCTTACTAATGTCCTAAAAATTGGAAAGAAGTATTTAACAAACATTTTTATAATATCTTGTAACACTTTCACTTAACTAGACAATACACATTGCGGTCGGTTATGTGCTGATCCCATCAGATTTTTTGGTATGTTGTTATCTGTATATAATATATAAATCTGTTGGATGTTTTATCTGGGTATGTAAAAAAATATATATATATATATAAAAAAATCTCATATGGTCAGCACATAACCAACCGCAATGTAAGTTTAGTGTTAATTGTTAGTTAAGTATAAGTGTTGCAGAATTTCACTTCTCGTGCCATCCGAATTCTCTGAAAATCCCACCAGTTAATGTCGGTAACTATCAAAATCCGAATATAAAATTTCAAGAATTACCTTCAATCCGTTTCGTAGATATGATAAAAAATGTAAAATCGGCCCCCAGTTTGGTTACCGAGCCCTGGTAATTCTAAGCAATTTATATGTTCATTATTTTAGCATCCTGGATTTAAATATTAAATATCGCGGAATTTACTTGATTATTTCTCTTTTTATACACAAAAATCTAAAATTGGCCCGCAAAAAAGTCCAGTACCCAATTCGTGATATATCCCTAAAGTTGATCAATCCACGACATAGCCAAAGCAAATTCACATGTGAGTGTTGCAGAAATAAAGTGACGTAAGCCACAAACAAAAAAAAATTTTGTTTTGCTGCCATCGGTTATGTACAGATTCTAAAATCAGTGATATTAATTTCCAGTTTCGATATAGTTTTTTTCATATTTATTTTTCAATGTACTTTTGCTTTTGTAAACATTTGCTAGTTTTTCAAAAGCAAAACGGAAAAACCTACATTGTGGCTAACGCCACTCTGCTTCTGACCGCTCATATAACAATCGGCTTAGCCGAGCTTGAGATATAAACACACAGAAAGAACGACAGAGCGGCAGGTTGCTAATAATAGTTTATTTACATTTCCCTACCATGGAGAATACGCGTTTCTACAGAAAATTTGAAATGCAAAATTTGTTGCCATCACATAACCTTCCATACCATAATGCAATGCGGTTGGAAGTAAACATAGATATCTAATGAAAGTATTAAAACATAAATAAATGTGGGCTTAGATATGTTGAAAAGACTACGTTCTTAGTATAACAAATAATTAGAGTATGATTCGATCACAGAATTCTACAATATTATCTTATGATTTAATTAAAGTCCGAACTTTGATTTGATGAAATTTCGAAACCAACTTTAGAATTTAGAAACCAACTTATTAGAGTTTTTTAGTACTTTTCCAAAAATTTTTCAAAAAGATTTTTGAAAAAAAGTGCTTATTCGTTTTACTATCTGCCTGTCCATCCGACGGTCCTAGGACATGTTTACGAAACTTCTACACCCTTGAAGAAAAAAAGCTAAAAATCACATGTACATAGATCTTTACAAGAAACTTATTTCCGTAGAAGAAAGTTTTTATCTATCTCCACCCCTCGAAAAGTTATACTTCCTCAAAGTCCAAAATGGCTGTTAACCAAAATCCTTTTTTTCCAAATTTTTGATGTCGCTTTTCTTCTAGTCCACGGATTGTGAAAGTCTGAGATTTTAACAGCTTTTAGACACTAATAAATAGTTAATTTCCCTAGAAGAAAATTGAGTATTGGCACCTTATATTTCCGAAACTGCAAGCTTTTTAAAATTTCTATAAATGCAGAAATTTAATGAAATAGACTTTTAATTATTTTCTAAAAGCTGCTAAAATTTCTTCTGACCTGAAGTCTAGAAAAAAATGGTAACAGTAGAAGAACCTAACCACTGCTGTTCAGCGTTGCAAAATATGAAATGTGTTTATGGTTTCTTTGCAATAAATAATTGAAAAATTCATGAAAATTTTCACTAATTAAATTTCATTAAAACAATGAAATAATCTAATTTGATTTGAAAATTTTATTTTGAGAAATATTTTTTGGAAAGAAAACTATTCAAGTGTACTTCATCGTTTTAAATTTAAATTTACGCAACGTACCAAACCAAAATTATGACGTGTGATATATTAAATTTTAATTTATTGAACTCATACAAACATAAAAACAAAAAATATAAATATATATATGTATACATAATAAATATTTTAATTAAAAATATGTAAAGCAAAAATCTTTTTTAAATCCAAAATTTTTACTTTTGAAAAGATGTAGGCAAATATGTATAAACATAAAACAAAACACATTTTTCTAAATCGTGTAGTTAGCACTTTTTCAAAAAGTTTTTGAAAATTTTTACCTATCTCCCCTCCTCTAGAAGTTATACCCCTCAAAACCATAAAAATTCATCTGCATTTTTCAAATTTTGCAAACGCAGAAGGGCAGTGGCTTGCTTCCCCTAGCGCGGTATACTATAGTTTAACTTTAGAAAAACAAAATGGCCGTTCAAATTTACCGTTATCTAAAGTCTTTTTTTTCCAAATTTTTGATGTCGTTTTTGTTCTAGACCCCAGCCTTTAGTAGCTTGAAATTTTAGGTGCTTTTAGACATTAACAAATAGTTCATTTCGTTAAAAGAACTTTTTTTTCCATCTCCACCCCCTCTCAAGATATCGCCTCTTGAAATTTGTAAAATTTGAATTTTTGACACCTTATATTTCCGAAACCGCAAGCTTTTTAAAATTTTTATAAACACAAAAAGCTAACAGTAAATTCCATAACATTAAAAAATATAATTATTTTTCTTAACTCACACAATTAACCCTTAAAATCGAGCATTACGTTAACCCCACTTTATATTAATTTCTTCTTTATTTTAAAGACTACATATATGCATCATCCTAAAAATATGCAATCCTAGAAATAGTTTTGTATATTAATGAAAATAATTTTAATAGTGTAATAGGAATACATAGACCGTATTTAAAAGCAGAATTTTCACTTGTTGAAAGGAAAAGTGCTACAATACAGTGTTAAGATTGAAGTATGGAATGAATAATTTCTTATGTTGAAGAGAGCGAGTTTTTAATTCAAAACAGTTTTTTGAATAAGTTTTTATAAAAAAAAGATATACAAAACCGTGTTTGAGATACAGCCTGCAAAAAAATTACCAAATTTTTCCTGTATATAAATAAATGTTCATTATTTCGGAAACATGCGAAATAGAGTAACCATAGCGATTTTATTTTACAGTTTATTGATTGCTCTTTATTTTTTTGGTTTTGGTAACAATGTAATTGGAGCCATAGTTATGTAGATGAAGCTTGTTAAAATCAGATTTTTTGTTTGAAATATATTTTAAAAACTCGAAATTTCATGAAAATTTGTGTTTTTTATACGTGTCATCGCGCGATAACTCAAAAACAGATAATGCAATTGACACCTAACTTTTACAAGTTGTTTCCTTTGTGCCAAGGACGAACCCTGTCGTAATTGCAATGAAAATAAATGTGGCGTTTTTGTTTTTATGTGTTTTTTAATTTACACTTGTTCTGCTTTTGTTAAATTTTGAGGAAATGTTTGAGTTAAATGTAAACAAAATTTGGATTCAATAAATTAATTTTTTAAAAAGTTATAATAATTTACGTTTTGTGTTTCATATAAAATATATAGAATAATGCCCAATATATCTATCAGGCCTACAAGCTAAAAATATTTTCCGAAATTTTGAATCAGAAAAAAATACAAAAAGAAATTCTTAATGTTTTTGACACCTTATATTTCCGAAATCTCAAGCTTAAATTTCCATAAAGACAAAAAGCTAACGCTAATTTCCATGACATTAAAAAATAAAATTATTTTTCTTAATTCACACAATTAACCCTTAAAATCGAGCATTATGTTAACCATACTTTATATTAATTTTTGCTTTATTTCCAAGACTGCATATATGCATCATCCTAACAATATTTTCACTTGTTAAAGGGAAAAGTGCTACAATATAAACCATTGGTTTGACCCAACTTTATTTTCTTCAAAAACATACCTGTAATATGCATACAGGTATGTTTTTTCCTAATAAATAATTAGAATAAACTTAAAATAAGAAAAGTTATTAAAATTAATTACGAAAAATACATAATAATAACAAAGAGTAGTTCTTTTGAGATCTAATATCTTTTGAGTAATTTATTTTACAACGTCACTTTGAGTTATGTCGCATAGAATCGTAAATTACTTTCGAAAATAAGCACTTTAAGCGCTCAATTACCGTATACGCATAAAATAATTCCCTTCTAAAATTCATGCACGTATGTATTTGTATTTTATAAAACATGCGAATAAAATGCGTGAATGCATAATTAGTTAACCATATAGAGTAATGCGTATAGCATACGATTTTTGCGCAAAAAGTCCCAGGTTCGAACCCTGAAAAATGTGATTTGCCAGATGAACTTTTTTTTATTGATAATTTTATTTTTTTTAAAATAAAGTTAAAAAAGCTTTACCCTTATGAATCAATATCAGCGAGTCTCCGTTCTAAATATTTTTTTGAAAGTCTCCTATTTGAAAAAAGTTTAATGCAATAGAATAACATTTTCTTATAAAATTTTGTCCTAAAAATATATTGTCAAGAAATTTAATGTATACTTATGTTTTGCTTACTAATATATTTTGCAGCAGAACACGAACAGAATGCATGACTAAATGCGTACGCACATACTTATTATAAAACAATGTAGATTATATTACATCTTTACAATTTTCTTATAAAAATTTCACTTTTTCTTATGATTCACACTTCCAGAAATGAATTTATATACAATATTTACACCATCAAAAGTGAATAAAAATTACCCATGCATGTAGTATACCATGATGTAGTACCATTTTGTAAAAAGCGGTCATAAGGCATCTTGTAAGGTGGTGAAGGGGGAGGGTGGATGGAATTAATGCTTTTTCTGGGAACCTAGAGGCAAAACCCTATCTAATGCCTTGTGTCCCATGTCGCTAATAATTCTAGAAGTACCTATACTTTTTGACACCTGAGAAGTAGCAATGTATATATAAAATTTAAAATAGAACGGTTTTTGAAGAGTTATACGAAATAAGAATAAAATATAGAATTATAAAGGGGAATTAAAGGTACTGATATAACCTTCTGATAACCAGAAGGTTATTAGATCGATGCTTGCCTGAATGTAATTTTCTTTTTTTGGATTATTTTTTTTTATTTTGTTTAATTTTTTGTTTTATTTTTTTCTAATATATATACATAAGAGATAAATTTTATTATAAAAGTTTAAGAAAAATTTCCAAAAAAAATTGTTATAAAGCTTTGGAAAAATTCGCAAAAATTTTAAGTACATAAGTATGTACAATGTATGTATATTTTCTTTAAAGCGTCCTAACTAATTTTTTTTAAGCTTTCTATATGAATTCAATAATATTCAAAACTGTGGTTTGGCATATAGAAATAAATTTTATACTAGTTATGGGCAATATCGTTAATTTCAGTGATTTGTTCTGAACGAACTACTTTTTTTCACTGACCGATTATAAAATTTCGTTCAATCGTTCATTTCGTTCACTTCCCTTGTGTGTATATAATTATACATGTGTTTTGGTTATAATTATATGGTTATTCGTATTTATGGTTTTTTAAAGAAAATAATACGTAATGGGTTTTGTAAATTAGTAATAAATTTTGAACCACAAAATGTCTCTACTTATATAAACCAAAAAATTTAAAACGTAGAGAAAAATTTAAAACTTTTACTTAAATATAAAAATAAAAAACTTTTACTTAAGAAATAAACATTTTAAACTAATTTTTAAATTTACTATTCCTCACAAGAAATTTATAGAATAAAAATATTGGTAATTATCTTTATTTCTAACACTCGAAAAAAACTGAAATCCTATCCTAATTTTTTTAAACTTTGGCTTAATTCGCTTTAATATTTTATTTTAATCCTTAATGCGTAAGAATGTTATAACTTAACTTATAACTATTAAGTAAAAAACAAAAAAAAATTAATTATTAACTTATAATAATTAATTTTTTTTTGGTTTTTTCTTTTATTTAAAGTATTCAGGTAAAAAAGCAATCATAATTATTACTTTTTTTTCCAATATTTTATGGATAAATATAAGGTATATGATAACCGAGTTCAAGCTTTCTTTTTTTTATTTCATGTAAGCAGCTTTAAATTTGAATCAACTAGTCCAATCTTTTAATTTTCTTATTTAGGTAGCTTTTTAGTTTGGTTAATTTTACTTGTATTGCTTTTATATTAGGCAATAAGCACATGTGACGTGAATCGGCCAATTTTATTTGTATTTGTATTGCATTTTATTTTTATTTGATTAGTTATGACAGCGTTATTTAGTATATTGTTTAATATTATTTGGATTGGATTTCATTTATACTTCATGTTTCGTTTTATACAATACTTTTATTTGTATTGTATATTTTATTTGTAATATATAATATACAATACAAATAAGGCAGCTGATCCGGTCACTTTTTTACCGACCGTATTGTGTAAACAATGGGTAGGTTATGTGATGGCAACAAATTTTGCATACCTAGTTTTCCGTGGGAACGCAATTCTCCATTGTAGGGCAGTGTAAATAAACTATTTTTAGCAACCTGTCGGTCTGTGTGTACGCGTGGATCTCAAGTTCGGCTGAACAAATTCTAATGAAATTTTACATGTAAGTTTATTTCGACCATGGCACGTATTGGTCAACTTTTGGGATGCATCGCGCCTCGGGAACTGCACTTTTTAGCGGGCCTGTTTTATGTTTTTGACTATTTTGAAGAAAATATTCAACCAATTTACTTAAAATTTCATATATAAGCCTCACTCGACCGTCCGCAAAACATTCTAACTGAGGCATCAGCAACTGGACGTTTACCACGGATCAAATATACATTTTTGCGTATATAAAGAGAAATAATCAACCGATTTCATTGAAATTTAATATTTAAATTCTCCGTATTAAAGCAATAAACATATAAATTTCTTGGAAAGATCAGGGCTCGAAAACTGATCTGCGGGCCGATTTTACATTTTTCACCATATCTACGAAACAAATTGATGGAATTTTCTGAAATTTGATATTTGAGTTCTGGTTGTTACCGAAACTAACTTGTGAGCATTTCTGGGAATTCGGGTAGCACAAAGCGAAACTCTACTAAGAGCCAAATTTGCATTTTTCTAGGTATGTTAACTATAAGCTTACTAATGTCCTAAAAATTGGAAATAAGTATTTAACAGACATTTTTGTAATATTCTGTAATATTTTCACTTAACTAGACAATTAGTAGGTTATGTGATGGCAACAAATTTTGCATATCGAGTTTTCGGTGGGAGTGCACTACTCCATAGTAGGGAAGTGTAAATAAACTATTTTTAGCAACCTGTCGATCCGTCGGTCTATCGGTCTGTCGGTCTGTGTGTGCACGCGTGTATCTCAAGTTCGGCTGAATCGATTTTGATAAAATTTTATATGTAAGTCTATTTCGACCTTGGCACGGATTGATCAACTTTTGGGATATATCAGGCCTCGGGAACTGCACAATACGGTCGGTAATGAAGCAATTATATTCAGATGCAACGAAACATCTGATGTCTTTGATAAAAGCTAATTTTTATTTAAGTTAAGCTTACTTCGATTTTTCGAACCAAAATTATGTGAGATCATTATATTTTCAAATGTTATTAATTTACTTTTCGGTTTGTGTTTCTAATATTAACGTAAAACGTATTATTTATTTCTTGGTTTGTGTTTCTAATAATATAAAGTATAAAAGAAAAACGAGCTTTTGTTTAAAAAAATTTATTCAGAAAACCTTAAATAGACCTATTTCGGGGTTAAAAAGTTTCAATGTCAGATTTTTCTTGGACCCTAGAAGCAAAACCCTATACAGTCGCTATAAAATTTCGATGAATATTTTATGAAAACTTTTATATAACTTTTTCTAAATTCAAAACCTAAAATTTAATTATAAATTTAAAACCTTGGTTTACGTTTTCGTTTTATTACTTATTAAAAATAAATTTATAAAACTGTTTATAAAATATAGAAAAAAAAATGTACGAAGAAAATGTAATACTTTACGAATGTTTGGTTAAGAAACAATAGTAAAAAAATTTTTTGTATTTATTTGTCATTATCTTTTAATATGAACAACCAAACATGTACATTACATACTCGACAATGACAGCAATTAATAAAACGTGTCGAAAATTATAGTTCGCGAGACGAATATAAAATAATAATAGCCACCCTTCTCCCCAAATAAAACAATAAACAAATTGCAAAATATGTTTGTATCTACATATGCATAACGTTATCACATAGACGTTTTAAAGATCCGTTTTTAAAATTTTTTTTGCCTAAATTTTTTTTTCAAAATGCTAATGTATTATACATATGTACATATGTGTACACATATTATGCCAAGACTACAAAACACATTATATGCTCATATGTAAATATACGTACTAGACGAGAGAAAATTTTATTGCCACTTTTATTGTGTTCATTTCACTTGCGTTTACTTTTAAAACAGTATAAAAATCAATAGAACGATCATCATTAAATCATAACAAAATTTAGAGAAGAAGGCACGAATGTCACGTAAAATTTCATCAAAATTAAACAAACAAACAAGAAAAGTAAAACAAAAACAATTTCTAAATTTACAAAGCTACCAAGTTAAAAATAAATAGTGTTGAGTCAAATCAATGGTTTGTGATGTAGCACTTTTCCTTAAAAAAATGAAAATACTTTTTTATTTTTTTAAAACTCAAATAAGATATGCCGCGATAAAAGAAGTCAGTCACTGCTGTTCTGCGTTCGCAAAATTTGATATATGTCTTTAGATAATATGTATTATGTTGCAATTTATTTTTAGAAAATAGCATATTTAGGATTTGTGGAGCTATAACTTTAGAGAAGAGGGCAGGGGAAATGTTAAAAATTTTCTTCTACAGCAACAAGTTTCTAGTAAAATTCTATGTATCTATCAAATATCAGCTTTCTATCTTCAAGAGTGTACAATTTTTGTAAGCAGACACACGGGCAGATAGACGAATGAATGGATAGACGGACAGACTGAAAATAATAACCACTTTTTCCAAAAATTTTTTGTAAAAGTGCTAAAAACATATAAAATAGATTCCTCGGTTTTAATATTTCATAAGCAAAATGTTATTCTATTTTATCCTCCATCAACCTCTTAAGTGTTTTGAAATACTTTATCTTGTATTAATTGGACATAAAATTTTTGCTCATAACTTAGATCCGGAGAAACAAAATAAAACTCATTTCATTAAATTTGTTACTTTCACTCTCATCGTCCTTCCGTCCGTGGACATGTTTACAAAACTTCTACACCCTTGAAGATAAAACGCTGATATTTCGTATGTTTATAGATTTTTACTAGAAACATATTTTTCTTATCTCGTCCGGAATTTGAACGCTGAACCCTTTGAGTACAGAAAGGCAGTATTTTCACTGAATGCTGTAATAAATATTGAAATAAACACTGTAATAAATACTGAAAGGCAGTATTTTCACTTGTTGAAGGGAAAAGTGCTACATTACAAAACATTGGTTTGACCCACCTTTATTTTATTATTCCAATTTGTTCACACTTTCAAACTAAAGTTTCTCTTAGTAACAATTTCTAATGAAAATAAAATTTCATAAACACTTAATACTTACTCAATTGAACTAAATAGTAGAGCAGGCAATAATATGAAAAATAATCAATAATAATATGGTTTTATCTTCTGCAGTTAAGTGGAAAGAAACCACTATCATGATAAGAATCAAACAAATAAGGTATAGTTTTACTTGTCTCCTTTTTTACCGACCGTATTGTGTATAAAATAGATAGGTTATATGATGGCAACAAATTTTGCATATCGAGCTTTCGGTGGGAATATACTTCTCCATAGTAGGGAAGTTTAAATAAATTATTTTTAGCAACCTGTCGTTCTGTCGGTCTGTGTGTGCACGCGTGTATCTCAAGTTCGGCTGAACCGATTTTGATGAAATTTTATATGTACGGATTAATCAACTTTTGGGATATATCAGGCCTCGGGAACTGCACTTTTTAGCGACCCTATTTTACAGTTTTGAACATTTTGAAGAAAATATTCAACCGATTTACTTGAAATTCATATATAAGCTCAGTTCGACCGTCCGCGAAACCTCCTAACTTTTGGAAGAAATCAGGCGTCAGCAACTGAACGTTTACTACGGGCTAAATACACATTTTTGCGTATAAAAAGAGAAATAATCAACCGACTTCATTGAAATTTAATATTTAAATTTTTACGTATTAAAACAATGAACATGTAAATTTTTTGGAAAGATCAGGGCTCGAAAACTGATCTGCAGGCCGATTTTACATTTTTCACCATATCTACGGAACGAATTGATGCAATTTCTTGAAATTTGATAGGTGAATTCTGGTTGTTACTGAAACTAACTGGCGAGCATTTCAGGGAATTTGGGTAGCACAAAGCGAAACTCTACTAAGAGTCAAATTTAAATTTTTCTAGGTATGTTGACTATAAGCTTACTAATGTCCTAAAAATTGTAAAGAAGTATTTAACAGACATTTTTATAATATTCTGTAACACTTTCACTCTATCAGACAATGCACGTTGCGGTGGGTTATGTGCTGAACACATCAGATTTTTTTAAATTGATGAATAATCTATTTTAATTTTTCTTATATTTTTTTTCGAATAATCTGATTATTAAATTGAAAAAACACTTAATTATTTTTATATCCGTACGAACGTATGTCCGAAGAGTATACTAAATTTGGCTTACGGTTTGTAACGCTAAGAAATAATGGTCTGAGATATTGACTCAAGGGTATGTTTTTGATCAGCGTCCAATTTAGAGTTGATTTAGCTTTGGAGCTAAGTTCACTAAATTTTCTCAAATGATTTATTATAGTAAATGCCAGAACTTTATTTAAAGTAGATATGATTCGGGTACTGGTTGGGGTAGCTGCCATACAACTTCAAAATTTATTTGACTATATCTTAGAATCTGTGGTATTGCAATTTCGCACAAGGGAATATATTAGTAGGGCCAATGTGTTTGATAAAATTGTTGACATTGCTTGGCTCCTTCTGGTAACTGCAATATAACTTCAAAAGATATTTGGCTATATTTCAGAAAATATAAAAGCTGTAGTATTGAAATTTCACACAAGCAAATATATAAGTAGGGCCAATGTGTTTAACAAAAGTCGTTGAAATTATTTGGCTTCTTCTGGTAGCCGCCATACAACTTCAAAAGTCACTGGGCTATATCTCAAACTGTAAAAGCTATGATATTGAAATTTCGCTCAAATAAATATTAAAGTAGTTGTAGTTGCTGCCAAACAACTTCACATTTTGCATAATTAACATATTCATACAACAACAAAGTCATTGTCTGCGTCATATTCAGTTATGGCATATTTATTCGCACATAGGATAACAAATTCGTACGGGTATCACAGAGTTCACAAGGTCAACTCTTTATTTACTCGTTTTTTCTGTTTTTAATTAATAAATATGCTCCTAGCTTCTTAAGAAAATGAAAGTTTAAAACTTTAGAGGAAAATAAATAAAATTTACTACTGTCTGCGATTTCGCCTTTGACAATTATAACCTATTTGGGTGACCAAATGCCCCATTGATTATGAATATGTAATACCTTCTCAAGCTATTAAAAGTAAAATGTAAAACAGCTATTAAAAGTAATATGATAAAATAATATGATTCTGATAAATGAAAATAAAATTGTAAGGCAAAAAGATTAAGTTTTAATAATGTTTCCATTTTCAACTCCAAATAATGGATTACTTTTTAAAGCACTTTGTACGTTTCGATAGGTTGTTAGAACAAAATTTTTTTTCTCAGAACTATTATTTGATTCTAACTGTCAGTGCCGATACTGAAAGACAATGTTGTCACTTGTTGTTTTATTTTTGGTTTTTGTCTTTCTTCCGTCTTCCCCTTTTCAAACATATTTTTAGTTAATTGTCACGCAAATGATTAGTTTTATTGGTTATTTATTATTAGGTTATTGCATGTTAGGTGATAATGTGATTATTGATTTTTTTTTTGAGGTTTTCCTCATTTTATACACTCAAAATTAATCGAGTGAAAATAATACACAAAATAAAAAACAAAAAAAAAAGTTGGTATAAATAACAATAAAAACTTGTTAAATACTGGTTATAAACATAGGTTAACAAAAATCCATAGTGCGTGTACTCGTACAGAAAAAAATGAATGAAATACAAAATTTTCTTTTACATGTTTGTGCTCACATAACGTATTATGAATATGGAATCACATAACGCTTATGAATATGAAAGAATTTTTTTTGATATAAACTACTCTATGTAAATATATTGCTCGTTAACTAAAACTCGATAATAATAATAATTTCTAAAGAAGTCTGTTCGTCAACAAAATAAAGTTGGGTCAAACCAATGGTTTGTATTGTAGCACTTTTCCCTTCAACAAGTGAAAATTCTGCTTTTAAATACAGTCTATGTATAGCTATCACACTATTATAATTATTTTCATTCATATACAAAACTATTTCTAGGATTGCATATATTTAGGATGACGCATATATGCAGTCTTTGAAATAAAGCAAAAATTAATATAAAAAGGGGTTAACATAATGCTCGATTCTAAGGGTTAATTGTGTGAGTTAAGAAAAATAATTATATTTTTTAATTTCATGGAATTTACCGTTAGCTTTTTGCATTTATAAAAATTTGGAAAAGCTTGCGGTTTCGGAAATATAAGGTGTCAAAAATTCAAATTTTACGAATTTCAAGAGGTGATAACTTGAGAGGGGGTGGAGATGGAAAAAAATTTTCTTCTAGCAAAACGAACTATTTATTAATATCTAAAAGCTCCTAAAATTTCAAGTTTCTACAGTCTGGGGTCTAGAAGAAAAACGACATCAAAGATTTGGAAAAAAAGGACTTTAAATAACGGTAAATTTGAACGGCCATTTTGTTTTTCTTAAGTTGAACTATAGTATACCGTGCAAGGGAAAGCAAGCCACTGCCTTTCTGCGTTTGCAAAATTTCAAAAATGCTTATGGTTTCACTGCAACAAATATTTAAAAAAGGCCATTTTTAGGGTTTTGGGGGGGTATAACTTCTAGAGAGGCGGAGATAGGTAAAAATTTTGTTCTACGGAAATAAGTTTCTAGTGAAGATCTATGTACGTATTAAATTTCAGCTTTCTATCTTCAAAGGTGTAGAAGTTTTGTAAACAGACACACGGACAGACGACTAATAAGCACTTTTTTCAAAAAATTTTTTTAGAAAAGTGCTAAAAAACTCTCCTAATCTTTCAAGTATCTGCATATATGATAAAATATTTTTATAGTTTAGAGTAAATAAGTAAACTTTTGGTATTTTTTAACTACAGAATTTAAATTAGTAAGGTAAATCATGGAAGTAAATAAAATATTATCATATAATTGATGTAAGATTATCTTTAAATTTTATAATAAAGTTATTCTATACTCAATATGTTTTATTTGGAAATAAACTGTTAATAATTAAGTATAAGTAATTACTATTTTATACGCAAAGTCTTTATTGTTTTTAGAATTCTTGAATTAAGCACTGGCAGCAGAATTGAATTTAGGAGAATCTTCGAAATCTCTGGTAACTAAAACAGTGACATAAATCTTTAAATTTTATCTTAATCTTTAAATCAAAATAATAAGAAAATATCAAAAATTTTGTAAAATAGCTCATTTCCCTTTAGCAATCAAATTTAGAACTTTAAGTTTATATAATAATTATGGTCTATTGAAATACCACAAGTATTTTTATCATTATACATAAGTTAGCATAAATTTCTTTGAGTAATAAATTGCAAAAACTTTATATTAATATACATATTGAATTGAGTATTATAAATATTGAGATACAATTAAGTATAGGTGAAAGGTCGATTACTGTTACATTTTAGCTTAATAGAAAATTGATACTCGATAGAAAGAAGTAGAGAGTGACAATATTATTTTATTCTAGTAAAATAAAATAATTATAGATATTTATTGACAATAGATTGTGATCACCGTCGATAATTCAATAATCAATTTGAGAACCTGTTATTTGTACAAATGCTTAATCTTGTACCTTCTTTTATTTTCTTTTTTAATTTCTTATAGAAGAAAAGTTCCTATTAAATTTACAAATTGCAGGAAGAATTTTATGAATGACTAGCTGGAAAGATCATTAAATAGTTTTATTTCAGAAAAATAATGATTACGCACTGAAATCTATTTGTTCATTTATGATTTTCTACCGACAGAAAGGATGAAATTATTAGACAGATTTTTTCCTAATATTTTTGGCAATGCTTCAAAAATGGACGTCTAAGTGTTATGAATTGATATCTTTGATTAGGTTAAGTTAAGTACTTCAACCAAATAGCAATACATATAATACATATGTATAACATATTAATTTATATACAAAAAAATATTGATGACATTGCTTAGGTTTCTATTTTTGATGCATAAATACTCGTACAATGTAAAATTAATAAACGTCAAAATTTGAGAATTCAGATGAATTCATGCTGTATCTCATTTTCCTAATAAAAATATTACTTATTTTCACTACCGGATCTAAAGAGTTTTATGTATGTATAACGTGTCTTCAAATATTATTGTAATTATATAAGAAAACGTAAAAAACACCTATGTAAATTCAAAAATGTCAGTGCAAACATTGGTCACTATTTAAAAATTCGCTTTTCATAAAATTTTTTCCCTTTCTTTTAGTACTATTACAAAATTGTATTAACAAAAAAATGCAGCACTTTTCCAAAATTTTTTTGAAATAAGTGCTTATTAGTTTCACTCTGTCCGTCCCTCCGTCCGTGGACAATTTTTAGTTTACAAAACTTCTACACCCCTGAAGATAGAAAGTTAAATATGTACATAGATCTGTATTAGAAACTTATTTCCATAGAACAAAATTTTTATCTATCTCACCCCCTCTAAAAGTTTTACCCCCCCCCCCTCCCCCCCCCCCCCGTTCAAATTTTCCATTTGTTCCAAATTTTTGATGTCATTTTTCTTCTAGACCCCAGGTTATAGGAGCCTGAAATTTTATCTAAAGTATAAATTTTATGAAAGATCTAAAAGCAGCTTTTAGATACTAATAAATATTTTATTTCTTTAGAAGAAAATTTTTTTCCATCCCCACCTCCTCTCAACTTATCTCCTCTTGAAGTTTGTAAAAATTTAATTTTTAACGCTTTATATTTCCGAAACCGCAAAAGCTTTTTCAAATGTCTTACACAACGCAAGAAGGTAACGGTAAATTCCGTAACATTAAAAAATATAATTATTTTTCCTAACTCACAACCCTAAAATCGAGCATTATGTTAAGCCCTCTTTAATTTAATTTTTGCTTTATTTCAAAGACAGCATAAATCGTTCATACTAAATATATGCAATTTTAGAAATAGTTTCGTATATGAATAAAAATATTTTTAATAGTGTGGTAGATATATGTACAATTCAAACCATTGGTTTCACCCAACTTTATTGATATTTGAAGTTTTCAAATTCTTACATAATATGATGATTATTATTTTAATAATAAAATTTTGAAATGTGATTCTATAACATATAATCTTATTTCTCTTCACACTATTATGTACATATGTATAAAAATTAAGTTTTTCTCTATTTGCATTCAAAATTTTATACTCACTATTATTTTAATTTCGAAATGTATTACGTTAAAAACAAAAAAAACCCAAAAACAGAGATTTTCCTTTGTTAACTTATGCAACAACTTCTCAAATATTTTTACAACATTTCTTTGTCCCGCTTCCTCCAAACTTTTGATATTTTGTCTTTATTCGTTTTTTAGTTTTTGGGTACTTTTTTGGCATCTAACCCGCTGTTACCTAAAAGCAAATATTCTTACCAGAAAAACCCAAAAAAATACACAAAAGGAAAAATTAAATTGAAAACAAGGAAAAAAACAAAAATGATTCAAAAATAGTGAAATTTATTTTGGTCTAGTTTTATGCACTTAAATTTTATTTTCACTTTTTTTATCCTATTTCATTTCTTACAGTTACAAGGAGAATAACTGAGAACAAGAAAAATCTACAACAATGCGGTATGTAAAATAAAAATATTAAACAAGTAGAAACTTTTCAGTCTGTCTAAACTGACTGAGTTATACCCTTCACCATGAGGATCTGAGTATGAATACTTGTTTTTTAAATATTTAGAATTAGCTTTTATGGCAGTTATTTGAACTGTCAGACAATTTTACAAAAACTTCACGGATATGTCGGACCTATTATTTTTTTGAATATTTAAAATTAGATTTTGGAGTTGTGTGACAGCTACCCGCACTTGTTAAAATATTCCATAAAAATTTGGGGACTATATCTGAGCTATAATTGGACACGCGTCTGTCAAATTTCATGCAGCTCGCTTTATTATTTTTTCCAATATTTAAAATTAGATTTTGGAGTTGTATGACAGACGCCCGAATCTGTCAAGCCATTCCATAAAAACTTATGGAATGGCTTGACAGGTTTTCAAACCATTCCTTAAAAATATTGCTTTATTACTTTTCCCAATATTTAAATCTAAAAAACTAGCTTTATTATTTTTCCCATTATTTATAATTTGCTTTTGGAGTTCTGTGGCAGCAGCTGGAACCTCTCAAGTTATTCCATGAAAACTCCTAGAATATTTCAAACTCATAATTGGAAACATGACTGACAATTTTCATGAATCTAGCTTTATTTTTCCGAATATTTTAAATTAGATTTTGAAGTTGTGTAGTAGCTACCCGAACCAGTGCTGAAATTCCATTAATATTTTTTGAGCTAATTTAAAAGGTAATTGGACACACGTGTACAAAATTTCATGTTTATAGCTCTGCTAGTTCTTCACATTTTTAAAATAGACTCTTTAGATTGTACGGCAGTTACAATTGAAAGCGGGTATATATATATACAGGTATATAAGTATATACATCTCTATTGCAGAGATGATTCCTTCAAGTAGTTATAAACTCCATAAATGAAAACTTTTGTGCTATTTGCGGCTTAAAAACAATTTAAAATATAAGTAAGAAATTATTCGGTAATTATAATATAAAAACGTTTCAGTTGGTGTAAACCGATTGAATAATACCCTGCACTTTGACAATCTGAGTTTAAAAATTTGTTTTTGACATATTTAGAAATAACTTTGATTGCTAAATGGCAATTACTTGAACCTGTCATGCCACTTAATCGAAATTTCACGGATATTATATTTGACCTGTAAGTGGACACACGACTGCCGAGTCTCATGAATCTAGCTTTAATATTTTTCCAAATATTTAAAATTAACTTTCGAAGTTGTATGGCAGCTACCCGAACATGTTAAGCCATTTAGCCAAAACTTCAGTGTTATATCTGACCTGCAATTGGACACACGACTGCCGAATTTCATAAATCTACCTTTATTATTTTTCCAAATATTTAAAATTAATTTTCGGAGTTGTATGGCAACTACCCGAACCAGTGCAGCCATTCCATTAAATTGTAGAAACTGAGCAAGAATATATATATAATATGTATATCCATACAGGAGACGACTCCTTCAAGTGATTACAAACTCCATACCAAAGTGAATATACCTTTCACAAAGTGCAGTAACTTATGAAAATCTGTTTTTATTATTTTTATTATTCATATGGTTTATACCGACTGAAGCGTCTTTAGTTGTTTTATGCATATTAATGGTACAATTAAGCACATCGTGAAAGGGTTAGATGAAATAAAATTGACAAATAATATTTTACCACATTTTTTGCGTTAGTGCAATTATTTACATTACAACTTTATTTAGAGATAAAGAAAAATTTTTCTTTGTTCGAGGCGTTAATTTAAAATAGTGTAGTAATATACATTATGTATGTTTTGTTCAATTAACAGATAACGGATTAAATGAATATATTTATATATTTCTTATAAAGAAATCAGAAGCGAATAAAATAAAATTTAATTTTTATTTTGTTAATTTATATTTTAGCTACAATGTTTAGCTTAACATCGACCAATAGCAAATTTTTAAAGTTTGAGCGGATATCAAAAGTATTTGCGTGATTTTTCTGAAATTCTAAGTACATTTTTCTTTCTGATAACCAACTAGTTGTAGTTTTAAATTTAATGTGGTGTAATTATAGTTATTTGTCTTGAAATTTAATTGACGTTCATTAACTATTTGGTATAGTAGTATTGGGTTTTATCATAGTTAAAGACAGAATGTTATTTACAAATAACAAGGACTTTTAATTAATTTCTTAATTAGTATATACAGGGTGACTCAGAAAGATATGCAACAACATATACTATTTATTAGAGGGTCGAAAATGGGTAAAACTTTTGTTCCGGACTGGAACAAAACGAACAGTTTCTGAAAAGCCTAGTAAAGGGCTTAAAATAAACATGTTATTTAATTCTGTATTTTATGTGCCTGCGGAATACCAAGCATTTGAACTTTAGGCAAAATTAAATATTTCTCTTGTTATATTTTTAGCACTTTTCCAAAAAAGTTTTTGAAAAAAGTGCTTATTAGTTTCACTCTGTCCGTCCGTCCGTCCGTCCGTCCGTCCGTCCGTCCGTCCGTCCGTCCGTCCGTCCGTCCGTCTGTCCGTGTGTCTGTTTACAAAACTTCTACACCTTTGAAGATAGAAAGCTGAAATTTAATACGTACATAGATCTTCACTAGAAACTTATTTCCGTAGAACAAAATTTTTACCTATCTCCGCCTCTCTAGAAGTTATACCCCCCCAAAACCCTAAAAATGGCCTTTTTTAAATATTTGTTGCAGTGAAACCATAAGCATTTTTGAAATTTTGCAAACGCAGAAAGGCAGTGGCTTGCTTTCCCTTGCACGGTATACTATAGTTCAACTTAAGAAAAACAAAATGGCCGTTCAAATTTACCGTTATTTAAAGTCCTTTTTTTCCAAATCTTTGATGTCGTTTTTCTTCTAGACCCCAGACTGTAGAAACTTGAAATTTTAGGAGCTTTTAGATATTGATAAATAGTTCATTTTGTTAGAAGAAAATTTTTTTCCATCTCCACCCCCTCTCAAGTTATCACCTCTTGAAATTCGTAAAATTTGAATTTTTGACACCTTATATTTCCGAAACCGCAAGCTTTTCCAAATTTTTATAAATGCAAAAAGCTAACGGTAAATTCCATGAAATTAAAAAATATAATTATTTTTCTTAACTCACACAATTAACCCTTAGAATCGAGCATTATGTTAACCCCTTTTTATATTAATTTTTGCTTTATTTCAAAGACTGCATATATGCGTCATCCTAAATATATGCAATCCTAGAAATAGTTTTGTATATGAATGAAAATAATTATAATAGTGTGATAGCTATACATAGACTGTATTTAAAAGCAGAATTTTCACTTGTTGAAGGGAAAAGTGCTACAATACAAACCATTGGTTTGACCCAACTTTATTTAAGATTTTTTTTTTATAAAGTTTATCCAACTGCTTACGCTTTAATTTAAGTCCTCAAACATTAAAAAATTTTTTATCGTACAGAAAATTTAGCACAAAAACTGTAAGCGAAAATAAGTAAAAACAAAAAACAGTTGAAGTTTTTAAGAATTGTTATTTTTTTACAAAATTTGAATTTTAATGTGTTTATTGAAATGAAACAAATAATAATAACATTGAAACGAAGATTTTATACAAACTTTTTATTTGAAAAACAAAAATTGATAGGAAAAACAAAAAAAAAATCTAGTATACGAGTAATCAAAAATTTTTTTTTCGAAACTTTTCTTGGTAAAAAGAATTTATAGGTTTTTTATTTTGCCAGTTTTTATAAG
The DNA here is from genome assembly GCF_029603195.1 of Condylostylus longicornis. NCBI lineage: Eukaryota > Metazoa > Arthropoda > Insecta > Diptera > Dolichopodidae > Condylostylus > Condylostylus longicornis. The sequence goes on from NW_026577985.1 coordinate 860,191, forward strand.
AAATACCTGATTTATAAGATAGTACCTGTGTGGTTTGAAATTTTTGAATTTGAATGCATTTTTCTCACATTGGATGCAATTTAAAAATTTAAAAAAAATATTTTCGAAATCTAGATACCGTTTGGCATCCGAAGTTATTAAAATTATCCAGCTGGAGCGAATTTTCAAAGACATGCAAATTTTCACATTTATTTTAAAAGAAAAAAATTTGTTTTAATAGGAAAATTTAATTTTTCAAATTTTCCTATTAAAACAAACTGGAGTTTAAACAAAATGGAGTTTGTAAATGATATGGTATTAAAATTATGAAGGTAATAAATAATTAATAAATAATTTAATGGCATTAATAAATTTTTAACATATTCCAAAATTGGTATATGATTAAAACAACTAAAGAGGTGCCATTAAGTCGAGCAATTAAGTTAATATGTATATGCGATTGAATAGAAATAAATTTGAAAGAAGATAAACATAAATTTTTTCCGAATTACACGAATTTCATAAAAAAATTTGGAGTTTGTTTTGAGAAATTTGTAGAATTTTTTGATAAAGGAATATTAAATTGAATTTAATTTTAGTTTTATCAACATGTAAAGTAATTTTAATTGAATTTGTAGCTCATTATATTTGCGATTTTTGTGCTATTTCTTCTGCGTTTTTATTGTTTGAGGACGTATATTAAAATTTAAGCAGTTGGAAAAAATTCTATAAACAGAAATCTCAAGGAATTAATAAATTTCTTACATATTTTCTAGATAGACAAAACTGGAAAAATAAAACAAGGGAAAAATTTGATTATGCTTAAAGTTCGAATGCTTAGTATTCCGAAAGTACATAAAATACATAATCAAATAACATGTTTATTTTAACACCTCTACTACGTATTTTAGTAACTCTACTACGTATGTCGTAACTGTTTGTTTTCAGAACGGAAGTTAAATTCAAAAAAACTTGGATAAATAGAAATTTCGTGAAAATTCGTTAAAATCCATGTATCTCGGAACCCTTGAGATTTCCGCACCTAGTCCGGAACAAAAGTTTTACCCATTTTCAACCCTCTAACCAATAGTATATATGTTGTTGTATTATATATATGTATAAATATTCTAAAATAAATTTTTAATCTGGTTTTTCAATATTTTTTGTATTAAAAAAAAAATATTCAAAGAAACTTAACAAATTTTAATAGCATTTATAGGATATAATTTAATAACAATTAGTATGATGTTAATTTTTAGCACTTTTCCAAAAAAAATTTTGAAAAACTTTGAAAAACAGTTTTGTAAACATAAACGCGGCCATCCGTCCGCGTTTATGTTTACAAAACTGCTACACCCTTGAAGAAAGAAAGCTGAAATTTATATGTACATAGATATTTACTAGAATTTTATTTCAGTAGAAGAAAATTTTAGTATACTAATTTTGCCTCACCGTTTGTAACACTAAAAAATAATGGTCTTAGATATAGACTCAAATATATGTGTTTGATCAGCGTCGAATTCTGAGTCGATTTAGCTTTGTCTGTCCATCCGCTCGCCCGTTCATCCGTCCCAAAAATAACTCAAAAACTGATTGAGCTAAGTTTACCAAATTGGTTCATTATTGTAAGTGCCATAACCCTATTTAAATTGGATATGATCGGGGTATCGATGTTTGATTAAATTTGTTGAAATTGCTTGGCTCCTTCTGTTAGCCGCCATACAACTTCAAAAGTTATTTGGCTATATCTCAAAAACTATAAAAGCTGTTATATCGAAATTGCACACAAACGAATGGCTCTTTCTGGTACTTGCTATACAAATTCAATAGTAGTTTGGCCATATCTTAGAAAATATTGAAAACCCAGTACTGAAATTTTGCATAAATTAATAGGGTAAATTAAAGTTATAATTCTGTTGCATACTCAGCTATGACATACTCGTATCTATTCGCACATAGGATAGCATATTCGTACGGGTATCACATAGAACTCTACTTTGCAAACGCAGAAAAATTATGTAAACACAGAAAAATAAAATGGGAATTAAAATTTATCGTTTTCCAAAATCCTTTGTTTCCAAATTTGTGATATCGCTTTTCTTCTAGACCGCTTCTGAAATTTTAGCAGCTTTTAGCCAGTAGGAAATTGTTTATTTCGCTTAAAGGAATTTTTTTTCCACCTCCACCCCCTTTCAAGTTATCGCCTGGTGAAATTTGGAAAATTTGAATTTTTGCAACCTTCTGTTTCCGAACAAAGCTCAACCGAAACGTTTGCGAATAAAAATAATTTTAATAGTGTAATATGTACATGGATTGTCTTTAAAGACAGCATTTTCAGTTCTTGAAGGGAAAAGTGCTACATAATTATTTGGTTTAACTCAACTTTATTTTTATTAATTTTATAAAAGCTAAAAACGTTATAAATTTTTATTAATTAAAAACTTTTCAAAAGCTCTTTGCTCTTCCTTTTTACCGACCGTACTGTGTATACAATAGGTAGGTTATGTGATGGTAACAAATTTTGCATATCGAGTTTTCGGTGGGAACATACTTCTGCATGGTAGGGAAGTGTAAATAAACTATTTTTAGTAACCTGTCAATGTCAGTGTATCTCAAGTTCGGCTGAACCGATTTTGATAAAATTTTATATGTAAGTTTATTTCGACTATGGCACGGATTTATCAACTTTTGGGATATATCAGGCCTCGGGAACTGCACTTTTTAGCAGGCCTGGTTTACATTTTTGAACATTGTGAAGAAAGTATTCAACCGATTTACTTGAAATTTCATTTATAAGCTTTGCTTGACTATCCGCGGAACCTCCTAACTTTTGGAAGAAATGCGGCATCAGCAACTGAATGTTTAACACGCGCCCAATATACATTTTTGAGTATATAAAGAGAAATAATCAACAGATTTCATTGAAATTGAATATTTGAATTCGTCGTATTAAAACAACGAACATATAAATTTTTTGGAAAGATCAGGGCTCGGAAACTGATTTGCGGGTCGATTTTACATTTTTCACCATATCTACGGAACGAATTGATGGAATTTCTTGAAATTTAATATTTGAGTTCTGGTTGTTACCGAAAATAACTGGCGAGCTTTTCAGGGAATTTGGCTGGCACAAAGCTAAACTCTACTAAGAGCCAAATTTACATTTTTCTAGGTATGCTAACTATAAGATTACTAATGCCCTAAAAATTGGAAAGAAGTATTTAACAGACATTTTTATAATATTCCGTAACACTTTCACTTAACTAGACAATACACAATGCGGTCGGGTATGTGCTGACCACATCAGATTTTTTCATTATTTTTTCCCAAACCCAATAGTTAAATTTGTATTATAAAAATCGATTTTACTTAATTATGAAAATTAAAATATTCTACGATACCCTCCCTACGTACATTTATTTTCATAATGTATAGAAGAATAGTATTAGTTTTATTTATTTTAAAGAAAATATCTATAATATTCTATATCTTTCTTTTACAGGACATCAACGTTTATTCCTATTATTTCAATTACAAGAAGCTATGAAATTTTAATTTTTTACAAGAAAAACAAACTAGCAATAATTCCACTATTGTTAGTAATATGAAAATTTATAAACATCGATATTTATTTCTCATATTCATAATATAAATTGATTTAAATTCAATTATGATAAAAAATTTGACAAATTATTATAAAAGAAAAACTTTCAACGGTTAAATTATATTATATAGCTATATATTTGTCATGAATATATAACACTGTGAACACAATATTATTTTAACGAGGAAGAAAGGATACAAAAAATATTTTAATGTCCTTGAAGTATATAAAATTTATAAATTTTTGGAATCGCTTATGTAAATTGCGTTTTTTTATACCCTGCACTTCGTGAAGGGTATATTAACTTTGGTATGGAGTTTGTAACTACTTGAAGGAGTCATCTGCGGTATGGACATATATATATATTCTTGCTCAGCGTAAAATTCTGCGTTGATTTAGACATGTCTGTCCGTCCGTCCGTCCGTCCGTCCGATCGCACGATAACTCAAAAACGAATAATGCAATCGACACCAAACTTTCACAAGTTTTTTCTTTTGTGCCAAGGACGAACCCTATTGTTATTGGACTAAGTCGGACAACGGGTTCGGGTACCTGCCATACAACTCCAGAAGCTAATTTTAAATATTTGGAAAAATAACAAAGTCAGATTCATGAGACTTGGCAGTCGTGTGTCCAATTATAGGTCAGACATATTTCTAAAGTTTTGGTGGGATTGCTTGACAGGTTCGAGTAGCTCCCATACAAGTCTAAAAGCTTATTCTTAATATTTGGAAAAATAATAAAGTCAGATTCATGAAACTTGGCAGTTGTGTGTCCGATTATAAATCAGATATATTTGTGAAGTTTTGATGGAATTGCTTGACAGGTTCAGGTACTTGCCATACAACTCCAAAAGCTTATTTTACATATTTGGAAAAATAATAAAGTCAGATTCATGACACTTGGCAGTTGTGTGTCCGATTATAGATCAGATATATTTGTGAAGTTTTAGTGGAATTGCTTGACAGGTTCGGGTACTTGCCATACAACTCCAAAAGCTTATTTGACATATTTGGAAAAATAATAAAGTCAGATTCATGAAACTTGGCAGTTGTATGTCGAGTTATAGGACACATATATTTCTGAAGTTTTGGTGGGATTGCTTGACAGGTTCGAGTAGCTCCCATACAAGTCTAAAAGCTTATTTTAAATATTTGGAAAAATGATAAAGTCAAATTCATGAGACTTGGCAGTCGTGTGTCCAATTATAGGTCAGACATATTTCTAAAGTTTTGGTGGGATTGCTTGACAGGTTCGAGTAGCTCCCATACAAGTCTAAAAGCTTATTCTTAATATTTGGAAAAATAATAAAGTCAGATTCATGAAACTTGGCAGTTGTGTGTCCGATTATAAATCAGATATATTTGTGAAGTTTTGATGGAATTGCTTGACAGGTTCAGGTACTTGCCATACAACTCCAAAAGCTTATTTTACATATTTGGAAAAATAATAAAGTCAGATTCATGACACTTGGCAGTTGTGTGTCCGATTATAGATCAGATATATTTGTGAAGTTTTAGTGGAATTGCTTGACAGGTTCGGGTACTTGCCATACAACTCAAAAAGCTTATTTGACATATTTGGAAAAATAATAAAGTCAGATTCATGAAACTTGGCAGTTGTATGTCGAGTTATAGGACACATATATTTCTGAAGTTCTGGTAGAATTGCTTAACAGGTTCGAGTAGATTCCACACAAGTCTAAGAGCTTATTCTTAATATTTGGAGAAATAATAAAGTCAAATTTATGAAACTTGGCAGTTGTGTGTCCGATTATAGATCAGATATATTTGTGAAGTTTTAGTGGAATTGCTTGACAGATTCGGGTAGTTGCCACACAACTCCAAAAGCTTATTTTACATATTTGGAAAAATAATAAAGTCAGATTCATGAAACTTGGCAGTTGTATGTCGAGTTATAGGACACATATATTTCTGAAGTTCTGGTAGAATTGCTTAACAGGTTCGAGTAGATCCCATACAAGTCTAAAAGCTTATTCTTAATATTTGGAAAAACAATAAAGTCAGATTCATGAAACTTGGCAGTCGGATGTCCAATTATAGGTCAGACGTGTCCGTGAAGTTTCTATAGAATGATTTCATAGGTTCGAGTAATTGCTACACAATAACGAAAGGTGCAGGGTATAATTCAATCGGTTTTTACCGACTGAAACGTTTTTAATTGTTTATAATTGTTATTGTATAAGAGTTATATAAAATATTGTTTTATTTCAGATTTCATTGTCCTTTGAGAATTGAATACAAAACAATGACAATTTTGTTCTTTATACACGTAGTGATCGTCATCATCGTCATGACGGCGATCAAGGTATTATGCTTATTATATAAAGGAAAAAAGTATTGTTGCGTTTTTTTAATTCTGTTTACATTTTAAATAATTTTGTGGGTATAAACCTCTTTTAAATTTATCTTATATTACCCACAAACCGTTTATACATATAAAACCACATTACATATTAATATAATATATACAAAGAATAAAAATTCTTATACATAGTAAACAGAGAAAAAATTTTATTAAAATAAATGACAGAATGTGTACATACTTACAAATAATTGTTCAGAAAATATAACTTTTTGCCGTTGTTTGTTTAAGAGGGTTAACTAAGAAATTTACAAAGGATTTTCATAATTTTATAATAAATTGTGACTGAGTAAATTTTTGAATAAGAACTCAAAGGACATATGTATGTAATTAACTTACAAAGATGTAAGTTTTTGTACTATGTAACTGTTTTCTTGCTTCTTTTAATTAAATTCACAAAATTATTATAAGGTCAACATTAATTTCAAATTTTATTTACCTATGTACATATGTATAAATAAATTTTTTTTGCAAAAAGATATTTTGGAACTCATAAATTTCTTTGTTTCTACATAAATATTTATAAAAAAAAGATAAGTTTGTGTGAATGTACATATGTACATAAGATAATTGTTAATGCAAAATTTTAAAGCTTAACTTCGAATACCGTTAAAACTTTTTTCAACAATTGACACTTGTAAATTTTATACATTTTTAAGTAAATCAAATAAACCTAAGTATGGGAAATATTTGTAAGTATCTGACCATTGGTGCAGTGGTTATGGCACCGGTCCTTTAACCGAAGGGTCTCGGGTTCAAACCCCGGTCAGGTCACTATAAAAATTATATTCAATATTATTATAACTTAATATACAATACTAATAAAAATATTATACAAGTAATTTTCAAATATTCCTAATATTCGATATTAAAAAAAAAAACTAAGAAAAATAAATAGTAAATATTAATAACCTCAAATAATTAATATATAAAATAAAAACTACGGCAGGCTAGTCACCTACCTAGTTAAACCCTATGACGCTATGAAACTAGTGCATGAGAAATCATGCACTAGCCCTATGCTCCTTCTAGGAGTGAACAAAGGAAAAAAAAAAAAAAAAAATGGGAAATATTTGAGTAATAATTTTTATTTATGTTTTTAAAGTCGTAAATGTTATAAATTAAGAATTTTTATAATAAAAATTTTTAAGCACAGTAAGTACATATACCATCTTAAGAATAGATATCTAGTAGGAAATTAAACAGACCAACAAAAATTTTACGTATTTTTATTTCAGTACTACTCAAATAAGTTTCGATTCTGGGGCAACCTTTTTTATGTTAAAGATACGTTTTAATTGTTTTGTTGTGGTTAACTGAAAAATTTTTGCAAGAGCTTTTGTAAAAGAGCACTAAAATTTAAATTCGAAAAAAAAATTTTAATTTGTTTTTAATTTAAGAAATTTTATTAATTATTTTTGACGACTATATTAACCGTAATTTCAATAAAAAAATGCTGTAGTCACATGCTAAAACATTGCATAAATATTAAGTATGAGAAATTCATATAATAAAAGAATACGTATAACAGTTTATATACATATTTTTTAATATCACAAATTTTTATATTTTATTATAATTACAAGTTTTTCAACAATTAATTTTATACGAGTTAAAAATTAAATCAATTTTAAAACTGCTGAGTTAAGGTTATAAGAAAATGGTGAAATAGAATTTTCTTTTACACAGTACAATTATACAGTACAAATAACTTTATATAAATTTAGATTAAATAATAAATTTCTTTTGATGCAGAAATACATTACTTTAATAAGTTAAAGTTGACACGCAAAAAAAATATAAGTAAGTATTAGGTGCAATTTCGCCGGCTCCTAGCAAAATAGACAACGAATTATATTCTATTCTTTTTCTAGATGGATTTGAATTAATCATGCCGAACTTTCAGATCCTCTTGTAATATTTTAATAGTACTTACTTATATTTTTAACCAATATGCGTCAATAATTAGCATTATAATTTTGTACTATACTTATATACTGAATTGTTAAATAGTTTTACATAATGCCATATATATCTATCAGGTCATCAAACTCATAGAGCAAATTAAAAATAATTTCGAAATTTATATGGAGTTTGAATAGAAGGTATGTCGGAATTTATTTGTGTGAAGGAAATTGATCAATAATTTTTGGCACTACTGATTCTACATATTTTTTTAAATTTAAAATTTAAATTTAAAAAAAACCGCTTTGTAAATCCATCTAAAAATGCATTTCAAAAAAAATGCAATTTTCAGCGCTGACAAGCTTTCTTGTCTTCCAAATGGAAGGGTACTGAACTACATAGTAAAATTTTTGAATAAAACATAGCATTTAAAAATAAATTGAAGAAAAAAGCAAAAAAATCTGATGTGGTCAACACATAACCGACCGCATTGTGTATTGTCTACTTAAGTGAAAGTATTACAGAATATTATAAAAATGTCTGTCAAATACTTCTTTCCAATTTTTAGGACATTAGTAAGCTTATAGTTAACATACCTAGAAAAATGTAAATTTGGCTCTTAGTAGAGTTTCGCTTTGTGCAACCCGAATTCCCTGAAATGCTCGCCAGTTAGTTTCGGTAACAACTAGAACTCAAATATCAAATTTCAAGAAATTCCATCAATTCGTTCCATAGATATGGTGAAAAATGTAAAATCGTCCCGCATATCAGTTTTCGAGCCCTGATCTTTCCAAAAAATTTATATGTTCATTGTTTTAATACGAAGAATTTAAATATTCAATTTCAATGAAATCTGTTGATTATTTCTCTTTATATACTTACTCAAAAATGTATATTGGGACCGTGTTAAACATTCAGTTGCTGATGCCGCATTTCTTTCAAAATTTATGAGGTTCCGCGGATAGTCGAGAGAAGATTATATTTGAAATTTCAAGTAAGTCGGTTGAATATTTTCTTTAAAATGGTCAAAAACGTGAAACAGGCTTGCTAAAAAGTGCAGTTCCCGAAGTCTAATACACCCCAAAGGTTGATCAATCCGTGTCATGGTCGAAATAAACTTGCATATAAAATTTAATCAAAATCTGTTCAGCCGAACTTGAGATACACTCGTGCACACACAGACCGACAGGCTGATAGGTTGCTAAAGATAGTTTATTTACACTTCGCTACCATGGAGAATTGCGTTCTCACCCAAAAATCGATATGCAAAATTTGTTGCCGCCACATAACCTAACTATTGTATATACACAAATAATAATTATAATCTAAAAATAATTATAATAATGTAAAAATAATAATTTTATAATCTATAGATGGCTTTTAAAACTATACTAATGAAAAAATGAGATTCATAAAGAATACTCAAAAATTTCCCAAAAAAATAAAAAAATATTTTAATCGCATACTTCAAATTGTTTTAAAACATTAAGAATTGTTTTTGTATTTTTTTCCGATTCAAAATTTCGGAAAATATTTTCAGCTTGGAAGCCTGATAGTTATATATGGCATTAGTTTTACATTTAAATGGCTCAGCAAATTGAGTGAAATAAATATGCTAATGTGAACGAACCAACGTTCTCGTATTTTCCTCCCTTCCCCAATTTAAATAAATGATAACATCAGAGAAAAAATATTGCTTTGTTCAATTTTTGCGGTGTACTAGGAACACACTTCAAAGACATTTGTTAATGTTAATTATACTTAATCAGAAAAAATAATTATTCATAATCTATGGTTTCTCAAATTATTATATTGTCACCACATAAAAATTAATTAAGTTAAGTTGCACGTATGTATCATAAACATAAAGAGAACATTTTCTTTTAAATATATTTTATTAAAATATCTACCGTATACTGTATGTATACATATACATATATACATAAATATACTTTCCTTAAAAGTGATCACTCGCAACCTTTAAAGAGTTTTGTTTTTTTGTTTTCAATTAAATTTTAATTTTAAATCCATTTATAGACCGCATTAATATCGAAATAATTTATTTTTTCCTCAAAAGTTAAATATCACCATGCTCCAGTCCCTTTTCATTGTTTTTATGCGTCAATTCTACGTTGTTTTAGATATTTTTTTTGCTCTATTATTTAAAATATTTTAATTTTGATTTTATGCAAAGTCATAAGTTATTTATATTTATCGAATATAATTTTATTTTCATATTATCTATATGTATTATATTAAATGTTTACTTTTATATTCATACCAGATGTTAATTTTAATTTCGATAAAAAAAAAATTCTCTTTAATTACAACACGAGTAAGAAGAATTAAGAGAACAAACGATATTAGGTGAAAAAGAAAAAATTTATTTTTAATATTTTTCCCTATCCAAAAAAATGTTCAATTCTTACATAAATTTATTCAACCCCTTTTTGTGATCAAGCTTTCATTTAAAATTTGCCAATGTTTGTATAGAACTCTACCTTTTTATTTTGTAATTTTCTTATTATATCACCTTTTCCGTCGTTTACTATTGTATTTTATTTATAACTTAGTTCCTTATGGTAACTAGAACAATAATTTTTATGCCACCCATTTGCTTTTAAACGATAAAAATCGTTTATGAGGTAAATAGACTTGGGTTTGTAGGTAATATAGCACTTTTCCCTTCAGCAGGTGAAATTACTGCTTCTAAAAATAATCTATTAAATCATAAATACTTTATTAAAATTACTTTCATTCATATACAAATATATTTCAAAAGATACGAATATATTGAATATCTGAAATAAAACAAAAAAATTTCAACAGGTAAATGCTCGAATTTAAGGGTTAATTACGTAAGTTAAAAAAATTATTATATTTTTAATTGGCATGGCAACTTTCTATATTTATAGAAATTTGGAAAAGCTTGCAGTTTCGAAAATATAGGATGCCGAAAATTCAAATTGTAGAAATTTCAAGAGGCAATAACTTGAAAGGGGGTGAAGGTGAAAAAAAATGTTTCTTGTAACGAAAAGGACTATTATTATTAGTGCCTGGAAGCAGCTAAAATTTTAGACTGCTACAATACGAGGTCTAGAAGAAAACCGATCGCAAACATTTGGAGAAACGAATTTTAGATAACGGTAAATTTTAATAGTCATTTTGCTTTTTTAAAGTTCAAATATAGTTTGTTGCAGTAGAAGAAGCCAGCCACTACTATACTGCGTTTACAAAATTTGAAAAATGCTTAAGTAAATAGATTAAAACTGTCATTTTTAGGGTTTTTGGAGGGCTATTACTTTTGATAAATAAGTAAATAATAAGGTAAATGTAAATAAGTTTCTAGTAAAGATCTAAATACGTATGAAATTTCAGCTTTCTATTCTCAAGGGTGTAGAAATTTTGTAAACGGACGACGGACGGACAGAGTGAAGCTAAAAGCACTTTTTTTTAAATTTTTTTGGAAAAGTTCTAAAAACGGTTTTTAAAATATTATTTTAAAAATCAGCACCAGAAATTTAATTTAAATTGATTATATTGTTAAACGAGAAAAAATAGAGTTGACCGTGTCAACTCTGTGATACCCGTACGAATTTGTTATCCTATGTGCGAATAAATATGTCATACCTGACGACGGAACAGACTGTCACTTTAAGATGCCATATAACCATATTAATTTATGCAAAATTTCAGTGCTTACTGTGTTTTCAATATTTTCTTAGATATGGCCAAACTACTGTTGAAGTTGTATGACAGTTACAAGAAGTAGCCAAGCAATTTCAACGACTTTTATCAAACACATTAGCCCTACTAATATATTCCCTTGTGTGAAATTTCAATATCACAGATTTAATAGTTTCTCAGATATAGCTGAATAACTTTTGAAGTTGTATGACAGCTACCAGAAGGAGCCAACCAAGTTCAACGACTTTTATTAGACACTTTGACCCTAATAATATATTCGTTTGTGTGGAATTTCAATACTACTGCTTTTATAGTTTCTGAGATATATAGCCAAATAAATTTTGAAGTTGTATGGCAGGTACTTGAACCAGTACTCCGATCATATCCAATTTTTAAAGCGTCCTAACATTTACTACAATAAATCAATTGTGAAAATTTGGTGAACTTAGTTCAATTAGTTTTTGAGTTATCGTCGGGACGGACGGACAAGCGGACAGACAAAGCTAAATCGACTCAGAATCCGATGCTGATCAAAAACATACACTTGAGTCTATATCTCAGATCATTATTTCTTAGCTTTACAAACGGTAATGCACATTTAGTTTACTTTTCGAACATACGTTCGTTTATACGGGTATAAATAGGTGGAAAACAGATAGATTTCTTAATATAATAAGAATACCAATCTAACCACATCCTGAACGGAATTAAAATTTATTTGAAAGAATTATTGAAGTATCTCAGAACTTTTCTAAAATCAATTTACACATATATCCTGATACAAAAGATAAAGTTGTACTTGTATATGTGTGAAGTAAAAATTTAACAAATTCGCTTTAAATCGCGATAAAGAAGTAAGGAAGCACAGCGGAACAAAAAAAATAAAAAATCTTTCAAATTGGTACGCAAAATTAAAAAAAATAAAACAAAAAATACACAGACATGAATGTGACATATCCTATATTGCAATGAATTGCAAAAAAACATAAATCAGTTCGAAAATCAATCGGTTTAGACAAACTTGATGATTTTTTCCTCCATCCTATCTTTCGTTGATATTTTATTTTTATATCAAAAGTCAATTTTGTGCAATTGAAAATCAACCAAAAAAATCTATGTGAATTAAAAAATTCAAATTTCTTTCAAAAATCGAAATAATGCAAGTTGCCTATAATGCAATAACACTTTTTTACGTATCGCGCCAATTCTGCAAAGAAAATATTTCTTCGTTAATATAAGTAATATAAATAATGTATAGTTAAGTAGTATAAAAATATGTGATATTAATTATATACTTTTGCCGAATCGAGTTACATAGCTTCTGTTTTGAAAGTTTCCAAGCGTTATTAATCGATCATACAAATCTTTAAAATGTAACAAACGCGGTTTGGCTGTTAAAAATATATAGATTTTGGCTGCTGTGCTAAGTTTTTGGTGCTTTGACAAATTTTTAAACAAATTCCTGTAAAATTACATTTATTTAATATTATAAGTATGTGTACTTATAAAGGCATCGAATTGCTAATAATATGTACGCACGTATGTACGACTATGCAAATATTTTAAAATATATGTTTTTTTGTACTTTGCTACAAAAGCGTTATAACACATTTTAGCCAATCTTTGTTCTTATATCAATTTCATACATAAAGAAACAAACAGACTTTTATAAAATGAGATCAGTTTTGAATATTTTTTAATAATATTTTGGCCTTTAAATTTTATTGAAATTAAACAGAATGTAAAAACGCAAATCTTTTGTAAACAAGCACACGGATAGACGGAGGACCGCTAGACACATTGAAACTAATAAGCACTTTCTTTCAAAATTTTTTTGAAAAAATGCTAAAAAATGCCTGTTAGGTTTGGGTTGGATTTAGATGTTTGAGAATTTATGAAGAAAATTATTATTTAACTGCCTCTTACGTAGTTGAGCATTATCAACATTTTTATACATGCATATTCTTACATATATGTATATGTACGCATATGTGTATACGTAATCGTGTGTATTTATTATTAAGAGCCCATATTTTTTATACCCTGCTCTCCGTGATGGGTATATTAACTTTGGTATGGAGTTTTTAACCACTTGAAGGAGTCCATACTAGAGGACTTATATATATATGCATATTCTTGCTCAGCATAAAATTCTGCGTTGATTTAGACATGTCCGTCCGCCCGTCCGTCCGATCGCACGATAACTCAAAAACCAACAAAGCAATCGGCATCAAACATTCACAAGTTGCTTCTTTTGCGCAAACGACGACTGTTAATGAAATTGGGCCAATTCGGACAACGGGTTCGGGTAGCTGCCATGCAACTCAAAAATGTTTTTTTAAATATTTCAAAAACTAATAAAAATATCGAATTTTACAAAGATGTGTCCACAATGATGTGTTATACTCTACATATGTTCTGAAAGTTTTAATGGAACGGCTGCACTGGTTCGCGTAGCTGTCACACAACTCCAAAAAGCTAATTTCAAATATTTGGAAAAGTAATAAAGTTAGATTTATGAAACTTCGCAGTCGTGCATCCAATTAAATGTTACATATATCCCTAGGTTTTGGTGATATGACCTGACAGGTTCGGGTAGCTGCCATAAAACTCCAATAGCTAATTTTAAATATTTGGAAAAATAATAAAGTCACATTCACTAAATTTGGTAGTACTGTGTCCAATTATAGGTGACATATATTTTGGAAGTTTTGGTGAAATGGCTTGAGACGTTCCGGTGGTTCTCTACAACTCCAACTGTTAATTTTAAATATTCAGGAAAATAATAAAGCTAGATTCATGAAATTTGGCAGTCATGTGTCCAATTGTTGTTCATATATATTCCTGAAATTTTGTTGGAATGACTTGACACATATGAACTGACAACTATTCCACTGCCATGGAACTCCAAAAGCTAATTTAAAATATTAACAAAAAAAAATAGAGTTAGATTCATGAAACTTGGCAGTGTCCAATTATAGGTCAGAAATATCCTATGCAGTTTCTACAGAGTGGTTTGTCAGGTTCGAATACTTGGTATATAACAATGAGAACTAATTCTAGATATTTCAAAAACAATTAATTTCAAACTCAGATTGCTAACGCGCAGGATATAATTCAGTCGGTTTATACCGGCTGAAACGTTTTTACTTGTTTTGTTTTTAATTAAGACGAAAACTTAATTTAGGAAAATGTTGCCAATTTTTTTGGGTACAATTTGTTATTATTTTTTTTTTTACATTTTCTTTATGAAAGCTCATAATTTTTATTTTTTCTTATTTTTTAACAATGGCGTCTGGTTTTATTTTTTCTTTATTTTTTATTATTCTAAGCTTTGTTATGCACATTCTCCATACAGTTGCAGATAAATTGCACAAATGTACATGTACTTATTGTGTAAGTAACTTAAATTTTATTTCAAGAATATAATTTTTTATAACTTTAATTTGCTGTATCAAAAAATGAAAAATTTTACTTTCTAGGGCTGCAGAATTTTTGAGTGCAAATTGGATTTGATTGTGATAGTTTTTAGCACTTTTCCAAAAAATTTTTGAAAAAAACTGCCTATTAGTTTCATTCTGTGCAGCCGTTGACATGTTTACAAAACTTCTACACCCTTGAAGATAGACAGCTGTAATTTTATACGTACATAGATCTTTACCAGAAACTTATTTCCGTGGAAGAAAATTTTTGCCTTTTTTCCCCCCTTTAAAAGTTCCTCTTGATTCAGTAAAATACCATTTTTTGACCATTGACTGCAGTGAAACCATAAGCATTTTTAAAATTTTGCAAACGCAGAAATATAATGGCAGGCTTCTTCTACCACTGGATACTATATTTAAACTTTATAAAAGCAAAATGGCCACTAAAATTTACCGTTATCTAAAATTCGTTTTTTTCAAATTTTTGATACCATTTTTCTTCCACGCCGTACATTATAGGAATCAGACATTTTTTATAGCTTTTAGACACTAATAAATAGTTCAATTTGTTAAAAGAAAATTTTTTTCCATCTCCATCCTCTCTCAAGTTATAACCTAACGAAATTTGTACAATTTGAATATTTGGCAGCTTATATTAGCGAAACCGCAAGCTTTTTTAAATTTGTATAAACACAGAAACGGTAAATTCTATACCATTAAAAAATATAATTATTTTTCCTAACTCACACAATTAACCCTTCAATGGCCGTTCAAATTTACCGTTATCCAAAATCAGTTTTTTCAAATTTTTGATGACGTTTTTTTAAACCCCAGGTTGTAGGAGTCTATCAAGTTATCGCCTCTTGAAATTTGTGAAATTTAAATTGAAATTTTGACGCCTTACATTTCCGAAACTGCGAGCTTTTTCAAATTTCTATAAAGACAGGAAGCTAAGGGTAAATTCCATGACATTACAAAAAAATCTGTTGTGGTCAGCATATAACCGACCGCCATGTGCATTGTCTAGTTAAGTGACAGTGTTATAGAATATATAAAAATGCCTGTTAAATACTTATTTTCAATTTTTAGGACATTAGTAAGCTTATTTTTAACATACCTAGAAAAATATAAATTTGGCTATTAGTAGAGTTTCGCTTTGTGCTACGCGAATTCCCTGAAATGCTCCTCACTTAGTTTCAAATCAAATCAAATTTCAAAAAATTCCATCAATTCGTTCCGTAGATATGGTAACTATTAGAGCCCCGATCTTTCCAAAAAATTTATATGTTCTTTGTTTTAATACGAAGAATTTAAATATTAAATTTGAATGAAATCAGTAGATTATTCCTCTTTATATACGCAAAACTGTTTATTTGGCCCGTAGTAAATGTCCAGTTGCTGACACCTGATTTGTTCCAAAAGTTAGGAGGTTTCGCGGACGTTCGAGCGAAGCTTGTATATGAAATTTTAAGTAAATTGGTTGAATATTTTCTTCAAAATGGTCAAAAATGCAAAACAGGCCCGCTAAAAAGTGCAGTTCCCAAGGCCTGATGTATCCCAAAAGTTGATCAATCCGTGCAATGGTCGAGATAAACTTACATATAAAATTTCATCAAAATCGGTTTAGCCGAACTTGAGATACACGCGTGCACACGCATACTGACAGGTCGCTAAAAATAGTTTATTTACACTTCCTTACTATAAAGAAGTGCATTCCCATCGAAAACTCGATATGCAAAATTTGTTGCCATCACATAACCTACCTAGTGTATACTACACAATGCGGTCGGTAAATATAATTATTTTTCTTAATTCTTGCAATTAACCCTCAAAATTGAGCATTATGTTAACCCCTTTTTAAATTTATTTTTGCTTTAATTCAAGGACTACATAAATCGTTCATCCGAAATATATGCAATCCTTGAAATAGTTTCGTTTATGAATGAAAATAGTTTTAATAAAATAGTCTGGTAGGAATATATGGAGTCTATTTAAAAGTAGTATTTTCACTTGTTGAAGGGAAAAGTGCTGGAATACAAACCATTGGTTTAACCCAACTTTATTATTTCTCTCAATAAATAATAAACATATTTGTCATATGAAACACCGTTTTTAAGTTTTTAAATCTTATTTGTAAAATAATTTAAATAATGCTGTAAAAAATATTTTACAATTAAATGCTATTGCTAAATTAGTGAAAACTCTGTTTTTAAATAAATTTTTTGTTTTTGAATTATTTTATTAAATTGATGTTCGTTAGCAATAAAATAAGATGAAGATTTGGAAATTACAATTTAGCATTTATTTAGAATTTTTGTGAAGCATTTAAAATATATTAGATGGAAAAATTATTTATTTGAACTTCCACATTTATTCAAAACGAAATTTTACAAGGCGCACCACTATTTTTCGATCAAATCACAAATGCTTGGGTTTAAGTTTTTATTCTTTCCGCGCTCTACTTTTCCCCTAAGAAGTAAATATATTAATTTAAAAAAAAAATTGAATTCTCACAACTACGTTATGACAAGTCGGCATGAAAACCATAATAGTAAATGTACTTAAATGAATATCCTTATAATTAATATAGTTTTGCAAGCTAATAATCAAATGATGTGTAATGTAAAAAAATCTGATGTGGTCAGCACATAACCGACCGCATTATATATTGCCTAGTTAAGTGAAAGGGTTACAGAATATTATAAAAACGTCTTTTAAATACTTCTTTCCAATTTTTAAGGATATTAGTAAGGTTATAGTTAACATACCTAGAAAAATGTAAATTTGGCTCTTAGTAGAGTTTCACTTGGTGCTATCCGAATTCCCTGAAATGCTCGCCAGGTAGTTTTGGTAATAACCAAAACTCAAATATCAAATTTCAAGAAATTCCATCAATTCGTTCCGTAGATATGGTGAAAAATGTAAAATCGGCCCGCAAATCAGTTTTCGAGCTCTGATCTTTCCAAAAAATTTATATGTTCATTGTTTTAATACGAGGAATTTAAATATTAAATTTCAATGAAATCGGTCAATTATTTCTCTTTATATACACAAAAATGTATATTTGGCCCGTAGTAAACGTCCAGTTGCTGGTGCCTTATTTCTTCCTTATTTAAGTAAGAAAGATTCTTTTCTTACTCTTTTACCAAGATTCAGCAACAACCGAAAAAAGATCTAAATTTAGAAGTGTCTGTGAGAACTGCTAGAAGACGTTTATTAAACGCAGCACTCAGATGGTGCATTGCCAAGAAAAAACCTCTTGTATCTTTGAAAAATATAAAAAGCTGCTTAGAATTTGCAAAAATGCATAAAGAATAAAGTTGATGTCAAAAATTCAAATTTTACAAATTTCAAGAGGGGATAACTTGAGAGGGGATGGAGATGGAAAAAAAATTTCTAACTTCTAACGAAATGAACTATTTGTTAATGTCTAAAAGCCCCTAAAATTTCAAGCTTCTACAGGCTGGGGTCTTGAAGAAAAACGACATCAAAAATTTGGAAAAAAGGATTTTAGATAACGATAAATTTGGACGGCCATTTTGTTTTTCTAAAGTTTAACTATTACATACCGCGCTAGGGAAAGCAAGTAGCTGCCTTTTTGCGTTTGCCAAATTTCAAAAATGCTTATGGTTTCATTGCAACAAATATTTAAAAAAGGCCATTTTTAGAGTTTTGGGGGTGTATAACTTCTAGAGGGAGGGAGATAAGTAAAAATTTTGTTCTACGGAAATAAATTTCTAGTATCTAGTATTTTCAGCTTTCTATCTTCAAGGGTGTAGAAGTTTTGTAAACAAAAAAAGTGTCCACGGGCGGATGGACGGACAGAGTGAAACTAATAAGCACTTTTTTTCAAAAAATTTTTGGAAAAGTGCTAAAAACAACTTTTATGATGGAAAAATATATTATGGACTGATGAAAGTAAGTTAAATAGAGTCTATAGCGACGGTAAATGCTACGTCTGTTGTCGGAAAGATATCAGACGTAGCATTTGGTTGCAAGGATGAGCCAACTCTACACTTTAGCACGGTGGTAAACATTAAAATTTTCTATTTTAACTTTTGAAAATTGCGATGTCTTATTTAGCTGGCCACTAGTGTATATCATTATTTTTGTTAAATAATAAAAGTTAAAAGTTCCTATACATATACCATTGGAGGAAAAAACTTAATTAAGTGTTTTTATCAAATTTGAAGAAAATATCAGAAAATGAATAACACTGAAGTATATTTTAGTAAAAATATTTCAATTAAAACAATAAAAAGCCATGCAAAAAATGAAACGCTCTTACAGACGAGTTATAATTCTAATTTTATTACTTAATAATTAATAAGTATTTCGAGGACATTAAAACCAATGACAAACAAAAAACAAAGTAGCAATTTGAAATATTCTAACATGTTATATACTTATATGTATTTATACACATATTCTGTTGAATAAACTAGCAATACTTAACTTTTATATTCAAAAAGGTAAGGATAGAACAAAGTAAAAAAATCTGATGTGCTCAGCACATAACCGACCGCATTGTGTTTGTATTGTCTAGTTGAGTAAAAGTGTTATAGAATATACGCCCAGTGCCCGCGTAGTAAACGCCCAGTTGCTGATGCCTGACTTCTTCCAAAAGTTAGAAATTTTCGCGGACGGTCGAGCAAAGCTCATGAATGAAATTTGAAGTAAATCGGTTGAATATTTTCTTCAAAATGGTGAAAAATGTAAAATCGGCCCGCAAATCAGTTTTCGAGCCCAGATCTTTCCAAAAAAATTATATGTTCATTATTTTAATACGAAAAATTCATATATTAAATTTCAATGAAATCGGTTGATTATTTCTCTTTATATACACAAAAATGTATATTTGGCCCGTAGTAAACGTCCAGTTGCTGATGCCTGATTTCTTCCAAAAGCTAGGAATTTTCACGGACGGTCGAGCAAAGCTCATATATGAAATTTCAAGTAAATCGGTTGAATATTGTCTTCAAAATGTTCAAAAATGTAAAACAGGCCCGCTAAAAAGTGCAGTTCCCGAGGCCTGATATATTCCAAAAGTTGATCAATCCCTCCCATGGTTGAAATAAACTTACATATAAAATTTCATCAAAATCGGTTCAGCCGAACTTGAGATACACGCGTGCACATACAGACCGACAGACCGACAGGTTGCTAAAAATAGTTTATTTACACTTCCCTACTATGGAGAAGTGCATTCCCACCGAAAACTCGATATGCAAAATTTGTTGCCATCACATAACCTACCTATTATATACACAATACAGTCGGTAAAAATATTTTTATTATGATAGCAAAAATTACTTAATATTATTATTATTATTATTATTATTATTATTATTATTATTATTATTATTATTATTATTATTGTATATGGTAGTAATTACATCATCATTTATTTATTTAAGTTTTTACCTTCAAATGAATGGGTGTAGTCTGATCTTGCTTAAATTGCTTTCCATTAATTTTCTTTTTTAATGCATCAATTTTGAACCACACTTATATTTGTACACATTACGCATAGTATATATATAAGAACATATGTACATAAATGCCTGTCTACAGAAATGACATGCTAACTACCAAGTTCATTATTTGACACGCCGATTAAATTTAGATTTTGTTTACGTTACGGATTTTGTTATTAAGAAAGTAGCTTATTTTTGCAATTTTGTTTCATGCAATTTACAACAATTAATGCAATTTTGTTTATAAAGTATAATTACAGTTGTAAGAACGAAAATATTTTATTTATCTCAAAAGAATAAAAGGGAAAAAGTTAAAAAATCAAACCCCGAACTTTCAAGTTTTTGAAAAATTTTTGTGATAAAATAATTTATTTTATCACTTAACCATTTCCAAATAAATTTACAATAATATGTGTACATGTTTAGAAAGGGGCAGAAAAAGCAAAAAGAAAACAATTTATTTCATGTGCAAAAATAATTTACAAGGATATCAACATATTTTCATATATAAGTATATATAGTTTGTACATAGAAATAAATATTTAATGCCATTCTTAAAATGGCGCGAGTATTGAACACCACAATCCTATTATAATAATCAAATCGAAATTCTTTTAACCCTATCTTTTGTTCTATTTTAATTGCTTTACTACTTCACTATTATTCATATTAAATTGCGTGTACACATAAATAATGTAACATTCTGGTATATAAACACGCATACAAAGATAAATATACCATACATAGTACAATATAACTAGGATTATGTGGTGTTCCATTGCGACATAATTACAGTAAGTTAGTATCTTAATTTATTATTTTATTTTATCCAAAAAAAAAATAAATACTATAAGCAATGCAAGGATTCAAAAACAAAAGTCTCTCTCATCCTCTTATACAAAATGTAGTATGTAGAACTCTTAAAACACAGTTCACGTTTCTTATCTGTGTATGAATTTCTGTTTATGTGACCACACTTTAAAATATAACACATAAAAAAAGAAGAAAAAAAAGGAAATACCAATTTTATTTTTGAAAAAAAAAATTGAATTAGAGGAAAGAGCCTGTGAGCAAAACTGCTTTGTTTTTGTTAATGATCAAATAAAAATTGTCGCGTCATGTCCTGATTCATTATGACATGTCGGTCAATATAATAAAAATTAGTGAATTTTTTATTTTCGGATTTTTTTTTATTTTTGTATTTTGTTTTTTTGATTTTTTTGATTTTTTTTATATTTTTTTTGATTATTAATGACTAGCACTGCATTAAAAAATGTAGTCAAAAATATATAATATGGTAAAATGAATTACTCCATTCTGCGCATATTAAAAATGACATTACGTATTTCCATTTACATTCTCCATATGCCATAAAAATTTTAATGGGGTGGCTGCATCAGTTCGGGTGACTGCCATACAACTCCCAAAGCTAGTTTTATATATTCGAAAAAATAATAAAACTAGATTCAGATATATTCCTTTCCAATATCCAATAAGAATAAAATGCAACAAGAAATGACTTATTAAATAATTTTTAGTTAAAGTAGTTTCTATTTTTTTTTTGTTTCAAATTATTTTTCAAAAATTCTTAGTACATATTTTTCTAATGTAACATACTGTTTGCAATATTTTCAGATGTTACATATGAACTCTCAAAATTTTTATCAAATTTTGTGTGTATATTCTTACTTTGAAAATTTAAACGTATCCAAACAATTTTATTCGTCATTATTATCTGACTTGCGGTCAGAATTCAAAATTTTTTTAATCTCAAATTACGAAATTTTTATCGCAAGTCGGAAAGAAATGACCTAAATTATATTGGGTCGTAACTAGAAATGTATTAGAAGAAGTCACATCTCGCGGAATTGGTGTATTAATTTTAAAATTCGGTTTTTCATCTTAAGGCGTTTGAAAGATTTTCGAAATTTCTCACATCAGGACACGAAATGAAAGAATATAGTGATACTAATAAGCTAGCTAATTTTAATTTTATCCAAAGTTTTTCGACAATATTTATTTATAAGTACTTTTTATAAAAATTTAGAAAAGTTAATAAAAAAAATTTGCAAACCTTTGCACAATTTATTTAAAATATATATACAGTAATCCCCCCTATAACGCGGTAGATTCGTTCCGCGTTGTAGGAGTATTTTCGTATAATGCATTTAACAAAGTAACAAAGTAAATTTAACAAAGTATTTTCTCGTTAAAGGGGGTTAAAATCGAATCTTAAGAAAAAACTATGTTATGAACGAAATATGTATGTGCGTTCTATTAAAATCAAACTAAGAACATTTCAAATATAAAACTTATGCATATGTAACTAAACAAGTAAAAATGTTTCAGTCGGTATAAACCGATTGAATTATACCCTGCACCTTTCGTTATTGTGTAGCAATTACTCGAAACTTGAAATCATTCTATAGAAACTTCACGGACATGTCTGACCTATAATTGGACATCCGACTGCCAAGTTTCATGATTCTGACCTTATAATTTTTCCAAATATTTAAAATTAGCTTTTGGAGTTGTATGGTAAGTACCTGAACCTGCCAAGCAATTCCACTAAAACTTCACAAATATATCTGATCTATAATCAGACACACAACTGCCAAGTTTCATGAATCTGACTTTATTATTTTTCCAAATATTAAGAATAAGCTTTTAGACTTGCATGGGAGCTACTCGAACTTGTCAAGCAATTCTACCAAAACTTCAGAAATATATTTGGGCCATAATTGGACACATGACTGTCAAGTTTCATGAATCTGACTTTATTATTTTTCCAAATATAAAAAATTTGCTGTTAGAGTTGTATGGCAGCTACCCGAACCGGTACAGCTATCCCATTATAATTTTTAGAGCATGTGTAGAATATAATTGGACACATGTATACAAAATTTTATATTTATAGCTTTATTAGTTTTCGAAATATTTAAAATAAACTCTTTGAGTTGTATGGCAGCTACCCGAACCCGTTGTCCGAATTAGTCCAATATCAATAGGGTTCGTCCTTGGCCCAAAAGAAAAAACTTGTGAAAGTTTGGTGTCGATAGTATTATTCGTTTTTGAGTTATCGTGCGATCGGACGGACGGACGGACATGTCTAAATCGACACAGAATTTTACGCTGAGCAAGAATATATATATATGTCCATACCGCAGATGACTCCTTCAAGTAGTTACAAAATCCATATGAAAGTTAATATACCCTTCACGAAGTGCAGGGTATAAAAACTGTTAATTTCAAAAAAAAACATAAATCCAAAAACAGTTTTAGTTTCCTTTAGTTGAAAATATTTTCGCAAAATTTTCAAATAATGAAAAAAGCTTAAAAATCATATTACTAAGAACATATTACTAAGAATTTTCACTTCAATATTTTGAAAGATAGGATGTTTTCCTGTTAACTTGCAATCTTTATAAGTATTTGCAATGAATTATTAAAAAAATTGGAAAATGTCGAATACTTGGAAGCGTTTCCTTATAAACACTCAATAATTTTGATTCAATAGAGCCAAACCAAAATTCAACAAGTAAAAACGTTTCAGTCGGTATAAACCCATTGAATTATACCCTGCACCTTTCGTTGTTGTATGGCAATTACTCAAACCTGTGAAATCATTCTATAGAAACTTCACGGACATGTCTGACCTATACATCCGACTGCTAAGTTTCATGAATCTGACTTTATTTTTTAAAATATTTAAAATAAGCTTTTAGAGTTGTATGGCAAGTACCCGAACCTGTCAAGCAATTCCATCAAAACTTCAGAAATATGTTTGACCTATAATTGGACACACGGCTGCCAAAGCTCATGAATCTGACTTTATTATTTTTCCAAATATTTGAAATAAGCTTTTAGACTTGTATGGGAGCTACTCGAACCTGTCAAGCAATGCCACTAAAACCTCAGAAATATATCTGGCCTATAACTCGACACACAACTGTCAAGTTTCATGTATCTGACTATATTATTTTTCCAAATATTTAAAATTAGCTTCTGGAGTTGTATGGCAGGTACCCGAACCTGTCAAGCAATTCCTCTAAAACTTCAGAAATATATTTGACCTATAATTGGACACATGACTGCCAAGTTTCATGAATCTGACTTTGAATCTGAATATTCGTTTTTGAGTTATCGTGCGATTGGACGGACGGACGGACGGACGGACCGACGGACAGACGGACATGTCTAAATCGACGCAGAATTTTACGCTGAGCAAGAATATATATATATGTCCATACCGCAGATGACTCCTTCAAGTAGTTACAAACTCCATACCAAAGTTAATATACCCTTCACGAAGTGCAGGGTATAAAAATAAAAATCATTAAAAAAGTTTTATTACATAAAACTGTTTTTGTTTTCGAATACAAAATTTAAATATTAAATTTCAATGAAATCGGTTGATTATTTCTCTTTATATACACAAAAATGTATATTTGGCCCGTAGTGAACATACAGTTGCTGATGCCTGATTTCTTCCAAAAGATTGGAATTTTCGCGTACGGTCGATCGAAGCTTATATATGAAATTTCAAGCAAATCGGCTGAATATTTTCTTCAAATTGGTCAAAATTGTAAAACAGGCCCGATAAAAAGTGCAGTTCCCGAGGCCTGATATATCCCAAAAGTTGATCAATCCGTGCCATGGTCGAAATAAACTTACATATAAAATTTCATCAAAATCGGTTCAGCCGAACATGAGATACACGCGTACACACACAGACCGACAGACCGACAGGTTGCTAAAAATAGTTTATTTACACTTCCCTACTATGAAGAAGAGCATTCCCACCGAAAACTCGATATGCAAAATTTGTTGCCATCACATAACGTGCCTATTGTATACACATATGGTCGGTAAATAAAAATTAAGCAAATTTATTGTTTAAATAATGTTCAATTTAATACAGTAATTTATATAATAATACTTATACACTAAGAGTGTAAATTGTGAGTTATTTATTTGAAATTGTATAATAAAATTCGATTTCAGACTATCATTATTAAGAATATTTAAATATTTTTTGAACTACTTATATTAATGTTTGCAGAAAAGTTATGGTTTGAAGTTATGCATAAATATATTATGTTTATGATTATTTATATAATTAGTGAAGAACTTGCTTGTCAGAAAATGCATAAGAACACACATATTTTATTTTTAGTTAGTGGGTAGGGTAGTCAAAGTTTAATTTATCAAAGGAAAATATATGCATTATAGTCTTGCGTTTAGTCAATATAATATATTTGAGGTTAATTAAATTGATTGTGTTTCACAGAAATGAATTTACAATTTTAAATTTGAAATTTTATAATAAATAGGCCTGTAAGTTCTCCGTTAGTTTCTGAACTAAATAATATTTATATAAATATATATGTATACAAAATTATTTAATTTTGTCTGAAAAAAAACAAGTATTAATTAAGTAAGTATAGGTATACTTGCAAACTTATTCAATTACGTTTGCTAATATTGTAAATGTTGTCTTACAAAACTTGCAATATTACCAGAATTAAACTTATATTTTTAATAATATAATACAAATTTAAATTTTAATTTTAATAATTAACAAATGATGGACAATTTCATTATAAATCTTTACATAAATGTCTGTACATATACATAATTTACAGATTTATATAAGTATATATTTATATAGGTATATATATACATAATTTACAGATTTATATAAGTATATATGTCTATACATAATATGCTGTAAAATCTAAATTCATACGTTATAACATTAGGTAAAATAAATGCACATTATTTTAATTGAACAAAGTAAGTACTTAACTAGTATAGCTTTTATAATGCCATACAAATACAACCATATTTTTTGAATAACCATATAGTAATTTTGTGACAATTTTACAATTTTTTCTTTATTTTATTTAAACAGGCTCTTGCATATGAGACGAGTATTGGTCAAACACTGATAAATTTTATTAAATTAAAAAAGTTTCAAAACGCACCGTTTATTTAGGGGAGAAAATAAATATTTAATAAATTTTATTTTTTATTAACTTAGTATATTTTAGCAATAGAAATTTTGTGTATTTCAAGTTAATCAATTTTCCGAACGCTAAGTCTTTATGTAAAACAACAAAGACATAACAAAATTATTTAAATACAAGAATAAATTTACAAAGCACGAGAAAATTTTATTAAAAAAACGTTACTCAACTTACAACATAACCCACATTATATTTCTGAAAGCAATTTAATATTTAAGTCACAAATTTTCAATAAATTACACAAAAAATTTTATTTGAAATATGGAGATGAAATAATAATAAAAGCAATTCTAACCATTTAGATTTTAGAAGGAAAACAAATACAATCTAAATCAATAATATTGTAGAAACTTCCAATGGAGTGAACAAGGAAAGGTCCATTTAAACGAGCAGAGAATAGAATTGTTTTTTTATACCCTGCACTTCGTGAAGGGTATATTAACTTTGGTATGGAGTTTGTAACTACTTGAAGGAGTCATCTGCGGTATGGACATGTATATATATTCTTGCTCAGCGTAAAATTCTGCGTCGATTTAGACATGTCCGTCCGTCCGTCCGTCCGATCGCACGATAACTCAAAAACGAATAATGCAATCGACACCAAACTTTCACAAGTTTTTTCTTTTGTGCCAAGGACGAACCCTATTGTTATTGGACTAAGTCGGACAACGGGTTCGGGTAGCTGCCATACAACTCAAAGAGTTTATTTTAAATATTTCAAAAACTAATAAAGCTATAAATATAAAATTTTGTATACATGTGTCCAATTATATTCTACACATGCTCTAAAAATTATATTTGGATAGCTGCACCGGTTCGGGTGGCTGCCATACAACTCCAACAGCAAATTTTTTATATTCGGCAAAATAATAAAGTCAGATTCATGAAACTTGGCAGTCATGTGTCCAATTATAGGTCAAATATATTTCTAAAGTTTTAGAGGAATTGCTTGACAGGTTCGGGTACCTGCCATACAACTCCAGAAGCTAATTTTAAATATTTGGAAAAATAATAAAGTCAGATTCATAAAACTTGGCAGTTGTGTGTCGAGTTATAGATCAGATATATTTCTGAAGTTTTGGTGGAATTGCTTGACAGGTTCGAGTAGCTCCCATACAAGTCTAAAAGCTTATTCTTAATATTTGGAAAAATAATAAAGTCAGATTCATTAAACTTGGCAGTTGTGTGTCCGATTATAGATCAGATATATTTGTGAAGTTTTAGTGGAATTGCTTGACAGGTTCGGGTACTTGCCATACAACTCCAAAAGCTAATTTTAAATATTTGGAAAAATTATAGGGTCAGATTCATGAAACTTGGCAGTCGGATGTCCAATTATAGGTCAAACATGTCCGTGAAGTTTGTATGGAATGATTTCACAGGTTCGAGTAATTGCTACACAATAACGAAAGGTGCAGGGTATAATTCAATCGGTTTATACCGACTGAAACGTTTTTACTTGTTTTGGTTTTGTTTTAATAAAAATTACTAAAAAGATATATTATTCTTCTAATATTTCATTTTCGATAAGAAATAGAAAAAAGGACAAAAGTTTGTTTTTGTTTTTAAATTTATAATTATTGTTGCTGGCAAAAAAGAGAAAAGGTCATAATTATAGACCGACAACATAGAAAAAAAATCTGGTATGATCAGCACATAACCGATGGCAAGCTATTGTCGATTTTAACGAAAAGGTTACTTTCTTTAACTTCACGTTTTTAGTTTTTAGTTAATATAAGAATTTAGAAAAAAGTAAATTTGGATCTTAGCAAAGATTCACATTATGCCATCCGATTTTTTTTCTCAGTTAGTTCTGATAGCAAAAAGAATTTGAAAATTTCAAGTCTAAAATAGTGAAATTAATATCAAAAACGTTATATCCAGCTTATAAGTCGGCTCATCTTGAAAGTCGGTTCGCCAATCATAAAATACAGATCCACACGGACAGAAATACAGACAGACTTGCTAAAAATAGCTATCTACGCTTCTCATCGTGAAGAAGTGTCTTTACACCGAATAATCGATATGCGAAATTTAGTACAATAACACCTCCCTTATTGTATATTATGAGGTTGGTATTAAGTCTATTATTCGTATAAAACCTTGAGGTCATCAATATAAAAAATTGAGTTTTTCATTAAAAATGTTCTATTTTTTTCTTTTACTTTGTTTTTTGATAAAGATCAAAAGGGAGCCGCTACCAATTCCATATAGTATAAATACTAGGTATACTTATTTATAGCTAAAATTCACGAAAGATACATTCGTCCTTTTCTAATTTTTCACGTATTGAACATTTTCTATTTAGCTTTTACATTACATTTTACATTTATAAGTTCATTTTTGTTTGATTTCTTAATAACAATAACAATAAAGTAAAATAATAATAACAATGATAAAGTAACATTCTTAATAATAATAAAGTAAAAAAAAATTGCATACTATACTTAAATATTATTAAATATACTTATTTATATCCTTAAGGTTCAATATAATAATGCTCAATTGTAATGGCTATACTTTTTTTTTTATTTGTTCTCTGGGATATTTTATATTTTGTTTATAACATACCTTATGCTACTATGTGAGTTTAATTTAAGTAAAAGCTTTGTATCAATATTAATATCTATAATAAATATTTTTAAGGGTTTTGTATGAGCACCCACCCACATTTAATCTTACACGTATGTTGAAGCATCTATTCAGATTAAAGCATATAATAAGGTCATAATAATTTGAATGTAAGTATATTTCAGATAATCTTTTTCTATCTAATCTAAATAGAACATATTTTTATAATGATATTATTCATTATTTTATAATGATAATAGATATACTTACATAATATCCATATAAACTCATTAAGAAAAATGTTTTTATGCGTATTTTATTACTTGAAATTAAATATTTTATTAAAAAAAATAAATTTCTCAATTATTCTATTAAAAAGTACTCAAGCTTTAACACAAAATTTTGTCTGTCTAGAGTTAATGTTAAATAATTTAAAAAAAAAATCTGATGTGGTCAGCACATAACCGACCGCATTGTGTATTGTCTAGTTGTATTGTCTAGTGTTACAAAATATTATAAAAATGTCTGTTAAATACTTCTTTCCAATTTTGAGAACATTAGTAAGCTTATAGTTAACATACTTAGAAAAATGTAAATTTGGCTCTTAGTAGAGTTTCGCTTTGTGCTACCCGAATTCCCTGAAATGCTCGCCAGTTAGTTTCGGTAACAACCAGAACTCAAATATCAAATTTCAAGAAATTCCATCAATTTGTTCTGTGGATATGGTGAAAAATGTAAAATCGGCCCGCAAATCAGTTCTCGAGCCCTGATCTATATATGAGGAATTCATATATTAAATTTCAATGAAATCGGTTGATTATTTCTCTTTATATACACAAAAGTGTATGTTTGGCCCGTAGTAAACGTCTAGTTGCCGATGCCTGATTTCTTCCAAAACATAGGAATTTTCGCGGACGGTCGAGCTGAGTTTATATATAAAATTTCAAGTAAATCGTTTGAATATTTTCTTCAAAATGTTCAAAAATGTAAAACAGGCCCGCTAAAAAGTGCAGTTCCCGAGGCCTGATATATACCAAAAGGTGATCGATCCGTGCCATGGTGGAAACAAACTTACATATAAAATTTCATCAAAATCGGTTCAGCCGAACTTGAGATACACGCGTGCACACACAGACCGACAGACCGACAGACCGACAGGTTGCTAAAAATAGTTTATTTACACTTCCCTACTATGGAGAAGTACGTTCCCACCGAAAATTCGATATGCAAAATTTGTTGCCATCACATAACCTACCTATTGTTTACACAATACGGTCGGTAATAAAATGTTAATTAATGAACTCTTGAAAAATTAATAATTTTTTATAAGTAATTAGTAGATAATATTCTTTATTTCACTTTAAGAAGAACAGTATTGAACACTTTCAAAGGAAATACATTTAGAGAAGACATACTTTGAATCTTTTTTAGCAATCATAGATTTTTAACAAACAAGCTAATGGACTGACTGATGGTTTGAGTTGGAAATTGTAACACAGTTTGTGAGATTATTGAAAATTGTTTTTAATAAAATAATAGTTACCTGGCTATAAATATGATGAATTATGAAAAATTAACTCCTTCCTACTTTTTTGATAAGTAAAGAAATGAAAGGACGAAAATATTTACTTATGTACAAATTATTGATACCACTGACACCAAGTAAGTTTAAGTAATAATTATTTGTTAAAATCTGTTAGAAAAATTTAATTGCCATATCTCTGGTACAAAATTTCACAATTATACAGCGGAAATATACATACTTAATATGTATATAAGTATATACTAAATATATCTCAAACTGAAACAAATGCTTCAAATTTTTTAGAAATAAATTGTTTGTATATATAATTTTTTTGATTTTTTATTTTAAAGGATAAATATAGAGATAAAGGATAAAATAGGTCGCAAAATGAATGAGGGAACTATGATTAGCACGCAGCATCTAAAAGTTTTAACTATAAATTTGCGATTGCATATGAATTTGCTTGATGGGTTATATTAGGTAACGTCTGAATATCGCTTGGAAATCTATCGTTATACAATTGGTAAGTTGTGACTATGTTTATTAAATAAATATAATAATTGAGTGAAATTTTATTAGTAAAAATTAATAACGATGTAGAAGTAGCCATTTTCTTATAAAAAATTATTCTCCATCATAGGTATTTGCTTTAGTTTTCGAATTAAACTGAAAGTATAAAACGATTTTGATAATTTGTATTTGAAAAATTTGTACCAATTTTATGTCTTTTTTTGCTTTTGAATATAATACATTTTTAAAATTTTTTGTAAATTTCAATGTAAAAAAAATAAGATTTTAGAAAGAAATATATAGTGCATAGTTTAATACGGAACAAGGTGCTCATGTAAGTATTTTAATAAATGTTTCCAATTTCAATTTGAACAACTACAAAAACTATTTTCACTAGATTACTATTCGGTACATATACATAGAAAAAGTGCAAAATTTATTTCTAGAATATTACAAATATAAATAATTCATCATTATAGAGGATCTCAAATACACATAGACGTACAAACATATTATGGTGTTTTAAGGATTATCCGAAAAGGATATTGAATGAATATTTAACGATTATTGATTGACGTCAGAGACATTTTTAGTTATTAAATATTAAGAAGCGTAACTTGTTATTTTTCTAACATACTTCTGTAATATTTTGGAATAGTATATGCATGTTTTTACCGTTGCTGCTTTTGTAAGTAAGTTTATTTTCTTGTAAAATAAATTCCATTCTTTGTACTTCACTATTCAAATATTTCAATATGTAATTTTTCTGAAACTTTCAAAACTTTATTTTGTTTTTGTTTTTTTCGAATTCATTGGACATGTAACATTCACGAGATTTTTTCTATGAAATATTTTTGACTATATTTATTGAAAATAAAGAATAAACATTTGTTTACTCTACTTATATAAATTTCTACATATATATAAATTTCACAAATGTTTATTACTTTAAAGAGAAATTATACATAAAGAATTATAAAAGTACTCCCTAAAAATTTTATAGTGGAAGATTGAATTAAAATTAATTTAAAATTATAGTTTTAAATTAATTTTATTTTTAAATTAAATTGCCTAAGTATTGATGTCATAAACAAACACCGATTCAATTGCTTCTTCTTCTGAAAGAATATATTTAAACACTCGTAGGGAAATAAAATTCAGGAATATTCTAAACAGGTCAGTTGAAATCTCTAGTATACTATTAAAATATTTTCGTTATAAAACTTATAAAATATTATTATAAATTGTAATTGTAAAAGAGTGCATTTACAATTAAAGTATAAGTTTTCATAATTTTGTCATTTTATTTTTTTTAAATGACTAAAACGCAAGTGTCCTAAAACAAGCCTTTTTTGAAGCGAAATAAGTAGTTTATATATATCTTTTGCATCAATATTTATTGTA
Organism: Condylostylus longicornis; assembly: GCF_029603195.1. NCBI lineage: Eukaryota > Metazoa > Arthropoda > Insecta > Diptera > Dolichopodidae > Condylostylus > Condylostylus longicornis. The sequence goes on from NW_026577985.1 coordinate 892,689, forward strand.
TCAAGATTTATTTCAATATTAAGCGGAGTTTTAAGTTCACGATAAAATTTTCAAGAGAATTTTAAAATTCTTTTCTTTGTTTTTCTTTGCAGGATTGCTTGCATTCATTATAATATATTAATTAAAATATTAAATTGAATGAAATAAATTTAATGGCCCTTAAATTCATTTAATACTCGTTAAAAGTATTTCAAATAAAAAAGGTAAAAACTTCTTTTTCTAGAAAATTTATCAAAGCATATAAGAATATTTCTTTATCACATTAATAAGTATAATTTATACATATAAAATATAATAAAATATTTTTCTTTGACGTTATGTCAATAAGGATTTAGGAGAAAGAAGTATTTAATCTTGAATTAAGTCTATGAAATTCTTTAATTAAGAAATTTTAATTTCTTATTATTTAAGAAATTAGTTAGTGTTTTTAAATTTTTGTTATATTAATAAATCTGACTTCAGTTTATTATGTTGTATAAGAAAATATTAAAAATTTTTAATTAACATAGAAAGTTTGATGAATTTGTTGAATAAAATTTTAAATAACTTTAATAATTCAAAAAGATTTCTTATTATTCAAATTTTTTATTTGCATTATGCTGAGGACAATAAGCCTTTTTCTCTTTAATATACAAAGAAGTCCTCTTTTTCACTATTTACGTATCAATTTTACAAAACTTTCTTAACTAAAATTAATTATATATTACAATAATTTTTAATACTTATTAATTTTTCAGTCCAAATTAACAATTAAATTTAATAATAGTTACATAATATAATGATATTGTTTTTTACTTGTATAATATTTTTTAAAGTTGGAAACATACGGGTATAAAGGATTTGAATTAAAAAAATCAAACATTTAAATAATATTAATAAAATTTTTAGTATAGACTAATTTTATCTAAATTATATCTAAGTATAATATAGTTTTCTAATATTAAGCAAGAAAAGTTTAATTAAATATTTAAATCTATAAGTAAAAGTACTTTTACGTACTTTACGTATGTGTAAGTATAATAAAATACACATATTATTAATAATATGTCTACTTATATTTACATATTATATATTTAAGTAGGTACAAACGCTGTATTTAAAAAAAAATATTAATTAAAAGAAAAAAAAATAAAAATAATTATTGCAGTTAATGAGGAGGTTAAAAAAAATAGCAATAGCAATAACAGCTAACTTATGCTTAGCAAAGAAAATGGAAATTTTTTAATTGACTCATGTGTGTATATGTGTGGGTATATACATTATCAGGTGAACGGGTACAAAATGGTAGTATTTTTTTTAAATAAGATACACATATTTCTTAACCGTGAGGAAAATCCATGGGACCGGAATTAGTTTTTCTGTTCCAAAATAAAAAATCTTTCAAAATTATAGCTTAGTTAAATATTTAAATAAGTATGTACTTAATTTAAGGCAGTTTTATTTAAAAATTTGAAATGGTTTCTGGACTTAATTCTGATCTATAGGACCATAAATTGAATCATCTCTAATTCGGTGAGAGAGTTTTTTAACTATTTTAAATAAATTAATAAGAAAAATTAGAAAAGAAAGTGAAAAATGAGCAAAAATAAACCAAAAACCAATGTTCTAAAACTTAAACACTTTCAATGAAAAAAGTTTTTTTTCTAAATTTTAAATGAAACAACAACATTGCCTGAAAAAATCAAACTATTCATGTCCCACAAAAATTAAAAATTAAGTTAAAATCATTTGGGAAGCACTCTGGACTCGAAAATCACTTCAAAATATAATGGTGAATAAATTTAGCGCAAATTTTTTTTTTTATTTTAGTTCTTCAGTTTTTATTTGAAAAAAACTAAATGCATTACATTTGAAACTATATGGAAAAATTATTATATACATTTTGTTGTGTTAGTTTTTGCTTTGAGTGTAATGTAGATAAATTTTAAAATTCAAACACCTAAGTTTTATTAAAAAAAAAATTTAGAACAAAAGGACATGTAGCCTTTACCTTAGATTTAATTTACTTACTTTAAAAATATTAACTTTATTGGCACTTTTTCAAAAAAATTTTGATTAAAAGGGCTTATTAGTTTCACTCTGTCCGTCCGTCCGTCTACACGTTTACCAAACTTCGACACTCTTGAAAACAGAAAACGGAAATTTTATGCGTACATAGTAAATAATATGAACATTGCTATATTTAATTTCACTAAAGGATTTCTAATTTTATTTATAAAAAAAAAGCTATTAAGCCGCATAGTTTTTAGCATTTTTCCGAAAAAAGTTTCAAAAAGAGTGCTTATTAATTTCACTCTGTCCGTCCGCTCCAAAATACAACTCCAAAAGTAAATTATAAATATTTGGAAAAATGTTAAAGTTAGATTCCTGAAGCTTGGCGGCCATATGTTCAATTTCAGGTCAGATATATTTCTGAAGTTTTGGTGAAATTGCTTGACAGGTTCACGTAGCTACCATACAACTCCGAATGTTTATTTTAAATATTTGGAGAAATATTAAAGCTAGATTCATGAAACTCGGCAGTCTTGTGTCCAATTTCAGGTCAGATATATTTCTGAAATTTTGGTGGAATAAGTTGATTCGGGTAGCTACTCATACAACTCCATACGGGTAGCTGCCATACAACTCCGAAAGTTAAAAAAATATTTGAAAAATAGTAAAGCTAGATTTATGAAACTCGGCAGTTGTGTTTCCCCTTATAGGTCAGATATAATATTTGTAAAGTTTCTGTTGAGTGGTTTGACAGGTTCAAGCGACTGACTTTTAGCAATCAAAGCTAATCCTAAATATTCTAAAAACAAATTTTCAAACTCAGATTGTCGAAGTCGTATTATTCAGTCGGTTTATAGCGACTGAAAAGTTTTTACTTATTTAGAAATAAAATCGAGTTGATAATTTGCGTAATTTCGACAATCTTGGGAAAAAAATTAGTACGAATTTATTTCTGGTATATTTACAGATCTGATTCCGTTGTCACCAAATTTTATTCTAATTTTGAAGAAATCATAAAATATTTGGCTCTCTGGAATATTGTTTCTTGTTTCCTAATTAAAAATGTATTTACAGGTAAAGAAAAAATTTAATTTTTTAAATATATTAAGGACATTTTGTATGAGAAAAAAATGATTTCGAAAGCATAAAATTGTTTTTTTAATTTTGTTAATTTATCAATGAAGTTACAAATATATTATTAGTCAAAAACTTCTTACGTGCCATAGAAAATTTGAAACGTACCAATCCTGGCACGCGTCCCAAGAATTACATTAAAAAATTGAGAAGAAGAAAATACTATAACAAATTCCTTTAAAAGAAAACAACAAGTACAATTTTAACAATGGGGTGTGGGAAAGCAGCTACAAGAAAAAACAGATTATGTTGTCAAGGCACGTGTTAAGAAAATAGATACCTTCTATATTTAAATTATTTTGTCACACCAGGTAAATTGTGGCAAATCAATAATCATTGGAGTACGAATAGAAAGGTTGAATAAAAATGTTGAATGAACAAGCGAATAAACAAAAAAAATCAAAAAGCGAGAAATAAAACGAAAAGAAAACATACAAAAATTTGTTTTACAAAAAATATTTGTAACTTGTAAATCGAATGGTAAAGTAACGGTGTACACAAGGATAAAACAAAAACGAAACAATTGTTAAATTATTTCAGAATAATTTGCGATATTAATAATTTGTTTCAAAAAATCTTTTTCGAATTTTCTTATGTGAGAAATAAACAATATTATATTTTCAATTTGAATAAAATGAAGAAAATCAAATGTAAAGGATGTGTGAAAAAGCCTTAAATTTTTGTCAAATTAAATTTTCACTATTTTTATAAATTTGCACAAATTCATAAATTTAACAATCTATTTCCGCTTTTACATTTTTTTTGGATTTATTTTTGGTTTGGTTTTGGTTTTTAATTCGATCTATCGATTTAATTCTTTACTCAGCTAAAAAATACTTTTCTTATTTTATGTCCTTTCTTGATTTATGTGAAAATCTATGATAATAATGTATATCTTTACTTTCACTGTGTTTTCTGTTTTCCGGGCCATGATCAGGGAAACAAAAGGAAAGTCCCGAAAGAACAGGGCTCCTAGCTGCCCTATATAAAACACAAATGCCGAGCAATCGTATGAGTACATCGACTATTCCATGTGTTCAGATTAATCTCCATAGATCGAAGGCAGCCTATGCTAATCTCACAAAGCTCTCGCTTGGCAGTTGCTGGGACATTGCCTTCATCCAAGAACCATGGAATAACGGTAATATCATAACGGTAAAGTTAGAGACCTTCCAAATAACAAACATTATAGATGCATTTATGATTTGAATGCAGAGAGACCCAGTGACATAATGATGTTCCGAAATGGTCTGAATGTGTTTTGCACCAATTAGCATACTTCACGAAACCTCACGGCGGTCTAACTTTCATTAGATCTTCCCGGTAGTAGAAAGATAAACATAAACTTGGTTTCGGCCTATTTTGCCTGGGACATTGACTGTCCCCCCCTTTGGTTGATGCGTTCGTTAAACACTGTAGGGTGTATCGAACGAAGTTCAAAATCGGATGCGACGTCGACGCTCATCTCATGACTTGGGAAAACTCCAAAACAAACGCCCGAGGAGAACAACTTCTCGAATTCATTCAGCAATGGACGTGTCAAGTGCGGGGATTAGTAACATTGTCTCCGGCTGGCATGTTTCAAGGGGGCCTTCCCTCTCAGACTATATATATATTAGTTCAGGAGGTCATATATCAGGATACCTAAAAACACGAACTGGTCTCCTTTAACGAAAGACTTGGCAGTGCCGTTGCCGGTGTCCGGAATCAACTCCTATCGGTGGGGGATCTTGAAGCGTCGGCAACGGAAATTAATGAGGCTATAAAAAATGCTCATGTCTAAAGCTCACCGTTGATAAGGGTCAACAACAAAAGGGATGTGCCTTGGTGGAATTCTGAGCTCGAGGGGCCAAGAGGGACATCCAGGAGGTTGTTTAACAAGGCCAAAAACACCGGGAACTGGGAGTCCTATAGGGTGGCCTTAACAAACTATAACAAAACATTGAAGAGAGGCAAGAGATTGAGCGGAATCTCTGTGGGGCATCGAGAAGCTCCCGGCAGTAGGTAGGCTACAGAGAATTATGTCGATAGACCACAGAAATCCGTTGGGTTCTCTTAGAAGGTCAGGTGATGGCTTCACGGCTACCTGTAGGGAGACCCTTGAGCTCATGGTGAAATCGCACTTTCCTGGCTCCAGGCCTCAAGAAGGGAGGGTAGACTTCGACTACTTGGAGGCACGTAAAAGTTGTTTTCATCCTGAAAGCGGGAAAAAGGGACGAAGATGAGGCGGGGTCATGCAGGCTTATCACTTTGACATCTTTTCTACTAAAGGCTATGGAAAAGGTGTTAACTTTAGAAATTAGGAAATATCTTGTTACACATTCAATACATCCCGGCCTATGAGGTCGGGATATGCACGGACACCGCTCTTCATGAGCTTGTCAATAGGGTTGAAAGTACACTGCGCTATAAGAAGATACTGGCGGGTACTTTCATAGATATTTCGGGTGCTTTGGGCAGTACCAGTTCTGGGGTAAGCAAGCTATGATGTCGCAGGGCATTTGCTCCTCCATTATTGGATGGACCATTGACATGCTCAAGGACAAAAGAATCCAGGCGGTAATTATTTCTGACTCCTTGATAGTCGCGGCCACTTGGGGCTGCTCACAGGGTGGGGTTCTTTCCCCACTTTTGTGGCTTTTGCTTATGGACACACTACTTATGAGATTAGAGCGGTCAGGATTCGGATGCATTACCTATGCTGACGACCTGGTTATGGTGGTCCAGGGCAATTTCCAGACTGCAGTATCGGGGTGCACTCAACTGGCTCTGGCTGTCATTGAGGACTGGTGTAAGGCGGCGGCTTTAAATGTGAATCCGCAAAAGGTAAGATGTGTACTTTTCACCAACAACAGAGGCGTAACCTTCCATGTACCGAATTTGGCCGGTGTTCCTGTTTTGACTGCTGGGCACGTCAAATTTTTGGGGATGATGGCATCTAACGTGGAACACACAGATCCAGTAAGTGGAAATCAAGGCCACAAGGAAATCGGGGGTACCTCAACAGAGTGCATACAGGATACCTGGAAATGAGGAGGCCGATCATCTGGCAAAGTTGGAGTAAATGTCTCCTTAATCGGGCCTGGTCTGAGCGTGGGCCATTCTATTCAAAGTCGTGGCTGCCTGGGTGTATAGGCGCGTTTCGAAGCTGTGGCGCTCCAGTGCGGGGTTATCGCGATCCAAAGAATTCTTTCGTCCACGGACCGCGGGCTTTCCTGACATTGTAAGACGGAACCGCTCTTCACTGAGGATTCTATCTTGCTGGTTGTCATGCATGCACGCAGCGTTGTAGATTCTGCGACCGGGGTAGGGAGGACTCCACTCATGTCCTATTTGAGTGTGATGATTTGGCCCGCTCTAGACACAGATTTCTCGGCGCCTTGGACTTGGATTCTCCAAGATGAATCGTTTTGCGTGGCAGACCTGTAAAAATTTATCGGGAGTCTTAATTTCGAGTTCTAATGATAGGCACTGATTAAATTCGCCCCATACGTAACATAACATAACATAACATGTATGCGTGATGTAATAAAGTTTTTGATATAGTTTTTTTCCGTTTTTTAATAGTTTTTAATTACGTTCCTAACTAAAATGGATCATTACAAAGGGCAAAACCATTAAATAATATTTTTAAAGTTTATTGCAGTTGTATAAATAAAGTGGTGATTTAAAACAAAAGATCAGTATTTTTTTCTGTAAGTAAAACCAAATAATATTTATAATTAACAACTATAATGTAGCCGAAAGCTGATTTCGGAAGTCAATTTAGAGAAAATTAGATATTTTTTATTTTTATAATGAGAAAACGTATCAGCCTTAAAACAATTTCATACAATTACGTATATTTAGTATGCATTAGACAAAACATTGAAACATCAAAACAAAAACACAAATAAAAACAAAAAGTGCTAACGTCCTAGAAAAAAAGTTGGTGGATGTTATCTGGAAATTTTCTTAATTCGTGTGAGTTTCAAGCAAAAAAAACCATTTGAATTCACCAAATATATACTTTTTGCTATTTGTTTTTAACAGCGTAAGATTTGAAGCTTACAATTTTTTTTGCACTCCCCATACCTCTAAAATTGCTTATAAAATTTTTGAATTCTTACTTGAGGCCGCGAATCTCCTGTTACTTACTGTAAATTTTAGGTAAGTAATCTCTCGTTTAAGCGAACTGAATTTATCGTTAATTTTTTAAATATTTTGAAATGACATTTTTTTTATACTTTAAACTGTGATAAAGCTATAATTTTTTCTTATTAAAATTCAAAATCAGTAATATTTTATTTATCTATCACAAAAAATCAAAAATTCTCAAAAACCAATGCATGTGCTATTTAGTACGTATACATGTAATTGCGTTGGCTGCGTAGTCAATAACTTACTAATAAAATCCTAAAAATAATTTTTTTGTTTACATAATATAATTTTGTCCATGTAAGCATAAGTATGCTAAGAAATTTTAGCAAGCAAATTAAAATATCAAAAATTTTAAGTTTTTCACTTTGTGAAAGTATGTTATATACACGTTACATTTTTGTACTTATGCTATTAATTTTGTTATGTTTTAAGTAACTATTCTACTTAACGGAATACTACAATTTCAAATTTTAAGTGTATTTTAAAAAAATTGTAATAAGTAGTTACGTTTTTTTAATGTGTTTTAAATTTAAAAAGTATAAATTATTTTTTATAACTACAGCAAAGCAATTATTGGTTACGATTTTAATAGGACTTGTAGAGTTCATGAAATATTTTTCATTTTTCACTTGTAATACTGACTTATAGTTCTCGAATCATATAAACGGTATTAAATTTTTGTGTTACTTGCATTTTTCAGGAAGGAATTTTCAATTGGTTTTATGGTTAAATATATATCCGCATATTTTCAAAAATTCAATTAGTTTATTTCAATATTATTAAAAATCATAAAATTCAAAATATGCAATTTAATTACTTTTGATATAGAATTTATTTATTTTAAAGTACACCTATATAAAATTAAAAAATCTGACGTGAATAAATCAACACATAACCCTTTATGTGTTAAAGAAGATTGTGAAAACGCGTTTTAAACACTTCCTTTCAGTTTTAAGGAAGTAAGGAAGCTTTTAGTTAAAATTCCTTGAAAAGTGTAAATTTGGCTCTTAGTAGAATTTCGCTTTGTGCCACCCGAATCCTCTGAAAAGTTTACCAGTTAGTTTCGATAACATCCAGACCTTAAATATCATTTTTCAATATTTCAAGAAATTCCATTAATCCGTTCCATAGATATGTTACAAAATGTAAAATCGGCGCCAGTTCAATTTCCGAGACCTAATCTTTCCAAAAAATTTATAGATTCATTGGATTCACTCCGAATTTATATATTACATTTTACGGAAATTAGTTGATTATTTTTTTCTATATGTGCAATAATGGAAAAAGGGTGAAAAAGGTCCAGTTTCTGAGGTCTGATATATTCGTAAAGTATAAGTTGACCATTCCTATCTTAGTCAAAATAAACTCATGTATAAAATTTCATCAAAATTGACTCAGCCGAAGTTAAGATACACGCGCGCACACACAGACAGACAGACCGACATCTCTCTAAAAGTAGTTTATTTACTGTTCCCTACAATAGAGAAATGCGTTCCCGCCGGAATCGCGACCTCCAAAATTTAGTGACATCACATAACCTACCTTATTGTATACAATGCGGTCGGTAAAAGGGATTGTTCATAATAACATTATCATATTTATTTCATTTTACAAAATTATGGCTGAATTACATAATAACTACTTCCACAAATATTTTAATTGTTTAATTTTTATATTTTTGCACTCATTTTCATATTTTTATTTAAAAAACTACCTATTACAATTTTTCTAATCCAGATTTGTTCTATTTTTTACCACTTTTAAATAATAACAACAATCGCAAATTATATGCAGTACTCGTACATTTTGTAGTAATTTTTCACGTTTTGTTTAACTATATGGAAAGATATTCGTTAAATTAAAAGATATTAATTTTACGAATACGTAGTCAAAGCTACATTCATCTTTATTATAAGAAAAAACAAATATATCAATCCAAAAAATATTTTCTTTATAGCATAAAAAAACCTAGTTTAACATAAAGTTAAAAAGATCCTATTTTTTTTTTCTTTTTTAATTTGGATTTAAGAAACCACGCTCTAACTCAAACATTGGTAAGAAGTTAAGTTATGCGAAGCAGTTTTATATTTTTTCGAGGAAAATCTATCCAATGGACAATTTCATATTCATTTTCGAAATACGTAGTTCTATATATTGGAGTATTTCTTTCATTATTTGACAAACAGTGGACAGAGACGGACGGAGATTTGTTAGCAAAGAAAACCGTACAATTTCACAAATTTTCAAAATGTATTTTGACAGCAAGTATTCTTTTAAGTTAAAAAGAAATTATTTTTGTTTTAAAAGGTACTACTTATCTATTTGTTATTCATATAATACCTAACGGGTTTTCTTCTCTAAGGTAATAGATATATATATGTATGTATGTATGTAATTACCTACTCCTCTGCTTATGTGTAACTATGCTTCAGTAGTATAAAATATTCGAGAAAGAACCATGTTAATAAAAATTATTGTGTACCATTTGAAATACAAATTAAAATGTATATATGAATATTTCTAGAGTTAAAATTTAATAACATTAATTAAAATAAATTTCAAAATATTTAATAATTAATACGCTTCATAAATTATCACACATACTTAATTAAAATGATGCGATTATTTTACATTAAACTTTTATATAAATTTATTTTACCTTTTTGTATTTATACTCGGCATTTATTGAAATTTTTAAATGTAAATACGAATACGTTACAGCCATTCACAAGAAATGTAATGCGCTCTTTAGCAATGAAATATTATTTTAACTAAACAAAAAATTTTTATGCCTTTTTTATCATCATGATTTTCTTTTTTGGTGGCAGTAATAGCTGTTATATTTTAAATAACTTATTTATAACTTTGATAAAAATGACACATTCGTTATAATGACCAAAACCTTTATTTTGAAAGAGCAATATCTTCTAACATTGCAAGCTAGTAGGTTCCTATATAAATTCCTTACATATTCAAAAAATTATTAATTGAAAATTGAATATTTTCCACAAACAAACTCAAAATTCAACTGAAGCGAAACAACCAATTATTAAATCATAATATGAAAATTTACTTTAAAAATTAATATTCAATAACACTTATATGATTGGATGAAACTGAAAGATATTCAAGGTTTTGTTTTAAAAAAATTCCGGAGTAATAAACAAGCATTCATAACTGCATAATATTGAACTTTAATGTTCACTACTTATTTAGCTAAATTTTAGTTTTAAATCACAATTTTTATTACTTATTTTGAAAATATATCAATTATTTAATATATTTTTTTTTGGTTAAAATGGTTGTTATTTATTTTGATTAAAATAATAATCACGCACGTAATAATCAAATCACTATTCATTTTTTGAACTATATTTTATTAACTTTCCATGCACATAAAACAAATTTTTCACAAAATTATATACACAAATGTATGCATATTAAACTAAAAATATTTTTCAACACCTTTGTAACACGGCCGCCGCGGCAATCTAATTTACCAAGCTGTTATGCTTGGTAAATATAGATTAATATAAAATGCTTATCTGTTTAAAAAATTAAATAATTATGGTGTGTTTTTAGAATTTTTAATTTTTTAAATTCATTCAAACCGACATACTTAATCTTTTTTTAAGAAATATATTTAAAGGCTTTCTATTTGAATTCTTTATTAACAAGATTTTTGAAATTTCTTTTTTATTTATTATTTTCCTTATTTATTTTCAATTTAATATATTCATTTTCTTTATTAAATAATATAATACTTTATTTTCATATAAATTTTATTATTCATCTTTATTTATTCTATTATGTTGTTTAAAAAGCATTAAGTATGTATAAATATCATTTTGAAAAAAAATATGAAGTAATTTCGATATAATTCGAAGATGTAAATAAAAATAATATTATCTTGCATACCCAAACGAATCGAACTAAAGTTATGGACTGAATTAATTTTCTACTCCCAAACGATTAGTATATCATATGAAGAAACTTGTTTTATGTATGCTTATTCATTCATGTGTGAAGCGATAATTTTAAAAATTAAATTGAGAGAAAAATGAATTAGCTTGAGAGTTTCAAAGAACTAAAAATTGAGAAATCAGAGAATCGAAAAAAAAGAGAGAAGACCATTACTGCCATACCAAGGATTTGAGTGTAATCGCATCAATAAAATATTTGAATAAAAAGAGAAACATAAACGAATTTCTGATATTTCCATTACATTCTCGTTTTCGTTTGTTCCGAAAAAACTTGAGAGGGATAACAGTATAAACTGTTATAAAAAAGTAAGAAGAAGAAGGTAGTTTATCATAACAGTATGTATACGCAGCAGCATGGTTAATTTATGGATATCTAAATATCATTTTCTTTAAAGATGTTCTTTAGCGTTCCACAAATTAAAAAAAAAAAACCCAGATCATTGGTTGTAAAATTGAAACCAAAGTATATCTATTAATAAGTAGCTCGACTCGTTCCGTTCCGTTAGTTTTCGTTTGCATTTTGCTCTCAAATTCTTAAAATATTCCATTTTTTTGGAGAAATAGATGGTAATAAGAGTTGTGTAGGCAAGAAAGAAACAAAATATTGTAAACAAACGAGTGTATCAAAAACATCGAATTGAAACAAAATTAAACTAAGTTAGGTAAAAATTTAGTTATTTTTATTTGGATAACAATAAAATTTTTTTTTTTAATTTCATAAAAGTTAAATAAAAACATTCGAAGGTATGAAAGTAATGATTGTAAATTTAAAATTTTATACATTGTTACTCGTATACAGTACTTACCTATTCAAACGTAGTTTTAAATTTTTAAAACAAAATTGAAATAAAGGTGATGACATTTACTAATTACAAATTTTTTTTTCAAATTATTTGTCTTTTTCAAATTATGTACATTTTTTTTTTCCTTCTTCACTCCTAGTAGGAGTATAGGCTAGTGCATGATATCTATCATGCCCCAGTTTCTACAGTCATAGAGAGTTACCTAGGTAGGTGACTAGCCTACCGTAGTTTTTATTTATATTAAATATTTCATTTTATTAATATTTACTGCTTATTTTTCTCAGTCTTTAGTATCGAATATTATGAATATTCGAAAATTACTTGTATAATATTAATTAGTATTGCATATTAAGTTATATAATATTGAATATAATTTTTATAGTGACCTGACCTTTGCACCAATGGTCAGATAAATTATATACATATTATAATGTGTAAATTATAATTTTTTTTATTTTAATAGTCAAATTTTGTTTTTAAATGGTTACGCTTTTATAATATGGATTTCTGCCACCTTGTCCTGGAATACGTTCCAGAAATAAAACTCCCGCTTTTAAAATTCTTAATATTTTTTCCTATATACGAAAAAATAAATAACTCCCGCTATACTTATATAGTTAGTTACTTGTTTATAGCTATACTTTGATTGAAACTTTTTTGATTGCTTTGTTTCTGTTCACACATCATAGCTGAATTTGTTTTTGTTATACTAAGTTGACTTTGTTAGTTTCTGAGTCTCTTATATTTTATTTTATCGTGAAGTATTTTGTTCTTTTCCTTTGGAAGGTATTTTTTCTGTTGTTTAATGTCACTTGATGACAGCGCTTGAGTAGAAATCATTGATTTTAGCATATTTCCAAAAATATTTTGAAAATAAGTGCTTATTAGTTTCACTCTGTCCGCCCGTGCATGCGCCGATCCGTCTGTCACCGAGTGTGTCTATAACTTGAGAGGGGGTGGTGATGGGAAAAAATATTAAAGACCTGCTAAAATCCAGACTCCTGTAACGTACAATGTAGAAGAAAAACGGCATTAAAAATTTGGAAAAAACCGGTTTTATATACGGTAAATTTTAACGGCCATTTTGTTTTTTTGAAGTTCAGAAATAATATGCCGCGATAGAAGAAGCCAGCCACTATTTTGCTGCTTTTGCAAAATTTTAAAAATACTTATTGTTTCACTGCAATAAATAGTTAAAAACTGCCGTTTTTAGGGTTTCAGGGAGGTATAACTTCTAGAGCCGGGAGATAGGTAGAAATTTTCTTCTACGGAAATAAGTTTCTAGTAAAGATCTGTCTACATATAAAATTTCAGCTTTCTATCTTTAGGGATGTAGAAATTTTGTAAAGAGACACACGGACAAACGGACTGACGGGCGGAAGGAAGGACGGACGGACAGAGTGAAACTAATAAGCACTTTTTTTCAAAAATTTTTTGGAAAAGTGCGAAAAAGAACGCGTTCCTCCTGCTAACCCGTGTGAAAATGGATTTCTTCCGAAATGGCGAAAGCATGTTCAAAGAGACGGGTCCACATGTTTGTACAGCAGCAACTTGGAAATTATCAGGAACAAGAAAATGATCAATTCCCAATTATAGCAGAAATCACAAAGCATTATCCACTGTTAGAAAAACTAGATCAAAAAGTGGAATTATCACAAACAACAAAGTCGAACTTAAGATTTGAAACGAGAAAGCATCAAACCATCACGTATTCTGGTGCATAAAACCGTAAAACTAAATTCCGATTATCCAGTATTGTTAAAAGAAAGGTCGATAACAATAAAAACTAATTTTAAAATGAGTAAAATTTTTGTTCAGACCTAGGTGTCAAATCTCGACGGTTTTCGAGGTACAAGGATTTTAAAGAATTTTTGTGAAATTTCTTCTTGCCCAAGAGTACCCGTACTTTTTGACACCTGAGAAGTAGCGCCTGATATATAATAATTACATTGTACTTTAAAGTTCAGTGAACTGCGTCATTTGTTCTGTATACAAAAAAAGATTAGTAACCGAAAAAGAGAGCCGTTGTCCAACCGTTTGAAAAAACCTTTTCTGGATCTATATGCAATAGAAAATTACAGATCGAAACCACAATCATAAGCAAATGGTCGCATCAGCATTGTAAAGACATTTAAATTATATATAAAACATATTTGAATCATAGTTTGAGTTGTAAATATTGTAAAATTTTTACATGTAAAAAAAGTACTAAAAAAATTTTTACCAACCTTATTGTGTATACAATAGGTAGTTCATGTGATGGCAACATATTTTGCATATCGAGTTTTTGGTGGGAACGCACTTCTGCATGGTAGCGAAGTGTAAATAAATTATTTTTAGCAACCTGCCGGTCTGTCAGTCTGCTGGTCTATCGATCTGTTGGTCTGTGTGTGGACGCATTTATCTCAAGTTCGGCTGAACCGATTTTGATGAAATTTTATACGCAAATTTATTTCGACTATGGGACTACGGATTTATCAAGTTTAGGAATATATCAGGCCTTAGGATGTGCACTTTTTTGCGGGCCTGTTTTACATTTTTGACCATTTTAAAGAAAATATTTGACCGCTTTTTATCCGCGAACCTCCTCACTTTTGGAAGAAATCAGGCATCAGCAACTGGACGTTTACTACGGGCCGAATATATATTTTTGCGTTTATAAAGAGAAGTAATCAACCGATTTCATTGAAATTTAATATTCAAATTCCTCGTATTAAAACAATGAACATATAAATTGGAAAGATCAGGGCTCGAAAACTGGTATTTGAGTTCTGGTTGTTACCCAAACTGACTGTCCAGCATTTCAGAGAATTCGGGTAGGAAAAGCGAAATTCCACTAAGAGCCAAATTTACATTTTTCTAGGTATGTTAACTATAAGCTTACTAATGTCCTAAAAATTTAAAAGAAGTATTTGATAGACATTTTTATAATATTCTGTAACAATTTCACTTAACTATGCAATACACATTGCGGTCGGTTATGTGCTGATCACATCAGATTTTTTTTATTGGTGACCACAAAATATATTTTATGCTTCTTTACACACATTTTTCTGCATAAATGTTAGCGTGAATCACTTTTCAATTCTTCGAGCCGGATAATCGAAGTTTCGCCATTGAATAACAATTGAATGACAATTGAATAAAAAACTAGGAACATAAGGAAGTGTTGTGCATAAACCAAACGAAAACAAGTAAAAACGTTTCATTCGGTATAAACCTATTGAATTCAATACCCTGCACCTTTCGTTGTTGTATAACAATTACTCAAACCTGTGAAACCAATCTATAGAAATTTCACGGATATGTCTGATTTATAACTGGACACACAACTGCCAAGTTTCATGAATCTGACTTTATTTTTCTAAATATTTAAACTTTTGGACTTGTATGGGAGCTACTCGTAGCTGTAGAGCAATTCAACCAAAACTTCAGAAATATATCTGACCTATAACTCGACACACAACTGCCAAGTTTCATGAATTTGACTTTATTATTTTTCCGAATATAAAAAATTTGCTGTTGGAGTTGTATGGCAGCCACCCGAACCGGTGCACCTATCCCATTAAAATTTTTAGAGCATGTGTAGAATATAATTGGACACATGTATTCAAAATTTTATATTTATAGCTTTATTAGTTTTTGAAATATTTAAAATAAACTCTTTGAGTTTTATGGCAGCTACCCGAACCCGTTGTTCGAATTAGTCTAATAACAATAGGGCTCGTCCTTGGCACAAAAGAAAAAACTTGTGAAAGTTTGATGTCGATTGCGTTATTCGTTTTTGAGTTATCGTGCGATCGGACGGACGGACGGACGGTATAAAAATACTGAAAACAAATTAGAAACATAGAAACAAATTACATTTGAATAAAAAACTGATGGTGCTAAATTAGGAAATTGTACATATTTACAGAATAAACTACTAGTGAATTTTTTTCTTGTAGTGTAAAGAATAAAAAACTATAATATATTTTTGTACGTTAGAACATAAAAAGACGACACTTTTAACAATTTTTATACTTTTGTAGTGTAGAGTTGAAAAAGCGGTTTCGTTTCGGTTTCGCGATACCGAAACAGTGGGAAACAAGGCTAAAACTAATTAGTCCTGAAGGAAAAAGAAAAAAGATTATGGTGAGTTAGTTCCATTTCTTTCATTATTTATTTTTAATTATAATTATATAACTGGAAATTTTGGATTTGAAAATTTTTTAATATTTTTATTTTGTTTTCTTGGAATGAATTTTTGGTGGCGGACTTGGATTTTTTTTCTGAATGGAACTTTTCAAATAATTTTTTGGTGGCTTAAATAAAATTTTCAACAATAATAAAGAAAATTTTTGATGCTGGACATTTTTGAAATGAAAACTTTTTTTAACTGCATTTTTAATACGGTTTTGGTTCTTGTCTGAAGTTTTTTAAAAGCAATTTTTTAAGGCATAATAAGTTGTAATTGTTGGAAATGAATTTTTTTTAGTGAAAGGAAAAAAATATTAAAAATTGATTGAGCTAAAACAAAATAAAAGTGGTATCGAAACAGCTAATGGATAAACACTTCATATAAGTAGCATATAAATTGTTTAACACGAAACTTTACAAAAATAAACGTTAGAAAACAAAATATAATTTAATTAATATTTAAAAAAAAAGGTTTACCAGAAAGTTGATGTGGGTACCTCCATTTAACACATAAATTAAATTAAACAAGTAAAAACGTTTCAGTCGGTATAAACCGATTGAATTATACCCTGCACCTTTCGTTATTGTGTAGCAATTACTCGAACCTGTGAAATCATTCTATAGAAACTTCACGGATATGTCTGACCTATAATTGGACATCCGACTGCCAAGTTTCATGAATCTGACTTTAAAATTTTTCCAAATATTTAAAATTAGCTTTTGGAGTTGTATGGCAAGTACCTGAACCTGTCAAACAATTCCATCAAAACTTCACAAATATATCTGATCTATAATCGGACACACAACTGCCAAGTTTCATGGATCTGACTTTATTATTTTTCCAAATATTAAGAATAAGCTTTAAGACTTGCATGGGAGCTACTCGAACCTGTCAAGCAATCCTATTAAAACTTTAGAAATATGTCTGACCTATAATTGGACACACGACTGCCAAGTCTCATGAATCTGACTTTATTATTTTTCCAAATTTTTAAAATAAGCTTTTAGACTTGTATGGGAGCTACTCGAACCTGTCAAGCAATTCCACTAAAACTTCAGAAATATATCTGACCTATAACTCGACACAAAACTGCCAAGTTTCATGAGTCTGACTTTATTATTTTTCCAAATATTTAAAATTAGCTTCTGGAGTTGTATGGCAGGTACCCGAACCTGTAAAGCAATTCCTCTAAAACTTCAGAAGTATATTTGACCTATAATTGGACACATGATTGCCAAGTTTCATGAATCTGACTTTATTATTTTGCCGAATATAAAAAATTTGCTGTTGGAGTTGTATGGCAGCCACCCGAACCGGTGCAGCTATCCCATTATAATTTCTAGAGCATATGTAGAATATAATTGGACACATGTATACAAAATTTTATATTTATAGCTTTTTTAATTTTTGAAATATTTAAAATAAACTCTTTGAGTTGTATGGCAGCTACCCGAACCCGTTGTCCGAATTAGTCCAATAACAATAGGGCTCGTCCTTGGCACAAAAGAAAAAACTTGTGAAAGTTTGGTGTCGATTGCATTATTCGTTTTTGAGTTATGGTGCGATCGGACGGACGGACGGACGGACGGACGGACGGACGGACGGACGGACGGACGGACGGACAGACGGACATGTCTAAATCGACGCAGAATTTTACGCTGAGCAAGAATATATATATATATGTCCATACCGCAGATGACTCCTTCAAGTAGTTACAAACTCCATACCAAAGTTAATATACCCTTCACGAAGTGCAGGGTATAAAAAATATAAAGAGGCACTAAAATAATGCTTAAATTTAAGAGTTAATTGACTGAGTTGAGAAAAATAATTTTATTTTTTAAAGGCATTTACCGTTAGCTTTCTATATAAAAATTTGTGAAAGCTTGCAGTTTCAGAAATATGAGGTGACAAAAAATAAAATCTTGCAAATTTCTTGAAGCGATATGTTAAGAGAGGATGGAGATGGAAAAAAAATTTTCTTAACAAAATTAACTTTTTATAAATATCTAAGAGCTACTTGCAAATATCTAAGTGATAATTTCAGACTCCTACAACCTGATGTCTAGAGTAAAACGATATCAAAAATTAAAAAAAAACGGATTTCAGATAACGATAAATTTTAACGGCCATTTGGTTTTTCTTAAGTTTAAATATGGTATTCCGCGGTAGAAGAAAAATGTGAAATTAAAAAACCTTCCTGGTTTTGCTATAATAATTACTTAACAAGTAAAAACGTTTCAGTCGGTATAAACCGATTGAATTATACCCTGCACTTTTCGTTATTGTGTAGCAATTACTTGAACCTCTGAAATCATTCTATAGAAACTTCTCGGACGTGTCTGACCTATAATTGGACATCCGACTGCCCAGTTTCATGAATCTGACCTTATAATTTTTCCAAATATTTAAAATTAACTTTTGGAGTTGTATGGTAAGTACCTGAACCTGTCAAGCAATTCTACTAAAACTTCACAAATATATCTGATCTATAATCGGACACACAACTGCCAAGTTTCATGAATCTGACTTTATTATTTTTCCAAATGTTAAGAATTAGCTTTTGGAGTTGTATGGCAAGTACCCGAACCTGTCAAGCAATCGCACCAAAACTTTAGAAATATGTGTGACCTATAATTGGACACACGACTGCCAAGTCTAATGAATTTGACTTCATTATTTTTCCAAATATTTAAAATAAGCTTTTAGACTTGTATGGGAGCTACTCGAACCTGTCAAGCAATTCCACCAAAACTTCAGAAATATATTTGAGCCATAATTGGACACATGACTGCCAAGTTTCATGAATCTGACTTTATTATTTTTCCAAATATTTAAAATTAGCTTCTGGAGTTGTATGGCAGGTACCCGAACCTGTCAAGCGATTCCTCTAAAACTTCAGAAATATATTTGATCTATAATTGGACACATGACTGCCAAGTTTCATGAATCTGACTTTATTATTTTTCCGAATATAAAAAATTTGCTGTTGGAGTTGTATGACAGCCACCCGAACCGGTGCAGCTATCCCATTATAATTTTTAGAGCATATGTAGAATGTAATTGGACACATGTATACAAAATTTTATATTTATAGCCTTATTAGTTTTTGAAATATTTAAAATAAACTCTTGGAGTTGTATGGCAGCTACCCGAACCCGTTGTCCGACTTAGTCCAATAACAATAGGGTTCGTCCTTGGCACAAAAGAAAAAACTTGTGAAAGTTTGGTGTCGATTGCATTATTCGTTTTTGAGTTATCGTGCGATCGGACGGACGGACGGACGGACGGACGGACGGACGGACGGACGGACGGACGGACGGACATGTCTAAATCGACGCAGAATTTTACGCTGAGCAAGAATATATATATATGTCCATACCGCAGATGACTCCTTCAAGTAGTTACAAACTCCATACCAAAGTTAATATACCCTTCACGAAGTGCAGGGTATAAAAATACATAAGTTAACTATGCATAGGGGACAACATGGATAAGTTAATTAAATTACAATTAGTGACCCATTTTTCTAGGGTTAAAAGAGAGATAAATCGAAGGGATGTTATGAGGAGGTTTTGAATGAGATAGAGACCCTTTATAATGAAATAAAGAAACATTATAGACTGATTTTAGAGGCCTCTTACACAGATGGAAACGGAGAGAGGGCGAAGTGCCCGTTCCTCTAGAATGGCGTGTTCAATTAAATTAAAATGCTTTATCACACTGGCCATCCTACTATAGAAACTCATATTATTACACCATGGAGTCTGACTTAAAAGTAGATCCGAACCATAGCATAAGTATGGAAAGGGAGGTTTGAGGTGTGGCGATAAATCTAAAAGAAAAATGAAATTAATAAAATAATAAGTAAAATACTAGTTAATTTTTTCTTAGTTTTATTGAATTGAAGTAAGGTAATTCTTTGAATTTTTGTGATTGTATACTCTTCAAGATCCTTAGAATAATATATACAGGGTGTTCAGTAGAGAATACAAGAGCTTTTTTACTTATACCTTCCCTTCTAAAAAAGACAACGGCCTTAAATGAACAGGTTCTGAAAGGGCTAGTAAAGAGCTTGAAAGCAGCATATCACTTAATTTTGTACTTTATGTACTTTCGGAATACCATACATTTGAAATTTGGAACAACACCAACATTTTCCATTTTGTACTTTTTTAATTATTTCCATCTCTACAATTTTATGTGAAAGTTTCAAAAACTTTAAATTTTTCTTGTTATAGAATTTTAGCTAATTTCCTAAGCTTTTGAGTCCTCAAAGGATAAAAAATACTTTACGGTACAGGAGATATAGCATAAAAATCATTTCTATCTCAAAATTTTAAGAGCCCTAATAAAATGTAAAAATTCAAAAAATTGGCGCTATTTTTTATTTTAACTGATTTATTACCACCTACTACTAATTTTTGATCACAGTAATCACTTTGAAAAGCAGTTGACATTTATAAGCGTTATTTTGGTAAAACTATAAAATTTTAAGATTTTTATTGAAATACAATTAATTTTACAGTAAAATTCCAACTCTTGGTTTTTTTTGGAACTTCTTTATGCAAATAAACTTATTCTTTGGTGCTTCCAGAAAAATTGAACCGAAAATTGCCGAACTACTCAAAGAACCAAATGTTATCATCTCGGCTACTCTTTCTGGAGCGCTAGCTTCTTGGTCAGCAAGCTCCGTATATTGAATTGCTTATAATCCAACTTATTTGAAGCAACAAGTTGGAAAGAAAGGAAAACCATGCGGAATTTCTGCGGCCGCAAAAATTGTACAGTTGGTAGTATTGTCGAGGGAATACTCTTCCATAATGCTGATCCGGCTGGAGGTGGCGATAATCAACGAGGAAGCCAAGTACTGGGACAGCGTCATCCTATTTGGTGGAATATACTTCAAATCCGGGATGGTCTTCGCCGATTGTGCAGATGAGAACTGATAACTGATTTGCGGGTCGATTTTACATTTTTCACTATATGTATCTACTGAACGAATTAATGGAATTTCTTGAAATTTGATATTTGAATTCTGGTTGTTACCCAAATTAACTGGCGAGCATTTCAGGGAATTTGGGTAGCACAAGGCGAAACTCTACTAAAAGCCAAATTTACATTTTTCTAGGTATGTTAACTATAAGTTTACTAATGTCCTAAAAAATTGGAAAGAAGTATCTAACAGACATTTTTATAATATTCTGTAACACTTTCACTTAACTAGACAATACACATTGCGGGCGGTTATGTGGGGACAACATCAGATTTTTTTATACAATTTAAATAGTTCATTTAAATAAATTAATTTTAACAGTATTTTTTGTTCTTATTATTATTTTTGTTATTACTGTTCTGATTTATGCGCATTTTATTTTAGGAAAACAGAAAAAATTGAGAATTTTTTTTAGTTTTTTGAAAATAAAACACTTAAAAGTGGTAAATTAATTACCTCACAAAATATCGTAAATTTCCATTTAATGATTTATACTATTTATAGTATTATTGGTAGTTTTTGTTTGCTTTTTCATTTTAATTTCCATTTTTCAATATAATTAAAAACTTAATCAATCAAAGAAATATATATTAAAATTTAATATTTTGATGAAATTTTATATGTAAGTTTATTGTACTCGTAAGATATATCAGGCCTCGGGTACTGGACTTTTAAACTGGACCCTTAACTTATATTGAAATTTCATATATAAGCTTCATTCGACCGCGCGCGAAACTTCCTAACTTTTGGAAGAAATCAAGTATCAGCAACTGGACGTTTATTATTGGCCAAATATACATTTTTGCGCATATAAAGAGAAATAATCAACCGATTTTATTGCAATTTATTGTTTAAATTCAAGGTCAATAATGAATCTATAAACTTTTTTAAAAGATCAGGGCTTGAAAACTGATCTGAGGGCCGATTTTACATTTCTTACCATACGGAACGAATTGTTGGAGTTTCTTCAAATTTGATATTTGAGCTCTGGTTGTTACTGACGAACTTTTCGTATAATTCGGACGGCACAAAATGAGACTCTAAGAGCCAAATTAAGAAGTGTTTAAAAGGCATTTTTATAATCTGTAACACTCTCACTTAATTAGACAATACACATTGCGGTCGGTTATATGCTGATCACATCAGATTTTTTTCTTTTTACGTACTAATGTATAATATGCTTTTTGTAGATATTAAGTACACATGTGTATGCTATATATGTACATACAGAATATGTTACACATAGTACATACATATGCATATGTAATTCTTTTTTAGTTTTCTGCTATTGTGTGTTTGTTATACTGCATAAATTTTAATTATTCAGCCAACAGTGATGCATAAAATTAATGTTAAATGAGATAACAATAAAGTGAATTTTTTCTTTTGTTTTCATTTCAAATTTTAAAATTACAAATTTATTATTTCCAAAAAAACTACATAGCCTCATATGAAAAGGTTTAAATCCCTACTCTCTTCATAATTTCAATTATTATATTATATTTGGTATGTTAACATATTTAAAATAAATTATAATCTTGTTAACAGAAGTGAATATTATAAAATATACAATAAAAAAGGGAATACAACTATCGTTAAATAGCTAAGAATGATCAAGAAAGAGAATCGAAAATTAAATATTGAAAATAAAAGCGAGGCAACGGAACAACGTCACCTATAAAAGTGTAGGATTTTATTGTGGTATATTTATACATTTAATAACTTATAAATATTCATAAGGAATCAATGGAAGTTAAATTTTAATTTTTATCTTTCTTGGTTTTGTTTTTGGTTTTCTACGTGAAGTTAATTTTTTTATGGTATTATTACATTCTGAGGTATGTAATACAGTGAAGAAAATAACTTACGTGAAGTTCGATTTAAAAACAATTTGGAGCAATATATACAAAATTTTCAAGTTTTGTAAAACAATGTGAAGATGTGAATAAATTTGCAAATTAATGTAAAGGACTGTCTCTATTAAACCTAATCCATCAGAAAACTTATGCAAAACCATACACAATTCTTGAAGCATAATTAAAAAAATTTAGCTATTTAGAATGATACTTGCTTTTATTTAAGGTTCTTCGATATTTCTGGTTGAAATTTTTTTTCAGTTTGACACGAGTTTGATCTCCTCCAATTAAGAAGACAATATGTTCTAGAATATCTTTCTTTGCCCTTTTCTTGGTTCATAGTATATTGAAGTTTATAAACAAACGCAAAATTTAAATTTCAAGAAAGTTGAAAAATTTAAACCCAGTTAAAAATTCAAACTGAAGAGTCTAGGTTCATTCATTAAGAATTTCAATTATAAATACTCTTATTTTGATGAACACATACTGGTAACAAAATTTGAATTAAACGAGCAAATGTTAACTTATTATTTTATTGGTACATCGTGATAAAATTATGTTTGTTCTATAAGGAGCCTGCTAGAGTTTCGAAAATTTTTCTTCATAAAAATTAATTTGAGTTACGCTCCCGATCTTTTATTCTTTGTAATTTAAAATTTTCATTAAAATTTTCAAGAAGGTTTCGTACAGTTATTCTGTTTTGTAGTAAAATTGTAGTTAAAAATTCTTATTTACAATGTTTTTATTCCATTACTGTACTAAGCATATTGGACAAAGAATCAATATAATTTTTAATTGTGTTAAATTTAAATCGCGCACTACATGAACAAAAAACAATGATGGAATACGAAAACAAAAAATGGCGTTGACATTAATTTTAATATAAACACCGAACACCAGGTTTTACCACATATGATTTAAAAAAAAAAATCTGATGTGATCAGCACATAACCGACCGCAATGTGTATTGTCTAGTTAGGTGAAAGTGTTACAGAATATTATTACAAATGCGTGTTAAATAACTTCTTTCCAATTTTTAGGGCATTAGCAGGCTTATAGTTAACATACCAAGAAAAATGTAAATTTGGCTCTTAGTAGAATGTCGCTTTATGCACCCCAAATTCCCTCAAATGCTGGACAGTTAGTTTCGGTAACAACCAGAACTCAAACATAAAATTACAAGAAATTTTATCGATTCGTTCCGTAGATATGGTAAACAATACAAAATCGGCCCTCAGATCAGTTTCCGAGCCCTGATCTTTCCAAGAAATTTATGTGTTCATTGCTTTAATACGAAGAACTTAAATATTAAATTTCAATGAAATCGCTTGATTATTTCTCTTTATATACGCA
The DNA here is from genome assembly GCF_029603195.1 of Condylostylus longicornis. Classification (NCBI taxonomy): domain Eukaryota; kingdom Metazoa; phylum Arthropoda; class Insecta; order Diptera; family Dolichopodidae; genus Condylostylus; species Condylostylus longicornis. Next base: position 917,126 of record NW_026577985.1, read on the forward strand.
AAAATGTATATTTGGCCCATGGTAAACGTCCAGTTACTGACGCCTGATATCTTCCAAAAGTTAGGAGGTTTTGCGGGCGGTCGAGCGAAGCTTACATCTGAAATTTCAAGTAAATCTGTTGAATATTTTATTCATAATGATCAAAAATGTAAAACAGACCTGCTAAAAAATTCTGTTCCCAAGGGCTGACATATCCCAAAAGAAATAAACTTATATATAAAATTTCATCAAAATCGGTTCAGAGGAACTTGAGATACACGCTTACACCCACACGGGGCGACAGACAGATGCACAGACCGACAGACTGACAGGGTTACAAAAATAGCTTATTTACACTTCCCTACCATGGAGAAGTGCGTTCCCAACGAAAACTGGATATGCAAAATTTGTTGCCATCACATAACCTACCTATTGTTTACACAATAGGGTCGGTAATTAAAAAAATCTCCAACACACCATCCATTAATTAGCTGTTTGTTTTCTTGTTACCTACCGTATTGTGTATACAATAGATAGGTTATGTGATGGCACCAAATTTTGCATATCGAGTTTTCGGTGGGAATGCACTTCTCCATAGTAGGGAAGTGTAAGTAAACTATTTTTAGCAACCTGTCTGTCCGTCGGTCTGTAGGTCTGTCGGTCAGTTGCTCTGTCGGTCTGTGTGTGTACGCGTGTATCTCAAGTTCGGCTGAACGGATTTTGATGAAATTTTATACGTAAGTTTATTTCGACCATGGCACGGGTTGATCAGCTTTTGGGATATATCAGACCTCGGGAACTGCACTTTTTAGCGGGCCTGTTTTACATTTTTGACCATTCTAAAGAAAATATTCAACCGATTTACTTCAATTTTCATATATTAGCTCAGCTCGACCGTCCGCGAAACCTCCTAACTTTTGGAAGAAATCAGGCGTCAGCAACTAGACGTTTACTACTGGCTAAATATACATTTTTGCGTATAAGAAGAGAAATAATCAACCGATTTCATTGAAATTTAATATTTAAATTCTTCGTAGAAAAACAATTAACATACACGTTTTTGGAAAGAGCAGGGCTTGAAAACTGATCTGCGGGCCGATTTAAATTTTTCACCATATCTACGGAGCGAATTGATGGAATTTCTTGAAATTTGATATTTAAGTTCTGGTTGTTACCGAAACTAACTGGCGAGCATTTCAGGGTATGTGGGTAGCACAAAGCGAAATTCTACTAAGAGCCAAATTTACATTTTTCTAGGTATGTTAACTATAAGCTTACTAATGTCCTAAAAATTGGAAAGAAGTATTTAACAGGCATTTTTATAATATTCTGTAACATTTTCACTTAACTAGACAATACACATTGCGGTCGGTCATGTGCTGACCACATCAGATTTTTTTTTTAATTTCTAAAAAACATAAATTTAAAATTAAAAATACGAAAAATTAAAAAATGTTCGAATTAAAATACAAATTTTTTGAGGATATTTAATTTTTGAATTCCTAAATAATTTTTTTTTTGTTAATAGTCTGCATAATAAATTTCCATTTCGATATTGATCGTTATTGAAATATTATGCAAATTACTCACCAGCTTAGGACCGGTTCACCTAAAAAATAAGAAAAAAATAAGAAAAAAATTAAAAAAACAACGTGTGAAATGAAATGTAAAAACAAACGTTTTTAATATTTCAAAAAGGAAATATGGAGAATTAAGTACCATCTTTAGCTCACCTTTGGAAGTCAAAATTTATTGCAAAACATAGAGCATTCTAACATTTTATTAATTAATACATTGCGTGCTTGCCAAAGTAATCGTTATTTTATTATATTTGCTTCAATTTCTTTAGGTTTAATTAAATTGAGTAATGACGAAAAAGTATTTATTTAACTATGTAGTTACTTTTTTGTGCTTTTAAAAGAATCAAATATGATTCTTTTAAAAGCACATATTTTAAATATTTGAAAGGTTTTTGTTTCGCTTAGTTGGATAAGTAATAGAAAAACTTTTTCTTTTTTTTCATAAAAAAGGCTCACTTCAAACTTTGATTGAAATTTGTTTGTGTCTAACTTTGCAAATTTAAACTTCTGTTTATCTGTATGAGGTTAACGTTTTTCTTATTTGTTATCTCCCCCCTCTAAAAGTTACAGCCCCTAAAAGTCCTAAAAATGCTATTTTTAAAGTAGTTATTGTAGTAAAATCAAAAAAATTTTTTGAATTCTGAAAACACAGAATAGTAGCGGGTGGCTTCTTCTACCGCAGCATATCATATTTGAAATATGCAAAAACCAATTTGGTAGTTAAATTTTACCGTTATCTGAAATCCATTTTTTATAAATCGTTTTTCTTGTAGACCTTAGGTTGTAGGAATCTGAAATTTTATTAGCTCTTAGATATTCATAAATAGTTCATTTCGTTAGAAGAAATTTTTTTTCCACCTCCATCTCCTCTCAAATTATGGCCTCTTGAAATTTGTAAAATTCGAATTTTCGTCACCTTAAGGTCTCAGAAGCAGAGTGGCATAACCCACAAATAAAAAAAAAATTTGTTTTTGCTGCAATCGATTATGTATACCTTCTAAAATCAGTAATATTAGTTTCCAGTTATTTCGAATTTATTTTTTCCTATTTATTTTTCACAAAAGTACTTTTGCTTTTGGAAAAATTTTCTGATTTTGTAAAAATTTCCTGATTTTTCAAAAGCGAAGTGGCATAACCCGCATTGTGGCTGACGCCACTTTGCTTCTGAGCCCCTCATATTTGAAAGCACTTATATATTTGAAACGTTATATCACCAGGAATCTAACGGTAAAATGCCATGCCGTCGCAAAATATAATTATTTTCTTAGTTCACACAGTTAACCATTAAATTCGAGCTTTGTGTTAACGCGTATTTAATTGTTTCTTCTATTTTATTTCAAAAAATGCATTGAAGTTATTAAGTTTATAAAGTTAGTATTTTAACTTGTTGAAGGAAAAAGTGCTACATTATAAACCATCGGTAAAGTTGGGGCATAACTTTATTTAAACTTTAATTGAAGTTTGTTAACTTTCTAAATAGCTTTACTTGCACGAGAAATTCTCGTGCAAGTAAAGCTATTTAGCTGTTATTCAATTTAGAAATTCTTTTTAGTGGACATAAATTAAATAAAACTAGGTACTTTATATAAAATCTGCAACAACACAGATATACAACAAGAACTAATTGACTGGCGTTCTTCTTTTAGAGTTTAAAATTGAAATAGTCATCATTTTTTCCAAGTATGCATTGTGTTTATTTCCTTTTACATAGTTTTTTTTTTTCCTTTTTCACTTCTAGGGCTAGTGCATAACATCATATATAGTCATGCCCCAGTTTCATTGCGTCACACAGTTTTAACTAGGTAGGTGATTAGGCAGCCGTAATTTTTCCTTTTTATATTAAATATTTAAGATTACTGATATTAACTTTTTATTTTTCATAGTTTTAATATCGAATATTATAAATATATGAAGCTTACTTACATACTATAATTTGTTATTTTTATAAGTATTGTATATTAAAGCTATAATATTTAATACAATTTTTATAGTGACCTGACCGGGCTTTGAACCCGAGACGCCCTCGGTTAAATGACCGGTGCCATAACCACTGCATCAATGGTCAGGTCGTTTTACATAGTAAATAGTTATAAATTTTTTTTCAATTCAATATCGTTTATTGTTTCAAGATAAATATACATTTTACAATAATTTTAATATAATATGTGACTTAAGTGCTAGAATTTTATGTTATTCTTTTCAACTTATTCAAAAACTTGTTTATCTAAAAAAAAATTCAATTTAAAAGTGTAATAATAGGAAAACCAAAAGAAAAACCTATAGACAATTTAGTTTTAATTAAAACTTATTCTATAGTAAAACTTAGCCTAAATTTATAAATAATTTGTTGATATCTGTCTTATCAAAGAATTTTCAGAGTTTTCACAGTTATGCAAGAATTTTTCGATCAAAACATCTATTCTTTCAGATATTAATAAAATGTTATCTCTATCATGCAACGCAAGGGTAGAGTAACGAATTGGTAGGTTATATATCATTTTTAATATCTATTTTGCATAACTTGAAGTTTTTTAATATAGGTGTTGGCGCACTTACACCAAACAGGTACGCCGTAAAACATTATAGGTTGAAAAATTACCTTAAAGATAATTAACTTATTTTTTTCGCTTACTCTAGATTTTCTATTAATAAAAGGATAAAGAGTCCGTACGGTAAAATTAATTTATCGATTATAAATTAAATATGATTATTGAAAATTAACTTTTTATCAAAAATGATACCCAAATATTTAATTTGATCGGACCATTCAATGGGCGTGTTGTGAATTGTTAATTTAGTTTAGGGTAAGAAACAAGCCTTTCTCTTCTTTGTTATGAATATAGCTTGCGTTTTTAGCGGATTTAATAAGATTTTCCATTTCTCAAATAATTTAAAACAGTATCAATTGATCGTTGAATATTATTAATAATATCAGTAGCCAATAATCCTGGTATATCAGTAGCCTGGGGTTCTGGTCGGTGCGCAACAGGGTAGTCTTTGATCGTTTCAACTGGTGAAACCAAAGATGTAACTGTCTGCAAACTGGCAAGTGCTTGTTTACCTCCTCGTGGTAAACCCTGGTCAAACATAGATGCATCCGCATCGCGTTTGACTAAAATTCATAGTGCGACAAAAAATCCTGGACAAGATTTTAAAATGTATCCGATCTTGGAGTAAGGCTAGCAACCTGCTTCAAGATTTGAAAATAACCACCTGCTCAAAGAACAAACAATGCCTCGGATAAAACGACTGATTCAAATGGTAACAACATGGTTAGAAAAAGGACACGATTTAGGAAGATTATAAGGATAGGAAGCTGGAATATAATGTCTTGGAATTCAAAAAGTGATGAAATACTTATCGAACTAACTCGGCATAAAATAGATGTATGCGCGATTTCCGAAACCAAAAAGAAAGGGAAAGGTTCAGGTAGATATGGCGACTACATTCTGCTGTATAGTGGTAAAGATAAAAATGACAGAGCAAAATCAGGCGTTGGAATCCTAATTCACAAAAAATTTGAGAACAGCATCAGTGACGTTAAATACGTAAATGATAGACTGCTGATGGTAACCCTAAATTATGGTAAATCAATTTTACACCTGATAAGTACCTATGCACCCGTCAACTAAGTTTTGCAAAATGCAAAACTTAGTTGACTCCATAAGGGCGGATGAGAAGTTGATATTACTAGGCGATTTCAACGCAAGAATCGGTGATGACGTTATCAGCCGCATAAAACAACGATTCAATGAGAATGTGATCAATGAAAATGGCGAAAAGCTAATAGAATTTTGCTCTCAAAATCTACTACGAATCAACAACACATTCTGCAATCATAAATTGCAACACAAATATACATGGTCAAACACTCGTGGTCAACAGTCAATGATGGATTTTATAATTACGAATCGAGAATGCATACCAACACAAATACTCGACGTTTGGACATTAACATCACCAAACATTGGGTCTGATCATGGGCGTGCTAATGAAATTCTAAGAAAAAATACCTTGGCAAAAATCAAAACCGCCAGAATATAAAGAGAAGCTCAACATCGAATCACTGATAAACGATAGCACGAAAACCTTGTATGAAAATCGATTGAATAATAAAATAGCTGCGAATTCGATAGCGGAACTCGATAATAGTGAACAAGCTTGGAAAAAACTATCAGCAAATATTATCAATGCAGCGAAAGAGGCACTTGGAACCAGGAAAGTTAATATCCATGCAAAAAATAACAAAACTCCATGGTTCACAATCGAAGTGAAAACAATTTGTGCAGAAAAAAGAAAAGCCTACCTAAAATACAGGAGCGAGAAATCCAGGGAAACATATCAGGCGTACATAGCAATAAGAAACAGAACTAACCAGAGAATAAAGAAGATAAAAGAAGAGTACTGGGCAAAATTCTCTGCAGATATGGAATATGACATGTACGGAGCCCAGAAAAAAGTCTGGAACATGCTCCGAAATCGTAAAAAACCCATAGTAGAACTTTTCGAAACAACAAAAATAAGCACAGAAGAATGGATTCGTCATTTTAACGATCTTTACAACAACACAGATGCAGCACATAATTTTGAAAACCTTACAGCTGAAGATAGTTACACAATAGAACAAGAAATAGTCGGGCTCGACATAAATAAACTAAAAAAGCACCTGGGCATGACGAAATTTCAAATGAGCTAATAAAATATGGAGGGCTTGGTGTAAAACCCGAAATAACAAAATTTTTCAATGTCATTATTAACAGTAGTCAAGTTCCAGCAGATTGGAAAAGCAGCATTACTATTCCAATATTTAAAAAAGGAGATAAAGCCAATCCTAAAAATTATCGCGGAATCTGTCTGCTGAGCGCAGTTTTAAAGCTCTTCACCAAAATTATTGCGCAAGAAATTGTATCAAAAGCCAATATCAGCGAAGCACAACAAGGGTTCCGACAAAATCGATCAACAACTGACGCTATATTCATATTAAAACAAATTATTGAAAAATCAATAGAGTATAACACCCCGGCATTCTTGTGTTTCGTAGACCTGACAAAAGCTTTCGATAAGGTAAAGTTAAATGATGCTCAAGACGGAATACGGCAGGGAGATAGTGTAAGCCCTAAGCTTTTCAACTTGATAATGGACCAAATAATTGAAAAAACAGAGGAGCTTGATATTGGCTACAGAATGGGGGTTCACAAGTTGAAAATACTATGCTACGCAGATGATGCCGTATTAATCGCCGAAAACGAGGACGACCTGCAGAGATTGTTATATAGGTTTACAAATGCAGCAGAAACATATAACATGCAAATATCTACCGAAAAAACAAAATCTATGGTCATAAGTAAAAACCCTATCAGATGCAAGCTCGTAGTAAACAGTAGCACCATCGAGCAGGTAATGCATTTTAAATATCTTGGCGCTGAAATTACAGTAGGCAGAGACTTAAATGCTGAAATAAAACATGAAACTGAAAAAGCTGCTTTAGTCTCGGGGTGCCTACGTGATGTGGTCTGGAAAAACAAGTATATCAACCTGCACAGTAAGGTTAAAATATATAAAACATGCGTAAGACCCATTGGAACATACGGAACTGAGAGCAGAGCAGAAACTTCATACACCAAGCAAAAATTACGAGCCACCGAGATGAAAACTCTGAGACAAATCACTGGAAAAACACTCAGAGACCACATTCGCAGTGAGGAAATAAGAAAAATATGTGATGTGAAAGATATTGTTCGCTGGGAAAGAATTAGAAAAAGAGAATGGAGAGAGCACCTAAACAGGATGGAAACAAATAGGATGGCAAAAATCGCATACGAAAATTACCCACATGGCTCACGGCTTCCAGGACGGCCCCCTAAGAGGTGGAAACAATGTTGGACTTCACAATCACAAGAACAACCAGAGGCAATGTAAAAATAAAACAGGACATATGAGCCTATAACAAGAAGAAGAAGAAGAATAATCCTGATGTGAATATTGCAGTATCGTCTGCGAAAATTGAGGATTCACAATTCGTGAGTGAAGGGAAGTCATGAGTGTAAATATTGTAAAGCAAAGGAGCCAAAACTGATCCCTGAGGGACACCAGCACCAATATGTTTATTAATGGATTTTTCATTACCAACAGCGACCCGAAAAAATCTATCACACAAAAAAGATTCTATAATTTTTGTTAAAGGTATGGAAAAATTCAAGTTTATGATCTTAAATACCAAACCCTCATGCCAGACAGAGTCAAATGCAGATTTGATATCCAATGCAACAATAGCTACAGATTTTTTGTCGCCTAGTTGTTCCTGTATAAATTGCGATAGTCTTGCCAGAGGATGATTAGTACTGTGACGTGACCTAAATCCGAATTGCTGATCCGGTAGAATGTTGTTTTCAAATAGGTGGTTTTCGATTTTGGTTTTTATTACTTTTTCTAATATTTTACTGAACGTACATAGCAGGCTTATAGGGCGATAGTTTGAAGGATCGTGTAAGGACTTGTGGGGTTTGGGAATAGGTTTAACTTCAGCAGTTTTCCAGTAGTCTGGAAAATAACATAATTTGAGACATGAATTAATTATTAAAGTTAAGAAAATTATGCCAGATTTAGGAAGCTGTTTAACAAATTTGTTTGAAATTTTATCATAACCGGGTGCTTTTCGATCCTTGAGTGAACGAACTATTTCGGCAATATCCCCTGATTTTACATAATACGTATTTTCTATATCGAAACTAGATAATTTCAAAGCATTAACACGGGAATTAACCTGGGATTTTGTTGCATCGTCACTGAGATCAGCAGCAACAAAATGATTTTTGTAAAAAGTATCAGCAAATATCCTAGCTTTATCTTTTGCAGTTACAAATTTTTGATCATTAATTTTGAGGAAAGGAGTGATTCTATATTTTTTCTTAATAAGTTTTACCATATTCCAAAAGGGCCTGGATGGGGTGTCAAGTTCTGCAAGCCTATTACCAAATCGAATGTTGTATTGTTTGTTTAACTCAAACCTAATTTTGTTGTCAAGTTCCTTGGTTTTATAATTGAAATATGGTATCCTGTGACGTATATATTTTCTTCGAAATTCGTTGCGTTCAGTAATCATTAATTTTATGTATCTTGGTATTCTATTTGTTTTACATTTTTCAAGCTCAATTTTAGGAGCACTTTTGTCTAAAGATTCACTTATAATAGAATTGAAATTGTGAATCATGTCATCTACCTGTTCTTTGCGTATTATATTATTAATATTTATATTTTTATCAATCTTGTTTGCAACTTGAATTTTGTACATATCCCAGTCAGCATTTTCGAGATCATAAATAAAATTAGAAACTCTTCTTGCATTAGCAAGTAAGTCAATACAGACTGGAAGGTGGTCAGAATATAACGCATTAGTTGCAACTGGATCAGAGAAGATTTGAGTACAGTTGGTAATGAAAAAATCTATAATGGATGGTAAAAGTAAAGAATTGCTTGGAATATAGGTATAATCAGCTGAATGTAATAAGGAAAAATTGTTGGACATTACAAGATTACTTAAAATATTTCCCCAAGCATTGGCTCTACGGCAGCCCCAATCCTGACTATGGCAATTTAAATCGCCCCCAATAATATACTTCACATCATTATTATTGCATAGCTTTAAGATATCATTTTTGAACAAGTTTTTTTTATTTTTATTTGAACCCACATTCCCTCCAGGAAAATAAACCGCGAAGATATTTAAAGTGGTGTCATCATGCAAAGATATTTCAACCCCAATATTCTCTATTAGTTTTGTTTTAGCTATAGGTAATAATGAGTGTTTAATACGGTTATTAATTAATATGGCGACCCCACCGCCCCTGCTAGAAACTCTATCATTCCTATAACAGAAAAAGTTCGGACAATTAAATGCTAAATCAGGTTTTAAACCTGTTTCAGTCAAAAGACAAACATCAACACTATTATGTGTAATGAAATTGAAAAATTCTAATTTCTTATTGCGAATACCACGGGCATTCCATGTGACTATTTTAATGTTACTATTACTCATTATTAAAAAGGTATTTAATTGCTAATTGGGTAATAATATTGAATTGTTCGTATTTATTTTTCCACATACTTAATTTTGTAGTTAATTCTAATGTTAATGTTTGTATTTCATTAATGCCAAAGAGGTTATTGTTATTATATGTTATTGTTAATAGTGTTAGTGTTATTTAAAATAGAATTGTTATTTAGTATATTATTTGATAATATATTGCTATAAGTATTGGTTTGATTTAGTTCATTGATGGGTTGATTATTTGAGTTGTTATTGGAGTTGTTATTGGTTTTTGATAGCACATGTTTCCATAATTATTATTTTGTATAGCAGGAAAATTTTTATTATAGGAATCTGCAATGTTAAAATTTTTATTACCTGGAACTTTATTTTTAGTTGAAAATTTCTTTTTGATTTCAACATAATTAGTTCTATATTTGCATTCAGAAGAAGAAGCTTTATGTTGACCACTGCAGTTCGCGCATTTAAGTATTTCGGTGTTAGTACATTCGGCCGTTTTATGATTACCGGCACAAATGCCGCAAAATGTTTTTATATTACAATGTCGCGCTCCGTGGCCGTACATTTAACAATTAAAGCACTGAGTGATAGATTCGTTTTTTTTAATGTAAAAATTCCACCTTACTTTTGTGTGGAAAATAATAGAATATTTATTTCGGAGTTCTCCTATTTTGATTGTGTTTTTTTGAAAATATATAATATACAAAATTAAATTGTTATAAGTGTTTGTTTTATTAATAATTTTAATATCTAAACATTTCAATCCACAAGAATTCAAATAATCTTTAAGTTGGTTACAATCCATTTTGTCAAGACCGGATAGAATTACTTTATAAGGCTTTTCACTAGATTTTTGATAAGTAAAATGTTCAATTTTATTAATTTTAAGTAAATTTTCAATTTTAATATAAGATTCTTGGGATTGCGGAAATAGTTTAACACCAATAGATATTTTTTTAATAGCATAATTACTAATATTATTGTTTTATTAAGTTTATGAATATCATCACTGGAATACTTAATTATTGTAAAAGGTGGTAGCCTATTTGATTTAGAATGCGCTTTAGAATTTTGGGACAAATTATTTTCACTAGCACTGCTATTATCGCCTTCAATGATATCAATATCATCAATATTATCAAGTGTTTGTAATGGAGCAAAATAATTATTTAAATCACTCATTTTTATGATTTTTTTATTAACTTGAGTTGGATTATTATTATCGTTAGGATCAATTAAACTTTTCTTGGTAGACCGTGAAGAAAACAACTCATGGTTTTCATCACGTACCCTTTTTTTAGTTCCTTTAATTTCACCTACAATTGTGTATATTTATATAACCACGTGTTAATAATTGTCAATAAAGTATTGTATATCAGTAGCCAACCGAAGTATTCTCATAGAGAGTACAAGGTAAACTGTAGTTATAAACATTTTGGTATGACTGGTCCTAATAAACGCTAATTCATTTACATAGTATTTCTTTCGAATTTGTAGAAATAGATATTTATGACAGTTCCTAAATTCCAGAGAAGTGCTACATTTTTGGGTTGTAAACCCAATTAAAATTTAAACGGTTATCAAAAATCAACACATGAAAAACATCATTGTTTCAAAAATACAGATCCATAGATAATTAAAAAAGATGATTAAAAAATTATATAATTAAAAAAAATGATTTATATACGCAAAACTGTATATTTAACCCGTAGTAAACGTTCAGTTGCTGACACGTGATTTCTTCCAAATGTTAGGAAATTTCGCAGACGGTCGAATGAAGCTTATATATGAAATTACAAGTAAATCTGTGGAAAATTTTCTTCATAATGATCAAAAACGCAAAACAGGCCCGCTAAAGAGTGCAGTTCTCGAGGCCTGATATATCTGAAAATTTGATCAATCCGTGCCATAGTCGAAATAAATTTACATATGAAATTTCATCCAAATCGGTTCAGCCGGACTTGAGATACACGCGTGCCCACACAGACGGATAGACCGACAGATCGACAGGTTGCCAAAAAATTGTTTATTTACACTGCCCTATACCATGGAGAAGTGTGCTCCTTTTCTTTTTTATTGGTATGAAAAGAAAACTTCCTTTTATTCGGAATAAAATACTTTCTTATTTTTTGCTAATATATTTCGTGGGCTACATACGCACAATATCATCGAGCAAAAAATAAAAAAGTATTTTATTCCGAATAAAAGGTAGTTTTCTTTTCATACCAATAAAAAAAAAAAGAATTATATTTCGGAAAAATTATCAACCATTGAAAAAAAAATTTTTTTTGAGTGTGCTCCAACCGAAAAGTCGATTTGCAAAATTTGTTACCATCACTTGTTTATACAATACGGTCGGTAAAAAGGGTGCAAAGAGCAGAGTAGCCTATTTCTAAATATTTGTGCTTTCTTCTCTAGGAGGGTATAAGATATTTTTTATATACCCATTAGTGTTCCACTACATATATTGGAATTTTGAATGTATAAAACATTTTATGAAGTTTTAATTTTTAATTCTTTTTTATTCGTTTAAGACTTTTTTGATATCGGAATTTAGATCAAAACAATCGCTTTTTTTTCCTAGCAACTTCGTGAAAGATATATTAACTTTGGTATGGAGTTTGTAATCACTTCAAGGAGTTCTTTCCGGAATTCACATGTATATATTCTTGCTCAGCGTAAGACTCTGCCTTAATTTAAACATGTCCGTCCGTCCTATCGCACGATATGTCAAAAAGGAATAACGCAATTGCTGGTATTGTTATTGGACCAATTGGCCTAACGGGTTCGGATAGCGGCCACGTAACTCTAAGAAGCTTATTTTAAATATTTGAAGAACTAATAAAGATAAAAATGTGAAATTTTGTATATGTGTGTCCAATTACATTTTACAAGTGCTCCAAAAATTTCAATGAAATGCCTGCACTAGTTCGGGTAGCTGCCATACAACCCAAAAAGCTGATAATAAAGTTAGATTTATGAAACTTTGCAGTTTTGTGTCCAATTATAGGCGAATATATCTGTGAAGTTTCTATAGAGCGGTTTGACAGTTTCTAGTAATTTCTATGCAACAATGAAAGCTAATTCTATATATTTCGAAAACAAATTTTTAAACTCAGACTGTCAAGAAAAAATGTTATAAAAAATTTTCTGGTTAATTTTTAAATTTGGTGAGAATATTAAAAAGGTTTGATATTGGTATTTTAATTCAGTCCGTTTTTTTTCATTCGAAGTAAATATTTTGAATTTTATTAAATATTTAATGACATATAACATAGTGAAACTTAATACATTATTATTACAGACCGTATTGTGTATGCAATAGGTAGGTTATGTGATGGCAACAAATTTTGCATATCGAGTTTTCATTGGGAATGCACTTCTCCATGGTAGAGAAGTGTAAATAAACTATTTTTAGCAACCTGTCGGTCTGTGCATGTGTTTGTCGCCCTGTGTGTCCACGCAGGTATCACAAGTTCGGTTGAACCGATTTTGATGAAGTTTTATATGTAAGTTTATTTCGACCATAGCACGGATTAGTCAGCTTTTGGGATATATCAGGTCTCGGGAACTGCACTTTTTAGCGGCCTGCATTACATTTTTCACCATTTTAAAGAAAATATTCAACCAATTTGCTTGAAGTTTTATATATAAGCTTCGCTCGACCGTCCGCAAAACCTCCTAACTTTTGGAAGAAATCAGACGTCTGCAACTAGATTTCATCGAAATTTAATATTTAAATTCTTCGTACTAAAACAATCAATATATAAATTTTTTGGAAAGATCAGGGCTCGAGAACTGATCTGCGGGCCGATTTTACATTTTTCACCATACCTACGGAACGAATTGATGGAATTTTTTGAAATTTGATATTTGAGTTCTGGTTGTTACCGAAACTAACTGACGAACATTTCAGGGAATTCGGGGATGTTAACTATAAGCCTACCAATGTCCTAAAAATTGGAAAGAAGTATTTAATAGACATTTTTATAATATTCTGTAAAACTTTCGCTTAACTGGACAATACACATTATGTGTTGAGCACATGAGATTTTTTTTTTTTTGGAATGATAATAAAAAGATTTTTGCCATCATTTTAAATGAAGTTTTAAGTATCCATCAGTATAAATGAAGTTTTAATTCCGTTCAGGAATGGCGTTGAAAGCAAAGCTCATATTATAGTAGCACATAAAGAAAAAGAGATCTCGACTCAAGGAGGAATACAGGAAGTTTAAATGTCTTTTGGGAAGGCGTTCTTCGTTGTCAATATGCAACAATGTTATACACAATCAAATATTTAAGTCTGTCTGGGCTTACGTACTCAAATTATGGCGCTGCACTGTGCAGACTTATATTCAATCTACTCAAAGATTTCAAAATAAGGTATTGCGAGACATTTTAAACGCCCCTGGTATGTCTGTTATGCCGATATACACAGGGATCTCACGACTCTAAGTATCACAGACGAAATTAAGAAACAAGCAGCCAATCATAAAATGCGTTTATCAAATCATGTCAACATCGCGGCGGCTTGGTTGGCTGAAAATCAAAACTTTGTTAGGAGACTTAAACATACGAGACTTCTCGAGTTATTCTAATGCTTTTTATCTGAAACAATAAGTATTTAGTACGTTATTGTGCCAGATCAAAAACTGATAAATAATCAAAAAAGTTAGACGAAAATTAATGGTTAGTCGTCTCCGACTAGTTAGCACTTTTCCAAAAATTTTTTGAAAAAAAGTGCATATTAGTTTCACTCTGTCCGTCCGTCCGTCCGTCCGACCGTCCGTCCGTCCGTCCGTCCGTCCGTCCGTCCGTCCGTCCGTCCGTCCGTCTGTCCGTGTGTCTGTTTACAAAACTTCTACATTTTTAAAGATAGAAAGCTGAAATTTAATACGTACATAGATCTTCACTAGAAACTTATTTTTTTAGAACAAAATTTTTACCTATCTCCCCCCCTCTAGAAGTTATACCCCCCCAAAACACTAAAAATGGCCTAATTTAACTATTTGTTGCAATGAAACGATAAGCATTTTTGAAATTTTGCAAACGCAGAAAGGCTGTGGCTTGCTTCATCTACCGCGGTATACTATAGCTAAACTTTAGAAAAACAAAATGGCCATTCAAATTTACCGTTATCTACAGTCCTTTTTTACCAAATTTTTGATATCGTTTTTCTTCTAGACCCCAGCCTGTAGAAGCTTGAAATTTTAGGGGCTTTTAGACATTAACATTTAGTTCATTTCGTTAGAAGAAAATTTTTTTCTATCTCCACCCCCTCTCAAGTTATGGCCTCTTAAAATTTGTAAAATTTGCATTTTCGACACCTTATATTTCTGAAACCGCAAGCTTTTTCAAATTTCTATAAACGCAAAAAGTTAACGGTAAATTCCATGATATTAAAAAATATAATTATTTTTCTTAACTCACACAAGTAACCCTTAAAATCGAACATTATGTTAACCCCTGCTTATATTAATTTTTGCTTTATTTCAAAGACTGCATGTATGCATCATCCTAAATATATGCAATCCTAGAAGTAGTTTTGTGTATGAATGAAAATAATTTTAATAGTGTGATAGGTATACATACTCGTAGACTGTATTTAAAAGCAGAATTTTCACTTGTTGAAGGGAAAAGTGCTACAATACAAACCATTGGTTTGACCCAACTTTATTTTATAATTTATTTTGAGGAGGGTGTTTTTTAGTGGATTAAGGTTCCACACTACTGCTTTTCGTCTGGCAGTGTCTACAAATTTCTAATTATTTTCATTTTCTTTAGCTTTTCGATAATTTTGCAGAAGTTTGAACTTCTGTTTCCAAAAAATGTTAATTATCTGGAGAAAGTGCTATAATATTGTACAGTTATATTGTAAATTATTTGATTTATATCTTGATTTTCAATTAGATAAGTTAACTTTTTCTGAAATAAAAGGCAAATAAAGCCAGAGAAATGGTGGCCTTGAAATCAAAAAACAATTTCGATTTTTTTTTAAATGTTGAAGATGATAGTAAAATTTAGTTTTAATTATTCACGTAATTTCTAGACAAGATGACAATCAGTATTTTCCAGTAACCCAAGTTTAAGTAATTTGAGTCTGTTCTGCAGTTGCATGAAGAAATTTCCACTAAGTTAAAATTATTAGTGTAATAAGCACATTATTTATTAATTTCATAACTATCATGTAACAATTTCATAACTATGATTAGCAAATTCATAATATAATCAGTATAATAGGCACAATACCTATTAATATATATGTTCTTGTGATTGTGTGTTTCAAATAGTAGATTGTATGTAGCAGTTAATGTAAACAAATACTTAGTAATCATGTGGATTACAGTATAAAGCAATATCAAGAACATTTCGTCGGCAATTTCTTCATGCCTCTGTAGCTCTGTTGGTAGAGCGTCCGCCTAGAAAGCGGTAGGTCACTGGTTCGAGTCCACTTCGAGGAGAAAAATTTTTTAATTAATTTTTCTGCTTTTAACACGTTCCTTTGATTACGTCATCCATCTGTTCTGCAGTTGCATGAAGAAATTTCCATTAAGTTAACAATTTGAGTAATTTCATCGAGCGAAGTAATTTTTTATTTTGATTTTTATATTTGCATACCTATAAATAGTATACACCTGAAACTGGTACATGCATTATAAATAGTTTATGCATTTGGAATAATTTTCACTCACCATGTTTCATTTAAAGGTTCTGCCTATTATTAAGGAGATATGTATAGATTTTTGTAAAAAAGCGAATTCATATTCATAAAAGTCACAATTTGTTTAAGGACTTTTTGCGGTGGAAGTAAACTTATTCTTCACAGGCAAGCATAAATTTTTTAGCCTTCTATAAACAAATAATTTTGCCTTTTATATTCATCTGTTTATATTCATTTGGGAGTTTTTTCATTTTTGTTTCTTGGATTCTTCCGTTTTCATAATACGCATATTTTCAATTAGCCCAGGTCTTCCTTTGTTGCGAAAGCTAGAACTAGATTCTAGCAAGAAAGAAAGAAACTACATTTAGAAAGAAAAAAAAAAGAACAAGTACATTTCCTACTAATTCTGTACGCTTATGCATGAAAACTGAAATATAACAAAACTTGTTCAAAGTTCATTCTCATTTTTATGAAATTATTTTTCTACGAATTGTTTAGATTTTTCAAATATTTTTCTCCTAAGAACAATATGTGTAAGGAGGTTTACTACAATTGATCTAGGACAGTATTATGTGTCTTATATTATTATATTTTGACCAAACTAATAACGTGTATAATATGTTCTTTTTTTGGATTATATGAATATTAAAATTAATTTATTTTATTATGTTATAAATAAAGTTAGATTGTAGTTTGAGAGAAAGAAAAAGATGAAAATTAAATTAAAATCGGAAATTTATCCCATTCTTAAAATAGGCCAACTATCTCAATTTTGAAAATGTTAAGAATGGTTAAAGTTATGACCTTTATTCTAAAAAAATAATATAAAATTAAAATGAACCCTTTTGTAAATTGATAAAGCAGTCTTGAAGTAAAAAGTTTTCAAAAAGAAAGGTTACACCTTTTTTACACACACGCACATAATACGTTTAAAAACATTATAGTACTTACGGACGATAAGCAAGCAAACCTTACTGGTTAAGCAAGCAAACACATTGCTGGTAAGATAAATTCATAAAAATTGATATACATATATATATCATTATTATCCATTAAGAACGTGCTGTGTTTTTCTAAATTTCTTGAATATGAGAGAGGGAGAAAGTGAGTAAAATTTGTATTGGAATTTTTTTTATAAAACGTTAAGGATGCTCGCATTAAGTTAAAAATAAAAATTTTAAGATTATGTTATTACTTTGCTCACTCAATTTGAATTTTAAAGTTTTAAATAAAATAAAAATTACGAAATCGTAAATTAGTAAATTTCATATTTTGTATCCAAAAGAACACTTTATTTTTTAGCATTACAGGTATTTTTGAAAATTATGCATATTACAAAAATTCTTCTTAGAAAAAGAACATAAAATATATGTACGTAAATTTTGTAAAGTATTAACAGGATTATATTTACAATTGTCTTAATTTTTTACATATTTTACACATTAAAGTTTATTGTATTAATAACTTTTTACCGACCGTATTGTGTAAACAATAGGTAGAATTATGTGATGGCAACAAATTTTGCATATCGAGTTTTCGGTGGGAATGCACTTCTCCATGGTAGAGAAGTGTAAATAAACTATTTTTAGCAACCTGTCGGTCTGTGCATGTGTTTTTCGCCCTGTGTGTCCACGCAGGTATCACAAGTTCGGTTGAACCGATTTTGATGAAGTTTTATATGTAAGTTTATTTCGACCATAGCACGGATTAGTCAGCTTTTGGGATATATCAGGCCTCAGGAACTGCACTTTTTAGCGGGCCTATTTTACATTTTTGAATACTTTGAAGAAAGTATTCAACCGATTTACTTGAAGTTTCATTTATAAGCTTTGATCGATCGTCTGCGAAAATTCCTATGTTTTGAAAGAAATCAGGCATCGGCAACTGGACGTTTACTACGGGCCAAATATACATTTTTGTGTATATAAAGAGAAATAATCAACCGATTTCATTGAAATTTAATATTTGAATTGCTCGTATTAAAGCAATGAACATGTAAATTTTTTGGAAACATCAGGGCTCGAAAACTGATTTGCGAGCCGATTTTACATTTTTCACCCTATCTACGGAACGAATTGATGGGATTTCATGAAATTTGATATTTGAGTTCTGGACATTACCAAAACTAAGTGGGGGGCATTTCAGCAAATTCGGATAGCACAAAACGAAACTGTACTAAGAGCCAAATTTACATTTTTCTATGTTAACTATAAGCTTACAAATGTCCTTAAAATTGGAAAGAAGTATTTAACAGACATTTTTTTAATATTCTGTAATACTTTCACTCAACTAGACAATACACAATGCGGTCGGTTATGTACTGAGCACATCAGATTTTTTTATTTGCTTATATTTCTTTAAAAAAGTGTTTTTATGTTATACCCTGCACTTAGTGAAGGGTATATTAACTTTCGTATGGAGTTTGTAACTACTTGAAGGAGTCATCTACGATATGGATGTATATATATATTCTTGCTCAGCGTAAAATTCTGCGTCGATTTAGACATGTCCATCCGTCCGATCGCACGATAACTCAAAAACGAATAATGCAATCGACACCAAGCTTTCACGAGTTGCTTCTTTTGTGCCAAGGACGAAACCCTATTGTTATTGGACTAATTCGGACAACGTGTTCGGGTAGCTGCCATACAACTTAAAGAGTTTATTTTAAATATTTCAAAAACTAATAAAGCTATAAATATAAAATTTGGTATACATGTGTCCAATTATAGTCTACATATGTCCGGTTAGTGTCGCTGCCATACAACTCCAACCGCAAATTTTTTATATTCGGCAAAATAATAAAGTCAGATTCATGAAACTTGGCAGTTGTATGTCAAGTTATAGGTCAGATATATTTCTGAAGTTTTGGTGGAATTGCTAGACAGGTTCGAGTAGATCCCGTGCAAGTCTAAAAGCTTATTCTTAATATTTGGAAAAATAATAAAGTCTGATTCATGAAACTTGGCAGTTGTGTGTCCGATTATAGATCAGATATATTTGTGAAGTTTTGATGGAGTTGCTTGACAGGTTCAGGTACTTACCATACAACTTCAAAAGCTAATTTTAAATATTTGGAAAAATTATAAAGTCAGATTCATGAAACTTGGCGGTCGTGTGTCCAATTATAGGTCAGACATATCCGTGAAGTTTCTATAGAATGATTTCACAGATTCGAGTAATTGCTACACAATAACGAAAGGTGCAGGGTATAATTCAATCGGTTTATACCGACTGAAACGTTTTTACATGTTTTAAAAACAAATCGTTTCACAAATTGTTGCAACTTTTAAGCATTTGTCTCTGCTTGAATAGCCAATACAGATTAAATTAATTTCTGCTTCTTTATATAATAAAGCTTTAAATGTACACATCCGTTTTTGTATATTATTAAGTCAATAGGCAAAAAAAACTATTGATATATTTTATTCTTGAGGCTCAGATTGACTGACAAAATTTAGTTTTGAAACTGTTTGATTGCTTATTTCTATTCTGTAGGCATATGTTCAAATGCTCACACATACAACTGTACGGTTGCATGAATTAAGCAATCAAACAATTTTGTAAGTTTTTGCAAACTGATTGCAATTTTTACTTAACGCATTCGATTTGTGTTGACGCAATTGGTTAGATGTGTGCGCAACGATTCTACCTTCAAGCAGCAATTGAAAAGCTAAAAATTGCATGTCTGTCTGGCTAATTTCGAATTCATATAAACCTATTTCTTCTTAAACATTTCTTGGTATTTAAGCCCGTTGATTATTTGACATTATTTCAAAAACTTTATATTTTTGGATAAAATCAGTATATTTAAAAACATAGGGGGAGTATGATTTCGCTACAATTTAAAAAAAATATATAATATAATGTGCCTACATTACATATTTCAAAAAATGTTTTTTAACAAAGCAGCAAACAAACGCCGTAACATTCGTTGCATCAACATATTGATAAAAAAGACAGCAACATTTTATAAGGTATAGGAGCAATTATCACATAAATAAGCAACATTCTCAGACGCACTTAGTAAATATCGTGGTAAATACATAATTTTGTATAACAATAATTGAAATTAAAAGCAAAGTTAGAGCTGTCATAATTGTCAATATTTAAAATGATCAGAATGTCATCTTCTTCGATGTTTTGTTTTATTCTTTTTCTTGTCTTTCTTATATTTTCTGGTTTACCTTATTATAACCGACCGTATTGTGTAAGCTATAGGTAGGTTATGTGATGGCAACAAATTTTGCATATCGAGTTTTCGGTGGGAATGGACTTCTCCATAGTAGGGAAGTGTACGTAAACTATTTTTAGCAACCTGTCGTTCCGTCGGACTGTCGGTCTGTGTGTGCACGCGTGTATCTCAAGTTCTGCTGAACCGATTTTGATGAAATTTTATATGTAAGTTTATTTTCACCATGGCACGGATTGATCAACTTTTGGGATATTTCAGGGCTCGGGAACTGCACTTTTTAGCGGGCCTGTTTTACATTTTTGAACATTTTGAAGAAAGTATTCAACCGATTTACTTGAAATTTCATATATAAGCTTTTCTCGACCGTCCGCAAAAATTCCAAACTTTTGGAAGAAGTCAGGCATCAGCAACTGGACGTTTATTACGGACCAAATATACATTTTTGTGTATATAAAGAGAAATAATTGACCGATTTCATTGAAATTTAATATTTGAATTCCTCGTATTAAAACAATGATCATATAAATTTTTTGGAAAGATCACGTCTCGAAAATTGATTTGCGCGCCGATTTTACATTTTTCATTATATCTACGGAATGAATTAATGGAATTTCTTGAAATTTAATATTTGAGTTCTGGTTAACTGGCGAGCATTTCTGAGAATTCGGGTAGCACAGCGAAACTCTACTAAGAGTTAAATTTACATTTTTCTAGTTATGTTAACTATAAGCTTACTAATGTCCTAAAAATTGGAAAGAAGTATTTAAAAGACATTTTTATAATATATACCTTTCACTTAACTAGACAATATACAATGCGGTCGGTTATGTGCTGACCACATCAGATTTTTATGCTTTTGTTCTCTTTTTCTATCTTAACTAATAATCAAAATTTTTACTGTCAATCAAATGTCATTTACGGCCTATTTTTCTTGTTTTTAATACAGTATTTGATGAAATATAGAAAAGCATCAAAAAGTGCATACTAAGAAAGTAAATAAATAAAAAAATAATAATAAAAGTATTAAAGAAATCAAAAATTGAAACGAACATTCCATTGAATTAAATTTCGAGTTTTTTGAGTTCAAACAAAATATTCTTATTTTTACAAATACTATTATTACTAGTATTTTTGAAATACTATTATTACATACCAATAAGTTCAAAAATTAATTAAAAGGAAATTTTTCAAGATAGTAAATGGAGTTCAATAAATAAAATCAATAAGTCTTGCTCAGCTAATACAGCGGTAAGCAATCATAATACAAAACCATATTCAAATACAATAGAATTATGACCCTGTTTTTGTTAAAAATCTGTGTGGCTATATTCTGAGAAAGTCTTCAATTTGACAATGATGTTGTAAACAAGTAAATTGTTTGCGAATTATATAACTTGTGCTAACAGAAAAACTAACATGGTTGTTATATAAAAATTTACGCATAAATATACCCAAGCAGCAATGGTAGTGACAATGTGCCATCTATTTTCCACTGGGTGAAAAATTAGTCGCAAATCCGGTGTTTGTTACTTTAATATCTAATACAAAGTCACAAAAACTTTTTTGACACAAAAAAAGTAGCGAAAACGTAGCGATTGTAAAAAAGTTTATTAAAAACCTTAACTTAAACAAAATTAAGTTTGTTTAAATTTAATAATATTTTATTAAAATAATATCATTTATTATGAAAGTAATGTCATTTGTTATTATTTGAACTGTAAAAGATTATCTTTTTTATAATCGCCCATTCAAACTTACTTTTAAACAACAAAATTTTTAAAATAATCACGGGAGTTTTTGAAATAATAAACGTTATTATTAAAACTATGTAAAAAATTATCAAATGTACAACCTTCTCTGAAATAGTCTCTGAAAATATTACTTTTAATATAATAACAAAAATTGTTAAAATTTGTTATTAAAAAAAAAATATTTATTATTATTTTGATCACAAAAATTGTTATTTCGATCGCAAGTCATAGAATTAATAATAAGAATATTATCAGTATAACGTTACTTCTTGTTAAAATTAGAATCGATTTTTAAAATAATAGTCAATTTGTTCGTTTAATAATTTTTGCAATAAAATTTTCGAAATTTTTGAGAGTGAGAGAATAATGTAAATTATTAACAAGAGATCTTTCGAGTTTTTTGAGCAATGTAGGTTTCAAGTCATTAATATAATAGCATTGCTTATTATTCGAATAACAAGTTAATTTTTTTTGTTGAAATATCATTATACGTTAATGTTATTACTTACAAAATTTTCAAATTTTTTGGGAGTGGAGACAGTTGTCTACTTCTTTATAACGGGATTTTTTGATAGATATAAATTTCAAGTTGTTTAAATAATAACTTTGCTTATTATTTCAATAACAAATTTATTATTTTTGACGAAATGTTATAATTTTAATAAAAACATTTATCAAAATAAAAATAAAAGGAAAGAGTTTTGCAAATTTCTCATTTAATATTTTAGTAGTCATCTAGAAGCAAAACAAACAACATATTCTGTATTGTTGCAGTAACAATTGTGAAACTTTAAATAAAATTCAGTTCTATTTGTCAAAAAAAAAAAATTAGTGAGAATTTTAAAGTATTTATAATATCAAATAAAGAATAAAAAAATAAAATAAGTTATAAAATAGAATAAAATAAGGAAAATGTAAAATTAAGGAAATTTTTCAAGGTAAGTTAATAAACGAAAATTTTCGTAAAGATTAAATTAAATTTTTTGCTTTTTTTTCTTGTTGAATATGTGTATACAGTGGCGAGCAAAAATGATCAAATAATTTAAAAAATTTTTTTATATGTAATTTTCTCTTTATTTTTTTAACAAATTTATTTTTATTATATTACATAATTATTGCTTCAATATTAACCTATTAATTCACACAATAAAAAAAACAATTCATTGAAAACAAAAACAAACAACAATTAAAAACTCTTGGAAGTCCCATTTGATCAATTTTGCACGTTTTTACATGTTTGAAAATTTAATAAGAAAGAACCGTTTTAAACATATCTTATTTCCAAGAATAGCATTATATTACTTCATATACTCAAAAACGTTCGTTCTGAGCAGAAGTTTTATTTATTTTTGTAAAGAAATTTATTAAAAATAATAAAATGAAAAAAATTAGTATGCAAGTAGAAAATAATATAGTTTCCATGATTAAGCAGGGCTATACTGCAAGGAAAATTGCTCAATTATTAAAAGTATCTGTAGGAACTATCTCTAATGTAAGAAAAAAAAAGAAATTAACTGAAAAAAAAATGTACGGGGTCGAAAAAGTCTGTTGTCCGAGGCCGATGCTCGCCAAATGTATCGATTTTTAAAAAATAACAAAGCTAGGACACCAAAAGAAGCAGCTCTTGCGCTAAATAAGAATGTCAGCGAATGGACGGTTCGAAGAGCTTTGCAAAAAATTGGTTTAAGAGCTGGGGTCAAAAAGAAAAAGCCTGCAATTTCTGAGAAAAACAGAAAAGCTCGTTTGAGTTTCTGTCAGAAACACCGAAATTGGGGTGTAGAAGACTGGAAACGCATAATTTGGTCGGACGAAACAAAAGTGAACAGGTTTCAGTCTGACGGAAAAACATATTTTTGGCAACGGTCACATGAAAAAAAACTCCAAAGGCATCAAATTCAAGAAACTATGAAGCATGGTGGTGGGAGTATAATGGTATGGGGTTGTTTTACATGGTGGCACATAGGACCTGTTGTCAAAATTAATCAAATTATGACAAAAGATTTATATTTAGACCTCTTGAAAACCTATTTGCCTAATTTTGTTGAAGAATGTGCTTATCCAATCGATGAAATCATTTTTCAACAGGATAACGATCCTAAACATACGGCCAAAATCGTTCAAGATTGGTTGGGAGCTCAAGATTTTTCGACGTTAAAGTGGCCAGCACAGAGTCCAGATCTCAATCCTATTGAGAATCTTTGGGCCATAGTAAAGAAACGTCTACATCAGTATGAAAAGCCTCCGAACAATATAAAAGAACTATGGGAACGATTTTCAA
Organism: Condylostylus longicornis; assembly: GCF_029603195.1. Taxonomy (NCBI): domain Eukaryota; kingdom Metazoa; phylum Arthropoda; class Insecta; order Diptera; family Dolichopodidae; genus Condylostylus; species Condylostylus longicornis. Next base: position 941,617 of record NW_026577985.1, read on the forward strand.
AGGAATGGCAAAACATTGATGAAGTAGTCATTCAAAATCTCGTTGAAAGTATGCCAAGGAGGATAGAAAGCGTCATTAAAAACAAAGGACTATGGTCCAAGTACTGAAACCGAAAAAATATTAAAATTTACTATGAAATTGATAAACGTGCAAAATTGATCAAATGGGACTTCCAAGAGTTTTTAATTGTTGTTTGTTTTTGTTTTGAATGAATTGTTTTTTTTTATTGTGTGAATTAATAGGTTAATATTGAAGCAATAATTATGTAATATAATAAAAATGAATTTGTTAAAAAAATAAAGAAAAAAATAAATATAAAAATTTTTTTCAAATTATTTGATCATTTCTGCTCGCCACTGTACCTAGAAGCAAACATAGATGTGCAAACATTATTACACTTGCAACCACACCATATTCAATTTTTATTTGAGACATACAAGTATATACCATTAGGAGCTCAAGTGCTTTTAGAAGAACGCATTTTTGTTTGGCAAAAAATTGAAAGTAAGTTTAAACTATTTTTTCTATCAAAAAGAAATTAATTGGGAAAGTTAATTGTCATTGTAATACTTAAATTTAAATTTCAGATTATTCAATTCAACATTTTAATACAAGGGCTATTGATATATGCTTCAAATTATTTCATGTTTTTCATCTTAAATATACTCAGCCAGCATCATTATTCTGGACTTTTCTTCAAGAGTTCTTTTTAAGAATTAAAAGAAAATAACGGACATCCAACAATAAAAAATTTAAAAAATGACCTACAAGTCAATAAAAATTTATCGCGAACTTAAAATAATAAATATATGTAATCAATTTATTAATTAATTTAGATGTAAAAAATAAATATTACAGAGCTTAATATTTTTGTATGTAATGAATAATATGAAATATGAAATAGTGTCATGAATTAGTTCATCAAAATGATGAAAAATAAAATTTGGTTAAATTCAGTTTCAAAGCATAACTATAATGTTTTATTTTCCAACTTAGAAAGTTATTGTAAAATTATTTATTTAATAAGAGAAATTGTTAATGTAAAGATAGTAATTCGATGGTTATATTAACGATACTTATTACTTTCAAACTGAATTGTTGTTGATCCTGGTAAATAAAAAAAATGTTAAATTTTTTTATGATAAAAAAGATTTCACCAAGATAATAATTTGAATGTGGTAATAAAATTATTATCTCTTGATAAAAAGTTTTTTAGCATAGAAAAAATTTGTTAATTTTTTTTTAACAGCAATTTAATTTCATAATAATAAATATTGTTAATAAAATCAATGAATTATTAAATTAACAGTCACAATTCCTTTTATTAAATCAATAGTTTTTATACCCTGCACTTCGTGAAGGGTATATTAACTTTGGTATGGAGTTTGTAACTACTTGAAGGAGTCATCTGCGGTATGGACATATATATATATTCTTGCTCAGCGTAAAATTCTGCGTCGATTTAGACATGTCCGTCTGTCCGTCCGTCCGTCCGTCCGTCCGTCCGTCCGTTCGCACGATAACTCAAAAACGAATAATGCAATCGACACCAAACTTTCACAAGTTTTTTCTTTTGTGCCAAGGACGAGCCCTATTGTTATTGGACTAATTCGGACAACGGGTTCGGGTAGCTGCCACACAACTCAAAGAGTTTATTTTAAATATTTCAAAAACTAATAAAGCTATAAATATAAAACTTTGTATACATGTGTCCAATTATATTCTACACATGCTCTAAAAATTATAATGTGATAGCTGCACCGGTTCGGGTGGCTGCCATACAACTCCAACAGCAAATTTTTTATATTCGGCAAAATAATAAAGTCAGATTCATGAAACTTGGCAGTCATGTGTCCAATTATAGGTCAAATATACTTCTGAAGTTTTAGAGGAATTGCTTTACAGGTTCGGGTACCTGCCATACAACTCCAGAAGCTAATTTTAAATATTTGGAAAAATAATAAAGTCAGATTCATGAAACTTGGCAGTTGGATGTCCGATTATAGATCAGATATATTTGTGAAGTTTTAGAGGAATTGCTTGACAGGTTCGGGTACTTGCCATACAACTCCAGAAGCTAATTTTAAATATTTGGAAAAATAATAAAGTCAGATTGATGAAACTTGGCAGTTGTGTGTCCAATTATAGGTCAGACATATTTCTAAAGTTTTAATGGGATTGCTTGACAGGTTCGAGTAGCTCCCATACAAGTCTTAAAGCTTATTCTTAATATTTGGAAAAATAATAAAGTCAGATCCATGAAACTTGGCAGTTGTGTGTCCGATTATAGATCATATATATTTGTGAAGTTTTAGTGGAATTGCTTGACAGATTCGGGGACTTGCCAAACAACTCCAAAAGCATATTTTAAATATTTGGAAAAATAATAAAGTCAGATTCATGATACTTGGCAGTTGTGTGTCCGATTGTAGATCAGATATATTTGTGAAGTTTTGATGGAATTGTTTGACAGGTTCAGGTACTTGCCATACAACTCCAAAAGCTAATTTTAAATATTTGGAAAAATTATAAAGTCAGATTCATGAAACTTGGCAGTCGGATGTCCAATTATAGGTCAGACATATCCGTGAAGTTTCTACAGAATGACTTCACAGGTTCGAGTAATTGCTACACAATAACGAAAGGTGCAGGGTATTATTCAATCGGTTTATACCGACTGAAACGTTTTTACTTGTTACTATTAATATCACCCTAACTTGCAATTAATTTAATAGAGAGTATTGTTAAATTAACAATTGCTACTGTTAAAAAAATAATCTTTTTTTATTAAATTGACATTTTGGCCGATCAATTTAATAAATTTCTTTGTTAAAATTAGTAATTTTATTATTAAATCCATAGTAGGTGCTATGAAACAGATAGCATCAATTTTTAAAAAAATAGTATTTATTATTAAATCAATAGTCTTAAAAAATTAAAATAAAGTTTTTATGCATTAAACTAATAATCATTGTAATTAATTTATAACAACAACACTTAAATTAAGTTCTCTCTCATTTTTTTTTCTCTCTCTTCTAAAGTGTTATTATTTTAATAATTCGCTATTAATTTGATAGTTATTCATTATTGGATGTATTTTAATGACATTTTTATTAATTTGATATCAATTTTATTAAAATAATAGTGAAAATTTTTTCAGTGTATGGGAGAAGGATGTTACTGGTACTATGGCATTATTAACAATTTAAAAAATTTATGTAAAAATAAAAGGATTCCTGATTTTATAAGTTTGATATTCAACGTAGATGGTTTACCACCATTCAGGAGCTCCAACATTGAATTTTGGCCCATACTATTTAAAATAAGTGAAATAGAAGATGTTGATCCCATGGTTGCAGCAGTGCATTGTGGAAAAAAAAACCTCCTCTTGAACCATATTTTAAATGCCTAATTGATGAACTTAAAATCCTTTTAAAAGATGGATTTAAAAACAATAATACTACAACACAAATAAAAATAAAATTTTTTGTATGTGATACGCCAGCACGAAGTTTTATTAAAGGTAAGTAGCTTCATTTCTTTGCAGCTTATATTTTTTCAAAAGATATATATCAAAAGGAAATTCTTGGTTTAAAGTACGGTGAATTTTAATTCAGCTTATGGATGCATCAAGTGCTCAACAGTTGGAAAATATGACAGAAATTGAAGACACATGAGCTTCCCTAGAATAAATTGTGCTCCTAGAACTGATTCAAATTTTCGTTTAATGACTGACATAGACAAAGAAATTTCACCTTTAACAAACCTACCCATTGATATGGTGGAAGATATAATTGTAGCTGATTCTTAACATCTTTTTGACTTAGGTAAATGTTGCTAGTTCTTGTTTTATAATATTAAATTTTGTACAATATTTTGTTTAATCTTTTTTTGTATAACATAATTTCATATTTTTCTCTTTAAGTATATTGTAGAATTACATAAATTAAATTAAATACAAATTATTATTGGTATTTCATAGTGTTATTGTTTTAAATCTAGTTAATTTTTGGTTTTTTTACTCCTTTTCTTATAATAAATAATGTTGTATTTTATAATTTTATTATTTAATTTTCAATCTTATTAATTTTATGTCATATATGTGTACGAGGGTCACTATTTATATTTCGGGTCCTGGCAATACTAGTGCTGCCAGGTGCAATCTGACACTTCCATTGGAAAGTTTGACATTTTTTAGGCGACTTCACTCAGAACGTTTTGTCATTCGAGCGCGAATTGTTTTGTTTACAGTGACTTGAAAAATTCATCTCGGTCAAAAAATGGAATTGTCCCGTGAAAATTTTCGTGCGATGATTTTTTAAGATTTTCGGCGCGGATTATCGAGACAAGAGTGTCTCGATCAACTTGTTTCGACTTTTGGTGATGAAGCACCATCAAAAACCACTGTAAATCGCTGGTACAAAGAGTTTGGTTTCGGACGCCGTTCGCTCCAGAATGAATTTCGTGAAGGTCGGCCAATTTCGGTCGGCCAAATTCGCGAAATGATAATGATGGACCGGCATGTGACATACTGTGAGATTGAGGCATCCTTGGGCATTAGTTCCACCAGCGTACATAAGATATTGCATGAACATCTTGCCGTGAAAAAGGTGTGTTGTCGATGGATCCCAAAAAATTTGACGATTGCACAAAAGAAGGCTCGTGTCGATTGCAGCAAAGAAATGTTGAAAAAATTCAATCGCCGTGCGTCAAAAGACGTTTATAAGATAGTCACAGGTGAGGAATCATGGATCTATGCATATGAGCCCGAAACGAAACAGCAATCGACCGTATGGGTGTTCCAAGACGAGCCAAATCCAACAAAAGTTGTTCGTGGAAGAAGCACATCGAAGCAAATGATCGCGTTTTTTTTTGGTATAACCGGTCATGTGGCCACAGTACCTTTAGTGGAACGTAGGACGGTCAATTCTGAATGGTACACCACCATCTGTTTGCCGAAAGTTTTCGAAGAAATAAGGAAAACAAACAAGCGCCGGCGAATCATTCTTCATCATGACAATGCAAGCTCTCACAAATCAGCTGAAACAATGGACTATTTGAGCACTCAAAATGTCGAATTGATGGGTCATCCGTCGTACAGTCCTGATTTAGCACCCAATGACTTCTTCTTATTCCCTCACATCAAAAAAAAAATGCGTGGACAACGATTTTCAACACCTGAAGAAGCAGTCGATGCGTTCAAAAACCATGTTTTGGAGGTGTCTCAATCGGAGTGGAAAAAGTGCTACGAAAATTGGTTTCAGCGCATGCAAAAGTGTATTGATCTTCATGAGGAATATTTTGAAAAACAATAAAACCATTTCCAATGATAAATGTTTGTTTTTTATTGCTAGACCCGAAATATAAATAGTGACCCTCGTATATGTACTTATTATTGAATTATTTTTGTCTTTTACTCATGATTTTAGGTATAATGAGGAAATGTTTGTATGGCTGGGTTAATGGTAATTACAATTTTCGAACTAAATTTTCTGGAAAAGATATTGAAGAAATATCAAATTTGCATTTTTTAATTTTTGTATGTGCAGTGAGGGTAGTTTCATCTAGAGAACATATTAAATTTAAGAAAGCAGCACAAAAACTTTTTGCAGATTACATTGAAACGTTTATTCACATATATGGAGAAGATAGTATTAGTATGAATGTTCACAATTTGTGCCATGTTTTCGCTGATGTTAACAAATTTGATACAATACCTTCTTTAAGTTCGTATGATTTTGAAAATTTTTTAGGAAGAATTAAAAATCTTTTGAGATCAGGAAATAAACCTCTAGAACAGATCGCTAAACGATAAATAGAAATATCAAGAATTAATGGAAAAGAAAAAATTCATCAATATAATTACGAAATAGTTCCAGAAAAAGAAATAAAGAATACGCAGCATCCGTTACTTGTAAAGTCTTTAACAGAATAAACTACAAAAATAAGTTTATTTTGTCAAACGAATTTAAAGACAAATGGTTTCTTACCAAATCTAATAAAATTATTTGTATGATAAATGCGACCTTCGTTAATAATGAAATACACATTTACTGTTGTCCTATAAAAAATTTGCATGATTTTTTTCTATTAATTATTTCTATTGTTTATACAATACGGTCGGTAAAAATAACTATTAGCAACACAATTATAAATATTGCCGTTTGTGTTGAACAGAAAAAAATTATTAATATTCACAAAAAATATCGCTGTGACTTAAACTATGGTTCAGAATAAACTTTATTCCACATTTCCTTTTTGAGAGTTTTTTAATAAACACCCTCAAAAATGTATCAGAATAATAATCCTGAGTCATAATTTTATTCATAACAATGTGTTTAGCGATATATAAACTGTTTTTCAATTTATTATTCAGGGCATTTTTGTTCTCAGCTCTTCGTATAACAAAATTTACATTTTTCTAAATACTTTCTACTTATTATTATATATTACTTATTGATTATTGCTATATTGTATTTGTTATCTGAATATTTAAATACCAAGATCCTATACACATCATGTGTAGAATTTTGAAAAGTTAACTTAACATTTCTTTGTGAATTTATGGATTACAAAGTAAAATTTTTGTTCTGAACAAGCTTAGAGGCGAATTGTCTTTTTAATTTTGCAAAATGATGTCACTTAAATCCTGTAAAGTCGGTATATTTTCTTCAAGTGCACCCGTATTATTTTGATTTGTAACTATAATATTATTAGTAGTTGCTTTTATTGTTTTGGACCTAAATGTTTTAAAAATATGAAATTTTTAAAATAAAATCTACTCATTATGTTCATGAGCTTACACGTCACGAGTATTTCTTTTCTTTGCGTGTTTTAGTACACCATCTTTAAATAAATTTTCAGTATCCTTCATTGTCCAATGATCATCGGCTAATAAAATAACCTCATTAAAAAGTTTAATAAATCCATTTAATGAACAAAACGCGTTTTTAGGAAAATTAGATTTAGATATTCCTGTCCAACTATAATGGGTCAAAACTTCTTTTGTGAATACCCTGTCTACTACTTTATAACCTATTTTTAGACCATTTTGTTTACCTCCAGTTCCACCAAATTGCAAGAGATCCTTTATCTAAGCGAAGCAAAATATTTTTAACTACAAAGTTTGCAAGGAAATAAAATGTATATCTTTTACCAGAAAATTTTTAAACTTAACATCACCTTCAATTTTTAAATTAGTTTTTTCAATTTCTTCACAAGATTTTAATGGAAAAATTTGCTCCACTGTAGATTTTCGCTGCTCTTTATCGGCTCTTGAGATAATAAAATCATTCTTTTCCGTTAAAATTTTATATATTTTATCTAAATTTACATTGGTTTTTATGAATTCTTCTTTTATTATCTGCACCTCAATTTTTAGCACTTTTCCAAAAAATTTTTGAAAAAAAGTGCTTATTAGTTTCACTCTGTCCGTCCGTCCGTCCGACCGTCCGTGGAGATGTTTACAAGACTTCTACACCCTTGAAGATAGAAAGCTGAAATTTTGTACGTACATAGATCTTTACTAGAAACTTATTTCCGTAGAACAAAATTTTTACCTATCTCCCCCCCCCTCTAGAAGTTATACCAACCCAAAACCTTAACAAGTAAAAACGTTTCAGTCGGTATAAACCGATTGAATTATACCCTGCACCTTTCTTTGTTGTATAGCAATTACTCAAACCTGTGAAACCATTCTATAGAAACTTTACGGATATGTTTGACCTATAACAGACACACAACTGCCAAGTTTCATGAATCTGACTTTATTATTTTTCCAAATATTTAAAATTAGCTTTTGGAGTTGTATGGCAAGTACCCCAACCTGTCAAGCAATTCCACTAAAACTTCAGAAATATATCTGACCTATAATTGGACACATGACTGCCAAGTTTCATGAATCTGACTTTATTATTTTGCCGAATATAAAAAATTTGCGTTTGGAGTTGTATGGCAGCCACCCGAACCGATGCAGCTATCTCATTAAAATTTTTAGAGCATATGTAGAATATAATTGGACCCATGTATACAAAATTTTATATTTGTACCTTTATTAGTTTTTGAAATATTTAAAATAAACTCTTTGAGTTGTATGGCAGCTACCCGAACCTGTCAAGCAATTTCACTAAAACTTCGCAAATATATCTGATCTATAATTGGACACACAACTGCTAAGTTTCATGAATCTAACTTTTTTATTTTTCCAAATATTTAAAATAAGCTTTTGGACTTGTATGGGAGCTTCTCGAACCTACCAAGCAATTCCACCAAAACTTCAGAAATATCTTTGACCTATAATTGGACACACAATTGCCAAGTTTTATGAATCTGACTTTATTATTTTTCCAAATATTTAAAATAAGCTTTTGGGCTTGTATAGGAGCCACTCGAACCTGTAAAGGGATTCCACAACAACTTCAGAAATATCTTTGACCTATAATTGGACACACAACTGACAAATTTCATGAATCTGACTTGATTATTCTTCCAAATATTTAAAATTAGCTTCTGGAGTTGTATGGCAGGTACCCGAACCTGTAGAGCAATTCCACTAAAACTTCAGAAATATATCTGACCTATAACAGACACACAACTGCCAAGTTTCATGAATCTGACTTTATTATTTTTCCAAATATTTAAAATTAGCTTTTGGAGTTGTATGGCAGGTACCCCAACCTGTCAAGCAATTCCACTAAAACTTCAGAAATATATCTGACCTATAATTGGACACATGACTGCCAAGTTTCATGAATCTGACTTTATTATTTTGCCGAATATAAAAAATTTGCTTTTGGAGTTGTATGGCAGCCACCCGAACCGGTGCAGCTATACTATTAAAATTTTTAGAACATATGTAGAATATAATTGGACACATGTATACAAAATTTTATATTTGTACCTTTATTAGTTTTTGAAATATTTAAAATAAACTCTTTGAGTTGTATGGCAGCTCCCCGAACCCGTTGTCCGAATTAATCCAATAACAATAGGGTTCGTCCTTGGCACAAAAGAAACAACTTGTGAAAGTTTGGTGTCGATTGCATTATTCGTTTTTGAGTTATCGTGCGAACGGACGGACGGACGGACGGACGGACGGACGGACGGACGGACATGTCTAAATCAACGCAGAATTTTACGCTGAGCAAGAATATATACATATGTCCATACCGCAGATGACTCCTTCAAGTAGTTACAAACTCCATACCAAAGTTAATATACCCTTCACGAAGTGCAGGGTATAAAAATGGCCTTTTTTAACTATTTGTTGCAATGAAACCATAAGCATTTTTGAAATTTTGCAAACGCAGAAAGACAGTGGCTTGCTTCCTCTAGCACGGTATACTATAGCTAAACTTTAGAAAAACAAAATGGCCGTTCAAATTTACCGTTATCTAAAGTCTTTTTTTTCCAAATTTTTGATTTTGTTTTTCTTCTAGACCCCAGCCTGTAGAAGCTTGAAATTTTAGGACCTTTTAGACATTAACAAATAGTTTATTTTGTTAGAAGAAAATTTTTTTCCACCCCCTCTCAAGTTATCGCCTCTTGAAATTTGAAAATTTTGAATTTTTGATACCTTATATTTCTGAAACCGCAAGCTTTTTCAAATTTCTATAAACGCAAAAAGTTAGCGGTAATTTCCATGACATTAAAAAATATAATTATTTTTCTTAACTCACACAAATAACCTTTAAAATCGAGCATTATGTTAACCCCTCTTTATATTAATTTTTGCTTTATTTCAAAGACTGCATGTATGCATCATCCTAAATATATGCAATCCTAGAAGTAGTTTTGTGTATGAATGAAAATAATTTTAATAGTGTGATAGGTATCCATACTCGTAGACTGTATTTAAAAGCAGAATTTTCACTTGTTGAAGGGAAAAGTGCTACAATACAAACCATTGGTTTGACCCAACTTTATTATACTTTGAATACATTTTTCCAAATCCAGAAAGTTTTCTTGCATTTCAAAAGTTAGGAAGCATTCATTGCTTTGAGCAAAGTTAACTTGATCCGAATTTGAAATTTCTTGAGCAGTTTCTTCTGCAATATTGCGTTCAATCAAAGAGTTTATTGTTGAAAAATCATTTTCCAAAACTTCTTCGATCATTTTGTTTCGATCTGGTGCAGTCAGAGAGCAATTTTTTAAAGAAGCTTTTTTTATATGCCTTTTTTGCTTGAAATTTGAGGATAATCTAAAAATGAAATTTAGCTTTAGTGAGATTTCAAAAAAAAAAAAATAAAACAATATGTCTTTACACTTGTTCACTTTCCGTATCCGTACAATTTGCAAGATTGGCTTCAATTTTAAGTGCTTCTGAGAATGATGAAATGTTACAAAATTTTACTACGCATTCATAAGTATCCCAGTTTGAATCAAAATCTGATAAAGCTTTACTTCTCAGGTTTTCTCTTTTAAGTGCTGAAATATTCGTTGGCCAATATAAAATTCCATTTCTTTCCCATTTGCTTGGAATTGCCGTGAAATAAGTATCACCATTTTCCTTGGTGCGGATACTATTTTGTATGTTCCCGACATTATACGAGTACCAACAGAAATAAAAGTAGATTGAATTTAATGCGCTTTTAAGCTTTTACAAAATGAAAACATAAACAATAATTTTTAAGTGTCAATCAAAATTATCAATATGTCAATATGTGTTCTCCCGCTCACTCCAAGTATGCTTTCCTTTTTAAACTTTAGGTGGCGAAATGGGTCTATGTGGTACTAAAAACTTTTTAGTGACATATCACACATTGTGACTCAAAGTTACGTTGCAGGGGCTTTCTTTATCCACTTTGTCACATTGTGGTACCAAAAGCTGGTTTTGGTTACCATGAAGTTGCAAAAGGTTGAAGTAGACATTTTACTTTTTATATATACCAAATTCAATATACACAAGGGTTACCATTTTACTTTATTAGCAATTATTATAGAAAACTGAAAAATTTTATAAATAACATAATAGCGTTTTAATAAGGAAGTCATATGAAATTACTTTATAGATTTATGCTACAGAAATAAAATAATGATAAAAAACTTTTTTCAAAATTTTATATGCATATTGTATGAATTTATTATAATTAAATGTTTAAACAGTAATCAAAAATATTTAAATTAAAAAAAACTTAGAATCGTTCATTATAATTATAATTAGATCAAACAAAAATATCAATTTTTCAAAGCATTTTTTAGCATCATTATTATGTTTTATCTGCAGCTGCTTGAGCTTGAGTTAAATTTTTTGGCATCTATAGCTTTGGCATAAACGCCAAGAAATTTAAGTTGGCTTAAATAGCTGACTTTTTTAAGCTCGAGCTTATAAACGCTAATATGAATTAGAAATTTTACGAAATCGTAAATAAATGCATATATGTAAGGTCAATTATGATAAAGGTTATATGTTGAGGTGTAAATTGCAATTGAAAAAGCTGAAACCTAAAAGTATAAGTTCATATTTTTCTGAAAATCAATTTAGCTAATGGACGGTAAGAACAGGCTACAAAAGTCAAAAACCACTGTACTTTTGTAATCAAATTATCTGTGGTTTATAAGATAAATAAAATAATTTCCGTGTGCGTTTATACTTTTTAATACGTATATCATTATAAGAAAATTAAACTTTGGTTTGTGTTCTAACTTAACGTAATACGAAAAACCAAAATTGATTAAAACAAAATCGTTTATGAATACATACATACATGAATTCATTATTAGACACACTTAATGTTTTATTGAAAAATTTTTGGAACGTAATTTAAATATTTCAATATACATATGTATACAGTAAAACACGGTTAAGTGGATCACGCTTAAGTGGATTTCACGCTTAATTGCACCAAATTTTCGTGGCTTGTACTTTTTTCGATTTTTTCATATAAAAAAATTCGTTTAAGTGGAATTCGGATAAGTGCACAACACGCTTATCTCCACATATATTTTTTCCCTCATGTAATACTTAATATGTAAATTTATTCGGTCAACTGCACATCCCTGTTTTTATTTAGCATAAATGTCAAAAATGAAAAACTACACTCTCAACTACAAAATAAGAAAAGCAACACTATGTAGCTACACAAAATATTTTAGTTTCTGTCATTGTCAAATTTTGAGTGTTGAAAAATTAAAGTTATAATATTATAGTCGAATTCGTATAATAGTATATACGAATTCGTTTAACCGTGTTTTACTGTATATGTATATTCATTTATTCAAAAATTACTGAAATGATTTCCTTTGCTCTATAAACTTATTTACAATATTTAAATGTACAATTAAATATTTTAAATATAATTTAACATTTTTTTTGAGAAATTTATACTTTTCAGGTTGTTGTACACAGAATAAATTCATAAAAAAACCACAAATTTGTAATTTTTAAAACTAAATTTTTTAAACAAATTTATAAATAAATAAAAGTACATATGTATATTATTAATAAACTATGTAAAAATTCTAGCTTATAAAAAACTTTGATGCTACCAGTTATAAGATTAAACTTTTCTCTATTGAGCAACCTTTTATATCAAAAAAATTTTTAATATTTTTTTATTAAATATAATTATTTCTGGATGGCGCTTGTTTTTTGGAAGTTTTATGGTCATATTTATCAATAAAATTTTGTTCGCAGTACAAAAATATTGAAAAATATCCGAAGAATTAATTTCTAAAAACCTATAATATTTATTTTATAAAAAAAAATATTAGGTAGACATAACTTTTTCTGACATTTTATATTTTTAATTATACATCATAAGAGAAAAGACTAGCTTTTTCAAAAAATTAAAATAAATTTGTGTAATAAATATCTTCCTCTTTAATTCCTATTATATGTATTGTTTTACAGAAAAAATTTACATGTGTGTGTAAAGTGTCGACAACCACACAAAGACTAAACAGGAACGTTTATGTTATGAGTACGGGCACGTTATTTTGTAGCAGAAAGGCACTCAATATTTGTTTCCCATTTTGGTGCCAGGCACGTAGCTGCTGAGTTACCGCTGAGTAGCAATAACATATCGCAATTACTTTATTGTTCCAAATTTAGTGACAGTTTACGTTCCAGTCTACAAAAATGCTGCTTGGGTAATGGCCGGCTTCTTCTATCACGGCATACCATATTTAAACGGCCGCTAAAATTTACCGTTATCTAAAGTTAGTTTTTTCCAAAATTTCGATACCATTTTTCTTCCACACCGTAGATTGTAGGAGTCTGAAATTTTAACACCTCTTTGACACTCATAAATAGTTTCATTTCGTTTGAAGAATATTTTTTTTCAGCTCCACCTCCTCTCAAGTTATCAACTTCCGAAATTTGCAAAATTTGAATATTTGGCAACTTATTTTTCCGAAACCGGAAGCTTTTTTAAATTTATTTAAACGCAGAAAGATAAGGGTAAATTCCGTACCATTAAAAAATATAATTATTTTTCTTAACTCAAAACAATTAACCCTTAAAATCGAGCACTATATTGAAATCTTTTTAAATTAATTTTTGCTTTATTTCAAAGACATCCTGAATTCATAAATCGTTGATTCTGAATGTATGCAATCCTTAATGAAATAGTTTCGTATATAAATGAAAATAATTTAAATAGTGTGGTGCGTATACACATATTGTTTTTAAAAGGAGTATTTTTAATTATTGAAGAAAAAAGTGCTACAATACAAACCATTGGTTTGACCCAACTTTATTTTTTATTAACAAAAATTTTTCACATAAATTTAACTTTTTAATTCCAACCGAGTTATTAAAAAAAATTCTCAAGTTAATTAAATTCAGATTTTTGGTAGGACATAATTTGATATTCAGATAAAATGCTGAAGAGATTTCACTAGAAATACAAAATGTACATATGTTGTCATAGAATCTAAAACGACCATGAATAAAGAAATCAACAAAATAAAAAATGAAGCTTTCAAATGCTGTTATTCGAACACTTTTTTTAATACCGTTAAATTGCGTAAATACAAAACAAAAACGCTTCGTTATATAATTTATTTTATTTTACTATACAAAAATTAATAGATAAAGATCTATTAAAAAGATATCAAAAAAATGAAAATGGTGGGGCCATAAACATTATACATTAGAAAAAAATATATTAATCAAGATTTAGAAAAATAAAGTGGGGTCAAACAAATGGTTTTTATTGCAGCGCTTTTCTCTTCTGCAAGTGAAAATACTGCTTTTAATTATTTTCAACCATATACGAAACTATATCTAGCATTGCATTATGAAATAAAGCAAAAATAAATTTAACGAGGGGTTAACATAATGCTCAAATTTGAGGGTTAATTGTGTGAGTCAAGAAAAATAATTATATTTTTTAATGGCATGGAATTTACCGTTATCTTTCTGCCTTTATAGAAATTTGAAAAAGCTTGCGATTTCAGAAATATAAGGTGTTTTTATTCTATTTTATATTTAAATTTTACAAATTTCTAGGGGAGATAACTTGAGAGGGGGTGGAAATGAAAAAAAAATTTTTTGTAATGAAATGAACTTTTTATTAGTGCCTAATAGCTTTTAAAATTTCAGACTGTAACAGCCTGTGGAATAAAAGAAAAACGACAGCAAATTTTGCAAAAAAACGGATTTTAGATAATGGTAAATTTTTACGGCCATTTTGTTTTTTTAAAGTTGAAATATAGTATGCCGTTGTAAGAGAAGCCAGCAATAATACTTCTGCGTTTGGAAAATTTGAAAAATGCTTATGTTTCACTGCAATAAATAGTTAAAAAATGCGTTCTTAGGTTTTAGGGCGGTATAACATTTAGAGGGGGGGAGATAGGCAAACATTTTCTTCTACGAAAACAAGTTTCTAGTAAAGATCTATGTACATAAAAAATTTCAGCTTTTTATTTTCAAGGGTGTAGAAGTTTTGTAAGCATGTTCACGGACGGACTGAGTGAAACTAATAAGCACTTTTTTTCAAAATGTTTTTGGAAAAGTGCTAAAAAGCTTGTAACGACTATAATTTGCTGTTATGAATTATGTTTTGAATAGGTCAAATCTTGTTTTATATAAATAAATATTATATTGCTAAACCATGATGGCTAAATATTATATTGCTAAACCAGGATAGCGAGACTATTATATACTCATACACACATGCATATATTTATGTACATTACACATACATATATGTTATAATACAAACACACATATGTGTACATCTAAATTTATTTATATTTCTCTTTCTCTGTCAATTTTATTATTTAATATTTCAAAGGAATGTCAAATTAATTTTGACACTTTTAAGTATTTAATTGTTATAATGATACTCTTATTTTAGTTATGGTCGATAAGATTATTATTTTATACCTACATATGTATTTACATACACTTATACTTACATACATATGTCATATTATACGATATAATTTATTATAATTTAGTCAAGTGTTATGATGTCGGCGGCGACAGTGATAATGATGATTTTAAACAATGTCAATACCAAATGTGCTATCCTAATTTTTATTAATTTTTACAATTTTCATTTTTATACCCTGCACTACGTGAAGGGTATATTAACTTTGGTATGGAGTTTGTAACTACTTGAAGGAGTCATCTGCGGTATGGACATATATATATATTCTTGCTCAGCGTAAAATTCTGCGTCGATTTAGACATGTCCGTCTGTCCGTCCGTCCGTCCGTCCGTCCGTCCGTCCGTCCGTCCGTCCGTCCGTCCGTCCGTCCGTCCGATCGCACGATAACTCAAAAACGAATAATGCAATCGACACCAAACTTTCACAAGTTTTTTCTTTTGTGCCAAGGACGAGCCCTATTGTTATTGGACTAATTCGGACAACGGGTTCGGGTAGCTGCCATACAACTCAAAGAGTTTATTTTAAATATTTCAAAAACTAATAAAGCTATAAATAAAAAATTTTGTATACATGTGTCCAATTATATTCAACACATGCTCTAGAAATTGTA
Organism: Condylostylus longicornis; assembly: GCF_029603195.1. Taxonomy (NCBI): domain Eukaryota; kingdom Metazoa; phylum Arthropoda; class Insecta; order Diptera; family Dolichopodidae; genus Condylostylus; species Condylostylus longicornis. Next base: position 957,565 of record NW_026577985.1, read on the forward strand.
ATGGGATAGCTGCACCGGTTCGGGTGGCTGCCATACAACTCCAACAGCAAATTTTTTATATTCGGCAAAATAATAAAGTCAGATTCATGAAATTTGGCAGTCATGTGTCCAATTATAGGTCAAATATACTTCTGAAGTTTTAGAGGAATTGCTTTACAGGTTCGGGTACCTGCCATACAACTCCAGAAGCTAATTTTAAATATTTGGGAAAATAATAAAGTCAGATTCATGAAACTTGGCAGTTGTGTGTCCGATTATAGATCAGATATATTTGTGAAGTTTTGATGGAATTGTTTGACAGGTTCAGGTTCTTGCCATACAACTCCAAAAGCTAATTTTAAATATTTGGAAAAATTATAAAGTCAGATTCATGAAACTTGGCAGTCGGATGTCCAATTATAGGTCAGACATATCCGTGAAGTTTCTATAGAATAATTTCACAGGTTCGAGCAATTGCTGCACAATAACGAAAGGTGCAGGGTATAATTCAATCGGTTTATACCGACTGAAACGTTTTTACTTGTTTTATCATGATTTTGGTCTTAAAAATTTTCATCTCGTAATGTCTTCGACAGTATAATTTTGTTTTCTTTTACAATTTTCTTACAATCCACATACTTATAAGATATGTTACGTGCGCACATGTGTGTTAGACAACTTTTGTTTGAATATTAGGAATGTGCATAATATATACGTCTACACGTAAATGCACAATTTTATAAAGCATGTTCGAAGCTGGATAGTACCCCAAAGTAAGGCGACCGAAAGGATCAAAACGAATAAAAAATACATAACGGCATTTTGCTTTCTGTGCCCCCCTTCTTGAATTACATGGTCACAAAGTAGGAATTTCTCAAAGCTGTCCAATTTTTATATTTTTACTGATAATTCCAGCTATTTAAGAATTTTACCAAGTATACACCACATACAGAATTATATACGCACAAAATATTACAGTTTCATTGTATTGAGGCGCTGTTTAAATGTTCCCGATTGACATTTTCAGCTTGCAAAATTTTAAAGCTTAATTGAATTTTTGGTCTATTGTATGAAAGTTGCCTTCTTTGAGTTTTCAAGTGAATAATGATGATTAATTTTTAGTTTTGTGTAGGTGAGATTTGTTAAATTTTTAAAATCTTTGGAAAAATATTAACAGGTTTCCTATGCAAAATGTCGAAATTTTTTTGTTACAGATCTGTATTTTAAAATTTGCATAATCATATTGCATATTGTTTAGAATGAAATCTAAAAATCGTTTTTTGCAAAGTAATATCTTTTGAATATATAGCCGCTCAAACTCTTAAAAATGTTTTTAAAAATTTTTATTTTTCGACTACGTATTACAATATCACGGTAACTTAGAATGTGAAAATAAATTTTTGTTAGTATCTGAAAGCAGCTTAAATTTAATAATTTTAAATATTAAAAATATAAAAATAAAATTTCAGTTCTAAGATCACTTTTTCTCATGTGAAGCTGTAGTGTGTGATGCTATAAATTATTAATTAAAATCATTTAGGGATCCAAAAACTGCATAGTCATACCAATTTTAAAAGATTTTATACTTTAATTGGAACTCATAGATTAACTGAAAGTCATACCAATTTAAAATAAAGTTGTGTCAAACCAATGGTTTGTATTGTAACACTTTTCTCTTCTACTAGTGAAAATACTGCTTTCAAAAAAATCTATGTATACTTACTACGCTATTGGAACTATTTTCAACCATACACGAAACTATTTCTAGGATTGTATATATTTAAGATGAACGATTTATGCAGTCTTTGAAATAAAGCAAAAATAAATTTAAAGAGGGGTTACCATAATGCTCGATTTTAAGGGTTAATTGCTTGAGTTAAGAAATTTTTATTTTCTATTGGCATGGAATAGCGTTTTGCGTTTGTAGAAATTTGAAAAAGCTTGCATTTTAGAAAATATAAGGCAGCCAAATACTCAAATTTTACAAATTTCGAGAGGCGATAACTTGAGATGGTTTGAGACGAGAAAAAATTTTCATTCAATGAAATGAAATATTTATTAGTGTCTAGCAGCTGTTAAAATTTCAGACTTTTGAAACTTTGGGTTAAGAAAAAAAGCGGTATCAATAAATTGGAAAAAAACGTGTTTTAGATAACGGTAAATTTTAACAGCCATTTTGTTTTTTTTAAAGTTCAAGTACAGTATGCCGCGGTGGTACAAGCCAGCCACTATATTTCCTCGTTTGCAAAATTTGAAAAGTACTTATGGTTTCGCTGCAATTATTACTTAAAAAATGCCGTTTTTAGGGTTTTGAGAGTGTATAACTTTTAAAGGGGGAGAGATAGATAAAAATTTTATTCTACGAAAAAAATTTCTCGTAGATATCTATGTACATATAAAAATTTAAGCTTTCTATATTCATGGCTGTAGAAGTTTTATAAACATGTCCACGGACGGACGGACGGACGGATGAACAGATTGAAACTAATAAGAACTTTTTTTCAAAAAGTTTTTGGAAAAGTTCTATTATTAATTGCAATGCGCATACCTTTTGCAATAATTTATAACTACAATATAGTTAACCATATAATTAATAAATAAAATTAATGGTATTAATTAAAACTTTTAGTTTTATATCCACATCAACTCCGTCTATATAAAAACATATAATTATGTACAATAATTAAATTTATTATTTTATTATGTTAAATATTTTTTTGGCAGACTTACGTTCAAATTACTCAAATATTTGATATTTGTCACCATACAAATTCCTTTTTGACATTTTATTGTCATTTTTATATTCTATTAATTATATATTTTTTTTAAATCATTCAAAAAACAAAAAAATACAAAAACACTGGGTGTTGATTCTTCTTTTAATACAGGTGTTAAAAACCATCGAAAGGCAAAGATAGCCGTATCTACTCAACCTGTCATCAAATCCATCAACAACGGGCGATTCTAACTCAACCTAAGACGCACTTATATGGTCATAAACTCCTAAAACTGGTAAAAGTGACTAACCTTTAATTTTAATCTATCGTGTTTTTGTGTCTATATTCTGAAGGAAGGCACGGAAGTGCAGTCACGGCACTTTAGGCTAATTTGAGAGGTCTCGTTCGCTTCAGTATTTTTGTTCAAACTCTCTTCTTTATAAGTCGGGAAACCTCGATATTTACATGCTGTTCCAAACGCGTCCTGTATTTCGTGGCAGAGTTCCTTATGTCTTCACTTACTTGAAGGACACCCAGATCCCAATAAATATCACTATTGCGCACATACCTTATATTGTTACTTGCTTCCCGTAACTTTTTTGTCGATTCTTCAATACTTGAACGCATTGCCAATATTGGTGTATCGTTGGAAAGTGCAGCCAATGTTACACCCCCTAAATCGCATGTGTAAAGCACGTATAATATAGGACCCTATACTGCCTGGAAGCACACCAGCCCTAATTTCCCTAAGCGTGGAGTACTTGTCGTCCTGTTTGATTTTGAAAAGCCTGTGAGATAAATATGATTCAAGTAACTCAACGAATTGCAAAGATATCAATTTCTTAAATTTAAATAATAAACAGTCGTGCCAAACTTTATCGAACGCCTAGGCAACGTTCAAACATTGTCGAATATATTTGCTTTTCAAATGCCTTTTCAACAATATTGGTTATTCTGTGTACCGTTCAATTGTTACATGATTTGTTCTAAAATCAAACTGACGATGGTTTGGAATCGACTTAATTTGTTTAATTAGCATTACCCTTGTTAACAACAATTTTTCAAAAAGTTTTGATATCATTGGTAGTAGAGAAATCGGTCTATATTACTATGGTTCATTCAAGTGTTTCCCCGTGTTCAAGTGTTTCTTAATATCTCAGCAGTAATGGGATCAAAACCTGGGGCCTTATTTAGTTTATTCGACTTTATCGCTTGGCAAATTTCTTTTTATTTGAATAAAGCTATAGTGCCTTCATCCATATCAAGATCTGGGAATGCTAGAACTCAGTTCATTTGGTTGAAAAAGTCTTTTTAAGTGATCAGCAAATAGTTCAAATTTATCCCTGTTGATTTTTACCCATGATCCATCTGCTTTTTTCAGTGGATCATGGGTAAAAACTTCTATGGCTTTATCGGTTTCTTGTTACTCTTCGTTATTTTCCACAACGATGATTCGTTTCTTTAGTTGCCGGTAAGCCCTTTTTATAATTCTCGTATGATACTGATTTAAAGGCCTTCTCTTTTCTATAATTAAATCAGTTATTTCCTTAGGATAATTACTTAATACGGGTTGTATTTGTCAGGCGACTTTCTGTATTAATTTGACAAAACCCTCAGCCCCAAAATCTAGTTGATCTCGAGTATGCAGTTGAGAGCAGCATTGAGATGTTTGAAGCATACCTAGTCTGGGATTTTGCTGATTAAAGTAGATACGCTCGGTTTTCGCTGCGTAAGTGCGCAAACGGAGCTGTCTGCTACCCACTACTTGCGTAAGTGGCTGGCAGACTGATCGGAATTTAAATTAAAATACTCCAAGTTCAAAGAGATCCGGGACTTTGTTATTAGTAGCCTAATAAGTCGGACTGCCGGTAAAATGATACAAACATCTACACTCCCGACTGGCTTTTCTTAGTTGTTTAACTCTAGTTGACAATATTAGGCATTATGCTCACCTCTCAGTAAGAATCTATTTTCCCCCGCACATAACAAATGCTTAAAATTATCCTTTTTTAGCACTTTTCCAAAAAATGTTTGAAAAAGAGTGCTTGTTAGTTTTACTCTGTCCGTCCGTCCGTAGACATGTTTACAAAACTTCTACACTCTTGAATATAGAAAGCTGAAATTTAATATGTATACAGAACTTTACTAGAAACTTATTTCCGTAGAAAAAAATTTTTACCTATCTCCCCCCTCGAGCAGTTATATCACTCAAAACTCTAACAATGCCATTTTTTAACTATTTATTGCAGTGAAAGCATAAGCACTTTTCAAATTTTGTAAACGCAGAAAGGCAGTGGGTTGCTTCACCTATCACGGCATGCTATAGTTAAACTTTAAAAAAACAAAATGGCCCTTATAATTTACCGTTATCTAAAGCTCGTTTTTTCCAAATTTTTGATACCATTTTTCTTCCACACCGTACATTGCAGGAGTCTGAAATTTTAAGAGCTCTTAGACACTCATAAATAGTTCATTTCGCTAAAGAACATTTTTGCCCATCTCCACTCCCTTTCACGATAAATTCCACGACATTAAAAAGTATAATTATTTTTCTTAACTCACGCTGAAACCTTAAAATCAAGCATTATGTTAACCCGTTTTTTATATTATAATTTTTAATTTATTTTAAAGACTGCATAAATTGTGTGGTAGGTATATATAGACTGTATTTAAAAGCAGTATTTTCAGTTGTTGAAGGGAAAAGTGGTGCGTTACAAACCATTGGTTTGACCCAACTTTATTATGTTACATGTTGATGGACAACATACTGAGCCGACATTGAAGTTCTACCTACTCAACTTTAACCATAACAAGTTGAACCTCCCAATTTTCTATTTTGGATTTCTCATCATTTTTTATGGTTTCCTAAATTAAAATAGCACTTCCTCCTCTTTAATAGTTACCAGGATGAGTTACCCTATAGCATCTAGAACCCAGTACATCCATATTGCCATATTGGGGATTCCTTATCGGATTATGCAGCTGAATGTGTAGACGTTTATGCTAATGCCTGCAAATACTTTATATAGAATGCTACACACAGCATACAATACACACATAGTATGTAATGTGAAACAAGCAAAAAAAAATCGCAAATTTTTTTTTCGTTGCAATGTGAAAATTTTTACGTTGCAAAGTGAAGCTTTGCAAAATTGTTTTTTTTGACGCAATATGAAATGTCGCAAAATGAAACGTCGCAAAGCAAGGTATTAGTGTATTTTACAAATTTAAGAAAAACAAAATAAAAAATCTGCTGTGGTCTGCAGTATAACCGACCTCAAGGTATATTAGTCTAGTTTATGAAAATTTTGCACATCTTATATAAATTTCCACCAGAACCGATTCGAACAAAATCTCAGAACATAGTTTGATCAACATCTAAAACATAGTTTCTGATAAAGAAATTAAGTTTAATAGAAATAAAGTTGGGTCAAACCAATGGTTTGTATTGTAGCACTTTTCCCTTCAACAAGTGAAAATTCTGTAACAGTCTACGAGTATGTATACCTATCACACTATTAAAATTATTTTCATTCATATACAAAACTATTTCTAGGATTGCATATATTTAGGATGATGCATACATGCAGTCTTTGAAATAAAGCAAAAATTAATATAAAGTGGGGTTAACATAATGCTCGATTTTAAGGATTAATTGTGTGAGTTAAGAAAAATAATTATATCTTTTAATGTTATGGAATTTACCGTTAGCTTTTCGTGTTTATAGAAATTTGAAAACGTTTGCGGTTTCGGAAATATAAGGCGCCAAAAATTCAAATTTTACAAATTTCAAGAGGCGATAACTTGAGAGGGGGTGGAGATGGAAAAAAATTTTCTTCTAACGAAATAAACTATTTGTTAATGTCTATAAGCCACTAAAATTTCAAGCTTCTACAGGCTGGGGTCTAGAAGAAAAATGACATCAAAAATTTGGAAAAAAAGGACTTTAGATAACGGTAAATTTGAACGGCCATTTTGTTTTTCTAAATTTTGACTATAGCATACCGCGCTAGGGGAAGTAAGCCACTGCCTTTCTGCGTTTGCAAAATTTCAAAAATGCTTATGGTTTCATTGCAACAAATAGTTAAAATAGGCCATTTTTAGTGCTTTGGGGGGGTATAACTTCTAGAGGGGGGGAGATAGGTAAAAATTTTGTTCTACAAAAATAAGTTTCTAGTAAAAATCTATGTACGTACAAAATTTCAGCTTTCTATCTTCAAGGGTGTAGAAGTTTTGTAAACAGACACACGGACAGACGGACGGACGGACGGACGGACGGACGGACGGACAGAGTGAAACTAATAAGCACTTTTTTTCAAAATTTTTTTGGAAAAGTGCTAAAAAGTTTCGTATTAAGGTACTTCTATTTCACAAATGAAGATTACAATAATAAAACAAGAATAATACAAACAGCAGTTAGAAACAATTTTAAACAATTTTGATCTGTTTTCAATGAAAAAAAATAAAATTCTAACAATGAAAATTTTGAATTTGAAATTTTTTCTCTAAAATTTCAGTCTTCTAGATCTTACCGTTCATAAGAAAAACGATAAAAAAAATAGATTTTAAATATCGGTTTATTCCACGTCCATTTTGTGGTTGTAATATTTAGGCTATATAGGCTATACTTTTTTGCGGTCGTGAAATGTTTGTGGTTTCGATAAAATAAAAAGTCAAAAAATTGCATTTTTAGGCTTAAAGTGGTGAGATAGATAAAAATTTTCTTCTAGAAAAATAAGTTTCTAATAAAAATCTATTTGTATAGCAATTTTGGAAACAGAAACAGATGGACAGAACGAAACTAATTACTGCTTTTAAATTTTTGCAAACCAGCTTAACATTATTATCGAAAAAAAATAAGTGTCGATTTTTCATTATTCACAAGGAATTTGGTATTTAAGGATATTGAAATTGTAATTGAAATAATTCTAAGAATTCTTAAAAATTTCATCTTCATTACATTGTCTGCTTTTGGAAAAACAAATAACTTTAACTAATAATTGGGTACCTTTCACATTTAGTAAATTATGTTTTTTATTTATAATCTTTTTTAAAATAAGTCTTGACATATTTGAAATAAGGCTAGACTGGAGCGGGACACGTATGAGAAAAAACTGACAAGGCCAGTTAAAGTTATGGCTAGAAATCTCCATCCATCGTGTGAGTGACATAAAAATTGAGCTAATTAGCAAAGGCTAGATGTCTAGATGTTGTAACTAAAATCAAAAGGAAGAAGGAAAATTTATTTCAGTAAAACTTCCGCTCTTTATGTTATCTTTTGACCATTTGAAAGATATAACCAAAATCTATAAAATAGAATCCAAACAAAATCAAATTAAACTAAATGAGCAAAGAGCTAAAAAAGTAGTCAGAATAACAACACGTAGCAGTGTTGAAGGGAGTATCATATTCACAGGCGCCTCAACAGAATGTAAGAATAATAATAAGGAAGCTGAGAACTTATTATTACAAATGAAAAAAACTGACGCAGACATTATGCAAATGATGCATAGTATGTTGATTAGAATTGACGAGATCTTTAAAATATTTTTAAAAATAGAAAATAGATGAAAAAAGATGTACGTAAATAAAATACGTATAGTAACTTGGAATGCTTATGGTGCTTAGTAAGAAACAAGAATTAGAAATTTTTCTAAAAATGTAGATATTTGTTTGCGATAATAAAAGTTTGCTTATTGCGATAAAAGTTAGGTCTACTAAACAGGACTTTAGTGTTAGTGCTGTATACTTTCCACCAAATTGCAGCATTAAGAAAAAATACTAATAAAAATCTCCCGTAAGTAGAGTAAACCTACTTTGACAAATAGTACTGAAGATCGGGCGAACTTTAAATACGAAATAATAAAAAATATTTACGAAAATATTAATATAAAATCAAGAGAACGATTACATTTTGAATTGGAAGAATTTATTGAAATCATACAAATACTTGCGTGGATACAAAAATGTCAAAGTACAAACCGACTCCGAAAAGCTATCCTAAAAAAATTGCGGATTTGATAGGTGAAAAGCGAAGAGCTAGAAGTAGATGGCAACGTTCGCGTCCTCCTGATGATAAAACTGTTTTAAACAGACTTAAAAGAAAAATCCACGAATTTAAATCGGTCTCATATGAAAATTATATAAAGAACTTGTCAATTACGAAGGAGACGGATTATTCCTTTTTAGAATTATAAGGAAGGCGGCAAAGAGCTAAAACAGACCGATTAAGCACGCTCCCCCACCGATAAAAGCAGTTGGGCCAGGAGCAACATAGAGAAAGCCGAATTATTTGCTGAACACTTAAAAAGCATATTCACACGAAACGGAAATAATTCAGTTATGAGTTTAGAAGAATCTATCACAAATGAAGCAAGCAGCATAGCTCCGCTTACTCAAGTAGAAATTGCGGAAGAGGTAAGATCCCTCAGGTTAAAAGAATCGCGAGGTTTTTATCTTATTGTTGCGGAAGTACTTAGAGAGCTACCAGACGAAGCATCAGCACATTTGATGAGAATCATGAATGCAGCTATAGATGTTAAGTATGTTTCTTCTGCTTGGAAAGTAGAACTAATTTAGGTGCCCATACCAGGAAAATCCTTGAGGAAAACAAAGTCTTACAGGCCAATTTCACTGTTACCAATGATGTCTAAGCTTATTGAAAAACCGCTATTAAGGAGATTGAAGCCAATAATAGAAACTAGGGGCCTCATACCAAACCATCAGTTTGGATTTAGGAGAAACCATTAAATGGAAAAGGTCCACAGAATAACGAATATTATAGAAAGAAGCTTAGAAAATAAATTATTCTGGTCTTCTATAATTCCAGAAGTATCACAGGCATTCGACAAGATATGACAAATGGATACCATCACCATTCGCAGTTAGGGAAAATGATATCATCACCATTTGTAGCAATTTTGGGATCTTACTTAGCTGATAGATAATTTAGAATTAAACAAGACGGTGAATAACGCTAAGGGAAATAATCTCCACGTTAAGAGCTCTAAGAGAAATTCTCCACGCTAAGAGAAATAAGAGCAAGTGGGCCTCAAGGCAGAATATTGGGCCCAACGTTGTACCTGCTTTACACGAGTGATCTACCACAAATAGAAAAAAGTACGGTGGCCACTTTTGCTGAAGATATTGCAAAATTGACAATAGGATCGAACATTGATGATTCGACAAAAAAATTACAGGATGCAAGTAAAAAATTTCAGGACGCAAGTAACAAAATAAGCCGGTGGGCCAAAGATTGAAAAATGAAGTTGATTGAAGCAAAATCGATTCACATAAACTTTACCAATCGAAAAATAGTGAATCCGCCACAAATTAACTTAAATGGAACAAACGTAGCAATATACCTGAGCAAAATACCTAAGAATGATTTTAGATATCAAGCTAAGGTGAAAAGAGCATATAATGAAGAAACACATTGAACTAGAAAATAAATAAAGAGAAAATTATTGGCTAGGTCGCAAGTCCAATTTGGCAATTAATAATTAGATAAAATAGTAAAGACTGCTAATTAAATTTTTTCAAAATTCTAATATCTGATTACAGTTGGTTACAGTTGGTACAATGAAAATAAGTGTGAGAAAAAAAATCTGATATTGTCAGCACATAACTGACCGCAATGTGGGTTATCTAGCTAAGTGAAATTGTTACAGAATATACAAAACAGACATTTTGTTAAATACTTGTTTCCAATGTTTAGGGTCTGAAAAAGCTTTTAGTTAATATACCTAGAAAAAGGTAAATTTGGCTCTTAGTAGAGTTTCGCTTTGTGACATGCGAATTCTCTCAAATGCTCATCAGTTAGTTTGGGTAACAACCAGAACTATATGAAATTTCCAGAAATTCCATTAATCCGTTTCGTAGATATGGTAAAAAATGTAAAATTAGCTCCCAGATCGGTTTTCGAGTCCTGATTTTTCAAAAAAAAAGTTTATATGTTCATTGTTTTAACACTCCAAACTTAAATATTAGATTTCAAGGAAATTGATTGATTTATGTGAGCAAACTAAAATTGGCACGCAAAAAACTCCAGTTCATCAGGCTTGATATTTACCAAAAGTTGATCAATCCATGACATAGCCGAAACAAACTCACATATAAAAATTCATGAAAATCGGTTTAGACGAACTTGAGATATACGCGTGCACACACGGACAGACAGGTTGTTAAAAATAGTTTATTTACACTTCTCTACAATGGAGAAGTGCGTTCCCACCGAAAACTCGATATGCAAAATTTGCTGTCATCACATACATATAGAAAATTTCTATATTATATTCATCACATTTACAGGTGAAGTAGAGAAAAAAAAATACATCACATTTCCTATACAATTGATAGAAAAGTGCCGGTTATAATTTCAATATATGGTGCATTGAATAAAGCAATTTTTCCTTCTGAATTAAAATTCAAATTTTTAAAACTATGTATGTCTGAATATTTAACGAAAGATTACACAAAGTTCTTCAGGAAACATTAAGGATATTCTTGGAAAATAAATTTTTTTCACAAAATACTCGTATATGTAAGATGTTGCAATTTGTTTTCGGTAAGCAAGCCATAAATAGAAAAGATGGATCAAAGTAACACAAAATTGAAGTTAAATCATTTGATCACTTCATGTAAATTTTTTTAAAATAAAGAAATATTCCATGTTCAAAATATTTTTATGTTTCCATTAAAAAGTTAAATTATATTTTATTTTCTATTCATATTTTAAAACGTTTTCTGATAAACATACAAAATGAATTTATGTACATACATATAGATATTATTTTGCGATAGTATGAAATGTGCTAATAATATAAAATAACAAGTAAAAACGTTTCAGTCGGTATAAACCGATTGAATTATACCCTGCACTTTTCGTTATTGTGTAGCAATTACTTGAACCTCTGAAATCATTCTATAGAAACTTCTCGGACGTGTCTGACCTATAATTGGACATCCGACTGCCCAGTTTCATGAATCTGACCTTATAATTTTTCCAAATATTTAAAATTAACTTTTGGAGTTGTATGGTAAGTACCTGAACCTGTCAAGCAATTCTACTAAAACTTCACAAATATATCTGATCTATAATCGGACACACAACTGCCAAGTTTCATGAATCTGACTTTATTATTTTTCCAAATGTTAAGAATTAGCTTTTGGAGTTGTATGGCAAGTACCCGAACCTGTCAAGCAATCGCACCAAAACTTTAGAAATATGTGTGACCTATAATTGGACACACGACTGCCAAGTCTAATGAATTTGACTTCATTATTTTTCCAAATATTTAAAATAAGCTTTTAGACTTGTATGGGAGCTACTCGAACCTGTCAAGCAATTCCACCAAAACTTCAGAAATATATTTGAGCCATAATTGGACACATGACTGCCAAGTTTCATGAATCTGACTTTATTATTTTTCCAAATATTTAAAATTAGCTTCTGGAGTTGTATGGCAGGTACCCGAACCTGTCAAGCGATTCCTCTAAAACTTCAGAAATATATTTGATCTATAATTGGACACATGACTGCCAAGTTTCATGAATCTGACTTTATTATTTTTCCGAATATAAAAAATTTGCTGTTGGAGTTGTATGACAGCCACCCGAACCGGTGCAGCTATCCCATTATAATTTTTAGAGCATATGTAGAATGTAATTGGACACATGTATACAAAATTTTATATTTATAGCCTTATTAGTTTTTGAAATATTTAAAATAAACTCTTGGAGTTGTATGGCAGCTACCCGAACCCGTTGTCCGACTTAGTCCAATAACAATAGGGTTCGTCCTTGGCACAAAAGAAAAAACTTGTGAAAGTTTGGTGTCGATTGCATTATTCGTTTTTGAGTTATCGTGCGATCGGACGGACGGACGGACATGTCTAAATCGACGCAGAATTTTACGCTGAGCAAGAATATATATATATGTCCATACCGCAGATGACTCCTTCAAGTAGTTACAAACTCCATACCAAAGTTAATATACCCTTCACGAAGTGCAGGGTATAAAAATGAAAATCTTCAAAGTTTTTACAGCTTTTAAAAGAAATTTCAAGTTTTTTTTCCATATTGTATCTCCACCTCTAGGTTTTTATTAGGCAAACCGAAAATCTATTTTAAGGGCTTTTTAAAAAAGGTTAAATTTTTTTCGACACTATCTGCTTTACCGCTATAGCGTTTTTTCTTCAGATTTCACTGTTAACTTCAGTACTCTACTTAAAATTATAAACAAATTATCTTTATTTTATATTAATACAAACTTCTAAATGTATTACTACTTTTAAACGAATCAAGGTTAGGTTAGGTTAGACACGTAAATTCTGATAAGTTCCCACGATACACTTAGGCCAGTTGGGCCCATTGTCATGCCGCTGCATCACCATGTGCCCACCCTCACATGAACCAGCCCAAGTTTTTTATAAATCGGTTTTAAATCATAAAGAAATGCAACCCAAGGAACCTCCGACTTCTCCATGCTAAAGCTCTACCGTCTACTCGTCCTCGTCACAGCAGCTCCAACAGAGGTCGTTAGCGAGGCGTCAAACCCTCCTGATCTGTTCACGAATTATCGTATTGCGAATCTATGTATTCGTTTATGTAACTTATTTTCTTTTTTTTTTTGTTGCAAAGGTTCAAATTCACACAGTTATTATTTCGTTTATTAAAAATAAAGTAATGAATTAAGTAAACTTTTCCATTAAATTTCTTCGAGAAATCCTCTTAATTTTACAGGCTCACAATCTTTATGACAAAAACCACTATCAGTAAAAAAGAATACATATAGTGTATGTACGTAAATAAATTTGCAAAAAACTTCAATCACTCGTTTCATTTTAAATGCGTTTTCTAAAAAAATATCTCAGAGTTTGGTTACACAATTACTCAAATTGTTTTTGAGAATAATTTTTGTGTATAATAAATATTGCATTATATATATTTTGTATTTAATACATAGTATATTTTGATTGTATAATAGTAGTTTTGTTAATTCTTAGTAATGTATTAGAATATATCTAGATCGTAAAATTTTATTGCAAAAAATAATAAAAATTTTATGCTATGACCGCATTTCCCCACACCGACTTCTCAATGTAAATAAAAGAAATTTTCTGTTTTGTTTAGCTGGTTCATATCTAAGTTACACATTTAAATGAGACAAAATCTGGCGTTTTTATTATGTTTATATATTTTTGCTTAGCATTATAATTTTTCTAGAAAAAAAATTTTAATTCAGTTTAATTTTCTTTAAATACATATAATATGTATTCAGCCTCTCTTTCCTGCTACGAAAAAGATAAAATTTACAAAAAAATATTGGAAAGTGTATTGAATTTTTCCCGAAACCGAAAAGCAGTAAGAAAAAGTCGGCTCTAAGAAAATATTTATCTCCCTTTTAATTTTTAAAATTTGTGTTGAGTATTTTCGTTAATATTTCTTTCGCTATTCTTTATGAAATTATTTATCACAAAATCGTAAAAAGTTAACTCAAAGTAGAGCTCCTCAAAATTTCAATAAATACCTGAGTTTGAAGTCAAGAAAAGAAATTTTCTCTCTTGTCGTAATACACTGGACAAATTTTTTTCTAACCAGGAAATTAACCAAAGTCTTATGACGTAACGTCACTTTTTATAATAGAAGTTTACCTGAAAGATAAAAAAAATTCGTTATCAATTTTTTTTGCAAAAAAAAAGTTGAACGAAGTAAGAAAACAACGCAATTTTGAATTATATATAGCTAATTAAACCACAACGAACGTATGTTCGAAGGGTATACTAAATTTGCGTCACCGTTTGTAACGCTAAAAAATAATGGTCTTAGATATAGACTCAAGTGTATGTGTTTGATCAGCGTCGATTTAACTTTGTCTGCCCGTCTGTCCCAGCGATAACTCAAAAACTAATTGATATAATTCCACCAAATTGGTACAAATGGTTCGTTATAGTAAATGCCAGAAACCTATTTAAATTGAATATGATCGCGTACTGGCTCGGGTAGCTGCCATACAGCCTCAAAATTTATTTGGCTATATCTCAGAAACTCAAAAAGCTGTGGTATTGAAATTTCACACAAACGAATATATGCATTAGACGGGTTAAAGTGTTTGATAAAAGTCGTTGAAATTGCTTGGCTCCTTCTGGTAGCTGCCAAATGACTTCAAAAAGTAATTATTAAAAAAGAAAGTAATTATTCTTTATGGAAGGCTGCAAAAAATATTAAAAAGCCAATTTTACAAGTCGCCCCTATTAGGGGAATAGATGGCGAATGGGCAATATAAAATAAGGATAAGGTTGAAATATTTGCAGATCATCTTGAACAAATTTTTAGGCCAAATTACATACACTCAAACATAAATATTGCAAACGTTATCGCTTCATTTGCACAAATAGTGGAAGAAATAAAAAGTTTAAAGCTAAGGAAAGCACCGGTACTGAAGATAGCAAGATACTGAAGCAATTACCAAAAAAGGGTATAACAATGTTGACTTTTTTAATGAATTCTGCATTAATATTAAAATATATGCCTAATGCTTGGAAGGTGGCAGAAGTTATATTGATACCAAAACCTGGTAGACCTGTAAATGAGACCAAGTCTTATAGACCAATTTCTCTGCTACCAATTTTGTCACAACTTTTTGAGAAGTTATTATTGAAAAGAATGGGGACTATAATTGAGACGAAGTCATTAATTCCGCCAATTTGGCGGAATTAATTACTTCGTCTTTTTTTTTTTGTTTTGACAAAATGATTTTTGTCATTTTTAATTTTAAGATTAAAAATTGCTAAATATTACTTTTATTTCATTTATCTACCAAAATATTTTTCACTTCATTCAATCTTTAACTGCTTTGTGACATCACTTCAACTGTTACCACTACCAACCAAAAAACATTTTTTAACATCTCTAAGTACACAACTACCAGAAATATTGAGGTGACGTGACTTGGTATTTTTTTTTTATCATGTCACTGACGCGGCTGACAGAATGACTGATGTTATGTTAAAATGACTGATGACAATGTTAAAATATAATTGAAATTGGTTATGAATTTCGATAAGAATATTAAGAACGATATTTTGTAGATATACCTACATACATACATATGTATTTTCTTTTGTAAATGCTGTTTGAGTGCCATTTAATTGTTTCAACGTCTTACGAGTTTTTCAAAACATAATTGTTTTTCTGCACATTTTTATTGCAGCTCATGAGCTTAAAAAGCTTGATGAAATTCACTTCAATAATAATATATATGCAGATACTAGAAGCCCCAGTGCGAATCGCACCGTGCTCACCTGTGGCGACTTACATACTTTAAGTCCCAATATGACAGGAGTAATTCTACAATTCAAAGAAACTAAATAAAAGAACTACATATGTAAAATTTTAGCCTTTTTTTCCGGAGAAATCAAATTTATATCTGCTTTACTTATAGTTCCGTTAGTTATTCGTATGTTCAGCAGGGATTCAACGCATATAGGTTTTCTTATGTTCACCATTTTTGGCATTTTAGATTTGCTCACTAAAAAGATTTGCTCGAGGCAAAGAAAATATATGGCAAAATACAAAAACGATACTTCATGATTCAGCCAAAAACATTTTGGGGGCTAAAAAATATGTTGCAAAGCATAGAGAGGCTTCAGAATCTTCATGACGATTTTAATCTTCATAAGAAAATTAAAGAAGTGTCTGGAGTTCATAAAAAAATTAATGTCGCTACTCTAAAAGATCATCGCGGCCAAATTATTATTGATAGTAACGAAAGAACAAAGCTCTGGGAAGAATATGTGAAAAAACTCTTTGAAGACTGTGAACGATCGACTCCTTTTGAAATGTCCACAAAGCTGTCGGGGCCTCCGATTACTATGGATGAAATCAAAAGTGCTATACGTTCGTCTAAAAACAAAAAAGCTTTTTAACCAGACGATATACCTGCCGAAATAATCAAACTGATTGATGAAAATAACCTGGTCTTACTTGAGTGACTATTTAATCACATTTACAACACTGGTATTTTTCGAAATGATTGGCTAAAATCAACATTTATCACGCTTCCAAAAAACGCCAATGCCAAAAGTGGTAAGGAACATCGATTGATAAGTTTAATGAGTCATGCCCTTAAAATCTTCCTTAAAATAATACACACACATCTATATCCAAAATGTGAGGCGTATATGCGAAGAACACAATTCGGCTTCGAACAAGGAACTGGTACTGGAAGCTCTTTTCGCTTTAAAAGTTCTTATTCAAAATTGTCGAGATGTGCAGAATGCTGCGCTTCTTTGTTTTCTAGACTATGAAAAAGCCTTTGCTAAGGTCGAGCATGATAAACTTATCGAAATATTGAAAAAAATGGATATCGATTAAAAAACAGTACAATGTATTAGAAATATATACTGGAACCAAATCGCCAATGTGAAAACAAAAGATGGTTTGTCAAATAATATCGTAATTCAAAGAGGAGTTAGGCAAGGATGCATTTTATCACCACTGCTCTTTAACTTATATGCAGAAATGATATTTGATGAAGCATTACATGGTGCAGAAGTAGGTATCAAAGTTAACGGCTCACCAATCAACAACATAAGATATGCCGATGATACCACACTCATATCAGATAATTGGGCAGACTTGCAGTTTATTGTAAATAAGGTGAACCAACATAGCAAAGAATGTGGTCTAAAACTTAATGTTCAAAAGACCAAGTTCATGATTATAAGCAGGAGTAGAACACCATATCCAACAGCAAGAATAACAATCGATAATCTTCAAATTGAGAGAGTATCTAGTTTCAAGTACCTCGGTAGTTGGCTACATGAAGATTGGCATTGCGAAAAAGAAATCAGATGTCGAACTAAGATATAAATTTAAACCGCCGCCTACGATTTATATGGATCGGAATCATGGACTTTAAAAGTTAGTCATATGAACAAACTCGAGGCGTTTGAAATGTGGGTTTTTCGGAAAATGCTGAAGATATCTTGGGTAGATCACATTCCAAATGAAGAGGTTCTGAGAAGAATGCATACAAACCGAGAGCTTTTAACAAATGTGAAAAGAAGAAAGATCTCTTACTTCGGGCATGTGATGAGAAACGACAAATATGAAATTCTTCAACTCATTGTTCAAGGCAAAATCGAAGGTAGAAGAGGAGTTGGCAAAAAGCAATTATCATGGCTCCGTAATATAAGAAATTGGACTGGTATAACAAGATGCGGGCGAATTGATACATCAGGCAACTGATAGAGACAGTTTCAAAAATTTAATACTCAGTATCATATGATCGCTAATATCCAGTAGTGGATATGCAGTGCAAGAAGAAGAAGAAGATTTGCTCACTGGTAATACATTGAGACTCAACGTGTTAAAATATGAATGCATGTACATTAGTAATTTATTGAATAAAGGAAGGAAAATTAAAACTTAGATAAGGCTTGTCGTTAAATATAAAAAATTACACCCAAATACCCGCAGTACTCATTATAGTAAATCAATAAGTAATAATTTAAAATAAACATGAACTTAAGTTCCAAAACAAAAATATAAAGTTCACCTCTCTATGCATTGTCGGTTGGCTCTAGTACCAGTACAATTTGCATGAATCACACGTTTAGTATAAATAATTTAGTAATGCTCTTCTAGAATAAATTTAAATTACATAAACTTAACATATTAACTAACACTATAAATTATTTTTTGCAAGCATTATGTTAATTTACATAAAAAAATAATCTGAAACGAACACATGACCGCATGATATAATCTAGTTTAGCTAAAATGTTGCATGAGACTACGAAAATACCTTTTAAATACTTCTTACAAATTTCAGGGAGGCTAGTACACTTTTAGTTAACGTACCTAAAAACATATAAACTAAGCTGTTATCAGAGGCTAATTTTATGCTAACTATTTGGTCGCTGAAAAATTGTCAGTTAGTTTTTTTAGCAAACAGAACTCAAACTTTTAATTTTAAGAAATTCCATCAATTATCTTCAATGATATGATAATAAATCCTCTTGTCTGGTTTCCGAGCCTTGACATTTCCAAAAAATTTATAAGTTCATGATCTTGACACCCCGAATGTAAACATTAAATTTCGCGAAAATTGGGTGATTTTTGCTCTTTATATGCGCAAAAATGTAAACTTAGCCCGTATTTTTTGTTTTATTTACTTTATATTAACATTATGTCGGATGTGTGGATCACCGCGACTGTAAACGAATGGAACCCTACTTATTATATAAATATGTACACATCTACATATGCATTATTTTTCTGTTATAACATATTATAAATGCATACGTTTATGAGTAAAACGAAACATAAAAAAAATTTTTGAGTATTACTTTATTCATATACAACACGTCTGTATGCAATTTTTTACATGATATAGGTACATACATTCCTAAAATGTTGGCACAATTCAGAAATATTTTTTTTTATGTTTTTTTCGTTTTCTTTTTATGTTATTCTTCCGAAGATAAAGAATATAAGCGAAAATACTCCATGGTTGCGCCATCGGATTTGGCTTGTATAATATAATATACAAGTCTTTATATATATTAGAGTCTGTAGCACGTTATGTGAATTGTAACTTGTAACAAGTTCAAATTTACTATTAGAAAATACATTTTGACATTCTATTAGAAAATACACTTTTTTGGGACAATTCCTTAATGCTTCTTCAATTTTATTTTTCCTTTCACTAATTATTATATACAATTAGTTATGTATATAAAAAACTGTTATATGAACAAAAATATAACAAATGCACTTATGCCAATGAACGGTACACAGTAGATAAAATCTTTTACTTGATGTGTGGCTAATTCGAAGATCTATATTTTAGCTATAGAAATATTAAATTTTAATTTATTGGTTAATACTTTTTGTCACGGAAAACATCTAAATTACATAATCCGTATAATTATGTCTATAATTGAATTTTAATGAAGCCTAATAGTAAAAAAGTCTTTATTTAATTAAGAAAAGTGAATAAAATGTCAAATATATTAAATTCTGGAAATAGATGCTAATTTTGATTCTTGAATCCTTTAAATTTTGTAAACGTTCACATTACATTGAATATAAGTAATATGTAATACGTAGCAGTATTATGTTGTTTAAGCAGTAATTTTTTTTAAGCATATCACTTTGACAAATTGCCTTTTCACTGATCATAACGATACCATAGCACATTACAAACCACTGGTTTGTAGTATATCACTTTTCACTTCAGCAAGTGAAAATACAGCCTTTAAAAACAATCTGTGTGCTACATTATCAAAATTAGTTTTATTTATACACGAATATGTTTCAAAGATTGCACATATTTAGAATGAGCAATGTATGCAATATTCGAAATAAAACAAAAACAAGTAAAAACGTTTCAGTCGGTATAAACCGATTGAATTATACCCTGCACCTTTCGTTATTGTGTAGCAATTACTCGAACCTGTGAAATCATTCTATAGAAACTTCACGGATATGTCTGACCTATAATTGGACATCCGACTGCCAAGTTTCATGAATCTGACTTTAAAATTTTTCCAAATATTTAAAATTAGCTTTTGGAGTTGTATGGCAAGTACCTGAACCTGTCAAACAATTCCATCAAAACTTCACAAATATATCTGATCTATAATCGGACACACAACTGCCAAGTTTCATGGATCTGACTTTATTATTTTTCCAAATATTAAGAATAAGCTTTAAGACTTGCATGGGAGCTACTCGAACCTGTCAAGCAATCCTATTAAAACTTTAGAAATATGTCTGACCTATAATTGGACACACGACTGCCAAGTCTCATGAATCTGACTTTATTATTTTTCCAAATTTTTAAAATAAGCTTTTAGACTTGTATGGGAGCTACTCGAACCTGTCAAGCAATTCCACTAAAACTTCAGAAATATATCTGACCTATAACTCGACACAAAACTGCCAAGTTTCATGAGTCTGACTTTATTATTTTTCCAAATATTTAAAATTAGCTTCTGGAGTTGTATGGCAGGTACCCGAACCTGTAAAGCAATTCCTCTAAAACTTCAGAAGTATATTTGACCTATAATTGGACACATGATTGCCAAGTTTCATGAATCTGACTTTATTATTTTGCCGAATATAAAAAATTTGCTGTTGGAGTTGTATGGCAGCCACCCGAACCGGTGCAGCTATCCCATTATAATTTCTAGAGCATATGTAGAATATAATTGGACACATGTATACAAAATTTTATATTTATAGCTTTTTTAATTTTTGAAATATTTAAAATAAACTCTTTGAGTTGTATGGCAGCTACCCGAACCCGTTGTCCGAATTAGTCCAATAACAATAGGGTTCGTCCTTGGCACAAAAGAAAAAACTTGTGAAAGTTTGGTGTCGATTGCATTATTCGTTTTTGAGTTATGGTGCGATCGGACGGACGGACGGACGGACGGACGGACGGACGGACGGACGGACGGACGGACGGACAGACGGACATGTCTAAATCGACGCAGAATTTTACGCTGAGCAAGAATATATATATATATGTCCATACCGCAGATGACTCCTTCAAGTAGTTACAAACTCCATACCAAAGTTAATATACCCTTCACGAAGTGCAGGGTATAAAAAATATAAAGAGGCACTAAAATAATGCTTAAATTTAAGAGTTAATTGACTGAGTTGAGAAAAATAATTTTATTTTTTAAAGGCATTTACCGTTAGCTTTCTATATAAAAATTTGTGAAAGCTTGCAGTTTCAGAAATATGAGGTGACAAAAAATAAAATCTTGCAAATTTCTTGAAGCGATATGTTAAGAGAGGATGGAGATGGAAAAAAAATTTTCTTAACAAAATTAACTTTTTATAAATATCTAAGAGCTACTTGCAAATATCTAAGTGATAATTTCAGACTCCTACAACCTGATGTCTAGAGTAAAACGATATCAAAAATTAAAAAAAAACGGATTTCAGATAACGATAAATTTTAACGGCCATTTGGTTTTTCTTAAGTTTAAATATGGTATTCCGCGGTAGAAGAAAAATGTGAAATTAAAAAACCTTCCTGGTTTTGCTATAATAATTACTTAACAAGTAAAAACGTTTCAGTCGGTATAAACCGATTGAATTATACCCTGCACTTTTCGTTATTGTGTAGCAATTACTTGAACCTCTGAAATCATTCTATAGAAACTTCTCGGACGTGTCTGACCTATAATTGGACATCCGACTGCCCAGTTTCATGAATCTGACCTTATAATTTTTCCAAATATTTAAAATTAACTTTTGGAGTTGTATGGTAAGTACCTGAACCTGTCAAGCAATTCTACTAAAACTTCACAAATATATCTGATCTATAATCGGACACACAACTGCCAAGTTTCATGAATCTGACTTTATTATTTTTCCAAATGTTAAGAATTAGCTTTTGGAGTTGTATGGCAAGTACCCGAACCTGTCAAGCAATCGCACCAAAACTTTAGAAATATGTGTGACCTATAATTGGACACACGACTGCCAAGTCTAATGAATTTGACTTCATTATTTTTCCAAATATTTAAAATAAGCTTTTAGACTTGTATGGGAGCTACTCGAACCTGTCAAGCAATTCCACCAAAACTTCAGAAATATATTTGAGCCATAATTGGACACATGACTGCCAAGTTTCATGAATCTGACTTTATTATTTTTCCAAATATTTAAAATTAGCTTCTGGAGTTGTATGGCAGGTACCCGAACCTGTCAAGCGATTCCTCTAAAACTTCAGAAATATATTTGATCTATAATTGGACACATGACTGCCAAGTTTCATGAATCTGACTTTATTATTTTTCCGAATATAAAAAATTTGCTGTTGGAGTTGTATGACAGCCACCCGAACCGGTGCAGCTATCCCATTATAATTTTTAGAGCATATGTAGAATGTAATTGGACACATGTATACAAAATTTTATATTTATAGCCTTATTAGTTTTTGAAATATTTAAAATAAACTCTTGGAGTTGTATGGCAGCTATCCGAACCCGTTGTCCGACTTAGTCCAATAACAATAGGGTTCGTCCTTGGCACAAAAGAAAAAACTTGTGAAAGTTTGGTGTCGATTGCATTATTCGTTTTTGAGTTATCGTGCGATCGGACGGACGGACGGACGGACGGACGGACGGACGGACGGACGGACGGACGGACGGACATGTCTAAATCGACGCAGAATTTTACGCTGAGCAAGAATATATATATATGTCCATACCGCAGATGACTCCTTCAAGTAGTTACAAACTCCATACCAAAGTTAATATACCCTTCACGAAGTGCAGGGTATAAAAATGTCATTTTTAGAATTTTGAGTGACTATAACTTTTAGAGAGGAAGAGGAGATACTTAGATAGAGAATTTTCTTCTACGGAAATGAGTTTCTAGTAAAGAAAGAATACGGAAGTCAATGAAATAAGTTTCTAGTAAGTGTGTACATATGAAATTTCAGCTTTCTATTTCAAGGGTGTAAGGTTCAGCTTTTATTTCAAGTTTTGCAAACATGTCCACGGGCGGACGAACAGAGTTAAACTAATAAGCATTTTTTTCAAAATTTTTTTGGAAAAGTTCTAAAAAATAAAAGCAATGTCGCAATTTTATGTATTTTTAATGCTTGTATTTTGTAGCATCTTTTGGGCAATTTAGTGCGTCCCTTTTATAAAAACATAGCGCAACCAAGATTTGCTCTTATTCTCAATTTTGAGCTACAGCTTGTTGAAAAAAGGTACTAAGGTAGAACTTTTTCTGCATATAAATAAATGCCTATAACCATGGGACATACAGTGACCTTACATTCTGTTACAGGTGATTGTTTGCTTCTTATTTTCGGTTTTACAATAAATTAGATTGTAGCCATAGCTTTCGAGATGAAACTTATCAAAACCAGAATTTTTGTTTTTTTTTTTTTTAATTTTTGTTAAAAATCTCGAAATTTATCGAAAATTTGTACTCGTAGTATTATTTTTTTTTTTTCACTAGTTATACTTAAAATTTCAAAAAGTAAAAAAAATCCGTGTAAATTGACTTTAAGCCCCTGTAATTCGAAACCTGATGATTTGTGAACATCGTCCCCATACAAGAGTTTTGTCTACTCATTAGGACCTGTCTATGATTCGCACAATGGTATGTAGCAGCGCATTTAGATACGTGATACTCTGTATATTGTGGCGTCATCGTGCGTAATATCACCACAACAATCCCAAATTTTGTATGGAAAATTTTAAAA
Source organism: Condylostylus longicornis (assembly GCF_029603195.1). Classification (NCBI taxonomy): domain Eukaryota; kingdom Metazoa; phylum Arthropoda; class Insecta; order Diptera; family Dolichopodidae; genus Condylostylus; species Condylostylus longicornis. Next base: position 981,511 of record NW_026577985.1, read on the forward strand.
CTTCTTTTTATTTGAGGCAATTTAAACCAATTAGATAACTGAATGGGTTTGTAATGATGTAAATCAAGGTGGAAAAAATATAGTGGTCAGATCTACATTATTTTAAGAATGTGTACATATTTTTGTTCAAAAATAAAAGATAAATAAAGTGTTATTCAATAGTTTTTGTCTTTATTTTCGTTTTTTCTTTATACATATGTATGCATGTATGTGTATTTTTGTAATTTTATTTATAAGACCTGAATTTCTTATTTTCTAGTATATTCTGCTTTTAAATTGTTTTTTATACCCTGCACTACGTGAAGGGTATATTAACTTTGGTATGGAGTTTGTAACTACTTGAAGGAGTCATCTGCGGTATGGACATATATATATATTCTTGCTCAGCGTAAAATTCTGCGTTGATTTAGACATGTCCGTCCGTCCGTCCGTCCGTCCGTCCGTCCGTCCGTCCGTCCGTCCGTCCGTCCGTCCGATCGCACGATAACTCAAAAACGAATAATGCAATCGACACCAAACTTTCACAAGTTGCTTCTTTTGTGCCAAGGACGAACCCTATTGTTATTGGACCAATTCGGACATCGGGTTCGGGTAGCTGCCATACAACTCAAAGAGTTTATTTTAATTATTTCAAAAACTAATAAAGGTACAAATATAAAATTTTCTATACATGTGTCCAATTATATTCTACATATGCTCTAAAAATTTTAATGAGGTAGCTACACCGGTTCGGGTGGCTGCCATACAACTCCAAAAGCAAATTTTTTATATTCGGCAAAATAATAAAGTCAGATTCATGAAACTTGGCAGTTGTGTGTCCAATTATAGGTCAAAGATATTTCTGAAGTTTTAGAGGAATTGCTTTACAGGTTCGGGTACCTGCCATACAACTCCAGAAGCTAATTTTAAATATTTGGAAAAATAATAAAGTCAGATTCATGAAACTTGGCAGTTGGATGTCCGATTATAGATCAGATATATTTGTGAAGTTTTAAAGGAATTGCTTGACAGATTCGGGTACCTGCCATACAACTCCAGAAGCTAATTTTAAATATTTGGAAAAATAATAAAGTCAGATTTATGAAACTTGGCAGTTGTGTGTCGAGTTATAGGTCAGATATATTTCTGAAGTTTTAGTGGAATAGCTTGACAGGTTCGAGTAGCTCCCATACAAGTCTAAAAGCTTATTTTAAAAATTTGGAAAAATAATAAAGTCAGATTCATGAGACTTGGCAGTCGTGTGTCCAATTATAGGTCAGACATATTTCTAAAGTTTTAATGGGATTGCTTGACAGGTTCGAGTAGCTCCCATACAAGTCTTAAAGCTTATTCTTAATATTTGGAAAAATAATAAAGTCAGATCCATGAAACTTGGCAGTTGTATGTCGAGTTATAGGTCAGATATATTTGAAGTTTTGGTGGAATTGCTTTACAGGTTCGAGTAGGTAACATACAAGTCTAAAAGCTTATTCTAAATTTTTGGAAAAATAATAAAGTCAGATTCATGAAAGTTGGCAGTTGTGTGTCCGATTATAGATCAGATATATTTGTGAAGTTTTGGTGGAATTGCTTGGCAGGTTCAGGTACTTACCATACAACTCCAAAAGCTAATTTTAAATATTTGGAAAAATTATTAAGGCAGATTCATGAAACTTGGCAGTCGGATGTCCCATTATAGGTCAGACATATCCGTGAAGTTTCTAAAGAATGACTTCACAGGTTCGAGTAATTGCTACACAATAACGAAAGGTGCAGGGTATAATTCAATCGGTTTATACCGACTGAAACGTTTTTACTTGTTTTAAATTACTTTCTACTTCTTAGACTAACTTATATTTTTTGATTAAATAATCGGACACAAACTTCACTGCATCCTATTCAATTTCATTTAATAAAGGAAATTTTTCAATAACAATATCGTTTTCGTAAATTGAATCAGATTTCTTAGAAAGGTGCAAAGGTGAAAGAAATATTATCTTCCGTTTCTTCCGTTTTGTAATGAAGAACAATTCTTTCCAAATCATTTCTTCTCTCTATATCAGAAAAATAAATTTAAAATAGTTAAACCGATTTGAATTTTTATTTCTCTTTGTATTTTTAAGAATTTTTAAATGCATCACCTTAAAAAAATTTTTCAAACATCAAATTTGTTTTAAAAATTGTTAAAAATTGAAGTTTTTATTTAATTTTTTTTCCCATAAAATTGAACATTAAACAAGTAAAAACGTTTCAGTCGGTATAAACCGATTGAATTATACCCTGCACCTTTCGTTATTGTGTAGCAATTACTCGAACCTGTGAAATCATTCTATAGAAACTTCGCGGACATGTCTGACCTATAATTGGACATCCGACTGCCAAGTTTCATGAATCTGACCTTATAATTTTTCCAAATATTTAAAATTAGCTTTTGGAGTTGTATGGTAAGTACCTGAACCTGCCAAGCAATTCCACCAAAACTTCACAAATATATCAGATCTATAATCGGACTCACAACTGCCAAGTTTCATGAACCTGACTTTATTATTTTTTTAAATATTAAGAATAAGCTTTTAAACTTGTATGGGATCTACTCGAACCTGTTAAGCAATTCCACCAAAACTTCAGAAATATATGTGACCTATAACTCGACATACAACTGCCAAGTTTCATGAATCTGACTTTATTATTTTTCCAAATATGTAAAATAAGCTTTTGGAGTTGTATGGCAAGTACCCGAACCTGTCAAGCAATTCCATCAAAACTTCACAAATATATTTGATCTATAATCGGACACACAACTGCAAAGTTTCATGAATCTGACTTTATTATTTTTCCAAATATTAAGAATAAGCTTTTAGACTTGCATGGGAGCTACTCGAACCTGTCAAGCAATCGCACCAAAACTTTAGAAATATGTCTGACCTATAATTGGACACACGACTGCCAAGTCTCATGACTTTGACTTTATTATTTTTCCAAATATTTAAAATAAGCTTTTAGACTTGTATGGGAGCTACTCGAACCTGTCGGGCAATTCCACCAAAACTTCAGAAATATATTTGAGCCATAATTGGACACATGATTGCCAAGTTTCATGAATCTGACTTTATTATTTTTCCAAATATTTAAAATTAGCTTCTGGAGTTGTATGGCAGGTACCCGAACCTGTAAAGCAATTCCTCTAAAACTTCAGAAGTATATTTGACCTATAATTGGACACATGACTGCCAAGTTTCATGAATCTGACTTTATTATTTTGCCGAATATAAAAAATTTGCTGTTGGAGTTGTATGGCAGCCACCCGAACCGGTGCAGCTATCCCATTATAATTTTTAGAGCATGTGTAGAATATAATTGGACACATGTATACAAAATTTTATATTTATAGCTTTATTAGTTTTTGAAATATTTAAAATAAACTCTTTGAGTTGTATGGCAGCTACCCGAACCCGTTGTCCGAATTAGTCCAATAACAATAGGGCTCGTCCTTGGCACAAAAGAAAAAACTTGTGAAAGTTTGGTGTCGATTGCATTATTCGTTTTTGAGTTATCGTGCGATCGGACGGACGGACGGACGGACGGACGGACGGACGGACGGACGGACGGACGGACGGACGGACGGACGGACGGACAGACGGACATGTCTAAATCGACGCAGAATTTTACGCTGAGCAAGAATATATATATATGTCCATACCGCAGATGACTCATTCAAGTAGTTACAAACTCCATACCAAAGTTAATATACCCTTCACGAAGTGCAGGGTATAAAAATATTTCAAATAGTTAAACAGCGTAATGTACTTTGTAACAGCTATCTAACATCAGCTGATGGGATTGTTCTGCTTTATTATTTTTATACCATGTTATGTTTGTACGAGAATATACATATTATGTACATAGAAGCTCCATTTTTTATTTCTCTAATATTGTTAAGGTAAAATTTAAATTTTGATAAATGCACTGAAAAATAATCCAAAGCTATCGAAATTTTTCATTTAATCATCTCTATTTTCATTATCATTATGTCTATTTTTCTATCATCTTTAAAAAAGGTGTAAACACAATACGTTGTACATTCATACACACATAGAGAAAAGAATTTCTTTACTTACTTTAACTAGTTATTTTTAAATTTCTTTGTTTATGTACCCTGCGCCTTCGTGAAGGATATACTCACTTTGGTATGGAGCTTGCAACGACTTGAAGTAGTCGTCCCCGGAATGGACATGTATATATGTATATTCCTATTCAACGTTGTTCTGGCCATTTTCATCCGTCCGATCGCACGATAACTCAAAAACGAACAATGCAACCGACACCAAACTTTCACAAGTTGTTTTTTTGTGGCAAAAATGACTGCTATTGTAATTGAACTAATCCGAACTAAAGTTTCACGTAGCTGGCACTAAAAGCGGTTTTTTTAGATATTTCAAAATTTAGTAGATATATTAATATTGAATTTTGTAAAGGTGTGTCTAATTGTAAAATTTTAATGGAATGACTGTACTAGTTTGGGTATCTGCCATACAACTCCAAAAGCTAATTTCAAATATTTGGACAAATAATAAAGTCAAATTGATGTAATTTAGCAGTCGTGTGTTCAATTACAGGTCACGTATACTGAAGTTTTGGTGGAATGACTTGGTAGGTTCGGGCAAATAACTCTAAAAGCAAATTTTAAATATTCAGAAATAAAGTGAAGCTCATGAAATAAGGCAGTCATGTGTCCAATTATAAGTCAGGCATACCCGTGAAGTTTTATATAAAATATGGTTTGACAGGTTCGAGTAATTGCCATTAAACAATGAAAGTTAGCTCTACATATTTCAAAAATAAATTTTTAACCTCAAATTGTCAAGATGCAGGGTAGGGTACAATTCGGTCAGTTTATACCGACTGAAACGTTTTCACTTGTTTTGGTATTCGTCGTCGCATCGTCGATTTTGTCAATATCTTTGATTGGTACAAAGCAGAATTACTTCAAAAACGAAAATAGCAACTTGAGAAAAATAAAATAAAAAGAAAGTAAAGTAAATTTAAGGAATACGAGTTGAAAATAAAAATTCAAAAAGCAAAATTTAGGAATTTAACACTTTGTGACATTTGTGTTTTTTCTTCATTATTGTTCTGATTATGGTTATGTTTACATTTGACTTGCAAAATTTTCAACAATATCATTATTTTTGTTTGGTGTTGTAGCCATTGCATTTATTTTTGTTTTATTGTGTCCGATGCCTTATTTCAATGTCAAATTTTGTTGTTATTTAATTTTAGCATTCGTTTCCTCATTTTATACCCTTCACCATCGTGGAGCGTATATTAACTTTGGTATGGTATTTTTAACCACTTAAACGCACCATTTGCGGTTTGCCCATATATATATTTTTCCTCAGCGTAAAGTTCTGCGTTGATTTAGACATGTTCATCCGTTGTGCGATAACTCGTAAACAAATAACGCAATCGAAACCAAACTTTCACAAGTTGTTTCTTTTGTGCCATTTTGGACCATTTCGGACAACGGGTTCCGTTAGCTGCCATAGAATTTATTATGCATGTGAGCAGTGTCCAGTTACTTTCTACATATGCTCTAAAAATTTTGATGGAATGGCTATACCAGTTCGGGTGGCTGCCATACAACTGTAAAAGCAAACTTTAAATATTTGGAAAAGTAATGAAATCAAATTCATTAAACTTGGCAATCGTCCTTCAATCAAATTCAATAAACTTGGTGTGTATATTTATTTCTGAAGTTTCTGTGGAATGGCTTGACAGGTTTGGGTAGTTGCCATACAACTCTAAAAGCTAATTTTGAATATTTGAAAAAATATCAAAGCTAGATTTATGAAACTTGGCAGTTGTGTATCCAAATAAAGGTAAGACATATCTTTGATGTTTCTATAAAATGGTTTCACAGGTTCGAGTTATTGCTATAATTCAATCAGTTTATACCGACGGAAACGTTTTTACTTGTTATTATTATTGTTATTGGAATGAAAGGTTTTAAGAGAGCTAAATAAATTAATCAAAGAAGACGATAATAACGATGGTGATGTTGATTGTTATGATTGTTATCATAACAACAGCTATAATGGCGGTGACTAAATAAATAATGATTGCATCTTAGTATTATTTTCAACGGCTTGTTTAAAATATTGTTTTGTTTGTTATATATATTTTGGCGACGTACAAAGCAATATAATAAGTAGTCCTGTATCACCGCGTTATAAAGTTGAATTAGTCATTTTAATTTTTATACACAAATACACTACTTCAAGTGAGTGTTGTCTTGAATGGAAATCAGGTATATACTTAGAAACATGCATACATATTTATGTACAAAAAATTATAAAATTTTAAAATACAACTAGAATTGCGCTATAAAATTTAGTTATTAACATGACTGAAATTAGAGTGAAATCAATCTTACTAACATTTAAATTAATTATGTTGTTAAAATTTTTTAGCACTTTTCCAAAAAAATTTTGAAAAAAAGTGCTTATTAGTTTCACTCTGTCCGTCCGTCCGTCTGTCCGTGTGTCTGTTTACAAAACTTCTACATCTTTGAAGATAGAAAGCTGAAATTTTATATGAAGATCGATCTTTACTAGAAACTTACATCCGTAGAACAAAATTTTTACCTATCTCCCCCAAAGCCAAAAAATGGCCTTTTTTAACTATTTGTTGCAATGAAACCATAAGCATTTTTGAAATTTTGCAAACGCAAAAAGGCAGCGGCTTGCTTTCCCTAGCGCGGTATACTATAGTTAAACTTTAGAAAAACAAAATGGTCGTTCAAATTTACCATTATCTAAACTCCTTTTTTTCCAAATTTTTGATGTCGTTTTTCTTCTAGACCACAGCCTGTAGAAGCTTGAAATTTTGGGGGCTTTTAGTCATTAACAAATAGTTCATTTCGTTAGAAGAAAATTTTTTTCCATCTCCACCCCCTCTCAAGATATCGCCTCTTGAAATTTGTAAAATTTGAATTTTTGACACCTTATATTTCCGAAACCGCAAGCTTTTTCAAATTTCTATAAACGCAAAAAGTTAACGGTAAATTCCGTGACATTAAAAAATATAATAATTTTTCTTAACTCACACAATTAAACCTTAATCGAGTAATATGTTAACCCCTCTTTATATTAATTTTTGCTTTATTTCAAAGACTGCATGTATGCATCATCCTAAATATATGCAATCCTAGAAATAGTTTTGTATATGAATGAAAATAATTTTAGTGTGATAGGTATACATAGACTGTATTTAAAAGCAGAATTTTAACTTGTTGAAGGGAAAAGTGCTACAATACAAACCATTCGTTTGACCCAACTTTTTTAATATTAAAAAAATTATATAAATACTATATATCTATAAATAGTATATGTGTACATATCTATAATAGTATATGTGTACATAGTTAGCGGTTGATATAATGTATTTTATCCGTTTAGAACAGAAATATCGATGAGTTTTGCTAAGCTACACACTTAATACATAATATGTGAAATAGCAAAGTTGACATTTGCACTAAAAAAGCCTGGCCTATCGAATAAAACTACCTTTTTTCACTATTTTAGGATCAGAGTTGCTTCTGATTGGCCCAGCTTACTAATCGCTTTTGAATCGTGAAAATACATTATTGAAAATGTTCTAAAATCTCAGTTAAAAACCCAAAAGTGGCTTACAGTAGTTAAACTTTTATGACTAGTAATGTACATGTGGTGTTTGTGTATTTTGGACCATATTTTGGGGAATAAAATGAAATTTTATGTTTATTTTCTGGAGATTTGAAATAAGAAAAAAAATTCCCTGCTAACATCATCAACACTTCCTTTTTTTTATTTTAAAAGGATATCAGGTTACTAGCTTGGAATTTTATAGTGAAATATAAAAAAAATATATAAATTTTATTTACAATACCTACAAATTTATTTTCATGACACTCTATCAGGCATTGAAATATAACGTTACGAAGCGCGTGCATTAAAAAAAAATAAAATTGAATCAGGTAAAAAAATTATAACAATAATAACAAAAAACAAGTAAAACCGTTTCAGTCGGTCTAAAAACGACTGGAATATACCCTGCAATATAAGAATCTGAGTATGAAAACTTGTTTTTGATATATATAGAATAAGCTCTTACAGCAGTTACTCGAACTTGTCAGAGTGTTCTACAAAAACTTCAAGGATATATCTGACCTGTAGTTGAACCCATGACTACTAAGTCTCATGAATCTAACCCTATTGTTTTTCCGAATATTTAAAATTAGGTTTTATGGCAGCTACATGAATCTATCAAGCCATTCCAAAAAGACTTCAAGGATATGTGCCATCTATAATTGGACACATAACTGCCAAATCTCATGAACCTAACTTTAATATTTTCCCAATATTTAACATTAGCTTTTGGAGTTGTGTGGTAGCTACTAGAACTTGACAAGCTATAACATAAATCCTTCGAAGACATTTCAGACCCATAATTGAACACGTGACTGCCAAGTTTCACGAATCTAGCTTTATTATTTTTCTGAATATACAAAATAGGGCTTTGGAGTTGTATGGAAGCGATCGGAACCAGTGCAGCGATTCCATTGAAATTTTTAGAGCACATGTAAAATGTAATTGGACACGTGTATTCAAAATTTCATATGCTTATTTATTAAAATATTTCAAATAAACTCTTTAAGTTGTACGACAGCTACCCGAACACGTTGCCCGAATTGGTCCAACAACAATAGGGTGGCACAAAAGAAGCAACTTGTGAAAGTTTGGTCAAATTTGCTTTATTCGTTTTTGAGTTATCGTGCGATCGAACGGACAGACGGACGGAGATGTCTAAATCAACACAGAATTTTACGCTGAGCAAATATGTATGTGCACGTTCATACCGGAAACAATCCCTTCAATTTATTACATACCAAAGTTGATATATGAAGATGCAGGGTATAGAAATATTGAAATATAAAAAATTTGATAGATAATATTATTGAAAAAGAAGTTTATCTTTCAAGGAAAATAATGTTTTAGACACGTCTTGAATGTTTTGAAAATCAATAGAAAAAAAAATATGTATATACATGTACAAAAAACTATACTTTTGCAGAAAGAGAATGTTGAATAGGACTTTGTTTTACCTACTGTTCTCCGTAGGTTTCATAATTTAAACAAAACTAATTATAAAAGTTGTATATTTTAGATTTTTAGAACTAGCAAATTAAGAATATTCATAACTACTATTATTAGAAACTCAGAGTTAAGCTAACCTTTGCCTAGCCTAATATTCAGCTTATGATTTTTTTTAAAACGAAGCACACATATTTAATAACTAATGTTATACTTTAATCGGTGTGCTACTCTGACTGTGAAAATTGGAAAAAACTTAAACATTTACTAGGTTTTTGACAATATCAGTATATTAAATATTATCGTATCTCTGCTCTACATGATCGAATTTTTACGGATTTTTTATATCCATTTGAAAAAAAATTTCATATTTGATTGATTTTAATAGATTCATCAATTTTAATAGATTTGGTTCGTTCTATGGGAAAAATAACTACCTAATCAAAAATTAATTTTATATTATTTTTTTAATAAAATCCCAAAAATCAATAAAATTAAAATTCCGGTAATAAAAAAAGTCTCCAAACGTAACACGAGTTTCACACAAAACAGAAATTGTAAAAATTCTACTCATTAGTTAAGTTTTGTGCACTTTCACCGACGAAATTCATATTGCCTATATACGAATATGAAGCAAATATTTGTGACATAAACCATACTGATCTTGCTCATGCTATTGAAAAGTTGGGAAACAGCTACATATATACAATCCAATATATTAATTAATTACATAAACCATAATTTTAGCTACGTGTATTACGCTTTTTATTTCAAAGTCTAGCATTTTATAAAATTTCCACGGTTATTCATAGCTCAGCTTTCGTTTTCGAATTGCCTCATTATAATATAATTTACAATTACTAGAAGTCCCTAGTGCGAATCGCACTAATTTCAAATATTTTTGAAAGCAGTAAAACAAAATTAACATGTTGAGCTTCATGACTATAAAAAATATTAAAAAATAGTTACTTTGAGTTCCATCGTGTAACCATCTAAAACAAATCTGATGAACAAATCTGAAAGGCTTCGTACAATTCATACTCATATGATATTCGTTACTATCTGTATAATTCTAGATTTAGAGAAACTAAATATATGTATATGTAAAAGAGCTACATATGGACCTAAAATTTTAGCCTTTTTATGCCCTGCACTTCGTCAAGCGTATATTAACTTTGGTATGGAGTTTGTAACTACTTGAAGAAGTCCTCTCTGGTATGAACATATACATATATATATTCTTGTTCAGCGTAAAATTCTGCGTCGATTTAGACATGTCCGTCCGTCTGTCCAATCGCACGATAACTCAAAAACGAATAATGCAATCGACAAGAATTCGGGCAACGGGTTCGGGTATCTACCATATAACTCAAAGAGTTTATTTTAAATATTTCAAAAACTAATAAAGGTATATAAAATTTTGTATGCTTGTGTACATTTTACACATGCCTTAAAAATTTTAATGGGATAGCTGCACCGATTCGGGTGGCTGCCATACAACTCCAACAGCAAATTTTTTATATTCGGCAAAATAATAAAGTCAGATTCAAGAAACTTGGCAGTCGTGTGTGCAATTGTAGATCAGATATATTTTTGAAGTTTTGGTTGACTTGCTTGACAGGTTCGAGTAGCTCCCATACAAGTTCAAAAGCTTATTCTTAATATTTGGAAAAATAATAAAATCTGATTCATGAAACTTGGCAGTTGTGTGTCCGATTATAGATCAGATATATTTGTGAAGTTTTGATGGAGTTGCGTGACAGGTTTAGGTACTTGTCATACAACTCAGACATATCCGTGAAGTTTCTATAGAATGATTTCACAGATTCAAGTAATTGCTATACAGTAACGAAAGGTGCAGGGTATAATTCAATCAGTTTATACCGACTGAAAGGTTTTTAATTGTTTTTTGTTAAATTTAGTCTAGTTAACGTTTTAGCACTTTTCTCAATTTTTGAAAAAAAGTTCTTTTTAGTTTCCGTTCGTCCTTGCATCCGTTCATTCGTGCACATGTTTACAAAACTTCTACACCCTACTCTTGTTTAACAATTTATTGCAAGGAAACCATAAACATTTTTCAAATTTTGCAAATGCAGAAAGGCAGTGGCTTGCTTCTCCTATCGCGGCATACTATAGTCAAACTTTAAAAAAACAAAATTCCCGTTGAAATTCATCGCTATCTAAAATCCTTTTTTTCCAAATTTTTTATGTCATTTTTCTTCTAGACCCCAGGTTAAAGGAGCCTGAAATTTTAGCAACTTTTAGTTCTTCTTAAGTTATAACCTCTTGAAAATTTGTAAAATTTGAATTTTTGACGCCTTATATTTCCGAAATCGGTAGCTTTTTCAAATTTCTAAAAGGCAAAAAGCTAACGGTAATTATATTAATTTTTGCTTTATTTCAAAGACTTCATAAATCATTCATCCTAAATATATACAATCCTAGAAATAGTTTCGTATATAAATGAACATCATTTTAATAGTGTGGTAGGTATACGTAGACTGTTTTTAAAAGCAGCATTTACACTTGTTTAAGAAAAAAGTACTACAATCAAACCATTGGTTTGACCCAACTTTATTTTATGAAATATTGAAATTTCTTTGTTGTATTTTTTCGAATTTTTAAGGTTCATTGTAAACAATAATTAATGTCATAAAATTTTATTGACGTACAAAAAGTTGATCAACAACAAAATGTTCTTAAAATAAAAAATATTTTACTTTTTTTTTTAATTACAAATTCTCAGATAATAAAATCGTGGAAAATCAAAATCTGAAGTTGTATACGATTTAATAAAAATCATTTTGTATGTAAATATTTAATTTAGTGCGAAATATATAAAAAACATAAAAAGCCAAATTTCAACTGATTTGAACTAAAAATTAATTCTATTGCATAAGAGTTCATCAAATTTGCCTTGCTACAACTTATATGCAGTATTATCAATATTGTAAACATTACAATTTAATTTAACATAGAAAAATTTTAATATAAGAGAATAAAATTTATGCAATAAATATGGGACAATTTTTCTGCCGTTTGAAATAATTTTCAAATATAAAATAATAAAAAGAGATTCGACACAAGACGATTCGTAATAAAATTTAATATTAAAACCACTAGATGAGAGATGTTTAAGAATTGAGGGTACACTAAATTTGCCTTACCGTTTGTAACGCTAAGATATAGACTCAAGTGTATTTTTTTTTATCAGTGTCTAATTCTGAGTTGATTTAGCTCTGTATTCCCGTACGTCCGTCCGTCCCAACGATAACTCAAAAACTAATTGAGCGAAGTTCACCAAATTTTCACAAATGACTTATTGTAGTAAATGCCAGAATCCTATTTAAATTGGACACGATCAGGGTACCGGTTCGGGTAGCTGCCATACAACTTCAATAGTAGTTTGGCACACACAATATTTTGAAAAACATAGTACTGAAATTTTGCATAAACTAATATGGTAATACGGCAACTTAAAGTCATAGTCTGTCTCATAGTCAGCTATGGCATATTTATTCGTACATAGGATAACAAATTCGTGCGGGTATCACGGAGTTGACAAGATCAACTCTATTTTTTCTCGTTAAAGTTAAGGTTGATAGCAAAAATTCAAAATTAAATTTAATTGAATTTTTTATATATTCTTACCTATTAAAAATTTTCAAGTTCGTAAAGGAAAAACGATACTGATTAAACTAAATATAATCGCAACGGGAAAATTCTAACATCTTAATTATTTTTCTATCTTTCAAAATATTATTTTTTTAAAAACAAAGGTAAATAAGTTTATTGCTTTCGCTGAACAATTTCAATTGAAAAGTAAAAAAAAAAGAATAAAAAACAAAACATAATTTTCGATGTTTTATACGATATAAATTTGATTTTATATACATACATGAGTTTTAAACTCAAGAAAAGTTCAATAAAAAATTTTAGTTTTTTTCATTTTTCTTTTATTTTTATACGCTACACTTCGTGAAGGGAATATTCTTTTTGGGATGGAGTTTGTAACCCCTTGAAGGAGTCGTCTTCAGTATAGACATGTATATATGTATATATTCTTGCTCAGCGTAAAATTCTGCGTTGATTTAGTTCAATTTCAGGTCAGATATATTTCTAAAGTTTTAGTGGAATTGCCTTGACAGGTTCGTTTAGGTGCCCTACAACTCCGAAAGTTCATTTTAAATAAAGTTAGGCAGCTTTGTGTCCAATTATACGGTAGACATAATGTCCGTGACGTTTCTATTGAGTGGTTATTTCTAAATATTTCAAAAACTAATTTTGAAACGATTTTACTTGTTATACCCTGCACTTCGTAAAGGGTATATTAACTTTGGTATGGAGTTTGTAACTACTTGAAGGAGTCATCTGCGGTATGGACATATATATATATTCTTGCTCAGCGTAAAATTCTGCGTCGATTTAGACATGTCCGTCCGTCCGTCCGTCCGTCCGATCGCACGATAACTCAAAAACGAATAATGCAATCGACACCAAACTTTCGCAAGTTTTTTCTTTTGTGCCAAGGACGAGCCCTATTGTTATTGGACTAATTCGAACAACGGGTTCGGGTAGCTGCCATACAACTCAAAGAGTTTATTTTAAATATTTCAAAAACTAATAAAGCTATAAATATAAAATTTTGTATACATGTGTCCAATTATATTCTACACATGCTCTAAAAATTATAATGGGATAGCTGCACCGGTTCGGGTGGCTGCCATACAACTCCAACAGCAAATTTTTTATATTCGGCAAAATAATAAAGTCACATTCATGAAACTTGGCAGTCATGTGTCCAGTTATAGGTCAAATATACTTCTGAAGTTTTAGAGGAATTGCTTTACAGGTTCGGGTACCTGCCATACAACTCCAGAAGCTAATTTTAAATATTTGGAAAAATAATAAAGTCAGATTCATGAAACTTGGCAGTTGGATGTCCGATTATAGATCAGATATATTTGTGAAGTTTTAGAGGAATTGCTTGACAGGTTCGGGTACCTGCCATACAACTCCAAAAGCTTATTTTAAATATTTGGAAAAATAATAAAGTCAGATTCATGAAACTTGGCAGTTGTATGTCGAGTTATAGGTCAGATATATTTCTGAAGTTTTGGTGGAATTGCTTTACAGGTTTGAGTAGGTCCCATACAAGTCTAAAAGCTTATTCTAAATTTTTGGAAAAATAATAAAGTCAGACTCATGAAAGTTGGCAGTTGTGTGTCCGATTATATATCAGACATATAGGCAGTCGGATGTCCAATTATAGGTCAGACATATCCGTGAAGTTTCTATAGAATGACTTCACAGGTTCGAGTAATTGCTACACAATAACGAAAGGTGCAGGGTATAATTCAATCGGTTTATACCGACTGAAACGTTTTTACTTGTTTTTTAATTACTTTATTGATTGGCGTAAACGCATTTTGGACACATACAGTCAAATGGATAGACGAATCAAATACATAAATATATATAAGTATCAAATTTCATTTAAAAATTCCTGAAGCAAATCGTTTAATAAAAGTACAGTCTTAAATGTTAGAACTTTTTTGTATGACATGTTAAGGTGAAAAAGAACCTAAAAACATTTTGATTGAATAGGAATAAATGAAAAAATGTTTTAAGTATAACATTAAAAAGTTAAAAGTTAATTTTGACTGTTTATTGCGTTTATAAAATTTTAGTGTCAAATTTGTTTACAGTTATAAAATTAATATTTAATATAGCATTTCATAAACATAACTAGGCTGAAATTCATTTAGAAATATATGATAACCTATAAATGGCTAAAAAATTAACTGAATTTTTTTTATTATAAATTTTCTTTTAAAACTTTTATATTGAGTTGTTACTTAGATCGCACGCTTTTAAACTCAGTTATAAAAAAAATTATGTAAAAATTAAAAGTTTTGTAAAGCATTTCTATTTAAAGTTTTCCTTGCTTAACATTTTTTGCTTGAAAAAGCATTAAGTCTTTGTATCGTAAAATAAAATTGTATAACATAATGGAGTATTTTTGATGTAACTGCAAGAAATAGTTTTACCTCTAGTCAAATTTCAGTTACTGTTTTATTACATAAGTTGTTGAAAGAAAAATTTTTAGAAAATTTATATGTAGATGTTTTAAAAGAGGAAATATAAAAAAAACAAAAATGGTTTTATTATAAACAATTTCATAGAAAATTATTTTTGTTTTATATTAGTTTTATACTAAAACAAAAATAATTTTACTAAAAAACAATTTTATTTTCAAAAATTTAATTTTATTTTAAATTTGACTTTTTTTCTCTAACAGTCTCACAACATGAATTGGAAAATTTTTATATTTTCAGCAGCCAATTTGACACTAATGAAATGCTGATATTTAAGTTTTAAATTATTCTCTAGATACGAGTATAGATAAATTTCAAAATAATCATTTTGAAAATTTTCAATTTTTATTTTACCTTTAATTTGAGAGTTGAGAATTCCACTCTAAAATTCATTTTCCTGCTCTATGTCGGACATAATTTCCTGATTTGATTCTTTTGTTGAAGATTTTCTTATTTTTAGCTCAATTTAACTAAGTTATGTATAATATATTCAAAGTATAATACTCTGAAGTTTTATTATATTTAATACACAAGAAAATAAAAAAAAGTAAAATAAAATTAAAGAAATTCCTCTTCAACCCTTTAATCTATTTTACTCAATAAAATTATATTTGAATCTAAATTTATTTAGTGTGACGTGTATGTAGATACTATATGCAAAAATATAATTCACAGACGTATATTTGATATTAGCTAGATGTGTACATGTACAAATATATATTACCCAAAGGCAAATATCCTGTAAAATTCTGACGATACTTCAAATATTCCCCTAATTTTGTACTATATTTACAGACCGTATTGTGTAAACAATAGGTAGGTTATGTGATGGCAACAAATTTGCATATCGAGTTTTCGGTGGGAATGCTCTTCTCCATAGTAGGGAAGTGTAAATAAACTATTTTTAGCAACCGGTCGGTCTGTCGGTCTTTGTGTGCACGCGTGTATCCCAAGTTCGGCCGAACTGATTTTAATGAAATTTTATATGTAAGTTTATTTCTACCATGGCACGGATTGATCAACTTTTGGTATAAATCAGGCCTCGGGAACTGCTCTTTTTAGCGGGCCTTTTTTACATTTTTGAACATTTTGAAGAAAATATTCAACCGATTTAGTTCAAATTTTATATATAAGCTCAGCTGGAAACTAAACTTCCTAACTTTTGGAAGAAATCAGGCATCTACAACTGGACGTTTACTACGGGCCAATATACATTTTTATGTATATAAAGAGAAATAATCAAGCGATTTTATTGAAATTTAATATTTAAATTCCTTGTATTGAAACAATGAACATATAAATTTTTTGGAAAGATCAGGGCTCGAAAACTGATCTGTGGGCCGATTTTACATTTTTCACCATATCTATGGAACGAATTGATGGAATTTCTTGAAATTTGATATTTGAGTTCTGGTTGTTACCAAAACTAACTGGCGAGCATTTCAGGGAATTCCGGTAACACAAAGCGAAACTCTACTAAGAGCCAAATTTACATTTTTCTAGGTATATTAACTATAAGCTTACTAATGTTCTAAAAATTGGAAAGAAGTATTTAACCAACATTTTTATAATATTCTGCAACACTTTCACTTAACTAGGCAAGACACAATGCGATCGGTTATGTGCTGACCTCATCAGATTTTTTTTCTTATTTTCGTATAATACATCCGTAACAGTTAAATATTCTATTCAACTTTTTTTTCTCAGAAAAGAAAAAAAATCCTTTCTTAACTTGGTCACGTACACTACATGTACGTATATTTTATTCCAAAAATATTTTTTTTCATGCGTCTGGAAAAAAATTTCCATGCTTCAAGAAAAATCTTATGCTTCAAGAAAAGTAGAAGCTTGGAATCTTATGCTTAAAAGGAATATGTTTTCTTTTTTCCCTCTGATGTGTTTTAAATAAAAAAAAAAAAATTAGCAAAAAAATTAATATCATATGCAAATTGAAGCTTTATACCATACTTTCAAATGATGACGGTATGATATAAACCTAAAAAAGAGAATCAGAAAATAATGAAGAGTTAAAATCAATAACTTAACTGCATAGCTTTACTTAACAGCAGTTAAACCCACTCAAAATTATATTAAGCATTTTTACTATTATATTTATATGTATTCTGGCATATGAATGCACATATCACTATGTTGTGTTTTTATACCCTGCACTTCGTGAAGGGTATATTAACTTTGGTATGGAGTTTGTAACTACTTGAAGGAGTCATCTGCGGTATGGACATATATATATATTCTTGCTCAGCGTAAAATTCTGAGTCGATTTAGACATGTCCGTCTGTCCGTCCGTCCGTCCGTCCGTCCGTCCGTCCGTCCGATCGCACGATAACTCAAAAACGAATAATGCAATCGACACCAAACTTTCACAAGTTTTTTCTTTTGTGCCAAGGACGAGCCCTATTGTTATTGGACTAATTCGGACAACGGGTTCGGGTAGCTGCCATACAACTCAAAGAGTTTATTTTAAATATTTCAAAAACTAATAAAGGTATAAATATAAAATTTTGTATACATGTGTCCAATTATATTCTACACATGCTCTAAAAATTTTAATGGGATAGCTGCACCGGTTCGGGTGGCTGCCATACAACTCCAACAGCAAATTTTTTATATTCGGCAAAATAATAAAGTCAGATTCATGAAACTTGAGAGTCATGTGTCCAATTATAGGTCAAATATATTTCCGAAGTTTTAGAGGAATCGCTTGACAGGTTCGGGTACCTGCCATACAACTCCAGAAGCTAATTTTAAATATTTGGAAAAATAATAAAGTCAGATTCATGAAACTTGGCAGTTGTATGTTGAGTAATAGGTCACATATATTTCTGAAGTTTTGGTGGAATTGCTGAACAGGTTCGAGTAGATCCCATACAAGTCTAAAAGCTTATTCTTAATATTTGGAAAAATAATAAAGTCAGATTCATGAAACTTGGCAGTTGTGTGTCCGATTATAGATCAGATATATTTGTAAAGTTTTGGTGGAATTGCTTGGCAGGTTCAGGTACTTACCATACAACTCCAAAAGCTAATTTTAAATATTTGGAAAAATTATAAGGTCAGATTCATGAAACTTGGCAGTCGGATGTCCAATTATAGGTCAGACATGTCCGTGAAGTTTCTATAGAATGATTTTAGAGGTTCAAGTAATTGCTACAAAATAACGAAAGGTGCAGGGTATAATTCAATCGGTTTATACCGACTGAAACGTTTTTACTTGTTATACATTCATATTATAATATAATCGTGTTTCCATACACAATCTAAATAAAAGATTGCAGTTCTACCAATTCATTTCAAAACTGTTTTGGTTCATACGAACAAGATTATATGATTTTAAATAAATTTTATCATGGGAAACTAAATTTTAATAAAATAATTAATCAAAATAATAAATGAAATGGCTTTAAGAGTAATTCATTTTTGGAGTATTGGAAAAGTAATGATCTGATCTTGATGCCTATTTTCTTACGTTTTATAGCTATACCGAAATCTTGTCCCGTGAAATGTCAATAGTACATATATGTGGCCATATAAAATTGCCACAATCTCCCTGTACAAGATCGGAAAATTATAATTTTTTAATTCTCAGTATTCATACCTGCACATATACAGAGTATTAAATACAATTTTGTGAAAATCTGATTAATTTTAATAAATAAATATTAAAAGTATTAATATGACTGGTTTTTAACTGGGTTGAAAATGACTGCTAACTTTCAAATTCAAAAATTATTTTGGAACTTTAAAAAGTTCCTATTCGCAATCGGAAAATTCAACTCAGATATAATGCATTTCCTGACATTGATGTTACATTTTCAACCTCATTCTGCACTATATATGTATTTATTCTAAAATATATGTACATATATACGAGTAATACAATAACATAACTTTAAATGATGTTTATTGAAATACTATGTGACATAAATAAATATGTGTATATGTATTTAATGTAATATATTTCTTATAGTACATATGAAAGTGTAGTTTGAGGTTAAATAAAGATCATATATATTCGCACAAATAAGCGTGTATGTTTTTATGTTTATGTATTTGCATAGGTAAAGGTACGTTAAGGGTAAACAGAAAAGACGACGTTTTATATATCTTGATTTTTTATTAATGTATATAGTCTTTCAATTTTCAATTTTTTATTATCCTGATTAAAATTAAATTTGATTATCTCTATGAGAAATCTTATGAGAAAATTCGGGATAAAGATTTATTGTCTATATATCTTTTTATTATAAAAAAAATCTGATGTGGTCAGCACATAGCCGACCGCATTGTGTATTGTCTAGTTAAATGAAAGTGTTACAGAATATTATAAAAATGTCTGTTAAATACTTCTTTCCAATTTTTAGGACATTAATATGAGGAATTCATATATTAAATTTCAATGAAATCGGTTGATTATTTCTCTTTATATACACAAAAGTGTATGTTTGGCCCGTAGTAAACGTGTAGTTACCGATGCCTGATCTTTCCAAAAAATTTACATGTTCATTGTTTTAATACGGGGAATTCATATATTAAATTTCAATGAAATCGGTTGATTATTTCTCTTTATATACACAAAAATGTATATTTGGCCCGTAGTAAACGCCTAGTTGCCGATGCCTGATTTCTTCCAAAACATACGAATTTTTGCGGACGGTCGAGCTAAGCTTATATATAAAATTTCAAGTAAATCGGTTGAATATTTTCTTCCAAATGTTCAAAAATGTAAAACAGGCCCGCTAAAAAGTGCGAGGCCTGATATATACCAAAAGTTGATCGATCCGTTCCATGGTGGAAACAAACTTACATATAAAATTTCATCAAAATCGGTTCAGCCGAACTTGAGATACACGCGTGCACACACAGACCGACAGACCGACAGACGGACAGACCGACAGGTTGCTAAAAATAGTTTATTTACACTTCCCTACTATGGAGAAGTACGTTCCCACCGAAAACTCGATATGCAAAATTTGTTGCCATCACATAACCTACCTATTGTTTACACAATACGGTCGGTAAAAATGCGCAATTTTTCTCTTTATCGAAATTTGTTCTTATTAGAAGGAACAAATTATTTTTAAATAATTACACTGCCTACGAGTATTCGAAGTTTTAGTGTCTACAGTTTGTGCATAAATACAAAGCATGTTAGAAAAGATAATAATAATTGTTTCAAGTCAGTTTTAGTTGGTATATTATGAAATGAATGCAAAATATTTCCTTACTAAATCATTTTGAAATCATTAATGAACCCAACATTTTGTTACCTTGTATCTCCGCTGATATACTATAAAAGTATTAGTGTTAACATTTATATAACTGCAATGGAACAGTTTTGGTGCATAACGTAACCAAAACATTTACCAATTCATGTTTTAGTTACATATATACAACTACTATCAAAAAACTTAACCAAGATTATTATATTAAATGATTTGTTTCCTTTTCAATTATATGCTTTAATTTATTATTTAATTTATTATATGCACATATTTATTATTATATATATATAGCTACTTCTCAGGTGGTAAAAAGTACGGGTACTTCTAGAAGCGCTAGAGACATGGGACAAAAGGCATTAGGTACAGTTTTGCCTCTAGGGTACCAGAAAAATCTGACATTGGAACTTTTTAGCCCCGAAATAGCTCTATTTTAAGATTTTCTGAAAAAATTTTTGTATAACAAAAGCACGTTTTTCTTTTATACTTTTTATAATTAGAAACACAAACCAAGAAATAAATGATACGTTTTACGTTATTTTTATTATTAGAAACACAAACCGAGAAATAAATAATATTTGAAAATATAATGATCTCACATATTTTTGTTGCGGATAAACGAATTAATCTTAACGTAAATAAATGTCAGCTTTTATCAGACATCAGATGTTTTGTGACATCTGAATATTAATATTTCATTTGTTATTGTTTTGAACATTACGTTTCGTCAGCAAGCTTTAAAAAAATATATGTACATACAGAATATATGTATGTACGTATGTAGTTAGAATTTTATTTTTATTGTTCCAAACGGAAAACTGTAAAATGCTAAATTTTAAAACATTTATATATACATACATATATTTGAATAAAATTATTATTTTGTTTTTGCCTAAACCTTTTCTTTATTTAAAAAAATTACATTCATATGTACATATATGTATATATTTGAATACAATTATTATTTTATTTTAACCTAAACCTTTTCTTTATTTGAGAAATTTATTTCTATATGTTCACCCGCAGTTTTAAAAAAACTAGGTATACATTCATAATAACGTGTGTTTGTGTTAATAATTTTATTTCTAATTTTTCCAACAGCAAAATTTCAAAATTTTCGATTCTAATACATTCATATGTACATACGTTCATATGTTGGAACGAAAAATTTTAAAATCTTCAATTCTAATCTATTCATATATACATACATACACACATGTATTCATATATACATACATACATATATTTTTACATACATAAATTATTATTTTGTTTTTGTTTCTTTTTTAATTTTCGATTCTAATACATTCATATGTACATACGTTCATATGTTGGAACGAAAAATTTCAAAATCTTCAATTCTAATCCATTCATATATACATACACACATATATTCATACATACATACATACATACATATATATGAATAAAATTATTATTTTGTTTTTGACTAAACCTTTTCTTTATTTGAAAAATTAATTTTTGTATGTTTACTCCCATGATTTAATAATTATGCGTTTAAAATTTATTTCTATATATTCTACAGTTTTGAATATTATTAAATTCATATAGAAAGCTTAAAAAAAATTACTCAGGAAACTTTAAAAAAAATATACATACATACATATTTATGTACTTAAAATTTTTGCGAATTTTTCCAAACTATTATAAGAATATTTTTTTGGAAATTTTCTTTAAACTTTTATATAACATTTTTCTGTTATATATTAAAAAAAAATAAAATACAAAATTTAAACAAAATAAAAAAAAAAATTTTTAAAATAATCCAAAAAAAGAAAAATACAACATCCAGGCAAGCATTGATCCAATTACCTTCTGGCTATGAGACTACCACGCTAACCACTAGGCTACGCAGTACCTTGAATTTCTCTTAATAATTCTATATTTTATTCATATTTCGTATAACTCTTCAAAAACCATCCTATTTTACATTATATATATATAGCTACTTCTCAGGTGGTAAAAAGTACGGGTACTTCTAGAAATGCTAGAGACATGGGACAAAAGGCATTAGGTACAGTTTTGCCTCTAGGGTACCAGAAAAATCTGACATTGGAACTTTTTAGCCCCGAAATAGCACTATTTTAAGATTTTCTGAAAAAATTTTTGTATAACAAAAGCACGTTTTTCTTTTATACTTTTTATAATTAGAAACACAAACCAAGAAATAAATGATACGTTTTACGTTATTTTTATTATTAGAAACACAAACCGAGAAATAAATAATATTTGAAAATATAATGATCTCACATATTTTTGTTGCGGATAAACGAATTAATCTTAACGTAAATAAATGTCAGCTTTTATCAGACATCAGATGTTTTGTGACATCTGAATATTAATATTTCATTTGTTATTGTTTTGAACATTACGTTTCGTCAGCAAGCTTTAAAAAAATATATGTACATACAGAATATATGTATGTACGTATGTAGTTAGAATTTTATTTTTATTGTTCCAAACGGAAAACTGTAAAATGCTAAATTTCAATACATTTATATATACATACATATATTTGAATAAAATTATTATTTTGTTTTTGCCTAAACCTTTTCTTTATTTAAAAAAATTACATTCATATGTACATATATATATTTGAATACAATTATTATTTTATTTTAACCTAAACCTTTTCTTTATTTGAGAAATTTATTTCTATATGTTCACCCGCAGTTTTAAAAAAACTAGGTATACATTCATAATAACGTGTGTTTGTGTTAATAATTTTATTTCTAATTTTTCCAACAGCAAAATTTCAAAATTTTCGATTCTAATACATTCATATGTACATACGTTCATATGTTGGAACGAAAAATTTTAAAATCTTCAATTCTAATCCATTCATATATACATACATACACACATGTATTCATATATACATACATACATATATTTTTACATGCATAAATTATTATTTTGTTTTTGACTAAACCTTTTCTTTATTTGAAAAATTAATTTTTGTAAGTTTACTCCCATGATATAATAATTATGCGTTTAAAATTTATTTCTATATATTCTACAGTTTTGAATAATATTAAATTCATATGGAAAGCTTAAAAAAATTACTCAGGAAGCTTTAAAAAAAATATACATACATACATATTTATGTACTTAAAATTTTTGCGAATTTTTCCAAACTATTATAAGAATATTTTTTTGGAAATTTTCTTTAAACTTTTATATAACATTTATCTGTTATATATTAAAAAAAAATAAAACACAAAATTTAAATAAAATAAAAAAAAAATTTTAAAATAATGCAAAAAAATAAAAATACGACGACATCCAGGCAAGCATTGATCCAATAACCTTCTGGCTATGAGACTACCACGCTAACCACTAGGCTACGCAGTACCTTTAATTTGCCTTAATAATTCTATATTTTATTCATATTTCGTATAACTCTTCAAAAACCATCCTATTTTACATTATATATATATAGCTACTTCTCAGGTGGTAAAAAGTACGGGTACTTCTAGAAGGGCTAGAGACATGGGACAAAAGGCATTAGATAGAGTTTTGCCTCCAGGGTCCCAGAAAAGCAAGAATTAACGTAAATAAATGTCAGCTTTTATCAGACATCAGATGTTTTGTGACATCTGAATATTAATATTTCATTTGTTATTGTTTTGAACATTACGTTTCGTCAGCAAGCTTTAAAAAAATATATGTACATACAGAATATATGTATGTACGTATGTAGTTAGAATTATATTTTTATTGTTCCAAATGGAAAACTGTAAAATGCTAAATTTTAATACATTTATATATACATACATATATTTGAATAAAATTATTATTTTGTTTTTGCCTAAACCTTTTCTTTATTTAAAAAAATTACATTCATATGTACATATATATATTTGAATACAATTATTATTTTATTTTAACCTAAACCTTTTCTTTATTTGAGAAATTTATTTCTATATGTTCACCCGCAGTTTTAAAAAAACTAGGTATACATTCATAATAACGTGTGTTTGTGTTAATAATTTTATTTCTAATTTTTCCAACAGCAAAATTTCAAAATTTTCGATTCTAATACATTCATATGTACATACGTTCATACTTATGTTGGAACGAAAAATTTTAAAATCTTCAATTCTAATCCATTCATATATACATACATACACACATGTATTCATATATACATACATACATATATTTTTACATACATAAATTATTATTTTGTTTTTGTTTCTTTTTTAATTTTCGATTCTAATACATTCATATGTACATACGTTCATATGTTGGAACGAAAAATTTCAAAATCTTCAATTCTAATCCATTCATATATACATACACACATATATTCATACATACATACATACATACATATATATGAATAAAATTATTATTTTGTTTTTGACTAAACCTTTTCTTTATTTGAAAAATTAATTTTTGTATGTTTACTCCCATGATTTAATAATTATGCGTTTAAAATTTATTTCTATATATTCTACAGTTTTGAATATTATTAAATTCATATAGAAAGCTTAAAAAAAATTACTCAGGAAGCTTTAAAAAAAATATACATACATACATATTTATGTACTTAAAATTTTTGCGAATTTTTCCAAACTATTATAAGAATATTTTTTTGGAAATTTTCTTTAAACTTTTATATAACATTTATCTGTTATATATTAAAAAAAAATAAAATACAAAATTTAAACAAAATAAAAAAAAAAAAATTTTAAAATAATCCAAAAAAAGAAAAATACAACATCCAGGCAAGCATTGATCCAATAACCTGGGACTTTTTGCATAGAAATCGTATGCTATACGCATTACCCTATATACGTTAGTATTGGTGGTAACTCATCTCAAAACACGCGTTTTATTCGCATGTATTAAAACTGCAAATACACACATGCATGCATTTTAATAGCGAATTATTTTATGTGTATATAGTAATTTATCTCTTAAAGTGCTTATTGTAAAAAGTATTTTAAGATTTTATGCGATATAACTCAAATCGAGGTCCTAAAATAAATTACTCAAAGGTATTAGATCTCAAAGGAACTAATTACTTGCTTAATTATGTATTTTTTGGTAATTATTTTTCAGAACTTTTCTTATTTTAGGTTTTATCTTATTATTTATTAGAAAAAAGCATAACTATATGTATCTATATTACGGGTGTGTTTCTGAAGAAATAAAGTAAACTTAAAATATCTCAGCCACAGAATGGAACACAATTTCAAAACTACAGGCATAATACTTGCAAGGCTTGCAATGCAAGCACACACGACTAGTTTAATATAAGCTTATTCTTAATGAGAAATTTGACTTTGGCGATATCCAATGTTCTTTATATCAGGCCAAATATTTGACACACAGCAACCATTAATTTTTAACAAAGAAAAAGTACAGAGACAAGAATTCTGTATTTGACTATTTTCTCTCTAAATTTTGCAATTTTTTTAGTTTTACCGAACTTCTATATAAGCAAAAATGTAACAGTAACCATTTACACTTAAAAACGTACCATTATATCTATATACATTAATAAAAAAGTATTATATTGGTATAAAGTTTTGAAAATTTCTTCTCTTAGACTGCTAAGGCAAAAATATATGATAGCAGTTATATTTTATCAGATCATTTTCTATACTTAAACCTTAAGCTGTAAAAATACTAGCTTTAAACTTAAATTATTAAACACACATAAAGTATTTTACAAACTTTGTATTTGATTGACCACATTTTTAAATTTAAAATTCTAAAATTTTTTAAAAACGATTTTCTTTCATGATAAATTTCTTTTAGACCTGAAAATTGAATTAATAACTATCTTTCAAATACATATATATATATGTATGTATATTTTTTTACCCACAGTATTATGCAATAGGTAGGTTATATGATGGCAACAAATTTTGAATATCGAGCTTTCGGTGGGAACACAGTTCTCCATGGTAGGGCAGTATAAATAAACTATTTTTAGCAACCTGTCAGTCTGTGTGCACGCGTGTATCTCGAGTTCGGCTAAACCGATTTTAACGAAATTTTATATGTAAGTTTATTTCGACTATGGCATGGATTGATCAACTTTTGGTATATATCAGACCTCGGAACTACACTTTTTAGCGGAAATGTTTTACATTTTTGAGCATTTTGAAAAAAATATTCAACCGATTTACTTGAAATTTCATATATGAGCTTTGCTCCACCGTCCGCGAAAATTCCTAACTTTTGGAAGAAATCAGTTATCAGCAACTAGACGTTTACTACGGGCCAAATATACATTTTTGTGTATATAAAGAGAAATAATCAACCGATTTCATTGAAATTTAATTTATGAATTCCTCGTATTAAAACAATGAACATATAAATTTTTTTGAAAGAGCAGGGCTCGAAAACTGATTTGCGGGCCGATTTTACATTTTTCACCATATCTACGGAACTAATGCTACTTATTTTATATTTTTCTGGATACTGATAAATCACTAATATATGAAAATGAAAGAAATGTATGAGGACAAGATTATTTTGGGATGCAATTAATCGATATTTTTAATTATACGATAATTCCAGAACTGAAGATTTTTCTTCTAAATTTCTATATTCTGTTCAAAGATGATTAAAATACCAATTACACACATAGATGAAATTTGAAGTAGAAAATTATCAGTACATTTCGATCATATTAGGTTAAATTTATATTGATTGTTAGCATTATTTCGATTGAGAAATATTCCCGTCTTTCATTAAAGAAATAAAATTTTGCTTTCCAATTTTTAGTTGAATTTAAAATTGATTATAAATTTTGTAATGAAAGTAAAGCCTTTATTATTTACTGTATAGATAATAAAATATGCCTATTTACATTAAATGAATCTCTCCCCTCCCGTTTTAATTTGTGTTAATTAACATATCTTATAATAGTTATTTGACAAAAAATTGTGATAAACATCAATGTAACATGATATGCAATGGTCAATGTAAGGCGCCTCATAATTTGAAGTGTGCTGGAATTAGTTAAAATACTTACAAGAATGTAATAGCCAAAAAAGTAAGCTAGACATGGAAAAATATCCCTTGCAGGCCAATATTACTATTGTCGATGATAAAGATTTGATATATCAAAACTTTGGGTTCTATTGTGCTTGAGACACATGAATCCCAAAATTATATTTCATCATATGTTAAAATTCTTAAAGAGAAGAATAAAAGACTAAAAGATCAAACATATTTAACTGATAAAAAGTTTTTTCCAATAAATTAAACAATTTAGAAGTTTTGGTAAACTCATACGGTTTCGAAATCCATGTTGTTTCTCTTACGAAAATTTGGTTGACACAAAATGAGAATCGATTCTATAATATGCCTGGATTTAAGAAATATTTCTCGAATTTGGCAGTTCCCTACGGGGGTAGTGCGATTTATGTTAACCAAAAAATTAATAGTTCTCTCGTTGAAAATATAGAGTTCAACTCCTCAACTTTTCTTACAGTTAATTAAGGGTTTAGGAATTAACGCTATGTGTGTATACCGACATCATAGAACTAGGGTATCGAATTTCATCACTAAGTTTGATGAAATCACTGAGAAGACGCGACGCTCTTTTATCTTAGGTGATTTTATATAAACTTGCTAAAAAGTGATTGTCGAGAGGGTGAGCATTATACCAATACTAGTATTGCTTAGTAATGGATATGCAATTTATAACAAATTGACTCCGAAATACGTTACGAGGATGGGTTCGAATACAATTATTGACCACCTTATATCTGATATTGTCCAACCCATGTACAATTTTCATATTTTGGGTACGCCTCTTTCAGATCATCAATTATTTTTTGTAAGTGTAAGTATTAAACCTACTTTTGAGGGAGTGGAATTGTATAAGACCGTTTTAATGTATGATAACTTCGAAGACCAAGATATTTGGTATGCTCTTAATTTGGAAGGCAATTTCGACAATTTTGTAGAAAGGGTGATGCAGTTAATTGAAATTAACACAAAAACTATAAAAATAAAAGGAAATGGTAAAAAGCGTGATTGGATGACAGAGGAAATTTTAGAAAAAATAAAGATACGCGACTCATATTTTAAACATAAAAGGAAGTATATAAATGATCCGCATGTGGAAAACCTATACAGACAATCCAAAAAAGAAGTTAAGGAATTGATCATCAAATCAAAGAAAGAGTTTTACTCTACCAAACTTGCTAATAATTTAAATAATAATAAAGCGCTTTGGAATATTTATAAAACAATAATGTTCAATAAAAATGCAAATTGTAATTCTTCCAATGATATAAAAACTCTGGAGATTAATAATCATTACATTTTCGAAAGCACTGTTATAGTTGAAGGCATAAACGATTTCTTTATAAATGTTACAGAAAAAATTAATATATCTAATGATCCAATTGACGAGAACTACATGAACAATTTTACTTCAAATATTTTTTCTCATTTTCATTTAAGTCCTACTAATAATGATGAGGTAAAAAAAAGTTATAGAATCTTTGAACTCAGCTGCAGCTACTGGGTACGATAAAATTTCTACAAAATTTATCAAAAGATTTTCTGATCCACTTAGTACTATTTTAGTTAAATTTATCAATATATCTTTCGAAACATTAGTTTTTCCTTAATCATTAAAAAAGGCGTTAGTGACACCAATTTTTAAAGGTGGAAATAAAACTGTGTGCTCCAACTATCGGCCGATTTCTGTGTTACCTGCATTTTCAAAAATCTTTGAAACAATAATAGGAAATAGGCTTGTCAATTTCCTAAAAAATAACAACATACTCCATGAAGAGCAGTATGGTTTTGAAACTAATTCTAATACGACTGCTGCATGCTTGAGCTTGAACTATTGTATTTCAAAAAATTCAGATGACGGTAAAAACGTTGCATGTATTTTTATTGACCTACAGAAGGCGTTCGACTGTGTGGAACATGAAATACTATTAAGAAAGCTTCAATTGCTAAATTTCACAACCAATCAGGTGCAGTATTTCAAATCATATTTATCCAGTCGTCAACAAGCGGTTCGTGTAGGTAATATATGTGGTACTTTCAAAACCATAAAAAGGGGGTTCCACAGGGTTCTGCACTGGGTCCTGATTTATTTAAACTTTATATTAATGATATTGCAAAACTAGATATCAGGGGGTTAATGCAACTCTACACAGATGATGCCGTTTTAAAATATGCAGAAAATGATGAGCAACGATTAAAATTTTAAATTGAGGAAGACTTAAAATTAATAAACGAATAGATTAAAAAACATCATCTATCAATTAATATGAAAAAAACTAAGATTATGATCTTCGAAAATAGGAGCATCAATGACAATGTATTTTTTCTTAATAGTATTCCTGTGGAGGTGGTTAGAACTTTCAATTACCTTGGTCTAGTACTTGACGCTAGACAAAAGTGGACTAAGCATGTAGAATCTGTTATTAGGAAAATTGCTCCTTACACATTTATGAAGAGGCTTCGTAATTATCTTACTATTAAAATGCTACATTCAATTTTTTGCTTTTACATCTTGTCAAATATAATATTCCTTAACGCACCTTGGAATAGAGCTCCCCAATCGATTCTAGGCAGGCTAAATATTATTCATAAAAAATCTATTTAAGTAATAAGAGGTCTACACATAAGATATCCTACGGAGCAATTATATAATGAACAATATATGAGTTTTGAAAGTATTTACAAGAAGGAATTGTATATGATTACATTTAAGATTGTTAATAATCTCATCAAACATAATTTTATTGTAAAAAGAATGTTTAACATTCACAATTATAATACGATGAATAAGTCCAATTTTTATTTGAGTCTCTTCAGGACAAGCAATCAAAAAAATAATTGCCTTTACAACTGTTTGAAGTTATACACGTGAAGTTATGTCTAACGACTTAATGTCAGATATGAAAAATATTGATAGTATAGCAAAGTTTAAAAAGGAAATAACAAATTTTATATTGCGCAAAAATAGATAGTATTTAAATAGAAGGTATTTAGTTTTTTTCTTTTTTGTTTGCTTTTTTAATTTTTTTCATTCGGGTTTTAAATATTTTCAAATCAGTGCATTAAAATTTTATCAAATCGTAAAATTTATAATTTTATTAGCTTTTAAGATGTAAATGTGATATTATTTTTCACATTAAAATTTAGCTTTTAATTTACATAGAGTTTAAGTTAATTTCTATACTATTTCTAATTTAATTTTTACCGACCGTATTATGTACACAATAGGTAGGTTATGTGATGGCAACAAATTTTGCATATCGAGTTTCGGTGGGAATGCTTCTCCATAGTAGGGAAGTGTAAGTAAACTATTTTTAGCAACCTGTCGGTCCGTCGGTCTGTCGGTCTGTCGATCTGTCGGTCTGTCGGTCTGTGTGTACACGCGTGTATCTCAAGTTCGGCTGAACCGATTTTGGAAAAAATCAGGTGTCAGCAACTGGACGTTTACTACGGGATTACAGCAACTGGACGTTTACTACACAATACGGTCGGTAAAAAAATAAACTATTTTTAGCGACCTGTCGGTTTGATTGGCTGTGACGAATGTATCTCAAGTTCGGCTGAACCGATTTTGATGAAATTTTATATGTAACTTTACTTCGACTATGGCACGGATTGATCAACTTTTGGTATATATCAGGCCTTGAGAATTGGATCCTTTAGCGGGCCTATTTTATATTTTTGATCATTTTGAAGAAAATATTCAACAGATTTATTTTAAATTTTATACGTAAGCTTCATTTGACCAACCGCGAAACTTCCTAACTTTTGGAGGAAATCAGGTGTCAGCAACTGGACGTTTACTCCGGTCAAATATACCTTTTTTTGTATGTAAAGAGAAAAAATCAAGCTGTTTCATTAAAATTTAATATTTAAATTCGAGATGTTAAAACTATGAATCTATAGATTTTCTGGAAAGATCAGGGCTCGGAAACTAATTTGGGAGCCCATTTTACATTTCGTACCATATATACAGAACATATTTGATATTCGAGTTCTGATTGTCACCAGGAGTTACTTCTGAAATTTTCGTATAATTCGGACGGCACAAAATGAAACGCTACTAAGAACCAAATTCACATTTTTCTAGGTATGTCAAGTAAAAGCTGCTTTGTGCCTCTAAAATTGTAAAAATGTGTTTAAAACGCATTATCATAATCTTATAGAATAATTTTATTACTCTGGACAATATACATTGCGGTCACTTATGTGCTGACCACATCAGATTTTTTTTCTTTAAGATTTAATACGAATATTTCAAAAAAGCACTGCAATTTGTGTTGAGTGTGCAAAAAATATTATGTATGTACATATAAAATTAAAATCTTATTAAACAGAACAGAATTTAATTTACATGATACGTTAATTAGAATAAATATTCTGAATATTATATGCGCGTTCCAGTGCATAATTTAGAAACGCTGCTCTTATTTGTGTATAGCATAATATTCATATATAATTTAGTACTTATTTGTGTATAGCAAAATATTCATTTATAATTTAGTACTTAAGTACATAGCAAATGAACATATTCAGCTGCGTATTACTGCCTATTTTAATACAGAACTTCAATAAAGTGCGATTCAAGAGACCTTGTTTTCTTTTATTTTTATATCCATAATTATAATGAATTTCTAACATCAAAAGTAAATTCTGTTTTTTGCGTTTTGCCCAAAACCTATTTTTATGTGAATAAAGTTTTGTGTTCAGGTTTTCGATTCAGTGGTTCAATATGGCAGCTATTATTAGCGAACCTAGAAATAATTTGATCATATTTCGGGAACTTAAAATTTCCCATAAATGGAGTTATTATATACATTTTGCCCCCATACAAATTAAAAATTTATTTACGTAACCCATACAAATTATAATATATACGCAAATCAATCGCAACCAAGTTTAGTAATAGAGCCATTCAGAAAAATGTTACCTGAATGAGTATCACAGATTTGACACGGTCAACTCTATTTTTTTCGTTAGTTTTATTCTTGCATAAATGTTCTTATTAAATAATTGGGCATTAAAACATTAACTTTACAAACACTTAAAAATTAATTGAAACATTTCCAAAGTCTAATATGAATCTTAGGTAACTTGAAACTTAGGAAAAACATTCACTTCTACATGATAAAATGTTCACTTTTTGTATGATAAAAAAGTTAAATATTAAACGAATGTAAGAAATTGCATAATAAAAAAAATTATATTAAACGAAATAAAATAAGCAATTTTTACTGATCGAGTGTACAATGAGTGGGTTATGCAATAGCACCAGATCTTGGACGTCGATTTTTTAGCGTGAACGCACTTCTCTATGGTAGGAAAGCGTAAATAAATTACTTTTAGAGAGATATCCGTCTGTCAGTCTGTCGGTCTGTCAGTCTGTCGGTCTGTCGGTCTGTCAGTCTGTTGGTCTGTCGGTTTGTGTGTACAATCATGCATACCAAGTTCAGCTGAACCAATTTTGATGAAATTTTATATGTGAGTTTATATTAGTTATGGCACGGATTGATCAACTTTTGGGATATATCAGACCTCGGGAACTGGACATTATTGCGTATGTAAAGAGAAATAATCTACCAATTTATGTGAAATTTAATATTTAAATTCGGAGTGTTAAAACAATGAATCTATAAATTTTTTGAGTAGATCAGGGCAGGGAAACCAAATTGTGGCCGATTTTACATTTTTTAACATATCTACGGAGACTATGAACGAAATTTCTTGAAATTTAATATTTGAGTTCTGGTTTTTACTGAAACTAACTGGTGAACTTTTCAGCGAATCCGAGCGGAAGCGAAATTCTACTAAAAGCGAATTTACACTTTTCTCGGTGCGTTAACTAAAATCTTACTAGTGTCCTTAGAATTCTAAACTAAAATGCATTGCCATAATCTTCTGTAACACTTGCACTAAACTAGGTTTTACAAATTGCGTTCAGTCATGTGTTGACCACATTAGATTTTTTGTCATCTCATCGAAATGGATATTATGGAAATTTCTAGTAATCGAAATATCGAATACTTTATTTAAATTATTTACCTATTCTGACGGAAAATTAACATTGAAAGAATTTGTTGGTCTTAAGTTATTCAGTAAATTTGTTTAAGCGTGAACTAGATTATTTTCAATTATTTTCAATTATTCACAAAATTTTTAACGAAAATATGTTTCTAAATTAGGAAATAATTTCAAAAACTAAAGCATACAAAATGTAAATCAAATATTTTAATAAGGATTTTCAACTTTTCATTTTATCCTTGAAAATTGAAATCAACTTAAATTTAATCAATAAAATATTAAAATGAAATATTTGGAAATCGAATTTTTCGTTTTAATATGTAAACTACGTGTATTACATTAATTTTACTAGACCACAATAAAATTGATTTGTGTCACACTGTATTCAATAGAAATAACACAAAAATCTAAAATATTTCTATTTTCACAAAATGAAAGTATACATTTAAAATATTCTCAATCCTTTCAATTCTGATTTCTATGTTCATAGTACAAATGCATACATGTGTGAAGTATATGACTACAGAAATGCACATACATGTATGCATGAAGTTGTGCACATAAATAGATTGTGTAACCGCACACAATTTATGTGCTTATTATGTATTCTATATAGAAAAGCAATTTTTGAAATTTTTTACTAGAGCAAATATTTTTCCTGCAGTACGATTTTTACTTTGAAAATACATATATGAAAATCATGGAACAAACGCTTATAAAACTTTTATACATAATACATGAGTATCTAAGCTTTGCTACGTGGTGAAAATGTCGTCGTCTACAAAATTTTTTTATTATCAGTTTACCTTTACTTTATTATGTAATATTAAAACTACCTTGTACGTTAACAGTGTACAGGTTCAACTACTTTGGAGTAAAAACTCAAAACTTTCATGCACAAATGTTTGTTTTAGTAAATACATACATAAATACAATTCGTAT
Organism: Condylostylus longicornis; assembly: GCF_029603195.1. Lineage (NCBI taxonomy): Eukaryota > Metazoa > Arthropoda > Insecta > Diptera > Dolichopodidae > Condylostylus > Condylostylus longicornis. The sequence goes on from NW_026577985.1 coordinate 1,015,942, forward strand.
AAAAACTTTCTGTAGCATACGTTTGAAGTGCGGTGACCATTTCTGAATCAATTTTAGTTTTGGCCTTCGTAAAAATACTTTGCAAATACTTATTGTTATTTGAAGTTCTAATTTCTGTGATATAAGAAGTATTTCTAACTAAAATCTGTAAGTCTTAATCTTAACTAGCATGTATGAATAGTAAGTAGCTTAATAGATCACTTTGTTTTGTCTAACTATAAGTCTTAAAACATAAATAGTACTTAAAATTAAGTACTTCATCAATTTCCGTGACTTGATTATGCTTGTCTGAGCATGATGGAAACTAAATATAATAAGATGTAATAACATAATGTTTGACCATACGTCAAATTTTTCAGGCAGCTCTCAGAAATTATGTGAAATGTATTAAGACTTTTAAAATATATGTAAAATGTAATTGTATACATGTTTACAAAGCGTGATATACACATAGTCTCAAAACAAAGTTTCATTACAGTTTATATACAGCACTAATACAAATTTATATTACCTAAACAACACATTGCTAATCAAATAAAAAGTTTATTTTTATGTTTCGGATCACTAATTTATAAAAAAAAAATCTGATGCAGTTAGCACATAACCGACCGCAAAAAATTTTAAGATGCACGGTTTGGTTTCTCCTTGCTTTTTTCAGTGTTTACTAAACATTAATTAGAGCTCGTTCTTGACAAAAAAAATTGCTTGTGAAAGTTGGATGATGTCTTGCTTTATTCGTTTTTGAGTTATCGTATGATTGGACGGACGATAGTGCATGTTTAAATCAATGCAGAACTTTAGGCTGAGCAAGAATATATGTGTACAGGTTCATGCTGCAGACGACGACTTCAAATAATTAAAAACTCCATACCAAACCTAATATACCTTCACGAAGTGAGGAGTATATTCACTTTTGTATGCTTTTGTAACCATATTTGCATATGTGGTCTGCGTTTGTTACTGTAAACCTAGATTTACAGTAAATTATATAATCTTATGGTCAATGTAAAAAGTACATTTTGCAAGAGCCAATTGAGTATTACGATTAAAATTTTTTATTTTTCTCTTCGTTACGAAAATTTTTAGTAAAAATAAAGCAAAATAATAATAAAAAGAAAAATATGAAAATAAAATATTTTCTTCCCCTTGCTGTGGTGGCAATAACATAGATTTGTTGTGTGTACCAATTCTTGGTAGGTGATTTTTACTTTCTTAGTATCACATATTTTCTATTTGGCATTTCATGATATTGGGTCAAAGGTCATCATGTCCTTTTTTGCATACTGATGCGTTTTTTTATTACCAAATGAAATTTATTTTATTTTGATTGTATTCTGCATTCGTATGTACGTTTTTCTTGCCGTGTTTTATTAAAATGAGGTTAATAGGCTACTAAAAATACAAAAAGGAATCGTATTAAAAAAATTTAAATGCTTATCAAGGGATAAAATAAGTTGCAAGTTAAAAACATTATTTCAATTTTTTGGGGAATTTTTGTAAAGTTTCTGAAAATTCAGTATTTATTTATATTCAAGTGTATATTATGTGCCTGTATTTGTATAATTATATTTATTTTTATATTCTGAGTGAATTATTTCAAAATTATTTAAATAGCTTATTTTATTCTTTAGATTTTTTCACTCTTTTTAAAACCATTTTCAATTTTGGAAGCCATATATGCAAATCTGTATCTAAGTGTGTACAAATATGAAGTATTCAACAATATTTATGAAAAAATATGAGTGATAGTAATGAGAAATTTTTAATTTTTATTACAATGATAATTATTTGAATTCTATCTTATCCATTTATCGTTTAGCAGCGTCAAAAATTTAATTGATAATATAGTTTTTTAGCACTTTTCCAAAAAATTTTTGAAAAAAAGAGCTTGTTAATTTCACTCTGTGCGTCCGTTCACATGCGTATATGCTTTTCCTTTTCATACCCGCCTTAATACTTATTATAATGAAGACTATGCATATATACCAGATTTGTAACGAAGTATTTACAACCAAAAAGGACACATTTGCAGCCCCATAAGTTATATATATATTTTTGTTCAGAATAAAATTCAAAGCGATTTACCTCCGCCCGTTGTTACTTTGTACGTTTGTTGATGCACTCATTTGAGAACGCAAACTGTTACCGACTTGAAATTTGGCACAGATGCACACCTCCTGTACAAAGTTCGCTAAAGGTTAATCGTTGAATGCCGCATACGCCTAAAAAGGAGCTTTTGTCGCAAAAAAAATGTATTGCAAATAACGGATTTTGACACAAATTACTTAACCTTAAGCGTGGTTTTTTTGATTTAGTTATGTTTTTCCAAATTGATTTTTTTAAATGAACAAAATAATTTAGAAGCAACTTCATTATAAAAAAATCTGATGTGGTCAGCTCTAACCGACCGCAATATGTATTGTCTAGTTAAGTGAAAGTTTTACAGAATATTCTAAAAATGTCTGTTAAATACTTCTTTCAAATTTTTAGGACATTAGTAAGTTTATAGTTAACACACTTAGAAACAAATATTAAATTTCAAAAATTCCATCAATTCGTTCCATAGATACGGTGAAAAATGTGAAATCGGCCCGTAGATCAGTTTTCATGCCCTGATCTTTCCAAAAAACTTATATGTTCAATGTTTTAATACGAAGAATTTAAATATTAAATTTCAATGAAATCAGTTGATTATTTCTCTTTATGTACGTAAAAATGTATATTTGGCCCGTAGTAAACGCCCAGTTGCTGATGCCTGATTTTTTCCAAAAGTTAGGCGGTTTCGCGGACGGTCGCGCGAAGCTTGTATATGAAATTTCAAGTAAATCGGTTGAACATTTTTTTCAATCTGAACAAAAATGCAAAACAGGCCCGCTAAAAAATGGAGTTCCCGAGGCCTGATACATTCCAAATGTTGATCAATCCGTGCCATGGTCGAAATAAACTTACATGTAAAATTTAATCAAAATCGGTTCAGCTAGGTTGATACTAATAGTTTGAAATATTGCCTCAATTTTAATATTGAAGGTGGTATTTATCATAGAAGCCTCCCGCGAAAGCTTTGAAAAAAATGCATCAAATACTGTTCGTCCCGAAAAAATTCTAAAAATTCTTTTAAATCTTTAAGATATGAAACTAAATTTGAAATTAACTTATTTTTTTTTTTATATTTTCAAAATGCTATACGAGTTGAAATTAGAAATATGCAAGATGAAGTCTGTCTACATAAGTCATACGTGATAAATTCTATATGTTATAGCTATATAACTATGTTTTACAAGCAAGTATTTTTTTAAGGCTACCAAGAAAGCAAATAAATCAATACAACTTTAATATTCTGCTATCTTTTGACCGAGTGCAAAAGTTTTAAAATTTGATGAAGTTAACTTTTAAATAAGCGATTATTAAATTTTAACAAAAATCTTTTAAAATTTGCTTTTTTATTATTCTTAAACAAATTATCAAATAATTTAAAAATTTTTTGTATTATTTATATACCCTCGACATAGCTAATTTGAACTCCGCAGGCCACTGACATTTGAATGCCATTAAAAGAGAATCTTTTCACTAATTTTACCGATTTCCCGGTTCTATGTGAAGCAAGTATATTTTTTCTGTCAAACTGTCTTTGTGTATTGTTTTAGTCTAATAAAATTGACAAAATAATGTAAGGAGTATAGACAGTACAATGAAAGTTAAGAGGTAATGAGTTTGTAACCACTTGAAGAAGTCATCTGCGGTATAGACATGTATATATATTCTTGCTCAGCGTAAAATTCTGCGTTGATTTAGACATGTTGCTTCTTTTGTGTCAATCACAAACCCTATTGTAAATAGACTAAGTCGGACATCAAGTTCAGGCAGCTGCAATACAACTCAAATAGTTTATTTTGAATATTTGAAACTAGTAAAGGTATAAATATGCAATTTTGTATACATGTGTCCAATTACCTCTTACATATGCACTAAAAATTTTAATGGGAACGCTGCACCGGTTCCGGTAGCTGAAATAGAACTGAAAAACAACTATATTCGGAAAAATAACAAAGATTCATGAAACTTGGCAGTTGTGTGTCGAGTTATAGGTCAGATATATTTCTAAAGTTTTGGTGGAATTGCTGGACAGGTGCGGATAGCTCCCATAAAAGTACGAAAGCTAATTTAAAATTTTTGGAAAAACAATAAAGTCAGATTCATTAAACTTGGAAATCGTGTGTCCAATTTATAGGTCAGACATATCCGTGAAATGTCCATAGAATGATTTCACAGGTTCAAGTAATTGCTATACAACAATGAAAGGTGCAGGTTTTTCTTGTTTCGTTTTCTTTTTTGTGAACTTTTCAATAGCAATGAACAATTTTTTTGGTTTTGAATTGAATATTGATAAGATTCAATCGTTTATTTATTTATTATCGCTTTCAATACTCTATATATTGAAAAAGATAAAAAAAAATTATAAAAATTGAATTTTGGTAAAAAGATACACAAACAAAATTGACAATAAGTAAATAAGTATAGTTTTAGTGCAATGCTGTTACCATAGATGCTTGCTAAAATATATTGATCATGTACCTACTTAAGAACTCTTCAAGGAAGGTAAATTTTTCGACTTTTTATGTTTGTTTCACAAAATACGATACCATATTTAAAATATTCAAATGACTGCCTTTATTTAATGGATAATTTAAAAGTAGAAAAAAATTAACTTTTCCATTATTTTGTTTGAAGTAAGTTGTTGTTGAACCGTATAACGTGTCTTAACTTAATGGAAATTTCTTCATACAACTGCAGAACAGATGGATGACGTAATCAAAGGAACGAGTTAAAAGCAGAAAAATTAAAAAATTTTTTTCCTCGAACTGGACTCGAACCAGTGAGCTACATCTTTCTAGTCGGACGCTCTACCAACTAAGCTACAGAGGTATGAAGAAATTGCCGACGAAATGTTCTTGATATTGCTTTATATTGTAATTCACATGATTACTAAGTATTTGTTTACATTGAGTTGCTACATGCAACCTACTATTTCAAACACTCAAAACAAGAACATATATATAAATAGGTATTGTGCCTATTACACTAATTATATTATGAATTTAACTAATACAATTGTGAAATTAATAATTAATGTGCTTATTACACTAATAATCTTAACTTAATAGAAATTTCTTCATACAACTGCAGAAAAGACGGATGATGTACGGATGATGTGGTTTTTTTCATTAATACGTGGAAATTTTTCATGTAACTTAATTATAATACACATATAAATATTCAGTATATTATTATGTAAAATACACATATACATGTAAACATGTACTATTGAGTATATCATAATATATACATATAGTATGTGACATTTCGAAATACATTTGAATATAGTGATAATTTTATGCACACCAAACAAATTTTTATGAATTCAATAATTTTTGAATAAATATTTTTTTGAAGGTTAGCTCACTTTTATATTTAAAGTAAGTCGGATTATTTGCATTTTTTGATACTGGCAAAATGCATATGAGTATTGACTCATAATAAAATTATGAGTTAAATTATGCATATGAGTATTGACTCATATATATAAATATACTTATGTGACGGGTTGAATTTCAATATATTGTAAAATATATAAGAATTGTTGGTATTGTTATTCTTTTTAAGTCTTAAGTAGAACTTCAATAATTTTTTTTTTCAATTTTTTATACCCTGCACTTCGTGAAGGGTATATTAACTTTGGTATGGAGTTTGTAACTACTTGAAGGAGTCATCTGCGGTATGGACATATATATATATTCTTGCTCAGCGTAAAATTTTGCGTCGATTTAGACATGTCCATCTGTCCGTCCGTCCGTCTGATCGCACGATAACTCAAAAACGAAAAAACTTTCACAAGTTTTTTCTTTTGTGCCAAGGACGAGCCCTATTGTTATTGGACTAATTCGGACAACGGGTTCGGGTAGCTGCCATACAACTCAAAGAGTTTATTTTAAATATTTCAAAAACTAATAAAGCTATAAATTTAAAATTTTCTATACATGTGTCTAATTATATTCTACACATGCTCTAAAAATTATAATGGGATAGCTGCACCGGTTCGGGTGGCTGCCATACAACTCCAACTTTTTTATATTCGGAAAAATAATAAAGTCAGATTCATGAAACTTGGCAGTTGTGTGTCCGATTATAGATCAGATATATTTGTGAAGTTTTGATGGAATTGCTTGACAGGTTCAGGTACGTGCCATACAACTTCAAAAGCTAATTTTAAATATTTGGAAAAATTATAGTCAGATTCATGAAACTTGGCAGTCGGATGTCCAATTATAGGTCAGACATGTCCGTGAAGTTTCTATAGAATGATTTCACAGGTTCGAGTAATTGCTATACAATAACGGAAGGTGCAGGGTATAATTCAATCGGTTTATACCGAGTGAAACGTTTTTACTTGTTTTTATAATATTTTAGTATGGATTCCTTTTTACTATATGCGTCACTTTTAATAAAAAATCTACAAATAAAAAAGGAAAAAAAATCTTACATTCGCACGTGCATAATGGCAGCATGGTGAACAATATATGTATATTGCATTTATGCACAGAAATGATGAAAAGCTGAGTGATTTCCACTTGAAATTTATACATACTTATCTTTGTTTGATTAAGTTAACCAATAAAAAAGACAAGTGCTCAGAAGAGAGCAATCCTATGACTGCTATTCAATATAGTGGCAAGCAATTAAAATTGCGTTTCTTGTTTTGTACTTGTAAATATTTTGAGCAGAAACTTAAAATTTATACCAAACTTTAGGAAACTTTTAAATGCATTAAATGTATTTATAGTTTCTGAGATATAGCCAAATAACTTTTGAAGCTGTACGACAGCAACCAGAAGGAGCCAAGCAATTTCAACGACTTTTATCAAACACATTGGCCCTACTAATATATTCGTTTGTGTGAAATTTCAATACCACAGCTTTAATAGTTTCTGAAATATAGTCAAATAACTATTGAAGTCGTATGGCAGGTGCCAGAAGGAGCCAAATAATTTAACGATTTTTATGAGACAAATTGGCCCTATCAAAATATTCGTTTGTGTGAAATTTCCATACCACAGCTTTTATAGTTTCTGAGACATAGCCAAATAAATTTTGAAGTTGTATGGCAGCTACCCAGCTCAATTAGTTTTTGAGTTATCGTTGGCACGGACGGACGGACAGACAAAGCTAAATGAATTCAGAATTTGATGCTGATCAAAAACATACACTTGAGTCTATATCTAAGACCGTTATTTCTTAGCGTAACAAATAGTAAGGCAAATTAAAGTATATCCTTCGAACATACGTTCGTACGGGTGTAAAAAAGAAATAAGATATTATAGGGTTAAAGAATACTCGTATCTATAAAAATTTTTTGAAAATAAAAATGTCCATATATTTTTTTAGAGCTGATAACCGTTTCACATTCAAGTTTAAAGGCTCTGACGCTCTTGCAGTAGGTACATATTCAGTTTTTTTTTTCATTTTTTTCTGATATAAATATTGTTCTGAATAACTTAAGTTATAAATGGAGCATTATAGTCATATACTTACACTTTATACCTTCAATTTGCATTTTATAAAGTTCTTTCAATCACTTTGAAATATTTATTCGATAGACAATACGTATATTATGTTACCATAGATGTATCTTTTCCTTATAACACATATTATTTTACTTTAAGGTAAATATTCATAATAACATACATTTCAAGTATATTATTAATATGCACAAATATGTGTAAATACATATGTATATACATAATGTTAAAAACATACACCCTTTTTATACGGAGATATAAAAATCAAGAATAGGCTATTTTGTACGCGATGTTTACCGATGTTTTGAATAACAATAAAAAACATTTAGGTTTGGGTGGCTTGAATATGAATTTTTATATATTACTTGTTTTATGTTTGTTTGATGTTTCCTTCTTATACCCTGCACCTACGTCAAGGGAGTATTCGCTTCGGTATGGAGTAACCACTTGCATTAGTTGTATCCGGTATGGACATGTTTATTATATATTCTTGCTCAGCGTCAAATTTTGCGTTGATTTAGCTATGTTCGTCGGTCCTAAACTCCTAAACGAATAGTGCAATCGACATTAAGCTTTCACAAGATGTTTCTTTTCTGTAAGGACGACTGCTATTGTAATTGGCCCTATTTGAAAAATGCGTTCGGGTAGCAGGCATACAACTTAAAGAGGTTTCTTGAAATATTTCAAAAACTAATAAAGATATTAATATTAAATTTTGCAAAGGCGTGTCCAAACACTTTTACATATGTTCTAAAAATTTTAATGGAATGACTTGACAGGTTCGCCTAGTTCCAATTATAGGTCACGGATTTCCTTGAAGTTTTGATGGAATGGCTTGACAGGTTTGAGTAGCTGCTATGGAACTCCAAAAGCTGATTTAAAATATACGAAAAAATAATAAAGTTAAGTTCATGAAAGTTGGTAGTTCTGTGTCGAATCATAGATCGGACATATAGCTGCAATTTTTATAGAGTGGATTGACACGTTTGAGTACTTGGTATACAACAATTAAAACTAGTAATTTCAAAAACAATTTTTAAACTCAAATTGCCAATGTGCAGTGCATAATTCGGTCGATTTATACCGACTAAAACCTTTTTACTTGTTTGTTTTCTGTACGAACCGTGGTGTCTGCAAAATTATATCGTATATACATGTTTGCATTTAATCTTTTTATAAAAATGAGGATAGACTTACTTTCATTACTGATTGGTAGCTTTAAAGACAAATTCAAAAAGAAAAACACAACAAAACAAAGTAAAATTATCCGCGAGGTAATATTGTACGCACTCTTAAGGAAAATATAACTCTTATCACCTGCGGCAGCATAGAATAATCATAAAACAAAAAGAAAATAGAAATCAAAATCTTCAAATTTATAAGCAAATAAAACATTCGTACCTATAAGGGAGTTAGAATCATTTGAAAATGTAAAGTTATGGCGCGAAGTGTGATACATACAGATTTTAAAAAATTTAAGATATTCTCGAAACGAATTTCTATTATGAAAATACTTTCAAGGAAAAATAAAAAGTAATTAGAAATTAGCTCAATATACAAACAACTTATAGGCTCAACTTTTAAAGAGTGAATGAATTGTACATGTACGTGGAATGTATAGGACGTCATACAAAAGTATGCATTTTATTACAAAGTAGGAGACGCTATACACAAAAAAACTCCAATTTGGATTGTAGTACAATTTGTTCTCTCAACTGCAAATTTCTGAATAGTTGAATAATATCAAAATAACAAAATAATCATAAACGTATGTATTTGTATTTTTTTTATATAAATAAATTTACATAAATATTATATTGCTGCTAGCAAATGTTTTCATTTCTTTCGTTTGAATATTGTTTGATGCAAATTTAAAAATAACGAGACAAAATAGAGTTGACCGTGTCAACACTATGATGTGCGAATAAATATGCCACTATTAAGCTGACTATAAGACAGACTATGACTGTAAGTTGTCGTATTACTATATCAATTTATAAAAAATTTCAGTAAAGTGTTTTCAATGTTTTCTATATGGGCAAACTACTATTGAAGTTGTATGGCAGCTACCAGAAGGAGTCTAGCAATTTCAACGACTTTTTCAAACACATTGGCCTTACTAATATATTCGCTTGTGTGCAATTTCAATATCGCAACTTTTGTAGTTTCTGAGATATAGCCAAATAAGTTTTGAAGTTATATGGCAGATCAACCTTGCTAATTTATTCGCTTGTGTGAAATTTCAATACCATAGCTTTTGTAGTTTCTGAGATAAAGACATATAAATTTTGAAGTCGTATGACAGCTACCCGATCTAGTATCTCGATTATATCCTATTTAAATAGGATTCTGACATTTGGTACAATAAATCATTTATGAAAATTTGGTGAGCTCAATTAGTTTTTGAGTTCTTGTTGGGGCAGGAGGACGGCCGCAAGGGCGGGCGGGCGGTCGGACGGGCGGACGAACGGAGAGATAAAGCTAAATCGATTCAGAATTCGACGCTGATCAAAAACATACATTTGAGTCTATATCTTTGAGGCCATTATTTCTTAGCGTTACAAACGATAAGGCAAATTTAGTATACCCTTCGAACATGCATTCGTACGGGTATAAAAATTGTTTAAAAGAATTAAATACATTATTCAGAATTAACGGCGCTTTCTTTTGAATGTCATGGATCATAATCTCATTTCAATAAAATCAGTTATTTCCTTAACACAGTTTAAAATCAACGATCTTGAAGCGATGTAAAATGTTTTAAGTGTTTTGGATATTGAAGTTGAAAAAAAATATCAGGTAATTTAAACTATAATGTGCAAAAATGCTATAGGTACCCTATACTTGTTGTGAACAGAAACAATTTCCAAAAATTCACATGCAGGTATGAACATACATCGTTTCATGGCTTTTTTACACTATTTTATAGTTATCAAAAGCAACCTTAAATTTACAAAACAAAATAAATGTTATGTTTCGACATGTGGACTTACCGTGTATAAATCTTATTTTAAATTTGATTATAATTATACGATTTTCTTTTAACAGAACGCATTGCGCATTTAAGGGATAGTACCATACTTCATATGTCGAGTTTTCGATAAAATGCTCTCCTTAACGTAATCAGGGAGTGCATTTTACCGAAAAGAGTTTAATTACGATAGAGAATCGTGGTGTATATTAACTTCCGCTGAAGCGATTTTGGTTAAACCTTATATTTGAATCTATCTTGGCTATGTCATAGATTGACTAACTTTTAGAATATGTCAGATTGTCAGAATTACCGATTTTACGTTTATTTTGTTGATCATTTTCAAAAAAATGTTAAACGAGTTAGCTTAAAATCCTATAATTAAGTTTTGTCTGACAGTACCATGAACCTTTTAAAAGAAATCAGGTTTGCGCAACTGAACTTTAAATACGGCCTTAATTTACGTTTTTGTGTAATTGTCGGCGTAAATTTTACATTTTTATAAATACAAATAACCAACCTTGATGTCAATATTTAATTTCCTTCCGAAAAAGGGGCGGTTTTACATTTTCTACCATATCTAAGGAACTAATTGGCGGAATTTCCTGAAATTTAATTCAAATTTGAGTTTCCTTTGCTATCAGAATTAACTGAAAATTATCAGAATTAACTGAACTTTTCGCTGCTTTTTGATATAGAGGGTACGTTCAACATCACTGCAGTCCAGTGATCTACAAATGTTTTGACAGACGAGGAGCGGTCCTAAACATATCTACATGGATCAGAAATATGCTAAAAGGTAGAATAGTCAAATTCACATTGGCTGAGGAGGTGTCAATTGAAAGGGATATTCTCTTCTTTCTAATGTACAATCTGGATGAGCTATTACGCATTATCAATGAATATTTAACCATTCTCATTCCTGTAAATTTCGAGATTAAAATGTTTATAATATATCTAAAGTGTAATTAAACACATCTTTGGAAATTTTGATATTAATATCTTGGTTAGCTTTTGAAATATTTAAAAAACCTCTTTGAGTTGTATGCCAGCTACTCGAACCCTTTGTCCGAATTGGCCCAATTACAATAGCAGCCGTCCTTGGTAGAAAAGAAGCAACTTGTGAAAGTTTGGCGTCGATTGCGTTATTCATCTTGAGTTATCAAGAATCAACGCAAAATTTTACAGGTTCTTATCAATAAAGGTTACAAGTTCTTATCAATATATACTTTCTTCCTTTTTTTTTTTTTTTTTAATTTCGAATATATTATTACTATTTACTTCTCTGTAAAATTCAGTATATTATTACAATAATAGCATTATTAAATTTTCAAGTGCTTTTAGGTTCTTATACTATACCGTTATTTAAACTACATAATACACAAATTTGATGTGGTCAGCACATAACGCACCGCAAAGTGTATTTTCTGGTTTGGCGAAAGTGTTGCAGAAGATATTGAAAAGTTCAATTTCTGAGTATTTTTTCAAGAAGTTGACTAAGTTTCAATTAAAAAACCTTAAAAAAATGAAAATTTAGTTCTTAGAAAGAAATCTTTAGAAGACTTTAGGCTACCCGAATCCTCCGGAAAGTTCCTCAGTTAGCATCGGTAATATACAGAATTCAAATATGAATGTAGACAGATCAACATACCTACATCTTGCTAAAAGTGGTTTAATTACTCTTCTGAAAAATTGAATGTGTGTGTCGCCTGGTAACTCCACAAGCAAAATTTGGTTCCATCTCATAATCTCCTTTAATATATACAATCCGGTTGGTAAATATTTCGGTTGATATTGATTAATACACATAATTCTACCTACAAAGAAGTATAAGGAGATAATAATTCCTCCTTACTGTTATTCACCTTTAATAAAAATTTTTTGAGAGTTTATTTCTATACTTATAAAAGTGAAGCTACTATATACACATCAAGAAGTCACAAAATATTGTTTAATATGTGATATTATAGGCACATATTTGTATAATGTTTCTACATATTTATTTATACATACAGCTAAAACTTACATGATTTTATTTCCTACCAATTACGAAGTTTATTCGAAGGTGGGTGGACTGCTTTCACTCTCATCATAAAATTGTGTTCCTTTATGTAGTTATGTCTTTGAATACTATTATTCGATGAAAAGTTCATAAATACCATAGAGTCTATTAAAATACATTAAATATGCGGAGATGATTGTAAATGTATTATGAATTAAAGGTATACAAAATTCTATAGATGTCATAAATTTTATTTAACTTTGCCTTTTTTTAAAGTCAATGGTTTCTTCTTGAAGTCTGGTTATCAATTTACATACATATTTACATATATATATGTATATGTGTAAAATATACACAAATATAAAAATTTAAACAATTTTTTTTCTGTTTACATTGAAAAACCTGCTTCCCCGTAAATTGGAATAGGGTGTATAAAAATCCAATGATATGTTAATGATTTATTGATTATATAATATATGATAAGCGAACAATGGATTGATTGCTTAGACCCAGGAATCCGACTTAGTTTGCGTTTTACTTCTGTCAATTTAATTTAATATCAATGAATGTAGACACGTTATAATATACACATATAACTATATCTATTTGAAAGCACACCAAATGTTGAAATATTTCTCCTAAAACATTTTGTATATTTGCTTAAAAGTAAGACGATAAAAAAAATGTACAGAAATTTATTTACCGCAGGTTCTAGAATTGAAGATTTCCAGTATTAGTTTTTTATTACCGCATTGCATATAATAAAGGAGATCACGTGATGGTATCCAATTTCACATGTCGAGTTTTCGGTGAAACCGCACTTCTCAATGATAGAGAGAGTAAATGTGTAATTAAAGTTTTTTTCAAGAGTTATGTATCTGTCTATCAGTTTGTCTATGCAAGTACCGATTTGATCAACTTTTATAGGTGAAACTTTCCTACTGTCCCACGGGTTTTACATTTTTCATCATTTTAGCGACAATATTCAACAGATTAACTTAAAATTTAATATACATACTCGTATAAACTTTGCCTGACAATGAACTTATCGGTGCTAGGAAACTGACCTTCCACTAGGAGCCTACTTTGTATATTTTGCCAATTCCAAGAAGGAACTAATTAGGAGAATTTTATGAAATTTAATATTTCAGTTCTATTTTCTCGGACGGTATTAAACTGGGAGCCTACAAAAGCCAAATTTACGTTTTTTGTGTATGTTTACTAGAAGTTTATAAGCAATGCTAAAATTCGAAAGAATGTTTAACAGTTATTTTCATAATCTTGCACACTTTCGCTAGTTGGAAAACTTGACAATGCCTTGATTATTATGTGCTGACTATATGACACTTTTTTTACCGACCGCATTGTACGAGTATAAAATAAGGTAGGTTAGTCATATGATGGCACGAAATTTTGGATGTCGAATTTTCGGTTGGATGTCGAATTTTCGTCTGCCAGTCTGTGCTGTGCAACCGTGTATCTCAAGTTCGGCTGAACGGATTGGTCAACTATTGCGATATATCAGACCTCGGGAACTGAACCTTTTTCCGGCCCGAACTGAGGGCCGATTTTACATTTTTACCATATCTACCTACGGAACTAATGGATCTGATTTCTTAAAATTTGATATTTGAGTTTTGGTTGTTATCGAAACCAGCTGGTGAATTTTCAGGAAATACGGATGGCACAAAACGAAGTTCTACTAACAAATGTTGAAAATACATTTTCATAATTTTCTGTAACGCTTTCATTAAACTAAGCAATATACACTGCGGTCGTTTATGTGCTGACCTTATCAGAGTTTTTTACTAGATATTAGGGAATCCGTAAAATTGTATGTTTTATGTAGAATGTTAAGTTAATTATTAGACGTGGAAATTTTAATGACTATAGAAAACTTAATATCAAGAAATTGGAGCCAATTTGTCTTCCGATGTGGTAAATAATGTAGAGTTGACGCCTGGACAAATCTCTATTTTCGATCCCCGGTATTTCCAAAAAAAAAAATAATGGCTTGCCTTTAAATAAAAATATCATTAGAGAAATGACTTTCTAGTAAAGATCTGTTTTTGTAGAATTTCGGCTTTCTCTCTTTAAGGGTGTAGAAGTTTTGTGAACAGACACACGGACGGACAGAGTAAAAATTGTTAAAAACTTTTGATAACTACAGAGAGTTTATTTTAAAGGTAAGATATTTACTTCTGACTACTTTATATTTGTGATATTCAGAAATCAAAAATCCGAAAACACGAAATTATTTGTAGAGAATATTGATGAATTTTAAGGCAAACATTTTCCGTTATTTTTTATAAAATACCTTTAAATTCAATACCCATTTTTAAAATGCAAAAGCGAAAAACTTTTTTCATTTACTAATTTGGGGGAACAAAGGTTGGTATGGGTCCTAGTCAGTTTAACATTCTTCTAACATGTGAAGCTGAAAATTCCAGGAAATGCCCTCTGAAAACATCAACTCTGCCAACAAATCCGACTCTCACCTCCCAGAAGGTAGGTAACATAACTATCTGCCGGGTGTCTCCTGGGCCGGGTTCCGTTGGTTAGGAAGCGCGCGGGTGGCAAATCCAGAAGCGTCTGACTTAGAATATGCGGCTCCCTGATCTGCGTCTGATCCCTGAGGGACGGCCGTTTTTTAGTTCCGGCTGTTGGTATAAAATGCAAAATTTAATCATTTGTGCAATGGACAAAAAACAAAGGATTTACTACCCCAGGTGTTAATTCAACTACATTGGAGAATCCACCCTCCTCGGAGGTCGGCTCTGCGGATTCTGGGGAGAGCCATTTATTGTATTTGATTGATCCGTTTCACCACTTGCATTGATGTGCGAAAAGAATAAAAATATAGAAGTGGACTACAGAACAATCAAGCTCCACAGCCCAATAAGGATATAAACGCGAGTGAAGCTCAAGCCAAAAAAAGTGATGATCAGGGTGCTGACATACATAAAATGATTAGCCAACTAGAACAACTCTGTGTGGCTTTGAAAAACGAAAGAGAAACATGTGCAAATTACAAACAATAAGTCTAATAATAGTAGTCATAAAGAAAAAGACGCTGAACCACAAGCAAAGCACACGAGATCAATCTTGGACCTTCTACTCAATAGATGAGGAAGAACTCGCCAGAGAAACAGATTGAATCCTAAAGCAAAAGAGGTCTAGTAAAAAAGAAAAGCCGAATCATCTCCGGAAGTGGTTCAGGTGACGATCAACGCTGAGAAAGCGGATGTTCCTGATTCTAAAAGTCGAGCCGATGTTACGAAAAATTCTCGGCCGCCTCCTGTAGTCATAAGTAATGTGATTGACTATAATCAAATAGAGTCAACATTAAAAAATAAGGACATCAATTATAAGGTTAAAGTGATAAATAACGATCAATTTAAGCTTATTGTAAATTCCGAAATGGTCTACAGGAATCTTACCAGGGCCATGAATGGATCTGGACTAGAATTGCATACCTATAAAAACAAGCAGGCCAGACCAATAAAAGTCATGGTAAGTAATCTTCACCCCAGTTGTAAATCGGAAGATATAAAAGAAAACGTAAGCTCTAGGGGTTACAAGATCTTAGATGTAATAAAATTAAAAAAATAAAAGAAAATGGGAAAAACATTATGGTGCCTCTACCGCTGTTTATGTTAACATTCTCAAATGACTAGGAGATGAAAAAAATTTATGAAATCGATCACATAAACAGGATGAAATTTAGAATAGAGGCACTTCGAAAGGATAGGACCATTCCGCAGTGTAAAAGGTGTCAAAGGTATTGGTATACAAAAATTTTTCCAGAGAGAACCGAATTGTGTTAAATGTGCACGCAGACACTTAACATCAGATTGTAGTAAGCCAAAGAGTACTGCAGCAAAATGTTACAATTGCTTGGAGGCCCACCCAGTAAACAATAGGGGATGCCTTGTAGCTAGGGAACTGCAAAAACGTAGAAAATTGAACAGCAACAACAACCTGAAGAATTCTGAACGGCCACCGAGGAAATTCACCTCGAGAATAGTCTCAAAAGATGTAACATACAGGGACGTTCTCCAAACGAAAACTGATGACGGTGGCACGAGCAATAAAACAAGGGCCAGTGACGTGAATGTTTTGTATAAAATACAAAATATGATGCAGAACATGCTAGATATGATGGACAAAATCTCTCAGAGATTGAGTATTTTAGAGAGCGAAGGGTAAATGATGGCGCGAGGTAATTTTAAAATAGCAACTTGGAATTGCAATGGTATTGCAACTAAAAAGGACATGCTTGGAGTTTGTTTTTCTTTTGAAGGGTCCACCTTGGGACAGCAATTTGCGGCGCGGGACGCCTTTTTCACTTTACTGCGAAGCAAACGTATTGTCCAACCGATGTTAATAAGTGTCCAGATTTAATAGATTTAATTACTCCGATCATTCGGTGGTTATTCTTGAACTTAAGGAAAATATTGTAATCAAAAGAGCGAAACCTGCGCTGACAAATGAAACTACAGATTGGTCAACATTTTTCTTAGAAATTGAACGACAAATAGATCTAAGGAAAAGAATAAGAACGATGCAGCACATAGATGAGGAGGCCGAAACTTTAATAAAATTATTCAAAATGCGGCTTGGAGTAGTTCGATAATTAATGGTACTAGAAGGGGAGGCATTAACTATCCCCCACATATAATAGCAAAAGTAAGACAGACGGGGGCGAGAAAGAGGTGGCAGCAAAAAAGTGATGCTACTGATAAAACCAGATATAATCGTGGATCGCAGCAACTAATACGCTGTTTTAGTTGCCAATTATGTTCAACATTTGACGGCGTGTGAGAAAACCAATTACTCACTGTGGTGGGCAACAAACAAAATGAAGCAACCTATCAAACATCTCGCTGCTATTAAAAACAAAGATGGAACGTAGGCAAAAACTGACAAGGAAAAGGCCAATGCGTTTGCGGATCATTTGGCCGATATATTCTGTCCGCATGACAGTCACGGCGTGTATGAAAATTAGGAATCTGCTTTTATTGAGGATAACATGACTATTCCAATTGTCAAGGAAAGAGATGTTATAGAAGAAATCAGGACTTTTAAACCTAAAAAGGCCCCAGGATATGACATAAATAAAAATTACCCAAAAGGGGTATAACGATGCTTACACGCCTAATAAATGCGTGTATAAGGTTTAATTACGTGCCTTAAATTTGGAAAGTTGCAGAGATAATCATGCTGCACAAACCTGGCAAACCTATAGACAGGCGACTTCTTATAGACCAATCGCAAACTGCTACAGAAACTTTTATTGAGAAGACTTCAGCCTATAATTGAAAGTAAAAGGTTAATCCCGAATCATCGATTTGGTTTTCGCCGGAACCACTCAATCATAGATCAGATTCATAGAATAACTGACCTAATAAAAAATTCACTGGAAGAAAAAACAATATGTTCTCGTAGCCCAGGCCTTTGATAAAGTTTGGCATTGTGAATTAATAAAAAAACTTAGACGATTACAACCAAGGCAGTATGTTGACCTGCTTGAATCTTACCTTACTAATAGGGTATTTCGAGTTAAACAGGAAGAGGAGTACTCTTCGCTTTGGGGTATCAGGTCGGGGGTACCACAGGGGAGTATATTGCACCCGATATTATACTTGCTATACACGTATTATATTCCTGAATCGGAAGGAGTGACAGCAGCTACATTTGCTAATAATACAGCAGTTACACAAAAATTACAAAGGGCCAGTGACGAGATCTCAAAATGGACTAGAAAGTAGAATATAAAACTTAACGAGGTGAAATCAGTACACGTAAGTTTCACTAATAGGAAAATTGACAATTCATTTTCGAAAGAGATCTCAACTCGAGGAGGAATACAGAAAGTTTGAATGGCTTTTGGGAAGGCGTTCTTAGTTGACAATATACAACAAAGTTTTGATTTATAATCAAAAATTTAAGCCTGTCTGGGCTTACGGTATTCAGTTATAGGGCTGCGCAGCGCAGACTCATATCCACTCTATTCAAAGATTTCAAAATAGAGTATTACGGGACATTGTAAACGCCCCTTGGTATGTCCGTAATGCAGATATACACAGGGATCTCACGATACTAAGTGTCGCAGGCGCAATTAAAAAGCAAGCAGCCAATCATAAAATGTCAATTATCCAATGTAAATGTCGTTTATCCAATCATCAAATCAAAACTTTGACATGACAATCAAAACTTTGTTATTAGATTTAAACGTACGAGACCTCTCGAGTTAGTTTAAATTTTTTTATTTGGAACAATGAGTACTTAGTACGCTATTGTGCCAGATCAAAAGCTTGTAAATAATCAAAAAGTTAGAACAAAATTAATGGTTAGTCGTTTGCGACTAGTTTTATAATTTATTTTGATTAGGTTGTTTTTTCACAAAGTTCCATACTACTGCTTTTCGTCTGGAAGTATCTTTCGAGATTTTTCACCCTTCCTCTCGGTAAAAAAAAAAAAAAAATTACTAATAAGAAATGTACATATTTTATTAAAATGAAAATTAAAAAAAAAGTTTAATATTCATTATGATAATGATTCTGTGTTAATACAATATTCACTGCTATTGTATCTAACAAAATGGAACCATGGACGGACTCATGGACTGTTTGTGATAACAACAGTTTCAATTGAATTTCTTAAGAAAGAACCATGCTTAAAACGAACTAAAAGTACTTAGATGTGCAAACATCCATTATATTTTTCCTTCCCTGTGAGAATCTTAAATACCTTTAAAGCTACAAAACTTGAAAGAAATGAATCAATACTGATTTCCTTTACAATTATACGAAAACATTATTCGATATTTTAATATTTTGAACTTTGTAATTAATTAAAACTCTTCTTTTCCACAATGAAGCAAAGCATAATTAAAAAAAATTTTTAGGATTCTTTTTTACTATTCAATTGACAAAAATTAAAAAAAATTTTAAGTCGGAACGAAACAACAACAATATAAACAAAAAAAATTTCTGAAAATGAGAACATACCTAAAACAAAGTATACAAGCTTTCATACTTTTTACTTTTACTTCTATAAAACTTAAACTCAATTAAGTTGAATACGATATGTAACTAGCTATAATATGTTTATACTTATGAATTATATTTTGAAACGCATACAGTTTCAACTGTTATTTGTATATAAATTCTAACTTACTATTTTCAAAAGCAAAATCCACTTAAATTCAATTTTATCAAAACCAAATTGCAAACTTTTCATTTTTTGTATAAAATTAAAATTTCACCTTTTAAATATTTGCTTTTTGAATTTGTCTCGGAAATCAAAACTTTTGATATTCAATTTTTTTTAAAAAAAATTTTAATGTTTTACCTTCAAACAGAGAAGAAAATATTTCTTTTAAATAATTTATATATTTTTGATTGGAAAAATAAATAATATCAGTTTTATATTATATCGTTTATGACCGTACGTACATAGGGTGTTTCACTAAAGAGTACAATATTATATATTATAGTTAAGGGCACCAAAAATTAATAAAACTTTTGTTTGGAACAAATTATCAAATCTCTAGTGGTTCTTTTTTAGTTTTTACAAGAACTGTTTGTATCTTTTATCTTTAACCTTTTATCTTTTTCGAAATGCAAGTTGTAAGCAAAAAAGCTTGGGCAGGAAAAAATTATGTGAAAATGCGTTAATTTCCCTATATTTCGGAAACCGTTTGAGATTTATCTTTACTGAATCACCCTGTATATATACATATGTATGTAATTGCATAATTTATATTACATACATGCAATGTCTACATACAACTATGACATT
Source organism: Condylostylus longicornis (assembly GCF_029603195.1). Classification (NCBI taxonomy): domain Eukaryota; kingdom Metazoa; phylum Arthropoda; class Insecta; order Diptera; family Dolichopodidae; genus Condylostylus; species Condylostylus longicornis. The sequence goes on from NW_026577985.1 coordinate 1,036,295, forward strand.
TTTAAATAAAGAAAAAATCTGATGTGGTCAGCACATAACCGACAGCAATGTGTATTGTCCAGTTAAGTGAAAGTGTTATAGAATATTATAAAAATGTCAGTTAAATACTTCTTTCCAATTTTTAGGACATTAGTAAACTTATAGTTAACATACCTAGAAAAATGTAAATTTTGCTCTTAGTAGAGTTTCTCTTTGTGCTACCCGAATTCCCTGAAATGCTCATCAGTTAATTTGGGTAACAGCCATAACTCAAGTATCAGATTTCATGAAACTCCATCAATTCGTACCGTAGATATGGTAAAAACTGTAAAATCGGCCCGCAGATCAGTTTTCGAGCCCTAATCTTTCAAAAATTTATATGTTCATTGTTTTAGTACGAAGAATTTAAATATTAAATTTCAATGAAATCGGTTGATTATAATGAAACGTCCAGTTGCTAATACCTGATTTTTTCCAAAAGTAAAGAGGTTTCGCGGACAGTCGAGCGGAGCTTATATATGAAATTTCAAGTAAATGTGTTGAATATTTTCTTTAAAATGGTCAAAATGTAAAACGGGCCTGTTAAAAAGTGCAGTTCCCGAGGCCTGATGTATTCCAAAGATTGATTAAACTTACATATAAAATTTCAAAATCGGTTTAGCCGAACTTGAGATACAAGCGTACACACAGACTGACAAACCGGCGGACCAACAGGTGGCAAAGAATAGTTTATTTACACTTCCCTACCATGGAGAAGTGCGTTCCCACCGAAAACTCGACATGCAAAATTTGTTGCCATCACATAACCTACCTATTGTATACACAATACGAGCGGTAAAAACGTACACTTATCAAAGAAAATACCAAAAAAAAAGGGAAAATTAAAACTTTTTTTAAAAAATTTATGGCTCTCTCGCGATTTCAAGAGGAGCATACAAGTTCTACTTCAATCTAACAACTTATTTTAACGTTCCTTTTCCTCACTTTTTTATCTCTTGTCTGCTTCTCTTAATGATTTTTTAGCTTTCTTTGTATTCTCTTTCATACACAAATATAATATATAAATTAATACGTATGTATATGTTGCTATATATATGCGTGCATGTGTATAAAAATGTATTTTTTAATGCAAAATTGACTCTGTTGGCAGTTGCTTCATTATCCCTTATTTTAAAAGTATCCTATCAGACTTGGACTGGTTGTCCTCTATAAAATCAAAAATTAAAATAATTCTTGTATACGTTAATATAAACAGCAGGTATAAGTAAAACGTATTCCATTACAATTTCTACATTTATTGGTATTTATATATATCTATGGCAATATTTTAAAACCCCTTAAGTCGAGATAAAACAAAATTGAGATATAAGCGCCATTGAATTCAGCGTCCAAAAATTTATATTGTGTCAAATTTTGGTAAACGTAGCATTTTCCAGTTCTGAAATATTGCCAGTGATATATTTTGTTAACTCTGTTAAGTGAATATCTGCACAAAATATAATGACTTAAATCCACTTAAGAAAACGAAAATACATATGTATAACATTTTATTAAAAATCGTTTTAAATTTTAATAAAAAATTCTAAGGGTTTTTTAACTGAATCGTAAGTATTGTTAAGCGTTTATATTGAATTCATCATTCAGTTTTATTTGTTTTATTCAGTTAATTAATGTTTTATATAAAATCAGTTGAAAAATTTAAGGTTTTTAAGCAAAATACGCTGCAGAAAAAAATTACAATTTAAACTTATTAGTACGAGTATTATCAAAACCGTTATAAAATTTTTCATAGTAGTATATAAAAACAAAAATTAAAATGTCAAACAAACAAAGCATGTAATTTTTTATAGTGCTTCTTGCGTGGGTCAAAATAAAAATTCGTTTCTGAGTTCTATGTTTACGACATTTTTGCACGGTAGTGCCGATATAACAGTCATTGACCATAAATTTTGTCATGGAATCTGACAGTGATCATGCCATTTCCGAACGAAAAATGAAACGAAACCAGTTCAAAAATACACCACCTAAGATATAGGGCAAACTTTATGAGTACAGCTGGAGTAAAAAAACCACAATGTAATTGTAACCACAATAAATAAAAACGACTTTAAAATATTTCTTCATTTGCAAAATCGAACTTTGTTTAGAAGAAGCGCAGTGAAAGTTCTACTTAATTTTCATGGAAAGAATTGCGCTGGGTAAGGAACAATAAGAGTCGCTTTGGGAAAATGCAGTACAAAACAAATTTGAATGAGGATGATACTTTTGAAGCTCTTAACTTGATTAAAAAGAGGCATTAAAAAACTGGTGCATTAAAAGAAATTGAAATAATAAAACAAATACCACGAATCAGTCATCAGAAGAAAAAAAATTTATTAGATCTTCTACTATATATTGATTCAACCTTTCCCAACTTTTAAAAAAAGCCTTTCCACAGAGATATTACCGGATATAAACCCAGATTTAACAGAATATGATGATGTTAATTTTCCTGAGTAGTAAAATGAATCAATATGCTTACGTATTGTAGATGTATGCAATATTTTTACTGATAACATTATATTATAATATGTTATTACCGTAGTAAAAATAAAGTATATATGTATCATTATAATTACGATGCATTATATTACAACACATTTTGATGAAAATGTAGTTAGTAAACACTGTTATAGTTTTATACATAATGCTTTGTTAATAATTTGTATTTAAATTCAAAATAATTAAATATGAGAACATTGAATGTTTCACTTACAAAATTTATTTTTGTTATATTTTTATATATTAAACGGAAATTTAATATATTTTAGGTTGAATATAGTACTTTTAAAATATCCTACATTTTTCTTATAAATAAGTACACTTTTTTGGCATAATTATGTAAAACTTAAAATTGCTGTATTGTAAAATTTTGTTTTTTGGTTTTTTGGTAAAGCTGTTATAATATATAATAATACAGATATATATTATGACTATATTACACTTAAGTGGATATACAGTATTTAGATTAAAAATATATATTTAAAATTTGCAAATTTTTTGCTTGTATTTCATATCCTTAAATTGAAACTTTAGAAGAAACAGAAATGAACAAAAAAATACTTTCCATTGTCAAAGTACTTTTTTCTTTGCATCAACATTTTCCTTCATGCTGCCATGTATTAAAGGATCATTGTAATAACAATAAAAAAAAATACAATAAAAAATTAAAAATATTAAGTGAAAATCGGGAGATCAAAAAATTGTAGCTAACAGAAGAAATAAATATTTCCTTAATTTGTAAATTTTTTTTTAATTCGAAATACCTAAACTCACATAAACTATACCAATACATTTTTATATGTTTCATTTCAAATGTTTGGTCCTTGTTAACTTTTTGGCAATAAAAAAGCAAAAACTTTTTTTTTATTTTACACAGTTGAAGTTCTATTTTCTATTTAATGTATATGAAGTCGAGTAGTTTGCCAACACAATATAAGGACTATTATAGAATATGTGAAATTGACAGACTTTTATAGAAGGTTATGAAATATAGTGGTACCCATATACTTATTGTGACCTAAGAATGCTTCCTGTAAATTAGATTACAAATAAAAATGATGTAATTTTAACATCATTTTTGTTAGAAACAAAATTTTTGTGTCAGAGGATCTTTCTTAAGAAATTAATCGATGTACTATTTTAGTATAAATATGTTTCTAAATATAGTTAACACAGTTCGAATAAGATTACATTTATTATAAAATAAAATTCTACAGTCGAAAACTATAACTTAGTACGGTAGAGTATGTGAAATTCTAAAAATTTATTATAAAAAGTTACATTTGTGAGAACTACTTCAATCTTGATCTTGAAAAGTTTTTTGTTTCCATTGCGGTTTCATCTAAAAACTGGTCGGGAATGCAGGGTGAGAAATTGCTGATCTGTTTGAGGCAATAAAAAGTATTCTGTAAGTTATGAAATGAAATATATACTTTTCCTCTTAAATCGCTTCCACTAATGAAATATATACTTTTCCTCTTAAATCGCTTCCACTAAGTCTACTAGTGAAAAAATATTTAAAGTTTTAAGTTGATCGAAGTTTCATTACATTGTATCATATCATTCACTTATCAGAAAGTTATAAGATTCAAGAATCGAATTGTTTAGATTATATTACATAATTTGGATTTTAAATACATACACTATTGTTATGATATCAAGAATTCAATATGATTATGAATGATGAGGTCTACTTATATTTTAAAAAATTAAATTTTGTGCTTAATTTTATTTAGAAGAAATAAAGTCATTTGAAATTTCTTAAAGGCACATACAACCCTGAATATGATTATAATATATTATTGCTTCTTGTAATAAATGCATACTTTTCACTCTAAGTTATACTAGCACTCGATTATTAATATGACAATACTAGAAATATACTTTTTAAAAAAAGTTTAATATAATTTTCAAATAATTATTTTGCTCTTTTATTTGGTCAGAGTGGACTGGGTGAGGAGGAGTACTTTTGTCGTTGTTTAGTGAGCTTTGTTAATAAATATGTAATTTGGTTTCAAAAATTAATGCTATGTAATGTTAAAGTACATAATAATATGTAATGTAAGTACATAATAATATTACATGCGTATGCAAGTATGTGTGTATTACGTACATAATTAAAAAAAAAATAAACTTTTCAATATTTACTCCATGAATCGTTCTTTCGTTTTAGAAAATTTTCTATTTTTGATGAAAATTATTTAAAAAAAGATGTTATAATACATAGTGCAATTTACTTGCTAAGGACTTGACGCGGCGACATTGTAATAAAGCAAATATAAAAAGATTTCTTTGTAGTGTGTTCTCTTTCTCTTTTTTTTTCGCCTTTTCGAATATATACATATTTAACCCTACATAACATACATGTATGTTATGTAGGTTTTCTTTTTCGATTTTTGGAATATCATAAACTGCTACAATGTACATCTAAAGATGTTTGTGAGAGTAGTCAAAATGGAATGAACTGGGATATATGTACATAATTTCTAAAAAGATAACATTGTAAAAATATGCTTTTTGTATAGTTCCATTATAAAAGAAACACAAAAATATAACAATGAGACTAACTTGAACATGAACTGAAAACTTAAAGATTACCAGCTATTTCGAAATTTAAGTTAGACAATAGCATACTAAGTCAATAACATATTTTTTCTCTATTTATCTTACAGTTCATTGTTACCTGTTTCTTCATATTCTTTACCTTCCAAACTCATTATTTTATTTTGTATTAAAGAAGAATATTGGAGGACCTCATGGGTATTGGAGAAATAGATACACATACATATGTGATGTTCGGAGTCGTTTTACAAAACTTTTCAATGTAATAATAATTTTTACAAGTTAATAAAATAGAAATAATAATTTTTACAAGTTATAACGAGTAAAGTGCTTTTTTTGCTGTATAAAGTAATTTTACAAAAAAAAAAAGAAAAGACGAAAGATAAATAAAATGGGGGAAAAATTCCGCACGTTGGAAGATTTTGTATTGTAGATTATTTTTGGAACATATAGACTCCGAAATATAGATTTGCTATATAAAATTTTTGTTTAGGCTTCTTGTATTCCAGTGTTGTGAATATTTGTGGTTAAAATATTTTCTTATTGGTGGGTTATTGGACTAAAATATTTCATTTTATTTTTTTTTAACATTTATCTATAGTCTTTTTCTTGTGTCGTTTTTCTTAAAAGTTGTGGAATGAGTTATGTATTTTATGTTGTTTAACATAAATGTTTTGAATTGTACTCGAGGGAAATTAACAGGGATTTTTGTGAACTTTTGTTTTCCAACTTTTCTGCTATTTTTTTTCTATAATTTTAGACTTTTTGAATTTTTTTTTCTATAATTTTCTATAATTTTGCATTTTTTTTAATATTTCATTTTAATTATCTATATGACTGTAACAATCTTTCTGTCCATTTTGTTTTAGGAAGAAATAAATAGTGGAAGAAATGTGGATGAAAACCAAATAAGTAAGTTAATAAAAAAATTTTTTGAACAGTTTTCTTTTCTAATAAATTTTCGTATTTTTCGTTTTTAAGAATCGCCAATAATTTATTAGAGCTGGTAATAATTTATTAAACAAAAATAAGTTATATTCAACAATAAGAAAAAAAATCAGATGTGGTCAGCACATAACCGCAATGTTTATTGTCTAGTTAAGTGAAGGTGTTACAGAATATTATAAAAATGCCTGTTAAATACTTCTTTTCAATTTTTAGGACATTAGTAAGCTTATAGTTAACATACCAAAAAAATGTAAATTTGGCTCTTAGTAGAATTTCGCTTTGTGCCACTCGAATTTCCTGAAATGCTCACCAGGTAGTTTCGGTAACAATCAGAACCAAAATATCAAATTTCAAGAGGTTCCATTAATTCGTTCTGTAGATATGGTAAAAAATGTAAAATCGGCCCCCACATCAGTTTCCGAGCCGCGATCTTTCCAAAAATTGATATATTCGTTGTTTTAATACGAGGAATTTAATTATTAAATTCCAATGAAATCGGTTTATTATTTCTCTTTATATACGCAAAAATGTATTTTTGGCCTGTAGTAAACATTCAGTTGCTGACGTCTGATTTCTTCCAAAAGAGAGGAGGTTCCGCGTACGGTCGAATGAAACTTATATATGAAATTTCAAGTAAATGTGTTGAATATCTTCTTCTTACTGATCAAAAATTTAAAACACGCCCGCTAAAAAGAGCAGTACCCGAGGCCTGATATATTTCAAAAGTTGACCAATTCGTGCCATAGTCGAAATACACTTACATGTAAAATTTCATCAAAGTCGGTTTAGCCGAACGTGAGATACACGCGTACACACAGACCGAGAGACCAACACTGACAGGTTTAAGACGTGAGTTAAGAAAAATTATTATAAATGTTAATGGCATGGCGTTTATCGTTAGCTTTTTGCATTTATAGAAATGTGGAAACTTTGGCAGGTTCGGTAATATGTTGTGCCAAAAATTTAAATTTTATAAATTTCGAGAGGCGATAATTTGAGGGGGACAACTTGAGGTCTGAAAAAAAAATTATATCAGAAATTTAGAAACAGATCTCAGATAACGGTAAATTTTTACTGTTTCTAAAATTCTAATATGGTACGCCGTGGTGTAAGAAACCAGTCACTACTTTTGTAAATACTTATGTCCGCGGACGGGTGGACGGGAAAAGTGGAACTATTAAGCATTTTAAAAATTTGACACGTAAGAGGAAGTGAACAAGTTAACAGGAATGATATATCATTAGTATCATTCACCTTTAGAAATTTTTTGGTTTGCCACCATATTACATGTTTTTTTTTGATAAAATTTTTCAGTTTGCTATTTTTTTTATATTTTTTTACAGTAAATACATGAATTTTAGGAAAAAGAGGTTGCTTAGATGAGTAGCTTAAATTTAATATTTAGTTCAAAAATTTACCTTAATTTTGTTAAGAGATTTCAAGATTAATCGGGTTAATGCATAAAGAATATCTGAAACTAAAAGAAAGTGATTTTTTTATAAATATATTATTAGTAAATTCCTATAAATATATTAAAATATTTATTAATAAACATTTATAAAAGTAATAAGAAACCTTTGCATGAACTCAGTCCGGCTTTAAACTGGTGTTTGGTATTTAAATAATATATGAGGGCCAGAAAATTAGAAATATATTATTTACATTAATGATTGAGGTGGGAAACTATAAAATTGCTTATATGACTTACACTAGATTTTGTTATTTTTCATTAATTTATTTTTTAAATATTTTTTTGATGTTATATTATAAACGAAAATAAATATGATATATTTATTTTCGTTTTCTTATTCTATATGTACTATGTATGTTTTTGAAAGTGAAATCCTAACTTGATTCTAAATTGCCAGTTTTTTCAGAATTTTAACGAAAATTTTTTAAACTCTTTTCAAAATATTTAGCGAACAATACAAGTGAAAGGAAATGTGTCGAACATTAGGTAAAAAACGAATGTTTATATGTATATGTAGGCAAATAATTTCAGGGATGATTCTTTGATCAATTTCCAGCAAAAAGTTTTATGGACCCCTCCATACATACAATTTTTTGTTGCAAATTGATCAAGGAATCATCCTTAAAATTGTTGCCATGCGGAACCCCCTGTATATATTTATGTGTATTGCATTACTTATTAATTATTTAATTGCTAATAGAAAGCTGAAAAAGAGCAAGCTTTTGTGAAATAACTAAGACATAATAGGGTTCTTCTTATCGGCAGTAATTTTCTATTCTAATAATTTTAAATATTTACGTATGTATGTAAATATTCTGTTACATCTGAGTGTAAATTATGTACATAGTCAGTTTATTTACAATTCAATGAATTTTCAATCGTTCTCTCTTACGATCTGCAGATTCCTTAGTTTTATAATTAAATTAAAAATAATATGAATAATTTTCTTCAATTTAAAAAATCATTTCGGTTTTGAATTCATAAATATAAATCATATTAAAGCAGTTAATATTAAATTTCGATTGTAACAGGTAATCTTAAAAAAGTTTCGGTCATTTCATTTTGTATTCCCTTTAATGCCATATTAGTTGATCTTGATCTATCTTTTTTAATTGCGTTATAAAAATCTTTAGTAAAATTTTTTACTTTAAGAAACTTTAATTTATATTTTATTGTATTTATACATGTACTTGATATGTCTTTTTTATCTTTGTATATTTGTACCTACATACATATAAATAGGTGTATACTACGTTAAAAGGTTTGGCTACTGTTTTTTTTAAATTGAAAATACTTCAATTCTCTTCGGTTTTATATAGAAGTTATAACTTATATATACAATGAATTTTTCATTAATATTATGCATATCCTGCACAAAAAAACTTCATTTAAAGGTGAAGGTTAGAGGCTTGCATCCTTCGTGTCAACCTGAAGATATTAAAATTGAGCTAAAAGTGAGGGACTTTAAAGTTCTTGAAATCGTTAATAAAATTAGAAAGTAGAATATAGAAAAAAAGATCACTATGATCCGATTTCCCCTCTTCATGCTAATCTTTGAAAATTCGGAGGACATAAGTAAAATTTACAAAATACATGTACTTTAGCACATGAAGATTAAAATTGAGTCACTAAGGAGGAATAATTTAGTTCCTCAGTGCAGAAGGTGTCAAAGACGTGACCATACACAGAAGTTTTGCCAATATCTAGCTCAATGTGTCAAGTGTGCTAGTCCTCATTTAACGACAAATTGTAGTAAGCAAAAATCGAAGCTTCAAAGTGTGCAAAATGCTCTGAGGCACATCCTGCGAATTACAGGGGTTGTATAGTCGCAAACGAATTACAAAAAAGAAAAAAAAACACCACAAAAAATAAAAAAGTAAAAATAATACCAACAAATACTCCCAAAGCTCCAAAGACCCCAAAATATCTACATTGAGTAAAAGAGTGCAGGGAATACAGGGCGAAGGATGAGACATATAAACAACCATACCAAAAAACGAAGAGATTTACGACCTTAAAAACCTGCTAACCTGTAATACGAATAGATAAAATTTCGATGTTGGTGTACTTTACTGTCCTCCGGGACGTGTTATAGAGTGGTTCATTCAAATATTTCCTGAATCTCCTTAAAGAAAGGTTAAAAGGTTAAAGACCTTAACAAGACGAAGGGAGCTAAGAAACACTATTAGAAGGATTGGTTGTCACTACCAATCCATTGGTAGACCAACATATTGAGCAAGTAATAGAAATAAAATACTAGATCTGCTAGACTCCTTTATTGTCAAGAAAATCTGGCCAAATTTCATTAGTTTAGAAGATAACTATGATTTGGATTCGGATCATTCTGCAGTTATATTAAATTCAACTCAGATCAAAAAACAAAATAAGCCCATGTTGATTAATAAATCCAGTAACTGGACTAGTTTTAAAGAAGAGATAGAGAATAAAATAAACTTAAGAATTAAAGTACGAACCCAAGATGATTTGGATTGTGAGGTAGAGAATTTTTATGAAGTTATAAAAGCGCTGCTTGAAATAAAACAAAGCAGTATGAGTATAAATCCGTGGGTATGATTTACTTAAGAGAAATACTGAATATGATAAGCGAAAAAGAAGACCTAGACGCAGATGGCAAAACTCACGAGATCCGGCAGAGAAAACTGCACTCAATCGACTCACTCAGAATCTTAAAATAAAAATAAGAAAAATCAAAGAAGACTCATTTGATAATTACATTAAAAATTTTTGAGCCAAACAAAAAAGTAATTATTCCTTATTGAGGGTTGCAAAAAATATTAAAAAGCCAATTTTACAAGTCCCCCCTGTTAGGGGAACAGATGGCAAATGGGTAATAGAAAATAAAGATAAGGCTCAATATTAGTAGATTATCTTGAACAAATTTTAAGGCCAAATGACATACACTCAAACATAAATATTGCAGTGGGAAATATGAGAGCAGAATACGTTATCGCTTCGTTTGCACAAAGAGAAATAGTGGAAGAAATAAAAATTTAAAATCAAGGAAAGCACCGGGTTATGATTTAATTACCTCTGAGATACTGAAGCAATTACCAAAAAAGGGTATAACAATATTGACCTTTTTATTGAATTCCGCATTAAGGTTAAAATATGTGCCTAATGCTTGGAAGCTGGCAGAAGTTATAATGATACCAAAACCTGGTAAATCTTTAAATGAGATCAAATCTTATAGACCACTTTCTCTGGTACCAATTTTGTCGAAACTTTTTGAAAAGTTATTGCTAAAAAGAATGGGTTCTATAATTGAGAAGAGGTCATTAATTCCTAACCACCAATTTGGGTTTAGATCGTAATTCTACTACTGATCAAATTCATAGAATTACAAATATAATTGATCAAACCCTAGAGGAAAAGCAAATTTGTGCAACAATTTTTGTAGACGTGGCACAGGCTTTTGACAAGGTTTGACACGAAGGATTAATATACAAGTTAGAAAAAATATTATCGAAACAATATGCAGATATTCTCTTTTCTTATTTAACAGACAGATAATTTAGAGTCAAACAGGAGGGGGACTATTCCATACTTAGAGATATAAGAACAGGTGTGCCTCAGGGCAATATTTTAGTCCCAATACCATATCTACTCTATACAAGAAATGTACCTCAAGTAGAAAACCCAATTGTGACTACATATGCTGATGATACTGCAATTATGGCAGTAGCATCAAATATTAACGACGCCGCAAGAAGTTGTAAAAAAAGTAAAAGTAAAAAGTAATAAAACTAAATGAAACTAAGTCTACAAAAGTAAATTTTATAAATAAAGTTCTTATAAATCCCCCACGTCTTAATTTAATTGAGGTAAATGTTGTGCAGGGAAGTGCGACAAAATATTTAGGAATGACACTGGATGTCAAACTAAAATAGAAGAAACGTGTTAGGAAAAGAAAGGCAGAATTATAATTAAAATATAAAGAAATGTGTTTGCTCCTAAGTCGGGAGTCAAGGTTGCCGATACAGAATAAGATCCTTCTCTGTAACCTAATTATTAAACCAGTTTGGTTTTATGGTATCCAGCTGTGGGGATTTGCCAAACGGATACATATCCAACGAATACAAACGTTCCAGAGTAGGGTTTTACGGGATATGGTGGATGCCCCTTGGTATGTGAGAAATAGGGATTTGCACAAAGATCTAAAAATTTTATATGCAGTTGACAAAATTAACGAAAGGGCGGTCAGAGATAGAGCTCGTGTGTACTAGCATGTCAATATGGAGGCCACTCGGCTCCTTGTTATTCGGGACTCTCCTAGAAGGCTAAAGAGGACTTGGCTTCTGATTTAGCGATTCACCAAATCGGAGAGCGTTAAATCTCTTTCAATCTATATCAAAGAAAATTTGATGGCTAGTCTAAATGCGCTAGTATCAGTATATAAGGAAGAGATTTTGGTGGTAAAACACATAACTAACTATTGGTTGCCAGGTAATGGCACGTTAATAGCTTTCACGCTTTCCTCCGTCCTTCGATGAAAAAAAAAATATTAATTACCTTAATTAATTAATATAAAAAGAAAAAAACTGCGGGAAACTAGTCAATTACTAGCGGATAAAACTCTATAATTTTTCAATGAAACTAGGGCATGACTGTCGATGATATCACGCACTAGCCCTATGTTTCTTTTAGGAGTGAAGAAGGAAAAAAAATTCAAAATAAGGAACTGTGGCGATTAAAGAATCGAAGTTGACATTAAAATATTTTGAAACTATGAAAATTGGCAACACTGTGAAGTGATTTACTCGTTTATCTAAGAGTAAAAATTTTTTCAATTAAAGTTCAAAATTCAACATCAAAGGATACTTTGTTGGATTCCACATATATCTGAATATAGTCAAGTTTGTATGCAGCTGTGCCTACAGTGAACATATAGAATAATGGTAATAAAATCGAAATGGTTGAATTGTATTTGAACAATATCTATTGTAGTTCGTTTTCTATTTTTTTCCATTTTGATTTTTTTTTATTTTTCTTTGTACTCGTATTTACTTAAAGAAATCTTTCTTTATTTGAACACCACTCGTTTATTATCATTGAAAAAAAATATGAAAAAATTCTACACCTTTAATAATTTAAATTCAATATTAAATAAAAATATTATTTATAGATATATATATGCATGCATATATCTGAATTATAATCCGAATGATTGTAAAAAGGTATCATTTTAAGGGTTTTTTTTTCATATTCTGCGGCTGACTGAAGAAAAGTTGGTATTCCTTTTTTATTTTTTTGTACAAATTTGCGCACCTTATATAAGTGTTTTCTCCTTCTTTTTCCTTCCTGTATATTCTTAACTTCTTATCATTTTTAGCACTTTTCCAAAAAATTTAAAAAAAAAAAAATGCTTATTAGTTTCACTCTGTCCGTCCGTACGTCCGTCCGTCCGTCTGTCCGTGTGTCTGTTTACAAAACTTCTACACCCTTGAAGATAGAAAGCTGAAATTTTGTACGTTCATAGATCTTTACTAGAAACTTATTTCCATAGAACAAAATTTTTACCTATCTCCCCCCGTCTAGAAGTTATACCCCCCCAAAACCCTAAAAATGGCCTTTTTTAACTATTTGTTGCAATGAGACCATAAGCATTTTTGAAATTTTGCAAACGCATAAAGGCAACGGCTTGCTTCCTCCAGCGCAGTATACTATAGTCAAACTTTAGAAAAACAAAATGGCCGTCTATGTTTACCGTTATCTAAAGTCTTTTTTTTCCAAATTTTTGATGTCGTTTTTCTTCTAGACCTCAGCTTGTAGAAGCTTGAAATTTTAGGGGCTTTTAGACATTAACAAATAGTCCATTTCGTTAGAAGAAAATTGTTTTCCATCTCAACCCTTCCTCAAGTTATCGCCTCTTGAAATTTGTAAAATTTGAATTTTCGACACCTTATATTTCGGAAACCGCAAGCTTTTTCAAATTTCTATAAACACAAAAACCTAACGGTAAATTCCATGACATTAAAAAATATAATTATTTTTCTTAACTCATACAATTAACCCTTAAAATCGAGCATTATGTTAACCCCACTTTATATTAATTTTTGCTTTATTTCAAAGACTGCTTGTATGCATCATCCTAAATATATGCAATCCTAAATGAAAATAATTTTAATAGTGTGATAGGTATACATAGATTGTATTTAAAAGCAGAATTTTCACTTGTTGAAGGGAAAAGTGCTACAATACAAACCATTGGTTTGACCCAACTTTATTCTCTTTTTCTTTAAAAAGGAACATCTTTAAGTGTATATCAAATATTATAAGTATATACTTTTTCTTCAGAATGTTTTTTAATTTTAAATTTTTAAATTATGAGAGTTGGTTGTGCCTGCCGTAAGGCATCATAAGAATTTTATACTTACATAAATGTTTGTACATGGGAAGATATTGCATAGAAATTAAAGAAAATAAGATATATTGTATTATAACAATAAAATTTATAGAAACATGCACAAATATTGGCGTTATATAGGAAAAGTGTAGACGAGTACATAACGTATAGTTTGTAAACATTTGGCATATCCAAGCATATACGTATTATACTGAGTTTCTGTACAAAGATATGTATATGATGTTAAATTTGGGGTTTTACAAGTAATAAGATCAAAGTGGAAAAAAGAAGAATATTTAAAAGAAAAAAGTTATAAAAAAATAAGTAGCTGGTGAATGTCAAAGAAGAATGTAATGTTTTATCTCCAACACCACCTGAAGTCATCGGAGACGTCCATTTACATGCATATTGTATGTATAAAGTATGCACCTATGTATATGGAAACCATATGTCAAAAAATAGAAACAGTGCTCAAATTATTTTTTTTTAATGTAAAAAATTATACCTTAACTTTTCTTCATTTATATTCCACAGAAAAAACAACATTAGTAAAATTTATTAAAATTATTTAACTCTAAATTATATGATTTAATGAAATACATTTGTATAATTAACTATTCTTTTGATAAAAATTTGATTTGATTGAATTTAACTAAACTAATTCATTGATTTAAATTTGTTTATTTATAAAAACAAATTAAATGTTTCAACTAATTAATTGTTAGAATTATTGAAGACTTTAATTAAAATATACAAATACATTTTTTGATTTTAATACATTGTACAATTAGATTTTCCTATACATTCTTCAATTTTACTAACAAAATTAGTTGAATCAAATTGTTCAATTTGAATCAATTGTTTGAATCAATTGTTTTTTTATGTTTGTTTCTGTTTTTAACGAAAATTTTCACTAAATAATGATAAATTTTCACTAAATATTACTTGATTTAACAAAATATAATTAGTTGACGGTTATTAGTCCCGTTAGTTGTTTCTTATACTTTTTAAGTATACAATCGTCATTGCGTCAGTTTATTTTGGTCTGTAATAGTCTTCAAATGTACATGCATAAATATAAAAAATTTTGAGTTGAAAACAAAACTAAAATGATTTAAGTAAACTAAGTGAAATTGCAATAAAAATAATTATCAACATTTCAGTGGATTGATGATTAACTTACATGTCACAGAACAGTGTTTTAATTGCATTTAATTTCATTTTAATTATGAAATGACTTAAAAATTTATTATAAATTTTTTTTCTACTAGATGAAAAAATCACGAAAGATGAAGCAGGACCGCGCTACCCGCGGAAACCACCTAAACTCAGAGAGGATAAAACTGGTCCTACAGACCAATTATTACCTCTTCGCTAACTTGATTTTGCCGTACAGGAATTAAATACCTTCTATAATGAAATTTATAGAAGATATTTAAATTTAACTAAAGACTATTTGGTATTTTGTGTTAAATCTAAAGGTCTTGTTCATTTAAGTTTTTCTCTATAAGAATGGTTGAAAGATAACATAAAGGGCGGAAGTTTTACTAAAATATATTTTCACTTTCCTTGATTTTATTTACAACATCTAGAAATCTAGCCTTTGCTAATGAACTCATTTTTAATATTCTCGGACTCACACGATGGATGGAAATTTCTAGCCATAACTTTAACTGGCCTTGTCAGTTTATTCTCATACGCGTGGCACTCCAGTCTAGCTTCCCTTAGCAATCTGTAATCACCTTCATTCTCCACATTTATTGGTCATTATTCATCATGTTGAAACTATCGTTTATACGATATATCGTCTATTGTGTATACAATAGGTAGGTTATGTGATGGCAACAAATTTTGCAAATCGAGTTTTCGGTGGGAATGCACTTCTCCATAGTAGAGAAGAGGTATATAAAGAGAAACAATCAACCGATTTCATTGAAATTTAATATATGAATTCCTCGTATTAAAACAATGAACATATAAATTTTTTGGAAAGATCAGGGCTCGAAAACTGGTATGCGGGCCGATTTTACATTTTTCACCATATCTATGGAACAAATTGATGGAATTTCTTGAAATTTGATATTTGAGTTCTGGTTGTTACCGGAACTAACTGGGTAGCATTTCAGGGAATTCGGGTAGCACAAAGCGAAACTTTACTAAGAGCCAAATTTACATTTTTCTAGGTATGTTAACTATAAGCTTACTAATGTCCTAAAAATTGGAAAGTAGTATTTAACAGACATTTTTATAAAATTCTGTAACACTTTCCTTTAACTAGGCAATACACATTGCGGTCGGTTATGTGCTGATCACTTCACATTCAATTCATTAAATTTAGTGCTACTACCAGATATAATCAAAAAATAGAAAGGGTGTATGGAAACCAACCATAATTGACACTCAAGATAGTTTTGCTTTGTTCGCTGATGTAAGTTTTTAATAAAATCTTTTGCTTTATATACAAAAAATAATTTTCCTTTATGTAGAATTATGTAGGACGTTCCGGTACGAAAAAAAAAATCCTAAAGAAATCTACATCAAAACAGGATGGGCTATTCAACCACTAATTGTTGCTGTTGTAGTTGGTATAAAAAATTAGCAAACATTTTGGAAGCATTTCAGCTGTTTTCAAATGCATCCAATTTTAAATATCTAAAACGTCAAAAAACTGTTTTCAGGTTTGGCATTTCCTTGCAGAATATATATTCAACTTCCCCGTTTCTGGAAAAAATCAATGCTTCAATTAGTTTAGTAAATGATCTTAGTAATAATCAATCATAAATTAATTAACATTGAATCTCTCTTTACCGACCGCATTGTGTATACAATAGGTAGGTCATGTGATGGCAACAAATTTTGCATATCGAATTTTCGGAGGGAACGCACTTTCTCATGGTAGGGAAGTGTAAATAAACTATTTTTAGCAGCCTGTCGGTATGTGTTTGGGCGCGTACATCTCAAGTTCGGCTGAACCGATTTGATGAAATTTTATATATAAGTTTATTTCGACTATGGCATGGATTGATCAGCTATTGGTATATATCAGGCCTCGGGAACTGCAATTTTTGTCGATAACTGGCGATAACAATAACTGGCGAGCATTTCAGGCAATTCAAGTAGCACAAGCGACTAACTCTACTAAGAGCCAAATTTACATTTTTCTAGGTATGTTTAACTATAAGCTTACTTATGCCCTAAAAGTTGGAAAGAAGTATTTAACAGGCATTTTTATAATATTCTGGAACACTCTCATTGAACTAGCATACACATTGCGGTCGGTTATGTGCTGACCGCATCAGAGTTTTTTGAATGTCGCATAGATAAAGCAATATGCTCAAAGCGAGCAACCTGTACCAGTGAACCATTTCAAAAAAATCTTTAGTAAAATCAATGAATTAATTTGTTTTCAACCAAACTATTTAGTTGAATTTACTAATCTTTTAGTTAATTAATTATTAACTAAAATTTAATTTAGTTAAATATAATTTAACTAAATAAATAATTTTTGAATCATCAACTTCCTGTTATTGATTCATATAAAGTATTGTTTGAATAAAATAATAAATTAGAAAAAATATTAAAATTCTTTTTTTTTTCAAAAATAATGATCTAATCAATTAAAGTATTTCAAATATAATTCTAAGAAACAATTTGTTAATTTATTTAAATCTTTGAATGAAATAAGTAACATGGTATCTTTAATGAACAATGAATTGAATTAGTTATATTAACTAATTGGGGTGAATGGCTGAAAAAAAAATTACAACTTAATTTAGAAATTTAGTTGCTTTCTATTAATGTTTATTTGAATTTACCACTCTTTTTTTCTGTGTAGCTATTTAGCATTAAGTATATAATATAGTATAGCATAATTTTAATCAAATCCTGCGCTTAATGTTTCATCACTAATTTCGCAAATTAGATTTAATCTTTATATTAAATACGCATAAGTACATTACAGCAAATAGACTATGCAATTGAGCTTCTTAGAACAGATTTTAGATCTAACCAAATTTATCTGGAAAATTTGGTTTATTTTTGGTACCTATTGTTTAATAGTTTATAAATCAGATTCTTACATAATTTTGCATTCATATTAGTAACACTTTCTCTCTGGCAATTGCTAGATAAAACTTTTTGCACTGAAGTTTATATTACTCTTAATATATTAGTGATTAAGACATTCCCATGTCAATCCACCAAAAGTTTTTTATTGTTTTTAGAACTGAAGTACTGATTTTTTTAAAATTCTATACTTGATTTTTGTTTAATTATATGTACTTAGTAACTTGGAAATATATTAAAAAATAAATTTTGCATTTTGGGGACTAAATTATCGTATCAAAAAGTATCATATCAAAATGAAAATCCTGGAAATTCATAAGATTTAAATAAAAAAAAATTAAGTTATATAAATATAATAATAACACATACCGAATTTTTCTTCTCTAGTTCCATGCAAAGGAAAATACATACATAGAAATAAATATTAAGATGAAAATAATAAAATAAAATAAAGAATCGTAGCACCTTCTCAAACATACGAAGGCATGATGCCTTAGCAAATACATTCATACATAATACCATAATACAGATTTAAAAAACATAGGATTTCTTTTGTAACATAGATACTATCAGTTGACAACGATCAATTTATTGAATTTGAAATTTATAAAAAGTAAAAAAAAATCAGAAATAAAATAAGTGAGACAAAAAAACTATATATTATTTTTCTTCTCTTTTTTAAATATATTTTTCTTCACAATTTTTAAATAATTTTTATACACCACCATGTTTTTCTTAAAAATGTCATACAAAAAACAAAAGAACAAAACAAAGAATACAAAATATGTATAATATGCAAACAGCGAGTGTGAAAAGGAAAAAACAATTCCTTGATCCATCTCTGAAGGATATTGTTATTACAATTCTTATCAAAAGTTTACGATCTACAAAATTATAACTCTTATACAATATTTGTTATATGTATATGTACGTAAATTTTGTATATTTTTTATTTTCCTTTCAAATATTGAATAGTAAATTTTTTTATTAATGATTTAAGAAAAATATATATTTTTGTTTTAAACGCCATAAAATTTTGTTTTTATAAAGAGATTTTTTTTATTTTTATCATATTTGGGTTTTTTATTGGGATAATAAAAATCCTTTTTAATATTATCAATAATCCTCAGGTAATAACCTAATTCCAGGGGGTAATCTTTGATGTCTTGATAAACTTTTGAGGGCAAATATTGATTAAAAAATAAAGATATTTAAATATAAAAATTAAAAATTTTACATAAACATTTTATTGATTTTAATTTAGTATACCATGGATTTATATTATAATACATACATATATAAATGTACATACATGTTGGGAAAAGGTATTAAAATATATAAAAAAAAAACTGATGTGGTCAACACATAACCGATCGCAATGAATGTTGTCTAGAGTAGAAAAAGTATTCCAGAAGATTATGAAAATGCGTTTCAAACACTTATTTACAATTTTAAGGACACTAATAAGATATTTAGTTAACATATACCTAGAAAAATCTGAATTTGACTCTTAGTAGAGTTCATTTTATGCTGTTCAAATTATAGGAAAAATTCGTCAGTAACTTTTGGTAGCAACCAGAGCTCACATATTGAAATTAAAAAAATTCCATCAATTCGTTCCGCAGATATGGCGAAAAATGTAAAATCGGCCCCCAGATCAGTTTCCGGGTCCTGGTCTTGCCAAAAATTTATAGATTTATAGAACACCTTGAATTTAAATATTAAATTTCAATGAAATCGGTTGATTATTTTTCGTTATATACGCAAAAATGTTTATTTTGGCCGTAGTTAATTAGAGACCAGATTTATTTCAAAAGTTAGAAGGTCTACAGACCGACAGCATGCTAAAAATAGTTTGTTTACACTTCCCTACCATGGAGAAGTGCGTTCCTACCGAAAACTCGATATGCAAAATTTGTTGCCATCACATAACCTACCTTATTGTATACACTATGCGGTCGATAATAAATATGTTTATATAATACATATATTATGTGGTATATCAAGAAGTAAAAAAATGAAAGTGTTAAATTTCATATTTAGCTCAAGGAATATAAAATTTTAATTTTGATTAAACGAAAAAGATTCAGCTAAATGTGCAAAATTATTTCTTTACCGCAATTAGTTGAATTTGATTTAACTTTGTGGTAAAATACACATGTCTTTTGTTCAAGAAAAAAAAAGGCATTACCCTTTCAAATCTTGAAAGGGTAATACTGCAGTCAGAACCTGACCAACGGTGCAGTGGTTATTGCACTTTAACTGAAGGGTCTCGGGTTCAAGGCTCTGTCAAGTCACTTTAAAAATTATATTCAATATTATATAGATTTATACATATTACGCATAAAAAAAAATTAATATTAACTAATTGCCATGTTTCAATAAAAACCAATATTCACAAAGAAAAAAAAACAATAAATATCTGTTACCCTTAATAATTTATATAAAGAAGAAACTACGATAGGGTTGTCACTACCCGAGTAAAGTCAATGACGCAAGAAAATGGTAAATAGTTATCTACACTGAAAAAATAAAGCTTGTTGAAATCAAAAACGTTCCGTTGTAACCCGTAAAGTGGTAAAATTAAATAAGGAAATGTTTGATATTAAAAGCGATTGCATCTTTGATTTTAAACACTTAAAATTGTAGTTTAAATAAAAGTGGATACACATATTAAAATGTTTGATATTAAACACTTGTAGTGTATAAATTAAATACAAAACAATTGTTAAACTAAAATTTCGTTGTTAAAAACATAGTACATTCAATACCAAAAATGTTTATGTAAACGACACGTTATACGTACACATTTTAATTGCAAATTCAAACATTTTCGTTATTACCTATAAACGAAAATGGTCATTTAAAAACAATAATTGTTATTATGGTAACTGTAAATTTTTTTTTTAAAAAATATGCTTCATTTCAGTTTTGATTTTAAACATGTCATAATACGTCATAAGCAAAAAAATAATTTAGCATACATTTTAGTTGTTACTTTCACACGAAAAGTGTAAGCTAACAATAATGAATGCGATTATGGTAACTGTAAATCTTATTTCTTAAAATATATACTACATTCGATTTTGAATTCAAACACTTCGTGATTTTGACCAAATACTGAAATAGTTTAAGAAAAACGAAATCATTATACATTTACTATGTTCGTTTTTGTTTTCAAAACTAAACGTTGTTGATACCATTTTACAGTTAAAATACGGATAATAAATCACAAAAAAAATTCCTCATTTCAATTTTACTGTCTACCTCGTAAGTTTGTTTAAAGTTTAAAAGCTAAAAGTGAAAGAAAAAAGTGTTTTGCTATAATTCCTTTTTAATTATAAAAAAAATTAAAATAAATAAAAAAGTTGAAAAAATTTTATTGAAAAATAACAAAAATTTTTGTGGAAAATAAATTTCTTTAAATTTGAAGATAACAAGGTACATATGTATGTATGTATATGTGTATATAAGTCAAGAAGAAAATGTTGATAGGCACTAGGCAGTTAAGATGTGAAATCTAGTTGCACAAGTAAAATTATGTTGATAAAT
Organism: Condylostylus longicornis; assembly: GCF_029603195.1. NCBI lineage: Eukaryota > Metazoa > Arthropoda > Insecta > Diptera > Dolichopodidae > Condylostylus > Condylostylus longicornis. The sequence continues at coordinate 1,057,777 of NW_026577985.1, forward strand.
AATGGGACACTTTCAAAGTCAAAATAAAAGAAATTTTTAAAAACAAAATAAAAGACAGGGAGTCTCTGCAATTTATTTTAAATAAATTGAACTCGACAGATACATATATCGGACAGTAAGTTTGTAATAATTATAATTAATATTTAAAATAGTAAAATGGTATAAATTCCGGAATATTCATATATTAAAGTGAATTCCAAGAAATTTCCCTTTACAATATAAAAATTCCAGATTCAACTGTTGCATATTGTTAAAAAATAAAATAATCAGTATCTAATATAAAATCTTGTACAACCAATTTCAGGTTCGATTGATCATTTAATTGCCTGTTACATGCGCTATAGCCGCCATCAATTAGACATTGCTCCAGTACCACGGAATTAGATTGTAAAAAACGAAAAATTTTGAAATCAACTATAAAGGATTCGCAACAGTCGCTTTTAATTAAGGTTTCCACGCCAAACAATATCTATTCAGCAGTTGATGAGCTCTCCGCTAAATTAAGAAAACAGGGACAATCCCTTTAGTCAGTAATTATTTTTAATGTAAGTGACAACTCATATTTAGTATACTACGACGACATAAGGTACAAATTTGATCTCTTACTTCCCGCACTTGACACTTGCTTTAAGGTTTTTTTTCTTTTATATTTAAAGTACTCTGAAATTTCGAAAGCGGTTTGGATTTTTATTCAAAAATTTTTTTTGAAATTGATTCTACTGAAAGGGTTTCTCCGGATATTTTGGTTTTAATAAACGAGCTTAAATAAAAAATATTAATTTGCTATATACATATATAAAACTAGTTCATTTAGAGAAGTGCAAACTCTAATTTATCACTATAAATATTTTCACAATTTACTTCCAACTGATGATTATGTTTGCCTTAATTGTAAACAAACCTACAATTTAAAAAGTTTCAAACGCCATTTTTCTCGTTCTTGCAAAAATATATTAATTTTTTTTTTTTAATTTAATATTAATCGGAGGTTTTTTAAAATATTGTCTTCTACGTAGGCGTAAATATGTAGAATATTATGTTAATGGATTAAAAAAATTAAGGCTACTTAGATATGAATACTTTAATATTTAAATATGAAAACTTCGTAATTGAAATTTTCTTGGAGTATTATTGTGGTTTTGGGTTTGCACTTACATAATATATTTTATTTTTGCGTTATTTGTCTAACTATGTAAATTCTATGAAAGCCAAGTATCCTGGAGATCCTTATACTAGAAATGTAATTTAAGTTTTTAATAATAAACAATGTGTTAAAATAAATAATATTTTTGTTAAATTTTAAGAGAACCATTATTACTTATTAAAGTTACTAGAGTACATATGTACAACAAAAAGATAGTAAAAACTTTGATATTACATAATTATGTATTTGTTTCTAAAAATATTTGAAAATACACAGTTAAATAACATTGTATTATCTTATTCAAATAAAGAAATTAATAACATATTTAAAACTTTTAATTAATTCCTCGAAAATGAGACACAAATTATTTAATATTTATTTACATTTAAAATTGAAAAATTAAATGATAAGCTATACTTAATAACTCAATTAATGATTTTGAATAATTTGCATATTTTTTGAGTAATTATATTATGCAAAAATCATTATATAATTCAAAATCGTTATTTGAGTGCTATGTAGATTTTAATTTTACAATCTTAAATGTAAATTTATAATGAAATGTAGTAGAGCAACAACTTTAAGTGATAATTTGACTGCACAACATTGTTATTGCACAACTAAACGTTGTAAGCTAACTATTATTTAGAGTACAGTGAAAAGTTCGGAAAGTTAGTGTAAAACGTTTTTTGTTGGCCGAATATTAAAAATATTACATTAACTACTTATTTAAACATAATAATGTTGCAGTAACAATGGAAATAGTAACTTTTTCTTCTCAAAAATTGACTATTATTCGTTTTCAATATTAAACACATTTCATGTTTGACGCAAAATCATACACGTTTTGTGTTTGATTTCAAACATGGTTTTTTTTTCGGTGTACAACATCGTGCACCAGCCCTATGCCCCTCCCAGGACCGAAGTGCGTATAAAAAAATATACTGCACTTAGAATTTATTGAATTTTAACTCTTATCGACCTCTGAAGTGACAATAGTAGTTTTCTGCAGCAGTCATACGGAACGTGTGAAGTAACAAGTCGGATCACGTTGAAACAAGCTGCCTATTAAATGCGTATACGATTGAGCAGAGCATTTACCTTGAAATCATGGAGTGAAATTTCATGTACTTTTTTTTCTTTTTTGAATTTATTTTTTATCCAGAAAATGAATAAAGAAAATTCTATGAATTTGAGTAATGATAGTTCAAAAAGCGATGTCAGTTCTAAGGATGAGTTTTGCAGAGAGTAATGAAAACTAAAAGAAGTAAAAACATTTCGGTCGATATAAACCGATTGAATTATATCCTGCACCTTTCGTTGTTGTATAGCAATTACTCAAACCTGTGAAACCATTCTATAGAAACTTTACGGATATGTCAGACCTATAACTGGACACACAACTGCCAAGTTTCATGAATCTGATTTTATTATTTTTCCAAATATTTTAAATTAGCTTTTGGAGTTGTATGGCAGGTACCCGAACCTGTCAAGCAATTACACTAAAACTTCAGAAATATATCTGACCTATAATTGGACATATGACTGCCAAGTTTCATGAATCTGACTTTATTATTTTGCCGAATATAAAAAATTTGCTTTTAGAGTTGTATGGCAGCCATTCGAACCGGTGCAGCTATCCCATTAAAATTTTTAGAGCATATGAAGAATATAATTGGACACTTGTATACAAAATTTTATATTTGTACCTTTATTAGTTTTTGAAATATTTAAAATAAACTCTTTGAGTTGTATGGCAGCTACCCGAACCTGTCAAGCAATTCCACTAAAACTTCGCAAATATATCTGATCTTTAATTGGACACAGAACTCACAAGTTTCATAAATCCAACTTTTTTATTTTTACAAATATTTAAAATAAGCTTTTGGATTTGTATGGGAGCTACTCGAACCTGTCAAGCAATTCCACCAAAACTTCAGAAATATCTTTAACCTATAATTAGACACATGACTGCCAAGTTTCATGAATCTGACTTTATTATTTTGCCGAATATAAAAAATTTGCTTTTGGAGTTGTATGGCAGCCACCCAACCGGTGAAGCTATCTCATTAAAATTAACGTATGTAGAATATAATTGGACACATGTATACAAAATTTTATATTTGTACCTCTATTAGTTTTTGAAATATTTAAAATAAACTCTATGAGTTGTATGGCAGCTCCGTTCTCCGAATTGGTCCAATAACAATAGGGTTCGTCCTTGGCACAAAAGAAACAACTTGTGAAAGTTTGGTGTCGATTTCATTATTTGTTTTTGAGTTATCGTGCGATCGGGCGGACGGACGGACGGATATGTCTAAATCAACGCAGAATTTTACGCTGACAAAGAATATATATATATGTCCATACTCCACAAACTCCATACCAAACTCCATACCATACTTACAAACTCCATACCAAAGTTAATATACCCTTCACGAAGTGCAGGGTATAATTAAGAAAATGAAAACAAAAAACCTAACAAAATTAAATTTTTTCTTTTTTCAGAAGATATATATTAGCGTACCTAACATAATATATTAGCGTACATATATTTTTTTTGCAACAAAACGAAATTAACTGTACATAGCTTACAATAAATAATTGAGTTTGTCAGCTTGTAGTTCAGCCTTTTTAATAACATTATCGCGCTTCAAAATCTAAATCAAAAAATTCATTAACATAATCATCAAAAAAGAACTTACATATTAAGACATACCAATTTTATGGCACGTATTTCATTTTTTGACAAAATTTACAGTTCAGATAACTTTAGAAGTATGATTACGAGCCAATTTTTAATTAATTTCGGCAGAATTGTTTTTATTTCAATTTAGTAGAAACATTAGAAACGTTAAGAAACACTTCAAATATGAGCAGGAATTTTTTAACTCTGCCAAAAAAATATACGTTCCGTCAACCCCTAACATACCCGGGTAGGAAATACATTTATTATTTACTGATACATCTTTAATAGTGTTTTTGATCTAGGTGCTTCTTGAAAATTTGTATATAAGCGGGTATAAAATATTATAAGTTTATTCACAAACTTCACCATGCCTACAAGTTTCTTATTATTTGCAATTGTATATAGCTTCTTCTCAGCGTATCCAACTATAAATTTGTTGATGTTCTTTTTTCAAATTAGAATTCGTGATTTTCAAATTACTTTAAATGTTTAATATTCAAAGTGTAACAAGAAAACTAGAACGTAGGCTTAATCAATCTCTTTGGAGAATGAACAAAGGTTAAAACACACTTGTACTTAAAGTATTTGAAGATAATCTTTACATTGTTTTTATATTTTTTTTTCTTTTTGCTGTACCATATATTTTATTAGTTTCTCATAATATACATGTAGCTGTACGTATTTCAATAAATAAAGTTGGGTCAAACCAATGGTTTGTATTGTAGCACTTTTCCATTCAACAAATGAGAATTCTGCTTTTAAATACAGTCTATGTATACCTATCACACTATTAAAATTATTATCATTCATATACAAAACTATTTCTAGGATTGCATATATTTAGGATGAACGATTTATGCAGTCTTTGAAATAAAGCGAAAATTAATATAAAGAGGGGTTAACATAATGCTCGATTTTAAGGTTTAATTGTGTGAGTTAAGAAAACTAATAATATTTTTTAACGTCATGGAATTTATCGTTAGCTTTTTGTATTTATAGAAATTTGAAAAAGCTTGTGGTTTCGGAAATATAAGGTGTCAAAAATTCAAATTTTACAATTTTGAAGAGGCGATAAGTTGAGAGGGGGTGGAGATGGAAAAAAATTTTCTTCTAAAGAAATGAACTACTTGTTAATGTCTACAAGCCCCTAAAATTTCAAGCTTCTACAAGCTGAGGTCTAGAAGAAAAACGACATCAAAAATTTGGAAAAAAAGGACTGTAGATAACGGTAAATTTGAACGGCCATTTTGTTTTTCTAAAGTTTAACTATAGTATACCGCGGTAGGGAAGCAAGCCACTGCCTTTTTGCGTTTGCAAAATTTCAAAAATGCTTATGGTTTCATTGCAAAAAATAGTTAAAAAAGGCCATTTTTAGGGTTTTGGGGGGGTATAACTTCTAGAGAGGGGGAGATAGGTAAAAATTTTGTTCTAGGAAAATAAGTTTCTAGCAAAGGTCTATGTACGTATAAAATTTCAGCTTTCTATCTTCAAGGGTGTAGAAGTTTTATAAACAGACACACGGACAGACGGACGGACGGACGGACGGACGGATAGAGTGAAACTAATAAGCACTTTTTTTCAAAACTTATTAACATAACAAGTAAAAACGTTTCAGTCGGTAAAAACCAACTGAATTATACCCTGCCACCTTAGCAATTTGAGATTAAAATTTGTTTTAGAAATATCTAGAATAAGCTCTCATTAGATGTATACCAAGTGTTCGACTCTATAGAAACTACGTGGTAAAAATATAACTTTATTATTTTTCCAAATATTTAAAATTAACTGTTGAATTTGTGCGGCAGCTACCCAAACCTGTTAGGCCATTCCATCAAAACTTCAGGGATATGTGTAGCCTACAATTGGACTGCAAAGTTTCTTGAATTTAGCTTTATTATTTTTCCGAATATTCCAAATCACCCGAACCTGTCAAGTCATTGCACCGAAACTTCAGGGATATATGTGACCTACGAATCTAACTTAATTATTTTTCTAAATAAGTAGTCGTATGGCAGCTACCCGAATCAGTGCAGCCATTCCATTAAAATTTCCAGAACATATACAGTACAGTATAATTGGACACATCATTAATTTGATTTTAATATATTTATTAGTTTTTGAAATATTGAAAAAAACCACTTTGAGTTGTATGGCAGCTAGCCGAACCCGTTGTTCGAATTAGTCCAATTATGAAAGTTTGGTGCCGATTGCGTTATTCGTTTTTGAGTTATCGTGCGATCGGAAGGACGGACAGACGAACATGGCTAAATAAACGCAGAATTTTCCTCTGAGCAAGAATATATATATATATATATATGTCTATATCGGACGTATTGATATGTCCATATCGGATATCCATTCACGAAGGTGCAGGGTATAATGATCTGAGACAACGGGCACATTAACACTTTTGATATAATATTTGCTTACCATTGGTAATTACGTATATTCATCATCTAGTTCCTTGTCATTTATTAGAATAACAAAAACAAAAAACCTTACACTAATATTCTTAATAATATAAAAAACGATTTTTTATGTTATTCCGACTGGTTTACACAGATATAAATAGATTTTAATACGCATACAAAGAAAACGAAATTATATTATGAAAAAAAAAGAACTGGAAATCCATTATAGTCTACATTTCTATATCTCGGCGTAAACTGACTTGTAGCATGCTGTATACAAAATATACAAAAAGTAATGATTTATTTTACATAAGTGTATACTTATATTGAGTCTCTGCAGGTTTTCAACACAAAACTTAATCAAGAATATTATAACTAAAAAACCAACAAATATTATAATGGTGATGCTAAATGTAAATACGAATTACCAAATCAAATACCAAAAAAACAACCTAACATTTTACTGTCCCCAATATTTTTATAAAAAAAAATGTGTAACAATAAAAAAAATCTGATGTGGTCAGCACATAACCGACCGCAATGTGTATTGTCTATTTAAGTGAAAGTGTTACAGAATGTTATAAAAATGTCTGTTAAAGACTTCTTTCCAATTTTTAAGACATTAGTAAGCTTATAGTTAACGTACCTAGAAAAATGTAAATTTGGCTCTTAGTACAGTTTCGTTTTGTGCTACCCGAATTCTCTGAAACTCTCGGCAGATAGTTTCGGTAACAACCAGAACTCAAATATCAAATTTTCAGAAATTCCATCAATTCGTTCCGTAGATATGGTGAAAAATGTAAAATCGGCCCGCAAATAAGTTTTCTAGCCCTGATCTTTCCAAAAAATTTATATGTTCATTGTTTTAATACAAAGAATTTAAATATTAAATTTCAATGAAATCGTTCAATCCGTGCAATGGTCGCAATAAACTTACTTATAAAATTTCATCAAAATCTGTTCAGCCGAACTTGAGATACACGCGTGCACAAACAGACCGACAGACCGACAGACCGACAGACCGACAGACCGACGGACCGACAGGTTGCTAAAAATAGTTTACTTACTAATAGATATATTAATATCAAATTTTGTAAAGGTGTTCAAAATTATATTTTTTTACTATGGAGAAGTGCATTCCTACCGAAAACTTATAACATTCCATGTTATTCTCCATTCTACAAACATTATAATTTCAATATCTCTGTTTTAGCACGAATTTATTTTGAAATACCTTGGATTATCAAGGACATTTGTATAATGTGATGAACATTACACAAAACAAGTCAACGTTTCAGTCGGTATAAACCGACTGAATTATACCCTGCGCTTTGACAATCTTAGTTTAAAAATTTGTTTTTGAAATATCTAGAATTAAATGGCAATTAGTCGAACCTGTCAAACCACTCTATAAACACCTCACTGAGATTTTTCCTAATATTTAATATTTTCTTTTGGACTTGTATGGCAGCTACCCGAACCAGTGCAGTCATTCCATTAAAATTTTGAGAATATACATGTATAAAATATAATTTTGAACACCTTTACAAAATTTGATATTAATATATCTATTAGTTTTCGAAATATTTAAAAAATCTTCTCTGAATTGTATGGCAGCTACTCGAGCCCGTTGTCCGAATTGTCGTTATTCGTTTTTGAGTTGTCTTTCACACCGGAGACTACTCCTTCAAGTGGTTACAAACTCAATACCAAAGTGAATATATCCTTTACGAAGCCGCAGGGAATAAAATACAGTTTTTTATTACAATAAACCAAAAATAATCGAAAATAATAATTTTCTTGTTCTTCACCTAAAACTCCTTTCGTCTTCTTAATGTTTTTCCATTTATTTTCCTCTTTTACTGATCCTATCCGTCTGTCTTTATTCTACCGGTTGAATTTCGTTATTTTTTTCGCTGTTTAATGTATACATCTTTCCGATTGCTTTCCGATACAAATTATTAACACACCGGCAATAAGAAAATTCAGGATAGGATGAGTGTAAAAAAACCATAAATAAATCTAAAAAAAAATGTTAAACAATCTGCAGAAAAAAAAGCGTAACACAACAAAAGAAATTGAAACAACTTGAAGATTTGATAACCGCTGAAAGTTTCTGTTACATCTTTTACTACCCCTTTTTACGACCGTATTGTGTATATAATAGGTAGGTGATGTGATGGCAACAAATTTTGCATATCGAGTTTTCGGTGGAGAGGCACTTCTCCATGGCAGGGAAGTGTAAATAAACTAATTTTAGCAAAGTGTCGGCCTGTCGTTCTGTGTGTGCACGCGTGTATCTCAAGTTCGGCTGATCTGATTTTAGCATTTCATGGAATTCTAATGGCACAAAGCGAAACTCTACTAAGAGCAAAATCTACATTTTTCTTGGTATGTTAAGTATAAGCTTACTAATGTCTTAAAAATTGGAAAGAAGTATTTAATAGACATTTTTATAATATTCTTTAACACTTTCACATAACTAGGCAATACACATTGCGGTCGGTTATGTGCTGATCACATCAGATTTTTTTCCTTGTATAACCGATGCTCATGTACATATAATGTTTGTACGTATGAATATCCTAGATTGATTTAAGAATGTAAAACATTGTTTTTTCCTAAAGTTTAACTGTTTATCATAACATCTTTGTGTGCGAATATAATTTATAAAGCAAAACAAGTGCAACATTAGATTTTATACATACATATATAATGTACGTAATTTATACATATTATATGTACGTAAATGTATTGTATAAAATGAAAATATAAGTATATACATATGTATATTATGAACCATTCATATACGAGTATGTATAAGAAGGATTCAAGCAATATCCGTTCATCTTATGAACTAAAACTTAGAGATACGAGTATGTGTAGACATGGAATAGTCGGGTAATGTTTAAACTAATCAAAAAAAAAAAAAAAAAAAAAATAGCCCGTCATCGTAAAATGTCATTTCTGGCTACGGTGATACTCTTGGTGAAATGGGATCATAAATTATGAAACCATTAGGCATTATTTCATGCTCCGCTTATACTGTAACCTTTTTGCCGTTATAAAATGAACTTTTTGTTTATAATCTTTGATAACTTAATTAGAGTTACCTGTCATCTTTCGGTATATTATATACATATGTATATATATGTTCATACATATGTATGAACATACATATGTATATATATGTTCATACATATGTATGAACAAACATTGTGTAATTAAGTTTTAAAGTATATTTAAGTGTTCATTAAAAAAATTTATAAAAATTAGAATAGCATGTTATTTGCAAAAAAGGAATGCCCGTAAGTATAAAACGCTACGTATGCATACTACGCCGAAACCATGTTCAGGTATGTAGATATTATGTCTTTTTCTGGACGTTTAAATTCTTTGTTTGTTTTTCAGCTACCCTTTTACATCTTTTTTAGCATTTTTTCAAAAAAATTTAAAAAAAGTGTTTATTAGTTTCAGTCTATCCGTTCGTCCATCCGTGGACATGTTTACATAACTTTTACACGGTGGAAGATATGAAGCTAAAAATATCACAAGTACATAGATCCCTTTTAGGAACCTATCTCTTTAAAATTATAGCCCCTCAAACTCCTAAAAATGCCATTTTTCAAAATTTTATTACAGGGAAACTACGAGTACAAACATTTTTCAAATTTTGCAATTGTTGTAAAATAAAGGCATGATTCTTCTATCGGGGCATATCACACTTGAACTTAAAAAAAAAGTGTAACAAAAATATTCACACAAAAATTATTACATTTCCTCTCAATTCAAGAAGTACTTTTAAGTACATATCTACCTAATAAATTAAGAAATGAAATACATTACTCGCTTGAGGAGTTGATAAAAGTATTGGTGATTCATTGGTATAATGGGAAATAAGAATAAAAATGTACAAGTAGATATTTTTAAAGGAAATGCGGAAGAATTTTTTGCACCAATAACATAAGTCAAAAAATTCAAATCAAATTAAACTTAGGTTGAAAATTAGTTACAAATTTTATATTTTATAAGTTTTATTTTAAACAATACCTAAATACGTGATGATACCTTTTGCTATTTACCTTAATGAGCGCAATACGGAAGTGCATATTATCTAGTTGGTTTTGGGGTCGCCTTACAATAAGTTTTACTGTTAGTACTATTATCTTTTCATGCAACGACCAAAAACTTATTAAAACCGCTCTTAAGCATGCAAGACCTTTAAATGTGTAAATTTTTTGACTGTGTCATAAATTAACTTAGAAACTTTATAAATACTGAAGTGCACATTATAATATTATCGTTCAATTTATATGAATGAAATTATCCAATAAAATGAATTTACTTATTTAATGGTTATTCTTTAATACCACGGTACTTTTTCTTTGAAAAAAGTAAACGTATCATTGACTAGGTCTCTTCTAGATGTTGTTCTAACAGCATATTGCGCTCATTAAGGTAAATAGTGAAAGGTATCATCACGTATTTAGGTATTGTTCAAAATAAAACTTAAACTGTAATAAAATATAAAATTTGTAACTAATTTTCAATCTAAGTTCAACTTGATTTGAATTTTTTGATTTATATTATTAGTGCAAAAAATTGCTAATTTTGCTTTTTGAGAACTGCCTCATATAAAACTACACAATAATTAAAATTCACTATATAATAAATAACTTTATTTTAAAACACGTTTTTATTTTTACATGAATTAGCATTGGAACCACACATACAGATCACACTGTAAAACTGAAAAAATTTCAAATTAACATTTTAACAATGTTTATTAATGCTTGAGTATGTCGGTAAGCCTACAAAGAAATAAAAAAAAAAATTCAATATAAGTATGCAGGTATAATAGTATATGAAATATTGAAATATAGGTGCTAAAAATATGGGTTAAAGAAATCATTCACACTTATACGTAACATATGAATTTTAATTTATAGCTAAGGGTTAATATATGTTTTATGATAGGGGGTTATTGAATTACATATATACAAAATACGTAATAACACCAAAATAAATCACATCACAACAATAATCAAAAATATCAGCATCAGCTTAATATAAAAGAAGTACTAAAAATATGAGTGTGCATACATTACGGTATAATAAATATACATATATCAGATCCTTCAAAAGCCGTTTTCATTTCATTTTCGTTTTAATATAAATTTCGAATACGAATTATAAAAAAAATATGTCTATGTTCTACAGTGTTAAAAACATATTTCTTTACATATTTTATATATATATATATATATATATATATATATATATATATATATGTGTGTATATATCTACTGTAATTTTTTGACAAAAAGGTTGATATTATTGTATACAAAAACAACCATAATTTTTTGTGCTTCTGTTTATTATAAAAACTGTAACTGGAGGGAATAAAAATAAAAGTATTTCTATTCCCTATAAATAGAATATAAGTGAAAGGTGGTACAATATAATAGCTGCAAAGGCAAGTTTAGGTACTTAAATTAAGGTATTATATACAACTGTAAACTGTATAACATTTATATGGCAGTAAACCATTTTCCTAAAGGGTATAATAGCATATAGGTATAACGTTTGTTATTAAAGATGATGAACCTTTTTTTTAATTTTATGTTACTTTTATAAAGGTAGGTAATAATAAATATGAAATATTCCAGGTAAATTCAGGTAGGTATAACAAAAGAGAAATACCAATTTATACAAATAATTAGGTTGTTGTGTGTATGTACAGAAACTATGCCATATTATACAGCTGACAAGAATAATTGTAAAAAGGTTGACATACTGGTTGCTTTCTGCTGTTATTTTTGCTTGATCTTTTATCCTTATACTTTTCATTTCTATTTTCATGAAGAGATTAAAATATAAACTTTCAAGTAATTTTTGTATTGAATAGAATCATACCTTTCAAAACAACATTCAAATGCATAATTATTAATTTTCTACAAAAAAAATCAGTTATTGTGATACAAACTGTTTATTGTTTTATTCTTAAAAGGAAAATGAATATTTTGTTGAGAATTAATTTAATTTTTGAAAAGTAAATGGTTAAATTTTTTGTTGCTAACAAGAACGTTATGAATATGTTATATAATATAAATATATTGCTAGAAATGAAAAATATAAGATCACGTTTTGAATGCATGTAAGATTGAATAAAAATAGCCGTCGCTACATGCAACAATTCACGTACCTACATATATTTCTTTTTCAAAATCGGAACGGCAGCTAATAATACATACATATAAGCAGATTTAAATCAAGCAAACCTATGTTTATTTTATCAAAATATATTGTGGCATTTTTTTTCCTGTTTCTCACTGTAAATAATAATTACTCTCCCCCCCCGTTATTACACCATGCTTTTTCTGCCTTCTCATGTTGTGGAATTACAGCATTCTAGGTTTAACATATAATTGTGTCTTAAATAAAAGATAATGCGGAAGTATGTATAATTTCAATCTTAATGACTTTCTAAAGTTACAATTGTTACAATAATAATTAAAATTTGTTTGAGAATGTAAACATATACGTAAAAAATTTTTAAGAATATATGTGCAATAGTACCTGTGAAATGTAAAATTATCGGTAAATTTGCAGCCCTAAAATTTTTACCTACTAAATTCAAATAAATAGAGCGGGATATCGTTATATGTTGTTAGTTGACAATAGAAATTAAAAGAAGGAACTCACTTTCAAGTGTATCTACATTAAACAAAATTTGTGAATAGTTTTAAAACAAATTTTTTATCATGAGCCCATTTCGCAAAGTAAACGGCCCAGAAAATACTTTGTTAAGGGTTAAAAACCCAACACAGTTATGTGACGAAAGTGAACTATTTGACTGGTTAAATTTATCAACTGAAAGTGATTCTGATTTAAGTTTTGACATTTCATCAACGGACAGCTCATTAACTAGTGTCACAATTTCTGATTCTAATTCATCAGATAATTTGGACTTAAATAGTAATTGGGATTCCTCAAAAATTAAGAAGAAACGAAAGGTAAGATTTAATCTAATTCCTCAAATACGCATACTTCGAACGTGGTTGTTGGCTCACAAACTTGCAAGACAAAGTAATTGGGAATCTGCAATTGATGCCAGAAATAAATTCAAAAGAAGAATTGAGCACACCGGTAAAGTTATATCTGTTGTTTTAAGCAGTCTCCATCGCACTAGAGTATACAAAGAAAGATTTTCTACGAAAAAATTCGGTGTTAAATTAAATGACACATGTGAAATGGGAATGTTGGAGCAAGATTTTAGAAGTATAAGGATATAAAAATTATATTAACATTTTTGTTCTACTTAACGTAAGAGTATAATATTTGTTATTTAAAATGTAAATAGTTTTTAAATTGGCCGTTGATAAATATTATGTATAGAAACTTGGTTCCTTGTTTTTAAAACTAATTCTGAACTAAGAGAATTCCATAATGAGTATTATTTTATAAAGCAAGTCAATTACTAATAAACAAGTAAAAACGTTTCAGTCGTTATAAATCGACCGAATTATACCCTGCACGTTAGTAATCTGAGTTTTACATTTGTTTTTAAAAAAGCTCTCATTGTGAATCCAGCGAATATTTCCTTCACGAAGTGCAGGGTATAAAAAACGAACGTGGTTGTTGGCTCACAAACTTGCAAGACAAAGTATTTAGGAATCTACAATAGATGCCAGAAATAAATTCAAAATTTTCTTTTCTTGCTCCCATAATTTTAATTTTATTTTAAAAAGCGCAAATAATGTATTACAGCTGACAACAATAATTAAAAAAGGTTGACATTTTGGTTGCTTTCTGCTGTTATGTTATTTTTGCTTGATCTTTTATCTTTATACTTTTCATGAAGAGATTAAAATACTAGTATAAACTGTCAAGTAATTTTTGTGTTGAATAGTATCATTTTACCTTTTAAAACAACATTCAAATGCATAATTATTAATTTTCTACAAAAAAATCTGCTATGGTGATATATTGTTTATTGTTTTATTTTTAATAGGAAAATTAATGTTTTGTAGAGACTTGTTCTGTATTTATTATTTTTTTTAATTCCAAGTCATATTCAAAAAATTTTCGTTATATAATTATTATATTAATTTATCTTATCTGAGCATTGGTGCAGTGGTTATGGCACCGGCCCTTTAACCGAGGGGTCTCGGGTTCAAACCCTGGTCAGGTCACTATAAAAATTATATTCAATATTACTTAATATGCAATACTAATAAATATTATACAAGTAATTTTCAAATATTCATAATATTCGATACTAAAGACTAAGAAAAATAAACAGTAAATATTAATAAACTGAAATGTTTAATATAAATAAAAACTACGGTAGGCTAGTCACCTACCTAGCTAACTCTCTATGACTATAGAAACTAGGACATGATAGATATCATGCACTAGTCCTATTCTCCTCCAAGGAGTGAAGAAGGAAAAAAAAAATTATTTATCTTAAAAATTTCAGAATTTTTGTTGTATAAATATTTATTTGGCTATAGTTAAAAAATCAAACAACTTTTCCAGTTTTAGATGAAATCAATAAAAATTTTGTTGAGCAGGTTTCAACAAAAGGTAGTCTTATAACGAGTTTAAAAATTAGAAGTTTTTATTTGGTTTTATAAAAGTGTTAAAGTGTAAGTTTTTCCTAAAACTTGGCATAGACGACAAATTTAAACATACTTGTACATTATATATTATTAGGCAACCAAAAGCGATCTTGAAATTTCTTGCATTTAAACGACCGCAGTTTAAAATCTAAAAATGAATGCTTAATTTGTATTTATTTTTTATACCCTGAACTTCGTGAAGCTTACAGGTTCGAGTGGCTCCCATACAAGTCCAAAAGCTTATTTTAAATATTTGGAAAAATAATAAAGTCAGATTCATGAAACTTGGCAGTTATGTGTCCAGTTATAGGTCAGACATATCCGTGAAGTTTTTATGGTTTCACTGAAGTAAAAACACAAGTAACAACGTTCCGACTGAAACGTTTTTACTTGTTTTAATTAGTTTAGAAACAGGCAATGCAATCTTTGTGTGTGTGGTTTTTAAGAATTTCGCTTTACAATGTCACTGTTGTTAGTTATAGTCACTTTTGTCTTTATGTAAGTATTAAAGTATTAATAAAATAAATATCTATATTAAATTAACAAATTTTTCGTTTGAATGCTCACAACATTGTAGGTATGTACGAGTATATCATATTATAAAATTGTACGCGGATTTGTTGCAGAACTTTTTATACCCTGCACTTCGTGAAGGGTATATTAACTTTGGTATGGAGTTTGTAACTACTTGAAAGAGTCATCTGCGGTATGGACATATACATATATATATTCTTGCTCAGCGTAAAATTCTGCGTTGATTTAGACATATCCGACCGTCCGTCCGTCCGATCGCACGAAAACTCAAAAACGAATAATGAAATCGACACCACACTTTCACAAGTTTTTTCTTTTGTGCCAAGGACGAACCCTATTGTTATTGAACTAATTCGGACAATGGGTTCGGGTAGATCCCATACAACTCATAGAGTTTATTTTAAATATTTCAAAACCTAATAAAGGTACAAATATAAAATTTTGTACACATGTTTTCAATTATATTCTACATATGCTCTAAAAATTTTAATGGGATAGCTGCACCGGTTCGAATGGCTGCCATACAACTCCAAAAGCAAATTTTTTATATTCGGCAAAATAATAAAGTCAGATTCATGAAACTTGGCAGTCATGTGTCCAATTATAGGTCAGATATATTTCTGAAGTTTTAGTGGAATTGCTTGACAGGTTCGGGTACCTGCCATACAACTCCAAAAGCTAATTTAAAATATTTTTCGTGTTGTGTTTATTTTCTCATAAGTTTAATAAATCTGTTATGCCGCGCAGAGGCGATAAAATTCGTTTCTGTATAATTTATTCTTAATATTGTTGTTTTAATTTCATATTTACATTTACCTTAAAATCAGCAAAGAAATTTTTTTTTTTTTTTTTTTTTTTTATTTTATTTATTTTAGTATCAATTCACAAATATACATATAAAATCTTAAGATTAATGCAATACAACTATTTATTTTATAACTATGTATGCAAATTGATGATAAACTATACAGTAGTGTAAATAAACACTAGTGATGTATAGTATTATGCACCGATACTACCACATATTACTTATTATTAATACAAATTTTGTGGGGTGGGATATATTTCTTGTTTTTTAAAATTACATTTACATTTATTTACTTAAAATAAATATTAATTGTTTTTTTTATTTGAATTTAATTAATTTACTATTTTAAACTTTTCTAATTGTGCAAGTACAAAAAGGGTAAACCGAGCAACATATATAATCTAGTATTATTTTAGACACCTTATTTTTATAAAACTCTTTATAACTACAATTGAAATATTTTTTTGTTATGTAATCTTTGAAAATTTCGATACCTTCTTTATTATCAATTCTTGAAATATGCATATCAATAACGAACTTTGGTATTTGTAACATAGAGGGATTTATCTTATTATAAATGTCTGACCAAATTACCCATTTAAAGTCATTTATTTCATTTATAGTAAATTCTTCTTTATAGTTAAAAGAAACTGTATTATAGCTTCTATTCACGAAACACTGTGAAGGAACATCTACCGATTTTAGCATAGTTAATTGTAAATCATCTGCATTGATAAGTAGATTTAACAATTCGCAGCACGATTTTATACGGAAGAGAGAGGTACAAAAAACTAGTATTTTTTCGGGATCCATGTCAGGGCGTACATTTATTACAGATCTACCATGAATATATATTGACTTTATGTAATTCTTATCGTAAACCACAGTAACATCACCAGAACAATTTGGGGAATATTTGTTAAAATTCTCCAAGACATTCAATTCTAAAAGATAAAAAAAAAATATACGTTCAATTATTCATTTCAACTAAAAAAAAAAAAAAAAATACATATAATTCTTGCATGAATCATCATTGCACATATGAAATAAAGTAGATAATACTTTAAAAAGAATTTTTTTGTCGATCGTATTGTGTAAACAATAGGTATGTCGTGGCAACAAATTTTTGCATATCGAGTATTCGGTGGGAATGCACTTTTCCATGGTAGGAAAGTATATAACCTACTTTTAGCAACTTGTCGGACTGTCGGTCTGCGTGTGAACGCGCGTATCCCAAGTTCGACCGTACCGATTTTGATGAAATTTTATATGTAAATTATTTTCGACCATGTAACGGATTGATCAACTTTTGGGATAAATCAGGCCTCGGGAACAGCACTTTTTAGCAGGCCTGCTTCAGCTTTTTGACCATTTTGAAGAAAACATTCAATCCATTTACTTGAAATTTCATATATAAGTTTCGCGTGGCCGTCCGCGAAATCTCCTGACTTTTGGAAGAAATCAGGCATCAGCAACTGGACGTTTACTATGGGCCTTATATAAATTTTTCGTATATAAAGAGAAATAATCAATCAATTTCATTAAAATTCAATATTTAAATTTTTCGTATTAAAACAATGAACATATAATTCTTTGGAAAGATCAGGGCTCGAAAACTCATCTGCGGACCGATTTTACATTTTTCACGAATGAATTGATGGAATTTTCTAGGTATATTAACTATAAGCTTACTAATGTCCTAAGAATTGGAAAGAAGTATTTAACAACCATTTTTATAATATACTTTAAATATTTTACAATATACTTTAAATACACTTTTACTTAACTAGACAAAACATATTGCGGTCGGTTATGTGCTGACCACATTTTCTGTTTGATTTTACTCGTAAAATTAAGTTGACAAAAAAGTTTTTATGCACATACATATATTAAGTCACAATAGAAAAAATAATGTATATGTAAATGTGTATATATGTATGTATATAATATTTGGGGTTCAATTCCCTTACAACCGCGGTGATCGACACATTCGACATACTGTAAATTAAACAAAAAATACGGTCTAGGTTTACATTTTTGCGCATATAAAGATAAAAAATCACCCAATTTCCGTAAAATTTAAGGTTTACATTCGTTAACACCGTGAACTTATAAATTTTTTGGAAATGTCAGCGCTCGGGGACCGAACCAAGGGATTTTTTATCATATCTATTTTCTGTCTATATATACAAGGCATTTTCGTAGTTTCATGCAACATTTTAGCTAAACTAGGTAATATTTTGCGGTCATTTGTTCGTATCAGATTATTTTTTTATGTAAATCAACATATTGCTTGCAAAAAATATTATACCTTATTATGTTAGTTAATATGTTAAGTTTATATAAAACCTAATGTGTATATTACATCTGTATGTATAGGTTGATTTTAGTATAAATTTATTCTTGCAGAGCATTACTAAATTATTTATACTCAACATGTGATTCATACACATTGTACTTATATTAGAGCCAACTGACAATGCATAGAGCCGCGAACTTTGTATTTTTGTTTTGAAACTTAAGTTCATGTTCGTTTCAAACTTTTACTTATTGATTTAATATAATGAGCACTGCGGGTATATGGGTGTAATTTGTTATATTTTCCGAGCCAACGACAAACCTTATCTAAGTTTTAATATTCCTTCCTTCATCAAATGAATTACTAATGTACACGCATTCATATTTTAACACGTTTTTAACAAAATTGTTAAAATTTTATTAGAACTGATCTTCTTTATTTAATCCATTAAGTAATGTAATAAAAATTTGAATACTGAAAAAAATTTCTCCATAAACCAAACAAATTTTTCAATATTTCGTTATGATTGTGGTTGCTGGGGAATATTTAAAATTTGATTTTTGGTAATGATAATTTTCATAAAATATTTACATACTTATGCATCTTTCTTTAGACAATTTGTTAAAATTTGACACAAAAAAATTTGTTTGCGAAAAAAATATCTTGCCGCGTTAAAATATAATTGATTTAAAAAAAGCTATATAATTATCGGTGGCAAAAGTGCAATAAAGAAAGTTGGGTCAAACAAATGGTTTGTAACGTACCATTTTTCCCTTCAACAAGCAAAAATATTGCTCTTAAAATCAAATTATGTAGGTACTATTTTATTAAAATTACATGTATGTTAATTTATTCATATACAAATATAATTCAAAGATTACATATATTTAGGATGAGCGTGTATAAAGTATAAATCTCTAATATAAAGCGAAAATAAATTTAAAGAGGTGTTGATATAATCCTCGAATTTACGGGTTAATTACCGGAGTTAAGAAAAACAGTTATATTTTTTAATGGCATGGCATTTACCGTTAGCTTTCTGCATTTATAGAATTTGGAAAAGCTTGCAGTTTCGAAAATATAAGTTGTCAAAAACTGAAATTTTACAAATTCCGAGAGGCGATAACTTGAGAGTGAAACTTTAAGAAAATTTTGATAACTTGAAAAATTCTCTTCTTACGAAATAAACTATTTATAAATATTTAAGAACTACTAAAATTTCAGACTTCTACAACCTGAGGTCTAGAAGAAAAACGATATCAAAAAATTGGAAAAAAATTATTTTAGCTAACGGTAAATTTTAACGGCCATTTTGTTTTTTTAAAATTCAAGTATGGTATGCCGCGGTAGAAAAATCCAGCCACTACGTTTTTGCGTTTGCAAAACTTGAAAAATGTTTCTTGTTTTGCTACAATAATTACTTAAAATATGGGATATTTAGGGTTTTGGAGGGGTATAACTTTTAGAACCGGCGGGATTGGTTAATTTTTTTTTAATGAAATAACTTTCTAGTAATATGAAATATTTCAGCTCTCTATCTAGGACAAATAGACGGACGGATAGAGTGAAACTAATTAGCACTTTTTATGAAAAAAATTTTTTATTAGTATGTATTATTAAATATAGTGTTAAAAAGTGCATTTAATATAAAAATATACATACTTAATTGAAAAGTGATTGGATTTGTTTACTTTTCTAGATTAAAAGTGTGGCCATAATATGAAATTAAAAGAAGTTGAGCGTTACAGTCAATAAATTTTTTTATTATTTTCTAAAAAAATGTAATGCAAATATACATATGTAAGTGATAAATATTTCCAGTTTAAAAAAAAAATTTGTATTGATACTAGATAAAAGGAGAAAAAATATTTGTCAATGTTTAACGAAATTTATATATTTTTCTAGTCAATGATTTCTTTAAATTTTATACATTTCTTTTTCTTCTTACTTTCATTTAATATGATTTAGATTTTATGAATATAATCGTAATACAAATAACTATAATATAATTAACTTTATTGCCTTATTATACTTATATTTTTTATTTTAAATAATTTATGTAATATTAGTACGATCCTCTTTTAATTTATGTATATACAATTACTTTTTTTTAAATAATACATATAAGTCAAATTAAGTATTTTTAATCGAAGTTTTTTTTTCAGTTTTCAATAACTTTTTTTCCCCTATTTAATATTTTTCAGAGACGGCAATACAACATTTTAACTTGTCCAAGACACTCTGTGAGTATATTTTTTAGCTTCACTTTTTTTCAATGAAAAACATATAAGACTAGCTATCCATATTTTATTTTACATACACAGAGTATACCTGTACTTGCAAGCTAGTATGTGTTTTTCGCTTGTATATACATATCTTTAAATATTGTGAAAAAGTAATAAAAATGTTAATAATCGGAGCGGAATGTAAAGTTGTAATAATTTGATAATTTTATTGTTATTAGTTTTCTTTTTTTTGTGTTTTAAATCGGAATTTGTTGACATAAATTTATGAGATACCCTCAGATCCCATCGTTTTGTGGTTAAAAACAGCAAGAATTCAATAATATCGGCATTAATACACAAGTATCATAGAAAATTGTTAAAAGGGTTAAACTGTCAAACTGTTATTTTCTTTGCTACTGTTTTTTAACACCATTCTTTAAAATTTTAACAATGAAACCATGAATTTCATGATTTGTCAAATCTAATATTTTCTAATTTTTTATTCTTATTATATTTATTATATATTTTTTATTAGAAAACAATTAATTTTCGCGTCAGTTATTTCCACTTAGTTTTTAAAGGGTTGAGACCTGTCCATTTTGGTTTTATTTTTTACCGATCGCATTGTGTATACATTTCAGGAAATTCGGTTCAGATTTTTGTTGTTTTTTGAAGCTAAAAAATTCGGTACAAGGTTAATGGCTACTCATTTAAGCATGTCAAATAATAATAAAGTATGTGATTGTCTACCGCATTTTTCAAGGGTTTGTTTGAAGGTTAATATAGCTCTTGTCAGCCCTTTAAATTTATATTTTATACCACATTACATTAACGAATTTTTATAATTTTCCGATTTACGATTTATTTCAAATTCAAAAGTATTTTTAAATGGAACTTTAATTTGTTTTTTAAATCGAATGACCAGAATATCCTTCATTATATTTGATTGCATCTTATTAAAAACTGAGGAAAAAAATAATTTGCTTAATAATTTATACGTCTGGTCGTAGAATATTACAAAGCTGTTATATATTCTCCAAAATAACCGCCAAATTGATAAACATAGATAAAACGAAATATTTTCATTGAAACTTGTTCAAAAATATAATATGTATCTAGCTATTCAATGAATTTAATGAACGAGGTTTTCTAGTTCCATGGCAGCTACTCAAACATGTTAAGCCATTCCATCCAAACTTCAGGAATATGTGTGGCATGTGGCCACACGACTGCTAAGTTTCATGAATATAACTTTGATGAGATCTTTCTCACAAAAGGTTCTACACACCTGATTTGTTTTTTAAATTATTGAAAAACACTTTCACAGATTTCTCAAATATTAACATACTATCTTAAACTTGGCTTAATTATGTATATTTAAATTACCTACATAATGATTCACTTACACATTAGTAATTTAGTTTAATTTCGAAAAATGAATTAACTGTAAAATTCATTTTTCTCTCATTATAATATGTATAAGTGATTTGAAATTCTATATTTTTTTCCTTTTCTAAAAGTGGTCACAGTGCAATTAAGTTGATTTAAAATAAACAAGTTTTAAAATAAAAATAGCCCTAATTAAGTAATAATAATTATAATTTTGAAGGAGTTAATAAGTGAAAATAATAATAATACAAAATTATATCCGAATTTTAAAATATTGTGGTTTTTGTTTTTTTTTTAATTAAAAACATAAAATGGCCTTCTTACCTAAATCCGGCAGGAAGCCATATTAGTGACCCCGACGAAAAAAAAACACGTTATAAGTTTTTATTTTATAAAAATTTATTAAAAAGACTAAAATGAAATACTTATATAATTTATAAAAATATAAAAACGTTTATACATCGCAACCTTTTTTAAATAAGTTATAATAAAAATCTAGTAAATAAAACAGAAAATTACTAAAAAATAATAATTAAAACTTTAATAAAAAATTTACAAATATAACATTACAATAGAAAAAAAGGATAACTAAACTAAATTTAAATTATAAATTTTATAACAATAATTATAACAATAATTTAAGGATTTTACTCATCATTAATATATGATCAATAAAAAGTATATAGTGGTTAAATGGAAACATTTGGTTGAAATTTGTAAACGTTTGTTTCATTTCTACACTTATGCATGCATTGCTCAGTTTTACATGCAGTTAATATTCATCATCATCAGTTAGAATTTTCATCATCATCACAATCATACAAAATCATCAATCATATAAATTATTTCAACTTGGACACTTGCATCATAAATTCACAATTTCAACTTTAATCAAACAAATTTCACATTCAACCATTCAACTATTCAATTGCGTTCAACTAATCATTCATCAACATTTTCAAGGGAAATCAACATCATTAATACACATCCATCACTTCATCAAACAAAAGTCATCATCAATATTAAGGTAAGTTCCATTACTTTCCTAATTTCTTACATTTTTTTATTTTTTAAAAAAAGAATAATTAAAATAAAATTAAAAAAAAAAATTTTTTTTTGTTTTTTTAAAAAAAAAACTAAGAATAAAAATTAGAATTTTAAAAAACTACATAGTAAGTAGAATTGAAAATTCACTAATTAGCCAACCGAAATCATTACAATTTTTCTTTTCATTTAAACTAAAATTTAAATAAACTCAAACATTTTTTTACTATATTAGATATTAAACTAAAATATTTTTATCATAGCATACATAACACAAAATATATGGTATGTATGTAATATATTAAATTTTAATATCAATTTATGTATATTACATATAATAATATATTTCATTTAAAATTTTGCAATATTTAGAATATATTAAAAATATATTATTTTATTTAACATTTGTATGTACGTTTGCTTATTTAGAAAAAAATTACGACGTCGTATCAAAAAGACGTTTACCTAGCAGCATAAAGACATGCAAACATAATTTTCTCATTATAACTTTCGGTTTGTTAATCAATTTTTTTAATTAGTGATACAAATATTATTTTATTTAATTAAATAAATTTTGAAATAATATATACATTATAATTTTAACTTCCAAAAATTTAAAATTTTTTTAATATTAATTTTACTTAGATATTGAAAATAAAAAACATTATTAAATATAAATTACATCTTTGAATTTTTTTACATATTCCCAGATAAGTACATACTTACATGCGGGCATGCATATATAGGAATTGTATTTAATGAATTTTATAAATTTTTTTAATATCGAAATATTGAAACTTAATTTTTCAATTTAATACGCATATATCTACATTGGGGTATGGATATACACATTGTCAAAATTTAAGTGCATTGTTACCTTTCATATTGATATAATTTTTTTTTTTGTTACCTGAAGTGATCATACATTTTTTTTTTTATTTTTTGATGAATACAGTAAAACCACTTTTTATTAAACGCTAATTTAATTAATGAATTTTAAATGAAAATAATATTAAATTAAACCAAGTTTTTCTTTCCATTTTTTAAAAAAATTTTTTAAATTTATGATTCGAGGATTCATATATATATTTATGTGAAATTATTTTGAGGAGATTCTTGAATTCGCAATAGCTATTTTTGCATCCATACTATTAAATTTTTTTGATTTCAAAATTAACTGTTTCCCATTTTATACACTATACCGATCTATTAAGTGTATACTGAGCCTTACTAATACAATTCGTTTCTTTTGGAAGTATTAAATATATTTATTTAATATCAAAGTTCAATTGAAAATTCTTCAATTTTTCCTTTTTAATCTTTTTGTAGTTTAGATTACCGTTCCGAAATTTTTGTTTTCATTTAAACGTTTGATTTTAAATCTTCTGTCTCACACAATCAATTTAAATATGTCGAACGATGAGAAAATGTTTATCAAACAGACCCATTCTACAAATCCTTTGATGCCTCCGACTTCTGACCTTTTCCGAGCGAATCCTAGTGCTCTGGAGGAAGAAATAAATGCCGACTCAAACCCTTTCAGCCCTGCGACCGAGATAAAACACGAAGTAGACTCTATGCGCGTTTGGTCTGCCAACCCGGCGACCTGGTTCATTCAGGTGGAGGCGCAATTTGCGATTTATAGAATAACCAGTAGTGATACCAAATACTGTCTAACTGTGTCTGCATTGCCTCCAGATACACTAGCTTCCGTGATCGATATTTTAAATAATCCACCAAGTTCGCAGTCATATGAAACTTTGAAAGGGGCCCTCATAAAAAGTCATTCACTCTCCGAAATTAAAAAATTGGAGTCTCTCCTGGATCGAGAAGATGTCGGTGATCGTAGGCCATCCGAAGTCTTTAGGTCCATGCGGATACTAGCGGGTAGCTCATTTAATGAAAATATTATAAGAAATTTGTGGCTTCGTCGTTTACCGCGCAACATTTACATCACCTTACTGGCCGTGTGTGATAAACCTTCTCTGGCAGATAAAATTTATGAGGCTTCTCAATCCGCGTTTTTAAATGCAGTTTCGAGAACGAATAACGCGAATCTCCAGTTTCGGGTGAACTCACCGACACTTCATCTAATTTAGAAGATCGTTTGTCGAGGATTGGAGAAATGTTAGCGAAATTCAATACGGGATCAACTTCTTCAAAGTCGTTCTAGAAGTCCAGGTCCGCCTCTGGGCAACCCATTTGTAGGTACGATCAAAAATTCGGGCGTGACGCGCTGAAATGTGTAAGACGGTGTGGATTCTCCGCCTCCTTTCATAGGGCGAACGCTACTTCCAACAGAACAAATACGAATTCTCCAAACTAAAGCGCCCCGTTATTGTCGCGGCTAACACCGGGAATTGCTCTTCACGCCGCTTATTCGTAAGAGACGTTAACAACGACATTTTATTTCTTGTCAACACGGCCGCTGACGTCTCTGTTATACCAAATCGGGGAAACATTGGATGCAAAAATCGGCCTTCGAACTTTTTGCTTTCTGCTGCAAACGGCACTCCTATACAGACAGGAGATTGGTAGATCCAAACACAAATATGTCGGTTGAGGTTTCGCAGGTTAAGGTTGACGTTGTTACACTTTTGCATTACGTCGTGGAATACGGAGAAATTCTTAAAAATTATCCAACCCTTACTCAGGATTCAGATTATTCCACAACTGTTGGGCATTCGGTCGTGCATCACATTGTGACCAAAGGACAACCTCCTTTTTCCTCTCTACGTAGACTTGATTCAGTGTGTCATAAAACGGCTAAAACAGAATTCGAATATATGGTCGTCATCCGTTTCGTCACCACTCCATATGATTAGGAAGAAAAATAACGTCGGTTGGCGGCTGTGTGGCGATAACCGTTGTCTGAACGCTGTCACGGTGCCAGATTATTACCCTATTCCTCACATTCAAAACTTTTCCATGAATTTATTCGGCAAGCGTATCTTTTCAAAAATCAATCTTGTTAGGACATATCACTTGATCCCTGTTTCCCAAGGCGATATGCATAAAACGGCAATAACTACTCCTTTCGGCATGTTCGAATTTAGTCGTATGCCTTTCGACTTTTTAGGTCACTCGCGGTCTCGATTTCGTATTTGTATATATCGACGATATTTTGTTGGCCAGTTCTATTCCATCCGAGCATAAGCAACACCTGCAAATCCCTTTTAAACGTCTGTCCGAATATGATATTAAGATTAACAGTTCTAAGTGCGTTTTCGGTGTTTCGGAATTGGATTTCTTGAGTCAC
Source organism: Condylostylus longicornis (assembly GCF_029603195.1). Taxonomy (NCBI): domain Eukaryota; kingdom Metazoa; phylum Arthropoda; class Insecta; order Diptera; family Dolichopodidae; genus Condylostylus; species Condylostylus longicornis. The sequence continues at coordinate 1,084,203 of NW_026577985.1, forward strand.
AAGATTTCTAGTGCTGGTATACTTCCTTCACAGGATCGCGTCGACGCAATAGTTAACTTTCCGGTACCTAATTCAGTCCGCCAAATACAACGCCTTATAGGTATGGCTAACTATTACCATCGGTTCATACCCGATCTTGCTAAAATTACTTTTTCCTACTTACATTCATCTCTCTGAGTTACTTAGGAGGCCAAAAACTGCCAATATCTTTAGTTGGCCTGAAAGTCTCAATGACGCGTTTACGGCAGTTAAGGACGCTCTTGTCAAGATCACTCTTTCGGCACACCCACTTTCGAATGGAACGTTTAGTATTGCTACCGATGCTTCTGATATTTCCGTCGGTGCTGCAGCAGCGTGATGACAACTGGGAACCACTCTCGTTTTTTTCGAGAAAACTCACCCCCGCCGAGCAAAAATATAAAACATTTTCGGTATTTCGTAGAAGGACGTGAATGCTTAGTCGAACGGAATTGTAAAACGGAAAACACTTTCACACACTTTCTTAAATATTAACATACTCTCTTAAACTTGGCTTAATTATGTTTATTTAAATTACCTGCATAATGATTCACTTACACATTAATAATTTAGTTTAATTTCAAAAAATGAATTAACTGTAAAATTCATTTTTCTTTCATTATAATATGTATAAATATAAAAACCAATCCGTGAAGTTTCTATAGAATGTATTCACAGGTTCAAGTAGTGGCTATGCAAGAATGAAAGGTGCAGGATATAATTCAATCGGTTTATACCGACTTTTATTATACGATATTTTAAAAAATTTATCGAATTCAATAAAAAATTACAAAAAATATATAATTAGGTGTGAAAACATCAGAGAAAAGTGAAAAAAAAATTCATATATTCTTCATCTTTGGAAGAATAACATAGCAAAAGAATTTGTTTTTTTCTTTTACTTCGTAACTTGGGAGCTTAGGGTTTCAACTTGAAGTCTCCATTCTTCTCTGTTCATCGGCAGTTCTTCTAGTTTATCCCATGAGATTCCGTATCTATTTAGTTCTTGCAGCACTGTTTTTCTTCATGTTGTTCTGGGTCTACCTCTTGGCATGGACCTCGCTAGAGGATTCCTGGTCAGCGCTATTCTTGTTATGCATTCCTCTTTTCCTAATGTATGACCAATGCGCTTCCACTTTCCTAGGGTGATTTGTCTCACTATAGACTCTTCATTTGTTAGTTGCCACCAATGTTTGTTTCTAATTCGGTTCCGCCAGAATATTCGGCATATAGTTCTTAGCTGTTTAACTGTGAACACTTGCAATTCATTCTTGATGGAATTGATGAGTAGCTATGATTCGCAGCCATATGTTAATGTTCATTTTACACATGATTTCAATATACTCAAGTTAGTATGTCTAGATATTTGCGAGCTGTTCCATATGGAATGGAGTTTGCCGAAGACTGTTCTAGCTTTATCTAGCCTATTCTATACATCTTCCTAGAAAACAGAAGTTAGTTAAATTTAATGGATTGGCCGTCTAGTTTGATTAGATTTTCACATACAAGGTGTATGTATATTGCTTTGGTTTTGTTGGTATTAATTTCTAGGGCAATATTTCAAGATCTTCTTGATTGCTAGATATTAGACATAATATGTCATCTGCGAAATCAAGGTCCTCCAGATTTTTTTCATCCGACCAATAGATGCCTCTTTTAATACTGCGTACTTCTCTTAAGACATCACCTAATACAATGGTGAGTAGTAGCGTCGAAAGCGGACGTCTGCATCTATTGTTGAATACCTACGTTTATTATGAATGATTCACAAATGTTCCCATTATGTATGACGGAAAGTTCCACATTTTCATACATGTTCATAATGATGTTAAGGTTCATAATGATAACAAACATTTATGTATCATTTATTCTCAACATAAATCATAGTAAAGCATGTGAAAAAGTTATACTTAAACAAGTAAAAAAGTTTCAGTATAAACCGACCGAATTATACCCTGCGCGTTAGGAACCTCAGCTTAAAATTTGTTTTGAAATATCTAGAATTACATCCCATTGTCATATACCAAGTATTCGAACCTGACAAACCACTCCACAGAAACTGCATGGATATGTCTGACCTATAATTGGACACAAAACTGCCAAGTTTCATGAATCTAACTCTATTATGTTTTTTTGAATAATTTAAATTAGCTTTTGGAATTCCATGATAACTACTCAAACCTGTTAGGCTATTCCATCAAAGCTTCAGGAATATGTGTGACCTATAATTGGACACACGAGTACCAAATTTCATAAACTTTATTATTTTTCCAAATATTTAAAATTACCTTTTGGAGTTGTATGGCAGCTACCCTAACCTGTTAAGTTATATCACCAAAACTTTCTGGATTTTACTTCTGGAGCAGTCGTGTGTCCAATTATATGTAACATATAATTGGACACACGACTGCTAAGTTTCATGAGTAACTTTATTATTTTTCCAAATATTTAAAATTGGCTTTTGGAGTTGTATGGCAGTTACCCGAACCAGTGCAGCCATTCCACTAAAACTTTCAGAACATATGTAAAGGGTAATTGGACACATCTTTACAAAATTCGATATTAATATCCTTATTAGTTTTTGAAATGTATAAAAAAATAGCAGCCGTTGTTTGCGCAGAAGAAGCAACTTGTGAAAGTTTGGTGCCGATTGCTTCTCCTGTGTTTTCCTTTTACCTCCCTTAATACCTTTAAGTTATCTTCCGTAATTATGTGATCCGTTTTATAAATGTGTTTCGTTTTTTCTTCCTGATGAGTTTGTGAATACATTCAACAGAATAACCATTCTTCATAGCCGTGTCCAAAATAAAGTTTACTTCTGATCTAAAGTACTGTTTATCCATCGGTGTGGTTAGCATTCTATGGATTATATGAATGGTACGAGTCCTTTGGGATGCATCTTTATGTTGTTGTTTTCTTCCTATATATCTTAAATTCAATTTTCTTTGATTTTCTTTTCACCAGTATGTCCAAAAAGGTAACATTCCATTTTCGTCAATTTTGAATGTAAATTCAATGCTTCTATGTAATTTGTTGATACATCGGTTTATATTCTCCAGTTCTTCCTTGTCAACTATCGCGAAGACGTTATCAACATACCGCATCCATACCCTAGGAAAGAATGTCTTAAGCCAAAATTAAGTTCTAACAACTTCTAAGTTCCGAATGTGTGCATGACTGTACCGTCCGCAACAGTTAGACTAGTTTCTGTTTCCTTACGAATTTTTCCTGAAAAATTGTTGGGTACTACTGATAAGTCAGCACCGGCGTCTATCAAGTACGATAATTTTGTAAGAGGATCCTATAAAAATAAACGACGAGAAGTAAAGCGATCCCATAGATGCTGCGCTCTCTGGTTTTCCGACCTTGAATTTGAAGTTGCCGAAAAGTTGCAAGGATGCTTACACTTTGTCGCTGGGTGTCCAAATTTGTTGTGATACCAAAAAAGACAATTTTGTGATCGATTAGAGCCAGTAGAATTATGTCTAAAATGGCGAAACGAATTTCTCTTGCGATACCTATAGCCTGAAAGAGACGTCGAAAGTGATCGTTTCGATAGAGATAAATTTTTTAGTCATATTCTTTAATTCACAGATTTGATTTTGAAGTTCTTGTCTTTCAAATGCATGCGTAGAAGACAATGTTTTAACACAACCAATTCTGGAGTTTTTGCCACATAATAAAAGTTTTTAGAAAATTCTCCAATTCTGTTGGCTATTGGCAGAAGTTCCTCATTTTCTAATGAAATTGAGTGTACACTAATATTCCACACCTATTTCATTTTTGACGTAGCAGGAAGTTGCATTAAGTGCCAATAAAACTGTGTCGTGAATACCGAACCAGTCACCAATTCGACATGATAAAGCAGTTTGGAGACACGTTATTCCCCACTTTAACTTATACCTATTTAAAATTGCGTTCTTGACAGCCTCGTAAGAATTTGTTTATGGTCTATTCTCAATTATGTCTAATACTTTTCGTAATACTTCAGCGTGTAGTGATGAAACTACATAATTATATTTAATATTTCTGAAATTACCCTGTTAAGTTCGATTTGTTACTCTGCCTGTATAAATCATATGTGTGGAAATCCTTTACACTGTAAAGGTAATTTAATAATGGTTATGCAGATAATGATGCATCCTGTTTTATAACTTTATTTAACTGTTTTATTTTTTCCTGTGTTCACTTTGCGGTACTCATCTTATTTAAAGTAAAAATTATATGAATGGAGTAGAAAGAATATCTAGAAAAATATTTCTTCCAGGAATAGTAAGATTTTATTGAAAGTGGGCAATTTTTTAGAATCCTTTTGTGTCTAAAATAAAATAAAATTATTTGAAAAAAAAAAAAAAATTTCGAAATATTTTTCATTGTCCGAAATTACCAATTTGAATTGAAATTTTTTTATTTAAAATTAAATTTAATAAAATAAATTATTATTAATGATTCTTTTTTTAATTTTAAGCGGAAATTTTTCAAAATTTTTATTTAAAACATATTTTTATAATTCAAAATATAATTTCAATCGATTTAAAATTTAATTATTTTTATAATTCAATGATTTGCGATATTAAAGCAAGTAAAAATGTTTCAGTCCATATAAACCGACCGAATTGTACCCTGCAAGTTAGCAATCTGAGTTTAAAATTTGCTTTTGAAATATCTAGAATTAGCTCTCATTGTTATATACCAAGTATTCAAACCTGACAAATTACTCTATAGAAACTGCATCGATATGTCTGAACTATAATTGGACACATAACTACCAAGTTTCATGAAACTAACTCTATTATTTTTTTGAATATTTTAAATTAGCTTTTTGATTTTCCATGGCAGCTACTCAAACTTGTTAGGCCATTCCATCAAAGCTTCAGGGACATGTGTCGACTGATATAGGACACACGACTGCTAAGTTTCATGAATCTAACTATTATTTTTCCAAGTCATTAAAATTTGCTTGTGGAGTTGCATGGAAGCTACCCGAATCTGTCAGATCATTCCAACAAAACTTCAGGAATATATGTGAACGACAATTGGACACATGACTGCCAAACTTCATAAATCTAGCTTTATTTTTTTTCGAATATTTAAAATTAGCTTTTGGAGTTGTATGGCAGCTACCCGAACCTGTTAAGTCATGTCACCAAAGCTTCAGGGATATATGCGGCCTATAATTGGGCACACGACTACCAAATTTCATGAACCTGACTTTATTATTTTTTCAAATGATTAAAATTAGTTTTTGGAGTTGTATGGCAGCTACCCGAACCTGTTAAGTCATGTCACCAAAGCTTCAGGGATATATGCGGCCTCATATTATCGAAACTTCAAGGACATATGTGACTTACAATTGGACATACGACTGTAAAGTTTCATGAATCTAACTTTATTATTTTTCCAAATATTTAAAATTAGCTTTTGGAGTTCTATGGCAAAAACCCGAACCTGTCAAGTCATATCACCAAAACTTTAGGGCTATATGTGACATATAATTGGACAAACGACTGCCAAGTTTCATGAGTAACTTTATTATTTTTCCAAATTTTTAAAATTAGATTTTGGACTTGTGTGGCAGTTACCCGAAGCAGTGCAAGCATTCCATCAAAACTTTCACGACATATGTATGTGGAGTGTAATTGGACACATTTTTGAAAAATTTGATATTGTTATCTGAATTAGTTTTTGAAATATTTAAAAAAACCTCTTTGAGTTACATGGCAGCTACCCTAACGCGTTGTTCGAATTGGCTCAATTACAGTAGCAGCCGTCGTTTGCGCAAAAGAAACAACTTGTGAAAGTTTGGTGGCGATTGCTTTTTTCGTTTTTCAGTTATCGTGCGATCGGACGGACAGACAGACGGACGGACATGTCTAAATCAACGCAGAATTTTACGCTGAGCAAGAATATATGAATATAATATGTCCATACCGAAGATGACTCCTTCAAGTGGTTACAAACTCCATACCAAAGTGAATATACCCTTCACGAAGTGCAGGGTATAAAAATGATTTGAACTTTACAATACATATATTACGAAAACAAAATTATTAATAAATTTCTTGAAATATTTTACGAGAAAAAAAAAAACATTTCCTTTTAAGCTATTATGATAATACACTGTGATGTGTTCAAAATATAAGAAGTAGTACACAATACATAATAATATTATTTCTTGATACAAATGAGTACTTCAACTTTTATGATTAATATTTCAAAGTGGATCAATAAGCTTTTTACCGACCGTATTGTGTATACAATAGGTAGGTTATGTGATGGCAACAAATTTTGCATATTGAGTTTTCGGTAGGAATGCTCTTCTCCATAATAGGGAGGTGTAAATAAACTATTTTTAGCAACCTGTCGGTCTGTCGGTCTGTGTGTGCACGCGTGTATCTCAAGTTCGGCTGAAACGATTTTGATGAAATTTTATATGTAAGTTTATTTCCGTGATGGCACGTGGAACTTTTGGGATATATCAGGCCTCGGGAACTGCACTTTTTAGCGGGCCTGTTTGACATTTTTGAACATTTTGAAGAAAATATTCAACCGATTTACTTGAAATTTCATATATAGACTCAGCTCGACCGTCCGCGAAACCTCCTTCCAGTTGCTGACACCTGAAACCTTCCAAAAATTGGAAGAAATCAGGTGTCAGCGACTGGACGTTTACTTCGGGCCAAATATACATTTTTGCGTATATAAATTGAAATAATCGACCGATTTCATTGAAATTTAATATTTAAATTCTTCGTATTAAAACAACGACCATATAAATTTTTTGGAAAGATCAGGGCTCGAGTCCTTAAAATTGGAAAGAAGTATTTAGCAGACATTTTTATAATATTCTGTAACATTTTTACTTAACTAGACAATACACATTGCGGTCGGTTATGTGCTGATCACATCAGATTTTTTTAATTTGGGTTACGGATGTATCGTACCTATATCAATAATGACAATATTATTATTGTATATAAATATAGCTATTTCAAATTTACACATATATTTGGAAAAAAAAATAATATATTTAATAATAAAAATAAAATAGATATTTCATATATTTTAATATTGTAATAGATATTTAATATATTTTAAATTTGATTTTTAATATAATTGTAAAATAAAAACGAGAAAAAATATAGTTGTGATACCCGTACGAATTTGTTATTCCATGTGCGAGTAAATATGAGATAGCTGACTTAGCTGATTGAAGTTGTATTGACGATACCACAACAAGTCAAAAAATTTTCACGATTTTTATCGCACATACCAGCCCTAATAATACTTACTTGTACCCTTATAATAATTGTTTTCACGAAATTGTCCTATATTACTGCTCAATTAATTTCTGACATAATGCCAAATAACTTTAGGAGTTGTATGACAGCTACCAAAAGTGCTCAAGAGGTCTCAACAACTTTTAATGAATATAGCCATTTTACTATATTTTTCTATACTTTAGCACTGTAGATTTTGGTATCGCAGCTACCATAAGGAATCAAGCAATTTCAATAATCTTTATCTAACGACTAACACAATGGCCCTAATAATGTATTCGCTTGTGCGAAATATCGATATCTTATAAATGGTAAGAGAAATTTAAAATACCCTTCGAACATAAGTTTATGCTGGTATAAAAAAAATGTATGTAGCATGTATGTGGCGTAAGTATGAAAGTAAAATGTAAGAATATAACATGATGTAATAATTAGAATGGACGAATGTGTGTATGTATATAGAATATTGAGAGAAAAACTGTAACCATACGTATTTGTAAGTATTTAAGTAATAAATATGTATATTGATAATACTAACTAAAATAATAGATACACTTTACTTGCATAGTTCATACACACATGTGCATATGTTTTATTCATTCGCAAGTTTTTATACTTTTTTTATTAAAATAAATGTGTACATATAATTTTGTTGTATATTCTTGTTGTTTTTTCCGTTATTGTTCTCTTGAATATGATGCTCCAACTCATATTGTGTGACGTCTAAGTTAACTTTGTTAAATTATTGATGACCTTGGTTTTTGTTTTAAATGTGCCCTATGAGCACTTATGTGGTGAAGCTGAATTTCTGTGAGGTAGATGACTGGCTACCTTACTTTTTTGAAATTTTTTTGGTCGAATTGAGACTTTGATAGAAATGTGACAATCAAAACAATTTTTGCAATTATTTTATTTAAAATTATATGTTTTTTTTATAAAATGTGGAGAAATTATATTTGCAATTATATGATTTCTACCGACCGCATTCTGTATACAATATGTAGGTTATATGATGGCAACAAATTTTGCATATCGAGTTTTCAGTGGGAACGTACTTCACCTTAGCAGGGAAGCGTAAATAAAGTATTTTTAGCAACCTGTCGGTGTGTCGGTCTGTCGATTTTGATGAAAATTCATATGTAAGTTTATTTCGACTATGGTACGGATTTATCAACTTTTGGAATGGTTGATGTGCTCGGAAACTGGCCATTTTAGTGGGCCTGTTTTACATTTATGATTATTTTGAAGAAAATATTTAACAGATTCACTTGAAATTTCATATATAAGCTTCATTCGACCGTACGCGCAACGCCTTACTTTTTGAAGAAATCAGGGGTCAGCATCTCGAGGTGTACTACGGACCAAATATACATTTTTGCATATACAAAGAGAAATAATTAACCGATTTTCTTGAAATTTAATATTTAAGTATCTGCTGAATGAATTGAAGGAATTTCTTTAAAATTTAATATTTGAGCTCTAGTTGTTACCTGAAGTTACTGACGAACTTTGGTATAATTCAGACGGCACAAAATGAAACTCTACTAAGAGCCAAATTCACGTTTTTCGAGTAATGTTAACTAAAAGTTTAGTAGTGTCCTTAAAATTGTAAAGAAGTGTTTAAAACGCATTCTCATAATCTTCTGGAATATTTTTACTAATCTAGGCAACATACATTGCGTTCGGTTACATGCTGACCGCACCAGATCTTATTTTATTGTTTGTGCATTTAAAACCAATTTTTATTTGAAATAATTGTATTAGCTACATGTATATGATTTTTTTATTTAAATTTAAATTTTTAGTTGTAATGTAAAACTTTTTTTTGTGTAAAATGCTCAATATGTGTATATTGTATGATGTATTAAAGATGAAATGTTCTTATTAAATATTATTTATATAAATTGTAATTTCTTTGAAATTTTCACATTTTAATTGAATTTTATTATTATTTTATTATAATCGGGGTCACCAATTCTCGTGTTCGTTGAATTAATCATATATTACATTTTAAATAAAACACGATATTTATAATTTTTATTCGTATTTTGATTATTTACTTATTAAAATAATTTTTATTTTTTTATTACTAATTAACACATATTTCTATTTATAAATTTAATTATCTTGCCTATATTTTATAATATACAATATGTTAAACGTATGCATATATAAAAGTGATTTTATGATGAAACAAAAACTTCGTAAAATAATAAAAAAAAAATTTACTTCTGTTCAGTCATACGACAAATCCGCAATTGAAGTCAGCTTATAAGAAATCATTTATAAAGCCTAATGGAATTATAAGTGAAGCAGTTACTCAGGTACCGTTCTAATACTTATATAAAATATTTATTGTTTCTTTATGGTTAAAATATTTATTATGTAATTTAATATATCTTTTAATTATGATGAAGATAGTACACTGTTCCCACAAATCTTTATTGTCAAAATGTCTACATTGGCTATCAAAATTAATACATTGTTTTACAAAAAAAAATATTGCTTGAAGACATTTGGGAAATGAAATTTTAAGGTCTTTTAGTTGAGTTTTGAGGTTATTAGTTGAGTTTTATTGCTGAATATTTTTCTAGAAATGAAATAAAGAAAAATAAGCTGTTTCAAAAGTTCCATTCGTTCTTTCAGAACTTCAATTTTAACATAATTAACTAAAATAACAGATAAAATAACAGATTTAACATAATTTCAAATTACAAAACGTTTAAGTTAGATATGTGCTTTGAATATATTTCATAGATATACTTTTGTTAAATGCAATAGTATTCAACATTAACAAACTTTGCTTTTAAGAGATCCAAAAACTTAAATAACAGGGATTTTTTTTTAATTGCACAAGTTAATTTTTATTGATAATTTTGCTTTATTACCCATAACGTCTTCCTTTTATGACTATATCATAAAAATCTTTACAATACTGGAACACCAATAACAATTTAACGATTCAATATTTCTCATTATTTGTCAATAAAAGAAACTATAAAATAATGTCCTTTAAAAGGAATGAAATTTGAATTAAATTCCTTAAAAATTGCCTTTGTTATTTTGAGTTAAAAGTTGTCTGTTGAAAATTGAGTGTTTTCTCTAACTAATTACGAATCACACTATACATGCTTCAAGAAATCACTTTCTAAGTATTCAGTGCTTAAAAGTAGTTTCATAAAACATCCAAAGGAAATTAATCTTATTCACGGAGAATGAAACTTTTTTTTAACCTGAAGTCAATTTTCAAATATACATATCTCCAAACGTGCCCAGATAAACATATGTCCTTCTCCTTCTTCTTCTCCTTCTTTCTCCTTTTACCTCCTCTCTTACATATATCTAATTTAAAAGTATGTGCGGTTATTTTTCACTTTATGGTTTTAACAAACTTTTTTAATTTTTAGAAATTTTACTTTAAAATTTATTTTGTTTTCGAAAACAATTTAAAAAAAATGCAAAAATTAATAAAATACAATAACTTAACATTTTTATATCACTTTTCAGAGGGAATTTAGCGTTTTACTCATTTGTTTTTTGCTTTTTTTTCAAAAACAGTCAATCTCTAAAAGCTAAAATGCTTCAATATTTCTTTTGTTTTGGTTTCTGTTTTAAATTGCACTAACCACTGTTTCACATTTTCGAAACTGTCATCATCATCAACTGTCATGTTATAAATAAAGGATTTTGTCCCATATATGTCATATGTAACTAGTATTTCATTGTACTTTTGCATAGTATTCACGAGGGACAAAATATACAGTAAAATACTGTGTAAGTGCTACAATACAAACCAATGGTTTGTATTGTAGCACTTTTCCCTTCAACAAGTGAAAATTCTGTTTTTAAATACAGTCTATGTATACCTATCACACTATTAAAATAATTTTCATTCATATACAAAATTATTTCTAGGATTGCATATATTTAAGATGAACGATTTATGCAGTCTTGAAATAAAGCAAAAATTAATAAAAAGCGGGTTTAACATAATGCTCGATTTTAAGGGTTAATTGTGTGAGTTAAGAAAAATATGTAATTATATTTTTTCATGTCATGAAATTTACCGTTGGCTTTTTGCGTTTATAGAAATTCGAAAAAGCTTCCAGTTTCGGAAATATAAGGTGTCAAAAATTCAAATTTTACAAATTGAGAGGGAGTGGAGATGGAAGAAAATTTTCTTATAACGAAATGAACTATTTGGTAATGTCTAAAGGCCCTTTAAATTTCAAGCTTCTACAGGCTGGGGTCTAAAAGAAAAATGACATCAAAAATTTGGAAAAAAAGGACTTTAGATAACGGTAAATTTGAACGGCCATTTTGTTTTTCTAAAGTTAACCGATGGTATACCGTGCTAGCGAAAGCAAGCCCCTGCCTTTCTGCGTTTGCAAAATTTGAAAAATGTTTATGGTTTCATTGCACTAAATAGTTAAAAAAGGCCATTTTTAAGGTTTTGGGGGGGTATAACTTCTAGAGGGGGAGAGATAGGCAAAAATTTTGTTCTACGGAAGTAAGTTTCTAGTAAAGATCTATGGACATATAAAATTTCAGCTGTTTATCTTCAAGGATCTAGAAGTTTTGTAAACATGTCCACGAACGGACGGACCGACGGACAGAGTGAAACTAATTAGCACCTTTTTTCAAAAATTTTTTGGAAAAGTGCTAAAAAGAAAATAGTATTAGTGGAATAACCCATTTTTATTGCACAAACAATAAAGTACAAATAAGTACTAAAAATAATAAAGTACAAAAAAACAGCTAATTTACATATGTATATGCATCCCAAATAATAATTTAGGTATCTAAAATCTTTTCAATACCTTACAGTTTACAATACTTTAAAACATTATTGTAATCTTGCTTATGTGTGTGCCTCTAAATTTTTTTTAAATGTTATTTAATCGAAACTTCTGCCTTAATTCTCATATTTGATAAAATTCGAATATGAGAAATAGAAGAAAAATAAATAGAAGAAGAACCTATAGAATAGGTGAAAGGTATGTTAAGTTGATTTGGAATGATAAAATTACGAAAAAATTATCGAAATTTTTCAACTAAATTTACATTTAAAATGCATTTCATTTTAAACTGACTAAAAAATGCTTCTAGGGAATTAATGTAAACATTTAGTATTTATATGATAAGAATAAATATAATGTACGTGCATAAATATGTAAATTTAACCAGGGAAAGTATATTTTTGTACCTAAATACATATGTAAAATCAGGGAACCAATTTTTCGTACACACACATAAGTAGATAAATGAATACATACTTATGTGTTTAAAAAAAAACGTAAAAATATTATTTAGATATTACGAATTCGCATTTACCAAAGACTCTATTTTCCACCGCTCCATTTTAAACTCAGCGTTCTTTGAGGTAATTTTTAAGATAATTTTTTTTTCGTATGTGTATATAAATAAAATATTTTTGCTTTACTTTTTTACATCTTTTCTCGCCATTCCATCCCCCAATTTTAATGTTCAGTTTTAAAAACTTTGCAATTGCGATTTGTTGAATACCTTTTTATTTTGTGTTTGTTTTTTTAAACTCCAAAGTCTGTTTTTCTCATTCTGAAATCTTTCATGCCGTTTAAGGTCCTCTCATTTTTACCGACCGTATTGTGTATACAATAGGTAGGATATGTGATGGTAACAAATTTTGCATATCGAGTTTCCGGTGGGAATGCACTTCTCCATAGTTGGGAAGTGTAAATAAACTATTTTTAGCAACCTGTTGGTTTGTCGGTCTATTTGTGGACGCGTGTATCTCAAGCTCGGCTGAACCGATTTTGATGAAATTTTATATGTAAGTTTTTTTCAACCATGGCACGGATTGATTAACTTTTGTGTTATATAAGGCCTCAGGAACAGCACTTTTTAGCGGGCCTGTTTTACATTTTTGACCATTTTGAAGAGAATGCTCAAGAGATTTGCTTGAAATTTCATATATAAGCTTTGCTTGACCGTCTGCAAAACCTCCTCACTTTTGGAAGAAATCAGGCATCAGCAAGTGGACGTTTACTACGGGCTAAATATATATTTTTGCGTATATAAAGCGAAAAAACGAACCGATTCCCTTTGAAATTTAATATCTAAATACTTTGTATTAAAACTCTGAACATATAAATTTTTTGGAAAGATCAAGGCTCGAAAACTGATATGCGGACAGATTTTACATTTTTCACCATATCTACAGAACGAATCGATGGAATTTCTTGAAATTTGATATTTGAGTTTTGGTTGCTACCGAAACTAACTGGCGAGAATTTGAGGGAATTCGGGTAGCACAAAGCGAAACTGTACTAAGAGCCAAATTCACATTTTTGTAGGTATGTTAACTATAAGCTTATTAATGTCCTAAAAATTGGAAAGAAGTATTTAACAGACATTTTTATAATATTCTGTAACACTTTCACTTAACTAGACAATACACTTTGCGGTCGGTCATGTACTGACCACATCAGATTTTTTTACATTTTTATGAATGTATTTATTTTATTTTCTGGATTGGGAAATGATAAGAGACTCCCAAAATATGAAAAAGGTTTTTTAAAATTTTTATTATGGAAGAATGGGAGACATAAACAAAAGGGGACTTCTTATAACAAGAGAGGAAAACGAAGATAAAAATTTTATTTAAAAAACTTTTATGTTTTATTTATAAAGGTTCAATATTATTTTAACATGTATTTCTTTAAAAGATTGCGTTACATATACAACAAAATATATGTATGTATATAATTTTATACATATGTACTTATATTGGAAAATTTTATGCATATATTTATTTTGAAATAAATTGTGATATTTTGCATTTAATAGCTAAATCCTTTTTTTCTATTTTTCCCCCTTTTATTATTTGGGATATTTTAATTTTCTTATTTTATGCCAATAACTTTGATGACGGTTTTTGGTGAAGAATTTTACTTAAAATTTTCTTTTATATATTTAACAGCTCCGGTTTCATTTTTTGAAAAAATTTACATATAAATTTTTTTTTTATATTGCAATTTAAATATAAAATAAAGTTTTCAACTTCAAAATAAGAAAATATTATTTTCCTTAAAGTAATTTTGATTATCTTACGTGTAGGATTGTAAATGTATAGAATTGTAGAGCTAAAAAGTCAAAAAGAATTATTTAAAATGGCAAAATATGAAAATGAAAGAATTAGAATAATCCTATAAGATTTTATTTAATAATCAAAAAATTTCTTTACAATGTTTTTATTTATTTTTTCTTGTTTTCTTGAAATGTCTAATGAGATTTTCTTATAAATTTTGTGAGATTTTGCAGTTTAAAATTCAAATTTCGTTTTTTTTTCTATTTTTAGAAAGAAAACGAAATTTCGTTTTTGAAATTAGAATTATGAAGTAGAAACCAGCGATTTATTGTTAAGATTTGATAACTGAAAGTATTGATTTTTTAATTAAATTTTAAAAAAGTATTTCAAAAGTCTTAAAGGTTTAACCGACGATATTTTGTATATTTATACAAAACATTTGATTACCTTGAGAATTCAATTAGCATATTACAAAAAGTTTTCTTTTATGTCTAATTAAATTAAAATTTTCTAATCAAATTTTAAACTTAATACTCTTAGGATGTTAAGTTTAGCAAGATTTTGAGATTAATAATTTTAAAAAAAATTAATAATTTTTATTTAAAAAAAATGACAAAAAAAGCGTACCAGGAATTAAAAATAACTGGGAACCGGGTACAGTAGGGACCTGTTTTAGGAATGATGTCATTGAATAGCAGGGGCAGATAAATACCCGCAGGAACCTGAGCTGCAAAAAATTTTTGTAAGAGTGAGAAGATCAACGACTTTATTTTCGTCTTACCCAACGTTTGCCAGGCTTATCATATACAAGGCACCGCATATTGGAGTTTCCAGGAGCTTTCAGATACGTTTTCAAGTAATTTTTATGAAGTATGTTGGTTTATTTTAGAAGATGTAATGCGGTTCGAAGGGTCATAAAGGGTATCATAATCAATTAGAAAAGACGTTAAAAGTGTTAAAAAATTAATAATTGTAAGTTAAATGTGATGCTGGAAATTTAAGCCAATTATGATTAATGGTAGAACAAAAAACCTGAACTTCATTATTTTTGCTTTGAACATATTATTTGTTAAGCGTTTCAAACAATTTCGTATTAAATTAAACGAGAAACCTCAATAAATTTTATTTCATATTCCAAATTCCAATAAAACTGTTATGAATTTTATCAACTCAAATAAAATAATGTTTGAATTACTTACAAACTTATGTTAGCAAAAGTTCATTAATAAATTCTCATAGGGTTCCATAAAATTTCTATCGTGAAATCAATCATCAAAATTTAATTTATCACAAAATTTTAAAATATGACATCAATCGATTTTTTATCCTATATACAGTATTATATTGCAATAAATTTCATCTGAACGTTTTAACAACTACATATTTTGCAATTTTCAATCGATTTCCTAACAGTGTCACACCTTTAAGTTGCTTTTTTAATAAAATGAATTTATATATGTATGAATATAAATTAGGAATCTATATTTGTGTATATAGACATACGTACACTGTATGTATATTTTTAACTTAAATCTTAAAGGTCCCCACTTAATCCAAAAAGACAATGATGATTTCTTTAAAAATACAAAATAAGTTTCAGTGCTTACTAATCATAATAAATTTTGATGTATACAGATTTTGATTTGGAAAATAAAAATAAGAAAACCGAATTGTTTTAGAAAATAAAAGAATTCACATATTATAGACCAATAAAAGAATTTCATATATTATAGTCAAATAACAAAGCACGCTATAAAATTAATTAAATTAAAAAAAATAGTTGAGGTAAGCCCACCAAAAATATTAAATTTTTGCTTTTATTTTTTAATTTTTTATCAATATGCTTGTAATCGATGCTCGATTTAGTAATGTCCTTTACTGGTTAATATCTATAGCTATGTACAAACCTTTTTGCTTTTCCTATGTTCATTATTTCTTAAAAACTCAAGGTGTTTTTTATTGTCTTAAAATCGAAAATTAATGGAACACCACTCGTTCTTAAAATAAGGAAAAAAAAATCTGATGTGGTGAGCACATAACCGACCGAATTGTGAATTGTCTAGTTAAGTGAAAGTGTTACGGAATATTAGAGAAATGTCTGTTAAATACTTTTTTCCAATTTTTAGGGCATTAGTAGGCTTATAGTTAACATACCTAGAAAAATGTAAATTGGGCTCTTTGTACAGTTTCGCTTTGTGCTACCCGAATTCCGTGAAATGCTCGCCAGTTATTTTCGGTAACAACCAGAGCTCAAATATCAAATTTTAAAGAAATTCCTTCAATTCATTCAAATACTTAAATATTAAATTTCAAGAAAATCGGTTAATTATTTCTCTTTATATATATTCAAAAAAGTATATTTGGTCCGTAGTAAACCTCCAGATACTGATGCCTGATTTCTTCCAAAAGTTAGGCGTTCCGCGTACGGTCGAATCAAGCTTATATATGAAATTTCAAGTAAATCGGTTGAATATTTTCTTAAAAATGGTCAAAAACGTAAAATAGGCCCGCTAAAAAGGGCAGTTCACGAGGCGTGATATATCCCAAAAGTTGATCAATCCGTGCCATGGTCGAAATAAACTTGCATATAAAATTTAATCAAAATCGGTTTAGCCGAACTTGAGATACACGCGAGCGCGCACAGATTGACAAATTGACAGACCGACACCTCTCTGAAAGTAGTTTATTTACGCTTCCTTACTATGGAGAAGTGCGTTCCCACCGAAAACTCGATATGTAAAATTTGTTGCCATCGTATAACCTTCCATATTGTATGCAATGCGGTCGGTTATAATGATAACCAAAGTAAAAATAAAAACAACAAAAAAAAAAATAATAAAAGGCGCAAATCTTTTCGCGATAACATCGTGTCACGTTTTGCAATTTACACATTTATTGCACCCATTGTTTATAACACATTCGTGAATTTTAAAATGATTTATAGGATGATTTCTACTCTTTTCTTCCGTTCGCCGGCGAAATTTCAAACCATAAAGTAACGTTCTGCAATAAAGTAAATTCAAAAATTTTATCTTTAGAAAATACATTTTTTAAATACTTATTTTTTTTTCACGACGCCAAAATGTGTCTTATAAATTAGAGGTTGAATAAACTTATGTATAGCTAGCTCTCTTCTTTTTTACTTGTGCAAAACTTTGCTTGGATAAAATTAAAGAAAAATATTCACCTACTTGGAAGTGAAATTATACCTATTTGTGTATGTTGTTTCTGTATGTTTTTAGTGCTCATCACTTTAAAAAAAAAAAAAAAAACTTTTTTTATATTTTCGTTGAAATATTTATTTCAAGTAAATGTAATTTAATTTCGTTCGTTGCAAAATTTATGTTTCCCTACTTCTCACGTTCGGTTCAATATCATTAATTGTAATAGTTACATATTTTTCTATTCTTGAATCTACCTCCATATATAACCATATGCATATAAGTATTTTTAATTTTTGCATAATGGTGGTTTATGAAATCATTGTTTAAATTATCATAAATGCATAAAATAGTAAAAAAAAATATTCAATATACCTATGCAAAATTTAGTTAAAGTATAGCACAGAGGAAAAGTCGTTTTATAATTGCAATCCTGCCCAGAATAAGCTTTTGAAAAATCTTAAATCTTAAACTTACAGCAAGAAGAATAAATGAGAAAATTATGTTTTTCATCAGGGTGTATCAAGAATTCTAGACGAATTTTTTTTAAGTATGTACATATGTACATATGTAGGTTTATTGTAATCCAAAGAATACCTGTGTATGTGTTTTATATGTACTTGCATATAAGCATTGTATAATGTACATATATACGTATTAAATGTTCAAGACATACATGAATATCGGTTTTCTGAAAATGATAATTATATGCTTAATTAAAATTTAAATACGCTAGAAGTCCTCAACGCGAATCGTACTTAGTTTAACTATTTTCGAAAATATTTAAAAAAAATTAAGACATGAATGTATGCATATATCACCCTACATAAATAATTAATTTAATGTAGGAAGGAAAATTTAAAATTAAATAAGGTTGGTATTAACTGTCGAAATATAAAAATTTATACCCATAAACAGGCCCAGCAATAGTCATTGTAGTTGATTTAAAATGATCTTGAGTTTAACATCTCAAAATAAAAAAGCTTTGCAGCATATTGAGCTTGTATACTAATACATCAAGCTACTATACATGTCATGAAAAAATCGTATTGGTCGTTTTCAATGGATAGGGTTACATAACAGTATACCGACGAAAGGCGTCAGACTTACAGTTTTCAGTTCCCGCTCCCGAGATCCTTAACACTGGACCACCCTGTATTTACTTATTTGATAACACCAGGTACACATGGGGTGTATATTTTTATTCTTTTTTTTGAATAGTTCTTTAAAATTTTCGACTACTTAAGTTCATGAGCAGTAGAAAAAGAAAGTAGAAAAAATTCACTCGGTTCTCACCCTTGAGTACAACTTATTCATTTCATATGCATTGATTCATTCGCAAATTATATTTCCATGCTGATTTTGCTTAGTTTGCAGAAAATTTGTAATAACATTACAACAATAGTCCTTTTTATAAACACAGTATATCGCGATATATAGCGAGAACTGCACTATATTTGTGTTCATAAGCAAATATTGCTAATCAAGTTTGTTCATAAACATTGCTAATCTATCACAAAAATATTTAAATTACCATGGCTAGCACAGTTAAATTAGCTGTACTTTTTTTACTAGCTTTTGCAGTTTGGTTTTACATTTTTAATTGTCAATATTGTTGTACTTAAAAATAACAAAATCGCTTTTTGTTTCGGTTTTCTTTTTTTTTGTTTTTCTTAATTTTTAGTTTTTCTGAAATAGAATTTTCCACTATTTGGCCGCAATGAATAAATTTTTTTGCTAACGAAATTTTTGTTCATGAACACAATACTCGTACTGAAAATTCAAAATAGCAAAAGTTTTTATACAACTGTCAAATATATATTGCGTATGTACTACATTATTGTTTTGCAAAATTGTGTTTATAAAACTCTCTAATATAAGAATCAATAATAATATGTAATGGCTTCTTTTACTACGTGTCATCATAGATCGCTTCAGCCGATCATTTTGATTGGATACATTGATTGGATATATTTTGTCCAGCCTCCTAAAGTAGAGTTATCACGCCTTATTTTGTACAAATAAAATCATAATTAATATTAATTTTTTTTTTAATTCATTAATTTTAAAATGTGAGTTTTGTTATTTATAGTAAATTCTTTAAGAAATCACACGCAACTTCTGCAGCTGTAGAACTACGCAGTAAAGACGATTCGGCATGAACACGACAAATTTTAAAAAATATGTACAACTAATGTATTTTCTGTTACACTTAATTAGTTACTTAGTTTACACCAAAATATTTCTGGTACATTCTTGTCTTAATACTATAGATTTAAATACAGAAAGAGCAGATACTCATTTAATAATGTAGCTTTCTACTTTCTTCTAAAAAATTTTTAAATCTGCTTAGTAAAGCCAACAAACAATATTTTGTTGAAGATAAAGAAATTTCTTGATTTAATATTAGCAGTACTTTTACAGTTTTTATACCCTGCACTTCGTGAAGGGTATATTAACTTTGGTATGGAGTTTGTAACTACTTGAAGGAGTCATCTGCGGTATGGACATATATATATATTCTTGCTCAGCGTAAAATTCTGCGTTGATTTAGACATGTCCGTCCGTCCGTCCGTCCGATCGCACGATAACTCAAAAACGAATAATGCAATCGACACCAAACTTTCACAAGTTGTTTCTTTTGTGCCAAGGACGAACCCTATTGTTATTGGATTAATTCGGACAACGGGTTCGGGTAGCTGCCATACAACTCAAAGAGTTTATTTTAAATATTTCAAAAACTAATAAAGGTACAAATATAAAATTTTGTATACATGTGTCCAATTATATTCTACATATGCTCTAAAAATTTTAATAGTATAGCTGCACCGGTTCGGGTGGCTGCCATACAACTCCAAAAGCAAATTTTTTATATTCGGCAAAATAATAAAGTCAGATTCATGAAACTTGGCAGTTATGTGTCCAATTATAGGTCAGATATATTTCTGAAGTTTTAGTGGAATTGCTCTACAGGTTCGGGTACCTGCCATACAACTCCAGAAGCTAATTTTAAATATTTGGAAGAATAATCAAGTCAGATTCATGAAATTTGGCAGTTGTGTGTCCAATTATAGGTCAAAGATATTTCTGAAGTTTTGGTGGAATCCCTTGACAGGTTCGAGTGGCTCCTATACAAGCCCAAAAGCTTATTTTAAATATTTGGAAAAATAATAAAGTCAGATTCATAAAACTTGGCAATTGTGTGTCCAATTATAGGTCAAAGATATTTCTGAAGTTTTGGTGGAATTGCTTGGTAGGTTCGAGAAGCTCCCATACAAGTCCAAAAGCTTATTTTAAATATTTGGAAAAATAAAAAAGTTAGATTCATGAAACTTAGCAGTTGTGTGTCCAATTATAGATCAGATATATTTGCGAAGTTTTAGTGAAATTGCTTGACAGGTTCGGGTAGCTGCCATACAACTCAAAGAGTTTATTTTAAATATTTCAAAAACTAATAAAGGTACAAATATAAAATTTTGTATACATGGGTCCATTTATATTCTACATATGCTCTAAAAATTTTAATGAGATAGCTGCACCGGTTCGGGTGGCTGCCATACAACTCCAAACGCAAATTTTTTATATTCGCCAAAATAATAAAGTCAGATTCATGAAACTTGGCAGTCATGTGTCCAATTATAGGTCAGATATATTTCTGAAGTTTTAGTGGAATTGCTTGACAGGTTGGGGTACCTGCCATACAACTCCAAAAGCTAATTTTAAATATTTGGAAAAATAATAAAGTCAGATTCATGAAACTTGGCAGTTGTGTGTCTGTTATAGGTCAAACATATCCGTAAAGTTTCTATAGAATGGTTTCACAGGTTTGAGTAATTGCTATACAACAACGAAAGGTGCAGGGTATAATTCAATCGGTTTATACCGACTGAAACGTTTTTACTTGTTTAATATTTAGTTAGTGTTTGAGAGGGAAATATATCCATACTTCAGCAAAATTTTTAAACGAATCCAATTTCGGCATTTTAGCAGATTTGAGTATCTTTGTATGCACGCTAAATTAAAAGCAAAAATGTATCCAAATACGACACATTATTGCTTTAAATTATAATTACTTTATGCGATACGATATACATAACCTTAAATGTATGAGCATTAAAAAAACAAATTTTTATACCATGCACTTCGTGAAGGGTATATTAACTTTGGTATGGAGTTTGTAACTACTTGAAAGAGTCATCTGCGGTATGGAAAGAGTCATCTGCGTTGATTTAGACATGTCCGTCCGTCCGTCCGTCCGCACGGATGACATGTTGATTTAGAGATGTCCATCCGATCGCACGATAACTCAAAAAAGAATAACGCAACCGACACTAAACCTTCACAAGTTGTTTCTTTTGTGCCAAGGATGAACCCTAATGTAGTTGGAGTCATTCGGACAACGGGTTCGGGTAGCTTCCATACAACTCAAAGAGTTTATTTTAAATATTTCAAAAACTAATAAAGATATATGTAACTATAAAATTTGGTATACATTTGTCCAATTATATTTTATACATGTTATAAAAATTTTTATAGGATAGCTGCACCAGTTCGGGTGGCTGCGATACAACTTCAAAAGCAAATTTTTTATATAAGGCAAAATAATAAAGTCAGATTAATGAAACTTGGTAGTCATGTGTCCAATTATAGGTTAGATATATTTCTGAAGTTTTAGTGGAATTGCTTGTCAGGTTCGAGTAGCTGCCATAGAAGTCCAAAAGCTAATTGTAAATATGTTAAAAAAATAATAAAATGAGATTCATAAAACTTGGCAGTTTTAAGTCCAATTTTAGGTCAGTGTATTCTTGAAGTTTTGATTGAATTGCTTGACTGGTTAGTTTTGCTTGATTGTCAATTGCTTGATTGCTTGACTTTCCATACAACTCTAAAAGCTAATTTTAAATATTTATAAAAATAAGAAAGTCAGATTCATGAAACTTGGCAGTTGTGTGTCCATGTATAGGTTAGATATATTTCTGAAGTTTAGATGAAATTGCTTGACAGGTTCGAGTAGCTCATATACAAGTCTAAAAGCTAATTTTAAATATTTGGAAAAATAATAAAGTCAGATTCATGAAACTTGGCACTTGGCAGTCGTGTGTCCACTTATAGGTCAGACATATTTTTGAAGTTTTGGTTGAATTGCTTACCAGGTTCGGGTAGCTGCTATAGAAGTCCAAAAGCTAATATTAAATATGTAGAAAAATAATAAAGTGAGATTTATAGGTCAGGCATATCCGTCAAATTTCTATAGAACTGTTTCACAGGTTCGAGTAATTGCTATACAACAATGAAAGGTGCAGGGTATAATTCAATCGGTTTATACTGACTGAAACATTTTTACTTGTTTTTGTCTCTCTTTGTATATGTTAATTCTTTTTGTCGTAAATCTGGCTGGAATTTGTGTATTAATGGTAATTTATTATTGAAAGGAATACGTACATATATAAATTTTCATTCTGATTAAACAAATGAAGTATGATTTACTGAAATTGCCAAAATTAGTGAAAAATGTTGCGCACTATTACGAATTTTTAAAAAAATTTTGTCAGTTTTTTTGAATAATTTGCTTAGAGAAATCCAAACCGTTAGACTTTTGCTGCAACAAGGAAATGAATTAAAATATGGCGTCGCCTGAAAGTTCAAGGACAAACTGGTTCATTTTTGATCTTATTTGCTTTAAAATGTCTTTTTTAACCACATGAACAAATTTAAAAATGTTTTTTTTCCACATTTACACTACATCAAAAAATTGTACATACATACATCAAAATTTTTTTAGAAAAATTAATATTTTTCAAAAAAAAGAATATTTTAACTTCAATTTCAGAAAATAAATAAGAAAACTTAATATTTAAAAGTAATTTTGAAAAATTATACATTTTTCATTTTGTTGAAAAATTGTAACATTTTTTATTTTGTTGAAACTTAATAAAAACATAGTCAAAAAATTGTGCATACACCAAAAAATCTACAACAATAAATAATTAACACGTTAACCATGCTCGCCGCTTAACATAAAAAAAACTTAGTTCACTAAAAAATTTACTAAAATTACGTCAAAACCAAGGAATTCAGATAAGAAACAACTGAGAAGAAAAGCGACAACTCGTATTTTTCTCCATAAGTTACAAACTTGTAAACAGTTTGCACGGTGATGGGCAAAATGGCAATTACATTTTTCACATTTATCTTAATTTTCTGAGTTTGTTTTGGAATGTGATATAAATACGGACTTGAAATTTTGAAATTCGTTAGTTACAACAAGACATAAAAATATTTTAGAAAAATTACAAAAAATTCTATTGACCTGTTTTTATTTTACCCTTCAAACTTTGTTTTTCGATTTTTTAAGTTTACCCGTTATCCTTAGAGACAAAAGACTATTAGGTGGACAATATGTATGAATGGCTTTTAAACGATCATTAACCATGTAACTATGTAATTGCAGGAGTAATTTTCGCTTCGCACTTAATATCAATTTGAATCGTTATAATAATTTTGTAGAAATGGAAATTTTGATATATCAAATTATTTCTCCCAAAATTTCGTTTAATCTATTTTTGAAACTAACCTCTTAGCAATTCTAGAAGTTGTACAAAATTTTTAAATAGAAATTAAACAACAAAAAACACAACAATATGACAAAAACCACACTTATATTTTTGAAATTGCTTAAATTTTATTGTCTGTTTATTGTTATGCTTTGAGCTTTTTAATTTATCTCTTTTTGGATGTTTTCCACAAATGATGACTTTGTTTGTGAATATGAAATTGAAACAAAACTTTGTGAATATAACTTTTGATGAAATGTAACATCAAAAGTTACTGCGAAAATTTCTTGCCGTAAAAACATTAATAAAAACTTGAATCAAGTCAGAAATTAACGAGTGGGTTTATCAATCATTACTGAAGTAGTTTCTGATAAGAAGTATTATCGTATAATACAAATCAATAAAGACTTCAATAAGTCAATATTCTCTTCATCGCAAATTTGAAAAAAACAAAAGTTACGATAAAATTTGTCTTTTCTTCCCGAATAAAACCTAGAATTTCAATTCTTAAATTTTGATGTAATTGTCACTGAATATTATATGTAAGTTATAGATGAATAGTTTGGTGTGCAAACAAGTATCAGTGTAAATAATCTTTAAATATATGTACGTACTGATTTCACTACTTTTTCATAAAAAGCAAACGAAAAAAGTCGATACTCATCTATTAAAACCTTTAGACATATTGAGAAGCTTTAAAAGTTCTAAATTTTTTTTCAAGATCCTCTCTATTTTTCCAAAATTTTAACAAACTCGATTTGCTAAACATATTTTTAAAATCATATAATCTCAGGCAATAAAACATTTGACTTTTTTTTTCAAAGTTATATAAATTTCGGATCTTTTATAATATTTTATACATAGAAAGAGAAAAATGAAGCCACAAACCAAATTTCAACATCATAACAAAGGTATATAAATGAAGCATTCATATAAAAATAAAATTAAAAACGAGTCATTCACTGTGGGATATTTGGGCGTTTTTTTGCTGTCATCAGACTATTTTTTTGAATTTCCCAATAAAAGAACATAAATTTATTATAGTCACATATATAAAGCGTCAATTTAAACTTGTTTTTACCATCTGTTTATCTATTTATTCACCTTTAATATACATTATTATTACTATTTTGGTATTAATATTTTATTTAAAAGGTATAAAGAATCAGTAGTAGTTTGAAAATTATCATATACGAATATAATCGAATAATGTGGTCTTATCTTTCAAAAGAGATTTGAGTTTTTAGAAAATGCATTTATTTTGCATAATAATGAAAGTAAATTTAAGAAAAATATGGAAAATTGATTTAATTATAATATCATTTTATTGATATACAAGTATATACATATTACGTTTATATGAAATATGTGTGTGTCGATATTGATATTTTACATTCGATATATAATAGTGCAGAAGATTTTTTTGTTAAAAAAATTTGACATTCAGATTGAGATAATGGACTAATATGTTTGTTGGTAATAGTTTATTGAAAGTTAAAAAAGATAAAAATAAAAATCATTATAAAAATCAAATTATTAAATTCATATTTTGATAAAATCTTTGTCTTGTTAACTATTTTTCTTATAATAGTTTTGGATATAATTCATTATTTTAGTTCTAGTTTTATAAAAAGAAAATTTTCTAAAATTTTTGAATGTTTCATTTAAAAGAAATTTATTGTTAAATAAATGTTTAGAAATTTTTAGAACTAATTTAAAAATTTTATTTATTCAATTTTGCCTATTTCTGTAACTATTCTATAAATTTCAAATAGTGCCTATTTCTATAACATAATGTTAAATAGACACAATAGCTTTTTGACTGAGCTGAAAGATGATACGGTTAAATTTTAACTAAATCTCAACGGCAATTAAAAGTATATTCCGTTAAGATTCGCACATCACTTAAATATGGACTCCACGTTAACATGTTGTTAAATTAATATGGTATGCATACAAACATAAAACAATTGCATAATTTAATTTTAAGCTCAATATGGGCAAGTTTTAAAACACATTTTTATTTTTAATATGGTAAATAATGCAAAATTTGCTTTCATATTTTACAAATATTTTATAGTTCCTAGTTTCTTAAATTAAGATTGCTTTAATTACCTAAAAAGAGAAATAAAGGAAAATAATAATAATTAGATATACTTATGTACAAAGAAATTGTATCATACATTAAAAAGTGTAAAATTAATTTCAAAATTGAAATGCGTATTTTAAATAACTATAACAACACATACTTTCAAAGTAATATGTTTTTTTGTATATATATAAGCAAAATATATCCATTTCAAGCATTTTGTGCAATAACCATTAAAAATTAATTTATTTGACCGCACAATATACACATAGTACATACATATAACGTGAAGACAAAGTTGAAATATCACTCAGAAGGACATATTAAATAGAATTTTTAATAGAATTTTTTATTAGTTTTTATCAACATAGTTGTTCAATGTCATTTTAATATTTAAATAAACTTAGTGAAAGAAATCATTTTAGAAAATTTTTAACAGAATTTAATATGTAATTTAACTGTATTTTATACAATTTTCAATTCAAATTTCCCAATTTGGATGTTATAAAATGGAATAAGATAAACATTGTCATTACGTGGAAAAACATATTATTTGATTATTTCATGCAAACTATTAATTGTAACGAACCCAATTACATACCAAAAATCCATATAAATAAATCATATACGTCATATACACATAATAATATAACATATAAAAAGCACGGCTGACATAAATACAGGCCTGGAGCCTAAGTGAGAGCGACGAATTCTTTTGGAAGCTATAGATGGAGGATCCTTTTTATCTCACGTAAAATTTATGTTTTTTTAATTTTCAATTAGAAAAAATTAAATTTCAATCATTTTCTACTTTACTAGTGCTTACATTCTTGAAGTTTTGTTTTATAGATATATTAAAAAATTGATTTAAAAAACTTTCCAGACTCTGTTAATTTTTTTAAGATTTCAATAAATGCTACACTACAAGAAAAAAAAATCTGATGTGGTCATCACATAACCGACCGCAATGTGTATTGTCTAGTTAAGTGAAAGTGTTACAGAATATTATAAAAATGTCTGTTAAATACTTATTTCCAATTTTTAGGACATTAGTAAGCTTATAGTTAACATACCTAGAAAAATGTAAATTTGGCTCTTATTACCCGAATTCCCTGAAATGCTCGCCAGTTAGTTTCGGTAACAACCAGAACTCAAATATCAAATTTCAAGAAACTCCATCAATTCGTTCCGTAGATATGGTGAAAAATGTAAAATCGGCCCGCAGATCAGTTTTCGAGCCCTGATCTTTCCAAAAAATTTACATGTTCATTGTTTTAATACAAGGAATTCAAATATTAAATTTCAATGAAATCGGTTGATTATTTCTCTTTATATACACAAAAATGTATATTTGGCCCGTAGTAAACGTCCAGTTGCCGATGCCTGATTTATTCCAAAAGCTAGGAATTTTCACGGACGGTCAAACAAAGCTCATATATGAAATTTCAAGTAAATCGGTTGAATATTTTCTTCAAAATGGTGAAAAATGTAAAATCGGCCCGCAAATCAGTTTTCGAGCCTTGATCTTTCCAAAAAATTTATATGTTCATAGTTTTCATACGAGGAATTTATATATTAAATTTCAATGAAATCGGTTGATTATTTCTCTTTATATACACAAAAATGTATATTTGGCCCGTAGTAAACGTCCAGTTGCTGACGCCTGATTTCTTCCAAAAGTTAGGAGGTTTCATCGCCGGTAGATCAAAACTTATATATGAAATTTCAAGTAAATCGGTTGAATATGTTCTTCAATATGCTCAAAAATGTAAAACAGGCCCGCTAAAAAGTGCAGTTCCCGAGGCCTGATATATACCAAAAGTTGATCGATCCGTCCCATGGTGGAAATAAACTTACATATAAAATTTCATCAAAATCGGTTCAGCCGAACTTGAGATACACACAGACCGACAGACCGACAGACGGACAGACCGACAGACCGACAGACCGACAGACCGACAGACCGACAGACCGACAGGTTGCTAAAAATAGTTTATTTACACTTCCCTACTATGGAGAAGTACGTTCCCACCGAAAACTCGATATGCAAAATTTGTTGCCATCACATAACCTACCTATTGTTTACACAATACGGTCGGTAAAAAGAGTGCATTCTTTTCGGAGTATTTAGTTGATTTTTGTGTATTTTTTTAAATTTAGGAAAATATACAATATTGATATTAACAAGTTTTCTAATTATGTATGGCATCTCCTCCACTAATGTATACTTCTAATATAAAGAAATATATATGTATTTATAT
Organism: Condylostylus longicornis; assembly: GCF_029603195.1. NCBI lineage: Eukaryota > Metazoa > Arthropoda > Insecta > Diptera > Dolichopodidae > Condylostylus > Condylostylus longicornis. Next base: position 1,112,635 of record NW_026577985.1, read on the forward strand.
ATTTTTCGTGGTTTTACTATACTAATTAAATTAATATGCTTCGAAATTCATAAAAATTCCTTTTACATTGAAAGTCCATATAATTCTTTTTAGGTATGTGTCTATGTAATTTTAGTTATGTTAGAAAATATTTTATTATTAGTAAATCTAAATCACTGAATTACCTAAGCTAATTACCGCATCAGGAACTTTAAAAGCTTATACAAGTTTTCTTGTAATACTTTTATTATGTTCGTTTTTATATAGCACCAATTTTTTTTTATTCAGTGTATTATCATTTTTAGCACTTTTCCAAAAAAATTTTTGAAAAATGTGCTTATTAGTTTCACTCTGTCCGTCCGTCCGTCCGTCCGTGGACACTTTTTTTGTTTACAAAACTTCTACACCCTTGAAGATAGAAAGCTGAAATACGTACATAGATCTTCACTAGAAACTTATTTCCGTAGAACAAAATTTTTACCTATCTCCCCCCGTCAAGAAGTTATACCAACCCAAAACCCTAAAAATGGCCTTTTTTAAATATTTGTTGCACTGAAACCATAAGCATTTTTGAAATTTTTCAAACGCAGAAAGGCAGCGACTTGCTTCCCCTAGCGCGGAATACTATAGTTAAACTTTAGAAAAACAAAATGGCCGTTCAAATTTACTGTTATCTAAAGTTCTTTTTTTCCAAATTTTTGATCTCGTTTTTCTTCTAGACGCCATAATGTAGAACTTTGAAATTTTAGGGGCTTTTAGACATTAACAAATAGTTCATTTCGTTAGAAGAAAATTTTTTTCCATCTCCACCCCCTCTCTAGTTATCGCCTCTTGAAATTTGTAAAATTTGAATTTTGGACACCTTGTATTTCCGAAACCGCAAGTTTTTTCAAATTTTTATAAACGCAAAAAGCTAACGGTAAATTCCATGAAACTAAAAAATATAATTATTTTTCTTAACTCACACAATTAACCCTTAAAATCGAGCATTATGTTAACCCCTTTTTATATTAATTTTTGCTTTATTTCAAAGACTGCATATATACGTCATCCTAAATATAGGCAATCCTAGAAATTGTTTTATGTATGAATGAAAATAGTTTTAATAGTGTGATGGGTATGCATAGATTGTATTTAAAAGCAGAATTTTCACTTGTTGAAGGGAAAGGTGCTACAATACAAACCATTAGTTTGACCCAACTTTATTTACTTTCAATTCTCGCGGATATGTTGGCTAACATGGCAACTCAAAAAAAGTATTTGATTTCAATATAAATAGTTAGGTTTTAGTTAACATCTTTCATAGAAAACTCGAAATCAAAAAAGGCACAAATCATAATTTTATTAACAAAAAGGAAAAACAAAGATGATTTAGGAATGAAATTTTACTATAAATACATTCGCGGTTTTAACAGATACATTCCCAAAAAAGAAGGGTACAGGCCTTGATATTTTCGTTATGTCAAGATGAAAAGAATAATTTTTTATTCCCCCCCCCCTTAAAAGTTTTGCCCCCTGAAACCCTAAAAGTGCAATTTTTCAACTATTTAACATATTGCAGTGAAACAATAAACCTTTTTCAAATTTTGCATACCCAGAAATATAGTGAGTTGCTTTTTGTACCATGGTATACTATACTTCAACTTTAAATATGCGAAATGACCGTTAAACTTTACCGTTATTTAAAGTCCGTTTTTTCCAAATATTTAATGCCGTTTTTCTTCTACACAGTACGTTGCAGTAGTCTGAAATTTTAACAACTTTTAGACACAAGTAAATAGTCTTGAAAAATTTTTTTTTTCAAGACTATTTACTTGTTAAATTTAACAACGTTAAACTCTGTGCCATTAAAAAATGCAACTATTTTTCTTAACTCACGCAATTAACCCTTAGCGTAAAATCGAGCTCTATGTTTACCAGTCCTTAAATTTATTTTTCCTTCATTTCAAAGACTATATGCATCCTTGAAATAGTTTCGTATATGAATGAAAGTAATTTTAATAATGTAGTACGTAGCTAAGTTGTTTTTAGAAGCAGTATTTTACCTTGTTGAAGGGAAAAGTGCTGCAATACAAACCATTGGTTTGATCAGCTTTATTATAATACAGTGTAGGAAGTATACATAGATTGTTTTTAAAAGCAGTATTCGCACTTATTGAAGGAAAAAGTTCTACAATACAAACCATTGACCCAACTTTGTTTCATAATTTTTAATATAATTTATCCTTATAGTATTTTAACTACCAAGACTACATCAATTTCCTTTCCTCAATTCATAACAATGCTCCTGTATACTTAAATGTGAAAATGCTTCTGTATACCTAAATGTTTAACTATGGTGCATTACATTTTTTTATTTTACAAATTTTTGGTAATTTCAAATTCAGAATCATCACCATTATTATCATTGTCAGTAGGTACATTATCATTAGATGCATCCGTATGTACACATTAATGGATTAAAACATGAGAAAATAATAACATCGGTGTTGGTTATACAAAATTTACAGCTAAATGATTTTTCTTTATTTTGTTGTCATTTTTCTATAGCGTTTCCTATGCAATTATGAAAAAAGTTTTTATATGTATCAAACATGATTACAAACACTATACTATACAAAACTATGTATGCATTAATATTGCAGTAGTAAGCAACCATATGATTACTTTCACACAGAAAAACGGAAAAGTTATAATTTTTGCTGACACGTTTACATTCAAATAATTTCATTTTCACCTGAGCAAAAATGTAATTTTTCTTTTTTTTTCTGTGATAAAACTTTACCTTCTCTTTGGATTTTTGTTTTAATTAAGTTTAAAAGTAGAACATTACTATAAAGTTTTTCATTACAAAAAATTGTTGAAATAACAAGTATGCGATATTTTTAATGAGAGGAAAAGTTGCTAAAATATTCTATAAAATTATGAAAAAAGTACAAAATTCGACAATATCATTTCTTAAAATGGCCTTTGACAAAAATTAAATATAAGAAAACTATTGTTTAATTTTTATTTTAATAACTAAATATATGCATGAATAGTGTAAACAGTACGCAAAAGAATTTTTTTGTTTATTAAGTAAACGAGTTTCCTTTAAGAGATATATTTTTAGCACTTTTCCAAAACAATTAAAAAAAAAGTGCTTATTAGTTTCACTCTGTCCGTCCGTCCTTCTGTTCGTGTGTCTGTTTACAAAACTTCTATACCCTTGAAGATAGAAAGCTGAAATTTTACATAGATCTTTACTAGAAACTTATTTCTGTAGAAGAAAATTTTTACATATCTCTCCCCTTCTAGAATTTATATCCCCCCAAAACCCTAAAAATGCCATTTATTAACTATTTATTATGAACAAAAAGGTACTGGCTTGTTTCTCCTATTGTGGCATACTATGGTCAAATTTAAAAAAAAAAAACAAAATGGCCCTTGAAATTTACCGTTATGTAAGGTACGTTTTTTCCAAATTTTTTATGTCGCTTTTCTTCTAGACCCCAGGTTTTAGGAGCCTGAAGATTCAGCAGCTTTTAGACGCTAATAAATACTTAATTTCCACCCCCTCTCAAGTTATCGTGTCTTGAAATTTGTAAAATTTGAATTTTTGATTTGTAAGTTTTTTCAAATTTCTATAAACGCAAAAAGCCAACGACAAATACCATGACATTAAAAACTATAATTATATTTCTTAATTCACATAATTAACCCTTAAATTCGAGGATAATGTTAACTTTTGCTGTTATGTTAACTTTTTATATTAATTTTTGCTTTATTTCAAAGACTACATAAATCGTTCATCCTAAATATATGCAATCCTAGAAAGTTTCGTTTTTGAATGAAAATAATTTAAATAGTGTGGTAGGTGTACGTAGACTGTGTTTAGCAGTATTTTCACTTGTTTAAGGGAAAAATGCTTCAATACAAATCATTGGTTTGACCCAACTTTATTCCTATAATAAAAAACCTTGTCAAAAGAATTAGAAACTGTGATTTGAAAAATATTTGTTTGCAAAAAACAATACTGTTTTGAGGCTTTATTCCAACTTTTGCACTAGCATTCAATACAAATGTTTCAAAATTTTAGCAGAACTGAATAAAAATATTTCAAGAGTTTTATTTTTCTGTAACTACAATTGATTGAAAACAAATGTAAGTGCGAGGGGTACCATTTTTAAGTTCTCAGCATAATAAATGAAATATTTATGTACCTAATAATAAATGAAGTAAGTTGTTATGTACCTATTTATAAAAATTACTTCAGCCAAATCAAAAAATTTGATGGGATGGCATGTAACTGACCACACTGTTTTAATGTTGCACAATATTATAAAAATGTTTTTTAATTTCAAATTATTTGAAGGTTAGAAAATAGCCTATATTTAATGCACCTAGAAAAATGTAAGAATCAAATGTTAAATTTCAAAAAATTTCATCAATTGTAGTTCATTTGTAAAAATTTAAAATGAGCTAAAATGGAAAGTTCTATTTTCGAGCACTGATGTTCCTAAAAAATTTACTGGCTTCTTGTTTTATTAACTTAATTTGAAATATCAAATTTCAAGTAAATTTATTGATTACTTCTTTTTACATGAGCAAAACTGTAAATCTGGCCTGTAGTAAAGAACCATATGCTAAAACCCGATTTTCTTAAAAATAGGTGTAAAAAAATTAATCAAATCGTTATTAACCAAAAGTTAATCCTCTCTAAAACTCACCTGTCCTTAAAGTGAACTCAAATATAAATTTTTATCAAAATTAATTAATTCGAACTGGAGATGCAGGATAGCCCCGACACACTGAGAGATAGACTTTTTCTAAAAATAATTTATTTATGTTTTGCTAGCATGAAAACTGGAAAACATTGTCTTGTTTTCTTCTCAAGTAGTAAAACCAAAAAAAGCATAGGAATGGTAATATTTGATCGTGTTTTACAGCTTAAAATCTTTTTTATGTAATTAACTTGTCCAATCAATAATTATTTTCCCTTCAAATTTTCATATTTGCTGTTATTCAAGTAGTGCAAACATAAAAATTTTATGCCGTACCCACGTTATTTAACAAAATTATGTATTCAATACAACTAATAATATAAACAGATGGACTTAATCAAAATGTATCTAAGCACTAAAAACTTCACTTGCCTCTAAGTACCTTTATCTTTATATTAACAATACTGAAGTAAAAAATTAAACTTTCATCTTTACTGTACAATGTGTTACTTCTATTGTTATCAAGTTATACATGTACTCGTATAATGTGAAAATAAAAATCTATAACCAAACGTTTAAAATAAAAATTATACATTAAAAATACACCACAGTTATGTAAATCTATAGTAAACTATTAAAGTATACTCATCAGCTTTATGCATATTATTAGACAGCTCTAATAATATGCTTTTTCTTAAATTTTTTTTCATTTTTCGGTTAGAATTAACTAATAATGATCCTCAGAGTAATGCTTTAAAATTTAGATTTTGCTAAAGTCTATTGTTATCTCGTTCTAACCGATAGTTTACGTTATTTCACTTTCCATCTGCGTTTCTCCCAATTCTGTTCTTTTTACTGACCGCATTGTATATACAATAGGTAGATTATATGATGGTTACAAATTTTGCATATCGAGTTTTCGGTGGGAACGCCCTTCTCCATGGTAGGGAAGTATAAATAAACCGTCGGTCTGCGTATACGCGTGTGTCTCAAGTTCGGCTGAATGGATTTTGATGAAATTTTATATATAAGTTTATTTGGACCATGGAACGGATTGATCAACTTTTGGGATATATCAGGCCTCGGGAACTGCACTTTTTAGCGAGCCTTTTTTTTTATTGTTTTGAAAAAAATATTTAACAGATTTACTTGAAATTTCATATATATATATAATCTCCAAACTTTTGGAAGAAATCAGGTATCAGCAACTGGACGTTTACTACGGCTTACTGATATTTAATATTTCAATTCTTCATATTAACACAATGAACATAAAAATTATCTGGAAACATCAGGACTCAGAAACTGATCTGAAGGCCGGTTTTACATTTTTTATCATATCTACGGAACGAATTCATGGAATTTCTTGCAATTTGATATTTGATTTCTGGTTGTTAACAAAACTAACTGGCGAGCATTTCAGGGAATTCGGGTAGTACAAAGCAAAGCTATACTAAAATCAAATATCAAATTGATATTACTATATTACTAATGTTCTAAAAATTGGAAAGTAGTATTTAACAAACATTTTTATAATATTCTGCAACACTTTCACTTAACTAGGCAAGACACATTGCGGTCGGTTATGTGCTGATCACATCAGATTTTTTTTAATACTTTCTTTTTACTCATTTATTCTACCCACTTATAAAAGATATATAATAAACAATCTTTAAAACGTATTCAAGTGGGAACTGGGAACCTTTTATTTAACTAAGAAAACAATAAAAATATTATTCGTGTAATAAATATTATACAAAATATTATAAGTACGTATGTCGAGGGGACAAAAGCAAGAAGATAATAACTTTTATTTTAATGACTATTATATATTACATTAAAATCTGAACACTGCAATCAATAATGCAGTTTGGTTTTATAAAAGATTATTTAAATAAATCTGAATTAATATTTACATAAAAATTTCTTGAATAATTCTACCAACCAGGGCTGTCGTTTGGCTCCAATAGGAGCCATTTGGCTCCGGTTATTCATTTTTTTTTTATGTAAATAAACATAATGCTTCCTAAAAGGGTATTATAACATAACATACGTTATTACGTTAGTTATTATGTAAAGTTTATATAGAACTTAATTTTTTATATTTTGCAAGTTAACAGCTTACCTTATCTTAGTTTTAATTTTCCTTCACTCATTAAATGAATTACTAATGTACGTATACATTCATATACATACATGTTGAGTCTCAATATATTTTCGGTGAGCAAGTTTAAAATGCCAAAAATGGTGAACATAATAAAACCTTTATAAGCGATTTGCACTAGGGGCTTCTAGTCTATATTATATTATAGAAGCCAAAACAGATGGCGCAACAATCGAGTATTTTCGCTTATATTCTTTATATTCGGAAGAGTAACATAGAGAAGAAACCGAAAAAAAAAAACAAAAAAGAAAATAATTCTGAATTCTGCCAACATTTTATTATATTTGTATACAGATTTGTTGCAGAACTTTTTTATTTTTGTGCTATTTTTATTTGCTCATAAGTTTAATAAGCCTACGTCACGCAGCAGCGCAAAGATGGTAACATTCGTTTCCGTATAATTTATTCTTAATATTATTGTTTTGTTACACATTTTCTGCAAAATGAATAAAACCAGCAAAGAAATATAATACTCTACACCCTTGAAGATAGAAAGCTGAAATTTTATACAAACATAGATCTTTACTAGAAACCCTTTTCCGTAGAACAACATTTTCACCTATCTCCCCCCCTCTAAAAGATATACCCCTTAAAACCCTAAAAATGGCATTTTTTAACTATTTATTGCAATGAAGCCATAAACATTTTTCAAATTTTGCAAAAGCAGAAAAATGGTAGCTGGCTTCTTCTATCGCGGCATACCATTTTTGAACTTATAAAAACAAAATGGCTGTTAAAATTTACCGTTATCTAAAATCCGTTTTTTCCTAATTTTCGATACCGTTTCTCTCCTACACCGTACGTTACAGGACTCTGAAATTTTAGCAGCTCTTAGATATTCATAAATAGTTTATTTCGTTAGAAGAAACTCCACCCCCTCTCAAGTTATCAACCCCCTCTCAATAAATTTGTAAAATTTGAATATTTGGCACCTTATATTTGCTTAACCACAAGCTTTTTATACCCTGCACTTCGTGAAGGGTATATTAACTTTGGTATGGGGTTTGTAACTACTTGAAGGAGTCATCTGCGGTATGGACATATATATATATTCTTGCTCAGCGTAAAATTCTGCGTCGATTTAGACATGTCCGTCCGTCCGTCCGTCCGTCCGTCCGTCCGATCGCACGATAACTCAAAGACGAATAATGCAATCAACACCAAACTTTCACAAGTTTTTTCTTTTGTGCCAAGGACGAACCGTATTGTTATTGGACTAAGTCGGACAACGGGTTCGGGTAGCTGCCATACAACTCCAAGAGTTTATTTTAAATATTTCAAAAACTAATAAAGCTATAAATATAAAATTTTGTATACATGTGTCCAATTATATTCTACACATGCTCTAAAAATTATAATGGAATAGTTGCACCGGTTCGGGTGGCTGCCATACAACTCCAACAGCAAATTTTTTATATTCGGCAAGATAATAAAGTCAGATTCATGAAACTTGGCAGTCATGTATCCAATTATAGGTCAAATATATTTCTGAAGTTTTGGTGGAATTACTTGACAGGTTCGAGTAGCTCCCATACAAGTCTAAAAGCTTATTTTAAATATTTGGAAAAATAATAAAGTCAAATTCATGAGACTTGGCAGTCGTGTGTCAAATTGTAGGTCAGACATATTTCTAAAGTTTTGGTGGGATTGCTTGACAGGTTCAGGTACTTACCATACAACTCCACAAGCTAATTGTAAATATTTGGAAAAATTGTAAAGTCAGATTCATGAAACTTGGCAGTCGGATTTCTAATTATAGGTCAGACATGTCCGTGAAGTTTCTATAGAATGATTTCACAGATTCGAGTAATTGCTACACAATAACGAAAGGTGCAGTGTATAATTCAATCGGTTTATACCGACTGAAACGTTTTTACTTGTTCAAATTTCTATAAACGCAAAAAGCTAACGGTTTAAAGAATTAAAAAATATAATAATTATTTTTCTTAACTCACACAATTAACTCTTAAAATCGAGCGTCATGTGAACCCTTCTTCAAATTTATTTTTGCTTTATTTCAGATTGCATAAATCGTTCATCCTTAATGTATGCATTCCTAGAAATAGTTTCGTACATAAATGAAAATAATTTTAATAGTGTTGTAGGTATACATAGACTATATTAATTAAAAGCAGTATTTTCATTTGTGAAGTGAAAAGTGCTACAATACGAACCATTGGTTTGACCCAACTTTATTTATGTATAGTTTTGCTTATAAACTGAAGTAGCCAAGAAAGCTTTGCGTTAATTACATAAATTTTGCGTTCCATAATATTGTGTTACAATAGAAAAAATAATATTTATGTACATGTAAATGGGTACATATGCATATAAAAATCAAAGTTCAATTCGTTTACAGCCGAGGTGATCGAGATATCCGACATAATGTAAATATAAAGTAAATAAAACAAAAAATATAGAACCGGGGTCCGAAATTTGATTTGTTATCATATATTCTTATCTATGGAACTAATTGATGGAATTTCTTGAAATTAAAAATTTTAGTTCTTTTTGCTATCACAACTAACTGACGATATTTCAACAGAATTTTGTTTACATAAAGAGAGCTTCTAATAAGATCTAGATTAACATTTTTCTAGTAATGTTAAGTAAAAGCGTACTAGCCTCCCTAAAATTTGTGAGGAGTATTTACAAGGAATTTTCGTAGTCCCATGCAACATTTTAGCTAAAATAGCAAATATCTTGCGGTCATGTGTTTAGATTATTTTTTGATGTAAATCAACATAAGGCTTACAATGAATATTATAACACATTATACTTATTAGTTAATATGTTAAGTTTATGTAGAGCCTAATGTGTATATGACATCAGTATGTTTAGCTTCATTTTAATATGAATTTATTGTTGCCGAGCACTGTTTTATTCATACTAAACATGTGATTCATGCATATTGTACGGGTGCTAGAGCAAACCGACAATACACAGATAGGTGAAGCTTGTTTTTGCTTTGAAACTTAAGTTGATGTTCATTTCAAATCATTACTTATTGATTGACTATAATGAGTGCTGGGGGTATATGAATGTACTTTTTTATATTTTGCGAGCCAGCGGCAAGCCTTATCTAAGTTTTAATTTTCCTTCCCTTATTAAGTGAATTACTAATGTACATGCATTCATGTTTTAGCACGTTGAGCCTCAATGTATACCAGTGAGCAAATCTAAAATATCAAAAATGGTGGACATAAAAAAAAAAGCAACGTATATTGCTGAACATATAAATAACTAATGCATACGAAAGAAAAGGCTTTTACGGAAAGATTTCTACGGAAATTTTATGTCTGTAGCTCTTTCACTTATACATATATTCAGTTTCTCTAAATTGTAGGATTACACCTGTGATAATTCTCTTACAGGTGAGTACGAAATGTACGAAGCCTTTTAGATTTGCCTCATGGGTAACAAGATGAAACTGAAAGTAACTATTTATATTTTTTATAGTCATGATGCGCAACGTGTTAATTTCGTTTTCCTGTTTTCAAAAATATTTGAAATTAGTGTGAGTCGCACTAGGGACTTCTAGTTATTGTTTAAAAAAAAGTCTGGCAAGAATAAGTAAGTTGCAACAAATAATTTTTGGATAGGTAATGTCTTTAACATTACAATTTTATTAAATTCAATTATGTTTTTGACATTTACATATTTGACGTAGTGACACAACTATAATCATGTTTGGTTCTTGTCATATTGCTTATATTTCATTTCCCTTATTATATCTGAAGTAATTTATGTTTGATCTTATTCTATTTGAATTAAAACATCAAGAAATGTTATAAACGGTAGCACTTTATAAAAGCATAACATTAATATATAATATAGTTCCTATTAAGAAAAGAAAAAATGAGAAGTAGCTCAAAGGAGTTAAGTACAAAAAGGAAACTTAAGTACATTCTTTAAATTTCAAGTATCCTCTATACGGACATTCGTAATTACTTAAATATTGAATATGGAATTGTATTCGTCGGCTAAGAATTATTTTATTTCACTAACCAATTTTCACATTTTTAAACTGAGTATATGGTACAGTCAATCCTCCTATAACGCGTTATAAGAAAGTCGGATTTAACCCCACAAACCAGGCTAATTCGATGGAAACCGTCTACCGCGTTGTTTGTAAACGGCGCTATATGAAACTCACATTTTAGTACTCGTATAAATAACATCATTCGTACCGCTTTATATGGAGACCAATAAATACAAAAAAATAGATAAATTACAAATTATTTTTATTGAATTAAATTGAAGAGTTTGTATAACAAAAATGATTAAAAAAATGAAACAAAAACTAAATAAAAAAACTGTTTTCCAACAAAAACAAAACAAACTTTTGTAAAATATAATCTTTTAACACTCATCCTCGCTGTGCACCTCGATATGAGTCGGCTAACTCGTCTTCTTTTAAAGGGTAAGATGTCTTCCTCACTTTCATCTTCAGACCATGCTTTTTTTTCTAGCTCTACTAAAATCTATCTATAGAGAGCTAAGCAATTTCTTAATTCTCTTTTAAACTTTGCGCTGCGGACCGGGCAAGAATATATACATATGTCCATACAGCAGATGACTCCTTCAAGTGGTTACAAACTCCATACCAAAATTAATATAAAAATAAAAAAAAATTCTTAAAGATTAAACACTTTATAACCGTTATGACGACGCAAACTTGCATTATATGTATATATTGAAGGACGTTACAATAACGTTAATGATATAAGTTTTATCAATGATATAAGTTAGTTAACAGATTATAAATACATATCTGTTGAAATGACCAACGGTGCAGTGGTTATTGCACTGGTTCTTTTGAAGGGTGTCGGGTTCAAAGCCCAGTCAGGTCACTATAAAAACTATATTCAATATTATATAGCTTTATACACATTACATATAAAAATAAAAAAAAATTAATATTAACTAATTGTCATTATTTCAATAATATTCAATATTAAAAAAAATACCAGCAAAATAAAAACAGTAAATATAAATAACCACAAATATCTAATATAAAAAGAAAACTACGGTAGGTTCGTCACCTACCTAGTAAACCCAATGACGTCAGAAACTGGTTCATGGCTATACAATAGTCATACATCAGCCCTATGCTCCTCCTAGGAGCGAAGTAGGATAAAAAAAATATATATCTGTTGAACTAACTTGAATTCCTATTAGAAAAGATATTTGTTGAAAAATTTTAAAATTAAAATAACAACTAAAATAGTGCTAGTTAAATATTAATATAAATACTTAGTTAAAACAAAGTTGCCATTTTATTTGCATATGTATATACTTTTGTATTTATTTTGGATAACCGACATTCGAAAATCAGTAGAAACGAATTTTTCAAATTAAAAAAGGCAGCACAAACCAAAAAATCTGATGTGGTCTGCACATAACCGAATTATAAAAATTACAGAATTATAAAAGTGTTACAGAATTATAAAAATGCCTGTTAAATACTTCCTTCCAATTTTTAGGACATTAGTAAGCTTATATAGTTAACATACCTACAAAAATATAAATTTGGCTCTTTGCAGAATTTAGTTTTGTGCTATCCGAATTCTCTGAAAAATGTATATTTGATCCGTAGTAAAGGTCAAATTGCAGGCATCCGGTTTTGCTAAAAGTTAGGAGTTTTTGCGTACGGTCGAATGAAACTTATAAATGAAACTTCAAGTAAATCGGTTGAATATTTACTTCAAGATGGTCAAAACTGTAAAACAGGCCCGCTAAAATGCCCAGTTTCCGAGGCTTGAACCATCCCAAAAGTTGAAAAATCCGTGCCGTAGTCGAAATAAACTTACATATAAAATTTTATCAAAATCGGTTCAGCCGGACTTGAGATACACTTGACAGGTTACTAAAAATAGTTTATTTACACTTCCCTACCATGGAGAAGTATGTTCACCCCGAAAACTCAATATGCAAAATTTGCCGCCATCACATGACCTACCTTATTGCATACACAATGCGGTCGCTAAAAATGGACCTTTCATGTAGTTTAAACTAACTTAATTTTGATTTAATATAATAATTTATTAATTTATACTTTCTAGAATGTTAGCTCAAAATTAATTAAAAAAATGTTAGCTCAAAATTAATTAAAAAAATTTTCAAATTGTTAAAGTTTTAGTGAATAAGAAAAAGCTGATGTGATCAGCACATAACCGACCGCAATGTATATTGTCTAGATTAGTAAAAGTACTTCACGAGATTATGAAAATGCGTTTTAAGTACTTCTTTACTATTTTTTGGACACTAACAAGCTTTTAGTTAACATACCTAGAAAAATTTCGCTCTTAGTTGAGTTTCATTTTGCTCCGTCCGAATTGTACCAAAAGTTCTTTAGTAACTTCTGGTAACAACCAGAGCTCAAATATCAAATGTCAAGAAATCCCATCAATTCGTTTCGTAGATATGGTAAAATATGTAGAATCGGCCCTCAGATCAGTTTCCGGCCCTGATTTTTCCCCTGATACAATCATATTGTGATAGCTGTTAGTTAGGGATTTTTGTAAAAATTGTAGAGCATTCGGAGATATTTCCAACGTCGAAAGAATTTTAATTAAATAATCCTTTTTAAATATGCACAAAACAAAAAATTTTTAAAGTTTTAAAAACTTTATAATGAATGTTTGAGTGTGTTTAAAATCACAAAAACAAAGTTACAGAAAATAGCATTATCATAAAAACAAGTTTAAAATAAAAATTTACAATATTATTGAAGAATTTAGAATAAGTTAAGTTAGTGTTTGTATATATTTATAGTTGATTAAAACCTAATAAAATTTAATTAAAAATTTCTTGTTATTGAATAAAATTTTTTATTTGAAAAAATTTTACAAAATTATGTGTATTACATTTGTATAATAGGAATAGTCAAAATCATAGTATTTTTCTAAACTATGCAAAATTTAATTATTTTAAAAGCTTAAATATAAAATTCAAAAGCGAACTATGTATTACAATATAATTATTATATATAATTATGTGTATAACTGTGAATATAAAGACACATAATAGGTATATATTATAAAAAATAGAAAACAAGTTGTGTATTGTATGTATGTATATAATATATAAAGATTGTGCACATCATATGTATATAAAGGTTGTTTATCTCCACAAACAGTAAAACTCCATAAACCTCTTCTTTATAGCTTTAAACTTTTTTATATTTTCTAATTAATTTCCTTCCATTTTCTTTTCTAATTTGATTAGTTCGTATGGACATAATAAAATTTAATTAAACTAATATAAGATTTATCTATTAGTTTAAGGTTTATGCGTATACATATTATTAGCATTATTACCGACCGCATAGTGTATACAATAGATAGGTCATGTGATGGCAACAAATTTGCATATCAAGTTTTCAGTGGGAACGTACTTCTTCATGGTCGGGAAGTGTAAACAAACTATTTTTAGCAACCTGTCGGTCTGTTAGTCTGTCAGTTCTGTCGGTAGGCCGGTCTGTCGATCTGTGTGTGCACGCTTGCATCTCAAGATCGGCTGAACCGATTTAGATGAAATTTTATAAGTTTGTTTCGACCATGATCAACCACAGATTGATCAACTTTTGGGATATACCAGGCCTCGGGAACTACACTTTTTAGCGGGCCTGTTCCACATTTTTGACCATTTTGAAGAAAATATTCAACCAATTTACTTGAAATTTTATACATAAGCTTCACTAGACCGTCCGCGAAACCTCCTTACTTTTTAAAGAAATCAGGTGCCAGCAACTGGACGTTTGTTTCGGGCCAAATATACATTTTTGTGTACATAAAGAGAAATAATCAACCGATTGCATTTAAATTTAATATTTAAATTCTTCGTATTGAAGCAATGAATACATAAAATTTTTTGAAAGATCTTGGCTTGGAAACTTATCTGAGGGCTGATTTTACATTTTTTACTATATCTACGGAAAAAATTGATAGAATTTCTTGAAATTTGATATTTAAGTTCTGGTTATTACCGAAACTAACTGGTAAGCATTTCAGGGAATTATGGTAGCAAAAAGCGAAACTCTACTAAGAGCCAAATTTATATTTTTCTAGGTATGTTAACTATAAGCTTATTAATGCCCTAAAAATTGGAAAGAAGTATTCAACAGGCATTTTTATAATATTCTGTAACACTTTCACTTAACTAGAAAATACACATTGCGGTCGGTTACGTGCTGACCACATCAGATTTTTTTTACATTATTTAGTATTATATTTTGTTATAATATATATATATATATATATATATATATATATATATATATATATATATATATATATATATATATTAATTATTTTCTGTAACACAATTTAAGTCTATTGTGTTTTAATTTTAACATTATTTGAGGAACAAAGTGTAACAATAATTCTTCTACTTTGCTGGGGTGTACGAGCTGAGTAGGTTCAAGGAGTCTCGGGATGCGTCCCTAGATGAGGCCTGAAACCAAAATATAATCAAACCCTTCTCCCGCACCTACCCCTCCACTGGATCCTATCCCTCCTAATTCCCCCTGTGCCGGGTTAAGTTGTTACGCGACCCGTGCCGATAATCAGCTTGGCTGAGGGAACAAATAGCAAAGTCGCTAACGGAGCATCTGGGTACCTGACGCCCTTCGGATTATTTAGCCTTGTCTAGGTACGGCGGATCTCTGCCTAGATTGACATCCTTTCTCCGGAACTAGAGGGATCAGAATGGAGAGCACAAATCAAAAAAACGTAGATGAGTCCGACACTCATAGAAAGTCGGAAGGAAATTTGGCCAAGCCAATTTCTGCAAAACGTGCTGAAACATCGCTGAGGGCGAGTTCAGCACAAAAACCGCAGGCGAGCACCAAGAATGCTAAAAGCACTGGTGCAAAACCCAAAGTGCGTAAGGAGTCCCAACCGGGACCGAGCTACCGCACACAAAGCTATAACTCAGCCAGGCCTAGTGTCGGTAGTAGCTCGATGGCTACAGTAGCACAAACTGGCCAGAGCAAGAAAGAACGCCGTCAGCAACGATAACGCCCTCGCAAAGGGCCTATAGGGAACGGCGTTCTGCATTTAGGAACCTAGAAGAATCGGTCGGATTCCGGAAAAAGACAGGCCTGAAAAAGAAAAGTCCACATACAACTGGGCCAAGTGTATTGTGGACAAGCGATTAACCGAGAGGATTGTGGCAACAAAACGACAGCGCTCCACAGAGGAACCACCTCGGGAAGCTTAAAAGCCAAGGCCACCTAGCAGACCCTTGAGCGCATCCATTACGAGGTCTTTTAGTGAGCTCCTGACGGACCATCTTGTTGTCGCTGTGGTTGGCCCGGCGCAAGAAGATGGCAGGATCTCTGCTGAGAAATGGAGGAAAGTTGAAAGCCGACTAATGGCGGGCTTCCTCAAATCATGAAGGAGAATCCAGGCCCATATCCCTCGTGCAGAGACCAAGCTGGCACCAGGGATTTGTCAAAATTGTGGCGTATGCTGACAACAGGTCTTTCGACCTGTATAAAAAGGTGATAAGAGGAGTAAAGGAAGTTTGGTCCGGGGCCAGACTTGCGGTCGTTGCGACAGACCAAATCCCAAGCAGACCGCGGGCTCGGACTTGGATTAAAGCTGAGCCGTCGAACACTGATGCTATCCTAGAGATGATCGGATTTGGCAATCCCAACTTACCGACAGCCAACTGGCGGGTGGCAAAGATGGAAGAGAAAAAGGGCGACTATCAGCAGACCCTCATAATAATAAATAGGGAATCTGTGGCACCTCTGAAGAATCAGAGATTTGTCCTTAACTATGGGTTCTCCTCCATAACCCTCAAAGTTAAAACAGGAGTTCCTGCTCTCATCAGAAGCAGAAATTCTGGATGAAGCGGGGCTGACAGACGATGTCGTAATGCATCTCGATCTTAATCTGGAGGGGACTTTGTTGAACTTGGATCTAGACGAGGATGCAGATAAGACGCTGGTGGAGGTTAACGAAAGCAGTGATGGTTCGTGCAATTCAGATCAACCTCCACCACTTTAAAGCAGCTTCGGTTGCGCTTCTTCTCCGCTTACAAAGGGGTGGAGAGAAATAAGTCCTGGTCCAGGAGTCCTGGATAGAAGGGGACGCCAGGATACAAGCTGTTTTATAGCGACGGCAGTTCGAAGGTAAGATTATGCATACTTATTAAAAGTGACTTAGATGCTTTTCTATTACCTCCTTACAGCAATGAAAACTTGACTGTAGTTAGTCTCGAAGCTGGTGGCAATATCTCTTGGTGGGCATCAGTATACCTGCTCTTCGACTTCCAGGGGGAGCTTCCGCCCGAAAATTTGAAGGACATGGTAAAGAAGGCTTTGTATGCCAATGCGCATCATGTAATCTGCGGAAGCTCGGACACTTACATGAGAGGTGAGTCACTTTTAGAATTTACTTTAAGCAATAACCTCACATTATGTAGTTGAGGCTCAGAGCCCACTTTTATTACTAAAAATCGGAGGTTATAGATATAACTCTTGCCTCAAACATTCTTTGGTCAGGAATTGTAAAGTGTCAAAAGATCATTCCTTTTCTGACCACGGTTATATAGAATTCGAGTTGGTTACTAAAATTTTCATTAAATTTCTAAAGTTTTACCATTAACTAGGTAATAATTAGTCTGTTTTACTTTTTGAAACATTGTTCATTTTGATATTGCATTCGGCATTAATTTTTTCTACTTTTAAAATGGTTTTTAGAGGAATTCAGGTGCAAACCGTATAATATTAATAATTTTTTTTATAATATATGTTCATTATCTTTTCCCCTATGTGTGTTTACTTGTTTAGAACATTTATCTTCTCTCAGTTATAATAATTTATAACTACTGGTAGTTTTATTAAATTGCATATATTAATATTATTTTTCATAGAAATTCTATAAGCCAACAATGCACACACTGCTGTTCCAAAGAAAAACCAAATTTATTTTTCGTAAAAAATACTCCTGAAAAACAGTAATTTCAATTGTGGAATATTTATGTATATGTATTTAATAATCATTGATTATTAACATAATGAATTTATTAATAAAATAAATATGTACATGTACATTTCATTGTTCGATTTTTACATACTATTCGGATAATTGTTATATACATATCCATAAATAAATAACCATGTATATTGATGTTTAAAATTTGAAAAACACTCATGATGATAATGATAATGATGATGATGATTAAACTACTACTTACATTAATTTATTACATTCATGTATTGCTATCATCATCAAAACCAACATTAGCGTTATCGCCATCATTATGATTTAATGATTCTTTGGAAATTTTTATCTTGTTGTTGTTGTGCATATGGAACAACAAAGAAAAATTTTTCTAAAGGTGTTAGTTTTGCTAGAATTATTGTAGCCAAACGAAGTTTTTTTTGGCTCGTTATTTTTATCACAAGTTTTTTCGGGCTTCCATGGATGTAAATTTGCTTAAAAAAAAATTAAAAATGTCGTTTTAAAGCTGAAATTTTAAAATTTAATTGAAAATGTTCAACTTGTACATACATAAGAACTATTGGTTTTATTCCGGAAAAGAATAAAATAGAAAAATGGTATCCCTCGTATTTTTTTAAAATGACATTTCTAATATCACATACATCACTACTTGTAAAATTTAGTAATGTCTAATATTATATTATAAAAAAATCTGATATGATCAGCACATAACCGACTGTAATGCATATTGTCCAGTTAAGTGAAAGTGCTACATAAGATTATAAAAATGCCTTTTAAACACTTTTTCCCAATTTTTAGGGCGTAAGTAAGCTTGAAGTTAACATATCTAGAAAAATATAAATTTGTTTCTTAGTGGAGTTTCGCTTTGTGTCATCCGAATTCTCTGAAAAACTCGCCAGGTAGTTTTGGTAACAACCAAAGCCCAAATATCGAATTTCAAGAAATTTCATCAATCAGTTCCGTAGATATGGTAAAAAAATGTGAAATCGGGTTCCAGTTTGGTTTCCGAGCGCTGACCGTTCCAAGAAATTTATATGCTCATTGTTTTAACACTCTAAATTTAAATATTAAATTTCGAGAAAATTGGCCAAAAATCTAAAATTGGCCCACAAAAAAATTGGCCTGATATATACCAAAAGTTGATCAATCTATTACATAGCCTAAACAAACTCACATATAAAATTTCATCAAAATCGGTTCGGCCGAACTTGAGATACACGCGTACACACACAGACTGACAGACACCTTTCTAAAAATAGGTTATTTACGCTTCGTACTATGGAGAAGTGCTTTCCCACCAAAAATTCGATATGTAGAACTTGCTTTTACGTGTTAAACTTAATCACATAACCTTCTTTATTGTATGCAATGCGGTCGGTAATAAAAATAAAAATCCCAGAGTGGTACAAACTGTTAAATAATATAATAATACAAAAATTTGTACAAATTAGTTTATTTATATACGTATGTATAAGTTTATTTCAATAAAGTGAAATTTTTTAACACAATGTGTTTAGTACATGTTAAATGATTTTCGCAACTTTACGAGGTATTGCTACATAATAACCCGAGAAAGATGGTCAACCTAACTATGCTGTCGGTATGTAAATACATAACATTCTGGAGAGGGTACAAAAAACAATATTTGAATTACTAATACAACGTGTAGTTGTTTTAATTAATAAGTAATGTGTCTATTAAACTAATATTCATTATCCGCTACATCAAAACACCTCACATTAGAACCGGTCTCAACACCGCTATGTACAGCTAATATAAATAGCTTTCTTGCACGAGTTGAGCGCCATAGTTGCTGTGAGCGTGTTAGTTGAAAATAGTTCGTTCACCTTATTTATCAGTAATTAAATAGTACATAATAAGTAATCGCAGCGCGAATTGCACTAAAAGCTTTTTCCTATTGCACGATAAAACTTCTCAAAGCTGGAAATGTAAGGGACTGAGATGTTTTTCCAGCTGAAACATCTTTCTAGAATACATTATTGAAAAAATAATTCATCATATAATTTGTTATAAGTTTTGTACTAAATTTATCAATGACCATTAATAGCTCCAATGCTATTACAGTTTTTCATAAGTTCCTTTCGTAATTGTTTCTTTAAATATTTTGATTGTTTTGTCATTTCGTTATTGATTTTTTATTTTTAACTGCACAATTTGACTTATTCCACATTGAAAAATTTTTGTAACTTTATCTACTTTCTTCATTTCTTTTACTATCATTTTTGTTTCAGAATAATTTTTCTGAATATTTAAGCTCGTAGTCCATTTAATTATTGTATCTAATAGAATTGTGATTAACATTTTCGTTGTACACAGCAAATTAAATTACAACTATACTTGTGTCCTCCTTATTGGGTCAATATATATGTATATGTATAATGACTAATAACCGCCAAAATATTATAATAATGAGACACGTGGTAAATACAAAAAAAATATATACATACATATGTACATAATAACTGGCAAATACTATTTTTGGCAGAAATTTCATAATTTCCAGATTCCAAATATATGTACGTAAAATTCCAAAATTAACAACGTTTAAATTGTTTTTTCCTTTATTTCATTTAAACATTTTTCTAGAGACAGCCGAATTGGAATTTTTCTGACAAATACAAGTTTTTGTCTTTGACAATATCGTTCTCAGACTAGTTTTACTGTAGTGTTAATATTGATTACAGAAATGACAAAAAAAGGAACTTATGTAATGTCATCGTATATAGTGGGTAAGTTTTGAGTAAAATTTGGCGTGTCCTTATTATCAATGCACTTTATATCTGAAAAAGATGAACTAATGTCCGGGAAAACTTGGGAGATTTAATATTTATTAAAAAATATAAAATTGTTCCTTAAGACTACAAACTAGAGAAGGTGGATTTAGAGAAATTTTTACTTATTGTTCAAATAATCTTCGTAAAAGTAAGAAACTTCTATCTAAAAGCGAAATTTGAATTTGAATCCTCCTTCAATCTCATAAATAAATTGAACAATTTCAATAATGAGTGCATTTACTGAAAATTTTTTAAAATTAACGTCTGTAAGGAATTTGCAAATATTTAAACGTTTAAGATATTAATAAATACTGCTTTTCTACTGGTTTGCCGGAATATACTTGACATAATTCTAACACAAAAATATTGTCACAAAAAAATAATAGCGACTTTTATATAATTATAAATTATTCAAATAATTTAATTATGAAATATAGCCTGTTTTCAAAACTCAAAGCGATTATTTTACATATTAAAAAAACTAATAAAGATACGGGAGTCCAAATATATTCTACGTATGCTCCCATGGAATTTTAATAGGATAAATACACATACAACTCCAAAAGATAATTTTAAATACTAGGAAAAATAATAAAGTTAGGTTCATGAGATTTGGCAGTCATGTATCCAGTCACAGATCACACATACCTCTGAAGTTTTTTTAAATGGTTTGAGAGGTTCAGATAGTGGCCATACAACTCCAAAAGTTAATTTTAAATATTGGAAAGATAATACGGTTACAACCATTTGAGCTAATCCTAGTTTTTTTACTTAAATTGTCAAGGTACAGGGTATAGTTTAGTCAGTTTAGACCGACTGAAAAGTTTTTAGCACTTTTCCAAAAATTTTTTGAAAAAAAGTGCTTATTAGTTTCACTCTGTCCGTCCGTCCGTCCGTCCGTCCGTCCGTCCGTCCGTCCGTCCGTCCGTCCGTCTGTCCGTCCGTCCGTCCGTCCGACCGTCCGTCCGTCCGTCTGTCCGTGTGTCTGTTTACAAAACTTCTACACCCTTGAAGATAGAAAGCTGAAATTTTATATGTACATAGATCTTTACTAGAAACTTATTTCTGTAGAACAAAATTTTTACCTATCTCCTCCCCTCTAGAAGTTATACCCCCCCAAAACCCTAAAAATGGCCTTTTTTAACTATTTGTTGCAATGAAACCATAAGCATTTTTGAAATTTTGCAAACGCAGAAAAGCAGCGGCTTGCTTCCCCTAGCGCGGCATACTATATTTGAACTTTAGAAAAACAAAATGGCCGTTCAAATTTACCGTTATCTATAGTCCTTTTTTTGCAAATTTTTGATGTCGTTTTTTTTTCAAACTACTGCCTGTAGAAGCTTGACATTTTAGGAGCTTTTAGACATTATCAAATAGTTCATTTCGCTAGAAGAAAATTTTTTTCCATCTCCACCCCCTCTCAAGTTATCGCCTCTTGAAATTTGTAAAATTTGAATTTTTGACACCTTATATTTCCGAAACCGCAAGCTTTTTCAAATTTCTATTAACGCAAAAAGTTAACGGTAAATTCCATGAAATTAAAAAATATAATTATTTTTCTTAACTCACAAAATTAAACCTTAAAATCTACTTCTACATGCTGGGGTCTAGAAGAAAAACGACATCAAAAATTTGGAAAAAAAGGACTGTAGATAACGGTAAATTTGAACGGCCATTTTGTTTTTCTAAAGTTTAACTATAGTATACCGCGGTAGGGGAAGCAAGCCACTGCCTTTTTGCGTTTGCAAAATTTCAAAAATGCTTATGGTTTCATTGCAACAAATATTTAAAATAGGCCATTTTTAGTGCTTTTGGGGGTTATAACTTCTGGACGGGGGGAGATAGGTAAAAATTTTGTTCTACAAAAATAAGTTTCTAGTAAAGATGTATGTACATATTAAATTTCAGCTTTCTATCTTTAAGAATGTAGAAGTTTTGTAAACAGACACACGGACAGACGGACGGACGGACGGACAGAGTGAAACTAATAAGCACTTTTTTTCAAAAAATTTTTGGAAAAGTGCTAAAAATGAAAATATGAAAATTGTATAAAAGTGTAGTCACTATATATGTATTTATAATGACGAAAAATTATGCAATTGGGAATAAAAATAATTCTCTTTCAAAAACCCCGTATTATAACAAAAATTTTTTATTTGCAAGATCTATAAAAATTAAAAATAATATACATATATATCTTGATAATTTTATTCAAACAAACTCAAAAATTACTTATAAATTAACAAAGTGATTTTAAAATATAAAATTGTTTAGGGTGCAAAACTTTAAACCAAAATAGCAATTTAGTTTCGATGTAGTAGTGGATTAAAAAATTTTAATATGCAATTGAATAATTAAATTTAGTCGAAATTCCAACAATCAATTTTGTTAAAATGAAAAACTAAACTTTAATAAAATGCAACAATTAGAAATCCTGAATCTACTTATATTACCTAAAATTGAATAACTAGGTATTAACTTAATATTAATGCAATCACTAACCAATATTTGTATACAAAAAATTCCCTTAGCTAAAAGAGTTATACCTTCTTATTTTCATTTTTTATACAAATACGAATATTTGGTACAGCTAAAAAGTACGCAATAGATGTCTATCTGTCTATTTATAATGTATTTTTAAAAGCGGGATTTATTTATTTTTTCGTATATAAAGTATAGGAAAAAATATTAAGAAATTTAAAAGCAGGAGTTTTGTTTCTGTAACTTATTCCAGTACAAGGTGGCAGAAATGGTGTATCCATATTATAAAGCGAAGCGATTTAAAAACAAAATTTGACTATTAAAATAAAAAAAATTATAGTTTACGTATTATATGTATTATGTATACAATTTGAAAAAGGCAAATAATATTAACAAAACACAAAATTTGTAATTAGTAATTTTCATTACATTTATTGTAATGTAAACTATGAATTTTTTATTTTTATTTCAATTTTATTTAAAAATATACATATACATACATAAAAATTTTGTTTGTTTTGTACATACACGCATATCGAAAATAGGATTTTTTTTTATAAATTGCTTAATTTCTATGCCTCGTCTATATTGCGGCTTGACGTGAAATCAGCTCGAAACTCAAGCTGCGTTTTTACTATGTTTATAATATTAAATTTCAAATCATTATTAACATTTCAAGTCAAGTAAGCTACTTGAGTGAAGCCAGCTTCAGGTCAAATAACGTTTATATAGACAATAATAAGCTTGAAGCAGCCATATAAATGGGGTACATACTTATTACTGCATTATATTGTGCATCTACCTTGAATAGGTATGTACCGTATAACAAAGTATGAAATTTTATATTTATAACTATTACTTTCATACACTCGAATCTTTTTACCTACTCGTAACTATTATAAAATGAAAAATAAAATATGAAAAAAAAATGTTTGTTATAAAAAAATAACAAAATTTTTACCTAATTTAATTTAATTTTATTTCAGTTCAATGTTTTTGATACACTCGTTTTTTTACAATATTTTGATTCTTTCTTGCTTACACAACTCATATTACCATCTATTTCTAAAGAAAGATGGAATATTTTAAGATTCTGGAAGTGGCAAGCAAACAAAAAATAACGGAATGGAACGAGTCGGTTATTATTAATAAATATACTTTGGTTAAAGCCCTTATACTTCCAGATGTTGCAGTATGCAGAAGGGGTAAACTTTTTAAAAAGAAATTTTCTCGCATTGTAGCCTATTTGCGTATTTCAGCGTTTCCATTTTAGAGCCTGCAAAGTGCCGGATGAAAGGACATAAACAAACTAAAAACAACTTTAAATTACATAACATAATTTTTAGTAGTGTTGGTTTTAATTTGAGTAGTGCGCACTTTGAAGCTTATAACAACGAATTAGAAATATTAAAGGAAGGAGTTTTTTGTTTCTATCTCGCTTGCACTCGCTTAATAATCGTATATTGAAACAAAACACAGTGAAGCCAAAACTTTCGCTCAACCTCTTTCTATGTCCCAACCATTGTCAAATAAAATTGACACTTTAATGCCAAACATTTCTACCGATCGCATTGCAGGATGTTATGTGTTGGCAATAAATTTTACCATCTTATTTTTTACTATATCTACGGAACGGATTGATGGAATTTCTCGAAATTTGATATTTGAGTTCTAGTTCTTACCGAAACTTTTCAGAGAATTCGAGTGGTGGAAAACGAAGTTCAACTGAGAGCTAATTTTAAATTTTTCTAGATACATATGTTAACCAAAGCCTTGCTAGCGTCCTTAAATTTGTAAAGAAGGGTTTAATTTAAAATTAATTTGAAGGGTAAATACAATTATTTATTGGAATTTGTAAATATTGTTCGGAAAATACGATCGATAAAAAAAATAAAAATTGCAATTGAAAATGAGTTATGCATTGCTAAAATTTTTGGAAACATTTTTAAGTTCTTTGTTCTTTTTTAAACAAAGTTTTTAAATATAAGAGTTTTTAATATTGTACAACTAACTTTATAATTATCTCGATACTTCACTTTTGGTTTTCATAGCATTTTATGTACCTACAACCATAGGAACATTGTTAATTATACATAATTAATTACACATACTTAATTTTTGCACATAAAACTTTAATACCTTAACTTTTGCAAATCTTTTTGTGCCCTTGAATGGAAATTAATTTCTTCAATGACAGTCCTAAAAAAAGAATGCATATATACAATAAATCATAGGGTAATTGCTTTAATGATAATTATTAATATTCAAAAGTAGGCGTTACAAAAATTTCTCATTATTTATTAACACTTTACATTTTAATAATCTTTTTTATTATTGTTTTGACATTAAACCGAACAAATTTTAACAACAAAAAAATCTTACAAAAAATGGTGGGAACTCAAATAACCTGGAGGTTAAATTAAAAATATTATTCTTTAAAAAGAATCAGTCAAAAAATGATGGCACTCTGGTATGTAAATAACCATTTTTAGAAATATTTATTATAAAAGCAGGTAATAGCAAAATTGTAAAATACACACTATAATTTATAATAAAAAAATCTGATGTGGTCAGCACAAACCCGACCGCAATGTGTATTGTCATTTAGGTGAAAGTGTTACAGAATATTATAAAAATGGCTCTTAAATACTTCTTTCCAATTTTTAAGGCATTAGTTGGCTTATAGTTAACATACACAGAAAAATGTAAATTTGGCTCTTAGTAGAGTTTCGCTTTGTGCTACCCGAATTCCCTGAAATACTCGCCAGTTAGTTTCGGTATCAATCAGAACTCTAATATCAAATTTCAAGAAATTCCATCGATTCGTTCCGTAGATATGGAAAAAAATTTAAAATCGGCCCTCAGATCAGTTTGCGAGCAATGACCTTTCCAAAAAATTTATATGTTCCTTGTTTTAATACGAAGAATTTAAATATTAAGTCTTCGAATGTCTGATATTTGATTTCTTCCAAAAGTTAGGAGGTTCCACGTACGGTCGAATGAAGCTTATATATGAAATTTCAAGTAAATCTGTTTAATATTTTCTTCAAAAATCTTCTTTTTCAGTGATCAAAAATATAAAACAGGCCCGGAAAAAAGTTCAATTCTCAAGGCCTGATATATCCGAAAAGTTGATTTCCATTGAACCGATTTTGATGAAATTTATTTTTTTACGAACCTGAGATACACGCGTGCACACACAGACCGGAAGACCGAAGAGTTGCTAAAAATAGTTTATTTACACTTCCACTTATTAGAAGTACGTTTCCACCGAAAACTCGATATGCAAAATTTGTTGCCATCACATCACCTGCCTATTGTATACACAATGCGGTTGGAAAAAAACAAAAAACAATTCTCTAAAAAACTGTTAATAACAACAATGTAACTATTATGTATAGCACATTCCTAACTTTTATTCACTTAAAACATCAAATAAAAATCTATGATGAAAAATTTCGATTTAAATTACAAACAAAGAAACAAAATAAAAACCAAAGAAAACCGAAACATAAAAAACTTTTCCATAAAATCCCACCAAACATCGGTTAATATATAATAATCACGCAATATATCAATTATTTATACTATTGTGAGTTGTTTTATTTCTCTAATAGTTCTCCATGTTTCTGTTTCGTTTGCGATTATTCTTTCCTATTTAATAAAAACTTATTTGTTTCATTTCGACATTTTGCGATTTCAAATAATTTTTCTTTTATTTTTGCCCTTATTCTTTTTCTTTTAAAGTTTATAATAAAATTCGGTGACTTCTCCATTGTAGATGATGTTGTTTAAGTTAAATTCAAGTTTTCAAAATTGCATGTCAATTGCTTGCTTCCACATTATAAAAGTTTTGATTTTGGCATCCTTATTTTAACCACTTTTCCAAAAAGTGTTTATTAATTTTATTTCATCCGTCCGTCCATTTGTCTGTTTGTGTGTGTGTGTTTATAAAACTTATACACCCTTTAAGAAAAAATAAATATTTACTACAAACCTATTCCTATAGAAAATAGTGGCCTGTGCAAATTAGCTTTTGAAATTAACCGTCAGATTGTTTTTAAAAGCGGAATTACTGCACTTTAGTGCTACTTTATCAACCATAGGCTTGATGTCGATTTGTTATATTTCAGTATTTTATTTAAATGAAGTTGGCGCAATCCAATTGTTTATAATGTAACCCTTTTTCTTTAACAAGTCAGAATATTGCTATTAAAAGCAATGTGGCGAAATTAAAATTGGTTTCATTTATATCTGAATATATTGAAAAAATTGCATCATTTAGCATTTGAACACAATAATTAAAGCTTAAAGACATCGTTGTTTATATTTTATTAAATAATTAAAGCTTAAAAATTTAAAGAAGACATCGTTTAAGATTTATTGATTATTACGATTACTGTAACGAAAATGTTATATGTACGGTCATCTCAAAAATTATAGTAGAGAAATTTTTATGCACTACTTCCAATAAACAACTGTAATTTTGTAAAAATGATTTTTGTATACACATTCTGTTTCACAATCCAAATTCATTCAAATTATTTCTCAATGATTAACAATTAATAACAAATTCATGGCTTGTTTATGGGTGTCATTTTGTTTTTGCAGGTCGACGGCTCCATCAAATTAAATATTTATGTAGGTACTACTTGCAAACATTCATTTCTTTTTTGCAATTTCTTTTCAATTTTCAAATTCCACAAAAGCTTCGTACAGTTTGATAAATACTAGGTACAAAATTTGAATTTTATATAAAGACGCTATTTAATAGAATCATAGCATTTATAATATGTATATTCTTTTTTATAAATAAAAATAATATTATATTAAAGATATTATAAAAAAGATATTATAAAAAAGATGTGAATATATGTGTACGTATTTGTTTTCTGAATTTCGGTATATTAACATAATCAAGAAGCAACCATTTTTCTATGAAATACTTTTACCTGCTATGACCCTGAAGTATTTGCTTCCTTTCACTATTATGATATTTTTTTATTTTCCTTTATGTTTTTAATTAATTTAATTATGATAAATTCCAATAAGAGCCTACTTATGTTTGTGTTAGAATATCAAATCAAAAAATCTGATGTGGTCGTGCTGACCGGCCGCAATGTGTCTAGTTAAGTGAAAGTGTTACAGAATATTATAAAAATGTCTGTTAAATACTTTCTTCCTCTTTCAATTTCTTTTCAATTTTCAAATTCCACAAAAGCTTCGTACAGTTTGATAAATACTAGGTACAAAATTTGAATTTTATATAAAGACGCTATTTAATAGAATCATAGCATTTATAATATGTATATTCTTTTTTATAAATAAAAATAATATTATATTAAAGATATTATAAAAAAGATATTATAAAAAAGATGTGAATATATGTGTACGTATTTGTTTTCTGAATTTCGGTATATTAACATAATCAAGAAGCAACCATTTTTCTATGAAATACTTTTACCTGCTATGACCCTGAAGTATTTGCTTCCTTTCACTATTATGATATTTTTTTATTTTCCTTTATGTTTTTAATTAATTTAATTATGATAAATTCCAATAAGAGCCTACTTATGTTTGTGTTAGAATATCAAATCAAAAAATCTGATGTGGTCGTGCTGACCGGCCGCAATGTGTCTAGTTAAGTGAAAGTGTTACAGAATATTATAAAAATGTCTGTTAAATACTTTCTTCCAATTTTTAGGACATTATAAGCATATAGTTAACATACCTAGAAAAATGTAAATTTGGCTCTTACTAGAGTTTCGCTTTGTGCTACCCGAATTCTTTGTAATGCTCACCAGTTACAACAGAATTCGGTAACAACCAGAACTCAAATATCAAATTTTAAGTAATTCCATCAATTCGTTCCGTAGATATAATGAAAAATGTAAAATCGGCGCGCAAATCAATTTTCGAGACCTGATCTTTTCAAAAAATTTATATGATCATTGTTTTAATACGAGGAATTCAAATATTAAATTTCAATTAAATCGGTTGATTATTTCTCTTTATATACGCAAAAATGTATATTTGGTGTGAAAAGAAAACTTCCTTTTATTCGGAATAAAATACTTTTATTTTTCGCTAATATATTTCGTGCGCTACATACGCACTTTATCAAAGCTGATTTTCTTCTCATAAAAGTGCTTTGGTAAAGTGCGTATGTAGCGCACGAAATATATTAGCGAAAAATAAAAGTATTTTATTCCGAATAAAAGGAAGTTTTCTTTTCACACCAATAAAAAAAAAAAAAAAAAAAAAATTATATTTCGGAAAAATTATCAACCATTGGAAAAAAAAAAAAAATTTTTGAATGTATATTTGGCCCGTAGTAAACGGCAAATTGCTGACGCCTGATTTTTTCCAAAAGTTAAGAGGTTTGTTTTGCGGACGGTCAGGTGAAGCATACGACCGCAATGTGTATTGTCTAGTTAAGTGAAAGTGTTACAGAATATTATAAAACTGTCTGTTAAATACATCTTTCCAATTTTTAGTACATTAGTAAGCTTATAGTTGACATACCTAGAGTTATAGTTGACATACCTAGAGTAGAGTTTTGCTTTGTGCTACCCGAATTCCCTGAAATCGGGTAGCACAAAGCGAAATTCGACTAAGAGCCAAATTTACATTTTTCTAGGTATGTTAACTATAAGCTTACTTATGTCCTAAAAATTGCAAATAAGTATTTAACAGATATCTTTATAATATTCTGTAACATTTTCACTTAATTAGACAATACACATTGCGGTCGGTTATGTGATGACCACATCAGATTTTTTTTTACATAAATTTTGAAATTTGAGAATTGTTAAGCAAAAAATAAATATAATTTAGATTCCAACTAAAGCTTTATTATATTCAAATAAAACTATAATTTTGCATTTCATTAAATTTAATAATTATTAATATATTTAATTGTATAGATACAATAAACATATTTCAGACTTCCTTCCAAAAAAAGAATTCTCAGTCTCATTAGGGTTAAAATTTAGATAAGCAAGAATGACAATACTGAAATGGCCGTGCCTAACAACTAGACTTTTAATGAGAATTAAATTCCTCTTATGAGAATAATGGATTCCTAAACGAATAGTGTTTATAGGTATATCATTATTCGTTTCCGTTTTTAACACATAAAATGAAGTTAGCACTGATAATTCTCGACTCTAAATGGTTTTTATTTTGTTGTAAATTTATAGAATCGTCAGGCGTGATTATGTCTGATTGATGATAATTATATGACTTTTATAATATTTACATCAGGTTTTTTAAAATTTTAATGATGCATTTGCCTCTAAATATATTTTTTTCTGGAATTTTTTTCGAAAGCTGCATGATCTCTTTACTTTTCTCCAAATAAATTTTTCCATTTTATAAAATCGAACTGATTGCTTAAAGCAGGGTATAGTTTATAAACATATTCTTTACGTCACTTTTTACGTATTTTATTTGTCATGTTCTGACATTTCCTTATAAAGGAATTTTTTTAAGAACAATATTCTATAAGAGTTGACATCTTATAAAAAATACTTTATGAGAATTCAAATTTTTTATGGCTTGCTGAAGGTAGTTCTGCTTTGGGAGTAGCAGAATTTTTAACACTACAAGTACTAAGTTTTTATTATAAGAACCTTACGAGAGTATTCGAGTGTGGTATGATAGTTTTATGAGATTTTTGGTCGATTTTTTAGGGTATTACTCTTGGAAATTGTTACTTGGGAAGAGTATTTATTATATAAGTTAACTTTAAAGCTTAAAAAAAAAACTCTTAAAAAAATAAACATAAAATAAAATATGAAGAAAAGTACACTACTAAGAAGAGCCGCTTAATTTTTTCGCTTATACGAAATCCAACTTAAATGATTTTACTGTTTATGTGTTGGTATGTACAAGATATATATTATTAAATCGTGCCAAATGAGTTTTGTTTTACTTCACTACAAAAATACTCGAAGTGCAGTTAAATGCACACATTGTGTATAATCCTAAAATGTATTCATATATATGTAAGTATATTGTGAAAAATATATCCGCTATACATGCACAAGTACGTTCTTAAGTATTGAACATAAATTTTTTTATAACCGCACAAAAACTATTTTGTATGCATGCATGTATATAATATACTTTCATGTAACGTAAATACATATATTCGTTATTCCCATAGGAATTGACCCAAAAATTTATAGTTTATTTATAGATTTCTTTTGTTATTATACCCTGCACTTCGTGAAGGGTATATTAACTTTGGTATGGAGTTTGTAACTACTTGAAGGAGTCATCTGCGGTATGGACATATATATATATTCTTGCTCAGCGTAAAATTCTGCGTTGATTTAGACATGTCCGTCCGTCCGTCCGTCCGATCGCACGATAACTCAAAAACGAATAATGCAATCGACACTAAACTTTCACAAGTTTTTTCTTTTGTGCCAAGGACGAGCCCTATTGTTATTGGACTAATTCCGACAAGGGATTCGGGTAGCTGCCATACAACTCAAAGAGTTTATTTTAAATATTTCAAAAACTAATAAAGCTATAAATATAAAATTTTGTATACATGTGTCCAATTATATTCTACACATGCTCTAAAAATTATAATGGGATAGCTGTACCGGTTCGGGTAGCTGCCATACAACTCTAACAGCAAATTTTTTATATTTGGAAAAATAATAAAGTCAGATTCATGAAACTTGGCAGTCATGTGTCCAATTATAGGTCAAATATATTTCTGAAGTTTTAGTGGAATTGCTTGACAGGTTCGGGTACCTGCCATACAACTCCAGAAGCTAATTTTAAATATTTGGAAAGATAATAAAGTCAGATACATGAAACTTGACAGTTGTGTGTCGAGTTATAGACCAGATATATTTCTGAAGTTTTGGTGGAATTGCTTGGCAGGTTTAGGTAGCTCTCATATAAGCCCGAAAGCTAATTTTAAATATTTGGAAAATAATAAAGTCAGATACATGAAACTTGACAGTTGTGTGTCGAGTTATAGACCAGATATATTTCTGAAGTTTTGGTGGAATTGCTTGACAGGTTCGAGTATTTATAACTGGACACACAACTGCCAAGTTTCATGAATCTGACTTTATTTTTCCAAATATTTAAACTTTTGGACTTTTATGGGAGCTACTCGTAGCTGTAGAGCAATTCAACTAAAATTTCAGAAATATATCTGACCTACAACTCGACACACAACTGCCAAGTTTCATGAATTTGACTTTATTATTTTTCCAAATATTTAAAATTAGCTTCTGGAGTTGTATGGCAAGTACCCGAACCTGTCAAGCAATTCCATCAAAAATTAAGAAATATATCTGACCTATAATTGGACACACGACTGCCAAAGCTCATGAATCTGACTTTATTATTTTTCCAAATATTTAAAATAAGCTTAAATAACCCGAACCTGTCAAGCAATTCCACCAAAACTTCAGAAATATATCTGGTCTATAACTCGACACACAACTGTCAAGTTTCATGTATCAGACTATATTATTTTTCCAAATATTTAAAATTAGCTTCTGGAGTTGTATGGCAGGTACCCGAACCTGTCAAGCAATTCCTCTAAAACTTCAGAAATATATTTGACCTATAATTGGACACATGACTGCTAGTTTCATGAATCTGACTTTATTATTTTTCCGAATATAAAAAATTTGCTGTTGGAGTTGTATGGCAGCCACCGGTGCAGCTATCCCATTATAATTTTTAGAGCATGTATAGAATATAATTGGACACATGTGTACAAAATTTGATATTTATAGCTTTATTAGTTTTTGAAATATTTAAAATAAACTCTTTGAGTTGTATGGCAGCTACCCGAATCCATTGTCGGAATTAGTCCAATAACACGTTCGTGTCGTGGTCATATCTCGCGGCGAGCCTCTTGCTTTGTGAGTTTCAGCCCTATATCTATACGTCAGCTGACGACAGGCGTCCCAAGTCAAGGTGGAACAGCATATGCCGATGACTGCGTGGCTAAGGGGGAGCTTAGTCGTTAGAATGCGGACTCTGGATACCAGGCGCCCTCCAGTTTAAATGAGCCTTCCCATTGTATGCCGGGCTCTGCCATGGGTGACTTTACTTTCCCGCGCTACTCGTGGGACCAGAAATGGAAAATAACAGTAACAACAACAAGACAAATAACAACAGTGACAACAACAACAACGACACTAAGGACAACATACAACCACTTAGTGCTCAAGGGTCTTCGGAACCAGAACTTCTCTTGACTGACGCAGAGGAGGAGCTCCTTCTCACGCCAATGGAGGAAAAGGCGGCGCCTCCGATGGAGACGGATAATCAGGATCCTCTTGGACCTATTATCCAAAAAACTGAGGAGGACCTGAAAAGGTTGGACATCAGGGGAAAAAAACAATATTTCTCTGGTGCATCCAAGCGGCGTATCGCGGCTTATATCAGGGATGGCATGTCCCCAGAGGAAGCTCGCAGATACGAGAAGGAAAGGCTGGAAAAGCTGAAGGCCTGCGGATCGGTTGTTGTGGCCGACCATCCCCAAAAGAGGGAAAGGTCGGAAAGCAACACCCCTGATGCAGGGCCCTCAAAGAAGAGGTCGATGAAGAGCAATGTTGAGGAAAAGGTCCCTGGGAACATTCCTCAACAAAACCCGAAAATGACTTCTTATCGGGATGCAGTAGCACAGGTCAAGGTGGCCATCACTCATAGACTGCATCCAGAGGAAAGGCTATCCGAAGTCCAGATGGGGAAAATCAAAGTAGCCATCATGGATGAAATGGATAGGGTTGTGGACTCTCATCCACAATTCACTGCAGCGTTGCAAAGGGACGGATGGATATCCGTAACATGCAACAATCAAAACACCAGGGAGTGGAAAACCAGTGTCTGCAGGAAGATAAAGCTTTGGGACGGTTGCGATGTCGTGGTACTGGATGGCGACAACATGCCCAAACAGCATGTCTGCGTCACCTACGTACCAAAGGACGAGACAACCGTCAGTCTCTCCAGGGACAAATTTCTAAGTAGGACAGGGAAGCAAAATCCCAGCCTCAAGATAAGTTGCTGGAGGGTGCTGAGGATGGATAAGGAAAAGGACGGGGGCTGTTCCATCACCTTTTCCGTGGATGATTCCGGATTGGAAGATCTACGGAAAGCGGAGTTCCGACTTTTCCTGAATTTCTTCCGTGTTACCGTTCGGGTTAAAGGAAGAAAATCCTCTCAAGGTGATGGCGGCAGGGCAGGACAAAATAAAAAACCAGTGCCCACCGCGACAACGACGAGCACTTCAGGCCAACCAAAATAGCCAAAACTTATTGGAAAGTCTGAAGTCGCTCCGATAATGGCGACAAGGGAAACGGAAGGACCATCGACCAGCACGCCAAATACAAGCGTCCCGGGGGAACCAAAAGGGCTCAAGCCCATTGGGAAGCCCGGAACTGCTTCGGTATTTGCTGTTGGAGGGGCTAGCGTAGCACCTGGGACGGCAAAAGAGGCTGTGGCAGGGCAGGCGCCCACCAAGATGTGTAAAAAGGCGACAATGGGAGGTAAGGCTCATGTAAAGCCTTTGTCTAAAGGGCCAAAGCCCATAGACAAGAGCCGGAGGAAATAATATGGCTGTGAGGTGCATCCAAATAAATCTACAGCATGCTAGGGCATCTACTGATGTTTTGGCTCATAGATTTATGAAGGATCACCTCGATATCGCACATAGTGAAGGATCAGGTTAAGGGCCTAACAGGTGAGCTATTGTATGATAATACAACTGGGGGCAGGCCTAGGGCTTGCATCTTGTTTAGTAAAAAGCTAACGTATTTTCCCATTCCAGATTACTGTTCTAAGGATCAGGTAGCTGCGTTGGTGAAGGTGAAGTCCTGCGGGGGCTGGACAGAGTTTCATCCTACCTCCCGGGGGACTGTGCCCACCCGGACGAGCAACTGAGGGATCTTGTGGACTTTTGTGGAAGGAGGAACTTCCAACTTATAATAGGAAGTGATGCCAATGCCCACCACACCGTCTGGGGAAGCAGCAATATAAACAAAAGAGGTGAGTGCCTACTTGAATTTATATATAGCAATAAATTAATGATTATGAATGAAGGCAATAGGCCGACATTCAAAAATGCAGTTAGGGAAGAGGTCCTTGACATCACCCTTTGCACTGAATTTATCGGCAGTAGGGTTGGTGGATGGCATGTGTCAAATGAGACATCCATGTCCGATCATAGGCAGATTAGGTTTGATATCATGGTCTCCGGGGGCCTGGCAGAAGAAATTTATCGGGTGCCCCAATCCACAGATTGGAGTCAATTCGAAACGCTCCTCATGGATGGGATTAGATCCGTTCCTGCTTCTGTCAAAACGGTGATGGATATCGAACTGGCCAGCGAGGCCCTGACGGCGGCTATTACTAATGCCTATCACGGGAGCTGCCGTGCTAAGCCGAGGCGGAGCAATAGGAAGTGCCAGTGGTGGAATGAAGAGCTTTCAAGGCTTAGACTAAAGACCAGAAAGCTATTCAATAAGGCCAAAGCGTCAGGTTCGTGGGAAGAGTATAAGGACTCACTCACAAAATACAATAAAGAAATTAGGAAAGCGAAGAGAATCTCGTGGAGGGCGTTCTGCAAGGGCATTGATGAAGTCCCCAGCAATGCGCGTCTTCACAGGGTGCTTTCCAAAAAGTATGCTAGCAGGTTGGGCCTAATGGAACGTCCTGATGGCTCCATGACTGAGAACGGAAGGCAGACGTTGGAGCTTATGGCGTCAACGCACTTTCCTGACTCGGAGATTCTTCGGAATCACTCAAATGCAGTCATCGAACCGGGGGCACCCTGACCCAGGAGGGATGACTGGCAACGATCCCGTCTAGTCTTCACGATGGGCAGGATTAGATGGGCTGTTTTCTCTTTCAGGCCCTTCAAATCTCCAGGTGATGACGGGATATATCCTGCATTTTTGCAGAGGGGTTTCCAACATATCGCTAGAGCACTGTTGGGAATTTTTCGCGCCAGATATGCGTGGGGTTACATCCCTCAGGCATGGAGGGTGGCTAAAAAGACGTATATTCCGAAGGTGGGTAAGCGACCAAGCAACCACCCAAGGTCTTTCCGTCCAATCAGCCTTACTTCTTTTCTATTGAAAGCAATGGAAGAAGTGATTGATAGATTTATACGGGACGGTGCACTGGGAAGCAATCCCTTGCATGAATCTCAATACGCCTATCAGTCGGGAAGGTCTACTGTACTCGCTCTGCAGAGTCTGGTGGGGGTCCTTGAAAACTCACTGGAAGTGCGGGAGGTAGCAGTTGGCTGCTTCCTTGATATAGAGGGAGCTTTTGACAACACCCCATATCATGTCATCTGTGAGTCGTTGCACAAACGAGGGATTGATGCGACGACTAGCAGATGGGTCAATCGGATGCTACAGGATAGGATTATTAAGTCCACCATAGCTGACGATATACTCTTCATCTCCGCTGCAAAAGGATGTCCGCAGGGCGGGGTTCTTTCGCCCCTCCTGTGGTCCATTGTAGTGGATGATCTAATAGCTGCTCTCAGAGGCTCCGGGGCGCGTGTCTGGGGATACGCTGACGATGTGGCATTCGTCGTGCGGGGAAAATTTGAGAGCACTATTTCTGATCTTCTACAGCAAAATTTACGTGTTGTGGAAAGGTGGTGCAAAGGCGTTGAGTTAAATATAAATCCAAGCAAGAGCACTTTGGTCGCCTTCACCAGACGCAGAAGCAGGGACAGATTAACGAGCCCAATTCTGTTTGGTGAACGTATTAGTTACTCGAGGGAGGTGAAGTATCTGGGGGTAACCCTGGATGATCGTCTCTCTTGGAATACCCATATCGATAGAGTTATCGGGAGAGCTACGGCGGCCTTGTGGACGTGTAGGAGCTTCATCGGGGAGACCTGGGGAATTAGTCCCAGAATAGCACTGTGGCTATATACGGCCCTTGCTAGGCCCATCGTCACCTATGCGTCGATTGTATGGTGCCGTAAGGCTCAGCAGGCGGGTGTGCGGGCCAAGCTGGAAAAGCTACAAAGGCTGGCCTGCCTGGGAGTGACCGGGGCGATGCGGACGGCTCCCACCGCTGCATTGGAGGTGATGATCTGATTGCCGCCACTGCACCTCCATATATTGAAGGAAGCTCGGCTGGTGACTTACCGACTTCTCTCTGGCGAGGACGGGGCATTGCTAAAGTTGGCCCACAGAACTCACAGAGACTTCATTGAGGGCGATCCGATTCTAAGGATAACCATGTCAGATACCTGTCTGCCGCGGTACAACTTCGACCACAAGTACAGGGTTCTGTTTCCTGTGGGATCGGGGTGGTCCGGTACTTAGGTCGGGTTCGAGCGTGTGGTATGCGGACGGGTCCAAAACGGAGTCGGGTGTGGGCTCGGGCGTATACGGTGTCCGCCCGGACACGCGTGTATATGCAACCCTTGACCCGTATTGCACAGTGTTCCAGGCCGAAATACATGCAATAGAAATCTGTCTGAGAATCAATTTGGAAAGGGGGTATAGAAACCGCACCATCTATGTGTTCTCAGACAGCAGGGCTGCACTGCTGGCGCTCCGTTCAGCTCAGGTTACATCCAAGCTGGTCTGGAGCTGCCTTGCTGCACTTATGGAATTGGCATCGGAAAACAGAGTGATGCTCATTTGGGTGCCGGGCCATAGTGGCCATGCGGGCAAAGAAAATGCCGATGAGTTGGCGCGGAGGGGATCTGGGGCTGCCTTTGTGCAGCCGCTGCCTTTCTGTGGTCTGCCTTCTTCCGCCGTGGGGGCCAGGCTTGCCTGCCTACTCGCGGCGGAATGCGGTCGTCACTAGCGGGACACGAAAGGGTGCCGTCATGCGAAAGTGTTTGTTCCGGCGTGCTCCGCCGGATTCGCTGCGGAGTTGCTGGGGATGAGCAGGAGCCGGGTTCGCACTATTGCGAATTTCTTCACGGGGCACTGCCCGGTGAAATACCACCTGCATAGGCTGGGGAAGTCGGGCTCCCCCCTGTGCAGATTTTGTGGGGGTGGCGATGAAACCGCCGTGCACATTCTCTGCGACTGTCCGGCACTGGCTGTTCGGCGCCGCAATTGTCTTGGACATGGGTCCCTAAGTGTTCGGGAACTATTGTCCAACTCCCTTAGGGATATCTCCGGCTTTGTGATTTTGACGGGGATATTATAGACGGGAGAGTGGGGTGGCTACAATAAGTTAAAAATGGCTGCGGTGGCTTGGGGGGATGCTCCTGTCCCACTCGGTTCCCTTAGAATCTACAATCTAGTCCAATAACAATAGAGCTCGTCCTTGGCACAAAAGAAAAAACTTGTGAAAGCTTGGTGTTGATTGCATTATTCGTTTTTGAGTTATCGTGCGATCGGACGGACGGATGGACGGACGGACAGACGGACATGTCTAAATCAACGCAGAATTTTACGCTGAGCAAGAATATATATATATATGTCCATACCGCAGATGACTCCTTCAAGTAGTTACAAACTCCATACCAAAGTTAATATACCCTTCACGAAGTGCACTGTATAAAAATTGGTCTACACTTGAAGTTTCGAAATATTTGGAAACTAGTACCCCTGCAAATAATTTGTTGATGATTTTGGCTCCTTAATACAATTAGCTGACTAGAATAACAAATTACCATTGATTGCTGGTAAATTTTTTTTGGAAATTAACCTGATTTGGCAACATGTCGTCCTACAACATTTCCAAGATTAGAATAAACTTGATGTCATTTGCAAAAGAGAGCCTACGAATAGCTTGAAGGCTACATAAAAATATAAGTAAATGTGGGTAAGAGAAGTACTTCATTTGAAAAAACAGTTCAATTTTTTCACTTCTTTTGCTTTTTATGCTTGAAATTAATAATATATATATACAAATGTACATATGTACATATCTACAGAAAATAACTCCATAAACGTTCATATGTTTACAATTTTTACGATTAAATTAAGCTTTTTTAGTTTTATATAACAATAACAAAACGTATTTTAACAAAATAAAAGATTTTGTATGCGCATATGTAGTTATAAGTATGTTTCGTAACGAAGAATAATAGGCATATACTTACATAGTTTGTAATTGCATGGAACAGAATGAACTAAGGTTTGATATTTAGTTACAATAGAAACTCTTGTTGAACTTTTCTACATTTTGTTTTTTTCTTTATATTCGTTAAATTCAATCACTATACTTATGTATGAGAAATATTTCTTTCGCATTAAACGAATAAAATTCACAACAATCTTAAGAACATAAGTATGTATTTACATAAATAGGCACATGGAATAGGTATAAGATTTATAATAAAACAAGTAAAAACGTTTCAGTCGGTATAAACCGATTGAATTATACCCTGCACCTTTCGTTATTGTGTAGCAATTACTCGAACCTCTGAAATCATTCTATAGAAACTTCACGGACATGTCTGACCTATATTTGGACATCCGACTGCCAAGTTTCATGAATCTGACCTTATAATTTTTCCAAATATTTAAAATTAGCTTTTGGAGTTGTATGGTAAGTACCTGAACCTGCCAAGCAATTCCATCAAAACTTCACAAATATATCTGATCTATAATCGGACACACAACTGCCAAGTTTCATGAATCTGACTTTATTACTTTTCCAAATATTAAGAATAAGCTTTTAGACTTGTATGGAATCTACTCGAACCTGTTAAGCAATTCCACCAAAACTTCAGAAATATATGTGATCTATAACTCGACATACAACTGCCAAGTTTCATGAATCTGACTTTATTATTTTTCCAAATATGTAAAATAAGCTTTTGGAGTTATATGGCAAGTACCCGAACCTGTCAAGCAGTTACACTAAAACTTCACAAATATATCTAATCTATAATCGGAAACACAACTGCCAAGTTTCATGAATCTGACTTTATTATTTTTCCAAATATGTAAAATAAGCTTTTGGAGTTTTATGGCAAGTACCTGAACCTGTCAAGCAATTCCATCAAAACTTCACAAATATATCTGATCTATAATCGGACACACAACTGCCAAGTTTTATGAATCTGACTTTATTATTTTGCCGAATATAAAAAATTTGCTATTGGAGTTGTATGGCAGCCACCCGAACCGGTGCAGTATCCCATTATAATTTTTAGAGCATGTGTAGAATATAATTGGACACATGTATACAAAATTTTATATTTATAGCTTTATTAGTTTTTGAAATATTTAAAATAAACTCTTTGAGTTGTATGGCAGCTACCCGAACCCGTTGTCCGACTTAGTCCAATAACAATAGGGTTCGTCCTTGGCACAAAAGAAAAAACTTGTGAAAGTTTGGTGTCGATTGCATTATTCGTTTTTGAGTTATCATGCGATCGGAGGGACGGACGGTCGGACAGACGGACGGACGGACGAACGGACAGACATGTCTAAATCAACGCAGAATTTTACGCTGAGCAAGAATATATATATATGTCCATACCGCAGATGACTCCTTCAAGTAGTTACAAACTCCATACCAAAGTTAATATA
This sequence comes from Condylostylus longicornis, assembly GCF_029603195.1. Lineage (NCBI taxonomy): Eukaryota > Metazoa > Arthropoda > Insecta > Diptera > Dolichopodidae > Condylostylus > Condylostylus longicornis. Next base: position 1,153,255 of record NW_026577985.1, read on the forward strand.
CCTTTCACGAAGTGCAGGGTATAAAAAAAGCCCTAACAAAAGCAAACAGAAAATTTATAAGAATTGAACTGGAACTAATTGGTAATGGAATTTGTAACTTTCTTCAATACATTAGTTTATCATAATGTGCCTATATAATCCTATTGGTAGACTTTTCAATCAGATTATGTAGAGTGTAACAAAAAAAATGACTTAAACTGAAATTCATTAAATATAATTTTCTATTTAATTTTTTTTTTCATTTTATTATAATAAATTTCGATTAGATGAATTGGAAAGTATCAATTCGTATAATATAGCCAGATTGAATAATATTTTCTATATTTTACGTTTTTTTATATTTTATATTATATTTGAGCTCTTATACTCGTAAATACATACATTACTTATATTTTTGAACACATATACTCAGAAATTATTATAGTCACAATTTCATATTTATTTCTGCCATATAAGTATGTACTTCCGTACTTTCATATTTATATACATATTGAGTTTTAGAAAATGTCATACGAGTATTAAACTGAATACGAAATTTTATATTAAAATAATTTTCAAATATATATTTAATGTATACATACATGCGGGGCACATAATTATACATATGTATTTATATTTTCCAGTTTTAAAATTGAACTTTTTTTATAAATTATATTGATTATAATAATTATAAGGATTATAATTATAAAGATTATAATTACAAGGATATTTTGTATGCTGAATGTGCTTTATAATAATTATTATCGCAATGAATTAAAATAAAAATTATACTTTCCTAGGTACGTTTTTGTTTTCGTATATAAGTATGTACATATGTATGTAAATAATATTATATTGAAATTACTAAAATTCAATGAAAATGAAACATTTTGCTAAGAGGATTGTAAATAAATTAAAATATTTCCATGCTTTCTTGTTTTTTTATTTTGATCTGCTACCTAATCTGGATTTATGAATTAATTATAAAATTTTAATAATGATTAAAATTTAAAAAACTAAAATGGCTTATATGCGAAATTGGAAATAGTTAATATAAAAAAAAGATTTTAGCCAGACGTAAAAACTAAATAAAAGCAAAGCAGATTCAGTGACCCAGCGGAAGATTATTGCATATCAAATACCTTGGGTGTCTATGAGAATTGGTAATGATAGAATCAAAAGTTATAAACAGTGCATAATACAAAATATGATACAATAATACATCAACAGTGTATAGTACAAAATATAAAAACCTTAAGAAAGGAAAATAAATTTATTGTTTTTGTGATAGAAAAATTTTTAGAAAAAAAATCTGATAACCGATCGCAGCCCACCTAATTTGGCATGAGTGTTGCACAAAATTATGAAAATAATCTTTAAACACTTCTTTCGAGTTTTAAAGGTGCTAGTATAGTTTTTGGTTATCATATACCTAGAAAAATGTAAATTAAGTTCTTGGAGGCCATTCAAATTCCCTAAGAACTTGGTAGAAAGCAAATTTATCCCGTAGTAAAAAGAAATTTGGTTACACAATGTTTCTTCCAAAACTTCGTGCTTCTTGTATTGTCAGACGAAGCATATGAATAAATTTTCAAGAAAAGAATATTTTAAGAGATGAAAAAGAAAAGAAGGCCAGTTTCGCAGGTCTGACACACACATGTAAAAAATTTTTTGATAATTTGACAAAATTTGAAAACTCGATATGCAAAATTTGGTGCCATCACGTAACCTTCCTTATTATATGCAATGCAATCGGTTAAACTATAATGTAAATCAAAATTTAATTTTTTTCAGATTGTAATTAAAATAGTCTTTTTTCAAAAAATGAAATTTTATACAGGAAATATAAGTACATACAGCATTCATGTTAATGCATTCACGAAGTGCAGGGCATATTAACTTTGGTATGGAGTTTGTAACTACTTGAAGGAGTCATCTGCGGTATGGACATATATATATATTCTTGCTCAGCGTAAAATTCTGCGTTGATTTAGACATGTCCGTCGGTCCGTCCGTCCGACCGCACGATAACTCAAAAACGAATAATGCAATCGACACCAAACTTTCACAAGTTTTTTCTTTTGTGCCAAGGACAAACCCTATTGTCATTGGACCAATTCGGACAACGGGTTCGGGTAGCTGCCATACAACTCTAAAAGCAAATTTTTTATATTCGGCAAAATAATAAAGTCAGATTCATGAAACTGGGCAGTCGTGTGTCCAATTATAGGTCAAAGATATTTCTAAAGTTTTGGTCGAATTGCTTGACAGGTTCGAGTAGCTCCCATACAAGTCCAAAAGCTTACTTTAAATATTTGCAAAAGTAATAAAGTTAGACTCATGAAACTTGGCAGTTGTGTGTCCATTATAGATCAGATATATTAGCGAAGTTTTAGTGGAATTGCTTGGCAGGTTCGGGTACCTGCCATACAACAACAAAAGCTAATTTTAAATATTTGGAAAAATAATAAAGTCAGATTCATGAAACTTGATAGTTGTGTGTTCAGTTATAGGTCAGACATATCCGTGAAGTTTCTATAGAATGGTTTCACAGGTTTGAGTAATTGCTATACAACAATAAAAAGGTGCAGGGTATAATTCAATCGGTTCATACCGACTGAAACGTTTTTACTTGTTATACCCTGCACTTTGTGAAGGGTATATTAACTTGGGTATGGAGTTTGTAACTACTTGAAGGAGTCATCTGCGGTATGGACATATATATATATATATTCTTGCTCAGCGTAAAATTCTGCGTTGATTTAGACATGTCCGTCCGTCCGTCCGTCCGAACGCACGATAATTAAAAAACGAATAATGCAATCGACACCAAACTTTCACAAGTTTTTTCTTTTGTGCCAAGGACGAGCCCTATTGTTATTGGACTAATTCCGACAACGGATTCGGGTAGCTGCCATACAACTCAAAGAGTTTATTTTAAATATTTCAAAAACTGATAAAGCTATATATATAAAATTTTGTATACATGTGTCCAATTATATTCTACACATGTTCTAAAAATCATAATGGGATAGCTGTACCAGTTCGGGTGGCTGCCATACAACTCTAACAGCAAATTTTTTATATTTGAAAAAAGAATAAAGTCAGATTCATGAAACTTGACAGTCATGTGTCCAATTATAGGTAAAATATATTTCTGAAGTTTTAGAGGAATTGCTTGACACATTCGGGTACCTGCCATACAACTCCAGAAGCTTATTTTAAATATTTGGAAAGATAATATAATCAGATACATGAAACTTGACAGTTGTGTGTCGAGTTATAGACCAGATATATTTCTGAAGTTTTGGTGGAATTGCTTGACAGGTTCGAGTAGCTCCCATACAAGTCTAAAAGCTTATTTTAAATATTTGGAAAAATAATAAAATCAGATTCATGAGCTTTGTCAGTCGTGTGTTCAATTATAGGTCAGACATATTTCTGAAGTTTTAATGGAATTGCTTGACAGGTTCGGGTACTTGCCATACAACTCCAAAAGCTTATTTTAAATATTTGGAAAAATAATAAAGTCAGATTCATGAAACTTGGCAGTTGTGTGACGAGTTATAGATCAGATATATTTCTGAAGTTTTGGTTGAATTGCTCTACAACTACGAGTAGCTCCCATAAAAGTCCAAAAGTTAAAATATTTGAAAAAATAAAGTCAGATTCATGAAACTTGGCAGTTGTGTGTCCAGTTATAAATCAGACATATCCGTGAAATTTCTATAAAATTGTTTCACTGGTTTGAGTAATTGCTATACAACAACGAAAGGTGCAGGGTATAATTCAATCGGTTTATACCGACTGAAACGTTTTTACTTGTTTTAATATTTAGATTAAAACAACAAGAGATAGAGCAACGTCCCAAATCTATAATCGTATGAAGATTTTTTATAACTTATAAAACTAAAAGTCACAAAAGAATTTTTGCCCTTTTTACAAAAGGATTCGCTTTTTTCTAATTGTTGCTTTCCAACTAAATTTGATAGAACGAAGTTTGATTAAATTGTAATCTAAGTTGTATAAAAAAAATGGATTTTGAGCATGGCTATTTATAAAACAAATAAAAATGTTTCAATCGGTATTAACTGATTGAATTATACCCTGCACTTTTCGTTGTTGTATAGCAATTACTCGAACCTGTGACCCCATTCTATAGAAACTTCAGACACGACTGTATTGGACACACGACTGCTTTCATGAATCTGACTTTATTATTTTTCCAAATATTTAGAGTAAGCTTTTGGACTTGAATGGAAGCTACTCGAACCTGTCAAGCAATTCAACCAAACCTCCAGAAATATATCTGATCTACATCTCGACACACAACTGCGAAGTTTCATGAATTTGACTTTTTTATTTTTCCAAATATTTAAAATTAGCTTCTGGAGTTGTATGGCAAGTATCCGAACCTGTCAAGCAATTCCATTAAAAATTTAGAAATATATCTGACCTATAACTCGACCCACAGCTGCCAATTTTCATGAATCTGACTTTATTATTTTTCCAAATATTTAAAATTAGCTTCTGGAGTTGTATGGCAGGTACCCGAACGTGTCAAGCAATTCTTCTAAGACTTCAGAAATATATTTGACCTATAATTGGACACACAGCTGCCAAGTTTCATGAATCTGACTTTATTATTTTACCGAATATAAAAAATTTGCTGTTGGAGTTGTATGGCAGCCACCCGAACCGGTGCAGCTATCCCATTATAATTTTTAGAGCATGTGTAGAATATAATTGGACACACATATACCAAATTTTATATTTATAGCTTTATTAGTTTTTGAAATATTTAAACTAAACTCTTTGAGTTGCGTGGCAGCTACCCGAACCCGTTCTCCGAATTAGTCCAATTACAATAGGGTTCGTCCTTGGCACAAAAGAAAAAACTTCTGAAAGTTTGGTGTCGATTGCATTATTCGTTTTTGAGTTATCGTGCGATCGGGCGGACGGACGGATATATCTAAATCGACCCAGCATTTGACGCTGAGCAAGAATATATATATATGTCCATACCGAAGACGACTCCTTCAAGTAGTTACAAACTCCATACCAAAGTTAATATACCCTTCACGAAGTGCAGGGTATAATTATGAAGGCATGTATTAGAAAAACTTATCAAATTTTATCGGAATAATTTATTCATCGCAAATTATGTTGCAAAGCATAAAACTTACAATTATCTAATTGTGCATAAACGAGTTTTTTAAATACATGATCGAAACAATTCTTTTTGCGTAAATACTAAAAACGGATACTTCTGGTGCTCTACGACATACATGAGGATATATTACATAATATACCCATATTTCAATTTTACGTTTTGATTTTTATATTTATAGTAATTTTAATTAGCGCCTTTTTTGAATATTATCAGTAAGCATTGCATCATTATTAATCTGTGTCTATATATTAAAATGTTGTAAATCATACATATGCGTCATTTTAAAATTTTTAAATATAGTTGAAATAAAGTTGAAACTTTAAGCTTTATTTGTTTAATATTCAAATGTGTTTCTTCCTTTCTGCTGAATAATTAAAATAGCACACCGCGTAAAAACACAAAAAAAGCTTTTTGGATTGTAAATAACTCGCATGTTTTTGCATGATCTTGTGTGATGCAGATGAATTTTCAAATTTCAACTCAAAATCAAGTTTTGCATTTCATAAAAAATGTTTTCCTATTTTGTTACATTTTTTTTCTACGTTTATTTTTCTATCCACAGTAAGCGATGGGCTCATTCAAATAGCACGCTTTGAAGAAGTAAGGTAATATTGTGGGTGGGGGGAAAGGGGTAGTAAGCGAAATATAGCTGGCAGGTTCTAGATATGCTAGCCAAGCCTCTGCTACTCAACACCATATTTTACCTGCTACACGAGCAACCCAATAGAAAGATCAGGTAACCAACCCTGGTGGAGTAAATTGGTCAGCTATGAGACAAAACTGGTGGATTTTCCTAGTTATTTTTAATTGAGCCAGCAGAACACTTGTAGCGTCTGTCCTACAATAGGCGGCTTCAAACAGCGTTTGTTCCCTAAGCTACGGACGGCTGATTTATAAAGAAAGAAAACCACCGAAAACCCTCCAGAAGGCAACGGGAAACGTCTGGAGCATTACTCTCCCTAGAAAAATTATAAGATAGGTCAAATAGAAAAACGGCCCTCAGTCTTCGGCAAAAAGAGGGTGCTAAGAATCCCCGGAAGTAACACAAAAACACGCGAAATATAGGGACCTGCAACATTAATAGCCTATTTGAAGCTGGTAAACTAGCAAACGCACTCCAGGAAATGCATCGCTTAAAAATTTATATTCTGGGTATCAGTGAGACATCGTGGCCGAATCACGGTGAGTACCATATAAATGGTGAAAAATTTTACTACTGAGGTAACGATACATTCGGCAGCATTATAGTTACGGAATACATAAAACTTCACATAATCAATTTTATACCATATTCTGACAGAGTTATGTTGATAAAGATTAACACAAAACCTGTACCACATACATCATACAAATATATACGCGAACTGCTGATAAGCCCGATTATGGGATAGACAAGTAACATGTTTTCAAAAAGAAACAAAACCACTATAAAAGTCAACTGTAATAGTGCGAGATTTTAATCCCAAAATAGGCACCGGAATTGTAGGTGAAATAGTTGAACGTTTGCTCTAGTTTCCAGGAACGAGAGAGAAGGCTTTAACATTAAGAAGGCTTTAAAATTACCAACACATGGTTTTGTTTACGGCCGCGAAAGCCTAATATCTGGAAATCACCCCAAGTCAGCAGTGAAAATATTATTCGCAATCAAATTGATTACATCCTGGTCAACGAACGCTTCACTTCATCTATCAAAAAGTTTGCATATATATACAGGAACTGATGCACCTACTGACCACAATCTTTTAGCAAAAGTAAATATAAAATTATCCAGAGTTAGAAGAAGTAACCATCAACTGAAATTGGATATTGAAAAACTAAAAATCGATGAAGTGAAAAATCAATTAATCGACGCAATTGAACATCTATAAAATATATTTTAGGTACAAAAAAAGTATAAGGCAAAGAAAAAATGGATGACGGTAGAGATAATACAATTGAAGCATGAAAGACGCAAATACAAAAACAAACAACTTTTTCAGTATAGGCACATTCATCGGGAAACAAGATCGAAAATAGAAATAGCGAAAGAAAATTGGTTAAAAGAGGAATGGTGTGAAATTGAAAAATTACTACAATGATGAATTCAATTTACTCAAATAACTCAAAAAAATAGCAGGAGTACACAAAAAATCATATGCTTTCACATTTTTTATTGAAAACGGCCAAATAATTACTGAAAGTAATTAAGTATTCATTTATTAATAATAATTACTGAAAATAATTATGAATACAGGACTGTATTCTCTCCCCTATTATTTAACATTTATGCTAAAACAATTTTTCTATTTCTACTATTTAACATTTATGCTAAAACCATTTTCCAGGAAGCTGTGAACGATGTAGATGTTAGTATAAAAGGAAATGGCACATACATAAATAACATCAGACATGCAGACGATATAGTCCTTATAACTGACACATAGGAGATTTAAAGCATATTGTCGATAAAGTCAACCATTATAGCGAATTGTTTAACTTAAAAATAAATATATCAAAAATAAATTAATGATTGTAAGTAGAAAAAAGACACCTTACACTGTAGTGACAATTAAAATAAATAACCGTTCAATTGAGGGAGTCTCTACATACTAATATCTTAATTGTTGGTTACACGAAGATTGGAGCTACAGAATGGAAATCAGATGTCGAATTGAAACAGAGAGAAATGCGTTACTTAATTACAAAAAAGTTTTTGCTGTCATGAAAAAAACTTGAGCCTCCGCTTACTACGTTTGATCCGTTAAATACTACGTTTGATCTTTTCTCCTATATGGTGTAGAAACCTGGATTTTAAAGGCACGAGAACTTAACAAGCTAGAAGCCTTTTAAATGTCGATCTACCGAAAATCCCTAAAAATATCGTGTTTTACGTAGAGCAAACACAAACAGAGAACTGCTCTTAAGGATAAGGAAACAAAAAACATCCTACTTTGGGCATATTATGCGCGGAAATAAATACGAGCTACTTCAGTTAATTCAAGGATAACTGAAAGAAAAAGAGGTATAGGAAGATCTGCGTAACATTAAAAGCTGGACAGGAATCAGAAACATTGGTGATTTAATACATTCGGCAACGGATCGAAACATTTTTCACGACATTGTTAACAATATCACAAGACCGCTAATATCCAATAAGGGAAGGCAACAAAAGAAGAAGAAAAAGTATAAAAAAATCAATTTAGAAATAAATTTTTAAAAAAGTTCAGGTTTTGGACTGGCGAGTTCAAAATTCGATTAAGAACCTTAGGAATGATGTAGACGCTTATGTATGTATAAATAACTAAACCAATGAATTGTGGTCCGTTATAAAATTATATTATCAGTTCATATCTTCTAAGAGAGAAGAGTTCTGGTGAAAAGTTTAGTTAACGCCATGGTTACCCAACAAAATACTTAAACACTGATGTGAAGAAAAGTGACTTTTGCCAAATCTTGTTTATTAGCACTTTTCCAAAAAAAAATTGAAAAAAAGTGCTTATTAGTTTCACTCTATCCGTCCATCTGTCCGTGTGAGTGTTTACAAAATTTCTGCACCTTTGCAGATAGAAAGTTGAAATTTCATACGTACATTGGAACTTATTATCGTAGAAGAAAATTTTTACCCCTTTATAAATGTTACAGCACCTCAAAGACCTAAAAATGCCATTTTTTGACCACTCAAGAAAGTAGTGCGGGGCTTTTTCTAGCATTTTTAATATTAAAAAAAAAAACAAAATTGCAGCTTAAATGATCCGTTATCTTAAGCCCGTTTTTTCGAATTTTGGATATAATTAAGAAGCTTTTAGATATTAATAAATAGTTCATTTATCCACCTCCACCCCCACTGAAGTTATCATTTCTCGAAAATAGTAAAATTCGAATTTTCGGCATCTAATATTTCCAATATTACAAACTTTTTAAAATTTTTATAATAATGCAGAAAGCTATCGGTAAATTCCATGCCATTAAAACATTATAATAATTTTTCTTAACACACGCAATTAATTCCTTTAAAATCGCGTATTATGTTAAAGCCTCTTTAAATTTTTTTTACTTTATTTCAAAAGACTGCATAAATTGTTCACCCTAAATGGAATCCTTGAAATAGTTTTGTATGTGAATGAAAGTAATTTTAATAGTGTAGTAGGTATACATACATTGCTTTCAAAAGCAGTGTTTTCACATGTTGAAGGGAAAAGTGGTACAATACAAATTATTGGTTTGACCCAACTCTGTTTCACTAATATTCGTTTATGTGTGTTAGTTTAACTTCAACTTTTTGTAAACTTCAACAATTTTTAAAAATTCTCTTATGTTTCTATTAATTCCATGTTTTGTTTCGCTAATGAAGTCTATTTTAGCTTATTGAAGTAAATTTATGTTATAATATTTGAAGCATTACCTAAAATTTATGTTTTTTACCGACCGTATTGTGTATACAATAGGTAGGTTATGTGATGGCAACAAATTTTTCTTATCGAGTTTTCGGTGGGAATGCACTTCTCCATAGTAGAGAAGTGTAAGTAAGCTATTTTTAGCAACCTGTCGGTCCGTCGGTCTGTCGGTCTGTCGGTCTGTCGGTCTGTCGGTCTGTGTGTGTACTCGTGTAATTTTATATGTAAGTTTATATATATATGTCCATACCGAAGACGACTCCTTCAAGTAGTTACAAACTCCATACCAAAGTTAATATACCCTTCACGAAGTGCAGGGTATAATTATGAAGGCATGTATTAGAAAAACTTATCAAATTTTATCGGAATAATTTATTCATCGCAAATTATGTTGCAAAGCATAAAACTTACAATTATCTAATTGTGCATAAACGAGTTTTTTAAATACATGATCGAAACAATTCTTTTTGCGTAAATACTAAAAACGGATACTTCTGGTGCTCTACGACATACATGAGGATATATTACATAATATACCCATATTTCAATTTTACGTTTTGATTTTTATATTTATAGTAATTTTAATTAGCGCCTTTTTTGAATATTATCAGTAAGCATTGCATCATTATTAATCTGTGTCTATATATTAAAATGTTGTAAATCATACATATGCGTCATTTTAAAATTTTTAAATATAGTTGAAATAAAGTTGAAACTTTAAGCTTTATTTGTTTAATATTCAAATGTGTTTCTTCCTTTCTGCTGAATAATTAAAATAGCACACCGCGTAAAAACACAAAAAAAGCTTTTTGGATTGTAAATAACTCGCATGTTTTTGCATGATCTTGTGTGATGCAGATGAATTTTCAAATTTCAACTCAAAATCAAGTTTTGCATTTCATAAAAAATGTTTTCCTATTTTGTTACATTTTTTTTCTACGTTTATTTTTCTATCCACAGTAAGCGATGGGCTCATTCAAATAGCACGCTTTGAAGAAGTAAGGTAATATTGTGGGTGGGGGGAAAGGGGTAGTAAGCGAAATATAGCTGGCAGGTTCTAGATATGCTAGCCAAGCCTCTGCTACTCAACACCATATTTTACCTGCTACACGAGCAACCCAATAGAAAGATCAGGTAACCAACCCTGGTGGAGTAAATTGGTCAGCTATGAGACAAAACTGGTGGATTTTCCTAGTTATTTTTAATTGAGCCAGCAGAACACTTGTAGCGTCTGTCCTACAATAGGCGGCTTCAAACAGCGTTTGTTCCCTAAGCTACGGACGGCTGATTTATAAAGAAAGAAAACCACCGAAAACCCTCCAGAAGGCAACGGGAAACGTCTGGAGCATTACTCTCCCTAGAAAAATTATAAGATAGGTCAAATAGAAAAACGGCCCTCAGTCTTCGGCAAAAAGAGGGTGCTAAGAATCCCCGGAAGTAACACAAAAACACGCGAAATATAGGGACCTGCAACATTAATAGCCTATTTGAAGCTGGTAAACTAGCAAACGCACTCCAGGAAATGCATCGCTTAAAAATTTATATTCTGGGTATCAGTGAGACATCGTGGCCGAATCACGGTGAGTACCATATAAATGGTGAAAAATTTTACTACTGAGGTAACGATACATTCGGCAGCATTATAGTTACGGAATACATAAAACTTCACATAATCAATTTTATACCATATTCTGACAGAGTTATGTTGATAAAGATTAACACAAAACCTGTACCACATACATCATACAAATATATACGCGAACTGCTGATAAGCCCGATTATGGGATAGACAAGTAACATGTTTTCAAAAAGAAACAAAACCACTATAAAAGTCAACTGTAATAGTGCGAGATTTTAATCCCAAAATAGGCACCGGAATTGTAGGTGAAATAGTTGAACGTTTGCTCTAGTTTCCAGGAACGAGAGAGAAGGCTTTAACATTAAGAAGGCTTTAAAATTACCAACACATGGTTTTGTTTACGGCCGCGAAAGCCTAATATCTGGAAATCACCCCAAGTCAGCAGTGAAAATATTATTCGCAATCAAATTGATTACATCCTGGTCAACGAACGCTTCACTTCATCTATCAAAAAGTTTGCATATATATACAGGAACTGATGCACCTACTGACCACAATCTTTTAGCAAAAGTAAATATAAAATTATCCAGAGTTAGAAGAAGTAACCATCAACTGAAATTGGATATTGAAAAACTAAAAATCGATGAAGTGAAAAATCAATTAATCGACGCAATTGAACATCTATAAAATATATTTTAGGTACAAAAAAAGTATAAGGCAAAGAAAAAATGGATGACGGTAGAGATAATACAATTGAAGCATGAAAGACGCAAATACAAAAACAAACAACTTTTTCAGTATAGGCACATTCATCGGGAAACAAGATCGAAAATAGAAATAGCGAAAGAAAATTGGTTAAAAGAGGAATGGTGTGAAATTGAAAAATTACTACAATGATGAATTCAATTTACTCAAATAACTCAAAAAAATAGCAGGAGTACACAAAAAATCATATGCTTTCACATTTTTTATTGAAAACGGCCAAATAATTACTGAAAGTAATTAAGTATTCATTTATTAATAATAATTACTGAAAATAATTATGAATACAGGACTGTATTCTCTCCCCTATTATTTAACATTTATGCTAAAACAATTTTTCTATTTCTACTATTTAACATTTATGCTAAAACCATTTTCCAGGAAGCTGTGAACGATGTAGATGTTAGTATAAAAGGAAATGGCACATACATAAATAACATCAGACATGCAGACGATATAGTCCTTATAACTGACACATAGGAGATTTAAAGCATATTGTCGATAAAGTCAACCATTATAGCGAATTGTTTAACTTAAAAATAAATATATCAAAAATAAATTAATGATTGTAAGTAGAAAAAAGACACCTTACACTGTAGTGACAATTAAAATAAATAACCGTTCAATTGAGGGAGTCTCTACATACTAATATCTTAATTGTTGGTTACACGAAGATTGGAGCTACAGAATGGAAATCAGATGTCGAATTGAAACAGAGAGAAATGCGTTACTTAATTACAAAAAAGTTTTTGCTGTCATGAAAAAAACTTGAGCCTCCGCTTACTACGTTTGATCCGTTAAATACTACGTTTGATCTTTTCTCCTATATGGTGTAGAAACCTGGATTTTAAAGGCACGAGAACTTAACAAGCTAGAAGCCTTTTAAATGTCGATCTACCGAAAATCCCTAAAAATATCGTGTTTTACGTAGAGCAAACACAAACAGAGAACTGCTCTTAAGGATAAGGAAACAAAAAACATCCTACTTTGGGCATATTATGCGCGGAAATAAATACGAGCTACTTCAGTTAATTCAAGGATAACTGAAAGAAAAAGAGGTATAGGAAGATCTGCGTAACATTAAAAGCTGGACAGGAATCAGAAACATTGGTGATTTAATACATTCGGCAACGGATCGAAACATTTTTCACGACATTGTTAACAATATCACAAGACCGCTAATATCCAATAAGGGAAGGCAACAAAAGAAGAAGAAAAAGTATAAAAAAATCAATTTAGAAATAAATTTTTAAAAAAGTTCAGGTTTTGGACTGGCGAGTTCAAAATTCGATTAAGAACCTTAGGAATGATGTAGACGCTTATGTATGTATAAATAACTAAACCAATGAATTGTGGTCCGTTATAAAATTATATTATCAGTTCATATCTTCTAAGAGAGAAGAGTTCTGGTGAAAAGTTTAGTTAACGCCATGGTTACCCAACAAAATACTTAAACACTGATGTGAAGAAAAGTGACTTTTGCCAAATCTTGTTTATTAGCACTTTTCCAAAAAAAAATTGAAAAAAAGTGCTTATTAGTTTCACTCTATCCGTCCATCTGTCCGTGTGAGTGTTTACAAAATTTCTGCACCTTTGCAGATAGAAAGTTGAAATTTCATACGTACATTGGAACTTATTATCGTAGAAGAAAATTTTTACCCCTTTATAAATGTTACAGCACCTCAAAGACCTAAAAATGCCATTTTTTGACCACTCAAGAAAGTAGTGCGGGGCTTTTTCTAGCATTTTTAATATTAAAAAAAAAAACAAAATTGCAGCTTAAATGATCCGTTATCTTAAGCCCGTTTTTTCGAATTTTGGATATAATTAAGAAGCTTTTAGATATTAATAAATAGTTCATTTATCCACCTCCACCCCCACTGAAGTTATCATTTCTCGAAAATAGTAAAATTCGAATTTTCGGCATCTAATATTTCCAATATTACAAACTTTTTCAAATTTTTATAATAATGCAGAAAGCTATCGGTAAATTCCATGCCATTAAAACATTATAATAATTTTTCTTAACACACGCAATTAATTCCTTTAAAATCGCGTATTATGTTAAAGCCTCTTTAAATTTTTTTTACTTTATTTCAAAAGACTGCATAAATTGTTCACCCTAAATGGAATCCTTGAAATAGTTTTGTATGTGAATGAAAGTAATTTTAATAGTGTAGTAGGTATACATACATTGCTTTCAAAAGCAGTGTTTTCACATGTTGAAGGGAAAAGTGGTACAATACAAATTATTGGTTTGACCCAACTCTGTTTCACTAATATTCGTTTATGTGTGTTAGTTTAACTTCAACTTTTTGTAAACTTCAACAATTTTTAAAAATTCTCTTATGTTTCTATTAATTCCATGTTTTGTTTCGCTAATGAAGTCTATTTTAGCTTATTGAAGTAAATTTATGTTATAATATTTGAAGCATTACCTAAAATTTATGTTTTTTACCGACCGTATTGTGTATACAATAGGTAGGTTATGTGATGGCAACAAATTTTTCTTATCGAGTTTTCGGTGGGAATGCACTTCTCCATAGTAGAGAAGTGTAAGTAAGCTATTTTTAGCAACCTGTCGGTCCGTCGGTCTGTCGGTCTGTCGGTCTGTCGGTCTGTCGGTCTGTGTGTGTACTCGTGTAATTTTATATGTAAGTTTATTTCTACCATGGCACGGATTGATCAACTTTTGGGATATATCAGGCGTCGGGAACTGCACTTTTTAGCGGGCCTGTTTTACATTTTTGACCATTTTGAAGAAAATATTCAATCAATTTACTTTAAATTATATATAAGCTTCACTAGACCGACCGCGATACCTCCTAACTTTTGGAAGAAATCAGGCCTCAGCAACTGGACGTTTACTACGCGCCAAATATACATTTTTGCGTATATAAAGAGAAATAATCAACCGATTTCATTGAAATTTAATATTTGAATTTCTCGTATTAAAACAATGAACATTTTTTTGGAAAGATCAGAGCTCGAAAACTGATTTGCGGGCCAATTTTGCACGTTAATGTTTTTTTAATTAATTTGTATAAAATATACTTGATATACCGTCTATTAGCTTTCAGTTTTTGCATAATATGTACATATATGTTTTTTATTGTATATAGATCGTATGCCTAAAAGCAACATTCGTTTCTAAATAAATATGTATGTATCCACATTGTATGTATGAGGTAAGCTATGTGATGGCACCAAATTTTGGTCGTCGAGTTTTCGGCGGGAACGTACTTCTCCATAGCAGGGAAGTGTGAATAAACTACTTTTAGAGAGATGTCCTTCTGTCGGTCTGTGTGTAGACGCGTGTATCTCAAGTTCGGCTGAACCAATTTGGATGAGATTTTATATGTGAGGTTATTTTGGCGAGGTGAGGTTATTTGGATGAGGTTTATATGTAAGGTTTTACGAATTATTACTATTAATTTTTGCATCTTAAGGAAATTTTTCAACGCAATTGTGTCGGCAGTTGCAAATACATTGTTTTGGAGCTTGCGATTTCATCAATTTACCACTTTTACATATGTATTCTTAAGAATCCATTTCTTTTAATTTTTTTTATTGCTTTTTTAGATTAGCACTTTCGAAAATTTTTTCTGATCCAAGATTTTTTCGGGTAGTGTAGACGTAACGGTTTCATTATCAAACGTTTAGTCCATAAAACATTCTGTAAGTTTTTCTACTTCCGCTTCACCCGTTTCAGATGCTGAACTCTTGCTAGGTTCATAATTGTCATCAGAATCAGAAGAAAAGTCTGTAATAGAATTCTCTGGTGACTGCTCGAAAAATGTTACCACTTCTTCATCATTATAATTTTTATTCATTTCGTTTTTACGTAACACAACAAAATAATTTTAATTGTTGTGAGTATAAAATTTTTCCTTAAATTATTAATTATTTGCTTCACTTATTACCAAAGTTATAACTTTTAGTTCTGTACTGATCTACAGAATCCAACAGAATACTTATTTGTTAAAAGTATTTGCCTAATAATAATGTTCATAAAAAGGAAATAATTAAAACATGAAGATGCATAGAATTAAACAAAATAGATCAAGTATAATGTACATACGTTTTTTTTGTACGCTGTTTTACTTGCATTATTGTTTGTCAGGGAAGGCGATTCAAAATTCAAAATTAAAGTAGTGTACTCGTATAAGACAATATGAAACAGTGTATCAATCAAGTTCTTATACCGTTTTACTTTTCAGTTTATTGTAAAAATTTTTTTTATTAAAATTTAGAGAGCGTGTAAAAGTATCATTCAATTTTTTATTTGGTATTGAAATTAACAACTGAAAGATAAATTTTCAACCAAAATTGTGTAAGAATTCATTACGTTATTTTAACTTTTGTAAAAAGTTACGGTTTGGCAATAAAACAAAGTAAACGCATTTTACACTATTTTGTTGTTAATTAGTTTCTAAAAATGCTTTATACAATATTTTCGTTTTTATTCAAAAAGTATGTTAGAATGAAACGATAGAGAAATATAAAGTAACTCAACTTACAGAATCGACTATGGAGAATCCAATGGTGACAAAATCGGACAATGATGTATAAATGCTATAAATTAAATTTTTCTCAAATTAAATTTTTTTATTCCGCATAAATAATTTTGTTTTTGTAATTTTCTCTTTTAAAAATCCCTTAAAATACAAGTTAAAATTCTAATCAGTTTTAAACCAAAGACCTTATTTAAGGATATCTCTTTTATGAGGATTTATTTCTCTCTTATACTGGTTATCCTTTCATAAAATTTGTTTTAAGGTTTTTATACCCTGCACTTCGTGAAGGGTATATTAACTTTGGTATGGAGTTTGTAACTACTTGAAGGAGTCATCTGCGATATGGACATATATATATATATTCTTGCTCAGCGTAAAATTCTGCGTCGATTTAGACACGTCCGTCCGTCCGATCGCACGATAACTCAAAAACGAATAATGAAATCGACACCACACTTTCACAAGTTTTTTCTTTTGTGCCAAGACCGAACCCTATTGTTATTGGACTAATTCGGACAATGGGTTCGGGTAGATCCCATACAACTCAAAGAGTTTATTTTAAATATTTCAAAAACTAGTAAAGCTATAAATATAAAATTGTATACATGTGTCCAATTATATTCTACACATGGTCTAAAAATTATAATGGGATAGCTGCACCGGTTCGGGTGGGTGCCATTCAACTCCAACAGCAAATTTTCTATATTCAGCAAAATAATAAAGTCAGATTCATGAAACTTGGCAGTTATGTCTCCAATTATAAGTAAAATATATTTCTGAAGTTTTAAAGGAATTGCTTGACAGGTTCGGGTATCTGCCATACAACTCCAGAAGCTAATTTTAAATATTTGGAAAAATAATAAAGTCAGATTCATGAAACTTGGCAGTTGTGTGTCCGATTATAGATCAGATACATTTGTGAATTGCTTGACAGCGTCGAGGACTTGCCAAACAGCTCCAAAAGCTTATTTTAAATAAATGGAAAAATAATAAAGTCAGATTTATGAAACTTAGCAGTTGTATGTCGAGTTATAGGATAGATATATTTCTGAAGTTTTGGTGGAATTGCTTGACAGATTCGAGTAGATCCCATACAAGTCTAAAAGCTTATTCTTAATATTTGGAAAAATAATAAAGTCTGATTCATGAAAGTTGGCAGTTGTGTGTGAAGTTTTGATGGAGTTTCTTGACAGGTTCAGGTACTTGTCATGCAATTCCAAAAGCTAATTTTAAATATTTGGAAAAATTATAAAGTCAGATTCATGAAACTTGGCAGTCGGATGTTCAATTATAGGTCAGACATATCCGCGAAGTTTCTATAGAATGATTTCACAGATTCGAGTAATTGCTACACAATAACGAAAGGTGCAGGGTGTAATTCAATCGGTTTATACCGACTGAAACGTTTTTACTTGTTTATCTTTTTTTTGCCTTTACTCTCATTTGTGATTCGTGGTATATTTGAAAAAGCTCCAGAATTTTAATAGTCCGAAATCGTACAAAAATAACTAAAAATACTTACTGACCGTATATTTTAAATGAAACTATAGGGACTGGAATTAATAAAGTAAAGTCCAAAGAAAAAAAGCAATTATTTTTTTGTTTTCCTCTTCTTTTATATGTATAATAATTAAATTGTCCTTTGTCTGTGGCCAAAATCATTATATTCTCGTGACCGAATTTACGGAATTTTTTGACAAATAACCTAAGAAACTCAAAAAAAAAAAGATGGTTATATGTTAGGTACGTACAAATTTATATTTATACACATACATATGCAGGTACATGTAGGTATATATATGGTATATATTTCAAAAAGTATAATATTATATGTTTGATAAAAGCTTTATATAATTATGCATGTATTTGATTATTGAAGGAACCTAAGTAATCTTTGATTTTTGGTTTAACTTTTTTTTCTTTTCTTTATTCGATTTCATTGTTTGTTTCTTTTTAATTTTTTGACATTTGAAAGAAGATTAAAGGACGATTTTCTTTTATTTATTTTTGCTAATTGCAAAAAAAAAGAGGAATAAATGTTTTAAAATGAGTTTTAAATGAGGAAAAAGAGGAAAATAAAATAAAATTTAATATTAAAATTCATTTTCAAAGAAAACAGAAAAAAAAACACGTAGATTTTTCAAAGGTTAAAAGTAATAAAGTTAAATTAAATTCAGAAAATAAAGTTTCATATCTTTTTATATATTTTATAATAACTTTAAATATTACAAGTGAATATAAAAAATCTAGAAAATTGTTTTTATTTTATTTCTTAAGATTGTTAGGTGTCTTATGATAACAAGACATTGTAGTTTTTTTTTTAAATTTATTTATTTAGGTTGTTTATTACAATAAAAATTGCACAATTTTAGTATTTTCTTTCATTAAAAATACTGAAATAATATCGTATAATAATATACGAAAGAAATTTTTACATAAAAGTGTAATGGTTCCTACTCAATCTGAGCAATACGTTAGAATTATACTCAACTTAATGGTTTTTTTTAGCTTGGTATAACTTTAATTTGCACAATGATTAACCAAATTAAATCTGCCATAATGAGTTACATATGTGAGTAGAAGAATGCTATTAGAAAAAATAAAGGAATTTCGTACTAAGCCATACCACAAATTAATAAACCATAGAGATGTGCAAAAGATATGGAAAAAAGTTTCGTATAAAATTTTCATATACAGCGTTTGGCACCATAGAGATGTGCAAAAGATAGGGAAAAAAGTTTCGTATAAAATTTTCATATACAGCGTTTGGCAGGCGACAAAAGTAACGAAAAAAATCTTTTAAACCGAATAATTTTTATTGTAATTTTTAAAGTATACCTTGCACATTTGGTATTATATGTCGTCATATTAACTAGTATTTTAATTCGTTGAGTTTTTCTAAGTTTGTAGCCAATTCTTACATTACAAATACGTTAAACAAGTCTTACATATTATATTTGATTTTTACTTTGAACGATTTAATACTGTATTTTCATATATCTACACGCGCATATATGAAACTGCAGTATTAAATCGTTATCTACGAAAAAAAGTAGGAAAAATCTTAGCTTAAGAAATATGATAAGAATATATTAAATATGATATAGGAATAATGAGTAATACGATGTTATATAAGATTAATTTTTGAGGAGAAAATTTTATTGAGAATTATAGCATAAAAGGAAATATTTAAAATTTTAAATGTATCAGAGTACAATTTTTTTGTCAAGTGCTAGTTCAAAATTTTGAAATTTTAAGGACATAATACCAGGTATACAGGGTTTCAGAGTCTCGATGGTATTCCCGAATCAGGATGATAAAATAGTTCTAGACAAAAAAAAAGCCATCCAGTCATATTCTAGGTATCGAGTCCTCTTTCTCGAGTTATGAGACCTCAAAAATTGTCTTTCTGAAAATCGCCCAATTTTTACAAAATATTTTGATATACATATTATCGTGATATGTGATTGTTAGCACATTATGTTATGTCAAAATGAAAGTCAAAATACCAGACATCATTTCGGAATTAAAAAAATCAATGTCGTTAAATTATGAGTAAACGAGGATTAAACGAAAATTCGGTTGACGATTAGGTGCGTCTCTGATAAAAGACATACATCGATATTTTTAGCTCTAAGAAAAATCTCCAATTCTACTTTTTTAATTCAATATTTAGAAATCATTTCGGAGTTGCCATTTAGCCCCTCTTTGTGTATGACCGAACCTGTGACACCTCTTGCATTGCGGGATGGACCCACTACTTCTAAGAGACTCAACTTTTACTCTCATATGCTGAAGATATTCTACTTTATATATTTTATTTATTTCTTCGGTATGATCAAAGGACAACATAAAAAGGAGGAACTTTTAAATAGCATTTACATCACTTTCTTTTATTTTCATTTATGACATCTTGGCATTTGAATCTCTTTTGGATAAGTTCACATTTAATATTCTGTGGCTCACATGATGGATATAGAATAAACTCAGAGGTTTTACTTTTGTTGTCTTCTTCAAAGCTCACATAACTCTCTTTGGTTTTTTTTCTAACTTCCCCCATAAGAGGAGACTTTGCAACCCTTGAGCTCTTGCTAAACGGTTTCATTAATTTTGCTAAATGATTTGCCTACAGCATTTATATTCTTATTATTGGACATCTCATATTTGTTTGTAAGTTATATGTCTATTAATCCAGCCAGGATTTCATCGACTGCCATCCCTCTGGGATCAAAAGCAGACCAGGTAGCCGTGTATTATTTTATTTTAGTGAGCAAGCATATCTGCTGTGGGTATTTGTGCTCTCAATCCCACCGGGGATACTTTGTCTATATGAATATAAATAATTTGTTTCCGATTAAATTTATAAGAAATAGAGCAAAAACAAAGGGAAACTTAAGGGAAACTTATGTACAAACTTATATATAAGTGGCAAAGGTATAAATTACAAACAAATTTTCACAATGTTCAATTTGTTTTTAAAAGCACGCAACTTGAAGACCACATCTTAAAGATAAAATTATTTCTATGTAGTAAAAACTTTTATAAACATTTAACCTATGACCCAACAACATTTCTCCTTTAATCTTCCATATCCTTAACAAAATTATACATTATTTTTTTTTGTGGAAAGTATATAAACGAATAAATAAAAATTAATCCTACCATAACTTAATTCTAATTTTGGTTTATTCTAATGAATTATAGAATGCATGTATCTGTCATTATCCCATAAATATGTCATCTCATTTCTACATAAAAATGTCCTTAGATTTGCTTAATTGAAAAATTTTCGGAACTTTATTTATGTATATATATTTATATATATATATATATATATATATATATCTGTAGGTGTATAATGCATACATAAATATATGTACACCTACAGAAATAGAATATATTTTAACTTTTTCTTTAATAATAAATTACATCTTACGTTACCATAAGGAAGAAATGAAAAATATTATTGTGGTCATGGCCTATACTCGTTTTTTTCCAAAATTCCGTAAATGTCTCCCCGAGTAAATCATCCAATTTCTCTTTTGTATAAATATATTCTATTTAAATACGCTTCGTTTTAATTTAATATCATCAATACAAACAAGAATTTCATTTTTTTGTTCTTATATATACTAATGTCATTTGTCCTTGTCGTATAAATTTTCACGCTACTTAATTTCGAATTTTAAGACAGAGGGAGGAAATATGGCCTTTAAAATAACATTTCATTTTGTATTTAAGGTTTCAATAGCACAAAATTTTTTAATGTTATTAGAAAAGGAAGTACACAAAATATTGAAAACAAAATAGAAACTGTTAAGAATGAAAACTACCTAAGTTAGACCTAAAACTTAAAATAAAATTTAATAAAAAATGCTTATATATAAAATAACCTCATATCATTGTATATGTGCAAGTAGGTACATATATATTTTGTTTTTGTATAAGCATATTATGAAGGTTGCGTAAATTTTATATTTGAAGGTATCCGTATGTAAAAAGTTTTTGCTTAGAAAAGTTTGTTTGATCAAATTTATTAACGTTTTCATAAAAAGTTTAAATTGACACAAGAAAAAGAGTTTTACATGTGCGTACAAATTTACTTAGTACAAATTAATGTAGCGAATTTTAAATAACGTTCGAATATGTATGTCAACGTGCCTTGGTCAAATTGACTTTATGCAACCAAAATAAATGTTGATTAATTAACTTTGTAAAGAAATAAATTCAAAGAAGTATTAAGGTGGATCATACATGATAAAGTAAAAACACTTTTTTTAAAAACTATAGTGCTATTCAGTTTATTGTACATACATTTGGCTCGCAAAAAAAAATTTAAAAGAAGCGTTAATATAATGATTGAATTGTGCGGTTTAGTATAAGCATATGGGTTAAGATAAATAATTATATTGAAGGCATGGCGTTTCCCGTTATTTATTTTCTTTCATAGAAGTTTGAAAAAGCTTGCAGTTTCGAAAACATAAGTCGCCGAACTTAAAATATTACAAATTTCGAGGAGCCTCAAATTGATTAAAGAATGTAGAAGCTTTATAAATAGATACAGGAACGGACCAACACATATAGTGAAACTACTAAGTACTTTTTTCCCTTTTTTTGGAAAAGTGCTGAAAATAGAGCATTTTGATGTTATTTTCATTTTTTGTTAGCAAAAATCGCACTGACAAATGCATTAAAATTGTAAAATTGTCACTTGTGTAGGATATATAAAATTCTAGTAGCAATTTTTATGCTGAAAATTCTCTAAGCCCACATCGGAACACTAATACATTTATAACATATACTAATAAAGTTAGCGTAACTCAGTTTTAAATTTAGCTTAAATATTAAAAATATTGGTTGCTCTTTAGTGTTAACAAGTTTTTTTAATAATTTATTTTCCAAAATTATTCCTGTAATGGTTCATAATTTAAGTTTGAAATTTTTGTAGGATATTATAAGTTTTCCAACAGAATAAGCCTCGTGAAGACATAAAGCTCTATAAATTAAATTAGATTTTCGTAATCTGATTAATAAAAAATGTAGACGAACAAATATTTTAATTGCTCAAATTTAATCTTCTATGATCTACCTTAATTTACGCTATTCACGTAGTGATTAGTTTGAAAATACTGTGATGATACAATTAACATGAATTACATTAAGGTGATTGATACAATAGAAAAACTCTACTTATCTACAATAGAAAACTCTTTACACTACAATAGAAAACACTTTATTGTACCATAATATTCATATTGATGTACTGTCATTTTTCATTTCATTTATTTTTTTTTGTTAATGGAAAAATCTCCACAATTCAATAATTTATATTATGGAATCTAAAAATTTGTGCGAATGTTATTTCCGTATCAAATAAATCCTAGTTACAAATCAATTTCGTTAATTTAATTTCGTAGGAAATTAAAGGAGATGAAACTGATACGGAAAATCATAGAATAATATAAGAATTAATATATAGAATTAATATTAAATTTGTGAAAATACAAAAAACTTAACATTTTAACACGTAAGCTTTCATTATATTACATATAGCAGTGAATGAAATAAATAAATAAATTCCAATCATTAATAAACAGATGAAATTAATAGAATTTATCGTAATATTCATAAATTATAATAATATTTTATGGTCGAAATGAGAAGAAAAATCGGGTTCCATAAAAAAATATTTCATATGAAAAACTTAGATTTTAATTGAAAGTTTCGTCTTAAATGAAACTCTCGATTGATAAATTTCACATATAATAAAAATTGCTCTATATACCATCGGCTAATATATGCCCTTATTAATGTAAGACCACATCTTATTTATGGCTGCATGGATAATAAATGACGGTTATACTATATTAATTTTAGTACATATTTCTTTTTATCCTTCTTCTCCAATCCGATGATAATATAATTACTTGAAATAAATACTAATAATCCAATATATAAACTCATTCTACAAAGGGAATAAGCAACAAAATAAACATTTCGCCATAAGTTTTATAGCTCATTCGCCTTTTACGTCCTAAAATTCTCTTTAATATAAATGAATATCGTATATGTATATATCTGTTTTAACAACATGTAATAATTAACATTTTCTTCAAAAAGTATCATCTATATACATACAGTTTTAGTATGTTTTTAACAATATTTCATTTTCATATTCATTTGTTCATAGTACTTTAAGTTTTTCTATGTAATGTTTTCTATGTGTTATACACAAGCATACATGCATTCCTTTACATTAGGATATTAATAATTATGTGCGTACTTTGTAATATTGTTATTTTCATGTGTATTTGCATTGTATTATTATATACCAATCCTGGTTTCTCTAAACAAAAAAGTAATATTTAATACATAAATTTGGAAGGATTTTTATATGAAATTACTGCCTGAAATTGTGCCTCATAATATTATATAATAGTTTTTGTATTATTACTGTTCCACATGCTTTTGTTTCTTTACTTTCATTTTTACCGACCGTATTGTGTATACAATAGGTAGGTTATGTGATGGCAACAAATTTTGCATATCGAGTTTTCGGTGGGAATGCACTTCTTCATAGTAGAGAAGTGTAAGTAAACTATTTTTAGCAACCTGTCGGTCTGTCGGTCTGTGTTTATTTCCACCATGACAAGGAATGATCAACTTTTAATATGTATCAGGCCTCGGGAACTGCACTTTTTAGCGGGCCTGTTTTACATTTTTTAACATTTTCAAGAAAATATTCAACCGATTTACTTGAAATTTTATGTGTAAGCTCAGCTCGACCGTCCGCGCAACATCTTAACTTTTGGAAAAAGTCACGCGTCAGCAACTGGAGACTTAATACGGGCCAAATATACATTTTTGCGTATATAAGGAGAAATAATCAACCGATTTCATTGAAATTTAATATTTAAATTCTTCGCATTGAAACAATGAACATATAAATTTTTTGGGAAGATCAAAAACTGATCCGCGGACCGATTTTACATTTTTTACCATATCTTCGGAACGAATTGATAGAATTTCTTGAAATTTGAGTTTTGAGTTCTGGTTGTTACCAAAACTAACTCGCGTGCATTTCAGGGAATTGGGGTAGCACAAAATGAAACTTTACTAAAAGCCAAATTTATATTTTTATAGGTATGTTAACTATAAGCTTACTAATGCCCTAAAAACTGGAAAGCAGTATTTAACATTTTCACTTAACTAGACAATACACATTGCGGTCGGTTATGTGCTGATCACATCAGATTTTTACTATTCTAATACAGATACATTTTGAAATACCATATTAACATTCCACATACATTATATATAACATTCGGTTTAATGTTAAAGAGCTTGTATTATAATAAAAACACGAAAGTAACCAGGATCTGGACTACTCAGAAAAAAAAATAACGAAATGTTCAAGAAAAAAAATTTCAGAAGAACAAGAACTTTCAAACAGCAAAAAATAGAGAAAAAAATAATATATGACAGAATACGTATGTGATAATATGATGATATTAAAGAGGGAGACAACAAGAAGGAATATTCAAGGGTACTAGACCATTTTATTAATTACTAACGTGTAAGTCTTTGCATTATATTCTTATTCATTTTTCCGGAATTTTTTTATTGTTTTAGGTTTTTAATTTCGTTTTTCTTTTTAGTTTAGATAAATAACGCGTGAGAAGAATAAGCTAATATTGTAGATTTTTCTGTCTGTTACCTATAGTTCAAGTGGGTATCCTTATATCCCTATATCTTATTTTATTTTTTAAAAAATAAACAAAATTTTATCTTGCTATTTTATTAAAATATATGCAGTTTTTGATATGTACAGAACAAAATATCTTATAGGCTTGCGGTATGCTGGTTCACAAAAGTTTCCGCACTTTGAATGAAACTAGACATATCAATTTACTAGAGGTTGCTAGGTTTCTTCAAGAAAGGGGGATAGTATAGTGTTTATGACTATTAGTTACAATAATAAGTCTACAATTAAATAGTCTATAAAGAAATAAATCTATATACAATTACATCTAACTAAATATTTAATACCAAAAATTAACGTTGGTTATTTTATCTAATAATAATTGTTAACAGTGTTAGTAAAAAAGAAAATTTCTAATAAGCTTAAGAGAAAAGAACTTGATGAATAAATTGATAGAATATAAATTAATTATTAGTCAAACAATAAGAAACTCGAATCGGTTAAAGACTTTCAGCTATATATTAATAGCATCTCTAATATTAAACAATATGATGTGATTATTACAAATGAATATAACAGTTTGTAATTACTATAAACAAATAAATATGTAATTTTTTTAATTAGAGAATTATGATTATAGTATAGCAGATTATTTTCTCGATTAGAAATTATGATTAATATTTATGAATTTTAGTAATGTGTAGGTAATTATTAATTACGATTTTTTATACTACGTACACTACATATTAAATATTTCATGCTTTACAGCGTTCACAATAAGTAACTAATAAATATAACTCTATTGTAATAACGTTCAAAGTTAAAATTATTTTACCAGCTTCTGGTTCCTTTACAACCAAAATGTCTATTATAAATACAATTGAAATTTCTATGAAAATAAGTTGGTAAATTCTGAAAAGCGGTGAAATTTCGGTTTTCGATATTGTATTCTTTTCTTTTAAGAATAAAATACGTAGCGTATTTTTATACCCTGCACTTTGTGAAGGGTATATTAACTTTAGTATGGAGTTTGTAAGTACTTGAAGGAGTCCTGCGGTATGGACATATATGTATATTCTTGCTCAGCGTAAAATTCTGCGTCGATTTAGACATGTCCGTCCGTCCGTCCGTGCAAATTTTTTCTTTTGTGCCAAGGACAAACCCTATTGTTATTGGACTAATTTGGACAACGGGTTCGGGTAGCTGCCATACAACTCAAAGAGTTTATTTTAAATATTTCAAAAACTAATAAAGCTATAAATATAAAATTTTGTACACATGTGTCCAATTATATTCTACACATGTTCTAAAAATTATGATGGGATAGCTGCACTAGTTCGGGTGGCTGCCATACAACTCCAACAGCAAATTTTTTATATTCGGTAAAATAATAAAGTCAGATTCATGAAACTTGGCACTTGTGTGTCCGATTATAGATCAAATATATTTGTGATGTTTTAGTTGAATTGCTTGACAGGTTCGGGTACTTGCCATACAACTCCAAAAGCTTATTTTAAATATTTGGAAAAATAATAAAGTCAGATTCATGAAACTTGGCAGTCGGATGTTCAATTATAGGTCAGACATATCCGTGAAGTTTCTATAGAATGACTTCACAGGTTCGAGTAATTGCTACACAATAACGAAAGGTGCAGGGTATAATTCAATTGGTTTATACCGATTGAAACGTTTTTACTTGTTTGTATCATCATTTACCCAGTTTTGGTTTACATATTAAATATAATTTAAAGGGATCCAAACTAAGATTTAAAATATGTATAACGTTTTTAAGAAAAAATATTTTCCCTAACTATTCTCTACGTACTTATGTATCATGTGTAAGCATAGATATATTATTCTTATTTCTTTTTTTTGTGGTAAAAATATTTGTTTTCTTATGCTACGTGTGTTAATGCGTATATATTTATTTATTCGGAAAATAAATACAAGAATTAAAATAAAAAAAGAAATATGAACGTTCTTAGGAGAAACTAAGAAGAAATAAAAATAATTCCATGCGGTTTTCCACTAGCAGGAAAAAAACAGCATTAAAGAAAAATCAAGAAGGAAAATAAAAACAAGGGCAAAAAAAAACATCTTTTAATCTTGAGTGAATATCCTTGAATGTATGAATAACGTATTCTTGCTGGTTTTATTTTTACTGTATTGCAGGATTCCTCAAATACCGAATGTGATAATAGAGATTTTCTATTAAAGAGAGAAAATGTACGGTGTATAAAATACTATTAAATAATACTAATATAATATATACGAATATTACGTATATATGCGTGTACTGCTTCTTTTGACATAAAACAAAATGAGACACATATATATATTATGTGTAGTAAAATAAAATCTAATATACTCATCGTGTATATGTAGATCGATTTAACTTAAGACAATACTGCAAAAATGTGTAGGAGTGTTAAGGACCAAAATAAAAAGTTGTTCTTTAAAGGTATTAAAGTGATTTTCTTTATTGATAAAAAATAAGAAAAAAAATTTAACTTGGTGTTTTTTTCATTTCTTTAAGGTTTTTCTGTTTTTGCGCCTTTTTCTGGGCTTTTTTTTTTATTTTTTTTGCCTTAAGCTGGGTAGCTTTAGGTTTTATTTTAAATATAAGTACATTTTTATATATGTACGTGTATGTATAGAGAAAAAATATATAGAGACAAACAATTATTAAGATATTCTTAACAGAGTATATAAAATAAAAAGAAGAAAAAGCAAAAAAAATAAGAAAAACGGATCATTTAATTTAAAATGAAAATGTTGAAAAATTGTGCTGAAAAAATCCCGGAAAAACAAATGAGAAAAAAATATAGTCAAGAAAAACCAACAAAAGCAGAAAAAAAATTCTTGGGAAAAAATTATTGAGATAAGAGAAAAGCTTTTGATAATGAAGCTGGACCAGACCTTTTTTAAATATTGCTTCGGGATTAAATTTTTGTATCAAATTTATATGTGTAGAAAAGTAGCGATGGGACTGTTATTTGTAGATTAAGAATTATGGTAAGTGTCATTGAAGCCATTTCGAGATGTTTTATTAGATAAAGATTATGTATAGTCCTAGTGATGGTTACATATACATACATATCAAATATTATACAATAATACAAAAAGAAGAAAGGAAAAAACAACACAGCTAAAACAAACAAGAAGAATAAATGAAACATGAATATAAAAATGTTAACATAAAAATTCTTACAAGTAAAATAATTTTTTTAACTTGAAATTTTTATTATAAAATTACCAGAAAAATGAAAATTATCTGATTTAAAATGAAATTTTTGAGAGGTAAATGTGCAGAACATAAAATAAAGATTATAAAGTAAAGCCATACTATGGCCTTTATAATATTATATATGTGTATATTTGTATGTTAATATATTTAGAGGGAATAATATACTGACATATAGAGCTTATGTTAAAAGTAACTTAAAATAATTTTTAGTATGCCCTATTGACTTTTGTTTTTCCAAAAGATAAACCAAGTGTACTTTGTGTGTAATTTGCTCTTCTTAAAGTATCATTTAAAATTAAATCGTTACTTACGTACATGCATATACATATATATATATATATATATATATATATATATATATATATATATATATATATATTTACATATATATACATAGATGTACAATTTTATGTATATATATATATATATATATATATATATATATATATATATATATATTATACTAAATAAGATAATGACAATGATGAAAATAATGATAGTGATGACAGTGATGATAATAATAATAAAATTGTTAAACTTGAACGAAAATTTAGGGGAATGTAGTGTTCTTCTTTTATTTTTATTTATATTTTCTCCTTTATTTTTTTTTGTAATTTTTAATTTAATTTTTCTTGAAATATCGTTTTGATACTAAAGTTCAAATTATTTTTTTAATTTTTTTTATATGTGTATTGACAGTTCCAATACAGACATATACATACATACAAGCACAAGATAAAATTTAGTAAGGATTGCTTTCTCTTTCTACAAATGAAAAAGGGTATGAAATTACTAATATGGAATTATGTCTACACTACATATATACATACATGAGTACAAAATTAATATATAGGAAATTAATAATTAAAAATCTGATGTGGTCAGCACATAACCGACCGCAATGTGTATTACCTAATTAAGTGAAAGTGTTACAGAATATTATAAAAATTTCTGTAAATACTTTTTTCCAATTTTTAGGACATTAGTACGCTTATAGTTAACATACCTAGAAAAATGTAAATTTGGCTCTTAGTAGAGTTTCGCTTTGTGCTACTCGAATTCCCGAAATGCTCGCCAGTTAGTTTCGGTAACAACCAGAACTCAAATATCAAATTTCAAAAAATTCTATCAATTCGTTCCGTAGATATGGTGAAAAATGTAAAACCGGCCCGCAGATCAGTTTTCGAGCCCTGATATTTTCAAAAAATTTTTATGTTCATTGTTTTAATTAAATTCTTCAACGAAGAATTTAAATATTAAATTTCAATGAAATCGGTTGAGTATTTCTCTTTATATACACAAAATTGTATATTTGGCCCGTAGTAAACGCCCAGTTGCTGATGCCTGATTTCTTCCAAAAGTTAGGAATTTTCGCGTACGATCGAGCAAAACTTATATATGAAATTTGAAGTAAATCGGTTGAATATTTTCTTAAAAATAGTGAAAAATGTAAAATCGGCCCGCTAAAAAGTGCAGTTCCCGAGGCCTGATATATCCCAAAAGTTCATCAATCCGTGCCATGGTGGAAATAAACTTACATATAAAATTACATCAAAATCGGTTCTGCAGAACTTGAGATACACTCGTGCACACACAGACCGACAGGCCGATAGGTTGCTAAAAATAGTTTATTAACACTTCCCTACTAGGAAGAAGTGCATCCCCACCGAAAACTCGATATGCAAAATTTGTTGCCATCACATAATCTACCTATTGTATACACAATACGGTCGGTAAAAATAGTTGAAAACAGTAAATTTGTTAAAAAATTATTTAATAAAAGCAGCTTAAATATTTGTTTTTTTATTCATTTCTAAAAATAATACATACATATATGCATGTATTCAAAAGAATTTAAACAAAATTCAGGAAATTATATTGTTTTTATTTGTTCATGAAATTGAGAATTGTTTTACTTAATTTAGCGTACTGAATTCTGCCCAAAATTTCCGTTAGATTTTCCCGATACATACACAATTGCATTTTTTAAATATTAACATTTATGTGTTAACAAAATTTTGCTTAATTACATATTTCCAATGTAATCAACCAATATTTTTCTAATAATCGCACTGTTCCTGCACATTATATACTCGCACTCATGTAAATTGGATTTATGACCGTTCAAATAGCTAAATTAATATTCAAATAATGAATAAACAATAATTATATTAAATTGCATAATGTTACTTTATATTTCTTGTTAAAATTTTTGTAATTATTCAAATAAAAGAGCATTTCTTCATTCTAACAGCATTTATATTTGGTCACAATTATACGAGTTTATTGAAGATAATCTCATTTAAGTTACCTATCCGTCTGTCCATCTGTCTGAGCGATAACTCAAAAACTAATTGAGCTAAGCTTATCAAATTTTTACAAATGATTCATAATAGTAAATGAAAGAGCCCTATTTAAATTTATAATATTAAATGAAGGAACCCTATTTAAATTGGATGTGGTCGAAGCAGTGGTTCGGGTAGCTGTTTTATAACTTTAAAAGTAATTTGGCTATACCTCAGAAATTGTTGAAGCTATATAATATCAAAGTTTCGCACGTTTTTCGTTGAAATTTCTTGACTCCTTTTAGTAGCTCCCATACAACTGCAAAAGCTACATGGTCATAAATTAAAAATTCTTGAAGTTATGGTACTAAAATTTTGCAAAAACAAATATGGTAATATGGCCATTATTTTCTGTTAAAGCTCTTAAGCTATAATGAGCTCTAGACAATACATAAGATACGTGAGATGCTAAATAATACTTGGTAATTACGTGGATTACAGTATAAAGAAATATAAAGAATATTTCGTCGGCAATTTCTTCATACTTCTGTATCTCAGTTGGTAGAGCGTCCGTCTAGAAAGCGAAAGGTCACTGGTTCGAGTCCAATTGAAGAAGAAGTATTTTTTAATTTTTCTCCTTTTAGGTCATTCTTTTAATTACGTTATTCATGTGTTCTGCAGTTGTATGAAGAAATTTCCATTAGTTATTCTTAAAAGAATTAAAAAATTTTTTTGGAAGAGTGCCAAAAAGAGGAGTCCTTATAAAATATTGTAGAAATCAGCACACTTCACTTAAAATAATTCATTCGGAGGGGTATCACAGAACTGACATGGTCAAGTCTACCTATACTCGTTTATTACCGACCGCATTGGTAGGTTATTTGATGGCAACGAATTTTGCGTATCGAGTTTTTGGTTGGAACGCACTTCTCCATAGTAGGGAAGTGTAAACAAACTATTTTTAGCAGCCTCTCGGTCTGTCGGTCTGTATGTGC
Source organism: Condylostylus longicornis (assembly GCF_029603195.1). Taxonomy (NCBI): domain Eukaryota; kingdom Metazoa; phylum Arthropoda; class Insecta; order Diptera; family Dolichopodidae; genus Condylostylus; species Condylostylus longicornis. The sequence goes on from NW_026577985.1 coordinate 1,185,367, forward strand.
ACGCGTGTATCTCAAGTTCGGCTGAACCGATTTTGATGAAATTTTATATGTAAGTTTATTTCCACCATGGCACGGATTGATCAACTTTTGTGATATATCAGGCCTCGGGAACTACACTTTTTAGCGGGCCTGTTTTACATTTTTGAACATTTGAAGAAAATATTCAACCGATTTACATGAAATTTTATATATAAGCTCAGCTCGACCGTCCGCGAAAATTCCTAGCTGTTGGAACAAATCAGGCATCAGCAACTGGACGTTTACTACGGGCCACATATACATTTTTGTGTATATAAAGAGAAATAATCAACCGATTTAATTGAAATTTAATATTTGAATTCCTCGTATTAAAACAATGAACATGTAAATTTTTTGGAATGATCATGCATCGGCAACTACACTTTTACTACGGGCCAAACATACACTTTTGTGTATATAAAGAGAAATAATTAATCGATTTCATTGAAATTTAATATATGAATTCCTCTTATTAAAGCAATGAACAAATAAGTTTTCTGGAAAGATCAGGGCTGGAAAACTGATCTTCGGGGCAATTTTACATTTTTCATCATATCTATGGAACGAATTGATGGAATTTTTTGAAATTTGATATTTGAGTTCCGGTTGTTACCGAAGCTAACTGGCGAGCATTTCGGGAATTCGGGTGGCACAAAGCAAAAATCTACTAAGATTTACATTTTGCTAGTTGTGTTAACCAAAAGCTTACTGACGCCCTAAAAATTAAAAAGAATTATTTAACTTGCATTTTTATAATATTCTGTAACACTTCCACTTAACTAGATAATACACATTGCGGTCAGCTATGTGCTAACCACATCAGATTTTTTTATTTCTGTTTCCCTTGTGATGCCATCTTTTGTTCTAACATTTGCCTTCTGATGCCAGTATAAATTTTGTATGCAATGCATATCTTCTCATCCATAAGCATATTAGCTTACATTCCTATGAATTTGTTGATTGACGTGGTGAAACGCCTTTTCATAATTTATATCATCGCGACAGTTCGACCAAGACTTGAATACCAAATAGTGCTTCTCGCCCTCGTGTTCCATCTTTGAATCTAAACTGGGATGTACTACAGACATATTTATATAAGACTTGACAATACACAATTTACTAATACATTCATACGGTGTATTGAAAATTGATCATCGTACTTTTTGTTGAGAAATATATTTTATGCTAGGTATTTTCGAATAAATTAGAAATGTTCATATGGTGATTTGGGATGTTTGTAAAATAAAAAACGATTAAATACAAAAAATATGCAGAAATTATGTTATTTCATTTAAATATTAACAAAATGAAATTTCTTGTTCTTACAAACTAGTTACTTATTTCAGGTAACAAATTAAATTAACATAAATTACAGGTAACAAAATATTTTTCAGTTAAAACCAAAATAATAAATACATAACAAAATATTGTTTTTGAAAAAACTGCATGGCATATTTACATAAAAAAACAAAATTTTTAATCAATATTTCTTAAAACTAGTAATATTTGATGAGAAAAAGAATTCATTTTATGATATAAATGTACCTATGTATTCAACTAAATTCACAAAATTTTTTAATTTTTTTTTATAAGAGATTAAATCACATACTTATTTAAATTTTTAAAATCTTAACATTAGTAGGTACATGATTATATTAGATTTTCCACAGGCAACAAAATAAAATTTAAAGCTTTTACAAATTAAAAACACTTCGGTGGTGTAGAACTTCTTTTTTCTAATGCTTGTATCCATTTGCCCCTGATGACTTCGTTCTTGGCCAAAATAAATGTAGGTATAGCATTTACGTTCTCCTTTTCTAGACTATTGCTCCTGCATCCTTCGACGCACCACTTTCGGGGCATTTCTATTTATATGAACGTATTCAAATACACTATTACATTTTATTTTAATATGATTACAAATAAAATTTTAAAAAGTACACCAAATCTTACTAATATATTAAGTGATTTTTCTTTTTAAATAAATTTTAGTTTAATTATTCACTAAATTTAAATTAAAATTAAATTTTAAACAGCAAATAAATTATTTTACCGCACTACGACGCAGCCTTCCTGTACGAAATTTATACATGGACTAAAGAATATCAAAGTCTCATTTTTTGTACAATTATGAATAGCCACAAATACAAAAATATTAACATGTCTTGTACATTATAGGAGTCTATGTTTGTACCCATATTTTTCTCACATTTCTTGTAGATTCGATTACACAGTATTTTCAAGAATTTTTTTTCAAGTATTTCAAAGAATACAGTAGGATCTAATGTTGAAAAATCGACAAGAAAATTACATAAAGCAAGCAACAATATAAGTATATAAATAGACAAATACATGAAAAATAAAGCTAAACAAAAGTTAAAAACTCCACAAAAAAAAACAAAAGTAAACTCCACAAAAAAAAATTTAGTAAACTCACCAAAATTGAATTTGAATAGTGTTAAAGTATCAATCCGAAACACAGCGAAATATCTAAGTACGAGTTTGGATGTCAAGCTAAGATGAAAAGAAGAAAAGAATAGAATTAGAAAACAAATATAGAAAAAAACTATTGGCTCCAATGTTATTTTCAGTTTTTAAGTAGTATCTAGTCTGAAAAAAAGTAGTACGGAGAATAAAAAATAGCGATATTTGTATATTATTATAGTACTGGTATCACATTAACATTTATTTTCTTTACAAATTTTTATGTGTCTGTCAACTTTTTATAGAAAACTCGAAACAAAAATAGGGAAAGAAAGCATAATTCTCAAAATAAAACGCGCTGCAGCCGTGCTTTTAGAAATCAGTTATATCAGTTTAAAATTGATTTCAAATCAAATTTCTTGTAATTGTTTTTGGAAGTTTTTTTAATTTTAAATAAGAACAGCAATTTTGAAACGAATTAGCAGAAGAAAAAACAGATGGAACGATGTAATTCAATTTATATACATACATTCATTATATTTTATAATTATAAATTACCAGGATTTACATATTTTTTAGTTTTGTACAGAATTTTATTTACAATTTTACGAGATTATATCCAAAACAAATTTCAATAAACTTAGAGTTTTGAATATACCCGCTTTCAAAACCTCCCGTTTATACTTCATATCAAAAAATCTGATGTGATCAGCACATAATCGACCGCAATTTGTATTGTCTAGTTAAGTGAAAGTGTTACAGAATATTATAAAAATGTCTGTAAATACTTCTTTCCAATTTTTAGGACAATAGTAAGCTTATAGTTAACATACCTAGAAAAATGTGAATTTGGCTCTTAGCAGGGTTTCGCTTTGTGCTAACCGAATTCCCTCAAATGCTCGCCGGTTAGTTTCGGAAACAACCAGAACTCAAATATGTAATTTGAAGAAATTCCATGAATTCGTTCCGTAATGAACGATATGGTAAAAAATGTAAAATCGGCCCTAAGATCAGTTTCTGAGCCTTGATTCTTCCAAAAAATTTACAGACTCATTGTTTTAACATATCGAATGCAAATTTTAAATTTCAATGAAATTGGTTGATTATTTTTCTTTATATATGCAAAAATGTATATTTGGCCCATAGTAAAAGTCCAGTTGCTGATATCTGATTTCTTCCAAAAGTTAAGAGGTTTCGCGGACGGTCGAATGAAGCTGATGAATGAAACTTCAAGTAAATCTGTTACATGTTTTAATTGTTCTTTTTATTTATGAACTTTAATAGCCAAAATGATTCTTCGTTGATTACATGCACTTATACTTATATTATGTTAGAATAGAAAAAATTATTCATGTGATGTGCATGTTTGTACTTACATGTGCAAAGCAAACAGCGTTCAATTCGTTTGCAGAATAAATAAACAAAATTTTTAATGTTCTTATAAATATTATGTAAATAAAGTAAGTAAAACAACGGGATAGATAGATATTCAGTACCGTATTACCATTCCTTTTCTCCACAAATGAACTCAACGCAAACTTTGACATGAGTAGAACAAATTTTGACTTGGGTAGAACTTCTTAAAACATACCTTTCAATGTGTGCTGTAACCATATATTAGGTAAAAATTTATTTATCTGTTACAATTACCATGTTACATTTTACTTTTTTTTCGGTATACATAATTTTTGCGATGTACGACATTATAACATGTTGATAAGATTTAAGTTGAAAACAAAGCTAGAGCGATTTTCTGAGATATAGCCAAATAAATTTTGAAGTTGTATAGCAGCTACCCGAACCAGTACCCCGATCATGTCCAATTTAAATAGGGTTCTGGCACTTACTACAATAAATCATTGTAAATTGTGAAAATTTGGTGAACTTATCTCAATTAGTTTTTGAGTTATCGCTGGGACGGACGGACGGACGGACGGACAGACAAAGCTAAATCAACTCAGAATTCGACGCTGATCAAAAACTTACACTTGAGTCTATATCTCAGAGCATTATTTATTAGCGTTACAAACGGTAAGGTAAATTTAGTATATCCTTCGAACATACGTTCGTACGGGTATAAAAAAATAGTAGCACAATTTAAGTTAGAATAGTACAGTAGCAAGCTTGGCGAAATAGTAGTACCGTATTTCTATAATAGTAAGTTCGACAGCGCTCCACACAACTGCCAAGTTTCATGAACCTAACTTTATTATTTTCCCAAATATTTAAAATTTGCTTTTAGAGTAGTATGGCAGCCTTAACCCTGTCAAGCCATTCGATCAAAACTACAGTATATATGTGACCTGAAATTGGTCAAGTCTGAATCTGACTCTATTATTTTATCGAATATTTTAAATTAGCTCTCATATTTCTATGCCAGGTGCCGCGGCGAGTAATTTCACCAAAACTTACGGAATATATCTAACATGTGACCCATAATTGTACACGCGACTGGCAAGTCTCAAGAATCGACTTTATTATTCCTCCAAATATTTAAAATTTGCTTTTGAAGTTGTATGTCAGCTCTCAATCGAAGAAGGGGTGTAAAAGAAAGCGAAAGAGACACCTCATATAGAAAGTGAGATAACAGGAAATAACTTGTTAATGTTTAGTAAATTAAATATCGCAAAAAATTTTGTAATTGATATTATGTGTGTTAAAATTTTCAAAAAAGCAACAAGATAAGTACTCGTAATATTAGAACTTTAATAAAATTTATTGATTCTATAGAAAATTGTGAAAGAAAAATAATACAAGGAATGTATCAAAACTTTCTAAGATTCAACCAATTTGTTACTTAGCTAAGTGTATAGTAGCTTAATGTAAATCCATAATATCCGTGCAACACGTTATTGTGTTCTATAGAAACTTCACGGACATGTCTGACCTATAATTTAACATCCGACTGCCAAGTTTTATGAATCTGACCTTATAATTTTTCCAAATATTTAAAATTAGCTTTTGGAGTTGTATGGTAAGTACCTGAACCTGCCCAGCAATTCCATCAAAACTTCACAAATATATCTGATCTATAATCGGACACACAACTGCCAAGTTTCATGAATCTGACTTTATTATTTTTCCAAATATTAAGAATAAGCTTTTAGACTTGTATGGGATCTACTCGAATCTGTTAAGCAATTCCACCAAAACTTCAGAATATATGTGACCTATAACTCGACATACAACTGCCAAGTTTCATGAATCTGACTTTATTATTTTTCCAAATATGTAAAATAAGCTTTTGGAGTTGTATGGCAAGTACCCGAACGTGTCAAGCAATTCCACTAAAACTTCACAAATATATCTGATCTATAATCGGACACACAACTGCCAAGTTTCATGAATCTAACTTTATTATTTTTCCAAGTATGTAAAATAAGTTTTTTTTTTTCTAATCAGAAGAAAATCAACTTTGATAAAGTGCGTATGTAGCGCACGAAATATATTAGCGAAAAATAAAAAGTATTTTATCCAGCTAAATTCAACTTTAATTCTTTTTGCAATCGCAAATCGAGTTTTTTTTATTTATTCATGTCAACGTGTGCATAATTTTTTTCTGGTTATGATTTGTGGCTATTGATGGTAACCTGCTACTTTATTCGGAATAAAAGGAAGTTTTCTTTTCACACCAATAAAAAAAAAAAAATTATATTTCGGAAAAATTATCAACCATTGAAAAAAAAAATTTTTTTGAATGTAAAATAAGCTTTTGGAGTTTTATGGCAAGTACCTGAACCTGTCAAACAATTCCATCAAAACTTCACAAATATATCTGGTCTATAATCGGACACACAACTGCCAAGTTTCATGAATCTGACTTTATTATTTTTCCAAATATTAAGAATAAGTTTTAGACTTGCATGGGAGCTACTTAAACCTGTCAAGCAATCGCACCAAAACTTTAGAAAGATGTCTGACCTATAATTGGACACACGACTGCCAAGTCTCATAAATTTGACTTTATTATTTTTCCAAATATTTAAAATAAGCTTTTAGACTTGTATGGGAGCTACTCGAACCTGTCGAGCAATTCCACCAAAACTTCAGAAATATATTTGAGCCATAATTGGACACATGACTGCCAAGTTTCATGAATCTAACTTTATCATTTTTCCAAATATTTAAAATTAGCTTCTGGAGTTGTATGGCAGGTACTCGAACCTGTCAAGTAATTCCTCCAAAACTTCAGAAATATATTTGACCTATAATTGGACACATGACTGCCAAGTTTCATGAATCTGACTTTATTATTTTGCTGAATAAAAAAAATTTGCTATTGGAGTTGTATGGCAGCCACCCGAACCGGTGCACCTATCCCATTATAATTTTTAGAGCATATGTAGAATATAATTATACAGATGTATACAAAACTTTTTATTTATAGCTTTATTAGTTTTTGAAATATTTAAAATAAACTCTTGGAGTTGTATGGCAGCTACCCGAACCCGTTGTCCGATTTAGTCCAATAACAATAGGGTTCGTCCTTGGCACAAAAGAAAAAAAATGTGAAAGTTTGGTGTCGATTGCGTTATTCGTTTTTGAGTTATCGTGCGATCGGACGGACGGACGGACGGACATGTCTAAATCGACGCAGAATTTTACGCTGAGCAAGAATATATATATATGTCCATACCGCAGATGACTCCTTCAAGTAGTTACAAACTCCATACCAAAGTTAATATACCCTTCACGAAGTGCAGGGTATAATGAAGTCATGTCACAATTAAATTTGTAAACGTGTTGAGATTTTTAAAAGAAACACTTTCTGTGTATTGACGTAAATCATTAAAATTTTAATTGAAATTTTTTACTTTTTTGATTTAATATTAGTAAACTTAAAAAAAAATTTCATTAAAAAATAATTTTTTAATACTCGTAGTATGATTGAAGCTGTATTACGGCAATTTACATTCAAGAGAACATTTATAAGAAAATTTATTACTCATCTGAATTTTTAAAGAATTTTATTTGGCTCCTTATTTTATTCCTTATTTATCACATAATCTTAAGGATTCGATTTATTGTGTAAATATTATCAATATTATAATCTTTTACATAATATATATACATAAGTATGTTCATATACGAGTATGTATATGTATGTATATTAAAATGAATCCGTAGTTCATAGAAAAAATCCCTATAAAGAAGGGTCAAAGTTATAAACTCTTATAAAATTTATTATGGAAAAGTGTTCACATATTTTCCTAGAGTTACCAGTAATATTAAGTATTTTTAATATGTAAAGCTTTTCACCCAAATATTTACAAAATTTATATTAAAATAATGAAGTAAAAAATAATTTCAAAATTTTATTAACACAGAAAGTTGCTGGAAAAATTTATGTTGTGGTTGTCATTCAAACTGAAGTTATTTGAAATAAATTACAGTAATAATAAGAGTTTGGCTTAAATATTATCGAATATTTTATTCCTTTACGACAAAAAAGTGGATAACAATTACAAATGGATAATAATTGCGACACATAAATATTTCCATTTTGGATTTATAAAAAGTTTGCCTATTATATAAGATATAAAAATTTAAATAACATCGTTTTATTAATGAACATAAAAATATATATAAAATTTTTAGAAAATTCTTCAAGTTGCGTCCTATATGCAAGATATAAAATATTCTTTAGTGATAGTACGATTACCCTGACCAAGTATGCTTCAAATAGTGAATATTATAACACTGAATTAAAAAATACTGGCAATTAAATTAAGAAAATCAAATTTTCTTTTATCACATCAACAAATAAAGTTTTCTCTCTAATTCAAATAATCAGGATTTCTTAAAAAAAAAATCGAATTCATAAAATTAGATCGGAATTAAAGGTAAATTAACAGGAAATGGCATCTCTGATCGGAACTTAATATTTGTGTGTTTCATTTTGATTTTCCAAATATTAAATAAATAAAAATTCGCCTCCCCCTTACTTCTATTCAATTCACCCACATACTAATGTGTACATGCACAAATACTTGTATATACCCCATAACTTATACTTATAATACAAAGAAAATACTCGTATAAAAAAAATTCTTATTATTCTGCTCTTCGAAGAAAAACTCAGAAAAAAAATATCTTTAGAACAAATATTTTTTTTTGTTCTCTAAAGAGAGAGAGACCTTTTTTTTGCTTTAAGATTGTATGCTTTTAAGTTTATTGGACTTTGTGTTTCTTGCTTCTACCAATTTTTTTTTATTTGTTTTTTATACAATATTTACTGGGCTTTAATAATAGATCCTAAAGGTCCTTTTTTGGATATAAGAAGGAAAAATAACAGAAAAACAACCAAAGTTATAATATTTTCTATTGAATTTTCTTTGTACAGAAAGGACAAAAAGTCCTATCTTGTAAGTAATTGTGTAAAGTAATATCACTAGATTATATATGTATGTGCATTCTTTTATTAAATTTTCCTTTCAGGATTTTAGCTATTCTCAAAAGAAACAGTACTTGGACACCTCTTAAAATTTATGAATTTTTTTCTTTTCTCCCCTTTTTCCATTCAGCCCGGTTTTATAATAAAACAAAACTTATCAAAACGAGAATATAGAAGTCAACTTTATATTACCTTAAGCCCTCAAAGTATACACATACGTGCATTGCATGTGTGAGTCCATATCTATTATAATGTAAATAAATAAAAGTAGGAAATTGAAGTCTAATTTAATATTTAGGGTCATTCATTTAAAATTGGTTGCAAAACGATGAGAAGAAAGAAAAGTAAATGAAATTCAAAAATATTATTTGGTTTTGAAATTTATTTCCGCAACATAAGAAAATTTTGTGGAAGAGTATTCTTTTCCCTCACCTTTCATTGTTGTATAGCAATTACTCGAACCTGTGAAACCATTCTATAGAAACTTCACGGTTATGTCTGACCTATAATTGGACATACGACTGCCAAACTTGATGAATCTGTCTTTGTTACTTCTCCAAATATTTACAATTAGCTTTTAGAGTTGTGCGACACGTACCCGAACCTGTCAAGCAATTCATCCAAAACTTCATATCTGACCTATTTTTGGACATACGACTATCAAGTTTCATGAATCTCATTTTATTCTTTTTCCAAATATTTAAAATAAGCTTTTGGACTTCTATGGCAGCTACCCGAGCCTGTCAAGTAATTCCACCAAAACTTCAGAAATATGTCTAACCTATAATTGGACAAATGATTGCCAAGTTTCATGAAACTGACTTTATTATTTTTCCGAATATAAAAAATTTGCTTTTGGAGTTGCAGCCATATGTAGAATGTAATTGGACACGCATATACAAAATTCCATGTTTATATTTTTGGAAGGTTTTGAAATATTTAAAATATACTCTTTGAGTTGTATTTCAGCTACCCGAATCCGTAGTCCATATTAGCTCAATTAAAATAGGGTTCATCCTTGGCACAAAAAAAAAAACTTGTGAAAGTTTTGTGTCGAATGCATTATTCGTTTTTGAGTTATTATGCGATCGAACGGACAGACGGGCGGACGGACATGCCTAAATCAAAGCAGAATTTTACGCTCAACAAGAATATATATGTCCATACCGCAGATGACTCCTTAAAGTAGTTACAAACTCCATACCCAAGTTAATATACCCTCCACGAAATGCAGGCATTCACATTCAGTTTTTAGCTGTCGAGCGTCATTATAACAAAAATTTTGAATACGACAAAAAAATTCTTTCACTTTTCGCTTTTGATTTTCTTCTGGTCAAAGAGATTTTATAGCGAATTGTTGATAAATACCATTTTATTTTCTTTCTTTAATGAAGAATGTAGGCATTTTTAGGATGGTTGCACGAAATTTGAAAAATATTCTTAATGAAAATTAATTTTAAATTTTAATTTAAATGTGTTGAAAAGAACATATACGAAACCTTTGTAAAATCTTTTTTTACATGTAACAGAAACATGGTGGCTATATCTATTTAGAAAAATTATATATCTGTAAATTGACAATTCTATAAGCGCTCGTTATATTTAATTTCATCTGAGTTTCTGAAAAAATTGAAAAAGAGGAGAGGCGATCCATTTTTAATTTTACTGTTGATATCGACCACTTTAATTTGAACTTCTGTTGGATCAGATGAAATTACAAACAATCGACTAAGCGAATATAGAACTTCCTGTAATTCTATAAGTAAATAAAATTTTTAAATCATTTAAATATGCTTTGATTTTATTTTTAAAGAGGTCAGTGCTTGAACCTTTAAGAAAACAAAATCTGTTGTATTTTATATTCGCATACTGAATTTTTTTAAAAATCGTTTTATAAAGTTTGGATTTAAATTTTAAATAAAACAAGTTTGCATTTAAATTTCAATTTCTTCTATTGAAAGTTATAGACTTGTATTTCATATACAAAACTCTGACTATATGTAAGTCAATTTGTAACGCTTGTTTTGGTAATTTTTTTATTCCATTACAAAGTGCTTTAATATTGAGCTTTGAAAAATGTTCTTGTATGGAAAAATTGTAATTTTAATAAAAAAGAAAGCTTATTTAAGAAAAATCGAATTTTTTTATAAGTAAATATTTGAAATTTTAGAAAAAAATGGTACGCTGTACTGATTACCAAATACTTAATGGGAAATAAGAAACTTTTTCCTTTAAATGAAAAAAAAAATTATAAAATCACACAAACCAGAAATTTTCAAATTAAGAATAACGTAAAAAGCACCTACTGTTACATTATTTTTAAAGAACTAAAACTTCTTTTTAGCACTTTTCCAAAAAAATTTTGAGAAAAGTGCTTATTAGTTTCACTCTGTCCGTCCGTCGGTTCGTCCGTTTGTCCGTGTGTCCGTGTATCTGTACACCTTCAAACTACTAAAAATTTTATTTTTCAACTATTTATTGTAGTAGAACCATATGCGTTTTTCATATTCTGCAAACACAGAAAGGCAGTGGCTTGCTTCTTCTTTCACGGCATACTATACTTGAACTTTAAAAAAACAAAATGGCCGTTAAAATTTATCGTTATATAAAATCCGTTTTTCCCAAATTTTTGATATCGGATTTCTCCTAAACCCCAGGTTGTAAAAATTTGAAATTTTAACAGCTTTCAGACATTAATAAATAGTTAGTAATACTAACTTCGTTAGTAGAAAATATTTTTCCATCTCCACCCTCTCTCAAGTTATCGCCTCTCGAAATTTGTAAAATTTGAATATTTGGCAGCTTATATTAACAAAACTGCAAACATTTACAAATTTCTATAACCGTAAAAAGCTAACGGTAAATTCCATGACATTAAAAGATATAATTATTTTTCTTAACTCACACAATCAAACCTTAAAATCGAGCATCATGTTAACCCTTCTTTAAATTTATTTTTGTTTTATTTCAAAGATTGCATAAATTGTTTTTCAAAGCAGTATTTTCACTTGTTGAAGGGAAAAGTGCTACAATACAAACCATTGGTTTGACCCAACTTTTTTTTGTTATAAGAAATCGGCTTTTAGCAAAATATTTTACTTAGCCCGTTTTTTTTTTTGTTTTCCCTTTTCGATTTTGTTTTTTTATTTTTTTTAATAAGTTTGAAATTGATTTCTGTCCAACTTTTTATTGTTCTATTCAATGGACGCAGTCTGAGACTATTTGAAAATTTATTTTTTTGTTAATTTTCTCTTTTTAGCTTGTAAAAACTAAATTTATTTTACTTTTAGAAATTTAATGTATATTATATTTATAAGCTTTGTGCTTTGTGCTATAGTATCCTCTCTAGGTATCTTCCTAGGGGGAACATAGGGCTAGTGCATGATATTATGCCCCAGTTTTATAACGTAATACAGTTAAACTAGGTAGGTGACTAGACTGCAGTAGTTTTATTTATATTAAAATATTTAAGTTTATTAATATTTACTGTATATTTTTCTTAGTTTTTAATATCGAATATTTTGAATATTTGAAAATTACTTGTATAATATTTATTAGTATTGTATATTAAGTTATATAATATTGAATATAATTTTTATAGTGACCTGACCCGGGTTTGAACCCGAGAAACCCTCCGGTAAAAGACTGGTTCCATTACCACTGCGCCAATGGTCAGGTGTTATAGTATAGTAATATCGTAAAAATGTTGAAAAAAATAATTTTGAGCTAATTTAAGTTGTGTTTTCTAATATGTACTTTTGAAGACAAAAGTACATATTAGAAAACACAACTAGTTCATTTTATTTAAATACCATTAAAAAAGCAAAAATTAGCTCGCCATTCATTATATTAAATCAAATAAATTAAGGGCCTACCAGACCCCAGTGTGAGTATCTCTGGTTAAGTGTGTAGATATATAAAATTGTTTTTACATATAAATATATATGTATCATTGTACGTTTATGGCCAATAATTTTTTAGAATTTTCTTCAAAGTTCTTTTAGGAGATACGGTTTTGTTTTGATGGTTCCATAAAAGGAAAACTACCATTTAAAAGAAAAATATAGGTACATATATGGTTTCAAAAGTACTATTCGGTGACAAGTATGAATGTAAAAAAAATACTATTTTTAAAATTAAATAGGGTATTTCCTCATTTGTGCTATAAAGTCATTATATGCTTCAAGAAGTTTTTGCATTAAGGATAATTATAAGTTTCTCCTTTAAAAGGAGCATATAGTTCTATGCTTTTGCTGTTGTTATGTTTCTTGTGCAGAAAAACTTGAGTTTTCTTTTAAGTTTTAAAATTTTAGTTTTTACTGCTTTTCTAAAAAACTTTTGAAAAAAAAAATGTTTAATAGTTTTACTCTGTCCGCCCGTTCGTCCGTGGGCATGCTTTCAAAACACCCCTGTAGATAGAACACTGAAATTTTATGTGTGTATAGATCTTACACATATAAAATTTATATGTAAGTTCTATGTACATATAAAACAGATATATACATAGACTGGAAACTTATTTCTGTGGAAGAAAATTTTTACCTACCTCTCCCCCGCATGCCCCAAAAAAACGTAAAAAGGCATTTTTTAACTATTTATTGCAGTGAAGCTATAAGCATTTGTCAAATGTTGCAAACGCAGAAATATAGTGACTGGCACCTTTTACGGCGACATATATTGTAATTTTGAAAAAACAAAATGGCCATTAAAATTTACCGTTATCTAAAATCAGTTTTTTGACAATTTTCAAGATTGTTTTTCTTCTAGACCGCAGGTTTAGAAATATAAGCAGTTTTTAGATATTAATAAAAAGTTAATTTCGTTAGAAGAAAATTTATTTAAATTTGAGCATTATGTTAAGGCCTCTTAACTTTTTTTTTGTTTTATTTCAAAAATTACAATATTTAATATAAATAAAACAACCTTTGAAATATATTCGTATATGAATGAAAGTAATTTTGATAATGTAGTACAAAGCGAGTTTGTTGAAGAGAAAAGTGCTATATTACAAACCATTGTCGAGCTAACTTTATTACGTTAATTTTCTATTTGTTTTTTTTATTAAATGTGTGCGTTCTACTATAAAGAATTTTATCCTTGAACTTACAAAAATTAAAAAAACAAAATAAATTATTTAATACTATTTATGTGTAAAGTTATTTTATATAGATGTAGATATGTAAATATAGAAAGAAGACTTGGTTATAGTAACATAATGAAGCAAATATGAATTATGATTTAGCCCTTATAATCAAAATTACAAATCATATTTTTTAATTTTTACAATTTTTAAAGGTTTTTTAAATAATATAAATTTGTTTTTATATTTAAAAAAAACTAAAAATTCAAGGTTTACTGAAGTGTGAAATCATTTTATTAGCGCTTAAAATGTCTGCCATTTTATGCGAATTTTCATTTAAATGACTATAAAATTTTGATACTTCACAATAAAAAAATCTGATGTGGTCAGCACATAACCGACCGTAATGTGTATTGTCTAATTAAGTGAAAATGTTACAGAATATTATAAAAATGCCTGTTAAATACTTCTTTCCATTTTTTAGGACATTAGTAAGCTTATAGTTAACATACCTAGAAAAATGTATATTCGGCTCTTAGTAGAATTTCGCTTTGTGTTACCCGAATTCCCTGTAATGCTCGCCAGTTAGTTTCGGTAACAACCAGAACTCAAATATCAAATTTCAAGAAATTCTATCAATTCGTTCCGTAGATATGGTGAAAAATGTAAAATCGGCCCGCAGATCAGTTTTCAACCCCTGATCTTTCTAAAAAATTTAAATGTTCATTGTTTTATTACGAGCAATTCGAGTATTAAATTTCAATGAAATCGGTTGATTATTTCTCTTTATATACGCAAAAATGTATATGTATTTGGCCCGTAGTAAACGTCCAGTTGCTGACACCTGATTTCTTCCAAAAGTTAGCAGGTTTCGCGGTCGGTCTACTGAAACTTATATATATAATTTCAAGTAACTTGGTTGAATATTTTCTTCAAAATGCTCAAAAATGTAAAACAGGCCCGCTGAAAAGTGCAGTTTTTTGTTGCTATAAGAAAATGAAATTACTTATAGAATTTTTATACAAATCATAAAAATGATCCATCAAAGGGTACATGACTTCGATAAATCTTTTGTGTCATCAGATGAGATATTATTATTGATGTTCATAAAACAATGATAATACAGATTTATTTCCATGATATTTAACAAGATAATGGCATTTAATATGGCTTTCGATTTTGTTAATTTTAATGTAAGAAATGCAAAAACAATATTGCATTTGTTCAACATTAAATTTGGTTGTAGGTAGCCATAAGTACAGTCTTATAGTAGATATTTATCTCCCTATGACATAACACTTGATTTAAAAAAAAATAACGCACTAGTAAACTAGATTGTGCCAATAATATTTTTATAGTAGAAAAGAGTTTCATTTCAATTGTTTTATATTTTGTAAGACGAAATAGCGCAAAAATAATAAAACTAAGGTGAGAAATAGTAAGAGCCAAAATTTTCAATTTATATAATTAATTTTACCACGACAGGTCATTTAAAAAATAAATTCCTTAAACTCAAAGCATTTGTATGGTTTTTGCTCCTAATATGCAACATATTTCGAACCATTTGTTCATTAACTTTTTTAAGTTTTCTAAATATACAGAGTTATTCAGTAATCAATGACGTAAGGTATACCATCATTTAGGGCATCAAAAATGAGAAAAATTTTTGTTTAGAACTAGGTGTCAAATCTCAACTGTTTCCAAGTGACAGTGATTTTAAAGAATTTTCACAAAATTTCTACTTGCCCAAGCTTTTCTGCTTATAACTTCGTTTCTAAAAAAGATAGAAGCTTCAAATAAACAGTTTTTGAAAGTGCTAGTACAGGGTTGCTGCTATTTTTAAATTTGGTTATAATTGCATAAATTCCCATAACACTGTAGAATTTGAAAAGTTAACAAACTATCTTTCGAAAAGCACATTTGGTAACTAAGCGACTATTTAAACAAAATTTTGTTGGTATTTATCAGAGTTATCAAGAAATTTTAAAAATTTTGAAGAACAAATTTAGTAAAGAGCTAACCTTTAACTAAAATATTAACAGAACTGTGTGAGAGTTCTTTTCAGAAACCATTTAAAAATTATTCGTACGAGTATCACATTGTTGTTACAGTCAACTCCATTTCTGATTTTATTAATAACTTTGTGATGAACTTCTTTTGTTGCCCAAAATTTTATTGTTTCTAAAATAATTTCGCTCAGAAAAAACTTGAATCATCTTACAAACCATAACTTTTTTGTATTTTTTCTTTTTTTTACTGCGGATTTCATAACAATTTTATTTCTTGCAACTTGTTAAATATGAAAACAACATTATACGAATTTGAAATCCTTTTAAATTGAATCTAAGGTACAACTTTGTACTTATGTAATGTCAAAATTAAATGTTAAGCTTATTTTAGGTGCAACAGAAAATAAAATAACGTACATTTTTAAAGCGCCATATTTGTTTAAACAGCAGACCTATATTTCTTTTAATACCAATTTATATAAGAGCTTACCATTATTTAGCTCCCAATTCCAATTAAGAGTTTTAAATTTTTTAATTTTAAATTAATATTATTTTAGTTAAGAGATAGGGGTGGCAACGAGTAAAATTTAACCTATTAAGAGTTATGTAAGCAAGAACCGTCATGCTATAAAATATTTTTGTTTTTTTTAGTTGTGTTTATTAAACGCATTTCAATCGGTGTCGGGGGATTTTAAACAGACATCATAAGTGCCTCGCAGTAGATATATTACGCAGCAACAACTAACAAAATTTTCTGCAAGCAAAAAAAAACTAGGCCGTAATTTTAAATTGAGAATAATAAAACCTTGTACACAAAAATTAACAAATACTTCAATATCGTTGAACTTATAAATCAGCAGCTTAATTGCATACACCACCAAAATTGCTTACTCAAGAAAACTATAAACGATGTCATAATTCTTATATAAATTGGCCTTACGAACTAATACATAAAATGTTAGCTCAGTCATATTTGAATAGATATTGTACCATTTTTTAAAAACAATGGCAGATTTAAATTTAATTACATGCTCATTAATTGTAAACATCACTACTAAAAAAAAAATTAAGACAGCAATTAATTAATCATTAATTTATAAGATGGTCGCAAATTAAATGTATTCAATGAATTACAGAAGAACTAAGCTTACTTTAGCGTCAAATTCAAAACTTTTAAGATGAAATATAAAACGTGTTTAATATGCTCTTTCAAGCTAAAAATTAAAAAAAAAGGATTTATAATTTTCTAAAAAAATCTTTCACTTTAATATTTTATTTCTATGTAAAGCCTTTCTAAAATTACAAAATTTCATTCAACTTCATTTTACTTCACTAATTTTTTATACGTCATTTTCGTTTTTGATAGAAAGCATTTCCATTTTTTTCTTTTATTTTTATTTTTTTTATATAAATATTTTGTAATATTCCTTTTACCTAAAACCACTTTCTTTTAACCTAAAAATTAATTCAATGGTTTTTTTCCTCTCTGAAAATAAACTCATATAATAGGCACTCATTAAGTCTAAATAAATTTGAATTTTATTACGCAACCACCACAAAATACCCAAACGGATTTTTTTTATTTTATTTCATTTTATTTTATCAAGGATGCTTAACTAAAATAATATTAAACTATATATATATATATATATATATATATATATATATATATCGCTCGAGTTCCTCAATAAACCCCCAAAGTATACAAAAAGCAACATGAAAATGTAGGTACTATCGAAACATAAAAATAGAAAATTTAGCGTGTACCCTAATTAACCTCTCAAAGTTAATTTTTTATTTACGAAAAATGGTAAAAAATCATTTTTTTTACTTATTTTTTTTGTTTTTGTGTAAAAAAAAATGACCTTCACTTACCGACATCAAAGAAAATATTCTAAAATATAGGAAATAACGGCAAATAATAATGTTATTTTCAAGCAAGCACAAAATTTGAAATATAAAAAAAGAAGCACAAGAATTGTTTTTAAAAGATACATAGATAATTTTAATGGTAATCAATTGCGTGTGTTTGACGAAAATTCAAGGAAATTGGATTTATTGAACAAAAGTAAGTATTCTTTGAAGAACGGGATGATTTTGTGAGACCTTTAAAAATAAAATCAAAGAATTTTGACTCAAAAGTGTTAATAATTTCCATTTAGAGGAGTGTGCAGATTACGAATAATTCCCATTACGAATAATTTTTTTTCGAGTAACGTCAGATTCATTTCTTGGTATTCCACCTAGCTTGTCACAATAATGCTTTCATTGTTATTATTTATCAATAATTTCTTGAAATTCTGGATGTGACTGTTTTAAACAGCAAAAATAAAAGATTTAAAAATAGCCTAATAATCCAATCAGTTGAAAGATATATTTAACACAAAATATTAAAATGGAAATCATGCTAAAAAACCGTTGTCAAGACCCAAAGTATGGAGCTTTCGAATTTTATATAATTTCGGCTTATATGCTTAATAAAGACTTGTATCAGTACATACATATATGCCTAAAAATAATTTTCTTGTAGAACTATAATTTTTATACCCTGCACTTCGTGAAGGGTATATTAACTTTGGTATGGAGTTTGTAACTACTTGAAGGAGTCATCTGCGGTATGGACATATATATATATTCTTACTCAGCGTAAAATTCTGCTTTGATTTAGACATATTCGTCCGTCCGTCCGTCCGATCGCACGATAACTCAAAAACGAATAATGCAATCGACACCAAGAGTTCTGGTTGTTACCGAAACTAACTGGCGAGCATTTCAGGGAATTCGAGTACCACAAAGCGAAACTCTATTAAGAGCCAAATTTACATTTTTCTAGGTATGTTAACTGTAAGCTTACTAATGTCCTAAAAATTGGAAAGAAGTATTTAACAGACATTTTTATAATATTCTGTAACACTTTCATTTAACTAGACAATACACAATGCGGTCGGTTATGTGCTGACCACATCAGATTTTTTTTTTATTTGCTTATAGCTGAGAACTCTATGGTATAAATTTCAATCAATAATGAAAGAAAAAATTGTAGCGTGATGTTTTTGCAATCGAAAACAAATTTTATAAATTACTTGTGCCAAAACTTCAAAAATAAAATGGTCTGCAATAAAAAAATCTCAAATTTTTCTATTTATTTTTTACTCGTTATTTGTTATTTGTGGATCCAACACGTCAGTCTTTTTTAGCATTTACAAAAAAATAAAAAAAAAATAGAAGGTTGCAGAAAACTAAAAGTACTTTAATTGATCTTTATTAAAAAAAAATAAAACATAAGAGAAAAGTGAAAAAAACATAGAGAAACTGTCATTACCTGTAACGTTTTAAAAGAGAAAGACGAAAGATTCTTCATATCAAACAATTCTTTTTACCGACCGTATTGTGTATACAATAGGTAGGATATGTGATGGCAACAAATTTTGCATATCGAGTTTTCGGTGGGAACGTACTTCTCCATAGTAGGGAAGTGTAAATAAACTATTTGTAGCAACCTGTCGGTCTGTCGGTCTGTGTGTGCACGCGTGTATCTCAAGTTCTGCTGAACCGATTTTGATGAAATTTTATATGTAAGTTTATTTCCACCATGGCACAGATTAATCAACTTTTGGGATATATCAGGCCTCGGGAACTGCACTTTTTAGCGGGCCTGTTTTACATTTTTGAACATTTTGAAGAAAATATTCAACCGATTTACTTGAAATTTTATATATAAGCTCAGCTCAACCGTCCGCGAAAATTCCTATGTTTTTTAAGAAATCGGGCATCGGCAACTAGACGTTTACTACGGGCCAAATATACATTTTTGTGTATATAAAGAGAAATAATCAACCGATTTCATTGAAATTTAATATATGAATTCCTCGTATTAAAACAATGAACATATAAATTTTTTGGAAAGATCAGGGCCCGAAAACTGATTTGCTGGCCGATTTTACATTTTTCACCATTTTTAGACGTTTACTACGGGCCAAACATACACTTTTGTGTATATAAAGAGAAATAATCAACCGATTTCATTGAAATTTAATATTTGAATTCCTCGTATTAAAACAATGAACATGTAAATTTTTTGGAAAGATCAGGGCTCGAAAACTGATCTGCGGGCTAATTTTACATTTTTCACCATATCTACCGAACGAATTGATGGAATTTCTTGAAATTTGCTATTTGAGTTCTGGTTGTTACCAAAACTAACTGGCGGACATTTCAGGGAATTGGGGGTAACACAAAGCGAAACTCTACTAAGAGCCAAATTTACATTTTTCTAGGTATGTTAACTATAAGCTTACTAATGTCCTAAAGATTGGAAAGAAGTATTTAACATTTTTATAATATTCTGTAACACTTTCATTTAACTAAACAATACACAATGCGGTCGGTTATGTGCTGACCACATCAGATTTTTTTATTTTATTTTCTGTTTTTTCTTCTGTGTTAGACAAACATAACCATGAACATGCTCAAAACATAAATTGATGTTATATAGTCATTACTACATTTTATACTTCCAAATTGACATAAATAGCTAAACTCAACTATTATTTTCTTTATACGATGTTTCTACCATGCTGTGAAGCAAAGGGAAAATATACTTACGAAAGTGGGACAAAACTAACACAATGACAAAAACTTGAACAAAAAGTGAAAAAGATAAAGAGTCTTGCCAGATAAATAATAAATGAGAACATCTTAACCGCAAATTACATGGTCCTTTAATGGTAAATATTTATAGTTCTTTATGTTATTACCACCATCATACTACACTAAGAAGCATTACATTTCTTGATATTCTCTTTAGCTTATTAAAGATATGTTACAAAAGTTGCGTTTATACATATGCATGTTTAAATGTGTATGTAGTTTTATTTATATAATAGACGAGATTTTGGAAACCGAAAATGAAGGCAAAAGAAACAGAAATATTTTTGTTTTGTGGTTTTTCATACATTTTTTATTCTTTTTTGTTTTTGTTAATTCTTTTATGCCTACAGTTAGCTATATTCTATATTATTTGAATTTACATGGCATTTTCAGAATTATGTTTTGTTTTCTTACATTTTTCTTTTGGGGAGATCAAGGTCGAAAGTGAATACACATGGGAAACATCTACATATATTTTCATATTAGTATGAAAATAGAAAACAAAAACAAAGAAGTTTTGAATTTTCTTTTTGCTTACAAATGGTGCTGCGAGACTTAAATATTTCAAAAGGGCTTAGGAGAGAAGAAATCTTAAAATACCTGAGTTATTATTCTTAAAATGTGTGATTTTCGCAAATCGTTACAAATCGTTTAACATTAGCTAAGGTTGATTTTTTTTTCTGTATTTTGATTATTTTATAGGATTTTCCAAGAAAAATAAACAATAATAAATTTTTTTTCGTATATAGATTTGATAAAAAGTTATAAGAAAAACGTTTTATTTCCACCTTTCTTAAATATTCTTAAATTCTTTAATCTTTTTTAGAAAAATAATAGATTTAAAATAATAGACGAAATAACTTCGATTTCTGGAAACAAAGTGTAGTAGAAACATGACTTTTAATTAATTAATATTGTAAGTGAAATATAAAATGTTTTTTTTTTGGCGAAGATCTTGTGACGCCGTTTAAGATAAAGGCAAATAAATTTTGGAGTTGTATGACAGCTATCACAAGTACTCTTGAAATCTCAACAACTTTTAATGAATATAGTTACTATTTTGCCGTATTATATTTTTCACACTTCCAGTAGTGTAGGTTGAACAGTTATTAAGATGTAACCAAAAAAATGTTCAAGTTATTGGTCAACTACCAGTAGGAGCCAAGCAATTTCTACGATTTTTATCAAACATATTGACCCTACCAACATATTTTCCTATTACTAACATAAATATGTTAGTAGTTCTATAAATATAGAAACGTTTTTATAGTTTCTGAGATATAGCCAAATAAATTTCGAAGTTATATGCCAGGTACCAAAACCAGTACCTTGATCAAAAACAATATAAATAGGGCTCTGGTATTTACTATAATAAATTATTTGCGAAAATTTGGTAAACTTAGCTTGATTAGTTTTTGAGTTATCATTGGGACGAACGGACGTACAGATGGACAAAACAAAGTTGAATAGACTCAGAATCCGACACTCATTAAAAACTAATACTTGAATAATTTGGTATGAACATACGTTCGTACATAATAATTTCGAGTGCATTTTCTAATTATGCTATATGATAAAAAGTAATCAAATCATACATAAGTACTTTAAACGTCAAAATTATTTGTAGTTGGTGTGTTAAATTTCTAAATGTGAGCAAATTTTTAAGGAAATGTGTAGTTTGAGCAGCTGCTTGAGTATTCATAATTGGAATATGAAGATAATTCTGGAATAAAGTTTATAGAATAAAGGCTATTGCACTGAGAAATAACGAAGGGAATAATTATCTAACATAATATTATTTTTCCACTTTCACATGCTGGTAACAAATTCTAATTATACTTCCATCGAATTCAAATCACTTCCTTCCTTTAAGAATATTTTTATTTAGAATCTATAATATTTACGGACTAATATATAATATCACATGGAATAAAATTCTAACGAAAATTCAACTTTCGTATCAATTAAATTTTATACTAAAACATTTTGAGTTATAAATTCGAAATATTTGCATGTTGCTTAATATTTCGGCAACTTAAATTAACGAATCTTTGCTAACGAAACTTAAAGAATCTTTTGATTCATCTTCGTCCTTTTAGTTGTTATTTTAAAGTTTGTTATTAGATGTAAAAACAGTCATATCAAAGATTCTGGCCGTTAAAGAGGAATTGAAACGAAACACCAAAACTTGTCAGATTCAGTTTTTTTTTAAATTTTCTGGTATGAATATCGTGCTGTATCTTCTGAAATTTAGATTACTTACAAATGAAAAAAAAAGTAAAAACGTTTTAGTCGATTTCAGTCGTTTCAGTCGGTACCGATTGTATTATACCCTCCCTTTTCATTGTTGTACAGCAGTTACTCGAAAACGAGAAATCCTTATAAAATTTGATATTAGTATGTCTATTAGTTTTTAAAATATTTCAATTAACCTCTTTGAGTTGTATGGCAGCTACCAAACCCCGTTGTCCGAATTACAATAGCAACCGTTCTCGGCAGAAAAGAAAAAACTTGTGAAAGTTTGGTGCCGATTACATTATTCGTTTTTGAATTATCTTTCGATCGGATGGCCGGTCGGACGGACGGAGAAACGGACATGGCTAAATCTACATGGAATTTTGTGCTGAGCAAGAATATATGTACATGTCCAGACGGCTCCTTCAAGTGGTTACAAACTCCATACCAAAGTAATTTTCTTTAACAGACGTGTGATTAGAAGAAAACCATTTTTATAAAAAAATTCTATGAAATTCTCGGCCCGCTGAACAGTTTTCGAGTTTTAGGAAACATTTTATATATTGCGAATGTAGTACGATATTCTCTTTCATCTAATTTTAATATACAGGCAACGCAACAAATCTGAAGAAAAAATCAAACAAGAACAGGGAACGATTCTTACCTTGAGCTTTTGTTGTTATAAGTCTGTTTTCCCTATTCGCTTAAATGCCAGATTTATTTTTGTAAGAAAACTGCGTCTTATAGATCAATGTTAAACCGCAGTTCTAGATTTGATGGATTCTCGCTTTTTTTTAAAGCTCTTTATAAAATATAAACTGAAAATAGAAACCTTAAAGAAATGTTGAAGGTAGATCGTTGACGGAAAAAGCACTTGTGCAAACATGCATTTAAACTCTTTTCTCATTTTGTGGTGCTCTTTTATTTTTAAGGAAAACACGATAAAAGCATAGAACATACATCAAATCCCTTTCGTATAAAATTTATTTTTATTTTTTTACTTTTACTGCTTGTTTTTATTCTTATGTTTTTGTTCATATTTTTGTTTCTGTTTGTCGTACGTAAGCGTATAAAATCATTGTAGAACATGTAAGTAAATATCTCAAAAGAAAACCCATATGCTACATTAATTTTGTATATTTTAACTTAAAACCAGTGAGCTTCCATCTCACTTTAAAGGGAGAACTTCAAAAAATTTCATGTGAAACGCCCAAATTCATTGAGAAGCACCTTCAAAAAAAATTTTAAAAAGAATCTGTAAAGGATACAAAGTTTATTTTCCCCATATGTCTTTTCCAGATTGTAAATTTTAAAAACGACAATTAAATAATACATATGTCGCATTATGTTAAAAGCTATGTATGAGTCTCCTGCTACTGCTTCTATATCTCAGTTTTAATTCTAAAGTAATTTGAAATTTGTTTCCTCATTGTTATTCAGCTAGTTAAACTGAAACAGTTTTAGCTTCTAATTCTGTAAGTAATTTAAACCAAAGAAACTGTAACAAATAAATTTCGTTGCGAGATATAAGCACGGATCTATATTAAAGGTGGATGCACTATAAATGAGACGGCGTAAAACACTTGACTACATTTTCTTTTGTAGACCCTATACAAATTTTTTTATAATCCAACATGATTTAAGATTTGATTAATATTTTTTGCTTTGCAAATTTTTTAAAACTTATTGAACTGGGTCAGTTTGAGGACGATTTACTTCTATTTTATGCTAAGAAACAATGAAATTGAAAAAAACTTGTAAAATGTTTTTAAATGTTGAATTCTATTTTTGACTTTCGATTTAGAGTAAATAATTTTCCATTATTTAAATGTAAAGCACTAAGCTATATATAAATATTTATTTGGACTTGTTACACTGTCTTAAAAATATTGTTGAAATATATATATTTTTATACTTACGAAAACTATTCAGGATACCGTTGTACTCATTAAGAATATAATATGAATGCATATTCAGAAATGTTAAATTGCGTTTACTTGTATCTGCAATTATTGCTTAAATTAATAGCTTCTTCAGTTAAATTCGACAACTGTACTGGGAAAAGCCATTTTTGTTGATAAAAAATGTTATAGAAAGAATGTTATCCACATTTTTATTTCGTTTAAAAAAACAATGAAAAAAATAAAAAAAAAAAAAAATCCAACGAGAAAAAATAGAAAAATAAAAAAAATTTCGTTTTATCCACTACGATGTATAAAATACCTTCATCTATTAAAAGTTCAAATGTATCAAATAGAATAAAACAAGGTATTGAATGTTAAAGTTGTATAAAGTTGAAAGGAAACATTTATAAAATTACCTAAAATTTATTTTAAGAAATTTTTCTTCATCCAGTTCAATCTCATCATATGAAAAAGGTAAGAATTTTAAGAGTTAATAAAAATAAAAATCATAGAACGGGTTATTATGAAGAATATATAAAATTCGTACTGAGTACGGAGAAGTTGAATTTCTGAAATTGAAAAAGCAAAAAATATCCTTTTAAATAGGAATACAAACACATATACATAAACACCAGCTGTATGTGAAAGTTATTTTTGTTTTTGTTGAAAGGATTTATTTCTATGGAAAAGCTTATATCCCGTGACAATTACCTGCATAAAAGCCAAGATATATTCTTATATATATTTTTTCTTTTTTCTCATTTAAAACAGAGAATTTAAGATGGCAGACATTTATTTTTATCTCTTTCCAAATGGTTTTAAGAAATAAATTGGTTTCAATAAATATTATTAAGTTTTTGTACTGAAATAAATGTGGCAATAGTTTTTACTGACCTTGGTCTGGTTGAAATGGGTATAATGTGTGTATCTACTCTCAAAAAAAATATTTGTATACTAAAACCTGTAAGAAAATAAAAGCCAAAAACAAAGAAATTTAGCTAAAAGTTTTTCTTTTAAAATAATAATTTTTTTTTCTAATCGGCTTCGGTTTTAACAAACTTTATTTTTGGTTATTACAAGCTTTTATCATAAGGGAGTGTTCAAAATTTTGAGTGGAATTGTATTTGAAGAGTTGAATGAACCAGAAAATGTTGAAGACAATATGTATCATAACACCATATTTACAGACTAAATTAATAAACTATATTTTTTTAAGTAAGTGAGGAGTGTTTTTCGTTCGACTTAAAAGTTTTCCGTCTCCATTTTTTTTATATTTTAAAAATATTTGTATTTCCCATTATTGCCTTATAGATCTAGATATCTCTATGCCATTCAAAAGTATACGCAATATTTTTGATAAAGTTTTTAACATGGTAAGCAAAAATACTTTCTATTTACGACGGTTCAATTACTATATGAATCTATGTTTAAGTGATATCAGTTATGTTAGGAATATTTGCAAACTTTTTAGTTTCAGTAATGTTTTTAAGTTTAAAAGTTATATTGAAAAACTTTTTCTTCATTTTTTTGTTCGAAATAATTAAGTTCCAATATTGTGTTGTGACGTTGAAGTATTAAATCAAACATAAAAATATTAATTATTACAAAAAAGTTTTGAAAGAATTGTGAAAAATATGTGATTATATATTTATGTAAGCACCTCTATTAAGTAAGCATATTGTAAATACATAATTTTTAGCACTTTTCCAAAAATTTTTTGAAAAAAAGTGCTTATTAGTTTCACTCTTTCCGTCCGTCCGTCCGTCCCTCCACCGTCCGTCCGTCCCTTTGCCCGTCAGTCCGTCCTTCCATCCGTCCTTCCGTCCGTCCATCCGTCCGTCTGTCCGTGTGTCTGTTAACAAAACTTCTATATCCTTGCAGATAGAAACCTGAAATTTTATATGTAAATTTTTATATGTACATCTTTACTAGAAACTAATTTTCGTAGAACATATTTTTTACCTATATCCCCTAATTACCTAATTTTTACCCTCTAAAAGTTATACCCCCCCAAAACCCTAAAAATTCTATTTTTCAACTATTTTTTGCGGTAGAACCATATGCATTTTTCAAATTTTGCAAACGCAGAAGGCAGGGGCTTGCTTCTTCTTTCATGGCAAACTATACTTGAACTGTAAAAAAACAAAATGGCTTCTAAAATTTACCGTTATATAAAATCCGTTTTTTCCAAATTTTTGATGTCGGTTTTCTCCTAAATCCCAAGCTGTAAAAGTCTGAAATTTTAACAGCTTTCAGACATCAATAAATAGCTCATTCCGTTAGAAGAAAATATTTTCCATCAACACCATCCCCTCCCCCCCCCAATTTATCATCTCACGAAATTTGCAAAATTTGAATATTTAGCAACTTTACAAAACCGCAAACTTTTTCAAATTTCTATAAACGCAAAAAGCTAACGGTAAATTCCATGACTTTAAAAAACATAATTATTTTTCTTAACTCACACAATTAACCCTTAAAATCGAGAATTATACTAACTCCTCTTAAAATTATTTATTTTTGCTTTATTTCAAAGACTGCATAAATCGGTCATCCTAAATATATTAGCAATCCTAGAAATAATTTCGTATATGAATGAAAATAATTTTAATTAGACGTACATACTGAATCTCGACAGGGTGTTAAGTATGTCTGAGATTGATGCTGTCTAAGTATAGTTGAAACTTTGATTTCCTCTTTTTGCCGACCGCATTGTATGCAATGAAGTAGGTTAAGAGTTTTTGGTGGGAACGCACTTCTCCATAGTAAGTAATCACTCGGTCTGTCGTTTTGTATATGTTGTTATGAATCTCAAGTTCAGCTAACCCGATTAAGATGAAATTTTATATGTGAGTTTATTTTGGCTATGGCACGGATTGATCAACTTTTGGGATATATTATATATATTATATATTATAATATATTATACGTATATTTATATTATAAATTACATATTATATATTATATATTATATATTATATATTATATATTATATATTATATATTATATATTATTTATTATATATTATTATATATTATATATTATATATTATATATTATATTATATTATATATTATATATTATATATTATATATTATATATTATATATTATATATTATATATTATATATTATATATTATATATTATATATTATATATTATATATTATATATTATATATTATATATTATATATTATATATTATATATTATATATTATATATTATATATTATATATTATATATTATATATTATATATTATATATTATGTATTATATATTATATATTATATCTTACTTTATCAATTTTTTGGATATACATATATACGTGCAGTTTCCCTCGGAATTTTACATATTTGCGTATGTAATGAGAAATAATCAACCAATTTCTTTGAAATTTAATATTCAAATTTAGGGTTTTAAAATAATGAATCTATAAATCTTTTGGAAAGGTGAGGGCTTGGAAACCAAATTTGGGGTCGCTTTAACATTTTTTATCATATTTATGGAGTGCATGGATGTAATTCCTTAAAATTTGATATTTGAGCTCTGGTTTTTACCGAAATTAACCAGTGAACTTTTCAGGAAATTCTGGTGGAAGCGAAATTCTATTAAGAGCCAAATTTGTACTTTTCTGGGTATGTTAACTAACAGCTAACTAGTGTCCTTAAAATTGTAAAGAAGCGTTTAAAACGAGTTTTCATAACCTTCTGTAACACTTTCACTAAACTAGGATTTACATATTGCGGTCTGTTATGCGTTGATCACATCAGATTTTTATGCCCGTACGAACGTATTTTCCAACGGTAACTCAAAAACTAATTGAGTTAAGTTTACCAAATTTTCACAAATGATTTAATATAGTAAATGCCAATTAACCTTATTTAAATGGGTTATGATCGAGATACTGGTTCGGGTAGCTGATATTATAACTTCTAAATTTATTTAGAAGTTTAAAAGGGCATTAGTGTGATAAAGGTTTGTTGAAGCCTGTAATCACAACACAAATAGCACAAGCTTCCTTTATTCCATTTATACTTGAGATTTTAATTCCTACGTGGGTTCAAACTTATTAAATTTTTTCAACATAGTGAAAGTGAAAAAAAAATTATGACTTTTTAGTTATAAATTTTTCTTGAATTTCAGTGTTTTACAGTTTAACACAAATAAATAAATACCTTAATTAGTAATAATAATAAAATAAATTGATTTTAAAAAAAAAATAAATTGTTAATTGAATTGCTTTACAAATTACAGGACCAAAATAAATAAATAAATTAATTAAATTACTTCACAATCTACATCAGAAAAAATTTAATTTATTTGAATTATAAATTTTATTAAAATTTTTGTATATTGAAATTACAAACTAAATTACGAATATAAGTAAAAATGGGTCTTAAATGAGTTGAAAAATATCTTAAGTAGTTTAAAATACAGTTTATGTTTATTGATTTTTTTATTTTCGCGTATAGTTAAAAAAGTATAGTCACAATACTAAAAATATTTAAATTTTCATTGTTAATTATTGATTTAGTACTATTTCATTATAGCCGTACGAACGTTTATTCAAGGAAATACAAAATTTGCCTTAACATTTGTAACGGTGTTATGACCTGTTTTTGATCAACATCAAATTTTGGGTCGATTTAAACATGTTTGTCCGTCTATTCGTCCGTTCTAATGATAACTCAAAAACTAAGTTCAGTATTGGTTCAGATAGCTGCCATACAAATTCAAAATTTACTTGACTATAACTTAAAAATTACACAAGCCATGGCTTTGAATTTTCTCACAAGCGAAGATATTACTAGTGCTGTTATGCAGCTATTTTCGTTAAAAGTTGTTAAGATCTCATGAGCGCTTGGGGTAGCTGTCATACAATTCCAAAATTTATTTTACAATATCTCAGAAATTATTCAATGCATAGTACTGAAAATTTGCACAAACAAATATATTGTTAGGGCTGTTATGTTTGATAAAAGCCCTTGAAATGTCTCGACTGCTTATGGTAGTTGCCATACAACTTCATAAACTGATTGTCCATAGCTCAGAAACTAATGAGGCTATATAACTCTGAAATTTTGAACAAACGATAATTTGATGATGTAGCCATTTTTTTCCAGTTAAACTCTTTTAAATCGATTGTATGGATTTCTATGACTATCATATATGTATAAAATAGCACAAGACATTTTAAGCACAAGAGATTTTAAAAAACTGCATGTCACTTATCTCCGACATTTAATATTATATGTTCGTACGGGTATCGCAGAGTTGACACTGTCAACTATATCCAATCTCTTTTCTAATTACAATTAAATACTTCTTTAACTATATACCGCTACCAATCAGGGAAATACAATCCCATTCTTATGATGAGCTCCAAGATTATTTCAGCTATTAATTATTGTTCATATATATAATGCACGAACATATGTAATCTTTGTAGAATATACAACACATAATTAAATATGTAAAGGATATTCCCCATTTGATTCTCCCTCCGAAATTGACGTGATAATTTAGAAATAATGACAAGAAAAGGAAACGAATTATCGGCGATAAGGTATAATTTCTTTGTTTTAAATTGTTCTGTTTCAGCTTTTATTTTCAATGAAACTAAAAATAATAAGGAAAAAATATAAAATTTAATGTTGAATATAAAAGGCATTTTTCTGCGAACAAAACAAGAGTAAGACATACATACGAGTACTTAATTTTTACGACGAATTGCTAATCATATAAAAAACTAAATTTTTTGTACAATTTATATAAGCTACTTTCTATTATCAATAATTGTGTCTAAAACTCATAGTGACCTAAAAATTTGTGAGTTTGGAAGAAAAAAAACATTTAAAAATACATTTTTATACCCTGCACTTCGTGAAGGGTATATTAACTTTGGTATGTAGTTTGTAACTACTTGAAGGAGACATCTGCGATATGGACATATATATATATTCTTGCTCAGTGTAAAATTCTGCGTCGATTTCGACATGTCCGTCCGTCCGCCCAATTGCATGATAACTCAAAAACGAATAATGCAATCGACACCAAACTTTCACAAGTTTTTTCTTTTGTGTCAAGGAGGAACCCTATTGTTATTAGACTAATTCGGACAACGAGTTCGGGTAGCTGCCACACAACTCAAAGAGTTTATTTTAAATATTTCAAAAACTAATAAAGCTATAAATATAAAATTTTGTATACATGTGTCCAATTATATTCTACACATGGTCTAAAAATTTTAATGGGATAGCTGCACCGGTTCGGGTGGCTGCCATACAACTCCAACAGCAAATTTTTTATATTCGGCAAAATAATAAAGTCAGATTCATGAAACTTGGCAGTCATATGTCCAATTATAGGTCAAATATATTTCTGAAGTTTTAGAGGAATTGCTTTACAGGTTCGGGTATCTGCCATACAACTCCAGAAGCTAATTTGAAATATTTGGAAAAATAATAAAGTCAGATTCATGAGACTTGGCAGTCGTGGGTCCAATTATAGGTCAGACATATTTCTAAAGTTTTAATGGGACTGCTTGACAGGTTCGAGTAGCTCCCATACAAGTCTTAAAGCTTATTCTTAATATTTGGAAAAATAATAAAGTCAGATCCATGAAACTTGGCAGTTGTGTGTCCGATTATAGATCAGATATATTTGTGAAGTTTTAGTGGAATTGCTTGACAGCTTCGAGGACTTGCCAAACAACTCCAAAAGCTTATTTTAAATAATTGGAAAAATAATAAAGTCAGATTCATGAAACTTGGCAGTTGTTTGTCAAGTTATAAGTCAGATATATTTCTGAAGTTTTGGTGGAATTGCTAGACAGGTTCGAGTAGATCCCATACAAGTGTAAAAGCTTATTCTTAATATTTGGAAAAATAATAAAGTCTGATTCATGAAACTTGGTAGTTGTGTGTCCGATTATAGATCAGATATATTTGTGAAGTTTTGATGGAGTTGCTTGACAGGTTCAGGTACTTACCATACAACTCCAAAAGCTAATTTTAAATATTTGGAAAAATTATAAAGTCAGATTCATGAAACTTGGCAGTCGTGTGTCCAATTATAGGTCAGACATGTCCGTGAAGTTTCTATAGAATGATTTCACAGGTTTGAGTAATTGCTATACAACAATAAAAGGTGCAGGGTATAATTCAATCGGTTTATACCGACTGAAACGTTTTTACTTGTTAAATTTTCGTAATGCACAAAGCATAAGTTATTGAAAACAAAGTTTTAGTTACCGGTAGAGAAACAAATTTTTAGAAAAATTCAAAAAATTTAGTGTGTATGTTAATGAATAATGGCGTTAATTAGTTATAAATGTTGAAAGTTTTGCTATGCGATTCCTTTGATCAAATTTCAATTTATAAAAACGTAAGACAATTAAACCCATCCAAAACTTTCATCCTTCTATTAAATAAATACAAAAATTACCTAAACTTCAAAAGTAAAAATCACACACGTAAATATGAGGCGAATGTTTTAATCATTAATATGGCACTAGAAATAAAACAAGAAAAAAATAAACTCGACTGACTAATGGTTACAAAAGTTGACAAAAACAAACATATAGTATTCATACGAAAACATATAAACATATAGTACTTCATACGAAAAATTTTAGGACAAAAAAAGAAATTACCTATTCGCTTTTGAATTCGATTTAAGCAAACATCAAAAAATTGGTTCGTTGTATGAAGGAATAATTTTCAATTTCATTAATGTAATACTTGCTTAATTTAAACAAAATCGTAAAATTCATTAATTTTTTTAATATATTAATATTTTCGTCTTAATAGTGGTTTCATCATGTTGATGGTGACAATTCTAATTTATACGCAATGATTCCGTGCTGCCAAAATTAAAAAAGAATCTAATGTGGTTAGCACATAACCGACCGCAATGTGCATTGCCTAGTTAAGTGAAAGTGTTACGGAATATTATAAAAATGACTGTTAAATATTTCTTTCCTATTTTTAGGGAATTAGTAAGCCTATAGTTAACATACCTAGAAAAATGTAAATTTGGTTTTGGTAGAGTTTCGCCTTTTGCTACCCGAATTTCCTGAAATGCTCGCCAGTTAGTTTCTGTAACAACCAGAACTCAAATACCAAATTTTAAGAAATTCCATCAATCCGTTCCGTAGATATGGTAAAAAATTTAAAATCGGCCGGCAGATCAGTTTTTGAGCCCGGGTCTTTCCAAAAAATTTATTTTCATGGTTTTATATATGAAATTTCAAGTAAATTGGTTGAGTATTTTCTTCGAAATGGTGAAAAATGTAGAACAGGCCCGCTAAAACAGTACACATAGACCGACAGACCGACAGGTTGCTAAAAATAGTTTATTTACACTTCCCTTTTTTACACTTTACTTTTTAGAAGTCCATTCCCATCGAAAACTCGATATGCAAAATTTGTTGCCATCACATAACCTGCCTATTGTATACACAATACGGTTTAGGCAACTAATAACGTTGAATTTTTTGTACTGAATGTTTACTTCAAATGTAAAACCAATAGAGATCAAATTCGAATAAGAAGCTAAAATAAGATTTATCGCTAAAATATTAAATATCTAAAGTAGTCTAAACAGTATTTTAAGTTAAAGTAGAAATAATTTTTATCTTTATATGACATAAACATATTTCAATACTTCTTACAAGAAACGAGTTAAAATTATTTCAATTACATGGGTAAAATAAAATTAAATTGGATAATGTATATGAATTTCGTTAATAATCTAATTTTGGTATACTTATGAATGTTGTAATAAAGATATATACATAGCTAGAGCTATATATATATCTTTATAAATATCGGCAATGACGCTTTTCGCTTTTCAAAATAAAATCTAGCTGAATAAAAAATGTTATGATAGACACAAGTTTATCGACATTCAAATAAAAACATAAACAAATGAGAACCAATTTTTTTTTAATGTGCAATAAAAATGTTGCTAAACTATTGCAATATACAATACCAATACGTACATACATATGTGTGTATATGCAAATAATCTCAATAATTTTTTTTTCATTTAGATTTAATAATCTTCGCCTTTGACATATTTTTCGGCGGAAATACAAGTTACAATTCACAAGCCACAAGCCATATTATATAAAAATGTAAATGAAGCACATCTACCAAGTAAATATTAATTAAAAAGGTAATCATAAATATTGCAAAGAGCTACTTTTATATTACTTGTTATAGCAATAAATATATCAGATTAATATTATAAGGTAATATTAATGTGAAAATATATATAAAGTAATATTAAAATATGAAATAAAGTGTACACTTTTGAGATACACTTTGGATTTAATAAAGTTGGGTCAAACTAATGGTTTGTATCGCAGCACTTTTCCATTCAACAAGTTAAAATACTGTATTTAAAAACAAACTATGTGTACCTACTAAAACAATTATTTTCAATTATTTACGTAACCATTTTTAGGATTGCATATATTTAGGATGAACGATTTATACAGTTTTTAAAACCAAGCAAACATAAATTTAAAGAGGTGTTTACATAATGCTCGATTTTAAGGGTTAATTGCGTGAGTTAAGAAAAATAATTATATTTTTTAATGGCATGGAACTTACCGTTAGCTTTCTGCCTTTGTAGAAATTTGGAAAAGTTTACAGTTTCGGAAATATAATAAGTCAAAAATACGAGTTTTACAAATTTCGAGAGTCGATAACTAGACTAGAGAGAATTACTAGAAGAAAATTTGTTTCCAACTAAACTATTTATTAGTGTCTAAAAGCTGTTAAAATTTCAGACTTCTGCAAACGTACGGTGAAGAAAAAAACGGACTTTAGATAATGGTCAATTTTAACAGCCATTTTGTTTTTTTTTAAGTAATAAAAAATATCAAATAATCATATGCCGCGAGAGGGAGGGAGATAGGTAAAAAAATTTTTCTACGGAAATAAGTTTCTAGTAAAATCTATATAAGTATAAAATTTCAGCTTTCTATCTGAAAGGGTGTAGAAGTTTTGTAAACATGTTAACGGATGGACGCACGGGCGGACTATGTTATTAGTGAAACTAAACACATACAATATTATTGGTGAAACTGATAAGCACTTTTTTTAAAAATTTTTTGGAAAAGTGCTAAAAACGACATTATTTTAGTCCATTCAGAAATACTTTTTATTCTAACTAGATAATTTATTTTTATAAACGGCTCAAAAGTATAGCTATTTCTAAAACTGTTTTGAATTGTATTCAAAATAAAAATAGTACATTTATTTCAAAATTTGCTACGAGGGTCACTATTTATATTTCGGGTCCTGGCAATACTAGTGCTGCCAGGTGCAATCTGACACTTCCATTGGAAAGTTTGACATTTTTTAGGACAACTTCACTCAGAACGTTTTGTCATTCGAGCGCGAATTGTTTTGTTTACAGTGACTTGAAAAATTCATCTCGGTCAAAAAATGGAATTGTCCCGTGAAAATTTTCGTGCGATGATTTTTTACGATTTTCGGCGCGGATTATCGAGACAAGAGTGTCTCGATCAACTTGTTTCGACTTTTGGTGATGAAGCACCATCAAAAACCACTGTAAATCGCTGGTACCAAGAGTTTGGTTTCGGACGCCGTTCGCTCCAGGATGAATTTCGTGAAGGTCGGCCAATTTCGGTCGTTTTGCCGGAAACCATCGATGCTGTGCGCGAAATGATAATGATGGACCGGCATGTGACATACTGTGAGATTGAGGCATCCTTGGGCATTAGTTCCACCAGCGTACATAAGATATTGCATGAACATCTTGCCGTGAAAAAGGTGTGTTGTATAAAGTGTGACTGTCGTGATTTCGCATACAATTTGTGTCTGTTCTGTTTATAAAAAATATCTTATTTAGATGAAACTTTTCACAGTGCTTTATGATCATGTTTTGTTTAAAAAATGCATTTTTTGCATGTTTTTTGAACACATTTAACATATTTTACTGGAAAAACTATAAGAGATAGAGGAAAATATTATATAGGTTAACTCTTAGATCTCATCGTGGCGCATCGAAAAAAAAACAAAAAAAAAAACGAAAAATTTTTTAAAAATTTCGAGTTTTGTAAAACAAATTAAAACAAAAAGAAAAAAAATTCTGGCTTTGAAGAAACTTTGGGTCAAATCAAATAATTGCAAAAATAAAGAACAATCAATCGCCTGTAACACAAGCGATTGTAACACAAGCGATAACTCTAACGGTAACTCTATATTGTATGGTTATATACAAGAAAAGTCTGGTACCTATTTATACCCTGCACTTCGTGAAGGGTATATTAACTTTGGTATGGAGTTTGTAACTACTTGAAG
This sequence comes from Condylostylus longicornis, assembly GCF_029603195.1. NCBI lineage: Eukaryota > Metazoa > Arthropoda > Insecta > Diptera > Dolichopodidae > Condylostylus > Condylostylus longicornis. The sequence goes on from NW_026577985.1 coordinate 1,221,418, forward strand.
GAGTCGTCTGCGGTATGGACATATATATATATTCTTGCTCAGCGTAAAATTCTGCGTCGATTTAGACATGTCCGTCCGTCCGTCCGTCCGTCCGATCGCACGATAACTCAAAAACGAATAATGCAATCGACACCAAACTTTCACAAGTTGCTTCTTTTGTGCCAAGGACGAACCATATTGTTATTGGACCAATTCGGACAACGGGTTCGGGTAGCTGCCATACAACTCCAAGAGTTTATTTTAAATATTTCAAAAACTAATAAAGCTATAAATATAAAATTTTGTATACATGTGTCCAATTATATTCTACACATGTTCTAAAAATTATAATGGGATAGCTGCACCGGTTCGGGTGGCTGCCATATAACTCCAACAGCAAATTTTTTATATTCGGCAAAATAATAAAGTCAGATTCATGAAACTTGGCAGTCATGTGTCCAATTATAGGTGAAATACATTTCTGAAGTTTTAGAGGAATCGCTTGACTGGTTCGGGTACCTACCATACAACTCCAGAAGCTAATTTTAAATGTTTGGAAAAATAATAAAGTCAGATTCATGAAACTTGGCAGTCATATGTCCAATTATAGGTCAGACATATTTCTGAAGTTTTGGTGGAATTGCTCGACAGGTTCGAGTAGCCCCCATACAAGTCTAAAAGCTTATTTTAAATATTTGGAAAAATAATAAAGCCATATTCATGAGACTTGGTAGTCGTGTGTTCAATTATAGGTCAAATATATTTCTGAAGTTTTGGTGGAATTGCTCGACAGGTTCGAGTAACTCCCATACAAGTCTAAAAGCTTATTTTAAATATTTGGAAAAATAATAAAGTCAGATTCATGAAACTTGGCAGTCATGTGTCCAATTATAGGTCAAATATATTTCTGAAGTTTTGGTGGAATTGCTCGACAGGTTCGAGTAGCTCCCATACAAGTCTAAAAGTTTATTTTAAATATTTGGAAAAATAATAAACTCATATTCATGAGACTTGGCAGTCGTGTGTCCAATTATAGGTCAGACATATTTCTAAAGTTTTGGTGCGATTGCTTGACAGGTTCGAGTAGCTCCCATGCAAGTCTAAAAGCTTATTCTTAATATTTGGAAAAATAATAAAGTCAGATTCATGAAACTTGGCAGTTGGATGTCCGATTATAGATCAGATATATTTGTGAAGTTTTGATGGAATTGCTTGACAGGTTCAGGTACTTGCCTTAAAACTCCAAAAGCTTATTTTACATATTTGGAAAAATAATAAAGTCAGATTCATGAAACTTGGCAGTTGTATGTCGAATTATAGGTCACATAGATTTCTGAAGTTTTGGTGGAATTGCTTGACAGGTTCGAGTGGATCCCATACAAGTCTAAAGGCTTATTCTTAATATTTGGAAAAATAATAAAGTCAGATTCATGAAACTTGACAGTTATGTTTCCGATTATAGATCAGATATATTTGTGAAGTTTTGGTGGAATTGCTTGGCAGGTTCAGGTACTTACCATACAACTCCACAAGCTAATTTTAAATAATTGGAAAAATTATAAAGTCAGATTCACGAAACTTGGCAGTGGGATGTCTAATTATAGGTCAGACATGTCCGTGAAGTTTCTATAGAATGATTTCACAGGTTCGAGTAATTGCTACACAACAATGAAAGGTGCAGGGTATAATTCAATCGGTTTATACCGACTGAAACGTTTTTACTTGTTTTTCAACTGGCTTTAGCGGAAAAACGAGTATATCTGCACCCCCCCCCCCCCCCTATCCATACCTGTAATACCTGTTTTGCTTTTTCATAGTCAATTTGCGTTATCATACTCGTAGTTATCATAGAATTTTTTTCGAATATTTAATTATTATATTTATATAGCCTTTCTCAACTTTTTACTTTAAAGTGGATATTTACGTAATAACTTCAAACGTTTTACCAATAATTGTGTACTGTGTAACTACTGTGTACTGTGTTTATATACTCATATGCCAATACGAACCCTATGCATAATATATAAAAATCTGCGGGTTTGTTAAAGTTATTTAAGTAAAAATACAAAATTTCATATGGCTGCGTTAAAAAAGCCTTAAAGTCGTGTGCGCTTCCAGAAGAGAGATAGTACTTGTATATCTGAATAGCTTTACAAACAATATAAATTTATATTAAAACATTTAAAGCAGATATTAATTTGCTTTTAAGTACTTAATTCTTTTTGCTTTCTTATAATATAAAATTATTCATTAATTTAGGAATAAAAATTATATTTCTAAAATTAATTAACGTTTTAATATATATATTTTGGTTTAATATTTTTATATTTTATTGAAATAAAAAATAATGTTTTATATTTCGAAATAATTTACTCATTGCGTGAAAATCAAAACAATTTTTTATCCTGATTTTAATTAAGATATAGAAATATAAATATGGTCGCCTTCTAATATCTTCCAATATTAATTTAATAAAACTTTCTTAATTCACTTTACTTGTTTTGAATGAAATGTGAATATATTTAAATACTACTTATGAGCAGTACCCTCAACAATTTTATACCTTCGACTTAGAACAATAATATATATATATATGTCCATATGTTCATATATATTATTAACATTATATTTTTAAATCGACAAACTTTGATCCTTATGCACGACGTAAAAGCAGAAAAAGAAAGAACAAACGGATTACATAGTACTATATTGAATACAAGGTAATAAATTTTATTTCTACCTGAATTGATGAAAAACTAAGAAATAAACCTATAAGAAAATCTTCTCTCTTAATTTATTTTATAATATTCTATTAGGAAATAAAAAAAATATATATACTCGTATAAAATATTCTACAGGAAATTTTTCATAATTTTGTGGTCTGACGCTAAACTTTTCATGACCTCCAAGAGGCATCGAACCACTGTGTAAAAATCAGCATATGGTTTTTAAAATAAATAATGAATAAATTATTTAAGCTATTTTTATAGTCTTTTCAAAAGCTATTGAGTTATTTGTTTTGTTTGATTTTATTTCCATTTTATATATAACGTTACTGAACTGAAACACGTAATGAAATAAAAGTAGCATAAGCTGTAGTGTATGTATGTACATGCAACATTCTATATAAAGGTATGTTAATGTTGCTTTATATGAAGGACTGAAAACTTAAAATTTAAAAATGATAAAACAAAATAAACCAAAACTATTATGATTTTAGAATTTGCTCGCCTCTTAAATCGTCTTGACATTTTTCTTCTTTTTTGACAACTCTTCTGATAAGGATTATACATTAGTAAAAAAAGATTCACGTGCTTTATTATACATTTGTAAATAATGACTAAATTTGTATTTAAGTGTATAATATATATATATATATACATTTTAGTATAAATCTTTTGCTAAAATTCCGGAAATCATTAGGTACTGATTTTTGTCTCTTTTTCTACCTTCCTCTTAAATAAGTTGAATTCATTATTTTTTGTAACGAATCTTTTTAAGTTCCTTTTAATAAAATTTTTCAAATCCAATGTTAATTTCTTTCTTTTCTGAACTTTTTACTCGTTAACTACAATTCTATTGTACAAGTTCTAGTTAACGAAAATTTCTCTTTCCTTTTGTTTATTTCTTTTATTCTTTTTAATATTTGGGTTGTTTTTGAAGCTATTTAATTACAATCTAAATGATCTTTCTTGTTTTTATTCCCAAGTACAATTAAATTCCTTAAAAATGGACAAAATTGAAAAAAGAAAAAAAAAGGAAAATACCTAGACAAAAGCTATGATTACAAAAAAAATTAAAAAGAAATGGCAAAACGAGCGTGGGAATAAAATTAAAACAAGCACATAGATAAAAAAAAGAAAATTACAGAAAAAAAGATGCTAACATTCAGACTAATTTTTTTATGTTGTCATATTCATTTTACATAGCAAAACTCAAATAGAAATCTGTCTCCATTGTGTTTATTTATAATATAAAATATATAACTACCCACTGATACACTAACATTCAAATGTTACTTATGAAAGTAATTATTTCATGTCGAAGAATTCCGAAAACAACATTATTTTAAGTTTTTGTAGGCTGAAACTAACACGACACTTTATTGTCTCTCAATTTGTATGACAATTATTGTTATTACATTTTCCCCCCTTTAGAAAGATTTCATCTTATTCCGCAAGCACTTAAGTAGTAATAATTGCTTTTTAAATATATGTAACAAAGTTAAAAAATAGGTTTTAACGACATGGTTTAAAAGTGGACACAAATCTTTTGAAAGTTAATTGTTAAAATGACAAGGTTTTTGGCAAAAAATACTACAAAATTAAAAGAAAAATGGAAAAGTAAAATTCCCAACGATTAAAAATTTGTCATTATTTAATTATTCTTGTATTTTTCGACGTTTTTTTTGTAATGTTTTTTTCGGTTATAAATTTAAGTCTTTGACTATTTAATGATGTTACTTAGATTGTAACAATTTTAAAATTTTAATGTAATTTTTAACTTATATTTTGTCTTGAGCATTCACAAAAATGTTAAGGTTCCTGTGTCTAATAAATTTTAAATGTTTTTAAAGATTATAGTATAACATTAAAAATAGGGGAAAGAAAAATAAAAAAAATCGGAGCAGTGAAATTCATTAACTGTACACTGGTGTAATACAAAATATACGCAAACATATGAAATTATGTATATGTAAGAATGTATGTAAAAGTACTATAAAGCGATTTATATTTCAAGCAGGTGGTAAACATTTCTTAAAAAAATTTTGTGTAGATTTTTCTAAAAATTTTTTTTCAGCAGAATATTCAGTAACCGAAATACCAAAGAAAAGTTGGGAAGGAAGAGAAGAAAAATGCGTTTTGCTTTCTTTTTCCAACTTTCTCAAGAGTACATAATTTAAACTGCTGTTTCTTCTTTTTTATTTTATTTTCTGATTTATGATTTTAAAATGTAATTAAGCATGAAAAAAATTTGTCAACAACTGGAAAATTACTTTAATTTAAAAAAAGAAACAAAAAAATGTTTGGAAAAAGAATATATGAAAGGGGGAAGAGAAATGTTGAGTATTTTTACCTTTCGTGTTCTCGGCTTCTACCCGCTTCGCTCATCAATAGAGCGATATAGAAATAATCTTAATAGCATATTTTCTGCTGATAAATTTTCGTCTCATTTCTAACATTCGAAAAAGGTATTTTTTTTACTTTGTGTTCTTGTTTTTTCTTGTTATGCGATGACATAAAAATTATAAAATTTATGATTTTTATTATTATTATAAAAAATTATTAACACTGTAATATTTTAGTTGATGGTTATTTATGAAGATATTAAAAAGTAATTTCCCATTTTAATTTAATAGTAATTAAAATAATTAGTTTGGTTTTTATTGTAGTTTTTTGATTTGATGTACAATTATAAACGGTCGAGACTTCAAAATTGTGTTCACTTATATTGTATGTTCCATAAGTTGCCAACATTTAAAGTTTATTTAGAAATCCCTTTTTTTCATTGAAATTTTAATAAAATATTTATCCTTTCGCGACGAAATGATAAAATTTTATTTTTTGAAGAAAATGCTCTAAAATGACATTTTGCAACAGAAACGTATGCAATAGAAACTTAATTTGTAATTTCTCATTAACCAATTATTCAAAAGTCTAGTAAATTGAATGGAAGTGAACTTGATTTGTTTAGTTAATTTAAAATGTTAATCTTGAATGATTAGATATGTAAATGTAATTTTATTTGAAAGATGCATTAAAAAAATCTCTTCCGAATTAAAATGGAAGAGAAGTACAACACAAATTTACAGATTTAAGTTAAATCTTACAGATTAAGTTTAATCAGTACGTTAAAATCAAACAAAAATATTTTAGTTCTATAAGTTATTTAATCCGTTAGAATCTGATATGATTTATGTGTAATCAATCAGTTATTTACTAGTAAACCAGAGATTTCCTTTATTTAGTCATAATATCATTCGCTATATTGCGTTACTTGTTAGGTATGTCATTAAAGAAGAGTACCAGTGCTTAATTGTTCGTTTGAACCCTCAATTTAATACGTGTACAAAACATATATACTTACGTGTACTAAATATTTTGGAATAGAATTAACTTGAACTTGTAAATATTATTATATAAAATATAGGTCTAGCTTTTACCTCTTCTCTTAAAAAATCTTTGGCTTGAATTAAATTGTGAAAAAAATCAAAATTAATTTCTTTTCTAAATTTCTCATTTTTTATATTTTACTGTCAGTAATCAGTACCTCTCTTCCGGTAATAAATTATATTAAACGAACACAGAGAAATTTATAACGAAAATCTATTTACATAAACGGATTAGTGCGGAAGAAGTGAATATGACTACATATATGAAGTTATTTTCTATAGGTAAATTTTAATAGGTATTGAAAATTTCACTTCATTCTCCTATTCATTGACATACTCGTATATGCATACTTTATATCATCTAAGTTAAATTTCTCATTTATATTATGTCTTCACTTTAAATTACAAATTACGTACATATGTACAACATTGTAATATAATTTGTAAAAGTAATAAAGTTTCATAAACATTTATTCATCGGAAAATTGCGTTAACTTATCTTAAATTAAAATTGCGTTCAAATTCATAAAGTTTATGCATGTGTTCATAATAAACTTTAAAATTCATGAGATAAATACGATATTGTAGACTGTAGATTTTTCAAGAGAACCGAGTGGGGCAGGAGTATCCCCCGGGCCACCGCAGCCATTCGCGACTATTTGTAGCCTCCCCAGGCCCCTCTTACAATATCCCCGTTCTAAGTATGAAACCGGAGATATCCCTTAGGGAGTTAGGCAGCAGGTTCTGAACACTTAAGAAACCCTGTCCAAAACAATTGCGCCGCCGTACAGTCGCAAAGTACGTGCACGGCAGTTTCATCACCGTGAAAAAATTCCCAATAGCGCGAACCTGGCCCCTGCTCATCCCCCGCAGCGAATTTCCCCGAGTATGTTACAAGAAACATCTTCGTCTGACGCCACCCTTTTGTGTCCCGCCAGTGAAGACCGCATTTCGCCGCAACCAGGCAGGCGAGCTTAGCCCGCACGGCAAACCACAGATAGGCAGCGGCTGCACAAAGTCAGCCCCAGATCCCCTCCGGGCCAATCCATCGGCAACCTCGTTGCCCGCATGTCCACTGTGGCCAAATAAGGTAAAGTAAGGTAATTTCGTCAATGCTGTTAATTTCACATATTTGTCAAATATTAGGAAACCCCATCTATTTTTAATAAACTTTAATCATTTTTGTTTTTAAATATAGTTGAAGAGACCCATTTTTAAATTTTAAAAAATTAGAATAAATAAATTTTAAAAAACATTCTTAATTACTGCAAAAAATATCGGGCGAAAAATTGTAAAAATACAGGGTAGTTATTAATTATAATATACACAGTTGAAATTTGTACTATTTTTTATTTTAGTCTTCCGTATTAAAACTTAGTTTTTATTGCCCACGACGAAATTAGCAACTCCACATGACGAAATTAAAAACTCAAAGTTTTTGCTGACGAAATAACATGACTCTTGAAGATATTTTAAAATTTAAAAAAGCATAGGAGTTCACAATATAACTGTCTGAAAAGGTTAAAAATAACTTTGTCATCATTCCAAACTAACAAAAAATGATATTTGTATAGCACACACATTAACTCTTTGGAATACGTCGTTAAACCGAAAAAGCCCCTTAACATGACGAAATTCCCTTACTTTACCTTAAGTACCGTTCTGTTTATCGACAAGACAAGCCTGGAATCAATATGATATAATATATATGTATGCAGATTGTAGCTACATTAAACACATAAGTTTCAAATACGTCCTTGTAACCAACAATATTATTTATGAAATAAGAAAAGCTAATTTTCTAAATTTATATAGGTAATAATATTTATAAATTTTTCAAACCAAAATTAACAGTTATTTGAGCCTTAAACCAAAATTTTTGAAAAAGCAGCAATTTGGCAGTAACAGTTTTACATTATTTGTTTCCGGAATCTTAAAAAAAACATTAGACAAGTAAAACGGTCATTGAAAATTGCTTTATTTTTGTTTATCTTTAAATTTGTTCAAGAACAAAAAAAAATTTAATTGTTATAAAAACTCCACACCCGGACCTCTTTAACATTTAATAAGCTTAATATGCGTGTTTTATATTTCAATAAAATTCTTATAATTTTTAACCAAAATGATATTAAAAGATTAAAAGAAAACATAACCATTGTACATTTCTTAAGAGTATCGTTTAATTTTTGTGAAACATTAGAGTCTTTTATAGGGAAATAATGTTTTTCTGCTCCTGGTAAAACTTATGAATCACCATTCTTGTTTATTGAAATAAATTAATTTATTTTGTTTTTTGTTTTGATGAGACAATGAATTAAAAATCAATGAAAAGATATTGTCCAGTTGTTAAAGTAAACAAAAATGTTACTTTTTAGCACTTTCCCAAAAAAACTTGAAAAAGTGCTAATTAACTTCACCTTGTTTATTCGTCCGCCAGTCCGTCAGCCGATGTGTCTGCCCACAAAACTTTTACACCCTTGAAAATAGAAAGCACAAATTTCATATGCAAATAGAATGTATAAGATATGTGTAGAATGTATAAGAATGTGTAAGAAATGTGTAAGAAATGTATAAGATATTTACTTGAAACTTATTTCTGTAGAATAGATGCCATTTTTTACTATTTGTTAAAAATTTTTGATGTTTGCAAACGCAAAAATGTAGTGATGAGTTTTCTCTAAGGCGACATAACTTGGTTAATATTAAGAAAATAACAATGACCCTTGTGTTAGACTGGCTTTTTTCAAATTTTTGATACCGTTTGTCTTCTAGACGCTCAGGTATATGAGCCAAACGGCTTTTAGATACTACTAAATAGTTAATTTTATTCGGAGAAAATTTTTCTCCACCTCATTCCTTTCGGCACCGTATATTTCCGAAACTACAAGCTTTACCAAATTTCTAGAAATGTAGAACGGTAACAGTAAATGACATGCCATTGGAAAATATAATTATTTCTCTTAACTCAAGCAAATAACCCTTGAATTCGAGAATTATGTTAATGCCTCTTTCAATCATAATTTTTTTGCTGTACCCGAATATATGCAATATTTTTATACATATTTAGGTTTATCATTGAAACTATGTAAATTAATTAATGTCGTTGTCATTTTCATTTGTCTGTATTTTTCTCTTTTTGAAGGGAAAAGTGCCTCCATTGGTTTGACACAACTTTATTCTTGTTTCAGTTTTAATTTTAATCATTTACAAAACCCTACATCATTCAAATATATTAAAAAACATAATTTAATTTATTGTCTCAATAAATTATAAAAAAATTTTTTACAATTGAATAAAATTTTTTACAATACAAAAGAAAAACATAAAAACACTTAATGTTTTCTCGTTTCCTTTTCGTACTCATAATTTAGCAAAGTTAGACTGTAGATTATGTTATAATAAAACTCAGAGTAATCACGAAAAAGAATTTTGTAAAATAGACGATTTTTAAAATTCGAATAAAGTTTTGTTACCGACCGCAATGCATGCAACAACGGAGATGATGTGATGGCACATAAGGATGCTTTGTGATAGGGAAGCGTAAATAAACTATTTTAGATGTCTCTCTGCCTGTCTGTCGGTGAGTCTGTCGGTGGAGATCAATACCTCAAGTTCGGTTGAACTGACTTTAATGAAATTTTCTATTTGAGTTTACTTTGAAGATAAAGTTTACTTTGAGACGGTTTGATTAACTTTTGGGACTTGTCTGGTCACGGGAACTGGATCTTAACTTCGGACCGATTTTACATTTTTGATTATTTTTCGGAAGATATTCAGTCAATTATCTTGAAATTTCATAAACAAGCTTGTATTGATAGTGCAACAAACTACATAACTTGTTTGTGTGTTCCATTGCTGAAATCAGAAGTCAGCAACTGGACTTTAACTACGCGCTAAATTAACATTATTGCGTACACAAACAGAAATAATCAACCAATTTCCTTGTGAAAGTAATAAAATTATAAAATTTTTAAGAATTTTATAGAACAACTGAACTTTTACTAAAGAGTAAGTTTACTTTTTTTATCATATCTAAGGAACATATTTTAAAGATTTTCTTGAAAATTCAATATTTGGGTTTTGTTTAGAACGTGAAGGAACTGACGAACTTGTCAAGAAATTTGGATAGCACAAAACGAAACTCTACTAAGAGCTAAATTTACATTTTTATACATACATTAACTAAAAGCTTACTAGCGTCTTAAAATTTAAAAAAAGTGTTAGAAGGTATCTTGTGCAACACTTTTGCTAAAAATAACAAACAATTATAAATGAAAATAAAAAAAAAATATAAATAAGATTATTTTATACTTTTTACAAAGTTCTGTTCAGTTGATCGTTTTTCTAATTATCACTTTTCCAAAAAATTTTTGTTTATTAGATTCACTCTGTCCATGTGTCTGATTACAAAATTTCTACACCCTTGAAGATAGAAAGCTGAAATTTTTACGTACATAAATCTTTACTAGAAACTTATTGTATTGCAATACAAACCACTGGTTTGACCCAACGTTATTTTTTTTTTATAAAAGACCTAAATTGGATGGAATTTCAATTTAGTAGAATTTTTTTGTAGAAATTTAATTATTTCTTAAAATTGTGTAAATTGAGTGAAAACAGTATTATTTTATTTCTAAATTCTATATTTTTATTATTTTAGAAAATCGATTATTTCAATAACCGGATGTTCGGAAACCTTGTACATATGTATGTAGAATTCAAACTTTTTTATGAAATTGAACTTTTGAGTCATATTTTGGAAAATTTATATAAAATTTTGGTTTCAAATTATCATTGCCAATAATTATTATTTTCGATTGAAAAATTTTGTAATAAGTATTGTGAATAAAGTATTTTTTGTTTGACGTTTCGTTTTTAATGAACATGCTGTAATTGAGAATAAATTGATTTTGACTTTTTTATTACTCAAAAATTTTGCGCAAAACTATGTAACAATTAATTTCATAAATTAATAAACTAAGGCATTAACTTTAAATCGACGAAGTTTGTCTTAAAATTTAAAAGAAGTGTTAGAAGGTATCTTGTGCAACACTTGCTAAACTAGACAACACCTCTTACTGACCACATTAGATTTTTTTCTCTTGTAAAAATAAACAAAAAATATAAATGAGTTTATTTTATTCTTTTTACAAAGTTCTGTTCAGTTGATCGTTTTTCTAATTAGCACTTTTCTAGCAAAAATTTGAGCTTATTAGTTTCACTCTGTCCATGTGTCTGTTTACAAAATTTCTACACCCTTGAAGATAGAAAGTTGAAATTTTTGCGCACATAGATCTTTACTAGAAACTTATTTCCGTAGAACAAAATTTTCATCTATCTCCCCCCTCTAACAGTTATACCCCCCTAAAACGCTAAAAACGGCATTTTTTAACTTTTTATTCCAGTGAAACCATAAATATTTTTCAAATTTTCCAAAAAGAGAAAAAAAGTTATCTAAAACGCTTTTTTTTTTCCAAATTTTTGATACTGTTTTTCTCCTACACCATGCGGTGCAGGAGTTTGAAATTTTTGTAGCTCTTAGATATTCATAATAGTTTATTTTGTTAGAAGAAAATTTTGAAATTTTTTAAAATTTGAATATTTGGCACCTTCTATAAATCTATAGAATAAAGAATTTCTATAAACGCAAAAAGATAACGGTAAAATCTATGCCGTTATATAATATAAATATTTTTCTTAAAACATACAATTAACCTTTAAAATCGAGCATTATGTGTTAACCCTTCTTTAAATTTAATTTTGCTTTATTTCAAAGACTGCATAAATCTTTCATCCTAAATATATGCAACCCTGGAAATAGTTTCGTGTATGAATAAAAATAATTTTAATAGTGTGATAACAATACATAGATTGTTTTTGAAAACAGTTTTTCAAAAGTACTGCAATAAAAACCTCTGGTTTGACCCAACGTTATTTTTAGCGACCGTATTGTGTATACAATAGGTAGGTTATGTGATGGCAACAAATTTTGCATATCGAGTTTTCGGTGGGGGTGCACTTCTCCATAGTAGGGAAGTGTAAATAAACTATTTTTAGCAACCTGTCGGTCTGTCGGTCTGTGTGTGCACGCGTGTATCTCAAGTTTGGCTGAACCGATTTTGATGAAATTTTATATGTAAGTTTATTTCCACCATGGCACGGATTGACCAACTTTTGGGATATATCAGGCCTTGGGAACTGCACTTTTTAGCGCGTCTGTTTTATATTTATGAACATTTTGAAGAAAATATCCAACCGATTTACTTGAAATTTCATGTATGAGCTCAGCTCGACCGTCCGCGAAACCTCCTAACTTTTGGAAGAAATCAGGCGTTAGCAAATGGAAATTTACTACGAGCCAAATATACATTTTTGCGTATATATAAAGAGAAATAATCGACAGATTTCATTGAAATTTAATATTTAAATTCTTCGTATTAAATCAATGAACATATAAATTTTTTGGAAAGATCAGGGCTCGAGAACTGATCTGCGGGCCGATTTTACATTTTGCACCATATCTACGGAACGAATTGATGGAATTTCTTGAAATTTGATATTTGAGTTCTGGTTGTTACCGAAACTAACTGCCGAGCATTTCAGGGAATTCGGGTAGCACAAAGCGAAACTCTACAAAGGCCAAATTTACATTTTTCTAGGTATGTTAACTATAAGCTTACTAATGTCCTAAAAAATCATGCAATTTTCGGGGCATGTATGACCGGGCGTAGGTTTGAACAGCTATTGCGTTGCTTACATTGTGAATCCGTACCAAATAATGACAGACTTACTAAGATTTCCGAACTTCTGGAGCTTGTAAATAGTTCATTTCAAACGGCATATAAACCTGGAAAAAATTTATGGATATAGATGAATCTATGATGCTACGTCGAGGGAGACTAAGTTTTCGGCAATTTATAAAATCAAAGAAAAATAAGTACGGAATTAAATTTTATGAATTTTGTACACATGATGGCTATGCTCTAAATCTAGATATATATAAAGGCAAAGTAACACATGAGGTATCTTCCTTATCTGTAGTAGATTCTGTGATTATGAGACTAATGGAATCATATTTATCGGAGGGCCTTTCATTATTTATGGATAACTACTATAATAGTGTCGGATTGGCCAATCGATTACTTAGTTTTAAAACTCATACCACTGGAACCTTACGTACCAATCGCAAAATGAATCCAAAAGTAATAATGCAAAAAAAATTTAAAAAAGGGGAACATATATGGACAAGATAGGGCAACGTCTATATTAGTAAGTGGAAAGACAAGCGGGATGTGCTTTGTATCACAACGGAAAACCAGCCCAAAATAATTGACGTGCAAAATAAATATGGTATCGCGAAGAAAAAGCCAATAGAGATTGCTAACTATAACGTAAATATGCATAGACAGATGTATGATCAAATGATATTATATTATTCCTCCCCTAAAAAATCTATCCGTTGGTACAAGAAGGTTATATTCCATTATATTTTTTCTGAAATCAAATAGAATTTCCGAAATACTCAATCGTACAAAACGTCACGCACATTTTTGTTTTGTTTTCTTGATCTGACATTTTTAATGTTGGGCATGAGTCAAACCGGGCATTTAAATTTTCACTAAAATTAAAAAGAGACATATTTATTTTTACTTTTGTGTTTCTACTTCTCTTTTCAGCATCGGGTGTAATTCTTTTTTTATTTCTTCTGTCAATAATTTTCATAATCTCATATCTTGATTTTTTTATTTGCTGAATTCCTATGTAGGCTATGAATGCAAAATTAACAAAATTTATTGCACTCATAGAGTACATAGGAATTCCTCTTATAAAGGGAGATTTTGTTAGAAATTTCAAAGTAAAAATAATTTCATTGAAAAAGGATTTTCAGGTTTCCAGGTTCTACTCTCTATTAGGCAGCTATATACAATTTATGAAAATTTATTGGTTATCGTTATGGTTTCAATATTATCCGTAATTTGTAGCCTCTTGCAGTAATTAGTAAAAAACATAATTTTGGAGACATATGTAGAAAAAATTTAGTGTAAGAATTACTCATAGTTTCTGTGTCATCTCGTCATAGTAGTCCACTTTTAGAGAAGCTTTTGTATGGAGTCTACTAAATTTGCACAGAATTAAACGGTTGATATTTTTCTAAACTCGTAATGCATGTAGTTCTTATATATGGAAACCTAATTTTAATTTTGCAGTTTTTATTTAAAGTTTTGAGAATATGCCAAACATTTTTGAACGCATAAATAGTCTAACTTTCTATTAAATTGGAACAAAGGAAAGTCCGACTTGGCATAGGTTTGTAAATATCTTTGAATATATTTAAAAAATATTATTCGCATATTTTCAATAAAATATTGTTTGCATTGAGAAAATGAAGCATTGATTGAAATTTTGACGAGTTGACGATTTTTAAATTGTTATGAGTTAATTTTCTTTAATGCCCATATTTATTTGATGCTCTTGCAGCGTTGCGGTTAAAATCTGCCTTACATAATTCGCCTTAACAATTTTTATTTCAACTCCAGTTGTTTTTTTTATTTTTGATTTTAATGTTAATTTTCAATATTAATTTTCAATTGGAATATACAGTTCCAGATAACTGGAAATAAGTATTTTTATGCTGTTAAAGGAGTTTTTAATAAACGCAGAATTTTGAACATAAATGTCTGTGTAGGTGCATATTAAATAATTAATTTACTTATGTTTTGTAATTGTTCGTAAAAAATAAAATTTTAAAAAATTATTTTATATTTTGTTGTATTTAAAAACTTGTACAAAATAGTTTCAATTTGAAATTGAATTTTATTAGTTTAAAATTCAAATTTTTCCAACTTAGTTACCTGAAAATTTATTCGTCTACACTATCATTAAATTAATTTGTTCTATATGTTTCAAGTGTATATACGTACTTTACATAAATGTGTATAGATTTAGAGATAATATATTTTATGTATTACAAAAAAAACAAATTTTGAAGTATGTACATACATATTTAATTATTTAAATTGTACCTAATTGAGATGGCTGATTAAAATATTTAGAATTCTAAATAAAAATCACATAACACATAATATCAGTATACAGCAATATACATTACATACAATTTGAAACATTCTGTGTTTCATTAATTCATCTACAATATTTTAGACATACAAGATACAGTAAAATATAGTACTGTTTTTAATTATACATATATGTATACGATAACTGTGCGGTTTAATTTTTGGTTTAGAGGATTTAGTAGTTCAATTTTTTTAACTTTTAATTTCAAATGTTCAGCTAAAAATTTTACATAATGGTTAGAGGGCGTTAAATTACTCAAAATTATAGACATAATGATATCTGATGTGTTCATATTTGCATAAAATACATTCATTAAGTAACAAAAAAAAGTTTTATATCTTCGTACGTATTATAATACTAGTATTTAGAATTGAAATGAAGAAAATTTTCGACTTTCCAGTGAACTTTTCCTATCGATTTTATTGACAAATCTTTACAATAAAATGTAGGCGACCATCCGATTTCAAGTTCATGAAACCAGATATGAGTATACTGTGTTGATCACAAATGAGTTCTTAAAACTTAAAATGGACAGCTGTATGTGTTTTTTAATTAAACCTTTTTAATTGTTTAAAAGCTTTATATTATAATTATAAAAAATATGTAATACAAATTTCATTTTAATATCGCAAACAAAATTATAAATCGATATTTCATTTAATTCTCTAATCTCTACCTAACAGAATCTAGTTAACGAAAAGTGTTATTCATTTAGGAAGTAAATCTTTTAGAAAATCTAATCTAATTTCAAATTTAAAAAAAAAATAAAAACAAAATCTGATGTGGTCAGCACATAACCGACAGCAATGTATAATATTGTCTAGTTAAGAGAAAGTATTACAAAAGATTATAAAAACACATTTTAAACACTTTTTTTCAATTTTTGTGTCGTTAATAAGCTTTTAGTTAACATACCTAGAAAACTGTAAATTTGGCTCTTAATAGAGTTTCGTTTTGTGCTACCTGAATTCCTTAAAAGCTCGCCAGTTAGTTTCAGTAACAACTAGAGCACAAATATGAAATGTCAAAAAATTCCATCAATCCGTTCCGTAGATATGGTAAAAAATGTAAAATTGGTCTCAAGTTTAGTTTTCGAACCCTGATCATTAGAAAATGTATCATCCGAATTCCCTGAAAAGCTCGTCAGTTAGTTTTGGTAACAACCAGAGCTCAAATATCAAATTTCAAGAAATTTCATTTATCCGTTCCGTAGATATGGTAAAAAATGTAAATTTGGCCACCAGTTTGGTTTGAGCCCTGATCGTTCCAAAAAATTATTGCTTTAATACTCCAAATTTAAATATTAAATTTCAAGGAAATCGATTGATTATTTCTCTTTATATGGGTAAAAATCTAAAATTGGCGCGCAAAAAATTCAGTTTCTAAGGCCTGATATATCCCAAAAGTTGATTAATCCGTTACATAGTCAAAACAAACTCACATACAAAATTTCAACAGACAGAAAGACAGACCGACACCTCACTAAAAATAGTTTATTTACGCTTCCTTACTACAGAGAAGCCACCGAAAACTCCGTATGCAAAATTTGTTGCCATCACATAACCTCCCTTATTGTATTCAATGCTATCGGTAAAAAGGGAGAACTTTAATGTTTATCATAATTTAATCAAATTTTATAATAATATTTAAAACAAATGATCTCATTATTATATATTTATAATGTAATATAAATTTTTCATAAAAAACTCAGATTTTTAATACAAACAAATATAAAATCATTTGGTATCATAAAATCTAATTCTAAAAAGCACAAAAAAAATTCAGTGGAATTCCCAATAGATTTATTCTCCCTCAACAAAAATAAAAGCAAATAAAAAAACAAACCTCAAAACAGCGTAACTTCATATTTATTTTCTCATGTGTTAACTTCTTATATGATTCTACCAGTTTTTACCACATTGCGTATACAATAGATAGGTTATGTGATGGAAACATTTTGAAGAAAATATTTAAACGATTTACTTACAATTTCATATATAAGTTTCGCGCGACCGTTTGCGAAAACTCTTAACTTTTGGAGGAAATCAGGCATCAGCAACTGGATGTTTACTATGGGCCAAATATACATTTTTGAGTATATAAAGAGAAATAATCAACCGATTTCATTGAAATTTAATATTTAAATTCTTCGTATTAAAACAATGAGCATAGTTATGATAACTATAACCTTACTAATGTCCTAAAAATTGGAAAGAAGTATTTAACAAACATTTTATAACATTCTGTAACACTGATCACCTCAGATTTTTTACTTTTGCTACCATTTACATACTGTTGTCATTTGAAGGTAAGTATATTGAAGTGAGTATATATTTTGAATATATGGATGTGTAAATTTTACACACATTATTTATTTGTTCCTAATATAAAATTTAATCATCAAATTTTAAATAAATCATTTATTAACATTCGAAAAATACAAAAATAATACACACATATCCCTGAAGAATACCATTTAAAAATCAATATTATATGCATATGCATATTTATATAATAATGTGCGTAATTTACAATATAAACGTACATATAAAAAATTTTAGGCCAAAAAATTAAAAATTAAAGAATACAAAAAAAGTGACAATTTATCCTGCAGTATAAATTTGATCTGACAATAAATCTTTTTCGGTTTCTGATTTTGTGTTTGTACAAAAATAGTTATCATACATTTTTATAGGTTTCATATAATTTTTTTGTTTCTGACAATAACATCGACTATTGTATATGATGAAAACAAATCAACATTAATGCAATGAAAAAAGTAAAGATTAATAAAAATTGATAACCTTGTAAACCGAAACTTATATATGAAATTTCAAGTAAATCGATTGAATATTATCTTCAAAATAGTCAAAAATGTAAAACAGGCCCGCGAAATGTCAAGTTTTCGAGGCCTGATACATCCCAAATGTTGATCAATCCGTACCATGGTCGAAATAAACTTACATATAAAATTTAATCAAAATCGGTTCAGCCGAATTTGAGATATACGCGTGCAAACACAGGACGACAGACCAACAGGTTGCTTAAAACAGTTTATTTACACTTCCCTACCATGGAAGAGTGCGTTTCCACCGAAAACTTGGTATGCAAAATTTGTGGCCATCACATAAACTGCCTTATTGTATACACAATACGGTCGATAGCAATTAACAAATTCGATCTTCTTTAAAATCAATCATTATTTTGGCGCCATATAAAACCATTCAGATTTACCAAAAATATTTTGTAGTAAAACTAACAATTTTTTGTATATAAAACATATCATTATTACAATTTTACGTAGGGAAAAATATAGTATTTTACTGCATGTATACGTGACAAATATACTACATTATTACAGTTAAAAAGTCGTGCGGATATAATAAATGGTATAATTTAATTTTAAGAGTTTAAATTTTTTTCACACAATTTTCAAGTCAATAAAACTGACACTAAATTCCACAATTATTACTCTAATAATTAAAAAATATATAATATATAAATAATTGAATAACGTGATAACAACAATATCTTAACTTTATTGAATTTTATTGTAATTTTTATACCCTGCACATCGTGAAGGGACATATATATATATATATATTCTTGCTCAGCGTAAAATTTTGCGACGATTTAGACATGTCCGTTCGTCCAACCTTCATCCGTCCGCCCGTCCGATCGCACGATAACTTAAAAACGAATAATGCTATCGACACCAAATTTGCACAAGTTTTTTATTTTGTGCCAATGACAAACATCCAACGACCGTTCGGACAACGGGTTTGGGTAGCTGCCATACAACTCAAAGAGGTTTTTTTTTAAATATTTCAAAAAGTAATAGAGATAATAATATCAAATTTTGCAAAGATGTGTTTAATTACACTTCACATATGTGAAAATTTTTAAGGAATGGCTGCACTGGTTTGGGTAGCTGCCATAAAACTCCGAAAATTAATCTTAAAAATTGGGAAAAATAATAAAGTCAGATTATGAAACTCGGCAGTCGTATGTCCAGTTTAAGGTCAGATATATTTCTGAAGTTTCGGTCGAATTGCTTGACAGGTTCGGGTAGCTGCCGTACAACTCGGAAAGTTAATTTTAAACTTTTGGGAAAATATTAAAGCAGATTTTAAGTAACTCGGCCGTCGCGTGTCCAATTTCAAGTCATATATATTTCTGAAATTTTGTTGAAATGACTTAAAAGGTTCGTGTAGCTGCCATACGACTCCGAAAGTTAATTTTAAGTATTTGGAAAAATATTAAACCTAGATTCATGAAACTCGGCAGTCGTGTGTCCACTGACAGGTCAGATATAATATCCGTGAAATTTCTATTAAGTGGTTTGACAGGTTCAATAATTGCATTAGCAATCAAAGTTATTTCTAAAAGTTGCAAAAATAAATTTTTAAACTTAGACTGTCATAGAGCAGGATATTATTTAGTTGGTTTATAGCGACTGAAACGTTTTTACTTGTTATAATTAAAATTTGTTTCATGTACTTGTATTAAACCATGTAACGTTATGTAAATTCAAAAATATTTTAGAAAAAGGGAATAATTGCTTGATCAAAACGCTGGATTTATACCTAATATTAAGTATTGGTTTTACGAACCTTTCGTTTAATAAAATCAACAATTAGATTAAAAATTAAGATCAATAAATTTTGAATATAATTTATTTAGATCGTAAATAGTAAAATATTTGAAAAAACTTTGGTAGATTAAAACACATTCTGAAACTAAACTAATAGAAAGACAGAAACGAAGCTGACGATTTTAATTTTAAATTAATTAGCACAAATTCATCTTCGTTCACCAAAGTCACGCAGAAATTATCCTATAAAAAGGTCATCAAAGAGATTAAAAATTATTTTAAAATTTTTTTTGTAAGATTTGTAAAATAATTTATTTTAATATTAATTTTTAAAAAATTTTTGTTTAACACGATAGTGATTAATGAAACACGTTTTATGCTTATGAATTGTTAATTTTAAATTAAATTGAAAAGTGTAAAATGGTGAATTTAAATTTCATTTAAATTAAATTGTAAAATGGTAAATGGTGTTAAATGCTTCATATATCAATATGGAATCACGTGAAAAATAGGCTATTTCGTTTTTGTACCTAACATTTTTTATTAGGAAATTTCTTTTTATGTAGCAAAAAAAATTTTGAAAGTAGGGTGAATATCTGGCTGAGATATGCCATAACTTTGTCGCAAAAAAAAAAATTTGGTTTTATTGAACATTAAAAGTTTAAAGCTTTCCTACTGTTTTAAAGTAATATAGCATTTTTTAAGCATTAAGTCTCGAAACTTTGGTCTTGGATAGTTTAAATAAAATCAGTAGTTTAATCGATTTGTGTCAATACAACGAATGCCGAAACTTTTTCTTGATTTTGAGATTTTCCATCAGTGTTATTAGTCGTCACTAAACAATTTTTATAATTTTACGTCACTTCAAATCGAGTTTTTTATACGTCATTGTATGATATGCACAGAATTATTCAATCATGAGTTTCAACTTATATTTTTGCAGCTGACTGTTTTATATTTTACATTATCATTACATATTTATGGAACGGATCGAAGGAATTTTTTGAAATTTGATATTTGTGTTCTAGTTGTTACCGTTGACTAACCGATTCAGAGAACTCGGGTGGCGCAAAGCGGAATTATACTATGAGGGAAATTTACAATTTTCTAGATATGTTAACTAGAAGTTTACTAGTCTCCTTAAAATTGTAAAGAAGTAGTGTTTAAAACATATTTTCATAATCTTCTCTAACACTTTTATTGAACTAGGGATTATACATTGCGGTTGGTTATCATTATTTTTTTTTTGGTTTACTCCACATGCCTAGTTACATAAGTTCAAAAGAACTGAAAAAATTAATTATTTGAGGTTTGTCTGACATTTTTCAATAAAAAAACTGAAAGAAATTATTTTTCTTAAAATTCTTTTGTATTTTTTACTTTACTTTTTCAATATTTTTCTTCCATTACTGCGCTTATTTTGGTATTTTTTTTCCCCAGGAAAATTAATTTTCCAGCACTTCCGTTTTAATATTAAAAATTTGACAAGGAAAAACAAAATCTATGCTTCTAAGTTTTTTGCTTTCATGTTGATTTTTTGTTCATATATCTCTCATATTTTTTTTGTATTTTATGATTTTATTGCAAAATATGTTGTAAAACCTAAAAATATACTTAAAGAAGATAAATGATTTTCAACTTTTTTAAATAAAAAATACTCGTAAGATGATGAGTAGAAAAAAAACTTAAATATTTTCAAACTTTTAGGCAAAAATTGTTTAAAGAAAGGAACAAAAAACGAAGAAAAACATGAAAACACCAAAGTTTTTAAAGCTGGTGTTCACGTTCCGTTCAAGGATGTTTCAAGGAAATAGTATTTCTATTGTCACTTATTTATGTAGTTATACCTAGATAAATATTTTCAAAATATTCGCAATATCTTCTTGTTTATGTGTAGCGAAGTGCGTTATTTTTATAGAAAAACTTTTCTTTTTTATTAAAACAAAGAAAAAATATTTAAAGGAAAATATTCGAGGAGATTAAAGTTTGTTCTGTTGCTATTAAATAAATCATGTTTCAATTCTGAAATAAATGTTAGACAATTGATAATTTTAATTTAGAAAATTGAAAAAGTAAATTTTATGAAAAAGTCGTTGATTAATGCAGTGTGGGAGACAAAATCTTGTTTGTTTTTGTACAAAAATTATGAGAAAATATTGTTATTTTTTAAGAATGGAAACTTAAAAAGAACTTGATTAATTTTCTGTGCTTTTGGCAATGAATATTTTATAAAAATATTGTAAGTTCAACAAAAGTAAAAATTTTCGTTACCTCTTAATTTTAATTAGAATTTCCAAACTATTTCGAACCATTCAGCCACTCACACTAATTATAAAATCTTGTTGCGACTTATATGCGAAAAACTTTGAAATAAAGGTAAACTTAATTAAAACACCATGAAGCTTCATTTTTATGAAATTGTAGTAAGTTTAATTAAAGTTTAATGAATAAATAATGTAACTCATTTACAAATTTTGTGTAGAAATACAATATGTGTGAAATTTTCGTGATAGAAATGAAAAATACAATTAAACTCGCGATAGAATTAGAAAAAGTTATTTTAATTTTTTTTTTTGCAGAACTCTTAGTAATCTAAATCTAGAAAAACTTTTTCTAAACAATAGAAAAAGTTAATAGTTACAAATATTTGGGCATAATGCTAGATAAAGACCTTAGTTGGAAAGTACATATCGACACTGTCTCCAAAAAATTCAGAAGAATAGCGGGTATATTTAAAAAGAGTTGTAATGAATTACCGACCACAGTGAAACGGTTAATTTACTTTAGCATGTTTCATAGCATATTTCATACGGTTTAATTATCTGGGGATCATCATCCAAACAAAATATTAATAAAATACAAACTTTGCAAAACAAGCCAATTAAAAACTTATACAATTTAGAGGCTAGAACGCCAACTTGTAACTTATATAATGATTTTAATATATTAAATATCATTCAGTAACACAAACTTTTACAAGTTTTTCATATATTTAAAATAATCAACAAACATGTAATAAGTAATTCTACTCTATACCAAGGAACAGAACTACATAATTACTATACTAGGCACGCGGGTGATTTTAAAACAAAAAGAGGTAGCGAGTGCGTTAAAGAATATCATTCAGATTTAAGTCAGAGCAAAATATTGAATCATTTAAAAAAGAACTAAAAAATTTCTTAAAAATTTGTGCCTAATATACATATTTCAATTTTAATTTTAAACTTTAAAAATCATGCGACACAACACAACTTTAAATTTAAATAAAAAAAAAAAATTTTTTTTTAAATTTTAAATAAATAAGATGTAATTTATAAATTCATCTATATTTTAATACTTTTTAAAAAAATTTAGTTTTAGTTAGTTAACTTACTTTTACTTTGAATTTTCATAACTAAATTTCTTTATCTTTATCTTCTGAATAAAATAAAAAAAAAAAAAAAAAATCATTGCACTTTAATTTCTCACTGAGCTAATAGCAAATCATAAATTTGAAAATTGCTTAGGTAATATTTATTATAATATTAACAACGAGTATTTTGCACTGTTATTTTTTCAAAGTTTACGTATGTATCTAATTTTGTTAATTTTTATTTTTTGCAATTACGAAATTTACATAAAAAAAGTTATTAAAATGTTATAATTATTTATTATAGATTCAAGAAAACCTGAAATTGGATATTTGAAACTGAATCAGAATGATAATTAACACAGAACGATAAAGTTGGAACACACATGATCACACACAAAAAGGATTATATCTTTTGAAACTTTTATTTTTACCGACCGTATTGTGCATACAATAGATAGATTATGTGATGGCAACAAATTTTGCATATCTAGTTTTCGGTGGGAATGCACTTCTCCATAGTAGGAAAGTGTAAATAAACTATTTTTAGCAACCTGTCGGTCTGTCGATCTGTGTGTGCACGCGTGTATCTCAAGTTCGGCTGAACCGATTTTGATGAAATTTTATATGTAAGTTTATTTCCACCATGTTACGGATTGAACAACTTTTGGTATATATCAGGCCGAGGGAACTGCACTTTTTAGCGGGCCTGTTTTACATTTTTGAATATTTTGAAGAAAATATTCAAGCGATTTACTTGAAATTTTATATATAAGCTCAGCTCGACCGTCCGCGAAAATTCCTATGTTTTGGAAGAAATCAGGCATCGGCAACTTGAAATTTAATATTTGAATTCCTCGTGTTACATTTTTACATTTTTCACCATATCTACGGAACGAATCGATGGAATTTCTTGAAATTTAATATTTGAGTTCTGGTTGTTACCGAAAATAACTGGCGAGCATTTCAGGGAATTCGGGTAGTACAAAGTGAAACTCTACTAAGAACCAAATTTACATTTTTCTAGGTATGTTAACTATAAGCTTTCTAATGTCCTAAAAATTGGAAGGAATGTTTAACAGACATTTTTATAATATTCTGTAACACTTTCATTTAACTAGACAATACACATTGCGGTCGGTTATGTGCTGACCACATCAGATTTTTTTTTTATGTATTAATAACAAATTATACGGAATTCTTTTAAAACAATAAACCTAAATTTTCAATTTTATGGAAATTAGAGTACCTGTTATTAGTCCGGTAACTTAAAATTTAGTTAAAAGTATACTTCAATTGAATATTTTGTTAATTAAATTTCTAGTTAAATTGATTAGCTGTATAAATTACCTTACTTATTTATTAGATCAATTGTTATTACATTTAATGACAATGTAAAATATATATTATGTATGAACATGTAAAATTAGGTTTAAGTACCTGGAATAACTAAAATAATTGAATAATACAAAATGTAACCGCAAAACAAACACTTAAATCTTTTAATGTAATCAAATTACAAAACCACAAAATAATATTAATTTAATCGATTGTACATTAAAAATATTAAATTATTTTCCTATTAATTTGAAATATTTAAGCTTAGTTTTTTCCAATTCTACAAAAATCTAAAAAACATTTTTTTGAATTCGCCCGAGTAATCTGTTTGAACTACAATCATTGTCTATAGTATAAACGTATCATATTGCGCTCTTATCTATGAAGTTTATGTATGTAAACATATATAAAATATTTTCTATAGGGAGATGATGTTTTCCTCAAAATGAATGATTTCAGCAATTTAACACGAAAGTATGCACTTATAGATATAATCAAAATAATTAAAAAACTTTTATCTAAAGACCATATATAAATAAAATATACGCACGAAAACAATATAGACTACATAGAAAGGAAAAAAGAAACAATAAATCCCCGTAGATCTCAATAATAATAAAACTTTAATTTAAATAAAAGAAAGCAAAAAAATTAAAATTTATTGTAAATTTTTTAAGCTCTCTTTCTACTTTACTCTAACATAAAATTTGTATTAAAATAAGTTTCAACTTTACTGTAATATTTTTATGAATAAAATTTGAAAATAAATTTAGCCAGGAGGGAGGACAAAAAGAAAAAAAAATCTGATGTGATCAGCACATAACCGACCACAATGTGCTGATCACATCAGAATATTATAAAAATGTCTGTTAAATACTTCTTTCCAATTTTTAGGACATTAGTAAGTTTATAGTTAACATACCGAGAAAAATGTAAATTTGGCTCTTAGTAGAGTTTCGCTTTGTGGTACCCGAATTCTCTGAAATGCTCGCCAGTTAGTTTCGGTAACAACCAGAGCCTAAATTTCAAATTTCAAGAAATTCTATCAATTCGTACCGTAGATATGGTGAAAAATATAAAATCGGCACGCAGATCAGTTTTCGAGCGCTGATCTTTCCAAAAAATTTATATGTTCATTGTTTCAATACGAAGAATTTAAATATTAAATTTCAATGAAATCGGTTAGTTATTTTCTTCAAAATGGAAATGCAGTTCCCGAGGCCTGATACATTCCAAAAGTTGATCAATCCGTGCCTTCCGTCAGCAGAACTTGAGACACACGCGTGCAACACAGACCGACAGACCGACGGACCGACAGGTTGCTAAAAATAGTTTACTTACACTTCCCTACTATGGAGAAGTGCGTTCCCACCGAAAACTCGATTTGCAAAATTTGTTGCCATCACATATACATATGTATGTGTTGTATGCACAATACGGTCGGTAAAAACGAACAAAACCAATTCCTCTTGATGTACCGTTTTTTACGTTTTATTGAGAAAGCAAACTTAGGATTTTCATTTTATTATTAACATACGGCTGTTAAAAATGTGAACTAAAAATTCTCACTATAGTGAAATGTATGGCTATATGGCAAAACTTTAACACTTATCTGATAGAGGGCGATTTTCTTTTTTAATTTTTGTGTTATTATAAAAATTTAAACATTTTAGTGAAATTTTTTAATCGCCTTAAAACTAAATAAAGAAGAACTTTGCCCAAAATAACAACAAAAAAACTATAAAAATTTAATTTTAAGAATTTTTTTTGGCTTAATTTTAGTTTTGATTGTTTTATTATTGTTTTATTATTTGTTGTAGAAACAGTGCAAAAATAATAAAAATTCAAAAAAAAAAATTCCGTTATTGATAAATTATCCTGGAAGGATTTTTATTTTTTTTCTTGCTTCTTATTATACTCCTTTTTAGCAGTTTTCCAAAAATTTTTTGAAAAAAAGTGCTTATTAGTTTCACTCATTAGTTTCACTTATTAGTTAATTTTATATGTACATAGATCTTTACTAGAAACTTACTTCCGTAGAACAAAATTTTTACCTATCTCCCCCCCTCTAGAAGTTATACACCTCCAAAACCTTAAAAATGGCCTTTTTAACCATTTGTTGCAATGAAACCATAAGCATTTTTGAAATTTTGCAAACGCAGAAAGGCAGTGGCTTGCTTTCCTTAACGCGGTATACTATAGTTAAACTTTAGAAAAACAAAATGGCCGTTCAAATTTACCGTTATCTAAAGTCCTTCTTTTCCAAATTTTTGATGTCGTTTTTCTTCTAGACCCCAGCCTGTAAAAGCTTGAAATTTTAGACATTAACAAATAGTTTATTTCGTTAGAAGAAAATTTTTTTCCATCTCCCCCCCCTCTCAAGTTATCGCCCCTTGAAATTTGTAAAATTTGAATTTTTGACACCCTATATTTCCGAAACCGCAAACTTTTTCAAATTTCTATAAACGTAAAAAGTTAACGGTAAATTCCATGACGTTAAAATATATAATTATTTTTCTTAACTCACACAATTAAACCTTAAAATCGAGCATTATGTTAACCCCTCTTTATATTAATTTTTGCTTTATTTCAAAGACTGCATGTATGTATTATCCTAAATATATACAATCCTAGAAATAGTTTTGTATATGAATGAAAATAATTTTAATAGTGTGATAGGTATACATAGACTGTATTCAAAAGCAGAATTTTCACTTGTTGAAGGGAAAAGTGCTACAATACAAACCATTGGTTTGACCCAACTTTATTTATTAATATTTTCTATAGTTCTTCTATATTTTTAGCAGTTGCTTTTTCACTTATTTTGCTATATTGGTTTATTTTTTTTTTTATTTTGTTTTGTTACGGTATTTCTTTACTTCATTTTATAATATAAAACTTCATTTAATTCGAAATTTCGGTTTTGTGTGTTATTAAAGAAACAAATCATAAATAAAATGAAAAAATATAAATATTCTAAATATCCTGAACTTTTAAAAAATAAATCAACCCAAATGTTAGTTAGCCAGCCACTTGAATTCTCTCTTTATTTTCATGCTAAGAGCCCTGACTATTTGAAAGAATAAATAAAGCGAAATAAAAACAAAAGGAATAGAGGGAAAACAAAAGCGAAAACATATAAAACCATTGTATTAAAAAAGTTATATTGTGTAGGTTGGTATTATGGTAGATTGGTTTTACTCTGTATAGGCATGTACCGGTGAATAAAATCTGAATTTTTTTCGGTACACAAAAATTATATAAATGGAGCAGCAGAATTTAACGAGGACGGGGCGAGAAATAGCGTTAGTATTTTTTTGAAGAAAAAAAACATTTGGTTTTGAAAAACATTTTAAGGTTTTTTAAGTATTGATTTTTGCTTTATTTGCTTTTTTTAAATAACAATAGTATACTCGTGCAAATGTACATATGAGTACAAAATTTAAATAAGAATAAAATTTTTTCTTACATAAACTGTATTGCATGCATTTAATATATGACGCATACAAATGTACGTATATTGACTTTATTACTAGCTCAATCATTATTACATATTTCTTACATATGATCTTTTATATAATCGATGCGGGTAACTTACAAGCAAAAAAATTGATAAAACTTAGAAATTTCTTAAAACATTTTCTTATTTACCCTTTTAAAGTTGAAAAAAAAATTGTTAAATCTTTTAAGTAGCTTGATATTTACACACAAACCTACATGCGTATATAATATACTTACAATTTAATCATCATCATTGTATCAAAGAAATATTTTTTACTTTTAGAAATCCTTTCCTTTTTTGGTAATTTAAAGGGTTAAAGTAAAGAATTTAATATGAAAAGGAAGATATCCTTTGGACAATGTTTTTTATTTTTTCTTTTTTGATTTTGATCTTATTTTCTACACATTTTAAAAATTGAGGTAGCATATGTTCAGAAAGAGCTTTGAAGAAATTTTGTTAAATGTATCTTTATTCATTGAAACCAAGAAAAAAAAGAAAAAAAACAATAAAAAGTTAAAAGAAAAAAAGCAGAAACAAAAAGAAAAAGTTAAGTATTAAGGATTTACTTTAAAAAGAATATGGATTGACTATAATTCATTTCCCTTACATGTATATTTACAATATACGCACATACATACATACATAACATTATGTAGAGTTTTTTTCCTAACACATATAAGGATGTCAAAAATTTAAAAAAAAAGTAAAAAATATTACAGCAACTTTTTTTTTATTAACAAAATATGAAATAATAATAAAAAGAAAGATTTTCAATAGCTTGAAGCTCGTCATTTAACTTAAAATAATGAAAAAAAAACAATTAAGTTTTTGTAGTAAGATTAACTCATAATCCGGAAGATAAAATTCTTAGAACTGAAAATTGAGAAGTTCCTGGAAAAACTTTTATGTAGTTAAAGTAAAAGTTTGATTTTATTAAACTATCGAAAATAAAAAAATAATCTTGAAATCGAAAACGTTTAAATACGTATAAAAAATTGTATAAAAAATATAATTTTCTAATTACCAATGTAAAATTTTTAATATTTTTCAATTATATTTAAAAAATATTAAGAAAAAACCATGAATTTTTAAAATTTTGAAAATTTAAGTAACTGATTAAGAATTTTGAAAGATACTTTTAATGCAATCGATTAAAAAGTTTCTAGCGCTTATAACTAAGTAATATAGAATATTTACACGAGATTCAAGATACTTATTAAGCATTCATTTTTAAGTTGAATTAAAAAAAATCATGTTGCATAATTGAAATTGACGACAGAAAGATGTTGTAAAATATATTAATAATATTCATACATGTACCTTTAGTGTGTAATTTAAAAAGGGACATTGATTTGACATATAATTAAACTATGTATAAGCATTTTTATAGCTTTCGTAAGACTCAGAGGAAAATGCAATTTTCATTTTTGTAAATTTGTGATTGCTTAATTGTATTCCATAGGTTCATATTTAAGCGAGGATACATGCAATTAATGCAGGATCGTATGCAATTAAGCAATCAAACTGTTTTTAATTTTTCCAAAACTGATTGCAATTTTTAATTAACACAATCGAATGAAATTGAAACAAAAAGCTTAGGTATGTGTGCAATTAATTTGCAATGAAACTGTAGTTGCAAAACTAATAAATGCATGCATGCTAGAGCCCTTATTTTCACCTGCCTTCTTAGCACTTTTCTAAAAAGTTTAAAAAAAAAATGCTTATTAGTTTCACTCTGTCTGTCCGTCCGTTATGTAAATTTATTTTTTGTTAAAATTTTAATTTCAAATAAAATATTAAATTTTTCTCTCAAAACTCTTTTTTATTTTATGTGAGGAGCTGGCAAACTATAATTTTTAAAATAACCTACACATATGTATGTGCATATGTATATGCAAAGAATACATAAAACATGAGAAGCGTTCATTGGGAAGAAAGAGTGATATAATGCGGGCGCTATGGTGTAATAAATGTTAAACTTAAATAAAACCAAATTACCTAATTCTCATTTTATTTTAAATTATTTACATATGCCTAAAAACTACATTTTTTATTTTTTACATGGACTGTTTATAAATTCACGTATTTGAAATTACGTTAAAATGTGAAATATAAAATATCATTTATGTCACATTTTAAAGTAAAATTAGTGCTTTTAAAGAAATTATTATATGATATGGAATATAATTTTAACGTAAAAAAAAGATCCTTCAACATTGTGAATATCAAAATCGCGATTGAAATAATCCAAAAACAAATATTTTCATTTTTGAGTTTTCGAATTTTATTCTAAAAGAGTGTGCGTAATCGAGAATTTTTTCAATATAAAAATTTATTTCGAAATTTTTAAGTGAAACAAAAATTTATTAAGTATGGTAAATTACAAGAAAAATTGCAAACAAATAATATTTAATAAGTATTACTACATTTAAGGTGGAAGAATCGGAATAATGTATGAAGCTACATTTGAAATTGAAATGAAAACAATTTTTTTTTTAATTTTTATTATGAATTTCAAAATACAGTTGTTTGACGCTTCAGAGACATATGCCTTTTTTATTTCCTATGTCCTTGCCTACATATTTTTGTCTAAAACCGACATAGCTCGTTTGGTAAAAATACTATATAAAATAAAGTTATAAAATTTATTTTTTTTCTGTCATTGGAAATCTTTGAAAATTGGCAAATCAAAGTAGGCGAAGTTTCACCTATACTAACAACGATAGTAATGGAATTTTTTTTGCAACAATATTTTTAAAGTTCTAAAATTATTTATTTAACTTTTGAAATTTTGTATTGTTCACCCTATTTGCAAATCATTATCTAAAATTTTGTATTTGTATATTTATAGGCATAACTACTACATCCAAACTTGAGTTAAGAAATTGGTTGCTAAAAGTACCTAATCAGGCAAAGGAATTAGCGATCTAATATGAGATATACACATACATACATATATATTACAATAAAACTTAATTTTATATGCTCATAAAGTGACGGTGTTTTACAATTTAATTTTGATTATAATATTTTTTAATGTTTTCGTGTACTATATGTGCCATTTTAGCCAAACCAAAAAGTTAACTCTATAATTTTACAAATTGTATATACACGTTATATACATATGATATATACAAATTAATAAATCTGGTAATACTTTTCATGTTTTGTCAACCTAAAACTTCCCTATTATACGTTGATGAAACATGTAACCATTTTCTTAGTGGATTTTTTCTTCATATTTGCATAGAACGAATTTTTCAAAAAATATTTCATGTTACGGAGGATAGCAATAAATATAACAAAAATATTTTTTTTTCTAAGAGAAAAACATATTTTACAGGGCAATGCTACTGTTCCGAATTTAATAACTTAATGAAACTATATTTTCAAATAATATATAAAATTATTTTTCCTGTTCATTTTATAAAATTGATTTGTTTCTAATGAAAAAGTAGGTACAAAAATTTTCTCCTAAATAAACAAATTTTGAATCCTTAAGAATATTAAAAAACTGATGTTGTTTATTAATTATTTATACGTATAAAAATTTTACGAAAATAAAAAAAAAGAATCTATAAAATAAATCTTAAAAAAATCTTAAAAGAATAAATCTTTTATAAAAATATTAAATTTTCACCATCATACAAAATTTAAAGTAAAAAATTAAAAAATATTTAAATTTATTTTCTTTAAATTTTATTTTCTATAGAAAATTAAAAATTTTCTTAGAACTTCGTTTCTAATAAAAGTTATGTACATACAAACATACATGTTTAGAAACACTATTGAAATACATGATATCAAAGATATCGGACATTGCAGATGCTCAAATACAATTAACCTAATTTCAAACTAAGAATATGCAAATTTTCCTTCAAATGTTATATGTTAAAAGTACATAATTCAAAAAAAAAAATTTACATATAAATTTTTGTTATAGATATAGAAAAGTACCTTAATATGGATACTGAAAAATTTCGACTATGGCACGGATTGATCAACTTTTGGGATATATCAGTCCTGAGGAACTGCATTTTTTAGTGGGCCTGTTTTACATTTTTGATCATTATAAAGAAAAAATATTCAACCGATTTACTTGAAATTTCATATATAAGCTTCGCTTGATCGTCCGCAAAACCTCCTACCTTTTGGAAAAAATCAGAAGTCAACAACTGGACGTTTGCTACGGGACAAATATACATTTTTGCGTATATAAAGAGAAATAACCAACCGATTTAATATTTAACTTCTTGACATTGACTTCAATATTTAACTTCTTGACTTCTGGACATTTAACATTGAAATTTAATATTTAACTTCTTCGTATTTACATATAAATTTTTTGAAAATTTTGAAAGAAAGATCAGAGCTCGGAAACTGATCTGAGAGCTGATTTTACATTTTTTACGACATCTACGGAACGAATTAATGGAATTTCTTGAAATTCGATATTTGAGTTCTGGTTGTTACCGAAACTAACTGGCAAGCATTTCAGGGAATTTGGGTAGAACAAGACGAAACTCTACCAAGAACCAAATTTACATTTTTCTAATATGGTAACTATAAGCTTACTGATGACCTAAAAATTGGAAAGAAATTTTTAACAAGCATTTTTATAATATTATGAAACACTTTCACTTAACTAGAACATACACATTGCAGTCGGTTAAGTACTAATCACATCAAACGTTTTTGTTTTGTGTTTGAAATATAAGTAAAAAATTTTGTAATGACATAGAGAATAACGCATACATTCGAATTTAAATGCTTTCTACTAGAACCTCAATTACTCTAACTGTATTGAAAACTGTTTTTTTCGGATGGAACAAAGTTTGGTTGATTTTAACATTAAAAATTTTAAAATATAGAAAATATTTTGTTTTTCTTGTGATATTGTTAGACAGACACCTATATATTTACATTGTAATAACAATTATTCATTCTTATAATTTCCTTCTCGTAAATAAAAGAATTCTTTACATAAAGAAAATTGGTTAAATTTAAGGTGATAAAAATGTAAATTCTGTAACACCAGACTGGTTTTTATGGAGTTTATAGCTAAAATTAAGAAACCAAACAAATTTTATTTTTCAAGAGTTCTGCATACGAAAGTTCTGAATTGCTATTGTGGAAACTTAATTAAAATTATTAAAAGGCATTTTTTTGGGATTTTGAAATTATATTTAGAAAATACACAAAACTCAGTGTTATAATTGAGAAATATGTAGCTATGTTGAGGACTCGAGACCTTTACAAATTAGAATTAGATATGTTTTATATAATAATCTATATAGAAGAATTAATCAGAATAATTTAACAAATTTTTATGGCATAATGTTTAAAAGTGTTTGATTATCTATATTGCCATAGCTGAAAACCCCGTCGTTCAACAGTGAATAATTTGTTTTTTTTTTGCAATTACAAGATTGTTAAGTATTTATGCCCTTACTGTTATCATTAGGCTTAAAGTTGTACACATTGTGGCTTTTATCCTTTGTTATTTAATTAAAGAAATAAGCATGATGCAATAAAAAGAAAATGATCAGAAAAGGTTTATTAAGAAAACAGAAGCTGAGCTATTGTTAGTTATAAGTTTACTGTATAAGAAAACTGTACATTCGACATATGTATATTTGCTTTCGAGTCAGTAAACTTCACACGAAAATAGTTATTAGTCGCAGATCTCTTCATCCATTATTGACGTTTCTAAAAAATTTCATTTGTTGAAAAATTTTAAATTAAAATTATTTAATTTTGGATTAGTCAAATAAAATAATTATATTGTAAATATAAAAAAGATAATGCAATTTTCTTGATGTTGCTTGCATTTGAAATAAAATAACAATTAAAAAGGGAATACTGTCAGTATATTACGCAAAATATTCACATTTATTGATATTATAATTTAATTAAAAAACTGTTAGAATTCTAAAATATGACAATTCAAATGTTACAAAAAATTTTTTGAAAAGATCTAAATTTGCATTCTGTACATCAGGAATCGTATTTTAAAATGTTCTATCACAAAGACCTTCAAATAAACTTCAAACGGTATTGTTGTTGTGTATAGGGCAATGAATGTTAATACTTAAAAAAAATTGAAAGTGTCTCAATAGAATTAGTTTTTTTGCTTAATTTTTTTTAAATATTATTTTGTCTGTAACTTTTCTAAAAATTCGCCGACTGCAAAGCAAATTAATTTTGAAAAATATTTTAAAGTTTAATAAACTTAAGTCATAAAATTTAAACAGTATTGCTAAATTGGAAGTTCAAACTTGGTCATAAATATTCACTCATCATTCAAATTAAAATTCATAAAAGTTATGAGAGAGACAAATTTTTCTTTTTTGGTTTTTAATGAAATATTATGGAAAATAATTTTAGTTTATACAAAATAAACAATAACAATAATTGTAAGCATTTTAAATAAATGGAAATAAAGTTATGTAACTTTGCTTAATATTCTCTAATATATTGTTTTTTTTTTAATAAGCATGACAAGGAGAAAAATTGCAATGGTAATTTAAAATAAACAAGTTAATATTTTGAAATACATATGTATCTATTTCTAAAAGTGTGAAGAGGCACAAATATGAAGTTTTCGATCGCTGATAAGATATGTAAGGAAAACTGTTGTATTGTAAATTAAAATTGTTCTTTTTTTGTTTATTTTAATTATATCAACTTACATAAGAAACATATTTCTCCTTTATCTTCAAAATTTCAGCACTTACACATTTCCTCTCACAATTTTTGCCAAAAACAAGCAACGATTGGGTAGGAATTAAAAAGGGGACTTCTGACATTCTGATTCTGATTTTTTTATATAATATACTATGAAGAATTTTCTAATGTTTTTGTTATACTAGTAAACATTAAATTGTAGTTTTTTTTCTTTTTATTGTTTTTCTGTACTGTATTTTGCTTAAAAACTCACAATTTTTCAATTGATTTTATAAAAAACAATAAGTAAAACTCAGATAAAAATTTACCAAACTCAAGAATTATACTGAATGATGCATTCAATATAAACGCTTAACAGTAGCTATGATTCAGTTAAAAAACCCTTAGAATTTTTTATAAAAACTTAAAACGATTTAGGTTACCGCCGAAACAAAATTCAGGTTACCATAACCGTTTAAATCTAATAAAGAACCTGTAAAAAATTCCAATTTAATATAAAAACTTATATCGACATAAGCTGTTTTTAGCACTTTTCCAAAAATTTTTTGAAAGAAAAAGTGCTTATTAGTTTCACTCTGTCCGTCCGTCCGTCCGTCCATGGACACTTTTTTGTTTACAAAACTTCTACATCCTTGAAGATAGAAAGCTGAAATTTTATATGTACATAGATCTTTACTAGAAACTTACTTTCGTAGAACAAAATTTTTACCTATCTTTCCCGCTCTAGAAGTTATACCCCCTCAAAACCTTAAAAATGGCCTTTTTTAACTATTTGTTGCAATGAAAACATAAGCATTTTTAAATTTTGCAAACGCAGAAAGGCAGCGGATTGCTTTCCCTAGCGCGGTATACTATAGTTAAACTTTAGAAAAACAAAATGGTCGTTCAAATTTACTGTTATCTAAAATCCTTTTTTTCAAAATTTTTGATGTCATTTTTCTTCTAGACCCCAGCCTGTAGAAGCTTGAAATTTAAGGGGCCTTTAGACATTAACAAATAATTCATTTCGTTACAAGAAAATTTTTTTCCATCTCCACCCCCTTTCAAGTTATCACCCCTTGAAATTTGTAAAATTTGAATTTTTGACACCCTATATTTCCGAAACCGCAAACTTTTTCAAATTTCTATAAACGTAAAAAGTTAACGGTAAATTCCATGACATTAAAAAATATTTTTCTTAACTCACACAATTAAACCTTAAAATTGAACATTATGTTAACCCTTCTTTATATTAATTTTTGCTTTATTTCAAAGACTGCATGTATGCGTCATTCTAAATATGTATATGCAATCCTAGAAATAGTTTTGTATATAAATAATTTTAATATTTATATACAAAAATCCTAGAAATAGTTTTTGAAAATAATTTTAATAGTGTGATAGGTATACATAGACTGTATTTAAAAGCAGAATTTCCATTTGTTGAAGGGAAAAGTGCTACAATACAAAATATTGGTGTGACCCAACTTTATTATATTAAATATTACTTTTTATTAAAGTTTTTCATTATTTTATAATGATTTAACTTGAATTAGGAGAATTCAATAAAATATTATTTGTATATCCATTTTCTTAAGTGAAGTTAAGTCATTATATTTTGCACAGATATGCACTTAAGAGAGTTAAGCGAGTATATCACTTGCACTGGGAAATGCTACATTTACACAAATTTGAAACAATATAATATGTTAAATTTTTGGACGCTGAATTCAACAGTGCTAATATCTTAATTTTGTCATATCTCGACTTTCAATATATTGCCACAGAATTATAATCGAATACTAATTTTAGTGTCACATTACCTTAATTAAGAATTTGCATATAAAATGGTTTGAGTTTGTTTTTAATATTATGTATGTCAGTTTTGATTTTAAATTTTTGAATTTAAAAAAACTTAAAAACACTTATTTTTCTATAAACTATGTATAGATTTTCAGAAGTTATGAACGAAAAACTTTCGTTAACAAAATAATAAAAAAATGTTGGGTATTTTTATTTTCAACAAAAGTGTATTAAAAAAGTGGGTTTTCTAAATGTTACTGTCAAGTTCATTTCAAAATTAAAAGAAACTTTTTCTTATTCATTAAAAAAAAAAATCTGATGTGGTCAGCACATAACCAACCGCATTGTGTATTGTCTGGTTAAATGAAACTGTTACAGAATATTATAAAAATGTCTGTTAAATACTTCTTTCCAATTTTTAGGACATTAGTAAGCTTATAGTTAACATTCCTAGAAAAATGTATATTTGGTTCTTGGTAGAATTTCGCTTTGTGCCACCTGAACTCCCTGAAATGCTCGCCAGTTAGTTTCGGTAACAACCAAACTCAAATATCAAATTTCAAGAAATTCCATCAATTCGTTCCGTAGATATGGTGAAAAATGTAAAATCGGCCCGCAGATCAGTTTTCGAGAACTGATCTTTCCAAAAAATGTACATGTTCATTGTTTTAACACGAGGAATTCAAATATTAAATTTCAATGAAATCGGTTGATTATTTCTCTTTATATACACAAAAATGTATATTTGTCCCGTAAAAACGTCCAGTTGCTGATGCCTGATTTGTTCCAAAAGCTGGGAATTTTCGCGGACGGTCGAGCTGAGCTTATATATAAAATTTCAAGAAAATCGGTGAAATATTTTCTTCAAAATGTTGAAAAATGTAAAACAGGCCCGCTAAAAAGTGCAGTTCCTGAGGCCTGATATATACCAAAAGTTGATCAATCCGTGCCATGGTGGAAATAAACTTACATATAAAATTTCATCAAAATCGGTTCAGCCGAACTTGAGATACACGCGTGCACACACAGACCGACAGACTGACAGGTTGCTAAAAATAGTTTATTTACACTTCCCCACTATGGAGAAGTGCATTCCCACCGAAAACTCGATATGCAAAATTTGTTGCCATCACATAACCTACCTATTGTTTACACAATACGGTCGGTAAAAATAGAAAACCATTCATTTAAAAAAACATTAAGTTTATTTTTTTTTATTAAATTAAAATTCTTACACCAACTGTTTGCTGAATTAAAAAAAGTTCACATGAAAAACTATAATATTTTTTCCCTATTTAAAAGACAAATAATTTAGTAGGGCAAAATTTTCATAAATTAGGTATTATGAAAGATTCGTTGAAATGTAACTGTAGTAGGTTCAGCTTTTTTATTTTTTGAATTTGGAATGAAGAGTTTTATAAATTTTTATAAATGAGGGGCAATTCTACAATCTGGCTGGTTGATTTTAAACGCTGAAATTTGGCTTATAATTGGGACAATTCTAAATAACATCTTTAAATAACTTTTTTTGCATATCATAATCCTAAAAACAATTTTATTTAATTTAAGTATGTGAATTAAATTTTGAGTGGGTAAAACAAGCAAATTTAATTAATCATTAGTACAGTTTTAAATTTTTATACCCGTACGAACGTATGTTCGAAGGATATACTAAATTTGCCTTACCGTTTGTAACGCTAAGAAATAACGGTCTTAGATATAGACTCAAGTGTATGTTTTTGATCAGCGTCAAATTCTGAGTTGATTTAGCTTTGTCTGTCCGTCCGTCCGTGCCAACGATAACTCAAAAACTAATTGAGCTAAGTTCACCAAATTTCCACAAATGATTTATTGTAGTAAGTGCCAGAACCCTATTTAAATTGGACATGATCGGGGTACCGGTTCGGGTAGCTGCCATACAACTTCAAAATTTATTTGGCTATATCTCAGGAACTATAAAAGTTGTGGTATTGAAATTTTCCACAAACGAATATATTAGTAGGGCCAGTGTGTATGATAAAAGTCGTTGAAATTAGTTGGCTCCTTCTGGTACCTGCCAAACAACTTCAAAAGTTATTTGGCTATATCTCTGAAACTATAAAAGCTATGGTATTGAAATTTCACACAAGCGAATATATTAGTAGGGCCAATGTGTTTGATAAAATTCGTTAAAATTTCTTGGCTCTTTTTGGTAGCTGCCATACAACTTAAATAGTAGTTTGGCACACACAGTATTTTGAAAAACACACAGTACTGATTGCATAAATTAATATGCTAATACGACAACTTAAGGTCATAGTCTGTCCCATAGTCAGTTATGGCATCTTTATTTGCACATAGGATAACAAATTCGTACGGGTATCACAGAGTTGACAAGGTCAACTCTATTTTTTTTCTCGCTTTTTCTTATTTTCTACAATTTCATTTAAAATCGAATTTATTCAATTTTTAATATACACACAATAAGGCACTTGTTTTATGAAAAATATCGCGCTCACATTTTGTACATACATATTTTCAAATTTGTAATATAATTTTGTACATATTCATTATTTTATGGACAAGAATGTTACATAAGCGTAATTTTATTATATGAGTGTTCTTATTATTTATTTTTCATTAATTTCCTTTAGTTGTAATTATATTCATTTTTAATAGCACGAAATTTTATGAATAACTGATATATAATTAACTGTTATTCATAGAAATTACATTTGTTATTCATTTTATTCATGTTATTTTTTTTGTTTTTCTATATTTGGTTTAATTTGTGTCCTTTCCAAAATATTGTATATTCCTAATATGGTTATTCAGAAAATAATTTTTTGACACGAAAAAAATTGCATTGTTTTCCTTTTTGGCATGACCGAAATATATTTCATTAATTATTCATTTTAT
Organism: Condylostylus longicornis; assembly: GCF_029603195.1. Classification (NCBI taxonomy): domain Eukaryota; kingdom Metazoa; phylum Arthropoda; class Insecta; order Diptera; family Dolichopodidae; genus Condylostylus; species Condylostylus longicornis. Next base: position 1,260,734 of record NW_026577985.1, read on the forward strand.
TTTTAATTAAATAAAATAAAGTAGAGTAATTAAACAGTTCATAGAATTTTATTTAAAATTTAACAGTTACATATAATAAGTAAAATATTACATGAAATGTTTATTGGAATATTGTATGTGAATTTTGCAATTTGAATGTATTTTTACCGACCGTATTGTGTATACAATAGGTAGGTTATGTGATGGTAACAAATTTTGCATATCGAGTTTTCGGTGGAAATGCACTTCTCCATAGTAGGGAAGTGTAAATAAACTATTTTTAGCAACCTGTCGGTCCGTCGGTCTGTCGCTCTGTCGGTCTGCCGCTCTGTCGGTCTGTCGGTCTGTGTGTGCACGCGTGCATCTCAAGTTCGGCTGAACCGATTTTGATGAAATTTTGTGTGTAAGTTTATTTCGACCATTGCACGGATTGATCAACTTTTGGGGTATATCAGGCGTCGGGAACTGCACTTCTTAGCGGGCCTGTTTTACATTTTTAACCATTTTAAAGAAAGTATTCAACCGATTCGCTTGAAATTTCATATATAAGCTTCGCTCGACCGTCCGCGAAACCTCCTAACCTTTTGGAAGAAATCAGCCGTCGGCAACTAGACGTTTACTACGGGACAAATATACATTTTTGCGTATATAAAGAGAAATAATCAACCGATTTCATTGAAATTTAATATTTGAATTCCTTGTATTAAAACAATGAATATGTAAATTTTTTGGAAAGATCAGGGCTCGAAAACTGATTTGCGGGCTGATTTTACATTTTTCACCATATCTACGGAACGAATTTATGAAATTTCTTGAAATTTTATATTTGAGTTCTGGTTGTTACCGAAAATAACTGGCGAGCATTTCAGGGAATTCGGGTGGCACAAAGCGAAACTCTACTAAGAGCCAAATTTACATTTTTGTACGTATGTTAACTATAAGCTTACTAATGTCCTAAAAATTGGAAAGAAGTATTTAACAGACATTTTTATAACATTCTGTAACACTTTCACTTAACTAGACAATACACAATGCGGTCGGTTATGTGCTGACCACATCAGATTTTTTTAATTAGTATATTAAAAGTTTATAAAATTGAATTTGAAACTCTGAAATATTCGAAAATCGTACAGTATATCAATCATTTTTATTGATTTATGTAGGGTTCATGTTATATTCAGTTAAAAATTTCATAATATTAAAAAAATTGAAGTAATACTTGAAGGTTTAAACAGCAAAAAATTTAAGACAAATTTAAGAATGTAGGTGTAAAGAGCAATTTTTTATCATCTTGTTCTTTACAAACTTTCAATCTTCTTACATCCCGTTAATTTTTAAGCTTTTCCACTTTGACAAAAAAATAAAAATCATAATACAAGAAATAGAAATTAAATTTTGTACTAAGAATTGTGGAAAGGCAAGTCTGTTCTTCAAAACCAACGTATTATATTTTGGACTTAGTTTTTAAAATGCTTTTAAAGAAAATTTATTTTCAAATCTATAATATTTGCGAATCAATTTGTAAAAACAGCAAAACGTGAATAACTTTACAAAGTATTGTGTTCATTCTGATCTTTTGAAATTGTTGAAGAATAGGGCCCTTAGTTATGTTAAATATATACTTTCGTTCAAAGCTTAAAAAATAATAAGATTCTATAAGCCCACATTAACTATATTGCAGCTAAAATGATATTAACTGAATAAAAATTTAAAAAAAATAAAGTTGAATATAAGTATATTCAAAAAAGCTAAAGTTAAAAATTATAAAAAATGGAAGCGGTGTTAAAATGGATATATTATTTTACAAGGACTCCAATTACAAGCTTTTTACTTTGGCATAATACAAGGTTAAGTAAATGATTTAACAACTGAAACAAGAAGATTACAAAATTGGAACTTTTCATCTTTTATTTCATAGTGCCACTACTGTTTTACTTTTTTTACTCACTCAAATTTATTATCAGCGATGTACGAGTACACACTCTACGAAATGTAACATTTTTATACACACATAATGTTTACCTAATAATAGTTACAAAGTATGTGTAGTAAAAACATTGTTTTTACTATATTTTTATATAGTCATGCGGTAACATTGTGTTATTTTGATTGTTTGTATGTTTGCTAGCAAATTTCATAAATTTCATCTTATTCTTTTGTTTTTCTTTTTTCTTTTTGGTTTTTTATTTCTTTCTTTGTTTATTTTCAGTTCTTAAATTGTATTAAAAAATATTTTATCCTTAATAAATTTTCGCAATGATTTCTTTCTCTATTTCTTTATGCTTTTGATTTTTGTTTTCTTTTTATTTGCCTCTTAGTTTTAATGCTCTATTTTCAAATTTATAATTTTTGCTAAGCTTTCATTTTTTAAGCTATTTCTTTTATTTTTATTAGAAAATAGAGCAAAAGGAAAAAGAAACAGCAAAAAAAACGCCAAAGCGAAGAAAAACCAAAAAAAAATATTCACTCCTTAAAGAAATTATGAAAAAAAGCAAACATGAAGGATTTTTGAATTTTTATAAGTGAACTTTGAACGAATGTGAATAGCGTAAATGTAAGTTTCCCAAACACAAAAAATATATAATGTGTATAGTAATGAATGTCTAGGATATACTACAGTTTTGCGTTTTCATGTATTAAATTACTGCTATTTTATTATCTTTTCTAGAAAAATTTTATGTTTTTTTGTTAATGTTTTGTAAAGCATTTTGAATTTTTTATATCAACAACATGAAATTTAAAGCCTTTCTAGAAAATATATATATATTTTTTAAAATTTGTGGGTACATGTATATCTAAACTAAATAGTCGAATAATTTTAAATTACTGTTAATTCGTTTTTTATTAAACTTTAATATATATACAGGGAACCTCCATGGTATGGGCATTTTGCGCTATGAAAAGTGTATTGTCTATACTTGTGTGTGCAAAAGTGTATTGGTTAAGTGTCTGGATCTCGAACCAGTTTGTGCTTTTTTTTAAATAAGTTTTTTTACTGCTTTTTATGAAATTAAAAAAGTAAATGAAACGAAAACATCTTTCCCCTCTCTATTTTATTCAATTCAACTGAATATCCTTTTCATAATAATACCATAGATGATTATTGTCTTTTATTTGCAACGACTCTTTACAACATGCTTACATGCTCTTTTTTTCTTCCCGCTATTTTTCTTTTGTTTCGTTTTTTCAATTTTATATCTTCAGAGAAAACAGAAAATGAAAATGAAATAATTTTTTATCATCAGTTAAACTGTGTATATACTTATGTATAAGATAGTTCGTGTATGTGAAAATGTTTTACCTGCTGGCTTCCACCTCCCCTCTCTATTTATGCAATGGTTACCTTTTCATATTCAAGTATTTTATACATCGCTTTATACTTCTATACATCGCTAATACTTCTTTATTTTGTAATTTTTGCCTTAGTATAATTTAAATTTTATTGTACAATTTCTAAGTACGTGAATTTATTTTTTTGATTCTAATTTTAAAATTTTTCAATGAATTTAATTTTTTTTTTAAATGAATGAGAAAAAAAATAATCTTCTTTCTATTTCTAATAAAAGTCTATACTGTCTTAGAAAAAATTTATTATAATTGCACAGGCACACAAACAAAAAAAATTAAGTTTTAAAAAAAATTACTTTTTTGTTTTATTTGATGAGCAAGAATATTTATATAAAATTCTTTTTAAAAAAGAAAGTTTTTGTAAAATTTCGAATAAGTCAAAAAACTTAATATAAAAATAGCTCCCTATTTTCTATGGAAGTAGTTCAAGCATATTGAACCTTTAGAAAAATATAAATTTATACTTAAGATGTCTGTCACAGACAAATGCTCAGTAATTAAAAAGGTATCCTTTTGTTTATTTTAACCAACCAGTGTCTCCCAGCCTTGTTTATGATTTTGTTGTACTGAGAGTGGAAATTGACTTTTATTAGTCCAAGTTAATAAAATAAGAGAAGTGAACAGCTTAAAAAACAATAATTACCATTTCTTACTAGATTTTACTTGATTTTTAGAAAAAAATCATAAGGTTATCCAATAAAAATAGAAAATGTTTCTGGAATTCTATATGATAATAGCAAACCATCGTTATTTATAATGACTTACAAAAATAAAAACACCATATATATATATACCATGTCAAACTTTAAAAATCTCAATTGTGTAAACAAATTTTGCAAACAAAAATAATTTTATAATGCATTTGTTGAAAAAATTTACTGTATAAAATATTTTTAAAATATTGTCTATTAATTTTTTAACCAAAACGAAGAAATTACCTTTTTGAAAATGTATGAAATCAAAAAGTTTTGATTTCATACAGTTTCAAAAAGTATAATTCACGTTAACAATTTATAGTGATAATGAAAATAAAAATTTAAAAAATTTAGAAAAATTCAAACCCGAATATGTATATTCAAAGAGTCACAACAATTATATTAAAAATTCGCATCAAATCAAATTTAAAACATTCCCAAAAATATAAAACTAGGAAATATAAAATTTATATTTGCATTACCTTTTACTTTTTGAATTTAAATAAATTTTATTAAAATAATTTTTTAACTCTTTTGGAACTTTAAAACTCTGTTACAACCTTTTGTATAATTAAAAACTTTTTTTTAATAATTGCTTATTTTGATTCCTGTATAATATTTCATGAAACTTTACAATTAACTTTTAAAATATTAAAATTTATTTATTTCTTTTATTTTCTTATTTTCAATAACTTAACTATTTTCAAATTCAAAATGTTTTTCAATAAAGAAACTTAAAACGTAACAAGAAAATTTTTATATCTAACGAATTTCCTTAAAACCAAACACAATATTAGAATATTTTCTGTTCTTCTTTAACTACGAATTTAATTTTTTTTTGGTTAATTTATTAGCAGCTACGGTAAACTATAAATCTTATTATTAATTTTTTTATTAAAAATGTGCATGTGACATTTTTCTATCAAATTCAATTAATGATTTTATTTTAAAATATTGCAAACAAATTAAATTCCTTCTGAAGGGTTATTACTTTTTAATTATAAAAGTATGCTTTTTTATATTTTTAATTTTTTTTTTATTTACTATTCATTTTTAAGTATAAGGAACGAATTGCGAAAGATATAAAAATAATAAAAAAAAAAAGGATTTCAATTTTTGCTTTTCCTTTCTTTCTGGATATTAAAATTTTTGTTTGTTTTCTCTTTATTTATTTATTATTTTTTTTACAATTTTTGCGAAAATCTGAATTAAAAGTTTACCATCCGTTCGTAAAAGAGATCGCGACGTCACTGAAATTAAAATCTATAGAAGGAAAACTCATATTTCCAATTGAAAAATTTTTCTATCTGGAGTTTTTTTTTACTATTAAATGAAATAATTTATATACTTCAGTTTATTACGGAAAATTTTTTAATATCTGCATACCACTGGAAAAACAATTTTTTGAAGAAAAACAAGAAAATTTTCAACATAACATAAAAATTCATTGATTTAAATATGTATATTTGGTGTGTTGTAATGTTTGTTCACAATATTGTTGTAATTCTATTTAATGACGAAAATGAGTAAAAAATAAAAAAGAAATGAAAAACAGAATTATTTGTTTTAAAAATTTTTTTCACAAACTTACAAATTTCTCTCAATTTACAAAAAAATGCTCTGTAGTCTGTTTAAAAAACAAATTGTTAAGGAGAAAATTATTTTATTTTTAATAAAAATTGATTATCTCTTTATCTCTCTCGCTCTCTTTTTACTTAATATTCTCTCAAAAAAAAAAATTTTCTTTATTTTGACTCTCAACAGTCTCAATATTAAACATATTATTAAGTTGTTCCAGGTAAATAATAGTAAAAATAAGAATCGTAACAATAATAAAACTTTAAATTGGAATTGAATAAAGTTGTAAAATAAATTAAATTCTCTTGAATTCTCTTTTTTCTCAATAAAAATAATTTGTAATACGAAATGAAAGTAAATATTTTGAGAAAGTATTTTACATCATGAGCCCTGTAAAATTTATAAGTATAACAAATTATTTATATCTACGTGCACAAACTTTACTTTAGACTTCACGTATGTACGTAATAGATAGGTATATGCAGATAAATATAAGTAATATTTGAGTGAAGAATAGTTATAAAATTTTAAATTCAACTCAATTTCTGCAAAAAATCTAGAAAATTTTTGAGCGATAATTTAAGAAGAAAAAAGTAAATAAAAAAAAAAATTTAAGGTTCGGTAATGGAGAGCGAGTTTTCTTTCGTACACAAAGGTGAAATGTAATATAAAGAGAACTGAATATGAATAAAAAACTTAAAAAAATAAAAGAGGAGGACTAAATGTGAGAGAATTTTCATTTAATATCGGACATGCTCTTTTCAAATATTCTATTGAGCTTCGATATTTCAATATTGTTGCAGCAATGAAATGTTTCTGAATACTTTTCTAGGTTATTGACTTTGCAATATTTTACCGTAAAGAATTCAGTTAACTAATTAGGTTATAAAGCAGAATGTCTGTATGTTTCGCTTTTCCAATATAAACTTTTAAGGTTAAAGGACTTTCAAAAAATACTAAACTAAAAATATATTCGGAATTATTAGAAACTAAAGTATCAAATACATTAAAAATTAAATAGACAAAAATTACAAGTGAGGTAAACAAAGTTTTTTAAGAACATAAGAATCAGAACATAAGATTTAGAAGCATAAAAACGAATATTTTTGTTTTTGAAGATTTAATTGTAAAAATTAGAAAAAAATTATTTCGAAATTTGAATTATGAAATTTTACTAGACAAAAAGTAAACTGTACCTATTTTGTAAATTAAAATTTTAGTTTTAACTGAAATTGTAAGAACAGATACACAGTGATAATTTTTAAGCCCGAACAAGAGTTTAAAAAATTGCCAAAATTTAAATAAATTAAAAAATTTATTTAAAGTTCATTTATATTGATTTTGATATTGACCTTATTCTAATTCCTACTAACAAGTTGGACGCCTTCAATGTAGGATAGGGTTTTCTTTAAAAATGCTTCTGCCTTTCTTTTAAATTTTCAGAGGATATTCATATTCAATAATTTTATGGCACGTTACGACTCAAATGAAAAATACAGTTTTAGAATATATCAATGAAATAGGAATTGTGGAAAATTTTCAACACTTAAATTTAAACCGAACTCAGTTAGAAATTTGTTATGCTGACTACTATATTTTTTGTATATGTAGTAAACGCAACATAAAACAGAATCACAGTCCCAGATTGATGAATCTATCAATGTAAGGAAATTTTCTTACCTGTAAATTACAATCTTCCAGAAATACACTCTCATCAAGGTTTACATCAATGAGCACAAAATTTTTAAATATTACGCTCGAAATACTGTTTTATGTATGCATACTCGTACATCTTTATATTTTAAATTCTCTGATGTTTTGTCTTTGCACACATATAAACATTATAAAATATTACCATAACTACTTATTGTTACCTTACTTATACCAGTCAGAGCTGCTATAAATTGAATTTCAACAAATGGTACAGAGAACCTAAAATTATGGTACCACTAATAAGAAAATTGTCATTTTTAGCACTTTTCCAAAAAAATTTTGAAAAAAAGTGCTTATTAGTTTCACTCTGTCCGTCTGTCCGTATGTCTGTTTACAAAACTTTTACACCCTTGCCGATAGAAAGCTAAAATTTTTACGTATATAGATGTTTACTAGAAACTTATTTCCGTAGCACAAAATTTTTATCTATCTATCCCCTCTAAAAGCAATACCTTCCTTAAAACGGTAGTTTGTAACTATTTATTGCAGTGAAACCATAAGCATTTTTAAAATTTTTCAAAAATAAAAAAATAGTGGCTAGTATAAAAAATAGGTTTCCTCTATCGCGTCATATCACTTCTGCACTTTAAAAAAACAAAACTGCCGTTAAAATTGATCGTTATCTAAAACCCGTTTTTTCCAAATTTTTGATGCCGGTTTTCTTCAACACCGTACGTAACAGGAGTCTGTTGCAGGAGCAGCTGTTAGACACTAACAAAAAGTTTATTTCATTAGAAGAAAATTTTTTTTTCTATCTCCACCCCCTCTCAAGTTATTATAAAATAAATTTAAAAATTCTTTGGAATTTTTCTACATTGAATTGAAAAAATTCAAAATTTTTTTCAAAAATAGGTGTTAAGACTCGACATTTTCTAAGATTTCAAGTTTTTAGGAAAAACCAAAGAAAAAATTAAGTCTTTTCAATTTATGGCGTTGGCCAATATGAAAGTGTAAAACTTTAAAAAGTTTTAGTTGATGATCCTACTTTGCTTGAAAGGGGAACTACAACAAAACAGTGCTATTGAGTTGAAGTATCACCGAGTTTTCCTAAAATTTTAGTAGCTTAGACTGTACCAACGCCTTTTTAAAAGAAAAAAATATTTACCTATTTCCGATTCGCTAGTATGTATATTCTACTAAGCATAAAGATTGAATTGTGGTATCGATATTATAACTATCTTATCGTGTTTGAAGTTTGTATACTTAACCTTTTCTCAACATCATTTTTTGAGGAAAATGTCAAAAGCCAAATTCAATCAAAAAATGGTACATTTTAGTGAAAAGCCATAAAAAAAATGGTATAATTAGAGTACCATGATCAGTCAAAATATTTCATGCTACAAGAGTCTAAAAAATCGTACAAGTAGAATGAAAATACGTTTGGCAGCACTGTACCAGCAGCACTGTACCAGTTACAAAGCAAATATTCACGACATATAGTCACGTAAAGATTTATGATAAAATTTATGACGTTTTCTAAAATCGGAGAATAATTTTTTTATGTTGAGAAAAGCGAATCATACCGATGAGAGTTTCTCTAAATTTTTCCAGTAGCACTCTTTTCTTTTAATATCTTTTAATTTTCCTGTAATCTGTATATGTTTGAAATAAGATTAAAAAATATGTATATACAAATACAAAATATGTTGGAATAATCAAAATAAGAGACATAAAATTTAATGTGTGCTCTAAATTCTCTTTCGCTTTGTTTTTGTTGTAATTATTTCACATCGTTTAAAACGGAATATCAAAAGTTTCTGAAAAATTCCTGTAATTTTGTTATTACAGATTATTCTTAACATGCATGTGGAGATAACAATTAATATACATAACGCATAAAACTAACTTACAGACATAATATGCGTGTGTATTAACTGTAAATATAGCTGTTTTAATTTTTTGAGAGTAGAGAACAGAGAGTTATTCTCATGAGAAGCGAAACAAAATGGAATTGAAATTGTTCTCTTTCTCAATAAACTTCGTAACCTTACTTTCTGTATATGTAAACCTAACAGTTGAGAGTAAGAATTCTTTTAACAAATCTGTGAGTAAAATATTCATAGTCTTATTGCAGAGAAACATGTGTTTCCAAATTTAGTAAAAAAGTAAACTGTAATGTAAAGTTTATTTTTGTAACATTGCTGAATCACGTGTTAATTTCAATTTGCTGGATATTTTTTTCTACCTTTTTTTATTAATTACATCACAGAAGAGAATGTCGTTATGTGATATAAAATTTTTAGTTGCTGGAAATTGAGATAGAATTAGATACGAGTACATATTTTGTAATCAACTGTTTTGAAAATTCGAAGGAGAGTTAAACGTTTAATAATTTTAAATATTTTCGGCCATACTTTTCGGAAACTTTATTTTATTTAATGATAAGTATACTCTAAATAATCCACATGAAAGCAGTATGGATTATTCATGAATATCTTGAAATGAAGAATTTCGGTATTGAAAAAGTAGGAGACCATAGAAAAAACTAAAACAGCTCGAGCTATGTATATTTAGCACTTTTCCAAAAAATTTTTGAAAAAAAGTGCTTATTGGTTTCACTCTGAAACTTATTTCTGTAGAAGAAAAGTTTTACCTAACTCCCCCCTCTAGAAGTTATACCCCCCCAAAATCCTTAAAATGCCATTTTTTAACTATTTATTGCAGTGAAACCATAAACATTTTTCAAACTTTATAAAACGCAGAAAGCCAGTGGCTTGCTTCTCCTACCGTGGCATACTATAGTTACACTTTAAAAAAACAAAATGGCTGTTAAAATTTACAGTTACGCAAAATCCGTTTTTTACAAATTTTGATGTCGTTTTTCTTCTAGACCCCAGGTTGTAGGAGCCTCAAAATTTTAGGAGCTTTTAGACATTAATAAATATTTTATTTCGTTAGAAGAAAATTTTTTCCATCTCCACCCCCTCTCAAGTTATCGCCTCTTGAAATTTGTAAAATTTGAATTTTTGACGCCTTATATTTTCGAAACCGCAAGCTTTTTCAAATTTCTATAAGCGCAAAAAGCTAACGGTAAATTCCATGCCATTAAAAAATTTAATTATTTTTCTTAACTCAAGCAACTAACCCTTGAAATTGAGGATTATGTTAACCCTTTTTATATTAATTTTTGCTTGAATTCAAAGACTGCATAAATTGCTCATTCTAATTATATGCGATCCTAGAAATAGTTTCGTTTATGAATGAAAATAATTTTAATAGTGTGGAATTCTTACATGAACTGTATTTAAAAGCAGTATTTTCACTTGTTGAAGGGAAAAGTGCTACAATACAAACTATTGGTTTGACCGAACTTTTTTGAACTTACGTTTTAAAATTTACTTTCACTTCAACGAATGAATGAAGTATATTTGAAAAAAAAATTTAAAGAATAACTGATATTTTTAATATCAATATCTGCCTATTCCGATCCCACAGAAGAACGTAAAACCCAGCCACTAAAATAACTTTATAATTTTTTTGGATATCTCGATTTTTCAACACCTGTCATCTTTCTTATTTATTTAATGAAATATCAAAAACCATTGCACTGTTGGCAAAGACTTGCTTAATTTCTGGAGAAGTATACTTATTTTATTGTAAAATTAGTTTTCTAAAGCCACTCACCCTTATGTCATATATAAAATGGAAGATACGTAAAATGATTCAAATATACGTAAGCTATACTAAATTAATTTGACGCCAGACGAAATTTACCACATAGCTAAGCTAAAATTATCGAGCTGCTTTAAACAACAAAAAATAACTTTTTGAATGAAAACAAAACTAAAAATAACATACATATGTTGGAAAACCTTATTTCATTTTCGAAAATCTTTTTTGATTTTTATACCCTGCATTTCGTGAAGGGTATATTAACTTTGGTATGGAGTTTGTAACCACTTGAAGGGGTCATCTGCGGTATGGACATATATATATATATATATATATTCTTGCTCAGCGTAAAATTCTGCATTGGTTTAGATATGTCCGTCCGTCCGTTCGAACGATAACTCAAAAACGAATAATGCAGTCGACACCAAATTTTCACAAGTTGTTTCTTTTGTGACAGGAACGACTGCTATTCTAATTGGACTAATTCGGAGAACGGGTTCGGATAACTGCCATACAACTTGAGAGTTTATTTCAAATATTTCGAAAACTAATAGAGGTATCAATATGACGTTTTGTAAAGTTGTGTTCAATTACATTCTATATATGCTCTAAAGATTTAAATGAGATGGCGGCACCTGTTCGAATGGCTACCATACAACTTCAAAAGCAAATTTTTTATAAGCCGAAAAATAATAAAGTCAGATTCGTGAATCTGACAACACGTTTGACAACAATTCGTGAATCTGATAACACGTTTGACGACAACAATCGTTTGTCCAATTTTAGGTCAGATATATTTCTAAAATTTTAGTGGAATTGCTGGACAGGTGCGGGTACAACCCAAAAGCTAATTTTAAATATTTGAAAAAATAATAAAGTCAGATTCATAAAACTTGGCAGTTGTGTCTCCAATAATAGATCAGATATATTCTTGAAGTCTTGGTTGAATTGCTTGACGGGTTCGGGAACCTGTCATACAATTTCGAAAGTTAATTTTAAATGTTTGGAAAAATAATAAAGGTAGATTTTTGAAACTCTGCAGTTGTGTGTCTAATTATAGGTCAGACATATCCATGAAGTTTCAATAAAATGGTTTCACAGGTTCGAGTAATTGCTACACCACGATGAAAGTGCAGGGTATAATTCAATCGGTTTATACCGACTGAAACGTTTTTACTTGTTTATTTTTTTATTATTTGAGATGTGTAGTACACAGGTATAGAAAATTTTAAATCAATCTTAAGAAAAAAAAAATTGTATGGAAACGACTTAATAATTTCGGAGCCTCAACCACATATTAATAATAAAATTCATTATCCCTTTCAGGAAATTTTTTTTAAATATTTCAAAATGTGCTTATTGTAATTTCTTTTCACAAACAGCTTATACTAAAAGAACAATTTATGTTAAAGATTTGAAAGGCATTTTGTACAAGTACCTACAGTTTTGTATAATTATTTTTAGTATTTAGGAAAAAAAACTCGCAGTTCAAGAGTTCCAACTCATAACGCTAACTCAAGTACAAACTCAGTTCTTTAGTTTTTTTAAAATACTGAAAATACTATTTGCATACAATTCTTAGTACCCTTTATAATCATTACTGTTTGAAAAAATTAATTAGCGACGTTGATTTTCGATTATAATCTTTTCCTGAAAGATAAAAATTTACTTTTTATAAGGCAATGCTTTAATTAAATCTACACGAACTTTAAGAATATTAATATAGGCGTATTGACACATAAAGCCACATGTAATACATTTATTCCCACGTCAGGTAATAAAATAATAAAAACACATGAAATCAAATCAAAGGTGTTAAAAATCATACAATTGTGCAAAAGATTGCGGGTCTATTTACAATTTAGTGTATAAATAAAGATCTGAATGTGTTAAATGTCATTTAAATTAACTATAAGGAATTGGTACACAAAAAAGGATCAAATTTTGATGTTTTTAATAATAATGAGCACACAATTCTACCTCTCATTATTATTATTCTACTTTGTTACGAGAAAGAAGACCCTTGTTGCATTTAATTTTCTTTTTCTCTTTTTTTTGGTACTTTTTATAAAAGAAAAATTTGGAAAGGTATTTCTGCTTTTGTATTTTTTATATTTAAGTAAACCGGATATTTATAATTTCTTTTTGTTTTCTTTGTTTTTTTTTTATGTATTAGAATAAGAAGAGATTCATTCTTTGAACTAAAATTTTTAAGGCCAACGATAAAGATATATAAGATAGTTATTACATTTTCGTCCTTTCATTGATATTAAAAAGTCGTAATTGAATTATGAATAGAAATTTAAAGAAACATTTGAAACACTTAGTAATTTGGATGATTTCGTCATTATTAGCAATTGCGTCGAGTTTATTTTAAGCTTAGGTTTACATTTCATCTTCTATATAAAGAAAAAATTTAACTAGGGGAAAATTGATTCAGAATGTAGTTTGTTTATTTACATTATTCTTTTATTAAATTTTTAAAAAGCTTTTATAATTTAAGTGATTACAAAAGAACAAGTTATATATTACTATAACTACTAAATATTGATCCAATTGCGATGCTATATAGGTATTTATAGCTTGTGCCATTGGTAGAAAAATGTAAATTTGACTCATACTAGAGTTTCGCTTTGTGCTACGCAAATTCCCTGAAATGCTCGCCAGTTAGTTTCGGTAACAACCAGAACTCAAATATCAAGTTTAAAAAAAATCCGTTCCGTAGTTATGTGAAAAATGTAAAATCGGCCCTCAGATCAGTTTTCGAGCACTGATCTTTCAAAAAAATTTATATGTTCATTGCCTAAATACGAAGAAGTTAAATATTAAATTTCAATAAAATCGGTTGATTATTATATTACGCAAAAATCTCTTTATATACGCAAAAATGTATATTTGATTTTTTCCTGATTTCTTCCAAAAGTTAGGAGATTTCGCTGACGGTCGAGCTTATATATATGAAGCTTATATATGAAATTTCAAGTAAATCGGCTGAATATTTTTTTCGAAATAATCAAAATTGTAAAGGCCCGCTGAAAAGTGCAATTTCCGAGCCTGATGTATCCAAAAAGATGATCAATCCATACCATAGTCGAAATAAACTTAAATATAAAATTTCATCAAAATCGGGTCTGCCGAACTTGAGATACGGGAACTAAACTTTTTAGCGGGCCTTTTTTACATTTTTTATCATTGTGAAGAAAATATTCAGCAGATTTTCTTGAAATTTCTTATATAAGCTTCGATTCTGCGCATGCGAAACTTCCTAATTTTTGAGAGAAATCCAGCGTCAGCAACTGGACGTTTACTACGGGCCAAATATACGTTTTTGCGTATATAACGAAAAATAAGCAACCGATTTCTCTGAAGTTTTGTATTTAAATTACCCATACGAGTATTAAAGCAATGAATCTATAATTTTTCTTGAAAAATCAGAGCTCGGAAACTGATCAGGAGGCCGATTTTACATTTTTTTGCCATATCTACGGAACGAATTGATGGAATTTCTTGAAATTTGATATTTGAGTTCTCATTGTTACCGAAACTAACTGGCGAGCATTTCAGGGAATTTGCGTAGCACAAAGCGAAACTCGGTTAAGAACCAAATTTACATTTTTCTAGTATGGTAACTCTAAGCTAACTAATGCCCCAAAAATTGGAAAGGAGTATTTAACAGGCATTTTTATAATACTTTGTAACTTTTTCACTTAACTAGTAAATACACATTGTGGTCGGTTTTGTGCTGACCACATCCAATTTTTTTTTTATTTTGTTTGAATTTTTATTACATTTCATTCGTTTACTAAAATCAATTGCTTGAAAAGGTTTGTGCTATGCAACCATCATTAAATTTCTAGTTATTTGGAAATTTAAAGATATTAGCGAATAGCGACGTATAATATTTAGTATTATATAAGTTTTATCAGTGTCAAAAATTAATTCTGTTTTAAGCGTTATAAGAAGTTAAATAATAAAAACACTACTTTTTTCAAGATTAAATTTTAATATTATAAAAAAGAGGAAAAATTTCCGTAAATGTTCATTACTGTTTGATATCTTTTTTTATAACAAAATGGAAGGTATTGTAAACTACAAACCCTTAAAAAATTCAAATTCAGTTTTGAACTAGGTTACACATAAAACGTTTAACAAAAATGTTTGTTTGGATATTCGCTTCGTCAAACAAATTATGTTTAAAATTATTTGGAAATATTATTATGCAACGGAATTGTGAGATTTGTAGCAGCCGCATGCTATCGCGTCTTTTAATTAATCGATTGAAGAGACATTGAAGTACTGCTTACACTGAAATCAAATAAGTTTACTTATAGTTAATTTGTGTAACTTTTCAACTGAAATCAAAATACAATATTTTCATTTAGGAAAACTTATTAATTCTAAATTATTTCATAAAACTACATAATTATTCGAAAAATTCCAATTAATTTGCCATTTAGAAAAAAAATTCTTCATATTTGCCATTTTTAAGAAAAACTTTCCATTCAATTCAGCATACAACTCCGTAACCAAGGTTCACTGACTATTTGATTTTATTGTACAGCCAAATTAACGAACTCAATTTGTTTTTGAAATTCAATTTTTAAAAAAAATTGGGGCATTTTATGTTGCTGTCTATATTTTGGAATAAGAACTCTGGTTTATTAATTTTATCCCAGAAAAGTATACTCCGATATCACACATAATTAAACTTTAGCAGTTGTATTCACATACTGATTCGGTGAATTTCAATTGGACCGTTTAAAGTACGTTACATTAAAAATTCTGCTGAAAGTTCAAATAGAAAATAGGCGAGTTTAACACGAAAATCTTGAATATGAAACTGATACTAGGATTCCTTCTTTCATCAAAGATGCATGAGCGTTTATGTGGATAACTACATAAAAAAAAATAATAGAAAAATGTAAATTTCTTACTATTTTTCTCATTCTAAAATATAAAAATATTATTTTTTTTATAATTCTTGTCATGTCCAGTCCATTTTCACCTTATCCTTATAAAATAATATGGAAAGAAATAAAAATTAATATTATTCTATTTTTTCCTTATTTTTATACCCGTACGAACGTATGTTCGAAGGGTATACTAAATTTGCCTTACCGTTTGTAACGCTAAGAAATAACGGTCTTAGATATAGACTCAAAAGTATGTTTTTGATCAGCGTTAAATTCTGAGTTGATTTAGCTTTGTCTGTCCGTCCGTCCGTCCGTCTGTCCGTCCGTCCGTCTGTCCGTCCGTCCGTCCGTCCGTCCTTCCCAACGATAACTCAAAAACTAATTGAGCTAAGTTCACCAAATTTCCACAAATGATTTATTGTAGTAAGTGCCAGAACCCTATTTAATTTGGACATGATCGGGGTACCGGTTCGGGTAGCTATCATACAACTTCAAAATTTATTTGGCTATATCTCAGAAACTATAAAAGTTGTGGTATTGAAATTTCACACAAGCGAATATATTAGTAGGGCCAATGTGTTTGATAAAATTCGTTAAAATTTCTTGGCTCTTTCTGGTAGCTGCCATACAACTTAAATAGTAGTTTGGCATACCCAGTATTTTGAAAAACACACAGTACTGAAATTTTGCATAAATTAATATGGTAATACGGCAACTTAAAGTCATAGTCTCTCCCATAGTCAGTTATGGCATCTTTATTTGCACATAGGATAACAAATTCGTACGGGTATCATAGAGTTGACAAGGTCAACTCTATTGTTTTTCTCGTTATATTGTGAATTGAACATTCGTTTTTTTTCTTTTAACAAAAATAGTGTTCTTGGCAAACTTCTTTGAATAGTTATTTGGTTTGCCTTTTTTTTATAAACATTTAAGAATAAAAAGACTTTAAGAAAAAGTATACTTATATTTATATACGGATTTGCCTTTTTTATGTGACACAGCATATACATAAACTTACACACGTTTACAAAGATTAAAATAATAAAATAGAGCTCTAAACAAACTATTCGGAAAGGATAAAAGAGATGTTAAGGAGTAAGGGAATTGAACCCAGAATTATTGTATTTTTCGTTTTCAATAAAAAATCAGTTTTTATTCATATTATGAGCTAACAATTAAATTAAATTAAACTTCAAATCATTTGTTCAATTTGGTCATTGAATAAGTAAAAACATAAGTATAAAAACAAAAAAAAAATATCTGACTTTTTCCTTTTACATGAAACGTAGAATAATAAATGAAAAGGATAAAAATAAAGGATGGTGAACAATGTGCTAATCCAGATAAAGTAGAAAAACATGAAAAAATGCAAAAATATATGCATTGAGATAGCATTTAAAATAAAAAACACAAAAAAAAGTAGCCGTTTAGAATCTTGTAGGATTACTCTACAATATAAAAAACAAAAAAATAAATTAATTTAAAAAGTCGAAGAATATTCAGAAAAAAGTGCTAATGAAAAGGAATAATTGAAATTAAATTTAAAAAAAAATAACATCGAATGACGTTCAACATTTATTAAACTAAGGAATGAACGAATTTTTATTTTGAATTATTAGCAAAATCAACATAATATAATATTAATATAAAAATATATAAAAATAATATAAAAACAATAATATAAAAATTATTCTAAAGTAAGTTAATACCCAAAAATTTGAAAAACACGTGTTTTTAAATTTATTAAACTGTTTATGACAAAACTTGACTTCAGGATTACCAAGTAAGATTAGCAATCGCTAAAAATGTAAAATCATTACAATTACTTTACTCACATATTAATATAGAAAAATATACATAGATAGAAAATGAATGCAAATGAAGTAAAAATATTAATTTTTCAATTTGGCCTAGTCTAGAAAACAACTCGAATATAAAACTAAATAAGAATTGTAAACATAGCATATAAAGTCTTAATAATGCTTCACAATAACATAATAATTTTGTAAAAATCACTTTATTAAAAAATGCAATTTCGAGTTAATATATCAACATAATATTTTTATGTAGATATCTTCGAGCTTTATATATAACATTTTTAGTACTTTAAAAGCAATTATTTAAATTCATTTTTGTAGTAACTGTTTTATAAAGAAAATTATTTTATAAGAAAATCCCAATTTTTTTATTTATTTAAATGCATTTTCAAATAAAATTTATTTAATAAAATATCATTTCTCACTTCCTTATATTTCAGGTGCATTCTGCAATTGTTGAGAAAAATAAATATTTTACCAAGCGGAATAATAGCATTAAAATTACAATGTAAAGTAATAACTTAAAACTAAAGAAAATAATAAAGAAGGGAAGTAATCCTTAAATGCATTTTTGTTTTAGCCTCAAAATTCATATAATATTATAACATAGTGTAGAGAAGGAAAAATGAGAATATTCATTATGTGGAACAAAAAATTTATAAGAAATATACTTATGTTACAGGTATAACCCAAATACATACGCACACATAAATATTATTTTTAATTTGCATTTTAAAGGATATTAAGCAATCTATAAATTGAAAAAGGATTAATTTGACTTAAAGTGATTTTAATTGAAAATAATAGAAGAAAAATTAAGAATATTTTTTACATTTTTTAAAAAAAGAAAATAGTAAAATGAATTTAAAAAAATATTTTAAAGAATTCTATGGTTATTGTGAATGAATTTTACAAAAAAGTTTAGAAATAAGTTATTTTATTTGAATAATAATCTTTGTATTAAAATTTTTATTATTACAATCTTTAGGCATTAGAATTGTTATTAATAATTCAGAACAGAACATTTTTCTTCTGGTAAATTTGCCCATTAAACTTTTTTTTCCCAATTATTTAATTGGATTTAATTTATTTTGAAATTCTTTTTCCTTATATCTTAGACAAGAACCCCAGTCTTGTTGTACTAAAGATGAAATGCAATATTAAAATATCCAATTCAAATTAAATTTTTCATAATTTAATAAAAAAACATTACAATTTTCGTGGGTTTACATGTACCCAGTTGTGGTTTTTATAATTTAAAATTTGTTGTTACACAATCTCATCACAATTTTATCTTTACAAACTATTCAGATTATTAAATTGTATATAATAAATACTGATAAATACTGAAAATCTTTATTAAAAAACGCAGAAATTCAAAAAGAATTTTACTATTTTATTATTTATTAAATAAATTTCGTACAATACTTAAAAAGATAACTTTGTTTTCGCTAATATATATTTCATGAGCATTGATGTTTATCAAAGCCAATTTTCTTTCGTTTATTATGTTGATTTATTTCAAACATGAAAACTCTCAAAATTCTACAAATAATTTCTTAATAATTCAAAATTTGAAAGCATCCATCCATTTTTCGCATCTTTTATATTTTCAGATACAAAAAAAAAACACTATTAACCGATCAGCTTATGTAGAAGCTCTTAAAAAAATTTTTCATATAACATTCTAGCTCTGCGTTTTGTTCTTACAAAATAGTTTGAGCAAAGAATAGGTATCGAAGAAATAAGTTCGAAAAAGGTTTTATTTTACATTTTTGAGTTTATTTGTAAATATATATATAATATGTGTATACATAATATATATATGTAACTAACTTTTGATATCAATATTGTATTCTGAAATCCTGTATATCAAATACGAGGCATTCCTTAAAATTGAAATACGTTGTTCAAAATAAAGAAGTCACTCGGCATGTCAACAACCGACATTTAGTCATATTTTATTATAAATCATATAGAAACAAAGAGTGTAAGACAATATATAAAAGTTCTATATAAGATGTAGGTACTTTCTATTATGTGCATATATAAGTATATACACAATACTTTGAGTGCAATGGTGAAGGGAATTAACTTAGTTTTTGTAAATTCCTGATCGACATTGTACATTATTTTTTTTTATTATTTTTCTATTAAATTCAAAAGCGTGACATGATTTTTATCTAGAACTATCCTTTTAAAAACAAAAAAGGTCGGATCATGTGGGTTGTAAGGGAATAACATAAAATTATAAGGAATATCAAAATAAAAAATCTGATGTGATCAGCACATAATCGACCGCATGGTGTATTGTCTAGTTAAATGAAAGTGTTACAGAATATTATAAAAATGTCTATTAAATACTTCTTTCCAATTTTTGGGACATTAGTAAGCTTATAGTTAACATATCTAGAAAAATGTAAATTTGGCTCTTAGTAGAGTTTCGTTTTGTGCTACCCGAATTCCCTGAAATGCTCGCCAGTTAGTTTCTGTAACAACCAAAACTCAAATATCAAATTTCAAGAAATTTCATCAATTCGTTCCGTAGATATGGTGAAAAATGTAAAATCGGCCCGCAGATCAGTTTTCGAGCCCTGATCTTTCCAAAAAATTTACATGTTCATTGTTTTAATGCGGCGAATTCAAATATTAAATTTCAATGAAATCGGTTGATTATTTCTCTTTATATATACAAAAATGTATATTTGGCCCGTAGTAAACGTCCAGTTGCTGATGCCTGATTTGTTCCAAAAGTTAGGAATTTTCCCGGACGGTCGAGCAAAGCTCAAATATGAAATTTCAAGTAAATCGGTTGAATATTTTCTTCAAAATAGTGAAAAATGTAAAATCGGCCCGCAAATCAGTTTTCGAGCCCTGATCTTTCCAAAAAATTTATATGCTCATTGTTTTAATACGAGGAATTCATATATTAAATTTCAATGAAATCGGTTGATCATTTCTCTTTATATACACAAAAATGTATATTTGGCCCGTAGTAAACATCTAGTTGCCGATGCCTGATTTCTTCCAAAACATAGGAATTTTTGCGGACGGTCGAGCTGAGCTTATATATAAAATTTCAAGTAAATTGGTTGAATATTTTCTTTGAAATGTTCAAAAATGTAAAACAGGCCCGCTAAAAAGTGCAGTTCCCGAGGCCTGATATATACTAAAAGTTGATCGGTGGAAATAAACTTACATATAAAATTTCATCAAAATCGGTTCAGCCGAACTTGAGATACATGCGTCCACACACAGACCGACAGACCGACAAGTTGCTAAAAATAGTTTATTTACACTTCCCTGCTATGGAGAAGTATACGTTCCCACCGAAAACTCGATATGCAAAATTTGTTGCCATCACATAACCTACCTATTGTTTACACAATACGGTCGGTAAAAAGCGTAAAATACATCGGAGACCAATATAAATCCTTTATGCAACTTTATATATTTTATATATTAAAATTTGAAAATGCAAAAGTCATAAAAAAAATTTGAAACAAACAAAAAAAGATTTTCTTTATTTTTCACAACTTTAATAATACCCACCAATGGCATTATCAAATTTGAAGCGCTTTAAGCGCTATCTGTGAGACAAAAAGAGAAAAATATTAAAAACAAAAAAAAAAGTTAAAATTGTCTTCGGAATATTGAATACCTCTAAGAAAGAATGTGAAACAAAAGAAACTATACAGAGAAAAAGGCAAAGGTAGGTAATGTACAGGAAAATTAAGGAAAAAAACATCATTCTTTTGGCATGAAGATTCTTCTTTTTACCCACCGTATTGTGTAAACAATAGGTAGGTGATGTGATGGCAACAAATTTTGCATATCGAGTTTTCGGTGGGAACGTACTTCTTCATAGTAGAGAAGTGTAAATAAACTACTTTTAGCAACCTGTCGGTCTGTCGGTTTGTGTGTACACGCGTGTATCTCAAGTTCGGCTGAACTGATTTTGATGAAATTTTATATGTTAGTTCATTTCGGCCATGGCACGGATTGATCAACTTTTGGTATATATCAGGCATCGGGAACTGCACTTTTTAGCGGGCGTGTTTTACATTTTTGATCATTTTGAAGAAAATATTCAACTGATTTACTTGAAATTTCATATAATTATAAGTTCCGCTCGAAACCTCCTAGCTTTTGGAAGAAATCAGCCGTCAGCAAATGGAAATTTACTACGGGACAAATATACATTTTTGTGTATATAAAGAGAAATAATAAACCGATTTCATTGAAATTTAATATTTAAATTTTTCGTATTAAAACAATAAACATATAAATTTTTTGGAAAGATCAGGTCTCGAAAACTGATCTGTGAGCCGATTTTACATTTTTCACCATATCTACGGAACGAATTGATGGATTTTCTTGAAATTTGATATTTGAAAAATTTTAAAGCACAAAGCGAAACTCTAGTAAGAGCCAAATGTACATTTTTCTAAGAGTGTTAAATATAAGCTTACTAATGTCCTAAAAATTGGAAAGAAGTATTTACAGACATTTTTATAATATTCTGTTACACTTTCACTTAACTAGACAATACACATTGCCGTTGATTATGTACTGAATACATCAGATTTTTTTTATTTATTTTCTTTTATCTCTCCCAGAGTCTTTGACTTTTCAAATAATAAATATAAAAATAATGGATTTAATATAAATTTACGTACATTTCTATAAACTTAAAGAAAGAAGTCTGAATATTATATGTAGGTATAAGTAAATTGGAATTAAATGTGAGTGTGATTTTGTTGTAAGTATATAGTGTAAGATTAGCTATATTCGAAATTGCTATTATAAGTAAAAGGAGTTTTAGTGTATGAGTTCAATGTATTTCCTGTAGCGTCATCGTGATCATAAATAATGTAAGGCATTTTCATCGCGCGGCGTTTTATTGTTCCTAAACTATATGTATGAATATCGATGTTGGTGTTGTATTTATTTATTACCTTTTTAACACCTTTGTCCAAAATTTTTTGAAAAAAAGTGCTTATTAGTATTACTCCTACCGTCCGTCAGGACTCCTTTAAAAATTTTTTAACATTATTAAAGATGGAAAGCTGAAATTGTATACATACAAAGATCTATACTAGAAACCGCAGATTCATAAGATATATGTATATTTTATTTTTCCGTGGAGGAAAATTTTTATCTATCTTCGCTACCCTCTAAAAGTTTTTTTAATTTTTTCAAACGTAGAAATGAAGTGGCAGGCTTCGTTTATCGCGGCACACCCTATCTGAGCTTTAAAGAAACAATATAACCGTTACATTTACCGTTATTAAGAATCCGTTTTTTTTCAAATTTCTGATATGGTTTTGATTCTAGACCTCACATTGTAAGATTTTGAAATTTTAGCAACTTTTAGACAATAACAAATAGTTCATTTAATTAGAAGAAAATTTTTTCCACCTCCCTCTCTCTCAAGTTATCGCCTCACGAAACTTGTAAAATTTTACTTTTTGGCATCTTGTATTTCCGAAACTTTTCAAAAAGCTTTTCAAAATTTCTATAAATGCAGACAGCTAACGGCAAATCCATGCCATTAAAAAATATAATTATTTTTCTTAACTCGCTCAATCAACTTTTAAATTCTAGCATTATGCTAACGCCTTTTTAATTTTTTTGTTTTATTTTACAGAATGCATGCATTGCTCATCTCAAATGAGAATGCATGCATTGCTCATCTCAAATGCATGCAATCTTTGAAATATATTTATTTATGAATAAAATTAATTTTCCTAATATTTTACGTAGATTATTTTTAAAAGCAGTATTTTCATTTGTTGAAGGGAGAAGTGCTATATTACAAATTATTGGTTCGACCCACCTTTATTTTAATTTTTTTTCTCTTTGGTTTTGCCTTGTCTACATACTTTAACATGAAATTATGCATGAAGCAATTTTTGCGAAGAAATTACGTTTATAAGAAGCAATACGTTTATAAGAAACATAGATAGAAAAAATAAGAATATGAAAAAAATAACAAAATAATTGAGAACCATGTATATAATGTGTACACGAAAGTATTTGTATATACATATGTGCAAACAATCGCAAAAAAAAATTGTTTAAATAACGCAAATTATCTTTCACATTGCAGTTTACAACTCGTTAGTTTCGCCTTGCTGCTTTTATAGGTATGCATATGAAAATGCTTAGTATATCGACAAAAATGATTTGATTTAATTCTCGTTGTTGTTTGTTTTATTGTTGTAAGATGGCAGTTTAACCCTCAACTGTAAGTATAGACTACACGATATCTGTGTTGAAAGATGCTTATTCTTCCATTGAAGCAAGAACTGAATAAATTTTAAAATGTATGATCTGTTATTTACATACTTAATATTGCTAAATAAAATTTATGCAATAATATTTCTTTCAGAAAGTTGAAATCAATATGAAATTATGTAATTAGTAAAGCTGAATTGAAAACTTCAATGGGAAACAAAACATATTTTGATAATTATTAGCGTATTATCGACATTTTCAAAGTTACTTTAAAAACTGAAAAAATTACTTAAACAAAACTAGATCGACAGACCGACAAGTTGCTAAAAATAGTTTATATACACTTCCCTACCATGGGGAAGAGCGTTCCCACCGTAAACTTGATATGCAAAATTTGTTGCCATCACATAACCTACCTATTGTATACACGATGCTGTCGATAAAAACAGGTTTTTATGATTTAGAAAAGTGATCAGAACAATAAAAAACAGCAGCAACAAAATATAGTTTTCTAGTCTGAAACAAAAACTCTTGCCTACTGTTTTGTCTTACCTACTGGAATATATTTGTTACCATATAAAAACAAAATAAAAAATCTGATGTGATCAGCACCTTGTCGACCGCAATGTATTGTATAGATTAGTGAAAGTATTTCAGAAGAAATACAATTTTGGGATATATCAGGTCTCGGAAATTGCACTTTTTAGCGGACCTGTTTTACATTTTTGACCATTGTGAAGAAAATATTCAACCAATTTGCTTGAATTTTCATATATAAGTTTCGTTTGACTGTCCGCGAAACCTGCTAGCTTTTGGAAGAAATCAGGTGTCAGCAACTAGACGTTTACTATGGGCCAAATATACATGTTTGCGTATATAAAGAGAAATAATCAACCGATTTCATTGAAATTTAATATTTGAATTCTTCGTACTAAAACAACGAACATTTACTTTTTTGGAAAGATCAAGGCTCGAAAACTGATCTGCGGCCGATTTTACATTTTTGATCATATCTACGGAAGGAATTGATGATTAAAATTCTTGAAATTTGATATTTGAGTTCTGGTTGTTACCGAAACTAACTGACGAGCATTTCAGGGAATTCGGGTAGCATAAAGCGAAATTCAACGAAGAGCCAAATTTAAATTTTTCTGGGTATGTTAACTATAGGCTTAATAATGTCCTAAAAATTGGAAAGAAGTATTTAAGAGACGTTTTTATAATATTCTGTAACATTTTTACTTAACTAGACAATACACATTGCGGTCGATTATGTGCTGACCACATCAGATTTTTTTTAGTTTTGTACGCACATGTATGTATATGCGTGGACATAACTCAAAATATATACATAAAAGTAGGACCATTTACTCGCAGTGTGCATCTTATGTCAAAAAATTTGTTCACATCAATAAGCGCGTGAAATTACGTTACATTACGCTACATTAATATTACCATTTTATAAAAATTTTACCGTTTATTAAAATTTAAATACGTTTGAAGGTTACTTTTTCCTCTATTTGTTTTCCTTTATTTGTTCTAATTTAGTTGGTACCAGGATGTGCATGATATAAATTATATTGATGGCACTAATATAAACATATACATACTTATATATTAAATTAATGTCTTTTTAGAAATCATTCACGTCAAATCATATTGAATACAACAGGAATGCAGAAAACATAAAATATAACATAATATTGCATTGAGACGCATACATTTTCTAAATAGAATACAATCCGTAATAGTAGAACAGGATTAAGTATGTTTGTTTGATACTTTTAAAAAACAATGAACTTTTTAGAGAATCGGTTCTAGAGTTTGTTTAAATTTTACATTTCATCTCTGTTTGTACAAACTGTTCCAGGAATAGGGCCTACATTATAGAGCAATGCAACTTTATTACATAATACCTATAGAATAACGGAAATATGAATTTCGAGCAATTTAATTTGAAATAAGTAACCTTGACAATCTAAAAAACCTATATATTTTGATATGGGGGAGATAGTTATCTAACAATCTTTGACAGTTTGAAAATTGTTTTTTGAAATATCTAGAATTAACTCTCATTGTTGTATAACAATTACTCGAATCGGACAAACCCTTCTATAGAAACTTCAAGGATATGATATATGTCTGACTTACAATTGGACAAACAACTGTCAACTTGAAGGTGTGTTAAAATTTTGAAATTTTTAAAATTGGAAATTGCAATTTATTAGTGTTAACGATTTTTAACTCTTTTTACCGACCGCATTTCATACAAAAGAGGTTATGTGTCTAAATTTCAACGAAAATTTCAATAAAAATAAAATATTTTTGAAGAGGTGTTGGTCTGTCTGACTAATTGTCTTTGCACCCTTATATCTTAAGTTCGGCTAAAGGATTTCCTTAAAGTTTTTTTTATATAAGCTGCATCTGACAATATAAAAAACTATGAAGGTTTTTGAGGAAATCATCTGCTAGCAACAGGATTGTCACTACTGAATTTTCGTTTTTTCTCATAAATTGATAAATAATCGAGAAATAATTATAAATTTCAAAATTTCGACTCTGGTTACTGAGACAATGAGTACTAACAAATATTTAGGAATATCAATATTTGTGTTTTGTTTTTTAACCGAAATACCAGAAAAACTTTTTGGGAATGAAGGTTCCCATGAAATAAGCATCCAGTAAAAACAAAACTTACGTCTTTCAGTATACATATATAATAAAAAGAAGGTTGCCATTAAGTAGTTTTTATTAAATTTTGAATGTTTAGAGAACAATTTCCCAAAGTGCCTTATAAATTAATAAATTAACATGGATTTCTTAATATTTTCGAAAATACATGTTGTCGTCAGTTATGGGCTGACCATAACGATATTGTTTCACTACCATCGTTTCATAATTTACAAATAAAATTTAAGTCTCTAGAAAGAAGAAAGTAATATTTTCTGTTACTTGTTGATCGTTTTAAAAGAATAATAATATACATAGATGACAATATAGGCAAGAAGTAGTAACTGTTGTTAGTGTAGTTTAAAACTTGTTTTAATTGATTGATGCTAGTGCAGTTTAAAACAGTTGTAGTTGGAACAATCGATTTGATTATATTAATTATATTTGTGGCAAAATGAATGCTGTTGACACCGAATGTCGACCGAATAATTACGATCGATTAAATTCGAGCTGGAACAAATTGATTTTAAATTAAAACGGACAAAATGAAAAAATTATATGAACTAAAGCTACCAAACAAACAAGAAAATAAGAAATAAACAAATTTATTTCTGAATTTTAATTATTTGTAATAACGATAAATTAATAACGCTCAAATTCGGAAAATGTACCTTAAAATGTTGAATTAAAATTGATTTGACTGATTTAATTTGCTGATACTTGGACACTTATTATTATTTATTACGTCAAATATTCTATTTAATAATGGCGTTGCAAATATTTTTTGCCTCATAACTTACATAATTAAAAATAGATTCTTTGACATTTCCTTCTTTGGAATAAACCAAATAAATTAGAATATTTTTTGAACCAACATTGTCTACAATCAAGTAAATTTTTTTTTATTTTTAAAGTTAATTTTCCAATTCTCGATAGAATAAGTAGTTTGTTAAATTTTAAAATTAAAGGAATTTCTATAGATTATATAGCTTAATCTTACTTTTAACAATAAAATCAAAGCGAACAGAAATTCCTTGATACGATATTATTAAAATCTAAATATGTATATGTCTACATTTTGTAAAGGCAAAAATGTAAGGAATTCTCATACCTAGCACTTATCCCCATATATCGAATTTTTAGTATCCAATGATAAATATTAACACCTTCTATGTTTACAAGTTTTTAATTAACACATCCTTTAATTTTTTCCGTAGCCTTATAATTATAAAGTTCAAAATATTCTAGAAAGTGTAATGTATATTCGAGTAGAAAACAAATTATCACATTAACTATGGTGCTGAATAAAATGTCTAAAACTACAGCTGCTGAACTAAATCTGGTATTTATTAAAAATAAATAAACCTTTTATTCTTAATTTATAACGTTATGTAATCATCTTGGATTAAATTATCATCATGAAAAGAGGGTATTAAAGTACTTTAAAATGTTAGTGAAAAACTACAAAATTTTGTTTTCATTTTAAATTAAATAGAGATAATGTTCTATTTAGGATGCTCAAGATACCTTGCAGCACAAATTATTTTGCATATTATTTCTCATTATTGTTTACCTGCCCTATTTATCTTGAAAATATTTTGTGTGATGAAAAATATGTTATGCAAACAGCACACCAATAGTGTCGAACCCATGATAAGAATTGGAACATCAGAATACAATAGATTTTTCAAGCACATACTTAGAATATTAAAGAGTAAGCCTAGAGTGAAAATTTCTTTCACTTGGTGTTTTGTTTTTTTTTCTTAAGGTATAATATGAAAAAATTCAGGGAATTTTTTATCTTTTATTATTCATGGCCTTCAAGAACAATTTAATTCGAATTTTCAAGAAGTTTTGGATTTTTCTTTTTTTCCTTTTACGTTCTTTTATATGAAAAAAGTATAGGTGAAAATAAAATTGCATATCTACTGAATAAATGCAATATGGGTTCTTATATATAGAAATTTTCATATGATCAGGAAAAAAATGTACGTGTGGAAATTCCTTGAGGTAAATTTTGTAAAATCATGTTGTATATTTTCTATTGATGCTACATACAAAGCTGGTTAAATTGTTACTTTTGTTATTTTTTTTTATGGTTTTTGATTTAACAAAATTTGTTTAGGTCTTTATATAATTATAACATAATACATATTTGGAACGTGTAACTTTGTGGATTCTGAGACTTCAACTCAAAAATGCGTACATTTGGATGTGTCGATTTGGCTTCTTGGTTCGGTTAACATGCACACTCATTGAAACTCTCAATTCGAAAAAAGGTTAGCAAAACGAAAGACTTTCAAAAATGAATTTACGATTCAAACTTATAGTACGACATATACGATGGAGGCACACAAAAAATTATGGAAAGTCGTACTGTTTGCCGCATCTGCCCTAAAAAAGAAAAATTATGTGCTGAATCATAACAATTAAATAACTATAAGGACATAGTTTAAAATTGATGATGAAAAATTATCCAGCCGTAACTTTAATTATTTCTCTGAAACTATATTATTTGTGCGCACAGCAGAACAATTATAATTATTTTATGAAATTCATTTGTTAAATCTATTTTTTGCCTTTTTTAGTCAAGTTAATATTTTCCATTATAATATTTGAGTCTGTTATTTTTGACTCCAGTGATAATACACTAAAATTTTAATTTTCCACTAAAAAGCAATCGTAAAATTTAGTATAACTATATTAAATATATTTTTACAGACTTGCAATGATATTTGTGTATAATAAGCCTGTGGTATTACATATGTGGTAAAATAAATAAAACTTATTGTTAACTTTCTTAATATAAAGAATGCTTTAATTGTTCCATGAAATTTAACATTTAACATTAAATCAAAAGTATTTTTATTTTTATAAACTCAGTATTCTTAGTAATATTTTATTTTTGAGCAAAATAAATTCAGTTTTGAATAATTCATTCAATAATTTCTCCACTATTGTTAAATGCTACCTACTAAATCTTTTATGTCTATACTCATGTTATGTATGTATTTAAGTAGAAGTATACATATATATTTTGTATTATTTCTAAGATTTTTTTATAAATTTTTGAATAATAACTTTGTACTTATGCGAAGCATTGCTTCTGTCTGAATAAATTTTGCATATGATTACTTTTCAGAAATGTAGTACTTTTCATAGAAGAAAAAAAAGAATAAATATCTGATATTACCTAAAGGGAAATTTCTCTTTTGTCCCAAAACTTTCATTTTAACTTATGCAGTTATCTAAAGACAAGAAAATTTAAAATGCAAATAAAAGTAAAGAACACAAATGAAAAAATAAAAATTATATTATTTAAATATGAGACGAACTTGTATCCGCGGTTGTCTGCAGAAAATTTGAACGAAGATTTTTCCATCTAAAATATTCTACTAGCTATTCTATTTAGGCACCTAACAAACATTAACGTGTTACAGACATTTCCCATGGAGACAAAATAGAAATGACAAACAAATTTTGTTATAACAGTAATAAGTGAGAACGTTATTACATTATATATAAATAGTTTAAGAGACATATGCTCATCATTATGTTATGAATCGAATGGGCTTTGTTATGATGACATATAGAGAATGATTTATAATTATATAACAAAAGTTTGTTTTTTAACGCTTCATTTAGAATTTTAACTGCACATGTGGTTACATTTAAAAGCTGCACTGTACAGCTATTACATGTAACGACATTCTATTGCATATATGGAACAAAATGAATGTACCGCAGTAATGCAAAACTAAATAAAAATGAAGAAAATAGAAAAATTGGATAAGTTTGAAATGTGAAGCAGCAAATAGAGGTTGTTAGCATCAAGAAATGGCACAGTATATCTGAGGCAAAAACGTCATCAAAGACGAGTTAAGGTGAGATCATATCAATACAATACCTCCTGATCTCATTATAATATATGTATCTATGGGATGAGATTTTTTAGCCTTTCGTCTACTACATTTATCATATTTTTATCTCGTATTTTCTATTTATAAAAGTGAACAGGAATTACTATGAAAAACTATTTAACATTTTTTTATTTTAATTTTTTGTTTTTTTTTTTCACTTTTTAGCACTTTTCCAAAAATTTTTTGAAAAAAAGTGCTTATGAATTTCACTCTTTCCGTCCGACTGTCCGTCCGTGGACACTTTTTTTGTTTACAAAACTTCTACACCCTTGAAGATAGAAAGCTGAAATTTAATACGTACATAGATCTTTATAAGAAACTTGTTTCCGTAAAACAAAATTTTTACTTTCTAGTTTTGTATAGGAATGAAAATAATTTTAATAGTGTGATAGGTATACATAGATTGTATTTAAAAGCAGAATTTTCACTTGTTGAAGGGAAAAGTGCTACAATACAAACCGTTGGTTTGACCCAATTTTACTAATGTTCGTTTAATTTTCTTCTTTATTTCTTTTTATGTTTTTAAATATCAGATTATGATTAGCGAGATGGACCTGAAGGCGTGAAGATTAATTGAATATTATTTTAAGACTGCAAGAAAATCTTCTTATATAACCGTGACATGATTTAACTTCGGTAATTTGAAACTTTGTAAATATGCTAGTGTATACTGCATGCGATTACAAAGCGTAGATTTTTATTTGTATTAATATGTTGATTTATGTGAATTATAAGTAGGTTTGCAGTGGAAAAGCTACTTAAGGATTTGTAAAACGTAAAAAAAATAAAGTTGGGTCAAACCAATGGTTTGTATTGTAGCACTTTTCCCTTAAACAAGTGAAAATACTGCTTTTAAAAACAGTCTATGTATATCCACCACACTATTAAAATTATTTTCATTTTTAAACGAAACTATTTCTAGGATTGCATATATTTAGGATGAACCATTTATGCAGTCTTTGAAATAAAGAAAAATTTAATATAAACAGGGGTTAACATAATGCTCGATTTTAAGGGTTAATTGTGTGAGTTAAGAAAAATAATTATATTTTTTAATTTCATGGAATTTACTGTTAACTTTTTGCGTTTATAGAAATTTGAAAAAACTTGCGGTTTCAGACATATAAGGTGTCAAAAATGCATATTTCACAAATTTCAAGAGGCCATAACTTGAGAGGGGGTGGAGATGGAAAAAAATTTTCTTCTAACGAAATGAACTACTTGTTAATGTCTAAAAGCTCCTAAAATTTCAAGCTTCTACAGGCTGGGGTCTAGAAGAAAAACGACATGAAAAATTTGGAAAAAAAGGACTTTAGATAACGGTAAATTTGAACGGCCATTTTGTTTTTCTAAAGTTTAACTATAGTATACCGCGGTAGGGGAAGCAAGTCACTGCCCTTCTGCGTTTGCAAAATTTCAAAAATGCTTATGGTTTCATTGCAACAAATGGTTAAAATAGGCCATTTTTAGTGTTTTGGGGGGGTATAACTTCTAGAGGGGGGGAGATAGGTAAAAATTTTGTTTTACGAAAATAAGTTTCTAGTAAAGATCTATGTACGTATTAAATTTCAGCTTTCTATCTTTAAGAATGTAGAAGTTTTGTAAACAGACACACGGACAGACGGACGGACGGACGGACGGACGGACGGACGGACGGACAGACGGACGGACGGACGGACGGACGGACGGACGGACGGACAGAGTGAAACTAATAAGCACTTTTTTTCAAAAAATTTTTGGAAAAGTGCTAAAAACAGAAACTAAACAACTTTGTTTCTTTAATTTTATAGTATATATTTATATATATATATTTATTATATATATATATTTATTATATATATTTATATTTATATATATATATATATATATATATATATATATATATATGTACATATATGTGTTTTGAATAAATTAAGAATTTATGAATACCAAATATATTTTTACCACGCTGAAATAAATTGAATTTGGAGCACAAAAGTAAATTTTGGAAAATTGTATGGTGTCATTTAGGAATGAAAATTTCAAGTTGACAAGAAGATACGGAAATATACCGACAGGATTATTGTGTAAATAATATTAACAGCCAAAAATGCTTTTCAGATATTATGGTGTTTGTTTGGTGTTCCGTTCAACTCCCCTTGAATTGACATTGGAATGATCAATAAGTGAAATAAAACTTAGTTATGAGAAATTTTTTTAAAGAGTTTTAAGGGATTCAATAATATTAAGACGAAAATATAAAAGTATAACAGTATTTTTATTTTTATTAATTGTTTAATTTTAATAATGCTATAGCAATTTAATTTAATGCAATCTTGGATCAAAATAGTGCAGCAAATTTATTAGGTGCTTTTCTGCGATAGTTAAATTTATATTCTGCAATGATTGACCCTAGAACTGATTTTACGTTAAAAATAAATTTCCTTTTTTGAATCAGAGCAACATAATTCGATTTTCATCATATTCTAAAACATCAATATTAAGTAATGTGGAGATTATTCAGGAACATGAAATTTTTGCTGGGAGGAAAGGATTAGACAATGTCATAAACAATTAAACATTTTGTAAATTTTATAACAATATACCATAATTGAAAAGCAATATTATATATATTTCACATCTTTTTAATAATGAATAAGAATTTTCTTTATAATGATTATAAAATTATAAAATAGTTAAAAAATTTAATAATAATTAATTGTATATTAATGGGAGGAAAGAACGAAGATAAAATAAAAAGAAACAATTACAAAGAAGTTATTGAATACGGAGGCATGTGAATACACATTAGCATGTATCGAGTTTCAGCAACACATTAAACGTATTTGTGGAGTGGATAAGAATAAAAGAGTAAAAATGTAGTAACAATAAAAGTTTAATTCAAAAATTAATATAAATGATAAGTGTACGATTTGATTCTTTTTAAGATTTCATATACCTAGAGATTACTTTGTATCTGATATTTGAAGGCAAGTACAATGAAAAAAATTTAAATTCAAATATTAAAAACATAAACTAAAAAGAAAATGAAAAATAATCATGACTGCAAAGAAAAATTCAGCTCTTGTATTTCAAAAGGGATTATCTATTTAAAAAAGAAATTATTTTTTTTATGCTCCTGGTTCATCTGGCTTTGGTACATTGTAACAAAAGTTCATGGATCTTGATCCAAACTAATGAAACCTTGATCAACAAAAAGGGTTTTGAATTAAAAATAAAGGAAATAAATAATAATGATAATAAAGAAAATGTTGAATAAAATTGTAGTAACAAATAAATATTAGAAAAGGATACCTACTTCATTTTAGCTCAAAAAATGTAAATTGATTATTTTTTTTTTCCTATTTCATTTCGCCGTTCTTTTGAAGTTTTTCATTGTAAAAACTTTAGAGTATGTACTCACATATGCATATATACAATACGTATGTATTTATTTGAGGGTATATTTCTATAATATTTGAGTTTTTTAGTACCTTACTCTCTTAAAAATTTACTGCTTTTTTCTTCGTAAATGCATTCGTGTATGTAATAAAAATTATTTGATTGATATACAAAATACACAACAGTACGAGTAAAAGTAATAAAAAGGATTCTTAAAAAAAAGGAGAAAGAAAAATATTCTAAAGCAGAAAATTGATATGTTGAAGAAAAAAAAACATCAGACAAAGGAAAAAAATTATTTGTCTGATAAAAGACATAATGAAGGACTTTAAAATATAACAAAACAATTGTTACTGTTGTTATAATCATAAGCTTGTCTTATATGAGATACTTTTGTACATTGAATAAAATTGATTCATATAATAAATCAGATTGAATCTTCTTACTTCACGTGTCAATGCACATTTTTATATTAATCTATTAGACGTATCATCATCATATCTCTAAGAAAAGGAAAGAAAATATTAATGAAGTTAACAAGAAAGTTTTAAAGGATATTCATACGGATTAAAGAACTTGAATTATTCCCGTTTCTTTTTATACATAAGTTCTGTTTAATTTTTTTAGTTATTTTATGTTATATTGTCAAATTCCTTTTTAAGATCTATAAATGATTTAGGTCAAAAGGCATATAAGCTACCTATAGTACTGTAAAATTGAATAACTTTGAAATTGGATAACTTTGATTTCAATTTGAATTATTACGAATTTTTTGACAAATTTATCATTAAAATTGGCATTTTAGAAAATGTAGGTCTAAATCAGATTATTAAGGTCTTTTCCTTTTTTGTTTAATGGAATAATACTAT
This sequence comes from Condylostylus longicornis, assembly GCF_029603195.1. Classification (NCBI taxonomy): domain Eukaryota; kingdom Metazoa; phylum Arthropoda; class Insecta; order Diptera; family Dolichopodidae; genus Condylostylus; species Condylostylus longicornis. Next base: position 1,295,472 of record NW_026577985.1, read on the forward strand.
CTACCTGGGAAATATATTTTTACCAATAGTATACTTTTAGAGAGGATTGTGGTAAAGTAAAAAAATAGCTCATATTTATTTGATTCAGAGACACCCGTGAATGCGTTATGAATATTTATTTTACAATCTTATTTGAATCAGGCTGCCCCAGAGTTATTATTACGTGATATATATACATGAGTTACTTTCTATGCTAATTCATGTGTAAGTAATACCTTATCTAACAAAATGATTAATAATTATAAATTTTATGCATATGTATTTATATATGCATATTATATTTGTTCATTCTTTAACATACCGTATTACGCAAAAAAAAACGTTTGTAAAATTATATTTCGTCCAAAACAATAAATATGCTTTTTAGTTCTTTGTAACGTGCAAAATTACCTATTCGTTACAAATCGTTTGTTCACGTGATGATTACGCAAATATGAATAATTTTGTGCGGACAACATATTTCGATCTTAATTTAGCAACCTCTGACATAAAAGAAGTTGTTGCAATTATTAGGAAATTAAATGAAGTTGCAGCTGCGAACGGTCTGTCATCAAAGTTCATTTAAATAATCTGGTTATTTGTACCCATTGCTTGTGAAGCAGATCTTTTGAAAGATCGGTGTTTACGACATATCTTAAAATGGCTATTGTTACGTTCGTTTTCAGTGGGATAGGACCGACCGACATACCTAATTATCGACCTATTGCAGTTTTAAGTACATTTTAAAAAATTTTCGAAATAATTTTGAAAGTCCGTTTGAACGAGTTTAAGTTAAAAAACAACGTTTTGCATGGGGGTCAGTTTGGTTTTGAGAAATGTTCAAATACAAAAGCCTCTTGCTTCTCCTTTGATTTATTTCATATTAAATAGATTTTAGGGGGAAAAGTACGTGGCCTGTGTGTTTTTTATTTTTAAAAAGCATTCGACCGTGTTGACTACGAAATACAAATTCTTTAAATTCAAAAAGTAGAATCAGCACATAAAGATATTAGATTTCATCAATAATATAATTATATATGTATGTATATGCATACTTGTATGTTTCTATTGTAGTCCTTTATAAAACAATTCTGCTTTATAAAATTTAGAGTTGATTAAAATTCTAAACAGGTAAAAATCGAATACTTATTGCAAAAAACTGACCTGCACAACTATTTTATGCTTTTAATTAATATTTCAACATGAAAAAATGGTTACTGCAATAATTGTCATATCTTGAACTACATTCTTTCACTAATATAACATTATTCTAATAATCTTTTCTGAAATATTAAAAACACAAACGACAATAAGAGATGATGCAATCGTAAAAATCATACTTGTGATGGGACGAAACATGATATTTCTTTTCTTAAAATATTGTTTAATTATTATACACATGTGAAAAGGACAAATGTTCGCAATGTTCACATTGTTTCTTTTTTTTAAATTTTTAAAAGCAACAATAAGAATTTATTTTTCTTTATTAAAAAAAATTTCTAGTTATAACAAAATTTTCACCCCGCACCATGTGAATTTTACAATTTTTAGCACTTTTCCAAAAAAATTTTGAAAAAAAGTGCTTATTAGTTTCACTCTGTCTTGTCCGTCTTTCCGTGTGTTTGTTTACAAAACTTCTACACCCTTGAAGATAGAAAGCGGAAATTTTGTATGTACATAGATCTTTGCTGGAAACTTATTTCCGTAGAACAAAATTTTTACCTATCTCCCCCCCTCTAGAAGTTATGCCCCCCCCCCCAAAACCTTAAAAATGGTCTTTTTAACTATTTGTTGCAATGAAACCATAAGCATTTTTGAAATTTTGCAAACGCATAAAGGCAGCGGCTTGCTTCCTCTAGCGCGGTATACTATAGATATACTTTATAAAAACAAAATGGACGTTCAAATTTACCGTTATCTTAAGTCTTTTTTTGCCAAATTTTTTATTTCGTTTTTCTTCTAGACCCCAGCCTGTAGAAGCTCGAAATTTTAGAGGCTTTTAGACATTAACAAATAGTTCATTTCGTTAGAAGAAAATTTTTTTCCATCTCCACCCTCTCTCAAGCTATCGCCTCTTGTAATTTGTAAAATTTGAATTTTTCACACCTTATATTTCCGAAACTGCAAGCTTTTTCAAATTTCTATAAACACAAAAACTAACGGTAAATTCCATGACATTAAAAAATATAATTATTTTTCTTAGCTCACACAATTAAACCTTAAAATCGAGCATTATGTTAACCCCTCTTTATATTAATTTTTGCTTTATTTCAAAGACGTGTATGCAACATCCTAGATATAAGCAATCCTAGAAATAGCTTTGTATATGAATGAAAATAATTTTAATAGTGTGATAGGTAACATAGACTGTATTTAAAAGCAAAATTTTCACTTGTTGAAGGGAAAAGTGCTACAATACAAACCATTGGTTTGACCCAACTTTATTTCTTATCAAGACAAAACTATTAAAATTTGTAATAATATCATTATTACGAGTAATATTCAAATTTTCACACTAATTACCTAAATTTTCGTTTTATATTAAAAAATATAAAAAAGTGTAAGTTTTCTCCACCTCTATTATAAGACAATTCAATTTTACTGCACCATAACGCATATACAATAAATATACATATATAATATAAACTTTTTCGTTGTTCGATAAATAGCCAGAAGTTTTGTTCAACGTCATTTATAACATAACAGATAACATTGAATTGAGAAAATACCCAAAATTATGTTTTCCCTCATTCATGACATAATTTTAAACGTTGTATGCCATTGTAGTTTATAATATTATTTTCATGGCTTCTGAGTTTTGCATTTTTTCTGCATTATAAAATAACAACTGGATTTTGTGCGTTATGAAGGGGAAGTGAAATGCAACCTAATTTTAAAATGTTGAATACAGAGAGATGAAAAAAATTATCCGTTTAATTAGGAATTTGAGTCAGTTAACCATGATACCAAAATTAGCTTGATAATTATTATAAATTTAAAAAATGCGCACCTTTTTGATTGAAGTGATTTACGAGTTGAAAAATTTAATGAGAAAAATTTCTTTTTCGTTTTAATTTTTTGATTTTTTAGCGGTAATCTTTAAAGCACATGAAAAAGAAAATTTAATGTGATGGGAGCATTTTTGAAAAAATTATCAGCACAATAAAAATTCAATGGTGGAACTATTTTGATGCATAACTTCTCTCTGTAAAATGCAACATGAACAAGTTTCGCCGTCCCCTTGAAGAAAAAATCACTTTTTTTGTTTTTTTTTTTCTTATGTACTCGTTGATATTATGTAAAATAAACAAAATTTTAAATTAGATTTTGATTTTACATTTTATTTAAAAGTACCAATGAATCTCAATACAACACAATTCAGGGTTGAACATCAGCTGTTAATATTGAAAGACATTTCTAGGCTTGAAAACATCGAATTAAATTTGGGTATCTATAGTATAAGGGAACGATGCTACTACTTTTAGATTTTGTAAGACCGCTTTGTAAGAGGGTTCCGTAAATCTAAAATCATTAGCAGATAATTTAATATCATTTCATTTTTTTCAATATAATAACACGCATTTTCACTGAATATTTACTTAATTCAGTGATAGAACTTTTTATTTTGCATCTTCATATTAAAATTTCACATATGGCACACTCGAAAAGATATTTTGTATACTATTCATACCAATTTTTATGGACGTAGTGAGCTATTTCTGCTTGTTTTACGATTTAGAGAATAACAATATCTTTTGCAGTAGAAAGGTTTAACCAAAGTCAAACAGAAAGTAACGATTGTGATGATATACTGTTATATGTAGATTAATGTAAACAGCATATACAATAGTGCCAAGGGAGCGTTAAAGTTGAAGCATTAAAAAAATACAATGAACCATCAAAGTTCAAATAGCTGGTGGGAAATAGAAGTATGTGACATCCACATTAACGTATCATCTAATTAAAACTATTACAACATAACCTATAACGTATGAATTGAATACGATGACAGACTGCTCTTATTTTGATTTACCTTTTTCGACCCCCCATTTATTTTGATTTACTTAATGTTTTCAAAGTGAATTTTGCTATTTTCTAATTTCAAATAAATTTCTTATATTGTAATGTCGGTTTCATAATGCTATAAATTACAATATTTTAAAAATATCCAAAAACGCCACTGAAACATTTAAATACTCTTTTTATATTAAAGCGTATATTTTGTAGATTAATAGAATAAATGTATATACGCGTTTTCAATTTTTAATGAAGTATATATATGAATACACAAGCAGTGGATAAAAAGATTTATTATCAGGATGCTCCCAAATGTAACATAGAATATACCTTTGTTTGAATGTACAAATACATCATGATATAAAAAGTAAATTTCGCCTTATTACCGACCGTATTGTGTATACGATAGGTAGATTATGTGATGGCAAATTTTGCATATCGAGTTTTCGGTGGGAATGCACTTCTCCATAGTAGGGAAGTGTAAATAAACTATTCTTAGCAACCCGTCGATCTGTCGGTCCGTCGGTCTGTGTGTGCACGCGTGTATCTCAAGTTCTGCTGAACCGATTTTGATGAAATTTTATATGTAAGTTAATTTCCGCCATGGCACGGATTAATCAACTTTTGGAACATTTTGAAGAAAATATTCAACCGATTTCCTTTTCTAACCCTTTCCGAAAATTCCTAACTTTTGGAAGAAATCAGGCACCAGCAACTGGGCGTTTACTACGGGCCAAATATACATTTTTGCGTATACGAGTATAAAGAGGAATAATCAACCGATTTCATTTAAATTCAATATTTAAATTCCTCGTACTAAAACAATGAACATATAGATTTTTTGGAAAGATCAGGGCTCGAAAACTGATCTGCGGGCCGATTTCACATATTTTACCATACCTACCGAACGAATTGATGGAATTTCCTAAAATTTGATATTTGAGTTCAGGTTGTTCTAAAATCACATTTCAGGGAATACGAGTAGCACAAAGCGAAACTCTACTAAGAGCCAAATTTACATTTTTCTAGGTATGTTAAGTATAAGCTTTTTATTGTCCTAAAAATTGGAAAGAAGTATTTAACAGACATTTTTATAATATTCTGTAACACTTTCACTTAACTAGACAATACACATTGCAGTCGGTTGTGTGCTGACCACATCAGATATTTTTTATATATATAGGTTTTCCTTTACTATATTCTTGATAGGATGTACGCTCAAATATAATAATCATTACATATTATATACTTGTATGTATATATAGAAAATGCATAAAATATGCAGTTTGGAAGCGTTTTTCTGACACTGATGATAGAATTGATGTCATTCGAGCATTAATTGCTGCCAAAGGCAATTGGTAACCAAAACAACATTAAATAAATAATACGGTATTTCATACTAAAATCAATTCAGAGCAAAATTAACTTTTTTATGTGTGTATGCTTATCTGAACTTATCTATATACACATACATGTATCCAAATTTCCTTGTAAAAGTTCATTCTTCTTATTTAGTTTTTGTAAAGTACAAAAACTATTATTGCATGCAAAGTGCATGCAATATATTTTTGCGCTCTGTCAAATCAAAGTATATTTTTGATACAAAATTTCAATACCACAACAGTATTAATAAAACAGGATTTAAGCAAATTCTGGTCATTTTACTTTTATAATATTGAGTTTGAGGTGATTGTGATACAATTTATTTAACAAGAAACAAAGATAAAGGTAATCTAATCATCGCAAATATATTTTGAACGTTTATATTAAAAAACTGAGAGATTTATGTGCCTCTTCATTTTGATTCTGATCTTTTTTTATACTTAGTTACATACTTTCTTGTTAGTATTTAGTAATAGACCAGTAGTATAGAGAAACGTCCGTAGGCAAATTTATTTAATTTCTTCCATTCTTTGTGATTTACTAAATGAATCAATGGACATTACAAGAAAATAATAGCTGGTTTAGAACACATTTAAAAGTTAAAATAAATTCTGGGTTATGTAAAGTCAAATAAGATCGTAGCAGAAAAAATTGAACTAGAATTGTATAAATGCATGCACATATATTTGCTACGTAATATATGTATACCTATTAATTGAAATTCTGCAATTTAAATATTTTTAATGTTCAGGATTCTTCAACTGATTTAGCATTTAGGTGGAAATTGTTTTCTTTATAATTATTACAGAATATTTTCTTGGCTTACAAATTTTATTATTAAAAATACTTTACATTAAATTTTACTTTTAGGTTAAATTTATTATTTAGAAATTCGATTTTTACTTCGATTCTATATTTGAGTTTTGGTTGTTACCAACACTAACTGGTGAGCTTTAAAGGGAATTCGGATGAGACAACGCGAAACTCTACCAAGAGCCAAATTTACATTACAAATTTGCATGTTAACTAAAAGCTTACTAACGCCCTAAAAATTGGAACGAAATGTTTAACAGGCATTTTTATAACATTAGCTAGACAATACACATTGTGATGCGTTATGTGCAGACAACATCAGATTTTTTATCCTATATGCTGCTTAAAAATACAAGTGGTTTTCGTTATTATTTTCGCAATTATTTATTTCAGTGAAGACTACGTAATTTGACTTAAGCATTTTCTTTCCAGATTTTATATAGACATAGAAAAAGATATATGTATATAAATTGACCAAACAAAAACAGTGAGAGTTGTAAGAAAATATGTACTGTTGAAGAAACAGTCATAAATTTTCAATGTTGCTCAGTAATTTTAGAAATGTTTTTTTTTGTCATGTAGCTACATTTTTTGCGTAACAAATCAGATATGTGCATTACTACAAAAACTATCACGTACTGCTAATTTTGTAATTTTTTTCAGCAACTTCAGATACGAATTTGTAGAAATCATCGTGTTAGAAAAAACTTAAAAAATAGAAAAAGGGAAAGATTTGATTTTTCCTTGAGTTCGTATGCTTGGTATTCTGAAAGTAGATAAAATACAAAATAAAGTTGTATGTTGATTTTAAGCCGTTTACTAATTCTTTCAAAAACTGTTTGTTTGAGTCCGTATGTTTAGTATCTTTTTCGGAACGGAAGCTATAACCAAAAAAACTTGAACAGGTAGAAATATGATGCAAATTCGCTAAAAACCCGGTAATTTTGAAACCTTTGGTATTTTATACCTAGTCCGGAACAAATGTTTCACCCATATTTGATCCTATAAAGGATAGTTTCTAAGGGAACCGAGTGGGACAGGAGCATCCCCCCAAGCCACCGCAGCCATTTTTGACTTATTGTAGCCATTTTTTTTTTTTTTTTTAAGGATAGTTTATCCTGTTGTATATCTTTCTGAATCACTCTATACAATGTCGACTGATTCACAGCTTCAAAGTTAAAGGTACTTTTCTTCAACATATTTAATTCATGCAGTTTATATAATTAATTTATATATAAATATTATTATGAATATTGTTGTAAATAATTTTAGCAATAATTAACAAAAGCTGTAAGGTACTCGAAAATAAATGCTCAATAACAGTAATAAATTATTTTGTAAGCATTTGAATAATGTCTCATATTGTATTTGAAGTGTATCGGATATCATTAAATTAAGTATAAATATAAAACTATATAAAGTGATTATAACACTGAAAAAATTGTTAAACAACAAAAGTAAATTATATAGTTTCTTTAATTTTGAGAAAAATAGGATTTTCACAAACATCCTTTAATTTTTTGCCTATAAATCAATACGATATACAATTAAAAGACCAAGAATTGTGTTTTTCTCACCAAATTAACACTCAAATAAAGAAAAAGAACGTAACCCGAAAACCGTCATAAATTACTCCTCCAAGCGCCAAAATAGTAAAAAAAAATATTTAAACATATAGGAAAAACCAATAAAGGATGCAAAAAAAAAATCGTTTTAACAAAACCACAAGAATTCGTTTTTTTTTTTCATTATTTCATTTCATTATTATAATTTTTCCAACTTTTGTTGTTGTTAGTTTTTACAATGTTCGATTTTATTTACTTTATTTTATTTTTTGTTTCATTTCGCCCACTCTTCAGAGGCTTCGCATAATTTTGAGTTAATTACAAGTTTCAGTTTTATTTATTGAATTTTCCTTGTAACTATAAAATTCTTTCGCACCCTCTCTAAATGTTGATATGTGTACATATATGTTAATAGATAGGTAATTATATATATTGCATATATATTGTATTTATATTTATATATATATTACATAAATATTGTATATATATTACATATATATACAAGGTGTTTCGCATAAGGTGGCAAACAATTTCAGAGATGATTCTTTGATCAAGTTCCAGTAATATGGTAAAGATGCGGGGGGGGCCGTCAATCCGCGGATTGAACAGAGCGGTCAATGTCGACCTCTCCGCCCGGTACGCTTGCTGGCAATCGTTCAGCGGCCTCCTCGCCAGCACCCCCGCCCGGACATGGTTATAAAGTATTTTCTCCATCGTTTTCAATAAGAACGATGTGAGGCTAATCGGTCGAATGACTTGGGCACCATGTCACTTCTTCCCACTTTGGGAACAAAGACAACCCTAGCCACCCGTCAGGACTCGGGAATGTATCCGAGAGCTAAGCTACTCCTAAATATTCTTATTAAGAAAGGCATAATTGGCTCCAGCCTCCGTTGCAGAAGTGATGGTGACATCCCATCCACTCCCGATGCCTTGAAGGGCTGGAAAGTGCCAACAGCCCACCTTATCTTTTCCTCCATAATTATGCGTGCAGCTCTCTGCCAATCCTCTGGACGTGGTGTCCTGCATTTCCACGCCACGGATCCGACATACGGAATACTGCCAGGAAATGCGCCTCCAGGAGGAGAAAAAAATTTCTAAAGGAAGATTTCTCCTCTATCAACCCACCCAGACAAAACCGGATGATTCTATGATCTGACATAGAAACCTTCCCCGATACCATCCAGTCGCGTACTAGAAACTCCACATTCGGAGTGCCGAATGTGATATCCAGTACCTCCTCTCTAACCCTAGTTGCAAAAGTTGGGGCATTCTCTACATTAAATATTTCTAGGTTTTCTTTAACTACAAATTCTAATAAAGACTCACCTCTAGTGTTGGTGTCGCTGCTTCCCCATGCAACGTGATGCGCATTTGCATCACAGTTCATGACGAGTGAGCCCCTTTTCCTATTGCACTGCTCCACAAGCCTCCATGCCTCCGGTAGCGGAGGGGATGCTCCATCTCCCGGAAAGTACGCTGATGCTAGCACTATCTCCAAGTCCTCGCCCCCAACATTAATGCGGGCCCTAACAGGTGTGAGGTCCTTTGTCATGTACTCTGAAAGTAAAATAAATTTAATATTTTTTTTAATTAGAATGCAGGCCCTGGGTCGGTCCTGCCCATAATCTCATACTACCTGTGCATCCCTAATTAACAGTCCTTTGATCTGACCCTTGTATACCCAGGGCTCCTGTATCATGGCTATGTCCAGATGTTTCTTGGTGAACATCCTTGCAAGAACAGCCGAAGCTGCTCTGGTGTGGTGGACATTCACCTAGCCGACTCTGCTGCCTTCGTCCCTCATTTGTTGAGTTGACTGGCAGGGTGATCTTCCCCTGCCATCGGGACGTCATTTTCTGGGAAGGACTCCCTAAGACTCAGAAGGGTTAGCTCCAGGTTTTCCACCATCTCCTCCGCTGTTAATGAAGGGAAACGCCTCTCATCCGGGGCTTCATATTCCTGGGAAAGACCCCCCTCGTCTGCCGATTCCTTTTTGGGATCACATGATTCCCGTGAGGATTCTACCCGGCCCACCCAGGATTCCATCAACCACGTTCTTTCGAGCTGCCTCATTCTAAGTCAGTGTACAGGGATTTTCCCGAACCGGTACCAAAGAATGTGACCGCCCCGCCTGATGGCTTCCGCGGAAGAGTTATCGATCCCTATTCGGAGAACCTTTCCGCCACCGTCCTCTCGCTGCCCCATCAGCTTCCAGACCCGTGTGTGTATTCCGCCGTTTTGGGCCTGGAAGATGGCCAGCGTTTTTTCCTAGGCTTGCCCCCCGCTCCTTGGGAAAAAGACAGTGATTACACAAGGCTTAGGGAAGTCATCTCCCTTCCTTGCTATCAATTCTGGTCCGCTCCATGTGCCCAGAACTGGCGCTCGCCTGATCAGCCATTCAGCTGTCTCCTCATCTGCACAATCGACGAGTACAATCCCGGGCCTGAAGTGTATTCCTTCAAACTGGATGATGTTATCCCAGCCCTTGGCTACCTCGTCGATTATCGCCTTTTTCAGCTGGGTGAGCTCCTGCTGGGTCAGCATTATGGAGGGGTATACCCTCTGCCACCTTCACAATTTTGGCGGCCGTGGCATAGCTAGTGCCCGGCTCCGTTTTCGAGGTGGAGGGTATGGGGTGCATTCCCATGTTCCTTCTTTCAGCCGTCTTCCTTTTTTGGCCCCCCTGAGCCAGTGGAGGTACGTCTCTAATAGGCCTCTTCTTTTCTTCCGCTAGTTTCCTAGCCTCATCAGATGATTTTCCCTACTCCAGGAAGCGCAGGTACCATCTGACACCCGCACCGCTGAGTCCTCGTCTCCTCGGATCATCCAAGCCTTCAGGCTGACCCAGTGGGGGCAGATAGGAGGGCTTGCTCCTTCTGCCCCCACGGTGCATCCCGGAGGGCTTGCCCTCCGCATCGATAGCCTGCGAAGACGCTGAGGGCTTACTCCGACTTTCCTCCATGCCATTCCTCTCTTTCTCGTTATTGCAAGGGGTATCACGAAGGTTAGTCTTCATTTCCCTTGCAACCTTCTCCTTTTTTGTTTTGTCCGGTTGCTCCCGGATCATGACGGTTTTTTCCCGTCGTATCGATTTTTCTTTTTTTGTTTTTTATGTCCCATTCATTTTTTGGTCCCACGAGTAGCTAAAGAAAGGATAGCCCGCTACACCAGAGCCACGCATGACGTAGTAAGGTCAAAAATACTCTCTGAGGTGACCCGGACTCAGAGAAACTCCGTTCGCGACAGCCAGTACACCCCCCGACTACCAACTAGTCCACTAGGCATGGGTCGTATAACACCATTGGATTGGGGGGAGGGGGATTTATTGATGGTAAGCTTACGCCGTTACTTCATGCCCAGGAGATTCTCTTAGCTTTCAGGCCTGAGTTTTCATGAATTCCATCGAAGGAGGAGTGCTTAACTTAATTTGAAATTCGTAAACGCGTGCTTAACTTAGTTTAAAATTCGTATAATTCTACGAGTGATATTCAATAGTAGGCACTGTAATAATGCCTTTTTGTTTCTCAAACCAATACAATAAAATAAAAATATATAAATAATACATATATAATATAAAAACGAAATTTGGACAAGCTTAAAATCGACAAAACAATAAAGAGAAAATTAAAAACCAAATGTAGAAAAGTGTGTTACATATTTATTAGTACAGAATTTGATTGTTTTCGTTTTAGATTTCAATAACTCTTTTCTATACAGCATAAATAACTGTACATCCTTTTTTTTGCAATATTAAGGGTAATAAGCAACATTAAGTTATTTTTTCAACAATTATTAATAATTTTTTTACACGCACGTGTACTGAACTAAAAATATAATGCAACCTACTAGGGTATAGTCACACACTTGACCACTTGATAGACAATGTTCAGATATAGATAACATGTAAGGGTTTACTACTTATATGAATAGTTTGTTTTTAACACTTTTCCAAAAAATTTTGAAAGAAAGTGCTTATTAGTTTCACTTTCTCCGCCCGTCCGTGGACTCATTTACAAAACTTCTACATCGTTGAAGTAGTTAGAAACTATTTCCGTGGAAGAAAATTTTTACCTATCTTCCCCTCTCTTAAAATTATAGCCCCTCAAAGGCTGCAAAAATAAATTTTTTGACTAATTCTTTTAAATTAACCATTAACATTTTTCACATTTTGTTAGACATTTACCACTGCATTTTTCACCTTTTTTTCAGAAAAGTGGCAGCTGAAGTTTTAGCAGCTTTTAGATATTAGTGAATAGTTTATTTCGTTAAAAGAAAACTTTTTTCCACCTCAATTCCTTTCGGGTTATAGACTCGTCAAACTAGGAAAAAGCGAATTTTTGGCACCCTATATTTCCGAAACTGCAAATTTTTTCAAATTTTTATAAATACAGAAAGCTAATGATATTATTATGATATTTTAAAGATTGCATACATTGTTCTTTCTAAATGCATGTCATGTTAGAAATTTTTCGGTATACGAATGAAATTAATTTTAATAACGTAGTAGATTATTTTTAAAAGCAGCATTTTCAATTGTTGAAGAAAAAAGTGCTACTTTTCGAAATCAATATATCAAGAAATTTTAAAACAAAAATAGGTTGAGCTGATAGTGTTAACTTCGCAAATCATTAAAAATGAATGATTTTAAAACTTTTCGATATATTTTTAGCACTTTTCCAAAAAAATTTTGAAAAAAGTGCTTATTAGTTTCACTCTGTCCGTCCGTCCGTCCGTGGACACTTTTTTTGTTTACAAAACTTCTACACCCTTGAAGGTAGAAAGCTGAAATTTAATACGTACATAGATCTTTACTAGAAACTTATTTCCGTAAAACAAAATTTTTACATATCTCCCCCCCTCTGGAAGTTATACCCCCCCCAAAACCTTAAAAATTTTTAACTATTTGTTGCAATGAAACCATAAGCATTTTTGAAATTTTGCAAACGCATAAAGGCAGCGGCTTGCTTCCCCTAGCGCGGTACACTATAGATAAACTTTAGAAAAACAAAATGGACGTTCAAATTTACCTATCTAAAGGCTTTTTTTTTTCAAATTTTTGATTTCGTTTTTCTTCTAGACCCCAGCCTGTAGAAGCTTGAAATTTTAGAGGCTTTTAGACATTAACAAATAGTTTATTTCGTTAGAAGAAAATTTTTTTCCATCTCCACCCTCTCTCAAGCTATCGCCTCTTGAAATTTGTAAAATTTGAATTTTTGACACCTTATATTTCCGAAACTGCAAGCTTTTTCAAATTTCTATAAACACAAAAACTAACGGTAAATTCCATGACATTAAAAAATATAATTATTTTTCTTAACTCACACAATTAAACCTTAAAATCGAGCATTATGTTAACCCCTCTTCATATTAATTTTTGCTTTATTTCAAAGACGAGTATGCATCATCCTAGATATATGCAATCCTAGAAATAGCTTTGTATATGAATAAAAATAATTTTAATAGTGTGATAAGTAACATAGACTGTATTTAAAAGCAGAATTTTCACTTGTTGAAGGGAAAAGTGCTACAATAAAAACCATTGGTTTGACCCAACTTTATTTTAAATGTTTTCTAAATAATTTTTTAAGTTGCATTGCAGTTACCACAAAGAGTCAAGCAGTGTGAACTAGTTGTTTCGAACATTACAGCCTTAACAATATTTTTAGCTTTGCTTAATATACATATTTGCCGTAATTTCAACACTGCAATAGCACTAATGTACTATTTACCATTATAAATCACATAGGAAAATTTGGTAAATTTGAATCAATTAGTTTTTGAGTTATTGGTGAAGATTGAGTTATTACACGCATTTATCTCAAGTTCTGCTGAACCGATTTTGATGAAATGTTTTATATGTGAGCTTATTTATTTATTATATATATATTTCCACTATGGCACGGATTGATCAACTTTTGGGATATATCAGGCCTAGGAAACAGCACTTTTTAGCGGGCCAGCTTTACATTTTTGATCATTATGAAGAAAATATTCAACCGATTTACTTAAAATTTCATATATAAGATTCGCTCGACCGCGAAACCACTTAACTTTTGGAAGAAATCAGGTATCAGCAAATGGACGTTTACGGTCAAATATGCATTTTTACGTATATAACGAAAAATATTCAACCGATTTCATTGAAATTTAATATTTAAATTCTTTGTATTAAAAAAATGAATTTATAAATTTTTGGAAAGGTCATCGCTCGGAACCGGCTCTCAGTGCCATATTCACTCTTTTTACCATATCTTCGGAATGAATTATTGGAATTTCTTGAAATTTGATATTTGAATTCTGGTTGTTAACTGGCGAGTATTTGGAGGAATTCGGGTACCAACAAGTGAAACTCGACTAAGAGTCAAATTTACATTTTTCTAGGTATTTTAACTATAAGCTAATGCCCTAAAAATTGGAACGAAATATTTAGCAGGCATTTATAATATTCTGAAACACTTTCACTTAACTAGACAATACACATTGCGGTCGGTTATGTGGTTACCACATCAGATTTTTTTTTATATTAATTAAACAAAAAAATTTGCAGCATTTCCTTACACCAAGAGTGTAAGAAAAAAAGTACTTTTTTAAAAGATTGAGAAGTAAAAGTACAAAAGTATAGGTACAATATGGCCTAATGCACTCATTAGCACTTTTCCAAAAAAAAATTCATCGCTTATTATTTTCACTCTGTCCGTCCGTCACCTTGTCAAACTTCTACACCCGTGAAGATAGAAAGCTGAAATTTTATATATACACAGATCTCTACTAGAAACTTATTTTCGTGGAACAAAATTTTTACCTATCTCCCACCTTTACAAGTTATACCCCCCAAAACCTAAAAATACCAGTTTTGAACTATTAATTGTAGTATAACCATATGCATTTTTTAAATTTTTCAAACGCAGAAATATATCGGCTGGCTTGCTCTACCGCGGCACACTATACTTGAACTTTAAAAAACAAAGTGGATGCTAAAATTTACAAAGTTTTTTTCAAATTTTTGATCACGTTTTTCTTCTAGACTGTACGTTGTAGTAGTCTAAAATTTTCACATCTGTTAGACGCTAAATAGTTCATTTCATTAGAAAAAAATATTTTTCCATCTCCACCCGCCCCCAAGTTATCGACTCTCGAAATTTGCAAAATTTTAATATTTAGCGCCTTATATTGGTGAAACCGAAAGCTTTTTTAAATTTCTATAAACGCAGAAAGGTAATAGTAAACTATATACCATTAAAAAATATAATTATTTTTCTTAACTTACGCAATTAACCCTTAAAATTGAACGTTATGTTATCTCCTCTTTAAATTAATTTTTGCTTTATTTCAAATACTGCACAAATCGTTCATCGGAAATATATCTTAAAAATAGTTTAGTATATGAATGAAAACAATTTTAATACTATATTAGGTATACGTAGACTGCTTTTAAAAAAGTATTTTCACTTGTTGAAGGGAAAATTTCTACAATACAAACCATTGGTTTGACCCAACTTTATTTTACTAAAACTTAAAGGGTATTTATAAAATGAAATTGAGCACATAACTCAAAGCGAGGTTCTAAAATAAATTACACAAAAGGCATTAGAGCTCAAAGAACCTAATTATTTCTTTGTTATGTATTTTTTGGTAATTATTTCTCAGAACTTTTCTTATTTTAAGTTTTATCTTATTATTTATTAGTGAAAATATTTATTAGGGAAATACACATATCTATATGTGTTTTAGGGGTGTGTTTTTGAAAATTTAAAGTAAACTTAAAATATCTCAGCCACCGAATGGAACACAATTTCAAAACTGCAGACATAATACATGCAAGGCTTGCAATGCAAATACACACGACTAGTTTTTATAATATTCTGAACACTTTCATTTAACTAGGCAATACACATTGCGCTCGATTATGTGTTGACCACATCAGACTATTTTCTATTGAGTATGTGAGACAAAAATATATTACTTTTATTCAAAATATATTTAAAAAGATTACTTATGAATAAAATTCCTTTTAACCTGTTATAATTTAAAAAAAAAATAAAAATACAAAACAAAGCATTTTTTTGTGTTATTAGTTTTCTAGTATTTACGTGCACCTTTGCGAGTGTTTTTTGCAATTGTGTTGCGTTGCCAACGTACACCACTGGCAACGCAACACAACTGTTTTTTGGAGTTTTCTTTTTTTCACCCGCAAACACTCAAGTATCTCGTTTAGATTTTTTTGAGATCACAGTTTTCATATTGTTTCTAAAGTTTCTCAAAGGGACTTATGATCAATTGAATCAGGAGATAAAGGGCTTTAAAAAATTATAAATAAATTAAAGTGGAATTATGAATTTTTTATATTCACATATTAAAAAATGGGGAAATTTGTCTCGAAAATAATTAAACCCCAATATACCGACAATAATTGAATCCCAATATACATATTACATTTATATATATATCGAAAAATTTTCCTCTATCTAAATAAATTAACTTAACTGCAAGTGTTAAAAACATTTTCCATATCTTTATATGAATAAGAATTTTCCCGGGATATTCAATATTTTGCCATATTTTTAGCTAGAACCAGAAAGGGGAGAAAATTCTAATGTTTACATATTATGTGTATATTATATAAAATATATTTCATACTATGATGAAAGTAGAAGCCTTACTTGCGCAACCTATAAATAAACGGTTTAGGTATGTTTTGAGAAAGAAAAAACGATATATGTTCACCCAAAAATAAACAAAAAACATCCTTAGAATGTTATGAAGTGAACAAATCTATATGCTTTCATATTACAATGTATCTGTGTGTATAATCTTGTAATGTATTTTATGATATTTGCCTTAAAACTTAAGTAGGTAACATAAAACGTGGTTCAACAGAAAAGGTTAAATACTGCTTTCGAATAAAATTATTTTTGGTATACTTTTCCTTTATTCGTCCTACTCTATCGTACATGTTGCGATTTTAACGAAGAAGGAAAAGAAAAATATTTTGAAATATTTTTAGTGATTTACGTTTGGGATTCTGTTTTCTTTTTCTTTTACACTCTTTTCCCACAAAATATAGTTTAGTCCTTTAAAGCATTGCAAAATATTTTCCCTGTTCATATCCTTACATCATGTTATAAGAACATAGTTTTTTGTTTTTATTTAAGTTGAGTGTTTGAGTATACGTTGACAATGACAGTATGATTTCAGTAAAAGTTTAACATTAAAATTATGGAAATTTTTGGTAATTTTATATTTTCTTTTTCTCCTGTTTGAGGTTAAACTCAAAAAAATATGGGATGGAAAATATATAAATTGTATAAAATGGCGTCATTGAATAGAATGGTCTTAACAATCAAACATCGTTAGCTAGTATTGTTGAATCAGATTTATAATATGTGAGTGTTACAATCAAAAGAAAATTTAAAATTGATTACAATATTTAAAACTAACATTTAAATAAGTATTTAAGTACTATAACTAAAGCTTTTTCTACACCGAATATATTTAAAATTTCAAACAATATGAAATTTTAATAGTAATGATATAACGTATTAAAACTTCCAAGTTGGACAGAAAACACTATTATTACATCTACCTACAACTTTATTCGGCAATGTTTTTGTAACAGTGATTTTTAACGTATGTTAAGTACGTTATGTGAAAAGCAATGTTAGTTACAATAATTATTTCAGTATTGATTAAGAATATTTACAATCAACCATATTAAAGGATATCGTCGTCGTCCTGCAAGAGAATCTTAAATCCATTTTCAAAACATTACACTTTTAGATAAAATCATGATTTGATTTTATTTCAAAGGTTTTTTACATTTAACATTACAGAGCTTTTAGGCCGCAAAAAGAAGAATGACCCAAGAAATCTCCGCCTTCTCTCAGACAAATCCGGACATGAGCAATCGCCCCCGGCAGCTCCTACAGATATCGTTCGCAGGCCGGCCCATCCTTCTGGCGTGTTCATCAATAAGATAATAGCCCGTTATGACCCCTATCACAGGTCCAATGTCCCTCCCGTTGAGAGACATTAAATCTCTGGTGTGACGCATATCCAATCTCTGGCCACAGTTCCCTAGTTGCGTTGCACGTGGTTCCGTGTCCTGTCTTGTCATCCAGTTTTGATTCATCAGTGTAGAAATGAATGAATCCGCGCCATTTGTTGCCTTCCTCCCAAATTTTTTCGTAAATGAAATGGCAGCAGAGACATAGTCGATCCGGCCAGTTATACAATCGAAGTATGGTCGAGTGACCCACGGTACCATCGAACCACTGTGTCACAGCTCCCAAGCGGACGGCCGATTCTGCCACCAGCCGCCTCGCCAGAATGTCCACCGAAATAAGGTGGAAGGCCATCTGGAGAGCCTGTATTGGAGTGGAGCGTAGAACTTCCATCATGCACATCATTGCCACCTTTGGACTTTGCATCAAACTCTTGAC
Organism: Condylostylus longicornis; assembly: GCF_029603195.1. Taxonomy (NCBI): domain Eukaryota; kingdom Metazoa; phylum Arthropoda; class Insecta; order Diptera; family Dolichopodidae; genus Condylostylus; species Condylostylus longicornis. Next base: position 1,313,671 of record NW_026577985.1, read on the forward strand.
GGAGAATCTTATAAATGCCGAAATGTAAGGCTCCAGTTATAGTTGTTTTAATTAACTTCAATTTAGCAAATTTCTACGATAAATGTACCTAAATGAAAAATTTATTCCGGTCGAAATTTTATTACAACAACTTTATCTAAATGTTTCTCCGGATTTTTCTCTGAATGTTATTGCAACCTGTTAAATATTTAGCAAATTAATATTCACAAGGGATAAGATTCTTGAATAATTTAATTGTAAGGTTTGACCTTATATTGTTAATTATAATTTCACCTGCTTTTCTGCTAAGACAATATTATTTCACTTATCTAAAATATTATAATTCTTTTTTCTAATATCTCGAATAATTAGTGTAAGTAACCCTTAAAACGTCAAGATTAAAGAAATTCTTTTATGTATAAGAATTTGAATTAATTGAGTTCTTAAGAAAAAGTTCCTATCGTTATCAGAAAATGACTCTTCCTGCTGGGTATTTTTCTCATATCATAGTTTAGTTTAATTCGATATGTAATAATTCATTTGCCATACTTGGAGATTATCGCGGCCATTAGAATTTTTTAACCTTTTTTTTTCAATTTTGTTATTTTTCCTTAAATATTTTATCAAGTTGTACCTATTAAGGATTTTCATTATTTTGTAAAAGTATTATGTTTTTAATAGTATTCGTAATGGTTCTTTATTTAAATAAAAAATAAATTTGTATTAAATTTACCAAAGTAAATTTTATTTATTAATTACCAATTTATTTAAAGATATGCCATCACCTATGTGGCGCCATACTAAAATTTTTTTTAGAATGTAGATACATACATATGTAGGTTTTGGATTAAAATTTGTGTCAGTATGTATGTAATATTAGTACATTAAGCTAATCACTTTGTTCATTTTACTTAAATAATAATATTGAATTAAGATGTTAAACACTTCCGAAGTTGCAGGGTTTGTAACCTTTAGTTTTCATTAAATTTTAAAAGCTAAAATTAAAAAAAAGTTCATGTTATTTTCCGAAAAATCTCTAAATTAGCAAATATATATAAAAGTTATTTAGTCAATTTTACATTTACAAAAATCATTTGAACTACAATTTATTTTACTGTGTGCGGCAGTTTCTTTTTAGTTTTTTGGTCTTAATTTGAAACTTACAAGTGTTTTTCTCAAAATTTAATTTAACAAGTTTTTTTCTTAAATTTCCGTTAACAGTCATGTTTTAATTTGACCTTTTGTAATATCATAAACGTTGAAATGCGCTTTAACTATCTGGATTGAAACATTAAAATTCAAAGTCTTCATATTTGAGAAGCAATAATTGCATCATTTAAACCAGCATCAGAAAAAAGCAGGTAAAAACCTAAAATATATTTTATTATGAGTTGCAAATGTTCAAAGCACCCTGACCAAAGTGGAACCATATTGGAACCAGAACAAATAGAGCAGCTTTTATTATATTACGTTTGACCGAAAAATTTCGACCGAGTCGGTTATACAATTTTTTATTTTTACAGGTCTTCGGCTTTGTTATAGACCTTGATTCATATGGTTGGATAACGATGATTTTTTTAATGAGAGTTCAAATATTACTTTTTCCTGAAATTTAGAATTTTAGAATTTGCGACTTTTCGTTTTGATGTAAGCACATTTTTTATTTGTCAATATTTATTTTTACATAATTTAAAGGTTTTTCAAATGCTTACGATTTAAATTTGATAGAACATTTTCCCACAACTCCCTTAACACTTTTATCGGATGATTTATACAATTTTCAGGTAACAATTCCAATAAATCTAATCCATATATTATGCATTTTTTGTAAGAAATAAGCTTTCGAACTCATTTGTCACCTTTTTAATTTGTAACCATTCTCTTGCCCTTTTTCTTCTAACCCAATTTAAAAAAAAAGATAGCTGTCTACAAAAAGAAACTAATAATTGAAAAAAAAATTCCTAGAGCATGATAATACAGTCATTTAACATGATTTCTCATTAGAAACATTCCAATTTTGCTTTTAGTCTTGAAGTTGAAATAAATGTTGAAAGAAACAAAGAGTGCAATATATTTCATGAAGAAATTTTCAAATTTAATCCTGTAGTTATCTTGATTTTTTTAGATTTGGTAAAATTTTGCTATAAATTCGGAGTATCTAATGCTTGTAAAATTATTATGAAAATTTAAACGTTTCCTTGTTTAAATAAATACTCTCTACTAAGTATTTTTTTTAGGATAAATAAAGATAATGCCCATAATTTCTGTTTTTTTTTTGTAGTTTTGTAATATAAAGTCATTAATTTTTTGGTTATCATAGAGAAAATTTTTTAAAATAAATGGATTACTCATTCGATGGCGCTTCTTATTCACTCAAGAATCGTGATTTTTGAATTTTTAATTAAGCAAAACTTATTTATTTATAGTTTTTTTTACATAGAGGTCTGACTCAATTTTAGCTCTTAATCAAAAGTATAAGAGCAAAAGGATTCTGTGTGCACAGGAATTTATAATGAAATAATTTTTCTAATTTTCATTTTAGTTTTTATCGTAGATAAAATACAGAAGCAGGATTAAATAACAATTTTTAATCGTTATGGTATCCATATAATTCACAAATACAATTCAAATATAAAGACGCAAAGAAATAAAAACATTCGTATAGATAAAATAGACAAATTAGACTAAAATTCAAGTTAAATTCTTTGAATAAATTTGTGATAAGAGATATTTATACATGGTCGTTGTTTCATATACCTACGTACCTGCAAAGGTAAATATAATATAATATCTTCAGCAATTTTATATTACTGACAAAAATCTTAATTTTATAATATTTTAGAGTTTTGAATAAAATAAATTTTGGCCACACACTTACTTACACTAGTAGCACTTATAGCATAACAACTATATTGTATATAGTTGTTACAATAGCATTTGTTTAAGACTTCATTGCACTTTCATAATATTCATAAGTAGTGTAAAAATTCAAACTTTGTACTAAAATTATCTTTCTATGAGCCTTTTTATCCATTTAGAATTTGAAATTAACTTAATTGAAGTTTAATATAATATGTACATATATGTATCATACATATATAATAAATTTTAAAACATTCCAAACTTCTTCTGTAATGTTTTAGAAATTTTTAATATATTTTTTATTGGTTCAAAATTTTTGTCAATTAGTCAATTCGGATAAACAAAAATTTGTTTTATTTTTCGTTTTTTCCCTGAAATAAAAGAGCGATGCTATGGAGGTGGATGAAACAGAAATTAATATGAAAAATTTTATTTGAAAATTTAAATCCTTATAATTTTCTCTCTCTTTTTTTCAGTTTTTAAAGATAAAAATATTTTTTAATAAATTATAAAACATAAAACATTTGTTAAACATTAGAATACGGCATAATAAAAAAATAAAAAAAAAGAAAAAAAATAAAAAATTTAGACCTTTTTTTTAAAGAAAGTTTTCATGTTTTTACATAAATCGTTCCATTTTTTTTTGGTTTTTTTACGATTCAACTGAAAAAAAGTTACTAAATTTCTTCATTTACATATGTAACTCACATAAGAGCCAAAATGGTTTTTGTTTTGTTTTTGTATACGTCACGAATTTGTAAAACATGTGTAGATATGATAAAAATATATTTTGTTCGTAAACACTGCAAATTTTAATTCGTTATACATATTACGTGTATGAGCGTGTATAGGTATTACATTCATACAATATTTACTGAGAAATATATTATATAAACATGCAAGAAGGGACAAAAAAGGTGAACGAGTGAAAAGGTTGGTTGGAAACAAAAGTTCCCTATATATTAAAAGAAGCAAATTGTTTCCTGTTCGTTGATATGTTTATTCGTTAAGATTTTTTTGCTTGCTTGGTTGGTTGGTTTGACGTAAAAGTTAGACATAAAACATATCTTAATTTACATTTTATTTACCTCCCATCATCTCCCCAAGAAATTCCTAATGAGATGCGATGTTGTATATGAAAATGTTTCATGTCTCCTTCTGGGCTTTTAGGCAAAAATAAAAAAAAGTTTATCTCAAAATAATATTAAAAATAAAGTGTGAGAATTGAATTAAAAAAAAGAAATATCAACAAAACAATTTCTTGAAAATGTGGTTCAATGTGAAGGAACCATCAAAATGAAAAAAAAAAGATCTTTAAAAAGGATTTTTGACAAAATGATTTTATTAATATGAATTAATGTCGTTCTCTTGTCATTTTAGTTTCTGATTTTTGGATAAAATGTGTACATTATTTAACTCAAATTTATTTTATTTTTCTTTATCTGTTTAATTGCTTTTTTGTCTGTATAATAATACGAGTATAATGGTAGTTAAGGGGTCCAAAATAAATTGGATAAAAACAAATTTGTTATTGTTACTTTGAGTAAAGGGATTTATTTAACCGAATTTTAAATTGTGCAAAATATAAGAAACAAAACTCTTACATTGGTAATATCATTATTAATTGGTATAACACTTTAAATTTTTAAATGCTACGATGCGATAATACACCACTTATATACCTGATCATTTTTACCGATCGTATTGTGTATACAATAGGTAGGTAATGTGATGGCAACAAATTTTGGATATCGAGTTTTCGGTGGGAATGCACTTCTCCATGGTGGAAAAGTGTAAATAAACTATTTTTAACAACCTGTCGGTCTGTCGGTCTGTGTGTGCACGCGTGTATCTCAAGTTCGGCTGAACCGATTTTGATGAAATTTTATATGTAAGTTTGTTTCCACCATGGCACGGATCGATCAACTTTTGGTATATATCAGGCTTCGGGAACTGCACTTTTTTAGCGGGCATGTTTTACATTTTTGAACATTTTGAAGAAAATACTGCTTTACAAAGCTTATATATGAAATTTCATATATAAGCTTTGCTCGACCGTCCGTGAAAATTCCTATGTTTTGGAAGAAATCAGACGTCGGGAACTAGACGTTTACTACGGGCCATATATACATATTTGTGTATATAAAGAGAAATAATCAACCGATTTCATTGAAATTTAATATATAAATTCCCCGTATTAAAACAATGAACATATAACTCTTTTGGAAAGATCAGGGCTCGAGAACTGATTTCCGGGCCGATTTTACATTTTTCACCATATCCACAGAACAAATTGATGGAATTTCTTGAAATTTGATATTTGAGTTCTGGTTGTTACCGAAACTAACTGGCGAGCATTTCAGGGAATTCGGGTAGCACAAAGCGAAACTCTACTAAGAGCCAAATTTACATTTTCTAGGTATGTTAACTATAAACTTACTAATGTACTAAAAATTGGAAAGAAGTATTTAACAGACATTTTTATAATATTCTGTAGACAATATACGTTGCGGTTGTGCTGACCACATCAGATTTTTTTTCATTGTGGTTGTTACTAAATTATTATTGATAAATTATAATATTATATAGAAAATCAATATCAGTAACTTATCGGGTGTAAGCTATTTAGTTTTTCGTAGTTTTTTATCATTGTTATTGCAAAAAATTTTTAGATCAATAATTATGCATCGCAACTTTGTAACTCTTGAGGAACATGGATTATCTATTTAAGATCAATTTAAAAATCGAAATAATAGTAAGAAATTGTCTTAAATCATAGAAAAGTTTTAAACAATGAATATACCTACCACCTGTATCTCTGACCAATCTACAAAAATTAAAGAGATAGAAAAAAATAAAGAGAGTAAAATAAAGTAGAAGAATCGTAAAAAAATATTTTAACATTAGTACTTCTAATTTTTGTAGTGTTAAATATTATGTAATTTTCATACCGCACTCATTCCTAATCTAATGCAAACTAATATTTTTTGCATAGTGACATCGATTTCATGTTAAGGTTAATTAAAGTCACAGTTGAAATCTATTTTAATTTGTACGCCTTTCTAAAATATTTACATATGAAAATATAAAACGTTGAATGGGCAAAAATCTTATAATTTTTTTTAACATTAACATTAACGCTCCTACGTTATTTTAAGCTAGCTCCCACATTTATTTTTAACAATGGCCTTAAATAATATAGTACAAAAAGTACATTTCTTACTTAATTTCTGAAGTTTTCGATAAATTTGCTTACTTTTCAAAAATATGTCAATACTTCAAACATAAATACTCTCTAAAACATTGCTAAAATTCGAGTAATCAATCAAAACCAATTTAAATTTCATGCTCATAAAAAATTATATTTTTTCAATGCAGATTTATCAACATCAATTAATTATTTATTAAAACAAAAGAAGATTTCAAAAAAATATACCTTTTTGCCAACCGTATTGTGAATACAATAGGTAGGTTATGTGATGGCAACAAATTTTGCATATCGAGTTTTCGCGCAATTCTCCATAGCAGGGAAGTGTAAATAAAGTTTTTTTTAGCAACCTGTCGCGTGTATCTCAAGTGTGGCTGAACCGATTTCGATAAAATTTTATATGTAAGTTTATTTCGACTATGGCATGGATTGATCAACTTTTGGGATATATCAGACCTCGGGAACCGCAATTTTTAGCGGGCCCGTTTTACATTTTTGATCATTATGAAAAAAATATTCGACAGATTTACTTGAAATTTCATATATAAGCTTTATCCGATCGTGCGCGAAACCTCCTCACTTTTGGAAGAAATCAGGTGTCACCAACTGGACGTTTACTACGGGCCAAATATACATTTTTGCGTATATAATGAGAAATAATCAACCGCTCGAAAAGTGATCTGCACGCCGATTTTACATTTTTCACCATATCTACGGAACGAATTGATGGAATTTCTTTAAATTTGATATTTAAGTTTTGGTTATTACCGAAACTAACTGACGAGCATTTCATAGAATTCGGGTAGCACAAAGCGAAGCTCTACTAAGAGTCAAATTTACATTTGTGTAGGTATGTTAACTATAAGCTTACTAATTCCCTAACAATTGGAAAGAAGTATTTAACAGGCATTTTTATAATACTCTGTAACACTTTCACTTAACTAGTCAATACACATCACATCAGATTTTTTCTGTTTAATTTTAAATTATATTATAATAATTAGAAAAAAATCCATTTTTTATACAAAACATTAAAGAAAAATTAAAAGAAAATTTTACGGAGCAATCAGAATTACAATTTCTTTCCTTAAATCTTATAAAAATGTCAAGAAAGGTGACAGATTGCTGTATCATATACAAAAGACCGCAAACTCACTCACAATGAATTCGTCTACATTTTAGTAACAATAAATTATTATTTAATAAGTCATTAATTATTTTCAGTCCTTTCCTTGTTATCTTGAGTGGCAGCTCTTCTTGTGACGAATTTTATTATTCACGATTCTTTATACCTAATAAAGATTACATTTTATATAATACATTTTATTTATTGCGTAATACCACATCGTCCTTAAACAGAGAATTGATTGCTTCACTAGGAGAAAATGCAAAATAGGCAACAAAAAGAAAAAAAGAAATTAAATTGTGGACCGTGAAATAACGGTTTAATTTAAAAAGAAAATAATAGTAATGTAAATTACACCTAAATCAAAAGAAATTTTTTTCATAGCTCTTTTCCCTTACCACCTACCAAAAATAAACCATTGGAAGTGTGACGAATTAATCAATGACCTAGTAAAATAAAAAATAGGCTTTCGTTTTTATTTATGTACTTGTACCAAAATATAAAATCTTTAATGTCTTAATTATGGGGTTTAAATCGCCTGTTTTTCAAAAAAAATAATAAATACAAACATTATATAGATGAGGAGAAAGACTCAAATTTTTAAAAGGAATGATTATTGGAAAACTAAATAAAAGATTTATTCGTTTGTTTCTACGATAATGTTCGGAAGATTTGTTTTTGTTACTTACCTAATTTTTGATTAACTGAGTTTGTTTATTGATAGCATAAAATTTGATTTTTCATAACTACATCTGTCGAAGGAACAAAATATAAGTCAAACATTCAACTAGTAACTCGGATTTAAAAATCAGTTGAAATATCATGAGCATTTGTTTAACGTTATATCTGCACGCGTTTCTCTTGCGTGCAGTTAATAATTCTTAAATTATTAAAAAACAAGTAAAAACGTTTCAGTCGGTATGAACCGAGCGAATTATACCCTGCATGTTAGCAATCTGAATTTAAAATTTGTTTTTGAAATATCTAGAATTACCTCTCATTGTTATATACCAGGGCTGCGCTGATAAATACTTTAGTGCAAAATTTTTTATATTTCCGATATTATATTTGCTTAAAAAATAAAAATTATATTTGCTAAAAATTGTTTCCAAAAATTTTTTAAGTGAAGCCTGTGAAGCCTGTACGAGTATTTCCTTTAAAATCAAGTAATTATCATCCTGATATTGATGACTTAGCGGCAGCAATTCAACAACAAAAATCTCATTAATTCTATATTTATAATGTATGTATAAATAAGATTATGTCAGTTATAAATAAATCGACATATTTGTGTAATTATTTGTCATAATTATTTGTTATAATTAATATGACAAATATATTTTGTTTATTTTAAGGCACCCGAGTATTTTCATTTTTCTAAAATAATTATGTTTTGGCACGCAGTCCGATAAAGGTTTGCCATCCCTGTTATATACCAAGTATTCGAACCTGACAAACCACTCTGTAGAAAGTGCATTGATATGTGTGATCTATAATCGTACACACAACTGCCAAGTTTCATTAATATACCTCTATTATTTTTTTTGAATATTTTAAATTAGCTTTTGGAGTTTCATGGCAGCTACCCATCAAAACTTCAGGGATATGTGTGGACTAACACAAACCACTTTCTTAGTAGGGAATTAGTAAGCCAAGTTTCCTGAATCTAACTCTATTATTTTCCCAAATCATTAAAATTTGCATTAAGAGTTGTATTGCAGCTACTCGAATCTGTCAAGTTATTCCAACAAAACTTCAGAAATATATGTAGCCTATAATTGGATACACAGCTGTCAAGTTTCATAAATCTAGCTTTATTGTTTTTCCACATATTTAAAATTAGCTTTTGGAGTTGTATGTTGAGTACCCGAACCTGTCAAGCAATTCCATCAAAACTTCAGAAATATGTCTGACCTATAATTGGACACACGACTGCCAAAGCTCATGAATCTGACTTTATTATTTTTCCAAATATTTAAAATAAGCTTTTAGACTTGTATGAGAGCTACCCGAACCTGTCAAGTTATTCCAACAAAACTTCAGAAATATATGTAGCCTATAATTGGATACACAGCTGTCAAGTTTCATAAATCTAGCTTTATTGTTTTTCCACATATTTAAAATTAGCTTTTGGAGTTGTATCTATTAAAACCTTGAGATCATATGTAGAGTGTAATTGGACACATCTTTGAAAAATTTCATATTGATATATCGATAAACTGATATAATCAAAGATCCTTTTTAAATCTAATCCTATTAAACAACTTAGACGCAATTTTGTTTTGCAAATATAAACTTTTTTAAAATCGGAAACTTTCGAAAGTTATAGATTTTATTAAGTTTTAAAGTTTTAATTTTACAGTGTCCTTAAATGTAATATATACAATACTTATACATTAAAAACCCAAAATCAACAACAAGGTAACATTTCAAAATAAATTGTTAACCTAACACAAAAAAGCCAGGATGCCCCTAAGTTGTGCTCGATAAAATTTGTAAATACAAATTTTTCTTTAGTTATTTCCTTATGCTGCATGCGCTCAAGAAGGGTACGAAAAAATAACAAAAATACCAACCCAAAATAAAAAAATTTGATGTGGTCAGCACATAACCGAGCGCAATGTGTATTATCTAGTTAAGTGAAAATGTTACAGAATATTATAAAAATGTCTGTTAAATACTTCTTTCCAATTTTTAGAACATTAGTAAACTTATAGTTAACATACCTACACAAATGTAAATTTGACTCTTTGCAGAATTTTGCTTTGTGCTATTCGAATTCCCTGAAATGCTCGCCAGTTAGTTTTGGTAACAACCAAAACTCAAATATCAAATTTCAAGAAATTCCATCAATTCCTTCCTTAGATATGGTGAAAAATGTAAAATCGGCCCGCAGATCAATTTTTGAGTCCTGATCTTTCCAAAAAATTTATATATTCATTGTTTTAATACGAAGAATTCAAATATTAAATTTAAATGAAATCGGTTGATTATAATCGGTTGGTAGTAAACGTCTAGATGCTGATGCCGAATTTCTTCCAAAAGTGAGGAGGTTTCGCGGACGATCGAGCAAAGCTTATATATGAAATTTCAAGGAAATCGGTTGAATAGTTTCTTTGAAATGGTCAAAAATATAAAACAGGCTCGCTAAAAAGTGCAATTCCCGAGGCCTAATATACCCCAAAAGTTGTTCAATCCGTGCCATGGTCAAAATAAACTTACATATAAAATTTCTTTAAATTCGGTTGAGCCGAGCTTCAACACACAAACAGACAGACAGGTTGCTAAAAAAAGTTTATTTACACTTCCCTACCATGGAGAAGTGCGTTCCCACCAAAAATTCGATATGCAAAATTTGTTAATATCACATAACCTACATATTGTTTACACAATACGATCGGTAATTATTTTATTAAATTTATACTAAAAAATTTACTGTATAAATTTTTATATTGACAATTGAAGCTTTTGTATCATACAGAACAAAAAGAAAAACAAATATGCAGCAATATGAGTTTTAAATAAAAGTAATAGAAGATAATCCCGAGATTGCTAAAGGAGTTTTTTCTATGTCAATAATTTCAATATTTAGAATTATTTAGAGATTTCAAAGATGTCAATAACTCTAAATGCTTTACAAATTTAAAGAAAATGGGTCTTACATATTTTATTTATTTATTTATTGCCAATACATATTAGATTGCACATTTTTACTACAAATATTTTAAGAGTTCGTACATTTGTTTACCTTGCACTTCGTAGGTATGAACATATATATATATATTCTTCCTCAGCGTAAAATTCTTCGTTGATTTAGACATGTCCGTCCGTCCGTCCGGTCGCACGATAACTCAAAAACGAATAATGCAATAGACACCAAACTTTCACAAGTTTTTTGTTTTGTGCCAACGACGGCTGCTATTGTAATTGCACCAATTCGGACAACGGGTTCGGGCAGCTGCCATACAACTTAAAGCGCTTCTTGCAAATATTTCAAAAATTAATAAAGGTATAAATATAAAATTTTGTAAACGTGTGTTCAATTACATTCTACATATGTATACTCTATTTATTATATATGTAATGTTTTCGGGTACCTGCCATACAAATCCTAAACCTTATTTTAAATATTTGGTAAAATAATAAAGTCAAATTCATGAAACTCGGCAGTTGTGTGTCCAGTTATAGATCAGATATATTTCTGAAGTCTTGGTTGAATTGCTTGACAGGTTCGAGTAGCTCCCATACAAGTCTAAAAGCTTATTTCAAATATTTAGAAAAATAATAAAGTCAGATTCATGAAACTTGGCAGTTGTGTGTCCAGTTATAGGTCAGATATATTTCTGAAGCTTTATGGAATGACTTGGCACGTTCGGGTAGCTATCATGCAACTCCGAAAGTTTGGGGAAATGTTTGGGGAAATATTAAAGCTAGATTCTCCCAAAGGAGAATTGTAGCACTCCTGGAACGTAAGTCTTATTACAACAATACATATCATAAACAGAATCAACGACAAATGATTCCATTAACATGAGCATCATATTTCCTTAAGAAATTTAAAAATTCAATTTTTTTGTTCGTAATGCTTGTTACATTCTAACAAACTATTTTTAAGTTACGAACGTTATTTAACATTACCGAATAAATATTTCAGGGTGAGTTCTGTCCATACATTAAATTGCTTTATTTTAGATTCACAGTCTCTTAATTTAGTTAAAAGTTCTTGAGAGAAAGTCAATAATTCTGAGTAAGTAAAGATATCAGTGTAAGTAAGATTAGTATTATTATTATAATAACTAGAGTTGCTGAGAAAATTATCATTGTTATTATTGCATAAATTCATAAATTATTCGAATTAGGGAAATAATTATTATTATTATTATAATTATTATTATTAGCATTATTGTTTGCAATATTTGCGTATGATACTGAATTAAGAGATCTGTTACTCTTGTTGATGAAGTTTGATTGATGATCATCTTTGCTCAAAGTTATGCGTGTGGCTTATTATTATTAGTCTTAATATTATTATTGAAGTTCGATTGGTGAGCACTATTTTTATTTGGCTTTTTATTATTTCTCTCACGGATTGTATTATATTCTCATACTTAATTCTATCTGGACATTGAAAAAAATTGATTTTGTGTTGAATTTTGCAATTTGCACATTTTAGTTTTTGTTCTTCGGTCGGTTTGTTCATTTTTCGGAAGTTTTATGCTTTCAAGCTTATATGCCGCAAACAATATTTAGATGACAGTAATTAGCACCATGACCTAGTGTTTGACGGTTAAAGCACATGACGCGGGCTTTATATTGAATATTGATTTGATTTTTATACGGATTCCTTTTACAGTAATGCTGTTTCAAAACACTCAATTTTAAGACTTTTTGTTCGTTGAATATATCATCATTTTTTATTAAATTATCTAATCCGTATTATACTAATTTAATTGGTTTATTAAATCGATCTTGATGTGCAAAAAATTTCTATTTATATTTGTCATTTTTCTTGATGTGCAACTGCAATTTTAAATACACATAAAAAATCAAATTCTTCCAGAGTATTTACAAAATTTTTTGTACTTATTTTTATTGTGTAATTTTTAATACTCGTACCTAGCTGCGCCATGTGGCCACGAATTTCGGTATTTGACTTACTAGTAACGTTCATGGGCGATGACTTTTGTTGCTTTGTAGTAGAATTTACAACATTTTCATTTCACCATTTGAAAGCTGACTCAATGTACCAAATCTGTTGCTAGAATCCATTTTGGGTTTTTCAACGTAGAGACGGCTTTCATCGTTATCCGACAGACAGTCAGCGTTTTTTTCATTTGAAATGATGTAGATATTTGTAATGTTTTAAAAATTTCAAAATCAAATTTTTAACTCACTAATTTTATATGTAAGTAGACTATATTAGAAAAAAGAAAAAACAGTTGAAAATTTTTAATTAAACAATAGTGATGTTAGACAATATCAGTGCTAGATAGAAAATGATTATATATTTTATAATATTAAAATATATAAAAAATGTTTTTACATTGCTTTAATAGTGTGCAAAGTTCCAAATAATTTGAACTGTTCTTAATCTGTCGTCTTATGATATCACAAAATTACGTTCCAAAGTGTACGTTAAATGGTTTTGTTAAAGCTGCTAACACCACCATCCTTAAACCATTTTTATCGTCTCTAAAGCGACGAGTAACAAAAACTACCAAAAAGGCATGTTTGCCTTTTATCACAACTGTAAACGGACTAACACAATATGGGTTACAATTTACTAAGGAAACCCTCATTATTTAAACAAACTTGATTAAACAGCGATGAATTGTATAAATAAAATATAACATTGTATATTAATTCCTTAAGCAAATGTCACTTACTTCTACATAAATCATCAGTTTCTTGCTTTTAAATAAAATTTTTCAGAAACGTTAGTCACGATTACCATTTCAATTGAAAATCATCAAACTGAAGATCCAATAATCTTTTCAAAATAAATTTTAAGTATTTAGAAAAGAAATTACGTTGTTTGCAATGAGAAGATCACACTAAATTAGTATTTGATAACAAATTCCTATTGAATATTTTAAAAAATTGTTTACTAGGATTTTTTTTATTTCCTAATTTTTATATGACAGTATTAGTTGCACTACCTTAAATTTATTGTTATTTTAACTATTGTCATGAATGATTTTTATAATTTCTTAATTATTTTTCTTGTGGTAATATAAAAGTGTTATAATACTGTGAGTTAAAAAAAAAATTGATGTGATCAGCACATTACCGACCGCAATTTTTATTGTTCAGTTTAGCAAAAGCGTTGTAAAAAAATTTACAAATAGATTGTTTGAAAACTCTGAATTTAAATTATGACAAGTTATATCTAAGAAAATGGGGTGGCTATATTTCTCTCTGTATGCAATCAAAATCGGTTCAGTTGAACTACACGCGCGTGTATACTGACCTTGAGATCGACAAACCGTCAAAAAGACAGACCAACCTTTCTCTAAAAATAGTTTATTTACGTTTCCCTATCATGAGAAACTTAAAATTAAATTGATTTGATTTGAAAGATCATCAATTACGACCAGCTTCAATCTCAACAAATTATTTTTACCGACCGTATTGTGTATACAATAGGTAGGTTATGTGATGGCAACAAATTTTGCATATCGAGTTTTTGGTAGGAATGCACTTCTCCATAGTAGAGAAGTGTAAATGAACTATTTTTAGCAACCTGTCGGCCTGTCGATCTATCTGTCTGTGTGTGTACGCGTGTATCTCAAGTTCGGCTGAACCGATTTTGATGAAATTTTATATGTAAGTTTACTTCGACCATGGCACGGATTGATCAACTTTTGGGATATATCAGGCCCCGGCCTGTTTCACATTTTTGACAATTTCAAAGAAAATATTCAACCGATTTGCTTGAAATTTCATATATAAGCTTCGCCCGACCGCCTGCGAAACCTCCTAACTTTTGAAAGAAATCCGGCGTCAGCAACTAAACGTTTACAACGGGCCAAATATACATTTTTGCGTATATAAAGAGAAATAATCAACCGATTTCATTGAAATTTAATATTTAAATTCTTCGTACTAAAACAATGCACATATAAATTTCTTGGAAAGACCAGGGTCCGAAAACTGATATGTGGGCCGATTTTACAATTTTCACCATATCTAAGGAACGAATTGATGGAATTTTTTGAAATTTGATATTTGAGTTCTGGTTGTTACCGAAACTAGCTGGCGAGCATTTCAGGGAATTCAAGTAGCACAAAGCAAAATTTTACTAAAAGCCAAAATTACATTTTTCTAGGTATGTTAACTATAAACTTACTAATGTACTAAAGATTACGAAGAAGTGTTTAACAGACATTTTTATAATATTCTGTAACATTTTCATTTAACTAGACAATACACATTGCGGTCAATTATGTGCTGATCATATCTGATTTTTTATATTAAGCAAAACACTGTTGTCAAAAAGACTGAAGTTGAATTTTACCAAGTCACGAAAGTGTAATAATCCGCAATTTCAATAGCCTAAAATCAACTTTTTATTTTTGTAAAATTTCAAAAATTAAGTTAGGATTAATTAGAAAGGTAAAATGAAATGTAGTTATGATAAATTTCAAAGAACTGTTTAGAATACAACTGATTTCTACTTTTTTTAGAAGATTTTTGAATTTTTTTAAATTATATTTCAGAATTTTCTTCTGTAGATAATATACATGTGTATACATACTGTTCATAATACAACCATTCAATTAGCTGAAAATGAGAGCTTTCAATACATTTAAACTTTTTAAATGATTTTAATTTAAACAAAAATATGGTGAAGAGAATTTTGGTGGATGGGAAATGAATACAAGAATTAACTCTTGAAATATTTAACAATTTGCAATGAAGGCTTTAGGAGCATGATGATATTTTTGAAAGGCGAAGTTGGGGGGAGTAGATCCGGACGTTTAAGTGTAGTTACCACCACAACACTTTTGAGGCTAATGCTATTTGTACATCTTTTCCCACAGTAAACTGGTTTACATAGTGCTGTTACCCAATTCAAGGATTGGATAACTGTCACAAATTCCAACTATGATCAGAAGCGTTTTGAAAGAATTATAAAGATGAGAAAACTCAAAATTTTTCAAGAAACGTTAATTATCTCAAAAAAGTTCTTTAACTTGGTCGTACATAATTTTCATGTCGCAAACACCATTTGTCTGAAAAAATAAATATGGAAAAAAAATATATATATTTTTATATATATAACAAATTAAATATATTTCATTTATGTATCGTATTATAAACATGTACATATGTAAAATATAATATAAAATATTTCATTTTCGTAAATCTGTTACTTTTCTTTTTCTTTCAAGTACTCTTAAAAAATTTAGGAATTTCATTAATCAGAGCTCATATATGCATACATACATAAACTACAATGTATGTATATCCAATATATTTTAGAATTTTTTCTAATTGTAATTGAAACTGTGTTTATTGCAACAACTTGTTTTTATTCTTGAGACTTTAAAAAATAAATTTTTAGTATTTTTAAAAAATGTTCTCAATATTTTAAAATAATTAGTTAATTTCTAATAAATGACAGCTAACCTGAAACTAAAATAAAATTTTTATATATATCACCGTATATTGTATACGAGTAATATATCAATTAGTTAAAAAGCAACAATGTCTCTTTCTCTCCTACAGAAATCTAAAAAATTATTAATATTTTTGTAACATTTTTTCTTAATTTTATTTTCACAATGTTGGGAATGAACTTGAATCTCTAAACATGCCTACAAATATTTTTGAAATTTCCATTATTTGGAGTTATCAAAGCACCTAATAAAAGGAAAATTTGAATTGAATTTCATTTTAATTTTACTATCAATCTTTTGAACGATTTTTGAATTTTCATGTTTTTTATTTGTTTGCTTCCTAAGTTATAAAACTATTAATTAAAAAAACTGTTTAAGCATTTTCGCTGAGTGAATTTTAGTAGAATCAAAACCAGTAATACTTATAACTCGGTACAAAAAAGAGAAAATGCAGAAACTTAAGTTAAATAGTAAAAGAATTCAAAGGGAAATAATTAAACGAAAGGCCAATCACACAAAGCTAAACCATGACATTTCGCTCACAGTATTTCACTAGGGGTATAATATTTGGCTTACTGCGTTCTGCGCCCACTTTTTCTAAATCATTAAATGTCCATCTGGGCCAAAATTATTGTTTCCGTCCGTCCCTAAATAAAATATTTCACAAAATCTATTTCATATACTTTAGGAAATTGAGATATTTCAACTTTTAATTTTGTTACTTGTCATTTTTTCGGTGAACTGTTTTTGAAACTTTTGTCAAAACTGTTAAACTCCATGTTGAATAAATACTAACAAGAATACTGTACGTAAATGAAGCTACAAGAATACTGTAACGTAAATGAATATGGCCCATTGAGAAAATGTTCCCGATATTAAAATCTTTCGCATCAAACTTATTAAAGTCACCCTTGTAGTGCAGCAGTTGAACAATTTTTTTTGTAAATAAAATTAATTAAAAGCGAAAGAAGAAATTTTTTACATCAAAACAAGCCATCGAAAACGTTAATTCATTCTTACAATAAAGTAGGGTCAAACCAATGGTTTGTATTGTAGCACTTTTCCCTTCAACAAGTGAAAATTCTGCTTTTAAATACAGTCTATGTATAGCTATCACACTATTAAAATTATTTTCATTCATATACAAAACTATTTCTAGGATTGCATATATTTAGGATGACGCATATATGCTGTCTTTGAAATAAAGCAAAAATTAATATAAAAAGGGGTTAACATAATGCTCGATTTTAAGGGTTAATTGTGTGAGTTAAGAAAAATAATTATATTTTTTAATTTCAAGGAATTTACCGTTAGCTTTTTGCGTTTATAAAAATTTGGAAAAGCTTGCGGTTTCGGAAATATAAGGTGTCAAAAATTCAAATTTTACGAATTTCAAGAGGTGATAACTTGAGAGGGGGTGGAGATGGAAAAAAATTTTCTTCTAACAAAATGAACTATTTATTAATATCTAAAAGCTCCTAATTTCAAGCTTCTACAGTCTGGGGTCTAGAAGAAAAACGACATCAAAGATTTGGAAAAAAAGGACTTTAAATAAAGGTAAATTTGAGCGGCAATTTTGTTTTTCTTAAGTTGAACTATAGTATACCGCGCAAGGGGAAGCAAGTCGCTGCCTTTCTGCGTTTGCAAAATTTCAAAAATGCTTATGGTTTCATTGCAACAAATGTTTAAAAAAGGCCATTTTTAGGGTTTTGGGGGTGTATAACTTCTAGAAGGGGGGAGATAGGTAAAAATTTTGTTCTACGGAAATAAGTTTCTAGTGAAGATCTATGTACGTATTAAATTTCAGCTTTCTATCTTCAAAGGTGTAGAAGTTTTGTAAACAGACACACGGACAGACGGACGGGCGGACGGACGGACGGACGGACAGAGTGAAACTAATAAGCACTTTTTTCAAAATTTTTTTTGGAAAAGTGCTAAAAATAATGTGTAGTTTTATATTTTCTTACCTGCAATATTACAATGAACGGAAGAAAATGAATAAAATGTTATAGCAATTTATAATTTATAAAACGTCAGCAAAAGTGTATTATGAAAACTTTCAACTGAAGTAAAAATTGTTCTATTGAGATATTAACTGCAATTTTGTTAATTTTGCTGAAACTCAAGAGTGCAGAGTATCACAATTCCATCACCGTTAAAGCATAGTTTCCCAATTCTCCGAAATTTCGCTTCTCGCGCTAGCGAGAACAACACCCTCCCCAAGAAGATATACCGAAGCCTTCTTGGCTCCCTTACAGAACCTGCAAGCATCCACACCTTGCAGGCCAGCCTGCCGAGTTGCCCCCTACAGTGACAGTGTCGTAAGTCTACAGTGACCCGAAAAGAGCCCTGTTCGGATTCTTACCTAATTCTTGCCCATTCCTATTTTCTTAAAACGCTTCTGGTCATAATCTCCCAGGAGCTCTTTGACCTGCCACAGACCTGAAAGATTTTTCCAGCACTCTGACCGCCTCCTTTCCGATTCTTTTCTTAGTTTCCAACGAATAGTATGTGGTCCGATGTCGCCGAAGAGCTCTAGCCCTAGGAGAAGTGTGTTAAAGTGGCACTATTGTGCCTACCCAGTTCACTGAATTTCTCAAGACAGCCCATACCGCCGCGGATGATACTGAAAATGAATTCAGTGCACCGATGGCCCCGATACCTCCTCTCCAGGCTTAATTGTATGCACAATTCATTCGCGTGCACCTCAGCGTGCACCTCAGTCGACAGTGACCGCTGTGCTCCGGCTTACCATATTCATTTATTCCATAAATTAAAAACGTTAAAATATCAATTAAACAAAAATTTTGAAAAATATTTTTATTTTTAAAACCTATATTATTCATTTTGTTTATTTTTTAATAACTTCAACTGTAATTTTTTTTTTAAATCTCGTGTATAATTTCGGCGAATATTCGAGTAAGCCATTCGAACCATAATGACCCTATTAAATTTTAATTCAAATTTCAACTTCATCCTAAAATTTAATTCTGGAATCTCTTTCCATTTGCATAAATTATATATTAATGTAATTTTAAAATATATGTTTTTTCTTTCTGTTGGGGACGTGGTCATAAAAATAAAAACAGACGGCTCTAAATTTGCAAAAAAAGACTGAAGTGTCACGACAACTGATTACGATCGTGCTATTGAAAGGACCTATTGAAAGCGGCGTTTAATTCATATCAAAGAGAAATGTGTATTCTTAGAGCCAATAAATATATAAAACTATAAACTGTGAATAAATTTAAATATAGAAAAAGTTCTATAAAAAAGTAGAACATAGGATGAAGATAAAAAAACAGATACTTTCAGAACTATGAGAAAGCCAATATATTAGAAATAAATTTGTAAAATTTAATTTTAAATTTATTAAAATTGAAGTTTATTCATACAGTTAATGAATCGATATATTATTGAATTCCACAAACAATACTTTTTATTTAACACACTCAAATACAATTTAGAAAAAAATTAAATAATACATTTCTAAATAACGAATTTATTATAATAGAGCATGAACCATTTTTTGGAAAAAGAGGCATATTGGTGAAATTTGTATCTGATCTTTTCAGCTGAACTTGAGATACATGCGTGAACACACAGACCGACAGACCGACAGGTTGCTTAAAATAGTTTATTTACACTTCCCAACTATGGAGAAGTGCGTTAACACCGAAAACTCGATATGCAAAATTTGTTGCCATCACATATCCTGCCTCATTGTATGCAATGCGGTCGGTACTGGAAAAAAAATTTTTGATTGGTGTTGGACATTAAAATTAATTACGAAAATTATAAATTTTATTTCAAATGCACCTATACATTACAACATGTGCGGAATAATATCATCATCCTACAATTTCATTTTGGGGAAAATAAAATACTATTATGTAGAAAATTTCGATTTTATTGTGGAATCAATAAAATTTTTTGCCCGAGGTTAGGAATTTCAATGTAATAACGGTTATAATATTTTTATTTTTATAGTCAAGAGTTATTGACTGAAATCTTTAGTCACCATCGTATATATTTTTAATATTATCATTTTATTATTAATTTAAATTATGGAATAATGTTGTTTACATACATATTACAAGTTATTCATACTTATAATTTAAATTATTTCAAAAAGTATTAGGTACGTGTGCGAAATATTTATTTTAAAATTTTTGAAGCTTAGCAAGAATATTGAAAACAACTTTTGGAAACTTAAATCGAAAAAAAAGGGGTTTAAATAAAACTGAACTATTTTTAAGTAGTTAGAGTTTGTGACGATTATATAAACAACTGAATAGATGCATTTCAGTATAGTTTGGCTTTTTATGTACAATGATTTCTTATATAGCCCAATATAACAATTAAGCGTCTTAGGAGCTAATAATTTCTGTCATCTCATTTAACTAATTGATTATTAATTTATAAGGGTAAGAAGATCTCGTCGAACGCTATATTTCTAGTAAAATAAAAAATTCCTGTATAAGATATATGAATATAGATAAAAAGTAAAGTGTAAACAAGTAAAAATGTTTTTTTAGTCGGCCTGAACCGACTGAGTCAGCTAGACAATCTGATTATAATATTGAAATATTTATAATTAGCTTTCATGGTTGTATAGTTACTCGAATCTCTCAGATTACTCCACAAAATTTTACGAATATGTCTGACCTATAATTGGGCAGATAACTACCAAATCTCACCTTTGTTATATTTTCAAATATTTAAAATTAGCTTTGCAGTTGTATGACAGCGATCCTATTATAGTAAATAACTACAGGTAGCTATTTAAATATGAGGGGTTCAGAAGCAGAGTGGCGTAAGCCATAATGGGGATTATGCCACTTTGCTTTTAAAAAATCAAAAAATTTTTACAAAATCAGAAAATTTTTACAAAAGCAAAAGTACGTTTGTGAAAAATAAATAGGAAAAAAGCTATTTCGAAACTGGACACTAATATTACTGATTTCAAAAGATATACATAACCGATTGCAGCAAAAAAATTTTTTTTTTGTTTGTGGCTTACGCCACTCTGCTTTTGAGACCCTCATATGTGTGACCTATAATTGGACACGTTACTGCCAAGTCTCATGAATCTAACTTTATTATTTTCTTGAATATTTAAAATTAGCTTTTAAGGTATTATGGGAACTACCTGAACCTGTCAAACCATTCAACAAAAACTTCTAGAATATCTTGATCTATATTTGGACACATTACTGCTAAGTTTCATTAATGTAGCTTTATTACTTTTCCGAATATATAAATTTAGTTTTGGAGTTGTAGGTCAGCTACTCGAACCCGTTGCCCGAATTGATGCAATAACAATGTGTTTAGTCCTTGGCACAAAAGAAACAACTTGTGAAAGTTGGGTTGCATTTGCTTTATTCGTTTTTGAGTTACCGTCCGATCGGACGGACGGACGGGCGGACATGTCTAAATCAATGAAGAATTTTACGCTGAGCAAGAATATATATACATACCCATACCGGAGGCAACTCCTCCAAGTGGTTACAAACACCATACCAAAGTAACAACCAGAACTCAAATATCAAATTTCAAGAAATTCCATCAATTCGTCCCGTAGATATGGTAAAAAATGTAAAAGCGGCCTTCAGATCAGTTTCCGAGTCCTGATATTTCCAAGAAAGTTATATGTTCATTGCTTTAATACCCCGAATTTAAATATTAAAATTCAATGAAATCGGTTTTCCGATATACAATAACGTGCAAAAATTAAAATGATTGACAAGTAATACACTCCAGTGTCTTTAACTATAGTGCTGAAATCAATTAAATAATCTGGACAGGCAAAAATTACATTAAATCTAAACTTCAATTAAATGCAATATTCAAAGTTAGAAAAAGAAACGAAGTCATTCAGATAAAGATCTGAACAAGAAAGAAGAAAGTACAAATGTTTGTTCTAGATTATGATTTTATTTTTAATTTAGTTACGCGCCAATGATTGGCAAAAAATGATTCAAAGCCCAGAAATTTTATCAAAAAATTGTTATTTTTATGTTTCCTTATTTTGTGTACTGCAAAAGAATATGCATACATAAAACTATGTATGTATGTACTTCTGGAAAATATTGTAAGGATAACATAGACAAATAAGTACTTTATAGTTCTGTCAATTAATGGAAGATTTTGAAATTCGATTTAATTTCGATTTATTAAGGTTATTGCAATACCCACGATTTTTGTGAAATACTTTATAAAATGTGGTATTATTTTAGAATAACCAAGTTTTCAATCAATTTTCTCATTTGTATTTTTACCGACCGTATTGTGTAAACAATAGGTAGGTTATGTGATGGCAACAAATTTTGCATATCGAGTTTTCAGTGGGAACGTACTTCTCCATAGTAGCGAAGTGTAAATAAACTATTTTTAGCAACCTGTCGGTCTGTCGGTCTGTGTGTGCACGCGTGTATCTCAAGTTCGGCTGAACCGATTTTGATGAAATTTTATATGTAAGTTTGTTTCCACCATGGCACGGATCGATCAACTTTTGGTATATATCAGGCTTCGGGAACTGCACTTTTTTAGCGGGCATGTTTTACATTTTTGAACATTTTGAAGAAAATACTGCTTTACAAAGCTTATATATGAAATTTCATATATAAGCTTTGCTCGACCGTCCGTGAAAATTCCTATGTTTTGGAAGAAATCAGACGTCGGGAACTAGACGTTTACTACGGGCCATATATACATTTTTGTGTATATAAAGAGAAATAATCAACCGATTTCATTGAAATTTAATATATGAATTCCCCGTATTAAAACAATGAACATGTAAATTTTTTGGAAAGATCACACATCGGCAACTAGACGTTTACTACGGGCCAAACATACACTTTTGTGTATATAAAGAGAAATAATCAACCGATGTCATTGAAATTTAATATATGAATTCCTCATATTAAAGCAATGAACATATAACTTTTTTGGAAAGATCAGGGCTCGAGAACTGATTTGCGGACCGATTTTACATTTTTCACCATATCCACAGAACAGAAGTGTTACGGAATATTCTAAAAATGTCTATTAAAAATTTCTTTCCAATTTTTAGGCCATTAGTACGCTTATAGTTAACATACCTAGAAAAATGTAGATTTGGCTCTTACTAGAGTTTCGCTTTGTGCTACCCGAATTCCCTGAAATGCCCACCAGTTAGTTTCGGTAATAACCACAACTCAAATATCAAATTTCAAGAAATTCCATCAATTCTTTCCGTAGATATGGTGAAAAATATAAAATCGGCCAGCAAATCAGTTTTCGAGCCCTGATCTTTCCAAAAAATTTATATGTTCATTGTTTTAATACCCCGAATTTCAATATTATATTTCAATGAAATCGGTTGATTATTTCACTTTATATACACAAAAATGTATATTTGTCCCGTAGTAAACGTCCAGTTGCCGAAGCCTGATTTCCAAAACATAGGAATTTTTGCGGACTTGTTGCCATCACATATATGTATGTATTGTATGTACAATACGGTCGGTAAAAATTCTGATAATCTTGATCATAACAGTAGCCCAAAATGAAAGTTATAAGAAAACGAGAAAAAAAATTGAGTTGACCTTGTCAACTCTGTGATAGCCGTACGAATTTGTTATCCTATGTGCGAATAACTAATGTGCCATAACTAACTATGGGGCAGTTTATGACTTTAAGTTGCCGTATTACCATATTAATTTATGCAATCAGTACTGTGTGTTTTTCAAAATACTGTGTGTGCCAAACTACTATTTAAGTTGTATGGCAGCTACCAAAAAGAGCCAAGAAATTTTAACGAATTTTATCAAACACATTGGCCCTACTAATATATTCGCTTGTGTGAAATCTCAATATCACAGCTTTTATAGTTTTTGAGATATAGTCAAATAACTTTTGAAGTTGTATGGCAGGTACCAGAAGGAGCCAAGTAATTTCAACGACTTTTATGAGACACATTGGCCCTACTAATATATTCGTTTGTGTGAAATTTCAATACCATAACTTTTATAGTTTCTGAAATATAGCCAAATAATTTTTGAAGTTGTATGGCAGGTACCAGAAGGAGCCAAGTAATTTCAACGAATTTTATATGGCATATTGGCCCTACTAATATATTCGTTTTTGTGAAATTTCAATACCATAACTTTTATAGTTTCTGAGATATAGCCAAATAAATTTTGAAGTTGTATGGCAGCTACCCGAACCAGTACCCCGATCATGTCCAATTTAAATAGGGTTCTGGCACTTACTACAATAAATCATTTGTGAAAATTTGTTGAACTTAGCTCAATTAGTTTTTGAGTTATCGTTCGGACGGGCGGACGGACAGACAAAGCTAAATCAACTCAGAATTTGACGCTGATCAAAATCATACACTTGAGTCTATATCTAACACCGTTATTTCTTAGCGTTACAAACGGTAAGGCAAATTTAGTATACCTTTCGAACATACGTTCGTACGGGTATAAAGAAAAAAATCTGCTAAAGCAGAAAAGAATTTTGATGAAAACAAACTTTAGTGGTAAATATTATCATCACAATCATTATCAACCTTATCAATATTATCAACATAAACGTCGTCATCATCAACATCAAAAATTTGCAGAATTCTAAAATGATTATTAAATTCCTTGCAGGCATTTTATCTTTAATTAATATCAGAGACAACGTTGCTATCACAAAAAGCACGGCAATTGGAACCAAAACAAAATTTAACCTTTGCATTATTTTGCTGATGAATATTTTTGTATATTCACTTTTCCGTTTTCATTCAAACAGGAAAGTTAATAAGATAGTAAGAAGTCGAAATATCGTAAATTATAACAATTTACATTTAGAATGAATGATGGTCGCAACTTTAATAGTAGTTTTTTAATATTATAATGAAAATGAGATGTAATAACTTCTCCCTTCCAAATATCTACAGAAAATATTTTCAAAATAAAGAAATAAAGAATTTAAATATACAACTATACGACGAACATAAGATTTATAATTTTCTTGATGTTTTTATACCCTGCACTTCGTGAACGGTATATTAACTTTGGTATGGAGTTTGTAACTACTTGAAGCAGTCATCTGCGGTATGGACATATATATTGATTCTTGCTCAGCGTAAAATTCTGCGTCGATTTAGACATGTCCGTCCGTCCGTCCGTCCGTCCGATCCCACGATGGCTCAACGAATAATGCAATCGACACCAAGCTTTCACAAGTTTTTTCTTTTGTGCCAAGGACGAACCCTATTGTTATTGGACTAAGTGGGACAACGGGTTCGGGTAGCTGCCATACAACTCCAAGAGTTTATTTTAAATATTTCAAAAACTAATAAAGCTATAAATATAAAATGTATACGTGTGTCCAATTATATTCTACACATGCTTTAAAAATTATAATGGTATAGCTGCACCGGTTCGGGTGGCTGCCATACAACTCCAACGGCAAATTTTTTATATTCGGCAAAATAATAAAGTCAGATTCATGAAACTTGGCAGTCATGTGTCCAATTATAGGTCAAATATATTTCTGAAGTTTTAGAGGAATTGCTTGACAGGTTCGGATATCTGCCATACAACTCCAGAAGCTAATTTTAAATATTTGGAAAAATAATAATTTTAAATATTTTAAATATTTGAAAAAATAATAAAGTCAAATTTATGAGACTTGGCAGTCGTGTGTCCAATTATAGGTCAAACATATTTCTAAAGTTTTGGTGGGATTGCTTGACAGGTTCGAGTAGCTCCCATACAAGTCTAAAAGCTTATTCTTAATATTTGGAAAAATAATAAAGTCAGATTCATGAAACTTGGCAGTCGGATGTCCAATTAGAGGTCAGACATGTCCGTGAAGTTTCTATAGAATGATTTCACAGGTTCGAGTAATTGCTATACAATAACGAAAGGTGCAGGGTATAATTCAATCGGTTTATACCGATTGAAACGTTTTTACTTGTTTTTATTTTTTATATGGATGCTTTAAAATTGATAAAATTTATAAAAAAAATTTCATCAAATACGGGAGTCATTGACTTAATTATATTAATAATCAACTTTGAAAACCGGTATTTGGATGTAGCAGTTGATTGGTATTTTTGAGATAATGAATATAAGTTTTTTTCTTATCTTCATTTTTAATAGAATGAATTCAAATTCAGCCATTGACGCAATTAAACTTCCTCAAAATCATGTTTTTGTGAATTTGAACAAATTAATTTATTCAAAAATACTTTGCGAAATTTTCAAGAAAAACCATGTGAACATACGCGAATGTCATGTAAATTTTTTAATTATTAAAGGTACATTTTGTATCAGAGATGCATGTTTGAAAAGGTGCAAAACATTACTCGTAATATTGTTTTAATGTTGTAATGTATCGTTTATAATTAAAAATTAACGAAATTGTCAGTTATGAATAACAGAATTTTGGATTAGTTTGAGCAAAGAAATACGTAAAATGTAAGTTTGCACTGTGTTCCAATATTATAGCTAATAAAAGTCACTATAACTTCATTTATTTATTGTTATTGAAATTTTAAAAACAAAAAATTTTTTCCGTTTATTTGGATTAAATTGGAATATTTTCTAAAATTGAAACCTTCTACAACAAACAGTTTTTTTATATCACTTTTATATCATGTGATGATTAAAAAGATGCTGTATTTCTATATTATTAATACCTTACTGACACAACTATTAATGCCCACAAAGTATTACAAACTATTTTATAAAATACAGTTAAAATGTCGATTTATCTTTAATTTTTCAATATTTGTAGTTTCATTATAGAAATATTCATCTGCGCATAATAAATGTTTTTGTTCTATTTGCCAAATATGCATTGCATAAACGAGGAAAACATTAAATCTTTCGCATCATATTTCATACTCGTATGTTGAATTTTCAACAAAAACTCCATTATCTGTGTTGAAGAAACGTAAATGACATATTCCAGGCCAAGTAAAGAAATTTTTGATATTAAATTTTTACATGATGATTTTTAAGAAAATAATTAACACATTTTTACCGACCGTATTGTGTATACAATAGGTAGGTTATGTGATGGCAACAAATTTTGCATATCGAGTTTTCGGTGGGAATGCACTTCTCCATAGTAGGGAAGTAAACTATTTTTAACAACCTGTCGGTCCGTCGGTTTGTCGGTCTGTCAGTCTGTCGGTCTGTCGGTCCGTGTGTGGACGCGTGTATCTCAAGTTCGGCTGAACCGATTTTGATGAAATTTTATATGCAAGTTTATTTCGACCATGGCACGGATTGATCAACTTTTGGGATATATCAGGCCTCGGAAACTGCACTTTTTAGCGGGCCTGTTTTACATTTTTGACCATTTTGAAGAAAATATTCAACCGATTTACTTGAAATTTCATATGTATGCTTTGCTAGACCGTCCGCGAAAATTCTAACTTTTGGAAGAAATCAGGCATCAGCAACTGGACGTTTACTACAGGCCAAATATACATTTTTGTGTTTATAAGGAGAAATAATCAACCGATTTCATTGAAATTTAATATTTGAATTCCTCAGGTTAAAACATTGAATATATAAATTTTTTGGAAAGATCAGAACTTGAAAACTGATTTGCGGACCGATTTTACATTTATAACCATATCTATTTATTCAAATTTAATATTTGAATTCTGGTTGTTACCGAAAATAACTGGCGAGCATTTCAGGGAATTCGGGTAGCACAAAGTGAAACTCTACTAAGAGCCAAATTTACATTTTTCTAGGTATGCTATATGCTTACTAATGTTCTAAAAATTGGAAAGAATATTTAAGAGACATTTTTATAATATTCTGTAACATTTTCACTTAACTAGAAAATATACAATGCGGTCGGTTATGTGCTGACCACATCAAATTTTTTTATTTTATGAAACAACATGATTTCCGGGCCATAGCAGCTGAGCTTTTATTGGGTGTCAAAATTATATTTGCCAAAATGCAAATTAGGAAATAATAGCGAATCTCCATGACGTTTTAACACTAATTTCTTATATAATTATAAGACTTATTTTGCAGGTATATACGAGTATAAGACTTATGTATATATTACTGAATTAATGTTTCATTGAAAAATTAATTTGAATATTGAAAAAAGTATAGGTTTATGTACATATTTACGTGTACATACATCCATTAATTAAAAGGGTCGGTGATGAAGCTTATTAAAAATTTTTGGATTTCGATTCTCTGAAGACTAATAACTGATTAAAGAGTTTTAATTCATTCTTTTATACGAATAGTTTATGTTTTTTCTATTTCTAAAATAGAAATCTTTAATTAGCATTTTTCATTAACCTTTTTTATGTTAAAGAAACTCCTGCTATTACAGCGGATCGAAATATATACATTTCAAAGCAATTTTTTTGGTTCAAATTTTATGGATATAATCAAAAATAAAGTTGGGTCAAATCAATAGCTTGTAATTTAGCACTTTTCCCTTCAAACAGTGAAAATACTGCTTTTAAGAAGAATCAGCTATAAAGCATACCATTGAAATTACTTTTATTCATATACGAATGTATTTATAAAATTGAATAATTTAGGATGAGCAATGTATTTAATCTTTGAAACAACCCAGAAAAAAATTGAAAGAGGCGTTAACATAATGCTCGAATTTAAGAATTGTTTGCGTGAGTTAAGAAAAATAATTATATTTGCATGGCATTTTCCGTCAGTTTTCTGTGTTTATAGAAATTTAGAAAAGCTTACGGTTTCGAATATATAAGGAGCTAAAAATTCAAATTTTACAAATTTCGTGAGACAATAACTTGAGAGGGAATGGAGGTAAAAAAAAATTTTCTTTTAACGAAATGAACCAGTTATTAGTGTCTAAAAACTGCTAATTTTAGACTACTATAACCTGACGTCTAGAAGAACAACGATATCAAAAATTTGGTAAAAACAAGTTTTAGGTAACAGTAAATTTTAACAGCTATTTTGCTTTTTTAAAGTTCATGTATAGTATAGCGCGGTAGACATATTACCGCGAAGCCACTACTTTTGTGCATTCGCAGAATTTAAATAGTGCTTATGGCTTCGCTGTAATAAATAGTTGAAAAATTGCATTTTTGGGGATTTGAGGATTAGCTTTTAGAGGGTGGGCGGGGGAGATAGGTAAAAATTTTGTTCTACGTAAATAAGTTTCTAGTAAAGATCTATGTACATATGAAATTTCGACTTTCTATCTTTGAAGGTGTAAAAGTTTTGTTAACATGTCCACGGACGGATGGACGCACGGGCAGAGTGAAATTAATAAGCACATTTATTCTAAAATTTTTGGAAAATGTGCTAAAAACATATCAACTCATAATCATATGCTCTCTCAGAGTTCATTATTCTAAAAAGTTTCATATAGAAAAAATTGTTCGGGTCCGCTTAATTGATTGAAAATGATAAAACAATTTTTCAAGAACACCTTTCACTCTATTCATAGAGTAATGAGAGGTTTTTCTATTGTTTTTGGGGTGTTGTATTTATTCCAAATTTTAGTTTTGTTGTTTTACTTTAATTTTATCCAGCTAAGAGTTTTTATTTTTAACTTTTTGTTTTTATATTGTGTGCTACACACTTCTGTTTACGTAGAGTACCGTAGAGATCGTAAAGATGCCAGTTTAACATAAATTATTGTAAGACAAAATATCAAATTTACTCACAATGAATAACTTAAAACTTCAAGTTCTCTATATAGAAAATTTATATTGGGACATTATGTTGACACACAAAATCGAAAAACATATCTTATTTTTTTTAAGCTATTTATCGTTCGTTAATCCCTAAAGTTAGTTATTTCAAGGGTTATTATTTCTGTACATATTGCGTAATATTGACTGAGGTTTACAGTATTTGAAACACGAATTTGAATTGTAATTTAGTACATTCTTAAAATGAAATATTAATTATTACTTATTACAAAAACAATTTTATGTACATAAATGCTTTTTGGGTTTTAACAAAATATACGTTATAATGTCGTTCACATTTTTTTAATCTGTTAACGTATCTCTATAACATTCCGTAGTATATTTTTATGTATAGAAAATCTAACATATTTTGCTTCCCCTTTTTTAGGCCATAAAGAATAATTCAGTTGATAGACAGACAGCTGAACCAACTTTACTCATCTTGAAAAAAAAAATGCTTATGATTTTTATGTACAAGTATATTAAAAATTATCGGCCGCCTGTATGCTTTTTCTTTATGTGGATTTTAGCTTTACAATGTTATCCTACATTACTTGTATTTTATATTAACAAAAATAATGTTCTCATAATAGTTTTTTAACTATCATCATCACTTTCATTACGTTCATGTCGTTATTTTTCAATCATAATCAGTATTTGAATAGCCAAAAAAAATTTCAAACGTACAAGATGTTCTTTTGTTTTTGGCTTTGGATTCCCGATGATGTTTTATTTTTTTTTCCTTTGAGAGAAGAAAATAGAAGGCAATTTTTTTTGTTACGTCATTTTTTGATAATTAATTATCCTCCGTTAGGAGCTTGTTAGTTTTCCAATATATGCGAATGAGGTATATATGTGCACATATCGCATATTTAGTTTATTTGGAATTGGTTTTTTACATATAGTTTAACAGCTTTCTTTTGTTCTCATAAAGGATTTTTTGTACAGAGATTTTCTTTACATAAAAAATCGTATTTAAACTGATATTAAAGTTAACCTTTTAAGAACATAAGGTTGTTTTTTTTTTTATTTTTTTTTGTATTTCATTAAAACGTATATGAAGGTAGTTTTCCAGAATGAATTTTGAAGTACCAAATTGAGCTTTTCCTAAATATGATTGAGAACCCCCAAAAAAATCAACAAAACGAAGTATGAATTGGCAAAAACGGAAAATGAAACTTAAAAAAATTTATACCTTTTCTATACAAAAGTATCATTGGTGTGGATTCTTCACAAGGCATTCAATGTGAAAATTAATGTTGTGTTTAAATAAACAAAGATTTTTTTTTACTGATTTAGATTTATTTACGAGTATTTTCAAATTAAGGAAAAAAAACAGTATACTTAAATAGTAAAATAAATAGGAATTTCGGAAATTCTTTGAACTTTAGGAATTTTTCAATTATACAAAAATGATTTGAACTTATAATTATTGCTATATAAGTACCTTAAATCAACATTTTCTCTATTTGTGTATAATAGGATTTTATGAAATTTAATGAACGAGTAAGGAAAATTTTTTTTTGCGATTTTGCTTTAATGAATCATCGTTAATGAGTTCAATGATTTGCTAAATGAAAATTACTTTAGGTCTGTTAAAACCAAAAATATCCTCTTTTTTGGTTCGATATTCTGTAATACAATCATTTACTTACAAACTTATTATACGTTTTGTTTTTTTTAAATATTTACTATGAAAAAACCAAATTTAAATAAATTACCTAGAATTACAAATAAAATTGTTTACATTTATTACAACATTTAGCATTCAATAAGCATTTCCAAAAAATAAACTTTCACTCACTTTTCATTATTTATTTTGTACTACTTGCGTTTCTAAAATGTTGATATTTATTTATGTCATATACGTAAAAATCTATATCTAGTTGAAAGTGGGAATTTAATATTTTCAAAATGAAGATATTTTGCTTATGGTGCGAGTTGAAGAAATAACCGCGAGTGCTGAAACTGTTTCGATGATATAAGTGACAAAATTACTTTTCTCCAATTCCTTTAAAATATGGTTTGAACTTTGCCGGCAACACTTTTTCTGAATAAACTTTCAATTATCAAACTGACTTTATGTTCACAAAAGTTGAAATCTAATAGGTTTGACATTTTAAACAAACAAGTATTTATAAATATTTATTAATAAATTTTAATTAATCGTTCAAAGTGTCTTCCAACATAAGGCTAACTAAGCTCCTAACGTGTCTTGGAATTCTTTATAAAAAGAGTAAAATATAAGACATAAAGAGTAAAATATGGACGAAGTAAACAAATTCTATATTAAATAAAAAAAACTGATGTGGATCTGATGTGAATGTTTCATAAGAATAGAAAATGGTTTTTAAATTCTTTTTTGAATTTTAAAAGACTTTAGTAAGCTTTTAGTTAACATACCTAAAAAACTGTAAATATGCTAAAAAATATAAAATCGGCCAATAGCGAAAGTTCAGTTTCCGAGCAATGATATTTTAAAAAATTTTAAAATTTCATTATTTTGGTGGATTCGCCAAAACAAATTTTTAATACACCCGGGATTCATATTTTAAATTTCAAGATAATCGTTTGAGTATTTCTCCTTATATGTGCAAACATGTGAAATCAATCCGTAGCAAAGATCCCGTTCCAGACAACTGACTTATCCTAAAAGTTTGATGAAACCGTCTCACCCTAAATTAGAACTCAGATATAAATTTTCGTGAAAATTGGTTTGAGATACTCATCTGCACAGACTAACAGATAGACCGATATACATCTCTGAACAAAACTCGATGTGTGAAATTTGGTGCCATCACATAACTTGCCTAATGTATCTATGCAATGCGGTAAGTAATAATAATATCAAAAAACAATCTGATGTGATCAGCACATAACCGACCGCAATGTGTATGTTCTAGTTAAGTGAAAGTGTTACAGAATATTATAAAAATGCCTGTTAAATACTTCTTTCCAATTTTTAGGACATTAATAAACTTATACATAACATACCTAGAAAAATATAAATTTGGCTCTTAGTAGAGTTTCGCTTTATGCTACCTGAATTCCCTGAAATGCTCGCCAGTTAGTTTCGATAACAACCAGAACTCAGATATCGAATTTCAAGAAATTCCATCAACTCGTTCCGCAGATATGGTGAAAAATGTAAAATCGGCCCGCAGATCAGTTCTCGAGCCCTAATCTTTCCAAAAAATTTATATATTCATTGTTTTAATACGAAGAATTTAAATATTAAATTTCAATGAAATCGGTTGATTATTTCTCTTTATATACAAAAATGTATATTTGTCCCGTAGTAAATTTCCATTTTTGCTGACGCCTGATTTCTTCCAAAAGCTAGGAGGTTTCGAACAGAACTTATAATTATATGAAATTTCAAGTAAATCGGTTGAATACTTTCTTCAAAATGGTCAAAAATGTAAAACACGCCCGCCAGAAAGTGCAGTTTCCGAGGCCTGATATATCCCAAAAGCTGATAAATCCGTGCCATGGTCGAAATAAACTTACGTATAGAATTCTATCAAAATCGGTTCAGTCAAACTTAAGATACAAGCGTGCACACATAGACCGGCAGGTTGCTAAAAATAGTTTATTTTCACTTCCCTACCATGGAGAAATGCATTCCCACCGAAAATTCGATATGCAAAATTTGTTGCCATCACATAACCTACCTATTGTATGCACAATACGGTCGATAATAAAAATAGTATAGTAATGGCGTATGGTCATTTTAGTTGATACAAGATTGTTATTGTTGGTAAAAAATTGATTCAAATAATTTTAAATTAAAAAAATTTTTTGTAAGCAATATGCTTTTTTTCCTCGTTCTAAATTTTCAGAAATTTCGTAAAATTATTCATCGCTTCTAAAGTAAACTTTACGAATGTTAAAAATAATACCATTCTTGTTGTACTCGTATGATATTCTTCAATAAACAAAGTTTCGATCAAAAATTTTATATTGATTCATAAATCTTCGCAGCACTTGACTAAATTGCAGTCAATTTATTTTCTCCATTATTCCCTATAAACTGTTTTAAAACATGTGGAATGTGTTTGTTACAAGCTTTTTAACAACATTAAAATTCAGATATTTAACTTTAACAAAGTTTTAACAAAAAAATTTAAAAATAAAAAAAATAATGACGTTTAGGCTTTGGAACAATAAAAATTGTGTCGCTTGTGTTTCAACAGAATTTCAACAGAAAACAGCGCACACCACTATTAATTAAAATCATTAAAACTCTTTTGATTTGTATTTTCTTGGTAAACTAAAAATTTTTCTTGTTTAGGTTTACTTTTGCTTTTATTTTTTCTTTTTACGTTTACCTTTACTTTTGTGTTTATTTTTTTTTATTAATATTGAAAAACTTATTAATAAACCTTCAGATTAAATTATTGAAAAACTAAAATATTAAACCGTCATCAAACTTCTTTTATATTTTTGATCAGAAAATTTCCAAACTTTCTGTTGCGCCAAGAATACTCGTTAACTAAATAAATGCAAAATTAAAAAATTAGAAACCCTGGTTGAAAAGTATCAATTAATATTGAATCTTAAAAATTGTTTATTGTGAATAGCTCCTGTATTGAGAATTGAAATAAACTCAATTCATACAATTTTTACCGAATGCATTGTGTATACAATAGGTAGGTTATGTGATGACAACAAGTTTTGCATATCAAGTTTTTGATAGGAACGCGCTTCTCCATGGTAGAGAAGTGTAAACAAACTACTGTTAACAAGCTGTCAGTCTTTTGGTCTTTTGATCTTTTCAGAAAATTTATACATTCATTGCTTAACACCTCAAATTTAAACATTAAATTTCAATAGAAAACGTCCAGTTGCTGACGTGTAATTACTTCCAAAAGTGAGAAGGTTTCGCGTACGGTTGAATGAAACTTACATATAAAATTTCAAGAAAATCGGTTCAGCCGAACCTGAGTTACACGCGTGCACACACAAACCGACAGGCTGCTAAAAATAGTTTATTTACACTCTCCTACCATGAAGAAGTGCATTCCGACCGAAAACTTGATATGCAACATTTGTTGCCATCGCATAACATACCTATTGTATACATACACAATACGGTCGGTAATAATATATCTAGAAAAGTAATAATTTTTGTTAATAATTGAGCTTGTTGAGCTTGCTTCTATTAACAGTTGATATAATGACTGGTAATAAATTTACCTTTTGTAGATTACAGTTTAATACAGTATAGCAGAGTATATACTGTATACACATAATACAGTACAGTATAGCTATAAGTGGGGATTTAGAATATTAATAGATACTTCTTTCCCATAGAAAATGTTCTTTATTTTTTGAATCATATAGGATAAATTATTTAAGATAGTAATCTAAGTACATAATTATGTATTTCCACTTCCTTTCAAATACCATATATGCGAATTCAATTTAATAAGGTTTAACTGAGCCATTAAATCGGTGTACGTAAGTTTTTCTACCGGTGTACGTAAGGTACTACATAGCGTGCTTAATATTTTCATAATAACATAGGCTTCCCAATAATCGAATTTAAGCAAAGATGCTCTTAAACAACTTTCAGAATCATAAAAAGGTATACTTTAAACAATTATGATTGTTTGTAATTGCAAATTTATAATACTTGTTGAAAAAAAAGTTATTATTTGAATGTAATGTGACTGCAAAGCAAGCTGCTATACTCATTCTTAAGGTGAAATAAACCCAACATTCAATAATTAATAACGCATACATTAAGTGTGTAGGCATAACGCACACATGGAGTGTGTGATATATATGTAGTTACAAAAATTTCTAAAAATAGAAAAGATTATGTCTAAAAAGCATAGCGGTATTATTTTGTCGCAACATAACTTATTGTGTATTGTGTAATGTACTTATTGTGTGCCCTTATTTTTGATGAGATACTTAATCTTTTATGAAAAGGTTAAAAATTCTAAGAAAAATTTTGAACTAAAAATTATTTGACACTTTCGTTTTCCTATCTATTCATTACAAATATATTTATTATTTACAAATATACTTATAAACCAAATACTCATGTAGCTGTCTTTAATTTCTGAGCTAAGCCAATTAAAATTTCAATGAATATTATAAAAACGTGGTGTTCCCCAAATTCGCACAAGACTTGAATTTTGCACCATTTGAGCTAAAAAGTGTTGTCAACCAAAAAAAAACAAAAATGCAGCGTGACAGTTCAGCATTATTCAAAATGGAGCGCTACAAAAAATTGTAAGATACGGCTGTGGACGGCAAGTGGTTTCAGCAAGATGGTGCTACAGCCCGAGAAATAATTGAATTACTGCATGAGTCATTTCTTAGTCTTGTAATTTCCCGTTTTGATAATCCGAGTTGGTAGCCCAGATCATGCGATTTAAAGCCGTTGGATTTGGAAGTTTATGTCAACAAGTCCACGTTTTCAAGGAGAGGCTTGGGCGCTGTATTTACAAAATTCAGATTGCGTGAATTTTGGGACACTCTACATGCAATATTTTTAATCAATAAAAGAAAAATATAAATCAAAACTTAACCACTTGATAACTCTTTTAAATGATAAATTAAACTGAAAAATATATATTTATTTGACATATATATAAAGAACTAAACTACCGCTGTACGGTAAAAGAAAAGGTACAATAATTATTTAAAAACGTTGTTTTGCAAAGACCAAGTAAACATTGTAACATATGGTTAACTCATCGGATGTCAGACTATATGCAATATTCATATAAAACTTTAGTTCTATTTTATTCATTTCCATACCAAACCATGTAAATTAAAAAAAAAATTTATTTTAATTTTTCCATTTAGTTTTGTATGTATTATTAGATATACGAGTACTAATATAAACAGCTAACAGGTGAGTTCATTAGCATAGCAATTAACGAGTTTTTTTTATAAGTTTTATACTTTTTTTGTTTTCTACTTTATAAAAACTTTTAAACTTTTATTTTTAATTAACCAGAGTTGAAAAGGGGCCATTAGAAAATTCCAAAATTATGCGATATGAGCATTAAAATAAGATGTTTACACTAGAAAAAAACCATTTGAGGTTAGGTCAGAACAAATTAAAAATAAGGAAAATATTTTAAAAATTTTTGTTTTTAGCACTTTTCCAAAAATTTTTTGAAAAAAGTGCTTATTAGTTTCACTCTGTCCGCCCGTCCGTCTGTCCGTCCGTCCGTCCGTCCATCCGTCCGTCCGTCTATCCGTGTGTCTGTTTACAAAACTTCTACACCCTTGAAGATAGAAAGCTGAAATTTAATACGTACATAGATATTTATTAGAAATTTTTTTATTGGTGTGAAAAGAAAACTTCCTTTTATTCGGAATAAAATCCTTTTTTTTTTTTTTTTTTTTTATTTTTCGCTAATATATTTCGTGCGCTACATACGCACTTTATCAAAGCTGATTTTCTTCTTTATTAGAAACTTATTTCCTTAGAACAAAATTTTTATCTATCTCCTCCCCTTTAGAAGTTACACCCCCCAAAACCCTAAAAATGCCATTTTCCAATTATTTAGTGCAATGAAACCATAAGCATTTTTCAAATTTTGCAAACGCAGAAAGGCAGTGGCTTGCTTCTCCTAGCGCGGCATACTATACGTTAACTTTAGAAAAACAAAATGGCCGTTCAAATTTACCGTTATCCAAAGTTCGTTTTTTCCAAATTTTTGATGTCGTTTATCTTCTAGAACCCGTTTATGAATAAAAATAATTTTAATGGTGGATACACATAGACTGTATTTTAAAAGCAGTATTTTCACTTGTTGAAGGGAAAAGTGCTACAATACAAAACCATTGGTTTGATCCAACTTTATTTTATTTATAATAGATTTTTAATTACTGTTTTAAAGTTTATGTGACTCTAAATAACAATATACTGTTTACTACAGGGTTTTGAATGGAAAAAACATTGAAAATGCAAATATATTACTATTGTTTTGTAAGGACTTTAATTTTGATAACTCATGTAGATAGAAAATTTGTGTAAGTAAGAAGCAATATTGCATATAACTCGATGATAACCGGCGCAATTTTGAGTGAGGAAAGTAGGTTCATATAATGTAATTATAATATTGCCCTGTTTCACTTATGAGAATATTATTTTTAAAAAATCACGTAATTATTTTCAATTTTCTTCAATTTACGCTTTTTTAATATCGGAATCTATGCTTGTCTAACAGCATGCAAAACAACCTTTTATCAAACCAACCTAACTCCTCCAAAAAAACAATTTGTTTTCAAATATGCATCAAATATCAACGCAAGGTCTATATGCTGCTAACTCAAAGCTAACACTATAACTGATATGAGTATTTTCAACCTAGAATAATAATTAAAACATTTATTACATGTTTTAATATTAAATAAGTTTTTGAAATGGGGGTATTGAAGATACACAGAAAAATATTTTTATTTTCATTATTGCATGCACATTTCTAAATTGCAAACTAGCGTCCTATACTCAATTTTATTTAAATCAGATATTTATCCCATCAATTTTAACTAAAACTTTATTAATCCGTGTATGAATTAACAAAATTTTAGCCACCTTATCGCTATGTATACATTTGTAAGAAATATAATATTTTTTATCCATAATACGATGTCTTTCAATTTAAGTGGATTGTTTCTTAAAACGCAAGTGCGT
This sequence comes from Condylostylus longicornis, assembly GCF_029603195.1. Lineage (NCBI taxonomy): Eukaryota > Metazoa > Arthropoda > Insecta > Diptera > Dolichopodidae > Condylostylus > Condylostylus longicornis. The sequence continues at coordinate 1,352,344 of NW_026577985.1, forward strand.
CGCAAATTTAAAAAACTGTATATCACAAGTCAGTTGAATAAAATAGTGTCCTAAAAATGTCTTCTTCTTTAAAAATAGCATTTTTGTCATAAAAAAGTTTTTAAATAAAAGTAAGTACCGAACTCAAATTAAAAATCAATTTTCTAAGGAAAGATTTTATCCCTTACCGTAAGTACTTTGAGGTCATGATTCACAAAATTACCTACAAACAGAAATTGTAAAATTGGCGAATCTACTCGAAAAGTAATACCTAAAACAATTATTCCCATATGTAAATTGTAACATCATGTAACAATCGCGATGATCCAAATAGAAAGTATTTATTAAAATTAAGTTTCCAAAGACTTTTTCATAATTTTAAGTATAAGGGACTTATATAATTCAAAATTATTACTGAGATTTATATAATTCAAAAAATGAGCTGAAAACATTTGATTTTTTATCATGTTGTTCTCTACAAATATTGCTGTCCCCTTGCTATATTCAAATGATGAAATTACTTTTTAAACTTTATTTTCAGTATAAAAAATTTACAATAATTTTTTTCCATTGGCTGTATACGTATAAATATGAAAATTTCAGATATATATTTCAATTATTATAATTCTCCAAATAATTCTTCTCCAAATTTGAAGATTTCAAAATTTTCAATTATAAAAGTTGACAATATTTCTTCTTTTTAATTCAGAAGGCAATATGGGTCGCCTTATATTAAATATTTTAATTACATTTCAAATTCCCAAAAATTTTTATAGCAAAATTTCAAAAGTTTACTTAGTTTTTAACGAAATTATCAGAAGAATTCTTTACTAACATTTCTCTTTGTCAAATCAAAACGTTTCTGAACATTTTAATATTTCATTGTAACTAAATTTTAGTTTTCATTATATAATATGTCGTACATACATTTTCATACATATAGCATACCATTTATTACATAATAATGAATTTCTTTCAATAAAACTTATTATTTTAGTTGGTAAAATTAAAATAGAAAGACAAAATTTTGTATAAAAATTTTTCTTATATTATAATGAAACGAATATAGATTTTCGTTTAATTAAATTTTAAAATATTAAAACGTGGCATTGCAAGCTTATGTATAATAAAATATGAATGCATATAATGTATGAAATAAAATGTCTATGTACAATTTATTTAAAAGTTCTTTTAAGAATTTTCATTTCCCTTGAAAATTTCAAAATCAAAAATGCAAAAAGTTTTTATTTAGCACTATGAAAATGTCGAAGATACATTTACATATTCCATGATATTTTCAATTTTAACCTTTCGTTTGTGTTCATATGTATGTACATTGATTTATCTGTTCTAAAGAACTACTTAAAATGTATGTTTTCTGTCTCTTCAATTTCATATGACATATTATCAAAGTTTTCAAAAATTTCTACAAATCTTATATAAAATTTAAATTGCATATACTACATACAAAAAGAATACACACGAAACTTTTATTCTTAATTTTTCATACATGATGCATATTAAGTAATGAAAATTATATTAACAGTACACTAGCATATTATAAGCTAGCAAAAATAATATGTTGTATATTATTTTAAAGTTGTATTATTGTACTATTGTAAAAGAAACAGTAGCAGTACCTAAAAAAGATAATGATTCACGTCTTCCTGTAATATTTTAACTTTGTCTATTTCTTATCTTAGAATAACTCAGGAGAATTTTTTTATTACTACCTTTCATTAAGTGTATTCATTATGTGCAATTTTGTATATTATATTGTAATTGTATCTGTTGTAGAGCTATATATGTAGGTTTTCTTTTGTTCAAGTTTAATTTTTTTGTATAGAAACTTTTCTGAAATTCAATGTAAACCAAAAAATTTATAATATGAACACGAACTCTGAGAATTGAGGTTGAAAATGAAGCCGAGTAATTGAATTCGCAAATGTATTAAATAAAAATAATTTCCGATTTGTAATTTGACAAAACGCTTGTTACTTTACGGTACTTACATACGTTTTGTTTCTCTACATACATACATGTGTCTACTGTTAAATATGTATGATAAAAATATGATTAAAAATATACGATCGCAACATTTATTTTGATTTGTGTTACGAATTTAATTACCTAGATATATTTTAGGATATAATTTTTTTGACATTGTTTTTATAACATTCCAAAACTAATAAATCTGATGTGGTCAGCACATAACAGACCGCAATGTGTATTATTATAAAATTGTCTGTTAAATTCTTCTTTCCAATTTTTAGGACATTAGTAAGCTTATAGTTAACATACTCGTACCTAGAAAAATGTAAATTATGTAAATATTACGTATGTAAAATATTATATAAGAAATGGCTCTTAGTAGAGTTTTGTTTTGTGCTACCCGAATTCCCTGAACTGCTCGCCAGTTCGTTTCGGTAACAACCAGAACTCAAATATCAAATTTCAAGAAATTTCATCAATTCGTTCCGTAGATATGATCTGTTTTCGAGCCCTGATCTTTCCAAAAAAATTATATGTTCATTGTTTTAGTACGAAGATTTTAAATATTAAATTTGAATGAATTCGGTTGATTATTTCTTTTTATATACGCAAAAATGTATATTTGGCCGATTGTAAACGCCCAGTTGCTGATGCCTGATTTCTTTAAAAAGTTAGATGGTTTCGCGGACGGTCGAGCGAAGCTTACATATGAAATTTCAAGTAAATCGGTTGAATATTTTCTTCAAAATGGTCAAACATGCAAAACAGGCCCGGTATAAAGTGCAGTTCCTGAGGCACTGATATATCCCAAAAGTTAATCAATCCGTGCCATGGTCGAAATAAACTTAATAAGCCGAGCTTGAGGTACACGCGTCCACACACAGACCGACAGATCAACAGGTTGCTAAAAATAGTTTATTTACACTTCCCTACTATGGAGAAGTGCATTCCCACCGAAAACTCGATATGCAAAATTTGTTACCATCACATAGCCTACCTATTGTAAACACAATACGATCGGTAAAAAGAGCTACTTTAACTATTTAATTTTACTTTATCCTCTAACTCTTACTACAAGATTTACTACAAATCGATTAACCTCCATGGCGAATCTCAAAAGTCACGCTAAAAACTTTCCTCTACCACATCAGAGACACACAAGCACAAAAACATATTCCACATCCTCCACTAAGTCTCTTGGCCATTTTCGCTAAAGGGCAATGCCCCGTCAGCATCCGCACAAGCATGCTGGTATCAACCCTATTATATCCCAACAAGGCCTTCGTTCTCTTCTCGTCGCCACGCGGTCACATCGCTCTGACCACCTTGCATGTGTTAGCTCCCCCCCTTTCAAGGGCAAGACTTCGTCTATTCTTTTGTCTCCCTATCTATAATGCCATTTTATTTATTGAAACTTGTTCAATATATAATTTAAAGATTCAATACAAAATATTTTATCAATAATTGCTGTACAAAACGTAAAATGCTTCAAACTACCAAAGTCACCTAATGAAATTCAAAAAACTTTCCTTTTAATTAACAAAACTTTGAAGTAACATAAACAAATAAAATAGAATTTGAAGATTAAGAAAATTTCATTACATTATCGTGGAGAATCTGTAAAAATAAGTAAAAATAGAATATCAATTTATGGAAGCCTTTTCAAAATAAAGAGACAAGTTATTAAAAATGAACTTTACCTAAAACATGGAAAGTCTTTAAGAAAAACAAGAAATCATAGTCTATAATCATATTCCATGTTAGTGTATGCTCATAATGTCAATAACTGTTTTTACATATTTAATAATGAAAATTTAATACAGAAATTTTGAATATATTAAATTATTTGAAAGCATTTCAATTTTCTAAAATATTTAAGGTAAGTACTAAAACTTATATAAGAACAAAGAATCTCAAAACAATTTGGAATTTGAATTTAAATTTATTTATTTTAATTGAATAAAGAAGATTATTATAAAACATTATTTTTAAGTCATTCAATATTGCAAATTAGTACAGGCCATAAAATCCTAATACTGTTATTTAACTTAATGTATATTGTAAAGAAAGTGGTTAGGAGAGTTGTATATATAAACGTATGTATGTATATATTCCAATAAAAATTATTAAATTATTTCAAGAAGAAATTGAAAATTATTTTTTTTTCTATTAGGTGAAAAAATCTCGAAAGACGATGAAGGACGGCTCTATCTGCCTTTTTCCTCCGACAGTGGGGGAGCGTGACTCCTACCCTAAAAAATCACCTAAACTCTGAACGGGTAAAACTGGTCCTACAGACCAAATATTACCTCTGCGCTAACTTGGTTTTTCCGTATAGGAATTAAATACCTTATATAAGGAAATTGGTATTTTGGGTCAAATCGAAACGTCTTATTCGTTTAAGTCTCTCTGTCATAACGCCATTGTCTAGCAACCGAGCTGCTTCTATGTTTACACGCTGCTTTAGACGAGCCCTATGCTTTGTAGCATAACTCCTAATTTCATCCACAACCAAAGGAATTCGTAAGTCCGGATATCACTGTTACATATATACCATGGTGCATTTACCATGCTCCGTAGAACTTTATTTTGGAAAATTTGAATTTGGTTAATGTGAGTCTTCTTAGCACAACTTCTCAGTTGAGTGCCATATAGCCATATTGGTTTATTATTAATATCTTATTATCAATTGCCAAATTGAACTTACGACCTAGGAGCCAATAATTTTCTCTATATTTGTTTTCTAATTCTATGTGTTTCTTCTTTAAATGCTCTTTGGTGAAGTTTATGTGAATCGATTTTGCTTCATTCAACTTCATTTTGTAATCTTTAGTCCACTGGCTTATTTTGTTATTTGCCTCCTGTAATTTTTTTGTCGAATCGTCAATGTTCGCTCCTACTGCAAATATTACAGTATCGTCAGCAAGAGTGGCTACCGTAACATTTTCTATTTGTGGCAAATCACTCCTGTAAAGCAGGTACAACGTTGGGCCCAATATACTGCCTTGAGGCACACCTGTCTTTATTTCTCTTAGTGTGGAGTATTCAGCGTCTTGTTTATTCTTAAATTATTAAGATTATTCTAAATAATCTATTAGCTAAGTAAGATTTCAAAATTTCTACAAATGGCGATGGTAACATTTGCCCCGACTTAAATATAAGGCCTTTGTGTCACACCTGGTCGAATGCCTGTGCTACGTCTAGAAATATAAAAGAGCAGATTTCTTTATTTCCCAAACTTTTTTCTATAACATTCGTTATGCTATGGACCTGGTCTATTGTAGAATGGTTTCTTCTAAAACCAAATTGATGGTTTGGTATTAGGGCCGTATTTTCTATTATTGGCTTCAATCTCCTTAATAGCAGCTTCTTAAAAAGCTTAGACATCATTGGTAACAATGAAAATGGCCTGTAAGACTTTGTTTCCCTCAAGGATTTCCTGGGTTTGGCCACCATTTTGGCAATTATTTCCGCGACTTTCCAAGCACAAGAAACATACCCTAAATCCATAGCTGCATTCATGATTTTCGTCAAATGTTCTAATGCCTCGTCTGGTAGCTCTTTCAGTACTTCCGCAATAAGAAAATCAAAACCTGGCGATTTTTTCAACTTCAGGGATCTTATCTCTTCCGAAATTTCTAATTGAGTAAGTGGAGCTATGCTGCCTGCTTCATTTGCGATAGATTCTATCAAACTTACATCTGATGTTATTCCGTTTGGTGTGAATATGCTTCCCAAGTGATCAGCAAACAATTCGGCCTTCTCTATATTGCTCCTCGCCCAACTGCCTTTTGCTTTCATCAGAGTCAATCGTGGTTAATCGGTCTCTTTTTGCTCTTTGCCGCCTTCCATAAGGAATAATTCGTTTCCTTCGTAGCTGACAAGTTCTTTATATAACTTTCATATGTTGCCGATTTAAATCATTGGATTTTTCTTTTAAGCACCTGGGAAAGTCTGTTGAAAACAGTGTTATCATCAGGGTGACGCGAACGTTGCCATCTACGCCTGGCCCTTCTCTTTTCACCCACTAAATCAGTTATTTCTCCAGGACAGCTATTTGCTGTCGGTTTGTACCTTGACATTTTTGTATTGTAATTAGTGTAATAGGCACAATACCTATTAATATACATGTTCTTGTAATTGTGTGTCTCCAATAATAGATTGCATGTAGCAACTCTATGTAAACTATTACTTAGTAATCATGTGGATTACGGTATAAAGCAATGTGAAGAACATTTCGTCATACCTCTGTAGCTCAGTTGGTAGAGCGTCCGCCCAGAAAGCGGTAGGTCACTGGTTCGAGTCCAGTTCGAGGAGTAAAATTTTTTAATTTTTCTGCCTTTAACTCGTTCCTTTGATTACATCATCCATCTGTTCTGCAGTTGTATGACGAAATTTCCATTAAATCAAAAGGTAAAAAATTAAATAAGTCTTACATTTGGTAGGGTAAAAAGAGTGTCAGGCCGTTGAAAATTTTCTATTTTATTGAGTAAATGATAAAACAAGATATTCACCGCAAAATGTCTATAACACAAGACAAAAAAAAACCAGTGATTGCTCAAATTAACGAAATTTACGTCTCAGTTTTCACGGTATAGGAAAAACTGAAAAATTTGATTCAAATTAGATTCCCTTTTTCATTAAAAATTTGGTTTTTATTCGATATTGATGTGCCACACATTAAATAACTAAAGAAAAAGTAATGACAACGGAATAATGTTATGTGCAATGATTTAAATAGATTTGAGTCAAACCAATTGTTTATAATATACATTTCACTTCAACAAGTGAAAATACTTCTTTAAAAAACAATTTAGTTATGTACCAAAACTGCATTATTAAAATTAATTTCACTCATATGCAAAATGATTTCAAAGTTTGCATACATCTGGAATGCAGCAAAAAAAAAAAATTTAAAGAGGAGCCCTTGAATTAATACAGCCCTTGAATTTTAACGAGCATTTTGTTTTCTTAAAATTCAAATATGGTATGAGCAGTAGAAGAAATCAGCCACCATTTTGAAGCGTTTGCAAAATTTGAAAAATGTTTATAGTTTCGCTACAGTGAATAGTTAAAAAATGACATTGTAAGGTCTTTGGCAGCATACGGGCGGACGGACAAAGGGAAGCTAATAAGCATTTTTTTTCAATTTTTTTTTACAAAGTGCTCAAAATACTTTATGTGTAGTTAAATTTAAACATTGACATGTCTCTTTGTAACTTGTTTAGAATCCTGCTATTTGTTTTTTGAAAATGATAAAAAAATATTTGGTAGATTTAAAAATTTACAAATAGGCCCATATCTGACCAACGCAGCACTGGATATGGCGCGTCCTCTAATCGAAGGACCCGTGGTTCAAACCTTGCTCAGGTCACTATAATAAGTGTACTTCATATTATAATGCTTAATATACAATTTTGATATAAAATTAATTATCCATGTATCTGCAAATTGTGCGCAAACAAAAATAAACAATAAATATCAATAACCTTCCATATTTAGTGTGAAAAACTGCAGACTGGTTATTGTCTAATTAACCCCAATGACCTGTAAAACTGAAGTACTTTCCAGTTGACTCTGAAATCAATTGTAAGGTCCTGATACTCTCAAGTATAAAAAATATGAACGTATAAAAAATATTTCATGGAGTGTAAAAAATATTTATGGGAGCCATTAAGTGCATATTACTGAAACGCTCTTATTTTCATTAGATAATGATTTAAAATCTTGAAATTGATTTTCTGATGTTTATAAAAGTTTAGTTTTTGTACAAAGGAACTTATAGAAAAATCAAATTATGAATGTGCTCTTCATAAAGTATTGAATTTTTAAATAATATTTTTTCCGCCACTTCAAATTTACTGTGAACTCCGGCAAATGCAATTAGTAATTATTAGAGTACCTTTAAAATAAATTCCAAAGAAAAAGTTTTTTTTTTTATAAACTAAAAGTTTTAGACTAAAACTTAAAGTAAACTTTAAGACTAAACTAAACTAAGAGTAAAATTCAGGAAATTCATTTATTGTTAACTATTACTTAAATCTAGATATACGAGTAGATGTAGGAAATTTATAAATGTTTGCTTTCGTTTCACATATCTTATTTATTCCGCTATTTCTATGCAATTCTTTGATCTAAATGCGACTTAAACAAACCAAGAAGATAGTAAAACAAGTTTAAACGTTTCAGTCGGTATGAACCGATTGAATTATACACTACACCTTTCATTGTCGTATACCATTCAACGACTGCCAAGTTTTACGAATCTGACTTTAGTATTTTTCCAATCTCAAGGGTTTTCGAGATACAGGAATTTTAACGAATTTTCACGAAATTTCTAGTTATCTAAGCTTTTTTGATTATAACTACCGTTCCGAAAAAGATAGGAGCTTCAAACGAACAATTTCTGAAAGGTCTAATAAAGGGCTTGAAATAAACATCATGCTTGATTATGTATTTTGTGTACTTTCGGAATAACAATCGTTCGAACTTTAGGAAAAATCTAATTTTTCCTCTTTTTTATTTTTTCAGTTTTTTCTAACCAGGTAATTTCGTTAGAAAATTTTTTGAAACTTTGAATTTTTTGTTACAGAATTTTGGCCACTTTCCCCAGCTTTAATTTAAGCCACAAAGTGTTGAAAAATTTTTTATGGTACAGAAGATATAGCACGAAAACCATTTCTATATCAAGAATTTAAGGGCCCTAATAAAATGTAAAAAACCAAAAAATTGTCATTATTTTTTATTTTTATTGATTTTAAAAGCTATATTTATCATCTACTATCAATTTCTTAATAGACTATCATCCTAAAAATCCGTTAACACTTTTAAGTACCGTTATTTTGATAAAAAATCTGAATTTTAGTATTTTTATTGATATCGGTATAGTATCAGCAACTTCTTTTTGCATCGAAGCTGCACTGATGCATATTTTTGATTACTTTCCGATTATAGTCTTAACATCAGTTAAATTTTCATTTTAAATTTTCAAATAATTCTATATAAATGGTTTTCCGTTCTTATTAAATTATAGACTTAAATTCTAGATCGCATTCGGGAAGTCGCTCGGCGCACTCCTGCATTTTAAATTCGGCTGAACCGATTTCCAGCTTTGGCACAGGGAAGGCGGAGGTTCCTTGGATCGCATTTCTTTTTGCGGGTTACAGACCGGCAAATATAAGCGTCAGGGATTTGATCAGCCAGAACCAGTTGGCCGAATCACATGAGGGTGGGGATATGGAGTTCCAGCGGTATCACAGAGGGCCTAATTGGCCTAAGTTCATCCTCGGATAGCCGCGTCAACCTAAACCTAAGCCTTTCCTGCCTATAAATAAATTCTGATAATAATTGTTCTTTATTTTCGGCCTTACAATTAATTTGATTCGAGCAATAGTTTAGAACTCATCAAAGTCAGAATTTTTTTTTTTTTGAAAACCCGAAACTTCTCGAAATTTTTTGTTTTAATTTTTTTTTTGTTTTTTGCTTTTTTTGTGGATGCGATACGATAAGACCTAAAAGTTAACCTGTGTAACATTTTTCTCTATCTCTCGTTCTTTTAAAAACGTGTTAAATATGTTTAAAAAAACATGCAAAAGTTCATATAAATTGTTTTGTTCTGCATCCTTTTTCCAAATTTATTTTAATCAAAATTTTGTGTTATGATCACGAATGATTTAGTCATTAAATTAAATTGTACTTAAACTTCATTGTTTTCACACATATGCCATAGATGTTACTGTCACCCTTTAATGAAAATAAATGAGACGCTCAGCGCCTTAGTGGCCTATCCAATATTTTTTCAAAAATGAGTAATTATATCCAATAGAGCTGTAATGGCCGATAGGATTGTTCTATATTCTCAAAATACTTAGTTTACTTCTCCTTTCACTCTATTTTGACATAAGTTTGTTTTTGCCTTTTAAGTTGTTTCTTAAAAATTAAATATTTAACATTTCAATCGCAATTTACTCGAAATGTCATATTTGCAAGTAGGCCCAATGCGCTGGACGCTTCAAGTAACATTTGACTAACATTATATACGCGGTCTAATCTTTATTATAAAGATTAGACCGCGTAAATGTAGTTAAACATAATAATTATTATTTTATTAAAAAATTCCACCAAATAGCACCTTGTACTAATTCCCACATCAAAACAACTATAATTAGAATTGGCAGCTTGGAACATTACATAATTTCTGCCGTAACACATATTGTGATCACTTATATCGATCTTTGGACAAAAAAAGAAACCTGTGCTAACAAGAAATATGATAAGTCATTTTGAAACAGGTTGCTGAATACTAATGATTATATACAATGAGCGCAATGTTTCCAAGTCTATCAATAGTAACTTTTTATTTTATTATGAAAATTACATTTGGGTTTTTGATCTAAATTTTTATTCAATATGACGTTAATGAAATTATAATTTATTTGCTTTAAAATTTTTTATTCTTGACAATGCTTTATTAACCAAAGTATTCTTTACTTTTAGCCTTGAAATTTAAAATATATTGCAGTACTTTGAGGTACTGTAAAGTGCTGTAATATATGTATTTTAATATTGTACTTCCTATACTTAGTTATTTGGGTGGTTTAAAGCTCTTTCATGTAAAGCTTAAGACTTAGTTGAAGGTCTTTGATATAACAATATCTGAAGTGCTTTGTTAATTCTTCTTCTTGCGCTGCATATCCACTACTGGATGTTAGCGATCATATGATGCTGAGTATTAATTTTTTGAATCTGTCTCTATCAGTTGCCTGATGTATCAACTCTCCCGCATTTGTTATACCAGTCCAATTTCTTATATTATGGAGCCATGATAATTGTTTTCTGCCTACTCCTCTTCTATCTTCTATTTTGCCTTGAGCAATGGGTTGAAGAATTTCGTATTTGTCGTTTCTCATCACATGCCCGAAGTAAGAGATCTTTCTTCTTTTCACATTTGTTAAAAGCTCTCGATTTGTATGCATTCTTCTTAGAACCTCTTCATTTGGAATGTGATCTACCCAAGATATCTTCAGCATTTTCCGAAAAATCCACATTTCAAACGCCTCGAGTTTGTTCATATGACTAACTTTTAAAGTTCATGATTCCGATCCATATAAAAGGACAGACCAAACATAGCATTTCATAAATCGTAGGCGGCGGCTTAAATTTATATCTCGATTGCAAAGAATTCTTTGATACTTAAAGAAAGCATCTCTAGCAATCTCAATTCGACATCTAATTTCTTTTTCGCAATGCCAATCTTCATGTAGGCAACTATCGAGGTACTTGAAACTAGATACTCTCTCAATTTGAAGATTCAATTGTTATTCTTGCTGTTGGATATGGTGTTCTACTCCTGCTTATAATCATGAACTTGGTCTTTTGAACATTAAGTTTTAGACTACATTCTTTGCTATGTTGGTTCACCTTATTTACAATAAACTGCAAGTCTGCCCAATTATCTAACATGAGTGTGGTATCATCGGCATATCTTATGTTGTTGATTGGTGAACCGTTAACTTTGATACCTACTTCTACATCATGTAATGCGCCATCAAATATCGTTTCTGCATATAAGTTAAAGAGCAGTGGTGATAAAATGCATCCTTGCCTATCTCCTCTTTTAATAACGATATTATTTGACAAACCATCTTTTGTTTTCACATTGGCGATTTGGTTCCAGTATATATTTCTAATACATTGTACTGTTTTTTCATCGATATCCATTTTTTCAAATTTCGATAAGTTTATCATACTTATCAAACGCTTTTTCATATTCTAGAAAACAAAAAAACGCATCTTTCTGCACATCTCGACAATTTTGAATTAGAACTTTTAAAGCGAAAAGAGATTCTCGTGTACCAGTTCCTTGTTTGAAGCCGAATTGTGTTCTTCCCATATACGCCTCACATTTTGGATATAGATGTGTGTGTATTATTTTAAGGAAGATTTTAAGAGCATGACTCATTAAACTTATCAACCGATGTTCCTTACAACTTTTGGCATTGGCCTTTTTTGGAAGCGTGATAAATGTTGATTTTAGCCAATCACTTGGCAAAATGCCAGTGTTGTAAATGTGATTAAATAGTCACTCAAGTAAGACCAAGTTATCTTCATCAATCAGTTAATTTCGGCAGGTATATCGTCTGGTCCAACAGCTTTTTTGTTTTCAGATGAACGTATAGCACTTTTGATTTCATCCATAGTAATTGGAGGCCCCGACAGCTCTGTGGATATTTGAAGATGAGTTGATCGTTCACAGTGTTCAAAGAGTTTTTTCACATATTCTTCCCAGAGCTTTGTTCTTTCGTTACTATCAATAATAATTTGGCCGCGATGATCTTTTAGAGTAGCGACATTTATTTTCTATAAACTCCAGACACTTCTTTAATTTTCTTATGAAGATTAAAATCGTCATGAAGATTCTAAAGCCTCTCTATTTCATTACATTCGCGCTGTAGTCAATTTTGTTTAGCTCTTCTTATTTTAGAACCAATTTTTTGCTGTATACGTTTGTATTCTGCAGCATCCTTGCTTTTGCGAAGCTGTCTCTGGTCCATTAATTGTAAGATTTCTGGTGTCATCCATCTTTGCTTTGCAACATATTTTTTAGTCCCTAAAATGTTTTTGGCTGAATCATAAAGTATCGTTTTTGTATATTGCCATATATTTTCTTCGCCTCGAACACGCCTTAATTGACTAGTAATCCTTGTAGATAATTCGGTTTTGATCTAATCATTTTCCAATTTTTCCAAATCAAGTTTAAATTGACGGTTCACAACTCTGGTCTGGCTAGCCTGATGTTAATTTTAGCCATGAGAAGGTTGTGATCCGATGGTACGTCTGCACCAGAATACGTTTTCACATTTTTCATAAATGAACTGAAATGTCTGTTAATGATGATGAAGTAAATTTGATTGCGTACAATATTTTCATCATTGTCTTGTGGAGATTTCCATGTATACAATCTTCGTGGTGGTAGTGAAAACAAAGTATTCATTATTTGAAGACGCTTTTCTTGGCAAAATTCTACGAGCCGTTCCCCTCTCTCATTTCTGTTTCCTAATCCAAATGATCCGGTTACGTTTCTCGTTTCTTCAATTCCAACCTCTGCATTAAAGTCGCCCAAAATAAAGTTCATGTCATGTGATTTCGTATGCTTTAGAAGATATGATATTTGGCTGTAAAATTTTTATATTTCCTAGTCAGGTTTCTTTGCTGTTTGTGCGCAGGCCTGTATGATGTTTATTGCAATAGGTTTGGAGTTTAGTTTGAACATCATAACTCTGTCCGAAGGTGGAAGGTTTTCGGTGACGTGTGGTATTAAATGTTCAGCGACGATAATGCCAACTCCGTTTCTATGATTTGTGGATTCGTTTCCGGAGTAAAACATCTTTCCACCTTTTATTCTGCATTCTCCAGAATTTGGCCACCACGTTTCGCAAACCCCAAGTATATCGATTTTCAGAAGCTGCATTTTTTTAACTATGTTTTCAAATTTTCCAGCTTCAAATAAACTGTTGACATTCCATGCCCAATATTGAGTGTATTTTTTGTTTTACCTCCGGGGATTCTTAGGACCCTCGTTTTGCCGGAGACTGAGTGCCGTTCATGATTGCTTTTATTCATATGATATTTCTAGGGAGATTATTACTTCAGTGGCTTCCCGTATCCTTCTGAAGGGTTTGTATAGTTTTCCTTCCATAATTCAGGCGCCATTTCAGGGTACAGACGCTGTTTGTAGCCGCCAACTATTTGAACAGACGCTACTAACTTCTGCATTTGCAGAAGCCGCCGCGCTCGTTTGTTTGCTGACCCAATCTACACCATCCGGGTTGGCTACCGGATCTTTCGGATGGGTTACTCAGTTTTACAGGAGGGACCTCGTGATGGTGAGCTTTGGCGTTGAGGAGCAGAGGCTAGGCTGATATGACTGGTCACATATCAGCAGTTTTTGCTTGCTTCCCCCATTTCCTCCCCCCCCCGTTAGTTTTACGCTTTAATAAATTCGACCAGATTATTGTAGCCACATGGTTAGTATTTTTTTTCAAATTTAATCTGTTTTAATAATGTAATTTACAAATTAGTGTTATTATGTGAAAATATCAATTCGCTTTAACCCTTTCCAAGTTAAAATTCATTTCGTATTTGTTGACTTTGTTCAACGATTTTACATATCTACATATCATATTCTTTTGCATATTGAATTCTTCATTAAGTTCCGCTATTTTGATTGCAATGAAAAAAAGTTTTATGCAATTAAATATGTAATCAACTCTTTCCTTATTCAACTGAACTTAAAGCCTTATTTGTATGCCTTGTTTCGACTTTACTTTTTCGATAATTAGATGAAATTTTCACTTTGCATTTATAGTTTGTCTGCTTTCTACAGATAATAAAAAGAAATATACTACATTGATTATCTGATCATCTTTATAAGTGTATGAAAAATAGTTTTATGCAATAGTTCTTGATTTCAAAAATATTTTATTTGTGGGATTTTCAATAAATGGTATTTCATATTTACTCTTTAACTATTTTGCAGTATAGTTCGAATTTTTAAATCCAATTACCATTTTCCATTATATTTTCATCACAATTTTCTCAACAAAAAAGAGGTGAAATTATAATAAAAAAAAAAACAAATAATTTGTAAAAAGTTATAACGGATAAGCAGCTAATGGCAAATTCTGCTTTAGTTACTGTTATGTTTTGAAAGCTTCCCTTCAAACGAAGGGAAAAATATGAAATCCTTTCTTTGTATTTTGATCACGATTTAAGTTTTATATTTCTAGTTGATTACATCTTTTAATATCTTTTGAATTGCTAAGAAAAAAATTTAAACCACTTTGGTAAACATTTTATATGTACCTGAATGGCACTAAAACAAATTAAAATTATTAAAATTGAAAATAAAATTCAAAATAAAACTGTAAAATAATGTGATTATGCAAAAAAGTAACAAAATTTTGGTCTCAATGATTTAGCTTTTAATTTAAATAAGGATTGCTTTTATAAAAATATATTTCTTGTGGTTAAATGCGATAGCGGTTTCAGTGTGTGTAAACCGACCGAATTATACTATGCACCTCGACCATCCGAGTTTAAAAATTTGTTTTGGGAATATCTATAGAATTAGCTTTTATTATTGTATATCTATTACTCGAACCTGCCAAACCACCCTATAAACACTTCACGGATATGTCTGACCTATAATGGGACACACAATTGCCAACTTTCATTAATCTAGCTTTGATATTTTTCCAAATATTTAAATTTTTGTTTTGGAGTTGTGTTGGACTCCAAGAATAAATGTGACCTATAACTGAACACACAACTGTAATATTTCATGAATCTAACTCTATTATTCTTTTTAATATTTAAAATTAGCTTTCGGAGTTGTATGATAGGTTGGAGTTGTAAATACATCGATGGTATTATCGATACTATCGATAGTTTTCAACTATCGAAACTATCGACGGTTTTGAATTCGATATAATACTATCGTCAAATAAACATTAATTCTTGGCAATTAATAAATTTTAAAAAATTGGCAAGAACGGAATATCGTTTTGAATTTTATGAATTCCATAACATTATTTTGCTACGCACATTAATTTATTACTTCAGTGAAATTGAAAAATTCTATTATATTTCTATGTTCTTTTATTTCATTCTAAATATTTCGTGAAGACGTGAAGTTAAGTGAAGCTGTCATTGAATTTCACTATATTCTTAATATTTCTTCTCTGAAATGAATAAGATGAATAAGAGAAAAACCTTGCTACTATCTATACCAAAGTTGAAGTTAAATACACAACATGTCGTTTGAATACCGAATTTGACTCAGCTTTTACAAAGGCGTGTTCTTGGTATAAATGTTTCAATGTATACAGTAATTTTAATAATATTCTAAAATATCTCAAATTACTAAGCATATGACAAATTCAAAAATTTCAAAACAATAAAAGATTTTTTATCGATAAAATAAAGAATGAAAGGTTAATAAAAGAAAAATATTTATTACATAATAAAAATAAGTCTAATTTTTTCAAATAATATTATTCATATTCTTGTTTTGTTCATTCCATGTTTAGTTATAATTACACTATCATGTTCATACCACTATTGTATTATTCTTCACAATTTAAATAGAGGTCTTTACAGCAGCAAGGTGCGTTATTATACTGCAAGTGGCGTTACGAAACTATCGATAAACTTATCGTTTCCAAGAGAATACAAAATAAAAAAAATCTCTTTCTGTATTTCAAAAGAAAGCTTTCTATCTTCTTTCTAAATGCAAGAAAATAATTTCTGCAAATTTATTACATGCTTATTCTTACTTTTACATGCCTTATCTTCTACATACTTTTGAATTAATAAAATTTAATGTGTCACATATTCCACTTAGCACCTTCTCTCTGCAGACGAAAAACGGCAAGCTCTACCCGAATTTAAGATTTAAAGAAATCGCAACTTTTGAATTGCTTTTCTTTAAAATTAAACAAACTAATAACAAGTAGAAGCGTTTCAGTTGGTATAAGCCTTCCGTGCACTTCGACAATCTGAGTTTAAAAAGTTGTTTTTGAATTATCTAGAAAAAGTTTTCATTGTTGGAAGTACTATACAAACTGCCAAGTATTGGACATACAACTGCCAAGTTTCATGAGTCTAACTTTATTATTTTACTGAATATTTAAAATTTGGTTTTTGAGTTGTATGACAGCTACCCAAACCTGTCAACTCATTCCATCAAAACTTCAGGGATATATTATGTGACCCGAAATTGGACACACGACTGCCAAGTTTATGAATCTAACTATATTATTTTCCCAAATAATTAAAATATGCTTTTGGAGTTGTATGGCAGTTAGCCGAATCTGTCAAGTCATTCCAACCAAACTTCAAAGATATATGTGACATACGATTGCGCACAAGACTATCAAGTTTCACGAATGTAGTTGTGTTACTTTTCCGAATACATAGAATTAACATTTTTAGTTGTACCCGAACCAGTGCAGCCATTCCAACAAAATTTTCAAAACATATGTAAAATGTAACTGGACGCTCCTTTGCAAAATTTGATACTAATGTCACTTTTAGTTTTTAAAATATTCAAAAAAACCGGATGGACATGTCCAAATCAACGCAAAATTTTTCGCTGATGTAATTAAAGCAAAATATTGTTATTCTTCGCACTCCAAAATCAAACGAGAAATTAAAAGCAATCGTTATTCTTAAATATATACATTTGTAATAGATACGAGTATAATCACATTTGTAATTTTTACATATTTTTACAACGTTCTCTTGAACTTTACAAACTATTTTTGCAGGTATTTGGCAATTACTGAAACCTGTCAAGCAATTTCACCTAAGCTTCAGGGTTATATTTGATCTTAAATTAGATTTGCTGACACGATTGTCGAGTTTCATGAATCTAGCTTTAATATTTTTTAAAATATTTTAAATTTCCTTTTGGAGTTCTCTGGCAGCTACCCGAATCCGTTATTCGAGTTGGTCCTATTACAATAGCAGCCGTCGTTGGCACAAAAATTGCAAAAATTTGGTGTCGATTGCATTATTCGTCAATTGCATTATTATGTGTAAATCAACGCAGAATAGTATGCTGAGCAAAAATATTTATATATATATATCTATACCTATACAGGAAAGGACACATTTAAGTGGTTACAAACTCCATACCAAAGTAAATTAAGAAGGTGCAGGGTATAAAAAACTGTACAAAAATTGGCACACGTACTTTTTAGCACTTTTCCAAAAAAATTTTGAAAAAAAGTGCTTATTAGTTTCACTCTGTCCGTCCGTCCGTCCGTCCGTGTGTCTGTTTACAAAACTTCTACACCCTTGAAGATAGAAAGCTGAAATTTTATATGTACATAGATCTTTACTAGAAACTTATTTCCGTAGAACAAAATTTTTACCTATCTCTTCCCCTCTAGAAGTTATACCCCCCCAAAACACTAAAAATGGTCTTTTTTAACTATTTGTTGCAATGAAACCATAAGCATCTTTGAAATTTTGCAAACGCAGAAAGGCAGCGGCTTGCTTCCCCTAGCGTGGTACACTATAGCTAAACTTAAGAAAAACAAAATGGCCGTTCAAATTTACCGTTATCTGAAGTCTTTTTTTTTTCAAATTTTTGATTTCGTTTTTCTTCTAGACCCCAGCCTGTAGAAGCTTGAAATTTTAGGGGCTTTTAGACATTATCAAATAGTTTATTTCGTTAGAAGAAAATTTTTTTCCATCTCCACCCCCTCTCAAGTTATCGCCTGTTGAAATTCGTAAAATTTGAATTTTTGACACCTTATATTTCCGAAATCGCAAGCTTTTTCAAATTTCTATAAACACAAGAAGCTAACGGTAAATTCCATGACATTAAAAAATATAATTATTTTTCTTAACTCACACAATTAATCCTTAAAATCAAGCATTATGTTAACCCCTCTTTATATTAATTTTTGCTTTATTTCAAAGACTGCATAAATCGTTCATCCTAAATATATGCAATCTTAGAAATATCTTTGTATATGAATGAAAATAATTTTAATAGTGTGGTAGGTATAAATAGATTGTATTTAAAAGCAGAATTTTCACTTGTTGAAGGGAAAAGTGCTACAATACAAACCATTGGTTTGACCCAACTTTATTATAAGTTCTTCCCAACTTAACTGAAACTTTTGCTTTTGTACAAAGATGCACTTAGTAAAATTTTACCAAATTATACATTTTATTATTTGTGTTCCTATAAGTTACATATGAACATGGTTACGTTTAAATGCGGTATTTTATAGAGTAGGTACCTTCAGGTATAAGAACAAATATTAAAGAGCTTCATTCTTTTGATTTTGTTAAGTTTTTCAGAAGTAAGATTTAAATTGGGTTCGTGAGGAAATCTGCTTTATTAATTTAGAGTTTTTTGCCATACTTTAATTACGGGTAATGCAAGATGTAGTAAATGAATTATTACTTATGTATATTATTTGCAACAATAATCATTGTTGTTCTAATATTAAAATAGAGTAGTATTGAAAGAAGAACAAACCGACGCGAAACTAAAATGCGAAAGTCAATTATCATAATTGAAGGAATTTTAATGGAATTGAAAGTTAGCTTTAAATAGTTTTTTAACTCTTTTTACGAATGGATAAAGAAAAGCAAAGTAAATTGACATGATCAAAGAAAAAACTATATTATCAACTTTCATTATAAAACGATGATAATATTTTGTAATTGGTATGCTAAATTAAAGTGGAATTGTAATAAGTTATAAAAATTTTTGCAACAAACAAGATAACCACATTTAAAAAGAATTTTTTATTCACAAATAATAGTATAAAATTATGTTGTAAAGTGTATTTTGATATTTAAATTTTCTACTTAATGTGGTTAAACTCATTTTTATCTATAATAACAAATAAAGTAAATATTAAAAAAAAATCATTTTGCAATTTAAAATTTTTTGAGTTTAAGACAAAAAAGACAAAACTAAAGTACTCAAAAATAGTTATATTGAAGAAGTTGTGTTTATTATGGCTTTTATATTATACTGCAGAATATAGGAAATTTGTAAGGGTAAATATAATTTAAGAAACGTAATTAGAATAAAGTTGGGTCAAACCAATGGTTTGTATTGTAGCACTTTTCCCTTCAACAAGTGAAAATTCTGCTTTTAAATACAGTCTATGCATACCTACCGCACTATTAAAATTATTTTCATTCATATTTAACTATTTCCAGGATTGCATATATTTAGGATGATGCATTCATGCAATCTTTGAAATAAAGCAAAAATTAATATAAAGAGGGGTTAACATAATGCTCGATTTTAAGGGTTAATTGTGTGAGTTAAGAAAAATAATTATATTTTTTAATGTCACGGAATTTACCGCTAGCTTTTTATGTTTATAGAAATTTGAAAAAGCTTGTGGTTTCGGAAATATAAGGTGTCAAAAATTCAAATTTTACAAATTTGAAGAGGCGATAAGTTGAGAGGGGGTGGAGATGGAAAAAAATTTTCTTCTAACGAAATGAACTATTTGTTAATGTGTATAAGCCCCTAAAATTTCAAGCTTCCACAGGCTGGGGTCTAGAAGAAAAACGAAATCAAAAATTTGGAAAAAAAAGACTTTAGATAACGGTAAATTTGAACGGCCATTTTGTTTGAAGCAAGCCGCTGCCTTTATGCGTTTGCAAAATTTCAAAAATGCTTATGTTTTCATTGCAACAAATAGTTAAAAAAGGCCAATTTTAGGGCTTTTGGGGGGGTATAACTTCTAGAGGGGGGGAGATAGGTAAAAATTTTGTTCTACGGAAATAAGTTTCTAGTAAAGATCTATGTACATACAAAATTTCAGCTTTCTATCTTCAAGGGTGTAGAAGTTTTGTAAACAGACACACGGACAGACGGACGGACGGACGGACGGACGGACAGAGTGAAACTAATAAGCACTTTTTTTCAAAATTTTTTTGGAAAAGTGCTAAAAAAAGAATCTGAAATTTTTGCAGGCAATTTTATTTTTGCCAACTTAATCATTGGTTTATAGAAGATTTTACAACTACAATTTGTCTGTTAATCTTCATTAAATTTTCTTATAAGTGGTTAAATTGCTACTAAGTTCGCAATTCATTATAGTCACATTTTAAAAGACAACAATTTCATGGTAAGACCATTAATAGCCTGACTCGAATTTTGTAATTTTTTATTTTATCATAAAATTGAGTCCGCTATTTCTTATCTCTTCTTTACTAAAACTAAGTAATGGTATGTACATACTCCACGTCACCGGGTCGAACTCAGAAATGTTTATATGAAAGTTGAAATTGTTCCGTTATTGTAGCCATTAACAGTGTTTTTTTACAAGTAGGATTACAGCTTGCCTAGTGCAAGCTGTAATCCTACTAATTTTTTTTAAAATATAAAATTAATATCACTAATATGTCGTTTTGTACAGATGCTTTTATCAAAAACTATCGAAAAATTACGGAATTTATGTGGTGATCTGGTGGAGAATGTAGTGGATTAAAAGTGTAATTTTAAAAACCCTATTAAATAAAATATTTACTTAAATTTTAAAAAGCATCCAAAAACCCAAACTTGGATCAAACCAATGTGAGAATCACTGCCTTAAGCAATATCTACATATATCCTAGAATTGCCGAATATTGGAATTTTTATAAGTATTGAGCGACAATTTCATCTATTCTTTAAGCTCAACAAACTATGAAAATAAAAAGGAAATGAAGATTCAAACAAGTTAAAGCGTTTCAGTCGTCCTAATTCGGCTGCGTTATACCATGCACTTTGACCATTTAAAATTAGCTTTTATGGTTGCATGATAGTTACTCTAAAATTTTAAGACAAGTTTTTAAGATTTTCGGAAAAATTTCAGGAATTAGTCTCAGCTATATTTTACAGCTCATTCATATTACGTTTTGCAATCCTATAGTACCTACCCGGACCTTCTTAAAAAACTTCAAGGATATAATTGAGCTGCAATTAGAAACATGACTGTCAAGTCTCATGCATCTACCTTCATTATTTTTCCGAATATTCAAAATAAGCTTTTCGAGTTATATAACAGCTACCCAAAGGTATCCAAATTCGTTCTCGAAATTGGTTGAATTTCAATAGCGGCCGTCTTGGCAGAAAAGAACTTATTTGAGAAGGTTTGATAGTGTTTATGTACATGTTTATACCGCAGACGATTCCCTTCAAGCGGTTACAAACTCAATACCAAAGGTAATATGCCTTTCATGTGATTATAATCAATTACAAGGAATCGTAAGTGCTATTAAGATCCAATAAGAACATCGTAAAAAATGTTAATTGTCATTAATTGACGAAATGTCCGAATTGGTTCAGTTACAATAGCAGCCCCTCTTGGCGGAAAAGAATCTATTTGCAAAAGTTTGATAGTGTTTTCTCAAATGGTTTTTGAGTTAGCGTGAAAACTGATCGACGGACATTTTTAAATTAAAGCAGAATATTACTAAGGTTAAGTACCATTATCCATGACTTAATAATAATTATGGTCACATGTATTATAATTCTTATAGGTTAACCAAAAAAATAATTTCATTGAGTCGCTTAGCTAGTTTTAAGTAAGTTTTTAAATACGTATAGTAACTTGGAATGTTAATGTAATTAATAAGAAACAAGTACTAGAGATTTTTCTCAAAATGAGAAATATAGATATTTGTTTGCTGTCGGTGGCTCATTTGACATAAAATACGGCCTTAACATAAAAGATTCTAATTGCGATCAAGCAGTACATCTCAGCAATCAGCCGAGAGGATGTAGTGCAATACTAATAAAAGAAAGTATAAAACATAATGATGAATTCAAGATAGAAACAGCTGAAATTCAGCTTATTACGATAAAAATTAAGTTTACTAAACAGGGCTTTAGTGTTGGTGCTGTATACTGTCCGCCAAGTTGCAGCATTAAGCAAAATACTTTAAGATCTTCTATACAAGCATGGACATAGAAATCTAATAGGAGTTGACTATAATGCCAAACATACAGATTGGGGGTCTAGAATCACCTAACCTAGAGAAGCTATTCAAGAAGTAGGTTGTTGCTATCACTCCACTGGCACTCCTACATATTGGCCTACTGACACTAACAAGATTGCTGATGTTATTGACTTTTTTATAACCAAAAAAATATCCTACGAATTTGTTATCCTATGTTCAAATAAATATGTCTGAATACCTGCCTATGGAATAAAATACCACTTTAAGTTCCCACATTACCATATTAATATATGCGAGACATGGCCAAACTACTGTTGAAGTTGTATGGTAGCTACCAGAAGGAGCCAAGAAATTTCAACGACTTTTATCAAACACATTGGCTCTACTAATACATTCGCTTGTGTGAAATTTTAAATTTCAATACCACAGCTTTTATAGTTTCTGAGGTATAGTCAAATTAATTTTAAAGTTGTATGGCAACTACCAGACGGGGGCAAACAATTTCAATGACTTTTATCAAACACATTAGCCCTACTAATATATTTGTTTGTGTGAAATTTAAATACCACAGCTTTTACACTTACTACAATAAATCAAATGTGTAAATTTGGTGAACTTAACTCACTTAGTCTCTGAGTTATCGCTAGGATGGACGGACGGACGGACAGACAAAGCTAAATCAACTCAGAATTCGACGTTGAAAAGTAAAGTACAAACTGACAGCAAATAGCTATCCTAAAGAAATAACTGATTTCATGGGTGAAAAGAGAAGGGCTAGACGTAGATGGCAAAGTTAGCGTCACCCTGTTTAACTGTTTAAACAGGGTTAATTGTAAATAAAACTGTTTTAAACAAACTTAAAGAAAAGCTTAAAAGAAAAATCATAGAATTTAAATCGGCAACATATGAATATAATATAAAGAAATAAAGAATTTGTCAGATACGAAGGAGAAGAGTTATTCCTTTTGGAAGGACGCTCCGCTACTGATGAAAGCAAATGGCAGTTGGGCGAGGAGCAATATAGAGAAAGCCGAATTATTTGCTGATCACTCAGAAAGAATACTCACACCAAACGGAATAACATCAGATGTGAGTTTAGTAGAATCTATCACAAATCACCATAGCTCCACTTACTCAATTAGAAATTGCGGAAGATCCCTGAAGTTGAAAAATCGCCAGGTGTTCATCTTATTACTGCGGAAGTACTGAGAGAGTTACCAGACGAGGCATTGGAACATTTGATGAAAATCATGAATGCAGCTATAGATTTTGGATATGTTCCTTGTGCTTGGAAAGTCGCAGAAGTAGTTAAACTGCCCAAACCCAGGAAATCCTTGAGGGAAAAAAAGTCTTGCAAGCTCATTTGACTCTTACCAATAATGTGTAAGCTTTTTGAAAAGTTGCTAAAAAGCTTAGAATATACAGAAATATGCTCTTCTATATTTCTAGACATAACACAGACATTCAACAAGGTATAGCCTAAAGCTCTTATATTTAAGTTAGGATAATGATACCATCGCCATTTGCAGCAATTTTGGAATTTTACTTACCTAATAGATTATTTAGAATTAAACAAGACGCTGAATATTCTATGCTAAGAGAAATAAGAACAGGTGTGCCTCAAGGCAGTATATTGGGCCCAACGTTGTATTTGCTTCACACAAGTGATCTACCACAAATTGAAAATGCTACGGTAGCCACTTTTGCTGAAGATACTGCAATGTTGGCAATAGGATTGAACATTGACGATTCGGTAAAAAAATTACAGGAGGCTAGTAACAAAATAAGCCAGTGGACTAGAGATTGCAAAATGAAGTTGAATGAGCCAAAATCTATTCACATAAACTTCACCAAAGAGCATATTAAGAAGAAACACATAGAATTAGAAAACAAATATAGAAAAAACTGTTGGCTCCTAGGTCGTAAGTCCAATTTAGCAATTGAAAATAAAATATTGATTTATAACCAAATCACTAAACCAATATGACTATATGGCGTTCAACTTTGGGGTTGTGTCAAGAAGACTCACATTAACAAAATTCAAACCTTCCAGAATAAAGTTCTACGGAGCATGGTAAATGCGCTATGGTATATACGTAACAGTGACATCCATAGGGAGTTAGGAATTCCTTTAATTGTAGATGAAACTAGGAGTTATGGTTCATGGCATAAAGCTCGTCTAGAACAGCATGTAAATATAGAATCAGCTCGGCTGCTAGAAAATGGCTTTATGACAAAAAGACTTAAACGAAAAAAAAATTCAAGCTTCCCCACTGTGACTGTCAGGAAAAAAAGGCAGGTAGCGTCGTTCTTCTTCGTCTTTCGAGAAATATTTGCTAAAATCGTAGTTCATTCCATTGTTTAATTACGCATTTTTGGTAAAGCACAACAGTTTACAAATTTTTGTTTATAAACGCTGAGAAACAAAATTTATTTAATTTATCCACAGGAACGTTACTTTGGTTTACTTAAATATAATATATATTAATATTGTTTATTCTTCCTTTGTATTTAGAAAAAATTAATCAATTTGCTATGAATTCACAATAAATTTCAATGCCCTAAAAGTAAAAAATTTTTTCCCCGTTAATTTTACTGGCATGTTGAAGAAATTATATCATAAATTGTCTTATTGTGCAATTATTTAATTTTGATTTTAATTGTGAAGCTTTAATAGGGAATTATTATATAAATTATTTTTATTTATATTAATATAAATATTAAAATCGAAAAATGCTTAAATTCTAGAGAATAATTCTATTGAATGTAGCTTCTTATTGGGGTAAAAATAAAGTATGAAGAACTCATATTTAAAGCCGATAAGCCTAATTCACGTAAGTTTTTTATTTCACGAATTCAGTTGAATTTTTTAGATAACAAGCACTCATTGAATGCACACGATATTAAATTGAGGGTTTTGTACATATGAAAAATAAATTTTTTTAAAATGTTCGGATATTTTGAGGAAGGTTTGTTTTCTAAAAGAAACAAATAATATTGTTAGTAGCTCGACTTGCTGAAGTAACTGCTTTGTGATTGTTTTAAATTTCTTCACTCTACTTAAAGTTATAAAACTTAAGATTTCAAAATAGAAACTATTCATAATTGAGAAATTTGAAGTGTGTATTATTTTTATAATACTTTAGGAATAAAAAAACATTTGCTATAACTACCTATAAAATGAAATCTATGTATGTACATGAGTTTTCCTGAGTTTAACTAATTAAAGCTAAGTTATGTCAATTGTTGTGGTTTTAGATCAAAAAAAATATAACAAAACAGTAAGTAAAACATTAAACTTTTATGCAATGCCAAACTGTCAAATTGATTGTGTAATTTTACGGGAAAATACAGTATACTCGTATAATCATGCAAGTATGAAATGTTCTATTGAAAAAAATACCATTGAATAGGAATAAAGTTGGGTCAAACCAATGGTTTGTATTGTAGCACTTTTCCCTTCAACAAGTGAAAATAATGCTATTAAAAACAGTCTATGTATATCCACCACACTATTAAAATTATTTTCATTTATAAACGAAACTATCTTTAGCATTGCATATATTTAGGATGAACCAAAAAAGCAAAAAAATTAATATAAAGCAAAAATTAATATAAACAGGGGTTAACATAATGCTCGATTTTAAGGGTTAATTGCGTGAGTTAAGAAAAATAATTATATTTTTTAATGACGTGGAATTTACCGTTAAATTTTTGCGTTTATAGAAATTTGAAAAAGCTTGCGCTGATAACTTGAGAGGGGGTGGAGATGGAAAAAAATTTTCTTCTAACAAAATGAACTATTTATTAATATCTAAAAGCTCCTAAAATTTCAAGCTTCTACAGTCTGGGGTCTAGAAGAAAAACGACATCAAAAATTTAAAAAAAAAGGACTTTAAATAACGGTAAATTTGAGCGGCCATTTTGTTTTTCTTAAGTTGAACTATAGTATACCGCGCAAGGGGAAGCAAGCCACTACCTTTCTGCGTTTGCAAAATTTCAAAAATGCTTATGGTTTCATTGCAACAAATATTTAAAAAAGGCCATTTTTAGGGTTTTGGGGGGGTATAACTTCTAGAGGGGGGGAGATTGGTAAAAATTTTGTTCTACGGAAATAAGTTTCTGGTAAAGATCTATGTACATATAAAATTTCAGCTTTCTATCTTCAAGGGTGTAGAAGTTTTGTAAACAGACACACGGACAGACGGACGGACGGACGGACGGACGGACAGAGTGAAGCTAATAAGCACTTTTTTCAAAAATTTTTTTGGAAAAGTGCTAAAAAGCAATATGATTATAAAAGTACATCATAGAACGCAAATGCAATGCAATTTAATAAACAAACACAGTCACCAATAATACAAAAATGATAGCAACAGCAACATAAGTAAAAACTAGAATAGTCCTGCGAATATCAGCGCCGTATATTATGTTTTAAATATGTTAATAAACATAACAATCAGGGTCGTTGAATTTCGCCGGATTTACAAAAATATTTCATTCTACTTTTCTCTTTGTCTATTCAAGCTGATATTTAAAAAATTTTGCACGCTCTATTAAAAGCATTTTACCACAAAGAAAGAAAAAACACCAATATTATAACAACCATAATATATAATAAAAAAATCTGATGTGGTCACCACGTAACCGACCGCAATGTGTATTGTATAGTTAAGTGAAAGTATTACAGAATATTAGAAAAATGCCTTTTAAAAACTCTTTCCAATTTTTAGGGCGTTAGTAAGCTTTTAGGTATCATACCTAGAAACATGCAAATTTTACTCTAAGTAGAGTTTCGCTTTGTGCCATCCGAATTGCCTGAAATGTTCGCCAGTAAGCTTTAGTAACAACCAGAACTCAGATATCAAATTTCAAGAAATTCCATCATTTAGTTTCATAGATATGATAAAAAATGTAAATTCGGCCCCTAGTTCGGTTTCCGAGCCCTATATTAAATTTCAAGGAAATTGCTTGATTATTCCTCTTTATATAGGCGAAAATCTAAAATTGCCTCGCCATCAGTTCCCAAGGCCTGATATATCCCAAAAGTTGATGAATCCGTGACATAGCCAAAACAAACTTACATATAAAATTTCGTGAAAATCGATTCAGCCGAACTTGAGATACACGCGTGCACAGAGACAGACGGACAAGTTGCTAAAAATAGTTTATTTACACTTCCCTACCATGGAGAAGTGCGTTCCCGCCACTCGATATGCAAAATTTGTTGCCATCACATAACCTCTCTTATATGCGGTCGGTGAAAAGAGTCAAATTTAAAAATGCACTCATTGATTCATTATGTGTACTGAACATTGTCATCTATTAGTCAACTCAATAGCATAATGATATTTAAAATCTTCATTTTATTGGTTCATAGAACTTGATTGCTACTGTAAATTGACTTTTATATTATGATAATAATAATGAACAGAATAATGAATGAAAACAAAATGAAAACGACCGAGATATGGTTGTTTCAAAAAATGAATTCTAGAAAAGGTATATAATATTTTGTTAAATATAAAAAAAATTGCTCTATAGTATATATTTTTTGCGAGTAGCACTATGTTAAACTTCATAGTTAATAACTTCATTCAAGATAATTCATTTTTTTAAAGTTGAAATTAAAGTTTAACTCAAACCTTAATAAAAACAAACTTAGTTACTTTCCACTTGGATATAAATAAAAGTTTGACGAAAATAAAAATTTGATTCTTAGTCCGATTTTCTTGAGGGATTTGTTAGTTAATTTTTGTGTATGTCACAGAAAATCTCAAAAAATTCAGTAGATTGATTGTTTAGATATATGAATTGTCTTAAATCTTTGCGAATTCAAACACGAACCGCATTAAATGTATAGTTGATGGCACCTGAATTCCTAAACAAGGTTCAGCAAAAACTAAAATTTCCAATATATCTACTTATTACTTTTAAAAATAACCGAAAGATACTACTCTGTTCGTAGTAACAATCCTGTTCGTGCGGCTTGTCATACTCCAAAAAATGCATAGAAATCGTTTTCGCCGAAACTGAGTAAAAGGTGTGGGCAGATGCATTGGTAAAAATAGTGTCTTTGAATTTTTCTCAAACAGAGAAAAAGCGCATATGTTTACACATAGGTAGACATGTTACATTTGGTGTGGTCAGATTACTATTTACAACGCAGACTGCAAAAACATCCTTTAAGTTGAAATAGACTAGTAAAAATATTTCATTGTATGGCAGCAACCCAAACCTGTCAAGCCATTGTAAGAAAATGCTGTGGTAGAATACCCAACTCTTAAATTTTATGCAACTATTCGAACTTGCCGAGCCATTTTTTAAAAACTTCAAGCATATCTCTGACTTATGATGGGACACATGACTGCCAAGTTTCATAAATCTAGCTTCATAATTTTTCCGCACATATAAAATTTATCATCTTTTGGAGTTGCCTGACAGCATCCAGCACCAGTGCAGTCCTTCTATTGAAATCTTTAGAGCATTCGACGCTGGTCAAAAATATACGAGTACACTTACGGCTATATCACAGACCTTTATTTCTTAGCGTTACAAACGGTAAGGCAAATTTAGAGTACCTTCCGAACATAGATACGTTCGTACGTATAAAAGCGCATTATAAAATGAATAGAACATCGTTAGTTAACGAGCAATCTAAAATTAGACGGCAGTTTACATTTTTGGTCTGAGAATAGCATTTCCAAAATTACTAAAATAAATGTTTGTAAATCAATATTAATTTATTTTAAAAAACATATACTCGTATACTTAATAAACATTTTAATTTAATTTGAAAATTTCTCAATATGTTTTTAACTGTTTATTAAATTAATTATTTTAGCTATTAACTTTCACTCTCTTAGAGTTCAAGCTTGTATTTCTGTTAAACTTGAGAGGCACCAAATTTTGCATTTGCACTTCTCCATAGTAGGAAGCGTAAATATTTTCACTTTCTTGTTTTTAGTCTTTTGATTGTAGTAACTTGAAGATAGAGTTACTCAATTTGGTTATGGTGTTAATTCTGGTATTTTGTAGTTCGTTTATGATCAATTAATCGGTGTTATTTTTTATTGAATCATGAAGTTTACTGTTTATTATGTTAAAGGCCTGGCGATTTGAACTTCCATCCAACCATTTCCACGCACTACCTAGAAAGTCTAGGTAGAACGTAAAAGTGCGCGACCGGCTGTGACTCAATAGTTTAAATTTTTTTTTATTTCTGTTATACTATGGAATATGAATTGGTATAGTTTGATATTCGACCAATGTTTTAATTTGGAAGCTCATTCTATTTCATTAAACAGATTTAATTTCAATAACAAGATTAACTACATTCAAATATTCTTGTGAATTGATTTAAAAGTTGTCGTCTGAATTGTAGCTGATCCGTTTTTAATATAATTTAGTTGTAAGTTAGTGTAGTCCAGTATTTTTCGACATTTTCGACATAGCATGCAATGGAAAAAATTCCAAAAAGAAAAGAAAATATTATTGATCGATTCGTCTCCGGCGCGGGTGTATGGTGGTGTTGATTAGACTTCTATTTTTAACTGATTTTCTGAAATACTTGCTGAATTCAAAAATTTTTCGTTATCTATATCAACAGATTTTGTCACGTCGAGAGCAAAGGGTATGTCTCGAATAATTGGTGCGTATTTTGAAGTAGAGGCTTGTTGACAGATCACGCATTGTTTTACAACATCGCTAATTTTCCTGTTCATATTTGCAAAATAGAACTTTTCTAATAACTGTATTTTGTTTTGGCGTGCGTTCTCTGTTGTGAACTTGAGGGTTTTGTTCTTGGTGGAGGTTCTTATCTATAAGGTGAAAACTTCCACCAAGAAGAAGTAAAAAAGATAATTTATAACAGAAGGATTTAGATAGCTTTTAAGTAGATTAATAAATAAAATAGATAAATAAAACTGCGTCAACCAGCATTTAATGCGTTTAAGAAACATCGACACCGCAATACCTCTAATGGTTTTTGACAATCTGTTATAAACTCTAAGTGCAATCACATTATAATAGTGTGACATATGAGCTGGAATATTTGCAATAATAGCAAGTAAATTTAGCTGCAATTCCCACTTTTTAGGAAACAATAAAACCCAAAAGCTCTAGCGCGGTATTCAAAAAAATCACATTTATTCAATTGCTCCCACATTTATTCAAATATTTTCTAATATATTTTACATGTTGTTGTTCGGTCTTAATGAGTATGTCATCAATATACTCATTATATACTGTTTGACCCAACTTTACTGAAGATTCTTTTTTATGTTAAAGAATTACCTACTATATACTTAAATACTACTACTATGTACATAAATACGTTAAACACGTTTCTAAAGAAAGGCTAAACAAATCTTAGTTTGAAATTCTTGAAAGTATAAAAAAATCTAAAAAACTTACATTACTTTAATAATATTTGATTTGAAGAAAAAACTACATGTACATTACATTTTCTTAAAAATTTTAAATAATTTCTAAGTTTAAAGCGTGATACAAATTATTAATAAAAATATGGAAATTTCTAATAATAATATCTTAAGTCTTTAAAAAAACCAAAAAGGCAAGGTAAAAACATCTCAAGTCGACTTAAGAATGCAAAAAATGATAAAAAAATGAGAAAAAATAGAGTTGACCGTGTCAACTCTGTGATACCCGTACGAATATGTTATCTTATGTGCGAATAAATATACCATAGCTCGCTGTGGGATAGACTATTACTTTAAGGTGCCGTATTATCATATTAATTTATGCAAAACTTCAGTACTTTGTTTTCAATATTTTCTAAGATATCGCCAAACTACTATTGAAGTTGTACGGCAGCTACTAAAAGGAGCCAAACAATTTCAACCGCTTTCATCAAACACTTTAGCCTTACTAATATATTCGCTTGTGTAAAATTTTAATATCACAGCTTTTATAGTTTTTAAGATATAGTCAAATAAATTCTGAAGTTGGATGGTAACTACCCGAACAAGTACTCCGATCATATCTAATTTAAATAGGGTTTTGGAATTTACTATAATAAATTTTTTGTGAAAATTTGGTGAATTTAGCTCAATTAATTTTTGAGTGATCGTTGGGATGGACAGACAGCTAAATCAACTGAAAATTCGACGCTGATCAAAAGTATGCACTTGAATCTATATCTCAGACCATTATTT
Source organism: Condylostylus longicornis (assembly GCF_029603195.1). NCBI lineage: Eukaryota > Metazoa > Arthropoda > Insecta > Diptera > Dolichopodidae > Condylostylus > Condylostylus longicornis. The sequence continues at coordinate 1,383,984 of NW_026577985.1, forward strand.
CTTAGCGTTACAAACGGTAAGGCAAATTTAGTATACCGTTCGAAGATACGTTCGTATGGGTATAAAAAGGAAAAAACTCAAGTCAAAACAAAAATTTCTAGCACAATTTTTTTTTTTTTTTTCCCGAGAGGAAGGGTGAAAAATCTCGAAAGACACTGCCAGACGAAAAGCAGTAGTGTGGAACTTTAATCCACTAAAAAACACCCTCCTCAAAATAAACTATAAAACTAGTCGAAAACGACTAACCATTAATTTTGCTCTAACCTTTTTGATTATTTACAAGCTTTTGATCTGGCACAATAGCATACTAAGTACTCATTGTTCCAGATAAAAAACTCTAAACTAACTCGAGAGGTCTCGTACGTTTAAGTCTCCTAACAAAGTTTTGATTGTCAACCAATCGAGCCGCCTCGATATTGACATGATTGGATAAACGCATTTTATGATTGGCTGCTTGCTTTTTAATTTCGTCTTTAACACTTAGGATCGTGAGATCCCTGTGTATATCGGCATTACGGACATACCAAGGGGCGTTTACAATGTCCCGTAATACTCTATTTTGAAATCTTTGTATAGATTGGATATGAGTCTGCGCAGCGCAGCCCCATAACTGAATACCGTAAGCCCAGACAGGCTTAAATATTTGATTATATATCAAAACTTTGTTGTATATTGTCAATTTGGAACGCCTCCCCAAAAGCCATTCGAACTTTCTGTATTCCTCCTCTAGTTGAGATCTCTTTTTCTTTATGTGCTCCTTCCATCTGAGCTTCGCGTCCAACGTCATTCCCAAATACTTCGCTGTGTTTGCGGACGGAATCAAGACGCCATTTTTCTGAACCGAAAATGAATTGTCAATTTTCCTATTAGAGCAATTCACGTGTACTGATTTCACCTCGTTAAGTTTTATATTCCACTTTCTAGTCCATTTTGAGATCTCGTCCATTTGAGGGTAGTCCTCTTCCTGTTTTACTCGAAATATCCTATTAGTCAAGTAAGATTCGAGCAGGTTAACATACTGCCTTGATAGTAATTACCTAAGTTTTTTTTATTAATCCAAGGTGCCAACGTTCGAAGGCTTGGGCTATGTTCAAAAATATGATAGAACATATTGCTTTTTCTTCCAGTTAGTTTTCTATTAGGTCAGTTATTCTATGAATCTGATCTATAGTTGAGTGGTTCCGGCGAAAACCAAATCGATGATTCGGGATTGACCTTTTACTTTCAATTATAGGCTGAAGTCTTCTCAATAAAAGTTTCTGTAGCAGTTTGCGATGGGTCTATAAGAAGTCGCCTGTCTATAGGTTTGCCAGGTTTGTGCAGCATGATTATCTCTGCAACTTTCCAAATGTCAGGCACCTAATTGAACCTTATACACGCATTTATTAGGCGCGTAAGTATCGTTATACCCCTTTTGGGTTATTTTTTAAAAATATCGGCCGTTATTCAAATTCAGGTCAAATACCGAGGCCGTTTTAGGTTTAATAATCCTGATTTCCTCTATAACATCTCTTTCCTTGACAATTGAAATACTCACGCTATCCCCAGCAAGAGCAGATTCCTAATTTTCATACACGCCCTGACTATCATGCGGACAGAATATATGTCCTTGTCAGTTTTTGCCCACGTTCCATCTTTGTTTTTAATAGGAGCGAGATGTTTGATAGGTTGCTTCATTTTCTTTGTTGTTCTCCCCAGTGAGTAATTGATTTTCTCACACACCGTCAAATTTTGAACATAATTGGCAACCGAATCCCCCTTGTATTTTTTAATACAGCGTCTTAGCAGGATTACGCGTTTTCTGCCAACGCTTTCTCGCCCGCCTACTTTGTCTTACTTTCACTAGTATATGTGGGGGATAGTTAATGCCCCCCCTTTTAATAGCATTAATTTTGGAACTACTCCAAGCCGCATTTTGAATAATTTTAGTAAAGTTTTCGGCCTCCTCATCTATGTGCTGGGTCGTTCTTATTCTTTTCCTTAGATCTATTTGACGTTCAATCTCTAAGCGAAATCTTGACCAATCTGTAGTTCCATTTGTCAGCGCAGGTTTCGCTCTTTTCATAACTATATTTTCCTTAAGTACAAGAATAACCACCGAAAGATCGGAGTCAAGATCGTAGTTATCATGTACCCCGATGAAATTTTTCGCAGTCCGTTTCGTTATGAAGAAATCTATTAAATCTGGACACTTATTAACATCGGTTGGCTAATACGTTGGCTTCGCAGTAGAATGAAAAAGGCACCCCGTGCCGCCAATTGCTGTCCTAAGTTCTTTTCCTCTAGTTGAAGTATGCCTTGAACCCCAATCAGTGTGCTTGGCGTTAAAGTCACCCCCCAATATAAATCTATCGCCCAGGTCTGTCAGAACGCATTGAAACATTTCTGCCGTAATTTTAAATCTAGGGTGACAATATAATGCAGCCACTCTAAATTTCTGCTTAGTCGAAGTGATCTGAACCGCTGTCATTTGCATTCCCTCGGTATGCATCTGGTGCAGATCGCAATGCACCACATTTTCTTTTATTATTATCGCCGTTCCGGCCTTCGCTATATTTCCAGGATGGTTCGAGTTGTAAATTCTATAACCCGGAAACCGAATCAGCTTCTTAAGGTCATATGTGTTTCAGTTACGAGGCACACGTCTATATTCCGTGTATGCAGAAAAACTTAAAGCATGTCCTTTTTATTTGCAATACCATTGCAATTCCATGTTGCTATTTTAAAATTACCTCGCGCCATCATTTACCCTTCGCTCTCTAAAATACTCAATCTCTGAGAGATTTTGTCCATCATATCTAGCATGTTCTGCATCATATTTTGTATTTTATACAAAACATTCACGTCACTGGCCCTTGTTTTATTGCTCGTGCCACCGTCATCAGTTTTCGTTTGGAGAACGTCCCTGTATGTTACATCTTTTGAGACTATTCTCGAGGTGAATTTCCTCGGTGGCCGTTCAGAATTCTTCAGGTTGTTGTTGCTGTTCAGTTTTCTACGTTTTTGCAGTTCCTTAGCTACAAGGCAACCCCTATAGTTTGCTGGGGGGGCCTCCAAGCAATTGGAACACTTTGCTGCAGTACTCTTTGGCTTACTGCAATCTGATGTTAAGTGCCTGCCTGCACATTTAACACAATTCGGTTCTCTCTGGCAAAATTTTTGTGTATGCCCATACCTTTGACACCTTTTACACTGCGGAATGGTCCTGTCCTTTCGAAGTGCCTCTATCCTAACTTTCATCCTGTTTATGTAATCGATTTCATAAATTTTTTTCATCTCTTCTTCATTTGAGAATGTTAACATGTAGAGGCACCATAATGTTTTTCCCATTTTCTTTCATTTTTTTAATTTTATTGGTTACATCTAAGATGTTGTAACCCCTAGAGCTTAGGTCTTCCTTTATATCTTCTGGTTTACAACTGGGGTGAAGACCTCTTACCATGACTTTTATTGGTCTGGCCTGCTTGTTTTCATAGGTATGCCATTCTAGTCCAGATCCATTCATGGCTCTGGTAAGATTCCTGTAGTCCATTTCGGATTTTACAATAAGCTTAAATTGATTGTTGTTCATCATTTTAACCTTATAATTGATGTCCTTATTTTTTAATGTTGACTCTATTTTATTATAGTCAACCACATTACTTATGACTACTGGAGGCGGACTAGAGTTTTTCGTGGGATTGCCTCGACTTTTAGAATCAGGAACATCCGCTTTCTCAGCGTTGGTTGTCACCGGAATCACTTCCGGAGACGATTCCGCTTTTCTTTTTTTACTGGACCTCTTTTGTTTTAGGATCCAATCCGTTTCTCTGGCGAGTTCCTCCTCATCTGTTGAGTAGGCGTCTAAGACTGACCTCCCCTGCTTTGCTCGTGGTGCAGCCTCTTTTTCTTTATGACTGCCCACATTAGACTTATTGTTTGTAATTTGTGTATGCTTCTCTTTCTTTAGCTTCTCATTTTCAGCCCTCAGCTGAAGAACCTCGCTTTTCAAAGCCACACAGAGCTGTTCCAGTTGGCTAATCCTTTTGTGTATGTCAGCAGTCTGATCATCACTTTCTTTGTCTTGAGCTTTACTCATGTTTATACCCTTATTGGTCTGTGGAGCTTTAATGTTCGGTAGTCCACCTTCTCTATTTCCATTCTTTTCTAAAATCCGCACATCAGAACGCCGGGGTGAACGCCGGGTTTTCGCGTTCCTCCTGAACGGGTCAATCAAATGCAATAAATGCCTCTCCCCAGAATCCGTAGAGCCGACCTCCGAAGAGGGTGGATTCTCCAACGTAGTTGAATTACCACCTGGGGTACTAAATCCTTTTGTTTTGTCCATTGCACAAATTATTAAATTCTGCATTTTATACCTACTGCCAGGATTCAAAAACTGCCGTCCCTCAGGGATCAGACGCAGACCAGGGAGCCGCCTATTCTAGGTCAGACGCTTCTGGATTTACCACCCGCGCGCTTCCTAACCAACGAAACCCGGATTAAGCGCCGAATGCTCGCTTTCACCCGCTCTCGTCAGCCTTACTAAGTAAGTTGCCCAGGAGACACCCGGCAGATAACTATGTTACCTACCTTCTAGGAGGTGAGAGTCGGATTTGTTGGCAGAGCTGATGTTTTCAGAGGCCATTTCCTAGCATTTTCAGCCTCACATGTTAGGAAAATGTGAGACTGACTAGGGCCCATGCCAACTTTCGTCCCCCAACGTTCGTATGGGTATAAAAAGGAAAAAACATCTTAAGTCAGGCCATAATAACTCAAGTCAAAACAAAAATTTCTAGCGCAATTTTGACTTAACATCTTAAGTCTTTAAATATTCAATTCTACGAGAACCAACAAAGTTACGGAAATGGCTTATTAACCGAAAAAAGCGGTCCTCCATTTACTTTCTTTGCGTGTATTCAGAACTTCTCTAACTCTGGTAGAATGTACGCAGCATTGAATTGAAGTTTGTATTCGTCATACTGAAAAGTAAGTAAAAACGACTCAAGATGTTTTGCTTTGTTGGCAGCGAATTTTGTGTGTTGTTTTATGTTCCTACCTCGGTTACCATATGAAAATTCCTTTGAAATTTGTTAGGTTTGTCGGCTAAATTCGCCGCTGGTCATTTTCCGTATTGTTTGGGGTTAAATTGTGATTTAATTTATTAAATTAACAATTTAATAAATTAAATTGTTAATTTAAATTATTAAACATAATTTACAGGTCTAGACTGCACACCTTTATTAATATTATTGGTTCCGTCCTCGGCAATGGCTCGACAGCAAGAGGAGGTTGAGAAGACGCTTGTGGAAAGCATTAATTGTTTGGTGCTGCTTGGAACGCGCCGTTTGGTGGATACTGTTTGGTTGTAGGTTTCTTTTATTTGGCTGCGTTGTGAAATGCAGATGTGTCGGCTTTCTTTGTTGGGTACTGAAAACCTTGTTTGATTTATAGTTTTTATTTTCTAATTTTGAGCAAATATAGAATGCTTCATGTAAGTCATCCGGCTCTCTGACAGTAAGTAGGATTGGCAAATTTCCCTTGAGACCACGAATGAAAATTTCTAGGGCTTTTTCCCTATATGTTTTAATTAAGAGATTTAAAGATTCCCACTAACTTCGGAGGTTGAAATTTAATTGAGAATTAGAGTTAGATGTGAATGTAACCTGCAAGAATTTAATGCCTTGCTTTGAATCATAGTTAGGCACTTGCAGATAGCTTTCCATTCTAACGAGTATTGTACGGCTCCCAAGCATTGTCTGCCTGTTCGACTACCTTCTTTCTTATTCCTTAGTATTGTGCCATATATTGCTGCGTTTTGCCATGATTTGTATGCCTCTAAAACCCTTTGTACACATTACTACTCCAAGAACTGTACTCTCCAAGATTTTATAAAAATTCCCTCAATAATTTTACCATTTTGGGTATTCTATCTAAATCCTGTGCTCTACCTATACCTTCAGGAGTGTTGCGTATTTGGTCCGTTGTGTTTTGGTTTTTATCTAAAACAGACTGACGAATTTAATTTTGATTTAGTATATTGTCCGTTGGCAGTTTAAACGTTTGAGTGACCTTCAAATTTCAAAAGCAAATTTTCTTTTTGCGCTTACTATACAGTGAATAAAAGAATTTTAAAAAAATCTAACATAGTTGGTCTGATTTTTCTAGTTATTCCAAAATATGACTTCAAATGTTATACAATAATCATTTATGTATATATAGATTTTTGCAATATTTTTAAATATTTTATTTTGGAAATAGCTACTTTTCGTAAAATTTTTTTTGTTTTGTATTTTAAGTTCAAGAAAATTTTATCAATTTTTATTGTGTTATTTGGATATTTCTAGTAAAGTTTTTATTTTAATAATTTCATTTTACAAATATTGTAATAATTTTCATCTTTAATATCTTTTTTGGTATTTGATAATATTTTAATAATTTTATTTTCATTTTTCTTTCATAATTTTTTAAATTATAGTTTTAATTTCAGCATTTTGAAAATCTATTCAATCTTCAACATATGCATTTTCGCTTATCATAATTGATCCATTTATTTACTCATCTGAAATATTCAAATTTTGTATTCTGCTCAAATTTAAATACAACTATTATGTAGGCATATATGTATGTTTGTATAACAGACAATTTTTATTTCGTAAGCAAGTTAAAAACAATGAAAAATTTGAATAAAAAAGTTCAACAGATTTAGGTATGTATGTGGTTAAGTGCCAACTTTCATTTGTTTATTTCAACATAAATTTAAAAATGAATGTTTTACACTGATTGGTACAATGAATAGAGGTAGTAAAGATATTCTTCACAAAAAAAGGATTTTTTCTAACTCATTGTGGTGAAGACTGAACTTTTTTTTTTTTTTTATAAAGATCTTTACAAATACATTAAACTATCTGGTGGCGAGTACTCTTCAACTTTATTATTCACGTTAAAAATTATGGAAAAATAAAAACAAAAACGCCGATTGCAGCTATTAAACAAATGAAAATTTTCTTTTCAATGCAAACAGATAAAAATATTCCGTGAAAGAAAACCACAATTTCATACATGATACACAATACAATATATTATTATACGAGTATATGAATGAATGTACAGATACACGAGTGAAAGCAAATAAAACAGATAAATTTTCCCTACGTATTAAACTCAATACTAATAAGAGAACTCATGTGATGGCACAAAATTTCATGTCGAATTTTTAGTGGGAACGCACCTCTCTATAGTAAAGAAGCGTAAACAAAATATTTTTTACCGAGATGTCGATTTGCCTATCGGTGAATTGATCTGCTTATGCACGCGAGTATAGGTTTTTGTGTACGCGTGTATCTCAAGTATGTAGGTTTGTCAAGTATTTATATATGTACGTATCAAATATTTTTATATGTAAGTTTATTTTGACAATTCCTCGGATTAATCAACTTTCAAGATACATCAGGACTCGGCAACTGGATCTTTTTGCGTGCTGATGACACCTTAAAATCATTTTTGCACCTAAAAAGAGAAATAATTACGCAATTTATTTGAAATTTAATATTTACACATTTATAATCGTTTTTTGAAACAATGAACCTACAAATTTTTTTTAGAAAAACAAGTGCTCGGAAAGAGAACTAGGGGCCGATTTTGCATTTTTTACCATGTCTACGGAACTAATGGAAGGAATTTCTCGAAATTTTGTGTATCAATTCTTGTTCTTACCGAAACTAGTAGCTGACGAACTTTTCAGATTCTGATGACATTAAAACTTTAAAGTGTTATTTAAAACTTACTTACTTCCATAAAATTGGAAAAAAGTGTTTAAAATATGTTTTTCTAATCTGCTGTAACTTTTTAGCTAAATTAGACAATACACATTGCGGTCGGTTATGTGTTGATCACATCAGTTTTTTTTTGGATACTAAATTAAAGTTCGTGTTTTAAAAATCTATTGGTTTTCCAAAGTTAAATGTTTATAATTTCATGTTTCATAATTTGATGTTTATTACAAAAATTTTACCGAACAATTGAAAGAACTTTCGAGCCGTTTCAAAATCAATATCAACTTGAGTTCTCATGCACTATGTACGTCGTGTATCTAATAAGCAAGACAACACGTTAACCATTTCATGATTAAAATTTTAATTTTTACTTAAAATGTAATTTATTATTTCACTTGTACCTATCCGCTTAAATAATGTTTATTCGGTGATTAGGTTTATTCTTATTGTTTGTAACGCTAATAAATAATGGTCTCAAGTGCATGTTTCTGATCAGTGTCGAATTCTCAGTCGATTTAACTTCGTCTGTCCGTCCGTCCATTAATCTCAACCATAACTCAAAAACTAATTGTGCTAAGTTCACCATTCACATTTAGGCAACTGATTTATTATAGTAAATTCTAGAGCCTTATTTATATTGGATGTGGTCGAGGTACTGGTTCGGGTAGCTGCCATACAACTTCAAAATTTATTTGACTATATCTTAGAAAGTATAAAAGCTCTGGTATTGAAATTTCAACAAATGAATATGTTAGTAGGTCCAAATTTGTTTGATAAAAGTCGTTGAAATAGCTTGACTCCTTCTGATAGTTGCCATACAACTTCAAAAATTATCTTATAATCTTAGAAAATACTGAAAACACAAGTCTGAAGTTTTGCATAAATTGATATAGTATACGCCAACTTAAAATCATAGTCTGCCCCACAGTAAGACTAGACACAGTCAGATGAAAATAGAGTTGACACGGTCTACTCTATTTTTCCTCGTTTAGTTATTATGAACATAAGTTCTGTGAGCAAACAGAATTTCGGCAAAACATGGAAGTTTAAAGCTATTTTCGATTAGTTAATGACATTTTTCTAAACTTTCACAAGTGCAAGCTTATAAAATATTATTTGGAAATCAAACTAATTATTTAAATTGGTATTCAAATAATATTTCAAAATAATATTATATTCAAATATTCATCAAACGAATTAATTGAAAAAAACTTTAAACGTAAGTATATTTTAAAGCATTTTTTTAAATTACTAAACCTCAAAAAATATTTATATACAATATAATTCTATATAATAATTAATTATACAATCAGAATTTCAGAGTCGTTTGCATATGATATTTTGAAAATAATAATGTTACAAACCTTAAAATAATTTGAATCAGGTTAAGTTAAAATTTCCGAACACATAATTAGTATTTATACCTAAATTTTTAAAATATTATAATTTCCAATTTAATCCACAAAAAAAAAAAACAATTTATAAATTTGAACAAATAAGAAAATTTAAAAAAAAAGGAAATTTAGTTACAAAATAATTAACCGTCACAATTGAATGAGAACTTAGTTTTAATTAACAAATTTCCAAAATTCTCGATCTAAACTTTTTTGTATTTTTAACTCGTAAGTAATTGGAAAAACTAAATAATTTTAATCAGAAACTAATATTTGAAACTGGATAAAACGAATAATCTTTTTATTACTAAAAAAAATCGATAAACAAGGGAAAAAAGCAGGAAAAATCTGAATGTTTAAATAAATCTATTGAGGTTTTCATATTTATTTTATCCCCCATGGGATATCGAAGTCAATTATAACAATTTATTGCAAAAAAAACGGAATTAAAGTTTGAGGTAAAAGAATATTACAGTTAACAAAACATAAAAATAAACAACGAAAAAATAAAATTCAAAATAAAGTCTAGCCTAACTCTTCACTTCACATGCATCAACATGAGTTACTATGATATTGTAATCCTTCCAGTTGTATCCTTGCTCTCATCGCATAAATACAATCCCATATAAATTTAACAATAAATAAAAAAAATATAAACAAAAAAAAAATACATGAAATAAAAATGTGTATATGTACCAATGAAACTGAAAATAAATAAAACCACATTGCAAAACCGGAATCGTAGCGGAAATTTTCAACAAGCTCAAATTTTAATTAACGTAAATTTTCTAAAGTTACAATTGTACAAAAATTATATATGTATACGTGTACATTACTTATCTAGTTAGTTATAAATGACAATATATTTAAAAAAACATTATTTGATCTCATGTGATATTTTGCTAAGGTTCCACTCAACTTACCTAACTAACCAAAACCCCCCATTTTTTTATTTTTCCCTTCATTCAAAGTATATGTTTGTATACAATGTATATGTTTGTATACTTTGAATGAACCTGTATGTTTGTATTCATTGTGTTCTACACGTTTCATATCAAAAAGAGTAGCTTTAAAAAAGGATTATAAATTTGTCAGAGCGTTCATATCGCTGGAAATACTGATAAAGTATTGGAGTATGACAGCGTAAGATTTCTTTATTATTGCTACCAACGAACTAAATTTTTTATTCATTCATTTGAATAATAATTTGAATACAACAAGATGTTATTCTAGTTGTTTATAATTAGAATATTCGTGAAAGTAAAGGATAGAAACAAGGTTTAAAAAATTAAGGTTACAAAATATTAATGTATTTATGAAATATTTTAAAAACCAATTATGTGCATTATAAGCCACCAAACCAGTAACTGGGAACTTAGGCGTCCAATATGACGCACATGTACTGATAAATTATACGAGTGGCCTAGAACATAATACATTATAAATTTATGTTTTGGATCTGCGATTCATTATTCCTACTTAAATCAGGTTTAAAGGACTTATAAATATTGTATTTCAAACGAATTACCTACAAAAATTGAATATTTGCTATACATTAATCCTCGTTTCAAATTAGTTTAAAAATAATTTTTCTGACAATCCTGATATTATTTTAAGAAAAAGAATTATTAAAAGAGTTTGTGTGTCTTACCTATTTCTCCCATGCATTAATGGAACAGTAAAAAATCAGGAAAACCAAGAAACAATAATCAGAAAATCTCTGAAATTTTTTTGTTCTGCAAAGAATTAATTTAATATAGGGTTAAAGTAAAAGGATAGTATTATTTTTTTTATGTACATTCCCACATTTACATGTGTTTGTAAGGTATATAAAATGCATTATATTTTGGTATTTTAAACAGAGTGATTCAATTAAATTGGATTAAATAATTTCGAGCATAACATGATCTTTAATTACGGACCGTATTGTGTATACAATAGGTAGGTTATGTGATTGCAACAAATTTTGCATATCGAGTTTTCGGTGGGAATGCACTTCTCCATAGTAGGGAAGTGTAAGTAAACTATTTTTAGCAACCTGTCGGTCTGTTGGTTTGTCGGTCTGCCGTCTGTCGGTCTGTGTGTGGACGCGTGTATCTCAAGTTCGGCTGATCCGATTTTGATGAAATTTTGTATGTAAGTTTATTTCGACCATGGCACGGGTTGATCAACTTTTGGGATTTAACAGGGCTCGGAAATTGCACTTTTTAATGGGCCTGTTTTACATTTTTGACCATTTTAAAGAAACTATTCAACCGATTTGCTTGAAATTTCATATATAAGCTTCGTTCGACCGTCCGCGAAACCTCCTAACTTTTGGAAGAAATCATTATAAAGAGAAATAATCAACCGATTTCATTGAAATTTTATATTTAAATTTATTAAAACAATGAACATATTAAACTTTTTGGGAAGATCAGGGCTCGAAAACTGATTTGAGTGCCGATTTTACATTTTTCACCATATCTACTTGATAGCAACGAATTGATAGAATTTCTTGAAATTTGATATTTGAGTTCTGGTTGTTACCGAAACTAACTGGCGAGCATTTCAGGGAATTCGGTAACACAAAGCGAAATTCTACTAAGAGCCAAATTTACATTTTTCTAGGTATGTTAACTATAAGCTTACTAATGTCCTAAAAATTGGAAATAAGTATTTAACAGATATTTTTATAGTATTCTGTAACATTTTCACTTAACTAGACAACACACATTGCGGTCGGTTATGTGCTGACCACATCAGATTTTTTTATTTTGACTTTGTACTTGGCAAAATTGCAAAAAATAAAAGATTATTATTTAGCATAAATTTTGAGTATGTTCATACTTAGCGTTTAAGTAGAGATTTATCATTCTGTTATATGGAGAGATGATAAAGGAATCGAACTGGTTTATTGACATACATTGCTAAATAAACATAAGCAACATTATTTTTATTTATTTTTAATTATTTTTAAGTTAACGAATTAATGTTATTTGAAATAATTCAAATTAATGTTGTTGGAAGAGAAATATATAAAATTAAGATATTTTCTAAAGTGTATTTACCAATCAATCCACAAATATATGAAAGCGGTTGTCCTCCTTTCTCGTCCATACTTTTAAACTGGAAACAGTTAAAACAATAATAAAGTTGCTAAGTCTGTAATGAATTTTAGTTAGATATTAATGAAATGTTCTAATTGTATAAAATTTTATAAAAACTTTTGCGATTTTCGAAGCCTTGTCAAGGTATCAGTCATCCGAATGATTAACAAAATCAAACCGGTTTTGTTAATCAGATAAAGCCGATCTAATAAATCAGATGTTGAAAACTCATAGATGATCAGAACACTGAAAGAACGATTCTTAACGTCTACTTGCATAATAATTTACTTGCCAATGTTTCATTCTCATTTTAAATATGTCAAATATTTTTATCCTAAACCTGCACACTTAGACTTTTAAAGTATATATTTTATCCTAAACTTGTAAATTTAGTATGAACAAGATCTATTCATATGCAATTGTTACTGATTCTGTGATCTTCAATGTGCTATTATTGTTTAACAAAAATGCAAGAAATAATCCTTGGAAAAAAATTTTAAAAGAACATAATGTTTACAAATATATACACACATTTTCAAATACACGAACATTATGTATGCATATCCATATAGGGTACACAAATATATAGACGCTCTAAAAACTTTTTCTAATATACTTCAATTTTAAATATTTTGTATACCCAATATTATGTATGTAGCTGTATTTATATTTTAAGAAAAAAATCTAAAGTCCTTAATGAAAATGTTAAGGTTTTGTCTAACATATTGATGTACACGAACATATACACATTTTAACATAAAAATTGTGGGATTACAACGGCATGTACAAACATCATGCATTAAAGAAAATATCATAAATTGTTTTATTATAGATATTTAAATATTTAGTGTTTATAACGTGAACCACTTGGTTAGCAACAGTTTTCTTCATAGTTGATAGAACAAAGTAAACTTCAATTTGTGAAAATTTTCAAAAGAATTTCTAAATTAAAAATTGAGGAGATAAGAAAGAAATGAACGATTTTTAATAGAAAAAAAAAAAGAAAATCAAAATATATTGTACCTATTTAGTACTTCTTTTGTGTAAAGTTAGTGAATAATTCTAACTCAAAATTGAGAGTTTTTTTATATTTTAACTTAGAAAAGTAAGGTTTAGCACAAAAGAATTAGTTGTAAAATATTAGAGTTTGTCGAGATATAATGATTATTTTGAAATTCTGAAAGATAAAAATTTGATTAAACTTTATGAATAGGCATAGTGTTCCGTTAATTTACCGGAATTATGTGTAATTTGCATTGACCAATTTAGAAATTGATGTCTACATTTAAAAATGTATGTGTATGAGATGAAGTGATTTTTCAAATATTCACTTTCTCATAACACAGTTTCTGCACTTACAATCCTACTTAAGTAGAACTACTTTTGATCAAACCTTCTCAAATGTTAACCGGGAACATTTTTAACAATTTCATTTAAAACCAGCTTAAAAGAGACTTATATTTCAGAGTAGAAAGACTTAAAGTTAATTTTTGCACCGAACAGAGTACGATTTTAAGTAAAAATCAGATGGAAAATCTATGCGCGAAATTAGAGATACTCGACTTTAAGTAATGAAATTAAAGCAATAATAGAATGAGCATGCTTTAACATATTTTGTATAAAGAATATTTAATGAAGTAGTATTACATAAAAAATTACTTAATATGTAAATTTGTAATTAAATAGGTTTAAATGAGGTGCTGTTAAAAGTTATATCATATTTCTCTTAAGGGATATCTTGCAAAACTACGAGTACTCAGTGTTTTTGCGTAACTACTCAGTGTTTTTGTCTTATATGTTTGTGAATTTAATACAGCATGCTTAATTGAAAAATATCATTGCACTATCGTAAAGAATTGAAACATGAAAAGCCTTTTGTTTAAAACAGTAATGTAAAGAAGATGTTGACTTTACGAATGAATAAAATATGCAAGATAACTTAAATAAATGCATTTTATGTTTTTTGAGTTAGTTAACTTAAAAACGACCTAGTTTAAAAACTTACAAAATATGAAAGATTCATTACCGATTATTGTATACAATAAGGTAGGTTATGTGATGGCACCAAATTTCGGATGTCGAACTTTTGGTGGGAGCGAACTTCTCCATTGTGTGGAAGCGTAAGTAAACTAATTTTAGAGAGATGTCTGTCTGTCTGTGTTTGGACGCGTGTAGCTTAAGTGCGGCTGAAGCGATTTTGATAAAATTTTATTGTATGGGTTTACTTTGGCTATGGCACGGATTTCAGGCCAATTTTACAATTTTGCGTATACATATAAAGAGAAATAATCAAACAATTATCTTGAAATTTAAATTTTAAATTTAGGGTCTTAAAACAATGAATTTATAAATTTTCGGAAAGATTAGGGCTCGGAAACCGATTGATGAAATTTCTTGAAATTTGGTATTTGAGTTCTGGCTGTTACCGAGACAAAAAAGTGAATACAGAGCGAAATTCTACTAGAGCCAAATTTCCACTTTTCTAGTTATGTTAGCCAAAAGCTTGTTAACTTCCTTAAAATTGGAAGGAAGTGTTCAAAATTTATTTTTATAATCTTCTATAACACTTTCACTAAACTAGGTAATATACATTGCGGTCGGTTATGTGATGACCACATCGGATTTTTTTTGGTATGTAATCATATTATGTGAGTATATTGGTGTTTTTGATTGTTCTGTATAGGAGTATATAATTCTGTAATTGGTTATTGCTCCCATTATAGCAAAAAATTATTTTTAATTTTAGTTTTTTAAAAATTATTAAAGGGAAGTACGACTGAAATTGTTTTTTTTTTTAAACAAAACCGTTTTTTTAGTTCGAATCAAGAGTGACGTACGCTTTTAATTAAGTAATAAAACACGACTTTATTCATTTCTTTGTTTTTAAATATACAATAGAAATAATTTTTAAAATTTATTATACTTTTGCCATTTCATTTAATTCTTCCTCTCTTACAAACACATTAATTATGTGTGCATTTAAAATATATTCTTAAATGAGATAAGTTACCTTTCTTTAGTATATAGATATGTATGTTCCATTTTATTGAATAACATTACAAAAAAATCTGATTTGGTCAGCACATAATCGACCGCATTGTGTATTGTCTAGTTAAATAAAAGTGTTACAGAATATTTTAAAAATGTCTGTTAAATACTTCTTTCCAATTTTTAGGACATTAGTAAGCTTATAGTTAACATACCTAGAAAAATGTAAATTTGGTTCTTAGTAGAGTTTCGATTTGTGCTACCCGAATTCCCTGAAATGCTCACCAGTTAGTTTCGGTAACAACCAGAACTCAAATATCAAATTTCAAGAAATTCCATCAATTCGTTCCGTAAATATGGTGAAAAATGTAAAATCGGCCCGCAGATCAGTTTTCGAGCCCTGATCTTTCCAAAAAATTTATATGTTCATTGTTTTAATACGAGGAATTCATATATTAAATTTCAATGAAATCGGTTGATTATTTCACTTTATATACACAAAAATGTATATTTGGCCCGTAGTAAACGTCTAGTTGCTGATGCCTGATTTCTTCCAAAATATAGAAATTTTCGCGGACGGTCGAGATGAGCTTATGTATAAAATTTCAAGTAAATCGGTTGAATATTTTCTTCAAAATGTTCAAAAATGTAAAACAGGCACGCTAAAAAGTGCAGTTCCCGAGACCTGATATATCCCAAAAGTTGATCAATCCGTGCCATGGTGGAAATAAACTTATATATAAAATTTCATCAAAATCGGTTTAGCCGAACTTGAGATACACGCGTGCACACACAGACCGCCAGGGTACTAAAAATAGTTTATTTACACTTCTCTACTATGGAGAAGTGCATTCCCACCGAAAACTCGATATGCATAATTTGTTGCCATCACATAACCTACCCATTGTTTACACAATACGGTCGGTAAAAAACTCAATTTGACATATTTAACCACATTTGTGAGCATATATAATTAAAAATTCCCTTAATTTACTCTGCAATTTATTAAGTATACTTTATCTGTTTCGATATTATTTTGTAAAGGAAGAATAAATTAATGTTTATCAATTTATAAACAAAGATCTGGAACACAGACACAAGATTTGTAAATTATAAAGAAAGAAACAATTACATTCTACTAAAATTAGCATTATACTTTGCCTTAAATTATTTGAATAGTTTCTGTACAGAAGCCGTTATCTTTAATATAATCTGCATTCGTACTGATCAAAACTTGCAACAAGTACTGTAATATATCTCTTATATTAAGTAAAAGAAATTATAAATTTTTGTATGGGTCTAGGATGTTGATGAAAAATTAATTTGTTTTATATTGTTATTTCGTTAACAAAAATATTAAGAAAACTTAAACAAGATTTTTATATTTTTATATTAAATTTTTATACGTAGTCAAACTAGTATGCATATTAAACATTGTTGCGTCAAACATTTCAGTTCAGCAAGTAAAAATAATGCTTTCAAAAACATCTACATACTACATTATTAAAATAAAATTACTTCCATTCATATACGAATATATTTTAAAAATTAAAATTACAAACATTAAAAAAAAAGTTTAAAAGGCGTTATTATGATGGTCGAATTTAAGGGTTAATTGCGTGGGTTAAGAGAAATAATTATATTTTTTAATGGCATGATATTAAAATTTGGAAAAGGTGCAGTTTCGGAAATATAAGGTGCCGAAAATTCAAATTTTACAAACTTTGAAGTACGATAGCTTAAGAGAGATTGAAAAAAAAATTTCTTTTAATAAAATGTGCTATTTATTACTGTCTAAAATATCTGACCATTGGTGCAGTGGTTATGGCACCGGCCCTTTAAACGAAGGGTCTCGGGTTCAAACCCCGGTCAGGTCACTATAAAAATTATATTCAATATTATATAACTTAATATGCAATACTAATAAATATTATACAAGTAATTTTCAAATATTCATAATATTCGATACTAAAGACTAAGAAAAATAAACAGTAAAATATTAATAAACTGAAATATTTAATATAAAATAAAAACTACGGTAGGCTAGTCATCTACCTAGCTAACTCTCTATGACTGTAGAAACTAGCCCTATGCTCCTTAAAGGAGTGAAGAAGGAAAAAAAATTACTGTCTAAAAGTTGCTAAAATTGTAGGCTATAACAGCTTATCGTCTAGGATAAAAACAAAATCAAAAATTTAAAAAAAACGAGTTTTCGATAACAGCAAAATTTAACGCTAATGCTGTTCGGCAATAAAAAACCAGCCGGCACATTTTTAGTAACAATTAATGGTCAAAAAATGGCTCTATAAATATGAAATTTAAGCTCTTTATCTTCAAAGGTGTAGATGTTTTGTGAACATGTCCACGGACGAATAGACGGACGTTAAAATGCTAAAAAGCAAGGATAAACATATGCATAACGATAAAAAATTTTCCAAAATATTAACACTTAAAAATTATTAATAAGAAATTCAAACAAAATTGGCCACTCTAAGAAGTTACATGGTCTTTCCCAATGACTGATAAATCCCTAAATACAATAAATTCCTAAATATTATAAATTTTATAGGACAACTTGAATTGCACGGGTTTTTTTTTTATTTTATTTTTGTTTTTCTACTTTGTACTTATTGACGGTATCAATATTAATATTTTAATAACTATAACAATAATTTAACTTCGTTAATTTCCACGAATCATTTTTGAATTAAACCGTAATTTTTTTTTATTTCACCTCCGCAGCAATTATAATTGTCATAATATATGAGAATGTAAGAGCAATCACAATTTTCATTAAAAAAAATTTTTATTTCGTTTGACTCTACGATTGTTTAATTTAACTATATGACATATTGAATTATAAGGGCATTAAATTTTTGCGTTTACTTCACTATATCATGTTTATACCAAACTCCGTCGTCGGTGTCATTAAGTATTTTGTCTTCTATAGTGACATTATTTTTGTTTTATATAACTTTCAAAGCGTTTCCTCTTATAGAATTATTTGAATAGAAAATTAATGAAAGAACGGAAGCATTTAATCGTTTCAAACTGATCTCATTATAATAAATAAAAGTAAAAACTAATTGATGTTACCCATTGAGCGCTCAAATACCGTTGATCTCGTTTTGGAATGTAACTATAGTTTTAAAAGAAATGACCAGAAATAGAGGCGGATAAAAATTGTTAGATGTTGTAATAACGTACGCGAGTGGGTGGTTTTACAATAAAACTTTCAATTAATTTCATTTGTTATTTTCTGTATTTTTATAAATGTAAATTTAATTCACGGTTTAATCATATTTAGACAATATTAAAAAAAATTCAATCGCCTATTGGATATAGTATAACAACTTCGTTAATTTATAATTTAAATTGTATAGACCTAAAATAATGGATATAAATTTAAATTATTAGTAAATACCCATGATATTTCAATTTATTAAATTGAAATGATGGCTAGAGATTAACAACTTTTCAAAACCATTAAAAAAAATCTGATGTGGTCAGCACATAACGGACCGCAATGTGTATTGCCTAGTTAAGTGAAAGTGCTACAGAATATTATAAAAATGTCTATCAAATACTTCTTTTCAATTTTTAGGACTCTAGTAAGCTTATAGTTAACATACCTAGAAAAATGTAAATTTGGCTCTTAGTAGAGTTTCGCTTTGTGCTATCCGAATTCCCTGAAATGCTCACCAGTTAGTTTCGGTAACAACCAGAACTCAAATATCAAACTTCAAGAAATTCCATCAATTCGTTCCGTAGATATGGTGAAAAATGTAAAATCGGCCCGCAGATCAGTTTTCGAGCCCTGATCTTTCCAAAAAATTTATATGTTCATTTTTTAGTACGAAGAATTTAAAGTTAGGAGGTTTCGCGGATCGTCAAGCGAAGCTTACATAAGAAATTTCAAGTAAATCGGTTGAATATTTTCTTCAAAATGGTCAAAAATGCATAACAGGCCCAGAAAATAGCCTAGTTCCCGAGGCCTGATATATCCCAAAAATTGATCAATCCGTGCCATGGTCAAAATAAACTTACATATAAAATTTCATCAAAATCGGTTCAGCAGAATTTGAGATACACGCGTGCACACACAGACCGACAGACCGACGGACCGACTGGTTGCTAAAAATAGTTTATTTACACTTCTCACTATGGAGAAGTGCATTCCCACCGAAAACTCGATATGCAAAATTTGTTGCCATCACATGACCTACCTATTGTATACACAATACGGTCGGTAAAAATCTGTGATCGTCATGTACACATACATATACAGCCAATTGCAATTCATGGAGGTTCAAGCTTGATAATCTAAAAATAAAATTGAAATATGTTTGATCAAATCTTTAATAGTTTGGTTTATATCCGTTGGACGTTTTCTTCATTTCATTAACCTAGACTTAAGTTTTGACATGAGAATAAGAGTTGAGGTAAAACAGAATTTAATTTTGATTTCACAGGGTTAACTTAAATGAAAGCTTAAAAGGAAGCAAAGATATTTGTGTAAAATAGTTAACTACTTTAAAGCTATTATAGGTTTTCAAAATTAATTTTTGATTTTTAGAGTTTTACCCAAATGCCGTATTATATCTTTTGTCTATAAGACTGCGGTGTAATGTTTATTGAAATTACAGAGGATCCAAAACAAAATTACTTTGTAGCAGGTAGAAAGTTATACATTGAATATAATTACATATATACTATTAAGTATAAGGCATACTTTTTTCTAGAAATTCCGAAAACATTGTATCTTACAATCAACTTTTTCTCAAAATTATTGAATTATTCCATCAAGAGTGAAATTCATCAGGAGCTAAAGCAAGTAAGCAAAAATTTACACACTATTTTTTAGAAAAAACTTCCAATGAATTGATAAAAGTATATTAGACCCTACTTGCCGTCATGTAGTTGTCTATATTTTGCTTACTCAAAAAAGTTTGTAGACCATTATTATACGATTATTCATTATACGAAAGTTACATTGCCGCAGTTATGCCACGTCATTTTAGTACTTAAATAAATACATTTTAAAAACCCTTAAATTAGCGCATTGATTCCAACTATTTATATTTATACCCTGCACTTCATGAAGGGTATACTAACTTTGGTGTGGAGTTTGTAACTACTTGAAGGAGTCATCTGCGGTATGGACATATATACATATTCTTGCTTAGTGTAAAATTCTGGTTCGATTTAGACATATCCGTCTGTCCGATCGCACGATAACTCAAAAACGAATAATGCAATCGGCACTAAACTTTCACAAGGTTTTTCTTTTGTGCCAAGGACGAACGCTATTGTAATTGGACTAATTCTGACAACGGGTTCAGGCGGCTGCCATGCAACTCCAGAAGCTAATTTTCAATATTTGGAAAAATAATAAAGTCAGATTCATGAAACTTGGCAGTTGTGTGTCGAGTTATAGGAAAAATATATTTTTGAAGTTTTGGTTGAATTGCTTGACAGGTTCGAGTAGCTCCTATACAAGTCTGAAAGCTTATTCTAAATATTTGGAAAAATAATAAAGTCAGATTTACGAACCTTTGCAGTTGTTTCTCCAATTTAAGATCAGATATATTTGTGAAGTTTTAGTGGAATTGCTTGACAGGTTTAGGTACTTGCCATACAACTCCAAAAGTTAATTTTAAATATTTGGAATAATTATAAAGGCATATCAATGAAACTTGGTAGTCGGGTGTCCAATTATAGGTCAGACATATCCGTGAAGTTTCTATAGAATGGTTTCACAGGTTCGAGTAATTGCTATATAATAAAGAAAGTTGCAGGGTATAATTCAATCGGTTTATACCGACTGAAACGTTGTTACTTGTTTCTTCTTTTATGGAAAAATCAAGTAACTGTTTATTTTATAAATGGTATAATTTAGTCACAATTTAAAGTGGCAACCAATTTACCTCTCTCTCGGTAGACGTCTACAGTTTCTTTTTACCATTTTTTTTTATTTTTACGACTTGTTATCTATTCAATTCTGCCAAAGTACAAATTTTTTTAATATTCTGAATGCTCGAAGCATTGCGTGCCAAAAGCGTACGTAGTTTTAAATTTTTTTGGAAATAATAAAAAAAATAAATGAAGAAAATGAATATAAAAATCCTTTGAATGCTTAATAAACGAAAATTCTTATAAAGTGCAAACCAAATTACAAGAAAACCTTTCATTAAAATCTTTCATTTTGCACATCTTTTCATTGCTTAGATAACTTATGGTCTTGAATCCTGTACATTTCGATACCTTTTAATAAACGTTTCCATTTCCTATATGACTGCTAAAAATTTTAAATTCAAATATAATACGTTATATACCAAATTTTTGAAAGTGTTATTAAAATTGAATTGCAAATTTCATAATTTGATATTTATTATTTGCGAAAAGTTCCTTTAAATTTTCGAGTAGCTTTTGTTTAAATCTCAAAATATTTGAATTTCTTCGCATATAAAATTAACATAATTGCTTATTATAGAAGTTCTAAAATTGACGAATGTTGCGTGATCGCATTATTGTTAAAT
Organism: Condylostylus longicornis; assembly: GCF_029603195.1. Taxonomy (NCBI): domain Eukaryota; kingdom Metazoa; phylum Arthropoda; class Insecta; order Diptera; family Dolichopodidae; genus Condylostylus; species Condylostylus longicornis. Next base: position 1,405,748 of record NW_026577985.1, read on the forward strand.
ATTTCTGCTCATTAATGATACCAATATAAAGAAGTGTCGCAAATTCAAGTTTAAACACGATTACTAACGTACCAATAATAATAACACTATTTAAAAATATGGAAAATGTTTTACTTCATAGTTACAACAAATATTTCATTATATAAATATTGAAAATGGTCGTTTTAAACAATTTAAAATTAAAAAGTTTGGAAGCGTTGCATGGCTACCGTTTAAATCGTTTATTTCCGTTACAATTATTCTCTCAATTGCAGTCGTCCCATTAATTAAGGATCTTATCAAGATTTTCTCAAAATAGCTTTTCTAACATACAAAGTGACATTTAATTTCTTTTTCACATCGATGTTATTTATTTTAAAATTTTTTTCAGCAATTTCATTTTAGCTCCGTTTTTACTGTTTTTGTATAATGTAATAGTAGATAATTTTAGTTTTATTTTATTTAGATTTAAACAATAACGGTAATCAATTTTAATTTCTGTCCAGATTATCATGATAACTCTTAAGTATGTGTGTATATGTTACGTATATTTCTTTTGAATTTTTTAAATTTGTTTTTTTGGTTTTCTTGATTTTTTATTTTTCTTTTCCTTCTATTTCTTATGAGAAAATAGAGAACTTAAGTTAACTTTTTTCACCATAATACTAACATTATTTTATTCTTTTTTTCTCCACTTCTTTTTCGAATTTACTTAAGTGTTGTGGGGAAAAATACAGATATTTATAAGGAAAAACTCAATTTGCAACAAAAAGAAAGCCAAAATGAAAAATAAAGAACAGTAACTGGAAATTTTGGTTTTTACAGTTACATTATATAAGTGAAAAACAAACAAATTTTCAATATATTTCTCTTTCTTGTCTCCTTACTGCGTTATATGGAATGAAATAGGGTTTTCGTTTATTTTAAAAGAAAATGAATGAGAATCTATTTTTTATGACCAAAAGTAAGAGAATAAATCGATTTTTGGCAATAAATTACTAACATTTGACAGTTACCCTTCAGAGACTTTCTGAAATCTTTCTGCTTCTGCATACATACATGTACATATAGATAACAAACACATAGTTACATGTAATGCATCATGTTTTTTCAAAAGTTGTTTTAAAATCTAAATACAGTGATATCAAATACCCAATTTTTGTTTCTTTTTTTGTTTTCAAGTGAAAATTTTGTGTTTCTATTTGGAACAAACTTATAGAAAACACGCTAATTTTTACTACTATATTCGTCGTCTCTTATTTTAGCTGCTCTCTTCCAAAAGCAATAATAAACTTTGTTAAATAAGAGCTGAACTGAAAAACAAATGGTTTGAAGGAATCAAAGGATATACTAACATGATGAATTTTGCTTTTCCATCGCTTGTTTCTGAAATGTGTTTTTCAATGATTAGAAAACATCTTTAGCTGTATATTTTTTAAGGAAATGTGCTTTTTGACACCTTTTTGACATTTTAGAATTTAAACTTAACATTAAAGACTATAAATTGGAAAAAATATAACAAATAAAAAAATTGTAATAACTTTAATTTTGAGGGGAGAAAAATAATTTAATTTAGATTTTTAAAATGAACTGCTGAAATTAAATGTCCTTAGCTTCGTAAATATTTTTTAGCACTTTTCCAAAAAATTTTTAAAAAGAAATGCTTATTTCACATCGTCGGACAGACAGTCCATGGACATGTTTACAAAACTTCTACACACTTAAAGATAAAAAGCTGAAATTCATATGTACATAGATCCTTATTAAAGACTTACTTCCAGAGAACAAAATTTTTACCTTTTTTCCCCCTCTAAAAGTTATATCCCCTCAAAACCCTAAAAACATCATTTTTTAACTATTTATTGCAGTGAAACCGTAAGCATTTATAAAATTTTGTAAACACAAAAATATAGGGGCTTCATCTACCGCGGCATGCTGTATTTGAACTTTTTAGACAGCTTTTAGACACTAATAAATAGTTAATTTCATTAGAAGAAAATTTTTTCCCATCTCCCTCTGAAATCATCGCTTTTCGAAATTTGTAAAAATCGAATATTTGCACCTTATATTTTAGAAACTGCAAGCTTTTTCAAATTTCTATAAAGGCAGAAAGCTAACGTAAATTTCATGCTATTAAGAATATTACTTAAAATAAAGCATTATGTTCAGTGTTCCCACTCGGTAAAAACAAAATGTATCCAATTTCAAAAAAAAAATGTATCCAAAATGTCTCCAACCTTTTAAAATGGAATTTCTATACTAAGTCGTCTTATTTTGCACAAATTAACTCATAACTAATATTTGATTTGCTTTATTCAAATCAATTTCAGTTTTGTTATTTATAGTAAATTTTTTAAGAAATCACATACAACCTCCACTACATTTTAAATGCAAAAGGTCAGATCAGAAAATACATATGCATATCTTCTGTGGTTGTCTTTCTTTCTTTCTTTTAATAAATTCGGAAATTTGCTTAGAAAACCCAGCAAATAACATTTTTTGAAGATAAAGCAATTTAGAGATTGAATATTAGCAGAATTTTAACAGTTTTGTAATATTTATTTACTGATTGAGTAATAAATGTGTACGTATTTCAGCGAAATTTTGCAATGTAGCCGATTTCGCCATTTTATTAGATTTGAGTACCTTTGTGTCAAACTAAATTTAAACCAAAAATTTATCCAAATGGACACAATTGTATCCAAGAGGGAACGCTGATTATGTTAACCCCTCTTTAAATTTATTTTTGCTTTATTTGAAAAATCGTTCATCTTACATAATGCAATTCTTGAAATAGTTTCGTATAAGAATGAAAATAATTTTAATAGTGTAGAAGCAAAGATTTTAAAAACTTTTTTAACGTCTTTGATAGTAGTCTTTTGGTAGTCAGGTCACTATTAAAATTATATTCAGTATTATAACTTAATATACAATACTTTTAAATATAGTATACAAGTAATTTTCATATATTCATAATATTCGATATTAAAAACTAACAAAAATAAACAATAAATATTAATAATCTTAAATAATTAATATAAAGAAAAAACTACGGGAGGCTAATCACCTTCCTAGTCACCTCTATGAAACTAGTGCATAACATATATATGTTACGTATTATGTAGATTGTTTTTTAAAGCAGTATTTTCATTTGTTGATGGGGAAAGTGATATAATGCAAACCATTGGTTTGAACCAACGGTATTTTTTTAAATTGAGGACTTTATTAAATTTTTTCTGCAAAACTATATTTAATTTTTCTTGGTAAAAAAAGTAAATTATTCAATTTCCAATTAATCTTCTTAAAATCTACCAGTTTCCGCACATTCATTGTCATTATTTTATCACAGACTGTTTTACATAGTTTAGCGGATTTTAATAAAATCGCTAACAGCTTTACAACTTGTTCCATAAATTTTTGAATGCTGAATAAGTCTGACCACACTTTCTCAAAGGGAAACAGATTGACTGTTGTAAAAAAGTGTAGAGGTTCGTACAAATTTAATATTTTGAAAGCAGCGAATTTATTGGAAATCACTTTAAAATATCATTATAGTGATTACCTATTGTCATTAATTGATACCCCTTTAAATATTAAAAAAGAATTTGAAAAAATTAAAAAAAATTTACAAACCAAAAATGAAAAATAATTGCAAGGAGAAAGTAAACACAAATTGATGGAATTTTGAACAATAACACAATAAAGCTTTTTTAAAAATATTAAAGCCGCTCGCATTTTATTTTTAAATGCTAGCTGTCTCTAAATTTATTATGAATTTCTTAGAGGGCATAAAAGTATATTCACTTCTTTAAGTACTGTTATTTTAGTTGATTTTGAAATGTCCGTCCGTCCGTTCGATCGCACGATAACTCAAAAAGGAATAAAGCAATCGGCACCGAACTTTCACAAGTTGCTTCTTTTGCGCAAACGACGGCTGCTATTGTAATAGAGCCAATTCTAAAAACAGGTTCGAAACTCCGAAAGTTAATTTTAAATATTTGGAAAAATATCAAAGCTAGATTCATGAAACTCGGCAGTCGTGTGTCCGATTTCAGGTTAGATATATTTCTGAAGTTTTGGTGGATATGCTTAAGAGGTTCCGCGGAGGTAAAAAATATGGATAGATTCATGAAACTTGGTAGTTGTGTGTCCAATTTCAGGTCAGATACATTTCCGTAGTTTTGGTGGCTGTCTTCACAGGTTCGAGTAGCTGCCATACAACTCCCAAAAAAATTTTTAAATATTTGGGAAAATATTAAGGCTAGATTCATGAAACTCGGTTCAAAAACAAATTTTTAAACTCTGATTGTCAAAGTGCAGTGATTTATTCAGTCGGTTTATACCGACTGAAATGTTTTTACTTGTTTTTGTTTAAATCACGTTCAAGTAATTTTTCTGGGCTCGTATGATAAAGTGAAATTATATTTTTTTTATGTTTTTCTGCAAAATTTTCAATATGTAGAGTGAGTTCTCATACCTGCGACAAAAAGCGAATTCTCGTTTTTATCGTTTAATGACCCTGGTCGAAATCAAAATTTCGAATTTTCGTGAATATAGAGTATATTATATACAATTTCCTTAAAATTAGTTCAAAATACGAATAATGAAGTTAAAATATTAAAAATATAGAACATGTATAATAGCATAAATATGCGATAGAACTCCAAAAGTTATTTGAAATTATCTCATAAATTATTGAAGTTATAATATAGAAATTTCGTGAAAGCAAGTGTATTATTAAGGCTGTTATGTGTGATAAAAATTATTGAAATTTCTTGACTCCTTGTGGCAGGTGGGTAATTTGCATTTAAAATGCTTTTTCTATGTCCGGAAACTTTGACACAATTTTTTCCAAAAATTAAAATTAAAAATTTTAAAATTACATGAAATTTATATTAATTTGGGAAATTTTTTAATAAAAAATTTAATTTGTTTGAATAATTTGTGCCGCTAAATAAAATTTTTATCCCAAATAATAGAACCCTGCAAAAAAATTCCATACAAAAGAAGTTGTCCGCACTTCAAAAAAAAAATTTCTTTAAGAAATAAAAACAAAAAATTATACTACGCAACAAAAAATGAGGCAGCCTGGCGCCAACTGCATTGCTAGACTCCCGTTATATCACGTATTTGAAAAAAAATTTGATCGAGAATTTAATAATTTTTAAGCGAATTTAAGTGTCCGGGATTTTTTCTTCTAAATATTTCCTGAGTGTTATTTCAGTTTGTTGTTAAAACAAAAATTTAAAAGCTTGTTTCTCAGTATTGCAATATTTATAATAGAGAGTGTAATTATATTTAAATACAAAAAAATATTATAAAATTGATAAACAAAAATAAATAATTTGGGAAAATATCAATATTATGGTAAGTAGTGTATTTTGGTAACGAAAAAAACTCCTGAGTGTTATATCATGTTAACTGTTTTTAAATGGTCTAAGTATATTAAAATAATTTTTTTTTTCAAATCAATCTTATATTTTATTTTATTATGTATCTTAATCAAATTACAAAATAACAAATTACCTTTTTTATTTTTAAAAATTTTCAATATTTACATTTTGATGTATGTAAAAATTTCCTGAGTGTTACTTTTTCCCATATAAAAAGTTTTACGAGAAAAAAGTGTTAGTGTGATTTTTTTTTACTTTAATGCCAGAACGAGAAAACATAAGTTTTCAAACGCGGAAATTTAAAAAAAGATACCGCCAAAAAAGGAAATTAGATTGACAAGAGACGAAAAATACAAAGAAAGACACAACCAAAGGTATGTATTTGTTGATTTCTTTTTTCTTAATATTCTCCAAAAATTAACTTATTCAAATGTTTTAATTGCAAGAAATGACAATAGAAAAAAATCGGAGATTCATATGTCTAAAAAGATGCAACAATATCAACGTCAACAGTGGAATGAGCAATATAAAAGAAAAAGAGATAGAATAAAGAAAGATAGAACTAATGCGGCATTAAAGTTAAGTGAGTCTCAGCGCTATTCCGAATCAGTGCTGGCGTCGCCAGAAACCCTCCCTTTTGAATATCTGGAAAAATCTCCTGCAATATCTGGAACAGAGACTGCTAATGGTGACAAAGGAGCTAAAGAGATAAACGAAAATTTGGAAACAAAGATTAAAAGAAAAGCCAAACAAAATAAGAATTTAAGACAACAACTATACCTATTTCAAAAGGAAACGCAAAACTTGAAAAGTAAATGTAAGTTAGATATTGATAACGCAGAAAAATACAGGAAACGATGTTCAAGGCTTGCAAAAACGTGTGACGCATGGCTTTTGTGGCGCATGGCTCTGATATCCCAGATGCACATGCTTTTTATAATAGTCTAAAAGGCAAATTAGATGTTAAGTTATTTTTCGTTCCTACAGAAAACCTTCCTGAATACACTAAAAAATTACCAGATGGTATAAAAAGAATTCGTGGAACGAGGGACATTCATCAAATTATATGTTTCCAAAATAGTAAAATGATGTACATAAATCTTTCTTGTTTTTGTAAAACGAATAATTGGATACAGGGAAAAGTATGTGATTGTCATAAAATGAAGGCAAAGGCGTTCGACATGTTACCCAAAATACAAAACAAAAGTAGACGTAGATTTAAATATAATGAAATTTATACAGATTCAGAATCTTAAAAAGAAAAAATGCAATTTTATTTAACAGATATATATTTCTTTTGCATTGCCCCTTTTTAATTTTTGATTATTTTTTGAAGAGACTTTAATTTTAATTTTTTATACATTGAAATACTTTAAGTTTTTGAAGCAAATATTGAAATATTTTTTAAGTTTTTGTCATGTTAGAAGTTCTAAATATATTAAAAAATAAATTTTTTATAAAAATAATGTTTTTATTCTAAGTTTTATTTCTGCCTTTCCTGAGTGTTATAAAATTTCCTGAGTGTTATCGTATTTCAAGCTTTTGAGAATTAATAATTTTAGGTTTAAATAATTATCAAGTTAAATTTGTATTATAGGATAAATTACTCGAGTATAAAATCTATCTAATAAAATACTTTTTTCAAAAAAATTTTATTTTTTATAAAAAATATTTAAATTTAGAAAAAATTTAGCAAATTTTTCAAGAGATAGAAACAAAAATTTCTAATTTTTTATTAAATTATATTTGAATATTAAAAAAATGGGTTTACAGATTGAAAGGTTTTGTATTACTAATGCTGGTAAGACTTTGTGAAGGTTGAAAAAATTATAGCAGTCATTCGATTTTTTTAAAATACATTTGATAACACTCAGGAGTAAAATTCTTACCTTTTTTCATAAATCTTGAAATAAATCTGAAAATTTTGTCTATTCGAGTGTCCCATCACTAAATTCAAAAAATTTAAACATTTCTGCACTCTAAAACACCTTTCCTACTTTTAAAAAGTTAAATCGTAAAAAAAAAAAAAAATTGCAACTGAATGTACATTTTGAATGCAAATTACCCAATTAACATACGACTTCAATAGTAGTTTGGAAATATCTGTAAAAATATTGAAATCACAGTACTGAAATTTTGCATAAATTAACACTCGTATAGTAATACGACAATTTAAAGTTAAAGAATGTCCATTTATTCGCACATGGGATAACAAATTCATAATAAAAAACGCTCTCTCCTAATAAAAAACTCCTGAAACTTTTGGAAATTTTTTGTGGACAAAGGTAATGCAAATTGTCTTTCATTTTGGAATAAAAAATTCATGTTAATAAAGCACAATACTGCGTAATAAAGATTAAAAAAATTTGTTTTTATTTGAAAAATACTTTATTTTAGTTAATATTCTAAGGTTTTGAGCTCAGTTTTCGCCTAATAGACATGTTCTTTCTAAAAATTTTCCACATTATGTTACATCAAAATGAAGGTCAGAATACAGGGCTTATACTGGAATTATGAGTAAATGACGGTTAAACGAAAACTTAGAAAAAAAAATTTTAACAAATTTTGACTTTGCACTTGAATATCTCTAAAACAAGAAAAATCTTTGCAACCGTTGGTATACTGTTAGAAGGAGAATTTCATTAGCTTTAAAATGAGTACACAAAGTTGGATTTACCTGTCACATTTCTGGAGTTATAAATAAAAATGTGAAAATCAGCTTTTGTATTTTCCAACTTTGAGGCCCCATAACTCGAGAACAAGGAACCAAAAAGAAAAATGTCGCTAGGTGCTTTTCGTTCGTCTGCATGCATTCTCTCACTCTGCTTTGGGAATACCATTGAGTCCGCATACCCTGTATATGTCTGTATATATCATGTACATGTGTAAAATGGAAGATCTAAAATATAGTGGTATAGAGTAGGTCCATTGAAATTTTAAAGCATACATAAAACATTTTTCAATTTAAATGAGTGTTTTTTTTTAATTTTGTTCTGCAAACTTTTTTTCTAATATTTACCGACTGTATTGCGTATACAATAGGTAGGTTATGTGATGGCAACAAATTTTGCATATCGAGTTTTCGGTGGGAATACACTTCACCATAGTAGGAAAGTGTAAGTAAACTATTTTTAGCAACCTGTCGGTCTGTCGGTCTGTGTGTGCACGCGTGTATTTCAAGTTCGGCTAAACCGATTTTGATGAAACTTTATATGTAGGTTTATTTCGACCATGGCACGGATCGATCAACTTTTGGGATATATCAGGCTTCGAGAACTGAACTTTTTGGCGGGCCTGATTTACATTTTTGACCATTTTAAAGAAAGTATACAACCGATTCGTTTGAAATTTCATATATAGGCTTCGCTCAACCGTCCGCGAAACGTTTCTTGAAAGAAATCAGGTGTCACCAACTGGGGGTTTACTACGGGCCAAATATACATTTTTGCTTATATAAAGAGAAATAATCAACCGATTTCATTGAAATTTAATATTTAAATTCTTCGTACTAAAACAATGAATACATAAATTTTTTGGAGGATCAGGGCTCGAAAACTGATCTGCGGGCCGATTTTACATTTTTTATTATTTCTACGGAACGGATTGATGGAATTTTTTGAAATTTGATATTTGAGTTCTGGTTGTTACCAAAACTTGCTCGCCAGTTAGTTTTCAGGAAATTCGGATAGCACAAAGCGAAATTCTACTAACAGCCAAATTTACATTTTTTTAGGTATATTAACTATAAGCTTACTAACCTCCAAAAATTGGAAAGAAGTATTTAACAGACATTTTTATAATATTCTGTAACATTTTCACTTAACTGGACAATACACATTGCGGTCGGTTATGTGCTGATCACATCAGATTTTTTTTATTATACTCAGAATTCTATCGAACGTTTCTCAAGAAATTTTTGTTCTTCATGATTTGCAACATTGTTGTCATAATTTAAGAATACTTTTAAAATGTAATCGAAGTAAGTGTAATATAAAAAGTGAATAACTACGATTTCAATGTAATAAATTTAATGCGATTTTAAACAATATTATAATCCTAAAATTTCCAGCAGTGAAATAGAAAAGAAAATGAAAAACCCATTCATTTATTTTTTTAAAAATAATTAATTTTTAAAAAGGTAACCAAATTGTTTATTACAACTATTAATTTACATTTGCGATATCGGTCAAATAATTTCCAAAATTTTGTATTTGAGTCAAAAATTTTCAAGGTAAGTTCTCTTGTTATAAGAATAGGACTGAATTTATTATGTGCTTATTCTTGTGTGAGAACTTAATAAATTCAGTTGTAATTTACACAACATTAAAAGTGTGAGTTCAATTCAATTTTTTTTCCAACAATTATTGTAATATACAAAATACTAAAGTTTTAAATCCGCAAACCGAATTCGCCGCTTTATTTTATTCTGCAGAATAAATTAATCAAAAGTGAAAGCTGAATGAATGAATTTTGGATGCCGATTATCATTGCGTAAATTTACAATATAAAATTATTGCATTCTTGGAATAGTCACTTCGAATATTGTGTTACGTAATGAACTCTGTTTCACTGCAAACACAAAAATTGAATAATTAATCATAACAATAAAAATTGAAAGAAAGCATATAAAATCTTTTTATAAAAAGTATAATAACAAATTAGTTCTTTAAAGAAAAATATTGGAGTTTTTTAAATAACAAATAGTTTAATTCAAGTTTATTGTCAAGAAATTTAATGTACACTTACGTTTTGCTTTCTACTACATTTTGCATCAGATCGCGAAAAGAATACATAACTAAATGCGTACATACATACTTATTATAAAACAATATAGATTTTATTAACCTTAACAATTTTCTTAAGGAAGTGTTCACTTCTTGTTATAACTCGCACTTTCAAAAAATAATTTGTATTAATTGGGAGGTTGGATGGAATTCCCCTTTTTTAGGAAACTACTCACATAACCCATCTAAAGCCTCTTGCCCCTTGTCTCTAACCCTTCTAGAAATACCCGTACATTTTCACACCTCAGAAGTACCTATATATACAGGCTGATTCAGTAATCAGTGACATAACATATACCATAATATAGGGCATCTAAAATAAGTAAAATTTTTGTTCTGAAGTAGGTGTCAAATCCCAACGGTTTCCGAGGCATAAGGCTTTTAAAGAATTTTTTTATAGGTGTATGAAAGGAAAACTATCCATTATTTGAAATAAAATACTTTTATTTTTGCTAATATGGATATTATAATACGGATATTATACATTTTATACATTTATATATACATTTCAGATCAAACTTTTTTTTCAGTTTTTTGCTACAAATGCTCAATTCTAAAGTTGTTCAGGGATTCCAGAAGCAAAATAAACTGGACGAAATTCAATATACGGAGCTTGCTGGCCAAAAGTTTAACGCTCTCAGAAAGGGTAAAATGGATTGAGAACAGTTGGTCCTTTGAGTAGCTCGGCAATCTTTGGTTCAATTTTGCTCGTAGCTCGTGAAAAAGTTTATTTGTAGAAAAAGGTTCCAAAAAATTCAACAACAGAGATTCTTCTCTAAAAGATTTATTGTATCAAAAATAACGGTTCCTAAAAATGTTAACTGCTTTTTAGAAAAATGTTAACTGCTTTTTAGAAAAATGTTAACTGTGATCAAAACTTAATAATGGTTGATAATTACAGCACTTAAAATCAATGAAAATCAAAAATTGTGATAATTTATTGATTTTTTACATTTTCTTATTGCCCTTAAAATTTTGACATAGAAATGATTTTTTTTCTCCATTTCCTATACGGGTACCATATAAGATTTTTTTACGCTTAATGACTTTAATAAAAGCTTGAAGATATGGCCAAAATTATGTAAACAAAACTTCGAAGTTTCAAAAAATTTCGCACGAAATTGTCGGGTTCGAGAAAAATAAAAAAATAAAAAAAGGTAAAAATTAGATTTTTTCCAAAGTTCGAATGCTTCGTATCCCGAAAGTAAATAGAAAATCAAGCAATACGTTTCCTCCAAGTCCAGTACTAGCTCTTTCAAAAACTATTTATTTGAAGCTTATATCTTTTTCGCGAGGAAAGTAGAAATTTCCTGAAAATTCTTTCAAATCCATGTACCCTGGAAACCGTTAGCATCTAACTCCTAATTCTGAACAAAAATTTCACTCATTTTAGAGTTTCATCTTAAAATTTTATTTTTTTTCGATTCTTAAGAATGTTAACTGCTTTTCAAAATAGCTATTGTGGTCAAGAATTAATATTATTTGATAATTACAGCTTTTAAATTCAATAAAAATCAAAATTAGTCACAATTTTTTGATTTTTATACCCTTCGCGAAGGGTATTTTCACTTTGGTATGGAGTTTGTGACCACTTGAAGGAGTCTAGGGTATGGACATTTATATATATTCTTGCGTAAAATTCTGCGTTGATTTAGACATGTGCGTCCGTCCGATCGCACGATAACTTAAAAACAAATAATGCATTCGACATTAAACTTTCTCAAGTTATTTCTTTTATGCCAAGGACGGAGCCATTGAAATTGGAACAATTCGAACAACGGGCCATACAACTCACACAGTTGGCTTTAAATATTTTAAAAATTAATAAAAGTGTAAATATAAAATATTGTATACGTATGTCAAATTATACTCTATATACTTATGCTCTAAAAATTTTAATGGGATTCCTGCACCGGTTCGGGTGGCCACATAACTCCAAAAGCAAATTTTATATATTCGGAAAAATAATAAAGTCAGACTCACGAAATGTGTGTTCAATTATAGGTCAGATATATTCTTGAAGTTTTTGTTGAAGCGCCTCAGAGGTTAGGGTAGCCGCAATGCAACTACAAAAGCTCATTTCAAATACTTGGAAAATAATATGCCAGATTCACGAATCTTATCAGTCGTGTATAAGCCAAATATATTTCTGAAATTTTAATGAAAGAATCGGGTAGCTGCCATACAAGTCCGAAAACTAATTATAAATGTTTCGAAAGATAATAAAGTCAACTTAATGCAACTTGACAGTTGTGTTTTAATCATAGCTCTGATATTTTTCTGAAGTTTTGGTGGAATCGCTTGACAGATTCGGGTGCCTGGCATATAACTCCAAAAGTTAATTTTATATATTTAAGAAAATAATAAAGTGAGATTCATGAAACTTGGCAGTCGTGCTATTCGAGAAGTTGCTATAGAATGGTTTCACAAGTTCGAGTTTTTTCAATACAACAATGAAAGGTGCAGGATACAATTTAATCGGTTAATGCCGACTGAAACGTTTTCACTTGTCTTGGATTATTTTTATATTTTTTTTACCGACCGCATTGTATACAATACGGTAGATTATATTTGGCAACAAATTTTGCATATCGAGTTTTTGGGTGGAAACGTACTTCTCCATGGTAGTGGTGAGCACCGGTAATGGCGGAGGATAAAGGTCTGATTGAAACGATCAAATTTACGTTCCTGTCGTGGTCATACCCCGCGACGGATGCCTTGCTTTGTAAGTTTCACCCTATATCTACGTCGACCGCTAACGACTCATGGTATGTCGGGCTCTGCCATGGGTGACTATACTTTCCTGTGCTGTTGGGAACAAAATGAAAAATGGAAACAACAACAATAACAACGCAATGCTAAGGACGATATTAATACTACCATAGTACGTGCTCAAGAGAAGGAATTTCTTCTCACTCCAGTTGAGGAAAAGGCATGCTTTCCGGGACATGTCCCCAGAGGAAACTCGAGGATACGAGAAAAAAAGGTTTGAGAAGCTAAGGGCGTGCAGATTGGATGTTATGGTCAACCATCCCCAGAAGAGGAAGGGATCAGAAAGCAACACTCCGGATGCAGAACAATGAATCAACAAAACAGAGATCGATGAAGGGCAAGGTTGAGGGAAAAGTCCCCGGGAACATTCCTCAACAACACCCCAAAATTACTTCTTATCTTGATGCATAGACTGCACCCAGAGGAAAGACTGATGGAGAAAATCAAAGCAGCCATCATGAATGAAATGGATAAAGATTTGACTCTCATCCATGATTCACTTCATCGTTGCAAAGGGATAAATGGGTATCCGTCACATGCAATGCTGATAAACAACATGTCTGCCCCACTTACGTGCCAAAGAACTAAACAACCGTCAATCTCTCCAGGGACAAATTTCTCGGCAGCGAATTTTGCTTAGGGAAGCAAAATCCCAGTCTGAAGATGAGTTCCTGGAGGGTGTTGAGAATGGAAAGGAAAAGGACGGGGCTGCTCCATCTCCTTCTCCGTGGATGATTGAGGTTTGGAAGATCTACGGAAAGCGAAGTTCCAACTTTTCCTGAACTTCTCCCACGCTACCGTTCGAGTCAAGGGAAGGAAATCCTCTCAAGGTGCTGGCGACAAAGAAGAACGATTTAAAAACAAATATCCACCGCGAAAAAGAGCCAAAAGCTCATTGGCAAAAGCCTGAACTCGCCCGAAAAAGGCGGCCAGAGGAATGGCAGGACAAACGTCCAGCACGCTAAATTCAAGCCTCCCGAGTGAACCCAAATTACGGTAAAGGGAAAATGGGCCCACGAAAAGCCTTCGTTTAAAGGACCAAACCCCATAGACAAGAGCCGGAAAATGTGATATGGCTGTGAGGTGTCTCGAATCTACGGCATGCCAGGACATCTACGGGTGTTTGACCCACAGATTTATGAAGGATCACATCGCTACCGCCCTTCGTCTTTATCTAAGAACTTTATATAGTGAAGAATCAGCCCAAGGGCCTAACAGGTGAGCTATTGTATGATAACACAATTCGATGTAGGTCTACTGCCTGCATCTTATTTGGTTAAAGACCAACATGTCTGCCCATTCCAGATTACTAAGCGTTATCCAACTATTAAATATATTAAATTACTGTAATTTTATTTGGTTGGTGGTACATAAGTATAACATGTTCACATCATCGTATTTTTATAGTTCTGACAATGGTTATGTTTTTGAATTTATTCTACGAACCTGCTTTTAGCAAAAAAAAACTTTTAATGAAATTCAAAGTAAAATCTTGTATAGGTGAAATCTATACTTTACAGCCTTTTGAATAATTGTGTTGCATTATTTTAAAATGCCAGTAGTGTTGTATGTTGCTGACAGTAACAAATGATAAAAAGCAAGAAGATTGTTCTTTTTTGTATTAGGGAGAACAAATACACGCACTCTAGATGTACATTATTTCTTTTAATCAATCTTTTGAATTTATAGAAAATAAGAAATGTAAGATAAAATACAAGAAATTACTACACATATCTTCCCTGAAAATTTAAGCAAAAAAGTATTATTTATAATTATATTAATGAGAGTTCGCAAATTAGATTTTTTTTAAAACAGTTTGTTATACGAACAATTATCGTAGTTAATTCGTAAAGGTAGACCTTCTAAATTTAAAACTATCAAAGCGATATACTATGAACAATTAAAAGCAATTTTTTCTTAAAGAACTGTAATCTGAGCTTAAAATAACAGTAAAGAACAAAAATTTTTGTCCTTGGTGGAAATGGAGCCCTAAAATCTAAAAGGCGTATATTTTGTCGTAAGGCTAATGGAGAAAATTTTAAAAAATTTTTCGTTATCATTGTGAATAATTTATATTTTCGACTTACATTTTAATAACGACATACATGTGCCATGATTATTTTCTACGCGAAATGCAATAAGGTCAACTTCTGTACATTTAGTGAAACTACACTAAACTTAACAAAGCTAAATCAGAAAACAAATAGAACTGAAACACCTCGCCTTAATTTAATTTTATATTCACATATTATATTTATTTCATAAATCGGCTTGAAGCGTCAGCTAGCACATTAATAAGGAATTAAAAATGTGAAAATATATGAAATTAGAATTTAAACTATATTATAACTCCTTTTTTTTACTTTTAAGAGGCTTACCTTTACCCATCCATATCTACTTAAAAAAAAGAAAAAATAATAAAGTCATCATATCTTAAAGAGTTTTTAACGCTTTTTAAAAAAAAGTTAAACCGTTTCTCGATAAACACAAAATTAATATTTACATAAAAGGTTTACAAAAAATATCTACATAAAAGGTTTACAAAAAAAGGACAAAGTGGAGTACCCAAAGCATGTGAACCTTTTTATTTTCATACTTTGACAGAACTTGTAAGGTAAAAGAAGCGGACCAATAAACAATTTCACATTAATTTACTATAAAATCTTTCGAAAATATTTTAAAATAATATTTTGAATTATTATGTTATTAAAGAAACATATAAAAAATTCCCTATTTATGGAAAGAATTTAATAAATAATGTTCTCAACTGAATTCTTAAATATTATTCATTGTATTAAGTACTTCTAATGCCTTAAGATGCCTTAAGATGTCTCATTTTATTATTTTTATTGTTAATCGAAGAAGTAATGCCATATTTAATAAAAAATAGAATTTAAAAATAAATTGAAGAAAAAAGCAAAAAAAATAATAATTTCTAAAACTATACTAAATATAATTATATTTATAAAGAACACTTAAAAATTTCACAACAAAAATAAAAAAATATTTCAATCGGCATACTTCGAAAACTTGAAACATTAAAAATTATTTTTGTATTTTTTTTCGATTTAAAATTTCGGAAAAAATTCTCAGCTTGGAGGCCTGATAGATATAGATGGCATTACGAAGAAGTGATATAAAAAATCCTGTTAAAAAATAATTCAACCAGTTTTGCTTCTTAGGTGATCGTGTTACTATCAAGATTCTAGTTTCTCAAATTTTTTCATTTAAACTTCTAGAAACAGCATTCGGTTAACTTTCCCTCTGCGTTAGATGTAATTTTTGAGGATCTGTAGATTTATATCTTTAATTTTCCTTCCTGCATATTGTTATATTTTAATATTAATAGAAAAAGAAAAAAGGAACTTATAAAAAAATAGAAGAAAACAAAAATAAACCAAATGAAAAGTAAGCGTGAAATCATTAATCCGCTTATGTTTTTGATAGCAAAACTTTTTAGTAAACCCTTTGAACGAATGCTCGAACGGTATACTAAATTTGGCTTATCGTTTGTAACGCTAAGAAATAATGCTCTGAGATATAGATTCAAGTGTATGTTTTTGACCAGCGTCAAATTCTGAGTTGATTTAGCTTTGTCTGTTCGTTTGTCCGTCGTCCGTTCCAGCGATAACTCAAAAACTAATTGAGCTAAGTTCAACAAATTTTCACAAAAGATTTATTATAGTAAATGCCAGAACCCTATCTATTTTTTTTAATTGGATATGATGGAGCAACAATTTTTATCTCATAAGACTCTTGTAGAGCTATATTAAGAATTCTGTAAGAATATCGTCGGCTGTATGCTTGTCGGCCGCATACGCCAAGCACTGTAAACCGAGAAAATTGAAAAAGAAAGTTTGACAAAGAATTAAAGAAAAACTGCGCGCTGGGATTTTTTTATATTTTATATACGAAATAGTACTTTTATTTTTAGTTTTAATTTAAAATTTCAGTTTGCGGACTCTTACGGTTCTTGAAATATTGCAACTTTTGTAAGACCAGTCGTTTTGGCTTTTGCTGCATATTCCATGATCATGTGCAAATTTGAAATTTTATTTTGTTATGGAGCTTTTAATATTTAATAATTATTAAATATTAAAAAAAAAAATTTTAAGCATTTAGTACTGAAATATATAAAGTAAAACAAGTTATTTAAGTAATGTTTTTAAAAATTTTTATTGAAATTATTAAATTCCGAAAATTTCATAACAAAAATAATAAGAGTATACTACCATGATGAAAAAAAGTATAACAACTCAAACAAAACTATTAGCCTCTGCATTTACAAAATGATTTATTGTACTTTGTTTATATTTTAAATACTATAATATAAAAATATTTAAATTCTTTTTATAATCTATACAGGAATTGTTTTCAAAATAAAAAATTAATAACTTCTTACAAAAAATTAACAGCCTTTTCGTAGCTTAAGTTTTATAAATTAATTATTGTACCTTGTTTCATTTTTAAATGCTATAATATAAAATATTGAAATTCCTATAATCTAACAGTAAATCATTTTAAAATAAAAATTAATTACTTAAAAAAAAAAATAACAGCCTCTTCTTAGCTTTATACATTTTTAAATACTATACTAATAACAGAACGTTAATACATTTGTTTTTTTTTTGTTTTAATTTAATTTAGTAATATAAATTTTTCAATTAAGTTTCAGTAAAGGTTTAAAATACTCTTGATCGACTTTAGGTAAATATGGCAATATGGATTTTATATCACCTTTCTTTTCATTTGTCACATAAGGGCGATCTCCCATATTTTTAACATTGCTTTCAAATAGATTTTTAGGTGTTGCAAACGTTTTTTTTTGTCCCTTTTTTATAAATGGAAATCACCTTGAATTCTAGGTCTGAGAAAGAAGTTTTATATTTTAAATTAAATGGTTGATTGCTTTCGTAGAATATATATTTTGCTTTTGTAAATGGTATAGCCGAGTAATTTAATTGGGATGCCATTGCTAAGTAGTTTTTAAAGTCGGTACCTAACATTTGAATTACATCGAGCTTGACTTTAGGCATTTGCATGTTTTTTAATAATTTTATTAAGTGCAGAGGGCTATGTATCTCCAAATTTTTCAAGTACTTTTCAATAACTGAATGAACACAGTCAACCTCCTGAATTTCGGAATGCCCTGGTTCAGAATATTTATGTAAAATTTCTTTGATATTTAAAGATGAATTTATGAAATACTTTATACAATACAAATAAGAATATATAAAAAATATATAATATATATATATATATATTCCGTATACAATGAAGCAAATAAGAATTTTTAAAAACTCCAATATTTTGTTCTACTGTAAACGCATGAATGTATTGTGATGTTTTTTTCCAATGTCTATGCAGCAAAATAAAATTTTTTATAATTTTGAATTTTAATGCTCTATCACGCAGTACTATGTAAATAGAGCACACAAGAAAAACGTAAAAATGTTCTCATTTTTCCATACAAATTGTGCCGCAACAACCAAAAAATGGTTCATGGGGCACATAAGCATTATAAATTCGTAAAAATGCAGTCTATGGAGCAAAACTGACACTCTGTATCTCAGCAGCAGATCGAGATAGAGAAAAACGGATTAGACAGACAGAAAGAGCATCACTTAAAACCTATAGATGCACTCATAAGTCAAAAAGTGCAAAAGTGGCGTATGGAGCCGATAAGCATACAGCCGACGATATTGCTCTTATAATTTCAGTCTTGTAAAACACTAAAAGACCCTAAGAGCCTTGGTCAGATATGGGCGTATTTGTACCTTGTCTGAAAATTTTCAAAACTACCAAATATTTTTTTTATCATTTTCAAAAAACAAATTGCAGGATTCTAAACTAGTTACAGAGACATGTCAATGTTTAAAGTTAACTAACTATACATGAAGTATTTTGAGTACTTTGCAAAAAAAAATTTTGAAAAGAAGTACTTATTAGTTTCCCTTTGTCAGTCCGTCCGTTTGTTCCCCAAAGACCTTAAAATGTCATTCTTTAACTACTCACTGAAGCGAAACTATAAACATTTTTCAAATTTTGTAAACGCTGCAAAATGTTGGCTGGCTTTTTCTACCGCTCATACGATATTTGAATTTTAAGAAAACAAAATGGCTGTTAAAATTCAAGGATTGTATTAACTCCTTTTTTAATTTTTTTTTGCTGCATTCCAGATGTATGCAAACTTTGAAATCATTTCACATATGAGTGAAAGTAATTTTAATAATGCAGTTGTAGTACATAACTAAATTGTTTTTTAAAGAAGTATTTTCATTATGAATTTTACTAATACAACATCATATTTGCGAAATTAATAAGTAATGTGCTTATTACACTTAATAATTTAACTTAATGGAAATTTCTTCATGCAACTGCAGAACAGATGGATGACGTAATCAAAGGAACGAGTTTAAGGCAGAAAAATTAATTAAAAAATTTTTCTCCTCGAACTGGACTCGAACCAGTGACCTACCGCTTTCTAGGCGGACACTCTACCAACTGAGCTACAGAGGCATGAAGAAATTGCCGACGAAATGTTCTCTACATTGCTTTATACTGTAATTCACATGATTACTAAGTATTTATTTTGTTTACATTGACTGCTACATACAATCTACTATTGAAACACATAATAACAAGAACATATGTATATATTTATAGGTTTGTGCTTATTACACTAATTATATTATGAATTTTACTAATACAACATCATAGTTGCGAAATTAATAAGTAATGTGCTTATTACACTTAATAATTTAGCTTAATGGAAATTTCTTCATGCAACTGCACAACAGAAGGATGACGTAATCAAACGAACGAGTTAAAGGCAGAAAAATTAATTAAAAAAATTTTTTTCTCCTCGAACTGGACTCGAACCAGTGACGTACCGTTTTCTAGGCGGACGCTCTACCAACTGAGCTACAGAGAGTCAGAAAGAAAAGTTGAATATTAAGTACGTGTGTATTTCAGTAACTCATTGGCTATAATTTTTTCTGACTTTTAACAAGACATGTATATAAGGTAGACCAAGTTCTGTATTTTATAAAACGAATGTAATGAAACCTCTGCTTTACAGAATTTATCTTCAAGAGGACCTCCTATCACTGAAAACTTACGTATTCTAAAACAGAAGGATATAACAGAGTGTAAGATATATTAAGTTTGAAACATATTTTCGTTTTTAATTTTTTAATTTTTAAGTCTAAAAACAATAAAGAAAATCAACATTTTCTCCATACTTCGGTAGGCCTTAAGTACACTTACAGTATTTACTCAGAATTTTTTATTTGTAAAATACTAACAAATAAAATATTTTGTTTTGATAATTACTTCATTCTCAGATATCATACTGCATTATACTGCATTTATATCTGCCGTGGAATCAGCTGTTGATGTTGTGGTCAAAATGACACTGCTTTATACAAAGAGACGTGTACCAGAGTCAAACGACACATGATATAAAAAGAACAATTCATCAATTTTGACGCAATTTTGACATATTTTAAATGTACTAGATTAAAATTTTATAAATTTTTTAAATATCTTAGTCCTAATGAAACATATTAAACTTATAGTAAAATTTTGTTACTTTAAAATTTAAAAAAAACTGCTTCATTACTAGTTTTTTAGTTTTTTAGTCAAAGAGAATAAAAGCCTTTACTAACTCAAAAATGGTTTATACATAAATAAGATAATGTATATATTTATTTAATTAAGTAAAATAAAATACTTCAATGAATTTAACAATTTTTAATTTAATTTGAAATATTTATTTTTTCAGCTTACTTGGGGTATACTGCAAATTTCAGGGAAATTTTCAGTATGGCCCCAATCATATATTTATTGAAAGCATGTTTGGAAATTTTGCTTTCAATTTCCAATCAACTTTCAATTTCAATTTCTATTGAAATTTCTCATTTAAAATATGAATATGATATTGTGACATAGCACAATTTAGCATGAGACACTGCAGAACAGATGGATGACATAATCAAAGAAACGAGTTGTATTGTTTATAAGATGTCAACTCTTATAGAATTTTTCCCTTAAAAGAATTCCTTTATGAGTCTAGTTGATAGGCACAGCCATTTTAGTATTGTCATTTTTCCTTATCTAAATTTTAACCCTAATAAGACTGAAAATTCTTTTTTTTGGAAAGAAGTCCGAAAAATATTTATTGTACAGAAATTGTTAAATTAAAGTTAATGAAATGCAGAATTAAAGCTTTAGTTGGAATCCATGCACATTAGTATAATTATTTTTTGCTTAACAATTCTAAATTTTAGACTTTATGTAAAAAAAAAGGAAATAAGATATTATAGGGTTAAAAAATATGTATAAAATATGTATAATTATAAAATCAAAATTTTTTATGGTTTGCTGAGAGTAGCTTTGCTATGACAGTAGCAGAATTTTTAACACTACAAGTGCTAAGTCTTTATTATAAGAACCTTACGAGAGTTGCATAAAAACAAAAAAAAATCTGATGTGGTCAGCACATAACCGACCGCATTGTGTATTGTCTAGTTAAATGAAAGTATTACAGAATATTATAAAAATGTCTGTTAAATACTTCTTTCCAATTTTTAGAACATTAGTAAGCTTATAGTTAACATACTTAGAAAAATGTAAATTTGGCTCTTAGTAGAGTTTCGCTTTGTGCTATCCGAATTCCCTGAAATGCTCGCCAGTTAGTTTCGGTAACAACCAGAACTCAAATATCAAATTTCAAGAAATTCCATCAATTTGTTCTGTGGATATGGTGAAAAATATAAAATCGGCCCGCAAATCAGTTCTCGAGCCCTGATCTTTCCAAAAAAGTTATATGTTCAATGCTTTAATATGAGGAATTCATATATCAAATTTCAATGAAATCGGTTGATTATTTCTCTTTATATACACAAAAGTGTATGTTTGGCCCGTAGTAAACGTCTAGTTGCCGATGCCTGATCTTTCCAAAAAATTTACATGTTCATTGTTTTAATACGGGGAATTCATATATTAAATTTCAATGAAATCGGTTGATTATTTCTCTTTATATACACAAAAATGTATATTTGGCCCGTAGTAAACGCCCAGTTGCTGATGCCTGACTTCTTCCAAAAGTTAGGAATCTTTGCGTATGATCAAGCAAAGCTTATGTATGAAATTTCAAGTAAATCGGTTGAATACTTTCTTCAAAATGGTAAAAAATGTAAAATCGGCCCGCAGATCCGTTTTCGAGCCCTGATCTTTACAAAAAATTTATATGTTCATTGTTTTAATACGAGGAGTTCATATATTAAATTTCAATGAAATCGGTTGATTATTTCTCTTTATATACATAAAAATGTATATTTGGCCCGTAGTAAACGTCTAGTTGCCGATGCCTGATTTCTTCCAAAACATACGAATTTTTGCTGACGGTCGAGCTGAGCTTATATATAAAATTTCAAGTAAATAGGTTGAATATTTTCTTCAAAATATTCAAAAATGTAAAACAGGCCCGCTAAAAAGTGCAGTTCCCGAGGCCTGATATATACCAAAAGTTGATCGATCCGTGCCATGGTGGAAACAATCTTACATATAAATTTTCATCAAAATCAGTTCAGCCGAACTTGAGATACACGCGTGCACACACAGACCGACAGACCGACAGACGGACAGACGGACAGACGGACAGACCGACAGACCGACAGACCGACAGACCGACAGACCGACAGACCGACAGACCGACAGACCGACAGATAGACAGACCGACAGACCGACAGGTTGCTAAAAATAGTTTATTTACACTTCCCTACTATGGAGAAGTGCACCCCCACCGAAAACTCGATATGCAAAATTTGTTGCCATCACATAACCT
This sequence comes from Condylostylus longicornis, assembly GCF_029603195.1. NCBI lineage: Eukaryota > Metazoa > Arthropoda > Insecta > Diptera > Dolichopodidae > Condylostylus > Condylostylus longicornis. The sequence continues at coordinate 1,428,526 of NW_026577985.1, forward strand.
ACCTATTGTTTACACAATATGGTCGGTAAAAAATTATTAGAGTATTGGAGTGTGGTATGAGAGTTTTATGAGAGTTTTGGTCAATTTTTTACGGTATTACTCTTGGATATTGTTACTTGGGGTTACTGGTTCGAGTAGCTATCATACAACTTCAAAATTTATTAGGCTATATCTCAGAAACTATAAAAGTTGTGGTATTCAAATTTCACACAAAAGAATATACGAGTATTATTAAGGCTAATGTGTCAGATAAAAGACGTTGAAATTGCTTGGCTCCTTTTGGTACTTACCATACAACTTCAAAAGTTATTTGACTATATTTCAGAAACTGTAAAAGCTGTGGTATTGAAGTTTTACACAAGCGAACATATTAGTAGGGCTAATCTGTTTGATTAAAGTCGCTTAAATTGCTTGGCTTCTTCTGGTAGCTGCCGTACAGCTTCAAAAGTTATTTGGCTATATCTCAGAAACTATAAAAGCTGTAATATTCATATTTCTCACAAATGAATATTTTAGTAGGGCCGACGTGTTTGATAAAATTCGTTAAAATTGCTAGGCTCTTTCTAGTAGCTGCCATACGACTTCAATAGTAGTTTGACACACAAACTATTTTCAAAAATACGGTACTGAAATTTTGCATAAATTAATATGGTAATACGGCTCTTTAAAGTTATAGTCTTTCCCATAGTTAGTTAGGGCATATTATTATTCGCACATAGGATAAAAAATCCGTACGGGAATCACAGAGTAGATTGTAGATTCTAAGGGAACCGAGTGGGACAGGAGCATCCCCCCAAGCCACCGCAGCCATTTTTGACTTATTGTAGCCCCCCCACTCTCCCGTCTATAATATCCCCGTCCCAATCACAAAGCCGGAGATACCCCTAAGGGAGTTGGACAACAGTTCCCGAACACTTAGGGACCCATCTCCAAGACAATTGCGGCGCCGAACAGCTAGTGCCGGACAGTCGCAGAGAATGTGCACGGCGGTCTCATCACCACCCCCACAAAATCTGCACAGGGGGGAGCCCGACTTCCCCAGCCTATGCAGGTGGTACTTCACCGGGCAGTGCCCCGTGAAGAAATTCGCAATAGTACGAACCCGGCTCCTGCTCATCCCCAGCAACTCCGCGGCGAATCCGCCGGAGCACGCCGGAAGAAACACCTTCGCATGACGGCACCCTTTCGTGTCCCGCCAGTGACGACCGCATTCCGCCGCGAGTAGCTCCCATGGCGGAAGAGGGCAGACCGCAGAAAGGCAGCGGCTGCACAAAGGCAGCCCCAGATCCCCTCCGCGCCAACTCATCGGCAACTTCGTTGCCCGCATGACCACTATGGCCCGGCACCCAAATGAGCATCACTCTGTTCTCCGATGCCAATTCCTTAAGTGCAGCAAGGCAGCTCCAGACCAGCTTGGATGTAACCTGAGCTGAACGGAGCGCCAGCAGCGCAGCCCTGCTGTCTGAGAACACATAGATGGTGCGGTTTCTATACCCCCTTTCCAATTGATTCTCAGACAGATCTCTATTGCATGTATTTCGGCCTGGAACACTGTGCAATACGGGTCAAGGGTTGCATATATACGCGTGTCCGGGCGGACACCTTATACGCCCGAACCCACACCCGACTCCGTTTTGTACCCGTCCGCATACCACAGCTACAGCCTCTGTAGCTTTTCCAGCTTGGCCCGCACACCCAGCTTGGCCCTGCTGAGCCTTACGGCACCATACAATCGACGCATAGGTGACGATGGGCCTAGCAAGGGCCGTATATAGCCACAGTGCTATTCTGGGACTAATTCCCTAGGTCCCCCCGATGAAGCTCCTACACGTCCACAAGGCCGCCGTAGCTCTCCCGATAACTCTATCGATATGGGTATTCCAAGAGAGACGATCATCCAGGGTTATCCCCAGATACTTCACCTCCCTCGAGTAACTAATACGTTCACCAAACAGAATTGGGCTCGTTAATCTGTCCCTGCTTCTGCGTCTGGTGAAGGCGACCAAAGTGCTCTTGCTTGGATTTATATTTAACTCAACGCCTTTGCACCACCTTTCCACAACACGTAAATTTTGCTGTAGAAGATCAGAAATAGTGCTCTCAAATTTTCCCCGCACGACGAAGGCCACATCGTCAGCGTATCCCCAGACACGCGCCCCGGAGCCCCTGAGAGCAGCGATTAGATCATCCACTACAATGGACCACAGGAGGGGCGAAAGAACCCCGCCCTGCGGACATCCTTTTGCAGCGGAGATGAAGAGTATATCGTCAGCTATGGTGGACTTAATAATCCTATCCTGTAGCATCCGATTGACCCATCTGCTAGTCGTCGCATCAATCCCTCGTTTGTGCAACGACTCACAGATGACATGATATGGGGTGTTGTCAAAAGCTCCCTCTACAAAGTCAGCAACTGCCACCTCCCGCACTTCTAGTGAGTTTTCAAGGACACATCTTGGTGGGCGCCTGCCTTGCCACAGCCTCTTTTGCCGTCCCAGGTGCCACGCTAGCCCCTCCAACAGCAAATCCCGAAGCAGTTCCGGGCTTCCCAATGGGCTTGAGCCCTTTTGGTTCCCCCGGGACGCTTGTATTTGGCGTGCTGGTCGATGGTCCTTCCGTTTCCCTTGCCGCCATTTTCGGAGCGACTTCACACTTTCCAATGAGTTTTGGCTCTTTTGGTTGGCCTGAAGTGCTCGTCGTTGTCGCGGTGAGCACTGGTTTTTTATTTCGTCCTGCCCTGCCGCCAGCACCTTGAGAGGATTTTCTTCCTTTAACCCGAACTGTCACACGGAAGAAATTCAGGAAAAGTAGGAACTCCGCTTTCCGTAGATCTTCCAATCCGGAATCAACCACGGAAAAGGTGATGGAGCAGGCCCCGTCCTTTTCCTTATCCATCCTCAGCACCCTCCAGGAACTTATCTTGAGGCTGGGATTTTGCTTCCCTATCTTACTTAGAGATTTGTCCCTGGAGAGACTGACGGTTGTCTCGTCCTTTGGTACTAACGTAGGTGACGCAGACATGCTGTTTGGGCATGTCGTCGCCATCCAGTACCACGACATCGCAACCGTCCCAAGGCTTTATCTTCCTGCAGACACTGGTTATCCACTCCCTGGTGTTTTGATTGTTGCATGTTTCGGATATCCATCCGTCCCTTTGCAACGCTGCAGTGAATTGTGGATGAGAGTCCACAACCCTATCCATTTCATCCATGATGGCTACTTTGATTTTCCCCATCTGGACTTCGGATAGCCTTTCCTCTGGATGCAGTCTATGAGTGATGGCCACCTTGACCTGTGCTACTGCATTCCGATAAGAAGTCATTTTCGAGTTTTGTTGAGGAATGTTCCCAGGGACCTTTCCCTCAACATTGCCCTTCATCGACCTCTTCTTTGAGGGCCCTGCATCAGGGGTGTTGCTTTCCGACCTTTCCCTCTTTTGGGGATGGTCGGCCACAACACCCGATCCGCAGGCCTTCAGCTTTTCCAGCCTTTCCTTCTCATGCCATCCCTGATATAAGCCGCGATACGCCGCTTGGATGCACCAGAGAAATATTGTTTTTTTCCCCTGATGTCCAACCTTTTCAGGTCCTCCTCAGTTTTTTGGATAATTGGTCCGAGAGGATCCTGATTATCCGTCTCCATCGGAGGCGCCGCCTTTTCCTCCACTGGCGTGAGAAGGAGTTCCTCCTCTGCATCAGTCAAGAGAAGCTCTGGTTCCGAAGACCCTTGAGCACTAAGTGGTTGTATGTTGTCCTTAGTATTGTTGTTGTTGTCGTCACTGTTGTTATTGTTGTTGTTATTTTCCATTTCTGGTCCCACGAGTAGCGCGGGAAAGTAAAGTCACCCATGGCAGAGCCCGGCATACCATGGGAAGGCTCGTTTAAACTGGAGGGCGCCTGGTATCCAGAGTCCGCATACTAACGACTAAGCTCCCCCTTAGCCACGCAGTCATCGGCATATGCTGTTCCACCTTGACTTGGGACGCCTGTCGTCAGCTGACGTATAGATATAGGGCTGAAACTCACAAAGCAAGAGGCTCGCCACAAGACATGACCACGACACGAACGTAACTTTGATCGTTTCAATCACCCCTTTATCCTCCGCCATTACCGGGGCCCACCACTAGGAGGTGACAGTGCGGTTTGAGCCCCAAATCACAGAGTAACAAGGTCAACTCTATTTTTTCTCGTTTATATTTAGATTTACTCTGTTCGTATTCACTGCAACATTTAGTTTACATTCATTTGGTTATTATTTTGAACATATTGAAACGAGTCTCGTCTTGTACTCCAATTTGCTTTTAGTAGCAACTCCAAAAATTAATATACAAGTCACAATTAAATATCTGAGTTTATTTTTATATTAATACATTGTAATCAAAGGAATGATTCGAAAATTATTTTTCATTCTCAGCGAAGGTATAAAATTTAATTTTTCCATTAAAAGCATTTTAAACTTAAGTTAAATAAAATAAAAAATTTTTTGAAAAGACATATATTACAAAAGAATAGAGAGTTAACGTCAATAAGTACCCTCAAATAAGAGGAGAAAAGGAGATCTGTATTTTAAAATATTTTGATAAAAATTCAGATAAATACTCATAAAGAGAAAATTTTTGTTGCAACTATAAAAATTTGATGAAAAAAAAAATTGAAAAGGAAAAGAAAATAAGCATTTTAAAAAAAAAAATATAAGAATTTTATAGTGGATCCTATTCTCGTCAACAAGTATCCCCATCAGTAGGAAGAAAAGAGAAAAAAGAATTTATTAAGCAAATACAATAATAGAAATAACAGTAGAATATAGAATTTCGATAACTAACACGATCTATCCTAATAATCATAGTGCAGAAAATTTAGTGCTTAACCAAAAGAGTAATAGTGCTTATAAATCTTTCAACTTTGTAGAAAATTGATATTAAAATTACTTTACTAATAAAAATTTATTAAATTTACTAATACTTATTAAATTTACTAATTAATCTGAATTTACTAATAGAACTAATAAAATTGATAACAATTAGAAGCAGAAAAACGAGAATAAAATCCTCCAAATTTGTAGTTGCGTAGAATTTGAGCAAAAATATAAAATCTATAATTTATTACTGAATACAATATTTCCGAGCTTGGTAAAAATTAAAAGCCATTAAATAAAAATTTATTATATTGTAAAAGAATTATAAAAATATTTGGAAATTTGAAATATCTTCTGTCGCATCGGACGAAAATTATAAAAGTGTTTGATTTTGATTATAAAATAAATTTAACCTAATTCCATACAATATTTTTAAATTTTATAAAATAAATAAATTTTAAATTAAATAACAAATAAAATTATCAATAATTGAATGAATAATTGTAAGAATTGAAAAAATTTTAATTTTCAAATAAGTGAAACAATTATATCAAAGGAGAGAAAACAAAGCAGTTATTTTTAATTTGTTTTAATTAATACATATTTCAATATTTGAATATTTACTATCATAGGCAAATAAAAAATTTTCTTGTTTACTTATTTTTGTATCAAATAAATTTGTCAAAATAATAAAAAATTTAATTAAAAATTTACAGAAGTGTTTGTAATTTTGAATGAACTATATTGAAAAACGACAAGCAAAATTTTGTAAAGGAAAGTACGAGTATAAGCAAAAAATTTTAAATCAAACCTTACAGTGTGTGGCATATTCCTAACAAAATTCCTGCAAAATCTCCTTACTAAACTCTTACACATACACAAAAATTTATTACAACAAAATCTTAAAGTATTTTCAACTGAGAGTGGTTATTATAATGGAGTTATAGGCTTTCTTTGAAATTCTAATAACCAATTTTTCGTTGAGCCTTTGATTATTTTGTCCTTAATTTTTAACACTTTAGGCCTTTTTCTAGCACAAAATATCGAAATCTCTTCTATATTCCCTTGAAAGTATCTATTAAACTAATAGAACATGAAGCACGAAGAATTTATAGGGAAGAGTGTAACAATATTCTTGAAGAAAAATTGGAAGAGAAGGACGATTTCCTAATTGATTTTAACAAAGAAGGAGGATTAGAAGGAATGAAGACGACCCCAGACATAGTAAAGGGTCTGAGAACCTTTTCCGGTGACGAAGGAGAGTACGGCTCGTCGAAAAAGGCTGTGGAGAGGATCTTGGCGATTTATGATCATATGAGAGGATATACCAATTATTATGGAATCCTAAGTGCAATCAGGAACAAGATAATAGGGAACGCTGACAAGGCACTAGAGGCATATGATACCCCACTAAATTGGCGAAAGATAGTTGAATGTTTAAATTTCCACTACTCTGACAATAGGTATATCGGAACACTGGAGAACCAACTTACAGGTTTGAGTCAGGGAAATAGCTCTATACAGGAATTCTACATGTTAGTATATCAGCACCTGACGCTTATCCTCGAGAAGCTTGGCTGCATGGATGTATCGCAAGAGGCATATATAACGATGACAAAACGGTATAGAAATAAGGCACTCGATACATTCCTTCGCGGACTAAAGGGGGATTTGCTTAGCTTATTGGGAGTGAGGAAACCACAGGATTTGCCCCAAACATTTCAATTAAGTTTAAAGTTAGATAATATGACGAGCAAGAATAATAACCCAAATCATCAAAAAAATAAACAATCAACTCGGGTATCCGTTTCAAATACACATCTTCATAAAAATAATTCAAACTTTCGGAAATACAATTTTACACAACCAAGTCCTGCCAGACAACATATAGATAGCCGGCATAACAACTTAAGGAACTTAAGTCAAATAAACAGAATTTTAGTCAAATAAAACAATTTGGATATAATAACTATCGACCAAATCAATATAGAAATAGTTTTAGATACGGCCAGCGGGAGAATGATCATTTCCTTAATTCCTGGAGACATCAAAGACCTTATGCACAACATATCAACTCACAATTGCAAAATACGATTAACCCGTCCCAACTGCAACTCAAAAACGAACCTGCCGGTTCTAAACAATTTAGAACTCACCAGAATGCTAACAATTGCCAAAACAGAAACTTTGGTGATAAAAGATCATTTCCAAGCCAACAGCAGAACCACAATAAAATGCAGAGGGTTAACTACATCCAACATTCTGGGAGCAGAGATCAAGAACAAAATCCTACCAGAAAGTCTTGTACGTGTACTTGCGCTAACAAACAAAATTCTAACAACTAAAGACAAACTGGTGGAGGTAATACTTTTAGATTGGGGAGCTCCTTACTTCCATACATAGAACATTGAGGTAATGGGGAGACTCTAAAATTTCTTATAGATACCGGTACAAACAAAAATTACGTACACCCAAGGTTAATACAAAATCCAATCCCAAATGCGGAAGTTTTTGAAGCGAGCTCAATAGGGGTAGCACGGGAGTCACGCATAGTGCATTTATAAATATTTTTTGTTCAGAAGTTCCTAAAATAAAATTCCATATCTTACCAAATTTAAACCTATTCGTTGGTATTATAGGAAATGATACCATGAGGGATCTAAACATAACTATCCATACTAACGAGAGCTATCTAGAATTAATAAGCAACATAAAAATACCTTTTAAACAATACAACATACAATCAGTTAATAATATAGAAATTCGTACATCCCACTTAAATTCTATCCAAAAAGAAAGGCTTGATTTTCTCATAAAAAAGTGTACCACCTTGTTTGCTGATCCCGACGAAGAACTTCCATACACAACTATAGTACAGGACAGAATCCAGGTGGACGTCACAGAACTTTAATTTGGCCGATACACTCTCTAGACTCACACCAGATTCGCAGATATTTAGTTTATCCGTAACTCAACATAGCGCAGAAAATTCATCTCACAACTATATCCAATTTATAGATACACCGATAAACGTTTTCAAAAATCAAATAATATTAAATACAAATAACAATAATGACTATAAATTAATAAATCCTTTTAAAAACTACTATAGACATATCATATCTCAAACACAGTTTTCAGAAAATGATTTGATAGCGATTTTAAAGAAATTTTTGAATCCAAATAAATGCAACTATGACTATGGGACAAATACAAAGGATTTACACCAAACACTTCGAAAACTAAAAAATTAGAAACAATAGTGAAAGATACAACCGATGAATCCGAACAGGGTGATATTATAATTACAAATCATAAACGCGCACATAGAAATACCGCAGAAAATATTCATGCCACGACGGATTAAGAGGTCACTTAACTTTCTCGGAAGTACATGGAAATGGATAGCGGGATCACCCGATCGCGATGACCTAGTGATGATTAAAAGAAAACTAACAAATCTATTAAAAAATAACAATAAGGAAACTGTAATAAATACTACACTCAAAGATAGGCTCAACAACATAACACAAATCACAAATAAAATCATAGAAAAGATAAAGAACGCAATACACGATAGTACAATTACACTCCTCATACAAAAACTACAATACAAAATAAAACTAATTAAAGAAGAAATAATTAACCTCAAATACGCATACACTGGGCAAAAAATAATATTATTAATCCTACCTTGTTATCGAGAGCTGAGATTAACACTCTCACTCAGATATTGAATAATCAGCAATTTTCTTATAATAACGCGGAAGAAACGCTTGATCTAGCTAACATAAAAGTAATTACCAATGGAACTTGCTTATTCTATCTTCTAGAAATTCCCCTAACAAATCTAAGTATTTATAAGAATGTATCAATAAAACCAATAAAATTAAAAAATAATAAAATTGTAAAAATTAACTATAAAGAACTATTATTAAATAAAGAACATTTGTATGGAATTGTAGGTTTTTGTAAAATAATAAATAATATTAAAATATGTAAAAAATGTCAAATTGTAAACGATAACTCTACTTGCATTTGAAATTTAATAGAAGGAAGGCACGCCAGATGTGACCTGATCAACAGTCAACATGCACCAACTATAGAAATAATCGATAATGGAATAATACTTCTGAACCAGTTTAATGGTAATATAACATCAAGTAGGGGAGCGATTGCACTTAAGGAGAGCTATTTAATCAAATTCAATAACAATACAATAAAAATCAATAATGAGACGTTTAGATGCCAGGAAATATCAGCACACAAAGTTTGGCCACCAATTTTACACCCCAAAGTAACTGAAGATAAATTACATCAACAGCTTTCCTTACAACTATTGCAAGAAATCCACATTAACAACACTAAGGAAATCGAACTACTGAAGGAAGGAATTCTTACTAAACGGATCTTAAACTATAGCCCATCCATTGTAGGTGCAATTGTGATGCTTCTCATTAGAAGAAATCGGGCAAAATTTGTAATTAACAACACTTCTGTAGAAAATACAAAAAACAAGAAAGGCAAAGGAAAAGAAGAAATAGAACTTGCAAATTGGAATATGGAAGAAAATATTACACCAGTACCTCTAATCTAGTAAAATCTAGATCAAACATCCCATAATTATCACCATAGGTGACAATTCTTGGTTGAGTAGCTGGTTTGGACTGCGTTTCTTAGGACCAAATTGGGACATTTGGTCCTAAGAGGGGAGGAGTTAACGGTGCACATTATTTCAGACGTCAGCTATACCATAAAGTCCTATAGTCAGCTATGTCATATTTATTCGCACGTACAATAACAAATTCGTATGGGTATTACAGAGAGACACGGTGAACTCTATTTTTTCTCGTTTCACTATTTATTATAACGAAACCAGAACTTTTTGATTTTTTATTGTAACTGTGCGACACAGCACAGTCGAGCCTTAAAAAATATGATTGCCGTTAAAATTAACTATTATTTGATATTGGCTTTTTTTCACTTTTGGATACCGTTTTTCTCCCAGGGCACAACCGATTAGCTGTATGGTCCTGAAGTTTTAACAAGTTTTAGATATTAATAAAGAAGGAAAATATTTTCCCCCTCCACCCGCTCCTTAGCCTTTCGAAATTTGAATTTTGAAACTTTATATGTGTATAATTGCAAATATTTCCGAATTTCCATAAAAGCAGAAAGCTAACAGTAAATGTCATTATGTTGTGATTGTTTTTAAAAGCCGTATAAAAGTCTTCACTTATTGAAGAAAAAAGTGCCACTTTTCAAACCATCAATTTTTTTTTTATTTATTTTATTTTAATTTTTCATTCTAAACAAATTTTTTTTCGTTTAAAGTTTTTTTTTTCTCTGTTCTTACAATTCTTTTAAAAATTTTTTTTCAATTAACAAATAAGAAGCAAAATAAAGAATTTGTATGAATTTTTACCTTCTTTTCACATTTGTATTAATCCGCTTAAATGAATTTTAATAGCGCGACATCTTTAATAGTGTCTGCCAAGCAGATGAAAGTCGCAGATAGAGTTTGAATACAGTAAACAAGTTTGGAAAGAGCATTAGTTTTGTCCCTTATTTTGGTTTAGTTTTGTTTTTATCACAGGAGTTATTAAGAATTATTTCTTGGATTTTTTTTTGTTTTTTTTATTAATATTTTGGTGGCGATTTGATCAAAGATTTTACTGAATTTTATTCAAAAAAAGTTTTTACTATGTTAAAAATATTAAAAGTTTGATATTTTTGTTAGAAAAGGAAAGGAAATATTCAATGACCTAATATTTTTTGTTACCCATACGTTTCGTTTCTTTACTTTAATTTATTAAAGTAAAGAAACTAAATGTATTAAAGTAAAGTATTTTCACTTTAATTTATTAAAATAGAAAATTTCAAATAATTCATCATTCCCATATTTGAAGGTTCTTTCTTGTGTACTGAACATCTTGTTAAATTTTAAATTACCGTAGTTTCAATAAATTAACATACGGTGTTCCCTACTCCTAAAGGAGTTTTAGAAGTTTTATTCGATTATTTTCAACTAAACCGGACCAAGTAATTCCAATATTTTTATATAGAAAATTAATATCCCATTGTTGCTATTTAAAATTTCATAATGTAGTGCAAATTATACTATTCCCGAAAACATTCTGAAAATAACATTTCAACTTTGTAAAGGCATTTTCTATAATTACGTACATAGTATTTTTGTACAAAGCAAAAATGATGAATGATAATACTCGTATTATTAATTATTGTTAGTTTCGTGGCACTTTCTCAGTCTTATATTTTTCTATTTTATATTTTATTCCCGACTTCTTCACTTTGTATATAGAACCACAATGTAGTATTAATATAAATTACTGAAATGACACATACATACTTACAAAATTAGAGCCGAAGTAGCTTGACACTTAGCCACAGTAGCTTTTTAGAAGTATTCGAAATTTAAAAAATGCAAAAGTATTTTTATGACAACTAATTAAAAAAAAAACGAATTTCGAAGATGGAAGTCAATCGATTGCAAATATAAAAAATAATTTTTTTGAAGAAGCCATAAACGAGGCGCCAATGTTTGAGGTACTTACTCTAAATACAAAAAGTTTGCAAGCTCATTAAAATTTGGTATTTTTAAAGCATTTTTTGCAATAAAACATAAATGTGGGTTACGTCATTTTTCTTCTCAGTTCTTCGTTTGTGCCCCATAATAGAGTCGTAGAGACTATTGCAGATACATGGTGGCGCGAAGATTAATAACTGTTTTTAATTTGTCGAAAAAAACAAGAAAATTTATTTATACTCGTATATATAAAATTTTTTTATGTTCCTTAAATTTTCCGACCACAGTGCATAATAAGGGAAATTATATAATGGCACCGAATTTCATCTTTATTTTGGGTGGACACATTTCTTCATGATAGGAAAGCGTAAACAAATTATTTTTAAGATGGTGTCGGTTTGCCGGTCTGTGTGGCCGCATATCTTAAGTTCGGCTGAACTAATTTTAATGAAAATTTATTATCAGTTTTTTACTCGGAAACGGTACGTTTTTATATTGATCGATTATACATTTCTGGTTATTTTAAAAAAAATATCAAGCAGGTTTCCTTAAAACTTTATATGTAAAGTTTCAACGAAACATATTCTATAGTACAGTATACTATAGTACAAGTTCCGTTTGGCAGTATGAGAAACAAATTAACTTTTGAAAGAAATCCGATGCCGACAACTTTAACTTTATACGGCCAAAATTACGTTTTTGCGCATATATGTATAAATAAACAATGAATTCCATTGAAATATTTGTATTCAAATTCAGAATATTAAAATAATAAGCTTATAAATGTTTTTGAAACATGAAGGCTCGGGAAACAAACTATAGGCCGATTTTACATTTTTAACCATATATTAGAAATTAATTGACGGAATTCCTTGAAACTTACCATTTGAATTCTCTTTGCTAGCAGAAATATTTCACAAATTCTCAGAGAATTCTGATGGCATAAAGTGACTTTCTACTGAGATCCATATTTACATTTTTCCAGGTATGTTAACTACTAGCTTATTAGCGTACACTTGGTTACATAATACACCTGGTGGTCGAATATATGCTGATTTTGTTTTTTTTTTCAATTATTGAATATAAATTCAGTTGCAATTCAAAAATAAAAACATAAAAAAATTTTAAATTTATATTCATTTGTGTAAATAGTTATTGTGTAAATAAATAGTCTTCGATATCACTAAATGAGACTTTTTTTTTATTTTTTTTCTACTAGGTGAAAAAATCTCGAAAGACGCAGAAGGACGGCTCTATCTGCCTTTTTTCTCCGACAGTGGGGGAGCGTGACTCCTACCCTAAAAAATCACCTAAATTCTGAACGGATAAAAGAGGTTCTACAGACCAACTATTACCTCTGCGCTAACTCGGTTTTCCGTGCAGGAATTAAATACCTTCCATGAGGAAATTGGTATTTCGTGTTAAATTTACTGTTATAAACGAGTCTTATGCTTTAAAGCACAAGGAACATACCCAAAATCCATAGCTTCATTCATGATTTTCGTCAGATGTTGCAATGCCTTGTCTGGTAGCTTTCTCAGTACTTCCGCAGTAATAAGATCAAAACCTGGCGATATTTTGAACTTCAGGGATCTTCCGCAATTTCTAATTGAGTAAGTGGAGCTATGCTGTCTGCTGCAATTGCATATAGATAACTATAATTCCAACATATTTGTTATTATGATATAATGATTGTATGATATGAGAATTCCCTTTATATGAGCATATACACATCTATTACAGAGTCTGTCCCATAGTCATATTTATACGCACATAGGATAACAAATTCGTACGGGTATCACAGAGTTGACAAGGTCAACTCTATTTTTTCTCGTTTTTATTGATTTTAAAAGCTGTATTTATAACCTACATAATGCTAATTTTTTATGGCAATATCACTCTAGAAAACAATTGACATTTTTAAGAACCGTTTTTAAAAAAAACAGGAATTTTAATGTTTTTATTGAAAGTCATTGTTTAAACACTCCAAATTTAAATATACCAGTGACCGATTTTATATTTCTTACCACATCTAAGAAACTGATTAAACGTAAATAAAAAATAAATAAAACAACGTTCATTCATGAGAATCATTTGCAGATTCATTGCTAAAGCAGCGTTATTTGAATTGCTGAATAAAATTTTTTTTTTCTGAGTTTGTTTAAGCTCTCTATCTATATCTTTTTTTATCGGATGAAAGCACTTTGAATTTATGCATTGATCTACGATTTATTTTGTTTTCAATTTCACAGTTATTATGAATTAATTTTAATGCTGCACAATTCATTCGTCTATTCCCAGTCACTTTGTTATAAACATGAAAGAATTTAATTTTTCTTAATTCAACAATTTAACGTTTATTCACAATCAATCGATTAATCACAAATTTCAAAGGCTTTTCAAAATTCTAATTTTTTCTGCAGACCTTGCAGATAATTGCTAAGTTTTTGTCTGCTAATAATTGCTTAAATATTTTAACTGCTTAAAAGCTGGAAATAGCATAAACGTTTGAAAGTTATTCACTAGTCACTTGCGATAATTCCCTAAAATTATTTGCGAATAAATTAGATACTCTCCAAAGCCTTATCAATATTTGAAATCCGCTAATTAATACTATGTTTCATGATAAAAATATATTATGTCAAACTTTAAGTCGGCAAATAATGTATTTTGAAACAACATTTTACGCTTAAGGTGCTTACTTCAACAACAATTTACGATTTTAAGCGACATAACCCAAAACGAGGCTCTAAAATAAATTACTCAAAAAATATTAGATCTAAAAGTAGCTAATCATTTATTTAATTGTGCACTTTTTGTAGTTATTTTTAAGAGTTTTTCTTATTTTCAGCTGATATATGTTGTTATTTGATATTGTAGCTTTTATATGATATATTAGGAAAAAAACACATCTGTATGCATATTACGGGTGTGTTTTTGAATCAAAAAAAAATTTAAACTTAAAATATCTCACATACAGAATGGAATATCATTTTAAAACTACAGACATAATACCTGCAAAACAAGCTCACACGATTAGTTTTTAATAAAATTGATTTTATTATGAAATTCGAAATTATAAAAGTTCACAATATTTTCAATATAATTTCAAGTTATAAAACTCAATCTAATGATCATTGCGTATATATATGTACATATATACATAATATGTCTCTTATATTTATATATGCAAACATAAAAAAATATTTTTGTACATATATTTTTGTACAGAGAGATATGCAAAAATACAATCAAAAAGGTATGTACATGTTTGAATAAATACAGAAGTTTTTGTTTTTAAATAATGATAAGTTTCAAAATTGTATAAAATAATGACAGCTTTTACAAGAACACCAAAATCAATATTTTTTCCCTTTTTATTACCTCAAAATGGAAAAAATTATCTTTTCATTTCAAATTCATTCTTTTCATAAATCCTAATTTACGTAGTAAATAATATTTGAAATTACAGTTTTTAATAGATTTCCTTATTATAAAAATAATATAATTATCCTTGTTATATTTTAATACTTAAAGAATTCAATAAAATGAGGAATAAGTTGAATAAAATCATTATACAAATGCTGTGGTGAAAGGCTATTCAATATTGGAAAAGCTACAAGCCATGGTACACAAATACGTTAACTTAATGCAATTCATATAGAAATTAATGTGAGCTTATAAAAATATACACATCTACAAAATGTGTGCATGTACATACTTTAATGTAAAAGATAAATATATACGGACAACTCAGTAATAATTTTGTATACTATCGAAGTATGTATGTACTCAGTTATTCGATTTAATGATCATTTTATTTTATTTATTATGAATACAAGAGTTTTCAATTTTTTGCAATTATTCTATTAACTATACCTACTTGTGGAAAATAAAATTATGTATAAAATAAAGTTGGGTCAAACCAATCGTTTGAACTACAGCACTTTTCCCTTCAACAAGTGAAAATACTGTTTAAAAAAGCGATATACATATGTATACCTACCATTAAAATTATTTCCATTCATATGCGAAACTATTTCAAGGATTGCAGATATTTAGGATGAACGATTTATGCAATCTTTGAAATAAAGCAAAAATAAATTTAAGGAGGGGTTAACATAATCCTCGATTATAAGGGTTAATTTAGTGAGTTAAGAAAAATAGTTATATTTTTCGTTGGCATGGAATTTATCGTTTCTGCTTTTATAGAAATTTGAAAAAGCTTGCGGAGTTTTACAAATTTCAAGAGGCGATAACTTGAGAGTGAGTTGATGTGGGAAAAAATTTAGTTGTTAAAAATTTACTTCCACAACCTGCGGTGTAGAAGAAAAACTACATTAAAAATTTGGAACAAAACGGATTTTAGATAACAGTGAATTTTAACGGCCATTTTGTTTTTTAAAATTTAAAGTTTTTTAAAATATACATATAATTAAATAGAAATGTTTAATAAATTCTACGAAAATAAGTTTCTAATAAAGATTTATGCACAGATAAAATTTCAGCTTTCTATCTTCAAGGGTGTAGAAGTTTTGCAAATATGTCTACGGACGGACATATTTGACGGAGTGAAACTAACAAACACTTTTTTTCAAAAAAATTATGGAAAATTGCTAAAAAAGGAAAATATAAAGAAAAATAAAACGATTACTTAAGAACAGCTTTTTATTATTTTTTTTGCGCTTAAATTTATTTTAGAAAACATTGAAACACAAATCGAATATAAATATTTTTAAAACTTATGGCCTTGTTCTACTAACAATAAATAAATAGAAAAATATTCCTCTTATTTTTAATGTCTTTTTGTACATTAGAAAAATATGTGGTTATGAGTTTTAATCCATCCACTCGCTCATCCGTCTCTTTGTTTTGTGGTAACATAACTTTTACATCCTGGTTAAGGAAAACAGAAAGACTGCCTTTTATAAAATACCTTAAAACCACTACAATTTTTTTTAATAATCACACCCCATCTAAGAGTTTTGTTCCCTTAATGATCCCGTCACTATTTTACAACTTGCTGTGTCAGAATGTTTTAAATTATTTTAATGTAGAAAGAAAACTACTTATTTATTCGTATTTCGTTTACTCGAAATAGCGTAGATAAATTATAGAATCACCTCTTAATTTTACAAAAATTTCAATTGTTATATTACGAGTAATAGAAACCGCGTTTCTATTAAAAAAATTATATTAATTGGACGACTAATTTCAGCCTAGAAGTAGGCTAAGCCTTAACGATTATGTTAAAGCTTCTTTTAATTTGTTGTCTCTTCTCATCCTAAAGGCCATTCCAATGAAAAAATATCTTCTGTCGTTGTATATGTTAACTCAATAGAAAAAACTAATATTTAAAAATTTTATTTTGTTTAAAGGAAATGTGTTATTTAGAAAACCATTATACTTTGATTAGGTATTGCTTTTAAATATTCAATAGAAATGCATTTTACTTTTACATAAGAAACTATTGGAAAACTAGATGTAAATTTTATTAGAAAATAAATTTGTTTTAGTTATGTCAACTTATTTCTAGCTCAATTTTATTAAAAAGTTAATTGAATGCAGTTGAAAGCCGGACAAGGTTTTTAGCAACAAACTTTAACATACTATTTGTATCCCTATTTAAGACCATAATTTAAATATCGAATTTTTAAATAAATTTATGGTTTTTCTTTACATTTATCAAAATAATGTACGTTGATGCCATCCCTAGCCAAATTGTCAAAGAGATCCTAAATATTTTGCTAATTATTTTTGATAAAATTCGATAACTGTTATACGCAAACATTTTTATACGCCGCACCTTCTTGAAGAGTATATTCACTTTGGTATAGAGTTTGTAACCCCTTGAAGGAGTCGTTTCCGGTATGGACACGTACATATATTCTTACCCAGCCTCAAATTCTAACACCGAGTTTAGGTATCTGCCATACAACTTAAATTGGTTTTTTTTAAATATTTCAAAAAATAATAGAAATATTAATGTCAAATTTTGTAAATTTTAATGGCTGCACTGGTGCTATACAACTACGAAAGTTTTTTTAAATATTTGGAAAAATATTAAATCTGGATTCATAAAACTTGGCAGTCGTGCATCCCATTTTAGGTCAAATGTAACCCGGAAATTTTGGTGAAATGGCTTAACAGGTTCGGGTTGAACCATAGAGCTCCAAAAACTAATTTAAAATATTTAAAAAAATAATAGAGTTAGATTCATTGAATTTTGCAGTGGAGTTAGATGCATTGAATTTTTGAAGTCATATCATATCCTTGAAGTTTTGGTGGAAAGACTTGACTCCCATACAACTCCAAAAGAAAATTTAACTTTTTGAAAAAATGTTAAAGCTAGATTTACGAAACTTGGTAGTTTTGTGTCCACTTATAGGTCACATAATATCCGGACATAATATCCGGGAAGTTTCTAATGAGTGATTTAACAGGTTTGAGTAATTGCCATTTAATAACGAAAGCTAAATCAACATATTTCAATAATAAATTTTAAACTCAGATTGTCAAAGTGCAGGGTATTATTCTGCCGGTTTATACCCACTGAAACGCTTTTACTTGTTAACAAGTAAAAAGGTTTCAGTCGGCATAAACCTATTGAATTATGAAATTTCATCAAAATCCGTTCAGCCGAACTTAATATACACGCGCGCACACACAGCCAGACAAGCAGGCCGACACCTCTCTAAAAATAGTTTATTTACACTTTCCTACTATGGAGAAGTACGTTCCCACCAAAAACTCGATATGCAAAATTTGTTGCTATCACATAACCTCCCTTATTGTATGCAATTGCGGTCGGAAACTGATCTGGGGTTCGATTTAGTATTCTTAGCACTTTTCCAAAAACTTTTTGAAAGAAGTTCTTATTGGTTTCACTCTGTCCGTCCGTCCGTTAGTCCGTCCGTCCGTCCGTGGACACTTTTTTTTGTTTACAAAACTTCTACACCGTTGAAGATACAAAGCTGAAAATTTAATACATACATAGATCTTTACTAGAAACTTATTTCCGTAGAACAAAATTTTTACCTATATCTCCCCTCTAAAAGTTATACACCCCCAAAATCCTAAAAATGGCCTTTTTTAACTATTTGTTGCAATGAAACCATAAACATTTTTGAAATTTTGCAAACGCAGAAAGGCAGTGGCTTGCTTCTTTTATCCTGGCGTACTACAGTTAAACTTAAAAAACAAAACAAAATGGTCGTTCACATTTACCGTTACCTAAAATCCATTTTTTCTAAATTTCTGATGTCGTTTTTCGTCTAGACCCCAGCATGTAGAAGCTTGAAATTTTAGGGCCTTTTTTTTCCAACTCCAGCCCCTCTAAGTTATCGACTCTTAAAATTTGTAAAATTTGAATTTTTGACGCTTTATATTTCCGAAACCGCAAGCTTTTTCAAACGCAAAAAGCTAACGGTAAATTCCATGACATTAAAAAATATAATTATTTTTCTTAACTCACCCAATTAACCCTTAAAATCCCTCTGTTACATCCCTATGTTAACCGTTCTTTAAATTAATTTTTGCTCTATTTCAAAGACTGCATAAATAATTCATCCTGAATGTATGTAATCCTTAATGAAATAGTATCGTATATGAATGAAAATAATTTTAATGGTGTGGTATACACAGATTGTTTTTAAAAGGAGTATTTTTAATTGTTGAAGAGAAAAGTGCTACAATACAAACCATTGATTTGACTCAACTTTATCTTAACATTTAATATTTGAGGTCTAGTTGTTACCTAAAGTTACTGAAATTCTGCGATGATTTAGCCAAGTGCGTCCGTCCATCTGTCTGTATCAATCGGCACTAAACTTTCATAAAACGTTTCTTTTGTGCACACGACGGCTGCTATTGTAATTGGATCAATTGCGACAAGGGGTTCGGGTAGCTGCCATACAACTCGAAAAGATTTTTTTAAATATTTAAAAAAAATAATAAAGCTAAATTCATGAAACTTGACAGTTGGGTGTCCAATTATAGGTCAGACATATCCATGCAGTTTCTATAGAGTGGTTTGGCAGGTTCGAATACTTGGTATGCAACAATAAAAGTTAAATCAAGATATTTCAAAAACAAATTTTAAACACTGATTGCTATAGTGCAGGGTATAATTCGGTCGGTTTATACCGACTGAACCGTTTTTATTTGCTTTTATTATCATTTATTTTGTATTTTTGAAAGGGAAAACAAAATTCTTTATGAATCCCTTACGTTTACGCAATACCCAAACTTTTACATTTTCCATTTTATTTCTCTAATATATATCCGAAATGCTTTGCTAGTCAAGTCGTTAATATATAAAATAAACAGTCAATCGGCCGACATGCTTTTTTTGTTCTATTAATTTTAAATTTGTATGAAGGGTGTCTGGGACTCAATGGTATTCCCGAAGCAGGGTGATAGTATGCATGCAGACGAGCAAAAACACCTAGTGACATTTTTCTTTTTATGCCTTCTTATGGGGCCTCAAAGTTGGAACATGCAAAAACCGTCTTATTTTTACATATTTATTTAAAACTCGGAAAATGTGATTGGTAAGTCCAATCTTGTAGACCTATTTTAAAGTTAATAAAATCCTCATCCAATCGTGAGATACCGCAAATTAAATATGAACTTGAAACAACTTATAAACACAAAGGAACTTTCTACACACAACATAATACCTATATAAGTATTACATGGTGGTAAACTGAAATCAAGAATTTTTTGAGAAGAGAAAAGACTTAATTGGTTAAAAATTTCAAAGAGCAGGACTGAATTTTAAATCAATATAATGCATTTGTGCGTTTAACACAATCTACAGAATATTTTTCTACTAATTTTCTTACAAACTTATCCACATTTAACTTTACTTAAGCATTATTAAAAACAAATCAGATCTGATAACCGACCGCATTGTGTATTGTCTAGTAAAGTGAAAGTGTTACGGAATATTATACAAATGCCTGTTAAATACTTCTTCAAATTTTTAGGGCACTAGTAAGATTATAGTTAACATACCTAGAAAAATGTAAATTTGGCTCTTAGTAGAGTTTCGCTTAGTGCCACCCGAATTCCCAGAAATGCTCGCCAGTTAGTTTCGGTAACAACCAGAACTCGAACATCAAATTTCAAGAAATTCCATCAATTCGTTCCGTATATATGGTGAAAAATCTAAAATCGACCCGCAAATCAGTTTTCGAGCCCTGATCTTTCCAAAAACTTTATATGTTCATTGTTTTAATACGAAGAATTCAAAATATATTAAATTGCAATGAAATCGGTCGATTATTTCTCTTTATGTACGCAAAAATGTATATTTGGCCCGTAGTTAACGTCCAGTTGCTGACACTTGATTTCTTCCAAGAGTTAGGCGGTTTCGCTGACGGTCGAATTGATCTTATATATGAAATTTCAACTAAATCGGTTGAATATTTTCTTCAAAATGTTGAAAAATGTAAAATAGGCCCGGTAAAAAGTGCAGTTCCCGATGCCTGATATATCCCAAAAGTTGATCAATCCGTGCCATGGTGTAAATAAACTTTCGTATAAAATTTCATCAAAATCAGTTCAGCCGAACTTGAGATACACGCCTGCACACACAGACCGACAGACCGACAGGTTGCTAAAAATAGTTTACTTAAACTTCCCTACTATGGAGAAGTGCATTCCCACAGAAAACTCGATATGCAAGATTTGTTGCCATCACATAACCTACCTATTGTATACAAAATACATTTAAGGGGCGAGTTTAAACAGACTTCTTTTGACAACAATGGAAACCAGCATGCTATCTAAGTCCAGAATATTTTGAGTAGTTACACTGCTTTGGTAATATTGATTACGAATAAACTAATTTATATTACTGTTTTATATAACATGTTTTTAGTTTTCATTTAAGCATAGGCAGTGATGAAGAAATATAATGGCAAGTAATTTGCGTTCACATGTCTTCAAGTTATTATATATAGAGCTACTTCTCAGGTCATAACATACGTTCTAATACATTCATATGTACATAACATACGTTCATATGTTGGAAAGAAAAATTTTAAAATCTTCAATTCTAAATCATTCATATATACATACATACATATATTCATATATACATACATACATATATTTGAATAAAATTAGTATTTTGTTTTTGACAAAATCTTTTCTTTATTTGGGAAATTCAATCCTATATGTTCACTCACAGTTTTAAAAAAACAGGTATCCGTTCATAATTATGTATGTTTGTATTAATAATTTTATTTCTAATTGTTCCAAGAGAAAATTTCAAAATTTTCGATTCTAATACATTCATATGTACAAATGTTCATATGTTGGAACGAAAAATTTTAAAATCTTCAATTCTAAAACATTCATATATACATACATACATATATTCATATATACATACATACATATATTTGAATAAAATTATTATTTTGTTTTTGACTAAACCTTTTCTTTATTTGAAAATTAAAATTTTTGCAAATTTTTCCAAACTATTATAAGAATATTTTTTTAATTTAAAATTTTCTTTAAACTTTTATAATAACATTTATCTGTTATATATTAAAAAAAATAAAACACAAAATTTAAACAAAATAAAAAAAAATTAATAAAATACGACAACATCCAGACAAGCATTGATCCAATAACCTCTTGGCTATGATACTACCATGCTAACCACTAGGCTACGCAGTACCTTGAATTTCCCATAATAATTCTATATTTGATTCATATTTCGTATAACTCATCAAAAACCATCATATTTTACATTATATATATATAGCTCCTTCTCAGGTGCCAAAAAGTACGGGTACTTCTAGAAGGGCTAGAGACATGTGACAAAAGGCATTAGATAGAGTTTTGCCTCTAGGGTTCCAGAAAAAGCAAGAATTCCACTCGGCCTCCCCCTTCACCGTTTGATGATTTGTAACCGTTTTTTACAAAATGGTACTACATATATGGTAGGGGTAATTTTTTATTTACTTTTGGTTGCATAAATATTGTATGTAAATTCATATTTGGAAGTGTGAGTTGTAACAAAAAGTGATCACTTTCTTAAGAAAATTATAAAATGTACATTAAACTTCTTGACAATATATTTTTAGGGCAAAATTTTATAAGAAAATGTTATTCTAACTTTTTAAAAATAGGGTATTTTCAAAGAAATATTTAGAACTCATTAACTCATTAGATTAACTCATTATTTAACTTTAGAATTACAGTCACGCGTTTTATTCGCATGTTTATAAACTCCAAATACATATATGTATACATGCATTTTAGTAACGAATTATTTTATGCTTATACAGTCATTTATCGCTTAAACTGCTTATTGTAAAAGGTATTTTACGACTTTATGCGATATAACTCAAAGCGAGGTTCTAAATGAGATCTCAAAGGAACTAATTATTTGTTTAATTATGTATTTTTTGGTAATTATTTTTAAAACTTTTCTTATTTTAAGTTTTATCTTATTATTTATTAGGAAAAAGCATATCTATATGTATATTACGGGTATGTTTTTGAAAAAATAAAGTAAACTTAAAATATCTCAGCCACAGAATGGAACACAATTTCAAAACTACAGGCATAATACTTGCAAGACTTGCAATGTAAGCACACACGACTAGTCTTATAAACAAGTAGCCTACTTTCTGCAACGGTCACAGATATTAAAAACTCAATTTTGAGCAGAAACATTTCTTTTTTAAATTCACATGAATTTGTGAATACTTATTATATTTAATTAAATATTCAAAATTTTAATATTATTCATATAAACCCGACTCTGGAATGAACATGGAAAAACAAGAAAAATGAAAATGCATTTTGAACTAAAATTCTCAATGTAGGATAAAGTACGTTGACAAATAATAAAAGGCGCCATAACTTCAGGTACAATACCGAGCCCATTAAAGTGGTTTTTACCGACCGTATTCTGTATACAATAGGTAGGTTATGTAGGGGCAACAAATTTTGCATATCTAGTTTTCGGTGGGAATGTACTTCTCCATAGTAAGGAAGTGTAAGTAAACTATTTTTAGCAACCTGTCGGTCTGTCGCTCTGTCGGTCTTGTCGCTCTGTTGGTCTGTGTGTGCACGCGTGTATCTTAAGTTTGGTTGAACCGATTTTGATGAAATTTTATATGTAAGTTTATTTCGACCATGGCACGGATTGATCAACTTTTGGAATATATCAGGCATCGGGAACTGTACTTTTTAGCGGGCCTGTTTTACAATTTTGACCATTTTGAAGAAAATACTCAACCGATTTGCTTGAAATTTCATATATAAGCTTCGATCGACCGTCCGCGAAACCTCCTAAATTTTAGAAGAAATAAGGCATCAGCAATTGGACGTTTACTACGGGCCAAATATACATTTTTGCGTATATAAAGAGAAATAATCAAACGATTTCATTGAAATTTAATATCTAAATTCCTTGTATCAAAACACTGAACATTTTTTGGATAGATCAGGGCTCAAAAACTGATCTGCGGGCCGATTTTACATTTTCTACCATATTTTACGGAACGGATTGATGGAATTTCTTGAAATTTGATATTTGAGTTCTGGTTATTACCGGAACTAATTGGCGAAGGAATTCGGGAATTCGGGTAGCAGAAAACGAAACGGTACTAAGAGCCGAATTTACATTATTGTAGGTATGTGAACTATAAACTTACTAATGTCCTAAAAATTGGAAAGAATATTTAACAGATATTTTTATAATATTCTGTAACATTGCGGTCGGTTATGTGCTGATCACATCAGATTTTTTTATAATTAAATCTTAATTTCTTAACGATAAAAAAATGTAAGAAAATTCTTTTTGTATTTCAAAGTGATTTTTTTTTCCTTTTCTTCCAATAATCTTAAGTTTTTCCTTTTAATTAAATATTACCATTTTTAACTTGTAAGTGCCTAACATAATCAATAAAAATTATAAGTAAGTATAGAAGTTTTTCAATAACAGCATTATAAAAGGTTCACTGTACAGTAAAAATTCTTAAGAGTTCGGAATTTCATAATTCATTTTTCTTCTTCACTTCAATTTTCTTTTTATTATAATAAAGTTATTATAGGTGTACAAATATACATAAGTAAATACATTAAATTTTTATTTATGGATAGGTATTAAATTGTTTAAATAAGGCAAACATAGTATAGTAGTAGATTTTGATCGAAACTGATAAAAAATAAGCATTAAATCTATGAAAGTCCCTTAGCCAAAATAATAGAAAAAAATAAAATTAAAAAACTCATCTACACTATTATAAATCTATAAAAACTCATCTCACATGGATTATGAATTGTAGACTCGGTTTGTATTTTTATTCACACAATTGATTCAATATAGAAGTTATAATATTTATTAAACAATTTTTACCGACCGTATTGTGTATACAATAGGTAGGTTATGTGATGGCAACAAATTTTGCGCAAAATCTTGTAACTTTTGGAAGAAATCTGGCGTCAGCAACTGGACGTTTACTACCGGCCAAATATACATTTTTGCGTATATAATGAGAAATAATCAACCGACTTCATTGAAATTTAATACTTAAATTCTCCGTACTAAAACAATGAACATATAAATTTTTTGGAAAAATTAGGACTCGAAAACTGATCTGCACGCCGATTTTACATTTCTCACCATATCTACGGAACGAATTGATGGAATTACTTTAAATTTGATATTTGAGTTCTGGTTGTTACGGAAACTAACTGGCGAGCATTTCAGGGAATTCGGGTAGCACAAAGCGAAACTCTACTAAGAGTCAAATTTACATTTTTCTAAGTATGTTAACTATAAGCTTAGTAATGTTCTAAAAATAGGAAAAAAGTATTTAACAGACATTTTTATAATATTCTGTAACATTTTCACTTAACTAGACAATACATATTGCGGTCGGTCATGTGCTGATCACATCAAATTTTTTTTTTTTGGCCTAGAGAAAAAGTTTCAAAACGTCTGCTTAATCTTTTATCTTACAACATAAATAATAAAAATATGCAATTTTGTTGTAAAATCAATATTATGTAACTGCGTGGTTGTATTCATGTTATGCTAAACTAACTTTAAAATATGATAAGTCAGCACTTAATTCGTTCGTTTCTCTTCTTTTACCATAATTTTACAATTCCTTTTATTGTGGTATATTAATTCGATTATATTGTCATAGAAAAATGCATGTTACATTGCTCGTTTCTCCATTTATCTTTTCGTTACTTTAACCAGCCTAACTTTATTTGAATTATGTTGGTTGAATTTTCGGAAACAAGAAAATTGCATTGTTGTTATTATTTAAAAACCATTATAAAATGTAAGGGAGTGAATACAAAGTATGAAAAAGAGTAGAAAAGCAATAGTTAAAATTTTTTTTTTCTCGTCAAGAAACTGTAAGTCACGTTCTTTTAGCCACTGATATTATGTGATAATTGCTCTCGTTATCTTTTATTTCAACAATAATAATTTAAGATAATTTTGACTATATACTTATATAGTTTTTTATTATACAAAGTTCATGAAAATGCCGGCCCTACTTTCAAGTGAAACTGGTGAAAAGGAGAATAAAAACAGAATAAAGTATAGAGAATTGAGAACATAAAATGCACATATACGTGCATAAAGTGCGAGGGACTTTCGAGGTGGAAAGAAATTGGATGTTTTGCATTTTTGTTATATATAAGTCGCATGTTTGGATATAGATTGGATTTTCTTTTTAATTCATATAGCTGTAATGGTAAGGACGACGATGATAGTAATATTAATGATTACGTTAAGATATAATGATAATTTATTTATAGAATGTTGCACAAACACACTACAGCTTAACGCAACTTCCTTGTGACTTATTTTATGCAATACAATGAAAATAACGGCTGTATAAATTAGTTAGTGCTAAAAATTGCGAATACACATATATGAGGAGATTATTTTGAAGAGCGATGATTGTAATTGAAGAAAATTAAAAAAAAGTGCAACGAAGTGATGAAAAATCGATAATTTCACACGATAACATTATTTTCTTTGCGGTATTTAATTTTTAATTTTTAGAATTTTTTTAGCAAATATTTAATTTATGTTGGAGAAGATTTATAATTGAAAAAAAGCACGTATCTACGTAACCCCAAAATAAGAAGTTTTTATTAAAGTTGTTAAGAAAGTGTTTAAAACAGTGCTAAACGACTTTTTAAAAACTTTAAGGAAGTGATAATAAAAAACACGTTAATCATATACGTTATTAAATGTGGACAATAAACTCAAGTAGTAATGATCAAAAATGTAAAACAAGCCCGCTAAAAAGTGTAGTTTCCAAGGCCTGATATATCCCAAAAGTTGATCAATTTGTGATATAGTCAAAACAAACTCACATACAAAATTTCAACAGACAGAAAGACAGACCGACACCTCTCTAAAAATAGTTTATTTACTCTTCCTTACTATGGAGAAATGCGTTCCCACCAAAAACTCGATATGCAAAATTTGTTGCCATCACATAACCTACCATACATTGCATACACAATACGGTCGGTAAAATGTTTTATAAAGCACTCAAAAATTTTTGGAAAATTTGATGCATACCCCAACGATTTTGGATATGGATCAAAATGGGTTCCATATCGAATAAAAATAACAGAGTGAATCAAAATGACATCGGCGCATCTACGAAACGAAATGAGATAACGAAAAACTGACTACATCTACTGAAAGATCATCTTCGAAAATCTATAAAAGTTGTCTTAAATCAGAAATTACGAAAGTGGGGTATAAATCAACATAGCACTCAGCCGACGATATTTATATTTATTTTGAGACCTAGAGAATATTTTTCTACTGGAATTAATCAAACTCTTTTAAACGCATCCACATATTTTTTACTTAAGCAGCTATTGCTTTACTTATCTTAGCAATTGAAAAAAGGCGAATTTAGACAGACAACAATGACCAGTATGATATCTAAGTCCTGCTTTGATTCGTAATATTGGTTACGAATAAGCTAATTTCCATTATAGTTTATTATATAACACATTTTATAACATATTCTTAGTTTTCTTTTAAATTTAGTCATAGTGATGAACAAATGAGTTTTATGGAAAGTAGCTTGAAGTCGCGTCCTCAAATATTTTACTTTAAAAGCAAGAACTACAACAGTATATTGATCAATATAAAGTTTAATTTAAATAAAAATTAATTTTAGGAGAATTTCGTAAACAATAACAAAATTTTAAATCATAAAAGTAAATTTGATTACAGAAGTTCATCTTTTCCCGTTTTCACTAATTTATTTCAATAGTAAATTTCACCCTCTTTCAACAAGTAACGTTCAATGGATAGACTTTTAGAACAAAAATAAAAGAAAATTTAGAAATTCACATTTAATATTTTGTAGAAGTATAAACAAAATTCAAAAAACAAGAAACATTTGTTGCATTCCTTTCAAAAACAATTAAACATCGTATCAATCCAATTGGCATTTGTTTCTAATTTATGGTTGTAAACAAAATAAACAGCATAACAATCATAAACAAAAAAGCTCGTAGAAAAATATCAAATGACAGATTAAATAAACTATGCAGAATAGAGTTATACGAGTAATAAAAGGGCTCTTGAAAATTTTACAAAAATTAAAACACAAAAAGAAAAAGAAAAATGAAAGAAAAATAAAGAGTTCCCATTACAAGTATCAACTACAAATTTTTCATGACCTAAATTGGAGCTAGAGGACCGTTTGGTTTACAATTCCAGAACGAGCAAGACAAAAATATAATTCAAAATTTAATTTTTTGTTATCTCTCCGTTTTTTTCAATTCACATTACGGAAATATGAAACTATGAAGTGATTAGCTCCCTTTTTTATTTAAAAATATGAAAATTTCCAATTTACTTTTTTCAATATTATTAAAACAGAAGATGACAATTTCTATGCCACCCGAAAAACTAATTTTTTTTGTGATTTAGTTTTTGATTCAGTGCTTTCTTTCTTCAAATTTTTTGATTTGTTATTAAATTGAAAGCAGTTTTAAATATAAAATATGGAAATTTTTCATTTTATGTTAATAAAATTTTTTGTTTGGAACAAACAAACTATTTATAGAAAACTATTAGCTCGTAATATAAGCAATACTTAACGCCTAGAGCTAAATTTTCAATGTTCTTTAAATTCACAATTAATATAAAATCTAGACGTCAACAGTATCACATTCGGAGGTAAAAATACTCTAGAAACTCAATAACCACGTCAAGGAGTCCTATATTATTCTTCCAGACCACTAAAAAAGAGAAATGAGCCCAGAGGTATTTGATACTATGAAAGGGTCGTTACACTGACTCTTGCAATTTTCTTTTTACGAATACTCAGAATAATTTATAATGAACATAATGAATTATAATGAACACCCCAAACAATATAAAAATGTAAAACTTTCAAATGTTGCATTTACAATTATCTATGATTAGCAAGTCCAACTGTACATCAAATTATTCATTTCTCTTATTGAATATAAAATTGTAACCCGTAATTAAAAACGACATGATATTTTCATATCTATATCAATTAAGATTAAAATTCTTATTCTAATGGGATTTGGGTGATTATAGTTTGGTTTAATTTTTACTTTTTATAATTTTGAAAGAGACAATTTGAAGTGTCCTTTAAAAGAAAAAAGGAAAAATAAAACGACTCTGTAAATGAAAACTCCCTGAATAAGATATTTTCAAGTGCTTTCAGAATATTACAAGTTAAAATAAATTAATGGGTTATAACAATCACATTTCAGCTTTTTAATTTCAAACAATATTTTAAGTAAGTTTTAAATTTCTTTTTAAAATAATTTTGAAAAGCCACGTTATGTTAGATATATTCACTGATCCTGAGCCTTTTAAAAGTCTCAGAACTATTATCTTTTATTTATACTTATATACATATACCTATAACTGCAGCATTAAACTATCATGTAAAAGTTAAAATTAGATGTAATTGAAATACATAAATTTGATGTTTTCATTTACTTTGTTAATATGTAAATTAACCTAAATATAGAATGAAACGAAACGCTTGCCTACTGTTTCCAAGCTTGATGAATTTTCAGGCCTTTGTGGAAGCCAGATTAAGAGACTACCAAATACAATTTTAAATTTGTCTATTAGACAAAATAGACTTTTGTTAAAATGAAAAAATTTAAAACCAAAACTTATAAAGTACAACTATCCGTCAAAGAATAAAGATAAAGAATTCCACAATTTCATTTTTAACACTTTTCCAAACATTTTTTGAATGCTTATTAGTTTCACTCTGCCCGTCCGTTCGTCAGTCCGTCCGTCTGTTCGTCCATCCGTCCGTCCTCCCATCCGTCCGTTTACATTAACTTCTACACCCTTGAAGATAGAAAGCTGAAAGAAACACATATAGAAGTTATATGTGCATAGATCTTTACTAAAAACTTATTTCCGTAGAACAAAATCTTTACCTATCTCTACCCCTCTAAAAGTTATAATAAGCCATAAGCATTTAACCCCCCTCTAAAACAATAAGCATTTTTCAAATTTTGCAAACGCAGAAAGGCAGTGGCTTGCTTCTCTTGTCGTGGCATACTATAGTTAGCACACTAAAACTACAAAATGGCCGTTAAAATTTACCCTTATCTAAAATCCGTTTTTTCCAAACTTTGATGTCGCTTTCCTTCTAGACCACAGGTTGTAGGAACATGAAATTTTAGCAGCTTTTAGATACTAATAAATAGTTTATTTCTTATATTTTAATAGTTTATTTCTTTATATTTATTGTAAAATTTGAATTTTTGACGCTTTATATTTTCGAAACCGCAAGCTTTTTCAAACTTCTATAAACACAAAAAGCTAACGGTAAATTCCGTAACATTAAAAATATAATTATTTTTCTTAACTCACGCAATTAACCCCTAAAATCGAGTACTATGTTAACCCCTCTTAATATTAATTTTTGTTTTATTTCAAAAACTGCATAAATCGTTCATCCTAAACATATGCAATCCTAGAAATAGTTTCGTAAATGAATGAAAATACTTTTTATAGTGGTAGATGTACACACAGTCTAGTGTTTAAAAGCAGTATTTTCACAAATTGTTGAAGGGAAAAGTGCTACAATACAAACCATTGGTTTGACCCAACTTTATTTTTTCTAAATACGAAATAATATTATATTCAAAAGATTTTTTTTGTTGAATATGAAAAAAATTTTCAGTCCGCCAAAAGTTTTTTTTTAGATATTTTAATTAGTAATGAAAATAATTTTCGTTGAAATTTTCTCTAAATGAAAGCAGTCATCAAAAGACAAAAGTGATTTTTTTTAAGAAACTCGAAGCATGAATAAAAAATAGCAATTTTTCTCTTATCCCTTCTGAAACATGTCCTGAAATAAACATTCTATATAATATTTATATTATAAAAGTAACATTTTTATTTCTTCAATATTCACAATTTTTTGAAGTTTTTTACAAAAAAAGAAAATGCTCAAGTTTATTTTAAAATAACCTGAAATGCATACATTCAAGTATAAAATTATGAATATCCTCAACAGATTTTCATTCAAATGTACATAATGTAGAAAAGGATATATTATAAAGGATATATTATATATATTATAAAACAGACACAGCGGCAAAAATATTACAAAAAATATAGTAATGCAAGCAATAAAGGAGACTTTAAATGGTTAGGACACATGTTAATTATCTGATATAGCAGACATACGCGTAATATAAGACTGCCGCTATTTATTATTATGTTGGACAAGGATAATGACTAAATGAAGTTGACTTGTTCTTTGTCTTGCTTTTGTTATTGAAAAATTTTATACGTCGCTTTTTTTCGTCTAACTCACCGTTATACTTCATAAAGTGTCTATCATTCTATTCATCATAATACGCATATGAACACTAAGACAGATTTTATGAATCGTTATGTTTATTTTACAACACTCTTAAAACTAAACTTCATATGTATTACTTGTAAAATCGAGTAAATAATTTAAATAATTATTTCAAAACCGCAAATTTCAAATGTGATGTTTTTATACCCTGCACTACGTGAAGGGTATATTAACTTTGGTATGGAGTTTGTAACTACTTGAAGGAGTCATCTGCGGTATGGACATATATATATATTCTTGCTCAGCGTAAAATTCTGCGTCGATTTAGACATGTCCGTCTGTCCGTCCGTCCGTCCGTCCGTCCGATCGCACGATAACTCAAAAACGAATAATGCAATCGACACCAAACTTTCACAAGTTTTTTCTTTTGTGCCAAGGACGAGCCCTATTGTTATTGGACTAATTCGGACAACGGGTTCGGGTAGCTGCCATACAACTCAAAGAGTTTATTTTAAATATTTCAAAAACTAATAAAGCTATAAATAAAAAATTTTGTATACATGTGTCCAATTATATTCTACACATGCTCTAGAAATTGTAATGGGATAGCTGCACCGGTTCGGGTGGCTGCCATACAACTCCAACAGCGAATTTTTTATATTCGGCAAAATAATAAAGTCAGATTCATGAAATTTGGCAGTCATGTGTCCAATTATAGGTCAAATATACTTCTGAAGTTTTAGAGGAATTGCTTTACAGGTTCGGGTACCTGCCATACAACTCCAGAAGCTAATTTTAAATATTTGGGAAAATAATAAAGTCAGATTCATGAAACTTGGCAGTTGTGTGTCCGATTATAGATTAGATATATTTGTGAAGTTTTAGATGAATTGCTTGACAGGTTCGGGTACCTGCCATACAACTCCAGAAGCTAATTTTAAATATTTGGAAAAATAATAAAGTCAGATTCATGAAACTTGGCAGTTGTGTGTCCGATTATAGATCAGATATATTTGTGAAGTTTTGATGGAATTGTTTGACAGGTTCAGGTTCTTGCCATACAACTCCAAAAGCTAATTTTAAATATTTGGAAAAATTATAAAGTCAGATTCATGAAACTTGGCAGTCGGATGTCCAATTATAGGTCAGACATATCCGTGAAGTTTCTATAGAATAATTTCACAGGTTCGAGCAATTGCTGCACAATAACGAAAGGTGCAGGGTATAATTCAATCGGTTTATACCGACTGAAACGTTTTTACTTGTTATTAAATAAAAAACTGTTAGTCAACTGACACCTAAAATTATTGGATCCCAAGTAAAAATTAATTTGAATTCCCTGAATTATTTTAAAATTTAATATAGAAAATTTGATTTTAATATTAAGGCCAAAATATTATCTGATTATATTTATGGAATATCTCTTTTTGAATTTCGAGTCATTGTAATTAAATAAATTTAGTGTATCAGATATTTAGAATGTTTGAAACATATATACACCGCCCTATATCGCAAAATACATACACGCGTACGCAAGTAAGCGCCATATGGATGGACTTAAAGCCAAAACATAGAAAATATATTTGTCAAATAACACTTTGTCCATGTTTGACTTTAAATGAAATTTATTAAAATTTTGAACTTTTAATTAAAAACAAAATTTGGTCTATTTCATCATTTAAAATTTCTTTGGAATATATTCTGTTCAACTTCTCCAAATTACTAAGTGATGTTATTCTGTAATAATGAAGGTGTTTAATATAATTTATTTGCTACTATCAAAAATTATGTTCGAATTTCTTTGTTTTATTTGAATGTATTAAGAAAGTGTGCTTTATTTTTAAAGACATATTGTTTGCAATATTTTCTCAATTTAGAGAATTAATTGCTTTAGGTGCCGGACTTACGACGCACCCAATATATGAAGAGAGCGGTAATAATTTGTTGTTTTGTTTTTGACAATGTGTTTTGTTTTCAATACAACAAAACATTGAAGTATAAAAAAATTTGTTCTTATTACTTATTGTTAATTGTATTACAAAGTTATACGCCTTTTAAGCTTATAAAGCCGTAAACTCCTATAATGTACAAGCCATTTTAGTTTTTGCTGTTGTGTGTAGAGTATAAGTTTTTACAAATGAATCCATTGAATTTCTTTAGCCCAATTATAAATTTCGGACGGGAAGGACATATCCCTCAGCGTAAAATAATTTGTTGTTTAAAATTTAGTTTAAATTTAATTTTAGTTAATAATTTTACTTATAATTTGTGTTATTAAACAAAATGAAGATTTATAATTTATATTAATTAAATTTTTCAATTTGTTCATAATATATAGTATAAACCAGATGTGCTTTGAAAAAGTAATACTAAAATTTATTTAAAAACAAAAACTTAATAAATTAATTTATTAAGACCTAATAAATTAAGATTTGGTGTACTTTTTTAAGTTTTTATTGTATGCATATCTAAATAAAATATAATAACATATTTAATTACGTTTATACAAATAGAAATGCTGCAAAGGTGTTGCGTCCAAGGATGCAGAAACAATAGTCTACAAGAAAAGGAAAACGTAAATGATATACCTACATTTATTTTTCCAAAAAACGAGCCCATCAGGTATAAATGCGTTAGCAAAAAGGAATTGGACACGAAGGAAGTATTTTTAATCTGTAAAAACTTTAAATATTATTTTTTTGTTTGTAGCAAACATAATTTAATCAATTACCTACTTAAAATAATGGTAAGATTTTAACAATTTAAATAAATATGTAATTTAATCTCTAATAAAAGAAAATTAAAAAATTTTGTGCAATTTAGGTGAATAGATCGGTACACGCACAAAATCTTACTAATTTTTTAAATCATTTTTCCTTTTAAATAAACTTTAGTATTATTTTTTAAAAATCCACTTTGTTAAGCACTGTTGAAACAAAGTGCTTATTAATTTCACTATGTTCGTCCGTCCGTGCGTCTGTCCGTAAACATGTTTACAAAATTTTTACCTATCTCACCTCTTTAAAAGTTATACCCTCTTAAAACCGTAAAAATGGCATTTTCAACCATTTCTTGCAGTGGAATCATAAGCGTTTCCAAAATTTTGCAAGCGTAGAAATATGGCGGCTGCCTTCTTTTACCACGGCATACTATATTTGAATTTTAAGAAACTAAATGGTCTTTAAAATTTACCGTTATCTAAAGTCCCTTTTTTCCAAATTTTTGATGTCGCTTTTTTTCTAGACAACAGATTGTGAAAGTCAGAAATGTTAATGGCTTTTAGACACGTTAATAAAAAGTTCATTTCGTTAAAAGAAAATTTTTCCGACATCCATCCCCTCTCAAGTAATTGCTTTTCGAAATTTGTACAAATTAAATTTCTGGCAGCTTATATTTCCGAAACCGCAAGCCTTTTAAAATTTCTATAAACATCATTTATATAAACATCACACAATTAACGCATAAAATCAGCCATTATGTTAACATCTATTTAATTTTTACCGACCGTATTGTGTAAACAATAGGTAGGTGATGTGATGGCAACAAATTTTGCATATCGAGTTTTCGGTGGGAACGTACTTCTCCATAGTAGGGAAGTGTAAATAAACTATTTTTAGCAACCTGTCGGTCTGTCGGTCTGTCCGTCTGTCGGTCTGTCCGTCTGTCGGTCTGTGTGTGCACGCGTGTATCTCAAGTTCGGCTGAACCGATTTTGATGAAATTTTATATGTAAGTTTATTTCCGTGATGGCACGTGGAACTTTTGGGATATATCAGGCCTCGGGAACTGCACTTTTTAGCGGGCCTGTTTTACATTTTTGAACATTTTGAAGAAAATATTCAACCGATTTACTTGAAATTTTATATATAAGCTCAGCTCGACCGTCCGCAAAAATTCCTATGTTTTGGAAGAAATCAGGCATCGGCAACTGGACGTTTACTACGGGCCAAATATACATTTTTGTGAATATAAAGAGAAATAATCAACCGATTTCATTTAAATTTAATATTTGAATTCTTCGAATTAAAACAATAAAAATATATAAATTTTTTGGAAAGACCAGGGCTCGAAAACTGATTTGCGGGCCGATTTTACATTTTTCACCATATCCACAGAACAAATTGATGGAATTTCTTGAAATTTGATATTTGAGTTCTGGTTGTTACCGAAACTAACTGGCGAGCATTTCAGGGAATTCGGGTAGCACAAAGCGAAACTCTACTAAGAGCCAAATTTACATTTTTCTAAGTATGTTAACTATAAGCTTACTAATATCCTAAAAATTGGAAAGAAGTATTTAACAGACATTTTTATAATATTCTGTAACACTTTCATTTAACTAGACAATACACAATGCGGTCGGTTATGTGCTGACCACA
The DNA here is from genome assembly GCF_029603195.1 of Condylostylus longicornis. NCBI lineage: Eukaryota > Metazoa > Arthropoda > Insecta > Diptera > Dolichopodidae > Condylostylus > Condylostylus longicornis. Next base: position 1,464,155 of record NW_026577985.1, read on the forward strand.
TCAGATTTTTTTTTCTTTATTTCAAACACTTCATAAATTGTTCATTCTAAATACATGCAATCCTTAATGAAATAGTTTCGTGTATAAATAAAAGTAATTTTAATAGTGTAGTAGGTATACTTAGATTGTTTTTAAAAGCAGTATTTTCATTTGTTGAAGGGAAAAGCGCTACAATACAAACCATTGATTTAATCGAATTTTGTTTTATACTATGTTTTGTTTTTTTTGTATTATGACAAAAAAAGTTAATTAATGTAAATTATAAATTTTCATTTTATTTTATAACACAAATAATTAATATAATTCACTCAATTTAAATTTAAACCAAATTTTAAACAAGAAATCAATTATTTTACCGCTCATCCGTATAGCTTTACTGCACGAAATTTATATGTGGACTGAAGAAATGCTATAGTTCTTTTATTTGTAAAAACTTATCCTATACACATAAAAGCAAAAATATTGAGATGTTTTGCACATTTTAGGAATTAATGTAAAAACTCATGGACCAACTGGAAATAAAACAATGAATAAGAAAATCCTATTTTTTTATTAAATTTTTTCTATATAAAATGTTGGTATAAATAAAGAATATACAGTGCATATGTATGTACATTTATGTTTATAATACGGATTCAAAAGGAAGATAAAAAGAGAAATTCGAGACTAGACTTAATGGACTTAAATATTCTTTATTACAAACACACGTGTACACATACGGTTATTTACTCTTAGGAGCATTGTTCATGTAAAATTAGCAACATAACAGTAATAAACTTGGGTCAAACCAATGGTTTGTATTGTAGCACTTTTCCCTTCAAGAAGTAAAAATGCTGCATTAAAATACAGTTAAATACTATTTATACCTATCACACTATTAAAATTATTTTCATTCATATACATAACTATTGCAGACTTTGAAATAAAAAGATTTATGCAGACTTTGAAATAAAAAAAAAATTAATTTAAAGAAGGTTTAACATAATGCTTGATTTTAATGGTTAATTGTGTGAGTTAAGAAAAATAATTATATTTTTTAATGTCATGGAATATACCGTTAGCTTTTAGCGTTTATAGAAATTTGAAAAAGCTTGCGGTTTCGGAAATATAAGGCCTCAAAAATTAAAATTCTGCAAATTTCCAGGGGCGATAACTTGAGAGAGGGTGGAGATGGAAAAAAATTTTCTTCTAACGAAATAAAGTATGTATTAGTCTGAAAGCTCTTATTATGTATTAGGATCTGAAAGCTCCTAAAATATTTCAGTCTCCTACAACTTGGGGTCTAGAAGAAAAACGAGATCAAAAATTTGGTAAAAAACCAATCTTAGATAACGGTAAATTTGAACGGCAATTTTGTTTTTTTAAAGTTTGACTAGAGTGTGCCGCGATTGGAAAAGCAAGCCGCTGCCTTTCTTTGTTTGCAAAATTTGAAAAATGCTTATGGCTTCACTGCAATAAATAGTTAAGGAAAGGCATTTTTAGGGTTTTAGGGGGGCGTATCTTTTAGAAGAGGGGAGATAGGTAAAAATTTTGTTCTACGGAAATTAGTTTCTAGTAAAGATCTATGTACATATTAAATTTCAGCTTTCTATCTTTAAGGGTGTAGAAGTTTTGTAAACAAAAGAAGTGCCACGGACGGACAGACATAGTGAAACTAATAAGCACATTTTTTTCAAAAAATGTTTGGAAAAGTGCTAAAAATGATATAAAGATTATATAGCTAGGTATGCATGTATATATATATTCTGTGTTTCCATATACGAGTATAAAATTATTAAAATACCAGACCAGACAGAAAAATTTTGCTATTAAGAGATTATAAAATATCCTTAGAGGCAAAAAAAACCTTTATGTTGTGTTTACATTAATAATCATTTACTTGTTGGTTATGTTTTATATTGTTGAATGTTTGCTTATTTTTTTTTTGTTTTGAAGTTAATGTGAATTGCAATATTGCATCATTTATCCATCAAAATAATTATGTATTAGAAAAAGTTGCTTATGGCTGAATTTAATTTCTGATTTCTTTCTACTTTAAAATTTTCCAATTTTTTCTTTTGATGATGTATTATGAATACCTACAATATAATTGTAAGTGTTTGAATTTTAAGTTTAAAAGAAAAATTATATTTATAATAAAATTCATGGAATTGTTATGAGTTGTACTTTATGTAGCTAAAGTTGTGACAAAGAGAATAAAAATAACAGTCCCAAACATAAATTCAACAATTCTTAAACAATTCTTAAACATAAGAATTAGAAGAAGAAAAGGTTTCCAATTTACCTACGCGATTCTTTGCATCACAAGATTATTGGAATTTTACAGTTAAAATGTACAATAAAATATGAAATATAAAATGTATCATGTCAAATGTTTGAAATGTTTTCACTTTCAATATGGCAAAATTTTGAGCTTTTATTGAATTAGGAAATTTGTTTTGATAAAATTTTAAATAGTTTTTAAATTTTTGATATTTTTTAAGAAAACTTTCAACAGATTTTTTTGAAATTTATTGTGGACCATTTATTTTGAATGTGATTTGAATTCCCTTTTAACAGCATCGATATTGCAATATTTGCGTTTAAAACAAATCAAAAATCTGGGTGACGTATAACACTTTGCAACGATATTGATTTATCTCTTCGACTTCGTAATTTTTAATGTAACCACTGCAGCCATTCGCGACTTACTGTAGCCCCCCCCCATGTGCTACTACAATATTCCCTTTCCAAGCATGAGACCGGTGATATCCTTAAGGGAGTTAGACAGCAGTTCCCGAACACTTAAGAAACCCTGACCAAAACAATTGCGTCGCCAAATTGCCAGTACCGGGCAGTCGCAAAAGATTTGCACCGTAGTTTCATCACCACCCTCACAAAATCTGCACTGGGAAAAGCCCGATTTCCCCAGCCTATGCAGGTTTTATCTAACCGGGCAATGGCCCATGAAATAATTCGCAATAGCGTGAACCCGGCTTCTGCTCATCCCCAATAGCTCCGCAGCGAACTTTCCCAAGCATGTTGGAAGAAAAATCTTCGCCTGACGGCATCCTTTCGTGTCCCGCCAGTGAACACCGCCTTCCGCCACAAGCAGGCCTGCCGCCTAGCCTGCACGGCGGAGGAAGGCAGACCACAGAAAGACAGTGGCTGCACACAGTCAGCCCCAGATCTCCTCCGCACCAGTCCATGGGCAACATGCACTGTGGCCACGCACCCAAATAAGTGTCACTCTGTTTACCGATGGCAATTCCACAAGTGCAATAAGGTAGCTCCAGACAAGCCCGGATGTAACCTGGGTCGACTGAAACGCCAGCAATGCCTCCCTGCTGTTTGAGAACACATAAATGGTACGGTTCCTATACCTTCTTTCCAAACTGACTCTCACACAGATCTCTATTGCATGTATTTCAGACTGAAACACTGTGCATTATCAGTCCAGGCTCACATTTATACGCGTGTCCAGGCGGACACCGTACACACACGAACTCACACCCGACTCTGTTTTGAACCCGTCCGCATACTACACGCTCCCACGTGCGTCGATAGGGAAGCAGAACGCTGTACTCGCATTCGAAATTGTACCGTGGCAGACAGGAATTCCACATGGTTATTCTCAGAATCGGATCGCCCTCAATAAACTCTCTGTGAGTCCTGTGGCCCAATTTTCGCTCCATCTCATCCTCGTCAGAGAGAAGTCGGTAAGTCATTAACGGAGCCTCCTTCACTATATGGAGATGCAGTGGTGATAACCCAATCATTACCTCCAATGCAGCAGTGGGAGCCGTGCGCATAGCCTGGGTAACTCCTAAGCAGGCCAGCCTCTGAAGCTCTTGCAGCTTAACTCACACACGCGATGCGTAGATGACGATAGACCTAGCAAGGGCCGTATAAACTCCTGCACGTCCTCAAGGCCGTTGTAGCCCTCCTGATGACTCTATCTATGTGGGTATTCCAGGAAAGGCGATCATCTAGGGTTACCCCCAGGTACTTCACCTTCCTAGAGTAACCAATGCGTTCACCAAAAAGAATTGGCAACCAAATGCTTTTGGAGGGATTTAAATTAAATCCAACGCATCTGCAACCACCCCTCTACAACACGTAAATTTTGCATCGGAGATGAAGAGTGTGTCGTCAGCTATGGTGAATTTAATGATCCTAACCCGTAACATCTGACCAACCCATCTGCCCTTGGTCGCATCAATCCCACGTTTGTGCAACAACTCGCAGATGACACGATATGGGGTGTTATCAAAAGCACCCTTAATGTCAAGAAAACACCCATATTCCACCTCCCGCACGTCCAGTGAGTTCTCGAGGACCCCCACTAGACCTTGTGGAGCGAGCGTAATAGACTTTCTTGATTAATAGGCATACAGTGCTTTTATAAAAATTGCTTTCTATAAAAAAGAGGTAAGGCTGATGGGAAGAAAAGACTTTTAGTGGTTGCTTGATCGCTTACCTGCCTTCGAAATATACTTCATCTTGGCCACTTTCCATACCTGGAGGATATAATCCCATGCATAGCAATATATTGGAAACCCCTACGCAAAAACACAGGCTATATCCCGTCACCACCTGGAGATTTGAAGGGCTTGAACGAAAGTTCACCTAATCACCTAATAAGTTCACAGTTCACCTAATCCTGCCCATTGTGAAGACCGTACGAGATGACCGTTGCCAGTCATCTCTCCTGGGCCAAGATGCCCCTGGTTCAATGACCGCTTCCGAGTGATTCTGAAGAATTTCCGAGTCAGGAAAGTGCGTTTAGGCCATCAGCTCCAACATTTGCTTTCCGTTCTCGGTCGTAGAGCCATCAGGCCGTTCCATCTGGCTCAGCCCGCTAGCATACTTTTTGGAAAGCACCCTATAAAGAGGCCCACTGCTGGGTAGGTCATCTATGTCCTTGCAGAACGCTCTCCATGAGCTTCTTTTAGGTTTTTATTTTCTTATTGTATATCGTGAGTGAGTCTTTGTACTCCACCCCACCGAACCCGACGCCTTTGCCCTGTAGAAAAGCTTTCTGGTCTTCTGTCTAAGCCTTGCAAGCTCCTCATTCCACCACGGGCATTCCAACTCCTATTACTCCGCCTCGGCTTGTCGGAGCAGCTGAAATGATAGGCATCAGTGATAGCCGTCCAGACCACAGGTTGTGGGAGCCTGAAACTACCAGCTTTTAGACATTAACAAGTAGTTCATTTCGTTAGAAGAAAATTTTTTTCCATATCCATCCCATCTCAAGTTATCGGCTCTTGAAATTTATAAAACTTTAATTTTCACGCCTTATATTTTCTTAACTCTTAACGCAATTAACCCTTAAAATCGAGCGTTATGTTAACCCAAAATTTCGCCAGAGAGAACCAAATTGTATTAAATGTGCAGGCAGGCAGGTTATCATCAGATTGCATTAAGCCAAAGAGTACTGCAGGAAAGTGTTCCAATTGTTTGGAGGCCCACCCAGCAAACTATAGGGGATACCTTGTAGTTCAGGAACTGCAAAAACGTAGAAATAATGTTGCATTTGTTATTGAAAACTTGAAGAAGAATTCTCAACGGCTATCGAGGCAATTCGTATCGAGAATCGTCTCAAAAGATGTAACATACAAGGACGTTCTCCAAACTAAAACTAATGACGGTGGCACGAGCAAAAAAGCAAGAGCCAGTGACGTTAATGTTTTGTATAAAAAGCAAAATATGATGCAGAACATGCTAGATATGATGGACAAAATCTCTCAAAAATGGATCATTTTAGAGAGCGAAGGGAAAAAATCGAATACCAAAAGACCTGGTAAATGATGGCATGACGCAATATTAACATAGCAATATGGAATTACATTGGTATTGCAAATAAAAAGGACATGCTTGAAGTTTTTCTACATACACAGAATATGGACGTGTGCTTCGTAACTGAAACACATATGATCTTAAGAAGCTGGATTCAGTTTCCAGGTTATAGAATTTACAACTCGAACCACCCTGGAAATATAGCGACAGGCGGAACGGCGGCAATAATAAAAGAAAATATAGTGCATCTGCGCCAGATGATAACCGAGGGAATGCAAATGACGGCTGTTCAGATCACTTCGACGAAGCAAAAACTTAAAGTGGCTGCATTATATTGTCACCGCAGATTTGAAATGTCGGCAGAAATGTTTCAAAACGTTCTGGCTGACCTAGGCGATAGATTTATATTTGGGGGGGTGATTTTAACGCCAAGCTTTTTAGTGGAAGAGAACTTAGGACAGCAATTTGCGGCGCGGGGTGTCTTTTTCACTCTACTGCGAAGCCAACGTATTGGCAACCGATGTTAATAAGTGTTCAGATTTAATGAATTTCTTCATAACAAAACGGATTGCGAAAAATTTCGTCGAGGTATATAACTATGATCTTAACTCTTTTAAGGAAAATATTGTAATGAAAAGAGCGAAACCTGCGCTGGCAAGTGGAGCTACAGATTGGTCAAGATTTTACTTAGAGATTGAATGACAAATAGATTTAAGGCAAAGAATAAGAACGACCCAGTACATAAATGAGGAGGCCAAAAACTTTACTAAAATTATTCAAGATGCGGCTTGGAGTAGTTCGAAAATTAATGCTATTAAAAGGGGGGGCATTAACTATCCCCCACATATACTAGTGAAAGTAAGACAAAGTAGGCGGGCGAGAAAGCGTTGGCAGAAAACGCGTAATCCTGCTAAGACGCTGTATTAAAAAATACAAGGGGGATTCGGTTGCCAATTATGTTCAAAATTTGACGGTGTGTGAGAAAATCAATTACTCACTGGGGAGAACAACAAAGAAAATGAAGCAACCTATCAAACATCTCGCTCCTATTAAAAACAAAGATGGAACGTGGGCAAAAACTGACAAGGACATATATTCTGTCCGCATGATAGTCAGGGCGTGTATGAAAATTAGGAATCTGCTCTTGCTGGGGATAGCGTGAGTATTTCAATTGTCAAGGAAAGAGATGTTATAGAGGAAATCAGGATTATTAAACCTAAAACGGCCTCGGTATTTGACCTGAATTTGAATAACGGCCGATATTTTTAAAAAATAACCCAAAAGGGGTATAACGATACTTACGCGCCTAATAAATGCGTGTATAAGGTTCAATTAGGTGCCTGACATTTGGAAAGTTGCAGAGATAATCATGCTGCACAAACCTGGCAAACCTATAGACAGGCGACTTCTTATAGACCCATCGCAAACTGCTACAGAAACTTTTATTGAGAAGACTTCAGCCTATAATTGAAAGTAAAAGGTCAATCCCGAATCATCGATTTGGTTTTCGCCGGAACCACTCAACTATAGATCAGATTCATAGAATAACTGACCTAATAGAAAACTAACTGGAAGAAAAAGCAATATGTTCTATCATATTTTTGAACATAGCCCAAGCCTTCGAACGTTGGCACCTTGGATTAATAAAAAAAACTTAGGTAATTACTATCAAGGCAGTATGTTAACCTGCTCGAATCTTACTTGACTAATAGGATATTTCGAGTAAAACAGGAAGAGGACTACCCTCAAATGGACGAGATCTCAAAATGGACTAGAAAGTGGAATATAAAACTTAACGAGGTGAAATCAGTACACGTGAATTGCTCTAATAGGAAAATTGACAATTCATTTTCGGTTCAGAAAAATGGCGTCTTAATTCCATCCACAAACACTTTGAAGTGTTTGGGAATGACGTTGGACGCAAAACTCAGATGGAAAGAGCACATAAATAAAAAGGGATATCAACTCGAGGAAGAATAGAGAAAGTTTGAATGGCTTTTGGGAGGGCGTTCTAAATTGACAATATACAACAAAGTTTTGATATATAATCAAATATTTAAGCCTGTCTGGGCTTACGGTATTCAGTTATGGGCCTGCGCTGCGCAGACTCATTTGTAATCTATTCAAAGATTTCAAAATAGGGTCTTTGGTATGTTTGTAATGTCGATATACACAGGGATCTCACGATCCTAAGTGTCACAGACGAAATTAAAAACAAGCAGCCAATCATAAAATGCGTTTATCCAACATGGCAACATCGAGGTAGCTCGATGGGCTGATAATCAAAACTTTGTTAGGAGACTTAAACACATGAACTCTCGAGTTAGTTTAATGTTTTTTATCTGGAACAATGAGTACTTAGTACGCTATTGTGCCAGATCAAAAGCTTGTAAATAATCAAAAAGGTTGGAGCAAAATTAATGGTTAGTCGTTTCCGACTAGCTTTATAATTTATTTTGAGGAGAGTGTTTTTTAGTGGATTAAAGTTCCACACCACTGCTTTTCGTCTGGCAGTGTCTTTCGAGATTTTTCACTCTTCCTCTCGGTAAAAAAAAAAATGTTAACCCCTCTTTAAATTAATTTTTACTTTATTGCGAAGGCTGCATAAATCGTTCATTCTAAATATATGCAATTCTAGAAATAGTAATTTTAATAGTGCTGTAGGTATACATAGACTGTATTTAAAATAGTATTTTCACTTGTTGAAGGGAAAAGTCTACAATAAAAACCATTGGTTTGACCCAACTGTATTTTTTTTTAAAAAGTTTTTAAAAGGAATTTTCATAATGTTGTTCAATAATTTCACTAATAATTGAATCTACAACTAAGGAATTCCTAAGTCCCTGTGGATGTCACTGTTACGTATACATCATGGCGCATTTGTCATGCCCTATAGAACTTTATTCTGGAAGGTTTGAATTTTGTTAATGAGAGTCTTCTTGAATGCCATACAGCCATATTGGTTTAATCATTTGGTTATAAGTCAATATTTTATTATCAATTGCCAAATTGGACTTACGACGTAGGAGTCAATAATTTTCTCTATATTTATTTTCTAATTCTATGTGTTTCTTTTTTATATGCTCTTTCCACCTTACTTTGACACCAAAAATCATTCCTAGTATTTTGCTGAGTTATGGATTGCTACGTTTGTTCTTGTATGATTTCAATAAATAAAACTCAAGATGTAATCGTTCTCTTGATTGTATATTAATATTTACGTCAACATTGTTTATAATTTCGTATTTAAAGTTCGCCCTATCTGTAGTGCTATTTGTCAAAGTAGGTTTACTTTACTTACTTTAAATCTTTAAAAGTATTTTACTTAATGTTGCAATTTGGTGGACAGTATACAGCACCAACACAAAAGTCCTTTTCAGTAGACTTAATTTTTATTGCAATAAGCTGAATTTTAGCTGTTTCTATCTTGAATTCTTCATTATGTTCTTTACTTTCTTTTATTAATATTGCATTTCCTCCTCTCGGCTTTTTTATTGTAAGACCGCTCAAATGAGCCTCCGACAGCAAACAAATATCTATATTTCTCGTGTTGAGAAAAATCTCAAATTCTTGTTTCTTTTTAAGAACACCAAGTTACTAATTTTATTTACGTATATCTTTTCTTAATTTATTTGGTGTCCCTGTATACATATCAGTGTATCTATTTCATATTTTTAAAAATCTTTTAGAGATCTTCGTCAATTCTAAGCAGCATACTATGCATCATTTGCATACTCTCGGCGTAAGTTCTTTTCATTTGTGGCGTTTTGTTCTTAGGTTCCTTATCATTATTCTCATATCCTGTTATGCTTTGAAGCGTCTCTGAATATGATACTCCTTTGAACACTTTGCTAGGTGCTGTTACTCTGGCTATTTTTGGAGCTCTTTGCTCATTAAGTTTAGCTTGATTTTGTTTGGACTTTTTTTTTTAATTTTGTTTTTTGCAATTCTTTTGATACCAAACAACCTGGACAGCTAGTAGGGTGTACCTCATTGCAGTTCACACATTTGTGCTGAAAATTATCCTTCTTGTTGCACTCTGCTGTCATATGATTACCAGCACATTTTACACATAGTAATTTTTAAAAAAATAATAACAAACAAAAAGTTTTTAAAAATTTCATAAATACTAAAGTATGCAAAGCGTCTTGCATAATACTTTTTGAAGAAAAAATTAAAGAAAATAATAACGTCATCGTTTTTTCAACGCTTAAAGCTTTTTCAAGTTTTGTGAAGTAAAACTTAGTGTTTTAAAAATTTTTAAAGTCATAAAGCTTCTTGACAGCTTTCTTATGAATGTTTTTCTGTATACGTATTCTTCTTTATGTTTGATAAATATTTTGAAATTTGACGTTTATTACGTATTTAATAAATTTTTCAAAGTTTGTTTAACTTTTCGGCCTAATTTTCCGCTTTTTTTTTTTTAAATCAAAATTTATTTCGTTTACGTGAAGTGACGTCATTGTTTTCTTTTTCTAAGATTTTTTCATGTTTTATACCAGACACAGCAATATTTGCCGCTATTTTACTTGTTTTCCTTTTTTATAGCTGAAATTTTAAAACTACTCTGGATAGCGGCAAAGTCGCTGTTGTGTAACAACAATTATTCTGAATTCTATATTTCATAATATTATTTTACCATTTATTTTAAATTGCCTAAATTGTTAAAATTCTAATTTTTTAAAACTTAATATTAACGCATTATTTGAAACTCATACAACTGCGTCACACCGAAAAATGCGACAATTTTATCGCCTACAGCAAATGTATACGTTAAAAATACACCTCTGCGAGCCCTAATAGATCAAGGATCGCAGTCATCCTTTATAACAAAGGAAGTAGCAAATCAGTTACAACTCAAAAGAACAAAAATTGATGCCATAATAACTGGAAGCGGTGCAAAAGAAATAAGCTCTGTAAAAAATAGTGTGAGCAAAACAATTACATCAAAGCAATGTAAAGAATTTTCGGTTACCACCATTTTACGTTTTGGCTTACGTTTTGGAAAACTTGATAAACATCCTGCCGCAAGAACAATTGCATAAAGACAAATGGGAGCACCTTAAGAATTTGAAAAACCAGCAAAAATGTATCTAATATTAGGGTCAGATGTCATTGGTGAAATATTGCTTAGTGAAATAATAAAAGGACAGTCATACCATCCAATAGCTTGATATGTCACGTTACGCTGGATGACATTGATGCAAAAGTGAAACAATTCTGGGTCGCCGAAGAAATTCCGAAAAATGAAATGGTGAAAGAAAATGAAGAATATGAAGCGTTTTACGAAGCAACTACTCAGCGTAACAACGAAGGGCGATATATTGCTCGAATCTCATTCAGAGAAGATTATAAAGCTTAATAACAGCAGTAAAAAAGACCAATCGCATGTCTAATTAATATGGAAACACAGTTCGCAAGAAACCAAAAGCTTGCCGAAAGTTACAAAGCATTTATGCGAGAATATAAGAACCTACGCCATATGAAAAGATGTGAAATAGGTAACCAAGATTAATCACGCTTTTTACCACATCATGCAGTTATAAAAGGAGAAAGTGTATTTGATGGAACCAGTAAGCAAAACAACATAAATATCAATGATGTCATGAGGACAGGGCCTAAACTTCAAGAAGATTTAACATCTCCTCTAACCCGATGGAGAAAACATAATTATGCTTATACGGCAGACATTGAAAAAATGTATCGCCAGATTTTAATCAATGCCGAAGACAAGAATATGCAAAAAATTATCTGAAGATATTCACCAAATGATCAGATTCAAAAATATACGTTAAACACAGTTACCTACGGAACAGCTGCAGCTCCATGTTTCGCAATGAAAACTCTGCTAAAACAGATGAACAAAATACGTTTCCACTGGGAACAAAAAGGCTTACGAATCGATATGTATGTAAATGATGTAATGTCAAGTAGCGATACAGTTGAACAAGGAAAATTACAACTTGTAAACATCATAAAAAGCGCTAGCTTTAGACTACACAAATCGGCAGGTAACAACCCACAACTCGTAAACGATACAATGCCGACAAAATGCGTTTAAATGGGAAGTGCACAAACTGAGTCACGTAAAATATTAGGTATACGAACCATCGTACCAACCCAAAAGAAGATGAATTTAGAATAATAATCGACCTACGAAACAAAACCAAAATATTTCACAAAAAGAGGTGTACTTTCCGAAATTTCCAGAAGTTTTGAACCACTTGGGTGGATAGCACCGGCTGCATTAACCGCAAAAATGGTTCTACAAAACCTATGGAACAAAAATGTTGATTAGTATGAGCTATTACCGTCACGTCTATATGATGAATATACCAATTTTCCAAACCAATTGAAATTTATAGATTATGTCAAAGTTGAAGGTGGCTTTTCTACACTTCAATCAAACAACTTGAACTTCATGGGTTCTGTTACGCTTCAGGTAGAGCATATGCCGGAGTGTACTCATGACTGCACCAAAACGGTTATAAATCAACATTAATCACTGCCAAAACAAAGTTACCATCATCTTCGCAAAAACTTTCGATTCCGGAACTATGTCAAATAGAGTACTGTATATATGGACTGATTGGCAAGTAGTATGTTCCGTGTTAAAGGATCCCATTAAGAAAAGGAAGAAACACCTGAATATACTGTAGTTAGCGAATTCTTTCATTTTTTCGTTTCCACAACTTAATTTTCCATAAATTATTGGATCTGAAGTAATTATTTTTTTGGTAAACAAATTATACGTGAACTTTAAGTTTTTGTTTTATTTTGTTTTAATGTAGAAATCAAATACCATTCAATAAAGAACATATTTGTTCACTTCATTTCAGTTCATTTATTCACAATTCAGTTAATATACACGAGTATAATACAAATTATTACTGTCTAATAAATTTTGTGATTTACAATATTTTATGATTAAACAAAATTTAACAAATAATAATGTTTTAAGAATTTTAATTTTAATGCTCAAATACAATTGAATATAAATTAACTTTAGTAAAAATAATTAGCTGATACTCGTTGGTTGACTACTCGTTTTGAAATGAGTTTTGGAAAAAACAATCCTTCCTTCTTATAATGTTAAAAAAAAATGGTTAAATTTGGCCTTCAAATCTTGCTATCATAGTACCTTTTCTTATTAATTTACCTTTTATTAGATACACCGCAATCTGTTATTGCAATACTCTTTTTACCTTAATTCATAACACTATAATACATATGTGTATGCAATCGGTTGCTACATTTACAATTAGTGCATTGACCTATTTACATACTTGATCATAAGTATGTTCAATATTATGTACATACCTTTTCATTTTAACATCACAACTTTCTGTTATGTTATTACGCACGGCCTTTTAGTTCTGCCAATCTGGTATTATTATAGTAACAGAAAATTAATACATGATTATTTTTATCCAAAATCATAACTTTACAAATCACAACATAAATAAACTTTCTAAGCAGATAGATAAATTTGGCAAGCATAGTATTTTATTTTTATATTCTAATGCCATCGTTATTTATTATATCTTTCTTTTTGCAGGAAATCAAAGATGACCAATTAAATAATATTTTGAAACAAAAATAGTTTGCTAAGCTGTAAGTGGATACCAAATTTCATCGCAGGTAACTTGATTTCCAATTCAGTTTGTTGCGTTGTACTCGTATGTATACTCATGCGAATTATTTATTTTTCAAGTTAATTTTACATTAAAGTATATGTATGAAAATATGAATCCGAGGATCAAATATGCTTTTATTGTTTTTCAGATATGTATTGCATATATTTGGTTCTGGAAAGGTATATTTCTTTGTGTTTTTTTTTTATCTCTTTTCATGTGCAGGTGAAGAATATTTGGAATTATGTTAATACTACTGAAAATCCCACTGACTTGGCGTCAAGAGGAATGCGCCAGAAACAAACTATTGAAAACAAATTGTGGTGGTCAGGACCAGAATGGCTACATAATGATACAATAAATGTGACAGACTTAAATGTGACTAGAGGCACTTCGACCAACACAGATGAGTTAAATATCAGTGTTCTTACGTCAACAAGATCCCAAGTCAAGGTGGAACAGCATATGCCGATGACTGCGTGGCTAAGGGGGAGCTTAGTCGTTAGTATGCGGACTCTGGATACCAGGCGCTCTCCAGTTTAAATGAGCCTTCCCATGGTATGCCGGGCTCTGCCATGGGTGACTTTACTTTCCCGCGCTACTCTTGGGACCAGAAATGGAAAATAACAACAACAATAACAACAGTGACGACAACAACAACAATACTAAGGACAACATACAACCACTTAGTGCTCAAGGGTCTTCGGAACCAGAGCTTCTCTTGACTGACGCAGAGGAGGAACTCTTTCTCACGCCAGTGGAGGAAAAGGCGGCGCCTCCGATGGAGACGGATAATCAGGATCCTCTCGGACCTATTATCCAAAAAACTGAGGAGGACCTGAAAAGGTTGGACATCAGGGGAAAAAAACAATATTTCTCTGGTGCATCCAAGCGGCGTATCGCGGCTTATATTAGGGATGGCATGTTACAGAGGAAGCTCGCAGATATGAGAAGGAAAGGCTGGAAAAGCTGAAGGAATGCGGATCGGATGTTGTGGCCGACCATCCCCAAAAGAGGAAAAGGTCGGAAAGCAACACCCCTGATGCAGGGACCTCAAAGAAGAGGTCGATGAAGGGCAATGTTGAGGAAAAGGTCCCTGGGAACATTCCTCAACAAAACCCGAAAATGACTTCTTATCGGGATGCAGTAGCACAGGTCAAGGTGGCCATCACTCATAGACTGCATCCAGGGGAAAGGCTATCCGAAGTCCAGATGGTAAGTATAGCCATCATGGATGAAATGGATAGGGTTGTGGACTCTCATCCACAATTCACTGCAGCGTTGCAAAGGGACGGATGGATATCCGTAACATGCAACAATCAAAACACCAGGGAGTGGATAACCAGTGTCTGCAGGAAGATAAAGCCTTAGGACGGTTGCGATGTCGTGGTACTGGATGGCGACGACATGCCCAAACAGCATGTCTGCGTCAGCTACGTACCAAAGGACGAGACAACCGTCAGTCTCTCCAGGGACAAATCTCTAAGTAGGATAGGGAAGCAAAATCCCAGCCTCAAGATAAGTTCCTGGAGGGTGCTGAGGATGGAAAAGGAAAAGGACGGGGGCTACTCCATCACCTTTTCCGTGGATGATTCCTGATTGAAAGATCTACGGAAAGCGGAGTTCCGACTTTTCCTGAATTTCTTCTGTGTTACCGTTCGGGTTAAAGGAAAAAAATCCTCTCAAGGTGCTGGCGGCAGGGCAGGACAAAATAAAAAACCAGTGCCCACCGCGACAACGACGAGCACTTCAGGCCAACCAAAAGAGCCAAAACTTATTGAAAAGTTTGAAGTCGCTCCGAAAATGGCGGCAAGGGAAACGGAAGGACCATCGACCAGCACGCCAAATACAAGCGTCCCGGGGGAACCAAAAGGGCTCAACCCCATTGGGAAGCCCGGAACTGCTTCGGTATTTGCTGTTGGAGGGGCTAGCGTAGCACCTGGGACGGCAAAAGAGGCTGTGACAGGGCAGGCGCCCACCAAGATGTGTAAAAAGTGCGGCAATGGGAGGTAAGGCTCATGTAAAACCTTTGTCTAAAGGGCCAAAGCCCATAGACAAGAGCCGGAGGAAATAATATGGCTGTGAGGTGCATCCAAATAAATCTACAGCATGCTAGGGCATCTTCTGATGTTCTGGCTCATAGATTTATGAAGGATCACCTCGATATCGCCCTTATCCAAGAGCCTTACATAGTGAAGGATCAGGTTAAGGGCCTAACAGGTGAGCTATTGTATGATAATACAACTGGGTGCAGGCCTAGGGCTTGCATCTTGTTTAGTGAAAAGCTAACGTATTTTCCCATTCCAGATTACTGTTCTAAGGATCAGGTAGCTGCGTTGGTGAAGGTGAAGTCCTGCGGGAGCTGGACAGAGTTCATTGTGTCCTCATCCTACCTCCCGGGGGACTGTGCCCACCCGGACGAGCAACTGAAGGATCTAGTGGACTTTTGTGGAAGGAGGAACTTCCAACTTATAATAGGAAGTGATGCCAATGCCCACCACACCGTCTGGGGAAGCAGCAATATAAACAAAAGAGGTGAGTGCTTACTTGAATTTATATATAGCAATAAATTAATGATGACGAATGAGGGCAATAGACCGACATTCATAAATGCAATTAGGGAAGAGGTCCTTGACATCACCCTTTGCACTGAATTTATCGGCAGTAGGGGTGGTGGATGGCATGTCTCAAATGAGACATCCATGTCCGATCATAGGCAGATTAGGTTTGATATCATGGTCTCCGGGGGCCTGGCAGAAGAAATTTATCGGGTGCCGCAATCCACAGATTGGAGGCAATTCGAAACGCTCCTCATGGATGGGATTAGATCCGTTCCTGCTTCTGTCAGAACGGTGATGAATATCGAACTGGCCAGCGAGGCCCTGACGGCGGCTATTACTAATGCCTATCACGGGAGCTGCCGTGCTAAGCCGAGGCGGAGCAATAGGAGGTGCCCGTGGTGGAATGAAGAGGTTTCAAGGCTTAGACTAAAGACCAGAAAGCTATTCAATAAGGCCAAGGCGTCAGGTTCGTGGGAAGAGTATAAGGACTCACTCACAAAATACAATAAAGAAATTAGGAAAGCGAAGAGAATCTCGTGGAGGGCGTTCTGCAAGGGCATTGATGAACTCCCCAGCAGTGCGCGTCTTCACAGGGTGCTTTCCAAAAAGTATGCTAGCGGGTTGGGCCTAATGAAATGTCCTGATGGCTCCATGACTGAGGCGTCAACGCACTTTCCTGACTCGGAGATTCTTCGGAATCACTCAAATGCCGTCATCGAACCGGGGGCACCCTGGCCCAGGAGGGATGACTGGCAACGATCCCGTCTAGTCTTCACGATGGGCAGGATTACATGGGCTGTTTTCTCTTTCAGGCCCTTCAAATCTCCAGGTGATGACGGGATATATCCTGCATTTTTGCAGAGGGGTTTCCAACATATCGCTAGAGCACTGTTGGGAATTTTTCGTGCCAGCTATGCGTGGGGTTACATCCCTCAGGCATGGAGGGTGGCTAAAGTGACGTATATTCTGAAGGCGGGTAGCGACCAAGCAACCACCCAAGGTCTTTCCGTCCAATCAGCCTTACTTCTTTTCTATTGAAAGCAATGGAAAAAGTGATTGATAGATTTATACGGGACGGTGCACTGGGAAGCAATCCCTTGCGTGAATCTCAGTACGCCTATCAGTCGGGAAGGTCTACTGTACTCGCTCTGCAGAGTCTGGTTTGGGTCCTTGAAAACTCACTGGAAGTGCGGGAGGTAGCAGTTCGCTGCTTCCTTGATATAGAGGGAGCTTTTGACAACACCCCATATCATGTCATCTGTGAGTCGTTGCACAAACGAGGGATTGATGCGACGACTGATGGGTCAATCGGATGCTACAGGATAGGATTATTAAGTCCATCATAGCTGACGATATACTCTTCATCTCCGCAGAGCGGGGTTCTTTCGCCCCTCCTGTGGTCCATTGTAGTGGATGATCTAATCGCTGCTCTCAGGGGCTCCGGGGCGCGTGTCTGGGGATACGCTGACGATGTGGCCTTCGTCGTGCGGGGAAAATTTGAGAGCACTATTTCTGATCTTCTACAGCAAAATTTACGTGTTGTGGAAAGGTGGTGCAAAGGCGTTGAGTTAAATATAAATCCAAGCAAGAGCACTTTGGTTACCTTCACCAGACCCAGAAGCAGGGACAGATTAACGAGCCCAATTCTGTTTGGTGAACGTATTAGTTACTCGAGGGAGGTGAAGTATCTGGGGGTAACCCTTGATGATCGTCTCTCTTGGAATACCCATATCGATAGAGTTATCGGGAGAGCTACGGCGGCCTTGTGGACGTGTAGGAGCTTCATCGGGGGGACCTGGGGAATTAGTCCCAGAATAGCACTATGGCTATATACGGCCCTTGCTAGGCCCATCGTCACCTATGCGTCGATTCTACTGTGCCGTAAGGCTCAGCAGGCGGGTGTGCGGGCCAAGCTGGAAAAGCTCCAGAGGTTGGCCTGTCTGGGAGTGACCGGGGCGATGCGGACGGCTCCCACCGCTGCATTGGAGGTGATGATCGGATTGCCGCCACTGCACCTCCATATATTGAAGGAAGCTCGGCTGGTAACTTACCGACTTCTCTCTGGACGGGGCAGGGCTAAAGTTGGCCCACAGAACTCATAGAGACTTCATTGAGGGCGATCCGATTCTAAGAATAACCATGTCAGATACCTGTCTGCCGCGGTACAACTTCGACCACAGGTACAGGGTTCTGTTTCCCGATCGATGGACGTGGGATAGGGGTGGTCCGGTACTTAGGTCGGGTTCGAGCGTGTGGTATGCGGACGGGTCCAAAACGGAGTCGGGTGTGGGTTCGGGCGTATACGGTGTCCGCCCGGACACGTGTATATATGCAACCCTTGACCCGTATTGCACAGTGTTCCAGGCCAAAATACATGCAATAGAGATCTGTCTGAGAATCAATTGGAAAGGGGGTATAGAAACCGCACCATCTATGTGTTCTCAGACAGCAGGGCTGCACTGCTGGCACTCCGTTCAGCTCAGATTACATCCAAGCTGGTCTGGAGCTGCCTTGCTGCACTTAGGGAATTGGCATCGGAGAACAGAGTGATGCTCATTTGGGTGCCGGGCCATAGTGGTCATGCGGGCAACGAAGTTGCCGATGAGTTGGCGCGGAGGGGATCTGGGGCTGCCTTTGTGCAGCCGCTGCCTTTCTGCGGTCTGCCTTCTTCCGCCGTGGGGGCCAGGCTTGCATGCCTACTCGCGGCGGAATGCGACCGTCACTGGCGGGACACGAAAGGGTGCCGTCATGCGTAAGTGTTTCTTCCGGCGTGCTCTGGCGGATTCGCCGCGGAGTTGCTGGGGATGAGCAGGAGCCGGGTTCGCACTATTGCGAATTTCTTCACGGGGCACTGCCCGGTGAAGTACCACCTGCATAGGCTGGGGAATTCGGGCTCCCCCCTGTGCAGATTTTGTGGGGGTGGCGATGAGACCGCCGTGCACATTCTCTGCGACTGTCCGGCACTAGCTGTTCGGCGCCACAACTGTCTTGGACATGGGTCCCTAAGTGTTCGGGAACTGTTGTCCAACTCCCTTAGGGATATCTCCGGCTTTGTGATTGGGACGGGGATATTATAGACGGGGGAGTGGGGTGGCTACAATAAGTTAAAAATGGCTGCGGTGGCTTGGGGGGATGCTCCTGTCCCACTCGGTTCCCTTAGAATCTACAATCTACCCCCTCCATTGCCACACTTCGGATGAATCAAACCTACTTTTCCATGGCGATTTCAAGTTTTCTCTTTTCTAATGAATCAATCTTCCATATTAACTGAGAAGGTGCATCGGAGCCTCCTTCCCATCACTCCAGGACCTGCTGGACCCGTCGGACCCTAGGCACAGCTTGATTAGACGTTTTTTAACCTTCAGTGTCTTGTAGGAAACCCTTAAGAATTCCCACATGATTCCGCGGCATCCTTATAATTGGCTTATAGCACTTCCGGTTGTAATTGCCCGAAAGCTGCTTCGCTTGCAGAGCCTCCCGACGCACACTCCATAACCTCGCCAGCATATCTGTTTAATCTTTCCCTTCTACATCAAGTCCACCCAATCGGTCGAGCTTCCCGAGACAGTTCCTCGCAGTCCGGGTGGAAACCTGGCAAAAATTCAGAACCTTTACGGCAGTCTGTCTGTCGGCATTATCGGTGGTAGTAACCCCTATCCATTAAATTAGGTGCACTTTTCTATAGCGTGTATTTCTGCTTGAAACATGCTTGGATACACCCCCATGGCATGTTCGACCCACCGGCATACCACCTGATGGCGTGGCTTCCCATTGGGTAGCTAACCGGCTCCACCCTCCAACTTGTTTTGTCGCCCAGGTTTGAAGTGAAGTTTTTCTCTAAGCTGTACTTGGTAGTCATATAATGTGCTGGGAAGTTCTAGATGCTCCTAGATATCGTTACTCTCTGACGAAAAACGTTTTAAAGCGCATCGAAGAAATACTTTAAAAGGCTGCAGAACCATATATTTAATATAGGTGAGGCCAGGAAGCTTTGCCTGAATTCCAATAGTTCAAAGAAAAGAAACAGATCTGCGGGATTGCTGGAAAGGTAGCTGGCAGATCTGAAAAAGTTCAAGCTGAGGCAAAGGTTCCCAAGACTACCATCTTGCGGATGCAGTCGGATGCTCCTCATTCAAGAAGAAATTATGGAAATATGTTCAACCAGAGGGATCTAAGCGTGAAGTCACAGTTTTTAGAAAGCTAGTTCCGGATAGGATGGCATCAGGTAGTCTGCAAGGACTAGGGTACTGCAGAATGGCTCAAGGTAGAGATCAGCAGCATAGCTCTCTAAGAACGAGTAAAACTCAAGGCAGAAGAGGAGGAAGACATTCCTAGTTTTTGGAGGTTTCTTCCCTCAATCTGCCGTAACATCGGCTGAAAAAGTCCTGTGGTACATCGGGGGTCAGAGCTCTGGCATGCGAACGAACCAGTGGAGGATCATTGCGAAGGGTGCTGTCGGGAAGGGTGCCCTGCTGACGATCTCAGTCGATCTTCTTTCAAGGATTGACTGCGTTATAAGCTACCGCTTTGGACAGATCCAACTCCGCCAAGGAAGGAGGAAGGAAGAACTGGTCAATTTGTAGCCTAGTCGACAGCGTCGATACAGCAGCAAATGGACCAGGATGAAACTGCTGCGGCTGACAGTATTAATGCACTGAAGGAAGCAGCGGAAATCACCAAAAACCAGTGCATGAGCCAGAGTCTATCCAGGTAAGCCTTCATCACGCTAAAGCACCATCAAGCAGGAGGTTCACCAAAGAGACTTCTACATAGGCTTCTTTCAGGAAACTACGCTTGTGGCGGCAAATCAAGCGCCTGTAAGATAAGAAATGTAAGTTTTTTTTCTCACATCAATCTGAAATACCAAGAGCTGCATTATGTCTTAATAAATCTATTAAATTTTTTCCAATTCCAGAGTTCATTACAAGGGACCGGTGACGGTAGTGGTCGAGGCTAATCTGTTTGCCTCTAGAGTTCCCTAGAGAATGTAGAGAATCTGGTTGAGTACTGCAAGAGGAAGAACAGAAGCCTCAACATGGGCTGTTGCGCCAATTCTCATTACACAGTGGGAAAGTACCAACACAAATCCCAAAAGTGAGTGCCTCTTTGAGTTTCTGATACAAAATAATTTAGATGTGCAATGAAGCTATCTTTATAAATGTAATGCGTAGGAATATCTCAGGCCTTACAATATGAAGCCTCCTTGTGACCTCTCCGATTAAGGATTGACATTTTTCTGAAAGAGGGACTCTTCATACTGTGTATCATCATATGCATATTGTTCCTCGAAGGAGTAATTGGTCAGAATACAGGGATAGATTGAGGAGGGAGCTGGCGAGGCTTGGCGGAGATATAGGATCGATCCAAAGATTGGACGAGGTCTCCAAAGATCTCTGCTTTTTGCTCAACCAGTCTTTTGAAAAGCTGCCAGGCCAGACTACAAAGTACTAAAAGGGAGGTGCCCTACTGAAATGTAAGGCTGGCCGGATTGAAAAAGAGAGTTAAGTAATTTTTCATTAAGGCCAAATAAACGTCTGACTGGGAGAGCTATCACAAGAATCTTACATAACACAATAAAGACAAAGATATGGGTTGCATTATTGCGGAACATCCTACAGCCTCTCGTCTGCTCAGGACGTTTTCTGAAGGTCATGCGAACGGCATTGGAATGCGTAACAAGAATGAAGGTTCTTTTACTAACAATGCTGGGGAGATCGCAATGCTTCTCCTTCGCCTTGCGAGCCTAACCCGAGAAGCTGGGTTCCCAAGTAACAATTTTTATCTCATAAGACTCTTGTAGAGCTATATTGAGAATTCTTAAAGAATTATTAATTACTCTTATAATTTCAGGCTTGTAGAATACTAAAAGACCCTAGTGGGATTGTTATAAGAATAAAAGAGCGCAATTACTAGAGTTATTAATTCTTGTAATGAGGGTTAAGCTCCCGTGAAAAAAGTTTGTAAAGCATATAACTCTCATACGAAAACTAGTATGAGAGTAACAAACTCTCACACGCCATTTATAATAGTGTTACTAGAAAGAGAAAGTAATACATTGTAGAATAAATATGTAGGTCTTACTTCGAACTTTTTAAAAAATATATCTATTCCACTTTAAATAAATATCTTTTTAACAAAAATGAAACAAAATATATGTACATACATATGTTTACGTATATGATATTTAATAAATAAATATTTGTATTCAAAAATATAATATTATAATATTATATACTTATATGGGAAATTAAAATAATTTTTTTGCCATGATTATAATTCAAAAAGTTGCTGGCATTAAAATTTTATTGATATTGTACTTCGAAGAAAAGCAACGCCAACTAAAAAAATTAAAATTTAAAAATTTTTATACATATTTTTTAACTTTGTAATATCTTATTTCTTTTTTTTACATAAATAAAGTAGTTTTGCTATGAGAGTAGCTGAATTTTTAGCACTACAAGTGCTTAATCTTATTATAAGAACCTTATGAGAGTTGCATAAAAACAAAAAAAGAAAAAAAAAATTATGAGAGTATTAGAGTGCGTAATGAGAGTTTTATGAGAGTTTTGTTCAATTTCAGGGTATTACTCGTCGAAAATGTTATTTGGGTTAAGAGCCTGTCTGGGAAAATATTTGACAACCAAAGAGTTAGCTGTCTTTGAAGCCCTATCATGCTCCGGGTGGAGGTGCAATCTATCCCTTGGTGTTGCAGGAGAGCTTGGAAGACAGGATGCCACTTTTAACACAAATATTAAGAGCCAATTATTGCTAATGTCACATTCCACAAAGCTGGAGGAAGGTGAGTGTGGTAATCATACCAAAGACCAATCGCCGTGACAATCACCCGAAGTCATATCCGCCAATAAGCTTCAAATCGTTTCTTTTGAAGTTGAAATGAAAGATGCTGGATGTGCAGATGAGGGCCACACTCGAGCGGGTGTCACCACTGCACGAAAAGCAATTCGTCTATCAGGCGGTAATGTCTACCGAGATTTCTTTGCATCGCCTCATTCAGCAGTTAAAGAGGACGTTGAAGACAAAGCAAGTGGCACTCGGGGCTTTGCTGGATGGCGAAGGGACATTCGACAATACCTCCTTTGAGTCAATAATGAGAACGGCAGCAAGGAAGATACTTGAGATGCTCATCATTAGATGGATCAGGCCATTCTGGGCTCACGAAACATTACATCACCTGTACAAGCTGTCTTCTAACGGGTATAATATGCAAAT
The DNA here is from genome assembly GCF_029603195.1 of Condylostylus longicornis. Lineage (NCBI taxonomy): Eukaryota > Metazoa > Arthropoda > Insecta > Diptera > Dolichopodidae > Condylostylus > Condylostylus longicornis. The sequence goes on from NW_026577985.1 coordinate 1,487,361, forward strand.
CTACCATGATGATCTGATCGTAATTGTGAAGGGCCAGCAGGATAACGTCGTACCTGACAAAGCGCAGGGGATCCTGAATATCATCCGGGACTGGACGCAGGCCGAGGACCTTCGCATTAGCCATGAGAAGGCAGTCGTTGTACCTTCACTTTTAAATATCTTGGAGTAATCCAGGATCAGCGACTAAGCTGGGGCCTTCATCCTAAGTGTGTCATCGATGGACCCACCCGGGAGCTATATGAGACGAGGCTGTATGGAAGAACATAAGACTAAAATGATTAAGAATTAAAATTATTAATTAAAATATCAATTGTAACGTACTTCGGTCATAGGGTGACAGAAGTCTGAGCAGGCGATAAGAATGCCGCTCTTACGCTGCTGCAGCCCCTTGCATGCCTTGGCATGACAGGCGTCCTAAGGGCGTGTCCAACGGCCTCGATGAAGGTTCTCTTGGGCATGGCGCTACTTCATATTCACCTTGAAGGGGGGGGGGGCTTTAAAGGGAGCACTACGTATAAGGCAATACAGGAAGCCAAAGCCCGGTGACATTAGGGGCCAGCAAAGCAAGATGTGGTCTGCACATGACCGACCGCAATTTTAATTGTCTGGTTAAGAAAGTGTTACATAATATTATAAAAATGTCTGTTAAATACTTCTTTCCAATTTTTAGAACATTAGTAAGCTACCCGAATTCCTAGAAATACTCGCCAGTTAACCAGAACTCAAATATTAAATTTCAAGAAATTCCATCAATTCGTTCCGTAGATATGGTGAAAAATGTAAAATCGACCCGCAAATCCGTTTTCGAGCCCTGATATTTCCAAAAAATTTATATGTTCATTGTTTTAATACGAGGAATTCAAATATTAAATTTCAATGAAATCGGTCAATTATTTCTCTTTATATACTCAAAAATGTATATTGGGCGCGTGTTAAACATTCAGTTGCTGATGCCGCATTTCTTCCAAAAGTTAGGACATTCCGCGTACGTTTTAATGAAGCTTATGTATGAAATTTCAAATAGATCCGTTGAATATTTTCTTCATAATTATCAAAAACGTGAAACACGCCCGCTAAAAAGTGCAGTTCCTGAGGGCTGACATATTTGTTGATCAATCCGTGCTATGGTCGAAATAAACTTACATATAAAATTTAACAAAAATCGGTTCAGCTGAACTTGAGATACACGCGTGCACACACAACGTACCTCCTTGTTTATGAATTAAATGCTTATATATCTACCTATAGTTGTAAAACCAGATAATTAAAAGAGGTTATTAAAACATGAATATTATTTTGAAATACAACTTATTCATTTAAAAAGAAAAAAAACAATGATGGGAAAAAATTTAATTTACCTTAAACCTGCAATTACTTGACTTCCACAAGAGAACAAACATTACAATAGCAAAAAAAATGTATTTTACTCGCAACCGACAGGACGAATGAATAGTTTTTTCACTTTTACCAACCGTATTGTGTATACGTGATGGTAACAAATTTTGCATATCGAGTTTTCGGTGGGAATGCACTTCTCCATAGTAGGGAAGTGTTAATAAACTATTTTTAGCAACCTGTCGGTCTGTGTGTGCACGAGTGTACCTCAAGTTCTGCTGAACCGATTTTAATGAAATTTTATATGTAAGTTTATTTCAACCATGGCACGGATTGATCAACTTTTGGGATATATCAGGCCTCGGAAACTGCACTTTTTAGCGGGCCTGTTTTACATTTTTGACCATTTTAAAGAAAATATTCAACTGATTTTCTTGAAATTTCATATTCATAATTTCATGTTCATAACTTTTGTAAGAAATTAGGCGTTACCAACAAGACGTTTACTACGGGCCAAATATACATTTTTACGTATATAAAGAAAAATAATCAACCGATTTCATTGAAATTTAATATTTCAATTCTTAATATTTCTTGAAATTTGATATTTGAGTTCTGCTTGTTACCGAAACTAACTGGCGAGCATTTCAGGGAATTCGGGTAAGGTATGTTAACTATAAGCTTACTAATGTCCCAAAAAATGGAAAGAAGTATTTAAAAAACATTTTTATAATATTCTGTGACATTTTCACTTAACTAGACAATACACATTGCGGTCGGTTATGTGCTGACCACATCACATTTTTTAGTTATAAAATCGAATTGCGCTTCAACTTCTGTTATTTCAAACGATCAATAAATATAATTTTTTTGTTTTTCATCTAATACCATTAATACTTAATTTTTTCGTAATAACCATATACTTAAATTGAAAAAACCCCAAAATGTGAAAAAAATAGGCGTTTCAAACTTCCTGTATTCCTGCAAGGAATTGAGTCCAATATTTTTGGTTGAATGAATTCGTCCACAAAAATATGAAACATACGTTAAAATAAATTTAAAAAACCAAGATTAAAAATTTTCTTTTAATTTTTTTCGTTGTACAAGTACAGTAATTAATACTGCTTAGACCGCTTTTAATAAAAATCAACAACAAAAGGGTTTTTAAACGAAAACGGAGAATATTTTAGATAAAATTTATTATGAATATTTTTTATAAATATATATTTAAATTATTTATTATAAATATATATAATATTTAATATTATGGCAGCACAAAATCAGGTTATCTTTACATTTTAGATATTATCTTTACATTTTAGCGTTGCCACTTGTATGTATTTATTTGGAACCATCTGCATTTAAAGAAATTTTGCTTTGTTTTCTACATAATTATTAATGAAAAATTACTTATTATAAAACCATATCATCGGTAGTATAATTGTAAAATTAAAGTATTTATAACAAAAATAAACTACATTAATAAATTCTAATAAACTAAACAGATATGCAAAAGATATAGAAAAAAGTGTAATATAAAGTTAATGCCTGAACAAACAGTTTGTGAGAGCAACTTTTACTGGTGTACTTTGCATGTATGGTATAATCTCTATTCTTCTGCTTAACGGAACCTAAACACTTCTTTCTGATTTAATAAGTTCGAATAATTAATCGCAAAAAAGTTACGAAAGAATTACATAACAAATTACACCAGACAAAAGAAATCAACTATAACCAAAACTGTACAAAGAACTATACGAATACGTTTTAAAAATTGGTGAGATATCCGCCGAGGTATTTTTACAATTCTTTACAATAAAAACCGCATATCAAAAGTGGTCATAAACCATTTCGAAGATCATATTTCAGCTTTAGAACAAAATATTTGATAACTCGTAATATTTGTACTCTAAATAGATACAATTTTTAATTCAATGATTCTTATAGTCAAACATTCTAAAATTATTTCAATTATATGAAGAAAATAAAACTAAAAGGAATATAATTATAGCGATTTCGTTGATAATCCGATTATAATATATGAATGTTGTAATAAAATGTTATAAATAGCTCTTTTGGTAATAGTTCTCTTTTGTTTTTCAAAAAAAAATGTAGCTGAATAAAAAATGTTATGACTGAATATTTCCCAATTCCTCGAAAAATATTTTGAATTTGACTGAAAACTGTATACGAAATTATTATGCTCATTCAGAAATTTCTTTTATTCCAAAAAGATAATTTATATTCATAAATGGCTCAAAAGTAGAACTAATTTGAAAACATTATATTAATAAAATTGGTTTGAATTATATTCATTTTGTAAACCTCTAATTAACCTACCTATACTGAAAAAACAATTTGCTGCAGCAGTTATATTTTTTATAACTCATATCGGCATTAAATACTAGTTTTTGCCATTATTTATAATTGTGTGATATTAGTCGTGTTTTTAGATTTTAAAAGAGCTTTCGAGATAGTTGATCGAAAAATATTACTGGACAAATTTCAAAAATATGGTATAGTTGGCAATGGGTCGAAATGGTTTGAAAGTTTCTTGAACTGTAGAAAGCAAAAGACATGTGTAGGTAAAGAATTGTCAGAGTCAAATTTTATTAATAATGGAGTCCCTCAAGGTACAATACTAGTTGTTTTAAGTTTCCTTTTGCATATTAATGACATCAAATTAACGAACGACTTAGTTCGTTCCTGTAAAATAATTTTGTTTGCTGATGATGCTCTAATTTATATTGTTCAACGTGGTGTTGATGAATGTTGTGTTAAAATGAATGAAGACCTAAATCATTTGTTTTCATGGTTGTGTATGAACAAACTGAAGCTTAATCCCGATAAAACCAAATATATGGTAATCAATGATAGATCCAATAGTGCCATTAATGTGGAAATTGGAGGTACAAGCATAGAAAAAGTTGATTGTATGAAGTATTTGGGAGTACTGATAGATAAACATGCAGATGATATAAGCAATAAAATAGCTAAGAAAGTCGGATATTTGGGTCGAATAAGAAACCAAATCACATTAAAATGTGCAATTACCATTTATAACACCACAATACTACGACATTTAGATTATTGTTCATCCTTATTGTTTTTATGCAAAGAAGGTAAGAAAGATAAATTACAAGTGTTACAAAATAAGGCAATGGGTATTATATTAAAATGCAACCGAAGAAGTAATATTAGGTAATGGATGTCAGTGCGAGAGAGACTTAGCTTCAATGTTTTGGTATTCGTTTTTAAAATAAAATATAATTTGCTTTCAAAGCATCTCAAAAATATTACAAATTACGTTGCGGAAGTTACAAACTACAATTTGAGATCAACTAATTTGTTTAGGTTGCCGTTTTTCCGAAGGCAAAACACTCAAAATAATTTGTTCCACAGAGGACTAAGGATGTTTAATAATTTGCCTGCTGAAATAAAAAATGAAAGCCGTCTGAATCACTTTAAAAATGCAATAATTAGATATTTAGTTCATAATGAAATTTAATTTTTTAATTTATAATTTCGTCAATTTTTTTGTTATGTATTTTCTTGATATTATTTAAAATTTATTGTTGATTTTTTTAAGTATTCTTTTAACGTTTTCTTTTTTACTAATTTTTTTTTTTTAATTTTTTAAGTTTCTTTAATTTTATAGTTTTGAATTGAATTATTTAAAGTTCCTGAATGAAAATTTAAATTTTTATAAATCTATTTTGTTAGCAAGATATTTAATGAAATATGTAATAAATTGTACTGATAATTAATAGTATTTATACTAATAAATATAATAATAAAAAAATTATAACTTAAATATAACAGAATATTTATTTTCATAAATAAATTTATAAAAAACTTATAAAAGAAAAATTTATTTTTATAAATAAATTTAATATAACAGAAGAAAATCAGCTTTGATAAAGTGCGTATGAAAATATATTAGCGAAAATAAAAGTTTTTTATTCCAAATAAAAGGAAGTTTTCTTTTCACACCAATAATAAAAAATTATAACTTAAAATTATTGTAAAAATTCCAATGTGCTTAATTCTTTTATAATATAAGGAGTTTTGCAATATTTCTTTCAAATTCTGCAATATCTCATGTCAAACTCTACTATAAATTACATTAGAAATATTGACACATAAGATATAAAATTTTCTTAATTTCCAAAACAATATTTGCAAATTTTATATTAAATGATATCAAGAAAAGTTAAAAAAAACTTATAAGCAAAATATTGACTTTTCCAATTATTATTGTTAATTTGTGCTTTATAACATTACCAAATTTGCCAGGTGAAATTGCTGTTTTTGGAATGTCTCATGCTAAATTGTGCTATGTCACAATAGCATATTCATATTTTAAATGCGAAATTTCAATAGAAATTGAAATTGAAAGTAAAATTTCCAAACATGCTTTCAATAAATATATGATTGGGGCCATACTGAAAATTTCCCTGAAATTTGCAGTATATCCCAAGTAAGCTGAAAAAATAAATATTTTAAATTAAATTGAAAATTGTTAAATTCATTGAAGTATTTTATTTTACCTAATTAAATAAATATCTACATTATCTTATTTATGTATAAACCATTTTTGATTTAGTAAAGGCTCTCTATTCTCTTTGACTAAAAAACTAGTAGTGAAGCAGTTTTTTTAGATTTTAAAGTAACAAAATTTTACTATAAATTTAATATGTTTCATTAAGACTAAGATATTTAAAAAATTTATAAAATTTTAATCTAGTGCATTTAATATATGACAAAATTGCATCAAAATTAATGAATTGTTCTTTTTATATCATGTGGCGTTTGACTCTGGTACACGTCTCTTTGTATAAAGCAGCGTCATTTTGAACCCAACATCGACAGCTGATTCCAGGGCAGATATAAATGCAGTATAATGTAGTATGATATCTGAGAATGAAGTAATTATCAAAACAAAGTATTTTATTTGTTAGTATTTTACAAATAAAAAATTCTGAGTAAATGCTGTAAGTGTACTTAAGGCCTACCGAAGTATGGAGAAAATGTTGATTTTCTTTATTGTTTTTGGACTTAAAAATTAAAAAATTAAAAACGAAAATATGTTTCAAACTTAATGTATCTTACATTCTTTTATATCCTTCTGTTTTAGAATACGTAAGTTTTCAGTGATAGGAGCTCCTCTTGAAGATAAATTCTGTAAAGCAGAGGTTAATTACATTCGTTTTATAAAATACAGAACTTGAAATGAGTTACTGAAATACACACATACTTAATATTCAACTTTTCTTTCTGACTCTCTGTAGCCTCTGTAGCTCAGTTGGTAGAGCGTCCGCCTAGAAAACGGTAGGTCACTGGTTCGAGTCCAGTTCGAGGAGAAAAAAAATTTTTTAATTAATTTTTCTGCCTTTAACTCGTTCCTTTGATTACGTTATCCATCTGTTCTGCAGTTGCATGAAGAAATTTCCATTAAGTTTAACTTTTATTAAATTTAAAACATTTTAAAATTAACAATTATATTAATAATTAAATTTGACTCTTACTAAATACACAATTTCAAATTATAATTCACTACTCGATTTATGTTCTAAAACAACCCTGTTTTCGTAAGCTCTGAATTTTATATCAATACTTTTATATAAAAGGTCAAACTTTGCAAAAAGATTTGCCAGTTGACTTATTTTACATGGCAGAATGCGCCAATCAATATCATCAACAACGCCTGATATTTTACTATGGCAAAATTTTCTATGTTGCAAGGGACATTTTGCTACCCAAACTTATGAAAGTGCCATATGTGGCATTTCAGGCATAAATAACATAAGTTGCGAAATGAAATTGCTATTTTAGCTATAACGTTGCAGAGAAAATATTATGTTTAATTTCTGAAAGTTTTATTATTAATTTCAAATTTTCTTTTAGATAAAAACTTTTCGCGCGAATAATATGGCAATTTTAGTTTTAAAAACTATGAAAGAACACTATAAGCGCACTTGAATGTTTTATTGCAAATTCTGCAAATGATTTTTTTTCAGTATATAGAAAACTGCAAATTCGACTCTTAGCAGAATTTCGTTATGTGCCCTCCGAATTTCCTGAAAAGTTCCCTAGTTAGTTTTCCTCACAACCAGAACTCAAATATTAAATTTCAAGAAATTCAATTAATCCGTTTCGTAGATGTGGTAAAAAATGTAAAATTGCCCGCGGTTCGATTTTAGAGCCTTGATCTTTCCGAAAAATTTATAGATTCATTGTTCATTGAACACTTCGAATTTAAATACTAAACTTCAAGGAAATAGGTCGATAATTTCCCTTCATACACAAATGTAACGATACACGACTCAAAAATGTAAAATCGGCCCACAAAAAGGTTCAGTTCCTGAGGCCGGGCATTCCATCCCAAATGAATCTCAAAAAACCTGTTCGTAACGAAAATTATTATACACCTATAATTTGAATCTATCTTCCAGGATTCAAACAATTTTAAACGCTTTTCTAATAAATTATTTCACTTAGAATCCTTTGAAATGTATAGGTATGGCAATTATTTTGTATGCTGCAGTGCTGAACAGTAATTAACTCACATTTATTACAAGGGAAATTTGGTATCACAAAACATGCTTTATTGCATTGTATCAAAGATATTATAATTACTCATAAAATGAAATAAAATAATTTCTGTAAACATATATTTTGTGTTTAATAGTTTTTATTTTTCTAATTTATTCGAAAATACCTAATATAACGATATATGTATGTATTTCTTAACAAAAAGTATGATGATCAATTTTGAATGCACCGTATGTATTTATTAGTAAATTCTGTATTACGAAGTCTTGAGAATGAAGAAGCTTGTGGTATTACGAAGTCTTATATAAAAATGTCTATGGGTACGTATATATGTGTATCTTCTACATGTGCTAAATGTGTCATTATTTTAATGCATACAGGCATACCAAAATAAAACGCAAAAAGCCAAGCAAACAGCAGCAAAAAGAAAATTGTTAAAAAAATGGGAAAAAATTAAAAGAGAGGGTAAGAATAACTAAAATCCAAAAATCTGATGCGTTCAGCACATAACCGACCGCAATGTGCATTATCTAGTAAAGTGAAAATGTTACAGAATATTATAAAAATGCCTGTTAAATACTTCTTTCCAATTTTAAGGGCATTAGTAAGCTTATAGTTAACATACCTAGAAAAATGTAAATTTGGCTCTTAGTAGAATTTCGCTTCATGCTATCGCTGAAATGCTCGCCAGTTAGTTTCGGTAACAATCAGAACTCAAATATAAAATATGGTAAAAAATGTGAGATCAGTTTCCGAGTCTTTCCAAAAAATTTTTGTGTTCATTGTTTTGATACGAAGAATTTAAATATCAAATTTCAATTAAATCAGTTGATTATTTCTCTTCGTATACGCAAAAATTTATTTTTAGCCCGTAGTAAACATCTAGTTTCTGACGTCTGATTTCTTCCAAAAGTTAGGAGGTTTCGCTGTAAATCTGTTAAATTTTTTTCTTTATAATGATCAAGAATGTAAAACAGGCCTGCTAAAAAGTGCAGTTCCCGAGGCGTGATATGTCCCAAAAATTGATCAATCCGTGCCATAATCGAAATAAATTTATATATAAAATTTCATAAAAATCGGCTTAGCCGAACTTGGTATACATGCGTGCACACACAGACCAACAGACCGAAAGACCCCCCGGTTGCTAAACATAGTTTATTTACACTTCCCTATCATGGAGAAGAGCGTTCCCATCGAAAACTCGATATGCAAAATTTGATGCCATCACATCACCTACATATTATATAAGCAATGCGGCCGGTAAAAACTAAAAATGTACTTATGTATGTTCTGCCTATGATTGGTATCCCTGAAATGATTTTTTAAGCAGAAATTTATCTTGTTGGTACATCTTAGTATTTTTAAAGCCTTTGATTGTGTACAATGAGGTAGATTATGTGACGGCACCAAATTTTGCATGACGAATTTTCAATGGAAGTGTACTTCTCAATAGTAGGGAAGCGTAAAAAAACTATTTTTTAGAAGGGTGTCGGTCTGTTTGTGGACGCGTGTATCTCAAGTTCGACTAAACCGATTTTGAAGAAATTTCATACGTAAGTTCACTTTGGTTATGGAACTGATTCAAAAACTTTCGGAAAACACCAGACTTCGCGAAGTCTGTCTCTTTGCGGGCCAATTTTACATTTTTGCGTATATGTAGAATAATAAGCAAACACTTTCCTTGAAATTTAAAATTTAAATTCGGGGTCTTAAAACAATGAATTTATAAATTTTGGGAAAGATTAGGGCTCGGTAACCGATTGATGAAATTTCTTGAAATTTGATATTTGATTTCTGGTTGTTACCGAAACTAACTGTTCAGTTTTTCACCGATTCGAATTTACACTTTTCTAGGCAAGTTAGCTAAAAGGTAATTTCCTTAAAATTAAAAGGGAAAGTTCAAAATGCATTTTCATAATCTTATGTAACACATTCACTAAACTACATTGCGGTCGGTTACATGCTGAGCACATCAGATATTTTTTTGAGTTTTATTTCATAATAATCTTTATATGATTTGTGCTCTACAAACTCGGATATTTGAATGTATAAAAAATATATAAAATGTAATAAACAGATATATTAAACAACTGGTTACCCGCCTATAATTTCAAAAATGAGTGTTGTAATAAACTGTAATGGTTATTTACCTATATTAGAATTAATCTGTTGTATTTAAATTCATCTTATAGTCAGCTGATAAAACAAAAAAACCTTTATTTTCAAATATTACAGCGGAGCTCAAAATATTATTAATGGTGCACATCTAACGTAAGTTTTATATGCAGAATTTCGCAGTTCATTTTATCGTGAATAACTTTTCAAACTTCTATTTCGTTTCTTAACTTTCAAGCTATTTAACAACATTAAATAATACATAAATATGTATGTTGTATACATCATATACTACGTACATAATAATTTGTTTCTTTAACCCAAAATCATTGGATAAACCTTATAATTTATTTTATGATAGAAGGTGGGGGATTATTAAAGATTTCAATTGAAATATGGTGACAATTTATATGTCATAAATGTTAAAATATTGTTGAATATAAGTAGAACGTTTTATTAAAAACTAAAATGGTTTATAGTGTAGTAGTTATACTCGTAACAGTAATAAAAAATGAATTATTCAAATGTTTGTTTTAAGAAAAGTAAATAAATGATGTGAAATAAATTTTTAGGAACAATGAATATAAAATTTGTTTTGTTAACTTGATGTACCTGCAAAAGTTTTTATTAGGTTTCGTAAAGAAATTAAATGTTCACTTGATAGAGTGAAAGTGATATTATAGACTATAGAAGACCGAAATCATCAAATTATTTAAGATTTATGTAATGACTTATATATATGTATAAGACACATATTACACATAATTTAAAATAAGGAAATAATTTAAAACATTTTTGTAGCCTCGCAATTTTAGTAGAACCTTAAATTGTGTGGGTAGAAAATATTAAATATTAAGAAGATCTCCTCAGAATTATATTATGTAGATAATAAATTCAGAACAATTGTTACTATTGAAATACTTCTTTATATTATTTATGAATTTTTATCATAAGATTTTTTAGATTATTAAATCAAAATCAGTGGACATGTACCAACGTGCGTACGTTCAGATTTTGTAAAACTATGGCATTTCCTATATTATGCATTAAGTATAACTAATTTGGGAAGCAATTACCTTTTGCTTAATGAAAACAAAATTGTGTTAATTATTGGCGTATATTAATAATGTACAGTACAAAGAAATTCCACCATTACAAAATTTCACGCTCAGATCTAAAGGAATAATCAATCTTAAAACTAAAAATTCCAAATACAAAGAATAATAAACTTATACCTATAGTTCTGAAACAATTAAATTTACAAATAAAAGTACGTTTTAGACTCAGAGTTTTTTTACAGTGTTCCTACACTATATCGGTAACATCGTAGAAAGAATATTTTGACTAAAATGGACAAAAAACAAGTAAAAACGTTTTAGTCGGCATAAACCGATTGAATTATATCCTGCACTTTTCGTTGTTTTATAGAAATTACTCAAACCTGTGAAACCATTCTATAGAAATTTCACGGATATGTCTGACCTATAATTGGACATCCGACTGCCAAGTTTCATGAATCTGACTTTATTATTTTTCCAAATATTTTAAATTAGCTTTTAGACTCGTATGGGACCTACTCGAACCTGTCAAGCAATCCCACCAAAACTTCAGAAATATGTTTGACCTATAATTGGACACATGACTGCCAAGTTTCATGAATCTGACTTTACAATTCTTCCAAATATTTAAAATTGGCTTTTGGAGTTGTAAGGCAAGTACTCGAACCCGTCAAGCAGTTCCACTAAAACTTCAGAAATATTTGTACCTATAATTGGGCACACAACTGCCAAGTTTCATGAATCTGATTTTATAATTTTTCCAAAAATATAAAATTAGCTTTTGGAGTTGTATGGCAAGTACCCGAACCTGTCAAGCAATTCCACTAAAACTTCACAAGTATGTCTGACCTATAATTGGACACACGACTGCCAAGTCTCATGAATCTGACTTTATTATTTTTTTAAATATTTAAAATTAGCTTCTGGAGATGTATGGCAGGTGCCCGAAACTGTCAAGCAATTCCTCTAAAACTTCGGAAATATATTTGACCTATTATTGGACACATGACTGCCAAGTTTCCTGAATCTAACTTTATTATTTTACTTTATTTTGCCGAATGTAAAAAATTTTCTGTTGGTGTTGTATGGCAGCCACTCGAACCGGTGCAGCTATAAATTTTATAAATTTTAGAGCATATGTAGAATATAATTGGACACATGTATACAAAATTTTATATTTATAGTTTTATTAGTTTTTGAAATATTTAAAATAAACTCTTTGAGTTGTATGGCAGCTACCGGAACCCGTTGTCCGAATAGTGCAATAGCAATAGGGTTCGTCCTTGGCACAAAAGAAAAACCTTGTGAAAGTTTGGTGCAGATTGCATTATTCGTTTTTGAGTTATCGTGCGATCGGACGGACGGACGGACGGACATGTCTAAATCGACGCAGAATTTTACGCTGAGCAAGAATATACATATATATGTCCATACCGAGGATGACTCCTTCAAGTAGTTACAAACTCCATACCGAAGTTAATAAACCCTTCACGAAGTGCAGGGTATAAAAAGCTAAAGTAACAAAATAAAAATATTAAAATTTATAAGCATAAACACAAGCATTTTTAAGCCTTTTTAAGCTTATTATGATTTTATATCATTCTTAACAAAATGATTTAATATATAATAAATATAATTATGTACTTTACAAAATAGAACAATCTGAAGTACTAGTAGCTTTTACACAAACTTCTTCTTAACCAAATCCCTTCTTGAAAATTTTAATCTTATTCATTTATACGGCTAATTCTGGTAATTTTAATAGCATCACTATTGAATGAAGTCAATATTAATAAACCATGATGATACTAGAAAATTAAAAAATATTGCGATTCTTCACTTTTCTTGTATTTAAATATTTATTACAAAAATCTATTGTGGTTGCGGTCAATAGCCACAATTTTTACCGACCGTATTGTGTATACAATAGGTAGGTTATGTGATGGCAACAAATTTTGCATATCGAGTTTTCGGTGGGAATGCACTTCTCTATATCAGGGAAGTGTAAGTAAACTATTCTTAGTAACCTGTAGGTCCGTCGGTGTGTCGGTCTTTTTGTTATTAAAACAACAACTTGAATTTTTCATGACCAGCACATCATTTCTTCCTCCATGATTTAATCATCTTTCAATTTTTCTTGGTATTTTATAAATTTGTTTAGTAACTAAAATCAAAGTAAGAGCATGATGTGTTAAATTCATCCTTTTCTTGCAATTCAAATTCATTAACGCTATAATTGTTATTCAAATCCAATCAAACGTATTCAAAAACTGACAAATAAAAAAATCAATGAATGAAAAAAACCTACCAAAAATCAAAAACCTACCAATCTATCAATATTTAAATGCTCTGATCTCAAAATGAAATGAATTCGTAAGGTTAGTTTGTTAGAAATTAGCTACTGAACGGCATCAGGTATGGGAATTTTATTATGAATTTTTTTTCTTGGTTTTTTCTTTTATGTTGTGGTACTATTGCTTCTGCTAACTTATTGTTAACACTCAAAACTCGATTTTTTCATTATTTATATTAGAATTGTTCTTTATTTATTTCAATTCACTTTCAAACTGTAATAGGTGTTAATTTGATGACGAAGAACAGCAAATTAAAAAGTAATATTTTACAATCAAATAATCATAGAAGAGTTATATCCATGTATATTGAACAATCACAACAGAAACTGAAAAATATTTAAGTTTCGAAAGACTGAAAAAGTATACTTAAATAAAATTTTAATTGAAATTCGTGATCCCAATTTTAAAACAATATTTTCTTAAGAAGTAATACTCGTATATGTACATATATGACAAAGACTACTTATTTACAATAGTTATGCAAATTGTTTGCATATAATATACACACAATTTGCATAACTATTTTGGCATCTGTTCGTTTATATACAAAACTTCCAAAACGTTAAAAATAAAAAAAATGAGGATCTTACGAAAAAAAAAACATTTCTCCAGAAGCGAACTTTTGTGTAAATATGTACATCTCCCTTCTTCTGTCTTTCGTAAAAATGCAAGTTTCAATGTACGTTTTCTTAAAAGAAAGAGCCATAATTTTAGTATGAGCTCCATGAACGAAAACTTCGATGCTTTGTATTTCAATTTTTGAATAATTTTCTTCTTTAATGGGGCATTCTTCGTTTTCTAACTTTTGAATTTTCATATACATAAGACATAAATTTCCTTGTAATATATTTCCCAATTTTGATGTAGGTGAAATAGCTATTAAACGAAATGTTTATTACATCATTGCCAGTTTTATTTAAGACGTTATGAATAAGTCTTTATTAAACTCTAATTCTTCTTCTTGCACTGACTATCCACTACTGGATGTTAGCGATCATATGATGCTGAGTATTAAATTTTTGAATCTTTCCCTATCAGTTGCCTGATGTATCAATTCGCCCGCATTTGTTATACCAGTCAAATTTCTTATATTACGGAGCCATGATAATTGTTTTCTGCCAACTCCTCTTCTACCTTCGATTTTGCCTTGAACAATGAGTTGAAGAATTTCATATTTGTCGTTTCTCATCACATGCCCGAAGTAAGAGATCTTTCTTCTTTTCACATTTGTTAAAAGCTCTCGATTTGTTTGCATTCTTCTCAGAACTTCTTCATTTGAAATGTGATTTACCGAATTTATCTTCAGCATTTTCCGAAAAATTCACATTTCAAACGCCTCGAGTTTGTTCATATGACTAACTTTTAAAGTTCATGATTCCGATCCATATAAAAGGACAGACCAAACATAGCATTTCATAAATCGTAGGCGGCGGTTTAAATTTATATCTCGATTGCAAAGAAATCTTTGATACTTAAAGAAGGCATCTCTAGCAATCTCAATTCGACATCTAATTTCTTTTTCGCAATGCCAATCTTCATGTAGGCAACTACCGAGGTACTTGAAACTAGATACTCTCTCAATTTGAAGATTTAATTGTTATTCTTGCTGTTGGATATGGTGTTCTACTCCTGCTTATAATCATGAATTTGGTCTTTTGAACATTAAGTTTTAGACTACATTCTTTGCTATGTTGGTTCACCTTATTTACAATAAACTGCAAGTCTGCCCAATTATCTGACATGAGTGTGGTATCATTGGCATATCTTATGTTGTTGATTGGTGAGCCGTTAACTTTGATACCTACTTCTACATCATGTAATGCGTCATCAAATATCGTTTCTGCATGTAAGTTAAAGAGCAGTGGTGATAAAATGCATCCTTGCCTATCTCCTCTTTTAATAACGATATTATTTGACAAACCATCTTTTGTTTTCACATTGACGATTTGGTTCCAGTATATATTTCTAATACATTGTACTGTTTTTTCATCGATATCCATTTCTTTCAAATTTCGATAAGTTTATCATACTTATCAAACGCTTTTTCATAGTCTAGAAAACAAAAAAACGCATCTTTCTGCACATCTCGACAATTTTGAATTAGAACTTTTAAAGCGAAAAGAGGTTCTCGTGTACCAGTTCCTTGTTTGAAGCCGAATTGTGTTCTTCCCATATACGCCTCACATTTTGGATATAGATGTGTGTGTATTATTTTAAGGAAGATTTTAAGAGCATGACTCATTAAACTTATCAACCGATGTTCTTTACAACTTTTGGCATTGGTCTTTTTTGGAAGCGTGATAAATGTTGATTTTAGCCAATCACTTGGAAAAATGAAAGTGTTGTAAATGTGATTAAATAGTCGCTCAAGTAAGACCAAGTTATCTTCATCAATCAGTTAATTTCGGCCGGTATATCGTCTGGTCCAACAGCTTTTTTGTTTTTAGATGAACGTATAGCACTTTTGATTTCATCCATAGTAATTGGAAGCCCCGACAGCTCTGTGGATATTTCAAGATGAGTCGATCGTTCACAGTCTTCAAAGAGTTTTTTCACATATTCTCCAGAGCTTTGTTCTTTCGCTACTATCAATAATAATTTGGCCGCGATGATCATTTAGAGTAGCGACATTTGTTTTTCTATAAACTCCAGACACTTCTTTAATTTTCTTATGAAGATTAAAATCGTCATGAAGATTCTGAAGATTCATTACATTCGCGATGTAGCCAATTTTGTTTAGCAATTTTTATTTTAGAACGAATTTTTTGCTGTATACGTTTGTATTCTGCAGAATACATGCTTTTGCAAAGACGTCTCTGGTCCATTAATTGTAAGATTTCTGGTGTCACCAGCTCTGCTTTGCAACATATTTTTTAGCCCCTAAAATGTTTTTGGCTGAATCATAAAGTATCGTTTTTGTATATTGCCATATATTTTCTTCGCCTCGAACACGCCTCAATTGACTAGTAATCCTTGTAGATAATTCGGTTTTGATCTCATCATTTTCCAATTTTTCCAAATCAAGTTTAAATTGACGGTTCGCAACTCTTAGTCTGGCTAGCCTGATGTTAATTTTAGCCATGAGAAGGTTGTGATCCGATGGTACGTCTGCACCAGAATACGTTTTCACATTTTTCATAAATGAACTGAAATGTCTGTTAATGATGATGAAGTAAATTTGATTGCGTACAATATTTTCATCATTGTCTTGTGGAGATTTCCATGTATACAATCTTCGTGGTGGTAGTGAAAACCAAGTATTCATTATTTGAAGACGCTTTTCTTGGCAAAATTCTACGATAAAAATTCTAAATTATTTCTGTTTCCTAATCCAAATGATCCGGTTACGTTTCTCGTTTCTTCAATTCCAACCTTTGCATTGAAGTCGCCCAAAATAAAGTTCATGTCATGTGATTTCGTATGCTTTAGAAGATATGATATTTGGCTGAAAAATTTTTCTATTTCCTCGTCAGGTTTCTTTGCTGTGGGTGCGCATGCCTGTATGATGTTTATTGCAATAGGTTTGGAGTTTAGTTTGAACATCATAATTCTGTCCGAAGGTGGAACGTTTTCAGTGACGTGTGGTATTAAATGTTCAGCGACGATAATGCCAACCCCGTTTCTATGAATTGTGGATTCGTTTCCGGAGTAAAACATCTTTCCACCTTTTATTCTGCATTCTCCAGAATTTGGCCACCACGTTTCGCAAACACCAAGTATATCGATTTTCAGAAGCTGCATTTTTTTAACAGTGTTTTCAAATTTTCCAGCTTCAAATAAACTGTTGACATTCCATGTCCCAATATTGAGTGTATTTGTTGTTTTACCACCGGAGATTCTTAACACCCTCGTTTTGCCGGAGACTGAGGGCCGTTCACGATTGTTTTTATTCATATGATATTTCTTGGGAGATTATTACTTCAGTGGTTTCCCGTTGCCTTCTGAAGGGTTTGTATAGTTTTCCTTCTATAATTCAGGCGCCATTTCAGGGTACAGACGCTGTTTGTAGCCGCCAACTATTGGAACAGACGCTACTAACTTCTGCATTTGCACAAGCCGCCGCGCTCGTTTGTTTGCTGATCCAATCTACACCATCCGAGTTGGTTACCGGATCTTTCGAATGGGCTACTCAGTTTTACAGGAGGTAACTCGTGAAGGTGAGCTTTGGCGTTGAGGAGCAGAGGCTAGACTGATATAACTGGTCACATATCAGCAGTTTTCGCTTGCTTCCCCCATTTCCCCCCCCCACTCTAATTACGTGCGAATTTTTAAGGGTAAATTTTCCAAATAACTTATTTAATTTTTAATTATTTTCAATTACTGTCTATACAATGTTCAATCCAATCTATTTTGGCGTATTCATGAATTCAATATTTGTTACTATCTAGTCATTACGAGATACTCTAAAAAATTTTTTTTTAAATATTCAGAGTAAAGATGGAAAAAACTGCAATAATTGACTCTGATTACTCAAGTCAAAACACAGTCAAAAAGAAAAGTGATTTCAAAGACTGGTCTTTCCGTATTAAAATAATTAAGATGATGAGATAAAAATCTGCGATTGGGCCTCCCACTTTAAAACACTATATGAAAACACTGACATGGAAGCAACAGAACATCGCAATTTTATATTCACAAATGAACCAACTTTTTATGTAACTGATCAAATTGTAGAGGAAAACATAAAGTTACTGAAAAACGGAAAATCACCCGGTGAGGATGGAATCTTAAATGAATATTTAAAATATGGAGGTAAGAAGCTATTCTCCGAAATTTCAAAATTATTTAATATAATATTGGAAAAGCAATCGGTGCCAACAGATTGGAAACATAGCATCACAATACCAATCCATAAAAAGGGCAACAAAAATGAGCCTAGGAACTACAGAGGCATAACTTTGTTAAGTGTAGTATTAAAATTACTGACAAAAATTATTAACAAAGAGATACAGACATCTGTAGTATTTAGCGAAGAACAGAATGGCTTTAGAAAAAATAGATCAACTGTAGATGCCATATTCATTTTACGTCAACTGGTAGAAAAATCAATCGAGTTCGACAAACCCTTATTTATGTGCTTCGTGGACATGACACAAGGCTTCGACAGAGTTCAACTTAAAGATTCAATACAAATATTACAAGAAAGTAATGTACATAAAAATATAATAAGTTTGGTCCAAGATTTGTACACAAATAACAAAACCAGGATAAAACAAAAAAATGAACTGTCCCAAATTATACATGCAACCAGCGGTATCCGGCAAGGAGATAGCCTTAGTCCAACCCTGTTCAATTTGGTAATGGATAAAATAATAAGGGCAACTATCCAAAATGGGAAAGGATACAGGATGGCCGACCATGAAATTTGCATTATATGTTATGCAGATGATGCGGTATTATTAGCTGAAAACGAAAATGACCTTCAAAGAATGTTGTTCACATTTAACACAGTTGCCGGACAATACAATATGAAAATATCCACCGAGAAAACGAAATCAATGACTATATCGAAGGAACCAATTAGGTGCAAATTAGTAGTCAACAACAAAACGATAGAACAAGTCAATCGTTTCAAATACCTCGGTGTCGATATTACTGATTCCCGGCAAATTGAAACAGAGGTTAGTTTGCAGACCGCTAAAGCGGCAGCCATCTCCGGGAACTTACGCGATGTCATTTGGAAAAATAAATACATGTTAATAGACAATAAAGTCCGAATTTACAAGACCTGCGTTCGACCAATAATGACATATGCAGTAGAAACCAGGGCCGATACCGCGAAGACAGAGCAAATACTCCGAAGAACAGAAATGAAAACTCTTAGGCAAATATGTGGATATACGTTGAGAGATAAAATACGAAACGAAGATATAAGATCTACTTGCGAAATACAAGATGTTGTTCGGTGGACTACGCCTCACATTTTGGATATACATGTGTGTGTATTATTTTAAGGAAGATTTTAAGAGCATGACTCATTAAACTTATCAACCGATGTTCTTTACAACTTTTGGCATTGGTCTTTTTTGGAAGCGTGATAAATGTTGATTTTAGCCAATCACTTGGAAAAATGCCAGTGTTGTAAATGTGATTAAATAGTCGCTCAAGTAAGACCAAGTTATCTTCATCAATCAGTTAATTTCGGCCGGTATATCGTCTGGTCCAACAGCTTTTTTGTTTTTAGATGAACGTATAGCACTTTTGATTTCATCCATAGTAATTGGAAGCCCCGACAGCTCTGTGGATATTTCAAGATGAGTCGATCGTTCACAGTCTTCAAAAAGTTTTTTCACATATTCTCCAGAGCTTTGTTCTTTCGCTACTATCAATAATAATTTGGCCGCGATGATCATTTAGAGTAGCGACATTTGTTTTTCTATAAACTCCAGACACTTCTTTAATTTTCTTATGAAGATTAAAATCGTCATGAAGATTCTGAAGATTCATTACATTCGCGATGTAGCCAATTTTGTTTAGCAATTTTTATTTTAGAACGAATTTTTTGCTGTATACGTTTGTATTCTGCAGAATACATGCTTTTGCAAAGACGTCTCTGGTCCATTAATTGTAAGATTTCTGGTGTCACCAGCTCTGCTTTGCAACATATTTTTTAGCCCCTAAAATGTTTTTGGCTGAATCATAAAGTATCGTTTTTGTATATTGCCATATATTTTCTTCGCCTCGAACACGCCTCAATTGACTAGTAATCCTTGTAGATAATTCGGTTTTGATCTCATCATTTTCCAATTTTTCCAAATCAAGTTTAAATTGACGGTTCGCAACTCTTAGTCTGGCTAGCCTGATGTTAATTTTAGCCATGAGAAGGTTGTGATCCGATGGTACGTCTGCACCAGAATACGTTTTCACATTTTTCATAAATGAACTGAAATGTCTGTTAATGATGATGAAGTAAATTTGATTGCGTACAATATTTTCATCATTGTCTTGTGGAGATTTCCATGTATACAATCTTCGTGGTGGTAGTGAAAACCAAGTATTCATTATTTGAAGACGCTTTTCTTGGCAAAATTCTACGATAAAAATTCTAAATTATTTCTGTTTCCTAATCCAAATGATCCGGTTACGTTTCTCGTTTCTTCAATTCCAACCTTTGCATTGAAGTCGCCCAAAATAAAGTTCATGTCATGTGATTTCGTATGCTTTAGAAGATATGATATTTGGCTGAAAAATTTTTCTATTTCCTCGTCAGGTTTCTTTGCTGTGGGTGCGCATGCCTGTATGATGTTTATTGCAATAGGTTTGGAGTTTAGTTTGAACATCATAATTCTGTCCGAAGGTGGAACGTTTTCAGTGACGTGTGGTATTAAATGTTCAGCGACGATAATGCCAACCCCGTTTCTATGAATTGTGGATTCGTTTCCGGAGTAAAACATCTTTCCACCTTTTATTCTGCATTCTCCAGAATTTGGCCACCACGTTTCGCAAACACCAAGTATATCGATTTTCAGAAGCTGCATTTTTTTAACAGTGTTTTCAAATTTTCCAGCTTCAAATAAACTGTTGACATTCCATGTCCCAATATTGAGTGTATATGTTGTTTTACCACCGGAGATTCTTAACACCCTCGTTTTGCCGGAGACTGAGGGCCGTTCACGATTGTTTTTATTCATATGATATTTCTTGGGAGATTATTACTTCAGTGGTTTCCCGTTGCCTTCTGAAGGGTTTGTATAGTTTTCCTTCTATAATTCAGGCGCCATTTCAGGGTACAGACGCTGTTTGTAGCCGCCAACTATTGGAACAGACGCTACTAACTTCTGCATTTGCACAAGCCGCCGCGCTCGTTTGTTTGCTGATCCAATCTACACCATCCGAGTTGGTTACCGGATCTTTCGAATGGGCTACTCAGTTTTACAGGAGGTAACTCGTGAAGGTGAGCTTTGGCGTTGAGGAGCAGAGGCTAGACTGATATAACTGGTCACATATCAGCAGTTTTCGCTTGCTTCCCCCATTTCCCCCCCCCCCCACTCTAATTACGTGCGAATTTTTAAGGGTAAATTTTCCAAATAACTTATTTAATTTTTAATTATTTTCAATTACTGTCTATACAATGTTCAATCCAATCTATTTTGGCGTATTCATGAATTCAATATTTGTTACTATCTAGTCATTACGAGATACTCTAAAAAATTTTTTTTTAAATATTCAGAGTAAAGATGGAAAAAACTGCAATAATTGACTCTGATTACTCAAGTCAAAACACAGTCAAAAAGAAAAGTGATTTCAAAGACTGGTCTTTCCGTATTAAAATAATTAAGATGATGAGATAAAAATCTGCGATTGGGCCTCCCACTTTAAAACACTATATGAAAACACTGACATGGAAGCAACAGAACATCGCAATTTTATATTCACAAATGAACCAACTTTTTATGTAACTGATCAAATTGTAGAGGAAAACATAAAGTTACTGAAAAACGGAAAATCACCCGGTGAGGATGGAATCTTAAATGAATATTTAAAATATGGAGGTAAGAAGCTATTCTCCGAAATTTCAAAATTATTTAATATAATATTGGAAAAGCAATCGGTGCCAACAGATTATAAACATAGCATCACAATACCAATCCATAAAAAGGGCAACAAAAATGAGCCTAGGAACTACAGAGGCATAACTTTGTTAAGTGTAGTATTAAAATTACTGACAAAAATTATTAACAAAGAGATACAGACATCTGTAGTATTTAGCGAAGAACAGAATGGCTTTAGAAAAAATAGATCAACTGTAGATGCCATATTCATTTTACGTCAACTGGTAGAAAAATCAATCGAGTTCGACAAACCCTTATTTATGTGCTTCGTGGACATGACACAAGCCTTCGACAGAGTTCAACTTAAAGATTCAATACAAATATTACAAGAAAGTAATGTACATAAAAATATAATAAGTTTGGTCCAAGATTTGTACACAAATAACAAAACCAGGATAAAACAAAAAAATGAACTGTCCCAAATTATACATGCAACCAGCGGTATCCGGCAAGGAGATAGCCTTAGTCCAACCCTGTTCAATTTGGTAATGGATAAAATAATAAGGGCAACTATCCAAAATGGGAAAGGATACAGGATGGCCGACCATGAAATTTGCATAATATGTTATGCAGATGATGCGGTATTATTAGCTGAAAACGAAAATGACCTTCAAAGAATGTTGTTCACATTTAACACAGTTGCCGGACAATACAATATGAAAATATCCACCGAGAAAACGAAATCAATGACTATATCGAAGGAACCAATTAGGTGCAAATTAGTAGTCAACAACAAAACGATAGAACAAGTCAATCGTTTCAAATACCTCGGTGTCGATATTACTGATTCCCGGCAAATTGAAACAGAGGTTAGTTTGCAGACCGCTAAAGCGGCAGCCATCTCCGGGAACTTACGCGATGTCATTTGGAAAAATAAATACATGTTAATAGACAATAAAGTCCGAATTTACAAGACCTGCGTTCGACCAATAATGACATATGCAGTAGAAACCAGGGCCGATACCGCGAAGACAGAGCAAATACTCCGAAGAACAGAAATGAAAACCCTTAGGCAAATATGTGGATATACGTTGAGAGATAAAATACGAAACGAAGATATAAGATCTACTTGCGAAATACAAGATGTTGTTCGGTGGACTAGATGTAGAAGGAGGAACTGGAGAGATCATGTAAATAGGATGTCAGAAAACAGAATCGCAAAGATTGCAATGAACAACAGGCCGAGCACCAGAAGACCAGTAGGAAGACCACCTAAAAGATGGAACGAATGCTGGACCTCTTCATCACAAGACCAAGAAAATTAAGGCTGCATTTATATGAAAAACAGGCTAGTAGCCTAAAACACGAAGAAGAAGAAGAAGAAGAAGATGATGAGACAAACCTTTATAATTGATCAGAGAAATGTGATCAATCATATTAATAACGAATATGTATTAAAGACTATAATGAAGCTTTGTATTCTCTGAACTAGAAATCGGAAAAACATGATTTAAAAAACGTATTTGTTTATTTTGTTAAAGAACATCATTTTGCGAAAAAAAAAATTAAAAGTAAAGCCGCTCAACTTAGCTTCTATTGTTTTCTTAGCTTATATTATAAAATCGAGGAGTACGTTTATTGAATGAAGTCGATATAACCTTCAAGATATTAGATTGATAGCATTTAAATATAAAAGAAAATCATAAATTCTTTGTACTTACGCACAAAAACAATATTTTAACACATTATGAGCGGATTTTATCACTTGTTTTTATATAAATATAAGAATAAAGTAAGTTAACGAAATAAGAAAAACACATAATGAAATGTACATTTCAAAAATATTTAGATAATGTTATATATACAGAACAAAAATTAAAAATATAAGAATAACAATATGTTAAATATTATTTAACAAATATTTAACAAATATGTTAAATATTATTCACATAGAATAATATTTAACATATTATTATTCTATGTGATATATAGTGCAGGTACTTTATGTCCATGGTTTAAAACTTGTTCACTATAGTTAAAATTAAATCATACATTCAGCAACAAGTAAGATACGAGTAGTTGTATTTTTTAACCCAAAATATAAAACATCTGCACAAGTTACCTACATTATTAATGCTCTAATTACCCAAATATCCCATGTTTAAGATTTGACTTTTTTTATTTAACAAATAATCTTGTAGGTCATTTCGTGATTTACCTGAGACAAATGTTTTTTTCAATTGACAGAGCTCCCATGTTAAAATGACACATGGCTAGCTACCATCAGCCATGTGTGATGTTTTGCCTTTCTGGTCTAATTGTATTATTAAACAAAGTGTTGTTTTATTACGCCCTTGTAAAACACATGTTATTAGGAAGATCAAATTTTTGTGTTTAACAAGAGTTTTTATTCTAATTACTGCATTACAAAACAACACTTATTATAAACTAGTAAAACACATTTTGTTAGGAAATTCAAATTATTATAATTTGGAAGGGTTTTCAATAAATAAAATTGGTACATCTGGGAATAAGAATATTTTGTTATACTTTTGATTACTCATTTCCGTGAGTATTTATGATAATATATTTGTTATTTTCAAGGAAGTATTTTTTATAAAGACAGTTATTTATTATTGTTTTTAAATGTGCTGATGTTGGAAATTGTTAAATAAGGAAAAAATTATCCAGCATAAATTTTATCCACGCTTAATAAATGTACGTTAAAAAATTTGGAACTTGCTAGGAGAGCTGAAATAATTGTGGCGTATATTAGAGGTATTGCAATATATTAGAAGCTAACTTAACGGACTCAAAGTGTTTTAAAATATAGAAATTAGCGAAACTGGTCCTATAGTAAATAAACAAGTATTTACACAACAGATCTTACTTTGAAAACCGAAGTTAATACAGTTTTGAAAACCGCAATTGACTTTGGTCGTGGTGACTGTATTAATGATCCTGATTTTAAAATTGACAATATCCAAAAGCAAGTTTTCGAGTCCTCTTGGGCATGTGAACATATCTGTAAAGATAAAAAAATATGAAAGGCTTTCTCCTTTTATTCTTTTAAGAAAAATCCTTTTACAATTTGCCGAACGGTTAGAAAAATTCGCTTAATTTTTCGCGACCGGGCTTCCTGAATGCCCTCAAGTACATAAACGCTCGAAACTTACTCGTGGTCAATTTGTATGGAGTCCTAATTGGAAAGTAAATGCTGACAGCTAAAATAAAAATGCCGTGCAAACTTACAATATTCTTTGATTATTTGAAAATCAAATACTTATATACTCTATGATAGGAGAGCTAATTCCGAACCAATTTACTTTGCCACAACTTTTTACGGAGATCTATATACTTATGAACTTAGAGGAAAACTGGCGAACAAACCATTTTCTATATGTAATTAATGATACGTCTCCAAGATTTAATTTTTACAAGTATCGAATTATTATTTTCTATACGAGTTCGAGTTCACTATCAAATTTGACTTTTCATTACAGTAGTTGTAATGACTCACACTCGATTTCAGTTTGTTTTCGATTTAAAAATTTTAATTAATTCGCATTTAGTATCATTATGAACAAGTAAGAAAGTCATATGGACTATATAGTACATAAATAAAATAACAAACATCAAACTCATAAACTCATTTTAGAGATTACTTTATGCGCTCATTTTTACAATAATGTAACAACTTTGTCAGATTGTGTATTATCCGTTGCACAATGAAGCCTTTTTGTAATTGAATTACTTTTTGAAATTCTCTTAAGTGGAAAGAGTCGCAGCACAGAGTTCAAAAAATTGTCTTCCACAAATATTTTACAAGAACAGCTTATACAAAGATTTTGTATATTTTAAGGCGAGGTGTTAACTAGTTAGATTTTCAAGATATGCTCCAAATTGAAGAAGAAGAGAAAATTAGTCCCCAAAAAGAGTTTTTTTTTTTTCCTTTATTAACTCCTAGAAGGAGCATCGGGCTAGTGCATGATTTCTCATGCACTAGTTTCATAGCGTCATAGAGTTTAGCTAGGTAGGTGACTAGCCTGTCGTAGTTTTATTTATATTAATTATTTGAGGTTATTAATATTTACTGTTTATTTTTCTTAGTTTTTTTTATTAATATCGAATATTACGAATATTTGAAAATTATTTGTATAATATTTATTAGTAATTAAGTTATAATAATATTGAATATAATTTTTATAGTGACCTGACCGGGGTTTGAACCCGAGACCCTTCGGTTAAAGGACCGGTGCCATAACCACTGCACCAATGGTCAGATCCCAAAAAAGAGTACTTGATGCAATTTTTTAATCTGTTGGTTTATAAAACGATTAAGACTGGAGATTTAGCAGATACTAATCCGTATTTAGTTGGAGAATCCGAGAGAGAATAAGAGAT
The DNA here is from genome assembly GCF_029603195.1 of Condylostylus longicornis. Lineage (NCBI taxonomy): Eukaryota > Metazoa > Arthropoda > Insecta > Diptera > Dolichopodidae > Condylostylus > Condylostylus longicornis. The sequence goes on from NW_026577985.1 coordinate 1,513,674, forward strand.
AATGTCACCTTTCTTAAATTTAATGAAACAATTATTTTTAAATTTTTAGAAATAATTTTTACTTGAAGTTTATTCATTTCTTACCTCAATTTATGTTTTTTATGACAATGATTTGAAAAAGAAGTGAAAAATTAAATAACGTAGAAATAATACATATATTTCTTCCCTTTTCAGTATAACTTAAGTCACCTTAAACCATATCTTCAGTTTTGCAACAACAGCTTAAGTCGACTTAAACTTGACGAAAATGCAAAAGTAATTTTTCACAAATCGCTTAAGTCGAGATGTGATTTGCAAAGTGCTTTTTATGAATTTTATATAACAGCCTATCTCACCTTTTTCATAATTATGAGAATACAATTAGTTGTTTCACTTCAAATTATGAGTTAATCGCTTACTTTTTTAATTATCTTTCGATAAAAAAAAAATTGGTTCAAAAAACTTCATAACTTTTTTCAAAATTTAATTTAAAGTTTTAAATGCATTTATCTCGAAATCACTAAAACAGACTTAAGTCGTTTGTGCTTGAAGCCACTGAATTGTTCATTTTAAATGCTTGTGTCGTTATGGGTAAAAACGAAATGAAAGGCTGAAAGAAATCATTATAAGACCTTTGTGTATAAAAAAAAAACTAAAGGGGACGACCAAATATTTTATCAATCAGTCCCATCAAACAAATTGAAACATTGTACCAAATTGGTTTAGGAACGCGTTGCACTATCATAGGGGTAGTACAGTATCATAAGTATCACAGTAATAATTTAATATCACAGTAATAAACGAAGTTCTGAAACACAAACATAATATGAACGAAATTTGTAAGATAAACAAATTTTGTTGTGATTGCTACGGATGTTATGTCTAACGCGTTCCCAATAATAATACATTAATTTGAACATTATATTAAACATATTTTTTAGCTTGTGTATTTTAAAAGTGGTGATTTTAAACGGGTACTAATGTCTGTACAGCTTTTAAGCGACAATGCGCGCAGCGGGTACTTGTACCTAGCCCCCTTATAAGTGAAAATTCACACAAGGGTACTATTTAGTACAGGACCCGCTCATAATGTGTTAATGTAAAAACCATCACATGTAATAATCGCAACTATACAATAACAACACATGAACAAATTCCAATAGGAATATGTCACATTCTGATTATCCATGTGGAACCAGTTACTTCGAATCCTAGAAATAACGAGTTGTTAGTATTAGCACATTATTATCAATTACCCATTTTCCGGGATTTCTTAAGTGATTTAAGGTTCCTGATGTTTTTCCGCTGCAATACCAAAACTCCACTATCGTCATCGGTTTCACTATCGCGCTATTAAAAACCCACTCCATGCTAGGGAACATGTTTTACTTTTTTTCCAGAGTAGCATTTTTTTTTAAGAATTTATTTTTTATTATTTTAAAAATTTTTATTCACTTTTACTTTATTTTTTGCCATATACAAAATACTAGGTTTTTCCCTTTTCTTGCTATATAGCTTGCTTTTTCCATATACATACATACGAAATTAAAATAAATTTACTACTCGGCTATTTTGTTTTCCAAAAATTTCAGTCAATATTTCAAAAATTTTATACATATTGAGAATAGCCGAGAAAATAACATTGAGGCATTGCATAATTAAGTGGAAAAAATGTAACATTATTTAATCAAACTAATTTGAATTTCAAGACGAATAATAAATGTAGTGACTTTTAAAAGAGATACAGAATGAGGCTATTCACTATTCATATTGAATACATTTTTAATCAATAATTTCTACAAAAAATTCTAGGTTTTCCTACCGTTTGCGCAAATTGAAACCACTAGACACATAATGTATATTTTTTATAAAAAATAAACCGGAAAGATTAGTGTAGCTAATTTATAATCTACTGCCAATATATAACTGAAAATTAATAAATATTAGATGTCAACCAAAAATATTTGATTGGATGATGAATTTTCATTGAAATTTCTAACTTTTGAGAAAATTGTTTATAAGGGTAAAAACTAAGACTTATTTAAAAAAAGAAAATGTGAAACAATTATTATATTTCACTAAAGTACGCGCTTAATCGAATTTTAAGGGCAAAAGTGTATCCCAAAGTTTGCATTTGGAAATTAAAAGTCCCAGCAACTAAAATAAATATTCCTTTTTATTGCAAATTTTTTAATTGAAACCATTACCCAGTATATAATTTTGTGTTTATTATCTTCGAAACAAATAAAATTGGACAAACGACTGCCGAGGTTCATGAATCTAGGTTTATTATTTTTCCAAATACTTAAAATTAACTTCCGGAGTTGTATGGCAGCTGCCCGAACCTGTCGAGAAATTCCACCAAAACTTCAGCAATATATGTAACCTAAAATTGAACGCACAACTGCCAAGTTTCATGAATCTAACTTTATTAGTGCAGCTATTCCATTAAAATTTTTATAACATATGTGATGAGCAAGAATATTATGTATATATCCATACCGGAGACCACTCCTTCGAGTTGTTACGAGTTCAAAAATACCCTTCGCGAAGTGCAGGGTATAAAAGTGAATCTAAATATCAACCAATATTCTTAAGAATTAAAAATTGTTATACACTATGGTTAATTATTCTTAAAACATGATTTTATTTATTTTAATATTATTTAAGGGGATCCTGTCAATAGAAGTATTTGAATGTCGTGATACAGATGTAATTTGAAAATAATTTTTCGTGTATAATAGGTTTCCCTCTATAACATTATTTTCTTATTTTATAGTCTAATATTCTTTCTACTGACGCAAAGTATACAATAATAGAGGCTATGTATACACAATACGACCGGTAAAAATAGAACTGGTATAAAAATAAAATTTACAACTTTGTGAGTCTATCAATCACATTATTTCTTATAATGTTAGTCCGATGTTAAAGCAGGATCAAGTTACTTACCATAAATAGCAAGTTCATTATTGTTCAAATTGTGAAGAAAGAAATCTCTATTATGCTGGAAATATTATCTTGGGTCATGAAAGATTCTTCGTTATGTTGGATCCATTTCAAATTCAGGAAATTGAAATTTCCAAAAATCATTATTTTATCTGTACACTTCATCTTTGAACAATGGACGTGAATAACCCTACAAATGTTTGAATATATTTCAGAATCGGAAAAATGTGGAATATACATACCAAATATTAACCAAATAAATGTTTTTGGAAAGCAATTGGATAACAACACAAACAATTTCCAATTTATCTGTGTCAGTCGTGCAAAATTAGTGTTATATAATTTTTTTCTAAATATTGGAACTGCTCTACCTTTAAGAGTACAACACCTATTATTTGGGACATTCATCACAGGGATCGCGTATCCTTCCTGAAAACGGAATAGGAATTATCAAATAATTCAAAGCTATTAATGGATAGGCATAAGCAAGTTTTCGTTAAAGAATAATAATATTAAAATTTAAATTAGAAAATTTAATTAGAACCTGATTGGTTTTCGTCCTTAAACCTCTTATATACATATATTATAAATAAATATAATAAATTAGTTAATAAATAACATTAAACTTCAACACTTAGAAGGGACCGCTACGAGAATGTTCCACAGAAACGTGCTTCCAAGGGAGCTTTGGTACTTGTTGCAATAAAAAACTGCTTGTCGGCTAGTTTAATATTCCTGACTGTGAAAATTTGGAAGTGATTGCGGTTAAAATTGAATTAACTTCTAATAAATTTGTTTTGGTGAATTTGTGCTCAAATTGTAGTTCTGTACTTATATTTGTGCTCAAATTGTACTTATGTTTTAAATTTGTTCAATAATTGAATACATATGCAATTTAATTAGTTCACACGACGAGGTTTTCCGTTTAAAGGAAATGGGAACCATTTTAGGTTCCAATAGATTGTTAAGATGGTGATGAGTTAGAGTTATCTTTTTTGGATTCTTTTCACTTTAATAACTTACAGCAAATATTATTAATTTCGAACCACCAATCTAGGCAATTGGATTTGGTTTTTACATATGATTGGTATAACTACGTATCCATCGTTCTGCCAAACCCATTGCTTAAAGTTGACTTATATCATCCTCCAATATCTTTTTCATATTATATTTTCGGTTAACCATCTATTAATTAAACCACTGTATAAACTAATTTTCTTTTTCGCGATTTTTTTAACGAACTGTGTTCTTCTTCTTCATTGGATGTGAATTTGGACGATTTTCGATACATCAATAGCTTTCCAAAACCCACTAAATTTACTTTAGATTGCGTTCGCTTCAGTCTTTTTGTCTGAACCCTCTCCCCTATAAGTCCGACACTTCAAACTTTACATGCTGTTAAAAACGTGTCTAGTATTTCATGGCACTTGGGGGACACTCAATGTTACTATTAGTATGAATGTCACAATTCCGTACATACAAGGCAGCACTCACCATATTACACCTATAAACCTAGTTCTGGAAAATTTGTATTTGTTTGATGCATGTTTACTTGGCACAACCCCATAGCTGCAAGACATACGTTCATATTATTGTATTGTGTCAATTTAGACTTACAAGTTAGGAGCCAATAGTTTTCTCTACATTTGTTTTCTAATTCTATTCTTTTCTTCTTTATTATGTTCTTTCTATCTGAGCTTGACATCCAAAGTCATACCTAGGTATTTCACTGTGTTCGCTCCGACATTACACCAGCCCTAAATTCCCTAAGTGCGGAGAATTTTTCATCTTGTTTGATTCGAAAAATCCTGTGACATAAATATCATTCAAGTAACTCCACGAACTGCAAATCAATTGGAGAAAGTTTCAATTTCCTGTTACCGTCATAAGCCTTGTTAATAACGATTTTTCAAAAAAGTTTTAATATCATTGGTAGAAGCGGGTTCGGTCGAAGTGGCTTTGCCTCATTCAAGGGGTTCCACAGTTTTCCTACCATATCTTCCGATACCTTCCAAGCACTAGGAACATACCTCAGGCTCACGGCTGCATTTATCACTTTCTGCAAAAATTTTAATGCCTTTCTTGGTAATTCTCTTATTATCTTAAGTATGAGATTAAAACCTGTGGCCTTATTCGATTTAAGTGACTTTATTGCATGACGAAATTCCTTCTGTGTAAATAGAGTTGTAGTGCGCTCATCAACAAATACTAGAATTCAGTACATTTCTTTCCCTAAGTGTGTAAAAGTCGCTTGAAATACGTAAGCATATCTGTTTTCCATAATAGTTAATCTAATTGACATTTCTTCAATTCTTTGTATACAAGGGATGCGCCTTGCATAATTTGCATTATTTAACTTTGTTACAGGCCTTTCTTTAGTTTTCATTACTTTCCTAGCCCTTTTATTTATATAACCCCCTGCAATTTTGGAGGCTTCTTGTGAGAATGTAACACAATTTTTTACCTCTTTTGATGCAAAAGCATTAATCGTTCTTCGGGTCCTTTAAAAATTACCAAGAACCTTTTTGTAATGTCTTAGCAACTAAACAGCTTGCTTAGATTTTGAAATAAATGGGAGCTTCCAATGAGGACTGTAATAAAATACTAGTAAAGATAAAGGGCGGCGAGAAAAGCAGGAAAATAGAGAAAGAGTATAGAGTGAAATGAAAATTAGGGAAAATTTGATTCAGCATATACAAGACAACACATTTTATTTGGCTAAGGATAAACTGAAGAAACATGAAAGATAAGGTGTATACAAAATCGAAAGCAATAATCGCGACAAATTTTGTATAGGACAAACGAGTTGACCTGTTACAACAAGACTTAAGCAACATTTAAATGAGTAAAATGTGCAATTAGAGTAGGAATTAAGAAAAACTTCGATTCAATGGTCGCAAAACACACTTATGAAACGGATCACATAATTACCATAATTACGGAAAAGACTTGAACGTATCAAAAGAGGTGAAAGGAAAACACAGGACAGGAGCTCATGAAAGCATGCAGATATACAATTCTAACAAGGACTTCCTAATGAAAACACGAACGAAGGTAACGCGGGTCAGGTAAAAGTCAGGTAAAAAATTAGGTTAAGTCAGATATAATAATACAAAACTGCCTCGATAACTAGCAGAGTATACTTCGATGAACACTCTAATTTTCAGTTAGCAGTTTACACTAATCTGAAAATTATCTTCTTTACTACATTCTGCTCTCATATGATCAGTAAATTTAACACATTTAGCACCTCTTTGGCAATATTTTTGTATACATCCGAACAAGAGATGCCTTGCATTGCGGAATTGACCCATTGAGGCCCTTTTGATTATGAAAATCAATTCATTTTAAAAATAAAATTTTAAAAATTTATAAAAAACAGATTGTCTTTAGAAATTCACATGAATTTTGATATTGTGGCAAATAATTTTCTTCTGAAAATTGAACTCTTTTTCAAGAACAATGAATTTTACATGTAGCTTCTTCATAGTAATTTTGATGACTCGGTTTAATTCAATTCGGGTTGATATATGGGACATTAAGGCGGGAAAAGACAAACTACAAAGAACTTCTTTTAGAAAAGATTTTATTTATTCGCAGCCTATGAAATTTTCAATTTTCAAAGAAAATTATTTGCCACAATATCAAAATATTATTATGTCACATTCATCCCTCGCTTAACGAAAGTTTATACGCAATTTCCGTTTTACGGAAATCAAAAATTAAACCAAAGGCTCTTTTTAAGGAAAAGACATTCAATTTACGAAAAATTTTTTAAATGTAAAAAAAAAAGTAGTTTAAAAAACTATTTTCTAGGAATTTTTTTGTTTAAATAGACATTATATGTTAAATATTAACATATGTAGATACATAAAAACCATTGGGATAATGTATGGATATGTACTCTAGTGTTTTTGATGAAACAGAAATCAGAGCAAAATAATACAAAGAATTTAGGTATGTAGTTGCTTTTTTTCAAGAATTAAAATGATCTTGTTGATTTTTGTTGCCTAATGTTGTAATAATAATATCTACCATATTTTTTACAAATTAACATTAGTTATATGTATCTATATGTTTAGTTAAAAAACTATGTGGTTGTAAGCAAAAAGATTCGATTTACGGACAAAATTTCCGGAATATAATAGTTCCGGAAAGCGAGGGATGAATAAAGAGGGAGGAGAAATATGAGCAATCATATTTTAATTCTATTTAATAAAACAGAAAATATGAAATATATTTTGTAAATATTTTAATCAAGTTTTGTTTTTTAATAGTTCTAGTAAATAAAAATAAATAATAAAACACATTTAACAAACAAAATTGTTAAAAAAAATATTTTAAAAAATTCATTAAACAAATTCAAGCCACAGTCGTATTCGTACAGCATTACATTAATTATATTATTAAAACCACTAACTTAATCTAATCCTAAGTCTAGTATTTTGTTGCATAGCCCTTATTCCTAGTGACATTTTTTAATCGGTTTGACATTGATTCAACAAGTTTTTTGTGATGTCAGCCGAAATTTGAGCCCATTTTTCCACTTATTTGGTTTTTAGCATGTTTACACTCGTTATTTGATGTTTTCGAACTCTGTTGTCTAATTTTTCCCATAAATTTTCAATCGGATCAATATCCGGAGATTGGGGAGGTGTCTGTACAACTTTTGAAAATTATAAAGTAACTGTGATCGGGTTTTATAAGCAGTGTGCTTGTTATCATTAGCTAAGTAAAATTTAAAACTTTCTTTAATTCCCAAGCGCTCAGCACTTTCTTTTAAATTTATCTTTAAGATATCAATATATTAATCTGGGTTCATAATAAACTTCTATTATAGCCAAATTTCCTATTCCAGTTGTTATAAGCCAAATGTTTATTCAAGTTGTTAAAAACAACCCCACACCATCAATGAACCTCCACCAAGTTTTAAAGTTGTTTATAAATTTATTTTATTAATTATAAATAAATTTGAATTAGTTTTTCTTCCAACAATTTGTTTGCCACCAGAACCAAAAACATTAAATTAACTTTCGTTAGTAAAAATTACGTGCCTTTAAAACTCAAAATCTTGTTTTTTGTGCTATCTTGCAAATTCTAAGCGCTTCATTTTGTTTTTCTTATTATGAAAAGGTTTTTTTCTTGCAATCACTGTAACCATGATTTCTAATAGTCCACGGAACTGTTTCTAGCCTTACATTTTGAAAGTTGAGTCTTTCCATTTCTACTAGCTAACGAGCAGTTGTTTTTAGACTATTTTTAATTTCTCGGAGAATAATGCGTTTGTCAGGGTTGCTTAATAGCTTTCTATTTAAATTTCTTGGCTTATTTTGTATTCTATTTTCATCAGTATAGCGATTTATAATATACCAACTTGTAGAACGACTCCTTTCCGCTAAAGCACCATTCTCTGAAAGCTATTTGCCATTTTTATAAAAGGCTACGATCAATTTCTATAGCTCTTACAAGTTTCTTTCGATTTCCTGTCCATAGTTCAATTAAAAGTAATAATTCGTTAAAACGCAATAAAAATTATGTATTCAAACACTTTTAATTATTGATCGAAACTAAGAAACATTATCAACAATTATCAAAACAAACATAGCATAATTTATTTTCAAGAATTTTGGTGCCTTTATATTTCTCTACAAATATGACTGTAAGTATTTTTTTATACAGTGCACATCGTGAAGGGTATATATTCTTGCTGAGTGTAAAATTCTGCGTTGATTTAGACATGTCCGTCCGTCCGTCCGATCGCACGATAACTCAAAAACGAATAATGCAATCGACACCAAACTTTCACAAGTTGTTTCTTTTGTACCAAGGACGATTAGAGCAATTCGGACAACGGGTTCGGGTAGCTGCCATACAACTCAAAGAGTTTATTTATTTTAAATATTTCAAAAACTAATAAAGGTACAAATATAAACTTTTGGATACATGTGTCCAATTATATTTTACATATGCTCTAAAAATTTTAATGGGATAGCTGCACCGGTTCGGGTGGCTGCCATACAACTCCAAAAGCAAATTTTTTATATTCGGCAAAATAATAAAGTCAGATTCATGAAACTTGGCAGTCGTGTGTCCAATTATAGGTCAAAGATATTTCTGAAGTTTTGGTGGAATTGCTTGACAGGTTCGAGTGGCTACCATACAAGTCCAAAAACTTATTTTAAATATTTAAAAAATAATAAAGTTAGATTCATGAAACTTGGCAATTATAGGTCAGACATATCCGTGAAGTTTCTATTGAATGGTTTCACAGGTTTGAGTAATTGCTATACAACAACGAAAGTGCAGGATATAATTCAATCGGTTTATACCGACTGAAACGTTTTTACTTGTTTTTACTTGTTTTTCTTAAATAGTTCCAAAAACAAATATTTTTTTTTTTTTGATTTAATTTTAATGATAAACAAGCAATTTTGTAAAAAACTAAAATTAAGAAAAATGTGTACGAATTCATTTGCAAAAACATTTTAAATTGTACATTTTGCTTCGTTGTACTAACACGAGTGGGAGCCGCTGTACATTGCATCACTTGCAATCAATAATAATCAATGTCATAATTAAAATATCATAAATTCATAATGTAGAAATTTTCATAATAAAGTGATTAATAATTGAATCAACCCTACTAAGAACTTGACCATTTAAAGTACAATCTGACATTATAGGCTGTCTCTGCCATAATAACACATTAGCGCACACTTACTAATATTGATTTTCAAGTTGTACCTGCAAAAGTTATCCAGATCACTCTGTAGAGAAACTGCGTAATTTACAGCACATATCCTCTTGAACATTTTCATATCGTCAGCATAAATTAATACTCCACTGCAATTCAAAACAGACGCTACGTCATTAACAACGATTATGACGAGCAATGGACCCAGGTGGCTGCCGTGGGGAACTCCAGAACTAGCCACAAGCGGTGATGACACCGATAAAGGACAAAGGACCAAGTATTTCCCTCCAGAAAGATAAGAGCCAACCCAACTTACGAAATTATTGGGAAATGTTAATAACCTCAACTTCAAAAGAATTACGTCGTGGGGTAAAACGTCAAAAGCTTTGCTAAAATCAACGTAACTCACATCCATTTGATACCCATCTTCCATACTATTTAAAAAAAAAAACTGAAGCAGCTTCCACCAGATTAGTCACCGTTGATTTTTTCTCCAGAAAACCGTGCTAGCATCTATTAATAAATGGAATGCAATTGGAGTAAATACCATCATATATCATTAGTTCAATAATTTTTGGAATGGCCAAAGGTTAGCAATTGGACGATAGTTTACCAAATCACTTTTATTGCCGTTCTTCTGTATCGGTCTAATGAAGCATCCTTCCAAATGGAAGGGAAAATTCCAGAGGGGTAAGACTTAATATAATAAAAGATAATGTTAAGTTATATTTATTAAAAAATAAGTCTTACAAAAAATTCAAAAAATTGGGAAATACGAGTATCTTTGGGATATATTATATTAAAGTAACGATAACATTTCAATAACATCAGATTGTACAAAATATCAGATATAAGTTACGATATCTTTTTCGAAGTCTTCGTATTGTGTATACAAATGTGTAGGTAGGTTACGTGATGGCAACAAATTTTGCATATCGAGTTTTCGGTGGGAATGCACTTTTCCATAGTAGGGAAGTGTAAATAAATTATTTTTAGCAACCTGTCGGTCTGTCGGTTTGTGTGTGCACGCGTGTATCTCAAGTTCGGCTGAACTGATTTGGATGAAATTTTATATGTAAGTTTATTTCCACCATGGCACGGATTGATCAGCTTTTGGGATATATCAGGCCTCGGGAATTGCACTCTTTAGCGGGCCTGTTTTATTTTTGACCATTTTGAAGAAAATATTCAATCGATTTACTTGAAATTTCATATATAAGCTTTGCTCGACCGTCTGCGAAAATATCCTAACTTTTGGAAGAAATCAGGCGTCAGCAACCGGACGTTTACTACGGGCTAAATATACATTTTTGTGTATACATAAAAAGAGAAATAATCAACCGATTTCATTGAAATTTAATATTTGAATTCCTCGCATTAAAACAATGAACATATAAATTTTTGGAAAGATCAAGGCTCGAAAACTAATTTGCGGGCCGATTTTACATTTTTCGCCATGTCTACGGAACGAATAGATGGAATTTCTTGAAATTTAATATTTGAGTTCTGGTTGTTACCGAAAATAACTGGCGAGCATTTCAGGGAGTTCGGGTAACACAAAGAAAAACTCTAGTAAGAGCCAAATTTACATTTTTCTAGGTATGTTAACTATAAGCTTACTAATGCCCTAAAAACTGGAAAGAAGTATTTAACAGACATTTTCATAATATTCTGTACCACTTCCACTTAACTATACAACCCACAATGCGGTCGGTTACGTTTTGACCACATCAGATTTTTTTGAAATTAGAAGTTGTAATTAAGTTAACAAGAACAATAATATTAAAGAATATCAAATTTGATAATTTTAAATTAACTTTGATAATTTTAATTTTATTTCGTTTTTATTGAATTTTATTTCCGATTTTTCAATAAAAGTGGAACTTAAGGAAATTTACATTAAAAACGCATAGGCAAGTTGCTCCAAACCAGGGCTGCTATTTTACAATTGAAATCCCAAAGTAATCAATTTTACAAAAAAGCAGAGCTTTCAACTTTGAAATACCACCCGGCTTCATGATATTGTAATAGTGTAAAATACTGTACGATATTATGTTACTTAACTATACTTAATTCATTGCAAGATTCATTTTTACCGCTTTTCCAAAAAAGTTTTGAAAAAAAAGTGCTTATTAGCTCCACTCTATCCATCCGTCCATTCCCGGACGTGTCTATAAAACGTCTACACCCCTGGAGATAGAAGCTGAAATTTTTTATGCGCATAGATCTTTACTAGAAATTTTTTTAACTGAACTTTTTTTACTAGAAACTGTAGTAAAATACAGAAAAAATTAAATAACCGAAAAAAATTTGGATTTATTTTCTGATGGTTCTCTGTTACCTATAGGTTACCTATATAATGTAAATGGACGTGTGTATGGGGTTGCCATTTTTGTGTTTTAGGGTTAATTTTATTTATGTAGGATTATAGAGCTATAATTGAATAGTGCAGAGAATTAATTGTGTTTTAATGTTTAGTTTCTACGTTTATTAAAGTTCAAAATCAACATAAATTATATTTATACCAACAAAAAACAGCCAAATTATGGGTTTACCCGGTATCTACAATTTATCTATATAAGAAAAACAAAGTATTTAAAACTATGTATGTATTTATTCAGAAGAATCTTACTTTGGGCCTCTTTTTAATAATTATTAATATTTTTACCTACTAGTCCAAATGGAATTCCTTTTGCCATCAGTTTATATGAAATTATTTTTATTTGCCTTGCAAAGGTTTTCCTTATCTTACTTCTGCTTTCGTAGACACATTTGCGATTTAATTATTCGTTTAGAATAGCATTTTATGAAGAGTTCATATATATTTTTGATTCAATCCTTGTAAAGCATTTGTCCTCGGCAATAGGAAAACGCTGAACTGCAGCTTCTCTTGAATTTGGCTATCTTATCGATTTATAGTTTCCTCGATCTTAGTTGTTCTTAGCATGTTCCTTTATGGGCTGGTTCTTGCACATAATCAAATCATTTTTTTCTTTAGTCCTTAATAAACTATTTTTAATCTGTCCTTGAATATTTATATGCTTTTTATCATCTGCCAGTAAATGATCACAAAATAACATGTGCTACAAATTTAAAATAACTATGTATTTCTTTTCACAAATTTAATCCCCACAAAAAAATTAATAGCACTTATTTTTAATCACCAACAATTGCATGCAAAAAGGGTTGTTATGTGATAGCACCAAATTTCGGCGGAAATGCGTTTCTCTATTTAGTGTAATTAGGCTATTTTTAGAGAGATGTCTCTCGACCTGTCGGTCAGTCTGTTTGTTGATCTGTCTGTCACTCTGTCTGTGCATACCAGTATTTCCAGTTCGGCTGAACCGATTTTGATCAAATTTTATGAGTAAACTTAACTGAGGGACGGTACCATTACATAATCACCCTTTGAGGGAAACAATATGAGTAAACTTTAACGGCGAGGGACGGTCAGGTCCTGGAAGCTGAAATATTATTAGGGTGCGATTTTACATTTTTTACCATATCTAAAGAACTAATTGACAGAATTTCTTGAAATTTAATACAATTTAATAAATGTGTTTGGTATCTGAAGTAACACTGACGAACCTTTTACGGAATTCGGATAGCGCAAAGCGAAGTACTACTAAGAGCCAAATTTATATTTTTATAAATATGTTAACAAAAAGCTTAATAACTTTCTTAAAATTTGAAAGAAATGTTCAAAAGACATTTTTTAAATCTTGTGTGTTTAAAAGTTTTTTTGAGAATATATATGCAATATAATGTTTATATTACCATATTGAAGAATATTATGTAATGTTATAAGTAATATAAATTTAACTCTTTACATGATTCCTTTTGAGTTTCTTCATCAAGCCAAAGCTAAAATTAATTATCTACCTTTACCACAACATGTTGCCATATCTTATAACTGGATAAATGAACGCTCAATACAATTAAATTTTATACAAAATGTTCATAGTAAGTTATACATATGCATAAGTATATATTTTATTATAAAATTGCGCTGCAATAGGTTTTTATAAGTAATAATTTGTATATTTTTTCGTTCTAATTAATGATTTCAATGCATGTGTATAATTAAAAACATAACTCTTTTAACAAAAAGAAAAAAAATCTTAAAATTATCTCTCTGCGTTCGTCTTTCTTCTTATTTTTGGTTGTAGCTGAATGGTGAATAAGCTGTCCTGGTGGCATAATATATTTTAAATCTCTGTATCCGTTTTTCTTGTGCTGTTCGCAATTTCGCAACTTCTATAGGACTTGCGAAATTTTCTTTGTTATGTTAAATAGTTAACAAAACATTATTTTGCTATATGGTGCAGTTCTGTTACAAGATTTCTTACAGAGTGCAAAGAAATTAAATATTTATTATTTATTTAGGTTTTGGTTGAAAATGATGTACGAAAAATATAAATTGATTGTTTAATTATGTCTACCAACGTAATCTTCATTTCAGACCTGGTACAAGGTTTTTATAATGTGTACTTTAATCATCGTATTCCCATATGGCTGGTGGCAATGATATAAATTGAAGTGGTGAAGAAATAAAATTTCAAATTCTGTTTTATGGTTGTTACTATGAAAATTCAATTTGATGGTAACTCTTTACAAGCATTAAATTTTGACAGTTTGCTATTCCATTTTTTAAACGAAGTACTAATAAATTGTATAAATTGTAAAATGTCCGAAATTATCCTTATATTGCAGAGTCAAATTTGTCAAAATTTTAAATTTGCCAAGGTATGTAATGTTTAGGTAATAATTTATACAAAATATTGTTAATTTCAATTCTTTCAACCGAATGGAACGCCATTCGTAAGCAGTATTATCTGAAGATAATGAAAAGATTTCGCTATCTGTACGGTTCATAATTAATTTTTATTAAAATTTGTCTTTATAAATAGTTAACGATTTTCTAAGATAGGTTCAAAACTCTTTAACAAAAGAGTACTAAAATGAAATGTCGGTATAATCGATTAAAACTTTATTAAGATATATCTACTAACCATTGTATCAATATATCTTTTGAGCTAAAAAATATCGAAGAAAATTTATAAAACATAAAATGAAACAAAAACAAGTAAAAAGGTTAAGTCGGTATAAACCGACTGAATAATACCCTGCAGTTTCACAATCTGAGTTTAAAAATTTATTTTTGAAATATTTAGATATAACTTTGACTACTAAATGGTAATTGTATGCAAATCGAAGTTGTATGGCAGCTACCCAAGCATGTCAAGTAATTCTACCAAGACTTCAGAAATACATCTGACCTGAACCTAGCCTCAATATTTTTCCAAATATTTAAAATTAACTTTCGGAGTTGTATGGCAGCTACCCGAACCCCTCAAGCAATTCCAAAAAAATTTCAGAAATGTATCTGGCCTGAATTTAAAATTAACTTTCGGAGTTGTATGGCAGCTACCCGAACCAGTGCAGCCATTCCATTAAAATTTTCAGAACGTATGTAAAGTGTAATTGGACACATCTTTGCAAAATTTGATGTTAATATCTCTGTTACTTTTTGAAATATATAAGAAAACCTCTGTGAGTTGTATGGCTGCTACCCGAATACGTTGTAGGAATTGGTCCGATTACAATAGTAGCCGTCGTTGGTACAAAAGAAAAAACTTGCGGAAGTTTGGTGTCGATTGTATTATTCGTTTTTGAGTTATCGTGCGATCGGACGGACGGACGGATGGACATGTCTAAATAGACGCAGAATTTTACACTGAGTACGAATATATATATATATATATATATATATATATTTATGTCCATACTGGAGACGACTCCTTCAAGTGGTTACGAACTTCATACCAAAAAGAATATACCTTTCACGAAGTGTAGGTTTTAACAAGAAAAATATGAAAACTGAAGCGGAATATGTTATGTCATCTTCTGAATAAAAAAGTAATAAATAAAATTGGAAGTAGATTTCCGATAAGCTTTACTTCTGCCTTGCTGTCTCCTTAATTAAAACTTTTTTCCGTGTCAGGTTACGTTTTGTTTCTATTTTTTGTTTTTGTGTAACAAAAAAAAGCAACTTTTTTCTCCTTATTGTATTCTTCTGAACAAAAAATATAGTGGTTTGTTCGGTTTTCAAGACAACACATCTTTCCCAGTTTATTATAATTTATAAATATTATATACGAATTAATACGTATTTTAAATAATACTTGGCAATAAATTGCACACATGTACTTTTATGTTTTCGTACACCCTCGTGCTTGAAAATGACATTTTCACATTAAACATAACCGAAAGTTCATATACGCATACATACATACGTATGGAATTTCACGAATAGGTCAAAATCAAAAATCTGAAAAAATTTATTTTTAGGATTTAATGTACATAGTCATTTTGCGTATCTGTTATTGATTTATGACCTATCGCTGATAATAATATTGACAGCAATATAACATTTGCTACAGAATACCTATTCTAAAAAGGAGATACCTTTTATGTATAGATAATACAACATACTTACATTTAAAAAAAATCTGATGTGATCAGCATATAACCGACCGCAATATTTATTGTCTAGTTAAGTGAAAGTGTTACAGAATATTATAAAAATGTCTGTTAAATACTTCTTTCCAATTTTTAGGGCATTAGTAAGCTTATAGTTAAAATACCTAGAAAAATGTAAATTTGGCTATTAGTAGAGTTTCGCTTTATGCTACCCGAATCCCCCGAATGCTCGCCAGTTATTTTCGGTAACAACCAAAACTCAAATATCAAATTTAAAGAAATTCCATCAATTCGTTCCTTAGATATGGTGAAAAATATAAAATAGGCCTGCAGACCATTCCCCCCCCCCCCCCACAATCAATGGTGAAAGCAAATTATATTAGCTATTATTTGCGAAAATATAGGTGATAATATATCACTGCAACTAATTCTCTTTTAACATTTCCAATACATAATGGTGTATTATCTAAGGAAAAACATCTCCACATACGCAAGCCGTAAGGACATTAACTGCAATAACGTTATAAAACGTATGAAGCTTTTTAAAAATAATTGCATCTTTTTCATTATTTACAATCGGCAGTTTTTTATCACTACTGTTTATATACAAATCTTGTCATATAAAAGAGATAAACATTAGATCATTAATAAGATTTCCATTTTTCCAACTAGCCTGTAGTAAATGGGTACCTCATGATTAGAAACTAGTCAAGTTACGATCATATATACAATGAAACAACTGTCATTAAATGATAAACAATGGAAATATTTATAAAATATGTATAAATGAGAAAATGAGACAGAAAAGTGAAAAGAATTTCATTGTGAGAACATTTTACAATGAATTATTGTTTCGCCTATTTCGAATTAATATCGTACATCACTGAAGCTCGTTATCATTTTGTGATGCTCAACTATTTTACTTTATACATACATATGTACATTTATTTTATATACGAGTACATACATGTATTATTATAAAAATTAAATATTAAAAATTATTATTCTACTAAGTGTTATTATACCCTGCTCAAGGGTATATTAACTTTGGTATGGAGTTTGTAACTACTTGAAGGAGTCATCTGCGTATGGACATATATACATATTCTTGCTCAGCGTAAAATTCTGAGTTGATTTAGACATGTCCGTCCGCCCGATCGCACGATAACTCAAAAACGAATAATGCAATCGACACCAAACTTTCACAAGTTGTTTCTTTTGTGCCAAGGACCAACCCTATTGTTATTGGACCAATTCGGACAACGGGTTCGGGTAGCTGCCATACAATCTTATAGATTATTTGAATTTAAATTATCGAGACCTATAAAAATCGGGCTGAAAATTCACAAAATCGATTATTTAAATCTTATATATAAATCTTATATTTAAATCTAATTAAGAAATAAAGTTTTTCCATTATTTAATTTTACACTGGATTTTTGTTCAAGGACGGTCATTTCAAAAAAGATTTTTCAAAAAAGAAGCCGTTTCTAGATTTTTGTAGTGAATAATTTTTTTAATCTTTTAATTACTTAAGTATCATGGTTTATAATACATCGCTGCTCTTTCTTGTGTACAAGAAGAACGTGTTGAAACTTTTGAAACTTATTATGAAAATTCAATTCAATTCAATTCAATTCTTTATTGTCTCAGAAGAGCATTTTGCTTGTACAGAGTTTATATTACAATTTAATTTTTCTACTTTCAGTAAACAAATTAAAATGTAAGTTCTAAAAATTAATCAAGGAATATAATATATAGCTTAACAACAAACTGCAAAACGAAAACATAACAAAAAAATCTGATGTGGTTTCAAGTAAGTCGGTTGAATATTTTCTTCAAAATGGTCAAAAATGTAAAACACGCCCGCTAGAAAGTGTAGTTCCCGAGGCCTGATATATCCCAAAAGCTGATCAATCCGTGTCATGGTCGAAATAAACTTACATATAAAATTCCATCAAAATCGGTGCAGCGAATTTAAGATTCATGCGTGCACACACAGCCCGACAGACCTCTTCCCTACTGTAGAAGTGCGTTCCCACCGAAAACTCGATATGCAAAATTTGGTGCCATCACATGACCTACATATTGTATACACGATACGGTCGATAAAAATGATATTATTTAACAATATTGATAGAAAAATTAAAAGAATACTTATATTTATGTAAAATAAAAAGGTTAAAAAGAAATCATACAAAATTTTACATATCTGAGTCAATTCAAATGATTAGTTTTGCATAATTAAAAAGTGTGTACTATAAAATATACTATAAAGCATGAAGTAAATAGCAAAAGGAAAAAGTTATACTAGACATTATAGAAGAAAAAGTATCTAGACATGTCTAATTGAAATATCCCTATAATTTTCATATGACGAACTATATTGTTAATATATTTTTTAAAACAATATTTACTTATAATTATATAAACATGTAAATATATATTATATGAATCTATACGCATTTTGAAATGAATAAAAGATGCTGATGACAATTCATACGACGGCAAGCCAAATGATACATTTTTTTATGTCAAAAAGATAACTAGAATATTTTTCAACTCCATTTTATTGCTACAGGAGCAATTTCTCTATATTTTGATATGCAAGTAAATAAAGAAAAAATTAAACCAACAAAGTAAAGAGAAAATGTTATGAAAGACGAATGCCAAGTAAGAACAGCGAAAGAAAAGTTTAAATAAAACAACAATTTATCATTTACAGCTATGTCACTAATGACATTTTTTGCGCTGATATTGCAAATATTGCCGTACGTTCATACATAAGTACTTGATACCGTCTAATAACAAAAATATCTTTATCATTGGCGAATGTTGACATTGTATTGTAGTTTCATTTTCGACATGTTCGAAAAAATGTCAACTTTGAAAATTAAGTAGATATTCAAGTGATGTTCAATAATATACACAAAAAAAATATTCTTATAAGGACCGAAGAAGAAATGCTCCCGTTTTTTGAGTAGTTTTCCATAAATCGTTCTTTTCTTTTTAAATCAGTTTTAGTCGTTGTTTTTTCATCAGTTTTAGTTTTTCTTTTTTAATTCTTGTAATGATTTTGTTATTATTCAGTTTTTTTCAAATAGTTCTAATCATATGGATTGACTTGAAAATTTCATGCTTCTCAAACTAAAATAAAAAGCAAATCTGTATTTTTGATCATCATCGTCATAATCATTTCATAGTGGTAATTAGCACTTACCACTTTTGAAATTGTTAGGTGCATTTAAAATTAAAAATTCTACAAGTGAAAATACTACTTTTTACAACAATCTAGATATTACGTACTACATTATTATGAACACGTTTTTTATACCCTGCACTTCGTGAAGGGTATATTAACTTTGGTATGGAGTTTGTAACTACTTAAAGGAGTCATCTGCGGTATGGACATATATATATATTCTTGCTCAGCGTAAAATTCTAAGTCGATTTAGACATGTCCGTCCGTCCGTCCGTCCGATCGCACGATAACTCAAAAACGAATAATGCAATCGACACCAAACTTTCTCTAGTTGTTTCTTTTGTGCCAAGGACGAACCCTATTGTTATTGGACCAATTCGGACAACGGGTTCGGGTGGCTGCCATACAACTCCAAAAGTAAATTTTTTATATTCGGCAAAATAATAAAGTCAGATTCATGAAACTTGGCAGTCGTGTGTCCAATTATAGGTCAAAGATATTTCTGAAGTTTTAGTGCAATTGCTTGGCAGGTTCGGGTACCTGCCATACAACTCCAAAAGTTTATTTTAAATATTTGGAAAAATAATAAAGACAGATTCATGAAACTTGGCAGTTGTGTGTCCAATTATAGGTCAAAGATTTTTCTGAAGTTTTGGTGGAATTGCTTGACAGGTTCGAGTGGCTCCCATACAAGTCCAAAAGCTTATTTTAAATATTTGGAAAAGTAATAAAGTTAGATTCATGAAACTTGGCAGTTGTGTGTCCAATTATAGATCAGATATATTTGCGAAGTTTTAGTGGAATTGCTTGGCAGGTTCGGGTACCTGCCATACAACTCCAAAAGCTAATTTTAAATACTTGGAAAAATAATAAAGACAGATTCATGAAACTTGTGTGTTCAGTTATAGATCAGACATATCCGTGAAGTTTCTATAGAATGGTTTCACAGGTTTGAGTAATTGCTATACAACAATGAAAGGTGCAGGGTATAATTCAATCGGTTCATACCGACTGAAACGTTTTTACTTGTTAAACCTTATTTTATAATTTTAAAGACACAAGTAAGCGTTTAGTTAATATACATAGAAAAGTATTAAACTTCGCTCTTAGTTGAAATTTTTGCTTGCGCCACTAGAATTCCTTGGAAAGTTTAACAGTTAGTTTCGATAATGACTAGAACTCAAATATTAAATTTCAAGAAATTCCATTGATTCGTCCCGTGGATATATAGTAAAAAATGGAAAATCGGTTCACAGTTTCTGAGCCCTGATCTTTTTTGGTTTCCGAGCCCTGATTTTTCCAAAAACATTATAGGTTCATTGCTTTAGCACTCCGAATTTAAATATTTAACTTCGCGGAAATTTCTCTTTATATACGCAAAAATGTAAAATTATACCGTAAAATTCCCATTTCAAGAGGTCTGATATATCCCAAAAGCTGATCAACCCGTACCGTAGCCAAAATAAACTCAAATATAAAATTTCATCCCAATTGTAATTTTCAAAATTTCAAGAGGCGATAACTTGAGAAGGGTTGTAGGTGGAGAAAAAATTTCTTTTAGTGAAATAGACTATTTATCAATATCTAAAAGGTTCTTAAAGTTTAGACTCCTGATATGTACGGTTTAGAAGAAAAACAATATCAAAGAATTGGAAAAGTACGTTCTTAAGAAAACTTTTAATTTTGGCAGACATTTTGTTTTTTTCATATTTAAATCTACTATATTGCGGCAGAAAAAGCCTGTGTTAACAAAAATTGAAAAATGTTTATGGTTTCCTTAAAAATAGGTAGTAAAAAAATAATATTTTTAGGTCTAAGGGGTGAAAGCTTTCTTCTACGGAAATAAGTTTCTAGTAAAGATTTATGTATGCGTGAAATTTCAGCTTTCTATCTGCAAGGGTGTAGAAGTTTTCTAAACGGACACACGGACAGACGGACGGACAGAATGAAACTTTTAAACCCTGTACGGGGACATACGAGTGCAACGGTAATACGACTGATGTCCCCTGTACGGAGACATACGAGTGCGAATGGTTAAATGTATTATACAATTTGATTTAACAATTTTGTTTTCTTATCTTATTGAAATTGATGGTTTTCTTTGATCCCTGGATATTAGAAAAAATTTTGAAACTTTTGAGCTTCAACAAAATCGGAGTTTATTTTATCACAACAAATATCAAATTAAGCTCGAATATGGAAGAAATAATTAAAAATTTACTGAAACTTTTGTAAGATTCGGAGTTACAATGAAAAGAATAGGCATCTACTTAATATTTTATTTGATAAGATGTTGTTACCTGGCATAGAAAATAAAATGTTCCTATTCGCTAGTTTAGTGGCATTATCTTATATTTTTAAAAGTTGCATTTGACCGCAGGAGCATATTGTTTATTCGGCTTGATATACAGATCACGGTTTTGTTTATAATACTGACTCTTTTTTACCATAAGCAAATTTAAGGTGACACCAAATTTTGTAAATCGAGTTTTCGGTGGAAATGCACTACTCCATGATATGAAAGCCTAAATAAATTAATTTTAAAGAGATGTTGGTCTGTCTGTCGGTCTGTGTATATGTGTTGAACCGATTTCGATGAAATTTCAAAAGTAAGTTTATTTTAGTTTTGTAACGGCTTGATCAACTTTGAGGAAATGTCAGGCCTTTGAAATTGAACCTTTTTGCGGGTCGGTATTATATTTTTGCGCATGTATAGAGAAATCTTTTTCTTCTCGTTCTGCCTCTTCGTTTTCGTAAGTAGGCGATTTTCATACCCATATTATTAAGTTGGT
Source organism: Condylostylus longicornis (assembly GCF_029603195.1). Classification (NCBI taxonomy): domain Eukaryota; kingdom Metazoa; phylum Arthropoda; class Insecta; order Diptera; family Dolichopodidae; genus Condylostylus; species Condylostylus longicornis. Next base: position 1,535,773 of record NW_026577985.1, read on the forward strand.
ATTCTTGACAATTTCTTTATATCTTTTTCGGTCTATAGAAGATTCCACTAGAATTGGACAAATTTGAGACTATAAGTCCCTGCAATCGTTCCAATTTTTAATGTTCCCCAGCCTTGAAACTCGTTTTCACCCGATACCCCATTTTTTGTATTGTTCCCAGTATTATGAGTTTTAAAAGATGATATTTTGAATTTCTCATAACTTATCCGAAGAGTGCTGCTTTTTGGGGTTAAGTTGTAGTAAATGGGTTTCGCTCTTTCTTTATTCTCCTCAGCACTTCGGCGCTGCAAATCCTGTCTATCCAGGGAATGTTCAAAATTCTGCGTTACAGTTACATTTCAAAAATTTCTGAGTTTAAGTTTCCATTTTATACAACAATACTAACCATACATAACACTACACGAATCTGACTCTTAGTGCTATGTTGAGATCATGATTGGTAAGAACTTTCTTGTATTTACAGAAAGCAACTTCAATTTTATAAAAAGAAATAATAAACCAATTTTCTGAAAATTTAATATCTAAATTCAATTTAAATTTCATTAATAGTTAAAATAATGAACTTATGAATTTTTTGGACCGAATTAGAGGATTCTAGTTTGATCTAGTTCTATTTAATAAGTTCTGTTGTTTTTGTTTAAGTTAAGTTGAGTGAAACTAACCAGCGAACTTTTCAGGGAATTCAGATGTCACAAAAAGAAACTCTTCTAGGAGCAAAATTCAAATTTTTCAACGTATATTAACTAAAAGCTTGCTGACAACGTTAAAATTGGAGAGAAGTGTTTGAAAGATATTTTCATAATTTTCTGTAAAACTTTTATAAAACTAGAAAATACACATTGCGGTCGGTTATTTGCTCATCATATTAGATTTTTAGTTATTAGAAAGACAACTTTTAATTTTTTTTATACATATTTTGTAATTTATTGAACATCGAAATTATATTCTAAAATAAAGTTCACAATAAAAAGTAATTTTATTTCAAGATCATTTTATAACAAACTAGTATTATGTCTGTAGTTTTGAAATCGTGTTCCATTCTGTGTCTGAGAAATTTGAAGTTAACTTTCTTTCTTCAAAAACACACCCGTAATATACATATAGATATTTTTTTTTCTAATATTTTTTAAGATAAAACTTAAAATAAGAAATAATCTTAAAAATAATTACGAAAAAGTACATAATTAAACAAATAATTATTTCTTTTCAGATCTAATATATTTTTAGTAAATTATTTTGACAATAAGCACTTTAAGCGATAAATTACCGTATAGGCATAAAATAATTCGCTACTAAAATCCATGCACGTATGAAATTGGATTTTATAATTCACGCGAATCAAACGCGTGAATGTATAATGAGTTAATACTAATACTATATAGGGTAATGCGTATAGCATACGATTTCTATGCAAAAAGTCCCAGGTTCGAACCCTGAAAAATGCGATTTGTCAGATGAACATTTTTTTTATTGATAATTTTGTTTTTTTTTAAATAAAATTAAAAAAGCTTAAGCCTTACAATTAAATATCATCAATATTTTTTTGAAAATTCCTTTTTGTAAAAAGTTTAATGCAATAGAATAACATTTTCTTATAAAATTTTGTATTAAAAATATACTGTCAAGAAATTTAACATACACTTATGTTTTGCTTACTAATACATTTTGCAGCAGATCGCGAAAAGAATACATAATTAAATGCGTACGTACATACTTGATATAAAACAATGTAGATTTTATTAAATCTTTAGAATTTTCTTAAGAAAGTGTTTACTTTTGGTTATAACTCACACTTCCAGATATAAATTTACATTCAATATTTATACCACCAAAAGTAAATAAAAATTACCCCTACAGGATGTAGTACCATTTTGTAAAAAGCGGTAACAAAGCATCTTGAGAGGGTGTGAAGAGGGAAGGTGGGTGGAATTAATGCTTTTTCCTTTTGACCCATGTCTCTAACCCTTCCAGAGGTACCCATACTTTTTGACACCTGAGAACTAGCTATATATGAGTATATACATAATGTAAAATTCTCATATTACACTTAACTAGAACGGTCGTGTGTTTTTGTTTACGCTTTATAATAATAATAGTAACAATAATATAATACAGAAAAACAATAAAAACAATAACTTACTATTAAATTAGAGTATTACTCACGACTTTATAATAAAATTTTATTTTTTTTGACCTACCTAAACTGCTTAGTGCACATATTTCGTAAAAATAAAACAAAAAAAAAATTTGTTTTTTGTAGAACAAAAACAAAAAAGAAGAAAAAAAATTGTTCTTGAATTTTTTGCAAACGTGAGTGATACATAATTACATAATACGCAGTTTATAGTAATTAAAATTAAAAAAAAAAAATAAAAAAGAGCTGATAACTTTTCCTGTTAATAAAGGTTGCCATACTACTTAAATTATCTTGTACTTAAAATTTATAGTAATTAAAAGTTAAAAGAGTAAAATAATTAGCGAGATGAGTTCGATCTACAGATGCGATAGTTCAATATGCTCTGTATCAGAAGCTAAAAGCGAATTGCTTACTTGCAACGGATTTTGTAACAAAAGATTCCATGGGATCTGTTTGAGTGCTCCTAGAGGGTGGTACTCCTCTTTTCTGGCGCAATATTTTGTGTGTGAGGGATGCATGGACCATCATTCTAAACTGGGCGACTTGTTCAAAGAAATTAATGTATCCTTCAACAAGCAAAAAGATGAGTACATGGGGCTGGCCGCGAAATGTATGGACGTTATTAGAAGCAATTCGGCATCCTTTAATGAAATGGCCAAGGATTATGAAGCCCCCAACTGCACTTTAAGCAAACTACCCAGAAACGAGCAGGCATCATCAGTAGATCTAGAGGAGTTACAAAAAAGACTGGAGTTTTCTCTTAATGATAAACTTCAAAAACTAATGGACTCTAAAAGCACTTGGATAGAGTCTCTTAAGGAGTCAGTTAGTTCTCTTAAGGGCGACGTGAATAAATTATGCGTTAAGGTAGATGCCAGCCATGATACATCTTTCGACACATATAAGTTCAACCAGACTTATATAAGTTTAAACACAAAAGATGCCTCAACGAACCATGGAGCTATGAGTCTTTTCTGCGATCAACAGTTACTCCATGGCCTGGTATTTTCAAGCCAACACTTGGCAATAATGCATCGTTGCAGGATGAATTGACCTGTTCTGAGCCTCCTGCAAGTTCCAATAAGTCCGTCGCAGCTGAAACTAATTGCTCAAATGAAAAATCTTGCACTAATTGCATCAGGTTTTTCCAAGCGACCAGCCGCTAGATCTTCCACCAACTTTTCGCCTCGATGTTCGAATCTATTTTTTTCAAGATTCCCAGTGACCACCACAGTAAGTAGCCTTAAGTTGTTATTAGCTAAAAAATTTAAGTGCGATAATGTAACCGTAGCTAATATCACCCCAAATAACTTAAAATATAAGCCCAAATACAAGTCTTTCAAAATTACTCTACCTTTTTCCATAGCTGATGACATAATTGGTCATAAGTTTTGGCATGTGGGTACGGTGATTCAGTATTTTAGGGATTATGACTCAATTGGGCGTGATGTTGGCTACGAAAAAGCTAATACTACAATGCACTCTAAATTTAAACCAATACTTACTAACCCACTTAATAATAAGAGGAACAGGAAACAGGTTCATTTCCAAAATACAAACAATATAGACAACTCCTCATGCACAGATTCTTCTCGTATAGGCAAGCATACTAGACATGTTGTTTCCCGTAACAATGAACTTAAAGGGAACAATAACAGTAATAAAAAAGGGAAAATAAAAAATTTTAAAAGTAATAGTTATAATAAAAGTAACAATGCTGATAACAATAATAATAATAACTATAATAATAAAAATAATAACTATAACAAGAAAAATAATAATAATAATAATAATAATAATAATAATAATGATAATAATAATAACAATCATAAAAACGATAATAGTAATAATAATAGCAACATCTATAACGTTAACAATAATAATGATAACAATAAAAATGATAACAATAGTAATAATAATAATTATAATAATAAAAACAATCATAGTAATACTGACATAAATCTTCATAGCAATAATATTAATAACGATGATATTAATGAAAAAGACCATAGCGATAATACAAATAATAACAAGGACAATAATATTGACAATGGAACCAAATACCCAAATTTCATTCAGGGTAAAACATTCACTGCTAACACCCAATTTTCTATATCTATACCCAACCCTCACAAGCTACCCAAGGCTCGCTTATTGCAAACGCATCCGCTTGCCAACTTTGTAGATCCGCTGACACCTCCGATCGTTCGTATGACCAAAAGGTCCGTTGAAGATGGCGACAGCACTTATGTACTATCTCGCTTCAGAGATCGGGCTGTATATGAGAATGTTAAATTGTACTTGGCATATCTTGACGATGCGGCGGAGAATGTTCACCACGATGGTAAAACTAGATTAGGTGTTAAGGTTTTTATTGAAAGTGAGGGCCTTCCCTCTGACTATGCTATTTTATATAGCTTATTCAAAAAATTTCATGACACTTTAGATATATCTGCCGCTAGTGTCGATAAAGATAAAAGAAAAGTAAATGGATTGATTATTTGCAGAGGATGAGCGAAGCAAACAGTAAGTTTTTTCTTCCAACAACTTCAGCCCAATCGTCTAAATGGTTCAAGTAGCTTTCGTAACAACAATAACTTGGCCCAATTAACTGGTTTTGGAAATAATATGACAAGGACTGTGAAATAACTTTCTTTGTACTATCAAAATGTCCGTGGACTAAGGACTAAAACTAACACCGTTCTGTTAGTCCCTTCATCAATAATCTTGAATTATTCGACTCTTCTTTTTCTGTTTTTAGAAAGGATCCACATGCACTTCTCTTGCAGGGTCACACGCCAAAGGGAGGTGGGGTATTAATCGCCGTTAAAAACTCGTTATCAGCCAGCATTATTGACATTCAAGACTCTGATGACCTTGAAATCATCGCAGTTAAAATTGAGCTGAAATCCAAAATGCTTTTCGTAGTCAATTGCTGTATACCGCCTAACTCAAGTAATGAGTTATATGCGAAATTTTTTTCGGCAATTGATTATTTATGCAATTCTTTTAACCCTAAGGATGAGGTTTTTGTTTTCGGAGATTTTAATCTCCCCAAAATTAGGTGGAAGACGGCTGGTGCTCAAGTAACAACCTAAAAATCAATGTAAGTAAATGTGCACAAATGTGTTACTCTAGGCGAAAACGGCCATTTTTTACAAACTATACTTTGAATGGCCAAGCTCTTAGCCGAGTTGATTCAATAATGGACCTGGGTGTTTGCTTCGATAGCAAGTTATCATTTATAAACCACTATAATCAGATCATATGCAGATCAAGCTCGATGTTAGGTTTCATACGGTGGTCAAAGGAGTTTAATGGTCCTTATGTCTTAAAATCACTCTACACATGCCTGGTCCGTCCTCATCTTGAATATGCTTCACAAGTATGGACACCCTATTATGATATACATATTAATAGGATTGAGTCTATTCAAAAAAATTTTTTGAGGTTCGCACTGAGCCTTCTTCCTTGGGATCCCATCATTCTTCCACCTTACGAACACAGACTCAAATTAATTGACCTACCCACACTGGGTAAAAGACGTGACGTCGCGGATTTGTTATTCATTTTTCAGCTTATGGAAACTGACTTAATCTCCCCCGACATTTTAAATAAAATTGTGTTTAATTCCAACCTTAGGTCTCGTTCCCCGGATCATTTCATGGTTCCTTTTCATAGGACTAATTATGGGAAACATGAACCTGTCAGCAGAATGCTGCGTTTATGCTACAAACACAAACACAGACTTGACTTTTCACTGAAGAAAGACACAATGAAAAAGCTTTTATTTACTTATAGTTAAGTATAACCCTTTGCTTTATTTTAACAAATTCTTGTTTTAGCTTTTCACTGTCTTTATTCATATTTAATGGAATATTATTACTAATAAGTTTTATTTTGTATAATTTTTTAAATTTAATTTTTAAGTCAAAAATTTGTTCTGTCTAAAAAAAATATGTATCTGTATACTCATTCTTTAATTTTAAGTTATGTAAAATGTTTGAGCTAAACATAAATAAATAAATAAATAGGATGGTTTTTGAAGAGTTATAGCCTGGCGGGTAGGGTGCTAGACTGATACTAGAAGGTTATTGGATCAATGCTTGCTTGCATATTGTCGTATTTTTCTTTTTTTTTGGATTATTTTAAATTTTTTTTTTATTTCGTTCAAATTTTTTGTTTTATTTTGTTTTAATATATAACAGATAAATATTATTATAAAAGTTTAAAGAAAATTTCCAAAAAAATATTGTTATATACGTAATATTTTGGAAAAATTCGCCAAAATTTTAAGTACATATATATGTATGTACATATATTTTTAAAACATACAGAAATAAATTTTTCAAATAAATAAAAGGTTTAGGCAAACACTGAACGAGAAAACACTGTAAAATTAATTGAAATGGTAGATAGATTTAACATATTTTCTAGTACTTTTTATGCCACCGAATTCGACAATTAAAAATACAAATTTTAGACTCTTAAAATTGCCGTTAAATTTTGTACGTTGAAGTAGTTATTCAATTTAACTGTTTGAACAGGTGTCTAAAATTGACTGTTCAACAACCATTTTAACAGTTGATTTGGCAGAAAAAAAAACAACCGACAGGATTGTAAATTCGCTTGTTAAAAAAAAATTACGGACTTCGGACTTGGAGGATTAACATTCTTAATTGTTGTATGGCACTAACTGTTCGCTAGTTATCTTGACAATTAAGCAATTAAAGGTTAAAATTAATAAAGTTGGGTCAAACCAATGGTTTGTATTGTAGCACTTTTCCCTTCAACAAGTGAAAATTCTGCTTTTAAATACAGTCTATGTATACCTATCAAACTATTAAAATTATTTTCATTCATTTACAAAACTATTTCTAGAATTGCATATATTTCGGATGACGCATATATGCAGTGTTTGAAATAGAGCAAAAATTAATATAAAAAGGGGTTAACATAATGCTCGATTTTAAGGGTTAATTGTGTGAGTTAAGAGAAATAATTATATTTTTTAATTTCATGGAATTTACCGTTAGCTTTTTGCGTTTATAAAAATTTGGAAAAGCTTGCGGTTTCGGAAATATAAGGTGTCAAAAATTCAAATTTTACAAATTTCAAGAGGTGATAACTTGAGAGGGGGTGGAGATGGAAAAAAATTTTCTTCTAACGAAATGAACTATTTGTTAATGTCTAAAAGCTCCTAAAATTTCAAGCTTCTACAGGCTGGGGTCTAGAAGAAAAATGACATCAAAAATTTGGAAAAAAAGGACTTTAGATAACGGTAAATTTGAACGGCCATTTTGTTTTTCTAAAGTTTAAATATAGTATATCGCGCTAGGGGAAGCAAGCCACTGCCTTTCTGCGTTTGCAAAATTTCAAAAATGCTTATGGTTTCATTGCAACAAATATTTAAAAAAGGCCATTTTTAGGGTTTTGGGGGGGTATAACTTCTAGAGGGGGGGAGATAGGTAAAAATTTTGTTCTACGGAAATAAGTTTCTAGTAAAGATCTATGTACGTATTAAATTTCAGCTTTCTATCTTCAAGGGTGTAGAAGTTTTGTAAACAAAAAAAGTGTCCACGGACGGACGGACGGACAGAGTGAAACTAATAAGCACTTTTTTCAAAAAATTTTTTGGAAAAGTGCTAAAAAGTGGAATGTAAAAATATGTTACCATTTAAACTGTTTTTTTTAACATCCCCTACATAAAATATATACTACATTTTTGTGTAGTTGAATAGACAGCCTCTTGTTACAACATGAAGTTTACTGTTGTTTTCATATTGATTTTCATATTAATTATTTTTATAATTAAAATGTGAATATGTACGGAGTTCTAATGCTATGGCCGGCGCTCTGTACTTCTTTAAACCTGAGGTTAATCAGTAGGGTTCAGAGGATGGATATGGTGTGTATTGGTGGGGCTCTGCGCAGCACCTCTACACAGGTTCTTGAAATTCTCTTGCATTTGCTGCCATTGGATATACTGGGCAGGCAGATGACTGTGGTCGTGTGACCCCACAGGTCACGCTTCGATTCTTGCGGATTGGGGGCACGAGGTGGGGTCAACTGATTTGGTTCCTCTCGCGCTTTCATTCGTGAGGGATGGCTCCGTCCATTTCTACACGGATGGATCCAAACTTGATGGAAAGGTGGGTGGGGGTGTTTACTCCGAGCAATTGGAAGTTGAGCTCTTCTTCCGCCTGCCGGACCACTGCAGTGTCTTTTAGACAGAAGTGGTCGCAATTGGGGAGGCTCTGCGCTGGCTTGGCGAGCATGTGGTGCCCGTGGGCAGTGTTAGCATCTTCACGGACAGCCAGGCCGCAATAAGGGCGCTAGAGTCGGAGACCTCTACGTCCAGAACGGTCCTAGATTGTAGGTCGTCTCTTAACGAGATGGCGAGACAGTTCGAGTTAAATTTGGTTTGGGTTCCCGGACACTGTGGGATCTCAGGGAATTGCAAGGCGCATGAGCTTGCGAGACATGGAACGACCCTCAGAATTAAGGAAGTTGTGCTCAAAGCTAGACTTGCGTCGCCCAAGGGATCTAATATCTCTCCGTCGGGAGGATATTGGCGCGGTGATAGGGGTTTCAACTGGACACTGTCCGATTGCCAGAAGGATGGTCCGCCCGCAAACGATCTCTGTTGAAGCTGCTGTGACAAGGAGGATGAGGAAACAGTGACCCACCTGCTATTCTTAAGTTTTATTGTAATATTGGGATCTTGAATAAATTATATTAGTGTAAAATCTTATTTTTCTATTGTTTTACATAAAAAATTTTCAGAGGTAAAAAAACGACTACGCTAATTCGACTTAAGTAAGTACTGCAGCCTGTAGGACTTTAATTTAAAATGCATGAGAATCGATTAAGTTGGCCCAAAATTTCTATTATATCTTTTTACATAAAAAACTTAAATTCAAATATTTTGTTCACAAAATAGAATAGTAGAATGTAGCGTGTTGTTGTAAACTAAATTTTTCTGTATTATAACGAACAATAATTGGCGAAAAACATAAAAAGAATAAGCAAACCATATATTATATGTATGTACAGTGAATCAAAAAAACTTCCGTACACTTGTAAATATTTTAGGTAAAATTATTTTAAACATAAAGTAAACAAGTAATAATAATTTTTTTAATTCAAATTCATTTTTTCATTTTATTTACAGACTACGAGTATTAACAAAAAAAAATAGTACAATAATTTTAAATATAAAACAAAAAACATTCTTTAAAATTAAGTCAAAAAAATTTCCGTACACTTATTACATAAACTATAACAAATTGGATCAATTAACAATAATTAATATTTAGTATGCAAGCCTTTAGCTTTAATAATAGCTTTAAGGCGGTCATTCATACTAAAAACCAAATTAACACAATCTTGAGGAGTTATTTTGCCCCATTCGGCCAATAATGCTGTTTTTAATTCGTTTTTGGGGCTAATTTGATGTTTTCTGTCTCGCCTATTTAACAAGTCCCACAAGTGTTCGATGGGATTCAGATCTGGAGACTGTGGCGGTGAATTTAGTTGCTTTGGAGCTCTATACAACATCCATTCCTTAACAATTTTTGAACAATGTTTTGGATCATTGTCTTGCTGAAATACAAAATGGTTTTCATTTAAACCCATTTTATGGACACTGGTCAGCAAATTTTCTTGTAAAATTTTTAAATAGCCAAACTTGTCCATTTTGTCATCGATAAACACCAAATTTCCCACTCCAAAAGATTTCGGATCTTTTCTAATTTTGTTGACAATAAGTCGTTCTTCTTGAGGCGTAAATGTGCTAGGACGACCAGATTGTTGTTTCCTTTCAAGTGTTCCACGTTCTCCATAATTACCGACCGTATTGTGTAAACAATAGGTAGGTTATGTGATGGCAACAAATTTTGCATATCGAGTTTTCGGTGGGAACGTACTTCTCCATAGTAGGGAAGTGTAAATAAACTATTTTTAGCAACCTGTCGGTCTGTCGGTCTATCGGTCTGTCGGTCTATGTGTGCACGCGTGTATTTCAAGTTCGGCTGAACCGTTTTGGATGAAATTTTATATGTAAGTTTGTTTCCACCATGGCACGGATCGATCAACTTTTGGTATATATCAGGCCTCGGGAACTGCACTTTTTAGCGGGCCTGTTTTACATTTTTGAACATTTTGAAGAAAATATTCAACCGATTTACTTGAAATTTTATATATAAGCTCAGCTCGACCGTCCGCGAAAATTCCTATGTTTTGGAAGAAATGAGGCATCGGCAACTAGACGTTTACTACGGGCCAAATATACATTTTTGTGTATATAAAGAGAAATAATCAACCTATTTCATTGAAATTTAATATGTGAACTCCTCGTATTAAAACAATGAACATAAAAATTTTTTGGAAAGATCAGGCCTCTAGAACTGATTTGCGGGCCGATTTTACATTTTTCACCATATCCACAGAACAAATTGATAGAATTTCTTGAAATTTGATATTTGAGTTCTGGTTGTTACCAGAACTAACTGGCGAGCATTTCAGGGAATTCGGGTAGCACAAAGCGAAACTCTACTAAGTGCCAAATTTGCATTTTTCTAAGTATGTTAACTATAAGCTTACTAATGTCCTAAAAATTGGAAAGAAGTATTTAACAGACATTTTTATAATATTCTGTAACACTTTCATTTAACTAGACAATACACAATGCGGTCGGTTATGCGCTGACCACATCAGATTTTTTTTTATTATGTATTGAACACTAGAATAAGTTTTCCTAACTATAGTTCCAATTTCGCGCAATGATTTACTTTCTAAATATAGCTTCAAAACGATTTCTTTAGTTTCTACAGATGCTCTGGACGTTTTTTCCATTTTTGATCAAATTAAACGCCAAAAAAGTTATAATATAAATTCAAAACAGTTTATACAGTGCTATGGCGATTCAAAAAAGGTATCTGTGCAAAAGTAATGTTGAAAAAAAAAACAAAAACCTTACTCAATGTTTACTAGAACACGTTAGAATCAAAACTGTACGGAAATTATTTTGATATGAATTCAAGACAATAAAAAATATTTTATTTGGGGAATCCCCATTTTTTATAGGAAATGCTGCAAATTGTACGCCTACTATTTTTTTTTCCAATTAATTGCAAGGAAGTTGAAATTTTCATAAGTTTTATAAAAAATTACATAGTGTACGGAAATTTTTTGAATATTTAACAATTTTATATTTATTGAATTACATATTAATTATATACACTTAGGTCGACTCAAGTTTTTGAATGAAACGCCATATTCTGCCTCACCTTGTGCCAAATATGACCAAAACTAATATATTTTAAGTATACATATAGGTATGTAAGTAAATTTAAAAACTAAAAGATATTTTAAGACTTGAACTGTCGTATGTAAAAACTGTTTAAAAATTGTTTGGTTGTTGTTTTTACATTCGACATGTTATTTATCATGTTATTTGAACGTTATGTTTACAGTCGGTATGTTGTTCATCAAGTAATAATAATTTTAAGTTGTTTGTGATTTCATACTTGTACAAAGTGCTTTAAAAATTTCCGAGAAATTTAAAAAAAATATCAACACATAAAAATTTTACACATTTGGTTTTATAATTTTATATGAGCGGAGTTATTTAAACCACAAGTCATTATAAGTCTTGTTTGAATGCCTAAATATATGCATGTGTGTTCAACCTTTTTCGAAATACTTAAATCTTCTTCAGTTTAATAAATAAATGTATAAATAATTCATTGATGAATCACAATTCGTAGAAAAAAAATTAATATAATTAAATGCTTTCCTTTGGTTTTTGTTCAATTTTGATAGCACATGCAATTCAGATTAGTTCAATGCTAAATACATATAAAATAATAGATTGACAAAGTTATTAGACAAAGTATGCGATTGAAGATTTATGAGAATTTTAAGAATCGTAAATAATTTTTTATTTTTAATTCTTTAGAGAGTTTAAAAAAATCCAAGGGTTAAATTTAAAAATTGTTTAATATGAAAATAATTTTATGATATAGAAATTTATGTAATATGAATATTCTTCAATCACTACAATGCAAAAATAACATGCGTTTTCTATGTACATATGTGCATTGTAAGCTATATGCATGTATAACAATATGATATGTGTTTATTTACATAATTGAAAAATTTAATGTAAGTAATAAGTAAGTAGGTAATAAAAAATTAACAAAGTAATATAATTTTTAAATTTCAAAAGTAATTTTAAAAAATAAAAAAACCAAAAATGCTTAAATAAAGGGAAGCTTTTATTTCCAATTTAAAAAAATCTATTAATTGATATTTGTTGATTAATAAAAATTTTTGGAAAATAAGAAAAAATAAACACGAAATACAAAATTAATTCATTTGAAAGTACAGTATTTACAATTTAATTTACTCGAAAAGTAATTGTAAATTAACTTGCAAAACACACTAATTTTAAGGATGAAATTATCATATAAATTTTACGTTTTGTTAGCAAATTCTATAATATCCTCTGTTGAAAACAAAATAATGCTCCCAACTTTTGTTTCTATAGTTGTTGATAAAATTAATTTACTTATCAAGGTGGTTCATTTAAAGGTTTTGACTGTCAAATAAAATAAAATACTATTCATATTTCTAGATAAATTTAACGAACCAACTCGACGGTTGGACTGTTAAATCAATTTCATTTTTCAATGTCTTCTGCCAAACAAATTTTCAACTATCGAAAACAACGGTTCGCAAACTGTGACTGTAGCAAAATATCTACAGTTTCAACTTTAAATTACAAAAAAAGAATTGAAATTTCAACTATTTCAAGGAAAAGTTAGTCAAAAAAAAACAAATTGGTGATTTATTTACAGTTATTTTCGGTTCAGTGTAGATAAAATAATATTTTGATTTAAGTATATGTATGTACATATGAATGTATTAGAATTGAACATTTTAAAATTTTTCGTTCGAATAATTAGAAATAAAACTTTAAGTACAAATATACATACGAGTAATTATGAATGTATACCTATTTTTTTAAAACTGTGGGTGAACATATAGAATTAAAATTTTCAAATAAAGAGAAGGTTTAGACAAAATCAAAATAATGATTGTATTCGTATGTACATATGAATGTATTACAATTTAGCATTTTCAAGTTTTACGCTTGGAACAACAAAAATAAAATTTTAAGTACATACGTACATAAATTCTGTATGTATATTTTTTTAAAGCTTGCTGACGAAATATAATATTCAAAACAATAACAAACGAAGCATTATTATTCAGATGCCACAAAACATCTGATGTCTTTGATAAAAGCAGACATTTATTTACTATAAGATTATTTCGATTTCGATTTTTCATACCAAAAATCTGTGAGATCATTATATTTTCAAATATCATTTATTTCTTGGCTTGTGTTTCTATTTATAAAAAGTATAAAAGAAAAACGTGCTTTCGTTATTCAAAAATTTTTTCAGAAAATCTTAAAAAAGAGCTATTTCGGGGATAAAAAGTTCCAATGTCAGGTTTTTCTGGGATCCTAGATGCAAAACCCTATCTAATACATTTTGTCCCATGTCTCTAGTCCTTCTAGAAGTACCCGTACTTTTTGGCACCTGAAAAGTAGCTATATATATATAATAATGTTGGCGCTAAACGAAAAGCTAAACATTTAATTAGTTTTTTAGCAACATTTTAGTTTTGTTAAGAAACTGTGCTGAATAATGATATCCAAAAAGATCAATGAAATAACCCCGTGATAGGGTGCACATTTACTGAAAATGCATGTTCCAAGTTAGTGATTGAAATTGTTATTGACAAATTATCTTTTTCATTAAAGGAAGCTGTGTTTAAAAATTGTTTATTTTTGAACCAAAAACTATCAGGCACTGGGTTTTTAAGAATATTTTCTTTTGATCTTTGATAAAAGCAGACATTTATTTACGTTAAGATTATTTCGATTTGAACTTTTCTTACGAAAAATATGTGAGATCATTATATTTTCAAATATTATTTATTTCTCGGTTTGTGTTTCTAAAAACTAAAAGAATTCAATGCCAATCACCAGTAATTTGTCAAAAAATTGTATAAATTTCAAGTAAAAAGATTTCTTCAATAAAATTTTTAAAATTGTTTGAAAAATTTCAAAAATTTTAATTTAAACAGATTATTACTAACATTTACCCGATTAAATAACAATAAAAAACAGTTGTAAAAGATTAATATTTTGAAATGTTCATCAGTTCATTTACTATGATTTAAATTTTTGTGTCTGCAGAATATTTTCTTCCTTTTAATTTAAATCTACTTTAATACATAATTTATAAAACCTAATAAAAAATGGCTTTAGTTTCAATATTTTGTGTTATTTTGAAAATAGAAAATATGCAAATTCACTTAATTTATCCCATAAAATACTTACAAAATCATCCGCTTAATAAATACGTATTAAGCATATTACAAAAATAACATAAAATTGAAGAAAAACATGTCAAATTTAAATTTAACAAAAAAATTCATTTTTCAAATTATGCAAAACATTTAACCAAAATAATAAGAGGAAAAAACATTCAAATTAAATCGTTGAAAAAAAAAAATGAAAGAAAATATTTGTACCACGCTATTATAAGGTAAGCATTATGTTTAAGTTTGTTTTAGTGTCAAAATATTTTCTCGTTCGAGTATTCTTTATAGCAAATTAGAGTAATATTTTATGTAAAGTGCAATAAAGTTTGAATATTTCAATTCTTTGAAATATTGAGCTTCCACATAACGCAAAATAAAAATTTTAAATTGGAGGAAGATCGAAAGTCTAGTTCCACATTCATACATTTTTATAACTCTCGTAATGTAATAAGTAAAATATCTTTAAAATGAAAACTTGAAAGTGATAATACCAACTACGTTCCTCGTCACTAAATTTTTTACGTCCCAATATCACAACACTTCAAAAAAAACTATGTTGGAAGAAATGTGCACTTCCTATTTGATTTTTTTTTTGCTTTACCATTTTTGAATTTATTACAAGCGTACCTACCCAGAAAAAAACAGGAAAACGAAAAAATTAAAAACGAACTAAACATGGCACTTTATATAGAGAATCTAATCAGATCGGAGTTCAGTAATTTCTAGGATTTATTATTAAAATCCATAAGATTCTATTTTGTTATTTCATCCTTAAAAAATAAATTTTGTGGTTTATTCCAATTTTTGTTTTCAGTTAAAAAAAAATGGAAGGGAATTACTTTGAATTCACTTCTCTTTTTCACTTCTTTGGAACACCATCAGTTCGACATAAATAATTATTATTATCAACAAAAATGTAGGGAAAACAATTTTTAAACAAAAATATGAAAAATAGGGAAATCTTTCGGAAAAACTTTATAATATTATTTTTTTCTTCCTATATGTTTAGCTAGAATGAGGATGTTTTTATTTTTAGCACTTCCGAAAAAATTTTGATGCTTATTAGTTTGCTTATTAGTTTCACTCTGCCCGTCCGTGGAAATGTTTACAAAAATTCTACACCCATGAAGATAGAAAAATCTTTAGTAGAAATTTATTTCTGTAGAAGAAAATTTTTACCTCTTCCCCTCTTAAAGTTATACCCCCTTAAAACCACCAAAAATACTAATTTTTATTTATTTATTGCAGTGAAACATTAAGCATTTTTTAAATTTTACAAACGCAGAAATATAATGGATGGCTTCTTCTCTCGCGGCACACTTGAAATTTAAAAAAATAAAATAGCCGTTAAAGTTTTGCATTATCTAAAATCCGACTTTTCCAAATTTTTAAAGTCGTTTTTCTGCTAAACCCAATGTTGTAGAAGTCTAAAAAAGCTTTTGGACACTAATAAATGGTTCATTTCATTAGAAGAAAACTTTTTCCCACCTCCACCCCCTCTCAAGTTATCGCCGCCCGAAATTTGTAAAATTTTAATTTAATGCACCTTATATTTTCGAAACAGGAAACTCTTTCAAATTTCTATAAACGGTAAATTCCATGCCATTAAAAAATATAGCGTTATGTTAACATCTATTTAATTTTTTTTGCTTAATTTCAAAGCATGCAATCCTTAAAATAGTTTCGTATATGAATGAAAGTAATTTTAATTGAGTAGCAGGTATTCATAGTTGTTTTTAAAAGCAGTATTTTCACTTGTTGAAGGGAAAAGTGCTACAATACAAACCATTTGGTTGACCTAATGGTTTGTATTATAGCGCTTTATACACCCAACTTTATTTAGAAATAGTATCACAGTTGTTCAATTCCTTTTTTAATATTTTTTTAGCAGTAAAAGGTAATAATTCTCTGTCTTCTTTCTTCCCGATTAGAAAAGAAATGAATCATAGGAAAAAATCATTCATCCAAATCAAAAGAAACATGAAATTCAGAAGATTTAAAAAAAAAAAACTGAAAACCAAAAATTTGTGAAAAAAAAAACTTTGAAATTTTGTTACACTTTTTTCTTAAATTTCCTGTAAATAATTGCTAGATACCCAAGATAAATTTCAGATTTTAGGAAGAAGAAAACTAGATAGAAAAAAGTGATTTATTGTCAATATTAGCTATACATGCCCATACTATTGAAAAAGGGGATTCCCTTAGTATCATCAAGAATGTTACAATTTACAAAAACACTAAAAACGAAGTTGTATTAAAAGAAATTGAAAATATATCGAAAGCAAAAAGAAAAAATTTGTAAAATTGAGGGGTTGTAAAATGTGAAAAATTATTATTAACAACTGTGGTAGAAAAGATTATTATTAAATACTGTAGAAAAGTACAACTGCGGTAGAAAAAATATTATTTCCAAATTATTAATCTTTTTGACTGATATTAATGAAATCTTCATTACTCGTGGTCTTTTCATTCAGATGTTTCTAGCAGGTGCTTGTATTTACCATAACCCTTTAAAATAATAACAAAAATTGAGCTTTTCTAAATATAATACACAAGATGACAAATACAACACACATGCTTAACTCACTAAAATTTATTTTAAAAAAACTAATAGTAATAAATTAGTGAATCGTTATAAATAATGTCTACCAATACAAAATATCACCCAATTTTATATAATCTTGACAGATTTGTTAAACACGTTTTTTGGCTTTTAATCAAAACCATCGCGGTGTGTGTTTGTTTTGGCTATTTCACGGATTGGCCAACTTTTGGTATATATCAAGCCTCAGAAAATGGACTTTTTAGCGGGCTTGTTTTACATTTTTAACCATTTTAAAGAAAATATTCAACATTTGAAATTTATTTGAAATTTCATATATGTATAAGCTTTATTCGACCGTACGCGAAACCTTTTAATTTTTGCAAGAAATCGGGTGTCAGCAACTGGACCTTTACTACAAGCCAAATATACATGTTTGCGTATATAAAGGGATATAATCAACTAATTTCATTTACAAACAATGAATCTGGAAATTTTTTGAAAAGATTAGGTCTCGGGAACTGATCCGGTGGCTGATTTTGCATTGGTTGTTACCAGAAGTTACTGACCAACTTTTCGAATCATTCGAGAGCACAAAATGAAAGTCTATTAAGATCCAAATTCACATTTTTCTAAGTATATTAACTAAAAGCTTATTAGTGTCCTTAAAACTGTAAAGAATCGTTAAAACGCATTTTTATTATACTGTGGAATAATTTAACTAATCTACGCAATATACATTGCGGTCGGTTATGTGCTGATCACATCAGATTTTTTTTTTTTTAAGCATGAGGATGACTTCAACTTTACATTCTTAAACAATTTTTATCTTTAACAATTACAGGAAAGTTGTTCGAAATTATTTCTGAGCAGTATATAAGAGAGTTTGCTAAAAAAAAAGAGTTTTTGCGTACCTGTAGTTATTATTTCCAGAAAGCTATTATTTTACACAATTTAAACACTTTTAATATATCAAGAATAACATAACTAGGCTTAGCTCTTTTCGCCATGTGAAACGCTTAATATCGTGTAACCAAAACTCCTCTGAAAAGATCACCAATATTATTGAGATTTAACAACCAAAAATGTTTTCATAGTAGAATTACGTTGGATATTAATCCATCCAATCGTATTTAATTAATTAAATTATTAACTGAATTCAGAATTGGATTTAGTCGACTCTTTGTAACTTAAAGTAGTTAGTCTTAAAGATGTATTTCATCCATGTTATGTACATTCATAACATATACAAATATACATGTTTCAGATCAGTTTTAATGGAAATAAAAAGAACTATTTTAATTCCCAGTATATAACAACAATCTGATGTCATATTTTTCTTCATAATATTTATATCAATTCATCAAAAAAATATTTTTTGTTGTCAATGTAATCCATAAATACATCATAATATTGAACGTGAAAGTTTCAAAAATTGAAATTATTTGCGGAGAAGGAAAGCAATGAAAATTTTTGATCCTTTAAATTATGTTTTGAATCAAATGCAATTAATTTTTGGATAAAAAAATTATTAAAAATAATTTACTATAGATAATATAATTATATATAATAATTTGAGAATATTAATATACATGTACGAACGTATGTTCGAAGGGTATACTAAATTTTTCTTACCGTTTGGAACGCTAAGAAATAATGGTCTGAGATATAGACTCAAGTGTATATTTTTGCTCAGCGTCGAATTTTGAGTCGATTTAGCTTTGTCTGTCCGTTCGTCCTAACGATAACTCAAAAAATAATTGAGCTAACTTCACCAAATTTTCACAAATGGTTCATTATAGTAAACGCCACAACCCTATTTAAATTGATTATGATCCGAATACTGGTTCGGATACAACTTAATATGGTAATATGGTAATATGGCAACTTAAATCATAGTCAGCTATGGCATATTTAGTTGCACATACGATAACAAATTTGTACGGGTGCTACAGAGTTGACACGGTCAACTCTATTTTTTCTCGTTTTAATTATTGATATTGCTATAACAAATATTATATTTTCACTAGAGGTTTTGCTACGTCTATTTTTAGAAGCGTGTTAAATTTCAAATTATTAATCTAATTAATCTAATTTTAATATGTAAAGAAAGCCTTAATGAAATTGTGTTTACTCGCATAAATACAAACATACATATTTTACTCTGATATTTTTTGATTAATATATTTGAAAATGTAAAATGTTTTGGGATGTGAAAATTAAATGTAATAACCCATTCCGTATTTTCTTTTTTAGTAAATTGCAATTATAATTATTCAATTATATATATATAGCTACTTCTCAGGTACCAAAAAGTACGGGTACTTCTAGAAGGGCTAGAGAAATAGGACAAAAGGCATTAGATAGGATTTTGCCTCCAGGGTCCCAGAAAAATCTGACATTGGAACTTTTTAGCCTCGAAATAGCTCTATTTTAAGATTTTCTGAAAAAAATTTTGTATAACAAAAGCACATTTTTCTTTTACACTTTATATTACTAGAAACGCAAACCAACTAATGAAATAATACTTTTTATTATTAGAAACACAAACCAAGAACGAGAAATAAATAATATTCGAAAATATAATGATCTGACATATATTTTAAGTTCTACAGTTCGAAAAAAACTTAAATAAATGTAAGATTTTATAAAAGACATCAGATGTTTTGTGGCAACTGAATATTAATGCTTCATTTGTTATTGTTTTGAATACGAGTATTATGTTTCGTCAGCAAGCTTTAAAAAAATATACATACGCAATTTATGCACGTATGTATCTAAACAAAATTGTTATTTTGTTTTTGACTAAACCTTTTCTTTATTTGGAAAATTCAATCCTATATGTTCACTCACAGTTTTAAAAAAACAGGTATACATTCATAATTATGTAATGTTTGTATTAATAATTTTATTTCTAATTGTCCCAACAGCAAAATTTCAAAATTTTCGATTCTAATACATTCATATGTACATACATTCATTTGTTGGAAAGAAAAATTTTAAAATCTTCAATTCTAAATCATTCATATATACATACATACATATATTCATATATACATACATACATATATTTGAAGAAAATTATTATTTTGTTTTTGACTAAACCTTTTCTTTATTTGGAAAATTCAATCCTATATGTTCACTCACAGTTTTAAAAAAACAGGTATCCGTTCATAATTATGTATGTTTGTATTAATAATTTTATTTCTAATTGTCCCAACAGCAAAATTTCAAAATTTTCGATTCTAATACATTCATATGTACATACATTCATTTGTTGGAAAGAAAAATTTTAAAATCTTCAATTCTAAAACATTCTAAAACATGTGAATAAAATTATTATTTTGTTTTTGACTAAACCGTTTCTTTATTTGAAAAATTAATTTTTGTATGTTTACCCCCATGATATAATAATTACGCGTTTAAAATTTATTTCTGTATGTTCTACAGTTTTGAATATTATTAAATTCATATAGAAAGCTTAAAAAAAATTACTCAGGAAGCTTTAAAAAAAAATATGCATACATACATATTTATGTACTTAAAATTTTTGCGAATTTTTGCAAACTATTATAAGAATATTTTTTTGGAAATTTTCTTTAAACCTTTATAATAACATTTATCTGTTATATATTAAAAAAAATAATAAAACACAAAATTTAAGCAAAATAAAAAAAAATTTTTAAAATAATCCAAAAAAAGAAAAATACGACAACATCCAGGCAAGCATTGATCCAATAACCTCCTGGCTATGATACTACCACGCTAACCACTAGGCTACGCAGTACCTTGAATTTTCCTTTATAATTCTATATTTTATTCATATTTCGTATAACTCATCAAAAACCATCATATTTTACATTATCTATATATAGCTACTTCTCAGGTACCAAAAAGTACGGGTACTTCTAGAAGGGCTAGAGACATGGGACAAAAGGCATTAGATAGGGTTTTGCCTCTAGGGTCGCAGAAAAAGCAAGAATTTCACCCACCCTCTCCCTTCACCCCCTCCCAAGATGCTTTGTAACCGTTTTTTACAAAATGGTACTACTTCCTGTAGGGGTAATATTTTATTTAATTTTGGTGGTATAAATATTGTATGTAAATTTATATTTCGAAAATATAATGTGTGAGTTATAACAAAAAGTGATCGCTTTCTTAGAAAAATTGTAATGTTTTAATAAAATCTACATTGTTTTATAATAAGTTTTATAATAAGCGATCTGTTGCAAAATGTATTAGTAAGCAAAACATATGTAAGTGTACATTAAACTTCTTGACAATATATTTTTAGGGTAAAATTTTATAAGAAAATGTTATTCTATTGCATTAAACTTTTTACAAATAGGGTATTTTCAAAATAATATTTAGAACGGAAACTCACTGATATTGATTTGTAAGGGTGAAGCTTTTTTAATTTCATTTTAAAAAAAATAAAATTATCAATAAAAAAAAGTTCATCTGGCAAATCGCATTTTACAGGGTTCGAACCTGGGACTTTTTGCATAGAAATCGCATTCAATACGAATTACCCTATATACGTTAGTATTGGTGTTAACTCATTATACATTCACGCGTTTTATTCGCATGCATTATAAACTCCAAATACATACGTGCATGAATTTATCGCTTAAAGTGCTTATTGTCAAAGGTATTTAACGATTTTATGCGACATAACCCAAAGTGAGGTTCTAAAATAAATTACTAAAATATATTAGATCTCAAAAGAACTAATTATTTGTTTAATTACATATGAACTTTTTCGTAATTAGTTTTAAGAGCTTTCCTTATTTCAAGTTTTATCCTATAAAATATTAGGACAAAAAACATATTTATATGTATATTATGGGTGTGTTTTTGAAGAAGAAAAAAGTAAACTCAAAATACTTCACACACAGAATGGAACATAATTTCAAAACTATAGGCATAATACTTGCAAGGATTGCAATGCAAGCACACACGACTAGTTTGTATATTAGAGCATTTTCATATGTTTTTATTTATGCAATCTTTAAAATTTCTATATGGCACAAATAAATTATTTTTATTTTCAATAATCTCTTTTGCACAAAACTTACGAAAATAATTTTATTGCATTACATTAAAGTGACGCCAATTAATGTCTAAAAAATGTTTTTTAACTCAAATTATACATATATGTCACATAAGACATGCTCTGATCATTCATATAAATTATCATTATCATTATTTTAATAAATCTGTGTCCAAATTTATTAAAAATAATCAAGGCAAAAATATATAGCAATATTAAAAAAGATATATGAGGAGTTTAAATACAGAAGTAAATTAATTAGAATTTCATAAAAGAAAATTAATAAAAAACATTTTAGAATAAATGATGAAGTAGGGAATTTTACCATCAAATAAGTGAAAACTATATTTCAATACTTATCTGTTACTGCACAAATAAGTGAGCGGATATAACTATTATTACTAACGACCCCGTTGCATGCTACGGAAGCGTAAATAAACTTTTTTTAGAGAGTCGTCTGTGGGTCTGTCTGTCAGTTGATTTGTGCAAACAGTATCGCTATTTATCACGGAGGAATCATTCGTGATCATTATCAATTATGTCATCCGTGCCATAACCAAAATAAACTCACATATAAAATTTCATCAAAATCGGTTCAGCCGAACTAGAGGTACACGCGTGTACACACAGACCAGCAGACCGAAGTGCGGTCCCACCGAAAATTTGACACCCGAAACTCGATGTCGTTAATAACCTACCTTATTGTGTACAATGCGGTCGGTAAAAATTAAGTACAATACTTGTAAACATCTTGCTAACATTGTAGAGAAAGTTTCAGAAAATAGAGAAAATAGTTTCATTGGCAGTGTTCTTTTTTAAAGCTTTTTCTAAGCAAATGCAACAGATAAAAGGCATTTTTTGCTAGTATTATTAATCTAAATATATTTTAATTTGGCTGTTTACCTTAATGCTCAATGCCTCTTATGAAATGAGATTTTGTTCTTAAACCCAATCATTTTACGCATTTAAAAAAAAATTACGTTGAAAGTTGGCGGAAAATGAAACAATCACTGGTGGCCAGAAAAGAGTCAAAATATTAAATTGAATTTTCCTCTACTCTTTGACAATCGTAAATTGTTTCTTTTTCATTTCAACAAGTGAAAATACTGCTTTTAGCTACAGTCTATGTATACCTATCACACTATTAAAATTATTTTCATTCATATACAAAACTATTTCTAGGATTGCATATATTTAGGATGATGCATACATGCAGTCTTTGAAATAAAGTAAAAATTAATTTAAAGAGGGATTAACATAATGCTCGATTTTAAAGGTTAATTGCGTGAGTTAAGAAAAAAAATAATATTTTTAATGTCATGGAATTTACCGTTAGCTTTCTGCGTTTATAGAAATTTCAAAAAGCTTGCGATTTCGGAAATATAAGGAGTCAAAAATTCCAATTTTACAAATTTCAAGAGGCGATAACTTGAGATGGGGTGGAGATGGAGAAAAATTTTCTGGTGCCTCAGAGCTGCTGAAATTTCGGGCTCCTACAACCTGGGGTCTAGAAGAAAAACAGCATGAAAAATTTGGAAAAAAGCGAATTTTAGATAGCGGTAAATTTGAACGGCTATTTTGCTTTTTAAAGTTTAGCTATAGTATGTTGTGATAGCAGAAGCAAGCTACCGCCTCTCTGCGTTTGCAAAATTTCAAAAATGTTAATGCTTTCACTGCAACAAATAGTTAGAAAATTGCATTTTTAGCGTTTTGGGAGGGTATAACTTCTACATAAAACTGGGCTACGGGCTTATTTTACATTTTTTTCTCATGCAATTTCTTAAAATTTAAGTTGTGTTTGCTGTTTACAAGTAGTAGCTAACCAACTTGTCAAAGAATTCGTATGCCATAAAGTGAGATTCCTTTAAGAACCAAAATTACACTTTACCAGATAAGTTAACTGAAATTTTACTAATAATATTAAAATTTTAAAGAAGTTTTGGAAAAGCTTTTCTATAATCTCATGCAAAACTTTTGCCACATTAGACAACATATTGCGGTCGATTATATGCTAACCACATCTGACTTTTTTTCATATTATTGCTTTGTTTTGTTAATTTATCTTATGTTACTTTGCTTAAAATTAAAACCGTTTTATGGGTCGGTATTTTAATATTAAAACGTATTTTAAGAACAAGTAGTTAAAAGATAATAAAAGTATAATATATTTAAATTTGCATTGACTCTTCATTCCTTTACATTACAAAATAAGGGCAGATATCTCGGAAAAGAAATTAGCGTAATAAGCTAAATAGCAAAAATAATAAATAAAATAAAAAAAGAAGTTCCCTGTTGTCATATTCTTAGTCGACGACGCATGTGTGTATGTAAATCATTGTACAAATAAATTTAAAGTTGATATAATGTTAAAAATGCACGGAACCATAAATATAAAATAATAATGTATACATACTGATTTTTATACCCTGCACTTCGTGAAGGGTATATTAACTTTGGTATGGAGTTTGTAACTACTTGAAGGAGTCATCTGCGGTATGGACATATATATATATTCTTGCTCAGCGTAAAATTCTGAGTCGATTTAAACATGTCCGTCTGTCCGTCCGTCCGTCCGTCCGTCCGTCCGTCCGTCCGTCCGATCGCACGATAACTCAAAAACGAATAATGCAATCGACACCAAACTTTCACAAGTTTTTTCTTTTGTGCCAAGGACGAACCCTATTGTTATTGGACTAATTCGGACAACGGGTTCGGGTAGCTGCCATACAACTCAAAGAGTTTATTTTAAATATTTCAAAAACTAATAAAGGTATAAATATAAAATTTTGTATACATGTGTCCAATTATATTCTACACATGCTCTAAAAATTATTATGGGATAGCTGCACCGGTTCGGGTGGCTGCCATACAACTCCAAAAGCAAATTTTTTATATTCGGAAAAATAATAAAGTCAGATTCATGAAACTTGGCAGTCATGTGTCCAATTATAGGTCAAATATATTTCTGAAGTTTTAGAGGAATCGCTTGACAGGTTCGGGTACCTGCTATACAACTCTAGAAGCTAATTTTAAATATTTGGAAAAATAATAAAGTCAGATTCATGAAACTTGGCAATCATGTGTCTAATTATGGCTCAAATATATTTCTGAAGTTTTGGTGGAATTGCTCGACAGGTTCGAGTAGCTCCCATACAAGTCTAAAAGCTTATTTTAAATATTTGGAAAAATAATAAAGTCAAATTCATGAGACTTGGCAGTTGTGTGTCCAATTATAGGTCCGACATATTTCTAAAGTTTTGGTGCGATTGCTTGACAGGTTCGAGTAGCTCCCATGCAAGTCTAAAAGCTTATTCTTAATATTTGGAAAAATAATAAAGTCAGATTCATGAAACTTGGCAGTTGTGTGTCCGATTATAGATCAGATATGTTTGTGAAGTTTTGGTGGAATTGCTTGGCAGGTTCAGGTACTTACCATACAACTCCAAAAGCTAATTTTAAATATTTGGCAAAATTATAAGGTCAGATTCATGAAACTTGGCAGTCGGATGTCCAATTATATGTCAGACGTGTCCGTGAAGTTTATATAGAATGATTTTAGGGGTTCAAGTAATTGCTACACAATAACGAAAGGTGCAGGGTATAATTCAATCGGTTTATACCGACTGAAACGTTTTTACTTGTTAGTTACTTACTTTGTTACATTTCGGTCTGCAATATCATGTGCACAAAATCGAGAGAAGGAACATGCTACAAGTATTTGTGAAATAATGGTCTGAGACAAAGACTGAAGTGTATGTTTGTAATCAGCGTCGAATTCTGAGGCGATTTAGCTTTGTCTGTTCGTCCGTCCCAACGATAACTCAAAAACTAATTGAGCTAAGTTCACCAAATTTTCTCAAATGATTTATTAAAGCAAATGCCAGAACCATATTTAAGTTGGATATGATCGGGGTAATGGTTCGGGTAGTTGCCATACAACTTCAAAAGTTATTTCGCTATATCTCAGAAACTATAAAAGTTGTGTTATTGAAATATCACACAAACAAATATATTGATAAGGCCAATATATTTGATAAAAGTCGTTGAAATTTCTTGGCTCCTTCTGGTAGCGGCCATACAATTTCAAAAGTTATTTGGCTATATCTCAGAAACTATAAAAGCTGTGGTATTGAAATTCTCACAAGCGAATATATAGTAGGCTCAATGTGTTTGATAAAACTCATTGAAATTGCTCGGCTCTTTCTAGTAGCAGCCATACAACTTCAATAGTAGTTCGGCCATATCTTAGAAAATATTGGAAACACAGTACTGAAATGTTTCATAAATTAATATGGTCATACGACAACTTAACGTCATACAGTCAGTCTCATAATAAGCTATGGCAAATTTATTCGCTTATTATAAGCTCTGGCAGGATAACAAATTCGTACAGGTACCACAGAGTTGACACGGTCAATTCTATTAAATAGAAAAAATTTTTTTCTCGATTTTATATTATTTTGTTGTTTTTATTGTTCTCGTATCAGAGATTCAAATAAATAAATATCCATGTTTTTCATTATATTCGATTTTTTTTATATCAAATGGAAGGGCTATTTTTTCCTTTGGTAAAGTTCTTTTTAAGTGTTATCCAGCTTTTCTTGTTTCCATTTTTTTAGCTCACATTAAAATTTTTGATTCGGTTGTTTTACTAACTTTAATTTAAGATAAAATTTTGTTTTATACGGCAATAGAAGCAAGAGAATGTAATTTTTAACAATTTGTAACATTATTTTCCATAACAGGTCAGTGGAGTGTACCATTTTTGAAAGATATGTGCAATGTATGCGTTTTGAAACTTAAAATAAATTCACTTTAGATTGCTTTGTATTAGAAAGCAAACTCCAATGATTCAAATATTTCAATTTCTTCCAACTGGCCACCTTCCATAAATTTAAAATACTCTCAGAGTCCTGTACATCGATAGCTTTTTACTATGTATGTTATACATTTCAAATTGTAAACACACACGAAAACAGTTGAAATCACGTTTGCAGTTCTGATTGCGTGAGATCTTAAACTGCATTGCAATAGAACTAAAGCAGTGCTGCTAAAAAAACTCTAGTGTGATCTCAATAATATCTCAATAATGAATTATCTGCTAATTGGGGTTATGAATATAAAAGCAAAAAACAATTTTATAGGGACCATTTGACCAAAGATCTTTTGGATTTCTACCAACAAAACAGTGCTCTTTGCAGCAAACTACGAAAACCTCCTGCTATTGCGGATTTTTGTTACTGCAAACGCGTATTCAACAAACCTTAAAAATTTTTGGAAATTTTCCATCAAAAAATTTTAGTTACCTGTATTTTGAGTATTGTATGAGTTGTGAATTAAGCTCTCAGGTACAACTTAAAGACAGCATAAAAACTCTTTTTGTAACAATATTGAAATCAAAAAATTTTATTTAAATAACTCTTAACTAAAAATTAAAAACGCCCCTGAGTATTGTACGTACAGCTTAAACATATGTAAATTTACTATTCGTTCTTTCATGAAAAGGGTTTTGACCACCATCAAAAATGCTTTATATCCATGCATGCAACATAGTCATTAATTAAATTTCCGTGGGAAACAACAGGAAAAAAGCAAACAAAGAAAATAAGAACACAGAAATATTAAAGGATGGTCCATGAATTGGTGAATCCTCTATCAGAAGTGTTTGTTCTCCTTTTTAGCACTTTTCCAAACAATTTTTGAAAAAAAGTGCTTATTAGTTTCCCTCTGTCCGTCCGTCCGTTTGTCCGCGTATCTGTTTACAAAACTTCTACACCCTTGAAGATAAAAAGCTGAAATTTTATATGAACATAGATCTTTACAAGAAACTTATTTCCATAGAAAAAAAGTTTCAGCTATCTCCCCCCCCTCCCCCAAAAAGTTATACCGCCTAAAACCATAAAAAACGCATTTTTTAACTATTTATTGCAGTGAAACCATAAGCATTTTTAAAATTTTTCAGAAACAACATAACCGTTCAAATTTACCGTTATCTAAAACCTGTTTTTTTCCAAATTTTTGATGGCGGTTCTCTTTAACACCGTACTTTGTAGTAGTCTGAAATTTTAGCAGCTCTTAGATATTCATAAATCCTTTATTTCGTTAGAAGAATATTTTTTTTTTCATCTCCACCCCCTCTCAATTTATCGCTTCTTGAAATTTGTAAAATTTGAATTTTTGACGCCTTATATTTTCGAAACCGCAAGTTTTTCCAAATTTCTATAAAAACAGAAAGCTAACGGGAAATTCCATGCCGTTAAAAACATAATAATTTTATTATATAAATATTCTAATATTAGGTATACATAGATTGTTTTTAAAAGCAATATTGTCACTTGTTGAAGGGAAAAGTGCTACAACCGATCTAACAATTTTTATCTCACAAGACTCTTGTAAAGCTATATTAAGAAATCTTTAAGAATATTACTCTTATAACTTCAGTCTTGTAGAACACTAAAAGACCCTAATGAGATCTTTATAAGAACAAAAGAGCGAAATTATTAGAGTTATTAATTCTTGTAATGAGAGTTAAGCTCCCAGTAAGAGAGTTTTTAAAGCATATAACTCTCGTACTGGCTTTGGTAAACGAAAACTCTCAGCGATTTATAATAGTCTTACTAGAAAGAGAAAGCAATACATTGTAGAATAAATATATCGGTTTTACTTGGAACTTTATAAAAAATATATCTATTCCGCTTTTAATGATTATTTTTTAACAAAGATGAAACAAAACTATACATATGTTTACGTATATGATATGTAATCAATAAATACTCGTATATGATATTAAATTTTTTAATACAAATAATAACTATAAAAAAATAAAAACTATAAATATTGGAAATTAAAATAATTTTTTTTGGCCATGATTATAAATCAAAAAGTTGCTGGCATTGAAATTTTATTGATAAAAGTTGATATTGTACTTCGAAAAAAAGCAACCCCAACTATAAAAATAATTAAAATTTAAAAAATTTTTATGCATATTTTTTAAACCTATAATATCTTCTTTCTTTTTTAGCACTTTTCCAAAAATTTTTTGAAAGAAAGTGCTTATTAGTTTCACTCTGTCCGTCCGTCCGTCCGTCCGTGTGTCTGTTTACAAAACTTCTACATCTTTGAAGATAGAAAACTGAAATTTTATATGTACATAGATCTTTACTAGAAACTTACATCCGTAGAACAAAATTTTTACCTATCTCCCCCCCCCCTAGAAGTTATACCCCCCAAAAGCCCTAAAATTGGCCTTTTTTAACTATTTGTTGCAATGAAACCATAAGCATTTTTGAAATTTTGCAAACGCAGAAAGGCAGCGGCTTGCTTTCCTTAGCGCGATATACTATAGTTAAACTTTAGAAAAACAAAATGGCCGTTCAAATTTACCGTTATCTAAACTCCTTTTTTTCCTAATTTTTGATGTCGTTTTTCTTCTAGACCCCAGCCTGTAGAAGCTTGAAATTTTACGGGCTTTTAGACATTAATAAACAGTTCATTTCGTTAGAAGAAAATTTTTTTCCACCTCCACCCCCTCTCAAGTTATCGCCTCTTGAAATTTGTAAAATTTGAAATTTTGACCATTTTGAATAAAATATCCAACCGATTTGCTTAAAATTTCCTATATAAGCTCAGCTCGACCGCCCGCAAAACTTCCTAAATTTTGGAAGAAATCAGGTGTCAGCAACTGAACGTTTACTGCGGGCCGAATATAGATATTTGCGTATATAAAGAGAAATAATCTACCGATTTCATTGAAATTTAATACTTAAATTCTTCGCATTAAAACAATGTGCATATAATCTTTTTGGAAAGATCAGGGCTCGAAAACTGATCTGCGGGCCGATTTTACATTTTTCACCATATCTACGGAACGAATTGATGGAATTTCTTGAAATTTGATATGTGAGTTCTTGTTGTTACCGAAACTAACTGGAGAGCATTTCAAGGAATTCGGGTAGCACAAAGCGAAACTCCACTAATAGCCAAATTTACATTTATCTAGGTATGTTAATTATAAGCTTACTAATGTCCTAAAAATTCAAAAGAAGTATTTATCAGACATTTTTATAATATTCTGTCAGATATTTTTATAATACACTTTCACTTAACTAGACAATACACATTGCGGTTGGTTATGCGCTGACCACATCAGATTTTTTGGGGTATTACTCTTGAAAATTGTTACTTGAGAATACAAACCATTAGTTTGACCAAAGTTTATTTTTATTGATTGAACATTTTTTCGGATTTACTCTGTAAACCCCAAAAGGTAAAAAGAAACTGGGTGATTGAAATCGAACTTAAAATATCCCGCTGATCTTTATGCTTTGGCTACATTCAAATTATTTTTATTTGTAAAGCAAAAATAAAATATATTCAATAACTTTAAGCAACCAAGAGTAGGAAGAAAATGATACAACTACAAAAAAGAACAAATGCATCAGAATATTGGTATTAAAATAGAAGAAAGCAAAATGTTTTAACCAGATATTTCGACATTCACAAAAACACTAATATTTATACTAACAACTAATATTTTCTAATTTGTGATAGAATATGATTTAGAAAAGTTTAGAACTTTAGAAATAATCCAGGATGATATAGCCTCTTCTAATCTTTTTCCTACTCTCACCTCCACGTGGTGAATCCCGGGCTCTGAGCAACTCAGTTCAAGGTTGTGGTAATCAACTAGTTCGGAGGCTGACGAGAGAGGAGACTATAGCAGGCTACTTTAATTTATTCAAAGACTAGGTTGCTATAGATCTACGTGATGGGCAGGATTACGTAGTGGGACAGGTAGCGTATGGACTCCTCACGAGCCAACGGTAGCGTTCAAGCTTTCCAAGAAAGTTACTGTCTTTGCGTCTGGTGGCCACCGGCAGTAAAACTCAAAGGTCAAAACAAAACCTATAACTCCTTAATCATGAAAGCGAAGAATATCAAAGAAAAACGAAAGGCTAGGACCTCCCCCTTAAGCGACGGAAAAGCCAATATGGAAAACATTAAAACACAAAAATGAAATATAAACATATACGAATCGCAACTTGGAATATTTGAACACTAACTGGTCACAGTGAAGAATCAGCAGAAGTTTTAAGCAGACGACATGTGCACAATGCATGCGTAGAGGAAACTAAATGAACTGGATCTAAATCAAGAAATATTGGAAATTGATATAAATTATACTATCACGGTGAAAAGAACAAAAACAATGGGGTAGCAATAGTGGTAAATAATGAACTGCAGGAAAAAGTGGTAAATGTCAAGAGGCACACAGACCGAAAAATGTCCATTAAATTATTGCTAGAAAATAACACTAACATCAACGTATACAGTGTAGACGTCTTAGAACTAGCGTCTGAAATTTTAATTTAATTTTAATTTGCAAACACATTCTTTGAAAAGAAAGAAGAACATCTTATGAGGGTGGAAACACGGCTTCTCAAATTGATTATATCCTACTTGATCGGAAGAACCTTAAATGGTGCAAAGATTGTAAAGTGATACCAGGAGAGTCTCTTACCAATTAACATCGAGTTCTAATTGCCGAAGTAATTCAGAGTTTAAAATGAATTGGTGCAATATTTTCAAAATAAAAATAACTATAAAACGCATAATGCTGAACACGTGTGGAAAATATTCAGAGAAACTTCCATCTGTAAAGCTGTAGTACTATTGGGGGTTTCAAAAGGTCCGCTGCATTCAGGAAAAGAAACGGGGCGGTAGAATCCGAATGTGGAAGAAAATATCCAAAACAAAAATAAATTTTTTAAGATATGGCAAAAAAACAAACAGAAAAATGACAAACAAAAATATATAGAGGCAAAATGAAAATCGAAACAAGAAGTTGCTAAAGTAAAACTCCAATCGCTGGAAGAATTCTACAATACATTGAACACGCCAGAAGGGGAAAAATGTATCTATAAAGTGGCGAAACAATCTGATGTGTTACAGAATATTATAAAAATGTCTGTAACTAAATAAGTATTTACTTCTTTCCAAGTTTTAAGACATTAGTAAGCTTATAGTTAACATACCTAGAAAAATGTTAATTTGGCTCTTAGTAGAGTTTATTAGTAGAGTTAGAAGAAAAGTAGAGGTGGCTCTTAGTAGAGTTAGAAGAAAAAAGTTAGGAGGTTTTGCAAACGGTTGAGCGAAGCTTGTATATAATAATTTTCAAGTAAATTGGTTGAATATTTTTTTTGTTAAATGTTCAAAAATATAAAACAGGCCCGCTAAAAAGTGCAGTTCTCGAGGCTTGATATATCCCAAAAAGTGATCAAACCGTGCCATGGTCGAAATAAACTTACATACAAAATTTCATCCAAATCGGTTCAGCTGAACTACATGCACGCATGCACACAGACCGACAGGTTGCTAAAAATAGTTTATTTACACCCACCTACCATTGGAAAAGTACCTTTCCACCGAAAACTCGATATGCAAAATTTTTATACACAATACTGTCGGTAAAAATGGGACAAAAAGTGTTCATAATTTCCAGTCTGTTCGTCCTTGCTTGTAGCTATTCACAAAATTTCTATACACTCA
Organism: Condylostylus longicornis; assembly: GCF_029603195.1. Lineage (NCBI taxonomy): Eukaryota > Metazoa > Arthropoda > Insecta > Diptera > Dolichopodidae > Condylostylus > Condylostylus longicornis. The sequence goes on from NW_026577985.1 coordinate 1,568,455, forward strand.
TCAAGACAGAGAGCAGAAATTTAATTTATTTACACATGTTATGTAGATATTGTCTCCTGAAAAAAATAAGATGAACAAACTTCTAGATCTAGAAAAAAAGCGACTTGCTTTCTCTAAAGCAAAACAGTAAAGTCAGACATAACTATGTAAAAATTACGTTGAAATTTATCGTTACCTTTGAAATTTACAGTCTTTCTCTATGAAGATAGGTTGCAGAAGCCTGTGTTTTTAACTTTTGGTGGAAATTAGAAATAGTTTACTTAGTTGGAACAAAATTTTTTCCAGCTATCTTTCTTTCTAAGTGCATGCCCCTTAAATTTAAAAAAATTTGCGGGCTCTTAGATTTCAAAGCAGGAAACTTTGTCGGGTTTTTGTTAAAAAAAAATATTGATATATAAGTAATACTAATTAAGTATCTTGAAGACAGCTTTTTAAAAAAGTATTTTCCCTTCTATAAGGGAATATTTTACGTACCATTGATTTGACTCGAGTTTATTAAAGCTTGTAAAATTTCCTTTGACGTTTGATCAAAATCCAAATACCATAAAGCAAGTCACATTAGGTACGAAATAATTTGAAATGAATATAAAAACATAAACGCAATTGATTTCTGTTATCCATTTAAATTTTTCTCTTTTTTTTGGTTACTGATTTACATGTTCTTTTAATGAAGAAGAAAAATAAATAAATAAAAAATTAATGTTAAACAAGTAAAAACGTTTCAGTCGGTATAAACCGATTGAATTATACCCTGCACCTTTCGTTGTTGTATAGTAATTACTTAAACCTGTGAAACCATTCTATAGAAACTTCACGGATATGTCTGACCTATAACTGGACACACAACTGCCAAGTTACATGAATCTGACTATATTATTTTTCCAAATATTTTAAATTAGCTTTTGGAGTTGTATGGCAAGTACCCGAACCTGTCAAGCAATTCTACTAAAACTTCAGAAATACATTTGACCTATGATTGGATACACAGCTGTCAAGTTTCATGAATCTAACTTTATTATTTTTTAAATATTTAAAATAAGTTTTTGGACTTGTATGGAAACCACTCGAGCCTGTCAAGCAATTCCACCAAAACTTCAGAAATATCTTTGACCAATAATTGGACACATAACTGCCAAGTTTCATGAATCTGACTTTATTATTTTTCCAAATATTTAAAATTAGCTTCTGGAGTTGTATGGAAGCCACCCGAACCAATGTAGCTATCCCATTTTAATTTTTAGAGCATATATAATTGAACACGTGTAGAATATAATTGAACACATGTATACAAAATTTTATATTTATAGCTTTATTAGTTCTTGAAATATTTAAAATAAACTCTTTAACTTGTATGATAGCTACCCGAACCCGTTATGAGAATTAGTCCAATAACAATAGGGTTCGTTCTTGGCACAAAAGAAAAAACTTGTGATAGTTTGGTTTCGATTGCATTATTCGTTTTTGAGTTATCGTGCGATCGGACGGACGGACATGTCTAAATCGACGCAGAATTTTACTCTAAGCAAGAATATATATATATGTTCATACCGCAGATGACTCCTTCAAGTAGTTACAAACTCCATACCAAAGTTAATATATGTTACCCTTCACGAAGTGCACGGTATAAAAACGAGTAGAACATAAGTAAAAATTGATATTGTGCAAATGATTGTTGAACATTTTACTATTTTTGTTGTGGCAAATTTGAGTGACTGTACTTTTACTATACATAATATTTCTTTTTTGTCGTCTACGCTATTTAATGGAATTGAAGAGTAATTTTAAAGCAATAATATGACAAGTAAAAACGTTTAAAACCTACACCTTTAGAATTTGAGTTTTTGAAATACTTAAAATTAGCTTTTACGGTTGTATGGCAGTTACTTGAACACATAACTGCCAGCTCTCATAAATCTAACTTTCATATTATTTCGAATATTTAAAATTGGCGTCTGGAGTTGTATGGTAAGTACTCAAAACCGTCAAGCAATTCAACCAAAACTTCAAGAATATAGCTGACTTATAATTGGATATACGATTGCCAAGTTTCATGAATCTAACTTTGTCATTTTCACACCAACCGGTGCAGCCATCACATTAAAATTTTTAGAGCCTTTGTAGAATATAATTGAACACACGTATACAAAATTTCATATTTATGGTATGGCAGCTCAATAACAATGAAAGTATGATTGTATTTGCGTATTTGCGTAGTATGGACGAACGGACAAACGGACAGATGAGCGGACGAACGGATGGACAGGCGGACGAACGGATGGACAGACGGACGAACATGTCTAAATCAACGCAGAATTTTACGCTGAGCAAGGATATATATACATGTCTATATAGCGGAGACGACTCCTTTAACCGGTCACAAACTCGATAACAAAGTTAACATACCCTTCACAGGAGCAGGGTATAAAAATTGAAAAGATTTTTTTATTGCAGTAATTTTTTGGGTTTGCTCAGAATATTACTAGAAGAAAAAGACAAACTTTAAAAAGGCAACATAATTAAAAAAGGGGAGCTGACAAAATATACTTTATAAAATTGGTCTACCTATGTACATATATATTGCATAGAAATAGTAAAAATAATTGTTTTGGAATTTCATTTGTAAATTTGAAATTTTTATTTTTTTTTATTCCCTCAATTGCGATTAATTTTTACATTTAGTGCTATATTTTGCCCTTTTAACTGCATACGCATGCAAAGGCTGCAATACAATTGGAAGCCATATTAAAGATATGATTTTTTTTTAATTTAGGCTGTTGACCGAAGTAACAAAAATGTTAAATGGGAAATTTACAAAAATCTTCAACAATAATATTTAATTTCAATTAAAACGATTGCAAACTTTGATTCATATACATTTGCAACTTAATTCATATATGCGTATACTAGCGTGTATTATTTTGAAGCGCATAATCTTTCAAAAGCAATTCATCGTAAATTTGTAGAGAAATTCCTAACTTACTTAAATTGAGACAAAAACTGCATTCCTTACAAGATGCGTAAGTTGGGGCGTCAGTTTTAAGAGATGTGGCCATTCGAACTTTCCACTGATTTTATACTAGTGATTTTAACTCGATTATGCATAATCTGGGACGAATTTAAGTATCTAAAAGGTATGTATTTAATGTATAAATTTTTCCTGTTTTAATTTTTTTGACATTCATTTAAAAAATAAAGCAATACACAACAAGAACAAAAGCCATTATATTTCTTTTTTAATAAACAAAAAGAACAAAATATCCTATTTTATTATAATATACTTTCTTTAAATTATTTTCTTTAAAGCTTGGTTTGTTAAGGCCTATTCCGCTCAATTGAATATTTTGTATACAAAAAATGTGTTCAATTTGCAATGTGATAAAAGTGAAGCATTTAGTTTTCTCCAACTTGAATTATTTTTCTTTTTGAGTTTCAATTCTACTTGACTCACAATTGGAAACTTTCATTTTTATTGTATTTCAAAAACAATTTTTTGTGATTTATCAATATAAAACTCATAACATATAAGAATATAAAGCTCATAACGTATGTTCAATAAATTAACTTTATATGTTTTAATTAATAAAACTTTAATATTTTCCTTAAGTATATTTAGGCTACAATATAACTTTCGAGAATTAAAATTATTTTATAAATTTTAAAGTTCTCAACATATCTTCGTGGACCCAAAATCGAATTTAAATGCATGAATTGGAAGCATTTAAATTAATTTCATAAGAAAATGTTAAATAAGATTTAATTAATAGTTCGACATGAACGTCTCAAAATATAATCGAATGAAGAATTTTGAATTAGGTTTTCTCTCTAAATTAAAATAAAACAATTTAATGACAAAGTTAAATGTACGGGTTGTTAATTTTCAAATTTTTTTTAAATATACATAATTTCTTATAAATCTATAAGGAAATACATATAATACTGAATACCATTTAAAAGGTTGATAAGTAGTTAAAATAATTCAAAAATAATTTAATTTTTATTGACTACCATAAGCACTCAAAGAGGATTAATTCCATTTTTCTTTTTGATCCTGTATTTTTGTTACTCGAAATATAAAAATTGCTTCCAATATTAAATCCACAAAAACATAAAGAAAACCAAAAAGATATTAAAACAAGTAAAAACGTTTCAGTCGGTATAAACCGACCGAATTATACCCTGCACGTTAGCAATCTGAGTTTAAAATTTGTTTTTGATATCTAAAATCATGAAAATTTACTTATGACGTTGTACGGTAGCTACCTGAATCTGTCAGGTCATTCCAAAAAAACTTCAGGAATATACGTGACCAACAATTGGACACATAACTGCCAAGTTTCATGAATCTAGCTTTATTATTTTTCCGAATATTTAAAATTTGCTTTTGAAGTTGTATTGCAGCTACCCGAACCTGTCAAGTTATATCACCAAAACTTCAGGGATATATGTGACCTATAATTGGACACACAACTTCCAAATTTCATGAATCTGATTTTATTATTTTTTTCAAATATTTAAAATTACCTTTTGGAATTGTATGGTAGCTACCCGAACCTGTCAAGTTATATCATCAAAACTTCAGAGATATGTGCAATCTATAATTGGACACACGACTACTAAATTTCATGAATCCGACTTTATTATTTTTCCAAATATTAACAACAAGCAGCTACTCGAAACAGTGCACCATTCCATCAAAACTTTCAGAACATAAGTGTAATTGGACACATCTTTGCAAAATTTGATATTGTTATCTTAATTAGTTTTTGAAATAATTTAAAAAAAACCTCTTTGAGTTGTATGGCAACTACCTGAACCCGTCGTCCGAATTGGCTCAATTACAGTAGCAGCCGTCGTTTGCGCAAAAGAAACAACTTGTGAAAGTTTGGTGCCGATTTAACTTAATGGAAATTTCTTCATGCAACTGCAGATCAGATGGATGACGTAATCAAAGGAACGAGTTAAAGGCAGAAAAATTAATTAAAAAATTTTTCTCCTCGAACTGTACTCGAGCCAGTGACCTACCGCTTTCTAGGCGGACGCTCTACCAACTGAGCTACAGAGGCATGAAAAAATTGCTTTATACTGTAATCCACATGATTACTAAGTATTTGTTTGCATTGACTGCTACATACAATCTGCTATTGAAACACTAAATAACAAGAACATACATATATATTTATAGGTATTGTGCCTATTACACTAATTATATTATGAATTTTACTAATACAACATCATAGTTGTGAAATTAATAAGTAATATGCTTATTACACTAATAATTTATGTTGATTTATGTCTAAATCAACGTAAAATTTTACGCTGAGCAAGAATATACACATATATATGTCCATACCGGAGATGACTCCTTCAAGTGGTTACAAACTCCATACCAAGGTGAATATACTGTTCACGAAGTGCAGGGTATAAAAAATCGACTTGCTAAAATAAATCGAAAAGCTGATATTAATTCCAGTAGACAGACATACATATGTATGTTCATACATACTTACATAAACCATACAACAGCAAAGATAACTAAATTACAAAATAAAAATATTCACTAAATAACATTAAAACAAAAAATCGTATACAAATTGATAGACTCACAACATACACAAACTAGTCCGAAAAAAAACCGAATTTATATGAATGTAATAATTTAATATTTAATAAATTTATTTAACTTTTTTATGATTCTTTATCATCACGAACAAAAAGAAAAAAATCTGATGTGGTCAGCACATAACCGACCGCAATGTGTATTGTCTAGTTAAGTGAAAATGTCACAGAATATTATAAAAATGTTTTTTAAATACTTCTTTCCATTTTTTGGGACATTAGTAAGCTTATAGTTAACATACCTTACCCGAATTCCCTGAAATGCTCGCCAGTTAGTTTCGGTAACAAGCAGAACTCAAATATCAAATTTCAAAAAATATTAAGAATTTAAATACTAAATTTCAATAAAATCGGTTAATTATTTCTCTTTATATATGCAAAAATATATATTTGGCCCGTAGTAAACGTTCAGTTGCCAGAACTTGAGATACACACGTGCACACACAGACCGACAGGTTGCTAAAAATAGCTCCCTACTATGGGGAAGTGCATTCCCACCGAAAACTCGATATGCAAAATTTGTTGTCATCACATCACCTACCTATTGTATACACAATACATATATACATATGTACATATGTACATTTTTCGTAGGTAAATAAAAGTCCAGTCAACAAGAGCAATAACTGATTATGATGACTCAAAGCAATTTGTTACGGATTTTACTTGACAAGACACTTACATACGGTAACCGTCATTATGTTCTGTATATATGATATACACACATATGAAAATGTAGATATAAATAAGCTTTCCATAATTATAATGAATGATATTTAGTCTCGATTTGATTACAGTCAAACGAAAATATTGTGTACAAGAGAATTTTCGTGTTACTCCATTTGAAGTGATATTAAATAATATAATTTTAATAGGAAATTATAAAACGATAGCACTAATACATACGTGTACAATTAGGAATGCATATTGCAAGTAATAAAATTTGTTTCTGATTTTATAATGACGGTTCAGTTTCTTTATTTGGAAAAGTATCTACATACATATATTGTGAAAATATATTGGTTAAATATGAAAGAAACGATTTCCTATACTTCTTGTTTCTAATAAACTATTGAGTAATTAATTATTTTAGACGTTGATCGAAATATTTGTTTCTCCAAAAATTTCTTACATATTGTAAGATTTGCTCTAAGCAATATTAATTCTTACATATTGTAAGATTTGCTCTAAGCAAAATTCAATAGCCATCAAAATTCCTTAAAAGATATTTCGAGGTAGGTATATACATAAATTCACTCTATAAATTAGGTAATCCACTTGGTGGTGCTCTTATAAACAAGCAATGTTCGTTTTTTGTGAAATTTCAGTTCAGAAGTTGATTGAAAATAGAAAAGTGTATACTGTAAAAATTTTAGAATTTAGACCGAAAAGATATTAAAAAAAAATTAAAAATATATTAAAAATTAAAAATAAGTGAATGTAAGAGTTTTTTACACTAAAAAAGTTTACACCTTAAATTTTCAAATATATACAAAATACAAATTTTTAAACCATTAAGTTTCAAAATACAACTTTCAATTTTTTTAAGTGTACAAAAGTATAGAAAAAAAAAAATATAGATTCACTTGATGTTAAAGCTTCCTTTTATAATTCCGAAAGAACAAATAGTTTTCTTTAAATACAAAAATTAGACCCTTTTCATTTACCAAAAAACTAATTCACATAAATTCTACTGCACTATGAAGACAAACATTTTTTATAAATGACTGTATACCTAAAAGTATACATAATATTTATATACATATATACAATTACTAAAAATACACACGTATATTGTATTTAATTTCTGTTTTAGGGTGGAATCTTAAGTCCATCTAAGAGGATTACGTATGTCATATTTTATTGTATAAGCTTTTCAATTTGGAACATATATACACAAAATAAAAAATTATTTTATAGTACAAATATGTATCAAGCATATGTATATATGTTTAATATCGTGTAAATACAATGTTACTACATATACATATATAGATGTAATAACGTTGTACATACATACAATGTTGTATGTATCTATATATTCATATTTGTAAATTCTTTAGTCGACAACGTCTAGGTGTCAGCAATGTATTTACAATGAAATGAGAATTAATGGGAGAGAACAAGAGTTCCAATGATTGTAGTCATCATAGTTGGGTTATAACTATATGATACAACATATTTAAATAGTTCAAAATAAGTTTATGCTACAATAACTATAGATAAAGAAATTTTTTCTTCATAAATCTGCATGTATTTGATATTATTTCATTTGATATTAGTTCAAAAATTTTACAAATTAAAAAAGGTTATACAACTTTGTCGATAAAATCGCGAAATCCATGTAGTGATTTTTTTACATTATATTTTGCTAGCCTGACAATGTTAATTTTAAATATTTATTCAAAACTAAAAGTGGCAAAAATAGTCGTACTCAAAAATCAATGAAAACCCTTATATGATAAATAAAGAGATTTAAATTTATATTTTTTCGCTGCTTTATTTTCACCTTGGTACCCGAGTATTTTAATCTGTTCTGTGTTACGGCAATTAAATAATAAAAATCCCACACTACTTAGCCAATAAATCATAAATGATACAAACAATTGCAATTTTCAAAATATTAGTTTGACAAATGTTCGATTCTTCTATAGATTTTATATTATTTACAAAAATGTTTTTCTAACTTATAAAATTACATAAGTATAATGGTTGTCTTCTACATATCAGTAATTATTTCATATTAAAATAAAGTTGGATCAAACCAATGGTTTGTATTGTAGCACTTTTCCCTTCAACAAGTGAAAATTCTGCTTTTAAATACAGTCTATGTATACCTATTACACTATTAAAATTATTTTCATTCATATACAAAACTATTTCTAGGATTGCATATATTTAGGATGATGCATATGTGCAGTCTTTGAAATAAAGCAAAAATTAATATAAAGAGGGTTTAACATAATGCTCGATTTTAAGGTTTAATTATGTGAGCTAAGAAAAATAATTATATTTTTTAATGTCATGAAATTTACCGATACCTTTTTGCGGTTTCGGAAATATAAGGTGTCAAAAATTCAAATTTTACAAATTTCAAGGGGCAATAACTTGAGGGGGGATGGAGATGGCAAAAAAATGTTCTTCTAACGAAATGAACTATTTGTTAATGTCTAAAAGCCTTTAAAATTCCAAGCTTCTACAGGCTGGGATCTAGAAGAAAAACGAAATCAAAAATTTGGAAAAAAAAGACTTTAGATAACGGTAAATTTTAACGACCATTTTGTTTTTCTAAAGTTTAGCTATAGTATAGGAGAAGCAAGCCGCTGCCTTTCTGCGTTTGCAAAATTTCAAAAATGCTTATGGTTTCATTGCAACAAATAGTTAAAAAAGGCCAATTTTAGGGCTTTACCCCCCTAGGGGGTATAACTTCTAGGGGGGGGAGATAGGTAAAAATTTTATTCTACGGAAATAAGTTTCTAGTAAAGATCTATCTACGAACAAAATTTCAGCTTCCTATCTTCAAGGGTGTAGAAGTTTTGTAAACAGACACACGGACGGACGGACGGACAGAGTGAAACTAATAAGCACTTTTTTTCAAAAATTGTTTGGAAAAGTGCTAAAAAGAGAAAACTGATTATAAGTACTAGCAAAAGTCAAGTGTATATTGCTATGCCTGTACCTACTTAGGTCACATTATTCGTATATCGAACCTTCGGTTTATTATTTGATCCAGTCTATACAAAATAAGTAAGGCTTTTGTTTCAAATAAGAATGCATATATAACTATAACTTAAACTTGTTAACTAAATTTTTTAAACTGTTACATATGATATTATTATTGCTCTACTCCTTAAATCTTTAATCGAATCAACCCCTTAAAATTTTTAATCGAACTTAAAAGTAAGATAAACTTATCTTCTTTAAAAAGAAATTATAACTCGCATCCGTCCTATAATAACAATAATTTCTTCAATTAAAAGTAGAAAAATTGTTTTTACCGACCGTATTGTGTTTACAATAGGTAGGTTATGTGGTGGCAACAAATTTTGCATATCGAGTTTTCAGTGGGAATGCACTACTCCATAGTAGAGAAGTCTAAATAAACTATTTTTAGCAACCTGTCGGTCCGTCGGTCTGTCGGTTTGTCGGTCTGTGTGTGCACGCGTGTATCTTAAGTTTGGTTGAACCGATTTCGATGAAATTTTATATGTAAGTTTATTTCGACCATGGCACGGATTGATCAACTTTTGGGATATATCAGACATCGGGAACTGTACTTTTTAGCGGGCCTGTTTTACAATTTTGACCATTTTGAAGAAAATACTCAACCGATTTGCTTGAAATTTCATATATAAGCTTCGATCGACCGTCCGCGAAACCTCCTAAATTTTAGAAGAAATCAGGCATCAGCAATTGGACGTTTGCTACGGGCCAAATATACATTTTTGCGTATATAAAGAGAAATAATCAACCGATTTCATTGAAATTTAATATCTAAATTCCTTGTATCAAAACACTGAACATTTTTTGGGCAGATCAGGATCAGATTTTGATCAGATTTTGGGCTTGGAAACTGATCTGCGGGCCGATTTTACATTTTCTACCATATTTTAAGGAACGGATTGATGGAATTTCTTGAAATTTGATATTTGAGTTCTGTTTATTACCGGAACTAACTGGCGAGGGAATTCGGGAATTCGGGTAGCAGAAAACGAAACGGTACTACCAAATTTACATTTTTGTAGGTATGTGAACTATAAACTTACTAATGTCCTAAAAATTGGAAAGAATATTTAACAGATATTTTTATAATATTCTGTAACATTGCGGTCGGTTATGTGCTGACCACATCAGATTTTTTTTATAATTAAATCTTAATTTCTTAACGATAAAAAAAATGTAAGAAAATTCTTTTTGTATTTCAAAGTGATTTTTTTTTCCTTTTCTTCCAATAATCTTAAGTTTTTCCTTTTAATTAAATATTACCATTTTTAACTTGTAAGTGCCTAACATAATCAATAAAAATTATAAGTAAGTATAGAAGTTTTTCAATAACAGCATTATAAAAGCTTCACTGTACAGTAAAAATTCTTAAGAGTTCGGAATTTCATAATTCATTTTTCTTCTTCACTTCAATTTTCTTTTTATTAATAAAGTTATTATAGATGTACAAATATACATAAGTAAATACATTAAATTTTTTATTTATGGATAGGTATTAAATTGTTTAAATAAGGCAAACATAGTAAAGTAGTAGATTTTGATCGAAACTGATAAAAAATAAGCATTAAATCTATGAAAGTCCCTTAGCCAAAATAATAGAAAAAAATAAAATTAAAAAACTCATCTACACTATTATAAATCTATAAAAACTCATCTCACATGGATTATGAATTGTAGACTCGGTTTGTATTTTTATTCACACAATTGATTCAATATAGAAGTTATAATATTTATTAAACAATTTTTACCGACCGTATTGTGTATACAATAGGTAGGTTATGTGATGGCAACAAATTTTGCGCAAAATCTTCTAACTTTTGGAAGAAATCTGGCGTCAGCAACTGGACGTTTACTACCGGCCAAATATACATTTTTGCGTATATAATGAGAAATAATCAACCGACTTCATTGAAAATTAATACTTAAATTCTCCGTACTAAAACAATGAACATATAAATTTTTTGGAAAAATTAGAGCTCGAAAACTGATCTGCACGCCGATTTTACATTTTTCACCATATCTACGGAACGAATTGATGGAATTACTTTAAATTTGATATTTGAGTTCTGTTTGTTACCGAAACTAACTGGCGAGCATTTCATCTAATTCGGGTAATACAAAGCGAAGCTCTACTAGGAGCCAAATTTACATTTTTCTATAGGTATGTTAACTATAAGCTTACTAATATCCCAAAATTGGAAAGAAATATTTAACAGACATTTTTATAATATTCTTTAATACTTTCACTTAACTAGACAATACACATTGCGGTGGGATATGTGCTGACCACATCAGATTTTTTCTCTTTTGTTCAGAAAAGTTCTGGATACAATGATAATTGAATGAATGTACTTAATGAAAAGGAAATATTTTGTGCTATCCTTTTACTGCACCAAAACATAAATTTAAAATTAATTTGAACTAAATTATAGACCTATACATACATAAAGCTTCTATATACAAATATTTTGTGTATATATAATACGTATATATTATATTTATTAAATGCAAAGAAATGCAGCAGATCAGAGAAGTCATAAGAGTTTAAAGTACACTTACAAAAACTTAGAATGTGTTATGAAAAAATAATTTCTTTTTTTTTGTTTATTAAGGATCTCATCGGATCCAACGTACAATAAAAATATGTTTTACAATCTCTCACATTGTATTGGAACCTAACTGAGTGACTTCTCCTCATAAGATATTATCAAAATGTTAAGAAATTCTGTAAAACAAAAAACAACTAAACTGATATTGATGATACATACTGACGCTGATGATAACAACTTTTTGTATGATTGCTGTATTTAATGATGCAGTATTATTATTTTCACTGATTAATTATTTCTTGTGATTATTGGAGTTTAAATTAAAAAAAAAATATTGCTTCTTTCCGAGATAATGGATCTGACTTATTCTTTTTCTTTTTATTTATTTTATACATATTACGTGTATGCATATGTATATTTGTAGACAATATTATGTGCTATACGTGCGTATAAATATAAGAAATGAGGATTCTATATATTGCAATTATCTTTATAAAAGTAAAATATAATTGCAATTTAATTTGATCTTTTCTTCTCTTTCTCTAAAGAGTTAATATACTAACTTATAGATATTAGAAGAATAATTTATATATTACAGAAAATATTGAGAGAAAAAAGTATGAAATTATACATAAATAAGTATAGTCCATACATATGTATGGACTATACATATGTATGGACTATACTTATTTTCTATCTACACCTAACAACATTAAAGTGGATAAACGAGTATAGAGTATCTCAAAAATTTATCTCGATAAATGGCTTTAATATTTTTATATGGAAAATAAAATGCTAAGCTTTTATACTTCAATTTATCAATATATTTTTATTATATGTATAATAGTCTCCATATATAGAAAAGTGTTCAATTCGCAAATCACTCCGAACTATGTTTTTCTAAAGCCTTCTATATAGAAATGGAACGCACAATATTTTCTTATTGTTCAACTGACCATTTACATACTTGATGATAAGAGTTAGAATATTGATTAAAGTAATTTTTGTAATATTAACAGAAAACTTATTTTATATTATTTATTGTACGATTTATGAATTTATTGCTTAAGTTAACAAGAAAAATAATAAAGCTCCAATTAAAGTTTTGAAAAATTAAAATCAAGTAAAGAAAGAGTTCTGAAGTAGATATACATAGGTTTCATGTAGGTAAAGTTTTAGTTTCAAAATTAGTTAAAATTTGGAAACTAGAATAGATATAGTTGTCTGTGTCAATAAATGATACGAATAAATTATTTTAAATGTCAGATATACGAGTAATTGACATATAGTTTCGTACCTGAAAAATGGCGCATTATTATTTTAAGGCCAATTAGCAAAAAAAGAAGATGAAACTGAGTGCAATAATTACATAGGTATTATGCTATTAAATACTGCATACAAGGTTATGTCTAATGTCTAATATATTGTATGAGAAAATTAAACACTAATACGAAGAAATCATAGGAGAATATCAAATGTCGACTATTGATCAAATCTATTTGTTAAAGCAAAATATGGAAAAATGTTATGAATTTGATCAAGATCCACACATACTATTTCTTATATATTTTCTATACATATACAAAACTGGCAACATTGTGCAAAAAATCGAATTATGTGGAGAAATATTGTGAAGAAGCCTAAAGTTCACACCGAGCTGTAACGCTAAACGATGATGATAGTTTCATACAACCTCTTGCTTTTAATATATTATGTTATTTATACATATTGCTAGTGCTATTTTATACATATATGGTAGTTACCATAAAAGCTCATCCAATCTAAAAGAGTTTTACTTAAAATGATATATCACCAAATTCCTTTGTTCAACATTTCAGCTTTGTATCCTAATAGTTTCAGGGCTATGAACAAACAGCTTACGAAGTTATATGGCAGCTACCACAAGCAGTCGAAAAATTTCAAACGATTTTATCAAACATAACCGCCCTAGCAACCTATATGATTGTGAAAATCTTCAAAACTATGCGCTGAATAAATTCTGAGAAATGGCCCAATAACTTTTGCAATTGTATGACAGCTATCGAAAACGCTCAACAACTTTTAACAAATATTCAGTACTATAGGCTAAACAGTTTTTAAGATATAGCCAAATAAATTTTCAAGTTATATAGTAGTTATTAGAAAGAGCCAAGCAATTTCAACTTTTATCAAACCCATTGGTTCTAGTAGTACATTCGCTTATGCAAATTTCGATACCATACCTTCTATAATTTCTTAAATATTGCCAAATAAATTTTGAAATAAATATGGCAGCAAATCCGAAAAAATAGCTTAATCATATTCAATTTAAGTAGGGTTTGGGTATTTACAATGTAATTCATATATGTAATTTTGGAAAACTTTTCGACTATTTTGGGTGAACGGACAAACGGATCGACGAATATTAAAACCGACGTAGAATTCGACGCTGATTAAAAACTTATACTTGAGTGTATATCTGAAACAACTAGTTTTTAGCGTCACAAACCATAAAGCAAATTTAGTATACCCTTCGAACATACGTTCGTAAAGGTATATCTATATATAATTAAGGGCAGCAGTCAGTTTTAAAATAAGTTTTCTTGGAATAATTATACACATTTTTCTTGAAAAAGTATATAATTTATTTAAAATGGATTAAAAAAGAAGCAACTGCAGAATATTTTAAAGGTTTCAAAATTTACAACTGTTTAATATGTATCGGGTGTTGGAGCAAAAATTGATAAGACGCTTTTCAAACAAAAAAACTGCTTTATTAAAGATATTAGTAAATTATGTGATTCCTACCTGCGTGTTATATACTTGCTACACATTTTTTAATACCATAAATAAGATTGAACATAAATTATAATAAAATGTTGAATCTAATATAATTCAAGAATAAAGTCTTTTAAAAGTTGTGTCTAGATATCGTTTTAAAATGACGCATGCAAAAATTTAGATTTTTTAATTTTTCACTATTCTTATTAAAATATAGCTCATCATAACTATTTGTGGAAAATTACATCATTTAAATGTCCACCACGAGGTTATTATGCCAAAATCAAAATTTTGAAGGACTTGATTACAAATTATAATTCTTTCATATAAGAAATCCTTTCAGGGAAAATGAAAATGACCGATGATTCTACCAGTCTAAAAACCAAACCAAACAATATAATCATTCGAACATTTTCATAATAAGTTTCAATAAGTTGTACGCGTTGTGGTTAAAATTGTATATGCGTCTATCTCACAAATGTCAAAGATGACACAAGAATAAGGTGCAATTCAAAGTTATCCATAAGTCCAAAATGATTTTGATATGAGGTACAGTCCAAAATAATTATGAAGAAAGTGGCTTAAAAATGCCAGTTGTGACTATTTGTTGTAACGTAACCACAAACATTTTCTAATTCTGTAAACGCAGAAAAATAGTGATGAACTTTTTCTACTAACATAGCATATTTAAACTTTAACCAAACAAAATGGCCGTTAAAATTTACTGTTATATAAAATGCGTTTTATTCGAATTTTTGTTATCGTTTTTCTTCTACACCATAAGTTACAGAGATTTCAAATCTAAACAATTTTTAGACACTTATAAATAACACATTTCATTAAAAGCAATGAAATACCCAAGCAGCAATAGTGGTTACAATGTGCCATTTATTTTCCACTGGGTCAAAATTTAGTCGCAAATCCGGTGTGTGTTACTTTAATGTCTAATACAAAGTCACAAAAACTTTTTTGGCACAAAAAAGTAAGAAAAAATAAGTAAAAAAAATTGCCTCTATAATAGTAAATATTTAAGAAATAATAACGTCCTTCCTATCTTTAATAGCTACTTCTTCGACATAGTGATTTTCATGGCATCACGAAACGTTGCAATAAACATAATAATCTCGTCATTCGGTACGCGTCGCTGTTTAAGTTCCAAAAACTAAATTCTTAGTTTATTTTGGAACCATTACAATTACCTTTTAATAAAAAAAACTTTATTGTTCCAAAAACATTTTGAATCTACTGCAAGTACCCATTACTTAAGCATAGGCTACTTTGAAGTTCCAAAGCTGTTTTGGCTACGATAAAGTTTTTTTTCACAAAAACTCATTTGTATTTGTTTACAAATTTATTTTAAGTAAAATAAGTATCACCGTTCTCTTTGATTGATACAATTTTGAATAAGTGTGAGTCAAAATTTAATGTGTTGTCCGGGTGGCGAAGTTGGTCAATGTGTACCGCATTGATCAACTTTTTAGTGACACATCACACATTGTGACTCAAGCCTACGTTGCAGGGACTTTCTTTATCCACTTTGTAGTACCAAAGGCCGGTTTTGGTAAGTTGCAAAAACTTGAAGTAGACATTTTACTTTTTATATTTACAAAACTAAATATACACAAGGATTACCATGTTACTTTATTAGCAATTATTGTAGAAAACTGAAATATTTCATAAATAACATAATGGCGTTTTAATAAGGAAGTTATATGAAATTACTTCATAGATTTATACTAGATGCAGAAATAAAATAATGATAAAATTTTTTTTTCAAAATTGTAATGTTTAAACATATTTTATATATGGTATGCATATAAAATATGTTTAAACATTATTAATGTATTGTAATTGTATGTTTAAACAATAATCAAAAATATTTAAATTAAATAAAAATTAAAATCGTTTGTTATAATTATAATTAGATTAAACAAAAATATCAATTTATTTTTCAAAGCATTTTTTAGCATCATTATTTCGTTTTATTATATTATTAATAAATATAAACTATGTAAAAATTCTAGTTTATAAAAAACTTTGATGCTACCAATGATTGAACTGTTTTTATACTGAGCGAACCTTTTATATCAAAAAAATGTTTAAAATTTTTTTGCTAAATATAATTATTTCTGGATGACGCTTGTTTTTGGAAGTTTTTTGGTCATAATTATCAGTAATTTTCTTCGCAGCAGAAAAATATTGAGAAATATTCGAGAAACGTAAGTAATCTCAACGTATAAATTTCTGAAATAGATCAATATTTTTAATTTCTTAATATGCTTGCTTAGGTAAACAACCTAATAAATGTTTACAACAGTTAATTTTATCTTAAAATTCGGAAATATTGAGCCAAACAAACTTTGATATTGTATTCAAGCGTGTATTAAATAAAATCGCCAATGCATTTTTATTGTCAAAACAAAACAATCGCCTTAACACTATCTCAATTGTAATATAAAAATATAATATTCATATAGAAAAGAAATTATAGATCTTAATAAATGTGAATCAGATTTTCAGCGAAATCTAATATTATAATTATACGAAATTGAATTATAACGAAATTCTGTTGCTGCCAGAAAAAATTACATAAATTACGTTTGGTAATACTCAGTTTTATTATAAATTTGAATTCTCATTACTGTAATTTATATACTTATATAAGTTACAGCAATACAAATTACAGTATACAATTGACACGGCTTGAAAATATGGCTTCGTGATAAAAAGTCGAAAAATTTTGGAATGCTTTGGCTTTATTATTTTGCAATTAATACTAAAACACAATACTTTTCTTATCGTCTTTCTAGTTTATTATACCCGACTAAATATTAGCAGATATATTAAATTTGTAAAGGGCTGAGTTGCGGTCCTCCCAACCTCACAAATTGCTCCAGCACATTAGAGCGGTGGATCTCGTGCGGGTGTTATAATGCTATGCCCATCAACTGAAGGGAGTGGGGGGTACAATAAATCCGCCATACGTGGTCGCCATACGTAATCAAAACTAACTATTTTACTTGTTTTGCATTTCTCTTTAACACAAAAACATTTCAGATTACTTAACATAAAATTGTGAAATATCAACTTTGTTAGAATAACATTTTTTCAAGATAAGACGTTTAGTTTTTGTTCACAGTTTTTATTTGAAAGATAACTTTCCTACTTAGCAAGTTTTTTCTGGAAACCACTAAACTGCAATATACATATTCTTTGAAAATTCAACAAGTATTCACAAAAATATACAAAATGGGAAACTGAAATCTCTTAAACAATGATTCAAATGATATCGTAAATTACAAGAAAATCGTCAACATTCATTTTCGAATTTTTTCAAAGTCATAAAATCCCCCAAATTGGAAATTTCTTGTTTTTTTACCACAATTTTTAAAAAAATGAAAAGTGTCATAAAAATAAGTCACGTTCTTTCCATTTTCATTCGTACATATACATATGTATGTGGCGAACCTATACGATCTTATTTTAAAGGTGAAATGTTTACTTGAAAAATTATATATTCGAAATCTGCTTTTTATAATTTTCTATTTCTGTACTCCGTTGTAATATATAATTTTCATGTGCATGTGGCTAAGGGCATTTAGTTTTTATTAAAATATAAATTATGCGAACAAAAAATAGATTGTTGTTACTACAAATTTCAACATCAAAATTATTATCATAATCGAAGATTGTATTTTAAAATTAAATAAAATCTAGCACAGATCCTTACAATTTTAAATATTATTTGAATTAAGTGTGCGATTTCAATGGAATTACTTAAATAAATCCGTTATAATAAAACCAGGATTGTTTAATTAAAAAATAATGAGGGAATTTTAAAAGGTGTTTTAATCGGTTGTATTGACATAATATTGTAGAAAATGTCTAGGAAAAAATAAGAAAATTTTGTAAAAAACCCGCTTTGCGCGTTTTTTAAACAAATTTCTAGAAAACGGAAATTTTATATATACATAAGTAGAGTTTGGAAACATCAACGATCTTAATTAAAATTTACAAAAAAAAACAACAGATTTTTTGTTTTTAAATGAATGTAAAGGTAAGACAATAGAAAAAACATTTTTTATACCTAACAAGGTTTTGTAAAAATAGCTACATTTTTTTTTAATATTACAAACACAGGCAGTTAGTGGCTCATTTTCTTTGTTACGTTAAATTTCCATTCCAATGAAAATAATTATATTTTTTCGTTAGGAAGGTGTGTAGCAACGCATATTTAATTTTCTTAGCATATAATTTTTTGTACTGCTTAACGTTACAAATATTTATCTTCCAATAATTATTGTCGATCTGTTTACGTGAAATAAAATTTATATTGTGTAGAATGCGATCTCCTATTCTCTGCACCGAAACTCCTAGAGATATTAGAGAAATTTTAGCTACTTAAAGTTTTGAAAAATACTAGCTTTTGACTACTCAAATAGCTAAAGTTCTGTGTGCTTTCAAAAATGACTATTTAATAATCACTTTCCTAGGAGTTTTTAATCGTATAGATTGACAGTATTTAATTACATTTTATCAAAAAGGACCATTGTTGACAAGTTAACACAAATTTTATTTCCTTAATACAGAATCTCTTCCATAATGCCGAGTGACTAGGCATTAAGAAACTTTTAAGTAATAAAAATTAAAAATAATTCAAAAGTTTATTGCACATAAGCTAATGAATTCATAAATAGCCAACTATGTTCAAATATTTTACTCAAATCAGCATGCCGTTTTTAAGTATTTAAAAATAGAAAGAGAAAGAAATAGAAGATATTTATTGGTACGACAACAACATTTAATTTCACGTTACTTAACGAATGTTTTCAATGTCATTGATGAGTGTCAAGTAATTATCAAATACGCATTTATTTTTACAATGGCCTATGTTAATCCATTTATAATCTTATTCTTGTGGAAACATTAATTTAATTCCTCAAAAAATACAAAAATAGATTTACAATTTTAAAATTTAAAATTCTAAATGTTGACAGAGGTGTAATTAGTTTTAAAGTACACATGTGACGAGAATAAAGTTTTTCTTTGATACATGTATTACCTGAACTATTGTTCTTTAAAATATGCATTGAATATTCCGGCGCTGTATTAATAACAGTGCTTTATTTGATCTCTTAAAAAATGTCTGAAATTGTACACATTTAAGTTAATCCTCAAATAAATTATCTAAATTAAAATTTGAGAAAAATTTCAAAATAAAAGTTATAAACAAACAACTAAAGGATGCCTTTAATTAAACAAATGGTTCTTACCTAATGTAGAATGCTGATAATCAGTAAATTATATCAAAAAAAATATTTAACTTTTTAAACTTTTCCCCTTTAAGAGCCAGTCCATACTATTATGTATGTAGTACTACAAAATTCAAAATTCCAAAGTAATTTTCGAACATTAGTTTTTCAGTTTTAATTTTCAAAGAATTACCCACATATACATATGTACATATATAAATGCGTGAAATCTTATAATAACATAGAATTAACACTTCCATAACCACTCTTTCTTGCAAATAGCTTCGACTTTTTCGAACGAAAATTTGAAAATCTTGTAGACACTAGTTTGAGAGTTTTTTTTAGTGTGATAACAGTCAAATTAAACTTGAATGTGACGCATTTATAATACTGTCAAAACATGCACTAATTTCATAACACCTATAGGTATTTTTCAACATTTTTCAATCTTCCAAACAAAAATTGGAAGAATAGCGAAATAAGGTTTACGTTTTATTTTATTCTATTATACAACCTTAAGGTGAACATTTTGTGAATCATTAAAGATTAACTAAAACAAGGACAATTCTTAATCCTAACAATACTCCTTGTTCTAAAACAATGAAAATTTATCCTTTAAATATATCAACACGATTTTATTTTCAAATTTTCGGTGTATAAACATTTTTTTTTATTTTTCATGAACGTAAAAATTGAGTGATAAAAAGGGAGATATTAGCCAATTTCCTTATTGTGATTGTGCGACATAGGACTTTGTTGCTATCAGAGTATTGCATTACCGAAGAATTTACGAAGAAATAAATTAAACAACATTAAAAAATACAAAAATAATTTATAGTTAGAATTCCGAAAAATAAATTTTTTTGTTTTATTAAAAATCTTTTTTTACAATTTCAACCTTTGTAATAAAACGAATTAACTATAATATTGTGTATGGTGGTAATTTTGGCCATTTTTAAATATGTTTAAAACTAACATGCTTTGCATACAATTAGGCCTTTGCATAACTGAACCTCTTTTTTACAATTTGGATCACATCAAAGAAACAAATCAGCGGGAGCTCTTGAAATTTAATATTTGAAGTCGATTTGTTAATTGAACTAACTCAGAAACTTTTCAGAAAAATGAGGCTTCTGGAACCCCCCCCGTGCTAAGGACCAGACTTTGATTTTTGAAAGCATTTATGTAATATATTACGTAAATAGTCTAGAATAATCTAGAAAATGTTAATAACATTAAGCATTGTTTTGTAATCCAAAATGTCGACGTTATTTACTGCCATCTGTAAATAGCATTGTATGTTATGCTTATCGAATTGTTTTTTCTTTAAAGTTAGGTAGCTTACTTGTTGAACCTCCACAGCATTTTCAAATTATTCTGATTTAAAGAAATGAATAATGAAATTAGACGAATTTCTACTACATAATCCGTTGGATATTCAATTACATCTAAAGAATGGTAAAACAGTGAACAAAATACAAAACGTAATGATAAAAGAATGTTAGGGATTTTCTTAATTGCGTGCGATTAAAATTTTCCCTTCGATAATATATTAGTTTGTTTGTTTGTTCGTATCAATTTTTATGCTAAAAAATTCGAATGTTCTGCTTTTTTTCCTCAAGAAAATCCTTGTTAATCTCCTTGCGTAAAAAAACATTTTCATGAAAAATTAACTTTTTTGTTTTTCTTTCATTTTTCAAGAAGATACGAAAAAAAATAATAAAAGAATATTTAATGAATTGAAATTTTGAAGCGAAGACTTTAAAATGAAAAATTGCGGTAGATTTTCATGTAGACAAAATAAAGAATAATAATAGACGAAATAATCTGAATAGTATGGTAAAAATTGAGATGAACATAATTGAGAAAAACGAAAAGTTTGAAAGATATAAAATTTTTATTGTGTGTGTTCCTAATGTAATCACAGCATTTTATACATACATCAATGATTTTTGATTTCAACCGTTTCCATTTCGTTCCAAAGTTATGTAACATTTAAAGTTCCCTGTTTTTAGCCCTTTTCCAAAAATATTTTAAAAAAGGAGATTATTAGTTGCACTCTGTGTGCCCGTCCCTTACTAGAAACTTATTTTCGTAGAAGAAATAAACAAATAAACAATTATATAGAAATAAACAATTATATAATTTGCGATGTAGATTATTGTAAACCATTTTATAAACTATGTTCTGGTCTATCAAAAATTCTAATCAAAAACTCAGGGAAATAAGGAAAAATAAATTTATTTGGTTTTGCTCAAAATGTGAAAAGGAACGTGTTCATCGTCGAAGAACTATAGTTTTTACTGTGAACATTATATTATAAAAATTGAATGACTTAAATTCGATATATAATATGAACGCAATAAATCGAATAATGACGGCATAAATACAAAATTATTGTGCGATAAAATGGATGTATTAATTGAAAAAAATTTGGGAATGAAAAATGAAATTAAAATATTAAGACTAAATCTTGAGGACTATGAATAAAGTTGGGTCAAACCAATGGTTTGTATTATAGCACTTTTCCCTTCAACAGGTGAAAATTCTGCTTTTGAATACAGTCTATGTATACCTATCACACTATTAAAATTATTTTCATTCATATACAAAACTATTCCTAGGATTGCATATATTTAGGATGGCGCATATATGCAGTCTTTGAAATAAAGCAAAAATTAATAAAAAGTGGGGTTGACATAATGCTCGATTTTAAGGTTTAATTGTGTGAGTTAAGAAAAATAATTATATTTTTTAATTTCACGGGATTTACCGTTAACTTTTTGCGTTTACAGAAATTTGAAAAAGCTTGCCGTTTTTGAAATATAGATTGTCAAAAATTCAAATTTTACAAATTTCAAGGGGTGATAACTTGAGAGGGGGTGGAGATGGAAAAAAATTTTCTTCCGACGAAATGAACTATTTGTTAATGTCTAAAAGCCCCTAAAATTTCAAGCTTCTACAGGCTGGGGTCCAGAAGAAAAACGACATCAAAAATTTTGGAAAAAAGGACTTTAGATAACGGTAAATTTCAACGACCATTTTGTTTTTCTAAAGTTTAGCTATAGTATACCGCGCAAGGAGAAGCAAGCCGCTGCTTTTCTGCGTTTACAAAATTTCAAAAATGCTTATGATTTCATTGCAACAAATAGTTAAAAAAGGCCAATTTTAGGGCTTTGGGGGGGTATAACTTCTAGAGGGGGGGAGATAAGTAAAAATTTTGTTCTACGGAAGTAAGTTTCTAGTAAAGATCTATGTACATGTAAAATTTCAGCTTTCTATCTTCAAGGGTGTAAAAGTTTTGTAAACAAAAAAAGTGTCCACGGACGGACGGACAGAGTGAAACTAATAAGCACTTTTTTCAAAAAATTTTTGGAAAAGTGCTAAAAAGTAACAGAAAATCTAACTACTGAGAATGTTTATCTAAATAACGGAATTGAATTGCTTAAAAATAAATACTCCTAATATTGAATCAAAGTTTCAATAAAAGTAATCAAGAGAAATATAACAAAATAATAACAGTGTGTGGTAATAAAGAAGAAAAAAATAAGAATCTTGATAGTATTTGTGTAAATATTTTAAATTTTTTTGAGCTAGAAGCAAGAGAACATATAGTTATAGAACACCAATTGAAATTGAGTTTTCTAATAAAAATTCTAAAGATAATAATGCAAAAAAATCTGATGTGGTCAGCACATAACCGACCGCATTGTGTTTTGTCTAGTTAAGAGAAAGGGTTACGGAATATTATAAAAATGTCTGTTAAATAGCTCTTTTTCAATTTTTAGGACATTAGTAAGCTTACAGTTAACATACCTAGAAAAATGTAAATTTGGCTCTTAATAGAGTTTCGCTTTGTGGTACTCGAATTCCCTGAAATGCTCGCCAGTTAGTTTCGGTAATAACCAGAACTCAAATATCAAACTTCAAGATATGGTGAAAAATGTAAAATCGGAACGCAAATCAGTTTTCGAGCTCTGATCTTTCCAAAAAATTTATATGTTAATTGATTTAATGCGAGGAACTCATATATTAAATTTCAATGAAATCGGTTGATTATTTCTCTTTTTATACCCAAAAAAGTATATTTGGTCTGTAGTAAACGTCCAGTTGCTGATGCCTGATTTCTTCCAAAAATTTAGAAATTTTCGCGGACGGTCGAGCAAAGCTCATAAATAAAATTTCAAGTAATTCGGTTGAATATTTTCTTCAAAATGGTTAAAAATAAAAAATCGGCCCGCAAATCAGTTTTCGAGCCCTGATCTTTCCAAAAAATTTATATGTTCATTTTTTTAATACGAGGAATTCATATATTAAATTTCAATGAAATTGGTTGATTATTTCTCTTTATATACATAAAAATGTATATTTGGTGATATAATATGTACTACTGAAAATTGATTAAAAACGGAAGTAATTAAATACAGCAACTGTTTCCTCAGAAAACGTAATTTTGTGGATTTAAAACAATCTCTAATTTAGAAATTTTTTAAACCAGGTACGCCACTGATTTGGATCATTTTTTTTGTAATTAAAAATAAAAACACATATTTCAGTTTAAATGAACAATTTTTAATTATTATGATATAATGATGATTTCTTATTTTCTTTATTAAATTACACCCTGGCGGGTGGGGATGCAAAATACCCGCAGTAGGAATGCTTGTGGTAAGAGTCCACTGAAATCCAGTACAAATCCAAAAGCGTCTGATCCAGAATGAATGGCTGTCTGGTCTGCGACTGATCTCTGAGGGACGGCAGAAATTGGGCCTGCTGCCTTGCCCGGATATTTATTACCAAAGGCTAGGTTTCCTAGTAAATAAACTCCGAAATAAAACAAGATTAATGCAATGAACAAAACAAAAGGATTTTATACCCTAAGTGGTAATCCGGTAAATCTGGAAAATCCACACTCTTCGGAGGCTGGTCTTACGAATTTTTTGGGAGGCCACTTATCGCATCAAACTGCTACCACCAACCCTTTTAAAAGAACACCTCGGTTCATGCGGGCACCACCATGTGGTAAAGCAAAGAAAATATGTTCAAAGGCGAAAAACAGAAGAATACCAATATGGGTGCAGTTAATGAAGTAAAAGATCAGAAAGCCGATAACTCTTCAATATAAGAATAATAACTAAAAGCGCTTTGTAAAGAATTAAAAAATGAAATCCAGTATCTCAGAGAGGAAAATAATAAGCTAAAATTGGAATCAAGCAATGTAAATGCAATAAAAGAAATAAATATGGAAAAAGTTGCGACAAACAATGTGGAATACTGCACAGATGAGGAGGATCTGGCTCGGGAAACCGATAGGATTCTCAAGAGAAGAAGCAAAAAATGAAGAGCAGATATGTTACCTGAAATAAGTCCTGAGGACAAGATGAGCAAAATAGAAAAATCTGTGCAGATAAATGCACTACAACAAAGATCAAACACTACAAGAAAGATCAAACCCCCTCCTGTTATATTAAGTAATGTGGAGGAATATCCAAAAATAAGGAAGATGCTAAAAAAGGCCAAAATAAACTTTAGGATCAACATGATGAATAATAATCAACTTAAAATTAGATTACAGAGAATTAACAAAAAAAAAATAAATGAATCTAAAGTAGAGTGGCATACCAATGAAAATAAAATGACAAAACCCATCAAAGGATTAAAAATGACTTAAAAGAGAGGGGCTTTAAAGTTATTGAAGTCGTTAATAAAATTAGAAAGCAGAATAAAGAAAACAAGATAACTATGATCCGACTTCCCCTCTCAGAAAGTGTCAGAGATATGGGCACAAACAGAGGTTTTGCCAGCCTCTAGCTCAATGTGTCAAGTATGCTAGTCCTCATTCAACGATAAATTGTAGTAAGTAAAAAATCGAAGCTCCAAAGTGTGGAAATTACTCTGAGGCACATCCTGCGAATTACAGGGGCTGTATAGTCGCAAAGGAATTACAAAAAAGGAAAAATGTCCTTAAAAAACAGAAACAAACAAAAATAATACCAAAAAATACTCCCGAAACTCTAAAAACTACAAAAACAAATACATTAAGTAAAAGAGTGCAGGGAATATAATATGCCCAAATGGCGAGGGGTGAAACATATAACCTTACCAAAGAACGAAGAAATTTACCATCTCAAAAACCTGCTGAAAGCAATATACATATAATACAAATGATGCAAAATATGATAAAAACTATTATTGAAATCTCATTAGAAGACAAGCATGATAATGTTTATATATATACGCCAAAAAGAATAAAAAATAATGGACGAAGGTAAAATAAGAATTGCAATGTGGAACGTTCAAATCGCGCTCTTTTTAAGAAGCGTATATTAGATCTAAAATATTATTATATGTTTAGTAACAGAGACACATTTAAAACAGTAAACAGATATAAAAAAAATCTGATGTGGTCAGCACATAACCGACCGCATTGCGTATTGTCTAGTTAAATGAAAGTGTAACAGAATATTATAAAAATGTCTGTTAAATACTTCTTTCCAATTTTTAGGACATTAGTAAGCTTATAGTTAACATGGGGCCCAAAACCGCACTGTCACCTCCTAGTGGTGGGCCCCGGTAATGGCGGAGGATAAAGGGGTGATTGAAACGATCAAAGTTACGTTCGTGTCGTGGTCATGTCTCGCGGCGAGCCTCTTGCTTTGTGAGTTTCAGCCCTATATCTATACGTCAGCTGACGACAGGCGTCCCAAGTCAAGGTGGAACAGCATATGCCGATGACTGCGTGGCTAAGGGGGAGCTTAGTCGTTAGTATGCGGACTCTGGATACCAGGCGCCCTCCAGTTTAAATGAGCCTTCCCATGGTATGCCGGGCTCTGCCATGGGTGACTTTACTTTCCCGCGCTACTCGTGGGACCAGAAATGGAAAATAACAGTAACAACAACAAGACAAATAACAACAGTGACAACAACAACAACGACACTAAGGACAACATACAACCACTTAGTGCTCAAGGGTCTTCGGAACCAGAGCTTCTCTTGACTGACGCAGAGGAGGAACTCCTTCTCACGCCAGTGGAGGAAAAGGCGTCGCCTCCGATGGAGACGGATAATCAGGATCCTCTTGGACCTATTATCCAAAAAACTGAGGAGGACCTGAAAAGGTTGGACATCAGGGGAAAAAAACAATATTTCTCTGGTGCATCCAAGCGGCGTATCGCGGCTTATATCAGGGATGGCATGTCCCCACAGGAAGCTCGCAGATACGAGAAGGAAAGGCTGGAAAAGCTGAAGGCCTGCGGATCGGTTGTTGTGGCCGACCATCCCCAAAAGAGGGAAAGGTCGGAAAGCAACACCCCTGATGCAGGGCCCTCAAAGAAGAGGTCGATGAAGGGCAATGTTGAGGAAAAGGTCCCTGGGAACATTCCTCAACAAAACCCGAAAATGACTTCTTATCGGGATGCAGTAGCACAGGTCAAGGTGGCCATCACTCATAGACTGCATCCAGAGGAAAGGCTATCCGAAGTCCAGATGGGGAAAATCAAAGTAGCCATCATGGATGAAATGGATAGGGTTGTGGACTCTCACCCACAATTCACTGCAGCGTTGCAAAGGGACGGATGGATATCCGTAACATGCAACAATCAAAACACCAGGGAGTGGATAACCAGTGTCTGCAGGAAGATAAAGCCTTGGGACGGTTGCGATGTCGTGGTACTGGATGGCGACAACATGCCCAAACAGCATGTCTGCGTCACCTACGTACCAAAGGACGAGACAACCGTCAGTCTCTCCAGGGACAAATTTCTAAGTAGGATAGGGAAGCAAAATCCCAGCCTCAAGATAAGTTCCTGGAGGGTGCTGAGGATGGATAAGGAAAAGGACGGGGGCTGCTCCATCACCTTTTCCGTGGATGATTCCGGATTGGAAGATCTACGGAAAGCGGAGTTCCGACTTTTCCTGAATTTCTTCCGTGTTACCGTTCGGGTTAAAGGAAGAAAATCCTCTCAAGGTGCTGGCGGCAGGGCAGGACAAAATAAAAAACCAGTGCCCACCGCGACAACGACGAGCACTTCAGGCCAACCAAAAGAGCCAAAACTCATTGGAAAGTTTGAAGTCGCTCCGATAATGGCGGCAAGGGAAACGGAAGGACCATCGACCAGCACGCCAAATACAAGCGTCCCGGGGGAACCAAAAGGGCTCAAGCCCATTGGGAAGCCCGGAACTGCTTCGGTATTTGCTGTTGGAGGGGCTAGCGTAGCACCTGGGACGGCAAAAGAGGCTGTGGCAGGGCAGGCGCCCACCAAGATGTGTAAAAAGGCGACAATGGGAGGTAAGGCTCATGTAAAGCCTTTGTCTAAAGGGCCAAAGCCCATAGACAAGAGCCGGAGGAAATAATATGGCTGTAAGGTGCATCCAAATAAATCTACTGCATGCTAGGGCATCTACTGATGTTCTGGCTCATAGATTTATGAAGGATCACCTCGATATCGCCCTTATCCAAGAGCCTTACATAGTGAAGGATCAGGTTAAGGGCCTAACAGGTGAGCTATTGTATGATAATACAACTGGGGGCAGGCCTAGGGCTTGCATCTTGTTTAGTAAAAAGCTAACGTATTTGCCCATTCCAGATTACTGTTCTAAGGATCAGGTAGCTGCGTTGGTGAAGGTGAAGTCCTGCGGGAGCTGGACAGAGTTCATTGTGTGCTCATCCTACCTCCCGGGGGACTGTGCCCACCCGGACGAGCAACTGAAGGATCTAGTGGACTTTTGTGGAAGGAGGAACTTCCAACTTATAATAGGAAGTGATGCCAATGCCCACCACACCGTCTGGGGAAGCAGCAATATAAACAAAAGAGGTGAGTGCCTACTTGAATTTATATATAGCAATAAATTAATGATTATGAATGAAGGCAATAGGCCGACATTCATAAATGGAATTAGGGAAGAGGTCCTTGACATCACCCTTTGCACTGAATTTATCGGCAGTAGGGTTGGTGGATGGCATGTCTCAAATGAGACATCCATGTCCGATCATAGGCAGATTAGGTTTGATATCATGGTCTCCGGGGGCCTGGCAGAAGAAATTTATCGGGTGCCCCAATCCACAGATTGGAGGCAATTCGAAACGCTCCTCATGGATGGGATTAGATCCGTTCCTGCTTCTGTCAGAACGGTGATGGATATCGAACTGGCCAGCGAGGCCCTGACGGCGGCTATTACTAATGCCTATAACGGGAGCTGCCGTGCTAAGCCGAGGCGAAGCAATAGGAGGTGCCCGTGGTGGAAAGAAGAGCTTTCAAGGCTTAGACTAAAGACCAGAAAGCTATTCAAAAGGCCAAGGCGTCAGGTTCGTGGGAAGAGTATAAGGACTCACTCACAAAATACAATAAAGAAATTAGGAAAGCGAAGAGAATCTCGTGGAGGGCGTTCTGCAAGGGCATTGATGAACTCCCCAGCAGTGCGCGTCTTCACAGGGTGCTTTCCAAAAAGTATGCTAGCGGGTTGGGCCTAATGGAACGTCCTGATGGCTCCATGACTGAGAACGGAAAGCAGACGTTGGAGCTTATGGCGTCAACGCACTTTCCTGACTCGGAGATTCTTCGGAATCACTCAAATGCAGTCATCGAACCGGGGGCACCCTGGCCCAGGAGGGATGACTGGCAACGATCCCGTCTAGTCTTCACGATGGGCAGGATTAGATGGGCTGTTTTCTCTTTCAGGCCCTTCAAATCTCCAGGTGATGACGAGATATATCCTGCATTTTTGCAGAGGGGTTTCCAATATATCGCTAGAGCACTGTTGGGAATTTTTCGCGCCAGCTATGCGTGGGGTTACATCCCTCAGGCATGGAGGGTGGCTAAAGTGACGTATATTCTGAAGGCGGGTAGCGACCAAGCAACCACCCAAGGTCTTTCCGTCCAATCAGCCTTACTTCTTTTCTATTGAAAGCAATGGAAAAAGTGATTGATAGATTAATACGGGACGGTGCACTGGGAAGCAATCCCTTGCGTGAATCTCAGTACGCCTATCAGTCGGGAAGGTCTACTGTACTCGCTCTGCAGAGTCTGGTTTGGGTCCTTGAAAACTCACTGGAAGTGCGGGAGGTAGCAGTTCGCTGCTTCCTTGATATAGAGGGAGCTTTTGACAACACCCCATATCATGTCATCTGTGAGTCGTTGCACAAACGAGGGATTGATGCGACGACTGATGGGTCAATCGGATGCTACAGGATAGGATTATTAAGTCCATCATAGCTGACGATATACTCTTCATCTCCGCAGAGCGGGGTTCTTTCGCCCCTCCTGTGGTCCATTGTAGTGGATGATCTAATAGATGCTCTCAGGGACTCCGGGGCGCGTGTCTGGGGATACGCTGACGATGTGGTCTTCGTCGTGCGGGGAAAATTTGAGAGCACTATTTCTGATCTTCTACAGCAAAATTTACGTGTTGTGGAAAGGTGGTGCAAAGGCGTTGAGTTAAATATAAATCCAAGCAAGAGCACTTTGGTCGCCTTCACCAGACACAGAAGCAGGGACAGATTAACGAGCCCAATTCTGTTTGGTGAACGTATTAGTTACTCGAGGGAGGTGAAGTATCTGGGGGTAACCCTGGATGATCGTCTCTCTTGGAATACCCATATCGATAGAGTTATCGGGAGAGCTACGGCGGCCTTGTGGACGTGTAGGAGCTTCATCGGGAGGACCTGGGGAATTAGTCCCAGAATAGCACTGTGGCTATATACGGCCCTTGCTAGGCCCATCGTCACCTATGCGTCGATTGTATGGTGCCGTAAGGCTCAGCAGGCGGGTGTGCGGGCCAAGCTGGAAAAGCTACAGAGGCTGGCCTGCCTGGGAGCCTACCGGGGCGATGCGGACGGCTCCCACCGCTTCATTGGAGGTGATGATCGGATTGCCGCCACTGCACCTCCATATATTGAAGGAAGCTCGGCTGGTGACTTACCGACTTCTCTCTGGCGAGGACGGGGCAGGGCTAAAGTTGGCCCACAGAACTCACAGAGACTTCATTGAGGGCGATCCGATTCTAAGGATAACCATGTCAGATACCTGTCTGCCGCGGTACAACTTCGACCACAAGTACAGGGTTCTGTTTCCTGATCGATGGACGCGGGATCGGGGTTGTCCGGTACTTAGGTCGGGTTCGAGCGTGTGGAATGCGGACGGGTCCAAAACGGAGTCGGGTGTGGGCTCGGGCGTATACGGTGTCCGCCCGGACACGCGTATATATGCAACCCTTGACCCGTATTGCACAGTGTTCCAGGCCGAAATACATGCAATAGAAATCTGTCTGAGAATCAATTTGGAAAGGGGGTATAGAAACCGCACCATCTATGTGTTCTCAGACAGCAGGGCTGCACTGCTGGCGCTCCGTTCAGCTCAGGTTACATCCAAGCTGGTCTGGAGCTGCCTTGCTGCACTTATGGAATTGGCATCGGAAAACAGAGTGATGCTCATTTGGGTGCCGGGCCATAGTGGCCATGCGGGCAACGAAGTTGCCGATGAGTTGGCGCGGAGGGGATCTGGGGCTGCCTTTGTGCAGCCGCTGCCTTTCTGCGGTCTGCCTTCTTCCGCCGTGGGGGCCAGGCTTGCCTGCCTACTCGCGGCGGAATGCAGTCGTCACTGGCGGGACACGAAAGGGTGCCGTCATGCGAAAGTGTTTGTTCCGTCGTGCTCCGGCGGATTCGCTGCGGAGTTGCTGGGGATGAGCAGGAGCCGGGTTCGCACTATTGCGAATTTCTTCACGGGGCACTGCCCGGTGAAATAACACCTGCATAGGCTGGGGAAGTCGGGCTCCCCCCTGTGCAGATTTTGTGGGGGTGGCGATGAGACCGCCGTGCACATTCTCTGCGACTGTTGGGCGCCGCAATTGTCTTGGACATGGGTCCCTAAGTGTTCGGGAACTATTGTCCAACTCCCTTAGGGATATCTCCGGCTTTGTGATTGGGACGGGGATATTATAGACGGGAGAGTGGGGTGGCTACAATAAGTCAAAAATGGCTGCGGTGGCTTGGGGGGATGCTCCTGTCCCACTCGGTTCCCTTAGAATCTACAATCTACAATCTATAGTTAACATACTTAGAAAAATGTAAATTTGGCTCTTACTAGAGTTTCGCTTTGTGCTAACCGAATTCCCTGAAATGCTCGTCAGTTAGTTTCAGTAACAACCAGAACTCAAATATCAAATTTCAAGAAATTCTATCAATTCGTTCCATAGATATGGTGAAAAATGTAAAATCGGCGCGCAGATCATTTTTCGAACCCTGATCTTTCCAAAAAATTTATATGTTCATTGCTTTAATATGAGGAATTCATATATTAAATTTCAATAAAATCGGTCAATTATTTCTCTTTATACACACAAAAATGTATATTTGGCCCGTGGTAAACGCCTAGTTGCCGATGCCTGATCTTTCCAAAAAATTTACATGTTGTTTTAATACGAGAAATTCAAATATAAAATTTCAATGAAATCGGTTGATTATTTCTCTTTATATACACAAAAATGTATATTTGGCCCGTAGTAAACGCCTAGTTGCCGATGCCTGATTTTTTCCAAAAAAAAAGAATTTCCGAGGCCTGATATATACCAAAAGTTGATCAATCCGTGCCATGGTGGAAATAAACTTACATATAAAATTTCATCAAAATCGGTTCAGCTGAACTTGAGATTCACGCGTACACACGCAGACCGACAGGTTGCTAAAAATAGTATATTTACACTTCCCTACTATGGAGAAGTACGTTCCCACCGAAAACTCGATATGCAAAATTTGTTGCCATCACATATTCTACCTATTTCTTACACAATACGGTCGGTAATAAATGGTTACATAGAATATAAAGCAGCGTTTCCATAAACAAATCGTCATAATTCACAATAATGAATCAAAAGATGATTGCTCTATTTTGATAATATAATTCATAATGAAATAAGTGAAGTAGAAAGAGAAGATAGCCAATTTGTTGCTGTACGAATAGGGTCTTATAAACAAAATTTCGATGTTGGTCTACTTAACTGCACTCCGAGACGTGTTATAAAGAGTGGTTTATTCAAAGATCTCCTGAATCTCCTTAAAGAAAGGTTTATTCTGGGAGATTACTATTATGCCAAACATATTGATTGCGGCTCTAGATTGACCTCAACAAAAGGTAGAGAACTAAGAAAAGCTATTAAAGAGATTGGTTGTCGCTACCAATCTATTGGTAGACCACCATATTGACCAAGTGATAGAAATAAAATACCAGATC
This sequence comes from Condylostylus longicornis, assembly GCF_029603195.1. Taxonomy (NCBI): domain Eukaryota; kingdom Metazoa; phylum Arthropoda; class Insecta; order Diptera; family Dolichopodidae; genus Condylostylus; species Condylostylus longicornis. The sequence continues at coordinate 1,601,578 of NW_026577985.1, forward strand.
TGCTAGACTCCTTTATTGTCAAAAAAATCTCGCCAAATTTCATTAGTTTAGAAGATAGCTATGATTTGGATTCGGATTATTATGCATTTATATAACTGAGATAGTAACCAAAATTGGACTGAGATACTAGTCCAAACTGGACTAGTTTTAAAGAAGAGTAGAGAATAAAATAAAGTTAAGAATTAAATTACGAACACAAGATGATTTAAATTCTGAGGCAGAGAATTTTAATAAAATCATACAATGCGCTGCCTAGAATAATATAAAACAATATGAATATAAATCCGTAAAAAACTACATTCAACCGAATCACACAGAATCTAAAAAGAAAAATTAGAAAAATCAAAGAAGATTCTTTTGATAATTACATTAAAAATTTGTTTCTTTTAGAGAGTTGCAAAAAATATTAAAAAGCCAATTTTACATGTCCACTATTTTAATAAATTCTGCATTAAGATTAAAATATGTGCCTAGTGCTTGGAAGGTAGCAGAAGTTATAATGATACCAATACTGGTAAATCTTTAAGCTCTGCTACCAATTTTGTTGAAACTTTTTGAAAAGTTATTACTAAAAAGAATGGGACCTATAATTGAGGAATGGTCATTAATTCCGAACCACCAGTTTGGGTTTAGAGGAGGACATTGAACAAATTCATAGAATTACAAATGTTATTGAGCAAGCCCTAGAAGAAAAGCAAATTTCAGCAACAGTTTTTGTAGACATGGCACAAGCTTTTGACAAGGTTTGGCAGGAGAATATACAAGTTAGAAAAAATATTACCAAAGCAATATGTAGATACGTATTATCTTTTCTTATTTAAGTGACAGATTATTTAGAGTCAAACAGGAGGCGGCTATTCCACTTTAGAGATATAAGAGTAGGTGTGCCTCAGAGCAGTATTTTGGGTCCAATACAATATCTACTCTTTACAAGAGATGTGCCTCAAATATAAAACACAATTGTGGCTACATATGTGACGATAACGCAATTGTTGCAGTAGCATCAAAAATATTGACAACGCCACAAGAAAGTTGCAGCAGGCAAGCAATAGTTTTGATCCCTGGACTAAGAAATGGAAAATAAAAGTAAAGAAAACTAAATCTGCACAAGCAAATTTTACAAATAAAGATAAATGGGATAAATGTTGCGCAGGAAAACGCGGCAAAATCTCTAGGAATGACACTGGATGTTAAGCTAAAATGGAAGGAACATGTTAAGAAGAAAAGGGCAAAATTAGAATAAAAATATCATTGTTGTTTTCCCTTCCCCTTCCGCCTTAAGATGTCACTAATACAATCGCCGTATTTTGTAGTGTTAATAATTTGTAGCTACACTCGGTCGGTTAGGTAGTGCAAGAATTATATATTAAAATAAACCAAGATGCCAGCTGCCATTAGTTACATATCAAAACAAAGGTAAGATCACTTTGCATTTTTTTTCAATTCAATTCCAATTAAATTTTTATAGCCAAGTTGTGCCTAAAATAAAATAAATATTATTAAAGTGTTCTTTTACAAGTGCCAAGCCCATTTGCAATATATTTTGTTGATGCCTCACACATTGTGTTTGTTTACATTTTGTACATTTACATTGCATTTGTTTATTCAATCTATTTTGTCTTATTTTTGTGCATAAAGTAATAAAATTTTTTTATTTTCTCTACTTCAGAAATGAGGACAAGAAGTGCGCACAGGCGCAAAAATCAGGGATCGCAACAAGTAGCGAGAAATAATTGTTTCTTACTAGAGTGCGAATGCTTTCTAATCTTATTGTTGTTTTGCTTTCTTTTAGGTTTTTGTAGCAGGTTGAACTGCAACTTAACCTTTTCCTGGCCTTGATGTTTACGTTTAGTAGGTATTAATAATACAAAATATGGTTCATGCCAAATGTATCAATAATTACATCCATTTTTATTTCCAAAAATTGCATCCATACAAATTACTGCCGCATATTGAAGTTATCCTTTTAATTTGTTTAAGCTTCAACACAATGACGTCACCGGGAAGAAGAAATTGGATAAGGAAATAAAAAGGTTGCCGATTCGCTTTTAGCAACGAAAAGATTTAAGGATGCGGAAAGGAATGCAGAAAACCTAATTTTTTTAGTTTTAATATTATAGTTGTTTAATTAGAATAGTTTTCAAGTTGATTAGTTTCTAAGTATTAGAATGGTGTTTAAGTAGAAATTTGCAAGGTATTATTTCGCGTTATTTTATAAGTAGGATTGGTTTCTTGGGTTGTGCTTTAAAATTTTTTTTTGTTCGTATTTTGATTAATTTAAGTTTGATTTCATATTAGTTTTTTATTAGAATTATCTCACTCGCAAGGTAACACGCATATTTAAGATATCGCGCGTTTTAATGTTGAATTTTTAATTCCAAACCGTTAGCATTAGGATGCATCTCGATAATTCGTGCCATAATCCATCTGTTCGGTGGTAAGTTCTCCACTTTTAGTAATACAAGATCTCCTACTTTGACATTCTCTTGCTTTGTTGCCCATTTGAGCCGCTAACTCGTTGTTCCAACGACGCCAGAAATTTCGCAATAAGTTTTGCATTTGAATTTTGCACTGAGTTTTCCAATGAACTAATCTACTGATATTGGATTCAACTACCGATGGTTCTGGTGGTGATAATAATATGTTTCCAATCAGGAAATATGCTGGTGTTAGGCCATTCAAACCCGCTTTAAGTGATACTTGGTGGAATGAACACCAGCTTCCCACAATCCGGCAAATGAGGGGAATTTGGAGGATTGAAGTTAAATTTTATTTTCATATTATCATATAGCATTGCGAACCCATCATTCAGCTGCTTTAGCATTTCATTTTTGTGTTTCGATAGGATTTTATTCGCACCTATGATAATAGTACCGCAATCACAGTAAAGTTCCTGGCATAGAATCTTTCTTGCGCAGAATCTTCGGAGCGCCGCGACAAATCCTTCAGCCGTCAAATCGGTCCTCAGCGCCAAGAGAATTATTCTGACTGACATACAAACAATTAGAGATATATACGCTCACAGTTTCCTCGTTTCTGACGATTTAAATTCAAACGGCCCACAATAATCCACACTGCTGTGTGAAAATACTGGTAAATCTGAACTGACATAGCTGTGTCTGCTATGTTAGTTCAGGCGTAGATATTCGGTATATTTTGAAGCTGTAAAGTACTCAAAACATATTTAATAACTTTTACTGTTAATTACGTAGCACAAAGTTGGAATCTGGATAGAAAGATTATCTTTATAGGTGCATTTTTAGTTTTTGACACAACTAACGACACATTTCTTTATTAATTATGCAAACATAAACAGCAGCTTCATTTGCTTTTATGGATACGTCCGAGAAGCCGTGGATCTCTATTGTTTGTATGGTCTGCCTGTAATGAACCCATCTGTAAATTTTTATTCGTTCGGAACATACAAACAATAGACATCTTTTAGAGAGCCAGAGGTTTTGCATTATTATTTTTGGCTTGATTATAATAGGTGGCAACAACCCTAGTGGGTCAAAAAGCCTGGAAATTCTTTTGGCCAAATTTGTCTGACCTGAATCAAAGTTAGATACATACGAAAAGATGTCTGAGTTTGGGTTCCAATATATTAAAAGTAGAAAAATATTAAAAGTAGTAAAACCAAATATTCCGCACTGTGGCTTAATACTGATTGTATAAAATTAATTGAAAAAAAGAATTTTTGGTATAAGAAATTTGCTCAGAATAGAGAAAATGAATATTTTAAAAAGCAAATACACTTTTTGGCTCAATAAATATACAAAGACTTGGCAATATGTTAAATAATTGCCAAACTTAAATGTTGAAGAGAATGAATTTTTCTCAAATAAAATTCTCAATCAAAAGGAGAATTTTGAAAATCTTAATAAGTTTAATCAGTTTTATTGTAAGCTGGGAGAAAATATGGCGAAAAATTTCAACAGTATTTATTTACCAAAAAGTATAACGAATAAAACATTCAAATTCGAAATAGTTGATAAAAATCAATGCCTCAAAATTATAAATAAATTATCTAATACTACTTCTGCGGGGGCTGATCAGATTCCAGCTTCAATGTTCAAAATATGCAAAGGGGAAATAGCTGATAATTTAACAAATTTTGTAAGTTCTTCATTGCAACAAGGCGTAATGCCTAAGTGTATAAATATTAGCAAGGTTATTCCGATATACAAAAATGCAGGAAGTATTACTGATATTAATAATTTTCGGCAAATATCTATCTCGTCCGCTCTTAGCAAAATACTTGAAACTATTGTTAATATTCAATTGAGTCACTATATAAGTGTAGAAAATTTTACATCTGTCCAACAGTATGGCTTCAAACAGCAATCTAGTACACAAACAGCATTGTTTGATATTGTAACAGATATTCAGTATGGAATTGATGCTAGATTTGGCGTAAAAAGGGCTTTTGATTCTGTTGATAAGGGTATACTCCATAGAATTCTGTACGAGCTTGGTGTCAAGGGCAATGAGCACAAGTGTTTAGAAGCTATTTGTCAAATAGAAAACAATTTGCAGAATGTGAGGATATAAAGAGTGATGTAATCGATATAAATTACGGTGTCATACAAGGAAGTAGTATGGGCCCAACTTTATTTTCTATATACATAAATAATTTGTTAAATATTAACCTACAAGGAAAACCATTCATGTATGCTGACGACCTTGCCATAGTGTACAAGGGAACTACTTGCCATTTAATTGAACAAAACATAATGCAAGACCTTGTCACGATTAAAGAATGGATGTATAAGCATAAATTAACGATAAATGCTGATAAAACTAAATATTTAATATTTAAAAGAAAGCCTGATGATGTACTAAATATAAAATATGAAAATAGTAATTGGAATTGGTACAATGTTATAAATATTTAGGAATTAACATTAATGAAAATTTAAATTGGCGGTTACATATTAACGAACAAATTAATAAAGCTCGACTAATAGCTGGTATTTTCAGACGTATTGGTTACAGAGTCACAAAGCCTATGAAAATATCTTTATATTATAGTATGTTTCATGCGCCGGTCACATATGCCATCCAGATTTGGAGTAATACTACCAAAAAAGATGTGTATATGTTACAGCGTATTCAAAATAAAGCTATAAAAAACTTATTTGGATATAAAGTACGGGCTTCAACAAGAAAGATACATGAGACCCATAAAATATTACCCCTGAATTTGCTAACTAAATGTAAGTTGGTTAGTCAGGCACATTTAATTATCAATAAGAATATTCACACTAATGTGAAGCCTATTATGAACAGCAACATCCATAGTAATTTCATTAATAAGAATGACGTCATCTACAATAAGATTTAATAAATTAGATACAATTTATAATTTAGCGTTTAAAATATACAACGAGTTACAAAATGAAATGAAAGAAATTCTTGAAGTACATAAATTTAAAAAATTAGTAAATGAATTTTTTAGAAATAAGATATAGTTTCAGTCGTTGCTATAAGATTTTATGTATCGTGCCAAAAAAGATGTGTTTTTTTAAACCAACATTTCGGCGTGCCGAATCTATTCCATAAAATTAAGTAGTATTGAAAATCAGAATACTTATATTCGTTTTTATATTAATTTTTATTTATTTCATTTATTATTTTATTTTTATTTATACTTATACGTTTAAGGGCGACTTTGATCATAAAATTGAATTAAACATCTTCTTCTTTTAATTTTTTAGTCGATTCGACCGATCACTTTATTGGTAACAAATGAACTGAACTTCCTTTAGTTTTACAAAATACAAAAATGTTCTTAAAATAACAAAAATAATATTTAAAAAAAAATTCTTTTTTTTCTAATTTGGGACACATTACAAAATTATCATTAAATTTGCTTATCTTATAATTACTTACAATAATTTCTTAAAAAAAAATCGATTTGAAATTCTCAATATGCAAGCCACATGTTTATTACAAAATTACCATTATACCATATTAACGTTATAATAATACGTTAAACGACAATAAATGAATAATGCAACATAAGAAAAAAATCTGATGTGGTCAGCACATAACCGACCGCATTGTATATTGTCTAGTTAAGTGAAAGGGTTACGGAATATTATAAAAATGTCTTTTAAATACTTCTTTCCAATTTTTAGGACATTAGTAAACTTATAGTTAACATACCTAGAAAAATGTAAATTTGGCTCTTAGTAGAGTTTCGCTTTGTGCTACCTAAATTCTCAGAAATGCTCTCCAGTTAGTTTCGGTAACAACCAGAACTCAAATATCAAATTTCAAGAAATTCCATCAATTCGTTCCGTAGATATGGTGAAAAATGTAAAATCGGCCCGCAAATTCGTTTTCGAGCCCTAATCTTTCTAAAAAATTTATATGTTCATTGTTTTAATACGGGGAGTTCATATATTAAATTTCAATGAAATCGGTTGATTATTTCTCTTTATATACACAAAAATGTATATTTGGCCCGTAATTTTTGCGGACGGTCGAGCTGAGCTTATATATAAAATTTCAAGTAAATCGGTTGAATATTTTCTTCAAAATGTTCAAAAATGTAAAACAGGCCCGCTAAAAAGTGCAGTTCCCGAGGCCTGATATATACCAAAAGTTGATCGATCCGTGCCATGGTGGAAGCAAACTTACATATAAAATTTCATCAAAGTCGGCTGAACCGAACTTGAGATACACGCGTGAACACACAGACCGACAGACCGACAGGTTGCTAAAAATAGTTTATTTACACTTCCCTACTATGGAGAAGTACGTTCCCACCGAAAACTCGATATGCAAAATTTGTTGCCATCACATAACCTACCTATTGTTTACACAATATGGTCGGTAATAAAATATGGTCGGGACTTCATTTGTATGCATTATTGTCAAAGTGAAAAATTTTATTCCACATTGGAATTTTTTGTCAGAAAATGCATATTTTTTTTGAAAAAATATTCCAGTCTAAAAGAAGGATATTTTACGTTCGAAGTTGAATTAAAAATCATATCTTTTTTCGAAAAATTATTCTACTAAGATTTAAATATTTTGCTTTTAACTTTGCCATTTGGTAACATTAAAAAGAAAGGAGTTTTTAGCTCAATGAATATTATAAAGTCAAAATTAAGAATTAATTTGAAATGTAACCTTCTTAACAGATTCTCAATGACAAGAACGTATTGTAACTCCTGTAATAAATATCATTTACAGATTTTAGGTTTTATTTTAGCAATAAAACGCAAAGAGTAATATTGGCAGTATAAACAACTCCAAAGTTATTAAAAAAACTGTGCCTTTTGAAAATTTATAAAGACGACTTAGCTTGCTTGCAACTGGAAGGTACGTTTCAGCTATAAGTTGACGAGCTGCACTGAAATATTCACAACATTTTCAGGACGATCTATAAAATTATAAACATGATCTGAGCATTATTAAAAATTGGCTTCAAAACCATCGTATTTTGTTAAATGCATGGAAAAACAAAATATGCGTATTTAAGGTTAGAATTTTATTTTGCAGATTCCGTTGGAACCGAATGGAGTAAAAGAACACATCCTTCTGGCCACCGCAGCTATTCGCGATCAATTGCAGGCTCCTCACCTTCCCACCTATTACATTCCATCCCAAGTATAAATTGGAAACATCCCCAAGGGAATTAGACGACATTTTCCGAACGGCCAGGAAAACCAGCCCAAGTCATTTGCGACGCAGAAAAGCAAGTACCGGTCAGTCGCAAAAAATGTGTACGGCGGTCTCGTCACCGCAGAATCAACACAAAGGGGAGTCCGATTTCCCCAGCTTATACAAGTGCAACTTTACTGAGTAATGCTCAGCAAAGTTCACAATAGCACGAGCCCGGCTTCTACCCATCCCCAACACATCCGGCGCTAAACTTGTGGAGCACGATGGAAGAAACATCTTCCTATGACGGCACCGCTTTGTGTTCCACCAGTGAAGCACTCTGTTCCAAGCAGGCAGTCAAACCTAGCTCCTACAGCAGAAAAAGGCAGTCCACAGAAAGGAAGCGGGCGCACAAGGTCAGCACCAGATCCTTTCTGCGCCAGGCTACTACAACCTCGTTACCCACATACTATTGTGGCGAGGTATCCAAATGAGCATGACTCTGTTTGGCTATGTCGATCACACGAGTGCAGTAAGACAGATGCAGGCCAGTTTGGATGTAACCTGTGTGGACTGGAGCGACAACAGCGGCTCCCTACTGCAACAACAAATGTGTGAGAACAAATAAATGGTACGATTTTTATGCTTCCTTGACTCTCTGAGTATTTGGATCTGAAACACTTGTTGTTATTACGCCACTGACTAAATGTTGAATCACTGGTATAAATTTTCATAAAGTTGATTGACATTTTAAACAAATTCACCACACCGGTTTTTAGTTTTAATAAGAAGAATTTTAAGCCACGTTTGTTTTTCTTTTCCTGAACGTCACCGCGCTTAGACATATGTTTATTAGAATAAAAAAGTTAAAAATAATAAAGGTATAAAAGTTTTTATTTTTAAAGTACAAATAAAAAAATATAAAAAAAAGTTTAGTTCTAAATTTAGTTATTAAACAGAATAAAAGATTAAAATATACCTGAAATTAAATAAAGAATAAAGTAAATTATATTAAGATAAATTTCAATTTATAAAATTCTAATTAAAATTGTTAATAATAAAATTAAAATTAAGTTTGTGAAATAAAAATTGGAATTATAACTAAAAATAAATCTTACAAACTAATTGTTAAAACTTTGAACTATAAATTTTTAAATTAATAAAAATAAAGTAATTATTAATTATGAACTAAAAATAGATTGTGTGTTTGGTTGTGTTAAATCAAAATTGTGCATTTGGACATTAAAATCTAAAAAAACATAAAAACTAAATATTGGTGTCATGGCACATTGCCGAAATACCAATATTGGTGACCCCGACTTAGGACTAAAAAAACGCACCTGAAAGAATTATAAAGTGCAATTGAATAAAGTTTTTTATAAATAACAAAAAATAAAATATAAATGTAAAAGAAAAGTGCATAAACATATACATACGTACACATATAACATAAAAATAGAAGCACAGATATCACGCAATGAAAATAGCTAAAACATCCATTTCACACAATCAAAATTATACAAGCTTCTAAAAAACACTTTTACAAACTTTCCCAATATCAATCCTTTGACAATCAAGCCATTGTGCGGCAGAACTATTTACCAAACTATATTCCAAATAAAATTTTGCCACAGAATTTTTATATTTGACGTTTTTAAATTGATTTGAAAAATATGTTACGCTATTTGTAGCACTTTTCCAAAAAATTTTTTGAAAAAAGTGCTTATTAGTTTCACTCTGTCCTTCCGTCCGTCCGTCTTTAGAAAAACAAAATGGCCGTTCAAATTTACCGTTATCTAAAGTCCTTTTTTTCCAAATTTTTGATCTCGTTTTTCTTCTAGACCCCATGCTGTAGAACTTTGTAATTTTAGGGGTTTTTAGACATTAACAAATAGTTCATTTTGTTGGAAGAAAATTTTTTTTCATCTCCACCCCCTTTCAAGTTATCGCCTCTTGAAATTCGTAAAATTTGAATTTTTGACACCTTATATTTCCGAAACCGCAAAAAGGTATCGGTAAATTCCATAACATTAAAAAATATAATTATTTTTCTTAAGTCACACAATTAAACCTTAAAATCTGCATATATGCGTCATCCTAAATATATGCAATCCTAGAAATAGTTTTATATATGAATGAAAATAATTTTAATAGTGTGATAGGTATAGATAGACTGTATTTAATAGCAGAATTTTCACTTGTTGAAGGGAAAAGTGCTACAATTTATATTAGTTTTTAATAACAGATTCATACATTCATAATTTATAAAAGAAAAAGATTTAAAAAATCAGCAAGAATGCTAAAGTGTAAAATAATTGCCGTACCTGCTTTATTTGTGAACAAAACAAAGTTGAATAATATTCCTCTGAGAGACATTGTTTTTCTTTTTCCCTAAATAGTTTACTTTTAAATATATTTTTTTAAAATAAAACTCAAACAGATGCTGACAAATAAGTTTTTGTACTTATATTTTAGTTGCTACGGTGAATTCAATGTGTGTGTGAATATGAGTAAGCAATCATAATCGAAAATTTAAAGCAAAAAAAATATTTCATTAATAAAGTTGTGAACATATCCATAAATCTTTATTTTTTCTTTTCTTTTTTACTAGATTTCCAATTTCCCTAGCTTCCTTTAATTCCACCTTGGTTACATGACAATTTAAAAGTAAGACCCATTCTTATAATGGCATTAAATATATAAAAGAATATATTGTACAAGAAGGGCAAACGCAAAAAAAAAAACACAATAATAATATATTAAAAATTTTGCAAGAAAATAACAAACAAGAGAATCTAAGATATTCTTTAACAATTTTACCTGTCATATTATTTTTACTCTTATTATCGTTATTTTATCCTTAAAAAGTAGATGACGGAATATTTTGAATATAAAAGAAGTGTTCAAGTGTTAAAAATTTACATTGTATTTTGTAATGGTTCCTTATTATGTTGTATTAAAGTAAAAATATCCTTATTGCTACCTGTAAATTTTTGTTACTTTGAAAACTTTTATTTATACAAGATTACGCGGCAATAACGTTCTCATTTACGCATAGCCGTCTAATAGAATATAATTCAAAGTATCTTTGTACTCATATCTTTATATCATATCCTTGTAACATTTCACATAGATTTATAACACAAACCAAGAAACATGATCAGTAAATCTTCATCAGATTAAAAAGAAAATTTCATATACAATATATTTAAAAATTTAAAAGTGATATGTACAACAAGAGAACCATAAAACACCAATATCGTTAGTGAAATCGTTTTAAATTATGATTCATAATGCTGAATCTGATGAATTTGTAAGACACACGATATTATCTTTAAATAAAATTGGGTCAAACCAATAGTTTGTATTGTAGCACTTTTCTCTTTAACAATTCGTGGCAATACTGCTTTTAAACATAGTCTAGTATATCTACCACACTATTAAAAATCTCCTACAACCTGGGGTCTAGAAGAAAAACGACAACAAAAATTTGGAAAAAACAGATTTTAGATAACGGTAAATTTGAACGGCCATTTTATTTTTTTAAAGTTTAACTATAGTATGCCACGATAGGAGAAGCAAGCTATTGCCTTTCTGCTTTTGCAAAATTTGAAAAATGCTTATGGTTTCATTGCAACAAATAGTTAAAAAAGGCCATTTTTAGGGTTTTTGGGTGGGAGGTGGGGAGGTATAACTTTTAGAGGTGGGGAGATAGGTACAAATTTTGTTCTACGGAAATAAGTTTCTAGTAAAGATCTGTGTACATTTATAATTTCAGCTTTCTATTTTCAAGGGTGTAGAAGTTTTGTAAACATGTCCACGGACGGACAGAGTGAAACTAATAAGAACTTTTTTTTTTCAAAAAATTTTTGGAAAAATGCTAAAAACTAGCAAATGTGGAGTGGGACAAGAAGAACAAAAAGGTAAAACCGATTGTAAAAACAGGAATTTTGTAACATTCCATATATTAGAACACCTTGTAATAATAGAAATGCCATGAATAATAAAATTTACTACAAAAAAGGGACAAAGAAAATCTTATTTTATAAGGAGTTATTATCACATGAAAATAAATAAAAACATGAAGGATAATAGTGAAGTAGTTTGTATTCTATATTGAAATAACATTTTTTTTCGCTCTCACAAATTTTTATGGATTTAGTTTTATACCGAAACAAATTTTTCAATGTAGTGAGTATATGCAACCCAACACATCTTAATATTTTTTCATCATTGCTGCTATACTAAAATACTTTAAAAGGATGCAAAAACAATATGGATGTGAAATTTTTATTTTGTTTAAAGAGGACAGCTGTTTCGCTATGTTAGTTCATATAAATTGGTACATATAAAAGTAATAAAAGGAAAATCATAAAATAATTGCAAAGCCATAAAAATAAGGAAAAATGAGTTGGGCGAACAATTTAAGATGTCGTTAAAGAAGTAAAAGTGCCGAAAGGTGTTAAAAATAAAAATATTTTTGCAACGTAAGATTAAAATAAAGGTTTGGAAAAATATTTTAATAATAATAGGTAAGGGATCTTAAAGACTTTGTAAAGAATAAAAACATTTTTTTAAATACAATTGCAATTAGAGATGGAAATCCAGAACGATTTAAGATTTTTGCTATCAAACGATTATTGCTATCAAAATAAGGTGCATTATTTTTCTTGAATCTTTTATACATAATATGTTTTGAATTTCAATTAAGTATTTCTAAAACTAAACATTTTACTACGGGTCAAATCTGCATTTTTATAAAATTTTTATAAAATTCAAATTTCCATATGAAACAAGAAAAACAGACTTCACGGTGTGAACACTGTGATACCCGTACGAATTTGTTTTATTATGTGCGAGTAAATGTGTCATATCTGACTATGGGACAGACTATAATTTTACATTGCCGTATTACCACATTAATTTATTTAAAATTCCATTACTATGTTTTCAATATTTTCTAAGATGTGGCCAAAATACTATTGCAGTTGTATGGCAGCTACCACAAGGAGCCAATAAATTTCATCGATTTTTATTACAAATAACAGCCCCAATAATACGTTTGTTTTCACAAAATTTTTGTATTACAGCTCAAATAATTTTTAAAATAATGATGAATAACTTTTAAAGTTGTATGTTAGCTACCAGTAGAAGAGAAGCAATTTCAATGACTTTTATCAAACACCTACTAATATATTCGCTTATGCCAAAATTTCAATACCACAGCTTTTATAGTTTCTGAGATATAGCCAAATAACTTTTAAAGTTATATGGTAGCTACGAGAAGAAACCCAGCAATTTCAACGACTTTTATCAAACACATTAGCCCTACTAATATATTTACTTGTGTGACATTTCAAGACCAAAGCTTCTATAGTTTCTGAGATATAGCTAAATAAATTTTGAAGTTGTATGGCAGCTACCCGAACCTGTACCCCGATCATGTCCAGTTTAAATAGGGTTTTAGCACTTACTACAATAAATCATTTGCAAAAATTCGGTGAACTTAGCTCATCAAACATATTGGCCATACTAATATATTTGCTCGTGCGAAATTTGAATATCACAGCTTTTATAATTGTTGAGATATAGCCAAACAAATTTGGAAGTTGTATGGTATTCCAGTATTTGGTAATCCAGTACCTCAATCATAACCAATTTAAATAGGGTTCTGGCATTTACTATAATAAATCGTTTGTGAACATTTGTACCGTTCGTCTGGGTATAAAAATAATCAACGAACATACGTTCGTACGGGTATAAAAATAACCAACCAATATCTTTAAAATTTAATACAAAATTCAGGACTTTAAGCTTCGAAATCAAAGTGAAATCTTTATATTTATTGATGGAATTTCTTCAAATTTGGTATTTGGGCTCTGGTTGTTACCGAAACTGACTGCTAACTAAGAGCCAAATTTACATTTTTCTAGGTATGTTTACTAAAAGTTTACTAATGCCCTAAAAATTGAAAAGAAATTTTTAAAAGGCATTTTTATAATCTTTTCACTTAACAAGACAATACACATTACGGTCGATTATGTGCTGATTACATCAGATTTCTTTATTATGTATTTACGCCTTCAACGAGAATGTGCCTTTATCTCTCTCACTAAAGTTTAAATAATAGAAAAGCAACTGTTGTGTTTTAAAATCATATTTGAAAGTGTAGTCGTTTCAAGTTTAAATTATATAAAAAATGCTCTTACCATAATTTTTTTAACAATATATAAAAAACTGAAACTCTCTTGTTATATTATAAATTATGCAGTTTTTAATTGGATTGAAGTGCAATTTTATGATTTCTTCTTAATTTCCCATTTTTCAATTTCACTACCTCATTTTAACTTTCTAACTAAATGCAACTCATTAAAACAAATAAAATAAAAGAAAAATTCAAGCAAATACAAAATATTTGACGGGAAAAGTCTAAACATACGCTGATATAAAATTAATAAAACTAATTTTGTAACTAAATGAGATATTCAAAATCAATTTTTACTTGTACGAGTATATACTTGTACGAACGTATGTTCGAAGGATGTACTAAATTTACCTTACCGTTTGCAACGATAAGAAATAATGGTCTAAGACACAAACATAAGTGTATGTATTTGATAAGCATCGGATTCCTAGTTGATTTGACCATGTCTGTGCGTGTATCCGTCTGTCTGTCCGTTCGTCCATCGCAGAGATATCTCGAAAAGTAAGTTAGCTAAGCTCACCAAATTTTCACAAATGATTTATAGTAGTAAATGCAAGAACCCTAATTAAATCGACGTAGTGTTTCGGGTAGCTTATTTATTTCGAAATTTATTCGGTATTATCTTAGAAATTATTAAGGGCATAATTTTGAAAATTTGCACAAAGAAATGTGTTGTTAGTGCTGTTATGTTTGATAAAGGTTGAAATTTCTCGACTGGTGTGGTCGCTACCATACCATTTCATAACCTGCTTGCTCCTAGCCTAGAAACTATTAAGTATACAAATCCGAACAAAGGAATTTGGATGTATCCATCATTTTCAGTAAAACTCCTTTAAATTGAATGGGTTTATATGGTAACTATCTAGTTCTATTTTATGTGCAAGCAAGAGGTTCTATAAAGTGTATGTCAACTAAAATCATTTATTCATACGAATTTCACAGAGTTGACACGGAAAGCTATATCTACTCTCGTTTTTTTATGATCTCAAATTAATTTAACAAAGGGTAAATATCTTATTTGTTTTTCGAAAAGTTTAGTACCCAAATTTTGTAAAACAATGAAGTGTTTTTTCCTGATATAATCAAGTATATTCTATTTCTATTATATTTTTATTGTAATAAAACAGAAGTATTTAAAATTCTTATCATGCAAATGTAAGTTTTCATTCTAAATCGAAAAGATTTTGGAAATTTTACCTTAAATTTATTTGGTTATATCTCAGTTTTCAGCTTCTCAGAATTGATGAAATAACTATTTTCCTTTTTCTTGCTATTAAATTTTTTGTATTTAAGTTTTGGATTTGAAAAACATAATAGTTTTCCATTCTAGATACTCCTGTAAATTATTGTTTTAATCTTCAGGAAATTTTTTTTGGAAAACTGAAGATGGTCCTTAGGCCCCTTTTACGTGATTGCTTTCTGCAAAAATCAATAAGAAAACATTACAGTTTAATGATGTTCTCAGCCTTAGCTTCAATGGGTAACATTGGAGTCAAAATATCCTATTTTACACATTTTGTGACTGTAAGCCTTATTTGAAGTTTGTCTCTCTCCATTGCCTACCCAGTACTGATTGTTAGCGGTCATACTAGAATTGCTCTGTTAAATCATGAACATTTGATATTTCTGTCCAGTTCTTGGTATTACGTAGCCATGACATTTTGCTTACGGCTAATACCTCTTTTGCCTTGAATTTTTCCCTTTACAATTAGCTGTAGAAGTTCGTATTTTTCACATCGCATTACATGTCCAAAATATGATATTTTGGACATGTAAATATGACCTTTTTATATTTGTTAAAAGCAGCTCTCGCCATTTCGACTCGACATTTTATTTTCTGCTCACAAGTCCAATCCTTATTTAACCTTGTTAAGTTAAGTCCAATCCTCATTTAACCTTGTTAAGTTAAATGAGGGTTGGACTTGTTTAACCTCATTTAATTGTTCATTTAAAAAATTGCAAACTTTGTAAATTATCTGCCAAAAGAGTTGTATTGTCAGCATTTCTGAAGTTATTGATATATGCGCCGTTGACTTTAATACCTGTTTCCACAGAGTCTAATGCTTCCCGAAATATATTTTCTGCATACGGATTAAAAAGTAGTAGTGATAAGACACAACCCAAACCAACTCTTGTTGAATCTGAATGTTATTTGTTAGGTCTGCTGCTACTTTTATATTAGCTGTTTGATTCCAATATAGATTTTTAATACATCCAACAGTTTTTTCATTAATATCCATTCTTCTTAAAATGTCGATAAGTTAGTGATGTTGAGAAAACATCTTTCCTGACATCGCGGCAATTTTGTAACTGTACTTGAACATAAAAGAAAGCTTCTCAGATGCCCGACCCTTCTTTGAAGCCAAATTGAATATATTCGACTATGAAGCACTTTGAGAGAAACTTTTAGTGATGTGACTCATTAAGCTTATTAAACGATGATCATTACATATTTTAGCGTTAGTTGTCTTTCTAAGAGGAATAAATGTTGATGGAAGCCAATCTGACGGAAATACACCTATATCATATATCTTATTGAACATTTGTGAAGCAAATCCAAGTTTTTATCATCAATCAGCTTTAATACTTCTGCTGGAACGTCGTCAGGCATCGTAGCTTTATTGGTTTTAGCTTTCTGAATCACTTTCAAGATTTCATTTTTCGTTATGCCTGCACCAGAAATCTGTATCGATGTTTCTTCAGTATTTTGTGGTCTTGTTGGATCACAAAATAGAGTTTTAATGTATTATTCCCAAATCTTCTTCATTTCGTCAATATCTAGAACCAGCTGTCCGTTGTTGTTGAACAACGCTGCAGAATTTGTTCCCTTATATGACCCAGAAACCTCTTCATACTTCTTATAAAGATGGAAGTGATCGTGAGTTTGCTGAAGAATCTCTATTTCTCCAGTTTTTTCAGCTTTCATTCTTTTTTCAGCCAGTTTTTTTTTGCGTGTCTTATTTTTGAACGAATATTGTTGTGAAAACGTTCATCAACTGCAAGATATCCCTTGTCATCCATTTGTGTTTTGGACTGTATTTCTTTGTACCTAAAACAGTTGTGGATGTTGTATACAAAATGAAGTAAAGATTGATGTTTGACAAAATCAAATTCTTTTATTGATAGAGTGATTCAATAGACGTTTAATTTTTTAAGGTAAATAAAACGATAAAGAAAAAGCGCAAATGTGATCTTATTAACCACCTCTACAACGAAATGAATGGTATGGAAGTGTAAATAAACTGTTTCAGCAAGATCTATCAGTCGGTGTGCACGCGTGTATTACATATGAATGAACTTTGGTTATGCCACGAACTGATCAACTTTTGGAATATATTAGTTATAAAATTATAGCGAACTGAAACTTTTTACGACGCTATTTTACATTTTGATCATTTTTAAGAAAATATGCAACAGAATAAAAAACACTCAATATTTTGATGAAATCAGGTGTCCGAAACTGAACTTTTACGATGAACCAAATTTACATTTTACAAACGCATGTAATATAATTAAAACACAATTATTGTGTAGTCCAAAACTTTAAAATAATTACTCATCGAGCAATTTAAATTAATTCTGAAATAATATTCCATTTAATAATTTAAAAGAGTTATTTTGGTATGAATATTTTCATTTTTAAATGGCTAAAGAGATTGATTTAACTTATGCAACGATAAATAATCACGGAAGAACTGCTAAAAACGAAAGCTCAAGCGTCAAAAAAAATCTGATGTGGTCAGCACATAACCGATTTGATTTTTAAGGTTGTCTATAGTTATGTGAAAGTGTTACAGAATATTATAAAAATGGCTGTTAAATACTTCTTTCCATTTTTTAGGACATTAGTAGCTTATAGTTAACATACCTAGAAATATGTAAATTTGGCTCTTACTAGAGTTTCGCATTGTGCTACCCAAATTTTCTAAAATGTTCGTCAGTTAGCTTCGGTAACAACCAGAACTCGAATATCAAATTTCAAAAAATTCCATCAATTTGATCCGTAGATATGATAAAAAATGTAAAATTCAGTTCCCGAGCCCTGATCTTTCCAAAAAATTGATATGTTTATTTTTTTTAGTACGAAGAACTTAAATATTAAATTTCAATGAAATCGGTCGATTATTTCTTTTTATACACGCAAAAATGTATATTTGGCCCGCACTAAATGTCTAGTTGCTGACGCCTGATTTCTTCCAAAAATTAGGAGATTTCGCTGACGGTTGAACGAAGCTTATATATGAAATTTCAAGTAAATCTATTGAATATTATCTTCATAATGATCAAAAATGTATAACAAGCCCGCTAAAAAGTGCAGTTCCCGAGGCCTGATATATCTCAAAAGTTGATCAATCCGTTGTTGCCATCACATAACCTACCTATTTTATAAACAATGCGGTCGGTAATTACATACAGTGTCTCACAGTCAAAATGATGCAAGAAAAAAAATTTTGGTTTAAACAAAAATTAAACAATACTGTTTTAAAATTATTAGTTTTTAACATTTATTCATAGAGTACATTAAATTTTCAACAAAATAAAAAAAAATTATTTCATTCTAACAACTATAACAAATATAATAGCAAAAAACAAAAAAAAAGTCAATAATTCATCTCACAGTGTAAATGATGCAAAGAAATTTCATTTAAAACTACAAAGCCTAGCTTCTTAATGCAAATGATTAAATCATAAATTAATAATCTATAGGTCCTCCTCTATTTTCTAAGACAGCTTTAAGTCTCTTTGGCATAGATTTAATGAGGTTGGTGGTGTAAGATGGTTCAATTTTTTGCCACTCTTCCTGTATAGCTGCCTTAAGGTCATATTTATTTGAAATTTTGTGCTTACGAACTTCTTTTTCTAACACACTCCATAAATTTTCAATAACATTAAGGTCGGGAGACTGCGCAGGGGTTTTTATGATATGTGGGCTATTATACAGGAGCCATGACTTTACATTATGTGCCGTGTGCTTGGAATCGTTGTCCTGGTAGTAGTGATAATTGCTACCGATTCCCAATTTTTCTGCACTGCTTGCAAGGTTTTCTTTTAAAATATTTAAATACATTGTTGCATCCATATTACCTTCAATAAATTTTAGGTTTCCGGTACCGGCAGATGACATACAACCCCATACGCAAACATGGCCACCACCATGCTTAACTGTTTTGTTAATGTTAGATGTTTTCAGGGCTTGATTAGGTTTCCTCCACACAGTAATCTTCCCATCTGATCCATAAATATTAAATTTTTTCTCGTCAGCAAACAGCACAGTGCTCCAATATTCAAAATCTTTGTTAATGTGTTCTTTAGCAAATTGCAATCTCGATTGTATATTTTGCTTTCTCAACAAAGGTTTATTTCTTGCTATTCTGCCATGAAAATCATTACGCCTTAGGACCCTTCTTACTGTTTCAGCATTGTATTGTTTGCCTAAGTATAGTTCCGCCATTTTTGGTGCACTTAACCTCGGGTTTTCTCGGACTTTCCTTAATATCCACCTTTCATCTGTAGCGTTAAAGATTTTTTTTGAGGTACATTTTTGTTTACTTAGCACTCTATTCTCTTTTTCGTACCTTTCGATGATATGCTGGATAGTTGAGCGTGGTTAGTTTATAATTTCACTTATTTCTCTTTGGGTTTTGCCATTTTTGAAATGGTGTAATACTAATTCTCTTTCAACCACAGTAGTATGTTTACCCATTACGTAAAATACTTAATCTAATTTATTTTTAAATAGGACTTAACTCATTAAAATACTAAATATGAACGACTACTATCGAATCTTACATAAACACAAAAATAAATGGCTCCAAAAAGGGCAGAACTCTTTTTTACATAAAATTTTACCGTTTGCATCATTTTCAGTGTGAGATGAATTTTGGACATTTTTTTTATTTTTTGTTGTTATTTTTGTAAGTTTTTTTGTAATGAAAAAATTTTTTTTTTATTTTCTTAGAAATTAAATGTACTTTAAGAATCAATGATAAAAAGTAATAATTTTCAAAATATAATATTTATTTTTAATCTAAAACGATTTTTTTTTTCTTGCATTATTTTCACTGTGAGACACTGTACTTATTTTTTGAGTTTTCAGCTTTAGTATACATAAATTGCGTTTAATTTTTTTATTTGCGTTGAATGTTGTTTCCTACATATTTTTAAATTATATAGTTTGTTATAGGTGCATTATTTAAATTAGTTAGATAGCGATAGATGCAGTTATGAGGAATTTTAGAAGAAATATTTCGCGAGATTTTAGAAAACTGTAACCATTTACACATCATCATGCATCACTATGCTGTTGTTATATTATTGTAATAAAAAATACCAATTCTGCTCGAATTTTTGTTAATGTTTGATTTTTAAAGTTTTGATGAACTATCAATTGAAACGTCCCATCGATGGTGAAATTATTATAAATGAATAAGAGCTTGATGAATGTTTTAATGAACAGATTTTACTATTTTCAATAACATGAACAATATTTTAAGCATCGTATAAATGAACAACATTTTGATATTTCAAAAAATGTACGGTAAAATATTTTTTCAACCACAATCAAAGAACATACAATGCTCAACTACGCTATTGTAATAAATTAATACTTATTTCATGTTGTTGATTTCTATATTGTTACTTATACGTGCATATTGAATAAATACATAAAATTTTTAAAATCAACCCCAAAGTCTTGAATTTTTCAAAATTTAAAATTATTTATATTAATTAGAATTTGCTTTTATCATGCTGATTTTATTTTTATTAATTCTCCAATATTTATATGTATATACGAGTTGGAAAATTTTGAAACCTAATTGAAATTCTATACAACCACATTAATTGAATTAAGGATTTATAAAATAGGGTCAATTTCTCTTTTATCATATACATAGTACATTTATATTAATTATTGTTATACCGCTGCCAATTCTGTTATTCAATGCTTTTCAAAGCCTTATATAAAAGAGGTCTTTATGCGACCTTAATTTTCTATCAAAATTATTTCGAAAAGAGAATAAATAAAACTTTTTCTAATTAGGGTACTCGAATAATAATTTACAAATTAATTTCTATTACAAAATTGACAAAGACAATTCCGAAGAAAGAACATTTTACTTTAAGAAGCAGTAATATAGGTATGCTTAAGTATTACAACCTAATCGTGTGTCTCGCTTTTTACTCACTTTTTATTCACTTTCAAATCTGAATTCTCCGTTTTTCTAATGGATATTTCATTTTTCGAATAAGATTGCTCATGTTTTCAATTGGATTCTTATATTTTTTTTCAAATTATCAACTAAAGGTCTCATTTTAAGGAACAAAGTGAATAAATTTTGCATACATTTTAGAAAAAATGAGATGCGTAATACCGAATCATTCTTCTCACTCCGAAATTACATTTTACGAATATATGATACTTACTCACCTTCTTCTCCCTTGCCGAGTAAAATAGCGAGATAGATGATCAGGCAATTAATCACCAAGTTCACAAAACAACTATTTAAACCTTAGTGACAAAACGGAAATTTTGTTTCTTTATATTTAAATATAGATTGCAAATAGGTTCTTTAGTGTAAGCATATATTTTGCTAAACAATATTAAGACTACCGTAAAAAGAGTAATTTGCGTTTATTTAAAAACAAAACTGCATAGATAGTTTGATTGTCTCTTCTTTTGCAATCGATAACGTCAAAAATTGATTTGAAATATTTATGCCGCTATGAAAACTCAGTCCCTTATTAAGGCCAATAAAATGATTTTGTCAGAGCTTTTTTATACAGCCAACTTATAATAAGTCAGATCCTCTCTTGTTTAAAAAAAATTATGCTTGCTTCAAAGTCACTTTACTTTAAATAAAAATAAATAAGATTATTTTTCAGAGAAAATAATCTTTTTAAAATACATAATTAATAAGTTTTTTCAATTAATTTAAAGTTCTTATGTTGCAATTATCCCGAGCTTTTGGATTTACATATGTTTACAAAACTAATATTAAATATTTAGAAAATAATAAAATCACATTCATGAAACTTGGCAGTCGTGTGTCTAAATTTAGATCACATATATTCCTGAAATTTTAGTGAAATGACTTGGCAGGATCGAATAGCTGCCGTACAAATCCAAAAGCTAATTTTAAATTTTTCAAAAAATAATAAAGTCAGATTCATATGACTTAAAAGTCACTTGCCCAATTATAGGTTACATGTATTCATGAAGTGCTGTTTGAATGACTTGACAGATTCTGACAACTGCTATACAACTCCAAAAGCAATTTCAATTATTAGAAAAAATAATAAAGTTAGGTTGATGAAATTTGGCAGTTGTATGTCGAATTATAGGTTAGATATATCTTTGTTGTTTCTATTGAGTGGTTTGACAGTTTCGAATATTTGGTATACAACAATGAGAGCTAATTCTAAATATTCCGAAAACAAATTTTAAATTCTGATTGCCAAGTTGCAGGGTATAATTCGAGCAATACCGACTGAAACGTGTTTACTCGTCTATATTTGTATACATAATATATTACATATACATACTAATTTGCCCTTTTTTGTAAAAAATACTTACTAGCTAAAAGTTCGTGATGTTTCTAGTTTTATATAAGGCCTTTCAATTTAATCTTTTTCTTTTCATATGGTTCAGTATCTTATTGTATCGACCATGTAAGTTATTATGAGTTTATATTATACAACATTGCCAAAGCACAAACACCTACATTCATGGTTATTAATTACAATTGTATATGGTATACCTATCTACTAATTTACAAATTTAAATATTTAGTTACAAAAAATTACAAAATTCTCGTATTATTAATTTGTAAAAATTAAATCAAACTTTTTTTATTTTCATTCGTTTATTAAGTATTAGAGCAGTAATTACATTTACAGTTTCGGTTTCAATTTTCATTATAATAACAAATTTCATTATGTTTCACTCTCATTTATACTTATAATGTATATTACAAGTAATCACTAAAACAGATTATTTAGTATTTTACGCAAAGTGTTGTTTAAAATTATGAAAAATCGTACTTTTAAATTAAATTTTTTGTGTTTTATAATTATTGACATAGTTTATTTGTATGATGCATAATCTCAATATGCTTTTAGAAGTAGGTAAGATGAATTCTTGTTTTATAACCAGTCATTTTTCTATATAGTTTTCTCGACTGTTACATCTATTAAATTTATTAAAATCGTAAAGCATTGATCTGCAGATTACATTGATTGTAGATTGTAAACGCAGAGTAACAATGCACTGCGACCACGTAAAGGATCTATTGTGCCCCTCTGGCTCTACAGCAACCGCTCGAGATTCACCGCCCTGATGAACTCGAGCAATTTGTGGGGCGCGAAGGACCGCATTTTCGCCGCCCTTATGGTAAAATTCGCCAGTATTTCGCTTCTCGTACGAGCGAGAACAACACACTCTCCCAGAAGGTGTACTGAAGTTATCCTAGCCTCCCCACAAAACCTGCAAGTATCTTCGCTTTCCAAGCCCAGCCTGCTGAGGTGCCACCTAAGTCTATAGTAACTCGAGCAGTCTGAAGATTCTCACCTGATTCTTGCCTATTTTCATAATTTTCTTAAAACGCTTCTGGTCATAATCTCCCAGGAGCTCCTTGGCCTGTCGCAGCCCCGGAAGATTTCTCCGCCTCCTCTCAGATTCCCTTCTTAGTTCCTACGATTCTTTATTCCTCAGATTCCCTTCTTAATTCCTGGAAGGGCTCCAGCCCTAGGAGAGGTGTGTTAGCCCCCTCCTAGCCAGCGCATCTGCTTTCTCATTCCCTTTCACGTCGACATGGCCTGGCACCCAACATAAAGTGACCTGGTTGTGCCTGCCCAACTCATTGAGTTTTTCGAGACAGGCCCATACTGCCGCGAAGACCTCAGAACGGAGGTTATAACAACGAGGTGCAGGGGAGTCAGTCCCAAAATCACCTTCATTGCCTCGATTGGGCACATTCTCATAGCCACTGTGATGCAGATGTAAACGAGTCTCTGCAATCGTTCGAGGTTTTTCTAGCCGTACTTACAGCCATCTTTCTTGCCCATGTCACTGCTCCATATTTCAGTAGCGGCACGACCATCACGGTATACATCCACCGCATTATGAACGGAGGGCCTACCCGCATCCTGCGCGATACGGTCCTGCACACCATAAGTGCTCGGCTGGCTCGCATACATACAGCCTCCTCATGACTTCGCCAAAGAAACTTTGAATCAATTATCACCCCCAGGTATTTGACCTCGGATTTCTTTTTAACAACATCATCAGCTTACACGGATTGTGTGCAGGTGCTCTAGTCTCCTTTTTCTGGTGAATGGCACCAGGGTCGTCTTACACGGTTTAGTTTTGAGACCTACACTCCCCCTAGCGGTGATCAAAATGTCATCAGCATAAGCCTAAGCATCAATTTCCTGACAAAGAAGTTCCTCAAGGAGCCACAAGTCTCCCCTTCCACGTACCCCAGAGCCAGGCGTCTCCTGAATATTTGATTTAAGAAGGGCATAATTTGCTCCAATTCCCGCTGTAGGAGTGCTGGAGGATTCCATCCACTCCAGGAGCCTTGATTCCAGACCGAATTATTCTGTGACCCGACATAGAGACCTCATCGGACACCATCCAATCGTATACCAAAGACACCACATTCGGGCTGCCAAATGTGATATCCAGTACCTCCACTCTAACCCTAGTTGAAAAAGTTGAAGATTCCCCACATAAAATTTTTGTAGGTTTTCTTTAACTGAAAATTCTAATAAAGACTCACCTCTAGTGTTATTGCCACTTCTTCCTCATGCCCCGTGATGTGCATTTGCATCACATTCGGTGATGAATGGCCACCTTTTTTTATTGTAATGTTTCACTAGTTTCCGAACAAAGTACGCCGATGCGATAACTATTTCCATCTGCCCGCTGCTGACATTCATTTGGACGTTGACAGGTGTGAGGTATCTTGTCATATACTCTGAAAGTAGAATAAAGTTAATATTTTTTCTTATTAGAATGCAGGCTCGGGACAGTGCTGCCCGTAATCCCATGCTATCTGCGCATCTCTAACTGACAGCTCTTTGATCTGTCCTCTGTAAATACAGGGTTCTTGTATCATCACAATGCCCAGTTGTTTTTTTGTGAATATCCTTGCCAAGACAGCCGAAGTTGCTCTGTCATAATGGAGTCTCACCTGGACTACTCCAGTTTCTTCCTCACACTCCAGCTAAAGTGTTTTTCCTGGGAGCGCGTGTCTTTCTCTCTCCCAAGAATCACCTTCTCTGGAAGGAAGGTTAGCTCTAGCTTATCGCAATTTCCGCCATTGAACGTAAATGATGGCGTTCGCCCCCGCTCTGTGGCCCCCGTTTTTGCAGTCTCAGCCGAGAGCTTCCCCGGCCCAATAGCTGCTGGTCCACTGCCATCCTTTTTGCTCGTTCTGAGTCCGTGTACGGGGATCTTCCCGAAACGGTACCTTAGAACGTGGCTCTCCTTTTCTTTAATCAATCTTTAGCACCTGGCCCCCTCCGTCTTCCTTCTGGTCAGCCATTTTCCAGACGCGCGTACATATTCCCCTATTTTGAGTCTGAAAAATCGGAAAGGTCAAGTTCCATTCCTGACACGCATTTCTTGGCATGAACACGGTGATAACGTGATGCTTGGAGATGTCTCCCTCCCATCTTCGTAGTCAGTTCTAGGCTCTTCCACGTGCTAAGTGTGGGTGCCTGCCTCATTAGCCATATTGCAGTCTCTTCATCTGCACAATCGACGAGAATCATCCCCAGTTGAAGTGAATTCCCTGAAACAAAATGACCTAGTCCCAGTCCTTAGCTACCTTGTCGGTGATAGCCTCCTCCAACGTGGATAGTTCCCGCTGTGGCAGCATTATCCTTCGGTAATGCCAAAACTACGACCTTTGTGACCTTCACGGTCGCGGCGTAACTAACACCCGGTGTAGTTCCCGGAGTAGGATGTGCGGTGCTCGTTTCCGCCTCATTCCTCTGAACAGTCCTTCTCTCGTATTTTTTTCCCCCCATGGGCGGCCTGGGCCTGCTCTTCCACGCATCTCTTTCTATCTTCTGGAAATTTCCAGGCTTCTGTGGGCGTTCTTCCCTGTTCCAGAAAACATAAGTACCACCTTACGCTAGCACCACTGTGTCCTCGTCTCTTCGGGTCATCCAGGCCTCCTGATTTTCATAACGGCAGTTGGTAGGGTTGCTTCCTACCTCTCCTCTTCTTCTCTTCACTGGGGAATTTTCCTTTTGCCGATGGTTTCACAATTGCGAGCAAGGGAGTTTTGCTCCCTTCGGGAATCCCCGCTTGCTGGTAGGACGTAGAACGGATGTCCTTCATGTCCACATCCTTGTGAGCAGCACGGAGGTTAGTCTCCATATTGGTCACAAGGGTGCTGCCTTGCCTCGTCTTGCTGCTACTTTTCAGTTGTGTGGTGTCGGTATTTTCCATTGTTTTTGTGGTTGTCTTTGTTTTTGTTGTTTCTCCATGTTTTCGTCCCACGAGTAGCTAGGGAAAAGATAGTCCGTTTGACATAGTAGGGTCAAAAATATTGTTTTTAAGCAGAGATACTCCGTTCGCGGCAGGCAGTATACCGCCCGATACCAACTAGTCCACCGGGCACGATTCGTATGATACCCCTGGATTGAGGGGGTGGACGGACTTATTGAGTATTGGTTTTAACCGTTACCTCAAGACCCCCGAAATTCTGTTAGTTTCTTACCTCTCTCTAGTCTAGACCTTTTCGGCATGGTTGAACTTGCCAAGCACCGCAATTGCAGTGCCCACCGACACAGCTCTCGAGTTCATTGGTCGTACTTAAGCCGCCTCACCGCGTCTAGGTGAAATTTTGAAGAGACGGAGGAAGCCCTTTAAGTGTTATGTAACTTTTAGAGGACGGGAAAAATTTTCTTCAACTGGAAAATGTTTCAAGTAAACCTCTATGCACATAAAAAATTTCAGCTTTCTATTTTCAAGCGTGTAGAAGTTTTGTAAATATGTCCAAGGACGGACGAGCGGAGTGAAACTAATAAGCACTTTTCTTCAAAAATTTTTTGGAAAACTGCTAAAAACTCCTACAAACTTTTCTTTGTTCCACAAGCTGGTTTAAGATGAGCATCTTATTAAATTTGACTATTTGTTACTCTTTGATACGATCACAAATAATTTTTTATCAACAAATAAATCAATTTTAACCCCTTCAAATTTTTTCCCCAAGTTTGGTTATTGCCTTACATTGGTATCAGATGTTTTATATTTTCAATCACTAAAGCATGTCTTTTAATATCCTATAACTTTGAAAATCGAAAAGAAAACAACTTCTAACCGTTTATTGAAATTTTGGAGAATATTTATAAAAACAAAATTAGCAGGCACGGTCTTTATTGACTTTTGTCGTTGAAACGAACTGCCTTATCCGATTGGATTTGTTAGGACAAACCTCTCTGTTCTCTTTTCGTGGTTAGTGGAGGTGGGTGTTAATGAATTTCAATATAAATGCCTTAGTAAAATTATTTAGAATTTTTATTCGCTTTTGATCGCGCTCTGGAACCCGGCAGTTATATTTCTTGATTTTAAATTAAACCATCAAATAAGAAACAATGCATCATTTTTCAAAAAATAAATTTTATATATCTATTTATTTATCATTTCTGTTTATAAATTTTGCCCTTCCTATCTCATTTTTTTATTTGACCTGTTGAACTCAATTAACTTTTTGTCTAGTTACAGTAAAAAAATAACTCAAGGTTTAAAACTATTTTAAAAAATTAAAACATAAGCTTGGCTTATCCGTTATATATGGAACTTCTTCTAAGGCCGAAGCAAAAGCATTTCTAAAGAAAGTCAGTCGGGCAAAATTTTCTTATTTCACACCATATTCAGAATATCAAAACCCATATTCAAGTTTGACGTGAAGTTATCTATAACTGCTCTTTTAAAAAATCGAAAAAATCAATATGGTTTGATGTAAATGCAAGAAAATATATAATTGAAGGTAATTGGTTGGTTATGAGATTTATTCCGAACGCTTTGCTCGAAAAATTAACGGTAACTACTTGCTCCACACTATAGAAAATCAAGGAAGCTACAATTTAAGGTGAAAACGGTTGGTTTGTAAAATTTTCGAAAACATTTAATAATTTTTGTCACACATAAATAAAATTGGAAAAAGCATATTTCCTAAATTTTAATACGAGTATAGTAAAAAATAAAACAATTTGGAAGTTTCACTATGGTAAAAACGTAATAATAACGTAATAATAAATAAATAAAATAATAATTATAAATAAAATAATAATACGTCTAATAACGTCTTATAATAATAGCAAGAAATTTGAAGATTAAAAAGAAAATTTAAAAGATACTCTTAAAAATCACACTAAGTTAATTAAACATAAAAGTAATAAATTTAATAAACTCAATACACTATACAGACTACATAATATACAGACGATACTCCCTACATCCTTATTTTCGAAACGACAGATTAAGGTAATTAACAGTCATTACATCTCTTAATATATCTTATTCCAAACGTTTTTGAACTAATAATATATGATGGTATTTACTCATTACGTTCTGTTTACCAGTTAATGTCAAGACGACTTTTATACCCGTACGAACGTATGTTCGAAGGGTATACCAAATTTGCCTTACCGTTTGTAACGCTAAGAAATAATACTCTGAAATATAGACTCAAGTGTATCTTCTTGATCAGTGTCGAATTCTGAGTCGATTTAGCTTTGTCTGTCCGTCCGTCCGTCCGTCCCAACGATAACTCAAAAACTAATTAAGCTAAGTTCACTAAATTTACCCAAATGATATATTATAGTAAATGCCAGAACTCTGTTTAAATGGGTATGATCGGGGTACTAGTTAGGGTAGCTGCCGTACAACTTCAAAATTTATTTCGTCTGTCCCAACGATAACTCAAAAACTAATTAAGCTAAGTTCACTAAATTTACCCAAATGATATATTATAGTAAATGTCAGAACTCTGTTTAAAATGGGTATGATCGGGGTACTAGTTAGGGTAGCTGCCGTACAACTTCAAAATTTATTTCGTTATATCTCAGAAACTGTTAAAGCTGTGATATTAAAACTTCCAATGTGTTTGATAAACGTCGTTGAAATTGCTTGGCTCCTTCTGGTAGCTGTCATACAACTTCAAACAACTTCAAATGTTTTTTGGCTACATCTTCAAAACTATACAAGATGTGGCATTGAAATTTTACACAAGTAAATATATAAGTAGAGCCGATGTGCTAGATAAAAGATGTTGAAATTTCTTGGCTCCTTCTGGTAGCTGTCATACGACTTCAAAATTTATTTCGCTATATCTCTGAAATATATAAAAGCTGTGGTATTGACATATCACACATGCGAACATATTAGTAGGCCCAATGTGTTCGATAAAAATCGTTAAAATTACTTCCCTCCTTCTGGTAGCTATCATACAACTTCAAAAGTTATTTGGCTATATCTCAGAAACTATAAAATCTGTGGCTTTGAAATTTTGCACAAGCGAATATATAAGTAGGGTCGATGTGCTTGATAAAAGCCGTTGAAAGTTCTTGGCTTCTTCTCGTAGCTGCCATACATTTTCAAAATTTATTTGAGAATATCTCAGAAACTATAAAAGTTGTAATGAAATCTCACACAAGCGTATATATTCGTATGGCATTTGAAAATGCTTGGCTCTTTGTGGTAGCTGCCATCCAACTTCACGCATAGGATAACAAATTCGTACGGATATCACAGAGTAGACATGGTCAACTTTATTTTTTCTAGTTTTAAAGAAGAAACTGTCGCTAACCTTTTTGAAAGTACGTCTTATTTGGTTTCTTTATCCAATTCAATAACTTTCTATTCAACAAATTTATAAAATCAGATAAACGTGTGTATGTACAGGGTGTATCAAAGTCACTACTATATAAATTGTATAGGGGGTCATGAGAAGACAAAACTTTTGTATGGAGACGATGTTGACTGCTCAACATGTTCGGAGCTTTAGGTACTTAAAATCTATCTAAATAAAAAATAGCTATACTTTTTATTTTGCAAAATAGTTTTAATAATAATTTGATAATAAATTTTAAAATTGATCGATTGGAAGAGGCTCAATAGCCCAACGTTTACCCAAAAAGTTGAACTTTGATCATTTCCTCCTCCGAGCCTTAAATTTTATCCGTACGTAAGTTGTGAAAATTTGTTTATCAGAAGATTATTAAAATCAAAACTTACTTATAGGGCTGTATCAATGCAAGGCACCAGATAAATTAATTTGTTATAGACCCTAGTCGTAGTTGTTTGGTCACATTCAATAAATCTAATTATATTAATTGTCTTAATCACAATACAAAAACAAAGTTTAAATTTCGAAAATTTACTATAAAGTTTAAAAAATTTCTAATAAAGACACAGAATAATTTTAGCTTTAAATACATATTTTAGCGGGACTCAAAATCGTACTGTCACCTTCAAGTGGTTGATCCTGGTAAAGGCGAAGGAGAGAAAGGTCACTGAAGCGAACAAAATTACATTCGTATTGTGGCCGTTTCTCGGGGCGAATCCCTTGCCTTGTTAGTTTCAGCCTGATATCTATACATCAACTGTCTCAACCGACGCAGAGGAATAATTCCTTCTCATGCCGTTGGAAGAAGCTGCAGCAAATCCGATGGCTATGGGTAAACCTCATATCCAAGAAACCAAGGAGCAACTTAAGAACTTGGGGATCAGGGAAAAGTACATTATTTCTCTGATGCCTCCAAAAGAAATATTGCGGCGTACATCAGGGATGGCGTATCCGCAGAAGAAGCCCGTTTATACGAAAGGAAAATATTGGAAAAGCTGTAAGCCTAGAAGAAGGAAACCACGGAGAGGGTTGTCCACCCGCATATTAATTTTACTGCGTCTTCGCAAAGGAACGAGTGGATATCCCTCAGATGCAACAACTAGAACACCAGGGATTGTATTACCAGTGTCTGCAGTAAAACCAAATCTTGGGACAGCTGCAAAACACCTGTGATAGATAGCGAAAATGTTCCCATACGGCAGACCTCTCTGACCTGCGTCCCAGAGTATGAGAAAACCGTCGGTCTATCCGGAGAAAAGTTTATCATTACGATAGGGAAATACAATCCCATCCTTATGATGAGCTCTAAGATAATGATGAATGCTCTGTATGGATAAGGAAAGAATGGAGGGTACTCCATCACTTTCTCCGTAGGTGATGCCGATTTGGAAGTTAGGAAAGTGGAGTTCCGCCTTTTCCTTACTTTCTTCTCGATAGCTAAGGGTTGAAGGAGAAAATCGAAGAAGTTGACAAGATCAATGAAAACGCTTAGTTTTTACAGTGGGTACAATTGTGTGTGCTTTTTTCTCTTTCATGCCTTCCACGTGATGACGGAATATATCCTGCGTTTGTGCATTGCTGGAAATATTTGGTGCTAACTCTGCAGGGGAGTACATTCGGGTGTGAGGTAAGCGACCAAACAACCACCCAAAATCTTTTTGTCCCATAATAAACCGGGAAAGTCTACTACACTCGTTCTACATGATCTAATGGGAGTTGGAACATTTTTTGAAAAAAATTACGAAGCCTCCGCAAAATGAAAATTTAAGGGCTTTCGTTTCTAACTTCGATATGGTCGTACCATTTAATTTTACTGTCAAAAATCATTCCTAGATAATAAAAGTGTTGTATAACTCCCAATAAGTAATTTTTATACAAAACGCTAAAATTGCTAAAAATTTTATTTTCAAACAGACATATTTTGCTTTTCTTTGTATTTAACAAAATACGATGGTTTTGAAGCCAATTTTCAATAAGGCTCAGATCACGTTTATAATTTTATAGATCGTCCTGAAAATGTTGTGAATATTTCAATATAGCTCGTCAACATATAACTGAATCGTACCTTCCAGTTGCAAGCAAGCAAAGTCATTTTTATAAATTTTCAAAAGGCACGGTCAATACGAGCATGGTCTTTTAAATAACTTTCAAAAGGCACAGTATTTTTAGTAACTTTGGATTCGTTTATACTGCCACTATTAAGAATTCTTGCGTTTTATTGCTAAAATAAGATCTAAAATCTGTAATTGATATTTATTACAGGATTTACAATACGTTCCTGTCATTGAGAATCTGTTAAGAAGGTTACATTTCAAATTAATTCTTAATTTTGACTTTACAATATTCATTGAGCTAAAAACTCCTTCCTTTTCAGCGTAACCAAATGGCAAAGTTAAAAGCAAAATATTCAAATCTTAGTAGAATAATTTTTCGAAAAAAAAATACTTTTTAATTTAACTTGGAACGTAAAATATTTCACTTTTATACTGGAATATTTTTTCAAAAAAAATATGCATTTTCTGACAAAAAATTCCAATGTGGAATAAATTTTCCACTTAATTTTCGGAAATTTTTCTATGACTGGGCTTTAACCTATACTTGAAAAGAACCTCCCGTAATCAGAAAGAGATGTATTTAACACATAAAGGAAGTGTTCAAACCTAACAATATCAACCCAACAATATCAATAATCGTTTTCGAAATTTTACCTAATATTCTTGTACCATATGTTTTACCTATCTCACTGTGTTTATTATAAAACCGCTATGAAGTAATTTTATAGTTTTCAATCTCGTCATGATTTCAGTTTAATAAATTTTAATTTATATTTCTTAAGCCGTTAGACAATCGTAATTTACTGTGATTTTGGTAAAGCCTTTGATATTTTACCGCAAAAGTAATTATTTTGAAGTTGAGACTATTAGAAAAAAAGAGTCTGTACCTTCCTATCTCTTATTTTACTGAAAGGAAATACAGAGTTTCAACAGCATTACCACTTCTGAAAAGTTGTGAGGTTCCCCAGGGTAACCATTTTGGTCCACCGCTTTTCATCATTGCGGTTGATGATGTCGTTTCCACTTCAAATTGTAATGCGGTTGTAATTCATGCTGATTACGAAAAATTTCAAAATAATCTGTTCTTTAAATTATACAGTTTCTCTTCAAGGAGATCTAACTATTTTTTGCTGATGGAAAAAAAAAAAAAAAACTTGAAAATCAATGTCATTAAGTTCGAGCTGGCGTGTTACTCTAAATAAAGGCAGACAATAGTATCAAATCGTACATTACATGATCAAATTCTTAAAAAACTTTATTCTCTTAATATGTTTTGTTGATCATTATTCTAGTTGTTGGGGATGATGTAGCACATCGAAAAAAAATAAAAACGAACATTTTTTAGATAGTTAATGTTTAGAACTTTAACAAAAATTCATGTTAGAACGACTTCAACTCAAAAGCGGTAAGTCTGACACACTCATTGACATACCGTTGTATAAGTCTATCATTAAGCTTATTTATTTAAGTACAATGTTAACATTGCTACGTAAAAAACTTATTTACTCATTTACACAAAACAAAAATATTGCATTTATTTAATTGCATAAAATAATTAATAATGATTTATTAAACAGGTACTTCAAATTGTAATATAAGTATGTAATACTATATCGGTTTAAGAGTTTCAAAATAAATAATAGAACTTTTTATTTTTGATCCAACGTCAAAAATGCATTTATTCACAAATAAAAAAATCTGATTAGGTCAGTACATAACCGACCGCAATGTGTATTGTCTAGTTAAATGATAGTGTTACAGAATATTATAAAAATGCCTATAAAATACTTCTTTCTATTTTTTAGGGCATTAGTAAGCTTATAGATAACATACCTGGAAAAATGTAAATTTGGCTCTTAGTAAAGTTTCGCTTTGTGGCACTCGAATTCACTGAAATGCTGGTCAATACTAACTAAAATTTAAATATCAAATTTCAAGAAACTCCATCAATTCCACCGAAAAATCGATATGCAAAATTTGTTGTCATCACATGACCTACCTATTGTATACACAATGCAGTCGGTAAAAAGAATTTAAATTGGGAAATTAGAGAAAATAAAATTTCAATGGAATTTTTGACCCTTTCCAATTTTCCCTTCAAGGCTTCAAATTTTCCTCAAAATGAGAAATTTCCCACGACTTGGCTATACTGATATTTGCCAGACAAAAGTTTTACCTCCCTCGAAATTGCCCCTTTTGACTTCCGAGTTTCCTTAAAACGTCCAACAAAGAAGCCCCCCCTACACGTTTACACCAAAACCATTCCACCTTATATAGTTAAGTACTCCTTTCTAATTTATGCCAATTTAATCAATAATACTTTAGTTTTTTATACCTCATTTTTCTACTAATTCATCCGTCCATTTCTCCTTCTCCAAGATCGCCCCAGCGATAATTAAAAAACCATTTAACTAATAGTTTTCCATCAATTAAGAAGAGTTGTTACCGCAAAAACTCTAACTAAGATTCCATCAAAGGACTAGTTCGAATAGCGGCCATTAAACTCTAAACATTATTACGTCATATTTCGGGAACTTTAAAGCTAATAAAATTAAAATTTCCCATAAATGAACGAGGTAACAGAAATGAGGCCATTTTAACACCCATACGAACGTATGTTCGAAGTTTTCACAAATGGTTCATTATAGTAAATTCCAGAACCCTGTTTAAATTAAATATGATCGGGGTACATGTTCGGGTAGCTTCCATTTCGGATAACTTCAAAAGTAATTTGACTATATCTTAGAAACTATAAGAGCTTTGGTATTAAAATTTCGCACAAGTAAATACGTTTACGTTGACACGGTCTACTCTATTTTTTCTCGTTCTATTTAACTTTGGTTGCATAATACTCCATTAAAATTTGGTAGTAGCTCTGGCAAAAACCACCACAAATAATTTGCTCAGAAGCAAATCAATTATTGTAGTATCAATTATTGTATAAATGAGTGTAGTGATAGCGCCGCTAAAATTTGGGTGTGGTAGTATAAATTCTTATAATAACTGCTTATTCAAAAATAATTTACATTTAACAAACACAAAAAACAATATGTACGCAAGTCAAGTACATATAACCAAGTTTAGAAATAGAACCATTTTGAAAAAAAAAGAGCATTGAATGACTGTTAACTGTCAAATAGCTTTGTATCTCAGAGTTAATAAAATTTATATATATAATAATTGATAGAATTTTTAATTAAGAAATCAAATACAGTTTATCAATTTGTAAGCGTTGAGTTTTTTTTTTTTGTTGAGAAAAATACTTCACCATCAAAGGGAATGAATCTCTTTGAAGCAACCAATATCTTAGAAAACATCAAGTTATTATGAACAAGACAATTGAAGCTACAGTTCCATAATGACTCTCCAAATTACTCAAAATGAAGTCTATGACATGAAATCTAGTTAGATATGCATACATTTTGCATGGTGCTTTATATTGAAATATTTCATTATTCTAATTGAAATTTGTAAATTTGACCTTATTTTTAAATGACAGTAGTCAGATTTTGAGTAATAAGTTTAATTACTCGTATATTTACAAAAATTATAAGATAA
Source organism: Condylostylus longicornis (assembly GCF_029603195.1). Taxonomy (NCBI): domain Eukaryota; kingdom Metazoa; phylum Arthropoda; class Insecta; order Diptera; family Dolichopodidae; genus Condylostylus; species Condylostylus longicornis. Next base: position 1,636,875 of record NW_026577985.1, read on the forward strand.
ATTAATATTTCATATCATGTGGCGTGGTTTATCAAAACGCGTTGTACCCAATTTTTCAAGAAATTCATAAAATGTTAGCAATGGTCATTTAATTCTGATTACGTTTAACTAATCGTTATGTAAATATTTAATTTTTTTATGGTAGCAATATTTTATATTAAAATATTATTTATTGTTTATTATTTTTCCTTTATTTATGGACTTCTATTTGTGCAAATGTTCTTTTTTTGATATTTTTACTACGAGTATTTGCGCTATACATATATGCGTATGTAAATACATATAACATTGTTATCAAAAAATTTCCTGGAATCATCAAAACTTTTTGAACATCAGTTAAAGAACGTAAAATTATTTTTATAAGTATTTCTCAACCTCTCGAATCAGAAAAGAATTCTATAACAAAAGTTATACTTACAATAATATGAATCGTTAGTATAATAAAGTTGGGTCAAACCAATGGTTTGTTATGTAGCACTTTTCTCTTCAACATCTGAAAATACTGCTTCTTAAAACAATCTGCCTACTACTATGTACTACGTTATTAAAATTACTTTCATTCATATACGAATATATTTCAAAATTTCATACATTTACGAGTATAATGAATAATTTATCCAGTTTTTGAAATAAAACAAAAAAAAATTTAAAGAGGCCTTAACATAATGCTCGAATCTAAGGGTTAATTGCGTGAGTAAAGAAAAATAATTATATTTTTTAATGACACTGAATTTACAGTTAACTTTCTCCAATTCTAGAAATTCCGAAAAGCTTGCAGTTTCGGAAATATAATATGCCGAAAATTCAAATTTTATAAATTTTGAGAGGCGATAACTTGAGAGTGATTGGAGATGGAAATGAATTTTCTTCCAACGAAATAAACTATATATTAGTAGTTAAAAGCAGCTGATTTCAAACTACTATAACCTGTGGTGTAGAAGAAAATCGATATCAAAAATTTGGAAAAAAAACTGATTTTAAATAACAGCAAATTTTAAGGGGCGTTTGGTTTTTTCAAAGTTGTCGCAGTAATAGATGCCTGTCATTAAATTTTTGAGTTTGCAAAATTTGCAAAATGCTTATGGCTGCACTACAATAAAAAGTTAAAAAACGACATTTTTGGGTTTTCGGGGGGTATAACTTTTAGAGCGGAATAAGTTTCCAGTAAAGATCTATTTACATATAAAATTTTAGTGTTCCATTTTCAAGGGTGTAAAAGTTTTGTAAACATGTCCACAGACAAACCCACGGACACACAGAATGAAACTAATAACTACTTTTTTTTTTTAATTTTTTGGAAAAATGCTAAAAATGGAATTTTCGTTGAAGAATAACTTTACAATGGTGAATTCAAGTGGAATTCTTACAAGGTTTTCAATTTTTCGTTCCAATAATATATTATGCGCTGACACAGCAAATCATTTTCTAGTATTGCTTTCTATTATCAATATAACATATGGAAATAGTTACACATATGTATGTGTCCATGGATTATTCTATGCAAATTCGCTTGCTTTTTCTATGCTCAAAATATGACTAAAATCAAACAATTAGGTAAATAATGGAAGCAGTTGCTCAAAATTGCAAATGTAAAAACGTGTTATTAAAGGGTATCGTTTTGGCAAGTTGTGTCAAACTTACCTAAGTAAGATTCCAACCTACACAGTAGCTTTTTTCTCATGATGTTGCTTTTTTACAGACAAATTTTATACAAATTGTAATAAAAAATGAATAAATTTTAGAGGATCACAAAATTTAAATATGTGCATTCGTTTGGTATGATAAGAATTACACTGAAATTTTAAAATGTAACAATGTTCGTATAAAAACCCATTTATAAAACAAATTTTAAAAGAAAGCGGAATTTGAAATAAGAGTATATCACATCGTCAATTTGTTGCCAAATCGTTTGGTTGTTTATTATTATTGTATACGTTTTGCTATTATCGATCTATCGAAGTATCTATCCATTCATCCATCAATCCATCTATTCATCCAACCGTTTTTCAACAGAACAAAAACAAAAAATTTTCATCCGTTTATTATATTGTTCGTTAAAACAATTTCCACTATGTGACCCAGTCTCTATTTCTTCCATATTTTTTCCAATAAATATATTTATTGTGTGTTTGTTCTTGTATCAAGAAAAGAGGAAATAGAAAATCAGGAAACTGCTGACTATTTTGAGGAAAGAAAAAACAAACGAATTCTGTTACAAATTTCGTGTTTCTTAACTTATCAATTTTCCTTCATTCAAAGACATTAAAAGAATTTGCTGAAATTTTATGGAAAATCCTAAATCTCAAAATTGTTCTTCTCGAGTTTCACTCTTTTTTTTATTTTCAAATTCTTTCTCTTTATTTTTAGTTATATACCTGTACAGGTTGGCTTGTGTGTACAGATATAAAAAAAAATTATTTTTTTTCACCAGTTAATACCCAGCTCCCATTTTATTCCCAAAATTCATAATACATATTCTATATCTACGGAACGGATTTATAGAATTTCGGACCCCAGTTTAATTTCCGAGCCCTGATCCTTCTTAAAAATTTATAGATTCATTGCATTAACACCTCAAATTTAAACATTAAATTTCAATGAAATCGGTTGATTATTTCTCTATATATACCCAAAAATGTATATTAAGTAGTAAACGCCCAGTTGCTGTCACCTGATTTCTTCCAAAAGTTAGGTGGTTTGGCGTACTGTCGAATGAAGCTTATATATAAAATTTCAAGTAAATATGTTGAATATTTTCCTCAGAATGATCAAAAATATAAAACAAGCCTATTTCCTTTAAATAGATTTATAGAAAATCAATATATTATTGCTTGTTGATCTAGAAATTTATGTACTCTTTTCAAGATTTTTCAGATTTCAAACGAACTTCTTTTAAAATTTTTGAGAAAGTTAGCAACAAATTGTCTTTTTAAATTTAATAAGCTTGTCCGTCTTCTATTGAATTTACAAAATTCCTACACATTACAAAAGAGGGATAATATTTCATACACAAATTTTAGTTAAAAACAAAGTTCTCTTTGATACAATATTTTACAAAACCTGACTTTCTTTCAAAGCTTTAACTATGACGCTTTATAAAAACTTTTTAAGTACATATCTATAAATACTTAACACCAATTTGATTATGAATATATATATAATTGATTATCTAATACAAAATTGATTATGTATTTATACATAAATGCAGATCCTCTTTTCTGTTATGGAATAACATAGATAACAATGTAAATACAAAGCTGGTATTGTTAAATAATAAATTTATTATAACTAAATACTTATAAAAACACGAATAATTATTATTTAAATTATTTTGAAATTTTGATATTGTATAAGAAAATTCGCTAAAAGTCATTTTTTCTTTATATTTATAATACTAAATTTATACTAAATTTTTATTGATAATTTTTTTCGTCTGTATATGAACAAGCTCAATATTGTAACCATTTTTATATTACACTAAAGCTGATTCAATACCATAACTCCAAATACAACGGCACTGAAAACACCTTATAATTCTGAGAAAGAGACTACCAAAAAGTCTTCAAATGTAACTCAGTTCATTATTATTACTTTTTTATACAGAACTTTCGTACGACATTTTATATTGGAAAACATTAAATTTCAAAATCTATAATATATAATAATATATAGTCATAAGAGTCATAATTTAGTAGAGTGTATAAGGTAACAAAAAGAAAAGAAAAACTGTTATGAAACAATCCTTAATAAAATTTCCTTTTCATAATCAGGATTTTGATGAAAAAAAGGTATACATATTACATTAGATATACAGAGATAAAACTTTTATTCTCAACTATTTCACCATAGAGGCTAGCCCTCCTCATCATATAAATTTTCGTACACAAAAAAAAATCTGATGTAGTCAGCACATAAACGACCGCAATGTATACAATCTAGATTAGTAAAAGTATTCAAAAAGATTATAAAAATGCGTTTTAAACACTTCTTTATAGTTTTAAGGACACTAATAAGCTTTTAGTTAACATACCTAGAAAAATGTGAACTTGGCTCTTAGTAAAGTTTCATTTTGTGCCTTCCGAACTACACGATAAGTTCTTCTTCTTCAGTAACTTTTATAGATTCATTGCTTTAACACCTCAAATTTAAACATTAAATTTTAATGAAATCGCTTGATTATTTCTCTTTATATACGCAAAAATGTATATTTGGCTAGTAGTAAACGCCCAGTTGCTGTCACCTGATTCGTACTGTCGAATGAAGTTTATATATAAAATTTCAAGTAAATATGTTGAATATTTTCCTCAGAATGATCGAAAATATAAAACAGGCCCGCTAAAAAGTCCAGTTCCCGGCGCCTGATATATCCCAAAAGTTAATCAATCCGTGAGAGAGTCGACTTAAAATTACATATTAAATTTCATCAAAATCGGTTCTGCCGAACTTGAGATACACGCATGCTCACACAGACCGACAGATTTACACCTCTCTAAAAATAATTTATTTACGCTTCCATACTATGGAGAAGTGTATTCCCACCGAAAACTCGGTTTGCAAAAGTTGTTTCCATCACATAACCTCCTTTATTGTAGGCAATGCGGCCGGTAAAAAGTAGAAAAAAAATTCATTCATTTTCTATACGGTCGGAAATTCTTTTAGAAAAATATGCTTCATATGCACGATGTGTCAGAACATCAGCATTTCTAATATGGGTATTCGGCTTCACTATAACAAAAATGCCACCTATATAAAAACATAGAAAAAATGGAAAAAGCGGAGCTTCTTAATGAAAATATCCTTTTTCTTATCATCAGCTTTAATTTTATGCTTTATTTCTTTTTTCTTTTTGTTTTATTGTTGTGTTTTTTATTATTTGTATGCTTTATTTTTTTTCTTCTAGAATTGTTTGTTTGAAATAATATTGACAACAACGACATTCCAGATTATATTCATGTCACATTCAGGAAATTTTTATTTTATCGGCGCAATATGAAATAAAAAAAAAGCAAAATATTTCATAAATAAATGTAATTCTTGTATGTTAGAACTAATGTATAGTGTGGAAGATGTAATATTATATTTATATGTATGTTATATGTGTAAGTCATTACATTACACATACAATCATATTATACCTTAAAAATTTCTTTTGTTCAGGACAATTCACATCTTATACAAAAATTTTTTGATACACACATAATCTCAAAAATACCGAAACTTTTTGATATACGAAACACGAATCAATGTAACTGTTCACTTGGCTAAACAACAAAAAGGTTGGACCTGTCAAGTGATATAGGCTTGACGTATTGGCAATTGGTGTAGAAAACAAAACAAAAAAAAATGTTGTTTAAAATACAAATTTACATACACACAAAGTATATACAAACAAATATTATTCCCATCCCTCTTCTGTAATCTTTCGGATATAGTTTCATTTTTGTTCTAAGGTATGTGATGGGCTGGAAAAATGTTATTTTTATATTCAGTTAAACTTTTGAAGAAATAATTGAAAAAGAAAAGGAAAATAAAATCACGAAAAACATGGTTTTTTGGCAGGAATCACAATAATGGTGCAGGCATGTAGTTTTTCACCTTCAGAACCAGTATTTTGAAATATATAAAAGTGTAGAAATTGGATTGGGCAAAAATTCAATCATATTTCAAGGAGAATGTTACTGAAAAAAAACTGGCAAAACTGACATATTTGGGGCAATTTTTTTGTCTACTTTTCTGGAAAATTTATTGCGATTCTTTATAATAATAAAAGAGATGATGGTTCTCCAAGGATTTAGTGTTCTAAATTAAATTTTTTTTCTTAATCATCAGATAAAGGTTAATTTTTTTAAAGTGAAGTGTTGGAGTAAGATTTGACAGCTATTTAGTAAATACTTCAAACAAACATTAGAACCTTACAGTGATTAATAGAAAAATTTCTTTTTTTTTCCAAATTGTGTTTTCACATTTAAATTAAATTTCAACGTGTCTGGATTTTATTTTAATTAAAAAGAAGTACACGTGTTACAATTGTATACTTCAATATATGCAATGGAAAAAATTTTATTTTATATTAAGAAGTTTGTAAAATCCTAATAGATTAAAAGAAAATAAAATTTTTTCTACAGTTTTTGCAATTCAGAATAAGGTCCAGATAGCAATTTTTTGCACTTCAAAACTGGAAAACAAATAATTGGAAAACATGTTTTAATTTTTCTACTACAATGAGAACATGTTCACGTTGACTTACACATTGAATTTCTCCTGGCTTGACTTCTAAGGGTTAGAATTTGTCTCAAATCATTTGACTTGAATCAATTAATTCAAATACATACACATGTTAGAATGTGTTGTTATTTTATAATTATATATGATATATACTGTTAATTAGCATGGAAAATGTATGGATTGCATTTTCGTATAGGTATTGATACCAAAAATTGAATAAAAACGCCAAAGTGTTACATGTATGTAATTCACTCTAATTATATACATATGTATGAGTTTTCTAAATATATTTCACCAATTATGTGAAATATTAAGTTCGCCAGTACAGTTAAATCGAGTGAAGAAAGCGTAACTAATAAGTTACGAGTTTGAATAAACTTTTAAAAATAATAAACATTGGGAATTTCTTTTGCTGAACTGATGGATCGCGTAGTTAAAACAACGAGTCAAGGCAGAAAAAAATTAAAATTTCTCTGTTATGATTAAACTTTTGTTTTAAGTAAGGCTTCAAAAAATTGTGTTCTTTGCCATGATTAAAGTATGTAGAATTAATAGAAACGAGAAAAAAATAGAGTTGACCTTGTCAACTCTGTGATACCCGTACGAATTTGTTATCCTATGTGCGAATAACTAATGTGCCATAACTAACTATGGGGCAGACTATGACTTTAAGTTGCCGTATTACCATATTAATTTATGCAAAATTTCAGTACTATGTGTTATTCAAAATACTGGTTGTGCCAAACTACTATTGATGTTGTATGGCAGCTACCAGAAAGAGCCAAGAAATTTTAGCGAATTTTATCAAGCACATCGGCCCTACTAATATACTCACTTGTGTGAAATCTCAATATCACAGCTTTTATAGTTTCTGAGATATAGTCAAATAACTTTTGAAGTTGTATGGCAGGTACCAGAAGGAGCCAAGTAATTTCAACGGCTTTTATGAGACACATTGGCCCTACTAATATATTCGTTTGTGTGAAATTTCAATACTATAGCTTTAATAGTTTCTGAAATATAGTTAAATAACTTTTGAAGTTGTATGGCAGGTACCAGAAGGAGCCAAGTAATTTCAACGACTTTTACCAGACACATCGGCCCTACTAATATATTCACTTGTGTGAAATCTCAATATCACAGCTTTTATAGTTTCTGAGATATAGTTAAATAACTTTTGAAGTTGTATGGCAGGTACCAGAAGGAGCCAAGTAATTTCAACGACTTTTATGGGGCATAATGGCCCTACTAATATATTCGTTTGTGTGAAATTTCAATACCATAACTTTTATAGTTTCTGAGATATAGCCAAATAAATTTTGAAGTTGTATGGCAGCTACCCGAACCGGTACCCCGATCATGTCCAATTTAAATAGGGTTCTGGCACTTACTACAATAAATCATTTGTGAAAATTTGGTGAACTTAGCTCAATTAGTTTTTGAATTATCGTTGGGACGGACGGACGGACGGACGGACGGACGGACGGACGGACAGACAAAGCTAAATCAACTCAGAATTTGACGCTGATCAAAAACATACACTTGAGTCTATATCTAACACCGTTATTTCTTAGCGTTACAAACGGTAAGGCAAATTTAGTATACCCTTCGAACATACGTTCGTACGGGTATAAAAACTGGAGTTTCATTCACATTAGTCTTTCAATACTTGCATCTAGCGTATTGTTTTAAAATAAAACATGAAATATTTTAGTTTTTTTAAATTTCACTATTTTTATCAATGATATTAAGGTATTGACATGATTTTGAATCTTTATAAAGGCGAGATCTGAAGTGTGTTATGTAAAACCCGGAAACATCCGATTAATGAGTGTTTAATTACGCACGAACGTCACTATATCGATGTTGAAGCTTGTTAAGCAATATTTTGTGCTACCGCATCAATCAGTTACTGACAAACAGTTACTGACCTGGCAGTCATTATTGTATTATAGGTCGCACCAGATTTTTGAAATTTTTTCACCAACGTTTGAATTTTTGAACCATTTGAGTGATATATACAACAAATAAATCTCACCAAACATCAAAATTCACAAAACAAATTTTTCGATATGCTTGCAACCTGCACCTTCCTGAAGAGTATATTCATTTGGGTATGGAGTTTATAAGGAATAGTCTCCTTTAAGTGGTTATAAACTTTCACAAGTTTTTTGTTATCCTTGAAGTTTTAGTGAGATGGTCTGACAGATTCGGGTCGCTTCCATAGAACTCAAAAAGCTAATTTAAAATATTCAAAAAAATGATAAAAATAGATTCATATAAATTGGCAGTCTTGTGTCCAATTACAGCTCCTAGACCAATTTTAAAAATAATAAATTTAAGCTCACGAAACAGTGTTGTATGTCCAATTATAGATCAAACATATTCGTGAATAGAGTGATTTGTCAAGTTTGAGTAATTGGTATCAAATAATGAAAGCTAATCCTAAATATTTAACGACAAAAAATAGGGTTGACCGTTTCAGCAAAATTTCAGTACTGTGTACTTTTTGTGTACAAAATTGCAGCAAATTTCAGTATTTTCTAAGATTTAGCCAAATTACTTTTGAAGCTATACGGCAGCTACCACAAGGAATCAAAAAATTTTAAGGATTTTTACCGCACATAACAGTATGTTAATATAAAATATTATAACACATATTAATTATATATTAATAATAATTTTACTACCAGTACTTTTTGGCACCTTAGAAGTATAGCTATAAATAAATAATGTAAAATAGGATGGTTTTTGAAAAGTTATAGGAATTATGAATAAAATATAGAATTACAGATACTGCGCAGCCTGGTGGGTAACGTGATAGTCTCATAACCAGAGGTTATTGGATTAATGCTTGCCTGGATATTGTCGTATTTTTCTTTTTTTAGATTATTTTAAAAATTTTTCTTTTATTTTGTTTAAATTACTTATTTTACTTCTTCTTAAATATAAATGACAGATAAATATTATTATAAAAGTTTAAAGAAAATTTCCAAAAAAATATTGTTATAATAGTTTGGAAAAATTCGCAAAAGTTTTAAGTACATAAATATGTATGTACATATATTTTTTTAAAGCTTCCTAACTATTTTTTTAGCACTTTTCCAAAAAAATTTTTGAAAAAAAGTGCTTATTAGTTTCACTCTGTCCGTCCGTCCGTCCGTCTGTCCGTGTGTCTGTTTACAAAACTTCTACACCCTTGAAGATAGAAAGCTGAAATTTTGTAAGTATATAGATTTTTACTAGAAACTTATTTCCGTAGAACAAAATTTTTACCTATCTCCCCCCCTCTAGAAGTTATACCCCGCCAAAACCCTAAAAATGGCCTTTTTTACCTATTTGTTGCAATGAAACCATAAGCATTTTTGAAATTTTGCAAACGCACAAAGGCAGCGGCTTGCTTCCACTAGCGCGGTATACTATAGTTAAACTTTAGAAAAACAAAATGGCCGTTCAAATTTGCCGTTATATAAAGTTTTTTTTTTTCAAATTTTTTATTTCGTTTTTCTTCTAAACCGCAGCCTGTAGAAGCTTGAAATTTTAGGAGCTTTTAGACATTAATAAATAGTTCATTTTGTTAGAAAAATTTTTTTCCATCTCCACCCCTTCTCAAGTTATCACCTCTTAAAATTTCTAAAATTTGAATTTTTGACACCTTATATTGTATTTCCGAAACCGCAAGCTTTTTCAAATTTCTATAAACACGAAAAGCTAACGGTAAATTCCATGACATTAAAAAATATAATTATTTTTCTTAACTCACACAATTAATCCTTAAAATCGAGCATTATGTTAACCCCAGTTTGTATTAATTTTTGCTTTATTTCAAAGACTGAATAGATTGTTCATCCTAACTATATGCAATCCTAGAAATAGTTTTGTATATGAATGAAAATAATTTTAATAGTGTGATAGGTATATATAGACTGTATTTAAAGTAGTATTTTTACTAATATTGTTGACGGGAAAAGTGCTACTATGCAAACCATTGGTTCGACCCAACTTTATTTAACCTTTCTTACTATTTTTTTTAACCTTTTGAACAATATTCAAAACTGTGGTGTACATATGAATGTAATTTTTCAAATAAAGAAAAGGTTTAGGCAAAAGCAAAATAATCATTTTTTTCAAATATATGTATGTACATATGAGTGTATTAGAATTTAGCATTTTACAGTTTTTCGCTTGGAACAACAAAAATAAAATTTTAAGTACATACGTACATAAATTCTCTATGTATATTTTTTTGAAGCTTGCTGACGAAACATAATATTCAAAACAATAACAAATGAAGCATTAATATTCAGATGCCACAATACATCTGATGTCTTTGATAAAAGCTGACATTTATTTACGTTGAGATTATTTCGATTTTTCAAACCAAATATATGTGAGATCATTATATTTTCAAATATTATTTATTTCTCGGTTTGTGTTTCTAATAATAACCTAAAACGTATCATTTATTTCTTGGTTTGTGTTTCTACTCGTAATTATATAAAGTATAAAAGAAAAACGTGCCTTTGTTATACAAAAATTTTTTCAGAAAATCTTAAAATAGAGCTATTTCGGGGCTAAAAAGTTCCAATGTAAGATTTTTCTGGGACCCTAGAGACAAAACACAATGTCCCTAGTCCTTCTAGAAGTATCCGTAGTTTCTGACACCTGAGAATTTGCTATATATGTATAATGAAAATATATTTTACCGATTCAAAGTACTTTTTTGTCTACGAAATGTCGCCTAAATATATACAAGATATTAGTTTTCAAATTATTTTTATAGATCATTCTGAATATTGCATACTTATAGTATTGTGTGTAATTTTGGATTTGTTTTGTCATATACAACGTTTGAAAAAATAAGTACAAAAAGAACATTTTCACAAAATTTTTACAAAAATAATTAGTAATTTTTCTACGTTTCAGTCGTAATTACTTTAAACTTAGTTGAAAAATAAAAAAAAAAAATGACAAAAAAAGTGGCAAGCAATTTTTTTTATTTATGTTAAAATTGATAAGAATACGTATTCACGTAATCTTGATGATTAACTTTTTATCTTGATTTCATAGCAATCAACTTTTCAATGTTTTTGAAATGTATAATAGCAATTGTTTATAACAAATATAGTCACGTTGTTACCGACCGTATTGTGTAAACAATAGGTAGGTTATGTGATGGCAACAAATTTTGCATGTCGAGTTTTCGGTGGGAACGTACTTCTCCATAGTAGGGAAGTGTAAATACACTATTTTTAGCAATCTGTCGGTCTGTCGGTCTGTCGGTCTGTGTGTGCACGCGTGTATCTCAAGTTCGGCTGAACCGATTTTGATGAAATTTTATATGTAAGTTTGTTTCCACCATGGCACGGATTGATCAACTTTTGGTATATATCAGGCCTTGGGAACTGCACTTTTTAGCGGGCCTGTTTTACATTTTTGAAGATTTTGAAGAAAATATTCAACCGATTTACTTGAAATTTTATATATAAGCTCAGCACGACCGTCCGCAAAAATTCGTATGTTTTGGAAGAAATTAGGCATCGGCAACTAGACGTTTACTACGGGCCAAATATACATTTTTGTGTATATAAAGAGAAATAATCAACCAATTTCATTGAAATTTAATATATGAACTCCTCGTTTTAAAACAATGAACATATAAATTTTTTGGAAAGATCAGGGCTCGAAAACGGATTTGCGGGCCGATTTTACATTTTTCACCATTTTGAAGAAAGTATTCAACCGATTTACTTGAAATTTCATATATAAGCTTCGCTTGATTATACGCAAAAGTTCCTAACTTTTGGAAAGATCAGGCATCGGCAACTAGACGTTTACTACGGGCCAAACATACACTTTTGTGTATATAAAGAGAAATAATCAACCGATTTCATTGAAATTTAATATATGAATTCCTCATATTAAAGCAATGAACATGTAACTTTTTTGGAAAGATCAGGGCTCGAGAACTGATTTGCGGGCCGATTTTACATTTTTCACCATATCCACAGAACAAATTGATGGAATTTCTTGACATTTGATATTTGAGTTCTGGTTGTTACCGAAACTAACTGGCGAGCATTTCAGGGAATTCGGGTAGCACAAAGCGAAACTCTACTAAGAGCCAAATTTACATTTTTCTAAGTTTGTTAACTATAATATAGTTATATATAATAAAGCTAAAAGAGATACAATGCATAGCAATTTCGCCAATAATTAAATTTTGATATATGAATGTTGTAATAAAGATATAAAAATAGCTCTTTTGGCAATAGTGCTATTCATTTTTCAAAATAAAGTGTAGCTGAATAAAAAATGGTTTGATGGACACAAATTTGTCGGTATTCAAATTAAAACATTAGCAAATGAGAAGGAATTTGTTTGTAATGTGCCATGAAAATGATACTAAACTTGTTGAAATTACAATACGTACATATGTATATTCAAATATTAGCAATAACATAGTTTTGAATTAGATTTAATAATCTTCGCTTTCGACATATTTTATGGAGAAAATACAAGTCACAATTTACAAGTTACAAGTTGGTTACCTAATAATATAAATATATGTATATGTATACATATACGTATGTTTATATTTATATCATAATATATGAAAACTTAAATGAAGTACCAGCTACCAAGTAAATATTAATTATCACAAAAAGGTAATTTTAAATATTGCAAAGAGCTACTTACATATCACTTTTTATACTAAAATGTATGTTACATTAATATTATAAAGTAATATTAATGTGGAAACTTATAACTTTAATAAAATATGAAATAAAGTGTACACTTTTATATTTAAAAACGACATTTTTGTAGCCTCCTCATAAAATTTTTTTATTCAATTATATACGTTATTTTCATAAACGGCTCAAAAATATAACTAATTTAAAAACAATATATTCCTAAAACTGCTTTGAATTATATTCAAAATAAAAATAAAGTGGTAGGAAATATATTTATTTCTAAATTAGCTATAATCTGTTCTGTTTATAAAATACATCTAATTGAGATAAAATTTTTCCCAGTGTGCATACGAAAAACACACATGTGCGATATACACATGTTATTCACTCATGCCATTTTCGCATACATATGTCATTTACACAAGTAAATTTGCCAATAATATTGTTCTTTTTACCGACCGTATTGTGTATACAATAGGTAGGTTATGTGATGGCAACAAATTTTGCATATCGAGTTTTCGGTGGGAATGCATTTCTCCATAGTAGGGAAGTGTAAATAAACTATTTTTAGCAACCTGTCGGTCTGTCGCTCTGTCGGTCTGTGTGTGCACGCGTGTATCTCAAGTTCGTCTGAACCGATTTTGATGAAATTTTATATGTAAGTTTATTTGCACCATGGCACGAATTGATCAACTTTTGTGATATATCAGGCCTTGGGAACTGCACTTTTTAGCGGGCCTGTTTTACTTGAAATTTCATATATAAGCTTTGCTCGACCGTCCGCAAAAATTTCTATATTTTGGAAGAAGCCAGGCTTCGGCAACTAGGCGTTTACTACGGGCCAAATATACATTTTTGTGTATATAAAAAGAAATAATCAACCGATTTCGTTGAAATTTAATATTTAAATTCTTCGTATTGAAACAATGAACATATAAATTTTTTGCAAAGATCAGGGCTCGAAAACTAATCCGCGGGCCGATTTTAAATTTTTCACCATATCTACGGAACGAATTGATGGAATTTCTTGAAATTTGATATTTGAGTTCTGGTTGTTACCGAAACTAACTGGTGAGCATTTCAGGGAATTCGGGTAGCACAAAGCCTATTAAGAGCCAAATTTACATTTTTCTAGGTACATATGTTAACTATAAGCTTACTAATGTCCTAAAAATTGAAAAGAAGTATTTAACAGACATTTTTATAATATTATGTATTCATTTTTATAATATTCTAATATAACATCAGGTTTTTTTTAATTTCATTTCTTTTTATTTTTTGCAAAATAAATATTCTACTTTGTACTTTCATTTTCATTGGTTTTCAAATTATCCATTAGAAGAAACTGCACATGGTAATTTAAAATTAAGAGATAAAAATAAAAAAAAAAATAATAATTATTAGAAGAAATTTATTTTAAGAAAGTTTAAACATCATTTTCTTTTAATACTATTTTAGTTTTAAAATTTTTCTTAAAATCATCTAAGCATTTATATTCCTAATGAACATGCTTATTTAAAGGTTTAAGTGGTCACTTCAAAAGCATAATTTTACATATTATATTCATGGAAAATTTATAATTTATAAATAAAATATTGTTTCAGTATTTGTTCAATAAATAAATGTAACTGGAAATTAATAGGTATTCAAAAACAAAATTTGTATTCATAGAAAATTTATTAATTTAATATGTTATTTTGCAATTAGTATTAAAATTTAAACTTTAACTTAATTATATATATTTGATATTAATTTATTAATGTAAAAAATTTAATGTTTTTAACTAGTTATATACCAAATATCACAAAATACTGAATAGTGCTTTACGATAATTCCACAAGTTTCCTAACATGGTTATTTGTCGAAATCTAAATAAAGTAAGATAGCGAACAAGTGGGCATTTGAATTTTGTTTACAAAACAAAAATGTGTTTTAAATACATATAAATGTATACGAATATACACATGTGTGCATAAACACATCAACGGTTATATTATTAAAAATTATAAGCAATTATAAAATCTATTAATGTTTCTATTAAACATGTGTTCGTGTATTGTTGTTCACAAGTATATGTATAAATATTTAAATCAAATATTATAAATTTCTTTTGAAGATAAGATAATTGCACCGCACCACCGCTACAAAAACTCTTACATATACTCATAAAATTGGTAGCAAAATGTAAAACAAAATTTTGAGAGTTCTCTTTCAGAATTCCTGAAAATTGAAGTATTTCGTAGAGTTCAAATAGAACGCAGAATAAAAATTCAGTCATTATTGAAGCGTTAAATGGATGATATCACTTGCGGAACTTTGCTATGATTAATAACAATACAAAAAAACAATTATTTTATTTGAACAAAAATAAGTTTTTTGTTATAAGTATAATCCAAAAAACTTTATTTTAAGTGAAAAATTTATGCAAATAAAACTAAATAAAAATAAACAAAAAGTGTGAATTTTGTAAACTGCAAATTTTACAGAAAGCATTTGTTGACTTAATCAGATCATTAAAATTTTTTAAATTGAAAAAATAAGAAATTGCTATTAACGTTTATACATATATATATATATATATACATAGAAATAGTGATTAATAATTTGATCTTTTTGTTTTTGAAAGTTGGAAAAAATTTTCTTGAAATAAATAAGAAAATATTGCAAAAATGAATAAATTTGAGAAAAATTCAACTGCACTAAATGAAATTAATGGAGTGAAAAAGTTAGTAACAAAAATTAGAAATTGTATTTTATACAACAATACCTACCGGTATATTCCTGTTTAGGTACCGGTATATTAGATTTTTAATATGTTGCTAATATTAAAATAGTCAATTTAACCATTATTCTCTAATTTTACACAAATTAGTTATAATATTTTCCCTCTGCACTTCGTGAAAGGTATATTCACTTTGGAATTGGTAATTTATGTGGAATTGGTAATTGGACCAATTTGGACAACAGGTTCCGGTAACTGCCATACAACTCAAAGAGTTTTTTTTAAATATTTTAAACACTAGTAGATTCACTAATACTGAAGAAAATTTTAATGGAACAGCTGCACTCGTTCGGGTAGTGTGGGAAAAATAATAAAGATAGATTTATGGAACTCGGCAAACGTTTGTTCAATTTCAGGTCAGAGATATAACCCTGAAGTTTTAGTGAAATGGCTTGACAGTTTTTAAATATTTTAAATTTTAAATATTTGGAAAAATATTAAGGCTAGATTCATGAAACTCGGCGGTCGTATGTCCAATTTCAGGTCAGATATGCTTCTGAAGTTTAGGTGGAATTGCTTGACAGGTTCGGGAGGCTGCCATACAACTCCGAAAGTTAATTTTAAATATTTGGAAAAATATTAAAGCTAGATTCGTGAGACTCAGAAGTCGTATGTCCAATTTTCGGTGAGACATAATATTCGTGAAGTTTTTATTGAGCCGTTTGACAGATACAAGTAATTGCCATTTAGTAATCAAAGTTATTTCTAAATAAAATATTTCAAAAACAAACTTTTAAACTCATTTAAAAAAAACTTCTAAATTCATTCGGTTTATACCGACTGAAACGTTTTTACTTGTTATCTTTCACTTTAGCATTTATTTTAATTAATGCTAGTACTGCTAACTACTCTAATAAAATCGTTTTTACTAGAACACGCACCTGAATATGACATATAATTCATTTGCAAAAACATTAATGATAATATCACTCATGAAACGGTAAATGAGTATTGTGAATATAATTTAGCGAAGCTAACAGATATCTTTTATATCTATTTTTCACTTAATAACCGTTAGTAAAATGTACATATTGCGGATGACATATTTTATTTGCGAAAGTTTAATTTTACTTTTAATGTTTTTAAGTATATATTAGTAACTACACAAACTGTATAATTATATTCAAATGAAATTATTCCTGAAAGTAAAAGGTACTTAGCTATATCTAGCGATCACTAGTGATACCAATTTAACAGTCCAGCCAATCCTAAAATGCACTCTAAAAATGTAATTTGCACTGCAGTGCAATTTAACACTGCACTTTTTTGCATCAGCATTAAAATGTTGACAAAAAGAAATTCTTTAATTCTTAAAATTTTAAATGTAGTTTGAAAATGCTTTTCTTGTTATACACTATGGTTTGCAGAGAAATGATAAATGTTGCAATACCCACGGTTTTACAGAAAATGTAGTAAATAGTATTGGAATACTTAATGCTTATAATTTTGAAAGAGAAAATGACAACGAAGAAATGGATGACATAGTGATGTCAATAACAAACAATTCGAAATAATTAAACTATTCTATAATAGTTATAAACTTTTTTTTAGGATTTCTTTATTTTCATTTTTCAATAAATTTTTCTCTTTACATTAATTTTCATCCCAATTTGAATAATGATACATAATTATGTATGTAGAAGGTCATACACTTCTTTACAAACGACAATTAAATTTTTTTTCATTAAAAATGCAATTTTTTGGAAAACAAGATAGGTAGATAATTTTTTGTACACGTGCATATGCAAGTATATAAAAGTACGTTAGTTATTGGAAGAAAATTCAAAATAAATAAAGTTGGATCTTTAACAATTGTTTTTAAAACCACAATTTTTCGTGCAACAAGTGAAAATAGTGCTTTTAAATACAATTTAGCTATGTACTACATTAGTAAAATTAGCTTCATTCATAAACGAGTGTTTCAAAGATTGCATACATTTAATATGAGCACTGTGTGCAATCTTTTAAAATAAAATAAAAAAGATTTGGAGAGGCGTTAACATATTGCTCAAATTTAAGGGTTAATAGCCGAAGTTAAGAAAAAAAATTATATTTTTTAATGGCATGGAATTTATCGTTAGCTTTCAGCATTTATGGAAATTTGAAAAAGGTTCCAGTTTCGGAAACTTTGGAGGTGCCAAAAATTGAAATTGTACGAATTTCGAGAGTCGATAACTGAGAGTGGGTGAAGATGGAAAAAATTTTATAACCAGGAGTGTAGAAGAAAAACCACATCAAAAATTTGGAAAAAAAGGATTTTAGATATATTTCAATGGCCATATTGTTTTTTTAAAGTTCTAATATGGTACACCGCGATAGATGAAGCAACCCACTGCTTTTCTGCATTTTCAAAGTTTTAAAAGTGCTTATAGTTTCATTGCAATAAATAGTTAAAAAATAATATTTTTGGCGTTTGGGGGGGGGGGGGTATAACTTTTAGAGGGGGCGAGGTTAAAAATTTTCTTTTAGGGAAGTAGGGTTCTAGTAAAGATCTATGTACATATAAAATTTCAACTTTCTATCTTCATGGGTGTAGAAGTTTTGTAATCAGACACACGGACTGACGGACGTCCGTTCTTCACTTTTTTTTTAAATTTTTTGGAAAAGTGCTAAAAAAATTGATTTATACACATACAAACTTATTTTAAAAATTATGTAAAAGAAAATATTTTTAAACAAGTAAAAACGTTTCAGTCGGTATGAACCGATTGAATTATACCCTGCACCTTTCATTGTTGTATAGCAATTATTCAAACCTGTGAAACCATTCTATAGAAACTTCACGGATATGTCTGACCTATAACTGAACACACAACTACCAAGTTTCATGAATCTGACTTTATTATTTTTGCAAATATTTAAAATTAGCTTTTGGAGTTGTATGGCAGGTACCCGAACCTGCCAAGCAATTCCACTAAAACTTCGCTAATATATCTGATCTATAATTGGACACACAACTGCCAAGTTTCATGAATCTAACTTTATTACTTTTCCAAATATAAGCTTTTGGACTTGTATGGGAGCCACTCGAACCTGTCAAGCAATTCCACCAAAACTTCAGAAATATCTTTGAACTATAATTGGACACACAACTGCCAAGTTTCATGAATCTGTCTTTATTATTTTTCCAAATATTTAAAATTAGCTTTTGGAGTTGTATGGCAGGTACCCGAACCTGTCAAGCAATTCCACTAAAATTTCGCAGGTATATCTGATTTATAATTGGACACACAACTGCCAAGTTTCATGAATCTAACTTTTTTATTTTTTCAAATATTTAAAGTAAGCTTTTGGACTTGTATGGGAGCTACTCCAACCTGTCAAGCAATTCCACCAAAACTTCAGAAATATCTTTGACCTATAATTGGACACACAACTGCTAAGTTTCATGAACCTGACTTTATTATTTTTCCAAATATTTTAAATAAGCTTTTGGACTTGTATGGGAGCCACTCGAACCTGTCAAGCAATTCCACCAAAACTTCAGAAATATCTTTAACCTATAATTGGACACACGACTGCCAAGTTTCATGAATCTGACTTTATTATTTTGCCGAATATAAAAAATTTGCTGTTGGAGTTGTATGGCAGCCACCCGAACCGGTGCAGCTATCCCATTATAATTTTTAGAGCATGTGTAGAATATAATTGGACACATGTATACAAAATTTTATATTTATAGCTTTATTAGTTTTTGAAATATTTAAAATAAACTCTTGGAGTTGTATGGCAGCTACCCGAACCCGTTATCCGACTTAGTCCAATAACAATAGGGTTCGTCCTTGGCACAAAAGAAAAAACTTGTGAAAGTTTGGTGTCGATTGCATTATTGGTTTTTGAGTTATCGTGCGATCGGACGGACGGACGGACGGACGGACGGACGGACGGACGGACGGACGGACGGACATGTCTAAATCGACGCAGAATTTTACGCTGAGCAAGAATATATATATATGTCCATACCGCAGATGACTCCTTCAAGTAGTTACAAACTCCATACCAAAGTTAATATACCCTTCACGAAGTGCAGGGTATAAAAATACATATGTATATCTTCAATGAAAGTATGTAAATTTTGTACAATCTATATTTTTATTTTGAATTTTAGTTTTTCACATGGTTTTCTCTTCTCCATGGTAGAGAAATGTAAATAAACTACTTTTAGCAAGATCTAGGTCTGCCGGTGTGTGCGTGCACGCGTTGTTGTATTTTGTATATAAGCTTCCCCCGACAGTACGCGAAACTACTTAACTTTTGAAAGAAATCATATTATAATGTAACGCAATATTTTTCTAAACTTAACAATACAGCTTGCGGTCGGTTATTTGCTAATTACATCAGATTTTTTTGTTCTAATAATTTACAAAAAATTTGTATAGAAAGCAAATCTGTATTTATGCTTATTATAAAATATGAGCAAATATACCTACTAAAATTTTTCTCATCAAACTTTTTAATATCTCCTACATTTTGATTATAATCAATGACATTTAGAAATAAAAAATCTAAACGAAAATTATTTTTTTATATTTTGTGATATAGTTCAATTGGAAATATGAGTCTGAATGTAAAATTGTAAAAATGAACAATAAAAAGATTTTTAAGTCTAATATACAATGTATATTAATATACAAAGTATATAATTTTTGAGTCTAATACTTATACATAAGGTTTTGTAGTTTTTTAACTGTCCGAGAAAAAGCTTTTGTTGTTTATGTCATAATATATCCTTTGTTCTATACACAGAATAGTCGACTAAATTTATCTTAATAAAAATTTATTTTAATAATATTTTATTTTAATTGAAGCAATAATTGCGCAACAAAAAATTAAAGACGATGAACATCAATTTTTTTTGATCGTATTATACATGCATGACATAGGTTAGTCAGAAATGGAATTTACAGATTTATTATAAAACTTAAAGGCTGACAACGATTGAACATTTTATTAATTTAAAAAATTGCACAGTAGAAAAATGTTTCCAGTCGTGAACCACGGTTTTTACAAAATTTATTTTTAAAAAATATTTTTTTTTACATTCAAAGTTTTCTTAATTTTAACACGTGCACTACGAATTTTATGTTTTATTAACTGTGAAATTTTTATTCAAAATTTTCTTTACATTCAAAATTTTCTTAATTTTTATTTTTGCACGTGCAGTACGAATTTTATGTTTTATTAACTGTGAAATTTAAAAATAACGCATTAATATGAAAGCTAGAATTTGAGAAATTGTTCACAGCCATTTATGATGAACCTTTGATCATAAATGCATCAAAATTGCTATGAGTTCTATTGTAGCTATAATACAAACAATTCTTATAAATGTCTTGTAGTTATATAAAATATAATTAATATTTTATAGTTATATAAAATATGGGATATGAGATATGTACATATATACATATGTTTATTTTAAAAAAAGGAAAAATGGAAAATAGTAATTTTTAAAATTTTGATTAATGGAAACATTTTTACTAACAAAAAGTTAAAAAAAAAAGCAGTTAAAGATTTCAATGCGATAAATATATTGTGTCAAATTTTGGTTATGCCAATATCTGCAATCCCAGTAAGAAACTTGTTCCTGATTTCTAAACCCCAATCAAAATTTTGTTTGAATACAATATTATTTGATTGGGTTTGTAATACCATATTATAGAGATCAACCACTACCTAATAGGGTGAATAAATAACAACATACATACGTCTACAAAAAAATGATTTAATCACTATAATAATTATTGGACACAGGATTTGTCAATATTTTTTGTTTGAATTTAATTCAATGATTATCAAAATTTTATTATGTATATATTATTTTGCCTTTATATAATTAGGTAAAAAATTGCATGCTTAGGACAGATTATCAATAAAAGTTTGGTGACCCATTGTTGGTGACATCTCTGTAATTACATATTATTGTAATAACATGTGTTTTGATAATGAATAAATTATTATAAGTTAGCACAAGCAAAAAAAAAATTTTGCTATTACATATTAACTAAAACAGCAAATGTATTTAATAATGGATTCTTAGCGATAATATCTAAAATGTATTGCAAATCATTCTTCGCGAACATATTATTAGCCTAATACGAGTATCAATACTTGTTTGTTGAACATATTATATATTATTTACTTAACATTTTTATACCAGTACGAACGTTCGTAGGGTATACTAAATTTGCCTTACCGTGTGTAACGCTGAGAAATAATGGTCTGAGATACAGAATCAAATGTATGTTTTTGATCAGCATCGAGTTCTGAACGATTTAGCTTTGCCTGTCCATCCGTCCGTCAGTCCGATCATCCATCCTTCTATCCCAACGATGAGTCAAAAACTAATTGATTTAGGTTGACCAAATTTTCTCAAATGATTTATCATAGTTAATGGAAGAACCCTTATTTAACCTGGTTATGACCGTGGTACTAGTTCGGATACCTGACATACAACTTCCAAATCTATTTAGCTATATCTCAGAAACTATAGAAGCTGTGGTATTGAAGTCACACAAACGAATGTATTAGTAGGGTCAAAATGCATAACCTGCTAAATTCTTTACCTGCCATACAATTTCAAAAGTTATTTGGGGTTACCTCAGAAATTATTGGGATTATAACATTGAAATCTCGTGAAAACAAGTGTGTTATTAGGGCTATTATGTGCGATTAAAATGGATCAAATTTCTTGACTCCTTGTGATAGCTGCTACAGTGAATAGTAGTTTGGCCACATCTTAGAAAATATTGAAAAGTACTGAAATTTTGAACACAAAAAGTACACAGTACTGAAATTAATATGGTAATATGGCAACTTAAAGTCAAATTCGTACGGGTATCACAGAGTTGACACAGTCAACTCTAGTTTTTCTCGTTTTTTTTATTTGTAAATGAAATTTACAACTCTTCAATTGAGAACATTTGATTTTAAATTTCATCAACTTGTTTGTTTGACATGTGAAAAGGTTATTAGATAATAATGAGTTAGAATTACGCCAGCTTTGAATTTTTTTATTTGCTTAAAATTAATTAAAAAAGTTCACAATTACATACTTCATCATTTTTTATTTAAAAAAAAAACATGTTGTTTTTTAAATTTTTATTGGCCGAGAAAATAAAATAATTCTATAATAAGCATGTTATTTATTTTAATTTATATAAATTTTTTTTTGTTTGAAAAAGTTATTAAATTACCAACTTTATCTATAAAATAAGCACCCTATTGCATAAATATTGATTAAATAGAATTGGATATATTTTGACTTCTCACACTCTTACTATTTAAAAAACAATATATTTCATTATTTTAATTCCCACATTTTTTTATAATTTTTTTTTTTCACACATGCGAAAATTTTATTTATTTTCAGAGTTGCAGAAATTGAAATACTCATTAATGGAAAGCTGTACAAAGGTGAGCTTATATTCAGTTTGCTAACTGTATAGCAGTTATATTTTTTTAATGATTATGGTCTCTGAATAACACAGTATAACTACGAGTAACTACGTTTTTTACTGACTGTATAAATATTTGTTAATCAATTTCTGATGAACTTGATTGCAAAATAAACACATGCATACATATATACAAATTTATGTGCTATTGCGAATAAATGTGTGTATATTACACATACATATGTATTACAAATACACATATAATTTGTTTAATCTGCTTTATAAAGTAGATTAAACAAATTTAGAGCACATTTTCAAATCGCCGACCGAGTTCTAATCGCTCCACACGGCATTTTTGAAAATTTTGACTTGAGAGTAGGTTTATAGATTTTGACGGGTGCTCTTGCACGTAGCGCAAACCATTTCTTCCTATCTTCCTAGTCTGTAAGATATTCGGTGTCGTTTCCTGCTCCATGAACCACATTTTAAATTTTTTTTGCTTATTTGCTCCATAAACTATTTTTTGTCAATGGAGTAAATTTGGTATGCATGTATAAAAAGCATGATTTCCTTATGTAAATTATGTGTATTTCATAGTTGCAGTAAAATTACCTAAAGTGGCACATATGCATGTTGTTTTTCATGAAAATGGAGCAAAATTTAAAGGTAAAATTTTTGTTTGCTCCAAATACATTTAAAATGTATTAAAAAGTATGGTAAAAAATTTTTATGATTTTTTATCAGATCATTATGTTTATCAGTTTAAACTTCAGCCTTATATCTAAAATCCGCCTTGAAAAAAACGAATATTTCTTATATTAATTTTTTTAGTTTATTCTATTTAGTTTAGTGAAAGTGTTACAGAAGATTATGAAAATGCGTTTTAAACACTTCTTTACAAAGTTTTTAAGGACACTAGAATACTTTTAGTAAACATACCTAGAAAACAGTAAATTTGGCACTTAGGAGAATTTGTTTTGCGCCACCTGAAATCCCTAAAAAATTCACCATTATCAAATTTCAAAAAATTCAATCAGCCCGTTCCTTAGATATGGTAAAAAATGTAAAATCAGCCCCCAGCTTGGTTTCCCACCCCTGATCTTTCAAATTTAGATACCAAATTTCGAGGAAATTGGTTGATATTTTTCTTTATGTACGCAAAAGGTCCGGTTACCGAAGTCCGATATAACTCAAAAGTTAATAAATCGGTGCCATACCGACAAACCGACCGACACACGGACCGATATCTCATCAAAAAGTAGTTTGTTTACGCCTCTCTAACTTGTACGTAGTTTGTTTACGCACTTGGGGAAGTGCCTTCCCGCCGAAAACTTTGGTGCCATCACATAACCTACCAATACAATATAAAAAGTTATAAAAATTTACCATGTTTCGATATATTTTAGTTCCTAACAAAATTGTACCAAATTTGAGTTTATTTATTCATAAAGCGTAAATAAAATTATTTCAAATTACAAATGGTATTTTAAAATAAAATTTATAATGTTGCTGGAATTTATCAGAAATATGAGTCTCGGGGATTTCCCCGAGATTATATTTAATATTTATTCTAGGCAAGAAATTAGGGAAACAATAGATATTTTATGTAGGTGCATTATCACCACAATCAATGTTGCTTACTACATTTACTCAAAATCCCGTCATAAATAAATAACACATTACTAACAGTTTTAACTGCAACTATAATTTTTTTTGTTTTAACTAGTAAATCCTAATTTCGTACCGATCAATACAAGTTTAAATACGTTCATAAGAAATCATGCTAATTTACCTGGCACAAAGTTTATGTGCTTAGAAGGTGGATGTGGTGCATGTATTGTCACAGCATACGGAGAACACCCAGTTACAAAGAAATCCAAATCATGGGCAATTAATTCTGTAAGATAAGTTTTCATTCTTTGCTGATTTGTAAAATTCTTCAATATTAAAAACCTTTTTACATTAACAGTGTTTGACTTTAGTATATGCATGTCATGGTCTTCAAATAATAACGATAGAGGGAATTGGTAATAGAAAAGATGGATACAATCCTATCCAAAAACGTTTAGCCGATTTTCACGGAACTCAATGCGGCTATTGTTCACCTGGTATGGTAATGAATATGTACAGTCTTTATCAAGCAAATGATGGTAAACTAACCATGGAAGAAATCGAAAATTCTTTTGGTGGAAATATATGCCGTTGTACTGGATACAGACCGATTCTAGATGCATTCAAATCGTTCGCTGTAGATGCAGGAGATAAATATACACAAATGTGTAGAGATATGGGAAGTGATATTGAAGGTAATAAACGTCTTTGAAATTTTAATAAAATTACATATATGAAGAAAAATTTTTTTTTTGAAAAAATTTTTTGAAAAAAAAATACTTATTAGTTTCACTCTGTCCGTCAGTCCGTCAGTCCGTCTCTCCATCCGTCCGTCTGTAAGTCCGCCTGTCCGCGTGTCTGTTTTCAAAACTTCTACACCCTTAAAGATAAAAAGCTGAAATTTTATACGTATATAGATCTTTACTAAAAACCCTATAGAATTTATATAGAATCACCTTCTAGAAATTATACCCCCCCTCCCCCAAACTATTTATTGCAGTGAAACAATAAGCATTTTTCAAATTTTGCAAACGCAGAAAGGGGCAGTGGCTTGCTTCTTCTATTGTGGCATATACTATAGTTAAACTTTAAAAAAAACTAAATGGCCGTTCAAATTTATCGTTATCTAAAACTCCTTTCTTCCAAATTTTTCATGTCGTTTTTCTTCTTAACCCCACGTTTTAGGAACCTGAAATTTTAGCAGCTTTGGACACTAATACTTTATTTAGTTAGAAGAAAGTTTTTTTCAGTCTCCACCCCCCTCAAGTTATCGCCTACCGAAATTTGTAAAATTTGAATTTTTAACGCCTTATATTTCTGAAACCGCAAGCTTTTTCAAATTTCTATAAACGCAAAAAGCTAACGGTAAATTCCATGACATTAAAAAATATAATTATTTTTCTTAACTCACACAATTAACCTTTAAAATATTGCATTATGTTAACCCCCCTTTATATTAATTTTGCTTTAAAACTTTTGCTTTCAAAAACTGCATAAATCGTTAATCATAAATATATGCAATCCAAGAAATAGTTTCGTTTATGAATGAAAATAATTTTAATGGTATGGTAATTATGCATAGACGGTATTTAAAAGCAGTATTTTCACTTTTTGAAGGGAAAAGTGCTACAATACGAACCATTGGTTTGTTAACCCAACTTTATTTTTATTCTTATTTTATTGCAACTAAGAAAGTGATTTCTTTGTAGCAATTCTTCTGGCTTGAAATTAGGTTTTGGATGCATTATCCATTGATGAGTTCCCAGTTACAAATTCTGTTTTATTGACAGATGAGTTCACGTGTTCCCGTACGGTTAAGACGTTTTGACAGTTGGCCAACGTCCAAAAGTTGCAACATCTTAGAATTGTGAAAAAGTATTTTTGGCGTTAAAATCGCCACCGATCAGAAAGTCCTTTCCAATGTGGACCAGCATTGATTTGAAGTCCTCTACTTTTAAGTCATATCTTGGGGGACAGTAGATGGAGGAAGTCACCAAATCCTTATTCTTAAAATAAATTTTAACTGAAACTGCTTGCATCGTTCGTTTTTTAATACTGATTTGGTTTTGGTGTTTAATATTTTTTTTAACAAAAATTGTTAAGCCGCCGTTGTTTTTGTTATTTGGGTGAACGGCGTTATAGCACTTATAACCATAAATTTCTACGTTAGTTTCTTTGATAAAGTGAGTTTCTCTAACCAAACAAGCGTCAATTTTTTCTCTTTTAAGAAAGAGTTCAAGTTCTTGGATATGTTGCAGAAGACTATCAGCATTCCATGTCACAATTCTTAGAGTTTCCGTCATCTTTTATTTAATCTCGAGTTTATTTTATTTTCTGGTCTATCTAATCTATCAATAAGTTTTCTTTTGGTGACTGTTTGATCTTCAAGTTTTTTGATATCAATTCCAAAATTTCGTCTGTTATAGGTTAAGCGGCTACTTGGGCATAAATTTTGGCTTTCGGTTAAGCGGCTACTTAGGCAAAGTGCTAGCTGCTTTTTCCTCAGCAATTGGCGGTGTTGAAAACACATTGGTGTTCTTTGGTTGGACTTGATGTATTTGAGGAATCCTTAAAGTAGCTTTTGGTTAATGTTTTGATAAGCTCCACCACAATTGAAACATTTTGGTGGAGTGTTGCGATCTCTGTTGCACGCAGAGATATGGTGATTTGCACCACACTTCACGTATTTAGCTTGTTTTTTTACAACAGGACTTGGTATGATTAAATTCTTGGCAACGCGTATACTGTGGTATAGTTTTTGTCATTTTCCTTACTGGTTCAATTTTAACTCTTAGATTGAGAATAGATTAAAAATTATAAATTTTTTGAGTGCCCTGACTTTTGTCAAACGTTAGCATGAACAAGGACAATTTTTTTGTGGTTGACGGCAATTTCTCCTCCATCATTTTCCGAGCTTTTTTTTCATAATGTTGGAGGCATCTTTTATTTCAAAAACTTGTTCTTTAAGATTACTGATGATATCACTTTTTTCACAATATCAGCGTAACCCTCTGGCCAAGACTTTGATCGGTCTATCATTCTTACCTTTGTATGAAACCAATTGGTTCTTATCTTCTGCTAGATTTTTAACTAAAGTGCTAAACTGGAAGGACTTTCAGTTATATCTTATAGGTGAAAATGACAGCGTTTAGCAACTTGCTTAACTTTGGGTAATCAACAATCCCTACAATATTAACTGGAAATGGCCTGTGCATTTACGTTTCATCACTCCTGACTTCTTTATTTGTGCTTCTATTATTCTCGGTATTCGTCAACAAGTCGGATGTAGACGTTTGATTGATTGTGGTTGGTTGCTGGATAACATTTACTTCAGGCGATGATTTTGTTTTCCTCTTTTTACAAGGTGTTTTCTCCCTACGTTTTGTCAAGAGTTCCACCTCCGTAACATATCTCGCAAGATCAAATTTCTTACTTTCTTCTTTTAATGCCGCTCTTGAAATTACGGTAAGTTGGTCGCCTCTTGTTCCTTTGATTCGGGGTTTTGGTGCTTCATTTTCAGACTTAATTTGAATTATTTCTTTCCTCAAGGCAAGAAGAATTCCTTCCATCGACATTAATTTTTTGCACAGCGTTTCATTTTCCTGTTCAAGTAAAGTCCTTCAGCATGACTGGCCGATTCCGATGCTACCATTAATAGAAATAAAAACACCCTAAATAGAAAAAATAAAATTATAAAACCGACGCTATGGTTTTTGCAACATCAAATAAATTATTGTTAAATTGCTTTGCTTTTGTTAATTTTAACTATAGATTACTGTATTTTAATAAAGTAGTATTGGAATGCATGTTTATATTTCTATCGTGTTCTGTTTAGATTTACCAACTAAAACATGTGGATCAACTGGACTTGCGTGTTCTAGGAAGTGCGATTACAATACTTCAAATGGTTGTCAAAAATCTTACCAAGGGTTGCGATTAGTTTTTGATAATGGAAAAGAATGGCATAAAATTTTGTCTTTAAATGATTTGTTTTCTTTGTTTAAGTCTATTGGAGAGAAAACATACATGTTAGTTGCAGGTAACACAGCTCATGGAGTTTACAAACGTAATCCGAACGTAACAGTTTTTATTGATGTTAACTCAATTGAAGAGCTTCATCAATGTGAAACAAATGCCCCCGCCAAAGTTGTTTTGGGAGGCAATCTTAATTTAACTGAAACAATTAAATTATTAAATGAGATATCTTCTAAAAAAGGATATGAATATTGCAAAAATTTGGCAAAACATATCGACTTGATTGCAAATGTTCCTGTAAGAAATGTTGGAACAATAGCTGGAAATATTTCAATTAAATATGCTCACAACGAGTTTCAGTCAGATGTTTATCTGTTATTAAACGCGGTTGATGCTAGTATTGTAATAGCAAAGGAGAATAACAAAGAAGGAGGAGACAGAGCATATACTTTGGAGAATACAAGTCCCGAAAACTTTTTAAAGATTAATATGAACAAACGAGTCATTCACAGCATAGAATTAAAACCTTTAGATCCATCTACAAATATATTTAGATCCTACAAAATAATGCCAAGAGCACAGAATGCTCATGCTTCAGTAAATGCAGCTTTCTTGGTATCTCTAAACGAACATCAGGCTGTGAACAGTATACGAATTTGCTTTGGTGGTATAAATTCAAAGTTTGACAGAGCTTTGTCGCTTGAAACTGAGTTAATAGGTTTGAAATTGTACGAACCAGAAACTTTGGCGAAATCTGTTCAAATACTTGAAAGTTCATTGAGTCCTTGTAATTCGTTGCCGGATCCAAGTCCTCAATATAGAAAAAAGTTAGCTATAGGATTGTTTTATAAATTCCTGTTAAATATTTGCCCTTCCAATAAAATTAAATCAGAATTAAAATCTGGGGGCTCTATTTTAACAAGAGGTTTGAGCTCCGGTATTCAAACGTTTGATACTCACAAAGATAAATGGCCTTTAACTCAACCAATTCAAAAAGTTGAAGGTCTCGTACAATGTTCAGGTGAAGCACAATATTTTAATGATATTCCTCACCAACCTGATGAATTATGGGCTGCTTTCGTTCAAGCTAAAGTTGTTCACTCTAAAATTGAGAAAATTGATGCTACTGCAGCAATGAAATTACCAGGAGTTCACTCATTCATTTCAGCAAAGGACATACCAGGATCAAATAATTTTAGCCCTAAAAATATGATGATGGTTTTTGAGCCTGAAGAAATCTTTTGCTCGGAAAAAGTACTATATTATGGACAACCTTTGGGAATGATTTTAGCTGACACCTTGGACTTAGCTAAGGAAGCTTCTTTGCTTGTGAAAGTCAATTACTCAAAAACAAGTTAGTATATTTTCTAACAATTCAAAACAAAACATTGCTATAATAATATGTTTTAGCTGACCCTGTGTATCCAACAATAAAAGATGTTTTTGATAACAAAGCTTATGAAAGGATTCAGGAAACGCAATTTAAAATTGATCCTAAAATTGAGACAATAGAAAATAGACATATTACTTTAAGTGGCAGGTTTGAAGTTGCTGGGCAGTATCACTTTACGATGGAGCCTCAAACAACAGTCTGTATACCAATAGAAGACGGAATTGATGTATACTGTGCTACTCAATGGATTGATTATGTTCAGGTTGCAATATCGCAAAGCTGCTTACTCCCTGAAAGTAGTATTAATATGCACGTTAGGCGGCTAGGTGGAGCATACGGAGCTAAAATTACACGTTGCACTCAAGTAGCGTGTGCTTGTTCCTTGGGGGCTATTTTAACTAACCGTCCTGTAAGGTTTGTTCTTTCATTAGAGAGTAATATGGAAACATGCGGAAAACGTTTTGGATTGATAAGTGATTATGAAGTAAGCGTCGATAAAAAAGGAAAAATTACAAGATTAATTAATAATTATGCTCAAGATGAAGGATGTTCAATAAATGAGCAACCCATATTTGCTTCAATCGCATTTTTCAAAAACTGTTATAATTCCGATTCTTGGAAAGTCAATAGTAAAATTGCTGTTACCGATTCCGCAAGCAATACTTGGTGCAGATCTCCAGGAACAACAGAAGGTATTGCCATGATTGAAAATATTATGGAACACATAGCTCGTATTACAAATTTGGATCCAATTGAAGTGAGACTGGCAAACATACCTGATGATAATAGAATTAAGGAATTGTTGCCCGATTTTCTGAAATCAAGCGAATATAAAACTAGAAAATCAAATATTGATAAATTTAACAGTGAAAATCGTTGGAAGAAGCGTGGTATTGGCATTGTACCAATGCAATATTCGCAGGATTTCTTTGGAGCTATTCCAGTCATTGTTTCTATTTATCATACAGATGGAACAGTCACTGCAATTCATGGAGGCATCGAATGTGGGCAAGGTATTAACACTAAAATAGTACAAGTAATAGCAAAAACATTGAATATTCCATTGGAATATATCAAAATTAAACCTACGGTAAATTATATGACAGCAAATTCAGGAACAACAGGAGGTAGCATGACCAGCGAAGCTTTATGTTATGTAATGAACTGGTTTATTTGAAATTTGATGTAATTTTCTTAAAAATTTTAATAATTGACAGGCTGCAATGAAGGCGTGTGAAACGCTGTTAGAAAGAATGAGGCCTGTAAGAGAAGAAAAACCCAATGCTAAATGGGAAGAAATAGCTCATGCTTGCTACGAAAAAGCAATAGAGCTTAGTGCAACTCATATGTTTAAAGCAGCTGATGTTTCTGGATATCAAACGTGGGGTGTCAGTTGTGCTGAAGTTGAGGTTGATATTTTGACAGGAAACTTTCAGTTGCTAAGAGTGGATATTTTAGAAGATACTGGCGAAAGTATAAGTCCTTACATTGACGTTGGGCAGATTGAGGGTGCTTTTGTTATGGGCTTGGGTTACTGGTTGTCGGAATCTCTAGTTTACGACAAAAATGGTCAGTTATTAACAAATAGAAGTTGGAATTATAAGCCACCGGGAGCAAGAGATATACCAATTGATTTTCGCATCAATTTCTTAAGAAATTGTCCCAATCCTCTAAGTGTTTTGAGAGCTAAAGGTAATTGATTTTAAAGACTTATACATACTTCAATGTTAAATATGTATTTTTTGGTTTATGTTTATTTTAAGCTACTGGTGAACCTTCTCTATGCATGTCAATCGTTGCGTTGTTCGCTTTAAGATATGCTTTAGATTCAGCAAGAAAAGATGCTGGTTTGAAAAATACAGACTGGTTTAACTTGGGTGCTCCAACTACAATTGAAAATGTACTTCTCGCAACCGGAACTAATTCGGATATGTTTGTGTTTGGATGACTAATGAAAAAGTACATATTATTTCAATTAGTACATTGTACATATTATGCAAATAATGTAGTATAGAAATATATTTTAGTTTTACATTGAACATTGAATCATTGTAAAAAAAACTTCTTAGTCCGCACTTTGTATCAGTCTTGTGGTTTTGTTTTATTTCATGGTTTTTTAAAAAACATATTAGCAACTGCTAATAGAAAATAGATTTCATCAACAGGAGCAGCTCTATTAGATCTGATAACTCGTAAACGAAATAAGCAAGCAAATTTATTTTAAATTTTTTTATTCATTTTTTATGTTATATTATACTCTCCACATTTTTTAAAAGAATAGATGTAGCGGCCCCTTGATAATGTTAAATTTTTCTTTATTTCAATTGTCGTTTCAGTTCTTAATAGTAATTACACTCGTACGAACGACATTTCGAAGTGTGTTATTAATAAACCGTTTGCAACTCTAAGAAATAGACATCTGAGATATAGATATATTATATATTTGATCATCACTGAATTATAAGTAGATCTAGTCTGCCCGTGTAAGTCTGTTCGTCTGTTTTTCTTTTGATCTTTTCATCCTCAGCGTTAATTCAAAATGACATTGAGTTTAGGCTAACCAAATTTTTACAATTCAACTTGTTAATTACATAATTGCTATGATACAAATTTTATTTAATCTTTATTTGGCTGAAGCAGCATTTTATGTACCCACAGCACTCCAAAAAAAAATTATCATTCCTTACAAACCGTTAAGTATAGAGTTACACTAAATTTTACATGAACGACCTTAACAACGGATTAATTGACTTCGACAAAATAAATTATAAAATTAATTATTAAAAAAATATTATATATATACATATATATGTATGTAGCTACTTCTCAGCTGTCAAAAAGTAAGGGTACTTCTAGAAGGGCTAGAGACATAGAAAGAAAGGCATTAGATAGGGTTTTGCCTCCAGGGTCCCACAAAAAGCATTAATTCAACACACTTTCTCCCTTCACTCCCTCCCAAGATGCTTTATGACCGCTTTTTACAAAATGGTACCACATCCTGTAGGGATAATTTTTATTTACTTATTGATAGTATAAGTATTCTATATAAATTGTGTTTTGGAAATGTGAGTTATAACAAGAAGTGAACACTTCCTAAAAAAAATGGTTAAAGTTAATACAATATACATTGTTTTATAATAAGTATGTAGGTTCGTATCTAGTTATGTATTCTTTTCGCGATCTGCTGCATAATGTATTGGTAAGGTACATTATGCATGCAAAACATAAGTGTACATTAAATTTCTTGACAATATATTTTTAGGACAAAAGTTTATAAGAACATGTTATTTTATTGCATTAAATTTTTACAAATAGGGTGATTTCAAAAAAAAATTTAGCGGCGGAAACTTGCTGATATTGATTTGTAACGGTAAAGCTTTTTTAATGTCATTTTAAACAAGAACAAAAAAAATGAAATTATTAATAAAAATAAAGTTCATCTAGCAAATCGCATTTTACAGGGTTTGAACCTGAGACTTTTTGCATTGAAATCGTATGCTATACACATTACCTATATATAGTATTAGTGTTAACTGATTATACTTTCACGCGTTTTATTCGCGTGTATTATAAAATCCAAATATACATATATGTTCATGGATTTAGTAGCGAATTATTTTGTTGTTTATTTATTTTCAAAGGTATTTTACGATTTTATGCGACATAACTCAAATCGAAGTTCTAGGATAAATTACTCAAAAGAGATTAGATCTCAAGGGAACTAATTATTTGTTTAATTATGTACCTTTTCGTATTTATTTTTAAGAGCTTTTCTTATTTTAAGTTTTATTTTAAATTTTAGTAGGAAAACAACATATCTATATGTATATTACAGGTGTGCTTTTAAAGAAAAAAGTAAACTTAAAATATCTCACACACAGAATGGAACGCAATTTCAAAACTATGGGCATAATACTTGCAAGGCTGCACACACGACTAGTGTTATATAAAATAAATTATATAAAACAAAGCAAAACTTGAAACTATGAAGCTTACATTATTCTAATGATAAGATTCGTTGCATAAGTTCTTGCAATAGTAACCGTAGAATTTATAGTAACATTGTACAAGTAAATATTTCACTTTAATATTTTTTACACAATTGCGGACTGTGCTACCGTTATACTGTAGAACTCTCTGACCACCACAAGTTCTTGCAATAGTCCGCCCGTAACCCTTTCGCTATGCAACCCTTGACCCGTATTGCACAGTGTTCCAGGCCGAAATACATGCAATAGAAATCTGTCTGAGAATCAATTTGGAAAGGGGGTATAGAAACCGCACCATCTATGTGTTCTCAGACAGCAGGGCTGCACTGCTGGCGCTCCGTTCAGCTCAGGTTACATCCAAGCTGGTCTGGAGCTGCCTTGCTGCACTTATGGAATTCGCATCGGAAAACAGAGTGATGCTCATTTGGGTGCCGGGCCATAGTGGCCATGCGGGCAACGAAGTTGCCGATGAGTTGGCGCGGAGGGGATCTGGGGCCGCCTTTGTGCAGCCGCTGCCTTTCTGTGGTCAGCCTTCTTCCGCCGTGGGGGCCAGGCTTGCCTGCCTACTCGCGGCGGAATGCAGTCGTCACTGGCGGGACACGAAAGGGTGCCGTCATGCGAAGGTGTTTGTTCCGGCGTGCTCCGGCGGATTCGCTGCGGAGTTGCTGGGGATGAGCAGGAGCCGGGTTCGCACTATTGCGAATTTCTTCTCGGGGCACTGCCCGGTGAAATACCACCTGCACAGGCTGGGGAAGTCGGGCTCCCCCCTGTGCAGATTTTGTGGGGGTGGCGATGAGACCGCCGTGCACATTCTCTGCGACTGTCCGGCACTGGCTATTCGGCGCCGCAATTGTCTTGGACATGGGTCCCTAAGTGTTCGGGAACTATTGTCCAACTCCCTTAGGGATATCGCCGGCTTTGTGATTGGGACGGGGATATTATAGACGGGAGAGTGGGGTGGCTACAATAAGTCAAAAATGGCTGCGGTGGCTTGGGGGGATGCTCCTGTCCCACTCGGTTCCCTTAGAATCTACGAATCTACGAACCGTAGAATTTCATATATAACTTGATCATGTTTCGGAAACCAGAAACTTAGACTCTTAGCAAAGAAACAATTTCGATAAAATTTAATGAAGGCTCTACAAGTCCTAACACAAAAATTGTGATGCGACTTAGAACATAATTTAATCATTATTGAAACTCTATAGTTTTAAAATTCCATTAAAACAAGTAAAGTAATAAGACTAGTGTGAGATTGTCAGCTATAATATTACTCTTACCAAACATTGTTGATACACACTACTGTGGCTACGTTTTTTTTTTTTATCTGTAATTTATAGGTTTTATTAAATAATCAACAATTAAATTAAGTTTTTATGAAATCATTCATACTTTTTGCTGTTATTTGTTTTATTCCCAAAACAACGTGAGAATTAACTAATTAAAAAATGAAAAACATCCTTAAAATGTTTTAAATCCTCGTAATAGTTTATATTATTAAAATACATTGCGTGCTCAAATACCATTTTATTGTGCATTTAATATGTGTGAGCAATACAAGTTGTTAAAAGTTAATTTCAGTGAAGATTAAAGGCAAGTTACTATATCAAGAGTTTGGTGCAGATTATTCTTAAATACTAATATTTCAAAAAACAAAAATATAAAAGGTTAAAATACTTTCTGTAATTTAAAATTTTCATGTATATTAAATACATGACAGTAAAATTATAAACGGAATATAAATAAAACAAAAAAAAAAAACAAAAAAAAATTTATCAACAAATAAATATACACAATTTTATTGTTATGTTTAAATAGATTGTTTGAATAAAATCACAATAAAAGTCAACTAAATTAGGGTTTTCAACTTCGTGGTTTTTCCATGCTAAGCACTTATTTCATTATTTTGAAATAAGTGCTTATTAGTTTCACTCTGTCCGTTCCGTCCGTCTGTGGACATGTTTACAAAATTTCTACACCCTTAAAGATAGAAAGCTGAAATTTAATATATACGAGTACATAGATCTTTACTAGAAACTTATTTTCGTAGAACAAAATTTTTGCTTATTTCCCCCCCTTTAGACCCCGCTTAAACCATAAAAATATCATTTTTTAATTATTAATTGCAGTGAAACCATAAGCATATTTGAAATTTTGCAAACGCAGAAAGTCAGTGGCTTCTTTCCACTAGCGCGGTATACTATAGCTAAACTTTAAAAAAACAAAATGGCCGCTAAAATTTACCGTTTTCTAAGATTCGTTTTTTCCAAATTTTTTATGAAATTTTACGAGCTGTTAGACATTAACAAATAGCTCATTTCGTCGAAAGAAAATTTTTTTCCATCCCCACCCCCTCTCAAGTTGTCGCCTCTTGAAATTTGTAAAATTTGAATTTTTCACGTCTTATATTTCCGGAACCACAAGCTTTTCAAAATTTATAAAAACGCAAAAAACTAACGGTAAACACAACTAACACAATTAAAAATTAAGATCTAGCATAATGTTAACCCCTCTTTAAATTAATTTTTGCTTTATTGCAAAGACTGCATAAATCGTTCATCCTAAATATATGCAATTCTAGGAATAGTTTCGTATATGAATGAAAATAATTTTAATAATGTAGGTATACATAGATTGTATTTTAAATACTTTACACTTGTTGAAGGGAAAAGTGCTACAATACAAACCATTGGTTTGACCCAACTTTATTTTTTTTAAATTATGCTTTGATAATTTCGTCATGTCTTCTCTTTTAAATTAAAGGTGAATTCTAAGAAAGCAAACTAATCAACCGTACAAAAGAAAATATTCGTGAAAAATGTGTATCGTAAACTGTTAAGTTTATTTTTTTGGTGTTAAACAAACAAGTGTTAAAGTATAAAGTTTATGTTACCATCTTTTCTAAATTTTTTCAGGGATTAATATTCAACTTAGAAAAATGGAATTTTGCACATTCATTACTTGTTTTGCATAAATAGGCTGATATAACAGAGAGAAAATTTTAAGTACCCATAAAAAAATGTATTGTAATAGAAATATATATTGGAGATGTTATTAAAATTATCATTGGTACTAATTATTTAGACTTAACTTCTCTGATAATTGACAGTTTATAAAATAGTTCAAGAAAAAATATTTTACTCAGCTACAAATTGCTTACTATTTTTTTAAATACTAACTTTGTTTTTTAACAAAGTATGCACTCAAAGGTATTATCCAATAATAAAAAGTGAAATTCTAAATCAAATTAATTTATGAAAATACGTTTTCTACTTTTAGTTCAAAAAAGTAAAGGCAAGTCTATATGAGTAAAATAACTAACTTTGAAAATTTTAACAAAATTTTTATTTATATGGGAACAATACTGTAAATATTATCATTAGGTATGAAAATTGTTTTTCCTACGTGAGCAGAAAACTTTTGACATAGCTTTTTACGATTCTTTACGTTTTTTATTTTTTTCACTTAAATCCTAAAAAAAACAAAATTTGTATTGTTTGTTTCGTACATATTATTCTATAATGCCATATATACCTATCAGGCCTCCAAGCTGAAATTATTTTCCGAAATTTTGAATAGGAAAAAAAGTATTTATGTTTTCGAAGGATGCCGGTTGAAATATCTTTTTATTTTTTTTTGTGAAATTTTTGAGTATTCTTTGTGACTCTCACTTTATTTAGTATGGTTTTAAAAGTCATCTAGATTAAAATAATTGTTTTTTTGCTTTCTTCTTTCAATTTCTTTTTAAATTCAATTTCTTATTCAGAAACTTTACTGTGTAATTCATTACCTTTTCATTTGGAAGACAGGAAAGGTTGTCTACGGCAAAAATTGCAATTTTTTTTCAGATGGAATTTATCAACCGATTTTTTTGACATTTAAATTTAAAATTAAAAAAAGTATGTAGAATTCGTAGAGTTGAAAATATTGATCAATTTTCGACACCCCTTCATATAAATTTGAAATTAATTTTTGATTTGCTCTATGAGCTTAGTGGCCTGATAGATATACATATATGGCATTATTTTTCTATTTGTAAATTTTTTTTCGCCTCAAATTTTTTTTTTAACTTTGCGATTTCAAACTTAAAAAAGACAACTTTTCTTTGCTAAATTTAAATTTTTTTGCGGTTTTGCAATTCTATTTTTCTTTATTTTTTGTAGGTATCATGTAGTTTGCAGCGAATGATATTGCGAAATATGATGGATATTAACCAAAAATTATAAATAAAATGTGGAACTGAAGTTCAGAATTCTGAACGTGAAGCCAGAAAACTCTATT
Organism: Condylostylus longicornis; assembly: GCF_029603195.1. Classification (NCBI taxonomy): domain Eukaryota; kingdom Metazoa; phylum Arthropoda; class Insecta; order Diptera; family Dolichopodidae; genus Condylostylus; species Condylostylus longicornis. The sequence continues at coordinate 1,675,223 of NW_026577985.1, forward strand.
TCATTTTAACATTGAAAATTCTCTCTCTCTCTGCTGAGTAAGATCAGGGTGTAAGCGGATCACATGTGAACAATTATATTGAAAAAAAACCTCTCTATCTGCAACAGCATGAATCAGCTCTTCTGCTGTCCTCATACCTGTCCAATTCTTTATGTTGGGCAACCAGGAAAGTTGTTTTCTTCCCAAAACCTCTTTTTCCTTCGATTTTGCCTTCAAATATTAGTCAAAGGAGTTCATACTTTAATTCTAGCATCACATGATCGAAATATGCAGCTTTTTTTCCTTTTTACTATGCGAAGGAGTTTTTTCTCAGTATGAAGTCTACTTAATACTTAAGCATTTATTACGTGATCTATCCACAGTATTCGCAGAATTCTTCTGTAGATCCACATTTCAGAAGCTTCGACTTTATTCATGTGTGACACTTTCAACGTATACGATTCCACACCATATAACATAATAGTAGCATTCTAAAAATCTCAAACGAAGGGTTAGACTTATATTTCTGTTGCGCAATATTTTCTTGTATTTACAAAATGTACCTCTGCTCATTTCAATTCGAAATTTTTTGTCCCTTGTCGGAATTCCAATCTTCATGGAGCCAGCATCGAAGATATTTGAAGGAGGATGCACGCTCAATCGGAATATTGTTAACTGAAATTGTTGCATTGTTATAAGTTGTTCTGTTCGAGCAATGAGAACATTTCGTCGGCAATTTCTTCAGAACTCTGTAGCTCAATTGGTAGAGCGTCCGCCTAGAAAGCGGTAGGTCACTGATTCGAGTCCAGTTCGAGGAAAAAAATTTTTTAATTTTTCTGTCTTTAATTCATTCCTTTGATTACGTCATCTATCCGTTCTTCAGTTGTATGAAGAAATTTCCATTAAGTTAACATGAGTACGTCTTTTTCACGTCACGACAGTTTTGTACCAGAACATTAACACTGAGTAGAGCTTCTCTAGTACCCGTTGCGTCTCTGAAACCAAATTGCGTTGCGCCCTTATGGCTTTCACATTTTTTGTGGATGTGATTATGTATTACTTTGAGAAATATTTGTAAAGCATGATCCATTAAACTAACAAGCCTGTGATTGACGCAATTCCTTGTATTGATCGAATCTAGTATTGTTTAGAATCCAACAATTCATTTGACGCAATTGATCTATATGGGTCTGAAAATAATTTTCGAACATAGTTTTCGGATAGCGAAAATTAAATATTATTAATTATGTGGTTAGTTAGATATAAAATAAAAAAAATCTGATGTGATCAGCACATAACCGACCGCAATGTGTATTGTCTAGTTAAGTGAAAATGTTACAGAATATTATAAAATTGTCTGTTAAATACTTCTTTCCAATTTTTAGGACATTAGTAAGCTTATAGTTAACATACCTAGAAAAATGTAAATTTGGCTCTTAGTAGAATTTTGCTTTGTGCTACCTGAACTCCCTGAAATGTTCGCCAGTTAGTTTCAGTAATAACCAGAACTCAAATTTGTATGTTCATTGTTTCCATACGAAGAATTTAAATATTAAATTTCAATGAAATCGGTTGATTATTTCTCTTTATATACGCAAAAATGTAATTTTGGCCCGTAGTAAACGCCCAGTTGCCGATGCCTGATTTCTTCCAAAAGTTAGGAATTTCTGCGTACAGTCGAGCAAAGCTTATATATGAAATTTCAAGGAAATCGGTCGAATATTTTTTTCAAAATGGTGAAAAATGTAAAATCGGCCCGCAAATCAGTTTTCGAGCCCTGATCTTTCCAAAAAATTTATGTGTTCATTGCTTCAATATGAGGAATTTATATATTTAATTTCAATGAAATCGGTCAATTATATCCCTTTATATACGCAAAAATGTATATTTGGCCCGTAGTAGAAGTCCAGTTGCTGATGCCTGATTTCTTCCAAAAGTTAGGAATTTTTGCGGACGGTCGAGGAAAGCTTATACATGAAATTTCAAGTAAATCAGTTGAATACTTTATTCAAAATGTTCAAAAATGTAAAACAGGCCCGCTAAAAAGTGCAGTTCCCGAGGCCTTATATATCCCAAAAGTTGATCAATCCGTGCCATGGCGGAAATAAACTTACATAAAAAATTTCATCAAAATCGGTTCAGCAGAATTTGAGATACACGCATGCACACACAGACCGACAGACCGACAGACCGACAGGTTGCTAAAAATAGTTTACTTACACTTCCCTACTATGGAGAAGTGCATTCCCACCGAAAACTCGATATGCAAAATTTGTTGCCATCACATAACCTACCTATTGTTTACACAATACGGTCGGTAATAAATATCTATGGAAAATAGATTATTTTGTATTTTGCTTTGGCTATAAAGCGGGATAAAATAACTAAAGTATGTTTTCTTATATTTTTATCTCCTGCACCTTCTTGAGGAGTATATTAACTTTGGTAAGGGTATATTAACTTTGGCATTCAATTTTTATGGAATCGCTTGACGAGTTTCAGGAGCTGCCATACAACTCCAAAATCTAGTTTTCAATATTCGGACAGATAATAAAGTTATAGGTTCATGAGATTTTGCAGCCATATGTCCAATTATAGGCTACACATATCGTTAAAGTTTTTTAGCAATGCCTGGAGATGTTCTAGTAGCTGCCATACAGCTCTAGATTTATGAGACATGGCAGTCATGGGTCCAATTATAAGTCAGACTTATCCGTGAAATTTTTGTGGAATAATTTGACCGGTTCGAGTAACTGTCATACAACCATGAAAGTTTATTGAAAATATTTCAAAAACAAGTTTTTATACCTAGATTGGCTAGATTCAATCGGTTTAGATCGACTTAATGGTTTTTACTTTTGTTTGGTTACTTTTGGTTAATGGACTTTGTAAAATAAGATAAGGTGGTCTATTATGTAAAAATGCGAAAGTTGCAAATTTTCGTAAGTTGATTTGCGATTCGTAAGTGGTTTGGTACTGTGTAAGAAAATCGTATCGAAAAAAATTTAAACTGGCAGCATTTTCTAAAATTTTTGGTTTTCGACATTTTTGACAGTTTTTTTGAAGTAAACATTTGAATGATTTAAAATAATCATACATTTGAATAAACATTGTAAAGGTAATAATTAATTTAAAAAAAAATATGGATTACGCTGCAATATTATGTTCGAGCTCAAGTGAAGAGGAGGATACGAACTATTGCAGAATTCAACGTAAGAGGAGAATTGCCAGAAAAGAAGTAAGAACATCAATTTTTATTTAATTTTTTATGTTATATTAATAATGTTGAATTTAGGTTTATAAAAAATTTTCGATTAATAAAAGAGGCATTCTTATATGTATTAAAAGAAATTGAAGGCGAGCTGAAATCACCAAGCTGATCAACATGTATTCTGCACACAATAAAACTAGCTACAACGTTAAGATAGCAGAAGGTGGCTACCAGCATGGTTTAGGTCAAGATCTAAATATTGCTTTATCTTAATGGAAATTTCTTCATGCAATTGCAGAACAGATGGATGACGTAATCAAAGGAACGAGTTAAAGGCAGAAAAATTCATTAAAAAAATTTTTCTCCTCGAACTGGACTCGAACCAGTGACCTACCGCTTTCTAGGCGGACGCTCTACCAACTGAGCTACAGAGGCATGAAGAAATTGCCGACGAAATGTTCTCTACATTGCTTATACTGTAATTCACATGATTACTAAGTATTTGTTTTGTTTACATTGATTGCTACATACAATCTACTATTGAAACACACAATAACAAGAACATATTATATATTTATAGGATTGTGCCTATTGCACTAATTAAATTATGAATTTTACTAATACAACATCATAGTTGAAAAATTAATAAGAATGTGCTTATTACACTACTAATTTATCTTAATGGAAATTTCTTCATGCAATTGCAGAACAGATGGATGACGTAATCAAAGGAACGAGTTAAAGGCAGAAAAATTCATTAAAAAAATTTTTCTCCTCGAACTGGACTCGAACCAGTGACCTACCGCTTTCTAGGCGGACGCTCTACCAACTGAGCTACAGAGGCATGAAGAAATTGCCGACGAAATGTTCTCTACATTGCTTATACTGTAATTCACATGATTACTAAGTATTTGTTTTGTTTACATTGATTGCTACATACAATCTACTATTGAAACACACAATAACAAGAACATATTATATATTTATAGGATTGTGCCTATTGCACTAATTAAATTATGAATTTTACTAATACAACATCATAGTTGGGAAATTAATAAGAATGTGCTTATTACACTACTAATTTATCTTAATGGAAATTTCTTCATGCAATTGCAGAACAGATGGATGACGTAATCAAAGGAACGAGTTAAAGGCAGAAAAATTCATTAAAAAAATTTTTCTCCTCGAACTGGACTCGAACCAGTGACCTACCGCTTTCTAGGCGGACGCTCTACCAACTGAGCTACAGAGGCATGAAGAAATTGCCGACGAAATCTAAATATTGCTCTTGCTCAGCAAACAATTTCAATTGTGATAACAGAAGTTTCTAAGTCAATTGAAAAAAAGTTATGCCCTATCAAAATAAAGCTAGAAATGAGCGATGCCGATCGAAGAGAAGCAAAACAATATTTTTTTAAAAAAAGTGGATTTCCTGGAGTGGTAAAAGCAATTGATGGGACTCATATATAAATGGTTCGGCCCAACGAAGACGAGCATTTTTTTTTTAATAGATAGATGAAACATAGCATGAATGCAATGGTGGTATGAATATACTTATTGCATTATTTCAAGCACTACATTTTTATTTTTAGGAGATTCCGCTTACCCTTTGGAACCGTGGTTACTAACATCGTATCGATCGGCCCCAGAGAGAAGTGACGAAGCTCATTTCAACAACATTCATTCCAGTGTTTATTAGCAGCACGTGAACTTCACTACACTCCAACTAAAACTGTCCAAATATTCAATGTTTGCTGTGCATTACATATCATATGTGCAGATTTTAAAATACCATTTCAGCAAAATGAAGAAGTATATGAGGATGATAGTGAAAATAATTGTTTTAATCTACCAAATAATGATAGTTGAAAGAGGTTGCAGAGAAAATTCGCCATAACATTAAATTAGCATTAACAAGGAATAATTAATTCCACTTAATTTTTTTTGTATTTTGAATTTTTATGTAAATATAACTTTTATAAAATATTTTTTAATTTAGACAAAAACGAAAAAATGGTTTTGTACTTCATTTTATTTTAATTTATTCATTTGGTAAATTTCATTTTAAGCCTTATTCACATTTCATAAATTTGTTTTTTTATTTACATCACAAGATATACGAATCAACTAAAACTAAACTTAATAAACTAAACTTAATGTTTTTCTAAAGTTTAACTATAGTATACTGCGCTAGGGAAAGCAAACAGCTGCCTTTCCGCTTTTGCAAAATTTCAAAAATGCTTATAGTTTCATTGCAACAAATAATTAAAAAAGGTCATTTTTTGGGTTTTGGAGGGTTATAACTTGTAGAGGGGGGAAGATAGGTAAAAATTTTGTTCTACGGAAATAAGTTTCTAGTAAAGATCTATGTACATACAAAATTTTAGGTTTCTATCTTCAAGGGTGTAGAAGTTTTGTAAACAGACACACGGACAGACGGACGGACAGAGCGAAACTAATAAGCACCTTTTTTTTTAATTTTTTGGAAAAGTGCTAAAAACTAGGTTGATAAAATAATGTAAATTATTAACAAAACAAAAAATTAATTTATATAACAAATTGCTATCACAAAAATAAGTCTTAGGAATACAAGTTTTGATTTCATTGATCTTATAATACTTAAATATGTTTTTGAATTTAATTCAACTGCTCATCAAATTTTTCTGGTCTAACTAAGAATGCCAGCTTCACTTCAACTTTTTGTTTATGTTTAATTAAATCTTGCTTAGCATTCTCATTTTCCATTTCCGTTTTTTATTTTTCAATTCTAGTTCATCTTTTTTTAAATAATATATAGTTCACCTTTTTACCAACCGTGTTGTGTAAACAATAGGTAGGTTATGTGATGGCAACAAATTTTGCATATCGAGTTTTCAATGGGAACGTACTTCTCCATAGTAGGGAACTGTAAATAAACTATTTTTAGCAACCTGTCGGTCTGTCGGTCTGTCGGTCTGTGTGTGCACGCGTGCATCTCAAGTTCGGCTGAACCGATTTTGATGAAATTTTATATGTAAGTTTATTTCCACCATGGCACGAATTGATCAACTTTTGGAATATACGTCAGGCCTCGGGAACTGCACTTTTTAGCGGGCCTGTTTTACATTTTTGAACATTTTGAAGAAAATATTCAACCGATTTACTTGAAATTTTATATATAAGCTCATCTCGACCGTCCGCAAAAATTCCTATGTTTTGGAAGAAATCAGGCATCGGCAACTGGACGTTTACTACGGGCCAAATATACATTCTTGTGTATATAAAGAGAAATAATCAACCGATTTCATTGAAATTTAATATTTGAATTCCTCGTATTAAAACAATGAACATGTAAATTTTTTGGAAAGATCAGGCTTCGGCAACTAGACGTTTACTACGGGCCAAACATACATTTTTGTGTATACAAAAATGAAATAATCAACCGATTTAATTGAAATTTAATATTTAAATTCGAAGTGTTAAAACAATGAACAATCTGTAAATTTTTTGGAAAGATCAGGGCTCGAAAACTGATTTGCGGGCCGATTTTACATTTTTCACCATATCTACGGAACGCATTGATGGAATTTCTTGAAATTTGATATTTGAGTTCTGGTTGTTACGGAAACTAACTGGCGAGCATTTCAGGGAATTCGTATAGCACAAAGCGAAACTTTACTAAGAGCCAAATTTAAATTTTTCTAGTTATGTTAACTATAAGCTTACTAAGGTCCTAAAAATTGGAAAGAAGTATTTAACAGACATTTTTATAATATTCTGTAACACTTTCATTTAACTAGACAATACACAATGCGGTCGGTTATGTGCTGACCACATCAGATTTTTTTAAATATCTATTAATTTCCTGTAAATTATCGTTTCTTCTTGCCAATTTTTCACAAATTTTTTTATGAAAGTTTTTTTGTGTCATTATTTGTTCTTTTATAAGGTTGGATTTTTTGTTAGAGTCCTCCCGTTTGCGTTTGCTTCTCGATTGACGACTTGTTTCGACATGTGTTTCTATATAGAATTTGCTTCTATCACAGATTCATCACAATTTTCATAATTGGTCATTTCATTTATTTCGGATTAGGTAGTCAAGAAAGTAAAATTCGCTCTATGGAATCAGCGTCACTTTCAACAAATATATTTGATGAAGTCGCGGGTGTGTCCAAAATTGTAGTTTTATATTGTTCTACATTAATTTCACTCCCGAATCGTCGAGTATCTGTAACACCATCCACCGTTAGCGTAAAAGATATAATTTTAGCTTAAATTATATATATTAAGTTCGCTTACCTTTTTCAATTCCGCCACCGTCCGAATTGGTAAACCATCTGCATTTAATGAATTTGCCAGCTGCTTCCACAACGTCTCAGCTTTAACTCTGCCATCAGCAGTACGTTCATATCCCTGTGCCAAATTTTTATTATTTTGCATGAATTCTATCATCATCTTAAATTGAGATGGTTTAGTGTTTTGTTTTGACCTACTATTGTAAATATTAATTGTAAAAATTTAGTTAAGTACACTGAGTTTAAAATACAAATATGTTTTAAATTTAATATAGCAAAATAAATGTAATAGTTACATTTGTTTAATTTTATTTTTCCGACAACCTAGACTTTCGCAAAAATATTCGTAAACAAAATGACAAGTGTATGAAAAGTATAAAAAAGTATGCGAAAGTAGCATTCGGTAGTACCAATTTTGCTACTTTCGCATACGCAAATTTGCGATATTCGATTTTCATAGTGTCAAAATTTAAAATGCGAGAATCTTTTAGCGAAAGTAGCACTACATAGTAGACCACAAGGTCTTGCGTTTCTGAATATCGTTTTGGAATTGAAATAAGAAATTCTTAAAAGTCCTTAAAAGTTTCTTTAAATACAATTTACTTTATTTTTACTGACGGGCCCTCACAAAAAACTATTTGTACTGAATTTTTTCTTTATGGAAAAATTTATAAAATCAAAATGTTATTTTCAAATTAGAGTGAATTAGTAAATGATATGTTCACGATAACATTTCGAGGTTAGAATTAAAATTTTCAGAAAAAAAATATTATTATTTAAGTGATTCAATGTTCTACAAATAAGAAGACTCATTTGGTAAAAATATATAACCGAAAATTAGCTGTATACAGTATTATACCTTAACTATTTAAGTATATACATATACTTAAATAATTAGAATAAAAGATTTTCTATATAAAGCGTTAGACTAATTTCATACGAAATTTTGAACATGCATGAGTCGTAAAATGGATTTTACAAAATTTTAAAATAAAAAATTTGTTGATTAAAACATTTTTCAAATTCAAGTTAAACTTGATTCCGTTAACAGTTTTAGAAAAATGATTTAAGATGGTGTTAGAAGCAAAAGAAAAGTGAAAATTTTATATAATTGTTTATCTTAATATAAATGCCTATTAATCTTAATATATTATTACGAAAGTAACATTTTCTAGGTTTGGTCACCAAATTCTGGGTTTGTCAAAAATTTTATAATACAAATGGTTTTTATACTTAACGAAAAACTTGAATACTTGAATGAAATTATAAAAGGTTGAAAATTAAATCCCATTGAACGTTATTAATATAAAGTCAAAATTCATATAAAAATCATGTATTTAATGAAAATTAATGATCAATAAAAAAACCTTGCTCTATTTTAAAAAAATCTGATGTGGTCAGCACATAAAAAGTGTAATCTTTAGTTTAATAAAAGTGTTACAGAATATTATGAAAATGCGTATTAAACCACTTCTATACAATATTAAGGACACTAGTAAGCTTTTAATTAACATACCTAGAAAAATGTAAATTTGGCTCTTAGAAGAATTTCGCTTTGCGCCACTTGAATTTCCTGTAAAGTTTCACCAGTTAGTTTCGTTAAAAACCAGATAGATAGAGTAAAAAACGTAAAATCAGCCCCCCATTCGGTTTCCGAGCCCTTATTTCATTTCGACATCCAAAATTTGGTGCCATCACATAGCTTACCTCATTGTTTGCAATGCAGTCGGTTAAAATTTTGTGCAGATATTGTATGCTACATAATAAGTTATGCTTTTTAAATTTGTAAGGATATTTTAAGATTTTGTGCTTTTTGAAAATATGGTAATTTAATAAAAAATCATAAAGTACCGATTAAATATATGAAAACAATTAAAAGACTGAGTGTCAATGTACGATGAACATTTAAACGCACCAAAATTTTAAATTTGCTCTGCGGTCATACATTGGGACTAAACATTAGTTCTTTTAAGTTTATTTTTTGAACATACTCGTAAGTAGTTATTTCAGTATTTATAACAATCTCTTTGCTAATATTGATCGTTTGGCAAATTTTAATTAATAACTAATACAATATCCGAATACTTTAATATCTCTGTCATTTATACTTATATCATTTCACGCGATTTCTGAATTATTGCTTTTTTTAAAAGTTTAATAGTATTTATAAGCGATAAATTATGATAAATATATTTATAACGATAAATAGAAATAAATTTAACATCATTTTAAAAAATATTAAAATTTGATATAAATAGATACCTGATTCCATTTGTTTGTCGTAACTACTTGTATAATTACTGATTTATTACTTAAATAATTTAAAATACAAAATAAATAAATAACTTTAATGAAAATTAAGTTAACATATAAATATTCTTTTTAGATATTAATAATTTTTCAAATTTTCCAAATGCAGAAAACGAATATGGTATGCTGGCCTCTTCTACCAGCATAACATATTTGAACTTTAAACAAGTAAAAACATTTCAGTCGGCATCAACCAACTGAACCTTTCGATGTTGTATATCAATTACTCAAACCTGTGAAACCATTCTATAGAAACTTCACGGATATGCCTGACCTATAATTGGACACATGACTGCCAAGTTTCATGAATCCGACTTTATTATTTTGCCGAATATAAAAAATTTGCTTTTGGAGTTGTATGGCAGCCACCCGAACCGGTGCAGCTATCCTATTAAAATTTTTCGAGCATATGTAAAATATAATTGGACACATGTGTACAAAATTTTATATTTATATCTATCCGAACCCGTTATCCGAATTAGTCCAATTACAATAGGGTTCGTCCTTGGCACAAAAGAAACAACTTGTGAAAGTTTGGTGTCGATTACATTATCCGTTTTTGAGATATTGTACGATCGGACGGACAGACGGACATGTCTATATCAGTGCAGAATTTTACGCTGAGGAAGAATATATATATATATATATATGCACATACCGCAGATGACTCCTTCAAGTAGTTACAAACTCCATACCAAAGTTAATATACCCTTCACGAAGTGCAGGGTATGAAAAAAAAAACAAAATAGCCGATAAAGTTTAACTAACAATTACCTAAAAGTTGTTTTTTCTAGATTTGTAATATCGTTATGCTCCTAGAACGCAGGTTGTAGGAGTCTGAAATTTTAGCCGTTTTTAGACACTGATAAACAGTTTATTTCGTTCGAAAAAAAAAATTCCCCATCTCAAGTTATCGTGTCACGAAATTTGAAAGATTCAAATTTTTGACTATTATATTTCCGAAACGAAACGCAATTCGAGCAATATGCCAATGGCAATTTTTTACCGACCGTATTGTGTAAACAATATAATATTCTCTAACAAATGAAAGTGTTGCAGACTAGACAGAAAGTGTTACAGAGAACTGGACAATACACAATGCGGTCGGTTATGTGCTGACCACATCAGATTTTTTTTCGTTTTATTTCAAAAATAGCATACATCGTATACGAATGAAAGCAATTTTAATAATACTCGTATAACATATAACTAAATTGTTTTTAAAAAAAATCAGTGTTTTCATTTGTAGAAAGAAAAAATACTACATTGCAAACTATTAGTTTGGCTCAAATTTATTGAATTAATTTTTGCACTGTATAAATTGCAAAGGGCATTTTGTTATTTAAGTTTGAATTCATGTTTTAAATTGTATACAATTAGATTTTAAACTTAAATTTTGTAAAGTGTTTTAATATAATAATTATTGAAAAACAAAATTTTTTTGAATATTTTCTTTATACCTACATACAAATTTGACACAATTCGGATTCTTTTAATAAAAAAAATTTTTGAACGATAACGAGCAAAAAATATATGTACTTTTTATTCTTTAAAACAAAGTTTTTTAAGGATGCTAGTGCAAGTAAACATTAGCTTTTATTAGAAAAAAAGTAACTCAAAACAAGTTTTTATTTATTTGTCATATAAAAAGAATTTCGGAATTTGCAATTCGTTGTTTATATAAAATTCTTTGAAATATTCTAATTCTTTGGGAATATTCTGGTTTATTACTTAATATATTCTACAAACTTTATTTTCACTTGTTTTGAACTAATATATAAAAAATCTTACATTATTAATCTTTTTGCTTTAGTCTTATCCCTGTTTATGCTTCTCTTTTAAAGCATATGACTTTGTTACAAAAGTTTTTTGAATTATGTTTAATTTTTAATTTTTAAATTTGATTTAGGAACTTTTTAAAAAAACTTAATATTTGACATGGGTTTTTTAGTTTAAAAGGTTCACCAACCCGTTTTGTATTAGTTTGACTTCTTGGAGAAACTTGTTTCCGTAGAAGAAAATTTTCATTTATCTCTTTTCTCAAAAAGTTACACCCCACGAAATCCCTGCAAATTTAAATTTTTTTAATTTTTATTGCAACAAAACCAAAACGCAGAAAAGGCGTTTGCTTGCTGGCGCGATATACTATATTTGAACTTTAAAAAAACAAGATGGCAATTCAAATTTACTGTTGTCTAAAATTCTTTTTAGATTCTTGATGTCATTTTTCTTCTAGACCTCAGATTGTAGAAGTCTGAAATTTAGACACTAATAAGTATTTCATTTCGTTAGACGCAAAGTTTTTTCCACCTCCACCCACTCTCAAGGAATCACCACCCAAAATTTATAAAATTTGAATTTTTGACACCTTATATTTCTGAAACTGCAAACTTTTCCAAATTTCTATACATAAGTGCAGAATGCTAACGGTAAATTCCATTCTATTAAAAAATATAATTAGTTTTCTTAAATCATGCAAATAACCCTTAAATAGAAGCATAATGTTAATGCCTTATAAATTTTTTTTGTTTTATATAATATTGCATATAATGAGATTTCGTACTCTATGCAATCTTTGAAGTTTCGTATAGAAATGAAAGTAATTTTAGCTATGTATTATGTACATGGATTGTTTTGAAAAGTAGTATTTTCACCTGTTTAAAGAAATAGTGCTACATTACAAACCCAACTGAGTTTGACCCAACTTTATTTATTTTTAAATCAAACGCAAACAGAACTTCTTCACTGGCATAGATAAAAAATCTTAGTACTTTTGTTGCGGCCCACTTTAAAATATATACATACATACAAGTATAAACACTTCTTATTCACATGTTTTCCTCGAACACTCCAACAAACAAATTTTTTAATTTTTATACCTGTACGAGCATATGTTCGAAGGGTATACTAAATTTGCCTTACCGTCTGTAACGCTAAGAAATAACGATCTTAGGTGTAGACTCAAGTGTATGTTTTTGATCAGCGTCAAATTCTGAGTTGATTTAGTTTTGTCTGTCCGTTCCAACGATTACTCAAAAACTAATTGAGCTAAGTTCACCGAATTTTTGCAAATAATTTATTGTAGTAAGTGCTAGAACCCTATTTAAACTGGACATGATCGGGGTACAGGTTCGGGTAGCTGCCATACAACTTCAAAATTTATTTAGCTATATCTCAGAAACTATAGAAGCTATGGTCTTGAAATGTCACACAAGTAAATATATTAGTAGGGCTAATGTGTTTGATAAAAGTCGCTGAAGTTGCTGGGCTTCTTCTGGTACCTGCCATACAACTTGAAAAGTTATTTGGCTATATCTCAGAAACTATAAAAGCTGCGGTATTGAAATTTCACACAAACAAATATATTAGTAGGGCCAATGTGTCACATAAAAGTCGGTGAATTTACTTCGTTCTTTCTGGTACCTGCTATACAACTTCAAAAGTGTTTTGGCGATATCTCAGACTCTATAAAAGCTATGTTGTTGAAATTTTACACAAGCGAATATACTGCAATAGTAGTCTGGCAGATACAGTATTTTGAAAAACATATAGTATTGAAATTTTGCATAAATTAATACGGTAATACGGCAACTTAAAGTCATAGTCTGTCCCATAGTTATAGCATCTTTATTCGCACATAGGATAACAAATTCGTGCGGGTATCACAGAGCTGACAAGGTCAACTCTATTTTTTTTCTCGTTTTCTTATATATTTATTGGGCAGTTACGAACCATCAACTTATCGTTATCTTTCATGTACAATTTTCAAATTCTATTTATTTCACTGTTTCCCTTTTATTTCAAAACCTTTGTAAATTGGATAAAATCATATTTCAAATAAAGATAAAGAAATATGAATTCAAATAAAGATAAAGATAAAGAAATAGGAGCAAGAAGTGGTATTATTTATTATTTTGAAGAAAAAATAGATTTCTGAATAAGAAATTCGTTATTTGTTTGTGTGAATGCCGGATATTTTATTTTGATATATTAGAGAAAATTTATTAAAAAAAATGGTTGATAAAAATATGATAAAGTTTTGTCATAAGATATAAATATTTTTGTTTTTACAATTTTTTTATCCTCAATTTAATTTTTTTTCAGGCACCCATATTTTGCTGACATTAAAATAATCACATTAATACAAGTATAAAGGTAAAATAAAATTTTACCTTTTGAGGTTACCAAGTGACGATCATTTGCAAACTCAGGTTTTATTATAGAGTTAAATAGTCAGTAAAAGAAATCAAGATACTTAAACTAAAACTAAGCTGAAGTCTCTAAACATAATTATTTTGAAAATTTGAATTTCTGCAATTAATTCTAATTCATTTGCATTCCCGGCTCAAATCTTTAATGAAAAGCCGTCTTCCTAATTTAAAATGAATCTCGATAGTTTGTACTTCAATGTGACATGTGATATATGTATATGTAAACGCTCTTTGATATCATCATTTAAAGATTTACAACAGAAAGTTTGAATGATATTGTAATACAAAAAAATTAAATATACATTCAGGTTGATATTAAAATAGTTGATGGAGCTTAATATTATCAACTTGAATAAACTTGAATAAGGAAACGCCAAATACAGAACTCAAATAAAAAATTCTGTCGAGTTTTCGGTGGGAAAACACTTCCCATAGTAGGGAAGCGTAAACAAACCGGTCTGTCGGTCTGTCTGTCGACTATGGCATAGATTGATCAACTTTTGGGATGTATTAGGCCTCGGGAACTGGACTTTTTAGCAGGCATGTTTTACAATTTTGATCATTTTGAAGAAAAAATTCAACAGATTTACTTGAAATTCCATATATAAGCTTCATTCAACCGTACGCGAAAACTCCTAACTTTTGGTAGAAATCAGGTGTCAGCAAGTGGACGTTTTCTACGGGCGAAATATACATTTTTGCGTATATAAAGAGAAATAATCAATCGATTTTATCTAAGGCTTAATATTAAGTTATAGAATTATAAAAATGAAAATTTATAATTAAACTTGAATAAGAAAACGCCAAATACAGAACACAAATAACAAAAAATTTTGAATGATTATTTAATTACACGACATCGAAAAGTTTGTTTCAGACACAAATTGTATAAATAAATTTTATTTCAAAATCTTGACATTTTCTTGTCTCGATATTAAAATAAAATTTTTCGTATATTAATATCATAAAAATTTTAATATCCGAAATGTATGAGTAACATATGCGTATTATTCTTCTTTTATTTCAAACAAAACTAATTTAAGAAAATCGAATACTGGTAAGCACAGAATCAAGATAATCGTTAATAAAGATTAAATACAGAAAAATACAAATTAACGCTTAAAACCAAAAACAAACCTATTTATGAGAAATTTGTTAAAAGTTTAAATTTAAAGTTTTAATAGTATTTTTGAGGCGAATATATTTAATAATTTGAAATGGGTCAAAATAAAATGATCGGTCGAAATGAATTTTAACCAAAATCCATTGATAGTTGTTTTAGGTATTACTTTTTGTGTTAGATTTATTAAACTTCATTAATTTATTCATCAGCTAGATTTAGGACATCATTTATCTCAAGACAAAAAAAATCAAAATTTTATCTTAGAAGACGGTGAATTTCACACACAAAAGCACCTATACCAATTTTAATAAAAATCTTTTCATTTTTCTAAAAACTTTCAAAATTTTCGTATAACTTTTAAATAATTGGTTCAAAAACATTCAGGTAAGGAAAGCAACCTTAAATTTTCACTTTCTAACATAATTTCTAACGTACTATCTAACATAATTTTATTAATGCATCATATTTCATGTATGTATATAGAGATGTGTATACATTTAATATATTATATATACACAATAATTTATGTTTTGTTGCATACATAATATATACATATGTATTATATGTGGGAGTATATTATACAGAAACATATACTATTGAAGCGACCAAAAAACGAATAAAAATAATATCCAATTTATGACCAAATATTATATTTTATGTAATTTCATGTAATTCGCTTATTGTGAATGCTTACTAACTTCCTCTGATTTTACAAATGTAACATCACATACAAAAGGTACCTTATATCAAAAACGGATTCTAACTATAACCGTATCATAAATTTTTACCTTGTATTTTCTGCTTATGTATACATGAATAGTTCACTCTTCAGCGGAAGCATAAAAATATTAATCATGAATCATTTTTGTTTTTAAAACTGAAACTATATTTTCTCCACCAAAAAATTCATCATTCCATTCAACATTCTTTTTCGTCTATACCCTTACACATGCACCTGCATATTATATAAAAACAGTTACACATTTTTATACCCGTACGAACGTATGTTCGAAGGGTATACTAAATTTGCCTTACCGTTTATAACGCTAAGAAATAACGATGTTACATATAGACTCAAGTGTATGTTTTTGATCAGCGTCGAATTCTGAGTTGATTTAGCTTAACAAAACAATGAATCCATAAATTTTTTGGAAATATCAGGGCTCAGAAACTGATCTAAGAGCCGATTTTATTTTTTTACCATATCTACGGAACGAATTGATGGAATTTCTTGAAATTTAATATTTAAGTTCTAGCTGTTACCAAAAGTTTATGACGAACTTTTCGTCAATTCGGAAGGCACAAAATGAAACTCTACTAAGAGCCAAATGCACATTTTTCTAGGTATGTTAACTGAAAGCTTATTAGTGTTTTTAATATTGTAAAGAAATGTATGAAACGCATTTTCATAATCTTCTTGAATACTTTTACAAATCTAAGCAATATACATTGAGGTCGGTTATGTGCTGACCAGATCAGTTTTTTTCTATCAAAAACGTTCCTTTATGTATAACGTTTCAGCTTTATATTGTAGAAGGTATACAAACTTAATAACGGGCACATGAGTAAAAGGAAAAAACGAACGGACATACAAAAACTAAGAACTCAATTATTTCCAATTTTGGAGGAAATGTGCTACACAAAGCATACGGTAAAATTCTATGCAAAATTTGGATAATCATTTATATTTTTTATACCTACACCTTCGTAAAAGGAATTCACTTTGGTATGGGGTTTGTGACCACTTGTAAAGGAGTTGCCATACAACTTAAAGAGCTATCTTTAAATATTTTAAAAGCTAATAAAGATATTAATATCAAAATTTGCAAAGATGGAATAGCTGCACTGGTGGTCTAGCTGCCATACAACTCCAAAAAAAATTTTAAATATTTAGAAAAATAATGAAGTCAAATAATGAATCAAATGTATCCCTGATCTTTTGGTGGAAAGGCTTGACAGCTTTGAGTGGTTACCATTTAGCTCCAAAAGCTAATTTAAAATTTTCAAAAAAATAATAAATTTAGATTCATGAAACTTGACAGTTGTGTGTCCAATTATAGGTCACCTGAAGTTTCTATAGAGTGGTTTGACAGATTCGAGTAATTGGTATGCAACATTAAAAGCTGATTCTAGATATTTCAGATTGTCTAGGTGCAGAGCACAATTTGATCGGTTTATACGGACTGAAACGTTTTTTTTTAAGTTTTAAAGTTTGTTTAAATTCTAATATGAGCAATACACAATTGATGAGCGTAAACTAATTAATTATACTTTAATAAAGAAGAATTATTTTTGGGAATTCTGGATTATAACGTACTCGTATTTATATAAATTTGTACTGTATTTTAAAACGTTAACTCAATTTAAACACTTTTTTAATCAAACAAATCGCAATTACTCAGTTGAATAAAGTTGAGGCAATCATTCATCGTACAACGAAACATTATAAACAATATGATAAATGCAATGAAATGATTTCCGTATTTAAAATACGATACAGGCGACTGCAACCGAGTGAAAAAAATGTTCAAATATCAAAAGATACGCTTACGAGTAATAAGTACACTTTCAAAGCGGTTATATTTTGGTTTGATGCAAATACTGGTCAAGGAAATCATAGGCAGTTAATGAAAAGGATCATAATAAATAACTTACATGATGAAAAGAAGTAAAATTGATTTCGTCATGAAGTTGGTACATAATCAAAATAACATATTGTTATTGAAATTTTGTGGGGCTGAATTATCTAATTTGAAAAAATAACTACAAACTTTACAAAAATAATAATTTGAATTACTAAAATTAAAATGCAAATTCTTTAAATAATTTTGTATTTTTTTAAATCTTTAAAGAAACAACTATGAAATATGCATATCTTTTCTTGATTTTGTAGAAGTGCTAACTTTGCCTTTTATTTTCTTTAAAATTATATAATTTAGTGAAATATTTGCAATGCTGTGCTAATGTAAGGCATAGTTTTGGCGATTATAAATAATTATGAAAAACATACTAAGGATACAAATATGTATGTGCACCTACTTACATTAATTTTTAATTTTGAAAAGATGAATTGTTGTTATTCATTAGATCTTATAATATTGCAAAATATATACGTGTGCGTAACATGTGAATATACTACACATTTTATGTTATTATATTTTATATATATGTGAATTCCCTTCGAATTTTATTATATTTAGAACATAATAAATAAAACTTGATTGATAAAACACAGAGTTAATAAATCTACGTACGAGTATTTGCGTAGCGTATTTGCGCTATAAATTTCAAATAAATAAATTTCTTTTAAATAACTATTTTAAAAGTTAGTGTGCGTAAATCTACAAAAAATGTAATATTTTGGTTTGCATAATTTTTACGATTGTTTTTATGAATCATTACCAAAATGAAATATCGTACTTTTTTATGACGCAATTTTAAAGCCAAACGCTTGCAAAAACCAGAATAAAAAAAATTAATTTAAACTTTTTGAAAACAATTTTTATATTTCAGATTTTAAATTAAATTTCATGCATTTAATTTTGCGGATGGATTGAACAAAAATCGTGTTAAGCTAAATAGTTGAAGTTATCCTAAATAGTTGAAATACAGAAATAGTTACTTATTATATTACTCATAAATCAAATTGATGTTTTCTCTACGTTTAGATGTTTAAATGTTAGCGCTATCACATAAGTAAAACATTTGATATTGTTAATAAATGCTGTAAGTTAAACTTGAATATCTAAAGGTCCCCACAATATGGCTGTCAAAATGGCGAAACCTTCCACCTGAAAGACACTTGAATGTTGAGGAAGCCAATACGATTCAAATACTCCGTATGTCAAGGAGAAGAAGACAGCTCCTTCCACTACCCAGGAGAAAGAAGCTCGACACAAAAGTTCTTGTCGAAACTCAGCCTTGGGAAACGATATTCCGTGATAACATTGGCCGCTCCTACAGAAAGCGACCCAAGAATAATTGGTTCTAGGACCCCGAGTTCTAGTATCCATCCAAATGAGTAATCTGGAACCAAAGATAGAAGCATATTCAAGAAATCTGCGCGTGTCGAATATAACGCTCTTGTAACACCAATAAATACAAACTCCTAAAGCCTACAGGTCTTGGTATAATAATGTGCCTTCTCCATCACCGGCCACCAAGCGCTCCAAAAGTGAGAATTGGTCGCACAATCACTTTGTATAATCACATATCCCTACTAGGTTTCCCATCCCCAACATTCCCCCTGCAGGAATAAATTTTTAGTAAAGATCTGTGCATAAATTTTCAATAATCTGAGCAAATTTTTATCTAACAAGGACTTTTTATTCAATTTTTTCTTAGAAAAATGCTCAAAAAAAGTTCTTATAGTTTTTGAATGGAATTTATTTTAAATTTGACTTATTTTAACTGACTTATTTTGACTTATTCTTGTAGTTAAAGTTGTGTCTGATTTTCATTATTGTTTTAACAATGGAATACTTAAAGTTTTTATTGAAATTCAAAGCACGATAAAGAAAATTAAAATTAAATCTAAAATTTTATTATTCTATTCACAAATTTCACATTTTCCGTAAAGTTGAAATTAAACTTAACATTTCAGTTTTGTTTCTGAAAACTATTTTAATACATAAATTATTATTTTAAATACATAAATCATATATTTTATACAAATTTATTATACAATCAAATAATCTTAAAGTAGTAAAAATTCAAAATAATGTTACTGTGTACATTCTAATACTTCAATCCATTACCTTGATTCATTATAGCTTAAAGGCAATTTCATTGTTACTATATTGATAAAACAAGAACTAAAATAATGTTAAAATACAATCATGCTAAAAATTTATCGAAATCGAATGTTTATATTTTATACATATATGTACATATGTACGTATAGGTACTAATACAGATATTATAGTTATTGTCGATTGAAAATTGACTTGCGTCATCTAATCTAATCAACATAAACATAAAAAGTCCCACAGATCTCATTCAAACCACAATCTAATAATATAAAAGAGCAGAAACAAAAAAATTATTTTGTCAGCCCTGAACAATAAAAACTAATTTAATACTAGGGATAAGGGATGTGTTGTAATTTTTTTTCTCTCTATATTATTTCTGTTGTAATATTAAATGTTAGAAAACAATAAAGTTAGGTAAAACCAATGGTTTTTAATGTAGCACTTTCCCTTCAGCGAGTAGAAATACTGCTTTTAAAAACAATCTATGAATGTACCACATTATTAAAATTGCTTTCATTCATGTACATTTTTATATTCGATTTTAAGCATTGCATATATTTAAGAAAAAATTGAAAGAGGCGTTAGCATATTGGTCGAATTCAAGGGTTAATTGCATGAGTTAAGGAAAAAAATAATATTTTTTAATGGCATGGCATTTACCGTTAGCTTCCTGTATTTACATACATTTGGAAAAGTTTGCATTTTCGAAAATATATGGTGCCAAAAGTTCAAATTTTACAAATTTCGCTAGACGATAACCAGACCCTCTGGAGGTGGAAAAAACTTTTCTTCTAACGAAATGAACTATATATAATGTCTCAAAGCTAAACCGATATCAAAAATTAAAAAAAAATCGGATTTTAGATAACGGCAAGTATTAACGGCCATTTTTTTCTGTAATTTAAATATGATTTGCCATGGTATAAGAAGCTAGCCACTACTTTTCTGCGTTTACAGAATTTAAAAAATCCTTTTGGGTTTGCTTAAAAAGTGGCACTTTTAGCGTTTTGGGGGGAGAGGGTTAGACAGATAAAAATTTTCTTTTACGAAAAAAAGTTTCTAGTAAGTACTTATGAAATTTCAGCTTTCATTTTCATTTCATTTATGAACCCATCTTCACGGGTGTTGAAGTTTGTAATTGGGTCCACGTACGGACGGATGGAAAGTCAGACGAACGGACGGACAGAGCGAAACTAATAAGCACTTCTTTGTTAATTTTTTTTGAATAATTGAAAGAATGGAAATTCGCTTTAGGGCTTTGATTCTGACTCTTGTTTTTCTACAACTTTCAACGATATTAGATTTATTTTATCATCGTTTTATTTTATTTTTCTGCTACTTTGATTGTTTTGATTTATACTGGAAACAATAAATTCACTTACATAATAATACTGTAAAAACAAATATTCAATATAAAAATTAACTTTAGTCCTTTTTTGATTATCTTAAATTTATTTAGAAGTTGAAAACAAAAAGGGAACGTGTGTAGAAAGCCTCGTATTCATATTATTATTTGTCCGAAGATTATTGATTACGCCATTCGCGTGTGGTATAGAGCACGTCAAGTAAAAAAGTAATTGTATGTTTCACAGGAAATTATACAAAATATTAAAAACTTCAAATTTTTATTTATTTGCATCCCTCCCAATATAAATAAAAATATTTTTCCTGATATTTTGTCATTATTGTATTTCTAAAATTTCTATTCAAATGTAAAAATGGAAAATTTAATTTCAAAAATTCTTACAAGATGCAATGAATGCAGCGTATACATACTTCCATGCAAAGATATCATGATATCTATAAATACATAAATGTAGTAAATGCTCGAGATTCATTCGAGTGAAGCAGAAATATTTTTCTGAATAATAGTGAAATGGGGTATAGGATAATCAAACATTTAGTGAGTTTTTTATGAAAGAAATTTCTTTTGGCTTGAATATATGGTAAATTTATCAAAGACTTCTAATTCCTTTGAAAAGTGTAAAAGTGGATAGAGAGAGGAATATGTTGGAGAAATGATGGAGAAAAAAATTGAGGCAGCTGAGAAATAAACTGTGCTAAACTAAAACTTTTTTATTTATTATGTAATTGTAAATATTTCAAAAATAGTAAATATTGTTACGATTTTTATAACTTAAATTTAAATTCAATAAAGTTGGGTCAAACCAATGGTTTGTATAGTAGCACTTTTCCCTTCAACAATATTAGTGAAAATACTGCTTTAAATACAGTCTATGATAGTCATACCTATCAAACTATTAAAATTATTTTCATTCATATACAAAACTATTTCTAGGATTGCATATATTTAGGATGAACGATCTATTCAGTCTTTGAAATAAAGCAAAAATTAATACAAAGTGGGGTTAACATAATACTCGATTTTAAGGGTTAATTGTGTGAGTTAAGAAAAAAAATTATATTTTTTAATGTCATGGAATTTACCTTTAGCTTTTTGTGCTTATAGAAATTTGAAAAAGCCTGCGGTTTCGGAAATATAAGGTGTCAAAAATTCAAATTTTAGAAATTTTAAGAGGTGATAACTTAAGAGGGGGTGGAGATGGAAAAAAATTTTCTTCTAACGAAATGAACCATTTATTAATGTCTAAAAGCCACTAAAATTTCAAGCTTCTACAGTTTGGGGTTTAGAAGAAAAACGAAATCAAAAATTTGGAAAAAAAAAGACTTTATATAACGGTAAATTTGAACGGCCATTTTGTTCTTATAAAGTTTAACTATAGTATTCCGCGCTAGTGGAAGCATGCCGCTGCCTTTCTGCGTTTGCAAAATTTCAAAAATGCTTATGGTTTCATTGCAACAAATAATTAAAAAAGGCCATTTTTAGGGTTTTGGGGGCGTATAACTTCTAGATGGGGGTAGATAGGTAAAAATTTTGTTCTAAGGAAATAAGTTTCTAGTAAAGATCTATATACGTACGAAATTTCAACTTTCTATCTTCAAGGATGCAGAAGTTTTGTAAACAGACACACGGACAGACGGACGGACGGACGGACGGACGGACGGACGGACGGTCGGGCGGACTGACGGACGGTCGGGCGGACGGACGGACGGACAGAGTGAAACTAATAAGCACTTTTTTTCAAAAATTTTTTGGAAAAGTGCTAAAAATTATACTCTGTACCAGCTACATATACATTAGCTCTTTTTGAGATACATGAAATAATAAAAAAAAAAAAAAATTTAAATGTTTGCCATTAACTCACTAAAAAACGTTTTCGAAGTCAATCTCCCTCCTCGCAAAATTTTAGCTGATTTCCAAGGCATTTGAAAACCAATGAATTAAGATCGAGACAATTTTAAACAAAACGGCTTGCTTGTAAAGGAAAAAGTGTATACATCTATTAAAAAATTTCATGCGCTTCGTTACGAGAATTTTTCAATTTGCTTTAACTTGTTACATATTTTAATATTGACCTGAATAATCTCATGTAGTCATTTATTAATATACAAACAAGCCTCCAATATGCCTAATATGTGAAAATTATGAGGTCACAACAGAATTATTTACACACGTTCGTTCCGCCCGCACGTTCATCCAATCACAGCATAGCTCCAAAACGAATAAAGTAAACTTCGCCAAACTTTCACAAATTCCGAGAACGGGTTCGGATAACTGCCTTGCAACTCAAAGAGATTATTTTAAATATCCCAGAAGCTAATAAATTTATTGAAAAAATAATAAAACTAGTTGCTTGAAATTTAGCAACTGCGTGTCCAAATTTTCTGGTGCATGGGTATAATTCTGGTGGTTTAGACCGACCGAAAGGTTTTTACTTGTTTCTACTTAAATTTTCTATATATGTATTTATGTGATACTCAATAATTTTGTTGTTAATTTAGATTATCACAATATCTATAAAGTTTTGTAGAACTTACATACTCCTTGTAATAATTATCAATGAAAAGGTTTTGCAATATGAACAACTTCCAATTATTTTTCATTTTAAAATTATTCCTTTTTATAATAGCCACTTTATGTGTAGATATACAAATGTACATAATTTGTATAAAATATTTTAATAATTTTATCAGCAATTGCAAAATAATTTTTTTTGTAATTGATCTCTTTGAAAGTTTTAATTAATAGTTAGAATATAAAAATTTTCGATAGCTAAAATTTCAATTTTAAAATAATTTTTTAAATTACTTAATTTTTACCGACCGTATTGTGTAAACAATAAGTTACGTTAATAAGGTTATGTGATGGCAACAAATTTTGCATATCGAGTTTTCGGTGGGAATGCACTTCTCCATAGTAGGGAAGTGTAAGTAAACTATTTTTAGCAACCTGTCGGTCCGTCGGTCTGTCGGTCTGCCGGTCTGTCGGTCTGTCGTTCTGTGTGTGCACGCGTGTATCTCAAGTTCTGCTGAACCGATTTTGATGAAATTTTATATATAAGTTTATTTCCATCATGGCACGGATCGATCAACTTTTATATATCAGGCCTCGGGAACTGCACTTTTTAGCGGGCCTGTTTTACATTTTTGAAGAAAATTTGAACCGATTTACTTGAAATTTTATATATAAGCTCAGCTCGACAGTCCGCGAAAATTCCTATGTTTTGAAAGAAATCAGGCATCGGCAACTAGACGTTTACTACGGGCCAAATATACATTTTTGCGTATATAAAGAGAAATAATCAACCGATTTCATTGAAATTTGATATATGAATTCCTCGTATTAAAACAATGAACATATAAATTTTTTGGAAACATCAGGGCTCGAAAACTGATTTGCGGGCCGATTTTACATTTTTCACTATTTTGTAGAAAATATTCAACCGATTTACTTGAAATTTCATATATGAGCTTTGTTCGACCGTCCGCGAAAATTCCTAACTTTTGGAACAAATCAGGCATCAGCAACTGGACGTTTACTACGGGCCGAATATACATTTTTGTGTATATAAAGAGAAATAATCAACCGATTTCATTGAAATTTAATATTTGAATTCCTCGTATTAAAACAATGAACATGTAAATTTTTTGGAAAGATCAGGCATCGGAAACTAGACGTTTACTACGGGCAAAACATACACTTTTGTGTATATAAAGAGAAATAATTAACCGATTTAATTGAAATTTAATATATGAATTCCTCATTATAAAACAAGGAACATGTAAATTTTTTGGAAAGATCAGGGCTCGAAAACTGATCTGCGGGCCGATTTTACATTTTTCACCATATCTACTGAACGAATTGATGGAATTTCTGAAATTTGATATTTGAGTTCTGGTTGTTACCGAAACTAACTGGCGAGCATTTCAGAGAATTCGGGTAGCACAAAGCGAAACTCTACTAAGAGCCAATTTTACATTTTTCTAGGTATGTTAACTATAAGCTTACTAATGTCCTAAAAATTGGAAAGAAGTATTTAACAGACATTTTTATAATATTCTGTAACAGTTTCCTTTAACTAGACAATACACAATGCGGTCGGTTATGTGCTGACCACATCAGATTTTTTTTATAGTCATGAAAGTTATACTTGTGAAACATTCAAAATTATTTTTTAAAAATATTACGAAAAAATTTTAATTAATTACAATTTTATTCCAATTATAAAGCCTTAAATAATATAGACAAAATAGCATTTCAACTTTTATAGACATATTTATAGTTCATTTACCAATCATTGGCAATTAATTATGAATAAAAAATTCAAATTTAATTTTGTTTTAAAATAAATTAGAAATGCATAATTAACTTTTTTTTCATAAATTTTAATTGATGTAATTTGACAATACTTCATATGTAATTAATTTTTCCCAAAACAAAAAGAGAAAAGTTGGTGGAGATCATAGCAATTCAATTATCAAATATTTTTGATAAAGAGCTTTGATTTATTTTTCTATGTAAATTTTACAAATATTTCGATTTTGCTATTATATTTTTGAATTTCTATTTTAATTGTATCAATATTCCCAGGAACATTTTAAACCAACTAACTAAAACGGCATAATAATTATAATTTGTATTAAAAATTAAAAAATAGTTTTAAAATTTTATGGGTAATAGGCGGAAATTTTCATAATCTGCTATGCCTGTAATTTCAATTTAAATTTCAAATAATGCAACTGTTATTTTTATAAGCTGCATTTGATTAATATACAATTTCAACCAAGGGGAGTCTTTGCGCCACTTTTCACGTGCATAAGTTTTCTATAGAATTCAAGTCCGGACTTTATACTTCCGGTCGCTGTCTTGATAAAACTTATAACGCCCTTAAAGACCAAAGCTGTTAACGCTGTTATTTAAATGGACCTTCAATATATCTAAATATGTATACAATATATCTTTTGTTTTGACAAGTAACAAATTTGTAACGAATTTTGTACCTATATCTTTATTATCTATGATTGTATCCCCAAAATTTTTTTTTAAAAAAAATTTTCAAATTATAACAAGCCCAATTGAATATTTTTTCTTGCTTTATTTTTTTCTTACATTATCAAAACTAGATTTTTTCGTTCGAATACGAATATATTTCAAATGTTGCATACATTTAGGATGAGCAACGTACGCAATCTTGGAAAAAAAGCAAAAAGAAAATTTAAAGAGACTTTAACATAATTAATTAAGAATTCAAGAGTTAATTGCGTGAGTTTGGAAAAGTAATTATATTTTTCAATGATATGGCATTTACCGGTAGTTTTTTCTCACAGTTTCCGGAGTGTATTGAGTTGTACAAGTTGCCAAATATTGAGTTTTGCAAATTTCAAGAGGCTATAATTTGAGAAACGATGGAGGTGAAAAAAAAATTCGTCTAACGAAAAGAACTATTTAACTCTACAAGAAAATTGATATCAAAACTTTGAAAAAAACCTATTTTACATAGCGATAAATACTAACGGCCATTTTGTTTTTTTAAATTTCAAATATGGAATGCCGGGTAGAAGAAGCCATTTTCTGTCTTTCTTTCGCAAAATTTAAAAAATGCTTATGGTTTCGCTGAAATAAATATTCAAATAAAGTTCCCCTTCACAAGTAAAAATACTGCTTTTAATAAAATCTGGTTAAAAAATTGGTTTGTAATTTAGCACTTTTCCCTTCGACAAGTGATAATACTGCTTTTAATAATGTACAATGATAATACAGTGATAATACTGCTTTTTTAGAACTCTAACATGATTCCTAAGCACTGTAACAATAGTCTCTCAAATCCCTTTTGATTGCCGAAGCCCAGTATGGAGCTCCCTCCATGGCTCCGTAGCTCCTTTTCTTCTCTGTTTCGCTTCTTAGTACACCACGGATATCGCTTGATCAAATCCCATAAAATGGCACCGACCCAATAGAGCAAAAAATAGCCTTCCGCTTCGCCACGGTATCTGTTAACTAACAGATCTACTAACAGAATAAGATTGAACAATTTACTATTGTAATTTTTATTATTTTAAACCTTCTCTACAAGAGGTCAAGATAAAAATCAGACAATTTTAAATTATTCTTTTTATATAAATATTGAGCATAACATAACTTAAATGCTAATGTATGAACTTGAACACAAGGAACGACTTATTTGGTTTTCCTAAAAGTTATATAAAGTTAAACTTGTCTTTTGTGTATAAAATATACTTCTTAAACAAATATAGAAAATGTAATGCAAATCACAAAAACTAAATAAGATTTCCTAAATACGAAATTTCCTAAATACGAAAGGTTATGTCTTTAGATTATTCATTTAACTCACGGAAAATAAGGCCATACTCTACTTGTGTCATTATAAGATTAACAAATAAATTCCAGTTTAATGATTCAACAAATTTTTGTGAAAGATAATTCTAATTCAAATTTTAATCGAAATAAGAATAAGTATGTTTATGGATGTAAATGTACATACATAAAAATTTTTTTTTTCGATATTTTATTTAAGAAAATTAAAATATTAAAAAATTTAAAAAACAAAAACAAAATAAAATATATTTTAAAATAAAGTGTAAGCAAAACAATGGAATACATACTCATTTCAAAACATCAATTCAAAAAAAGAAAATTTAACTTTTTTTTAGTTTTTCTAATTATTTTTTCTTAAAGATCAGTCATTATGTAAGAGTACTATGAACAAAAGTTATAAAACAAAAGGTCTTTTGTATTATGTATGAATAAGGAACGAAAAATGTTCATACAGTTCAAGAAGAGAAAACAGCAAAATTTCTTTTTAAAAATATTTTTTCTTATAATTTTACCGACCATATTGTGTATAAAATAGGTAGGTTATGTGATGGCAACAAATTTTGCATATCGAAAATTTTTCGGTAGGCATGCACTTCTCCAAAGCAGGGAAGTGTAAATAAACTATTTTTAGCAACCTGTCTTGTCTGTCTGTGTGTGCACGCGTGTATCTCAAGTTCTGCTGAACCGCTTTTGATGTAATTTTATATGCAAGTTTATTTCCACCACGGATTGATCAACTTTTGGGATATATTAGGCCTCGGGAACTGCACTTTTTAGCGAGCTTGTCTTACATTTGTGAACATTTCGAAGAAAATATTCAACCGATTTTCTTGAAATTTCATATATAAGCTTTGCTCGACCGTCCGCCGAAATTCCTAACTTTAAGAAGAAATCAGCCATCAGCAACTGGACGTTTACTGCGGGCCAAATATACATTTTTGTTTATATAAAGAGAAATAATCAACCGATTTCATTGAAATTTTATATTTAAATATCTCGTATTAAAACAATGAACATAGAGATTTTTTGGAAAGATCAGGGCTCGAAAACTGATTTGCGGGCCGATTTTAGATTTTTCACCATTTTGAAGAAAATATTCAACCGATTTACTTGAAATTTCATAAATAAGCTTTGCTCGACCGTACGCGAAAACTCCTAACTTTTGTAAGAAATGAGGCATCAGCAACTGGACGTTTACTACGGGTCAAATATATATTTTTGTGTATATAAAGAGAAATAATCAACCGATTTCTTTGAAATTTATTATTTAAATTCTTCGCATTGAAACAATGAACATATGAATTTTTTGTAAAGATCAGGGCTCGAAAACTGATCTGCGGGCCGATTTTACATTTTTCACCATATCTACGGAATGAATTGATGGAATATCTTGAAATTTGATATTTGAGTTCTGGTTGTTACCGAAACTAACTGGCGAGCATTTCAGGGAATTCATCTAAGCCTAGGAGCCAAATTTACATTTTTCTAGGTATGTTAAGTATAACCTTACTAATGTCCTAAAAATTGGAAAGAAGTATTTGACAGACATTTTTATAATATTATGTTACACTTTCACTTAACTAGACAATACAGATTGCGGTCGGTTATATGCTGACCACATCAGATTTTTTTTCTATAATAACATTTGACTATATGTTATGCAGTAGAAGTGTTATTAATTTATTAAGATATTACAATTCACAGAAGAAGAGTTAAAATGAAATATAAAAACCATTAGAACTTTAATATTATAAGGATACAACGATATAAAGTACGGAAAAGAAATAAAGTTGGGTCAAACCAATGGTTTGTATTGTAGCACTTTTCCCTTTAACAGGTGAAAATACTGCTTTTAAAAACAGTCTATGTATATCCACCACACTATTAAAATTATTTTCATTTATAAACGAAACTATTTCTAGGATTGCATATATTTAGGATGAACCATTTATGCAGTCTTTGAAATAAAGCAAAATTTAATATAAACAGGGGTTAACATAATCCTCAATTTTAAGGGTTAATTGTGTGAGTTAAGAAAAATAATTATATTTTTTAATGTCATAGAATTTACCGTTAACTTTTTGCGTTTATAGAAATTTGAAAAAACTTGCGGTTTCAGAAATATAAGGCGTCAAAAATGCAAATTTTACAAATTTCAAGAGGCCATAACTTGAGAGGGGGTGGAGATGGAAAAAAATTTTCTTCTAACGAAATGAACTACTTGTTAATGTCTAAAAGCCCCTAAAATTTCAGGCTTCTACAGGCTGGGGTCTAGAAGAAAAACGACATCAAAAATTTGGAAAAAAAGGACTTTAGATAACGGTAAATTTGAACGGCCATTTTGTTTTTCTAAAGTTTAACTATAGTATACCGCGATAGGGGAAGCAAGCCACTGCCTTTCTGCGTTTGCAAAATTTCAAAAATGCTTGTGGTTTCATTGCAACAAATAGTTAAAATAGGCCATTTTTAGTGCTTTGGGGGGGTATAACTTCTAGAGGGGGGGAGATAGGTAAAAATTTTGTTCTACGAAAATAAGTTTCTAGTAAAGATCTATGTACGTATTAAATTTCAGCTTTCTATCTTTAAGAATGTAGAAGTTTTGTAAACAGACACACGGACAGACGGACGGACGGACGGACGGACGGACGGACGGACGGACAGAGTGAAACTAATAAGCACTTTTTTTCAAAAAATTTTTGGAAAAGTGCTAAAAAACGATAAGTCTTAGTTAAACTATTATCTAAATATTTTCTATTAGAAAAATTTAAAAAAAAGAAAAAAAATCAAATAAAAAATTTTTCTAAATATCCTTAATATAGTGAAATATGTACACAATATATACATATATTATGTAAAAATATGTGGATACGTAAATGAGAATATAAGAATTTTTAACTCAAAACACTATATTTACATGTAGGTAATCTGTTCTTTTATTATTATATAAAATGAAAACACGAAGACGATGGTCTTCCCTTTCTTTCTTCTTTCTAGGAAAATTTTAAAAGAATAATATATCCTTTGAACCGTACGTAATTAAACAAAATGCCAATCAAAAGTTCTTAAAAGGATGTTCGGGATGTTCATTATTTCTCTTGCTCTTCTTGTTATATAATTTATCTTTTTTAATGTTATATTCTTTTATTGTACTCGTATTATGTATTTTTTTTATGTTTTATAAAATTTTGCTTTTATTTATATTTTATTATGTAAGTAAAAGAAAAGTTGTACTTTATTCACAAAATCTCGGGCAATTTTCATAAAATTAAGAATAATTTCCATTACCCATACATAAAGTTTGGTTTTATTTATATTTTAATATACTTCAAATATCCTAATAATTTTGCATAAGAAAACAAACAATTTCCGAGACCATATGTAAAACATATATATATATATATGCATATATATGAAATATATATGTATGATATATATATGTTAAAAATTAGATTGCAATTTCGTATTTTTAAAAAGTCTTATCCAATGTATGAAAACTCTCTTTTCCAAATTGCCGTAGATATTTGAAGTGACCCGGATAAAAATATAGTGCTCATGATATTTATTTCTTCATTTTTTTATTTTTTATTTTTCTATTTATTAATTATAATAATATATTTAGGTATATTTGATATAAATATAACGATATTCTTCCAGAAGATATTCAAGAATGATAATATTCTTCCTTCTTTAAAATTTCGGATAACGGAGATATTTATAGCTTCGAGATAATTTATATGTATACATGTTTATGTCTTAATACAATAATATATTATAATTTACACAAAGATCAGGTTCTTGTATAATAATTGTAATGTACTAGTAAGCATTCTATTTATCCGACCATCAGATTAGATATTCGGAAAATATTTGTGTGATATAAAAACTGTTTGTATATTAAGTAGATAGATCTTATATAAGAATAATTTTTTTTAAAACTATTGATCATAGTTAAATATTAGTTAGGATTAACGTAACGTTTTTTGTTATAAATAAGCAATATTTTAAAATCAGGAAAAAATGTAGAGTTGCTTGACATTGACGATATATGATACCAAATGAGGAGAATATGTTGATGGAGGACATTAAAAAGTACACAACTTAAACACTTTGAGATGATTATGGCATATACGACGATTGTAACTGGTGTATTTTTGGTTCTCAATCAAAATATGGGTAATATTCTGGTCGTCGCATCGCACGCAAAGCATAAAGTGATCACGTCTATGTATTATTGTGGATAGTCGTAGATGTAATAATCAAAAGTGGGACCAATCTTCACGTAATGGCGGATGTCAAAATCATCGCGTGTGGTCTTTCTGTAAAACTTTTCATATCATGTAATAGTCATTTTTTATCACCTCAATATTTGCACTCGATGGACCAAAACTTTAAAATTTTTCTTCAAATTATTGAAGTTCAGAGCAGAATTGTTATATTTAGATTTAACGTTTTATTTTAATATTTAAATATATACAAAATTTCTTCAAAACGCTATACGGAAAGTTGCAAGAGATTAAAAAAATAATAAACTATTACTTTAAACCTGATTTTTTCACGTCATTGAATCTCCAATTTTTTGTGACATTACATCAGCTGTTAATGCTACCAACCTAGAATTACTTTTGATTTCTACAGACACGACCAGACTATCGGAAATGCATATTAGAGGTGAATCCAGACGTGATGTGATAGTCTTTTACCACGTTAGTGACGCGACTAACAGAATATCATTGCATATGTTGCAAAATATTTGTTTTTTACAAACTTGTGTAAAAGTGGTCTTATTAAATTATAAACAAAGTTTTTTTAACATATTAACGGATTAATCAGTAGATGAATTATATGGATATATGCTTCTAAACCTCGAAAAACGGCATATTGTAAAAGCTAGACCTTAATATAACTAATGACTTACGTATCTGTTTTAGTATATTTTAGAAATTATTTTTAGTACACTTGAAATCGTGTTTAATGTTACAATAAAACAGCTTTTTAAGAATTATATAACGTATATTAACGAAATATTATGAACGGAATAATAACTACGTTATTATAACAGTCTCTATAATTGATATAAATTTTTAAAGTTTCATAATAATTAACATTTCTGGCTTTTACCAAGACAAAATTATTTAAAATAAATTATCTTCCAGTACAATTCGATCATGTAGGAATTGGGTAAGTCTGAAAAACCAAAAAGAACATTTTATTTACATTTTAAATTATAACAAGTAAAAACGTTTCAGTCGGTATGAACCGATTGAATTATACCCTGCACCTTTCATTGTTGTATAGCAATTACTCAAACCTGTGAAACAATTCTATAGAAACTTCACGGATATGTCTGATCTATAATTGGACACACAACTGCCAAGTTTCATGAATCTAACTTTATTACTTTTCCAAATATTCAAAATAAGCTTTTGGACTTCTATGGGAGCCACTCGAACCTGTGAAGCAATTCCACCAAAACTTCAGAAATATCTTTGACCTATAATTGGACGCACAACTGCCAAGTTTCATGAATTTGTCTTTATTGTTTTTCCAAATATTTAAAATTAGCTTTTGGAGTTGTATGGCAGGTACCCGAACCTGTCAAGCAATTCCACTAAAACTTCGCAAGAGTATCTGATCTATAATTGGACACACAACTGCCAAGTTTCATGAATCTAACTTTTTTATTTTCCCAAATATTTAAAATAAACTTTTGGACTTGTATGGGAGCCACTCGAACCTGTCAAGCAATTCCACCAAAACTTCAGAAATATCTTTGACCTATAATTGGACATACGACTGCCAAGTTTCATGAATCTGACTTTATTATTTTGCCGAATATAAAAAATTTGCTTTTAGAGTTGTATGGCAGCCACCCGAACCGGTGCAGCTATCTCATTAAAATTTTTAGAGCATGTGTAGAATATATTTGGACACATGTATACAAATTTTATATTTGTACGTTTATTAGTTTTTGAAATAATTAAAATAAACTCTTTGAGTTATATGGCAGCTACCCGAACCCGTTGTCCGAACTGGTCCAATAACAATAGGGTTCGTCCTTGGCACAAAAGAAGCAACTTGTGAAAGTTTGGTGTCGATTGCATTATTCGTTTTTGAGTTATCGTGCGATCGGACGGACGGACGGACGGACGGACGGACGGACGGACGGACATGTCTAAATCAACGCAGAATTTTACGCTGAGCAAGAATATATATATATGTCCATACCGCAGATGACTCCTTCAAGTAGTTACAAACTCCATACCAAAGTTAATATACCCTTCACGAAGTGCAGGGTATAATAAAAATAATTTTTTTAAATAGTTTTTCCTAAATTAAAAAAGAAAAAATTAAAGAAAAAGAGTACGTCTGCTTATTCTAAGTATAGCAAAACTCATTGTAAAAGAAAAATCAACTGAATATGTGAAATAGCTTTTGGAACTTTAACTGCTTCTTAATCTTTTTTCGTGTTTGTGTACCTAAACCACACTTAAATGTGTGTTCGCACACTTATCAATTTCTAATTTAATGCAACATTCATGTATCAAAAATCTGAGGAGATATTTCTTCACTTAGTGAATTAAATCTAGTTTTCGATTGGATTGAATTATTACTCTTATGTCATTAGAAGCATCCTTCCTATTCTCGTTTTGGTTTTAATTGTCATCAGGGTAGAAAATCCGTTTTCACGTTGGTGTCTACAAAAGAATTCTAATAAATTTTTTAGTTCCTTAACTCGAGGATCTAATAAATCTTTAATTTCTGCCGGCAATAAAGGATCTTGCGCTTCTTCTTTTGAATACAAAATATTTATAAAAATTATTAAAAAAGAAATCATTTACCTTATGTGATTTTATTAAAAATTTTAAGGACAATTCATTTGTTTTTATATCAGTAAAAAATTATAGCTAGATATTATAATTTTGTAAATATTTATGTTGCTTTACTTCAATTTTGTACTGGAAGTATTTGAACTCGTTATAATTTGGAAATCAAAAAATTCGAATACTAAAAAGTAAAATATAGGAGACAAAAATATGAATTTCATATTCGATTTAACATTTTTTATAAACTTTTTCTGAAAATTTTTATTTTTTGTAAAATAAAAAAATATTTTAAATTAGAGCCTTGGTTGGCCTCTCCTAAAAGAGAGACGTCCCGCACCGATTGAGAATCCGGGAACTTGCTTTAACAATATTGTCGTTACTACAATTATATACATATACTTATATATATGTATTAATTAGTATTCATTAAATTAAAATATTAACTTACTTAATATTGTACATACTCAAAGCGGTTTTCCGAGCTAAGTAGCTCATTTCTTGAGTTTCTTCTCTTGTGTTTCACAAAATGAAGGAAATCTGCATTGACAAATATACATCACGGGAGGGAGATGTGTATTTCTAGCTTTTGCATTTTTTGTTACTTATAAAATCAAACAAACGTGTACTTAATATTTCGTGAAAGGTTTATTTTTTTCTTCTACATTACTCCTTCATTTAAGTAGAATTTTTTATACAATTTAATATTAGTAAGCGTATTTCTAATTTGAATATTTATTTTCTTCATTACATAGCAATGAAATGAAAAGTGAAAAATAACATTTATAACCACCCGCTTCAACTGCTAATATAATTTTAAATAAAACTTTGAAATCTAAAAACAAAAACCTCCTAAAACTGATATTAATTACTTAAATCTTTTAAAGAGAATTTTAAATTTTTCTCTTTTTGTTTTTGATGTTTTACTCTTATTTATTTTTTACGGTTTTTTACATGATTAGAAGAGAAAAGTGGTTTTCTTTGGTGCCAGTGAACAGAAAAATTTTCAAATTTTTTATTAAAATGTTAAATATTATCTATAGATATATTATTTTACTTAGATGTATTACATAGTTATATGAATTTATCAATGTATTGGCGTGTATTTCGAAACATTTTTTAAACAGCAAGTTAATTCAACATAGAATTCTTGTAAACGCTTTATGGTGTTTATAGATACCAAAAAGATTTTTCATCGACGTAAGTATGAGATTTTATCAGTACAAAAATATAATTATAAACTCGCGCTTTTCAATACAGCTTTCAAGTATTTTTCACTAATGTGTTAATAATTTATTGGTGTTTCTGCTTTTTCCATTTTAATACAAACCTAAATTGAAAGCCAGATCAATATTTGAGTGCTGCAACAAGCAATTTTTTAAGAGTATGTGTTTAAAATTTTATAAGAAGTACATTACGTTGGCCCAGTTTCAACTGCATCATTTTCCTTCTCTATAGATAATTTAAACCGGACATGTAAATTTCTAATTTCAACCAATTTTTCAAAAGTCCATCAACAGACAACAAAATTTAACAAACTTTTAAAATCAGGAGTTTTTCTTTTGTTTTCTATATACGGATAGGGCGTATTTTATCAACCTTTTTTATTTTCGAGAGAATATACAAATGAATCCAATTCAGCTTGTAAAAAAAATTTCCACTTTTACTTTGTTATATATTTCCTAGTATTTAGTAATTTCCGATGTTTTATTTGCTTTTACTTGTATAGGTTTTATTAAATAATCAACAATTAAATTAAGTTTTTTATGAAATCATTCATACTTTTTGCTGTTATTTGTTTTATTCCCAAAACAACGTGAAAATTAACTAATTAAAAAATGAAAAACATCCTTAAAATATTTGCGAAATTAAAAATATTGCAATATTTTAAAATTTTTATTTGTTCCAAATGAAAGTGTGTTTTTAACAGAATTGTTTGTTTTCATTTTTTTATGAAAAATAAAAATTATATTACACTTATATTGAACAGGAATATGTATGGACCATTTCTTTATTGCATTTTTAGTACTGTATTGTAACACTCTTTTATAAATTTTATCGGGTATAGCATCTTTGATATTTCATTTTTCATAATATTGCATAAAAAGCAGAAACGAATTATTCGGTTCAGAATTACAAAATTAGCCAGCATGTGTATACAGTCTATGACTTTTCGAAACAGGCAGTACTCTTCGTTAAACGGAAAACAACAATAACCCGTTGCAAAAAGAAAACCATTTTAGTCAAAGAGTGCTTCCAAAATTTCTATTCTAATAAATAGATAAATATTATATTTATATGAATTTTATTTCGAATATCCAAAAACATTTTTAAAGAATATCGTTTTTCTGAAGGAGAATCATACATTAAAAAAGAATACTACACTACTGATCTTTTCGTGAAATCAACAATGTAGATCTGTACATCCTTTTAGTATTTAAACACATCCTTTTAGTATATTAAACTAAATGAGCAAGTACAATATAATTCCAAAAGAAATACGCAATTATTGATTTTTATTAGAAGTTTCGTCACTGATTGATAAAATAGCTTACAATTAACAAAATTAGATAATTTATCCAGTAATGTTAGATAAAGCCAAATGTAATAAACTACAGTGGTTAAATTTGGAAGAAAGGTCAAAATTGCCTTTTTTTCAAGTTGTGAACGATGTTAGAAGGAAATTTATCTAATAAATATATAATTACTGTATTGTTATATGCATTAACTATTACATTCATTACATTTATATACATAAATAATTACATTTAAATAATAAATATTACTTTTATTAAGATTACTTATAATCATCTATATTATATAATTATACAAGCAAATGCGATGGCACAACCATCGAGTATTTTCGCTTATATTCTTTATCTTTGGAAGAATAAGATAGAAAAAGAAAACAAAAGAAACAGAAAAAAAAATAATTCTAGGATCTGCCAACATTTTAGTTATGTATAGTATATTATAAAAAATCTGATGTGCACATAACCGACCACAATGTGTATTGTCTGGTTAAGTGAAAGTGTCACAAAATATTATAAAAATGTCTGTTAAATACTTCTTTCCAATTTTTAGGACATTAGTAAGCTTATAGTTAATATACCTAGAAATATGTAAATTTGGCTCTTACTTGAGTTCCGCTTTGTGCTACAAGAATTCTCTTAAATGCTCGCCAGTTAGTTTCGGTACCAACTCAAATATCACATTTCAAATGTAGAACTCTAATATCAAATTTCAAGAAATTCCATCAATTCGTTCCGTAGATATGGTAAAAAATGTAAAATCCGCCCACAAATCAGTTTTCGAGCCCTGATCTTTCCAAAAAATTTATAGACTCATTGTTTTCACACCTCGAATTTAAATATTAAATTTCAATTAAATCGGTTGATTATTTCTCTTTATATACACAAAAATGCATATTTGGCCCGTAGTAAACGTCCAGTTGCTGACACCTGATCTCTTCCAAATTTCAAGTAAATCGGTTGAATATTTTCTTCAAAATGGTCAAAAATGTAAGTCAGGCCCGCTAAAAAGTGCAGTTCCCAAGGGCTAATATATCCCAAAAGTTGATCAATCCGTGCCATGTCCGAAATAAACTTACATATAAAATTTCATTAAAATCGGTTCAACCTAACTTGAGATACATGCGTGCACACACAAACCGACAGGTTGCTAAAAATAGTTTATTTACACTTCCCTACTACAGAGAAGTGAATTTCCACCGAAAACTCGATATGCAAAATTTATTGCAATCACATGATCTACTTATTGTATACACAATACGGTCGGTAATTATATTTAGATTTGTTACAGAATTTTTTTATTTTTGTGTTAATTTTAAGAAGCCTGTTACCCAGCGCAGAGGCGATAACAATCGCTTCTATATAATTTATTCTTAATAATATTGTTTTGTTAATCATTTTCTGCAAAATGAATCAAATCAGCAAAGAAATATAATTCTTGCATGAATCATATTAACGCATATGCAATAAAGTAACACTCAGAAAAGTTTTTTATGTCGGATCGACATACCAACTTGATGTAAGTCAACATAATACTTGCAAAAAATA
The DNA here is from genome assembly GCF_029603195.1 of Condylostylus longicornis. Classification (NCBI taxonomy): domain Eukaryota; kingdom Metazoa; phylum Arthropoda; class Insecta; order Diptera; family Dolichopodidae; genus Condylostylus; species Condylostylus longicornis. The sequence continues at coordinate 1,713,681 of NW_026577985.1, forward strand.
TTATAACTTATTATGTTAGTTGACATGTTAAGTTTATTTGGAACCTAATGTGTATATTACATTTGTATGTTTAGCTTCATTTCAATATTTATTTATTCTTGCAGAGCATTAATAAATTATTAATACTAGATATGATAATTTAACTAATAGTAATTTATATTAATTTATTTACAGTGAAGCTTCTATAACCCGAATCTTTAAATGATAGTAAAAATGGTCGGGTGAAAAAATTTAATATATAAAATTAAATATTTGAAAAATTTAAATAAAATATTACAAAATTAGTGTGACTCAATGATGAACTTAAGCTACGATAAGCTCGAGTGAGTCAGGTTTAAATGTATTTAGTTATGAAAGAAATTCTGGACACAAACTACTACTAAAAGGCAAAACAGATTGTTTTAAGTCAAATAAAGTAATTTTATTTATAATATTGAAATATATCCGATTTATAATCTTCTACTGAAGTAATTTTTCGATTATTATTGGGTAACATATTATTAAGTTAAAATTCTAGTGAGTTAAAAATAATCAACCTATAGTCGATATGAACAAATTTATTTCATTTTTTGTCTATTTTATTATTACTTTACTAAAAAAGTCAATTTGAAAATTTAATTGAAAATGAAAAACGATCAAAAATAGCTACAAAAAAACTATGTATGTATTTTTTAACTTCACATTCAATATTAAAAAATAATAAAACAAAGAAAAAAAAAACTGAAAAGTTCCAAAATGAAATTTTAAAATAAAATGCACAAAAAGTAGAAGTTATTACTATGTAAAAATTTCTTCATTTTATTTTACATATGCAAAACCCCATACTTCAAATCAATAAAAATGCAAACAAAGAATGTAAAACCCTTTATAGCCAGCCACAACTTGAAACATAGAGTTGAATAATTTTATGAACTCAAAAAAAAAACAAAAACAAGAAAGGGTGAAAAAGCACTATACTTTATTATATGAGGATCAAAAAAAAGTTTTCAAAAGTCTTTACATTCCATTCATTTCTATTTACAACACTTTTTACCTTTCATTCCAAAACTTTCATAAATAAAGTGTGTAAATAGATAATATATGTATACATGTACACATATATATACATATGTGAACCAATACATGCCCGGCTATCCTTTTTTCATTAAGTTTCTGTTTTAAATCATTTTCGTTTTCTTTTCTTTTCATTATTCAGACTTTAATTACAATTTTTGGTCAATTTTCATATGGTTTTCTTTTATTTAGATTTGCTTTGGTCTCTTAATTTGAACCCTCTTTTATGTACGTGACGTCCCTGACATTTGATTTTGTATATTTATATATTATTATGGTCATCAATTTGTATAGACAAATATATATTTTCGTTTTACATACGTATGTATGTACATGCAAACAGGTATAAACGAATTATCAAATCAATTTATTTTTATATTTACTTTTTTGGTTTTTGGAAAATATTCAAAGGTGTATCTGTGAATCTATATAATGTACATATGTAAATCGAATATTATACATTGACTGCAGTGAATATATCACCTATTGACAAAAGCTCTAGACAAAAAGTAGATTTTTTAATTAAAATGTTTTTATCGTAGATTGTAAAATTGCAAATTGGTAATGTGGGCTCTCAATATGTTCTATACAATTAGATATTTCAAAATAGAATAAAGTTTTCTTATATAAGTACAATTATTCCTACACATACGTAAAATACTACGATTGGTACACGATAAATTTTATTAAAACCAAAAAAGGAAAGGATAAACGGAAATAAAAATTGAACAAAATCTTATTTTTATTTATCTGAAGCTTAGAATAGAAAAAATATATGAAAGTAAAATTAACCAGATTGAGCCATACTTAAACGTAATTTAGAATATATGTTTCACGAATTTTACCGATCATAATGCATATAATAGAGGAGGTGTTCACACAAACCAGTTACAAAGAAACAATTTGTAATCAGCTGCAGGAAAATATTCGTACAACTTTGACTATTTCTCCACTAGATGTATGAGTATTTTCCTGCAGCTGAATAAAAATTAGTTCCACGGTTGCTCTTGAATTTTATATTCAAACTCTTTAGAAGCATTTTCGTCCAACCAATAAAAACATATTTATTGGAATTTGTGTGTACTAGTTACTAAATATAGTGTTTACAAAATCAAATTTTTATTTTTATATTCTAGATGTAAAACGATGATTACAAATGACAGAATGTAAATCTTTTTATACCCGTACGAACGTATATTCGAAGGGTATACTAAATTTGTCTTATCGTTTGTAACGCTAAGAAATAATGGTCTAAAAATATAGACTCAAGTATATTTTTTTGATCAGCGTCGAAGTCTGAGTCGATTTAGCTTTATCTCTCCTTCTCCATTCGTCACCAAATTTCTTCTGATTTATTATAGTAAATACCAGAACCCAATTTTAATTGGGTATGATCAATTTTAATTGGGTATGATCAAGGTACTGGTTCGGGTAGATGCCATACAACTTCAAAATTTATTTAGCTATATCTTAAAAATTGTTCAACCTACAGTACTGAAATTTTGCAAAATAAAATATGGTAAAATGGCTGCCATACAGCTTCAAAAGTTATTTGGAATTATCACAGAAATTATTGGATCTATAATGTAGAAATTGCGTGAAAATAAGTGTGTTATTAGGGCTGTTGTGTGAAAAAACTCGTTGAAATTTCTTAGCTCCTTGTCGTTGCTGCCATACAACTCCCATAGTAGTTTGGCCATGTTTAAGAAAATATTGAAAACACAATACTGAAATTTTGCATAAAATAATAAGGCAATACGGCAACTTAAACTCATAGTCTGCCCCACAGCTACGGCATATTTACTCCCACATAGGATAACAAATTCTAGCTGGTATCACAGCTACTTTTTTTTTGTAGTATTTTCTATTTAAATTTTGAGGAAATAAACAAAAATGGCTCATAAAAACAAATTTTAGGCAAAAAATTTCGAATATGCGATCAAGTTTCCAAAGAAACTTTTTTTTTGTCTATTTTAAATTCAAAATAAAATGCAATTTTTATAAAATTGTAAAATTTCTGTCAAAAGAGTTGATTTATATTTAACAAGTTATAAATCATATAAATAAGCTCTTTTATAGCTTCAAACCTGTAGCTCTTCAAAGTTAAAAAAAAATTCAGTTTTTATAAAGTTAGAATTTTGAAACCAAAAGCACTTTACGTATCCCGTATTTTGCAAAGAGGCAAAACTCGTAATGACATAACTAAAAAATTTATTTAAAATTAATTTTTTTTCGTAGTTCAAGAAAAATTATTTTATAAAAAATTTTATTTTTAAAATTCACGGCTTTTTTATTCAAATTATTTATTTTATGCAAATTTAATAAAGTTATTATTATTATAGTTTGATTTTTAAAATATTTTAAACTAATAAGCAAAAAATATTACAAAAAAACTTTAATCAATTTCTGCAGAATGCGAAACCGTTCTGCGTATTTTATTAAGATAACGTCACAAAAAAAGCAATGCTTCGCATATCACATCTAACCTAAAATTCCACCTAAACCAGCAGGTCTTTTACTTGGATGGGGTTTTTCTAAATTGAAACCACTTCCTCCTACTCCAAGAGGATTGGTAATTGAGGAGCCTAGATTTTTTAAAGTTCCAGTAGCATTGTGAAGCCCACCCAATATTGTATTTAACCCAGAGCAAGTAGTTGATTGTAAAGCTTGTAAAGGTGCTCCATATATGGATAGCTCGCAAAATCTAAAATTATTTGAGAATGTTAATGAATCAGAAATTTCCAAGAAAGGTGCTCCTTTTCCGGTAAATCTTTGAAATAGACTTTTTGAATCAGTTTCTGTTTCAGAATTCATTTTTGAAAATTGTTTTAGAACCGAAATAAAATTTATGCGAACTTTTAAATCTTTTTCTTCAGTGAGTTTTGCGTTTGCTATAGGATTTCCGTAAATGTCATTTGTTTCAAATAAATAACCAAGTTCATCACCATGGCCGGTATAATTTGTTTGCTGATCACCAGATACGATGGGTAGACCTCGGAGAAAGTTTATGCCTTTGGAGACATTTCCTTTAAAATCAAAACTATATAAATAGGCTGGAGCAACTTTACTCCAATTCTCAGCTGAAAGAACTGCTGGCAAATTGAAAAGAACGTCGGTGGTAGTTTCTGTAAGCTAGAAAATATCTCTTACAAAAATTTCAGCCTTGTTTTCATGGCTACACTTACCTTTTGAAATATCTCTGCAGGCGATAGAGAAGTTGGCACTTTCAAATAAGAATTTAGATCGATTGAAATACCTTCCAAACCAGGTAATACCGGTTTTAAAATTTCACCAGTTATCTTGTCAATAGCCAAAAAGCTCTTCAATTTGTTTATAGAATCCATCATCGACCCAAGAAATTTATCTAAGGAGCCATAAATTTTTGACAATGTTGCTATTGCAATTCCGTTCGCAGTTTCATGTTTCGCGGTTCCAATGAGTAATGGAACTTTAGAAAACTCTCCGTTTTTAATAATAGACTCGGCTTTAATTGTCAAAAATCCTGGTAAGGCTCGGTCGTCATCGGGTACTTCTACATGTGGTTGAAAAGCACTGCTGCCAGCAATTCCTTTAACCATAGCTCTTCCATGAAGTCGTTCCGTTTCGACTTGCGAATCTGCTTTAATAATATCTTCTACAGACCGCTAAAAAGTTAAAATAATTTTGTAAATAAATTTTATTTAAAAATATTTTAATTTAGATCTAATCTAATTTTATAGAATGTAAAAAAAGGGAGAATAACGCAATATCATGTACAGAATTTTTATTAAAAAAGCAACTAGTAATTTATAAAGAAAGTACTAATTTTGAATTAGCAATTTTAACTTAAATGACGTAATTGTAGTAAACTTTAAGCGTCATCTTTTGTCATTGCTTAATTTTGAAAAAATTTTACGATTTTATTTGTAAACGTTTAACTTTATTTAACTATTATTTAATAACTTAACTTGTAATAACGATAATTTTCCAATTGTAATTAAAATATGTAGGAGTACTTTATAATTACTTACACTTCTTAAACATTTGAGTATTTCTATGTTATTGCTTGTAGGACACTCATTTAGCTCAGCTATTTCTTCTACTGTTTGAACAGGCTCTTCATCGGTAGCGTATTGTGATAAGGCTGAACCGGACATTGACACTATACCAGTCAAATCACCACTTCTTGGTAATCTGGATACACCCATATACATCGCGCTAGCAGCTCCAGATCCATGTCCAATAACTTTCATTTGCTTTGGATCGCCGCCGAAAAAAGATATGTAATCTGTCACCCATCTCAAGGCTACAGTCATATCAAGCATTGCTAAGTTTCCACCGAATTCTTTAGATCCGTCTCCAACAATTCCCAGGGTACCTAAACGGTATTGTACAGGAACGAAAATCATTCCATTTTGCGCTAACGGCTGAGCATCATATTGTGCTGCAGATCCTTGCCGAAAGCCGCCAGGGTGGATCCAAACATATACAGGCAAACCGGTAGTTTCGTCAGGCATTTGTGGCGTATAAATATTAAGTATTAAGCAGTCTTCATTGCCTATGACTTTATTGGGATTATATGGGTCTGGCTGCGGGCACGGTGGTCCATAACGTGTTGCATTTATATCACCTTCTAACCGTCGAAACCTGGGACGTAAAAATCGGTTTTCTCCAACTGGAGGATCAGCATATCGTATTCCCAAAAAATTATAAATTCCTGTTTCCTCATGGCGAAAACCTTCCACTCGAGCATCCCTATCATACATTTGTGAAAATACTACCGGATCATCAGGCGGCGGTTTAGCTGCTTGCCTTCCACCAACAATACGTTTTACTCTTACGGTTTGACGTTCATTATTTGCAGGAGCGCAAAAACAAAATAAAAATCCATAGTTTATAATAAAAATGTGACAAGTAAAAAACTTCATTATTAAAACATTGCTTACACTTAATATATATTTATTTTATACATAACACGGTTTTAATTAAAAGTCAACAATTTAAAAAGCAAAACGAAAACAATGTGAGCTTTTGCTTTATAATTTAACAATTAATCACGACAAAGGTTGAATATAAACTGAGCGTTTAAAAAGAGCAATATTAATATACTACATTAAGACTTTTACAGATTAAAGCCAGTTATAAAAATCTCCCGCATTTAGACTATAGATATATTTACCTACATACATGCATATATCCAGTTCTGATTATCGCATCACCGTATTGATCGCCGTTTAGATAATGTTTTCATGATGAATTCACACAATATGCATGTGCAGCATTATAAAACCAAGAGAGAAAGAGAGTGAAGTATAAATATTACATATTGCCTAAATATGACAAATTGCATTATAAATTTTCCACTTGGTTTGTAAGTAATAACGGTTTTTAAAGAAAACGTGAAACTATACCAAAAATGGTTATGAAGTTATTGTACTTTGTGAAATATAATTTGGTAAAGCTTTATTTACAATAGTAAAAAAATTTAAGCAACCAAATCTAAGTTTTAATATCATACGACTTGTTTAACTAAGCGACAAATATCAGAAAAAATTTAAGTCAAGCATAAGAACCATCATTTATACTCCCAAAATGCATCTAAGTATGCTAGTTTTTCAACATTTTCAAAATTGTAATACTTACGTGTATCAAAACATATTTCATTCTCAAATCACTAAAAAATATATCGACAACGGCTTAATCTTAAACTATTGTAATGACGAACACAAACAGTTTGTTAAACAAATATTTTTGATCTTCGTTTACTTTTAATTCATTTTTCTTATTAACGAAATTATGTTGTTAGTGTATAAAATAATATAACTACAACTATGACGGATTCAGCTATATTCAACAGATCAAAGAAATTCCAGTAGCTACAAAAACGATTTAATTTTATAAATGTAGTCACGACAGTGATTAAGTATTAGTGTCAAATTAATGTAAACAGTAGACATTGATTTACTGATATATGTATGTTCATGCATATATGTATGTATATTATGCCAACAAAATAATCAGCGAAATGTTCATTATTATTGAGTTGTGATATGCATTTATAATTATTTCTCGTTAGTTCTTATTTAAAAAAAGCAACACGACACATAATATTTCGATCGTCATTAAAATTCAAGATGAACCTGTTTTGTTGATACAATAAGAATTATCAGAATTTAAATTTTTATTTATGATTTTTTTATTTTATAATAAAAAGCAAAAGTTAAACTATGTTTAGGGAAAAATAGTATTTTGTAAACGTACAATATAATGTAAATATGCTTAATACAAATCAAATCAAAAGTGTGTTAAAGGGCTTATATGGTTTTGAATTTTTATTTTTAACTTCATTAGAGTTTAATTTCAGCATAAATCCAAAATATTTTTTTAAGAAACGCAGAGAGAATATTATTTTTTCTATCATAAATCCATACTTCATTCACAACTTTAATAAGCCATTAAACATTATAGTCTTCGTCGTGCGAAAATGACAGTAGTCAAAAGAAGTACACATAGAACCCTTAGAGCACATTTTAAATTTTTTCACGTTAGAAACGAAGTGGAAATTGCAAACATGTTATAACAACGATAAATAATTTTGTGATTTATCATTGATATTAGGACGCAATAACAAATAATACATCTCGTTTTATTACTTTTAAAATTTATTATTAAGGGAAAAATTATATTACAAACGTATTGGAACTAAAACGATACTTTTTGATTAAAGTTAGGGAAGTGAAACTGTTTCACCCGACAATGTACTTCCATCAGAAAATATTTGTTTACCCATGTCCAACAGTTATTCTTAAGATAATACTTCTTATTTAATTGTAATTTTTAATCTATTTCTCTGAACTTTGAACGTTAGTTACATGTAAACGCATTCGAATGATTTTTTTTTTTTCTTTTTTTTCTCAAATTTTTAAATCCTACACCTCCAAATAAAGTTAATTAATATACTAAAATTGGCTAACTCTATAGCGTACCGCGTACAATTATTGACACTTGATTAAATTTGAGCATCCGTAAAATATAAATTGAATATTCCTCTTTCATAATCATAATACAAAACTTTATCAAATTGTTAAATAAAAGTATTAAAAATTAAATTTTTTACATTTTTTTTTTTCTACTAGGTGAAAAAATCTCGAAAGACGAAGAAGGACGGCTGTATCTGCCTTTTTCTTCCGACAGTGGGGGAGCGTAACTCCTACCCTAAAAAATCACCTAAATTCTGAACGGATAAAACTGGTCCTAAAGACCAACTATTACCTCCGCGCTAACTTGGTTTTTCCGTGCAGGAATTAAATACCTTCCATAAGGAAATCGGTATTTCATGTTAAATCGAATGGTCTTGTTCGTTTAAGTCTTTCTGTCATAACGCCATTGTCTAGCAGCCGAGCTGCTTCCATATTTACATGCTGTTCTAGACGAGCCCTATGCTTTGTAGCACAACTTCTTATTTCATCCACAACCAAAGGAATTCCTAAGTCCCTGTAGATATCACTGTTATGTATATACCATGGCGCATTTACCATGCCCCGTAGAACTTTATTCTGGAAGGTTTGAATTTTGTTAATGTGAGTCTTCTTGACACAGCTGAATGCCATATCGCCATATTGATTTAATGATTTGGTTATAAATTAATATCTTATTATCAATTGCCAAATTGGACTTACGACCTAGGAGCCAATAATTTTCTCTATATTTATTTTCTAATTCTATGTGTTTCTTCTTTATATGCTCTTTCCACCTTAGCTTGACATCTAAAGTCATTCCTAGGTATTTTGTTGAGTTATGGATCGCTACGTTCGTTCCATTTACGTTAATTTGTGGTGGATTCACTATTTTCCGATTGGTGAAGTTTATGTGAACCGATTTTGCTTCATTCAACTTCACCCTCCAATCTCTAGTCCACTGGCTTATCTTGTTAATTGCCTCCTGTAATTTTTTTGTCGAATCGTCAATGTTCACTCCTACTGCCAATATTGCAGTATCGTCAGCAAAAGTGGCTACCGTAGCATTTTCTATTTGTAGCAAATCACTCGTGTAAAGCAGGTACACCGTTGGGCCCAATATACTGCCTTGAGGGACACCTGCCTTTATTTCTCTTAGCGTGGAGTATTCAGCATATTGTTTAATTCTAAATAATCTATCAGCTAAGTAAGATTTCAAAATTTCTACAAATGACGATGGTAACATTTGCCCTAACTTAAGTATAAGGCCTCTGTGCCACGCCTTGTCGAATGCCTGTGCTACGTCTAGAAACATAGAAGAACAGATTTTCTTATTTTCCAAGCTTTTTTCTATAATATTAGTTATTCTATGGACCTTTTCTATTGTAGAATGGCTTCTTCTAACATAAAACCAAATTGATGGTTCGGTATTTGGCCCCTATTTTCTATTATTGGCTTCAATCTCCTCAATAGCAGCTTTCCAAAAAGCTTAGACATCATTGGTAACAGTGAAATGGGCCTGTAAGACTTTGTTTCCCTCAAGGATTTCCCGAGCTTGGGCACCACAATTACTTTCGCGACTTTCCAAGCACAAGGAACATACCTTAAATCCATAGCTGCATTCATGATTTTCGTCACATGTTCCAATGTCTCGTCTGGTAGCTCTCTCACTACTTCCGCAGTAATAAGATCAAAACCTAGCGATTTTTTCAACTTCGGGGATCCTATCCCTTCCGCAACCTCTAATTGAGTAAGCCGAGCTATGCTGTCTGCTTCATTTGTTTTCCAAGTGATTAGCAAACAATTCGGCCTTCTCCATATTGCTCCTCGCCCAACTGCCATTTGCTTTCATCAATGGCGGAGCATGCCTAATTGGTCTCTTTTTGCTGACAAATTTTTTATATAACTTTCGTATGTTGCCGATTTAAATTCTTGGATTTTTCTTTTAAGCACCTAGGAAAGTCTGTTTAAAACAGTTTTATCATCAGGGTGACGCGAACGTTGCCATCTACGTCTGGCTCTCCTTTTTTCACCTACTAAATCAGTTATTTCTCGAGGATAGCTATTTGTTGTCGGTTTGTACTTTGACATTTTTGTATTGTTCCATGCAGCTCTTTGTATGATTTTAATAAATCCTTGTAACTCTTGTCTATTAACATAAATCCTTGTATTTTAATATTTACGTCAATATTGATTATTATTTCGTATCTAAAGCTCACCCAATCTGTAGTGCTATTTGTTAAACTGGGCCTAAATAATGTTTTAGTTATTTTTTCACTTAGTTTTAATATGACAGCAGAGTGATCCGAATTAAAATCATAGTTATCTTCAAGGCTTAGAAAGTTTTCTGATATTTTTTTGGTTATAAAAAAGTCAATAATATCAGGAATTTTGTTAGTGTCAGTAGGCCAATAAGTAGGAGTGCCAGTGGAGTGATAGCAACAACCTAGCTCTTGAATATCTTTTCTTAGCTTTCTTCCTCTAGTTAAGGTGACTCTAGAACCCCAATCTGTATGTTTGGCATTATAGTCACCTCCTATTAGGTATCTGTGTCCATGCCTGTACAGGAAATCTTTAAAAGTATTTTTCTTAATGCTGCAATTTGCTGGACAGTATACGGCACCAACAGTAAAGTCTGTTTAGTCGATTTAATTTTTATCGAAATAAGCTGAATTTCAGCCGTTTCTATCTTGAATTCTTCATTATGTTCTATACTTGCTTTTATTGGTATTGCACTACCTCCTCTTGGCTGATTGCAGTGATATACCCCTTTACAGCTATCATAGCCCTTTATTTTAAGGCTCGTATAAAATGCAAATGAGCCTCCGACAGCAAACAAATATCTATATTTCTCGTTTTGAGAATGACCTCCAATTCTTGTTTCTTATTAAGAACACCATTAGCATTCCAAGTTACTATACGTACCTCATTTACGTACATCTTTTCTTAACTTCTTTGGTGTCCCCGTATACATCTCAGTGTATGCATTTTCTATTTTTAATAATCTTTTAGAGATCTCGTCAATTCTTATCAACATACTATGCATCATTTGCATAATGTCTGCGTCAGTTCTTTTTATTTGTGGGGTTTTATTCTCAGGTTCCTTCATTTTCTTTTTTTGTGGGGTTTTGCTTTGTAGCGCTTATGAATAAGATACTCCCTTTAACACCTTACTAGGTGCCGCCATTCTGTCTATTTTTGGAGTTCTTTGTTCATTAAATTTAACTTGGTTTTGTTTGGGCTTATTCTTTTTCATTCTTCTTTTTTTGCAATTCTTTTGCAACCAAACAGCCTCGATAGCTATCATGGTGTGCCTAATTGCAGTTCGCACATTTGGGCTGAAATATATCCTTCTTGTTGCACTCCGCTGTCATATGATTACTAGCACATTTTACACATCTAGCTTCTCTTTGGCAAAACTTTTGTGTGTGTCCAAATCTCTAGTATCTCTTGCATTGAGGAATGGATTTTCTGCTTCTAGGAGCATCAATTTTTACTCTCATTTGCTGTAAGTATTTTATTTTATAGATCTTGGTTATCTCTTCCGAATCGTCAAAAGATAACATATGGAGCGGAAGTTTTACTGAAATATATTTTCCATTTTCTTTTTTCCTTTTGATTTTATTTACAACATTTAGACATTTAGAGCCTCTGCTAATAAACTCCTTTTTTATATCCTCTGGCTCACACGATGGATGGAGTTTTCCAGCCATAACTTTAACTGGCCTCGTCAGTTTATTCTCATACGTGTGCCACTCCAGTATAGCCTTATTTATAGCTTTTGTTAGTAATCTGTATTCATTTTCATTTTCCACATTTATTTTTAATTGGTCGTTATTCATCATATTGACCCTAACGTTTATTCTTTCTTCTTTTAATAACTTAACTATGTGGGAGTAGTTCTTAATGTTGCTCAATATAACTGAAGGAGGCTTGTGCTTCTTTCATTTTCAGCCTTCATTTTAGAGCTGGTTTCATTATTTTTTTTTAACTGTCGTCTCTGAATTTATTTCAGGAGACTTTTTCATTTTTCGCTTCTTTGCATTATTCTGTTTTAGGATCCAGTCAGTTTCTCTTGCCAGTTCTTCCTCGTCGGTTTCATATACGATAACTTCTGCATCTTTGTTTTTCTTCTCTGTTGGTGCAAATTTTATTTGATTTTTTAAATCTACATTCTCTGCCTGTAATTTGCATATCTCGTTTTGTAGCACCTTACAAAGACTCTCCAACTCGGTTATTCTCGAGTCCTGAGTATCCAATTTATTCTCCTGTATAAGATGCCTTTTCATATTTTTTACATGAATACCAAAAAGTACAATATTATTGACACCCTGATAAAACTATTGACATGGACTGGTAAAACTAATAACATGGCATAAATGTACCATGTCAATAGCTATATTTTGGGTGTCGAAATGACTTTTCTTAGAAAATAATAGAAAATACAATTTAAATAAAAAAAATAATTTTATTGTAATAATTGCAAAAAATATGCACTTAAATTATCTTTTATAGAAATAAAAGTTTGTCATTAAGTTAAAAAGTTTTAAAAGTTTTTTCCAATGTAGAACACAGAAAACAAATGTAGATGGATTTTCTTCTAGAAGTGAGCTTATCAATATTGGAGTTCCGCAAGGAACTATTTTGGGTGTTCTAAATTTTTTATTGTACATCAATGATATAGAATCTTGCATCGAATTTTGTAAAATTATGTTATTTGCTGACGATGCGCTTGTATATATACTGCTCGAAGCGTACAGGAGTGTTGCAGTAAAATCAACGAAGACCTACGGAACTTATTTAATTGGCTTTGCATGAATAAACTTAAGTTAAATTTAGATAAAACTAAATGTATGGTATTAAACCACCGAACTAATGATACGATTGATGTGCGTATAGATAATACAACCATTGAACAGGTTTCTGTAATTAAATATTTGGGAGTTCAAATAGATGATAAAGTTAATCTAGATATGCATGCAGATTACATTAGCAATAAAATATCACAAAAAGTTGGATACTTAGACCGCATCAGAATTAAAATTACATTGAAATGTGCATTAACGGTATACAATACTATGATATTGCCATATCTGGATTATTGTGCATTATTATTATTCTTATGTAGTGAAACAAAAAAAGATAGATTGCAAATTTTACAAAACAAAGCAATGCGAATTATTTTAAAATGTGGTAGAAGAGCAAATACTAGATTCATGCTTGGTCAGTTGAAATGGATGTCGGTAAGACAAAAACTTCAATTCAATACATTATTATTCATATTTAAAGTAAAACACAGCATGTTGCCAGAGTACCTAAGTAGAATAATAAATTATGTTGGTGAATCAACACCATATACTCTGAGATCTGCAAGTCTATTCAGGCTACCACATAGTACGCAGAATAACTTGTTTCATAAGGGAATGCAGCTATTCAACTCGGTACCAAATGTAATACGCGCTGAAAGCAATATTAAAACTTTTAAAAATTTGCTGATAAAGTATTTATGCATAACGAATTTTAATGGAGTCCATTCTTAAATTTTTCATTTTAAAATTTTCATTTTTAAGATTTTCATTTTTAAATTCTTCATTTTGAAATTTTTCATTTTTAAATAATTTTTTTTTCTCTTTTATGTTAAAGTTTTAATAAGAATAAATAATTTAGAATTTTTTTTAGAATTTAGAAACAATAGTTTTAAAATTTAATATTAACTATTTTCATTACCTGGCGTAAAATATTCTCCAAGGAAGTTTTGTATTTATGTAATATGGAATTGTAATATTAATAGTATTTAATACTAATAAATAAATTAAAAAAAAAAAAAAGTTCATGAAGTATAAATTAAAATAAGCAAAATGTAAATTAAATGAATAACAAAATGGAAATCCCGTTGTAAAAAGTATGGAAATCCCGTTCAAATTATATTTGAAAACTAATTCATACGGTTTAAGCTATTTTATTCAACTGGGAGAGTAAATAGAAGAAGGTGTGCAATATTAGATTTATCTATTACATTTAGTATGATTCTTTTACATATGTATGTATATGATTTAATCTCAAGCTTCTCTAACCTCAATCTGGAAAAAGGAAAATACATTTTCAAGTTACTGACCAATAACTGCTGTATATGTTATTACCGATATTAGATCAAACAGATTTTAAAAAGTTTACATGCTACATAAATTTTAGATAATGGCTACTCGTATAAAAAATAATTCTTGTCTAAATCTAAAAAACTAATATGAGTGCATGTACTCATAACAGAACACCTAAATATATGTTCGGCTGTGTCACAAGTTTTAACAATTATTAAAAAAAATTTTATTTTACTTAAGCAAAATTTCTTAGTAACATTTGCTTTAGCCGAATTTTTTATTCTTAAAAAATTGGGAAAGTTTGCAATTTTTAGCTAGTGCCAATAATTGCACCTGCATTATTATAGCTATTGACACCCCATGTAAATAATAGAAATTCAGCAAAAATTCAATTAATTATTGACTCCCCGTTTTATAATTATTATTTAATACAATTTACTTATTTAAAAGCTACAACAATTAGATTAAAAATATAGCAGGAACCTTAAAAATTTCTTAAATTACATGCTAAAGTTCTTAACGATTTTCATTTTTTTTGCCGTAATAAATTATGTAATATTCTTTTCTTATTTTCTAAAATTAAGAGTTCATTAGTTAATTTTATTTTTCTATACAATAAACAAAGAACGGAGAATGATTCAAATTATTAGAATCCATAATTAATTTTTGTGACTAAATACATAATAAACGCTATAGCAATCGGGGTATCAATAATTGTATCGAATTTTTAAAGTGCCAATAGTTGTATCTGTTACTCGTATAATATAGCATAACATAAAGTGATTTATTCAGATTAATGTTATAGCAACTGATAATCGCGTCAATTGTGACTAAGTAACATAATTTACTATATTGAACTGTTTTAATTTTTGACGTAATTATACCTTTTTAGTGGTATTTGGAAATTTGAGATTAGTTATAATAATTGATTGGTTTCAAGATTGAAATTAAGCGAATAAGTACTTTGGAGTTACCTGCGTCAAAAAGTATGTGCGCGCCTGAAGAATTCTTCAGTTTTGAACAAAAGATGTCAACATTAAACCATTATGAAATTTAACAGAATTTTTAAGAAAATTACAAAAATCAAATAAATAAATTTCAAGCGTTAAATTGAAAAACTCATGCTCATTCATTGAATTTAAAGCTAAATACTCACCATGTTTCTTGCAAAAAATCATTCAAAAATAATTTTTCAGCTGCTTTGGATTAAATAAAAAAATTTTATATAAAAAAATTTTCTCTTCAAATACTTTCTTACTTTTTCAATTTTTTTGCAAATTAAAATTTCTTGCTTATTTAAATTTTACGATAACGCTTTTTGCTGCTTAAATTTCTGTTCCTTTTTACCACTTTTTCAAAAAAAAATTGAAAACAAGTGCTTATTATTCTCACTCTGTCCGTCCATGCGTCCGTCAGTCCATCTGTCTGTCCGTCCGTCTGAAATTTTATAGGTACATAGATCTTTACTAGAAATTTACTTCCGTAGAAGAAAATTTTTACCTATCTTCCCACGCCTAAAAATTATGGCCCATCAAAGTCCTAAAAATGCCATTTTTTAAGCAATTATTGTAGCAAAAATCAGAAACATTTTTTCAATTCTGCAAACACAGAAGAGTAACAGATTCTCTAGCGGAGCATACCATATTTGAACTTTACAAAAAGTAATTTTTGATATGTTTTTTCTTCTAGACCCCACGTTGTAGGAGCCTGAAATTTAGTAGCTCTTAGATTAATATAATTAGCTCATTTCATTATAGGAAAATGTTTTTCCAACTATATTCCATCTCAATCCCCTCAAAAATTTGTAAAATTTGAATTTTTGGCAACTTATATTTCTTTCCAAAGCTTCTATAAATGCATAAAGATAACAGTAAATGTCATATGCCATTAAAAAATATAATAATTTTTCTTAACTTACACAATTAACCCTTAAATTTATTTAAGGTTATATATAATATTTAATATATTTCTTTTTTTGTTTTATTTCAAAGACAGGTCATCCAAAATGTTTGCAATTTTTCAAACATATTTGTATATGAATGCAAATAATTTTAATAATGTAGTACACAGCTAGATTGTTTTTAAAAACAGAAATTATACTTGTCGAAGGGAAAAGTACTTCTTTACAAACCATTGGTTTGACCCTACTTTACTTTTCTTCACTTTAGTCGTTCTTCGTAATATTTAATACACGAAACGTTAAAATACATTTAAAAATAAAAATCTAAAGTCAAATGCAGTCAACCAAATTTAAATTATTTTGTTTTTTTTCGCATTTTAGTTATTTTTTGCAATTATATTTATTTTCTTTTCTATTTCCAAACTGAACATTGTAGAGCTTTGTAATACCTTCTATTAAAAGTAAATGTAGAAAAAATTGCGAAAAAATGTTGCAAAAATGTTGACGAAGACTGCAGCAGTGACATTAAAAGGAGATTTTAAATTACGTAAGCGAAAAAAAAGTTCTATAGAAACTTATTCACAATCCATTATTATTATAAAATTGCATTATTGTTATTATTTAAATAAACTTTAGTCAAAATTATAGTTTGAAAAAATACATTTCTCTTTAACAATTTAAATTGCCAAACACTAAAATTGTTAAAATTGTTGAAACTACAAAAGAAGTTATACTTACATAAAGGTATACACATTGTGTTCTATATACACTATAGGAACTCTATACATACAATGCGTTCTACTATTTAAAAGTACATTTTTTGGGCAATTTTGAGTATATTTTATGCACAAAATATTTATTAAAAAAAACATAATATTATTAAGAATAAATATTATCCAAACACTATTTATACATAGGTAAACTTACACATATATTTCTATTAGTCAGCTGATAAAATAAAAAATTATTTGACTAAACTCCAAATATATTTTTTTGTTAAAAATCATATTATAAGCAAAAACAAAAACTAAAAAATTATTTGTGCAAATGTACACATTAGGCATCGTAAGACATCGTTAGACCTCAAGGCAGAACGATACGGGGTCTATACATAGCGCCTAAAGAATCAAGCTGTTTAGAATTAATACCGGCCAAAAATTCGTTAGACTGGACACCACAGACATCTTAATGTTATGGAGAACCCTCACCTTTATGCGAGAAACCAACTGCCTTTAGAAACAAGTATATAAACCTAAGAAACTTGGGAGCAAGATTAATGTACATTAAGGCATTTCATTTACATTTTATATAAGTAAATTTTATAGGATAAAAATACGAGGAAATTGTATTGCACAATTTTACTTTAATTTTAATAATAATATTAATATTTTTTTCCTTATTTCGTTTTTATTTCAGATTTTTTTATTCAGAAAATAATTTTTGAGATTTCGTGTTTGACTGTAATTGGAATATTATAAATTAATTAGGTACTTATAGTTTCTCTTTTGTTACAATATTTGTTTTTTAAAAAATTATAGCTGACGATTAAATAAATAAAAATTTGTCTGCATATACTTATATAATTATTATAACACATGATATAATGTATAATGCTTTAGATATTATTTTGACTTATACATACTTCATAACACTTCGACTTATACTTTATAACACTGTAAACACATTTCAATTCAATGAAAAAATTATTCCTAGCATTTTTTGCCTGCTACTAAGTATTGGTAACAAGTATAGTCATATACTTACGAGTATTACTAATCTGAGTCGAAAATATTTTTAGGTCCAAATAATGAAAGCTTTTTATTAAAATCCTGCTTTTATCATATGATTTTGCTAAAAAATCTTAAAAAAGTAATATAAGATAACTTAAAAAAATTATAATAGCATACGTAAAGAACTAAGTTGCTAATTTATTTTATTAAGTATAAGAGGAAATTAAATAATTAACTTCTAGTAACTATAACACTTATACGAACGTATTATTATGTCACCTTAGCTGTTAATAATGATCTGCATTTTTGGTACGCAGATACAATTTCTTAATTTATAAAGCTAAATAAATATATGTATAAGAAAATAAAGATTTGAACATAAATATGAAAACATAATTAAAATTTCAATAAAAAATTTACATACTTAAATTTCCTTTTGTTTCAACTCCCACGAAAAATTTGCCATTTTTCACATAATTTATGGTTTTCAAAATAGAAAGAGCGCAGAAAGAAAGAAGAGAAAGACAAATACGAGTAACAGTCAACAGACAGAACACGAGCTATTATTTTTACTTCTCTGATAATTTGCCTCAAACAGTAAAGATTTCGTTATCAAAAATTTTACAGCAAAATAACTTTATTATCATTCATTTGAAAATAAAATTTATTTAAATTTATATATTTTTTTGGCTTACACCTTTTGTATGTAAAATTATACGTACTTATATACAGAACTATTATATTAATTTCCTACTATCTACATCTATCTTATTTTAGTACCACAACATTACACACAATTGGTATTCATTGATAATATTAATATACATATCATGTATATACATAAGAGTGTATATAAGTATACACTTATAGGTATGTATTAACTCATACATATTATATTCATACATTATGTACGATAAGACACTGTATAATGTCATACTTTTGACTTTATTTATTTTAATAAAAACCACAAGTTTAATCTTGAGAGAGAGAATGAAAGGCAAAAACAAAAATTAAGAATTGTATAAAAGAGAAAGTAAAACTTGCTTTTTTATATTTTGATTAATATGACACTTTACTTTCCAATTCTGAACATTGGAAATTCTTTAAATTGATGACAAAAGGATCTGTTTCACAAAAGTAAATACTGAAAGAAAATGCAAGAAGGGAGACAAACAAAAGAAGGAAAATAACAAATATATTCACTGAAAAAAGAATGCAAGACGGAGAGAGGGTTGAAAAACAAAAAAAAAACATTGACAAAAAAAATATATTCAAAAATGACATTAATAAATTGAGAATTTTTGTTAATTTTTTTTATTTTCTTTTTACTTTTAGAATAATTTTAAATTTGAAAAAGAAGCCAAGAAGTTTATTCCAAAAAGCTAAGAACTAAAAGTGAGATTTGTATCAATAAGGAGAAAGAGAGAGGGAATATAACAAATAAAAAGTGTTTTGTGGGTGAAAAATATGGTTTCAAATAAATTTACTCTTTTTTTTAACTTCCATTAGATAGTACAAACTCAAATTATTTTTTATGTTCTGTTCGGTTTGTTTCCAAAAGTATTTGATAAAATGAAATAAAATATTAGAAATTTTTAAAAATAAAAATACAAGGATGAAAACAGAACTCGATGGAGATGGAAAGCAAGCAAAATTTGATGAAAACATGTTTTGATGATTTTGAAATAAGAATATCTAATAAATAAAAGGCTTGTTTTACTGTTTTAGACTTTATTTCCAAATGTTACAAACAATTCCTTAATTTTTTAGTTTTTGTTTCCCCTATTTCACCCCTGGGAGGAGTATTTGCATCATATTATAAATAACAATGCCGCAGTTTCTTACGTTGTTAACTCTTAACTTCCAAATTTTTAAATTTGTGAAATTAAATTTGAACTATTTATTATTAGTCTAAGTCAAAGGATGAGGTCAAAAGTTGGTAAAATATTTTGCTCGAATGCTATTACAATATCAAACAATCACTATGTATGATCATATTTATGTCCCTATAATCAAAAATAAATTTATTACTATTATTAAATACTGTTACAATAGGGTAATTTTGGCCTATATTATAATTACTGTCTGCTTAAGTCTAAAACATAAGAAGAAGTTAAAAAACTACTTTAAAAAAATTGTATGATATCAAAGAATAAAAATTTATTTGGATAACATAACACGTTGTGTAAGGCGAAACTGGAATGAAACAGTTAACGGAATTGCAGGGAACAATAAAGGACATATTGTAGCACATACCAAAAATCTAATCTACGGCTCAAGGAAAAAGTACTTAAGTCAAAAATCCAAAAAAAAAAAATTTTTACAGCAATGCCGGTGATTTTTTATTCCTTCTCGACTTACATTATCACTTTAGAAAGATTCGTTGTAAATTGAAGTGAACAATGTAACTTTTTAAAACTTACATGCTTGAGTTTGCGCAAAAACAATTGAGTTGACTTTAGTTTTAATATTCAGATAAAAAAAACTTAATTTCGACTTCTAAAGCAATATTTAAAAAAATATCCTAAAAGAAACTCTACATGTAAAATCAATAATGTAAAAATTATAAAGAAAAAACTGTTTGCTGAAAACCCACTAAAAATGATTTAAGTACTTTTCTCCTGGAGCCATAGAAACTATATTATGTAATATTAATATTTCATAATATTAAAATTACACCTTAATAAATCTTGCAACTAATTATTCACTCGAGATTATCTCAATATCCAATATTTATATTTCAGTTTTGTTTCGTAATATTGTTTAAAAAAACTTTAGGGCATATTTAATTTATCATAAGAACTTTGATACAAAAAAATGTAAAAGTGACATCCCTATTAAGCATTTAGAAACAGTCTCTGAAAATTTTAGAATTTCAAAACAGATAAAAGTACTTTCATTTTACTTATGTATTTTTAGAGGAGGTCCAAACGAAAACAATATTAAAGTGTGAGTTTGTGTACTCGATACGTATCTTAAGTTAGTGTTACACTGCTAAAAATTCAATTTTTTGCACCTGTGAATAAATTCGATTTCCTTATCTAGTTTATTTTGTGCGTTTCACAGAAATTCAAATTACAATAATATGGAACTTCTTTTCTCTTCTTTCCTTTCTTTGTATTTTTATTTTGTTCTATTCTATTTTTCATGAATTGTAAATGTGAAAACTTTTTTAATAAAGGAGAAATATTCGTTTTCGTATTTTTTCATTCCAGTTCTTTTATTATTACAAATGTATCTTTTAACTTTTCGATAAAATGTTAAAAGGTGTTAAAGAAAATTTTCATTTTTTTGTTTTCTTTCAAACAAAATTAAATTTCGAAGTTCTCATTTTTTTCTGAATCTAATTTAAATTTAATATAATAACTACATACAAACATACATATATAAATATTAAAAAACGGATAGCAGCATTCAAGCGATTAAGTTTAGGCTGCGGCTTACGTTGTACAATGACTCTTCTTTTCTAAATTCTACATTAGAGTTTCATTCACTCCATCTAGCAAATCTGTTTCGTAATATATCTTAAAACGATAGCACTGAAATTTTATTTTACTATAATTCCAACACTAAAAGGTTTTAAACCGAAAGGTTATAAATGAGGTACTATAAACTGAAAAGGAGTTTCGTCAGCACGAAACGTAACAAAATAAAGTGATTTTATTTTAGTTTAATATTTATATTGTTCTAAAATGAAGTCAAATCAAAAACCAGCTAAAATATTTCACCAGATTTATCTAACGAAATAAAAAAAAACTTTTCTTAAATCAGAATAATTAATATGATGTGAATATTTTTGTCCTTGTAGAAAGGATGTAAAAGGATGGCATTATATAATTTTGTCACGTTATTACATATTTACTACATATTTTTAAATATAATCTAGAAAATTTAGAGAAATTTTATTGGAACAGTGTTTAACAACTTAGTTCAGTGAAGTAAGAAGCACAAAAAAGAGATAATTAATTGATAGTGCTATGATTCAAAAAAAATTTTGAAATGCTTCACTGTTTACATTTTCATCTGAAGTTTTCCTAAAATTCAGATAAGTATTTTCACAATCAAAAGTGTTACAAATTAAAACAAACTTTGCTTATGCTTGAGTAAGGTAAATTTAGTACATATTAAAAAGTTTTATCTACACACAATAAACCGGGTTGTTGAATAACATTACGAACATGACCTTTAAGCATTTAATTCAAATTCTACAAAAAATAATAAAGTTGGGCCAAACCAATGGTTTGTAGTGTAGCACTTTTCTTTTCAACAAGTAAAAATACTGCTTTGAAAAACAATCTATGTATACCTACCACACTATTAAAATTATTTTCATTCAGATACGAAACTATTTCTTGGATGAACGATTTATGCGGTCTTTGAAATAAAGGAAAAGTAAATTTTAAAAGAGGTTAGTATAATTCTCGATTTTAAGGTTAATTGTGTGAGTTAAGAAAAATAATTATATTTTTTAATGACATAGAATTTAGCGTTCACTTTTTGCGTTTATAGAAATTTGAAAAGTCTTATGGTTCCGCAAATATAAAGTGCCAAATATTCAAATTTTACAAATTTCGAGAGGTGGTAACTTGAGAGGGGTGGAGATGGGAAAAATTTTTTTTCTAACGAAATAAACTATTTGTGAATATCTAAGATTTCAGACTCCTGTAACGTGCGGTGTAGAAAAAATGATTTGGTTTCACTGCAATAAATAGTTAAAAAATGAATATATATAATAATATATATACAAAATGAATATATAATAGGGTTTTAGAAGAGCATAACTTTCAGAGGGGGAGAGATAGGTGAAAATTTTGTACCACGGAAAAAGGTTTCTAGTAAAGATCTATGTACGTATTTCAGCGTTGTATCTTCAAGGGTGTAGAAATTTTGTAAACAGACACACGGACAGACGAACGGACAGGCGGACAGAGTGAAACTAATAAGCACTTTTTTTTTTTAAATTTTTTGGAAAAGTGCTAAAAAGTAGACTTTTATTTATTTACCTACAAAAATGTAGATAGGTACCATTCTTTGCGGATTTATTTTCTGTAATCCAATTTCGTAGCAAAGTTACCCAAGTCAATTTCGTCAATAAACCGAACTCAAATATAAATTTCAAATGGTAAACCTTAGATATGATAAAAAATGTAAAATCATTGCCTAGTAAAAGCTCTGTTTCCGTGCTATAACATTCGCGAAAATTTTAATGGTTCATTGTTTTAATAACCATATTTGAAATATCACATATCACAGAAATTGGTTCATAGCTTTTTTTTCGACTTGTAGCATAGGTCCGCTCCTGCCATATCCAAAAGTTGATCACCCCACACTCGAAGTAAACTTCGATGGAATTTTTCTCAAAATTCTGTTCAAGCGAGCTGGATATACAAGAGTTCACAGACAGACTGATGACACGCATGGAGACAGATATTTCTTTAAAAACATTTAGTTTATTTACACTTCTCTAGTACGGAAAAATGCATATCCGCCGAAAACTCGACATCAGAAAATTGGTACCACCTCATAAACTTTCTTATAGTATGCAATACGGTTAGTAATAAAGGAAAACAATAAGTAACGAAATATGAATGAAGCGCCTTAACTTACACGACAAATATAAAAAAATTGTGGATGTTTTGCGTTTCATAAAATAATTATAAATTCATTCCAAGGTCAAGAACATAAATTCCATTAAGTAGTTAAGTAAACGAGGAGTTTAATTCAATTAAACGAGAAGTAACGTTTACCGTGCCAAATTAGTGTTAACCGTGCGAATCAGTAGTATCCGTAATATACTCGTAACTTTAGAGGTTATATAATAGCTACATAAAGAATGGGAATACTTTTATCGAGCTCAGCGGCCCTAAATTATGCTTTTGCAAATTTTCAACACTTTAGTTTCAATAATTTCTGCTATATTAGCTTACCATAAAAAGTTTTTATGGCAGCTATCCTAAGCGTTCATGTTATCACTTTTACCAAAAGACCAAATTACACAGCTTTTACCAAAAATAATAGTCTCACTACCACATTTGGTTTTGCAAATTTCAGTACTGTAGCTTCAAAATTTTGTAAGACATAACCAAATAGCTTGTGAAATTATATGACAGCCACAAATAATAAGACAATTTTAACGAGTTTCACTAAGCATAACTGATCTAAAAATATATTTACTTTAGCTAAATTTCAATACTACATTCAATAGCTTCTATGATTTTTTAGTTACAGCTACTTGAATTACAGGTTCGATTACAAATTTTGCTCTTAGTTATTAGATCAGAGTTCTGTCATCTACCAGATAAAATCAATTTCAGTTTAAAAAAAAATGGGGTGAAATTATCAAAACATTTGCCCTTCTTCATCACTTTTTTCTCCTCAAAATAAAACCTGATGTGGTCAGCACATAACCGACCGCAAGTGTATTGTCTAGTTTAGCGAAGATATTGATTATAAAAATTATGAAAATGACCTTTAAATACTCCGTTCAAATTTTAAGGACGCCAGTATAAGCTTTCACTTGCATGTCTTAAAAAATGTGAATTTGTAGTGAACAGAACTTTAGATATGAAATTAGTTCTATATAGATATGAAAAAAAATATAGAATCGATCTCTAGTTCGAATTTTGTAAGTTCCATGAATTAGAACCCTGATTTCCTAAATAAATTTCAAGGAACGGTTGATTTTTTTCTTTATATCCATAAAACTATGAATTTGGCCCGTAGTAAACGTCTGAACGAGGTGCTGATACCCGATTTCTTTTAAAACTTAAGTAGTTTATCATATTTTCAAACGAAGCTTTTGCATAAAATATCAAGAAAGATTTTCTTGAATAATTTCAAAATATAAAATCCAGCTGCAAAAACCGGACATATTCCAAAAGTCATTCAAACCCTGACATAACCGAACTTAACATAAATTTTCATGGAAATCGGTTCTGCCGAAATTGAGATACAGATCTGCACAGACAGAGTGACAGACAGACCGACACACATCCTTCTAAAATTAGTTTATTGACGCTTCCCTAGCACGGAGAAGTGCATTTCCACAGAAAACTCGACTTGCGAAATTGCGGTGCCATCACGTAATGCCTTTATTGCATATCTTTGAAAAATGAAAAATTGTCGTTTTTATGAATTTGTCGTTAGAACAATATTTTTATTTAAAAATGTTTGTTCTTAATTTATATACCTGTACATATTGATACAGATATATAAATACATATATATTGTACAGATATATTGTTATATAACATATAACAATATATCTGTGGCAATATATTAAAATCACTTAAGTCGAGATAAGACAAAATTGAGATATTAGCACCATTGTGTTCAGCGTCAAAAATTTATATTGTGTTAAATTTTAGTAAACGTACCATTTTCCAGTCCTGAAATATTGCCAGTGATATTCGTTTAACTCTGTTAAGTGAATATCTGCACAAAATGTATAATGACTTAACTTCACTTAAGAAAACGAACATACGTATATTGAATTCCCCTAAGTTACTATAAAATATTAAAAATTTTTCGGAAAAATTTAACAAAATATAACAGCTTATATTGAAATAAGCTTTTATATTAAACTGAAATTTTTTACAAGTATTTCTTTATTAGAGTTAAGCGCCTATAAAAAACTGAATTTTGTTTTGACGATAACCTAAATCGTTTTTAGTTTTTATATAAAATTCCAAGGGTTTTTTAACTGAATAATAAGTACTGTTAAGTGTTTACATTGAGCACATCATTCAGTTTATTCTTGAGTTTCAAATCAAAGGAAAAATTGAGAGTGTTTAAGCAAAATACGCTGCAGAAAAAAATTAAGGAAAAAAATGCAATTTAAAGCTTATTAGTATTATTAGAAACATTGTAAAATTTTTCATTGTAGTATATTATATAAAAAAAAAAATTAAAGTGTCAAACAAACAAAACATGTAATTTTTTACAGCGATTCTTGTGTTGATGAAAATAAAAATTCATTTCTGAGAGTTCCATGTTCTATGTTACTCATGTGGAATCTGACAATGATCATGTAATTATCGAACGAAAAATGAAACGAACCACTTCAAAAATACACCACCCTGGGCAAACTTTACGAGCACAGCTGGAGTAAAAATACAATTTATTATATAATCACAGTAAATAAAAACTTCCTTAAAAATTTTTCTTTGTCTGCAAAATCGACTTTGCTTGAAGGAAGCGAAGTGAAAATTCTAACCAATTTTCATGAAAAGAACGCGCTGGGTTAGGTACGATAAGAGTTGCTTTGGGAAAATGCAATACAAAACAGATTTGAACGAAGATGATGCTTTTAAAGCTCTTAACTTGATTAAAAGAGGCGTAAAAGCTGGTACAATGAAAGAAATTGAAATAATAAAAGAAATACCACGAATCATTAGATCTTGTACTATATATTGATCCAACCTTTCACAACTTTTACCAAAACCTTTCCACAGAAATATTGCCTGATATACACTCAGATTTGACAGAATATGATGATAATAATTTACCTGAGTAATTAAATGAATCAATGTTATACATGTATGCAAAATTTTTATAATATTAATATTATAACATAATATTGTATTATTACCGTAGTAACAATAAAATATATAAATATGTATCATTTATTACAATGTATTATATTACAATACATTTTGATGAAAATGTAGCTAGTAAAC
Source organism: Condylostylus longicornis (assembly GCF_029603195.1). Taxonomy (NCBI): domain Eukaryota; kingdom Metazoa; phylum Arthropoda; class Insecta; order Diptera; family Dolichopodidae; genus Condylostylus; species Condylostylus longicornis. Next base: position 1,740,075 of record NW_026577985.1, read on the forward strand.
ATTGCTATAGTATATACATAATGCTTTGTTAATAATTTATATTTAAATTCAAAATATTTTAATTTGAGAAACATTTTTAAATTGAGAACCTTGAATGTTTTACTTATAAATTTATTTTGAAATAAAAGGCAGTTAATTTACTTAAAATTTTATTATTTTAAAATTGTATTTGAAACATAAGATTCTTTAACTTGCACTTGATATTTCTATGAAACAGCTTAACTTAAGGTAAGTCATAATATATCCCTAGTTTAATTTTTATATAAAAGCTTAACTAGAGATAGGTTTCATATAATATGTTTTAAAGTTTTATATAATCCCTTATTTCCTTTTTTATTAAATTAAACCAAAATTGAAAATATTTTAGGGTGAATGTAGTACTTTTAAAATATCCTCTTTTCTTCAAATATAAGTACATTTTTTTAACAGAATTATTTAAAACTTAAAATTGCGGTATTGTAAAATTGGGTTTTTTGATTTAAGCTGTTATAATATATTGCCACAGATATTTGAAGTATACGTATAGTTTCAAAAAATTTTAATACATTTATAATTTCAGATAGATTAGAAAGAAAACCAGAAAAATAAATTCAATATTTTTATGTATTTATATAGGAATGGAAAATACGTATAAATTTTTTCATTTTCATAATATTAATACCATCAATCACATCCATTTAAAATTTTGAATACATTAAAATAGAAATTTCAGTATGAATGTGGTTTTCTATTTTATTATAATTTTTTCTAAAAGATAAAATTGGCACTGCTTGCCAGCCCGCAGGTTCGCTATAAAAATAAATTATAAAATATATTCAGTCGAAATTCCACAGAAATCAATGTATTACTGAGCAAAATTTTCTAATTTTCTCTTTTGAAAACATGATTATTATATATATTTACTAAATCAAGCAAAATTTGTAAACGATATAAATACAAGAACTAGGGTGTAAATGGTTCAAAGAGTTTTCATTTTCTTTCACTCAAGTTTTTTTTATTGCCGAATTTTTTCTTAATAAATTGTGAGTGGTCTCTGTTTCTTGACATACAAATTTCTTTTGCTTAAAAAACACATTCGGTTCTCTATTTTTTGCGTCTAATAGTTTTCAACTCATTCAATTATGTTCATAATTATTTTACGTAGCTCTGAAATTATAAGTTTTAAATTAAATTGATTTCTTGCGTCCCAACAATCAAATTAATTTCTTCCATTCTAAGAGTTTGCATTTGACACAAAAATTATTTTCAAATGACTTCAAATAAAAAGTACATTATAACAACGACAATAATTTATTAATCTGTACCCCTTAATTTCTAAAATTAGCAGTTTAAGAAAGAAATTTCAAGTCTGTAGCGTTTTGAAAACAGTAAAATTCTTAAAGTAAATAATACACAAATTGTAGCCAGATTTATGCAAAAACGTGTCAACTCTGTGATACCTGTACGAATTTGCAGTCCCATGTGCGAATAAATATGTCACAGCTGACAATGAAACAGACTACTATTGAAGTTGTATGGCAGTTACCAGAAAGTGCCAAGCAATTTCAACGAATTTTATCATAAACCTTGGCCCAACTATTATATTCGTTTGTATGAAATTTGAATACCAAAGCTTTTATAGTTTCTACCAGAACGAGCCAGGCAATTTCAATGACTTTTATCAAACATAACAGCCCTACTAATACATTCGTTTGTGTGAAATTTTAATATCACAGATTTTATAGTTTCTGAGATATAGACAAAAAATTTTTTAAGTTGTATGACAGCTATCCGAACCCCGATCATATCCAATTTAAATAGGGTTTTGAAATTTACTATAATAAATCATTTGTGAAAATTTGGTGAAATTAGCTCAATTCGTTTTTGAGTTATCGTTGGGACGGATGGACGGAAGGGCGGACGGATAGACAAAGCTAAATCGACTCAGAATTCGACGCTGATCAAAAACATACACTTGAGTCTATATCTAAGACCGTTATTTCTTAGCGTTGCAAACGGTAAGGCAAATTTAGTATACACTTCGAACATACGTTGGTACAGATATAAAAATAACGTATATAAGTAGAAAACGAAAAAAAACATGACAAAAAAAAAACAAACGAAAAAAAAAGGTTTTCACGTATTTTATGTTATGTACATACGTAGTCATAAAATCGTATTGTATAAAGTGTATACAGATTTTGCTCACAAATTGAATAGGTTTGCATATTATTGTTATTATAATGATATTTGAAATTTTCTATACACTAAATGATTCAACAAAGAAATCTAATTTGTAAATGATTCATTTACAAACATAAAAATAATACTCTATACTCCAAGTTGAGAACGGGGTAAATATTTTTTACTGTTTTAGCACTTTTCCAAAAGATTTTTGAAAAAAGGCCATACTAGTTTCGCTCTCTCCGTTCGTCCGTTCATCCATCCGTCCGTGGATATGTTTACAAAACTTCTACACCCTTGAAGATAGAGACATGAAATTTTATACACATAAGTATAGACCTTTACTAGAACCTTATTTCCGTAGAAAAAAATTTTTACCAATTTCCCCTCCTTTAGAATACCCCCTTAAAACTCTAAAAATGCCATTTTTAGCACTTTTCCAAAAAAAAATTTAAAAAAGTGCTTATTAGTTTCACTCTGTCCGTCCGTACGTGCGTTCGTGGATATATTTACAAAACTTCTACACCCTTGAAGATAGAAAGTTGACATTTAATATGTAAATAGATTTTTACTAGAAATTTATTTCCGTCGAAGAAAATTTTTACATATGTATGTCCCCCCTCTAAAAGTTATACCAACCTAAAACCCTAAAAATGCCATTTTTTAACTATTTGTTCCAGTGAAACCATAAGCATTTTTCAAATTTTGCAAACGCAGAAAGGCAGTGACTTGCTTCTGCTATCGCAACATACTATAGTTAAACTTTAAGAAAACAAAGTGATCGTTAAAATTTACCGTTATCTAAAATCCGTTTTTTTTTCAAATTTTTGATTACGTTTTTCTTCTAGACCCCAGATTGTAGGAACCTGAATTTTTAGTAGCTTTTAGATACTAATAAAAAGTTTATTTCGTTAGAAGAATTGTTTTTCATCTCCACCCACTCTCAACTTATCGCCTCTTGAAATTTGTAAAATTTGAATTTCGACATCTTATATTTCCGAAACGACAAGCTTTTTTAAATTTCTATTTAAATGTACGTATATTTGTAAATTCCATGACATTAAAAAGTTTGATTATTTTTCTTAACTCATGCAATTAAACCTTAAAATCTAGCATTATGTTAACCCCTATTTATATTAATTTTTGCTTTATTTCAAAGACTGCATAAATCGTTCGTCCTAAATATGTGGAATCCTAGAAATAGTTTCCTATATGAATGAAAATAATATTTTAATAGTGTGGTAGGTGTACATAGACTTTATTTAAAAGCGATATTTTCACTTTTTGAAGGGAAAAGTATAACATATACATACCATTGGTTTGACCCAACTTTATTTATTGTTTCTTTTGTTAATACTAAAATAGCCGTAAATAATAAAATTGTTCATACTTTGCACTTAAATAACCAAAAACGTCTTGCAAAACTTCCCTCAAAAAACACCACTCAGAGAAAAAAGGAAACATATGTACGTCCTTTTCGTAATATATTCTATGCAATATTTTGTCTGCTAATAGATTATTAACATTCGAATCGTTTGCGGTCGATATTAGAAATTCAAAATTTTTCAATATTTCAAACAAGTAAGTACACTGTGGTTCGGTCCAAGTGTTAAAGCTTTCGGTAGGTGATTTGTTGGAGCTCTTTAGAAAAAAGTCGTATTGGTTTGGAGGGGGTTGGGGGAACACATTGGTCATTGTTGAAGCTAGAGCAAACTTGTGTTCGGAAACTTTTTTGTTAATTACATGAAAAATCATATTGACTGCAAAACGGCGCACGTACCATGACAGTTATATATAGCAAAGTCGTAAAAGCTGATGTAACGCATCCAGAAAAAAAAAACAGTTTTTTTTTAAATATTTAGCGTTTTTTTGAAAAATTAAATTTAATTAAAATTAAAAATTTTTTGTTTGAAAAGCTATTACTTGGTAAGTCTTACATCAATCAACAGTATACTGCTATTTAGGTCTACTATCTGAAATCCACCCATATGATTTTTGAATAATAAACATACTATTCTAGAACATTATACAGGTTCTAAAGCAAAATAATAAAGCATACAAAGCTGGTATTTTTTGTGATGCAAAATACAAGATAATTTCAAAACAACTACATAGAATACTGCCGAGCTGGTATATGAATATAAATTGTATTATTTTGCGAGTTAACGTCAACCTGATTTAGTTTTAAATTTTCCTTTTTACATAAAATTAATTATTTATGTAAGGTGATATTATATACATTTATTTCTTAGCTTTATTTCAATATTTTCAAACATATATAAACTTAGTGCGATTCGCACTACGGGCTTCTAGTATTATTAAATTACAATTCTATAGCATACATTTCATAATACCTACAAATTTCGTAATACCTACAAAGAACAAAATGTTATGAATTATTTTGTATAACAAAATTATTTTGTGAAAGAGAGTGAATATTCAGTATTTCAAATTCCCCTAAGGCTTCCTTATAAAAAAATATAACACAACTATTGTACTTCATTATTGATAGAAATGTGGGCTGATGAGCAATGTACCAAAAAATTGAAGAAAAGTAACAAAGATAATTTCTATTTTTCATTTCATCTTAAAAAATATATTTAAGAAGAAGAAATTGAATAATAACAATAGGTAAAAAAATAAAATGATTTTTTTTTTGAAAATATTCAACAAATTCATTTTGAAAAGAAAAAACACCTAAAAAAGCACAAGAAAAACAGAAAAGAAAAATCAAAACAACGGTAAATTTGTATATTTTTATACTTGAAGAATTCAGGTGTACATTGATGATTAAATTTTATTAAATATTTTGAAGATTCCGCAAGTTCAGAATACTCGATTTTGCTAACTGTATAAAAGGAATCTACAAATTTTTTATTCTGTTTTTTCTTACTCACTCCCCACTACTTTTACATTTCGAAGCAATTCTTACAAGAAATCTGTTTCGTAAAAGAATATAGGAAAATTAACATGCAATGAATATATAGCAGCGTAGGATTAATTTAAGAACTTTATTAACACAAATTAGAAATATTTGGTTGAATAAACACCGAAACAATTTAGAATTTACTTAAGTAAATAAACAAAAACATAAATACATACATATGTAGATTAAATCGAAAAGAGAAAGTCGTTAAGAGGAAGAAAATATTGAACAAATTGGAGTGAAAGATGATTTCTTCCGTTATAAAATTAAATTAAATAGTTTTTCTTTACTACATGTTCATGTTGTTTTGAATAGTAGTTTAAGGGGAAATATAAACTCTGAGTTGAAATTTTTGTTTTATTTATTTAAAAAAAAGAAAATGCATTCTTTGCTTAGTTTTAGTCAATTTTTCAGATTTTCAAATATTTTCTTTATTTCTCTAATATAAAACGTTTCACTCTCTGAAATAGCAATATTTAATTCTGAGACCTTAAGTAACAAGCCATTTTTTGAAAGCAAATGACATACACATTTATAAAATTCCACCATTATTTGTTTTTCAAAATCATTGTCTTTGAACGAAATAAAAACTTTTTTCATATTTATGTAAGTATAATAAGTATTCATCATTTCCATATTGTAAAAACGGCAGATTTCAATATTTTTTTATATTCCAATATACAAGTTGTTTCGTATCAAAGGGCACTGCTATAAACCATTGTATAGGCCCTCATGGGTAGACAAAACTTTTGTATGGGGACCATGTTCACAGTTCAACAGGTTCGGAGTGCTTAAAATCAATTTCGACTGATTTTTTTACTTTTTGAAATTTTAAGTAGAACTCCGTGCCTGTGTAAGACCTGCACAATATTGTAAAAATACACAATATTCAAATATGATTTAGAAACCCCAAAATAAGGGTTTTCTTATGAATAGCTACATTGGTTATAATATGTTCAGATTTCGGAATCACATGACTTTAAAGTTCAAAAAATTTGAAATTTTAACTTTTCGTTTTTAAAAAAAGTTAATTTTCAAGATTACGTAACATGGGAGCTTCCTCCAATTTTAGAGCAGCTAGCAACCTTGTCTAGTGACCCTTTATATAGTATGAGTATAATCTTCGTATCTGTTCTGATTAAGGAGTTATTGAGAAAAATTGAGTACGGCAAATCTTATTTTTTTATCAAATTTTTCTTTCTATGACTCACAAAAATGTACGAGAATTGCAAATGTTTATCTTTAAAACAGAGCTTCCCTCACATTTGTAAAAATTAAAAGCCCGAAGATTAGCATATGGAGTAACTCATTGATACAGCTCTGTAAATCAGTTTTAATTTCAATCTTTAAATTTTAATCTTTTGATCATATGGCTTTGAGGTGCATCCAAATAAATCTACAGCTTGCCAGTGCTTTTAATGCATTCCCCAGCATAAACAATTTGTCGTATGCTCATCCTGCCTCCCAAGGAAATGAGGTGGAACTTTCAGTTGATAAAATGAAGTAATGCCCACCACACCGTCTGGGGAAGCAATACTAGAGATAAAAGTGGTGAGTGGCTACTTGAATTTGTACATAATAATAAATTAAGGATTGTGAATGAGTATTAGGCCGACATTCATAAATTCAATTAGGGAAGATGTTATTGACATCACTCTGAGCACTGTGTATATCAGCAATGGGCTTAGTGAATGGCATGTTTCATCCTCAAAACAGAGATTGGAGTTAATTCAAAACGCTCCCATGTGGTGAGTTTCTTGTTTGCTTCTATCAATGACATCGGCCTATTATGGAAGCTGCTCAGCCAAGCCGAAGCGTCGGAAGTACTGATGGTAGGATGAAGTGCTTTTAACGCTTAGACTAAGGACAAGAAAGGGAAGCTTTTCAATAAGGCTAAGGTGTCGGGTTCGTGGGAACCTCACTCGGAGTTTCTTCAAAATCACTAGAGTGTGGTTATTAAACCAAGTCCCAAGAGAGAAGTCTAGAAACGGTCTTGTTTGGTTTCCACGATAGACGGGCTATTTTCTCTTTCAGGCTTTTCAAGTATTCAGGTGATAGCGGGATAGTTTCCAACACATCGCTAGGGTATTGTTAGAGAAGAAAGCGACGTGGTTGATCGATTTGTACGGGATAACGCACTGTAAACCAATCCTTTACATGGATTCCAGCATACGTATAACATAAGTCAAGAAAGTCTACTAGGGTCACTATGCAAGGTAGTAGGGGTTCTTGTGAACTCACTGACTCTTCAAGAGGTAAAAGTAGGCTGTTTCCTTGATATTGACTCTTTTGAAGACCACATATCAGATAATATGCTAGTCGTTGCGCAAACGTGGGATTGATACGATGACAAGCAGGTCGGATGTTAGGAAAAGATAATTAAGTCGACCGTATCTGACGATACTTCCTTTATCTTTATGTTTTATTATATCAGTACAATCCGATAGATAGTGTAAACTTGCAATGATAATTGTGGTTCCAATTTTCTTGGAAATTTTAAATAATGGATGAGAAAGGTTTAAGCAACATGTTTACTGCAAAATATTTTAGTTGCTCAGAAAACTTAATTGCTGATATATCAGCTATTAAAATCCATGGAAAAACTAAAAACCGTGTAAAAAAGCTAATACATAAGTACATAAATAAAAATCAGCTTCAATATATTTAAATTTCATTTCCTAAACAGTTACCTATCACTGCAAAACAAAAACAAGTTATGGGAAACTTTATTTCCAAACCAGGAAAGGAATATGACGATATTCCTTTCGTGCCTATGCCATTTTGGCGGAGCATAATATAGCGTTTAAAACTATGGACCATCTTGTCGACGTTTGAGAAATGTTTTCCTGATTCTAAAGTTAATATAATGGTGTAGGTTAAGCAAATAATGTATAATACTCTCAATATTAGATTTTACGAAACGTTCGTTCCAAAGCTACAGCGATTACAAAAGATATAACAGAAGTAGAATATAAAACAAATTTAAGTTGCAAAAAACAAAATTTAGTATAATGACGGGTGAATCCACGGATATTTCATAAAGTAAAAAAATTTGTGTAGCCATGAGATATGTTATTTTTATAAAAAATATTCCACTTTATAATCTGATTGGGTTCGTAGTTGACGGGTGTAATACTATAATAAGCAAATATAGTTCAGCAATGTTCCGCTTTACTGGAAAAAATCTTGGGATTTATATATCCAAATATATATCTTATTCATTACACTTACTGTAATGAATAAGAAACATATTCATGCTGTAATTACTAGAATTTTAGAACAGCGGTCAGCCTTAAAATTTTTTTTTTACTGATCCACAATTTTCCAGCGAATATTTCTTACCCATTAGTGAAAGAAAATTTATTCAATTACCTAAACGACCATAAAATAATGTTGTATTATTTATCTTCAGACTGTATTCTTCCTAAATTTAATTCCATTAACGTATATTTTAAGACTGAAAGCTGTTTTTCGAACTTAGAATATATTGAAGAAACTGAATTAAGCAAGATCGATCCTTTTTTAGAAAACCAGCAGTTTTACAGGAAGTAATCATTTCTATACATGCAGAAGTTCTTTAATAAAATAAGCTTAGTCAAAACGAAATTAATAATATTGTAATAAATGTTAAGACCAAATGCAAATTGCTTATGCATTTTAATTATGTTCCAAATATATTATTAGAATAAAAGTTATTAAAATTGCTTGGCCCCATACATATAATAAAAATGGCAGGTATATTTATTAAAAGTTGGTGAGTGTCAAGTCTGTGTTTGTGTTTCTTGCATAAATGTAGCATTCTGCTGACAGGTTCATGTTTCCCATAATTGGTCCTATGAAAAGGAACCATAAAAAGATCAGGGAAACAAGACCTAAAGTTACAGTTAGTCACAGTTTTATTTAAAATGTCGAGAGAGGTTAAGTACGAACATATGTTCGAAGGGAATAGTAAATTTGCCTTACCGTTTCTAACGCAAAGAAATAACGGTGTGAGATATAGACTCAAGTATGTGTTTTTGATCAGTATCGAATTCTGAGTCAATTTAGCTTTTCTGTCCATCTGTCCGTCCTAACGATAACTCAAAAACTAATTGAGATAAGTTCACCAAATTTTCACAAATGGATCTATTTAAATTGGATATGATCGGGTTATTGGTTCGAGTAGCTGCCATACAACTTCAAAATTTATTTGGCTATATCTCAGAAGCTATAAAAGCTGTGGTATTAAAATTTCACACAAGCAAATATATAAGTAGTAGATGTATTTGTAGGGCTAACCTTCTGTTAGCTGCCATACAACTTCAAAAATTATTTGACTTTATCTCAGAACCTATAAAAGCTGTGGTATTGGGATTTCACACAAGTGAATATATTAGAAAGGTCAATGTGTTTGATAAAAGTAGTTGAAATTGCTTGGCTCCTTCTGGTCATGTAACTTCAACAGTGGTTTGGCCATACCTAAGGAAATACTGAAAATACAGTACTGAAATTTTGCATAAATTAATATGGTAACATGGCAACTTAAAGTCATAGTCTGTTCCATAGTCAGCTATGAAATATATATTCGCATCATCGAAATATATCACAGAGTTGACACGATCAACCCTATTTTTTAATAGTTATTGCTAAATTTAAATTTCTGTAAAACTTTCACATCTTATAATTGTACTTTGTTAAACGCTATACTACTAATTACACTTTTCAAGACATGAAATAATGGTAAGAATCAATCCCGTTTTTCAAAAAAAAAACTTAAAATCTTATATGCATACGGCCATACATTATTTATTTAAAAACTGTCAATAGTTTTGATTCCACTTCATACATTTTTTTAACTACATACAAAAATTTTTAAAAATAAATCATTCATACATTTTTCATAATATAAAAACTGTCGATAGTTTTTCAAATATAAATAAATGCCGACATTCATTTCAAAAACTATCGATAGTTTTCGTTGTTTAACTTCCTATACTTTCTTCATTACAAAAACTATCGATAGTTTAATGAAAATACTGTTGATAGTTTTTATTGCATGTATACCAAGTGTGTATATTCACTTATTCCAAGATTTCACTTGAAAATTGTTCCATAGTTCACTAATACCACTTTATCCCTTTTAAACTAAACATTAATTTCTCAGAAAATACCATGCGTTTTGAATTTTTTTCTCCCTCGTAAAAGCAAGGCACTTAACTGAATTATGTATGTACAGGGTACTTGTTTAATTTGTATTGTGCTTATGCTCGTCTGCTTTAAGAACTTTTTAGAAAGAAAAAAATAATGGAGTTTAAATGGAAGGGGTGTCGGAACTTATTTGAAGGAAATTGAATAACATCACCTGATTCTAAATATTTTTTTAATTTAAAATTTAAATTTTAAAGAAATTGGTTGGTAAATTCCGTCTGAAAAATGTATTTAAAAAAAATTGCAATTTTTAACACAGTCAGGAAAAACTATCTAATGAATGTTTTTCTTAAAACATGAATGATTTTTTTAGAACTATCGAAAAAACCGATAGTTTTTATTCGATAGTGCTCATCACTACCATAAAAAGTTGTCCCCAACAAAGGCCACATCTTCCGCGTAGCCACATTCCCGGGTGTGCCAACAGGGGCAGCTGTCACCTTTGGGGCACCCTTTTGCATCGACTATGTAGATCGTGCCATCAGGTATGGTGAACTTAATATTTCTATCCTGTAGCAAATGTTCAATCCATGTTGGCGCAATGAGTCGCAGATGACACCATATGGAGTGTCTCAAATGCCCCTTGCTGCCAGCGTGCTCTTGATAACCCTCGCCAGACGCTGTACAGCGAGAGTAGTGAACTTTCCCGGCTGATATGCATACTAGAACTCATGCAAAGGGGATAGTCCCCAGTGCGTCCTCCCGAATATTGCTATCAACCACTTTTTCCATCGTCTTCAATAGAAAGAGGTCGGACTAAATGGATGAAAACACTTAAAGTGCTTGCTTGATCGCTTCCCTGCATTCGGAATGTACATCACCTTGGCTATCCTCCACGATAGTGAAATGTAATTCCACGTAGAACTGGCCCGAAAAATATCCAGCAATGCCATAGCCATATGTTAGAAACACTTCTGCAGCAGCGCAACAAATACATCGTCTTCACTTGGTAATTTGAAAGGCTTGAAAGAAAAGACAGTCTATCGAAAATATAGAACGAGAACACTTCCTACCATCACCCGAGAATCAGGCTATTGAATAAAAAGACTTATTATACAACTGCAATAAAAATAAATTTGTAAGTTTTCAAGTATTACAATTCAAGAGCGAAATTTTTAAGCAGAACTCGCCAGGCATGTTATTTTAATGAGAAAATTTGTAAGTAGGCATAATAACTAACAAGATCCTTAACACCATTCTATTAACCTGAATGTCATGAACTAAACCTTTATTATGACATGTGACTTTAACCTCTTCCAAATTCCATACATTTTAATTACTTAGAACATTAGACAATGATATTTTGGTTTTTATTCTGAAAAGGGAAACTAATTAAATGCTATTTTTTTCTATTCCCAAACATATGTGAGTCTCAGTCTTGTAGATAATTAAGAAAATATATTACTGCATAGACAAAAGGCTACCCGCATAAAAATAAATAAATTTGTAAAAACATAAATAAAAAAAAAATTATATTCAGTCTGAAAAGTACATATTATGTGCATTATTATACCATTAAGTGATACTTAATCAAAATATTTTTAAAACCAATAAAAACATGTAATCAGAGAAAAAAATTGTGGTACTCGTTCATAGACGTGATTACATGAAATGTAATAAAGCAGTGTTAAATAAATAAAAACAAAATAATAAAACAAAATAATAAAACAAAATAAAAAAAAATATACAGTGCACACCGGTAATTTTCGTTTCATAAATTACGAAGAATGGATTTCAAATGTTCTGCAGCTAGTTGCCATGGTATTAAAGGCATGGAAGTAGTGTAATGCAAGGGATTTTGTAGAAATTCCTTCCATGGTACATGCCTAGGAGCTCCACGTGGTTGGTAGAGTGCATTTTTGGCGAACCATTTCATCTGCACGGATTGTTGCTCAGTCAACAAATCGTTGGACGAGTATTTCTGCAAACTGGAACTTCAGATCGATGCATTAAATAATAACTTCCAGGGTTCAATAGCCAGGAATGTGGACTGCATAAAAAACAACGCGGTCAGCTTCAACGAAATGGAGAGTAATTTTGAAATGTTGAATAAATCGATGTCAACATTCATGGAAGAAATAAAGGTGATTGTGAGAAGTCAAGTCAAAAAGCAGACACCGGATCTCAACTCATCAATCCTTGAGAACAAGATTGACGGGGTTGAGCTAATTGATGCCGAAAATATGGATAAAATCTTATCGGCTCTGAATACACGTGTCAATCGCATCGACGACACTTCTTATAACTTACTAGCTTCTGCCCAGGATGACATCGCTTTGATCAAGAACAAAATCGACAGTATCGCAAACCTCGGTGGCATGATAGGGGAACTTAGCTCTCAATTTGACGAGTTGATAAAATTCAACGATGAGAAAATTACCAAAACAATGGACAAGTCCCTACATGCTGAATTGCTTGAGGCATCGAAGGATGCGATGAAAGAAAACACTGAATCTGATATCAACCCAAGCGAACCATTAAGCGTTGCTCATACCAAAAATGATCTGGTTGGCCCTAAACCTCCTGCCACCGTTGCCCTGCCTATTTTTAACTGTTGGATCTCCAAATTATCTTTAGATACCACAGAAAATAGCCTGGAGGATTTCCTACGTACCAAATTCAAATGTACAAAGGTAGTTTGTAAGAAAATTACGCCGGCGTTTCTCAAGCAGAAGGCAAAATATCTCACCTTTAAAGCCAGCGTACCAAGGTCTAAACTAAGGAAAATTCTAAATCGTAAGCATTGGCAAGCAGGTACTCTTTTGGAAAAATTTTTCGATAAAACTAATATTAAAGTTAAGAATAAACTGCCTAACCGCGACACTAATTCTACTAACAGTAACTTTATTAATAATAATAGAAATAGACTTGACAGTAGAAAAAAGAAAAACAATAGAAACACAAATTTTAACAACAACAATACTAACAAAATTAATACAAAACACAGTACTACTAATTTAAAAAGCAACAATAACAGAAATAAAAATAGGAAAAACAATGACAACATTAATAAAAATAAAGATTTTCATAGAAGGAATAATAATAATAATAATAATAATAATAATAATAATAATAATAATAATAATAATAATAATAATAATAATAATAATAATAATAATAATAATAATAATAATACGAGGGTCACTATTTATATTTCGGGTCCTGGCAATACTAGTGCTGCCAGGTGTAATCTGACACTTCCATTGGAAAGTTTGACATTTTTTAGGACAACTTCACTCAGAACGTTTTGTCATTCGAGCGCGAATTGTTTTGTTTACAGTGACTTGAAAAATTCATCTCGGTCAAAAAATGTAATTGTCCCGTGAAAATTTTCGTGCGATGATTTTTTACGATTTTCGGCGCGGATTATCGAGACAAGAGTGTCTCGATCAACTTGTTTCGACTTTTGGTGATGAAGCACCATCAAAAACCACTGTAAATCGCTGGTACCAAGAGTTTGGTTTCGGACGCCGTTCGCTCCAGGATGAATTTCGTGAAGGTCGGCCAATTTCGGTCGTTTTGCCGGAAACCATCGATGCTGTGCGCGAAATGATAATGATGGACCGGCATGTGACATACTGTGAGATTGAGGCATCCTTGGGCATTAGTTCCACCAGCGTACATAAGATATTGCATGAACATCTTGCCGTGAAAAAGGTGTGTTGTCGATGGATCCCAAAAAATTTGACGATTACACAAAAGAAGGTTCGTGTCGATTGGAGCAAAGAAATGTTGAAAAAATTCAATCGCGGTGCGTCAAAAGACGTTTATAAGATAGTCACAGGTGATGAATCATGGATCTATGCATATGAGCCCGAAACGAAACAGCAATCGACCGTATGGGTGTTCCAAGACGAGCCAAATCCAACAAAAGTTGTTCGTGGAAGAAGCACATCGAAGCAAATGATCGCGTTTTTTTTTGGTATAACCGGTCATGTGGCCACAGGACCTTTAGTGGAACGTAGGACGGTCATTTCCAATGATAAATGTTTGTTTTTTATTGCTAGACCCGAAATATAAATCGTGATCCTCGTAATAATAATAATAATAATAATAATAAAAATAATAATAATAATAATAATAACAATAATAATAATAATAATGATAATGATAATAATAATAATAATAATAATAATAATAATAATATTAATAATAATAATAATAATAATAATAATAATAATAATAATAATAATAATAATAATAATAATAATAATAATAATAATAATAATAATAATAATAATATTAGTAATAATAATAACAACCAAAATAATAATATTAATAATAATAATAATATTGATAATAATAACAATACCAACAACAAGAACAATAATAATAACAATTATAGTATTAATTTATTAATGACAATAATAATAATAATAGCAATAATTATACTAATAGTAATGACAGTGATAATAATGACAGCAATAATAATATTAATAGCAATACAGAATAATAATACCAATAACAATAATATTAGCAAGTATTCAAATTTCATCCAGGGCGAAACATTCAACGGGACCGTAAAAGCTCAAACTTGTAAAAGTGGCGAAACCAATGCGGCGACTACTCAAACTACTCCAATTCCCTTCTTGCCTTCACAATCTTTTATAGATCCACTTGTTCCACCAGTTGTTCGTATGACAAAAAAGGCAGTTGAGGCTGGTGACAGTACGTACATTTTGTCTCGCTTTAGAGACAGGGTTGTCTATGAAAACGTTAAGTTTTATCTAGCTTACTTACATGACGCGGCGGACACAGTGCATCATGACGGCAAGACACAGTTCAGCATAAAAGTTTTCATAGAAAGTGAGGGTCTCCCCTCTGATTACACTCTCCTCCTGAGACTGTACAAAAGATTTCATGAAACTTTAAATATGCAACCTGCAAGTGTCGAGAAGGACCTACAGACTTATCGGAAACACATGAAGAGTAAATGGGTTGATTACTTACAAAGAATGAGGGAACCAAACGATAGGTTTTCTCTTCCGTGAGGATCCTCTAAATCGCCATCAAAATAGTTTAAATAGTGACGGACCTACCCTTAAAGCCTCCCATAGTAGTCTTGTGACCATTCGTCCCATCAAATCATCTGTTTTCCCTAACATATTTTACCACAATTTCAGCGGTTTAAGAGGAAAGCTTAAAAATCTCTTTATTTTAATCGTCAATCCAGGGGCAGGGGCGTTTTGATCGCCGTCAATAATCGGTTACCAAAGCAATTGGTATCCACTTCAGTTTTTTCCACATTCAACCATCAATTTATCAAAATATACTCAGGTGATTTTAATCGGTCGGCTTTATCGTTTATCAACGATGAATATGATAACCATCTTCTTCCAGTCAACTTCATGGAAGACATCGATTTTAATCTCGTTAGTACGTTCTATGGGAACGACTTGCAGCAGGTGGTACGTTACCCAAATGAAAGAGGTAATTGGTTGGACTTAGCTTTCTCAAATGCCTATGACAGCATACGGGTCCTTGCTACAGACGAAGGGAACCTTTTCAAAAATTCTATTCATCATAATGCAATTGTTCTCGAATTTCCAAATAACAAGCTTAAGTTCTCTAAATCTTACAATAAAGAGATTTTATATGATTTTCTTAACGCCGACTACAACGGCATCAATTATGCTCTTAGCTTAATTAATTGGAACGATATTTTCCAACAGCACAATTTAGACAATATTGTCTCCGATTTTTATTCTATTTTGTTCAGAATAATTGACGCCCATGTTCCAAAAATCCTTAAAAAGGATAGACTGGCGGAACCATGGTTAGACTGTAATTCAAGACAATTACGTAATCGGAGAAATAAATTATACAATAAAATTAAGCATTCTAGGGACAATAACTCACTTATTAATGAATATAATGGGTTGGCGAATGAATTCAAAAATAAATCCAATGAGGCATATGATATTTATATCCAAAATATAGGCAGCTCGATTTTGGGGAACCCGAAAAGATTTTTTGACTTTGTTAACTCCAAACGTAAATCGTCGGGATATCCGAGCTCCATGAGCAAGAACGGGTTAATATCATCTTCTAACTCTGAGATTTGCAATTTTTTTGCCGATAATTTTCAACAAACTTATAGATTTGATTCTCTTTCTAATTATGTCTATACCCCCACTAGTACAGATAACGGTCATTCCCTTTTTAAAGATGTTCATCTTTCAGTAGACAACGTACTTCAGGGTATTTGTGACTTAGAAACCAATAAAGGATCTGGACCGGACCTTATACCGCCTATACTTCTTCATAACTGTAGACACAATTTATCATATCCACTTACTTTGATTTTTAACAGATCATTATCCTCTGGTTTTTTCCCGTCAATATGGAAAACTTCATACCTCATACCTATTCATAAAAAGGGGGATAAGACTGCGGTTAAAAACTATAGGGGAATTGCCATTCAATGTGTTTGAATAAATTAAATTACTTGAAAAATTGGTTACGCGTATAATTGCACCCATTGTTAACCCATTACTAAATAATGAGCAACACGGCTTTAGGACTGGTCGCTCTACGACCACCAATCTTTCAATTTTTACATACGATATTCTTTCGTTTATGGAAAGAGGATTTCAAGTAGATGCGATATATACAGACTTCAGCAAAGCTTTTGATCGCATAGATCACATTGTCTTAGAGCATAAGCTAAGACAATTTGGTTTTAGAAATCCACTATTGGGATGGTTAAAATCTTACTTCACTGAAAGGACCCAATTTGTCAAGTTAAAGGGCGTTACGTCGAAACCTATTCATGTCTACTCTGGAGTTCCCCAAGGAAGTCATTTAGGCCCTATTCTTTTCAATATCTTCATTTCTGACCTCTCTCAGTGTTTGGCGGGTGTTCCGCATCTGATTTATGCTGATGATCTGAAAATGTATCATATTGTAAAGGATATTTCTGACACTAATTATCTCCAATTAAAGTTAGAACATCTAAATTTTTGGTGCGAGACTAATAAATTAGATCTTAACGTTAAAAAATGTTATGCTATTAGTTTTTCACGTAAGTGTTCAAACCTCTTTCAAGAATATTCACTTCAAAACTCCACTTTAGAACGCGTTGACCATATTACTGATCTAGGTATTATTATGGACAGTAAACTCAATTTCAATTTTCATTATGATTCTATTGTTTCTAAAGCAAGCAAAATGCTAGGTTTCATTAAGAGGAGAGGCAGAGAATTCAACAATACTGAAGTAACCAAATCGCTCTATTGCTCCCTTGTTCGTTCTGTTCTTGAATATGGCAGTATTATTTGGGATCCGGCATTTTTTATTATTTTATATTAAACACAATTTTTATTATTTGCTTTGAGAAGCCAATATAACCCCAATGACTTCCACAATATTCCTTCATATAGAATTAGACTTCAATCCCTGAATATGTTGAGTCTGGAGTCACGCCGGTCTTTGTAGTCTTCTTGTTTTACCTATGATGTCCTAAAAGGAAAAATAGACGTGGACTTCATTAGAGACAAAATTATTATCAACAACGACGTCAGACCTAACAGACATACTAAATTCTTAAAAGAATATACGCATAGGACTGAATATGCTACAAATGAACCAATAAATAGATGTTGTACTGTATTCAATCGTTTTAGTCATCTTTTTTCACTAGCAGTTACAAAATACACCTTCAAAAAAAAAATTCATAATTCACTACTGACCTAGTACAATATCATATGATAATTATATGAACTAATTGTACAATTATTAAATCATATTAATATTAAATACCTACTCAGCATAAATGATAACATAATAAAATTCTTTCTTTTTATTTATTATTTTTTTTATATGTATCATATTACATTTGTGTAATAAATTCATTTAATGTTTTGTTAGTGTAATTCTATTTAGTTTACAAGTATGTATAATGTATATTTTTGTTAATTTTTGTAAACTATGTAAATTTTTGTAATTATGTAGCATCTTGCTTGGTGCAAATTAAAATAAAATAAAATTAAAAAAATAAAAAATAATTTTTTTAATCAATTTTCTTCTTTTCAGACCTAAAATTATGCAATTTTTATAACACTAATAAGAATTTTAAGAGTGTATTCAATTTTGATACAAATTAGCAGCAATAAGCTAAGGTCAAAATTTATTTCAACTTCTGCAGATGCATGGACATAAATAACGATTCAAGTTTTCTCATTCACTCAAAAAATTTGTAGTATAAATTAACTCAGGTCGTAATTTTACAAAGTAAGATATATTTTGAAGACAAAATTAGTTTTAATTTTAATATAATTTGTGATTTTTTTGTTGTCTCTTTTCATGAACCATGCTGCACAGCCATAATAATTTATCAAATGCCAATAAACAGCAGATTTCAAAATTCTTCGTATTAATTATGCTTTATATAATTCTTAGAGCCACTTAAACTTGGTGTCATTTGGTAATGCCAAAGCATTAATAATCAGTTTAAATTCCTTGAAACTCTTACATTTTTTAAAGAATTTTATTTCCTTTCATATTGTTTTGAGATCATAACTATAGATAGTCCTTTCTCATTCTATAATTTTGTTTAATTTTTCCCTAATATTTATTTTTCACATTTTCTTTTCAAATTGATACTTTATTGAGAAAATTTTCGGGAAAATTGCCATTTTATGAGCTTAAAATGGGGTCTTCCTCTTGCATTTTTTATGATCTAATCGAAGAAAATAAAAAATAACAAGAATAAAATCTAACTGTAATACTCGTATTCTAGAAAACCAATTATTGTTGCTTATTATACCCGTACGAACGTATGTTCGAAGGGTATACTAAATTTGCCTTACCGTTTGTAACGCTAAGAAATAACGGTCTTAGATATAGACTCAAGTGTATGTTTTTGATCAGCGTCAAATTTTGAATTGATTTAAATTTGTCTGCCCGTCCGTCCCGACGATAACTCAAAAACTAATTGAGGTAAGTTCACCAAATTTTCACAAATGATTAATTGTAGTACGTTCCAGAATCCTATTTAAATTGGACATGATCGGGGTACCGGTTTGGGTAGCTGCCATACAACTTCAAAATTTGTTTTGCTATATCTCAGAAACTATAAAAGCTGTGGTATTGAAATTTCACACAAAAGAATATATTAGTAGGGCCAATATGTCTCAAAAAAGTCGTTGAAATTACTTGGTTCCTTCTGGTACCTGCCATACAATTTCAAAAGTTATTTGTTTATATATCAGAAACTATAAAAGCTATGGCATTGAAATTTCACACAAGCAAATGTATTAGTAGGGTCAATGTATTTGATAAAAGCCTTTGAAATTTCTCGGCTCCTTCTGGTAGCTGTTATACAACTTCAAAAGTTATTTGGCTATATCTCAGAAACTATAAAAGCTGTGGTATTGAAATTTCACACAAGCAAATATATTAGTAGGGCCGATGTGCTTGATAAAATTCGTTAAAATTTTTTGGCTCTTTCTCATACAAGTTCAATAGTAGTTTGGCACAAACAGTATTTGGAAAAACACTGTACTGAAATTTTGCATAAATTAATATGGTAATACGGCAACTTAAAGTCATAGTGTGTCCCATAGTTAGTTACGGCATCTTTATTCGCACATAGGATAACAAATTCGTACAGGTATCACAGAGTTGACAAGGTCAACTATATTTTTTTCTCGTTTTTCTTTATAACTGTTATTACAGTGACTTTTGTTGTTGTTCTTTTTATTAGGTCAATATAAAAGTTTATGTCCTGTAAACAATGTTTAGCCTTGTAGTTAATCTTTTCTTCCTTCCCTATTTTTCCGTTTTTCTACGAATATGTGTCATTCCAGTTTCAAAGTACTAAATTTGGTCTCTTTCTTCTTGTTCGATTTCATTTTGATTTTATTTTTTAATGTTTCTATTTTTTTGTGCTTTATGGTCCATAAAATTCAATTAACAGTTCTTTTATGCCAAAAATAAATCGTTTTTTGATATCAATATATAAGGACAATATGATGAAAAAAATATTTTAAGTTCTGTGCATCAAGAATTTGTATTTGTATGTAGAGAATAAAAGTACAATGTTTACGTTGTGGTATGAGGTGGCAAAGTCTTCAAATATATATTATACCACGTCAGAGACCTGATGATTGGGGATCATCATTGCTTTGAAAATTTTAGATGCATTATTAGAATGTCATAACCTCAATTTAATTTAGAATGAAGGTAATTTAATCCTATGAGATGAATTATATATATTCGTACATAATATGTATCAAAAGCTACAGAAGAGTGAAGCAAAAAAACAATGCAAATTTGAATTTAAAATTTTATTTGGTTTTTAAAAAGTTGCTAGAGCATAATCCAAAACGAATTGATTTTCCACATACACACAGGCATTATGCTTTAAAAGGGAAATTAATATAATAATAAAGTTTTACCAGCGTAAGAGTTTTGCACGCACCAAGCAATAGTTTTTTATTCTTATATCTACAAGACAATTAAATCAATTTGTGGTTTTTTATTAAATTGGTCAGCAATTAAATTAATTATATTAGTTGTCATGTGACATACAAAATTCCAATGAAAACTTAAATGAATTCCAATGAAGTTCAATGTTAACTGAAACAAATAAAAACGTTTAAGTCGGTATAAACCGACCGAATTATACCCTGCACGTTAGCAATCTGAGTTTAAAATTTGTTTTTGAAATATTTGGAAGTAGCTCTCATTGATATATACCAAGCACTCGAATACTTGGTATATATCAAACACTCTATAGAAACAAACCACTCTATAGAAACTACATTGATATGAGTGACCTATAATACCTGACAAAACCACTCTATAGAAACTGCATTGATATGAGTGACCTATAATTGGACTCACAACTGCCAAGTTTCATGAATCTAACTCTATTATTTTTTTGAATATTTTAAATTAGCTTTTGGAGTTCCATGGCAGCTACTCAAACCTGTTGGGCCATTTCACCAAAACTTCAAGGATATGTGTGGACTGATATTGGACACACGACTACCAAATTTCATGAATCTGACTTTATTATTTTTCCGAATATTTAAAATTAGCTTTTGGAGTTGTATGGCAGCCGAACTAGTGCAGCCATTCCGTTAAAACCTTTAGATCATATTATGTAGAGTGTAATTAGACACATCTTTGCAAAATTTGATATTGATATTTTTATTAGTTTTTGAAATATTTAAAAAACCTCTTTGAGTTGTATGACAGCTACCCGAACCCGTTGTCCGAATTGGCCCAACGAAGTGCACTAGAAATAGTACAAAAAGCAAAACTGAAAATTAAAGTAACATTCTTCTTTAGTTCTTCTCAACTTTATAGCTTTCTAATTAACACTTAAAAACTTTAGCAACTTTATGGTGCTACACAAAGTGTAAGAAGAACTGAAGTGCTACAAAAATAAAACAAAATTTATTCCCCTATTACACAAAATCCAAATGTATACCAATTCATGAATATAAGTTAAGTTGTATGATAACGAGACTGAGGAGAATTAGTAATTTAAACCACTTTCAAGAATTCGATGAAATACCTCAAAATTAAAGTACATACACATAATAATATGTATGTGCACTGTATATTTGTCAGTAATTTATATTTATGTACAGATTTATTCATAAATATTATTTATCTCCGAAAGTTTAGAAAGCTGTACAAATGCTAAAAATTAAATTTTTTTAAAAATATATGAAGAAAGAGTGTTTCCTACAAAGTTTTTGAAAGAAACTCCTTGATATCTTGGTCTTCACTTATCAGTTTTTTAACATATATTTTCCCTTTCTATAAATTTTCCTATTACTTATGTAGTACCTCCATCACTTCGTTTTTCAAGAATTCGTTAAGCATTAATTAATGTCTCGTATATTCAAACATTTCACAAAAGAACAATAAAACGACAAAAATTTAAATATCATTTAATTTT
Source organism: Condylostylus longicornis (assembly GCF_029603195.1). Taxonomy (NCBI): domain Eukaryota; kingdom Metazoa; phylum Arthropoda; class Insecta; order Diptera; family Dolichopodidae; genus Condylostylus; species Condylostylus longicornis. Next base: position 1,762,268 of record NW_026577985.1, read on the forward strand.
CATTCCAAATTTTTTTTCTTCTTGTTTATAATGAAATGAGAAAAATTTTGTTCCATTTTCTTTCAATGAATTTTTTTCCTAATTTTTGTCTTCTTTTTATTTTATTTTTAAATCCTCAATTTTTTTAAGGAGAATTAATATATGTTATGTACGTGTATGTTCTTATTTTTTTTCTATTTTAATTCTCATCATAACTTTTTCATGATTCCCCAACCACTTATGAAATGTTTTAGCTTATATTATGCCTTCTTATGCTGTTAGTAAGTATGAATATATTACACCCGTAGAATATCATTGCCATAGTACATTAAAAGTTCACATTATGTGATTTTAAGTTGAATAATATTACTAACTTTGACGATGTTATAAAATGGTTTATTTAGATCTAAGCTGCTATGAATCATAATTTATATCAGCTTGTGATGTCCAAAATTTAATTAAAATACTACACTTATGTATTAGAAGTCAATAGTAATGATGAGAATTAACTTAATTTTGAAAATAATAAAAATAAAAACATAATCACACCAGACTAAGCATCCATCTTCATAGCCGTTAGATATTGACTATGTATATTGAGCATTCTAAATCTCGGTGTTGAGTTTTATCATTTAAAATCTCGGTGTTGAACCAAATTAAACAGGCGTAATGGACGACTTTACCGGAAAATAAAAATATTGTTTGAATATTTTTGAAACTACTTATATATGACAAGAAAAATATAAGCCGGATAATATTAACGTCTTATTTTGTTTTTCCACAATATCGCGTAATTTCATATTATATTTTACTGTAATACCAGTTTATAAAAAATTATATGTATGTATGTATATGCATTTTTATAAAATTTTAATTACGAAGAAAAACGGTATACCAATTAAATGCAAGACGTTCATAAATTCATTCACGATTCATGCGTAAATAATAAAGTATTTAGTAATCCATAGTTGTTAAAATAGCATATTTCAATAACAATTTAATCTAAAGCAAGCTTGTTATTTATAGACGAAAGTTAAGGTCTATGTAACGAAATGGATCTATTGAAATATTTCCATTACTACTATTATAAAATTTTGCATAAATGTAGGAAAAACGAGAAAAAATAGAGTTGACCGTGTCAACTCTGTGATACCCGTATGAATTTGTTACCCCACATGCGAATAAATATGCCATAGCTGACAGTGGGACAGACTATGACTTTAAGTTGCCGTAGTGCAATATTAATTTATGCGAAATTTCAGTACTGTGTTTTTTTAATATTTTCTACGAGAAACGAGTCAAGAAATTTAAATAATTTTTATCACATACAACAGCCCTAATAATACACTTGTTTTCACGAGATTTCTATATTATAATTTCAATAACTTCTAAGGTAATGCCAAATAACTTTTGAAGTTGTTTGCTGCTACCAGAAAGAGCCAAGCAATTTCAATGACTTTTATCAGACACATTGGCCCTACTAATATATTTGTTTGTGTGAAATTTCAATACCACAGCTTTTGCAGCTTCTGAGATATAGCTAAATGAATTTTGAAGTTGTATCGCGACTACCCGAATCAGTACTCCGGTCATGTCCAATTAAAATAGGGTTCTGGCACTTACTACAATAAATCACTCGTGAAAATTTGGTAAACTTAGTCCAATTAGTTTTTGAGTTATCGCTAGGACGGACAGGCAGACAAAGCTAAATCGACTCAGAATTCGACGCTGATCAAAAGCATACACTTGAGTCTATATCTTAGACCATTATTCCTTAGCGTTACAAACGGTAAGGCTAACCTAGTATACCCTTCGAACACACGTTCTTACGGGTATAACGAGAAAAAATAGAGTTCACCGTGTCAACTCTGTGATACCCGTACGAATTTGTTATCCTATGTGCGAGTAAGTATGGCATAGCTGACTATGGGACAGGCTATGACCTTAAGTTGCCGTATTACCTTATTAATTTATGCAAAATTTCGGTAGTGTTCTGTATTATCAATATTTTCTAAGATATGGCCAAATTACTATTGAATTTGTATGACAGTTACCACAAGACGTCAAGAAATGTCAACAATTTTTATCACACATAACAGCCCTAATAATACACTTGTTTTCGGGAAATTTCTATGTTATATTATAGCTCCAATAATTTCTGAGACAATGCCAAATAATTTTTCAAATCGTATGACAGCTACCGAAAGGAGCCAAGCAATTTCAACCACTTTTATCAAGCGCATTGGGTCCACTAATATATTTGCTTGGGTGAAATTTCAATATCACAGCTTTTATAGTTTCTGAGATATAGCCAAATAAATTTTGAATTCGTATGGTAGATACTCGAATCAGTACCCCGATCATAACCAATTCAAATAGGTTTCTGTCATTATCTATAGTGAATCATTTGTGAAAATTTGGTGAACTATTATTTGGTGAACTAACTTTGGTACGAGCATAAGTTGGTACGGGTATAAGCATAGAGTGGAAATAGATGTGTTACATAAAGCTTGAATTGTAATACATATTATGTAATTTAGTTAAGCCATAAGGTATGCTGTTCAACAATAGTAAGACTACTATTACATTTTTGGTTTCATAAAGCTTATTTTGGTTTCATAAAAAACATGAATAAAACTTATAGTTTCGAAGAAATAATGGTCAGGAAATTCATATTTATCAAATTTAACTTGGTAGAAGTAGGAGAAAATTTTACTCTTAAATTAACTAATCTATAAATTGTTAAAATTTGAGACTAATGTTAGTTGCCATAGAGGTTAAAAGTCGGCCCGAAAATTAGCAAAATATTTGTTAGATAGCAATCTAACGTTATAATAATTGATAACAAATATGAACATTTTTGGAAATCTGCTAAAATGAATCTTTCTAGTAAAATATTTGAAATAAAGCATATACAAATTTAAGTAAACAGCTTAAGAAATCATACAATTAATTTGCACTTAAATCAAACGGATTAAGAAGTTATATAATTAATTTGCAATTTGAATATCGTCAAAGTGCAAATTTTGGCATTCAAAAGCACAATTGCCAACGAGTGAGATACAAGGTATGCTCTGTGCAAACAATTATTATAATATCATATTGTTATTCTGTAGGTGCGAAATAAATTTTTAAGAGTGTTTTCATAAACCTATATGCAAATATATATGCAAATTTATATAATCTATACAGATAATGACAATATAAGTATAACTACATAAAGTATGTATGTAAACACAGAAATACAGTTTCTCAATGTAAAAGTTTTTCAATGTAACCTGTCGAATTCAAAAAGTCACATTTACCATTTCGATAATACACGTAAAATATGTCACGCCTGTTGGAAAGGTAAAAAATTGTTGAAAAAATTTTTAATAAAACTTGCGAAATGGTTGAGTTAGATCGACAAATCAGGTACAAAACTACGTTAACCTAAATTTAATCAGATTCAAATATGTAAAAATTTAATTAATTTTACAAACACTCTTTTTTGTTATACAAATACCTACGAGTACAATATGCCTAGGTAAACCAATAAAATTTTGTTACTTTTACGTATTCAGACAATGTAATTGAAATTAATACTCTTGTATTTTTGGGAAATTTTCCTTGGATTATTAATTGTACTTGGAGTGATATTTATTCCAAAACTTTCTTATATTATTTTGCCTTAACACGTTTTAAATTCGATCACTTATGACACATTTTCAACTTTTCATAAAAAAAAAGAAATACGCAAGAAGTAGCTTGGCAGTTTTAGTTTTTGGATGAATTGAATAGGACTTGAATTCGAAAAACATGTACGGTTTTATAGGTTAAATTTACTACAGTAAATGAGAATATCTGCTCCACCCTCCACTATTATTTTTATAACTGTTACTTATACATATATAAAAGTATGTATAGTAAAAAATACATAAGTGCCCCATACAAAATGATAGAAATTTAATAACCATCTATATATTTTACACGCAAATAACATTCCTCGATAATTTATAAAAGAGAAGGAAATGTCTGTGAAATAAATAGAGAAACTTACACATTCAAGACAGAAGGGTTGAATGCAAGAAAATTTAGATTTTCTAAATATTCGTGCATAATCATGAAATTTAATTTTACAGGTCGTATGTACATCGATACTCATTTAAATATACGAGGTGTCCAGGGTTCAATAGTATTCCAGAAGTAGGGTAATAGAATAATTTCAGACGAACAAAAAACACCTACTGACATATTCCAACTTTGAAACCCATAACTCGACAATAAGGGCCAAAAAAATATAACGTCAGTGGGCGTTTTTTGCTCGTCCTTGGTCATTCTATCACCCTGCTTCGGGAATACCATTGAGTCTCGGTCACCCTGTATACAGCAAATACGTACATATTTATGTACTTATATGAGTTCTAATACTCGTATACATACATGCATGTAATCTACACATGTATAATGCTCTAGCACTACTCCTTCCTCTATTATCCGATTTATGAATGTTTTTTGCTTCCATTTTGTTTTCTTCATTTTTAGCACTTTTCCAAAAAGTTTTTGAAAACAAGTGCTTATTAGTTTCACTCTGTCCGTCCGTCCGTCTGTCCGAGTGTCTGTTTACAAAACTTCTACACCCTTGAAGATAGAAAGCTGAAATTTTATACGTACATAGATCTTTACGAGAAACTTCTTTCTATAAAAGAAAATTTTTAAGTATCTCCCCCCCTCTAGAAGTTATACCCCCCAAAACCATAACAATGCCATTTTTTAAATATTTATTGCAATGAAACCATAAGCATTTTTCAAATTTTGCAAACGCAGAAAGGCAGTGGCTTGCTTCTCCTATCGCGGCATACTATAGTCAAACTTCAAAAAACAAAATGGCCGTTTAAATTTACCGTTATCTAAAATCCGTTTTTACCAAATCTTTCATGTCGTTTTTCTTGTAGACCCCAGGTTGTAGGAGCCTGAAATTTCAGCAACTTTTAAAAAACAATAAATACTTTATTTCATTAGAAAAAAATTTTTGCCATCTCCGCTTCCTCTCAAGTTATCGCCTCTTGAAATTTGTAAAATTTGAATTTTTGACGCCTTAGATTTCCGAAACCGCAAGCTTTTTAAAATTTCTATAAATGGAAAAAGCTAACCGTAAATTCCATGACATTAAAAAATATAATTATTTTTCTTAACTCACACAATTAACCCTTAAAATCGAGCATTATGTTAAACCCGCTTTTTATTAATTTTTGCTTTATTTCAAAGACTGCATAAATCGTTCATCCTAAATATGTCTTGCAATCCTAGAAATAGTTTCGTTTATGAATGAAAATAGTTTTAATAGTGTGGAAGTATACATATGCTGTAGTTAAAAGCAGTATTTTCACTTGTTTAAGGGAAAAGTGCTACAATACAAACCATTGGTTTGACCCAACTTTTTATTAACTCTTGTAAATCAACCTCACTACACGGGGATGAATATTAATTTGGATTAGTGAATGTGTGCATATAAAATTTTAACTTTAATATTAAAAGTCAAAATTAAATTCTTGAATGTCGTTTGAGCTTTTTAATTAATTCTTTGGTAAGCATTAGTGCTGTCACCTTTTAGAAAAAAAGATTAACAAAGAAGATCATAATGTAATAATAATAATAATAAAGAATATCTAAAGAAGAAGTCAAGTACATGTATATATGCATTTGTATATATATTATATACATGTTATTTACACTTTCACACATACTTTACTACATGTGCAATACATATTTAATAAATATACTTATTTACCTATATTAATATGTTGACATATTCATATAGTATGAAAGGAAATTAAATAAAAGTTGAATTAAGATTTAAATGGAGTGACGGTATAAAATTCGAGGTGCTCATGTAGAATGTTTATACGGTAATAAATGTATATGGTACATTAAAAAGTGAAGAAAGAAGGTTGTTTTGTGCAAGTTTTTTTAAAAAAGAGGGTTATGTTTGGTTATAACCGTCCTATAAGACAAGTCATTATACATATGTATGTATGTCTATGTACATTTTATTATATATTATCTAAGTATGCCTACATGTACTTTAAAAATAAATTCATACAATTGTATGTACTTATATATTTATGTATGTATATTCATATATAATGCATTTATCAGTACATTTAGAGCACTCAAATTTATGTTATGAGAATATTACTATTATTATTACATAGTAATATTCCTAGTAATTATTTATATTCATAGTTATATTTTATGTAAGTACATCAGTATCCATGTGTATCAAATTATTGTAAAATAAACTTATTTTTATTTGGGTTCACATAAAAAAATTTTCACTACTTGACATTTTCGTAATTTATTTAAAGTTTTTGACTCAATTTTAATCGCAAAAACAAAATTATATTGAGATTAAGAAAGGTGATTACTTTTGGAAGCGTTAAGAAGCGTAATTTACAATATCACTATTTTTTTTAAAAAAATTGATCTTTTTTTTTAAAGATCGAAATAACATCAATATACGTTAACGTTTACAGAGTATATAATTATAAATGGTAAAAATACAATTCTAAAACTAAGGTATTAATTTAGGCAAAAACGATGAAAGTGTTTGCCATTATTTTATAGTGGTGGTATTATTTAATAAACAAATGAGTTAAATTATAATGAAATTCCGAAAACAACATACCGTCAACACTTGTACTTAATATTTATATGCTGTATATTTATTTATGTACTATATAATACTTAATATTTATCTATATGTTCGGACAGTATGTAATCGCGAACTGGAGCTTCCTTTTAAACTGCCGTGCCGCAATTGAAATGAAATTTTTTAAAAGAAACTTTTTTTCATCTTCAGTGAGTATCCCGTTCTAGATAGATAGATTAGATCCCGTTCTAAAAATTGGAGAAGTTCTCGTTTAGTAAAACGAGCTTGACAGAACTTGATATTGTTTTATTCCTAAGAAAAACATAATCTGGCTCTGATGGCCGACCTATGGTTGAACGCGCATTGGTAACAGGGTTTCACTAAGCTTTCAAAATAGCACCCTGATGCTGATTGGGACGCTGCCCGGTCTGTAAGAGAGAAATGTATGAAATTACTGTATCGAAATTATTATTCATTATCTTATAGAGACATGAAGAAATTTCTAACAAAATAGCGAAATGATGAGTGTGTAAATGAAAATATAAATCGAACAAAGACATGTTTATAAAATAGCAGATTTATAAAGAAAATTTTAAATCGAAAATTAATATTTACTTAGTTTTAAAACTAAATAATGGAAACGATATTTCATTCGAAAATGGAAGTCCTTATTAAAATAATACCGTACATTTTACTCATTACGTATTCCATTTTTACCATTTCATAATTTCGATGAAATTTATAATTTCATAGGAATAAGTGATCGTCACTTTTGCAAATTCTATGAAAATTGCTCGAGAGTCTGTTTTTCCTAATGAAATAAAATATCTATATCAAATTCAATCCGTGTAAGAGCAAAATTAACACAAACCTAGCTTGTGATATTGGAAAATTTGAAGGGTTCTGACGTTTTTAATTTAGATATGATTTTCAAATAAAAATTTCGAGAACTAAAGCTAAGACATATTCCAGCATTTTCGTTATGGCATATTCCAGAAAATCTAGGGTTCTTGCAAATTCCATCTTAAAGAAAATTAAAGAAGGATATATGAACGGGCGAATAAACCAGATACGAAATCGAATAAGGAAGTATGTTTTTTTAATCTCTTTTTCTCTTTTGTTCACTCCTAGCGAATGCTATCATAGATAATCATGATCCAGTTTTACTGCGTCACAGATATTTTAAATAGATAGGTGGCTAGCCTGTCGCACTTTTTTCCTCTATATTAAATATTGAATATAGTTTTATAGTGACCTGACCGGGGTTTGAACCCGAGACTTTTCAATTAAAGAACCGGGACAAGCTTCCGGGATGCGATGCTATGATTATTGTTAACTAATTACTATTAGTTAACAATAATCATAGCATAGTCAAATGATCGACCTGATCAATGGTGAAGTGGTTATTGCACTGGTCCTTTAACTCAAGAGTCTCGGGTTCAAAGTCCACTTAGGTCGCTGTAAAAATTATATTTAATATTATATAGCTTTATACACATTACATATAAAAATTAAAAAATAATATTAACTAACTGCCATATTTAAATAATATCAAATATAAAAAAACGAGAAAAAATTCCTATGTGCGAATATATATTTCATAGCTGACTATAGAGCAGATTATAACTTTAAGTTGCCATGTTACCATATTCAGTAAATTTCAGTACTGTGTTTTCAATATTTTCTTAGATATAGTCAAACTACTGTTGAAGTTGTATGACAGCTACCAGAAGGAGCCAAGCAATTTCAACGACTTTTATCAAACACATTGGCCCTACAAATATATTCACTTGTGTGAAATTCCAATACCACAGCTTTTATAGTTTCTGAGATATAGCCAAATGAATTTTAAAGTTGTATGGCAGCTACTCGAACCAGTAACCCGATCATATCCAATTTAAAAAAAGTTCTGGCATTTACTATAACAATCATTTATGAAAATTCGCTGAACTTATCTTAATTAGTTATCGCTGTAACAGTTATCGCTGGGACGGACGGACGGACAGACGAATCTAAATTGACTCAGAATTCGATGCTGATCAAAAATATATACTTGAGTCTATATCTCAGACCATTATTTCTTAGCGTTACAAACGTTAAGGCAAATTTAGTATACCTTTCGAACATATGTTCGTACGAGCATAAAAATACCAGTAAAATAAAACAGTAAATATCAATAACCTTAAATATTTAATAAGAAGAAAAAACCACGGTTGACTTGTCACCTACCTAGTAAATCCATGACGTAAGAAACTGGTTCATGGTTATATATAATATCATGCGACTCCCAGGAGTCCTTATATATCCTCCCAGGAGCGAAGTAAGATACAAAAAAAATAGAAAACCCAAGGGCTTAATATGAGAAGACATCTTATACAAGAGAATAAATTGAATACTCAGGACTTGAGAATAACCGAGTTAGAGAGTCTTTGTAAGATGCTACAAAACGAGATATGCAAATTACAGGCAGAGAATGTAGTTTAAAAAAAAGAACAAATAAAATCTGCATCAACAGAAAAGAAGCACATAAATGCAGAAGTTATTGTATATGAAACCGACGAGGAAGAACTGGGTAGTGAAACTGACTGGATTCTAAAACAGAATAATGCAAAGAAGCGAAAAATGAAAAAGTCTCCTGAAATAAATTCAGAGAGGACAGTTAAAACAAACAATGAAACCAGCTCTAAAATGAAGGCTGAAAATGAAAGAAGCACAAGCCTCCTTCAGTTATATTGAGCAACATTAAGAACTACTCCCACATAGTTAAGTTATTAAAAGAAGAAAGAATAAACGTTAGGGTCAATATGATGAATAACGACCAATTAAAAATAAATGTGGAAAATGAAAATGAATACAGATTACTAACAAAAGCTATAAATAAGGCTAGGCTGGAGTGGCACACGTATGAGAATAAACTGAAAAAAGAGTTTATTAGCAGAGGCTTTAAATGTCTAGATGTTGTACTCGTACATAAAACCAAAAGGAAAAAAGAAAATGGAAAATATATTTCAGTAAAACTTCCGCTATATTAAATAAAATACTTACAGTATATGAGAGTAAAAATTGAAGCTCTTAGAAGCAGGAAATCCATTCCACAATGCAAGAGATGCCAGAGATTTGGACACACACAAAAGTTTTGCCAAAGAGAGTCTAGATGTGTAAAATGTGCTGGTAACCATATAACAGTAGAGTGCAAAAAGAAGGATAATTTTCAGCCCAAATATGCGATCTGCAATGAGGCACACCTTGCTAGCTGTCGAGGTTGTTTGGTTGGAAAAGAATTGCAAAAAAGAAAATTAAAAAAGAATAAAACCAAACAAAACCAAGTTAAATTTAATGAGCAAAGAGCTCCAAAAATAGCCAGAATAATGACACCTAAGGGGTTAAAGGGAGTATCATATTCGCAAGCGCTTCAAAGTAAAACAGAATTTAAGAAAAATAACTAACCTGAGAACAAAACCCCACAAATAAAAAGAACTGACGCAGACATTATACAAATGATGCAGAATCAAATTCTACCCGATTTCAATTTCCATTCAATAAATCTTTATTCCAAAATGAATTCAAACTTAAAATAATTACAAGCAAAAATTACACACCAAAATTATGTATGTGAATATATTCACATACATAATTTATGTGAACAAAAACTTTATATATAAAGTTTTATCCATAGTTGTATATAAAGTTACATACGATCTTAAAATTTTTAATGAAATGACTGCAATGGTTCGGGTAGCTAAACATCTCTAAAAGTAAATTTTATTTATTCGAAAAACTAAATTGTAAGATTTGACAGTCAATTGGCAGAGAAACGTTTTTAGTCGTTTAATTTTTAAAATGTGCAATAAACCTTCGCAACGGCTAAAAATTTCAATTACGACTTTTCCTGTGTTCATAATTATTATCATTATAAACCGATAATGTCCAGCTGTATGTTTATTTGAGCTTTTTTTTTAATTGAGGATTGAAGAATGTTAGAAATAATGAAATTATTTTACATCCATAAGATTTGTCATATGTTTTGATTTTTTACCTGTGATTTATTTGGATAGATCTCTTTTCAAACGTTGTTTCAGTTTAAGATTTTCCTTTCATTTAGTATGCCAGTTGCGAAGATATCATGTAATTTCAGATAATTTTATAAAAAACAATTGATAACTTTTTTAGGTTCACGGGTGTACTTTTATATTTAAGATTGTAAATGATTTCTTGCTCTTTTATTTGATTAGTAAGATCAATTATTCAGTTATACTAGGCTCTGTAGCTAGGCTAGCAATATTATTTACGGTTTAGCCTTGCTTGGAGGAGATTTAAGTGTGCTTTTGCACAACATAAAATTACATTTAAAATTTAAGACTATTCTTCAGGATCTCAACACACTTATGAATCGAAATCAATTGAAATTTTTGTTTTCTACTCTCAGGTTTCAATATTATACAACATAAAATTACATTTAAAATTTAATACTATTCTATCCGACTTTAACAATCCTATGAATTGAAATCAATTGAAATTTTGGTTTTCTCTTTTCATGTGTTTATAATTTCAGTGTTTTACTTGATAGGGATAATACAACTGCTTATATTTTGATGTATTCGTAAGCCTTATATTTTATATAAGGCTTACGAATAATAATATTATATTTATAATACGAGTAATAATATAATATTATATAAAATAATATTTAGATGATTTGGATTTATTAAATATTGATTATTTTTTTATTTAGGTTTTTATTACTTTATTTTTCAACACTATATAATAAAAGTTTTGTAAACAGTATAATAGTATAGTAGATTTTGAAAACGTAGCTTATTATGTACAGAAAGTAGTCATTTATTGCCTATCAAAGTAGGCAATAAATAAATTGAAATTTAAAATTAAATTAACTTTCAAGTAGGCATTTCTTCTTTCAAATCCATATTGCTTTATAAATCTCTATCTAATATCCTATACTATTAGTATATCACTCGTATTTTATATATTGTGTTATATTTTATTAAATTTTTTTTATATTTTAAGATCATATATTTTTTTATTTATCAACAGCTAAATTTTATTTTAAAAAATTATAATAATGCGCATTTTATACATACGGCAACTCTCAAATTATAAAAAAAGTTTGTATATTTGCTACTTTTTTATACCGTCCTGAAAATGTAGATTCTATGTATGTATTTGTACATAGCGTATTTTATAGATTCGGAATATCTGCGCTCATAAGATGAAAACTTTTAATTTAATTAAGAAATTATAAAGTGATTTTAATGGCAATGATATAAATTACTTTTTATTAACTATGTTGTGAGTTTCTTATGTATAATAAATATATTTTGTATGCTTAAATTTTAGATTTTTTTGCCGACCGTATTGTGTATACAATAGGTAGGTTATCTGATGGAAACAAATTTTGCATATCAAGGGAAGTGTAAATAAACTATTTTTAGCAACCTGTGTGTGTACGCGTGTATCTCAGGTTCGGCTGAACTGATTTTGATGAAATTTTATATGCAAGGTGATTTCGACCATGGCATGGATTGATCAACTTTTGAGATATATCAGGGCTCGGGAAATGCACTTTTTAGCGGGCCTGTTTAACATTTTTGGCCATTTTGAAGAGAGTATTCAGCAAACTTACTGGAAATTTCATATATAAGCTTTGTTCGACCGTTCGCGAAACCGCCTAACTTTTGAAAGAAATCAGGCGTCAGCAATTGGACGTTTACTTCGGACCAAATATGCATTTTTGCGTATATAAAGAGAAATAATCAACCGATTTCATTGAGATTTAATATTTAAAATCTTCGTATTAAAATAATGAACAAATAAGTTTTTGTGAAAGATCAGGGCTTGAAAACTGATCTGAGGGCCGATTTTATATTTGAGTTCTGTTTGTTACCCAAACTAACTGGCGAGAAATCGGGTAGCACAAAGAGAACTAAGAGAAAAATTTACATTTTTCCAGGTGTGTAAACAATAAGCTTACTAATGTCTTAAAAATTGGAAAGAAGTATTCAACAGACATTTTTGTAATATTCTGTAACACTTTCACTTAACTAGACAATATAAATTGCGGTCGGTTATGTGCTGAATTGAACAAATGAAATTTTAAGGTACAATATGTTTTTTTTTTTTGGGTAAACACAATGTAGTCAAAAGGAAATAAAGTTAGATCAAGCCAATTGTTTTTTTTGAAAGACTTTTTTCTTGAGCTGCTTTTAAAAACAATCTACTATGATATTTTAATTATTTTGTGTATTAAACATTTGGATAGATTAAAATAATGATTAATTTCAACAGCCATTTCAGTCTGTTATTCCCGGAACTGTATTGCGGTAGAATAAGGTAATAGCTTTATCTAATTGTGATTTTGATTGTGAAATGGAAAATTGTGACTTTGATACAATAGTCGAAGAATACAATTCCTGCAACTTTTACTTTTTTATTGTAAAGTTTTGTAAACAAACACACGGACTGACGGACAAAGTAATGCGGATTGTTTTCCCTATTTTTTCTTTTTTTTGAAAAAATGCTAAAAATGTTATAAAGTTAGGATATTTATTTTAATATTTGAGACTTAATAAACAACAAGAGAAAAATAAATATGATTTTTTATTATAGTAGAATTTAATAAATTTATTAGGTGTATTTTAAAGGTAAAATGTTATGGAAAATTTTATTCGAATTTTAAAACCTTTTTTAAGTTAAAAGCTGGGGTATATAAGAATATTAATATAAAATAACTTTAATAAATGTAGACTTATGCAGAGATGATAAATTACAGCGGGTTAATCGTTTGTTATTAATACGCAATATATTATAAGATTTTTATGTTGTGTACAATTAGGTATATAACTTTCTAAAAGTAAGTAGCAATTTTTTGTTACTTCACAAATAAAATTAGCATGCATATAAACTTCTTGGCACTTTCCAGAAAACTTTTGAAAAAAAGTGCTTATTAGTTTCACTCTGTCCTGCCGTCCGTTGACAAGCTTACAAAGCTTCTACACTCTATAAAATAAAAGCTCAAATTATAGGGTCAACAAGGTATATTTATCAACAAGGTAGGATCCATATACGATCAGTTGAACGGTTGAAAATAAATAAAATTTTTGTTCGGAACACAGTGTCAAATCGGAACCGTTTCGGAGCTACATGGATTTTTAAAATATTTTTGGACTGTGACGTCACAGGCACAAAATCATTTCCTAAAAGTCAACAATAACAACAATAACAACATTCAGTTGCGCAGCCTTTCATCCGAACCTAAAAATAAATTCGTTCAAACATATAACATTGAATATATACATATACATTAAATATAGCAACATTTCCGGTTACAATTTCCACAAATCCTTGATTTTTCGTCGTCCCTACTTCTTTGGGTTGGTTGTTGACATGCCGCAACTGCACTCCTCTATTTTTTTTTACTTCTTTTCAATAATCTTGTATTTTTTTATTCTTGTGGAAAAAACACCACTTCACCTGTTACTTGCATATACTTTCTTATAATTGGACACATAACAGCCAAATTTCATGATCCTAACTTTATTATTTTTCGAAATATTTAAAATGAGATTTTGGTTTTGTGTGGCAGTTACTCGAACCTGTCAAGCAATCCAACCAAAACTTCAGAAATATATCTGACATATAACTGGACACACAACTGCCAAGTTTCATGAATCTGACTTTATTATTTTACCGAATATAAAAAATTTGCTTTTGGAGTTGTATGGCAGCCACCCGAACCGGTGCAGCTATCCCATTAAAATTTTTTAAGCATATGTAAAATATAATTGGGCACATGTGTACAAAATTTTATATTTATACCTTTATTAGTTTTTGAAATATATAAAATAAACTCTTTAAGTTGTATGGAAGCTACCTGGAATTAGTCCAATAACAATAGGGTGCGTCCTTGGCCCAAAAGAAGCAACTTGTAAAACTTTGGTCGTATTTGCTTAATTTTTTTTTGGGTTATCGTGCGATCGGACGGATAGACTGAGCAAGAATATATGTATATATCTCCTTACTGGAGACGATTCCTTTAAGTGGTTACAAACAAGGTTTTACAACACAAATTCTATTGCCATGCAAAATGTATACAAGAAACGTTAGGGACCAAAAAGTTGGTCGCTGATGTCATATCGCCGTTGCATAATTTTTTTTTTTTTTTTTTTTTTTTCTTTCTTCACTCCTAGGAAGAGTATAGGGCTAGTGCATGATTTCTCATGCACTAGTTTCATAGCGTCATAGAGAGTTAGCTAGGTAGGTGACTAGCCTACCGTAGTTTTTTTTTATTTATATTAAATATTTCAGTTTATAATCTTTACTGTTTATTTTTCTTAGTCTTTAGTATCGAATATTATGAATATTTGAAAATTATTTGTATAATATTTATAATATTGTATATTAAGTTATATAATATTGAATATAATTTTTATAGTGGCCTGACCGGGGTTTGAACCCGAGACCCTTCGGTTAAAGGGCCGATGCCATAACCACTGCACCAATGGCCGTTGCATAATAGTTTAGAAGAATTCTATCTCACAGTTCGAGACTTAAGTCGAACACAAGAAACATAAAATATAATTCTTTGCACTTTTCCAAAAGATATTTTGGAAAAAAATGCTTGAAATACATGATTACAAAATTTCTACACAAATCAAATTTAAAAAAATTTCTTTTTTTTAAATTTTGCAAAACAGAAACTTAGTGATTGGTTTCTTTTACCGCTCGATATACCATCGTATTTGAATTTAAAAAAAAACAAAATGGCTGTTAAAATTCACCGTTACTAAAATACGTTTTTTTCTAAATTTTTGATATCGTTTTTCTTTTGGATCTGAAATAATTTGTAAAATTCGAATTTTCGGTACATTATATTCCCGGAACTTATTACTATGGCACATTCTTATTTCCAAGTTAAAGGCATCCCATATCGTTACCAAATTACATTTCACATTAAAAAGTATTATTATTTTTTTAATTTACGTCAATTGTGTAAAATTCGAGCATAATGCTAAGGACTCTTTCAATTTTTTTTCGTTTAAGTCGCATAAATTGCCCATCCAAAAGTTATGAAATATTTGGAATGTATTCGGGTGAATGACGTATGTAATTAAAGAAATATGAAGCACATAGCTAGATTGTTTTTCAAAGCAGTATTTTCAAGTGTTAAAAACAAGCGCTAAATTACAAACCGTTGGTCTAACCCAACTTTATCGAATTAATTTTTGCACTTTATATTGAAAAGCGCATTTTTACACCCTGCACTTTTGTAAAGAGTATATTCACCTTGGTACGAAGTTTGCTTCCATTAGAAAGAGTCTTCTCCGGTATGGACATACGAGTATATATATATTTATTTAGCGTGAAATTCTACGTTGATCTTTGCAAAATTTGATATTAATATCTCTATTACTTTTTGAAATATTTAAAAAAACCTCTTTGTGTTGTATGGCAGCTACCCGTTAAAAAATACATATTTACCGATGGCAACAAATTTTGCATATCGAGTTTTTGATGGGAACGCACTTCTCCATGGTCGGGAAGTGTAAATAAACTATTTTTAGCAACCTGCCGGTCTGTCGGTCTATCGGTCTGTGTATGCACGCGTATATCTCAAGTTCTGCTTAGCCGATTTTTATGAAATTTTATATGTAAGTTTGTTTCGACTATGGAACGGATTGATCAACTTTTGGGATATATCAGGCCTCAGGATCTGGACTTTTTAACGGGCCTGTTTTACATTTTTGATCATTTTTAAGAAAATATTTAACAGATTTACTTGAAATCTCATATGTAAGCTTCATTCAACCGCCCCGAAATCAGGACGAAGTAACTGGGTGTCTACTACGTGCCATATATACTTTTTGGCGTATATTAAGAGAAATAATTAACCGATTTCATTGAAATTTAATATTTAAATGCGAGGTGTTAAAACAATGAATCTATTTTTTGGAAAGATCAGGGCTCAGAAACTGATCTGGAGGCCGATTTTATATTTTTTATCATATCTACAGAATGAATTTACAGAATTTCGTCAAATTTAATATTTGGGTTCTGGTTGTAACCAGAAGTTACTGTAACTTCCTATAATTCCTATATAAGAACTTTTCCTATAATTCGGAAGGCACAAAATGAAGCTAAAAGCCAAATTCACATTTTTCTAGTTATGTTAACTAAAAGCTTAAATACAATATACATTGCGGCCGGTTATGTGCTGTTCACATCCGATTTTTTCTTTAATTTTACCAATGTTTATGCCTTTCTCTTATAAAACATATGATTTTCTAACAAAACTTTTTAGATTTATGTTTTTTAATTTTGCGTTTGATTTGTTACCATGGGACCATTTTGAAAAAACCTAATATTTGATCTGCATTTTTTAGTTTAAAATGTTCACTAACCCGTTTTGTATCTATTCGACTTCTTGGCCATCAATATAATTTATTGAAATTTTAAATCATAGCACATTGTAAAATTTTTTAGTTGATATTTTAGAAGATGATAAATGTGTCTAATAGGTCGTTGCTCGAACTCCGATGATATCCACACTCAGTAACCATTCAATTATGTTACGCAAACGATTAAAACCAATTTAATTATGTCAGTTATATTTTGTCAAGGAAAAACGATAATTTTTACGAGCTTACGATAACTAGAAGTAAAAAGTTTATAAGAGACATGTAAAATCGTTTAAATCGATCTTAACCAAGTGAATTCGGAATATCACACCTTCAAAATCTAACTATAAAAATTCGTTTTTAAAAAAGTTTTCGAAAAATTGACAGCCATTTTGTTTTTTTTAAATTCAACAGCCGATTTCATTGTATTTTCAAATATTTACCTAAACTTAAACAATACGGGTTACCCTAAATAATACATTTATTCCAATGGAACTTTCAGGGCATGTAAGAAATTTAATTGTACATCACCTGCTCACTAAACTCCATATTAATATATTTGTTATAAGTTTTGACACGTTTAAAATAACCTTTTTGAGTATTATGCAGATACCGTTATTCGAATTGGTCCTATTCACTTCAAGATTCAAGTTATAAAAATAAATATTTCTTATTTTTATTTTATAAAGTAGCGTTTTCAAAATAAGGCAATTTCCGGACTCTAGATGTATTTGCAAGCAATTTATTTAAAACAAATCCTTACAACACTGCATGCAGAAACATCATTTTTGAAATATTTCCCTTTAATATTAATTAATTTAAATATTGAACCTTAAATTTTCATCACAGTAAAGTTATTATACCTGCAGTTCCGTAAAAGGTATATTTACATTGATATGGAGTTTGAAACCACTTTTATATGTATAATATTTATATGTATTTTTGCTCAGCACAAAATTCTGCATTGATTTAGACATGTCCGTCCGTCCGTCTGATTGCACAATATTTTAAAAACGAATAATGCTATTGGCACCAAACTTTCAGAAATTATTTCTTTTATGCCAAGGATAGCTGCTATTGTAATTAGACCAATTCGGACAACGGGTTCGAGTAGCTGCCAAGCAACTCAAAGAGAATATTTTAAATATTTCAAGAACTAACAAAGATATTTATATCAATTATATCGTCATAGTGTGTCAAACTATACTCTACTTATATTTTGAAAATTTTATTGGGGTGGTTACACTGGTTCGTGTAGCTGCCATACAACTCCAAATGCTAATTTTAAATATTTGGAGAAATTATATAGTCACATTTATGAGACTTGGCAGTTTTGGTGGAATGACTAAAAGTGTTCGGGTACTTGCCATGGTATAAAAGGAAATTTTAATTTTTTCGAAAAATAGTAAAACTTGATTCATGAAACTTGGCAGTTGTGTGTCCAATTATGGATCAGTCATATCCGTGAAGTTTAAAAATGAAAGCTAGATATTTCAAAAACAAATTTTTAATTTCATTGTCAACGTGCATGGTATAATTTAGTCAATTTATACCGGTTATACGAAACGTTTTTACTTGTTCTTTTCTTTTTAATAACAATTTATGAATGAATTCCTCATTATCACTGGAATTTAAAATTTATTAACAGCATTTTTCCTCTTGTTCAGCATTTTGTTATTGAAATTCTTTTAATATTCTCCTCATTCTCAAATATTTTTAAAATATTTTTGAAATTTTCATAATTTTTCGAATTTTATACTCATACTTTTTTTTTTGGTTTCGCAAAATGTAATAATTTTGTTGACCAATTTTTTCGTTTTAATTCAAGTCTAAAGAAAAAAAGAACGAAAAAATCATGTATAATGAACATTTTAAACTCTGAAAACAGGTAATAGAACTTCTAGTAAAAATTAGAACGTGCCTAAATTTTCATATTTACAAAGATTTGCACTAATTCCTTTCCACTCTACCCTATTTTTTGATTTTATAATATTTTATTCAATATATTTTTCCCATTCAAAAAGGACCTTTTCCCATAAATTGAATAATTTTGTCCTTATTCGCTGTTTTCTTTTTACCGATTGCATTGTATACAATAAGATAGGTTATGTGATGGCACCAAATTTTGAATGTCGAGTTTTCGGTGACAACGCACTCAACCGATTTTGATGAAATTTTATATGTCAGTTTATTTTGGCTATGGTACAGATTGATCAACTTTTGGTATATATCACATATCGGGAAGGAAAAAATAATCATCCAATTTCTTTGAAATTTAATATTTAAACTTTTCGTATTAAAACAATGAATTTATAAATTTTTTGGAAATATCACGGCTCACAAACCGAACGGGGGCCTATTTTACGTTTTTTACCATATCTACAGAACGAATTGATGAAATTTATTGAAATTATTTTTTATATTTGAGTTCTGGATGTTACCAAAACTAACTGGTGAATTTTTCAGGGAATTCGGGTAGGTAGCACAAAGCGAAATTCTACTAAGAGCCAAATTTATAATTTTCTAGGTATTTTCCAAAATTCATAATCTTCTGTAACACTTTCACTAAACTAATACACTTTACGATGGGTTATGTGCTGTTCACGTCAGATTTTTTTCATTTTTTGTCTTTCTCTTCTGACATTGTTGATTTATTGCTACGCTATGCTTTGTAATGTTGGTCGTTTAAAGCTATCCCAAAGCACTTTTAATTTCAATTCTTAAAGTTTTATATTTTTAAATTTTTTTGTAGCATTTTTTCTTAATTTTCGCTTTTCACATAATCTAAATTTCATAAATATTTCAGAAATAATTCCTCCTTGTTTCGGTAAAAATAAAATCTAAAATTAAATAGTTTCAAAAATTTTTTTCATGTCTTAAATATTTTAATTACCAGAGAGAAAAATTGTTAATTCCGGTAATTACTTTTGCATTTACACATGTATTTTGCATACTACGTTGAATTTTCAAAATAAGTACAAGGCTTATTGACAGGTTCAACGAAACGCAAAGGTATATTAAACAAACAAAAATAACCTTATTTCGGACCAGACTTGATATCCTTCTGAATACCTGTTACTTTTTTACACTTTACAGCAATTTCATCTACATGTTGATTCCATTTTAGATCTTTGTCAATTATTAGGCCCAAATATTTGAAGTGGTTTACACTGTCAATTATAATATTGTTGAATTTTATATCTAGTTTGTTTATGTTGTGTTCTTAATTGTAGAATTTATTTAATTTTCGAAACATTAATAGTCAATTTAAACTCGTTAATTTTCTTCAGTACTTCCACATTGTCTGCATATATTTTATTTTGTATATCACTATAATTTATGTCGCCATAAACTATCGCTAAGTCATTAGTATACATATATATCTGTCCATTTATATTCATATTTACTATTTCGTTTATATAAATCAAAAATAATGTATGTCCTAGGGAGCTGTCTTGTACCACGCCATATTTAACCGGTTTCGTATTGCTCCTAGTTTTTTCTATTTCAGAATATTGCATTCAATCTTTTAAATAATTATATAACCATTTGTATGCTGTGCCAACTATTCCAATACTCATCAGTACTTTAAGTAAAATTTTTTTATTTACTGTGTCAAACGCTTTAGAGAAATCGTTACTTTGTTGGTTTTCAGTTTTTGGGGAAAAATCTCGGTCATTAGGGAAGTATTAATCAGTGAGGTTAAATAATTTCCTACTTCGTTACTACATTTTTTTAATATTTCAGTTGTAATTGTATTCTTAAGTTTTTTTATATAACCTTTTATATCGTTGTCATTAACATATTTGAAATTGAATTTGTATTTACGTTCCACAAAAATACATTATTTTGTATATTCTTCGCTAAAACTTCTCCAATTGTGCTATAATAGTCACTAAAATTGTTTATTTTAGAAATTTTTTAAACTAAAGACATGTTTCTATCAAAAAATTTATTATCACTGCACTTCTTATTTGTCATAATTAAATCTTTAATATTATTCCAAGTTTTTCTTGGGTCATTTTTATAATTATTAAATTTCTTTTGCTTAATTCTTTTCACATTTGTCAGAGTTTTCAACCAAAATCTATATTTATTTTTAATTTACTCATTTTCAAAATTTTTCGTCAATTTCTTGTACCAATATATTTTTGTTTTTATTATTTTAATCAATTCCTTGTCTGTGCATGGTTTCCTATGTTTATTATTATTTGTATATTTAATTGTCGAGTTTTCCACAGCACTGTTAATAGAGTCTACAATTGAGTCATATGTATATTATATCAGGTAGATCAATTGCAATTTTAACCGTGTTCAATTTTATAAATAAGAAATCATGGTCAGGTATACTATTGTATTCTAATTGAGTTATATTTATGTTATTATTAATATCATTAATTAGTATGTTATCTAAGCACAAGTTGGACGCCGGTCTCGTGGATTTTTTGTATAATTAAAAAACCATTCGTTTCGATAATATTTTTATAATCATTAATTTGTGGGTCATTTTCTTTCAAAATATTAAAATTAAAGTCGCCCATAATTAGTGTAATATAATTATATTAAATTAAGTGATCGCCAAGTAATTTAAAAACATTTTTTAAGTGTTCTAACTTGTTAACAGGTAGTCGATAAATTGCAGTAAAGTTATTTGTATTGTTTTTTGTTTTTATCTCTATTGTAATTAAACTAGTGTAATTGTCACAAAAGGTTTTTTTTATAAAATTTAATGTCCTGTGTTTAAATATACCAACACCACCATTTCTTCTGGCATCTCTATCTGCTAGAACCTTGAAAAAGTTTGGTAAATTTATACAATCTTGGTCATCATTTTTTGTCCAGGTTTCAAAAAAAATAACTACATGTATAGTTCCAGACGCATTGTCAAGTATATGAAGTAAGTCAACTATTTTATTATTTAAGCTTCGAATGTTAATATATAAGATTTTAAGTGTGTTCAATCCTATTAGAAAAAGAAAGTTTATTTAAAAATTCAATTTTATTATTATGAGAGTGAAATGGCAGGAAATTGTCTACATTATCATTGAATAACGTCATTAAGTGGATCAATGTTATATATTTTGACAACCCTTGAGTTGTCCTCTTTCCTTACAAAAATGTTGCCATCCTTTTCCTATACGTATTTAAGTTTTTTGTCCCTTTTTAGGTCCTAGCTTTTTTAATTAAAATTTTTTGTTTGCTAAAAAACAGCTAAAAACATAAAAAACAGCTTTTAGAGAGATGTCAGTTTGTTAGTCTTTGCGTGCGCGCGTGTGTCTTGAGTTTGTCTCAATCAATTTTGATGAAATTTTATATGTGAGTTTATATTGGCTTTCCTACCATAGGGGAGCGTATTTCCACCGTAATAATTTCACTAAACTAGGGCAATTGGACTTATTTCACAATTGTAAACAATGCGATTAGTGTTATACCAATACGGTAGTAATGATATGAACATGGAGTTTAAAACATTAGTTTAAAAATTTAATTTGAAGCAATAATTAAATTATTCAACAAAATTAAAATATATACAGGATGTTCGCGACTCAATGGGATTCCCAAACCAGGGTGATAGAATACATGTAAACGAACAAAAAACATCTAGTAAATTTTTCTTTTGAGCCCTTGTTCTCGAGTTATAGGGCCTCAAAGTTGAAACATGCAAAAACCGGCTTATTTTCACATTTTTATTTATAACTCGGGAAATATGACAGGTAAATCCAATCTTGTATACCCATTTTAAAGCTAATGAAATCCTCATTCTAACGGTTTACCAGCGGTTGTAAAGATTTTTTTTTAGTTTCAGAGATATTCAAGTGCAAAGTTAAAATTTGTTAAAAAATTTTTTTATAAATTTTCATTTAACCGTCGTTTACTCATAATTTCACGTTATCAACCTATCATTTTTTTACAGGAAGAAGAGCCCTGTATTCAGACCTTCATTTTGATATAACTAAAAGTGGGAAAAATTTTTGAAATAACGTGTCTGTCAGGCGAAAACTGAGGTCAAAACCTTAAAAAATTAACTAAAACAAAGTACTTTTCAAACAAAAAAAAACTTTTTCAATCTTTATTACGCAGTATTATGCTTTATTAACAGTACTTTTTCTTTTCCAAAATGAAAATCATTTGCATCATCTTTATTTCTCCACAGAATATTTTTAAAAGCTTAGGGAATATCGTGTCTACGAGGATCAAATTTATAAAAAAACAACAAAAACAAGTTTTTTCGCAACAAATTAATTATAATCCAATTAATGTTCTCCCTTTAAGTTTCTTTCTGTTTTGTTATTATTCGAAAAATGTAATTAGTGATCTTCACCTGTAGGTAATATAGAACATTTTTTATAAAATATAAATAACATAAAGAATTCAAAAAGCAAAGTTGACAATCCGTCCTATAATTTTAGAATCGCAAATGCTGAAATATTCAGATAAAAATTTCTCATTATATCATAAGATTTCTAAAATTTGTGATAGAAAATATCATTAACTTTCAATTATTTTATAAACCGCCCCTGTGGCATGAACAAGCATGGAATCCATTTCTTGAACTATTCATCAATATTGTAGCAATTTTGAAGAGTTTTAGCACAATGGCCTACAAAATTACTATAAAGTACATAATATATTCGGTATACTTCGGCGAGCTGATGTGTAAGAATGCTTGTATTTAATTAATATATTATAAAATATATACTCCTTCTTTTTTAAAATATATACTTATCTTTTCAATAATTTAATATTTGTGCTAAAGTATTTCTTAATTATACTGGTTTTGTTTTCTATTAATGTAAAAATGTAATTTATCATAATATTTAAAAATGTAATTTATAGTAGTTTTAAATTTAAATTAAAAGAATGCATAAGTACTCGTAGATCTATTTTCACAAAATTGATGTATAGCAAAAAAATTCACTAAACTTCATCGACATCCTGTTCATAACTTAATCCATAAAATGTTTTCAAACTTCTTCAAACATGCAAAAAAATAAGCAATTGAGTTTTTCTGTACTCTGTTTTCGTTGCTTTAGGGAATTTATTAAGGATAATAAAAAGTTTTGGTAATAAAACACATATGATGACTGTTGATAAATTGAAACATAGAATTCATAAGTAACATGTAAGAAAAGTTGTGTATGATATTATACATGTACATACAGTTACAACATAAATATAGATTTTAATATGGGGAAGTCCATCATTTATAAAAAAAAAAAACAATTTTGTGCGGATCATTAAAATGAAACGGAAAAAAATAATTTTCTATGTAGAGGGACAGTATTTGGGCAACTATACAAAAGACTAGCAAATTCTATTCTTCTATTTGAACTATTTTTTAATTCACATCTAAGATAAAGTTTTCAATAAAAGGCTAAAGGTCAATCATATTAAAAGTTTTAGTATAAATTTATTTTTACAGGACATTAATAAAAAAGGATGTTATATACTATTTGCTTTACTTTTTTTTACTTTACTGTTATGAACTTTACTTTTGTTCGATTCTAAAGGAATATGTTATTTTAGTTGGGTCAAACCAATGGTTTGTATTGTAGCACTTTTCCCTTCAACAAGTGAAAATTATGCTTTTAAATACAGTGTATGTTTTGTAAATACAGTGTACTATTAAAATTATTTTCATTCATATACAAAACTCTTTCTAGGATTGCATATATTTAGGATGATGCATATATGCAGTCTTTGAAATAAAGCAAAAATTAATATAAAGAGGGGTTAAAAATAAACGACATCAAAAATTTAAAAAAAAAGACTTTAGATAACGGTAAATTTAAACGGCCATTTTGTTTTTCTAAAGTCTAACTATAGTATACTGCGCTAGGGGAAGCAAGCCGCTGCCTTTCTGCGTTTGCAAAGTTTCAAAAATGGTTTCATTGAAACAAATATTTAAAAAAGACCATTTTTAGAGTTTGGGGAGTTTAACTTCTAGGGATAGGTAAAAATTTTGTTCTACGGAAATAAGTTTCTAGTAAAGATCTATGTACGTATTAAATCTCAGCTTTCTATCTTCAAGGGTGTAGAAGTTTTGTAAACAAAAAAAGTGTCCACGGACGGACGGACGGACGGGCGGACAGAGTGAAACTAATAAGCACTTTTTTTCAAAAATTTTTTGGAAAAGTGCTAAAAAGCAGGATTATTTTAGAAAGAGATTGTTATGGCAGTTGTGTGGAAGTTTATTTTTGAATTGGCTCACGGCAATATAGATGTTCAATGAATGATGAGAATTAATCTTTATAAAGTTTTGAACAATAAAAATGATTCTAATAAGTTATGGTCTCAAATTTTATTGAGAATCATTGAGTTTTGATATCTAAATTGCTCGGTTTTCTTTTCTTAATAACATCCTGCTTAGATTTATTATTTCACATGAGAAAGTGATACGAGTAAGAAAGTAACTACATTAATCTCAAAATACACAAAATATACAATATATAGTTCGCGGGATGCCACCTGTTTTCTTATATAAAAACAAAAGAATAGTTGATGTGCAGAAAGAAAAATTCAAAATGTAGTTTTTATATTAGTTTTTTAATTTACTATTTTGTTTATTTATATTATTATTATTAAATTTTAATATAGAAATCTAACATTGAAGTTCTGGCGTTCAAAGAATCCATAATGTTAATTAAAACGATAAAATATAGGGTTGACCTTATCAACTCTGTGATACCCGTACAAATTTGTTATCCTATGAGCGAATAAAAATGCCGTAAATGACTATGGGACAGACTGTGACTTTAAGTTGTCGTATTACCATATTAATTTATGCAAAATTTCAGTACTGTGTTTTTCAAATACTGTGTGTACCCAACTACTATTGAAGTTGTATGGCAGCTACCAGAAAGAGCCAAGAAATTTCATCGAATTTTATCAAGCACATTGGCCCTATTAGTATATTCCCTTGTACGAAATTTAAATACCACAACTTTCATAGTTTCTAAGGTTTAGTGAAATAAGTTTTGAAGTTGTGTGGCAGCTATCCGAACCAGTACCCCGATCATATCTAATTTAAATAGGGTTCTGGCACTTACCACAGTAAATCATTTGTGAAAATTTGGTAAACTTAGCTCAATTCGTTTTTGAGTTATCACTGGTACGGAAGGACAGACAGACAGACAAAGCTTAATCAACTCAGAATTCGACGCTGATTAAAAACATACTCTTCAGTCTATATCTTAGACCATTATTTCTTAGCGACACTAACTTATTTATTAGTACAAATTTAGTATACCCTTCGAACATACGTTCGTACGGGTATAAAAAGTTTAAACAGAAGGCAATCTATTTTAGTTTGAAGTAATTTCAATTAACTTTTTAAAATATTTTTTTTTAATATCGTTAGGGTTTTTGTCCACGAATTTGAAAAAGAAATCAATTTGATTTTTGGAAATTCATTCAAAACTAAATTGGCAAATGTTAAACTTTAAATCAGTTTCTTTTGAATGACGAAAGTTTAGAATTCTTTTTTTAGTTTTTTTTTTCAAAAACAAAAAAAAACTATTACCTACAGTCATTTCACAAACACGATTTTTTAATTTAAGCATTTTATGTAAAATAATTACAGGAACTGTGAAGCACAAGCAGTAGAGTATTTATATTATTTCAACATTTTGTTTTTTTAGAAGCTTTTCGAATTTTCAAAAACATATTGCATTAAGCAATGTGTTTTTAGTATTTAAAAGAATACTACATACTTTTATATTTCCAAAAATTTCAATTTCTAATTCTATCTTCTTGGCGTAAAGTTGTATAGGTTTTCGTAACAAATTCATCGAAAATCCAAGAAATCGCTTTAACGACCTTGTTATTCACCAAAATCATTATTCTAAACGTAAAGTTTTATATTATTGCCTAAACTAAATTAAATTTATACAGTTTTCTTTCTTTGACCGTCCTTTTTAAGTTGTATAGCAGCTGCTATACAACTATTATATTACTTATGCGATCACATCCTAATGTAATAGGTGAGTTCTGGCATTCAGTAACGACAACTCAGAACATTAATTTTATTTTCTGACAAATGGACAATCGTAAATCAATATACTCAATTTGATACTTAGAAAAAGTGTGGGTTATACCATTTAATGAAAGGTTAACAACTTGAAATACTTTCTATATGCTGGACATTAATTTCTAGATTCTGATATTGCCTAAAACACACATTCCGTCGAAATTCCATTTCTATTTGTTAAATCTTTTTAAGGTTATGAACTAATACGTAATCATCAAATTCTGCAATTTTAAGATATATCCAAGCATTATATTAGTTTGTCTATAGACTATCACACAAATTGTGAATGGCCGTCTTCTCGAAGTTCCGACAGGATCTACACAAAAAGTAGACTGATTTACCAGTTTGTGCAAGTGATATTTCACCGGACAATGACCAGGGCAGAAATTAGTAACTGCACGAACCCGATTTCGGTTCATCTCAAGCAATTCTGAGGAGAACTTCCTTGAGCAAGACGAAAGGAATGAATAGTCTCGCATGACAACGAATGCCTCCAAAGTATACCTGGTTTCCGTTCGTATTTTCCTAGTAACTCCCAGGCAAGCCAATCTCTAAAGCTTTCCCTACTTGGTCTGCACACACAACTGTTCCACCTTGCAGCAGCATACCATAGAAGCAAAAGTGACCATAGGTCTAGCAAAGGTATAGTTGCAGTGCTACACTAGGACTAATGCCCCACGACCTGTCAACAAAACTCCTACACGTCCACAAGGCCGCTGTTGCTCTTTCCATGGTTACGGTCTATCTATATGGTCACCTCCAAATACTTGATCTCCCTGCAATGGAGGAGTTCCCTGCTCCTACGTTTTGTGAAGACAAGTAAGTTGCTTTTACTGGAATTTGTATTTAGTCCCACCCCTTTAAACTACCTATCCACATCGGCCAGATTTTGCTGTAAAAGGTCAGAAATCCTGCTCTCGAATTTGCCCCGGACCACAAAGACTACGGCATCAATATAGCCCCATACACCCTAACGGCCATGATTAAGTCATTCGCCACAATGGACCATGGAGCGACGAAAGAATCCTGCCCTGTGAGCACCCTTTTGCAGCGGAGATATAGAGTGTGCTATCAGCTATGACGGACTTAATCATCCTATCGCATGGCGAACTTAATAACCACACCGTCGGCGTACCCGATACGGTGTCGGGTGTTGTAAAGCGTCCTCCGATTTCACGGAAGCATCAAACTGCCACTTCCATTCATCGCGCAAGTTCTCGATGACCCCTACCAGACTTTGATACGCATATTTGATATCACGAAATATTTCCAACAGCGCTTTGGTAATATGTACTGCAGCAGCGCGGTAAATACGTCGTCTTCATCTGGTTATTTGAAAGCCTTGAAAAAAAAGAAAAGTAAAAATGACTTAAAGTCGTTTTCCTTGTAGGTGAGTTTATAAACAATATAAAGTAAATACAAATTCATATAAATTTATTTGGATAATATGTTTGGTTATAGCACTAAAAAAATTTTAAGAAAACTTACATGAAAATTTCATCCACACGTCAACGATTTTGGATATGGATCAAAATTCAAATGAAGGTTAAGTCAAAATAATATGTATGCTTACATAATGAAAAGATGAAAAAGAATAGATGAAAAAGCTATTACATTTTCTGAAACGGTATGAAACACTTGATTAGCTATATTTGATTAAGTTTCATTGCTGATTAATTTGGTTGTGATTTATGAAAATACCCCTTTGAATGAGGAAATGCTACTGTATTTGCTTTTGAACAAGCACGATATCTCTGACCGTTTTTAGATTTCTCAATTCAACCCTTTCAACTAGTAAGATAACGTAGTTTAACCCTTTCAATTAGTAAGTTAATGTGAGAATACCATCTTTTTAGTAATACAACGGTGATTTGTTAATACCAAAATAATTCAGAGACTTAAAGAGAGAATTTGAGTTCTAGTACGACTAAAATACAGTAAAATTAACTTCAATATTCCTTCCGGAAAGGGTTAGACTTATAATTTTATTATTTTTAGTATTACAATCAGTGCATACTTTTAATTTTGATTGTCGCAAAAAATTTTTCGATCTATCATTACGGCTCCCACTTGATTTACTGTTTTGAAGAAAATACTACTGAAGGTACTGATTTCAACGACTATTTAACCATCTTCACTTAAAAAAGTTTTTGCTATTCTTATTTGATAAATTTTGCAAGCACCCATTATTTGTTCATACTTATCTGTAGAGATGTTAAAAAAGGAGTATTTTATTTTAATTAATTCGTTATGAAACATTTTACTACTCTTACACTATTAATACATACAAAAATAATTGTTTTAAAAATGAATGTTAAATAAAGTAGGGTCAAACCAATGGTTTGTATTGTAGCACTTTTCCCTTCAACAAGTGAAAATGCTGCTTCTAAAAACAATCTAGATACGTCTATACTTTACTATTAAAATTACTCTAATTCGCATACGAAACTGCATAAATTGTTCATGCTAAATGTTTCGAGGATTGCATACATTTGAAAGAAATATTTTAATAATATAGTAGATATATTATAGAAATTGTTTTTAAAAATGATTAAGAAGTCAAACTAATTTTTTTATATTTTACTTTTAACAAGTAAAAATGTTTCGGTCTATCTGAGCCGACTAAATGATCCCCTACATCTTGTTATGAAACTGAAATACTTGAAATTAGCTTTTAGAGTTGTATGACAGCTAGCCGAACGTATCAAGCCATTCCGCCAAATATTCAAAGATATATCACACATGTAACTCAACACATGACTGCCAAATTTGATGCAGCAATATATTTATTACGATCTCGTATTATCAAATATATAAAAAAACCTTTTGCAGTTGCATCTTAGCCAATGCAACGCTTAGTACAAGTCATATTAACTTGTTTTATAGCATGTGCGACAAATATGTATATTTCAGTGGCCTCAAACACAAACCGCCTAACTCGAGTTAAGACAAAAATGAGATATGTTTACCAGCGAATTCTCCGTTTTGAGTTTCATATGCTCACAAAATTTGGTGGTCCCACGACTGTTGTAGCCGGAGTTATTGTCGAATTCACACATGACCTAACTCGAAATGGTAACTAAGTGCACTTGCACTAATCGCCTAAATCGAGTTAAGATCAGAAAACATCTTTTTTATGTTTTTGACAAACCACTT
Source organism: Condylostylus longicornis (assembly GCF_029603195.1). NCBI lineage: Eukaryota > Metazoa > Arthropoda > Insecta > Diptera > Dolichopodidae > Condylostylus > Condylostylus longicornis. The sequence goes on from NW_026577985.1 coordinate 1,792,476, forward strand.
ATTTCAAGATAGGCTATTGTTGCAAATCAAAATTTGTGACATTTTTTTTTTTCATGTATGAATTTTTATAACCGCTTATCTCGAGTTAAGCGTTTGTTGCAAAATTAATTTTGAGTTTTTTTAAATACTAACTCGACATAAGTGGTTTGTGTAAAATAATAATTGTTGGTTGTTTAAACTCATCTCGAGTTAGGCGATTATTGCAAATACAATAATTATATTCCAAAAGGCTTCTTATGTTGAGTTAGGTTTTTATAACGCGTGCAAATAAGAACCAAAAACCAAAGTTAAGCGTTTAGTGTTCGAAATAATACATGATTAGTATAGAATATTTTTTAGTTTTTTATAATAAAAAATATTTTATAACGCCTAACATATTATTTTATGTGATATATAGTGTAGGTACTTTATGTCCATGGTTTAAAACTTGTTCACTATAGTTAAAATTAAATCTTACATTCAGGGACAAGTAAAATAGTTGTATTTTTTAACCCAAAATATAAAACATGTACACAAGTTACCTGCATTTTTAATGCTCTAATTACCCAAATATTCCATGTTTAAGATTTGAATTTTTTTATTTAACAAATAATCTTGTAGGTCATTTCGTGATTTACCTGCGACAAATGTTTTTTTCAATTGACGGAGTTCCCATGTTAAAATGACACGTGGCTAGCTACCTGATGGTAGATTGTTTTGCATTTGTGGTCTAATTGTATTATTAAACAAAGTGTTGTTTTATTACGCCCTTGTAAAACACTTGTTACTAGGAAGATCAAATTTTTGTGTTTAACAAGAGTTTTCATTCAAATTATTGTACTACAAAGCAATATTTTTATTATAAACTAGTAAAACACATTTTGTTAGAAAATTCAAATTTTTATAATTTGCAAGGGTTTTCAATAAATAAAATTGGTGCATCTGGGAATAACAATATTTTGTTATACTTTTTATTACTCATTTCCGTGAGATCAAATTTCTTCGATTTTCAAATATTTATTATATTTTTGTTATTTCGAAGGAAGTATTTTTTACAAAGACAGTTATTTATTATTGTTTTTAAATGTGCTTATGTTGGAAATTGTTAAATAATATAAAAATTATCCAATATAAACTTTATCCACGTTTAATCAATGTACGTTAAAAGTTTTGGAACTTGCTAGGAGAGCTGAAATGATTGTGGTGGATATTAGATGTATTACATTATATTTGAAATTAACATAACGGATTCAAAGTGTTTTTAAGCATAGAAATTAGCGAAACTGGTTCTATAGTAAATAAACAAGTATCAACAGATCTTACTTTGAAAACCGCAATTGACTTTGGTCGTGGTGATTGTATTAATGATCCTGATTTTAAAATTTCTAAACAAAAATTCTTCAGGATCCGACGTAAACGACGGGTTCATTGAAATAAAATAAAGTAGAAAAAGATGTTCAAAAAAATACAGATATTCGGTTTCAAAACAAAACAAATTAAAGAAATATTCAAGAGAAAGGGCTTTCAACGATAGGAATTTGGGAAATGAATATGAAAATTGACAAGGCAAGTAAGTTTCTTTTGTCGTAAAAACTACAGATGTAAGATTTTCAATAACATTCTAAAGCAAATTTTCTAGTCCTATCGGGCACGAGAACATATCTGTAGATAACTGTATATGTGGTTTCATTAATGGGCATATTTGAAACAAAAGCAATATGCAAGATACAACATATCAGCAATTTCAGAGTACGTAAATATCACACATAATGGTCTCCTTTACACAATGCCTTGATGAAACTTGTTTCCAAAAAAGGGTTTTAAACAAAAACGAATAGATACTACATATAAATATCTTTATGCTACAACTTTATTTATTTGATTTGTCAGATCCGTTGCACGATGAAGCCTTTTTGTAATTGAAATACTTTTTGAAACTCTCTTAAGTGGAAAGAGTCGCACCACAGATTTCAGAAAATTGACTTCCAAAAATATTTTACAAGAATAGTTTATACAAACAACGCTTTCTTATATTTTAAGACGAGGTGTGTTAACTAGTTAGATTTTCAAGATATACTCCGAATTGAAGAAGAAGAGAAAATTAGTCCCAAAAAAGAAAAACTTAGAGTACTTGATGCAATTTATTGATCTTTTGGTTCGAAAATTTTACAAAACGATTAAGACTGGAGATTTAGCAGATACTCCTCCATATTTAGTCGAAGAATTCGAGAGAGAATAAAAGATACTGTCACCTTTTTTAAATTTAATGAAAAAATTATTTTTAACTTTTAGAAATAATTTTTACTTAAAATTTATTCATTTCTTACCTCAATTTATGTTTTTTATGACAATGATTTGAAAAAAGAGTGAAAAATCACATAACGTAAAAATAATACATATATTATTCTTCCCTTTTTAGTATAACTTAAGTCACCTAAAACCATATCTTCAGTTTTGCAACAACAGCTTAAGTCGACTTAAGTTTGACGAAAATACAAAAGTAATTTTTCACAAATCGCCTAAGTCGAGTTATGATTTGCAAAATGCTTTTTATAAATTTTGTATAACCGCCTATCTCACTTTTTTCATAATTATGAGAATACTATTAGCTGTTTTACTTCAGATTATGAGTTAATCGCTTCCTTTTTTAATTATCTTTCGATCAAAAAAAAATTGGTTCAAAAAACTTCATAACTTTTTTCAAAATTAAATTTAAAGTTTAAAATGCATTTATCTCGAAATCACTAAAACAGACTTAAGTCGTTTGTACTTGAGGTCACTGATTTTATTACGTCTGTAATATTTTTAAATTATTAATTTTAAACTTGTAGTGGATTATTTTTTTTAAACTTGTGAACAATAATTCATCACACAATAAACTCACCTTAGGACGTGCACGCTTTTTGACTTATTTGGATTTAAGAATAATCTTACTAAAAGATCACGAGGTATTGATTCCTCTTATCCAGTTCTAGTAAGTACTGATGTAACAAGAAATTCGGGAATTTCTATAAGAAGCCTAAAAGCAAAAGTATGAATGCAATAAACAGCGCTCTGAAATTGTTTCGGAAGAGCTCTTTTAATCCTATTTTTATCAAATATAGTATATGCAACTTCAAATACTTTTCGAGTCTTATGATATTAAAAATTTTCCTTTTTTACTCACTTAATGTTTATAAATAGCCTTCAACTTTCTGATATGAGACCCATGTTTTTATTGTATTAAATTCTTAATCTTTATTTATTATTGAAAATTACTAGTTCAATTCTTTTGCAATTTTTCTACAATTATTCAACATAATTTAAATGCATACAAAACTAATGCTTGTGAGCTCGAATTAATATATTATAGTTCAAACAAATTAAAATTAAAATAAAAATTTTTTGTTCTTATGAATGATCTGCAGCTCTTGATCATGCAATCCGTTACGATTTTTGGAAATTGTGAAATTCTTATAATTTTGTAACAAATATTGATTTAGATCAGCAATAAAGTGTTGAAACCAGAATGAAAGTTCTGCGGGAGTTTGTCACACATCCAAAAACCAATCTTATGCATCGGCGAAAAATACACAATTTCGAGAAGTGAAAAACGACTACTTTTTAATCAAATACTTATTTATATATTTGAACCAGTTTAAATTTCGTATATTTGTAAAAGTGTACCAGTTGTCAATTCAATTAAGCGTGTTTTCGCCATGTTCGGGAGCACATATTTCTGTGAACAATTGTTTTCGACATCAAAAAAAAAAAATCTGATGTGGTCGGCACATAAGGGACCGCAATGCGTATTGTTTAGCTAAGTGAAAATCACCAGTTAGTTCCTGTATCAACTAGAAATCAAATATCAAATTTCAAGAAATTCCATTAATTCATTCCTTAGATATGGTAAAAAATGTGAAAACGGCCCGCAGATCAGTTTTTGAGCCCTGATCTTTCCAAAAAATTTATATGTTCATTGTTTTTTTTTTGGTCCTTCTTGACTCCTAGGAGGAGCATAGGGCTAGTGCACGATCATGCCCTAGTTTCATAGCGTCATAGAGTTTTAATTAGGTAGGTGACTAGCCTGCCGTTGTTTTATTTATATTAAATATTTAAGGTTATTAATATTTACTGTTTATTTTTCTTAAAATCAAAAAAATACTGTTTTTAATATCGAATATTATGAATATTTGAAAATTACTTCTATATTAATTATTAGTATTGTATAATTAAGTTATATATAATAGTGAATATAATTTTTATAGTGACCTGACCGGAGTTTGAACCTGAGACCATTCGGTTAAAGAACCGGTGCCATAACCACTGCACCAATGGTTAGATTGTTTTAATATGTTCATTGTTTTAATACGAAAAATGTAAAACAGACCCGATAAAAATTGCAGTTCCCGAGGCCTGAGATATCCCAAAAGTTGATCAATTCGTTACATAGTAGAAATAAACTTCGGTTCAGCCGAACTTGAGATACACGCGCGCACACACAGACCGACAGACCCACAGGTTGCTAAAAATAGTTTATTTACAGTTCCCTACTATGGAGAAGTACGTTCCCATCGAAAACTCCATATGCAAAATTTGTTGCTATGACATGACCTACCTATTGTATACACAATATGATCAGTAATAAAACGGCTTAAAGATCAAGATTTACAGATCAACATGTTCAATCAATATTAAAAATGTTAAAAATCATAACTGCACCTTAATTTCAAACAAATTTCGAAGATTTAGTAACAGAAAAACGTTGCTAAATTTCTTTAAAAAATTATTTTATATTACCATATTTTGTATAACTGTATTATTTGCATGTTTTTATGTTAAAAATAAAAAAAAATTTGAGTATAGTTTAGTAGTTTAATTTTTTCTATGGTGATGAGTTTGACATGCATGAACTAATGGATGGTATGAACCCTTTTTTACTTTTCTACTATAATCAAATTAGCTATGACAACGCAAGATAGGAATGAAATTTTAAAATTTTTCTTTTATAATCAAGACACAAACCTTTTGTGCTTTTCAAAATTACCGAAAGAGGAAAGAGGAATAATAGAGGAATTAATCGGATATAAAATATCTAAATAATTTCAATAATGCCGTCGAAAACGTTTTCAAAGATTTTTTGCTGTATATGTAGATGATTCTGTATAAATGCGAAAGTAACTTTGAAGAAAGTGTGTATTCTGAGAACTAGATGGCATACCAAATTAATTTTGCATAACGAATTCTTCCTTTTTAAAAGAAAATATTTTGAAATAAGAAGGAGATACTGAATTGAAACATTTTTTGGTTAGATGTCGCTACGTTGCAAATAATATAAAAACACAAAATAAACATAAAAACAAAATGTAAAAAAAATAAAAAGAAATGGAAATTTTAATATTTTAAGGGTTTTAAAAAATATTTAAATAATTTTAAAAAAGATGTTGCTGAATTTACTGCTAATAAAATTGATAATCTTGTTTTCCATTTATTTTCATTTCATTTTTTTACGACTCTTCAAAAATTTTGAAAATAAGTGCTTATAGTTTCACTCTGTCCGTTTATTCGTCCATGAAAGAGTTTGCAAAATTTCTTGAAACACCCTTAAAAAATATAAAGCTGAAATTTCATAATATATAAATGGATATTTACTATAGAAACTTACTTCCGTAGAAGAAAAGTCCTAACTATCTCTCCCTTCCCTCTAAAAGTTATAAATGTCTTCTATAATTAGCCATTACCCAAAGACCGTTGCTTTTCAAGCTTTTGATATCAGTTTTGTTCTATAAAACAGGTTATAGAAGTCTTAAACATTTACATACTGACAAAAAATTTTTCCAACTCCACCCCCTCGCAAGTTTTCGCCTCTTCAAATTTGTAAAAGCCGCATTAATGGCAGCACATATTTCCTAAATTAGAAGTTTTTTCAAATTTCTATGAATGAAAGCTAACAATAAGCATATGCCATATTAATATGGGGAAATACGAGTAATAAAAATTTGAACAAAATCCAAAAATTGCAAAATAAAGCTATAAAAAACCTATATGGACTTGAAATAAGAACACCAACTAATAATATATACGCATTTTAAATATAAAACAACAGCTAAAAGCAAACCAGATTCAACACATACATAAAATAAAACACGGAAATATATTATCAAATATTAGCTTCACACAAGGAATAATAATGCATCAACAAAACACAAGAACAGCAAACGACATAAGAACTGGCAGAACTGGGTCAAGTAACGTTTTCAACAATGCTGTTCCGGAGTTTAACAATATTCCTGAATGGCTCCGATATGCAGACACAAATACATTAAAAAGGAATATAAACAAATTAGTTTGAACCAAAACCGACTTCAAGAACATTTTCTGAAAACTTCAAGAACATTTTCTGATAATTGAGTCTATCTAAACTTTCTGATAAATGTAATAGTCGAATGTATCTACAATATAATACTCGTTTGTTACTAAAGCCTATTGTATATATGTAAATTTATAACGCATAAAGAAAAAAAAAACAACTGTATAAATAAATAAATAAATAATAACACTCTGTACGAGCTTAGGCTTTTTTTGAGATAAATTTGAAACTAAATAAATAAATAAATAAATAAAATAAATGACGCAATCAACCCTTAATTTCGAGCATTACGTCAACGCCTCTAGTTTTTTTTTTGAAAGCAGTATTCTCACTTGGAAAATTACTACTTTACAAACCATTGAAAGTTTTAACCAACTTTATTAATTTTGTTTAAACAATGAAAAAAAAATGTTGAAAATCGAATAATATGAACTGAATAATATGATTTCAACATTTTAAAAATTTTTAAATTTTTGTAAAATTTTTGAATTATATAGTTATTAACATATAAGTATGTGGTGATGTGTATTTCTAACAAAAATATTTGTATTTGTATTCTTAGCACTTTTCCAAAAAATTTTTGAAAAAAAGTGCTTATTAGTTTCACCACTCTGTTCGTCCGTCCGATCGTTCGTCCGTCCGTTCGTTGGTCCGTCCGTCCGCCTGTCTGTCTGTCAGTGTGTCTGTTTACAAAACTTCTACACCCTTGAAGATAGAGCGCTGAATTTACAATTATATGTACATAGATCTTTACTAGAAACTTATTTCTGTAGAACAAAATCTTTACCAATCTCCCCCCCTCTAGAAGTTATACCCCCCTCAAACCATAAAATTCCATTTTTTATACCCTGCACTGCGTGAATTCTTATACCCTTCAGGTTTTGGTACCTGCCATACAAGTCTAAAAGCTAATTTTAAATATTTGGAAAAATAATAAAGTCTTGGCAGTCTTGTGTCCAATTATAGGTCAGATATATTTCTGAAGTTTTGGTGGAATTGCTTGACAGGTTCGAGTAGCTCCTATGCAAGCCCAAAAGCTTATTCTAAATATTTGGAAAAATAATAAAGCCAGATTCAAGAAACTTGGCAGTTGTGTGTCCAGTTATAAGTCAGACATATCCGTGAAGTTTCTATAGAATGGTTTCACAGGTTCGAGTAATTGCTATACAATAACGAAAGGTGCAGGGTATAATTCAATCGGTTTATACCGACTGAAACGTTTTTACTTGTTAACTATTTATTTCCAGTGAAACCATATGCATTTTTCAAATTTTGCAAACGCAGAAAGGCAGTGGGTTGCTTCTCCTATCGTGGAAATTTTTGATGTCGTTTTTCTTCTAGACCCCAGGTTGTAGGAGCATGAAATTTTATCAGCTTTTAGACACTAATAAATAGTTTATTTCGTTAGAAGAAAATTTATTTCCATTTCAACCCCCTCTCGAGTTATCGCCTCTTGAAATTTGTAAAATTTGAATTTTTGACGCCTTATATTTTCGAAACCGCATTCTTTTTTAAATTTATATAAACGCAAAAAGCTAACGGTAAATTGCATAACGGTAATAAGCGAAAAATAAAAGTATTTTATTCCGAATAAAAGGAAGTTTTCTTTTCACACCAATTAAAAAAAAAAATGCATGACATTAATTAATATAATTATTTTTCTTAACTTACACAATTAACCCTTAAAATTGAACATTAATTTAACTCCTCTTTATATTAATTTTTCCCTCATTATAAAGGCTGCATAAATCGTTCATCTTAAATATATGCAATCCTAGAAATAGTTTCGTTTATAAATGAAAATAATTTTAATAGTGTGGTAGGTATACATAGACTGTATTTAAAAGCAGTATTTTCAGTTGTTGAAGGCAAAAGTGCTGCAATACAAACCATTGGTTTGATCCAACTTTATTCATAAATATACGCACACATAAAAACGCTTTTTTTTTAAATTTCTTTTAAGGAAAATTTCTATTTTTCAGTTTTTTGAAAAGAATATTGACTTTTGTGCCTAATTGAAAATTTGTTCACATTTTTTTCTATGAATTTCTAATTTAACATGCAGTAGCAATAGTTTTCATTGTTGATTGTACTAATTACTTTACGCACAGTAAAGTCCATTGATTATCAATACCCGTCAGATAAGACGTGAAAAACGAATGGATTATGTTAATGGGTTATCTACGGATAATTTCGCCTCCTTATTTACATTTACTTTGATATGAATAAGGAGAAGCTTAAATAAAATATTCCTCAAACTTTATTTTTCAAATAAAATCAAATCTAAAAAAATGTGAAAATCATGAAAATGAAAATCAATTAAATTTGAACAAAATATCACAAAAATAATATTTTACATATTTGTGTAAATAATCTGTTCAAATTTCGGAATCACACGAATTTAAAGTTCGAAAAAGTTGAAATTTTAACTTTTTATTTTTAAAAACGTTCATTTTCTAGGTGACGTAACATGGGAGCTTTCTCCAATTTTAGCATAGATGACACTTGACAACTGAGCTTCAATTTGATGTATGAGTCATCACGCTACCTGATCTGGTTTAGGAGCTAGAGAAAAATAGACTACTGTAAACAGTATTTTATACCAAATTTTTTTCTTCAATGACTTTGAAAAATGTACAACAATCGTTCAAAATGGTGTCTGTGTTCTGTAATGTAAATGTTCAATTCAACAACCAAGTTTCTTTCACATTTACAAATGCTAGTAGCCTGGAGAACAACATATGGGGTTTCTCATTGAGTAACCCTGTATATATTTCTTGTATAAAATAAAAAATAATTTTACTTATCGTAAGATATCAATATATTTATTTCTGAATTCAAAAGTTCAAATTTGATATGAATAATTTACTCTAGCCTTTCAAAAATAAGATAACCGTAAAACTATTTTAATTTTGATAAAAGTGATCGATAAAAAAATAAAAGAAAGGCAAAAACAACTAAATGTTGACAAAATAAGAATTCTATTTTATTGAATTTCTAAGTAACATTATTGTTATCAACAATTATTGAATTGGTTTTAGTATTATGTTTTTTTGATGTTATCAAGCAAATTTTTAGCAAATCTGAACCCGGCACCCAGCACAGAGTGACCCGATTGCGCCTTTCCAATTCATTGAGTTTCTCAAGACAGTTCCATACTGCCGCAGAGGATTCCGAAAACGAGTTCAGCGCTCCAATGGATCATTATCCATTACAGCGCTGAATCCGACATAATCATTATTTTCCGTCTCCGACACCTTTTTCCAAATTGAACCGCACACACAACTCAATGGCGTGCACCTCGGTCAGAAATACGCTCAGAAAAGCTCCCATAAGTTCGGAGAATTCGATTCTTGACCCAAATATTTGATTTTTTTCCTAACCTTAGGGTCCACCAACCTGCATCCGTGGAATCACGACTCAAAAGCAGTTCAACTCCAAATCCTTGACAGTAATCTACAGCAATTCTTAATACCAGCGGTTATCTAACGAGGACACAACACAGACTCGAGTCTGAACACAGTTCAGATCGAGGCCCCGAAAATTTCTTTCTTATATAATTTTTTTCTCTTTTTTTTGTTTTTATGCAACTCTTGTAAGGTTCTTATAATAAAGACTTAGCACTTGTAGTGTTAAAAATTCTGCTACTCTAACTACATTCAGCAAGCCATAAAAAATTTTAATTCTCATAAAGTTCTTATAAAAAATGCAAAATGTCAACTCTTATAGAATTTTGTTCTTCAAAGAATTCCTTTATAAGTCTAGTTGTTAGGCACGGCCATTTGAGTATTGCCACTTTTCCTTATCTAGATTTTTACCGTAATGGGACTGACAATTCTTTTTTGGAAAGAAGTCCGAAAAATATTTATTGTACAGAAATTATTCAATTAAAATTAATGAAATGCAAAATTATAGTTTTATTCGAATATAATAAAGCTTTAATTTGAATTTATGCACATTAGTGTATTTATTACCGACCGTATTGTGTATACAATAGGTAGGTTATGTGATGGCAACAAATTTTGCATATCTAGTTTTCGGTGGGAATGCACTTCTCCATAGTAGGGAAGTGTAAGTAGACTATTTTTAGCAACCTGTCGGTCTGTCGATCTGTCGGTCTGTCAGTCTGTCGGTCTGTCGGTCTGTCGGTCTGTGTGTGGACGCGTGTATCTCGAGATCGGCTGAACCGATTTTGATGAAATTTTATATGTAAGTTTATTTCTACCATGGCACGGATCGATCAACTTTTTATATATATCAGGCCTCGGGAACTGCACTTTTTAGCGGGCTTGTTTCACATTTTTGAACATTTTAAAGAAAATATTCAACCGATTTACTTGAAATTTTATATATAAGCTCAGCTCGACCGTCCGCTAAAATTTCCATGTTTTGGAAGAAATCAGGCATCGGCAACTAGACGTTTACTACGGGCCAAATACACATTTTTGTGTATATAAAGAGAAATAATCAACCGATTTCATTGAAATTTAATATATGAATTCCTGGTATTAAAACAATGAACATATAAAGTTTTTGGAAAAATCATGGCTCGAAAACTGATTTGCGGGCCGATTTTACATTTTTCACCATTTTGAAGAAAATATTCAACCGATTTACTTCAAATTTCATATATAAGCTTTGCTCGATCATACGCAAAAATTCCTAGCTTTTGGAGTAAATCAGGCATCGGCAACTGGACGTTTACTACGGGCCAAATATACATTTTTGTGTATATAAAGAGAAATAATCAACCAACTTTATTGAAATTTAATATTTTAATTCCTCGTATTAAAACAATGAACATGTATAAGCTTACTAAAGTCCTAAAAATTGAAAAGAAGTATTTAACAGACATTTTTATAATATTCTGTAACACTTTCATTTAACTAGACAATACACAATGCGGTCGGTTATGTGCTGACCACATCAGATTTTTTTTTTCTTAATAATTCTTAAATTTTAAAATTTATGTAAAAAGAAAAGAAATAAGATATTACATGGTTAAAAAATATGTATAAAAATTTTTTAAATTTTAATTATTTTTAATTGGCGTTGCTTTTTTTCAAAGTACAATAGATAAAATACAATAGATAAAAGTTGATATCAATAAAATTTTAACTAACTGGCAGCAACTTTTTGATTTAACAACAAATTTTAATAAAGACACATCTCTAGAAGTAGGTGTCGTTACTTTCCCATCCCCCGTGATGTTCATGCACCACATCCGATGATGAGTTGACACCTTTTCCTATTACACATCTCTACTAGTTTCCGTGCTTCCGCTGGTGGAGGGAATCTTATAGCGCTTTCAGCTGGGTCAATTCCTGCTAGGCCAACATTATGGAGGGGTACTCCCTTGAGAAAACTGCCACCTTTACAAGTTTCGAGGCTACGGCATAGCTCATTATGGATTCCGTTGTCTTAGTTAGGTGTATGTGCATTTCGTTAAGGTATGTGCAAAGTGCATTTCCATATTCCTTCCCTCAGTTGTTTCCGTTCTTTTGACCTACTCTTCTCGGGGTGACTCTCGTCCACGCTTACTCAATCGATCGGTATAGGTTTGTCTCTAATAAGCCTCTTTCATTTCTTCAGTCAGTTTCCTGGCCTCGTCAGGTAATTTTCCCTGATCCAGAAAGCGCAGAAACCATCTGACACCTGTCCCGCTTTTTCTGATCATCCAAGCCGTCAGGTTGACTCCCTGTTTATTTTTCCTTTTTTATTTGGTTTGGCTGTCTCCATATTTTGGTTCAAGAGTAGCTAGGGAAAGGGTGGTTCGGTACGGCAGAGTTCTGCATGACTTAATTAGGTTTGAAGAATCTCTTAAGTTACCCCGCTACTAACTAGAAGGGAGGGATTTACTGAAGATAAGCGTGGGCGTGTCCAGGATATTTTCTTAATTTTCAGGCCTCGATTTCGACCTTGTCAGCATAGTTGCATCTCCCAGACACCACAAAGTTGTGGTACCCACCGAAATCGCTCAAAGACCCTAGCCCCTTCGCCACGGCAAGGTGGAACCCCATCGAAGAAGATTTCATTATATAACATTTACTGCCGTTTGAATGCAACAGAAGAAGGAATACAAGTTAAAAGGCTGCTTATAAAAGAAGTACGGTAACAATACAATTTTGTATTGGAATTGCACTTCACTTGTTCTGTTTCAAACTTAACTGTCCTGTTTCTAAGATCGATTATTTTGAAATGTCTATGATCAAGTTCAAACTAATTATGTAACTTAAAATTGTTTGTTAATCGGTTAATTTATTTTATTTTAATTCTATTTAATTTTATTTTAATGTAGCTGCTCAATACCTGATCATTCAATAATTACGAAAAATCATTATTAAATAAAAATTTTCTCCTATAATTTTTAATCGCCATTTAGTTCTCTTATATACATGTGTATTGTAAAATTACCTGCAAGAAAATATATTTTTAATTAAATTTAAGTACATCGGTGGTAAAACTTTAATATCCAAAAACCAAACCAAAAACTAATCTATCAGGAATACTTAAGCATGATTCTGAAGTTTGATAGAAAAACTAAAAAATCTGATGTGGTCAGCAAATAACCGACCATAATGTGTATTGTCTAGTTAAGTGAAAGTGTTACAGAATATTATAAAAATGCCTGTTAAATACTTCTTTAAAATTTTTAAGTCTAAAGCTTTTAGTTAACATACCTAGAAAAATGTAAGCTTGGCTCTTATTAGAGTTTCGCTTTGTGCTAAACGAATTCCCTGAATTACCGCCACTTAGTTTCGGTGATTTAACAACCTGAACAAAAATATGAAATTTTGAAAAATTCCATCAATTACGTAGATATGGTAAAAAATGTATAATCGGCCCTCAGATAAGTTTCCGAGCCCAGTTCTTTCCAAAAAATTTATAGATTCATTGTTTTGACATCTCGAATTTGAATATTAAATTTTAAATCCGTTGATTATTTCTCTTTATATACGCAAAAATGTATATTTGGCCCGAAGTAAACCTCCAGTTGCTGGCGCTTGATTTTTTCCAAAAGGTAGGAGTTTTTGCTTACGATCGAATTAAGCTTATATATGAAATTTCAAGAAATTTGTTGAGCATTATCTTCGAAATAATCAAAAATGTAAAACATACCTGCTAAAAAGTGCAGTTCGCGAGGCTGATATATCCGGAAAAGTTGATCAATCCGTGCCATGATCGAAATAAACTTAGATATAAAATTTCACCAAAATCGGTTCAGCCGAACTTGAGATACATGCGTGAATTACGTTTATTTTATTTTTCCACAATAAAAAAAAAAAAAATCTGATGTGGTCAGCACATAACCGACCGCATTGTGTATTGTCTAGTTAAATGAAAGTGTTACAGAATATTATAAAAATGTCTGTTAAATACTTCTTTCCAATTTTTAGGACATTAGTAAGCTTATAGTTAACATACTTAGAAAAATGTAAATTTGGCTCTTAGTAGAGTTTCGCTTTGTGCTACCCGAATTCCCTGAAATGCTCGCCAGTTAGTTTCGATAACAACCAGAACTCAAATATCAAATTTCAAGAAATTCCATCAATTTGTTCTGTGGATATGGTGAAAAATGTAAAATCGGCCCGCAAATCAGTTCTCGAGCCCTGATCTTTCCAAAAAAGTTATATGTTCATTGCTTTAATATGAGGAATTCATATATTAAATTTCAATGAAATCGGTTGATTATTTCTCTTTATATACACAAAAGTGTATGTTTGGCCCGTAGTAAACGTCTAGTTGCCGATGCCTGATCTTTCCAAAAAATTTACATGTTCATTGTTTTAATACGGGGAATTCATATATTAAATTTCAATGAAATCGGTTGATTATTTCTCTTTATGACAGACGGATTATTTCTCTTTACAGACCGAAAGACGGATAGACCGACAGACCGACAGACCGACAGACCGACAGGTTGCTAAAAATAGTTTATTTACACTTCCCTACTATGGAGAAGTACGTTCCCACCGAAAACTCGATATGCAAAATTTGTTGCCATCACATGACCTACCTATTGTTTACACAATACGGTCGGTAATAAAAACACCAAAATTTAAATTTTAGTTACTTATTTATTTATTTAACTTTATTCTTCAGAATAACAGTTAACCGACTTATTCTAAAGTAAACTTAATAATGATTTTGAAAATTGAATTTATTAACTTAAGGTACTTGGAAGCATGAAATTATTTAGTCAGTAGTAATTACTTTAAGGTTGTTAATTTTATTTTAGTAATTTGATATGTTAGCTTTTAAGTGAAAAGAATTTTTTTATGTGAAAGTAATTACTGTTGATTATGAGTTTTTTTTGTATTATGCAAATTTATAATGGAATAAGAAATATGAAATTTATGGGAAAGAATTTGATTATTTTAAGTTAACGGAAAATTTTGTTAAATTAAAGGAAGACGACGGAAATGAGGTGTCGTCTTTCTAATTGACCTTACTTGAGTTTACTGACATGACTCGTACACACAGACCGATAGACCGACAGACCGACAGGTTGCTAAAAATAGTTTATTTACACTTCCCTACTATGGAGAAGTGCATTCCCACCGAAAACTCGATATACAAAATTTGTTGCCATAACCTAACCTGCTTGTTTTATATACAATGCGGTCGGTAAAAAAGAAATAGAGATAAAAATTAGAGATTTCAACCCATTAATTCGTCTGGTTAATTTATTTATTGATGAAGCTATAGATTTGATGCAGTTTGCTGCCTATCAATATCAGTAAATTTGAGAGTATATAAAACGAGTAGATGAAATCTTATATCTTTCATTAAATCCATTTTTACAATCTTTGTCTAATACTAAATTAGTTTTATAACTTGAGTAATAATAATTTGTGCTAAAGTCGATGTTATTGTTGTACAAATTTTTAATCTATAAAGAAGATACGAGTAATAATATGTAGGTGCAATTTATTCATGTAAAATATTTGTATACAGAATGCCGGTGGTTTAATTATATATTACAACATTTACTTATATATTCTTTTCTGAAAATTTGTTGTATAGGACGATTAAATATTCTTTAACGAATAAAATAGACATTCGCAGAGTAGTGCTTAAGATGGTGTGAATGCTCCTATTGATTGGCATATCAAAATATTTTGAATAAGTATAATTTTATTTATATAGCATTATAACATGTAAGTATAGAATTTAAAAGAATGAAAAACAATTACAGGGTCTTTTGATATATAAATAAATAAAAACCGTAAAACTTTGAAGTATAAACCATTTACTTTTGAAAACTAATAGATTTATTTAAAAAAAAATCTGATGTGGTCAGCACATAACCGACCGCATTGTGTATTGTCTAGTTAAATGAAAGTGTTACAGAATATTATAAAAATGTCTGTTAAATACTTCTTTCCAATTTTTAGGATATTAGTAAGCTTATAGTTAACATACTTAGAAAAATTTGGCTCTTAGTAGAGTTTCGCTTTGTGGTACCCGAATTGCCTGAAATGCTCGCCAGTTAGTTTGGGTAACAACCAGAACTCAAATATCAAATTTCAAGAAATTCCATCAATTTGTTCTGTAGATATGGTGAAAAATGTAAAATCGGCACGCAAATCAGTTCTCGAGCCCTGGTCTTTCCAAAAAAGTTACATGTTCATTGTTTTAATACGGGGAATTTATATATTAAATTTCAATGAAATCTGTTGATTATTTCTCTTTATATACACAAAAGTGTATGTTTGGCCCGTAGTAAACGTCTAGTTGCCGATGCCTGATCTTTCCAAAAAATTTACATGTTCATTGTTTTAATACGAGGAGTTCATATATCAAATTTCAATGAAATCGGTTGATTATTTCTCTTTATATACACAAAAATGTATATTTGGCCCGTAGTAAACGTCTAGTTGCCGATGCCTGATTTCTTCCAAAACATACGAATTTTTGCGGACGGTCGAGCTGAGCTTATATATAAAATTTCAAGTAAATCGGTTGAATACTTTCTTCAAAATGTTCAAAAATGTAAAACAGGCCCGCTAAAAAGTGCAGTTCCCGAGGCCTGATATATACCAAAAGTTGATCGATCCGTGCCATGGTGGAAACAAACTTACATATAAAATTTCATCAAAATCGGTTCAGCCGAACTTGAGATACACGCGTGCACACACAGACCGACAGACGGACAGACCGACAGACCGACAGACCGACAGACCGACAGACCGACAGACCGACAGACCGACAGGTTGCTAAAAATAGTTTATTTACACTTCCCTACTATGGAGAAGTACGTTCCCACCGAAAACTCGATATACAAAATTTGTTGCCATCACATAACCTACCTATTGTTTACACAATACGGTCGGTAATTATACATACCTCGTAGTTTACTTATTAAAACTACTTGTAAGCCTCAATTATGTAGTTTTATCGATAATCAGATATAACATCTTTGTATCAACAATATTTTTTCCTAAAATAGTTTGGATATTTGAATCAAAACTATAAGGAATGAATTTTGCCGTATTAAGCTTTACTGCCCTATTAGTTCTAAATTTTTGTCCATTATGAAATTATATAAAGAATGCATCTAGAGCAACACAAATTTTTATTATAGAAAAAGATAATCTTTACAACAATAATAACTTTTTTCAAGCATCGACAACAGCCTCAATGCGAAAAACAATTCAGTGCCTGTTTGTTTTTACGTAATACTAACGCAAAGGTATGTACATATACACATATATAACGTATAGCTATTAAGAATAAGAAAGATATTAAAGGTGAGATAAAGATCGCAAAATTATAAATGATATCGATTCACTCATTTATGTTTGTTGAAAATTTGCTCGTGTTACAATCAAACAAAGCATTTAAAGGAGAAAAAGGAACTGAAACTAGAGTGGATGAAGTCGATTTGTTCAAATGTGTAATATGTGTGCGAAAAAATTATTTTCGTAAAGTTAGAAAAATCACTTTTTCCTTTGATATTATATCTGAAATAGTGTACGATATTGCTGCTTTTATTTCATTAATTCGTTGTACTAAATTTTATCCTTGTTTAGTCTGTGAACTTACAGCTGTTTTGAAGGATTCATTGTTGGAGGTTGGTTTCAATTCGTGAACTTAAATGTTATTTTTTTATAATTAAATAAATATGAAAAACTAATTGATGCAAATAAGAAGTGTAAATCAAACAGATAAATATACCTATTATTTATTTAATGTTTCAGTGAAATTTTTAGCAAATTTTGTATTATAGAATGTATTAATCTTTCTAGTATTTTTAACAGAAGTTTTAGTATTATCCTTAATTTTTCTACATTTCTATTATTTTCAGAACGTAGTTTCATTACTTCTTTTTATAGTAGTGTAATTCATTTTCGAGAAAAAACGAAAATTTTAGGTTTCATCTTAATTTCTTACAATATTATATTAAACTAAAAACAAAATTCAGTTACAGTTTTCTGGCCCTCACAACTAAAATTTGTAATTTATAACACCATAGACCAACTTACAACTTATATCAATGTGGTATAAATACTACATTGAAAAATTGCGTCAGTAAAAGTAAACAAGCTAGTAAAGTACAGTAACAAGTATTGAAGGAAACATGAAAATTTCTGTCTGCACATGTTAATTTCTATTGGCAGTTAACCCTAAACTTAATCTATACTTATTATATCTAGATACAAGCAATAAATATTTAAATGTATAATATATACATATGAATAAGCGTTAGTGCCATTTTTATTTTGTTTTACTAACATATTTATATAATTAAATTTTCAATAAAATTTTAAAACTTTACTAATTTAGAAATTTATCTCTTTGTTTTCAATATTGAAATTTGCCGATTAGATGGCGAAGTTTGATTTCCATCATAGCTCACATCATTTTCTGAAATTGCTATTCCTTATTTTAGCTTTTTAATTAAATTGTACCTTATTTTGATGTTTTTGGATATCTAAAAATTTTGTTGTTTTCGGATCATTAAATTTAAAAATTTTGGCAAAAACAAAACATTTATCTAAGTTTACTGTTTCTTTTCTCAAACATAAAAAAGAAGTATTTTAGTCAAATTTGACTGTTTGATATTTTTTCACATTTGCAACCATATTTTATCCGCAATAAATGGTTTCTGAATATAGCGAAATTCTTTAAATTGTACTGTTGTTTTTATGTCGCAACAATTATCCGTGCATCAGCATTTTCAGAACTTACAATTTAAATATTTATGATCGTTTTGGAAATGTTAATTTGCTCATATTTACATTTGTATATCCATGAATATGTAAATCCATGTTGGACATCGATTGAAGCATGGACAACAATAATGGGTCTGAGATAATACGACTGGTCTAACTACATAAAAATTTTATTTATTTTATTTATTTATTTATTTATATAACATTATATAATAAATTATAATAATATTGTTACTTCAAATGAAATTTTTCGGAAAAAGAAGAAAGACATAGAATTTAGTCTTTACCAACATTTTTCTTGAAAAATTTATATTTGAAAAGTAAAATTCAATAGTCTTTCCACAATTCAAAAAAAAAATCATCCGCGAACTTTTTGTGTTTTTTCCGTTATTGTAACTGAGTTATTTCCTTTTTATATATTAGGTCTAATTTTTATTAAGATTGAACATTTTCTCTTTAAAAAAATTTTAATTATTTATTTAAAGTTGCATTATTACAAAATGCAAAAAAATTAGAAAACAGAAGCCAATACAAATTTGAGATTAACGTATTTGTTTTGATTTTATCCCACGTTTATTGTATCTCTACTCTCCATCGTCCAGAAAATCGATAAGAATGACACCTTAGTCTCTAAAAGCATATAACGTAAGATTTTCAAAATGTCTGAATATTTCGGGAAATGAGGTTCTTTAGATCCCATTGATTTCACCATAACCTATTCTCAAATAATAAAATTTTAGTTTTACCTATATTTAAAATTAATTTATGTTTTACTAGAAACTTATTAATCAGATTCAAATCGTGCCTTATACAGTGTTCCAGCACAAATTGACTACCCTCAGAATAATTTAAACCTATATTTAAAATTAATTTACATTTAACTAGAAACTTATATATCAGGTCCAAATCTTGCCTTATACAGTGTTCTAGACCAATTTGACTACCCTCAGAATACTTTAATACGGCGTCATCAGCATAAGGCTGAATATTCCTCCTTAAATTAAACTGCGAGATATAAACTCAACATATACCTTAAACAAACTGGGTTCCCTGAGGAACACCTTTACAAGTAGCAGCTGCGCTGCTACATCCGCCACCAATTTTAAATTTCTGCACTTAATTTTTATTAAAATTTTTGCCAATAAGATGCAAACAGAACCCCAATATTTACGTTGCGAACGATCGTGCCGAACTTCAAAAGTAGTACGTTCTTCTTTTTACTGAAGGTCCAAAAACAGTTTGCAATATATTTACTGCCGTATTTGAAATGTAACTAAAAGCGGTATAAGTTCACGAGCATATATCTTAATGAATTTGGAGGAAACATTATCATGTCCCGAATCAGCAGCTGACTTGAAAGAATTTACTATCGACCCCATTTCGTCAAAAGTTGTTGGAGCTAGTTCCACGTATGAAGCGGTTCTTTGATCACATTGACTCATATATGTATAATCAATCGAACCTGTAAGAATATTTAATACATTTGTAACGTTGAAGAAGTAATCGTTCATATTGTTTGCAATTTCTTGCCTATCAGTTATAGTACCATTATTCCTTTCAAGTTTTTCAATAGCACCCGTAGAATTCACGTTATTAGGATCACGTGAAATTTCCGCAGAATAATAGTTCTTTTTTTCTTGTGTAATAAGTCTATAAACCTGTCTTTTACTATTGTTATATAACATTTCTATTTGTATGTTAACCGGGTATTTTTTCATAAATTTATAGTACGACTCTTTAATTTTAATTTTATTTACGATTTCATTTGTAATCCATACGGATCAATTGCGTATTGTCCAGGATCAGTACATTTAAATCCCTAACAAAATCATCAAAGTTGTCATATGTTTGAAGCCCGGACAAAAAATTACTTTGTTTGACCTATAGATAGAAAATATATTTATTTTTAGATCAACCAAATTCACACCCAAAAGTGTGACCCGTTAAATTGTTCGGTAAACATTTCCATACTATTAATTTTTTCATGAACATAAATCGCTGCGCCACCGTAAGGCTTAGTACGATTAGACAAAAAATCTGATGTGGTCAGCACATAACCGACCGCAATACGTATTGTTCAGTTAAGTGAAAGTGTTACAGAATATTATAAAAATGCTTGTTAAGTACTTCTTTCCAATTTTTAGAGCATTAGTACGCTTTTAGTTAACATACCTAGAAAAATGTGAATTTGGCTCTTAGTAGAGTTTCGCTTTGGGCTACCTGAATTCCTTGAAATGTTAGTTTTGGTAACAGCCAGAACTCAAATATCAAATTTAAAGAAATTCCATCAATTCGTTCTGTAGATATGGTAAAAAATGTAAAACCGGCCTCCAGATCAATTTTTGAGCCGCGACCCTTCCAAAAAATTTATAGATTCATTGTTTTAACACCTCTAATTTAAATATTAAATTTCAATGAAATCATTTGGTTATTTCTCTTTATGTACACAAAAATGTATATTTGGCCCATAGTAAACGTCTACTTTCTGACCCCTGATTTTTTCCAAAAGGTAGGAGTTTTTGCATACGGTCCAATGAAGCTTATATATGAAATTTCAAGAAATCTGTTGAATATTGAACTCCATAAAAATGATATAATTTTCATCATATTTTTGTGATTTTTGCAAAAATTTTATGGTTGAATTTTATTAAAGTTTAATTAAAGTAAATAATTTCTTAGCATTTTTAGCACTTTTCCAAAAAATTTTTGAAAAAAAGTGCTTATTAGTTTCACTCTGTCCGTCCGCCGTCCGTCCGTCTGTCCGTGTGTCTGTTTACAAAACTTCTACACCCTTGAAGATAGAAAGCTGAAAGATCTTTACTAGAAACTTATTTTCGTAGAACAAAATTTTTACCTATCTCCCCCCCTCTAGAAGTTATACCCCTCCAAAACCATAAAAATGGCATTTTTTAACTATTTGTTGCAATGAAACCATAAGCATTTTTGAAATTTTGCAAACGCATAAAGGCAACGGCTTGCTTCTCCTAGCGCGGTATACTATAGTTAAACTTTTTTCGTTTTTTCTCTAGACCCCAGCCTGTAGAAGCTTGAAATTTCAGGGGCTTTTAGACATTAACAAATAGTTCATTTCGTTAGAAGAAAATTTTTTTCCATCTCCACCCCCTCTCAAGTTATCGCCTCTTGAAATTTGTAAAATTTGAAATTTTGACACCTTATATTACCGAAACCACAAGCTTTTTCAAATTTCTATAAACGCAGAAAGTTAACGGTAAATTCCATGACATTAAAAAATATAATTATTTTTCTTAACTCACACAATTAAAAATTAAAATCGAACATTATGTTAACCCGTCTTTATATTAATTTTTGCTTTATTTCAAAGACTGCTTATTTATATGCATAATCCTAAATATATGAAATCCTAGAAATAGTTTTGTACATATATGAATAAAAATAACTTTAATAGTGTGATAGGTATCCACAGACTGTATTTAAAAACAGAATTTTCACTTGTTGAAAGGAAAAGTGCTACAATACAAACCATTGGTTTGACCCAACTTTATTCTTTTTTGATTCTGAATGAAATTGTTTATATCAGAATTTTCGTTAATTTTCGTAGTTACTTTTTCGAATTAAAAAAAAAACTTAATAAGAAAGTTGTGCATCGATTATATCGGAAATTTTTATTTTGAATCACATTCTTGTATAAAATCCTTACTTCAGATTTTCGTGATGATAGTAAATGTAATATGCTGTATAATAACTATGTATATTTACCGACCGTATTGTGTATACAATAGGTAGGTTATGTGATGGCAACAAATTTTGCATATCGAATTTTCGGTGGGAATGCACTTCTCCATAGTAGGGAAGTGTAAATAAACTATTTTTAGCAACCTGTCGATCTGTCGGTCTATCGGTCTGTGTGTACGAGTCATGTGAGTAAACTCAAGTAAGGTCAATTCGAAAGACGACATCTCATTTCCGTCGTCTTCCTTTTATAAAATTTAACAAAATTTTCCGTTAACTTAAAATAATCAAATTCTTTCCCATAAATTTCATATATCTTATTCCATTATAAATTTGCATAATACAAAAAAAACTCATAGCCAACAGTAATTACTTTCACATAAAAAAATTGTTTTCACTTAAAAGCTAACATATCAAATTACTAAAATAAAATTAACAACCTTAAAGTAATTACTGCTGACTAAATAATTTCATGCTTCCAAGTACCTTAAGTTAATAAATTCAATTTTAAAAATCATTATTAAGTTTACTCTAGAATAAGTCGGTTAACTGTTATTCCGAAGAATAAAGTTAAATAAATAAATAAGTAACTAAAATTTAAATTTTGGTGTTTTTATTTTTTTTTATTACGAAAAAATAAAATAAACGTACTTGGCGCAGAACGGTAATTCTGCTATCCAAAGATAGACAGTTTAGTGATCGAACCTCACTAAGTGTTATAAATTTAAATTTATAGACAACTTAAAAATTTAAACTAAAGTTTAAGCTTTGCCAAATTTTTTTTTTTCAATTTGTAAAAATATTTAAAATTTTAAAATAGTAATCAAAAATAAATAAAAATAATTTAGAATTTTAAAATAGTAAAAAATAAAAAAGTAATTTAAAGTTTTAAAATACTTGATCATAATACATTTAAACCTGAAAAAATTAAAATAAAAACAAAAATCGAATGCCAAAAGAAAAAATAAAAAGTTAAAGACTTTTAATTTACGAAATTCCTGAAAAAACAGAAACAGAAATGGCATTAAATAGTGATAACACAAATAATAATAATAATAATAATAATAATAATAATAATAATCAATTTACTCTAAATGTCAGTGATTTATTAAGAGATGCTCAACGCATCCACGAATTCAGAGGAGGTGACGATTACGCTTTATCGTCATTTCTAAGAGAGGTTGATACTATATTACCTCTATTCAACAGTAATCCTGATCTAAAGCAATATGTCTTTCAAAGAACTATAATAAATAAGGTACAAGGACCAGCCTTAGAAGTCATAAGAACATTAGGACCAGATTCAACCTAGAATAACATGAAAGAAATCCTAGTCAACAACTTCGGCGTCAAGGAGATTTTTCATCAGCTGTACCAGGAGGCTCTATCTATAAAAGTTCAATCTGTAAGTTCAGTAAGTGAATTTTTTAATAAGTTAAAAGTTATATTAGGGAAAATAAATGAGAATTTTGAATTCGATGTAAATAAACCTAAGGAATTCAGCCCTAAAACAAATGAATCTGTAATTTTAGGAATTTTCTTAAATAATATAGATGCAAATTTGGCGTCTATAATAATAAATAAAAACATTCAGAGCTTAAGAGAAGCCTACAATACTTTAACTAGTTCAAATTTAATAAGAGAGAGAAATTCCAACAATAACAATGGCAATCGGTTTAATAATAAAAATAAATTTAGTAATATTGCAAAAAATAACAAAAGTTTTAATTCAAACTCAAATTATAATCAGAGAAATTTTAATTTTCCAAATAATAATAGATATTTAGGACACTCTAACAACTCAGGACAGACTAGATTTAATCGTAGCAATAACAACAACCATGCTAATAATTACAATAATAATAATAATAGTTTCAATAATTCTGGACGAACAAGATTCAATAATAATTATAGAGCTAATCACCAGGAACCGATGGAAGTGGATCATATTCAGGGTGAGGTAAATTTTCTTCCAACTGGGCAAAAACGAGTTTACCGATAGTACAACTAACAATAGAAAATGAAAAAATCAGATGTTTAATAGACACTGGTTCTTCAACCACTCTTTTAGATCATAATAAACTTCCTAGATATAAGAGGTATGATATTAAGAAACCTATCGCTTTTATCACCATAAATAGAACTATATATGTCAATAAAGAAAAAAAAAACAAATTTGCCTTTAGAGTTTAATGAAGATGCAGAAATGATCTGGAAACTAGTTAAATTTGACAATAAGGATTTTCATGGCATAATAGGTCAGAATCTTCTTAGGCCTCTAAAAGCAATAATTGATATGGAGCATGAGTTCTTAAAAATAAATAATAATAAAATCAAATTTTTAAATAGTTGTCCATATAATATAAATGAAATTCACCAACCAGATTACAATAGTATAAGTAACAATGACTTTGAAAATTTGACGAAATCTCTAAACTCTGAAGAAAAGACTCATTTAAATAAATTACATAAATAACTAAATAACTATAGCGATCTCTTCTTTAAAGAGGGAGACCATTTAACTAACACTACAGAAATTCAACATCAAATCATAACAACTATTGACAGACCGATATATTCTAATATATGCAGATACCCTCAAATACATGAGAAGGAAATATCGAAACAAATATCCGACATGCTTAAGCAAGGAATAATAAAAGAAAGCAACTCACCTTACAATAGAGATAGAGTGGAGAATTGTGATCAACTACCGTAAACTCAATGAAGTGACGGTTGACGACAAATTCCCCATTCCTAACATCGAGACTAAATTAGAAAAACTTAGCAGGGCACAATATTTCACCACTCTTGATCTTGCCAAAGGCTTTCATCAAATTTTGGTAAGGGAGGAAGATAGAAAGAAAACAGTCTTTTATACTCAGGGGCACTATGAGTATATAAGGATGCGCTTTGGCCTGAAAAATGCACCAGCCACTTTTCAGCGTCTAATGAATTCTATTCTTCGGATTTTATAAATAAAATATGTGTCGTCTATCTCGACGATACAATAATTTTCAGTACAAATCTAGCAGAACATATTAACAGTATAAAGTTGATATTTAATAAATTACGCACATTTAATCTTAATATTCAATTTGATAAATGCAATTTTTTTCGTAAGAAACCGAATATTTGGGCCATATTCTAACACCCGAAGGAGTTAGACCGAATCCCAAGAAGATTGAGAATATCCGTAAATTGAAATTACCGGAAACTCAAAAACAAATAAAATCGTTTTTAGGTATGTCTGGCTACTACCGCGAATTTATTCGAGACTACGCTAAGGTAGCCCAGCCCATGACTCAATACCTAAAGAAAAATGTGAAAGTGGACACAAACGACTCTAACTATATAAACTCTTTTGAAAAATTAAAAAAACTTGTTACTGAAACACCCATACTCAAGTACCCTGACTTTAACAAAAAATTTAAACTTGGAACAGATGCCAGCTAATATGCTATTGGTGCTGTTCTCCAACAAGACAGCCACCCAGTATGTTTCGCCAGTAGGACCCTCAACGAACATGAGAGGAAATACTTAGCAACTGAAAAAGAGCTATTAGCAATTGTGTGGTGGACGAATTACTTTAGACCCCTTTACGGTGTTAAGTTTGACTTACTAACTGACCATCAGCCATTAAAATGGTTACACTCGAAAACACAGGGTAAAGACGTTTACCCAGGACTATATCGTTGGCTACTTAAACTAGCGGAATGCAACATTAACATTCATTACATAAAGGGTAAAGAAAACAAATGAGCTGATTTTCTGAGCAGAATAAATAATGAGACTCATGAAATTAATGCAATCGAAACGATTGACTCAGAAAGGGGGAGTGACGAAGATACAAATTCTTTACACAACAATGCAGACGAAACCGAAACAGTACATTCTCAACAGGAAGACCTTAATGACCATATACCAATACTGGAGACGGTTGTGAACCGATTTAAAACACAACTTATTTTAACAGACCAAAAAATTAGAGAAATGGAGACAATACATAAGAATAGGAAAATTTATATAAATTCGCAAGACTTACAAAACAATCTATCCGACATTCTAAGAAGATACATAAAACCGGGTAAAATAGGAATTTACACAGACCTACCTGACCATAAATATAACATTTTGCAACAAAAATTAAAGGAACTGTTTAGTGACATTAAGGGAATAAAATTTGTCAAATGTTCATTTCATGCAAAAGACATGAAGACAGAAGACGAAACTTACAAACAAATAATCAAATATCATAGACTAGAGACTGGGCATACCGGAATTTTGGAAAAGTACGAGGGCTTAAAACGACATACGAGTATATACTTTCCGAACCTTAAGGTTCTTTTTCAAAAATACATTAACAATTGTGACACTTGTAAAAGAGCAAAGTATTACAGGAATCCAATAAGAGAAAAATTCAAATTAACTGAAACTCCTGAAAATATCAAACAGATTATACACATGGATGTATACACGAATTCTAAATCAAATTTCCTTACCTTCTTAAATAAATTCTATAAATTTGCAACCGCTTACTATCTCGAGGACAGAAACAACCAAACTATAATTGAAAGATTAAGGGAATACAAATGACAAAGAGGGCATTTTAAAAAATTAGTAACAGACAATGAATTTCGTAGCGTAAATATAAAGGACTTCTTAAGAAAATAAAATATAGAACTTCATTTAGTTAAACCGAATTTTCATACCGGGAATTCTGACATAGAACGATTACATAATACACTTAGCGAAAAAATTAAAATGTAAGGAATTGAAAATAAGGGCCTTAATATTAAAGAAAAAATTTTTAAGGCTTTGGAATGGTATAATAATAGTTATCATTCCACAACTAAGGAAGAGCGAATAAATATTCAGGAAGGTAAATGTGACATAAAAACAATTTATAATAATATCCTTAAAGAAAAAACTAGGTGTCTAAATAAAAATAATGCTAAAAGAGAAAATTACCAAGATGATAGAGTAGAAGGTTATATAAAAAATTATAAAAATGTTAGGCACAAAGAACAACCTAAATATATAAAACATGCTCTTGATAACATTCATTCTTCTAATATTAAGAGAAAGTCAAAATTTTCAGGTATAATTAATCTTCAAAATGCTATTGCTTACAATAATACTGACATTTTGCCAGGGACATCTAACAGTAGAAAAAATTAATACAGAACTTGGTTACTCAGAAATAAAACTGGACAATGTTAAATTAGTTAAGACTTATGATACAATTTTACATATAATTAATATTGAAAAAATTTCGAACATTTTAAATACTTTTGAATCAAACATAAAACTTGCTAACTTAAACGAAAGGGAAAACACTTTACAATTTCAAGTACAGACAATTCGTACAAAATTACAAACACTAGTTCCACACAGACAAAAACGTGGCTTAATCAATTTCGTAGGCACAGTACACAAATGGCTATATGGAACAATGGACAACACCGACAGATTAGAAATCGGAAACCCCTTAAATGTTATAAATCAAAATAACCATATGGCAATAACCAACATTAACAAACAAGTAAAGATTAATCAGAATTTTAATGAATCCTTCGTGAAACTTAAAGAAGCAATAGAACAAGACAGAAATACAATTTTGGGAAAATTTACACTGACTATGCATTAAAATTAAAAATCTTACAAGACAACATAGAACACTTACAAGATAACATATCATCGGCAAGATCAGGTACAATATACAGTAGTACTCGTATACTAACAAATGAGGAAATCATTGATTGACAAAATATTAAATTAGTAAGAGAGAGAGAGATCTTAGTTGAATCACACGTGTTATAAAAGGCAAAATTTGTTTTAATAAATTATATAGTGAATAATAGTTTAAATTGTTTGATTTAAATTTTTATTAACCAATTATATTATAAACTTTTATTTTATATTGGAGTTTTGTTGCAGTTTAAATAGTCATTTTAGTAAAAAGGAAAATAATTTTCCTATGTTGGAATGAAATTTACATACTGCAAAATCAGAACAAAATAAAAATGAGTGTAATTTGCATTGAGAAAAACTGTAAAAAACATATTAAAACTTCTGAGAATTTTATTTTATGTGCGTTTGGATGTGGTGGTGCAATTCATATTAAATGTGCTAAACTTACAACAGCTGATCAGCACTGTTTAAATACTAATAAAAATATAAAATATTCATGTGATGAGTGCAGCGGAAATGGCCTAGAAAGTATAAATAAAAAATTGAGTGAATTCCAAAATGAAATAAAATTATGCATGAAGAATATTAAAAATGATATTGCTTTATCTAATGTAAATAAAGAAAAAAAAAACCCTTTCTTATGCAGATCAATTAAAGTTGCCAATTATTGTAAAACCCAAAGGTAAACAAAAGAGTGCTGATACAATAAAAGAAATAAAGAATAAAATAAATCCGTCAGCGTTGTCTGCAAAATTAAATAGTGTTCATGAATTAAAAAATAATGGTGCTGTATCAATAAGTTGCGAAAATAAACAATCTGTCGAAAAAATACAAACCGAAATAAAAAACAAATTTGGAGAAAAGTATGAAGTACAAATTCCTTCTTTAAAAAATCCTAAAATTTTGGTAGTAGGTATGAGTGAAGAGCTTAATCCAAATGAAATTGAATGTGCAATTAAAGCACAAAACAATATTGAGATAAAAACAATTAAATGTTTAAAAGTGTATAAATCTGGAAAAGTATATAATTCGATAATTGAAATTGATGGTTGCGCGTTCAAAAAATTTGTAGAAGACGGTAAAGTGAACATAAAATGGAATCGTTGCAAAGTATATGAAAAAATTGATGTCATGAGATGTTATAATTGTTTAGGATATAATCATTCAGCTTCTAAGTGTAATATAGGTTCCTGTTGCTACAATTGTGGTGAAACAAATCATATAGCAAAGAATTGTACCAAAGACGCGATTTAATGTCTAAATTGTTGTAGAGCAAGAAAAGAGCTTAACTTATTAAATATTAATGTAGAACATAGCACTAAAAGTCTGGATTGCCCAATATATAAAAGAAAACTTAACATAGAAAAAAATAGAATAAGTTATTAGCAATTAAAGACAATTCAGTGTGCTTATCTTAATATACAGGGTGTTTTTAATAATTTTAATGAATTGGAATCTACCATATTAAATAAAGACTTCGAATTTATTTGTCTTAGTGAAACTCATTTATCTGATAACGATTCAGACGATTTGATAAAAGTAAATAGTTATAATATCGCTAGAGTAAATACATCTTCCCGTCACACTGGTGGAGTGCTAATTTATTTCAAAAAAGAGTGGTCTTTTGACGTTGTTAAATCGGTTTCAATCGGCTTAAAAATATCATGGCTTGTATTGAAACTTTACAAAGGCAACACAATACTATATTTAGCTGTGATATACAGATCACCAGGTTATATGAGTGCAAATGATGAATTTTACCAGCATTTTACTTCGTATATCGAAGAACTTTCCGAAATGAATTATAAAGTAATCATAACTGGTGATTTTAATATTAATTGGAAATCGAATGATAATATGAAAAGTAAAATTAAAGAAATTATTACCGATAATGGATTTAAACAAATTGTAAGTGAGTTCACGAGAATATCAAAAGTTTCCAAAACACTAATAGACTACGTGTTAGTAAATGACCAATATAGTATAAATGCAAAAATAAATGAAAATACCAAGATTAGTGATCATGAAACTGTACTAATTGATATTAAAGATAATATAAAATCTAATGTAAAAAAAACGCAGATTAAATATTTAAAATATAATAGAACCAGATTTATACAAAAAATAGTTACTAGTGAAATAATGACAACCTATTACTTGGATTGCAACATTAAGGCTCAAATTTTTAATAGTAATTTAAAAAATATTATCAGCGAATTCATTATTACCAAAAATAAAGTAGATAAGGTTTGTGAGTGGTATTCAAATGAATTAGGGATTTTGAAAAATAAAAAGATAATGCAATACAAAATAGCAACAATAGTTGGTGGGCATAATGAGTGGTACAAATATAAACTTTTAAGAAATAAATATAAAAATGAACTTGATAAAGCCAAATCAAATCACTTCAATAGAATGATCGATAAAGCAGTTGACCAGAAATCGATGTGGAAATCAATAAAGAACCTCGTTTTGAAAAAATCTCAAAGTGAAATAAAAGAGGTAATTTTTGGAAATGCAATATGTACAAATAATCGTGAAATTGCAAACAAATTTAATGAATTCTTTGTTGAAAGTGTAAGCCAGATAAACAGATCGATACCCATTAAGCAATATCAAAATTTTATTAGTAATTGTAGCACTCAATTTCAATTTAAACAGTTAGCACTACATGACTTAATATTAATGCTAAAAACATTAAACAATAAAAAAGATATGGATTTATGTGATGTGAAAATGATAAGGGATTCTTTTGATTTTATTGGGGAAAATTTGCTATCAATTATAAATGAATCTCTACGTTCGGGAATTTTTCCCGACTGTTTAAAAGAATCTATGGTGGTGCCTATTGAGAAGGTAAAGAATACCAAACATTGCAATGAATTCCGTCCAATCAACATGATTTCAATATTATCTAAAATTCTTGAAAAGGCTGTATTTAACCAATTGGAGGAGTACTTCGAAAAACATGATTTCATTTCTCAGCATCAGTCTGGATTTAGGAAACGCCACAGTTGTGAATCTTTGATTAATCTTGTAGTAACAAACTGGAAGATTGCGATTGACGACAACAAGGTTGTAGTAGCAGTTTTTTTAGACTTACGACGTGCGTTTGAAACAGTTGACCGTGATATTTTAATTTACAAGCTGAAAAAATATGGCATTGATGGTATTGAATTAAAGTGGTTCCAATCTTATTTAAAAGACAGAAAGCAAAGGACAAAAGTTGGTGGAGAAATATCTGACCCCATAGAAGTTTCTTTATGAGTTCCACAAGGCACTATTCTGGGCGTTTTATTGTTTTTAATCTATGTAAACGATATGGAGAAGGTAATAAGAACGGGAAATTTGGCGTTATTTGCAGATGATGCATTAATTTATGTGGTGGGTAAGAATATTGATGAATGTATATATAAAATTAATGATGATTTGGAACAATTAAACAATTGGTTTGTAATTAATAAGCTTAAGTTAAATTTTGAAAAAACTAAATGTATGGTAATTAACGGTGTATTAAATAATGAGATAAAAATTAATTCAACAGCTATTGAAGTTGTTAATGAGATTAAATATTTAGGGGTAGTTATAGATAGTAAGTTATGCTTTAAACCACATTTAAATTTTATTTGTAAAAAAATTAGTAAAAAGTTAGGATTTTTTTCAAAAATAAGAAAAAATTTAACGTTGATGAGCGCAATTAGAGTTTTTAATGTAATGTTGAAACCTCATTTTGAATTCTGTTCATCAATAATTTTTACGTTCAATGCTGAAATGATGGGGAGGTTGCAAAAGCTTCAAAATCGAGGTATGAGAATAATATTAAAATTAAATAGATTTACTTCCAAAACATTTATGTTGGAAACTTTGAAATGGATGAGTGTGTCGCAGCGGGTTAAAATGAATGTATTGATGACGGTATTCAAAATAAAAAATAAAATGATGCCAAGTTATTTAACTAATAGGTTAATTTATGTTGAAAATGCTCAAAATTATTACTTAAGAAGTTTCTTGGATTTTAGATTAAATTTTTATACAAAAACCAAAACGCAAAATATGTTGATGTATAAGGGCTTAAAATTGTTTAATGAATTACCTACAAATTTAAAGTATGAGAATAATTTTAAAATATTTAAAAGAAACTTAATTCGACACATATTAGAAAACTTTGCTCTTTAATGAATAATGAATATGTATACTTTCCATAAAATAGTAAAAACAATTTTTGTAAATATGAAAATTTAATGTGATAATGTAAATACCTTAGTATTAATTGTAAATAGTTATTGTTATACTAAATAAAGAAATAATAAAAAAAAAAAAAAAAACTCTAATAGATGACAAAAATAACTTAATCTTCGCCATAAATATTCCAAAAGAACTTATAACATTAACAAATTCATTAATAATACCAATGACCGATAGGACTAACAGAGAATTAAAATTTACTTCAGAAAACATTGTACAATTTAATAAAACTTTTACCTATACAAAAAATACGGATCTCAAAAATTTAAAATTATCAAGCCATTGCCTAGTAAAAAGAAATTGCAATAAATCATTTAATAATATATCAGAAGTTTTGGAAATTGAAAAAGGGTTAGTAATTGCCAAGAACCAAAATAATGTAAATCTTTCTAGTAATTGTGATGAAAGATATTTTCTTCTCAAAGGAAATTATCTAATCAATTTTAATAATTGTTCTACGAGTATAAATATAAATAATTATTCAATAAAAAACGAACAAAAAAAATTTAAACATAGATTTTTATTACTAGATTTAAAAGATAATATTACAAATCTAAACAATGAATTAAATTTTGATAACATTATCATTAAATTAAATTAAATTGAAAATCTTAGTAAAATTACAGAAATTAAGTATAAAAGAAAATCTTATTATATATATATGAAATTATAACATTTATGTATATTTATATTTACTATTTTGATCATAATTGTAATATTTGCTTGGAAGTACAAAATTTTTAAAATTATAAAGTTGTGTCAAACCAATGGTTTGTATTGTAGCACTTTTCCCTTCAACTAGTCAAAATTCTACTTTTAAATACAGTCTATGTACGTATATATCACACTATTAAAATTATTTTCATTCATATACAAAACTATTTCTAGGATTGCATATATTTAGGATGAACGATTTATACAGTCTTTGAAATAAAGCAAAAATTAATATATAGAGGGGTTAACATAATGGTCGATTTTAAGGTTTAGTTGTGTGAGTTAAGAAAAAAAAATTATATTTTTTAATGTCATGGAATTTACAGTTAACTTTCTGCGTTTATAGAAATTTGAAAAAGCTTGCTGTTTCGGAAATATAGGGTTTCAAAAACTCAAATTTTACAAATTTCAAGGGGCGATAACTTGAGAGTGGGTTGAGATGGAAAAAAATTTTCTTCTAACGAAATGAACTATTTGTTAATGTCTAAAAGCCCCTGAAATTTCAAGCTTCTACAGGCTGGGGTCTAGAGGAAAAACGACATCAAAAATTTGGAAAAAAAGGACTTTAGATAACGGTAAATTTGAACGGCCATTTTGTTTTTCTAAAGTTTAACTATAGTATACCGCGCTAGTGGAAGCAAGCCGTTGCCTTCATGCGTTTGCAAAATTTCAAAAATGCTTATGGTGTCATTGCAACAAATAGTTAAAAAGGTCATTTTTTGGGTTTTGGAGGGGTATAACTTCTAGAGGGGCGGAGATAGGTAAAAATTTTGTTCTACGAAAATAAGTTTATAGTAAAGATCTATGTATATACAAAATTTCAGCTTTCTATCTTCAAGGGTCAAGGACGGACGGACGGTCGGACGGTCGGACGGACGGTCGGACGGTCGGACGGACAGAGTGAAACTAATAAGCACTTTTTTTCAAAAATTTTTTGGAAAAGTGCTAAAAATTAATATGAAATTAATAAACTCAAGTAAGGTCAATTCAAAAAACGGCACCTCATTTCCGTCGTCTTTCTTTTATAAAATTTAACAAAATTTTCCGTTAACTTAAAATAATAAAATTCTTTCCCATAAATTTCATATTTCTTATTTCATTATAAATTTTGCATAATACAAAAAAAAAACTCATAATCAATAAATTCAATTTTAAAAATCAATTATTATTAAGTTTACTCTAGAATAAGTCCGTTAACTGTTATTCCGAAGAATAAAGTTAAATAAATAAATAATTAACTAAAATTTAAATTTTGGTGCTTTTATTTTTTTATTACGGAAAAATAAAATTAACGTAATTCACGCATTTATCTCAAGTTAGGCTGAACCGATGATGATGAAATTTTATATGTAAGTTTATTTAAACCATGGCACGTATTGATAAACTTTTGGGATATATCAGGAGTCAGGAACTGCACTTTTTAGCGGGCCTGTTTTACATTTTTGACCATTTTGAAGAAAATATTCGACCGATTTACTTGAAATTTCATATATAAGCTTTGCTCGACAGTCCGCGAAAATAACTAACTTTTGGGAGAACTCGGGCATCAGCAACTGGACGTTTACTACGGGCCAAATATACATTTTTGTGTATATAAAGAGAAATAATCAATCGATTTCATTGAAATTTAATATTTGAATTCCGTATTAAAACAATGAAGATATAAATTTTTTGGAAAGATCAGGGCTCGAAAACTGATTTTACACTTTTCACCACATCTACGGAACGAGTTGATGGAATTTCTTGAAATTTAATATTTGAGTTCTGGTTGTTACTAAAAATAACTGGCGGGAAAAAATAAAATTTCAGGGAATTCGGGTAGCACAAAGCGAAACTCCTAAAAATTGGAAAGAATTATTTAGCAGACATTTTTATAATATTCCGTAAAACTTTACTTAACTAGACAATACACAATGCGGTCGGTTACGTGCTGACCACATCAGATTTTTTTTTCTATGTTTTCTTACAATTTGTTCTTTTATTTTATTACTTCTAAGTTTATTAGATACATTGGAATTAAAATAAGAGTTTTATCAGTCGTTACTGTCGATTAAGTATCTCGAATACATT
This sequence comes from Condylostylus longicornis, assembly GCF_029603195.1. NCBI lineage: Eukaryota > Metazoa > Arthropoda > Insecta > Diptera > Dolichopodidae > Condylostylus > Condylostylus longicornis. The sequence goes on from NW_026577985.1 coordinate 1,827,417, forward strand.
CGATTTCATTCCCAATGCTTTATAGAGTTTTAGTAAGTAGGTACCACTAAAATTTTCTTTAACCTTTTCTAGTAAGAAGGTTTGTATGAAATAAAATAAAATAAAGGTAGTAGTAAGAAGGTTTGTTATTTAAAAATAACTTCATGTGTTCAATATAAGAAAATTTTTATGGTTTATTTTGAAACTGGCCTAAGTTCATCTGAAAGAAAAATGAAATATTACACCGTTTGGGTTAAAAGTAGCTAACAATTTGCAATTGCAAAATGACTTAAAACACTTTCAAATTGAATCATTAATTTATAAAAATAAGGGTGAGACAAATTTAGTTTTAAAAAAAATTGCAATGAATTACGATTAAATTTTTCATACCTGTGTTTCATTGAAAATTAATTGTTTTCGTCTGTTTTGATTAAGTTATAACTATCTTAATCTTCGATGCCATAGTATCTGGCTGCCTCAATGTTTTATTCATTAACTGCCAGTCTTTTTCAGATTATCAATTCCTTTGCCTCTATGAACTAAATATTGCACAAGATACACTTTTATTTTAGCTAATATACATATATTGTGCGCTACATACTTTATCAAAGCGGAAATTCAGAAGAATCTTACTTTGACCAAAATTTTTATGTTTGGGAAAAATATCACTTTCAAAGAAAAATTTTTTGACATTTCATTTTTCTTGTTTTTTTTTGTTTTTTTTTTTTTACTAAAAAAGGATATAACAATGTTGACTTTTTTAATGAATTCTGCATTGTTAAAATATGTGCCCAATGCTTAGAAGGTGGCAGAAGTTATAATGGTACCAAAATTATTAAACTGGTTCGGTTGTATGGTATCTAGCTGTGGGAATGTTCCAAACGGATACATGTTCAGCGAATACAAACGTTGCAGAACAGGGTTTTGCGTAATATGGTGGATGCCCCTTGGTATCTGAGAAATGGGAATGCGCAGAGATCTAAAAATTCCATTTTTAATAATTTTCTAAATTGCGCAGAGATCTAAAAATTCCATATGTAGTTGATAAAATTAACGAAAGGGCGGTAAGACATAGAGCTCGTCTGGAGCAACATGTCAATATAAAGCCCTCTCGGCTCCGTGTTATCCGGGATTATCCTAGAAGGCTAAAGAGGACCTTGTCTTCTGGTTGAGCGCAAAATGCGCTTTACCAAAGCGACTTGTATTAGAATATAAGAAGGAGTTTTTGGTGGTAAAACACATAACTGACACTATGGGTTGTCAGAAAATGGCATGTTAGTAGCTTTCATGCTTTCCTCCTTCCTTCGATGAAAATACAAAAAATTCATTTTTGTATTGACGTGTATTTCCATTTAAAGAATACGAGTTATATCAAAACGTCAGCTAACACTTTACATGTGTAAATCTTCACACAAAAAAAAGAAATGAAATTCGAATTAGAATAATTTTGAAAGAAATTGTAACTAATATACGTAACTTACACATTATTCTTGATAATATACCAAGTAATATATTCTTTATATCATATTGCTCAAGAAATTATTATCGCATTTAGTATGTGGACAAAAATTATGTAATTTAGTATGTGGACAAAAATTAAAGTAAGCGTCAATAAAATGGTCGAATTCAACGGCAAATTATGCGAACTTGAGTAACACAGTTACATATATTTATTAATAGCAAATCATTTATCGATGGTTTTTTGTTTTTGTAGAAATTTAACAGATTTGAGAAAATAAGGAAACAATTCAAATATGGCTAATTTCGAGACGCTATAGCTTGGAAATCAAGGAAAAACTTATCTATAAACCTACTTGGCTCTTTAAATTAATTATTTGACCAGTTTTAAGGTTTAAAACAGGTATAAATTTAGTTTGTAAATAATAACAAAAAAAAAAATAATAAATAATTAAATTCTAGATTAAGTCAGGTAGATTATATTAAGTCAGGTATAATATTCCTAATTTTAATAGATTTCAATTTTTATTGTTTGTTGTCTTAATTAGAAGAAAATCAGCTTTGATAAAGTGCGTATGTAGCGCACGAAATATATTAGCAAAAAAGTATTTTATTCCGAATAAAAGGAAGTTTTCTTTTCATACCAATAAAAAAAGAAAGAATTATATTTCGGAAAAATTATCAACCATTGAAAAAAATATTTTGTATAACACATTTCTACCTGTATAGCATTGCATCTATACATATATTGCCATGTAATATGAGTCAAAATTAATTTTTAACCCTTATTAGTGTTGAAAATGAAAATTTTAATATTAAGCATCCGTTTTGAGACGTTTCATCGCTATTAGTAATAAATACAAAGAAGCATCCAAAAGCATTTATGCTGTAATTTAGATATGCTATAATTTTGCGACCAGTAGTTCAGATGGATACAGTAGAATCTCTTTGTCTAACTTTTAATAAAAATAAATAATTGCTTCAAAATTTTCAAATAAAATTGTATTATTATGAAAATGTTATGGTTAAAATGAACATCTTTTTCTAAATTAACGCCGAACTAACGTATAAGAATTCATATTTTATATTTAAAAAATGTTTGGAACTCAAATTAAAGTTTAAGAGTGAATAAACAGGATATAGGATAAGATTTTACAGAATCTTTAAAAGTCGATTTTTTAAAAATATTAAGAAAAAATTAATATAAAATTAAATTAATCAAAATTTTAAAAATGAATTTATAATTTATTGACACCAAAATATAATTAATTAATAATAATTATAAAAATCTGCAAATTCAAAATTGATTTCCTATTTATTAATTTATGACAAAAGATCAATAAAGCAATTGCAAATTATTTATACATAATTTTGAACTTCTTCCTAGATAATCTACTAAAATTAAAATAAATTATAAATGAATCACAACAACACTTAACCCACTACATCATTAATTTTTCCATTAATGGTAATTTATAAAAGATCATTGATAAATTTATTATGAATCAGCATTAATTGCAGCATTTGAAATATATCAAAATCTTTACTTTACTATCTTAAAAAACTTCAAATTAGATTAACATAGATATTCATAAATATTCGTCTTGTAAATTTTAAGTAAAGTTATATAAAGGGTGTTTCGCATAAGACGGCAAACTGATTCTTTGACCAGATTCCAGAAAAGTTCGGTACCTTTCATCAAGCTGTAGCTCGAAAACGAATATATCTGCACCCCATTCCACCCATACAATTTTGCTGGAAATTGATCAAAGAATCATCCCTGAAATTGTCATGTTTTTAGATTTTACAATATTCATAACACCCTGTATAATGCGCTTTTAGATTTTACAAAATTCATTACACAAACTTTTACACAAATTTAAAGAAAAGTATAAATAATTCGAAATGGTTTTTTTTTGTTAATAATAAAATTTAAATTTTTTAACAGAGTATAGTTTAGAATACTTTATTTGTTTAGTTTTTAAATAGCGCACGGTTACTTTACTTACAAAAGATAAGTACAATTGTATTTTATTTGTATGTTAATTGTGAAAATTTCTAACAGCATGTTATGGAACGCTCTAAAAGCAAAAAAAAAATCTGATGTGGTCAGCATATAACCGACTGCATTGTGTATTGTCTAGTTAAATGAAAGTGTTACAGAATATTATAAAAATGTCTGTTAAATACTTCTTTCCAATTTTTAGGACATTAGTAAGCTTATAGTTAACATACTTAGAAAAATGTAAATCTGGCTCTTATTAGAGTTTCGCTTTGTGCTACCCGAATTCCCTGAAATGCTCGCCAGATAGTTTCGGTAACAACCAGAACTCAAATATCAAATTTCAAGAAATTCCATCAATTTGTTCAGTGGATATGGTGAAAAATGTAAAATCGGCCCGCAAATCAGTTCTCGAGCCCTGATCTTTCCAAAAAAGTTATATGTTCATTGCTTTAATATGAGGAATTCATATATTAAATTTCAATGAAATCGGTTGATTATTTCTCTTTATATACACAAAAGTGTATGTTTGGCCCGTAGTAAACGTCTAGTTGCCAATGCCTGATCTTTCCAAAAAATTTACATGTTCATTGTTTTAATACGGGGAATTCATATATTAAATTTCAATGAAATCGGTTGATTATTTCTCTTTATATACACAAAAATGTATATTTGGCCCGTAGTAAACGCCCAGTTGTTGATGCCTGATTTCTTCCAAAAGTTAGGAATTTTTGCGTATGATCGAGCAAAGCTTATATATGAAATTTCGAGTAAATCGGTTGAATACTTTCTTCAAAATGGTGAAAAATGTAAAATCGGCCCGCAAATGAGTTTTCGAGCCCTGATCTTTCCAAAAAATTTATATGTTCATTGTTTTAAAACGAGGAGTTCATATATTAAATTTCAATGAAATCGGTTGATTATTTCTCTTTATATGCATAAAAATGTATATTTGGCCCGTAATAAACGTCTAGTTGCCGATGCCTGATTTTTTCCAAAACATACGAATTTTTGCGGACGGTCGAGCTGAGCTTATATATAAAATTTACACAGACCGACAGACCGACAGACCGACAGGTTGCTAAAAATAATTTATTTACACTTCCCTACTATGGAGAAGTGCATTCCCACCGAAAACTCGATATGCAAAATTTGTTGCCATCATATAACCTACCTATTGTTTACACAATACGGTCGGTAAAAATTAAAACCCAAAAAGAGTTTTTCATAAAAGAAGTTGAATAACCGAATAAAACAAAATCAAGAAAAAAAATAAATAACATTGTGTCGAACAACTCTTTTACAATAACAATTTGCTTTAGTTGGGGCGACAATTATGTTTTAAGTTGTTTAAAAATAAATTTTACAATGACACAATATTTAGACGTAAAATAGGATTGTATGGTAGTACACAATAAAGAATAAAAGCATTTTGTTTAAAGATGCAGAATAGTTGTAGTTACAACCTTTTTAGTTTTCAACCCATATTGTAAGGTTTTTAAAATTTAGTAGTTTTAAGTTGACGAAAATTTAAATAAAACTATTTGTATCTCCATTCAAAATAACAGTAATAACATTGTGAAAGTTTATAATAGTGCTGGTTCTAAAAGTATCGAATTTCATAAAAAGGTCAATACATAAGTTTAGTTGCCATTTTAATGGTACATATTTAAAATTTAATCGGTAAATTAAAACAAAATTTTTGTTCTCAATATGTTATTATTCAGGTTAATATTATATTAAAAATGATGAATAGTTAGGAAGTGCAAAACAATGAAAATAAATTCAATTAAAGATAAGCTCAAACGGACATCTCTTAAAAATTTTAAATTGAATATTTTAGAATGGTCTTTTTTACGATTAAGACATTTGAGGAGACTCGAGTATTAAACATCTTGATAAGTATTAATTTATCAGAAGTGAATCTCTGTAACATTCATTAAAAATTTTGTTACAATTTTTAAAAATATTATAATAAATTTATGGGCACATAATTGTAAACAATATATTCGAATGCATTATAAAATTGGTCCAAAATTCGAAATTATCTGTGTTTTTTAGTCATAAAGTTTTGGGTCAGTAGCAAATAATCGAATATGTATCGAAGTAATTTGAACATAAAGAGAAAGTTCTCATAAATTTAAGATTTCATAAAAAATTTAATGACCCATTCTTATTTCAGTTTAAAAACTGCGCTACATGTATAAATTCTAAAAATGTGCTTATTAGTATTATTGTAATTCATTTGCATGATTTGAATTGCGATAATTCTTGCATGATGACTCAAAATATTTTGAATTTTTTTGCTTATTTGAAAAGTCTTCAAATTAAACGAAGATTGTTAGAAGGGAAATAGCAAGAATATTTGTACATACATACAATTTATAGGCAGTTTTAAATAATTCAGTTAAGTATTCATACTGATTGTTTTTATTGAACGCTTTATATTATTGTTAACATACAAAAAATATATTGTCTTATAATTATAGAAGATTTTACTACTAGCAATTTACAATACGGTTGAACACAAACTAAATAGGCGCAAAATTTATTGTTCTTTTATCAAGTTAACAACCAATAAACTGTCTGTATTTTTTTCTTATAACTATTTAATTTTCCAATTTTCTTTGTTATCCTATTATATTGCGTATTAATATTGAAAAATAAAATCCATTTATCATGGTTTCAAATACTCACGTGCTTCTATTTACCTGTAGAACTTCTTTCTTGAAGGTGCCTCGTTTTATTTGTTTTTACCGGCCGCATTGTATATACAATAGGTAGGTCATGTGATGGTAACAAATTTTGCATATCAAGTTTTCAGTGGGAACGCACTTCTCTATGGTGGGAGGTGTAAATGAATTATTTTTAGCAACCTGTAGGTCTGTGCGTGCATGCGTGTATCTCAAGTTTGCCTGAACAGATTTTGATGAAATTTTATATGTAAGTTTATTTCGACTGTGGCACGGGTTGATCAATTTTTGGAATATGCATATCAGAAATAATCAATCAATTTCATTGAAACTTAATATTTAAATTCTTTGTATTAAAACAATCAACATATAAAAGATTAGGACTGGGAAACTGATATGATTTTACATTTCTTACCATATCTACAGAACGGATTGATGGAATTTCTTGAAATTTGATATTTGAGTTCTGGTCTAAGTGATGACCGTTTCAGGGAATTCGGGTAGCACAAAGCGAAACTCTACTACGAGCCAAATTTACATTTTTCTAGGTATATTAACTATAACCTTACCAATGCCCTAAAAATTGGAAAGAGTATTTAACATGCTATTATAATATTCTACATGAGTTATAATATTCTGTAAAACTTTCACTTAACTAGACAAAACACATTGCGATCGGTTATGTGCTGATCACATCAGATTCTTTACTATCTTTTTTAGCACTTTTCCAAAAAAGCAAACGTAAAAAGATAGCGACATGCTTGTTCTACTAGCATAATTGATAATTGAAAAGGCAAAATAGCTGTTGAAATTAATATTTACCTATAACACATTTTATTTTCTCTATCAGTTTTTCTAAACGGCAAATTGTAAGAGTCTGAATATAGCTACTTTTAAGAGCGCACGAAGTTTATTAGCAAAAATAAAAGTATTTTATTCCGAAGAAAAGCGAGTTTCTTTTTAATACATGCATCTAAAAAAAAAGTTTTTTTTTTCAAATTTTTCTTTTGCCCGTTCTAAATGTATGCAATCTTTGAAATATACTTGCATATGAATGAAAGTAAATTTGGTAATGTGGTATGTAGATTGCTTTTAAGACAGTATTTTCACTTCTTCAAGAGAAAAGTGCTTCTTTACAAATCATTGTTTTAACTCGACTTCATTTTTTTAGACTCCTCGTATTTTGAATTTAAACTTAATACAATATTAAATAAATTTACATGTGTGCATTTTTAATTGTTTAAGTATAAAATTAGGTAAAGTTAGGTAAACCATAAAGTTAGGTTATGTACCCAAAAATCAAATAAAGCGTGACAACATAGGTAGCACATTTCGAAGATTGGCTTTCATTTGTGCTTAAAATAGTAATCAACTAAAGGTCAAACAACACATTCAACCCTTATAGAGATCACATTATTAGTAATACTTATAGCAGGTACTTCAATGTAAACATTCATTTGCGAATTGCTTTATTAAAAAAAGCTTTGTTGAACTCGTTGTTATTTGGTTTTGAATTATTTTTCGTTTTTCTTGTGTTTTGGGATTTTTTGTACCTCAAATGTATTTATTATTTTATACCTGTTAGAAAAATCTTTTGATAGTAAACAGAAATTGCTTGCAAAAAGCAAAAATATTGTGTAAAATTTATTTTATTTTTATAATAGGAGAATATTTTAAAGAGGGAGTTAGAACACGCGAGTTTATTTGCACCTCTTTAATAAAATTTGAGCAGTTTTTATATTAATTAATAAATGTTTATAATACTATAGGACTTGCTTATAATTTTACCGGCTAACATCGACCGATAAGCGATGTCTTAGTTAAACAAAAACACTTTTCAGATAACTGACTATCAGGGCTTTCGTTGGATTTTTTAAACTGGAAACAGAAATATTCAAAAAAGGGAGCCATTTTCAAAAAAGTGGATTCCTATATTTCATAAAAAAACAATTTACACAACTTGGATCCTAGCTTTTAAATCACAACTTGATTCCTAGCCTAACCAATGTTTTTAAATAATTCTTTTGAATTTAATAAATAATTCTTTTGCTTACCACTTCACATAAAAGGAGTTTTTCAATTTAGTTTTAATCAAATTAAAAGAAGAGAATACTCTTCCAGCTGTCGCACTACAGTTTTCAACAACACACTCCATCGACTTTAATTAAAATATCAAAATTGAAAATTATCGTCTATTGAAAAATTTTTGTACAAACATATTTCATCTGATCGCGTCCACGAATTTTCCTAAGTTTGGTTATTTGACACTTTAATTAACTAATTGATTAACTTGACTACAAAAAGATAGATTGTGGCTTTTGAATTAGCAGAAAATGGTATGTGTATATAATTTCGTTAGCCAAGGTTTTTAACAAATTTTTAAATATTGCAAAAAAAGTTTCAACTGAAAAATTTTTTCAAGAATAATTATTATCAATATTGCTTTTGTTTCTGACTGAGAAACAAAATACCAGCCAAAATGCAAAAGGAGGAGCCAAACGACAGTCGTGCTGATTATATTTCAAGAGTCTCAAAATGAGAATTTATTAGGCGAATGAGAGAGAAAAGAGAGTTTGGTATGGGGTGGCTCATACATTCGAGAGAAAAAAATAACAAAAAAATTTTCGAAAATTAAAAATGGTGTTTTTTTTTTCTCTATAAGATGGGAACTAAAATTCCAACATTAAAAAAAACACATGCACTTTAAAATAACATATTAAAACATTTTGACGCTCAAAATACGTACGTATAGAAAAAACTGCATGTTTTAGATTTTATACAGTTTACTAAGACGTAGATCTCAATTAAAAGCAGTGCGTAAAATGAAGATCAAAGCTAAACAGAGAAATTGATTTAACATCTTTAAAAAAAATTTTGTGTTTAATTTATGCCTTAGCTGTTTTTTTGTCTCAAAAATGCTGCTTTTTACATTTCGAGGTTAGAAATTGCCTGTAATCCAAACTCTAGCTACTCTATGTATTTCAAACATTTTAACTCATGTTAACAATGTAATCGAAGCTTTCTTTCATCTAAAAAATCAAAATTCTGCTATGTAGATATGTATGTAGATCTATGTAGATATCAGAGGTAAATAGCATGTAAATCTCTATAGAGGTAAATAGCAAACATGTAATTTCTTTAGAAAAGATTTTGACAAAGTTTGCATAAATGTAAATCAATTTCCACTATATTTTTTCCAAGTGGTAAGAAACATATTATTTCTACTCCAACTTCACTATTCATCAAAGAACTATTTTCATCAAATTTCTCTGAACTTCAATATTTTTTTGCCAAATAAAAATTTTGAACACTGTCTTTTTGAATCTTTCATTAAGATTCTGGTGAAACCACAACCATTTTATTTGCTAAACACATGTTTGTTAAACATACTCAATGCTATCAAAATTCCGCAGTCCAGTTTATTGTTTTCGCATCTATTTTGGGCTTGCCTCAAGTTTTATGGCATGGTATTGTGCATTTTTTAGTAAAATATCAAAAATAAATTTTAATACATTAACGATGTGGCATATACCGTTGTGTGAATATTAGAAAAGGCTGAATTGAATAGCGCAATATTTTGAAACAAAACTTCTAGATTGCCTTGATTCTCTGTTCTTGTAAAACCACTTCTATGTATTTTGCTTTCACTTTCTTTTTACATACATATTTTACCTTTATGTGCAACTCGAATGTGATAGTCACCGTCATCATTGCTCTAATGTTCCTTATATTTTTCCCCATTGTCTCCTACAACACTATCGTTTATGCTTTTTCTTTGCAGACGTTAACTTTCTTATTATACTTTTCTTTGTTACACTAAGGAGATAATTGCAATCTTATACAATACAGAAATTGCGACATATTTATATAACCATTTATTTTGGTTATATAAATTGAATAAGTCGGCTACGAAGCAAAAGCCATTACATACTATTGATTCTTAATTTAATTCATATTATTGTTATTATTTATAATTATATTTTAAATTTACTGCAAACTAAATAAAATCAGCAAAGAAATATAATTCGTGAGTGATTCATTTACAAACATATAAATAAAACTGTGCTCTAAGATGAGAACGGAGTGAGTGCTTTTTGCTTTTTGTATCCTTACGAACGTATGTTCGAAGGGTATACTAAATTTGCCTTACCGCTTGTAACGCTAAGAAATAACCGTCTGAGATATAGATTCAAGTGTATGTTTTTGGTTGTTGTCCGTCTGTCTGTCCCAGCGATAACTCAAAAACTAATTGAGCTAAGTTCACCAAATTTTTATCAAGGATTTACTGTAGTAAGCGCAAAAACCCTATTTAAATTAGAAATGTTAGGGGTACTGGTACGGGTAACTCTCATCCAACTTAAAAGTTTATTTAGCTATGGTATTGAAATTTCACACAAACGAATATATTAATAGGGACAATGTGTCTGATAAAAATCGTTGAAATTGCTTGGCTTCTTCTGGTAGCTGTCATACAACTTCAACAGTAGTTTGGCCATATCTAAGAAAATATTGAAAACACAGTACTGAAATTTTGCATATATGGTAGTATGGCAACTTAAAGTGATAGTCTGATCCATGGGCAGGTATGACATATTTATTCTAACATAGGATAACAAATTCGTACGGGTATCAAAGAATTGACACGATTAACTCTATTATTTTCCATTTTATTGTCACTTTTGTTCATGAATTTAAATAGCCAAAACACTTTTACAAAACCTTCCTCAAAAAACACCATTCAGAAAAAAAAGAAAACATATGTACATCCACTGTGTAATATACCCTATGTATTATTTGTCTACTAATATGTACGTAGATTATTAACATTCAAATCGTTTACAGTCAAAAATACAAATTCACAATTTTTTAACATTTCAAATAAGTAAAAACAGGTTTGTCGGGTCCAAATATTAAAGCTCTTGAGAGGTTTACGAAAAACCAACGAATTTTCGGTTATTGGCTTCAAAGCGGCACACGTTCCATGAAAGTTATGTATAGCAAAATCGTAAAAGCTGATGTAGCACATCGAGAAAAAAAATAACGGGTATTCGGAGATATTAAGCGTTTTTTTAAATTTTCAGTTTTTTATTTCAAGATTTTGTGTTTGAGCAGGTATTACTTGAAAATGTAAGTCTTTCATCTATATCATCGATATACGTTTATGTACATACAATTTTTTTATGTGATTTTAATAATATGATTGTAAGATTCAAGATCATTTTAAAACAACTACTCGTACAATAATTATTATTTATTATAAATTTATAATATATTTTGCGAGATTTGATCTTGATTTTTCCTTCCTAAATTAAATTAATCATTTATGTAGTGTGAAATATATATTCACGTCTCAATTTTGTTCCAATATTTTCGAACATATCTGCATTTAGTGCGATCTGCACTAGAGATTCTAATTTCGATTATAAAACCGCCACCAACAAAAGCGTTTAATACCAATACGTAAGGGCATCTGAGTTGTGCTGGGATGTAGCCAGCCCAGTACATAGCTTTTTCTATAGCAAGCCGTTGAAAGTTTTACTATATAGTTAATACTCAAACATTGGTCAATAATATGAAGAAATTGTTACTGAAATTCATACTAAATTATAGAATCCTATACACTACAACCTGAATTTCTTTTGACTACAGTATTATTGAAATTATTTCTATAGGATCTTCTTACTCATGACAACGAATTTTCAGAATTTAATTACGCTTTTGATTAAAATTGTTTTTTTTTTTTTTTTTGTGAGAAATGTTATTGTTTTTTCTCACAAGAAATTATTAAGTACAATTTAAACTGAGAAGCAACAAGAATTTATATGAACACGCTATTCTATACAATATCTATAATAATACAGAAGCGAAATATTTAATGACATGAATGAAGTATTTTAAACAATACCATATGAATACGAACTGCAAAAGCCATTTTAAAAGAAAGTCATTTTTACATTTACATAAAGGAAAAATTTTATATAAAAGTTCATTAGAATAAAAATAGATAAACAAAGATAACAAAGTAGTTAGTAAACCTCACCTTAATATTTTTATTACATTTTTGTTGAACAAGCAATTTTTAATGTAAATTGCTATCACACTATTATGCATTTAGCCAATATTAGCTTTAGATACAGCACGAAACTTAAAAAAATATCAAAAAAATAAAATTTCCTAAATTCAATAGGAGCAAAAATTAAAAAAAATCTGATGTGGTCAGCACATAACATACGATGTGTATTGTTTAGTTAAGTGAAAGTGTTACAGAATATTATAAAAATGTCTGTTAAGTACTTCCTTCCAATTTTTAGGACATTAGTAAGCTTATACTTAACATACCTAGAAAAATGTAAATTTGGCTTTTATCAAAGTTTCGCTTTGTGCTACCCGAATTCCCTGAAATGCTCGCCAGTTAGTTTCGGTAACAACCAGAACTCAAATATCAAATTTCAAGAAATTCAGCATTCCGCAGACCAGTTTTCGAGCCCTGATCTTTCCAAAAACTTTATGTGTTCATTGTTTCAATACGAAGAATTTAAATATTAAATTTCAATGAAATCGTTTGATTATTTCTCTTTATATACGCAAAAATGTATATTTGGCCCGTAGTAAACGTCCAGTTGCTGATGCCTGATTTCTTCCAAAAGTTAGGAGGTTTCGCTGACGGTCGAGCGGAGCTTATATATGAAATTTAAAGTAAATTGGTTAAATATTTTCTTCAAAATGGTCAAAAATGTAAAACAGGCCCGCTAAAAAGTGCAGTTCCCAAGGTCTGATATATTCCAAAAGTTGACCAATCCGTGCCATGGTCGAAATAAACTTACATATAAAATTTCATCAAAATCGGTTTAACCGAACTTGAGATACACGCATGCACATACAAACCGACAGACCGACAGGTTGGTAAAAATAGTTTATTTACACTTCCCTACTATGGAGAAGTGCATTCCCACCGAAAACTTGATATGCAAAATTTGTTACCATCACATAACCTACCTATTGTTTACACAATACGGTCGGTAAAAAAAAAGGTAAGCGACATCGAAATAAAAGACCGACCGATGATGAGGACTGCGAACGCTTTAATGGTAGCGGTAAGGAAAATGCTTTAGTTTTGTTTATTTTTTTGTCATTATTCTTCCAGAAGCGTGGGTATTTCACCTCATATTACCATTGTCTCTTGTTCAGCAACTATTACTGCTGTTTGTTGTTTGTTAAAAATTACTGACTATCAATTCTTATTGTTACTTTTACAAATTTTTTTTTCACCAAAATGTTTTCCTTTTAATTTTTATACCCGTACGAACGTATGTTCGAAGGGTATACTAAATTTGCCTTACCGTTTGTAACGCTAAGAAATAACGGTCTTAGATATAGACTCAAGTGTATGTTTTTGATCAGCGTCAAATTCTGAGTTGATTTAGCTTTATCTGTCCGTCCGTCCGAACGATAACTCAAAAACTAATTGAGCTAAGTTCACCAAATTTTCACAAATGATTTATTGTAGTAAGTGCCAGAACCCTATTTAAATTGGACATGATCGGGGTACCGGTTCGGGTAGCTGCCATACAACTTCAAAATTTATTTGGCTATATCTCAGAAACTATAAAAGTTGTGGTATTGAAATTTCACACAAACAAATATATTAGTAGGGCCATTATGCCCCATAAAAGTCGTTGAAATTACTTGGCTCCTTCTGGTACCTGCCATACAACTTCAAAAGTTATTTAACTATATCTCAGAAACTATAAAAGCTGTGATATTGAGATTTCACACAAGTGAATATATTAGTAGGGCCGATGTGTCTGGTAAAAGTCGTTGAAATTACTTGGCTCCTTCTGGTACCTGCCATACAACTTCAAAATTTATTTGACTATATTTCAGAAACTATTAAAGCTATGGTATTGAAATTTCACACAAACGAATATATTAGTAGGGCCATTATGCCCCATAAAAGTCGTTGAAATTACTTGGCTCCTTCTGGTACCTGTCATACAACTTCAAAAGTTATTTAACTATATCTCAGAAACTATAAAAGCTGTGATATTGAGATTTCACACAAGTGAGTATATTAGTAGGGCCGATGTGCTTGATAAAATTCGCTAAAATTTCTTGGATCTTTCTGGTAGCTGCCATACAACATCAATAGTAGTTTGGCACAACCAGTATTTTGAATAACACATAGTACTGAAATTTTGCATAAATTAATATGGTAATACGGCAACTTAAAGTCATAGTCTGCCCCATAGTTAGTTATGGCACATTAGTTATTCGCACATAGGATAACAAATTCGTACGGGTATCACAGAGTTGACAAGGTCAACTCTATTTTTTTCTCGTTTTTTTTTAAATTTAATTTGATGATCAACTTGCGCTTGGAATAAATACATACATATATACTTTCATGCTACCTACAGTGTGCGTTATTATCATGTAGACAATTTTTTTAAGGATTGAACTCAAAAATTGTTTTAAAAGAAGAATATACCACACAAAACACACAAAGTGTCAAGTATCGTTATTTTTTCTTCAAAAATGTTTACATACATATTTAATATTAGATATCTTAGTAAAGAACGGTCTTATTTAATTCTAAAATAGGGTGTTTAGTTCTATCAAATACATATACATATGAAATGGCAGACACAAAATTTCATTTTACCAATATTTGAAGAAAAAGGCGCACGTCCATTCATTTATGAAACGCATTATATGTTACATGCACGTACATATGGATTTATTTTTGTATATATGTATTTGATACAAGGAATGTTACTTAATTGTCAACTACATACTTGGCTTTTTTGACTTTTGTTACTGTTACCCGTATTTAACAAGTGCCAGACAAAAAAATGCATTTTGATTTTGTTTCTAAGCACAAACTTACAAGCACATTCATATTATAGGTTCTATAATGCAAATATGCTTTAAATATATTTATGTACGTTTTCTTGCACAAGTATTTTTATGAGCACAAAATACTTAATACAATGCTACCAACAAAATGGAAAAAAAATCCGAAGAACAAAGAATACACAAAAGGCTTTTCTTGGTACATAGAAACCAAATAAAAATTGATCCTTTTATAGCTCGTTGAAATTATAAAAAAAAATTAATAAAAATAGTGAAGAGAACTACTTTTGGAGCTGTAAACAACACGATTACGCGAATTAAGCAGTAATAGGTATAAGAAAAAAATCTCTTAATGAAAATTGTTTGGTTAATTAGTTTTATAAAGAAATCTTTTTAGCACTTTTCCAAAAATTTTTTAAAAAATGGTGCTAATTAATTTCACTCTGTCCATCCGTTCATCAATCTATTCCTTTGGCTGTTTATAAAAGTTCTATTCTTCGAAATGGAGAGCTGAAATTTCATATATAAGTTGATCTTTAGTAGAACCTTATTTCCGTAGAAGAAAATTTTTACCTATCTCCCTCCTCTAAAAGTTCTAGGCCTTAAAAATCGTAAAAATATCATTTTTTACTATTTATTGCAACGAAACCAATTTTAAATTGTGCAAACGTAAATATGTAATTGTGGCAAGTTATTTCTACCGCGGCACAGACTTTTTGAGCATAAAAAAAAAAACAAAATGCCCGATAAAAACAATAATAATAATAAATGCAGAATGACAACGGTAAATATTATGCCATTAAAAATTATAATTATTTTTTCCAATTCAACCAATATGTTAATGCTTTTCTTAATTTTTGTACCCGTACGAATGTATGTTCGAAGGGTATACTACATTAATCTTACCGTTTGTAACGCTAAGAAATAACGGTCTGAGATATAGATTCAGGTGTATGTTTTTGATCAGCGTCGAATTCTGAGTCGATTTAGCGTTGTCTGTCCGTCTGTCCGTCTCAGCCATAACTCAAAAACTAATTGAGCTATGTTCACCAAATTTTCACCAATGATTTATTGTAGTAGGTGCCAGAACCCTATTTAAATTGAACATGATCGGGGTACTGGTCCGGGTGGCTGCCATATAACAAGTTATTTTACTATGGTATTGAAATTTCACACAAGCGAATATATTAGTAGGGCCAATTTGTCTGATAAAAGTCGTTGAAATTGCTTGGCTCCTTCTGGCAGCTGTGATACAACTTCAAAATTAGTTTGGCCATATCTAAGAAAATATTGAAAACACAGTACTGAAATTTTGCATATATTAATATGGTAATATGGCAATTTAAAGTGATATTCTGCTTCATAGGTCTGATTCATAGGCAGGTATGACATATTAATTCGAACATATGATAACAAATTCGTGCGGGTATCAAAGAGTTGACACGGTCAACTCTATTTTTTCTCTTTTTTCCTTATTCTAAATATATGCAATAGTTTTATATATTATGTTAATAAATAAATGAAACTAATTTAAATAATTCAGCACAGACTGCTTTTCGAAGCAGCATTTTCAATTGTTTAGGGAAGAGTGCTTCTTTACAAACCAGTGTTTTGGCCTAACTTTATTCATTTTTACTTTATTTGCTTATAAAAATGTATCCAAGAGTATGAAATTTTCTGCACAAGTATATATCTGTATATAATAAAAATCTAAAAAAAAAAATTTTCTTTTTTCTTCAGATTTTCTAAGAAATAAACTTTTTTTTTGATATGTACAGCGAGGGTGTGGTGTCAGGTCAATATTACGGTGTGAGATAAATGGTAGTGGTTCACTATTTTATCTTTTGTATTTTTAATTAATTTTAAGTAATTCCCGAATTCTGTATTTTGCTTTCCTTTTCTTTTAAAACATTTTTACTTAATTTGGTAGAAAAAAATATTTGGACCAAACAATATTAATGCTATATAAATTGTACTAAATCTTTAATTGACTTTTGAGTATTGTTATGTTTTTAAAATAACCAGAAAATTATTTAAGTTGATATTAGGTTTTTTATAAACGAATATAACGTAGTGCAGCGAAGCGCTATCAATTCAATGTGTGTTAGAATTTAGAAAAAGGGAAATTGTTTAATTGAGATGAAAAAACACGACTGATAATTTTGCAGTTTTACGAACAGTAAATGTTGCATAACTGAAAGTTCTCTACCTTTTTTTATTAAATCTGGTGAATTTGACTTTGAAATGAATTTTTTATATTAATTGTTTGAATCATTTAGAAACCATCTCATGAAGGAACAAAAACTGGAAGAACAAGAGAACTGGTGAATGAAAATTTTTTTATAGCAAAATGAATTTTTTTCTCAATATCTATGAAATGTGGATCTAAGATAGCTCTAAGATAGCTAGAACCGCGGAGGGGGAAGGAAATTTAAATATTTTGGTGTAGACAAATAAATTTTTCAAAAGATATATTCGCCTGCAAAATATTAGCTCCCTATGTTGAGTGGTGTATGAGTTTTATAAACGCGAACGAATAGATTTCTTGCAAATGTAAATTATAAAGATAAGATAGCTATACTAAATGTCATAAAATACTTAAAACAGTAATTGAAGCTTTAATTACCAAAGTTCTTTTATTTAAAATAATATTGCTTTCTCTCTTAACAGGTGAATTTTAATGTGATGATTTATAATGTTAGTAATTTCATTGATATCGATTGGCTTTTAACGATGTAGCGATGTATGAACGCAATTCTTCCTGTGCGGTAATATATACTTTAATTTTTCTACAAAAAATGTTTCCATCTAGAATAATGAGAATGACTTTCATGAATTATTTTACAAACCCGTTCTATATTCAAACTTTTTTTTTCCTAAACATTTTTTCAACAAAAAAAAATTTAATCTTTATTTTCCTCAGAATGTTGTCACTGAATTTCAATTTTTTTTATACATATTAATAATTGTACAATTTAAAAACAAAAGTGGAATATATGTATTTTGTTATACGTGCCAATACTGGAAATTTTTTAAAAGCCAAATTATAAAAATTTATTAAGATGTTTTCATGTAAAAATGTTGAACCAGTTTCAAAATTAATTCGAAAGATTATTGAAGAAAGAAGACTGCTAAGTTTATCGAAGCATTCAAGTTTGTTAAATATGTCAATAATATAAGTGCATATGCAACATATAGTTATCAAAAATTTCTACCACAGATGTTTCTTGGTCATTCATAAAACAAGATGCAAAAGTTTGGCAGAATTTCTTTTTAAAATATCCTCCATTAGAAATCTTAAGGTTTATTGAAATTGATCCGAAAATGGAAAGTGCAGGGAATAAAGTTCTGGTGAAATTAAATTGTTGCGGTAGAAGGTTATTTTAATTTGCAAATAAGGCTACCAAAAAAGTGTTATGCGAAAAAAGAATTAAAAAAGCAACACAGGGGTTATTTGCCTATTATTAGATTTATAATGTATAATTTAGCAAATAGTTTTAATTCTTTAATATTTGGATTTTAATGCCAATGTCGATAATTTTATTGATATTAAATTTTTGTGAATATGCGGCGGTCAGGTTTTTTAATTATTCTAAATAAAACAAATGTTGTAGTGCGTAAGCATTGTAGAATTTTTCAGAATATTTTTAAAAGGAATTCAATTAGAATTAAATCGAAGGAGTAAGGTGAAATATTAAATTAAGTTACAAAGTGCAGAGGTTTATGAAAATTCTACATTTCTGCACTCCAAGTTAAATATTACATTATACTGAAATTGAAAAAATTCTAATCATTTTATAACTTTTCGCCAACTATAAATTTTTGACTAATACTTTGATCAAACCTGGTGAACACTTTTGTTGGTAAGCTGAATTGTATTAAAAAAGAGCTTTAACGAAAAAAATGCTCTTTTAATGTTAACCATTTATTTAAATTGGTAACGATATTTTGAAAATTTTTTCAAATTTTTGAATACGTTTAACAAAATTTCTAAAAGTTTTTTAAATCAAATGATTACTATCAAAATCAAAGTTACAATTTACCAAATGCTTCGCCTTTGCAATTAAATTATAAGTTAATATACTAATATATTTGATACTGTTTTCTGATTGAATAACAATTCAATCAAATGAAATAAATTTGGTCAGAAACGAGAAAAAATAGAGCTGACCGTGTCAACTCCGTGATACCCGTACGAATTTGTTATCCTATATGCGAAAATATATGTATTTCATAGCTGACTATGACTATGACTTTAAATTGCCATGTGTTTTCAATATTTTCTTAGATTCAATTTCAACGACTTTTATCAAACACATTGGCCTACTAATATATTCACTTGTGTGAAATTCCAATACCGCAGCTTTTACGGTTTCTGAGATATAACCAAATAATTTTTGAAGTTGTATGGCAGCTACCAGAAAGAGCCAAGAAAATTTCAACGACTTTTATCAAACACATCGGCCTACTTATACATTTGCTTGTGCAAGATTTCAATGCCAGAGCTTTTATGGTTTCTGAGATATAGCCAAATAACTTTGGAAGTTGTATGACAGCTACTTTGTGAAAATGAACTTTGAATCATTTGTGAAAATTTGACGAACTTATCTCAATTAGCATTAGAGTTATCGTTGGGACGGACGGACAGGTAAAGCTAAATCGACTCAGAACTCGATGCTGATCAAAAATATACACTTGAGTCTATATCTCCGACCGTTATTTCTTAGCGTTGCAAACGGTAGGGCAAATTTAGTATATCCTTCGAACATACATGCGTTCGTAAGTAATAAAAAATACTTGTCTGCACAGTTTTTTTTTGATAATTTTCAAAAATTTAAAATTGAAAAAAAAATTAGAGCATTTTTCTTTAAATTAATTATGAGAAAATTTAGAGCAAAGAAAATATCATTGCTAAAATACATTATTTTTATTTACCCAACGTTCATAACAAATGAAATATAAAATATTTGTGCATCCGCTGATTTAATCTTTAAAAGTAATAGTTGCTTTTATATATGTATAGCGCATACCTAAATATATCTACAACTAAGTGCATACATTTACGATTTTTGAACTATTCTTTGCATTTTTGATTAAAAAATACTTGTATAAAATTGAGTTCTCCTTCTTATTTCATTTATAAATGGCATTATTTACTGATTCAATGTTAATACACGCATATGTATGTATTATATTATATTTCATTTAACTGAGTATGCATGTATGTATATGTACCTGAGCATGAGATTTTCACTCTTTCACATTATGGTAAACATTTAATTACTTTATTACTTCCTTTTAATTAAAAAACGGCGATGAAATCAAACTGAAATGATTGATTTTTTTGTCTAATAGTTTACTTAATTTTTTCTTTCAATACGAAACATTTTTTATGTCTCTTCTCACACTTTAATTAGTTTTAGAAAGCGAAGTTTCAAACTTGGACTACAGGACTACATTTTTTAGTAACACTCATTTCGTGTGTGCAATTTAATTTTAAATTATCCTAAACGTTGAGTTTATAATGTTACGACACACTGATTAATTTGTTAACCTTTACACTTTTTATTGAAAAAATATTTTTGAAGTATATTTCTATTTTGATTTGTTGTTGAACATTGGAATACAATACTTATTTCATTGCACACAATGAAATAAGTAATATTGTAATGTATAAAAATTGGATCTAATTAGAAAGTATCTCAGTACATCCCAGAGGAATTCATAATTGCACAGTAGTTTAAGGTTTTGTACTTCATATTTTTCATAATTTTATACAATTTCAAAAATATACGAAAATTCAAATTTTATAAGATTCGAGAGGCGATAATTTAAGAGGTGACCAAGTTGCTGTTTAGAAGAAAAACGATAGTAAAAATTTAAAAAAAACGGATAATGGTAAATTTTAATGGCAATATTTTTTTATTTAAAATTTAAATATAATATACATATGTCGCGGTAGAATAAGTAAAACACTACTTCTCTGCGTTTGCAGAATTTTATTATTTTTTCTTTACAAAAGTTTTTTATTGTTCAAATCGGAATTTTCGAACAAAAATTTTTGATATAATTGAAAACATGAAGTAAACATATTAATATCAAACCATCGTTTTAGTATGATGAAATCGTGCAAAATACAATATTTTTCTGTCGATTTCATCATATGAACAGTTTTGTTTGACACAAAATATAACCTCAATACTACCATCCAAGTCCTGATAATGTGAAATAATTCATACCCATGACGTAAGCTTAATCTATTATAATTTCTAATATTGAATTAATTGTTATCAATAAATAGCCCCCAATTAAATTTAATCCACAATTTGGTGCTTAAAACATTTACTAATTAAGAAGTTTTTCTGATTTAATCATTTCAAAAACATTTTGTATATAATACATACGTATAGAGAATTACACATATAATACATGTATATTGTTTTCCCATGACTGCGATAACTCAGTAACGAAAAGAATTTTTTTTCTACAATCTTAATCAAAGTTTACTAGGTTTTTAAAAAAGAGCAATGCACAAAAGTGTAGAACGTAGGTACACTAAATCTTGAAATGAATCAACTTTTGAAGAAAAAAGAAAAATTAACAGGAAGAGCAAAAGTAGTGGAACATTTGTTTTAAAATTAGTATGTCTTATGTCAAGGAAATGCCGAAATGAACATTAAAACTGTCTAAATTTGTCAGTTTTTTTCTTACTTTATATGTAGACACATTCGTGTAAGCATGTCGGCATATAAAGATCAATATGGCCTCAAAACATAGAAAAAAACTTTAAGTTTTCTTTTTCAAAGAAGATATCATCTAGCAAATGACAACCACAATTTTTTTGTTAGTCAAGTGGCAGTTGTGCAATATTATCATTTTCTTTCAGTATGTATTTTTAATTTATTTTAGCTGGTAGCATTAAAATATGCCTTAGAGATAGGAAACTGAATTTTAAATTTTAAGATTTAATTAAATTGATTGCTTTATTTTTCTTTTCTCTTTCGTTGTTTATTTTTTTTTTAATACAAATTGCTAAGAGTTATATATTTTCAATCTTAAGAGTGTAAAATATGGTTGCGTATTTTATAAGAAAGTGATTGAGAGTATATAACTATTATTCTTTATATCTCTTTTTTTTCAAATATGCGACATATACTATTCATATAATATATTCGTATTGTTCAAATAAATTTATTTATATAACTACCGGGCACATTGGATATAATATGAGAAGTGATGCGATGGCACCAAAATTTCCGATGTCGTTTTTTCATCGGGAACACACTTCTCCATGTAAAGAAGTGTAAATAAACTACTTTTAGCAAGATGTCGCTCTGTGTGTACACGAGTGTATGTCAAGTTCGGCTAAGCCGAAATTTTATATGTGAGTTTGTTTTGGTTATGTAACGGATTGGCCAACTTTTGGAATATATCAGGCTTTGGAAACTGGACTTTTTCCGGGCCGATTTTACATTTTTGCGCATATAATGAGAATAATAAATCAATTTCCTTGAAATTTAATATTTAAACTCGAAGTGTTAAAACAATGAACTTATAGAAATTTTTTGGAACGATCAGCGGTTAAATTTTCAGACCGCATTGTGCATACAATAAGGTAGGCTATGTAATGGCAACAAATTTTGCATATTGAGTTTTCTGTGGGAACGCACTTCTTCATGGTAGGGAAGTGTAAATAAACTATTTTTAGCAACCTGTCGGTCTGTCGATCTGTGTGTGTACGCGTGTATCTCATGTTCGGCTGAACCGATTTTGATGAAATTTTATATGTAAGTTTATTTCGACCATGGCACGGATTGATCAACTTTTGGAGTATATCAGGCCTCGGGAACTGCACTTTTTAGTGGGCCTGTTTTACATTTTTGATCATTTTGAAGAAAATATTCAACCCCTTTACTTCAAATTTAATATATAAGCTTCATTCGACCGTACGCG
Source organism: Condylostylus longicornis (assembly GCF_029603195.1). Lineage (NCBI taxonomy): Eukaryota > Metazoa > Arthropoda > Insecta > Diptera > Dolichopodidae > Condylostylus > Condylostylus longicornis. The sequence continues at coordinate 1,850,355 of NW_026577985.1, forward strand.
AAACCTCCTTACTTTTTGGTGAAAGCAGGTGTTAACACCTGGACCTTTGCTACGGACCAAATATACATTTTTATGTATATAAATGGAAGTAATCAATCGATTTCATTTAAATTTAATATTCGAGGTCTTAAAACAATGAATTATTTCATTAAACATCTTAAAAATCCTTAAAAATTGTAATTCTGTTTCGCATATTTCTGTTTCAAGCAATACAGTGAAGCATATTTCCTGGTTTATAGAAGATGTGTTAAGTTTTATTTTTAATTTAAGTATCAGGAATGGTATATTTCGTGATGATTTAAAAATTGCCTTAGCAATACCTCTTCATGAGCGGGATGATACGACATCTTAAAGTAGTTATAGGCCTATTACGTTGTTCCTAGCATTTTCTAAAATATATGAGAAAGGTATCAAGCAAGTTTTTAAGTGAAATTCAATCTGGCTTCAATTGTGGCAAGTCTACAGAAGATTCTCTTTTAAAGTTCTGTAGTGAAGTATACAACTCTTTAAATGAGATCAGAGCTGTTAGTGCTTTATTTGTCGACATCACGAAAGCTTTTGACTCGGTGGATTACGAAATTGAAAAATTTGTATTGTGCAGGTTTAAGAGATTTTGTTCGTTCTTGGTTTTCTTCTTATTTAGGCAATCGTAAACAAAAAGTCGAAATTGGTAATTCAGTGGGTAATTTATTAGTTATTGATAAGGGTGTTCTCCAAGGTGATAATCTGTTTTTTGGCCTTTGTTTTTCTTATTTATGTTTACTCGTTGTTTACACAGGGATTTGTGGGGAAAATTACCTCTTACGCTGACGACGCCCCTTTGTCTCATGATTGTTTAAATTATTTTGATTTGTATCAAAATATGAATTTTGGTTTAGAATTACTTAGACTTTGGAATTACCTAATAATGATGATTTTCATTTGTAATTTCCCTCACCAAAATGTTCTAAATTTAAGCTATTGAATTCTTCTCTAAATAATATTTCTTTTTCGAGCTATTTTATACTTATGTTGTGTGAACTGTTTTAAAATAGAACGTGTTGAGACTTTTAGATACTTAGGTGTTACTTTAGTAAATGAACTTAGTTGGCAATGCATATGTATTACTTAAGAAATTATTTAAATGGTGTCATAAGGCAACTGTATCATTTAGGTTTTTATTGCCCATTTTCTGTTTTGAGGTTGGTATATAATGGCCTTTTTAAATCTTAATTGCAATATGGTTTATTATGTTCGAGTGGTAAATATTATATTAAGCTGCAACCACTTTTAATTAAATGCAGAAACATGCAATTAGAATAAAATGTAATTAGAACAAGTAAAAACGTTTCAGTCGGTATAAACCGATTGAATTATACCTTGCACCTTTCGTTATTGTGCAGCAATTGCTCGACCCTGTGAAATTATTCTATAGAAACTTCACGGATATGTCTGACCTATAATTGGACATCCGACTGCCAAGTTTCATGAATCTGACTTTATAATTTTTCCAAATATTTAAAATTAGCTTTTGGAGTTGTATGGCAACAACCTGAACCTGTCAAACAATTCCATCAAAACTTCACAAATATATCTGATCTATAATCGGACACACAACTGCCAAGTTTCATGAATCTGACTTTATTATTTTTCCAAATATTTAAAATTAGCTTCTGGAGTTGTATGGCAGGTACCCGAACCTGTCAAGCAATTCATCTAAAACTTCACAAATATATCTAATCTATAATCGGACACACAACTGCCAAGTTTCATGAATCTGACTTTATTATTTTCCCAAATATTTAAAATTAGCTTCTGGAGTTGTATGGCAGGTACCCGAACCTGTAAAGCAATTCCTCTAAAACTTCAGAAGTATATTTGACCTATAATTGGACACATGACTGCCAAGTTTCATGAATCTGACTTTATAATTTTTCCAAATATTTAAAATTAGCTTTTGGAGTTGTATGGCAAGAACCTGAACCTGTCAAACAATTCCATCAAAACTTCACAAATATATCTGATCTATAATCGGACACACAACTGCCAAGTTTCATGAATCTGACTTTATTATTTTCCCAAATATTTAAAATTAGCTTCTGGAGTTGTATGGCAGGTACCCGAACCTGTAAAGCAATTCCTCTAAAACTTCAGAAGTATATTTGACTTATAATTGGACACATAACTGCCAAGTTTCATGAATCTGACTTTATTATTTTGCCGAATATAAAAAATTTGCTGTTGGAGTTGTATGGCAGCCACCCGAACCGGTGCAGCTATCCCATTACAATTTCTAGAGCATGTGTTGAATATAATTGGACACATGTATACAAAATTTTTTATTTATAGCTTTATTAGTTTTTGAAATATTTAAAATAAACTCTTTGAGTTGTATGGCAGCTACCCGAACCCGTTGTCCGAATTAGTCCAATAACAATAGGGCTCGTCCTTGGCACAAAAGAAAAAACTTGTGAAAGTTTGGTGTCGATTGCATTATTCGTTTTTGAGTTATCGTGCGATCGGACGGACGGACGGACGGACGGACGGACAGACGGACATGTCTAAATCGACTCAGAATTTTACGCTGAGCAAGAATATATATATATGTCCATACCGCAGATGACTCCTTCAAGTAGTTACAAACTCCATACCAAAGTTAATATACCCTTCACGTAGTGCAGGGTATAAAAATGCAAAAATGTAAAGTTAGTAGAAATACACCTAGTTTTGGCCTGTTCAAGAAAATGGCTATTTTGATTATGACCATGATTTTATTGAATCTAACCTTGCATTTTGTGATAGATTTCTTATGTATTTATTCAAAACACTTACTTTTAATTTTTATACCCTGCACTTCGTGAAGGGTATATTAACTTTGGTATGGAGTTTGTAACTACTTGAAGGAGTCATCTGCGGTATGGACATATATATATATTCTTGCTCAGCGTAAAATTCTGAGTAGATTTAGACATGTCCGTCTGTCCGTCCGTCCGTCCGTCCGTCCGTCCGTCCGTCCGTCCGTCCGTCCGATCGCACGATAACTCAAAAACGAATAATGCAATCGACACCAAACTTTCACAAGTTTTTTCTTTTGTGCCAAGGACGAACCCTATTGTTATTGGACTAATTCGGACAACGGGTTCGGGTAGCTGCAATACAACTCAAAGAGTTTATTTTAAATATTTCAAAAACTAATAAAGGTATAAATATAAAATTTTGTATACATGTGTCCAATTATATTCTACACATGCTCTAAAAATTATAATGGGGTAGCTGCACCGGTTCGGGTGGCTGCCATACAACTCCAACAGCAAATTTTTTATATTCGGCAAAATAATAAAGTCAGATCCATGAAACCTGGCAGTCATGTGTCCAATTATAGGTCAAATATATTTCTGAAGTTTTAGAGGAATCGCTTGACAGGTTCGGGTACCTGACATACAACTCCGGAAGCAAATTTTAAATATTTAGAAAAATAATAAAGTCAGATTCATGAAACTTGGCAATCATGTGTCCAATTATGGCTCGAATATATTTCTGAAGTTTTGGTGGAATTGCTCGACAGGTTCGAGTAGCTCCCATACAAGTCTAAAAGCTTATTTTAAATATTTGGAAAAATAATAAAGTCAAATTCATGAGACTTGGCAGTCGTGTGTCCAATTATAGGTCAGACATATTTCTAAAGTTTTGGTGCGATTGCTTGACAGGTTCGAGTAGCTCCCATGCAAGTCTAAAAGCTTAATCTTAATATTTGGAAAAATAATAAAGTCAGATTCATGAAACTTGGCAGTTGTGTGTCCGATTATAGATCAAATATATTTGTGAAGTTTTGATGGAATTGCTTGACAGGTTCGGGTACTTGCCATACAACTCCAAAAGCTTATTTTACATATTTGGAAAAATAATAAAGTCAGATTCATGAAACTTGGCAGTTGTATGTCGAGTTATAGGTCACATATATTTCTGAAGTTTTGGTGGAATTGCTTAACAGATTCGAGTAGATCCCATACAAGTTTAAAAGCTTATTCTTAATATTTGAAAAAATAATAAAGTCAGATTCATGAAACTTGGCAGTTGTGTGTCCGATTATAGATCTGATATATTTGTGAAGTTTTGGTAGAATTGCTTGGCAGGTTCAGGTACTTACCATACAACTCCAAAAGCTAATTTTAAATATTTGGAAAAATTATAAGGTCAGATTCATGAAACTTGGCAGTCGGATGTCCAATTATGGGTCAGACATGTCCGTGAAGTTTCTATAGAATGATTTTAGAGGTTCAAGTAATTGCTACACAATAACGAAAGGTGCAGGGTATAATTCAATCGGTTTATACCGACTGAAACGTTTTTACTTGTTATATTTTAGTTGTTCTTTTTCTAGTTTTTTATAATCAAATTTTTCCAATGGGTTAATCATAGTTACTGGTTTGCTCATGCATACTTATGCTTTGTTTTAATTATGTTCTATAGTTTTGAGGGTGCGTTCGTCACTGGTTTTCGGGCGAATAGAATTCTCCTACACTATTTTCATCTGACTTTTGAGTGGACACTACATACGTACTATGAAGACTAATTTAAAAATTTATTTGAGAATATATTTATGTATTTGGATGTTTGATTATGTACTTGTATATATTTATTTTTTATATTATATGTATATATAAATTTCTTTTGTTTTTATTTCTTTTTTTGGATTTTTTTTCTTTTCCTCTTATAATTATCTGTTTGTATGAATATATATTTTAAGTACTTTTTAGATTATCTTTTAGTTTCCAAATTTTTCAACTGTAAGTTCACTCATTTTACGAGTATGCACAATTAGTTTACTTTTTAAATTGTAATGGAATTTTTTCCAAAAGTTAACTTTAAATATTCCAAAAAATAATAAAGTTAGATTCATGAAATTAGCCAGTCGTGTGTCCAATTACTTATCCGATATATCCCTGAATGGCTTGACAGATTTTGGTAGCTGTCACACAGTTCCAAAAGAAAATTTAAAATATTCGACAAAATAATGAAGTTGCATTTATAAAACTGATAAAAATTATATTTAAAGATGTTGAAAATTATATTTCCTTTCAACTTTTACATTCTCATATACATTATATTAAAAAGATATATAAAAGAAGGCGATAGCAAAATTCCTATAAAATACATATAGTGTATATAAATAGATTTTCCTAGTATGAAGAGAGACTATCACCGCGGATTATACCGTCAACGGTAAAATATCTTAAAATTCCATTTTATCGCCAGCGATATTTTTGGCATCATCTGTTTCCATGTGTTTTAATTTTGAACACTTGATTTTGCCGTACCGCCCATGTCTTGGGCTAACAAAGGAAATCGTCCGCCGTTGTCGCTCACCCCCTTCCTTTTTTATACCCTGCACTTCGTGAAGGGTATATTAACTTTGGTATGGAGTTTGTAACTACTTGAAGGAGTCATCTGCGGTATGGACATATATATATATTCTTGCTCAGCGTAAAATTCTGCGTCGGTTTAGACATGTCCGTCCGTCCGTCCGTCCGTCCGATCGCACGATAACTCAAAAACGAATAATGCAATCGACACCAAACTTTCACAAGTTTTTTCTTTTGTGCCAAGGACGAACCCTATTGTTATTGGACTAATTCGGACAACGGGTTCGGGTAGCTGCCATACAACTCCAAGAGTTTATTTTAAATATTTCAAAAACTAATAAAGCTATAAATATAAAATTTTGTATACATGTGTCCAATTATATTCTACATATGCTCTAAAAATTATAATGGGATAGCTGCACCGGTTCGGGTGGCTGCCATACAACTCCAAAAGCAAATTTTTTATATTCGGCAAAATAATAAAGTCAGATTCATGAAACTTGGCAGTCGTGTGTCCAATTATAGGTCAAAGATATTTCTGAAGTTTTGGTGGAATTGCTTGACAGGTTCGAGTGGCTCCCATACAAGTCCAAAATCTTATTTTAAATATTTGGGAAAATAATAAAGTCAGATTCATGAAACTTGGCAGTTGTGTGTCCAATTATAGGTCAAAGATATTTCTGAAGTTTTGGTGGAATTGCTTGACAGGTTCGAGTAGCTCCCATACAAGCCCAAAAGCTTACTTTAAATATTTGAAAAAATAAAAAAGTTAGATTCATGAAACTTGGCAGTTGTGGGTCCAATTATAGATCAGATATACCTGCGAAGTTTTAGTGGAATTGCTTGACAAGTTCGGGTACCTGCCATACAACTCCAAAAGCTAATTTTAAATATTTGGAAAAATAATAAAGTCAAATTCATGAAACTTGGCAGTTGTGTGTCCAATTATAAATTAGATATATTTGCGAAGTTTTAGTGGAATTGATTGACAGGTTCGGGTACCTGCCATACAACTCCAAAAGCTAATTTTAAATATTTGGAAAAATAATAAAGACAGATTCATGAAACTTGGCAGTTGTGTGTCCAATTATAGGTCAAAGATATTTCTGAAGTTTTGGTGGAATTGCTTGACAGGTTCGAGTGGCTCCCATACAAGTCCAAAAGCTTATTTTAAATATTTGGAAAAGTAATAAAGTTAGATTCATGAAACTTGGCAGTTGTGTGTCCAATTATAGATCAGATATATTAGCGAAGTTTTAGTGGAATTGCTTGGCAGGTTCGGGTACCTGCCATACAACTCCAAAAGCTAATTTTAAATATTTGGAAAAATAATAAAGTCAGATTCATGAAACTTAGTAGTTGTGTGTTCAATTATACGTCAGACATATCCGTAAAGTTTCTATAGAATGGTTTCACAGGTTTGAGTAATTGTTATACAACAATGAAAGGTGCAGGGTATAATTCAATCGGTTCATACCGACTGAAACGTTTTTACTTGTTTTATACTTACATATATAAAATAAAACTTGCATATGAATTTTGCAATTTTGTTCTAAAATTTAAGAGCACGTTCGTTTCAAGTTACTACTAGTTAAGTGACTGCCGCTGGTGTATGAATATAATTTTTTATATTTTGCAAGAAAACGACTTACTACCTTTTTTAGTTAAAATATATATATATATATATACCTAATTAATACCCATTCATATTTTAACATGTATAGAGTCCAAATGAATCAGCCCCTTTTCAACGGTGAACACAAAAAATTCATATGTTGAATCCCAATCTGAACATTTTTAAAACATCAATTTTTTTTAGATTATATAATAGTTTAATTATATACTTTCTTTAAATTGAGAGTTCCACCTGTAATACATGGACTTGTGGTAAGCTTTTTATTTTGCTAACATCTTAAGATGTTGCAATATATCTATGTAAAAATGCATTTTTCGTATGTTTTTAAATACATTTAACGCGTTTTATTGGCAAAACTATGAGAGATACAGAAAAATTTTATATAAGTTAACTTTAAGATCTCATCGGAGCGCATCGAAAATTGGGTTTTTTTTTAAAGAATTAAAAACAAAAATTCTGACTTTGACGAGCTGTATCTCGAAAACCATGGTACAAATCAAATTATTTGTCAGACCAAAAATAAAGAACGATCAATCGTCTGTAAAACAAGCTCCCAATGATAATTGTGTGTTGTATGGTTCCGAAGTTAAAAGTATTTATCTATATGCCCGAAAATGATCTGCAGCCCGAAAACGGGTACATATGCCCCCCCCCCCCCCTCCATCCAACAATTTTTTGCTGGAAATCAATGAAAGAATCATCCCTGAAATTATTTTCCACCTTGTGCAAAACACGCTGTAGAAATAATGTAATTTAAAAAATATCAACTGTAATTAAACTTATCAGCGGCTCACACAGGCTTTGTAATCTGCATAATATTAACTTCAAATATTTTTATCATTTGTTAGCATTTATTAAGTTAATAATATTAACCGACCGCATTGTGTATAAATAAGTAGGTTATGTGATGGTAACAAATTTTGCATATCAAGTTTTCGGTGGGAACGCACTTCTCCATGGTAGGGAAGTGTAAATAAACTATTTTCAGCAACCTGTCGGTCTGTCGTTCATTTTTTGATCCTGTTTTACATTTTTGATCAATATGAAGAAAATATTCAACGGATATATATGAAATTTCATATATGACGTTCATTCGACCGTACGCGAAACCTCCTAACTTTTGGAAGAAATCAGGCGTCAGCAACTGCACGTTTACTACGGGCCAAATATAAATTTTTGCGTGTATAAAAAGAAATAATCAATCAATTTCATTGAAATTTAATATTTAAATTATTCGTATCACAGCAATGATCATATAAATTTTTTGGAAAGATCAGCGTCTGGAAACTGATCTGAGGGACGATTTTACTTTTTTTACCATATCTACGGAACGAATTGATGGAATTTCTTGAAATTTAATACCTGACTTCTGGTTGTGACTGAAACTAACTGGCGAGAATTTCAGAGAATTCGGGTAGCACAAAGCGAAACTCTACTAAGAGCCAAATTTACATTTTTCTAGATATGTTAACTATAAGCTTACTAATGCCCTAAAAATTGGAAAAAAGTATTTAACAGACATTTTTATAATATTCTGTAACACTTTCACTTAACTAGACAATAAATATTGCGGTCGGTTATGTGCTGACCTAATGTCTTTATATCTAACAAGTACCAATACTCAATTTTTTTTACGAAATATTACGAATTTTTGGCTTCGTTGCTGGTTTTTTCTTTAAATGCCACTGATTGTGTCATATTTTTTATTATTTTTTTCTTTTTTTTACGTAAAAAAGAGTTTAATATTTTAAAAATCTCAGGATATTATACAAATTTTTTAGAAAGCTTCCCATTTAAATTCTATTGCACGAAAAAGAAAGAAAGAAGGAGGAAAGAAAAAATGATAAAAAATTTCAAATTCATATTTCAGTATGTTTTCAAATGTTAATGAGGAAGGATGTATGTTTTTTCATGCACATTTTGTATTTCCCAATAAGGCAAGTTGAGTAGTGTCGGCTAACAAAAATCTTAGTAAAAGTAATATAGGTTGACACATTTCAACAATTTGAATTATCTCATTTCGGTTATTTATACGTTACTTATAAAATTGTTTCAAATAATTTCAGTTAGTTTTTAAATTATTAAAAATAAATATGTATGTACCTACTTCCAATCAATTTTTTTTTTAAATAATTATTTTAAAACTATTTCACACATGTTATATTGAGTGCTTCAAAAATTTTGTTGTGCTCTTCTTTCATTTATTATTAGCAGGTAAACAGAAGCAATCTATTTATAAAATGGCCCTGCCTGTGTATGAATCTTAATAGTAAACGCAAACGGACAAAAATTTACATCAGTGCCTACTACCTGTCATTTTACAATCGGAGTTTTTGAGTCAGTTGCTATTCGTAAGATACTATTTATTTCAAAAATAAAACAATATTCGAATCCGGTCATAAAAATATATTATTGTCTTTTCCAAAACCTTTTACATATTTTTTTACTTAGGTAATACGAGTATATTAAGTTTTAAAAATTTTTCTCACAAATAGAGGTAAAATTTAGAAGTGTATATAAAATTTGTATTTAAAAAATAATATTTGATTGTATTTTAGATATTATTTTCTAATTCCCTCTTAAAATTTTTTCTTTACTACGTATTTATATCAATATTTAATAATATTATCTTTCATTAATTATATTTTCAACTTGACACCACAGTTAATTCCCATATCTTGAGTTAACTTACCCTATGAGAAAAAAAAGCTGTTCACTTAAAAATATTGAAATGCTTTCAGTAACATATAAAACATTGAAGGCGAAGGTTGTGCTTGTTGTTTTTCCGCTGTTTCAAGAATTTTAAAATAATTCTGAATGAAAATATTAATATATTTTCTTGATTTTTCAAATATATTTTTAGAATTTTACTTGCTTTATAATAAGTGTAAATTTATTTTAATATTTCTTCTCAAAAAATAGCCACTTCGATTTAAAAAAACCCATATAAAATAAGGTCGTGCTTTCAAGTTTCTCTCTGAGCATTGGGACTTGTTAGATATGAAAACATTAGCTGACCACATCAGATTTTTTTGTTTTATTAACTTTTCATTCTTTATTTTATGGGTAAAAAATCGTTTGTTGTTTCGAACTTTTTGAATTTTTGTCATAGGCTTAAGGGAAAAAATTGGCGATTGCCAATAAACTGGGAAATTGAAATATTTTAGTATATTAGTAAAATTATTATATACATTGCAACAGTTATGCCAATAATTCGCTTGTGTAAGTGTTCGGTTAAATTCGGCATTTAAATGACATGTTGTATGTTAAACTTTAACTTTGACATATCTAGTAAAAAGTTTTTTCGCTTTTTCATTTAAAAGAAGGAATTTTAAGAACATATTGAAATGCCAGCTTCACTTCAAGTCTTCATGAAACATTTAAAATGAAAAAAAAAGAAAATAGAAATAATAAAATTGGGTCAAACCAATGGTTTGTATTGTAGCACTTTTCCCTTCAACAAGTGAAAATTCTGCTTTTAAATACAGTCTATGTATACCTATCACACTATTAAAATTATTTTCATTCATATTTAACTACTCGTATTTCTAGGATTGCATATATTTAGGATGATGCATTCATGCAGTCTTTGAAATAAAGCAAAAATTAATATAAAGAGGGGTTAACATAATGCTCGATTTTAAGGTTTAATTGTGTGAGTTAAGAAAAATAATTATATTTTTTAATGTCATGGAATTTACCGTTATCTTTTTGCGTTAATAGAAATTTGGAAAAGCTTGTGGTTTCGGAAATATAAGGCGCCAAAAATTCAAATTTTACAAATTTCAAGAGGCGATAACTTGAGAGGGGGTGGAGATGGAAAAAAATTTTCTTTTAACGAAATGAAGCATTTATTAGTGTCTAAAAGCCCTCAAATTTTCAGGCTTCTAGAGGCTGGGGTCTAAAAGAAAAACGAAATCAAAATTTTGCAAAAAAAAAGACTTGAGATAACGGTTAATTTGAACGGCCATTTTGTTTTTCTAAAGTTTAGCTATAGTATACCGCGCTAGGGGAAGCAAGCCGCTGCCTTTATGCGCTCGCAAAATTTCAAAAATGCTTATGGCTTCATTGCAACAAATAGTTAAAAAAGGCCATTTTTAGGGTTTTGGGGGGGTATAACTTCTAGAGGAGGGGAGATAAGTAAAAATTTTGTTCTACGGAAATAAGTTTCTAGTAAAGATTTATGTACATACAAAATTTCAGCTTTCTATCTTCAAGGGTGTAGAAGTTTTGTAAACAGACACACGGACAGACGGACGGACGGACGGACGGACGGACGGACAGACGGTCGGACGGACGGACGGACGGACGGACGGACAGAGTGAAACTAATAAGCACTTTTTTTCAAAAATTTTTTGGAAAAGTGCTAAAAAGAAACAATTTTCAAATTTCATAACATTGTTGTCGTATACAAATGAAAATAATGTTATGGAATTCAAAAAATTCAAAATTAACGACTTTAATTTTTATTAAAAAATTCTCTTTGTCGAATTTTTTAATAGCTCGACAAAAAGAAGTTTTTTTTACAGTTGGTCATTTTTTGAAAAAGTAGGAATTAAAAAACAGGTTCTATAGAGTGATAATAATTTTTTATATTCTAATAAGAATATCAAATTTTAATTACTTAATTGATTCTAAGTAACGTCCAAATATCCAATTTTGGACAATTATTGTCCAAAAGCTCTCTGGCTTTATGTTTGTATGAAATTTCAAAAAAATTAATTTAATACACACTTATCGGTTTACACCTATATTATGACTTCAGTACTTATATATAAATACAGTGTACATCTGTAATTTAGTTCAGCAGAGTAACTAAGCTGAGTATGATATTTAATATTTAAACTAATGATTAAAATTTAGAGCGTATATATAAATGAACTTTAAATTTTAACATACTCGTTTGCGCTGTTAGATCTCAAAATCACTAAAGTAACAACAACCTCTAGCGTTATTTTTTTATGAAAAAACATGAACATTTAACATGATCATTTGCCCATCCCGGTTTAGAAAATAAATTTTTTTTTAATTATTATCTTCAATCAAGATATGTAATTATTATCTATAATCAAGAGCTCAAATTACTGATATTTAAAAATTTTTCTCGAAAAGTCAGCCTGAAAAAAATATCAAGTCTTCAATTTACTATGTACTTAATTTATCGTCGAATGAGTTCTGAAGGGAACCTCATAGCACAAAATTAATTCAATCAATAACTTTGAAGAAATTCAGTATTTCTTCAAAACAAAAAAAAAGAAGTTCGTTCCAACTGACATATGTAAAATATTAATACAATATAATTTTGTAAAATTTATTCGATCGTACGCGAAAGCCCCTTACTTTTGGTAGAAATCAGGTGTCAGCAACTGAACGTTTACTACGGGCCAAATATACATTTTCCCGTATATAAAGAGAAATAATCAACTGATTTCATTGAAATTTAATATTTATTATTTAAAGTTTTAAAACAATGAAGTTATAAATTTATTGGGAAGATCAGGACTAGGAAACTGATCTGGTTGCCGATTTTACATTTTTTACCATATCTACGGAACGAATTGATGGAATTTCTTGAAATTAAATATTTGAGTTCTGGTTGTTGCCAGAAATTACTGACAAAATTTTCGTATAATTCGGACGGCAAAAACGAAGCTCCACTAGGAGCCAAATTCACGTTTTTCTAGGTATGTTAACCAAAAGCTTATTAGTGTCCTTGAAATTGTAAAGAAATGTTAGAAAGCATTTTCATAATCTTCTGGAATACTTTTATTAATCTAGACAACGGTCGGTTATGTGATGATAAAATAATAAAAGTCCGTATTAAAGATATTTCTGTAAAACGATATTTTTTCTGGTTTTTCACCTTTTGTTTGTACATGTCGTACATTCTAATTACATTCAGTTGGAGTCTAAACAAATTTTTGAAGTAATAATTCGATAATAATTAACTTTGGTATGGAGTTTGTAACCACTTGAAGGAGTCATCTCTGGTATGGACATGTATAAATATTCTTGCTCAGCGCAAAATTCTACGTTGATTTAGACATATCCGTCCATATATACATTCTTACTCAAGTCCGTATATGTATATATATTCGTGGTCAGCGTGAAGTTCTGCGTTGATTAAAACATATCCGTCCGTCCGCCCTTTCGTCCGATTATACGATAACTCAAAAACGAAAAAAGCAAATGCAACCAAACTTTCACAATTTGTTTATTTTTTACCAAGGACGGTCCATATTGGACCAATTCGAACAACAGGTTCGGGAAGCTACCATACAATTCAAAGAGTTGATTTTAAACATTTCAAAAACTGATGAAGAAATATGAAATTTTGTATACATATGTCCAATTACATCTAACATGCGATTTAAATTTCAAAAACAAAAATTTTTGAAAAATAATAAAGGTAGAGTAATGAAGTTTTTCAGTCATGTGTCCAATTATAGGTCAAAGATATTCTCGCAGTGTTAATAGAATGGCTCCACAGTGTTTCGGGTACTTCCCATACAACCTTAAAAGCTAATTTTAAAATCTTGCGAAAAATAATGAAGCTAGCTGCATGAGTTTTGGTAGACGCGTGTTCGGTTATAATCCAGATATATTCTCGAAGTTTTTACAGAATGGCTGTACATGTTTTGGTAGCTGCCACACAACTCCAAAAGCTTATTTTAAATATTGGAAAAAATAATAAAGCTGCATTAAAATTGACAAACGCGTGTCTAATTACAGATTAGATAAATTCTCAAAGCTTTAATGGAATGGTTGGACAGTTTCGGGTTCCTGCTACACAACTTCAAAAGCCAATTTTAAATATTCGGAAAAATAATGAAGTTACGCTTATGAGATTTTGCCCTTATGTGTCCAACACATATCATTGAAGTCTTTTTGGAAAGGCTTGAGAGGTTCGGGGAACTCCGAAAGCCAATTTTAAACATTCTGAAAATATTAAAGTTAGGTTTACGAGATCGTACATGTACTTGAAGTGTTTTTTGAATGGCTTGACAAGTTCGTGTAACTGCCATATAACTGACATAATTTAAGCTTAACTTATAGGTCAGACATATCCGTGAAGTTTTTGTGGAACTGCAAATCCGTGAACATGCAACTGCAAAAGCTAATTCTTAATATTTCAAAAACAAGTCTTCATTAAAAACAAGTCTTCGATTCTCAAGTCGGTTTAAACCGACTGAAATGTTTTTACTTTTTTAAATTTTCAATTGGAATTTTTTATCTTTAGTCCTTTTTTCAGATGATAATGATGCTCCGTGTTCTAGCAACAGTGAATATTAAACTATAACATACAAAAATTTAAAACGAAGTTTTTCTATAAAATTAAAAATATATTTAAAATATTTTTAATTAAATTATTAAAAACCTGATGTTAAAGTTTCAGACATATTCTTTGTTTCGTAATCGGTATCACGATATATGTTATCGGTTATTAAAATGATTATAAGTATATAAAACTTAACTAACAAATTAAATTTAAATCACCTGAGAAACCAAACTGAAATAATTACATTTCTGTTTCTTTATCGCCATCAAATATTTCAGAATGTAAAACTGCATTAAAGAAAATTATTTACATATTTTTTATACCCGTATGAACGTATGTTCGAATGTTTAATAACGGTCTTAGACATAGGCTCAAGTGTATGCTTTTGATCAGCGTCAAATTTTGAGTTGATTTAGCTTTGTCTGTCCGTCCGTCCGTTCGTCCCAACGATAACTCAAAAACTAATTGAGACAAGTTCACCAAATTTTCACAAATGATTTATTGTAGTAAGTTCCAGAACCTTATTTAAATTGGACATGATCGGGGTACCGGTTTGGGTACTTGCCACACAACTTCAAAAGTTATTTGGCTATATCTCAGAAACTATAAAAGCTATGGTATTGAAATTTCACACAAGCGAATATATTAGTAGGGCCAATGTGTTTGATAAAATTTGTTAAAATTTCTTAGCTCTTTCTGGTAGCTGCCATACAACTTAAATAGTAGTTTGGCATACACAGTATTTTGAAAAACACACAGTACTGAAATTTTGCATAAATTAATACTCGTATGAACTCATAGTCTCATAGTCAGTAATGGCATCTCATAGTCTGTCCCATAGTCACTTAAACTCATAGTCTGTCCCATAGTCAGTTATGGCATCTTTATTCGCACATAGGATAACAAATTCGTACGGGTATCACAGAGTTGACAAGGTCAAATCTATTTTTTTTCTCGTTTTTAACTTAAATTTTACCTTCCCTAATAAAGTTGGAGGTAAATTTGGTGATCGACAAGACATTTTCCACTCGCGAAAGTCTTAACACTCCAAATAACGAAAGCAAACTAACATATGAAGTGGTGTTGTTATTATGAAATGATATGTAGATGGGACGTTTCGACATTGAAAATACTAATTTTTATTTGGTACATATGCATACATAAGAAGTAATTTCATGCACATGGTCAATTAAGAACTACGTAGTTGATTAATATATTTTAGCCACGTCCAAGCCATATGGATATGGCGAATTTCAGAATTAAAATATTCAAAAACTCCATATCAAAAAAAGATTGGCGAAAATATAATTAATTCTATTTATGTATATGTATATATATTATTAATTCGAAAATTAAAATTGACTTTTAGAGTTACCCCAAACTCTTAAGCTGTACCAAAAAGACTTCAAGGATACGCGTGGTTGGACACATAAGTGGCAAATCGCATGAACGTAACTTTATTATTTTTCAGAATATTTAAAACTGGCTTTTGGAGTTGTGTAGCAGCTACCCGAACTAGTGCAGATATTGCATTAAAATTTTTAGAGCGCATGTAAGATGTAATTGGACAGTTTCATACAAAATTTCATATTTGTATCTTTATTAGTTTTTGAAATATTTATATAAACTCTTTGAGTTGTATAGCAGCTACCCGAACCTGTTGTCGATATTGGTCAAAAAACATTGGAGTGCGTTCTTGGCACAAAATAAACAACTTGTGAAAGTTCAGTTTCATTTGCTTTTTCCGTTTTAGAATTATCGTCCGATCGACGGACTGACGAAACACCTTTACGAAGGTGCAGAGTATAAAAATAACTTAATCGGAAAAACTAATTAAAGTATCCAATAGCACTCAAAATTAACTTATTTTTTAATTTAATATGGTGATCCGAAAAAATTATCATTAAATCTTATCTTGGCGCTCTCTAATGTTACGCAGGACTATATATTATGTCTGAGAAAATCGTTAAAATTCCCTTAGTAAAGTAAAAAAATATTTCCTTATTTTCAAACTTAAAAAGTTTTAAATCTTTTGACGTTATGTAGAAGATATTTAAGTACTAAATGAACTGGCAGTTTTATTATTCATTACAATTAAAAATAAGTAAAAACGTTTCAGTCGGTATAAACCGATTGAATTATACCCTGCACCTTTCATTGTTGTATAGCAAATGCTCGAAATTGCGTGACCATTCCACAGCAACTTCAAAAATATGCCTGACCCATAATTGGACACACGACTGCCAAGCTCCTTGAATCTGTCTTTATTATTTTTCCAAACATTTAAAATTAGCTTTTGGAGTTTTATGGCAGATACCGGAACCTGTCAAGCAATTCAACCAAAACTTCAAGAATATATTTGACCTATAAATGGACACACGACTGCCAAGTTTAATGACTCTGATTTTATTAATTTTTCAAATGTTTAAAATTATCTTTTGGAATTGTATGACAGCTACCCGAACCCTGTCAAGCAATTCTACTAAAACTTCAGCAATATATCGGACCTATAAATAGATAGACGACTTTTATGAATCTGGCTTTATTATTTTTCTAAGTGTTTGAAATTAGCTTTTGCAGTTGTATGGCAGCTTCCCAAACCCGTTCTCTGAATTTTTCCAGTTACAATAGAGTTCGTCCTTGGCGCAAAAGAACTTGTGAAAGTTTGGTGTCGATTGCATTAGTTGTTTTTGAGTTATCGTGCGATCGGACGGACGGACGATAACTCAAAAACGCAGAATTTTACGCTAAGTAGGAATATATATATAAATATATTATATATATGTCCATATCGCAGATGACTTCTTCAAATGGTTACAAACTATATACCAAAGTTAATATACCCTCACGAAGGTGCAGGGTATAAAAAAAGCGAAAACGTCCACTTCTCGTAACGTTCTTAATTTCGGCGTTCTTGTTATTTTGAATAAACTTAAAATTTATAAGATAGTAAGGCAAAATAATTGTAGTATCTAAAACATAAACATTATACTTGATGACACGTAAAATTATTACCTTCATATTCGAATGTTGTATTTAAGCAATTCATATACTTATAATATTATATATTTATGTTAATAAGTGAAAAATTTATATACATTTTAGGTTTGTCTCCATCAAGTATAGTGTATTCCTAATACTTTCATACGTTCACTGGAACACAACATGTGTTTGTGTGTACTTTAATAATCATGATGATTTCGTTATATTTTGGATATTGGTTTTTTATTAATTTTTATGTTTTCTTCTGCAATACAGCGACAGCATAAAGATATTTTAATATGTCAAAACGACATTTGGAAAGCCGTTAAAAATGTGAAAATGAAAGAAAAGAAAAACGGAGAAAAAAATTAAAAACATTGTTAGAAGATATCTGTGGATGATAATATGATCTTGTTAAACAAATCTGTCAACATGTTGTTTTTTGTCTTACAATATGATGACAAGGATTTCGGGCTTTTGAAAGAATTTTTCCAAATGTTTTATTATGATAACGCTGATGATGATTGCATGAAACTAACAAAAAAAAAACAATTATTCCGATAAAATCTGATAAAAAAAAGTTTTTGTTGGATACTTAAAATTTGCAAATAAATGCCGATTTATACTTAGATACATTTATTTATTTTGAAATGTGTTACTGCGCAAAAAAGGTATTAACTGTTTTTTATTTTAAATTGCTTCTATGTAATATGTACGTATGTATATGGTTTAAAATTTTAGCGAACGAAAAAACAAAGTAGATGAATTAAATGACCGTATTGGTTTTAATACAAAAATTTTCAAATGATATTTCCTTTTCAAGCTACTGGAAATTTATTGGAAATTATTTAAAAATGCGACTATTCACATCTATTCGACAATATGTATGCATAAAAAATTTTACTTTTTGTTATAGATACTAGGAATTTGGTTAACTTTTTCATAAGAAACTTGAATAATTGGAAAATGGCAA
The DNA here is from genome assembly GCF_029603195.1 of Condylostylus longicornis. Taxonomy (NCBI): domain Eukaryota; kingdom Metazoa; phylum Arthropoda; class Insecta; order Diptera; family Dolichopodidae; genus Condylostylus; species Condylostylus longicornis. The sequence continues at coordinate 1,868,567 of NW_026577985.1, forward strand.
TTACTTTTACGAATTATTTTAAAAATGAAAAGACTTTTTAATAAAAATTGAAAACTTGCTGTAAATAAAATTGTAAACATTTTGTCAAACAATAATTAAGAGATTATAAATCTTAAATTCAAATCATAGCCGTCTAGATAAATTTAAAAAAAAGATTAGCAATTTGAGCAAAATTCATTTGGTTATAAAGCTTCAAAAAATACAAAGATACTAAAAAATCAAACTGAGTGTTAAGGCGAGTTTGAATAACCTTATAACGTCAATGTAAATTGTTAGAAAAAGGTGTCTAGCATTCTAGACTCAACATATCAATAGCTTAAAATCTGAAAATCCAAAAGTTTTGGATAAAATGAGTCAAAATGGCAAAGAATTTTAATTACATTTTTTTGAATATTTATGTTTCTATATAACTCGACGTTATCTGTTCTATCAATAAATCTACTGGAAGAAGTTTTAATCTGATTTTGTCAGATCAGAATTTGTCAGCAGTATCGATTTTTTGGCCATCGATTTTTCTTGTTGCGCATTTTCACAGCTGCGGCCAATTATCCTTAGGGAATGCGGCTAAAAAATTCCGAACGATTCTTTACCTCCAGATTGAGCTTGATTTTCGAAACAAATAAAAGATCTACATTGTAAAAAATTCATACCACTTACTAAACAATAAAAATCAAAATCCATCCGATGTTATAGATTCAATGGAAGCTATTTCAATGTTCAGCTATTTAATCTTTTACAACTGGTCAACATTTTGTCTTAAATTTTTTATTTAAATACGAGTATTCTTGATATTTTTTTTTTGAAAAGTGTCTGTTTTCCCTATTATAATTTTTCTTAAAGATTGATAACAAAGAATACTAAGAAAGCGTCGCTCATTTCGAGGCAGAAAAACTTTGTACATACGAGTACATTCGTAAAATTAATTTAATTTTAAAATTTTTTTAATTATAATTCATAAAATTTATTGAATTTTACGAATGTATATTAAGAAAATGTTATTATAATTTCTTTACAAAAAGAAACGTAAAATAACATCTTCCTAGAAACAAAAAAAAATTGTAGGTGTTTCTGAAATATTTTTGCATAAGATTTTTTTGAAATTTTTAATTTTTAGTGATAAGTTTCATCATTTTGATATTAATGATGAATTTTATTTTAAACGCTTTTTCGAAACGCAGAGAAGAGCAAATCGATTTTTCAAAATTTCAACGACAAATATTACGTGTTAGTTAATATGTATTTTAATTGATGTAACGGTAATTTTCTACTTTTTTTTTTGTGGGAAAAATTGACAATAATTAACTTGTCCTTTGAGGAAAAGTCGAAATTATGCTTAACCTTATCATATTTCAAATTTGTTTCAGAAAATAATGAAAAATAAAGTACGAAATCATTACAAAATGACTACTAATACTTATAAGTTAATTTACTCTAATAAAATTTTCTTCTTTAATTATTGTTCTTTTTCGTAATTTTAAATTCTAGGAAAAAAACCATTACCATTTTACTGTGGTTTTGTGAATTTTTTTGATTTTTTTCTACTCAAGTCTTGATTCCACGCGATATTTATATATTTCACGTTTTGAACTTTTCCGCCTACATATATGACCCCGATAACGTTGGTCGAGCGAGTAATTCAAGCAACAAAATACTATAAGGAAATTAATTGAATATTTTCATAACTATAAAAAGATTGTATAAAAGAAGTGAACAGAAGGATGTGAATTATTGCAGACACGTTTCATTTTTATTTGGAAAATTAATTTTCCTGCTGTGAATTTTATTGATTTTTATGTAGAAAGAAAAGAATTACATTATAGATATTAATAAAAAAAAAACCATTAAAAATTTTTCACAAGAGTTTACACAATTGGTGATTAAGAAACGACGGCGTTCCTGAATAGTAAAACAGCACAGAAGTAGAATGTTAAAAATTAATAAAAAATATTAAAAATATAATTTTTGTAAAAACAAAAAAAGATCTTAATCGGACTTAAAGACTATGATAACTGGTAAATTTTTTCATTAACAGAAATGGGTATCTACTATAAAAAAGCATATGGCTAAGACTATGATTAAACCAGTTTTTTTGGCTTTGTTCCCTTATTTTTAAATGTTCAATAACTTTCAAATATTTCAAATAATGAAAAGATCCATATAGAAAAATTTTTATAAGCTGTGTATTGTTAAGAAGTTATTATGTAAACTTGATTTACTCATTTCTGACACATTATATCTTTAAATTAGCATAAAATATTTTACTTAATACCAAATTACTTAATATCAAACTACTAGTTTTTTGCCATTCGTAATTTTCATCATTGTTGAATATGCTTAAAACTTTTTGAAATTTTAATAAATAATTTTAAGGAAAAATAAAGTATACCTATAAAATCTCACAATATAAAATATTTTACGTTATAAACCATTTAACTTTAATTTAAAACTATAGGGTGATTTTTTAAAGAGTGCAATATTTCAGCGAATGAGAAGTGGATAAATATTTATTTAAAAGTACAAACATCTACGTTGGCACAGTTCTAGGCTACTGAAACTGTAGTCAGAAGTTACAAAAATTCCGTCGTATTTCGAGTTGTTCACATTTTATGGTTGTAATTTCAATTTTAAGGAAACTAAATTCTTCAAATAAATCCTTAATATTAGACTTCTTCAAAAAGTCAATGACTAATAAAATCTGGAAAAAATAAATTTGGAAAAATTAAATTTTTTTAACTTTTTTTTTGTATTGAAATTTTTTAATTTCAATTTATATTACGTTTTTTATGCTTTGTATTTAAGCTGTTACTTAAAATTTTTAAAAAGATTTTTTTCAGTTTTCAAATCTTTGATTTTAAAATTTTTACATATTTTTGATTGGATGTAGAAAAATACCAAAAAATGTTTAACTTACTAATTCAATTAATAAAAGTTTGAATTTATTTGTCCTTTTCAAATAGAATCACAAGGTTTGTTCCGTGTTTCCATCCGCCTTACAATTTCTCGAAACTTTACTATGTTTCAAACCAAGTATACTTCGACTTGCACCGTCATCTTGTTAAGAGACAACCTGCAATCCAGAACAAACCGACAAAGGAAAAAAAAAGTTCAAAATCCGGTTCATTATTTGGAGTGGACTCCCTTACCTATTCCGTCATCAAGTTTGCATTTATCTGTATTAAAATGGACGTATAAGCTACTGAGCTAACGCCAATGTCGTCTTGTCAGATTTGCTTCATTGTCATCAAGGAAGTTTAATAAAAAGGTTTTTGTTTTTCTAGAATAATTGCATAGTTTTGTTTTTTGAATGATTTTAAATGACTTAATCAATATTTTTCGAGAAGGATAGCCCGACTGTCAACCTATTTACTTGATAATTAAGTAAAAGGCGAGAATAACAATTTTGCTACTGCACAGAAATCAAATTAGGATTTTCATATGTTAAACGTAATTACATCGTAGTTAGATATTTAGATCAACATAACAAAAAGTTACAGATATTACTTAGAAGCTAAGAGCTTTTATCAAGAAATTCAATATACAGGGTGTTTCGTATAAGCGGGCAAATAGCTGCAGGGATGATTCTTTGATCAATTTCCAGCAAAAAAATGCACGGGTGGGGGGGGAAGCAATTTTCATATAAATAATTGCTTATCGCTTTGGAATCATACAATTTTGAGTTATCATTAAATAAAATCATTAAACTATAGCTCAGATAAAATTAATTGTACATTTTTTTGCTGGAAATTGATCAAAGAATCATCCCTGAAATTATTTCCCATCCTATGCGAAAAACCCTGTGTATGTTAGATTCTTAATAGTCCAATCATTATTTCCGAACAGTATTAAAATAATTGCAAAATTCTTGTTTGAAACAAGTAGAATTTATCTATTTTTAATGTATCATTTAAAAAATTTAACACACTTAAAGGTTTTTATAAATGTGTTAAATTTTTTATAACAAATTATCAATTATATTTAAAAACCTTAGATTTTATTTATAAAAGGTTGAACGATCTGTCATTCGATTGAGATCTGATTAAGTTATAAAGTTGTTCTTTTAATTTTTTTAAAGACGCGTTCATAAAAACGATATTTTTATTATTATTTTTAAGACAAATACCCTAGCGGGAATACAATCTTGATAATTCTATCCTCTACGTTTTAAAATACATTAAGGAATTTTTTTTTTTTTTACCTTTAAAGCCTTTGGTATTCACTGAATTTAATTGAAATATATGAAGAGTCTTAAAAACGACAAAAATCTTATAAAAGCCTGCAGATTTCAATCAACACACATCAGACATAATTAATGAGTTTTCCACCATTTCTGAAATACTTCTGATACAAAAGTTTATTGACAAATTCTCACGCACAATTAATTTAACAATAAAAGAAACCGTAAAACCATACCCAACATATATTATTGCTATATTGTTCGGATAATACAATCTTTGCAAAAAAATTATGAATTAAGTAAGAACAGAAGGTATATTTGAACGGCGATTCTTCATTAATCTAAACTGCAATAAGCATATCATTGTGAAAACATGTATAAGCATCGATTTTAAATCGTCAAACTTTCAATTTTGAACTGTTTAATAACATTTAATTTTAACATTATACACGCATACACGTACATGAGTTTTTAATATCGCCTGAATTTTCTTTTTGTTGTCTTTTTGATAGAAGTTAACATCAAATCAAAATATGTAGTTTGTATGTTGTTAAAGTTGTTTGAAGAAGCTGTTGTTGATTGGTTAACACGAATAGGAAGACGTAAAACAGAAGATCTTATTGAATCGCTTTCCAAAACCAGCAATGCAATCAAAAGAAAATGCCCATACAATTTAAACAGTGAGAAGAAAAAGTGAAGAAATAATAATTAATGCTGCTTGCTTTATTTAACTTTTTATATTTGAAGCTTTTAAAAAGTAACATCACACATATGCACATAACAAAATACAAAAATATAAAAAATCACTCAAAATTAAATGAAAGCCTCTAACATGACACTGCTTAATGCCTTTATATGGTAATAAAAATAGATTTTACCGCGCATAAATTCTATTTTTGCACAATTTCACCATCCTTCATGATTGGACAGCATTCAAGGAAAGAAATTATTTTATGAGAGTTTTAATAGTTTCAATATGATAGGACAACAAGAAAGGTGTCTCTGATTACTTTTTTAATTTTTGCTATCGAAATTTTGATATATTAATTCTAATCAGAAAAAATCTGATGTGGTCAGCACATAACCCACCGCAATGTGTATTGTCTAGTTAAGTGAAAGTGTTACAGAAAATTATAAAAATGCCTGTTAAATGCTTCATTCCAATTTTTAGAGCATTAGTAAGCTTATAGTTAACATACCTACAAAAATGTAACTTTGGCTCTTAGTAGAGTTTCGCTTTGTGCTACCCGAATTCACTGAAATGTTCCAATTTCGGGAAGTGTAAATAAACTATTTTTAGCAACCTATCGGTCTGTCACTCTGTCAATCTGTCTGTGTGTGCACGCGTGTATCTCAAGTTTGGCTGAACAGATTTTGAAGAAATTTTATATGAAAGTTTATTTCGACTACGGAAGGAATTGATCATTTTTTGGGATATATCAGGTCTCGGGAACTGCAACTTTTAGCGGGCCTGTTTTACATTTTTGATCATTATGAGGAGAATATTCAACAGATTTGCTTGAATTTTCATTTATAAGCTTCATTCGACAGTACGCAAAAACTCCTAACTTTCGGAAGAAATCAGGTGCCAGCAACTGGACGTTTATTACGGGCCAAAAATACATTTTTCCGTATATAAAGGGAAATAATCAACCGATTTCATTGAAATTTAATATTTGACTTCGAACTGTTGAAACAATGAAACTGTAAATTTTTTGAGAATATCAGGGCTGGAAAACTAAACTGGAGCCCAATTTTGTATTTTTTACCATATCCAGGGAATGAATCAATAAAATTTCTTGAAATTTATTATTTGAGCTCTGGTTGTTACCCGAAGTTACTGAGGAACTTTTCGCATAATTCAGACAGCTCAATTTGAACTCTACTAAACGCCAAATTCACATTTTTCTAGGTATGTTAACTAAGAGCTTATTACTGTCCTTAAAAAAGAAGTGTATTACTGTCCTTATAAAGAAGTGTTTAAAAGGCATTTTTATAATCTTGTGTAACACTCTTACCTTACTAGACAATATTGTCTACTTTTTATTTTTTTTCATTTTTTTTTTATTTCAATGAGTGTGATGCTTTAGAGATTTCTCTCATAGCAAGAGTGATGATGATATGATAACGTATGATAAGTACAGATATATTTCAAGAATATAATAAACCATTTTATAAAAATTAATTTGTTAAGCGACATAATTATTTAAAAATGTTGCATATTCATTTTTTTTAAATTTATGTATGGTTAGTGATTTTAGAGTGATGCCTAAATTATTATATAACTGGATTGTTCTGTATAATGATGTTGAAGTACCGTAATTTGTTGTACTTTTGAAATCCAGGTGAATAAGATTTTTGCTTCTAGTGTTGTAGTTGTGTTTATTTTTCCTTTTTTCCAACGCTTTTGTAGTATGTATTTGAGATGTTTCAATTTGAAGTTCTTTTCTGTTGGGTTCTTTCCCTTTTTTCATGCGGCTCGTTTAATTTCATATCATATTTTCTATTGGACAAACCTTGAAATGAAATATTTCAAATTAAATTGCATAGTAATGAAAATTTTTGTTTCGATTTTTAATTTTAATTCTATTTATTTAAATTTTGGATAAAAAACAGAAAAATAAAATATAAAAAAATTAAAACCAGAAATTTTTATTAATTACAATTTCTAACTTATTAGTCTACATTTTCACTTTTATGGGCCCATTACATTACTAATGCGGTATTCTGACAGTTTGCATTATAATTTGACAGTATACGCAGTTCAGAATGGCGTGGGATTAACTGCATGTTTACCAAACCCGTGGTTATCTGCTTAATGTTAAAAAGCTTTGTGTAGGAATATATCATCGTTATTTACGTATTTTAATTGATTAAAATTAAGATTATTAAGAAGTGACATTTTTGTTGCAAATAGCTTGAAAATAATCAGTATAAGATTCTAATATTGTAGGTTATTGGGTTTCTTAATGTATCAGGGTGCAGACAAATAAATTAACGTTCCTTATTATCTATGATTATACTTTTATAACAATTTTTTAAGAAATTCTAGATGACTATACGTCATTATTGATTTAAGAGTTAAAAATGTTTAAGAGTAAAGAAAGAGGAGAAACGATATTGAAAACAGATACATATAAAATATTGGGGCATTAGCCACTTAGATCATGAAGAAAATATTATGTATGTAATTAAAACTCAACGATCGCACAGCATTATTTGGTTCTTACCATTTATATAACATGAACCTAAAACACACATCTTTTACTCTTATCTTTTACCCACTGTATTGTGTATACAATAGGTAGGTTATGTGATGCCAACAAATTTTGCGTATCGACTTTTCGGTGGGAATCATTTTTAGAAATTATATCCTAGAAAATAAGTTGGAAATTACATTTTTTAAACAATTTTAAATCGCTTGGAACGAATATTGGTGGTTAAATTCGTAACATTCTCAGTGTTGATTTAGTTTTAAGTATAATTGTATTTTTTTTAAATTTTCAATTATTAAATAATAATATAGTAAACCATAATTGAGTTGATATATATATATAAGAAAATATCTATGGATTGAAATCAACTACGAGTATAACCATTACGAGTATATAAATCTAATTAGTGTATAAGTTAGAGACTCCTTTAGTGAGCGTTAAATTAAGTTTTGTTTTTACTGTTTAAGGGAATCTTTTTAAGTTTTTTTTATGTGTCCAATATTACAAATGTAAAAAATTAAAACTAAACTAAAAATATCTGATGTGATCAGCACATAACCGACCGCAATGTGTATTGTCTAGTCAAGTGCAAGTGTTGCAGAATATAATAAAAATGTCTGTTAAATACTTCCTTCCAAAACATTCTTCAATAGGTGATAATTTTTCCGAAATACAATTACTTTTTTTTAGGTGTATAAAAAGAAAACCCCCTTGTATTCGGAATGAAATACTTTTTATTTTTGCTAATATATTTCGTGCGCTACATACGCACTTTATCAAAGCTGATTTTTTTCTAATCTGACTTCTTTCCAATTTTTATCACATTAGTAAGCTTATGGTTAATATACCTAGAAAAATGTAAATTTGGTTCTTAGTAGAGTTTCGCTTTATGCTACCCGAATTTCCTGAAATATTCGCCAGTTAGTTTCGGTAAGAACCAGAACTCAAATATCAAACTTCAAGAAATCTCATCAATCCGTTCAGTAGATATGGTGAAAAATGTAAAATCGGCCCATAGATCAGTTTTCGAGCGCTGATTATTTATGGGATGTGTCATAAAGTAGTGCATTGACATATACCAGCGTGTAGATCTTCCTGTGCAAAAAAAAATTATTACATAGTAGGGCCTAAAAGAGAAAGTTCGTTTTTTTCTAACTTTGTCGGAAATAGGTTACAGCTTTAGCTTCGTGGGATATAAAGGTGCTTTTAGACATTGACTAGAAAGTTGATACAATAGGTTATCCAAAAAGCATAAAACTTCGTAGCACTTTTAGCTTAAATGCCACACTCGCTTTAAAAAATGAATTACTGGAAATTTACTGGCGTTTTTTTTTGAATAACTGTATTTTCCAGGGAAATGTAACATAATTTTGCAACTTTCTCAAATATTTTCACAGCTGCAATCCTTGTCAACTGAGCTTTAATTAGGTTTATGTTAAGTACCAGAAATGATATTTTGTACCAAATTTTTTTCTCCAATGACTTCAAAAAATTTACAACAAGCATTGTAAATGGTGTCTCTTTCTTAACAACCGAGTTTCCCTTATATTCTCAAAATTTAGTGGCCCGGAGAATATCATATGGCGTCTTTCACTGATATAGCCTTGCAAGCAAATTTTGATTGCAACAATATTTTCACTATGCTTTACAGTTGTTATTCTCAACTCAACATGATAACCTGTAATAATGGCTGATAATGGCGGCTTTGAAGAAATGTGTTTATACCTTTTCTGTACTTTTATTTTCAACATCAGTTTAATTATATAACACTGAAAAAAACACATATCTAAAGTGGTAATAAGCCATTTGAAAGATCATTTCTGCTTTGAAAATAAAATATTTAATAACTTGTAATATTTTTATTCAAAGCAGGAACAATTTTTATCTTTATTACGAGTATATATATATATACATAGCTCTCTCCCCCTTCATCCCCACCCAAGATTCTTTGTAACCGTTTTTTACAAAATGGTACTACATCCTGTAGGGGTAATATTTTATTTAGTTTTGGTGGTATAAATATTGTATGTAAATTCATATTTGGAAATGTGAGTTATAACAAAAAGTAATCACTTTCTTAAAAAATTGTAAAGTTTTAATAAAATTAGCATTTAGTTATGTATTCTTTTCGCGATCTGTTGCAAAATGTATTGGTAAGCAACATAAGTGTACATTAAACTTCTTGACAATATATTTTTAGGGCAAAATTTTATAAGAAAATGTTACGAGTATTCTATTGCATTAAACTTTTTACAAATAGGATATTTCAAAAAAATGTTTAGAACGGAAACTCGCTGATATTGATTTGTAAGGGAGAAGCTTTTATTTAATTTAAAAAAAAATAAAATTATCAATAAAACAAGTAAAAACGTTTCAGTCGGTATAAACCGATTGAATTATACCCTGCACCTTTCGTTATTGTGTAGCAATTACTCGAACCTGTGAAGTCATTCTATAGAAACTTCACGGATATGTTTGACCTATAATTGGACATCCGACTGCCAAGTTTCATGAATCTGACTTTATAATTTTTCCAAATATTTAAAATTAGCTTTTGGAGTTGTATGGCAAGTACCTGAACCTGTCAAACAATTCCATCAAAACTTCACAAATATATCTGATCTATAATCGGACACACAACTGCCAAGTTTCATGAATCTGACTTTATTATTTTTCCAAATATTAAGAATAAGCTTTAACACTTGCATGGGAGCTACTCGAACCTGTCAATCAATCCCATTAAAACTTTAGAAATATGTCTGACCTATAATTGGACACATGACTGCCAAGTTTCATGAATCTGACTTTAATATTTTGCCGAATATAAAAAATTTGCTGTTGGAGTTGTATGGCAGCCACCCGAACCGGTGCAGCTATCCCATTATAATTTCTATAGCATGTGTAGAATACAATTGGACACATGTATACAAAATTTTATATTTATAGCTTTATTAGTTTTTGAAATATTTAAAATAAATTCTTTTAAATAAATTTTTAAATATTTAAAATTAATTCTCCTTCACGAAGTGCAGGGTATAAAAAAGTTCATCTAGCAAATCGCATTTTGCAGGGTTCGGACCTGGGAGTATAGAAATCGTATTTTATACGCATTACCCTATACACGTTAGCATTGGTGTTAACTCATTCTACAGTCATGCGTTTTATTCGCATGTATTGTAAACTCCAAACACATCCATGCATGCATTTTAGTAGCGATTATTTTATGCGTATACGGTAATTTATCGCTTAAAGTGCTTATTGTAAAAGGTATTTTACGATTTTAAGCGACATAACTCAAAGCGAGGTTCTAAAATAAATTACTCAGAAGGTATTAGATCTCAAAGAACCTAATTACTTGTTTAATTATGTATTTTTTGGTAATTATTTTTTAGAACTTTTCTTATTTTAAGTTTTACCTTATTATTTATTAGGAAAAAACATACTCGTGTCTATATGTATATACATATACTCGTATCTACGGGTGAGTTTTTGGAGAAGTAAAGTAAACTTAAAATATCTCAGCCACAGAATGGAACACAATTTCAAAACTACAGGCACAATACTTGCAAGGCTTGCAATGCAAACACACACGACTTGTATAACATAAGCATATTTCACAAAATATCTCCGAATTGAAAACATAAACGCACGTACAATATTTTTATGTTCCATCGTAGTGATCGAAAAGCACGCCAAATCCCCACAACTGAAATTTTACTACGAATTGATTTAACGATTTTGATTATTTATTAAAAGTAATTAAGAAATTTTCTCAAAATCTACTAGTTGGCAATATGAAGAATATATTTCGAACATACATACATATCTAAACTTAGGGAGATTCGCAGTAACGGGTTTCTAGTATTAATATAAAATTTTGGCCTTGGCAGTTTCGGGTATGTGCTTACAACCTTAAGAGTTAATTTTAAATATCTAGAAAACTTGTAAGACAACCCTCGAAGGTAATTTTAAATATTTTCAAATCTATTTCGGTTAATGAAATTTAGTAAGAAACTTATTCTGTTTTGAATTATGATGTGTCGTAGGTATACATAGACTATATTAATTAAAAGCAATATTTTCATTTGTTGAAGGGAAAAGTGCTACAATACAAACCATTTGTTTGACACAACTTTATTTAAAAACAGCTTGATTCAAAAGATTGTCAAACTCAATATATCTACTAGCTTTCTACTAGTTACATATACTTAAGTACTTAAAGTTTAAGATTATTAAAAGTTTTATTATAAAAGCACGGAAAAGTAAAAATGGAAAATATTTTAATTGGATTATAGATAAAATTCTCAAAAGCCTTGCAAAGTTTACATATATGTACATTAGACAAGAATATATACATAGCGAAGTTAAAAAATATGTACATTATATTTATGTATATATTTATATTTATGATAAATATATGCATAGTCGAACAAATTTAAAATGAGGCCAGAAGTATATTAAATTCAAAACTTTGCTACGTACTTATGCAATCTAATATAATACAAAAGAACCAGAATTTTTCATAACTCAATGGAATACAATTATAATAAAATTCAAATTTAATCAGCATAAAACAATATTTTTCAATTCATATTTGAATTTTTATTTTACATTAGATAAAATAATAAAAAAAAGTAAAATATTTAAATTTTATTTGCATTTTTTTATTCATTCAATTCCTATCAAACTTTAATCCTTTTTTCAGGAATGCGTGTTAGTATTTTTTTATAAAAAATTAAGCATGTCCATATTTTCATTTAGGTATGGGTACTATTCACATTTATGAACGCCAACATTATACACAAATCATACATAAACAGTGTAAATATGAATGAGACTGCATAATATTTTGATTATGAGTCTTATCACATCAATCTTTTGATATTTAAAAATTTTGACAATTAATGTATACTGAACTACCGTTGCCACCACTAGCTACAAACATATAAATAAACAAGTAAAAACGTTTCAGTCGGCATAAACCGATTGAATTATACCCTGCACCTTTCGTTATTGTGTAGCAATTACTCGAACCTGTGAAATCATTCTATAGAAACTTCACGGACATGTCTGACCTATAATTGGATATCCGGCTGCCAAGTTTCATGAATCTGACCTTATAATTTTTCCAAATATGTAAAATAAGCTTTTGGAGTTGTATGGCAAGTACCTGAACCTGTCAAGCAATTCCATCAAAACTTCACAAATATATCTGATCTACAATCGGGCACACAACTGCCAAGTTTCATGAATTTGACTTTATTATTTTTCCAAATATTTAAAATAAGCTTTTAGACTTGTATGGGAGCTACTCGAACCTGTCAAGCAATTCCACCAAAACTTCAGAAATATATTTGACCCATAATTGGACACATGACTGTCAAGTTTCATGAATCTGACTTTATTATTTTGCCGAATATAAAAAATTTGCTGTTGGAGTTGTATGGCAGCCACCTGAATCGGTGCAGTTATCCCATGATAATTTTTAGAGCATGTGTAGAATATAATTGGACACATGTATTTTATATTTATAGCTTTATTCGTTTTTGAAATATTTAAAATAAACTCTATGAGTTGTATGGCAGCTACCCGAACCTGTTGTCCGAATTAGTCCAATAACAATAGGGTTCGTCCTTGGCACAAAAGAAAAAACTTGTGAAAGTTTGGTGTCGATTGCATTATTCGTTTTTGAGTTATCGTGCGATCGAACGGATGGACGGACATGTCTAAATCGACGTAGAATTTTACGCTGAGCAAGAATATATACATATATGTCCATACCGCAGATGACTCCTTGAAGTAGTTACAAACTCCATACCAAAGCTAATATACCCTTCACGAAGTGCAGGGTATAAAAATAGACTAATAAGCTGGCTGGGACATACAAATGTAAAATGTTGAAAAAAATACGTTAAAAATCGCAAGTACAACAAAGATACAGCGACATTAATTCTTGCTATATAACACGATACAGAAAATTTTAGAGAAATATACCTACTATTTATACAATTCCATAGGCGGCGCACCTTAAAACTTGCATGGGTATATTGTACAAGTTGTGTACAAAATATATTGCGAATACTATAAAATAATTAAAATCAAATACACAAAAAAAAAAAAACATTTTTTTTTTTTATTTTAAAAATGGCGAATCTCCGTCTTTCTGTTTTATACAGATGTATACGAACATGCCACATAAGTGGTACATTCAAGCAGCAAGTAAAATAGTAAACTAGAAAAACGATTACATAGTGAGCAATTCATTTTTATTTTCGTTGTAAAGATTTAAAAGAGCACTGAAGTAATTTTTAAATGAATACCTACATACATATATTCACATAATATAATATTCAATATATACTGCGGTAATTTACAAAGAGATGTTCTACGAGAACATTTTTGGAAAAGGGAGAAATTTGGATACTTCATCAGTTATCTATTAAAAGTGTTCAACCCATTTCTTTTTTTAATATTTCCTTAAGTGTAAAACATAAGCAAGAAGGTTGCCAAAGTTTACATTAAAGCTGATTAATTAAGAATAGTATAATTTATTGTATATTCCTATAATATTGCCGCTTGCGTTTACGTATGTATATATGTACCTACATACAAGACGATATGTAATAAACCTTAATACACAAAATATAATGAAAAATGTAGATTTAAGCTTAATTAAAATTCATAAAGGATTACAGAAACATAAGAGCAACGATGTATCTCACTAATTAATGAATCTGTTTGCCTTAGTAATAATGCAATTTAACATTTAAACAGTTCGAATGTACATTGGACTACATTGATGACTAGCAACCAATTGCATTAATGAGCCTTTATAAAAATTGGAAATAAGGTTCCATTATTCTATTACCATCTTTTGTTATTATAAATAAATGATAACTTAAATCATTTAAAATTTTTTATTTTTATTAAAATTTCTATATAAGGTGAAAAATTCAAATTATGCGAAAATGAATATTTTGGAAAGAATAAATATAATTATGAATTTTATGTTCAAGAAATTTAAACCTGTGAAACAGTAATGTCGCACTATAAATGCTACATTTATATTGTTCAATTATAATTTAATTATAAAATCTTAATCTCAACAGAAAATTGAATTAGTCATAAATGTATATATGTACATAATGTACATATTACGAGTACTTAACTTTTCATTTACACTTACAGTACGGCAATAAAATATCGAGGTTGTAAATGATGGTTAAAGTGTTTAAATAACAAGTAGTAATGCAATTTCTGTTACTCAGTTGTTTTATTTTTTTTTTCAATTCCTGAGCATGCAGGAGTCTAATAAACGAATTATAAAATACAGGTGCAATTTATAAAAATATTCTTGATTGAATATGTAATTCAAGTAAGACTAAATAAAATTTTATTTTGTGTTTTTACTTTTAATATACGATTACTTTTAATATAATTCAGATTTTTACACGCTAAATGGTAATTTCAATACTAAATTGGTGTAAGTTATAAAATACTGGAATTTAAATAATCAATGTATTTAAATTATATTAAATTTTCAACAATTTTTTTTTTTTCATAAGATAAAAGCAATAAAAACAATTTAAATTAAAGTTTTTTAATTTATATAAATATGTATGTATATCAAAAAGTAGTTCAAACTTTAATTTGAAAAAATATATTTGGGAAATAAATATTTTATCACTATGTTTATTTTTATTCCAATATTTTTTTTTTTTTGAAATTTCGAATGAACTTTGTATAATTAATTGAAATGATCATGAATTTGATTTTAACTCTTCGGTACTGTTTTGTAATATGTTATTATTTTAATTGTAAAACATAAATAGAAAAACGGAAATTGAGAACAAAATTTGTAACAATATTTTCGGGGAATACTATTTACTGACCATACTGTGTATACAATATGTAGGTTATGTGATGGAAACAAAATTCATGGTAGGGAAGTGCAAATAAACTATTTTTTAGCAACCAGTCGGTCTGTTGGTCTGTCTGTGCACGCCTGTATCCCAAGTTTGGCTGAACCGATTTTGATGAAATTTTATATGTAAGTTTATTTCGAGTATGGTACGGATTGATCAACTTTTGGGATATATCAGGTCTCGAGAACTGCTCTTTTTAGTGAGTCTGTTTTAAATTTTTGCCCATTGTGAAGAAAATACTCAACAGATTTACAGGCTCGGAAACTGATCTGAGTACCAATTTTACATTTTTTAGCATTTCTACGGAACGAAGTGACAGAATTCCTTAAAATTTGATATTTAAGTTCTGCTTGTTACTAGAATTAACTGGCGAGTATATATTTCATAGAATTCGAGTAGCGTAAAGCAAAACTCTACTCAGAGCCAAATTTACATTTTTCTATATGTGTTAACTATAAGCTTATGTGTGTTAACTATAAGCTTACTAATGTCCCAAAAATTGGAAGTATTTTACAGGCATTTTTATAATATTCTGTAACACTTTTACTTACCTAAACAATGCACATTGCGGTCGATTATGTACTGACCACATCAGATATTTTTAATATTTATTTGTGCTTTGAACATATTAACCCTTTGCATTCCAGTAATGTATAGAAGCCACCAGCTTGAAGAAAAATGGAGTCGCTTGAATAAAATAAAAAAACATATTCTAACTTATATTACAAAAAAAAAATAGATATATTCCCAAGGAATGTCGCTTCCCGTCATATTACTCCATACATCGCAGTCTACAGACGGTGTATATTCGTCTTAAATCAGATGCAATAAATGCGATTCTTCTTTTTTTTTTAACTACTATTACGTCGCTATCTGTCTCTAAATGATATTCTAATTCTATTTCACCTAAATCGTCGGCAAGCGACTCAAAATCGAGTTCATCTTCCACATCATCTTCACAACTATTGTTAAAATTTTTGCATTCCATCTTCAATACACGAAGGGTTATAACGTTATTAATGTAATGAAATAGACTTAAGTAGAGCACTTTTTACTCTTATTACCATCTAAGCATAGTAAACGCAGCATACAAGATAAGCACAAACTACGTTGCTTACCTAAATCTTAAGGAAGCCGAGGCAGCAAAACAACCATGTCGGATTTACTGTAAGCTTTTTAACGTCGCAAATACGGCGACAACGAAGTGCAAAGTGTTAAATATTAGCAACAGGTGAGAATATTTTAAGTCACTAAAAATGTGTAGAGTATAGTAAAGAAGGTTGGGCTTTTGCAATCAATTTATGCAACTATGAATTTTAATTTTTTTTTTATTTCAAAAAAAATATTTATTGTGTTAAACAATAAATATCTATTAGTTTGTAATTTTCTTTTATACTCTTTCCACATAATACATATATATAATAATGTACATACATACATAATACTTATAATTTGTATAATACATGCTTGCAAATATGTATACAGCAAATTAGATTTTAAAGATTGAAATCATTGCGATGTTTTACTATCGAAAAAAAATTATAAATAATTTCTAGTTTGGTTGATTCTTTCTTCGTTTCGCCTTTTTTTTGTGTAAAATTTGTGATACGAATATTGCGATTTTAGTTGTCATTTGACATTTTCAACTTCAATTTACAGTTTTGTGGGTGATATAATTACTAAAATGTGGAATAAATAATAAATATTTAAATAAGATTCATTTACAAGTTACAAGTTGTTATGCATGTTTATATTTACCTTTTTTTGACAATTTTTATCGTTTTTTCATAAATTCGACAGCGAAATGGTTTTAGTTTTCACAAGTACTTATGTATGTCCTGTTAAAAAAAGTAAAACTTTAAAATTTGATAATAGTTTTGACATATTTTTTACCGGATAAAATTTGAAAACCAAATTTTATCCGATTTCGAAAAGAAAATATGTCCAAAATGTATTCAACCTCGTAAAGAAGAATTATTATACTAAGTCGTCTTATTTTGGTACAAAGTAACCCATAGTTAATACTAATTTACTTTATTCTCCAATGTGAGTTTTATTAGATATAGTAAATTCTTTAAGAAATCACATACTTCTATTGAAATTTAATTGTAAAAGTTATCGTCAGAAAATATACGTTCTGTGTAAAAACGATTTGCCATGAAAATGTGCTGCCAATGCGTTTTCTACTATACACGTATACACCCATATGTGCCTAGTATGTTCTTGTTTAAAAGTTCTATGTTCAAGCACAAATTGGCACCGATTTAATCTTTCTTTCTTTCTTCTAAAAAATTTGGAAATCTGTTTAGTAAAGGCTGCAAATTAATTTAAAGAAAAAAAAAATAATTTTGCGTTTTATTATTAGTAGCACTTTGACAGTTTTTTAATATTTATTTAGTGTTTGAGAAAGAAATGCATCCACATTTCAGAACAATTTTCAAATGTAGCCAATTGCGGCATTTTAGCAGATTTAAGTGTCTTTGTATCTACAGTAAATTTAGAGTACAAATATATCCAAATGGATATTATTGTACCCATTTGGGAACGCTGAATGCGACTTCATCATCCCCGAATGGTTGTGAGTAAAAATATTGTTGTCATGTTGTATTGTAAAAAAGTTGAGAGTCACATATTCAAAAGTAGCTTCCAAAATTGCAGAATTGTTACGTAACGCAAATGATGCAAGACGAGCTACAAAGGATAAATTTCAATGAGATTAACTACTATGGAGAATAGATATACTAACGTATACCCGAAGCGATTTATAAAAAATGCCAGGAAATGAAATACGAATTGGTACGTGGAAAAGAGCGAATTAGAGATTTTTCTTAGATTTGAGAATATCGATGTATATCTTTTGTCAGTAACACACTAACAATGAAGAAAATGGGGTTAATGAAAGAAACCATAAAGCATAATGAAGAATCGAAAATTGATACATAGAAGGTTCAACTTGTTTTGGTGAAAATTGAATCTACCAAATAGAACTTCAGTGTTAGTTCAGTATTTTTTCCACCAAGTGTTACATCTTGATAAACATTAAAAGTGATAATAGTGCTAAACATATGGATTGGGGCTCCAGAATGACCTCAGCTAGGATAGAGAATTAAGGAAAGCTATTTGGAAGCCCCTATCATGCTACTGGCAGTCCGACTTATTGACGTAGTGATGCCAACAAAGTTCCGGATGTTACTGACTTCTTTATATCTAAAAGAGTTTCGGCAAATTTTTTGAATTTTGAAGATGATTCTAATTTGAACTGTGATCACTCCGTTGTCATATTAACCTTTTGTGAGAAAATAATTAACAAACGGACCATTCTACTTTAGTCAACAAAACCACAAATAAGGTAGGTTTCAAAAATGATGTTAATGGAAATATAAATCTTAAAGCTGAGCTGAAGACAAGGGATCAACTAGGTTTTGTAGTAGAAGAATTTATTAAGTTGATGTAGAAGTTTGCCTGGTAAAATACAGAAAGACACACAGAAAGAAATTTATCAAGTAATAAAGTCGCTTGATTCGAATAAGGCTCCAGGTTTTAATATTATGTTGAGATATTAAGAATATTGCCGAGCCATTGACATTTTTGAAAAAAATTACAAATACAGCAGTTCACTGTAGTATATTCCTATTAAGTGGAAAGTAATGGAAGTTATTATAATAGGAAAACCGAGGAAACCCTTTAATGAGGCAAAGTCATATAGACCGATTTCGCTGCCAGCAATAATAGCAAAACTTTCAAAAATTGTTGTTAAAAAGGTTGATGCTGACTGTAGAAAATAAGAAATTGATTTTAAATCATTAATTTGGTTTCACAACAAAGCATACAATAATTTACCACGTACACAGAATAACAAACATTGTAGGAAAGGCGTCAGAAGAAGACAAACTGAACGCTTAACTTAACTATTATACTTTAACTGTTTCCGGACGTTACAACTTAAGAAATTTATACCTTTGCAATGCGAGGAGTTACTTGAATCATATTTATCTGATAGCCTTTTTCGAATCAAATAGAACGAGAAGTACTCCACGTTTAGGCAAATTAGGGCCATTGCGCCTCAGAGCAGTATTCCATGTTCTATATTATACGTCACGAGCGCTTTGCCAGATTCAGAGAAAAATGATTAATGTTGAAAAATCGAGAAAAAAGTTACAGGAACGAAGTAACAGTATAAGTAAATATACAAATACATGGAATTTAAAGGCAATAAAATTTACTAAACCCACCACAATTGAATTTGATCGGTGTAATAGTATCAATTCAAAACACAGTGAAATACCTAAGTATAACCTTAGATGTCAAGTCCAGATGGATAGAACATGAAAAAAGAAAAGAATAGAATAAGGAAACAAATATAGAGAAAACTATTGGCTCGTAGGTCGTAGATCTAGATTACCAGCATACAATAAGGTGTTAATATATGACCAAATGGATACAACCTGTATGGATTGCGTGTGGCTTGCAGCATTGGGGTTGTTCCAAGCAAACACACATCAAACAAATGGAAACTTTTCAGAACAAGGTATGATGTATAAAGAGCACTCCTCATATCCTTCGTGGTATCCTTCGTGATATGAGGAGTGCTTCTTAGTATGTTTACAATAGTGACATTCATAGGAATCTAGGTGTCGTCCAAATAAATGAGGAAATCAACAACCGTGCCATAAAATATAGGGCGCGTTTTGAGCAGCTTGTAAATGTCAGGGCTTCTTGTCCTATAGGGGAGAGAGTTTGCACGAAGAGACTGAAGCGAACAAGATCAGTCGATTTAGCCTAAAGTGCTGTGACAACACCTCCGTGCCTTCATTCACTGAATGTAGATACAAAAACAAATGGTTAGTCAGTTTGAATAGTTTTGGGAGTTTATGACCATCCAGATGCGTTTTAAGTTGGGTTGAATTTTGGGTCCGACTATCTTTGTCTTTCTATAATTTTTAACACCTGTATTAAAGACCCATAAAGAAAGTTAGTGTAATCAAATCTGAGGATCTTGCTGAACAATGAATTAGACTTACACATCCAATCTCTTTGCTTTTAAAATTTTATCCAGGTATCTTTTCATGCGTGAAATACATACTTCTTCTCTCGAATACTGGTAAGTTTAAGTCAAGCATTTCTTCAAAATCATGTTGAATAAATTGAGATATGTTGAGTGTCTTACAATTTAGAGCTCACAGACTTATCTTTCCAATAAATACAAATCAAGCGTATTTTTGCACACCTTTCAGAATTACAAATTTAAATTTTGCTTTGCTTTAGAAAACTTGAAATTTTATATTTGAGCTTATCATTTAAATGATTCATAAAATTTAAAATCCATTAGTAATTGATAAATCAAGATGTCAATGAGTTTTAATTAAAAAAAGAAATATTTTTTTACCTAACAGCTCAACGCAGATATATAGCTGCCGAGTCTTTAATGACTCAGAAGTCAGACGGCCGCTTTTGTGATTATAACAAAGAATACTATTAATGCTACACGTAGTTGTACTTGCTTTTTCGTTTTCATATGGAAAAATGATACATTCGTGAATTGGATTGCGTGAAAATATGTAACAATTTAATATGTTGGAAGTTATTTAATATTTTCGAAAATATTATTCTTTCTACATTTAAGATATTGTAGAAAGAATAATATTCAAGATTTGAGATCGTATACAACAAAAATTTTATCAAATTGATTGTTTTATCAAAATTTTTCTTCGATTACGCGATACCAGTGACACGACAAATTTTAATAGTCGTCCATATAAAATATTACTTTTTGAAAAAATATTGAAATTTTTATAAATTACTGAGATGAAAAATGAGAAGCTACCTTAAGCCATTTTCCACGATATTCAGCCGATTAATAACTTTAATGGTATGTACGTAATATGATTACAGAACGAAAATAAATAAATGTTTATTTGATTTATTGCTTAAAAGTTTTCATATAATATATGTACGAGTATATGCATATAAAAATGTTACAATATCGTCTTAACGCAACAAAAATATTATTTAAATTAGGCATACACGCGACATTCTAATATTACAAATTTTATTGTTTTTGTACTTAAATTTTCTATTTTTACTTTAAGAGTAGGAGGTTAAAAGTTATAATTATATTAAAAAGAACATGAAAATATTAATTCAATAATAAAATTCGTTTGGAGTTATACTTCGATTTTACACAAAATTGGTGATAGAATCAGCACTTTAAAATTTGTTATAATTTTTTAGCACTTTTCCAAAAATTTTTTGAAAAAAAGTGCTTATTAGTTTCACTCTGTCCGTCCGTCTGTCCGTGGACACTTTTTTTTGTTTACAAAACTTCTACACCCTTGAAGATAGAAAGCTGAAATTTAATACGTAGAAACTTATTTCCGTAGAACAAAATTTTTAGGTACATTTTCTATGTGATAGGTACACATAGGCTGTATTTAAAATCAGAATTTTCACTTGTTGAAGTGCTACAATACAAAACCATTGGTTTGACCCAACTTTATTGCATTACATTTTCATAGAAATTGAATAAGTAGTTTCTACAAGAAATAACTCATCATTAAGAAATTTCAGATAATTTCAGTGTATAATATAAATTTATAGAAAATAAAAATTAACAAAGATTTTTAAATTTATTTGAATACTGCATACGATAATTTGTTTTCCAAAAAATAAAAAATGATTCATAACATTCATTAAATTGTGAAACAGATTTGATTAATTTTGAAAAACTATGCGAAAATATCGGACAAAAAAGATATTAGCTAGCGAATTTCCAAAAATGTTTCATAAAAGTAAAAGTCATTAAATCTGTATCTAAAGAACTAAAAATTCGATCAGATACTGTTTCGGATCGCGGCCATACACAAACGTCAAAGCTAATTTGACATTGCTTTAGAAACTATTCAAAACTACTGTCAAATTATGCTTATATACTGAAATTTCGAATAAGCTTATATAATGCTCGCTATACAACCACTATTTTTGAAAAATGTTTGATTAAGATTGCAAATCGCCTTAACACCGAACAGCAACATACAACCAAATTCGATGTTTCAAAAGCAGCTTTGCAGTACATTTGTGTTTCGAAAACAAATTCAAGCTATAATAATGATCACATAAACTTTTTGAAAAGCATAATTATAGAGATTTTGACATTAAGTCAAATAATTTTTTAGGTTTTTATAGTCAAATAATTTTTTA
This sequence comes from Condylostylus longicornis, assembly GCF_029603195.1. Classification (NCBI taxonomy): domain Eukaryota; kingdom Metazoa; phylum Arthropoda; class Insecta; order Diptera; family Dolichopodidae; genus Condylostylus; species Condylostylus longicornis. Next base: position 1,891,078 of record NW_026577985.1, read on the forward strand.
CAAAGTTTTTTGATTTTTTAAACTTCTAAATACTACAAATGATATAATCTTGCCGGAGACTTTAAAAACAATTTCGGTTGAATCTGTTGTATTAAACATTTATATTGAATAATTGTAATAATTTTAGTTTTCAACTTCCTTAAATTTAAATTTTTTTCTTCTTTTTTTGTTTCGGTTTTTATTGTCATAATAAGTAAATGATAATTTAACGTTTTCTTTTAAATTTTGACAGATACGAGTATACAGAGAATAATAGAAGCAATAACAAGTCGATTTTTTTTTCGTTTTATTTGTGCAATAAAACCGCGAAAAATATCATTTTCATCAAAATTCTTCAAATGCCATTTCATCTAGATAGTCTTGTAAATTTTATAAACTTAAAGTATTATACATTGAAATATATACATAGACGTGACTTAGTTTATAAATAAATTGGTATACAATGTTCATATAATCATATATGTCACATATTAAATACAATTTCAATAGTAACCCATTCCAAACACCCACTATACCATAATTTTTGAATAATAGTAACAAAAGCAACGATAACGATGAGGACATTGAGTTCTGTTGTTATTTTCGTCTTTTGTTTTTTTTTACTTCATTGCAGCCAGTTTATTAGAACAATAAAATTTCTTTTCCTTTCTCTTTGCTTTTCTTTTTTAATCACAGGTTAAGATATAAAAAACCAAAACAAAATTTGTGGCTGAAATGGAACAGTAAAAAAAATTAAATCGAAGGTTGACCTTAAACTGAAAGAATGCGGAATACTACACCCGTGCTCACAAACATACACATAAACAATATACTTACATATATACTATTATATTGTAAAATATTTTAGAATATAGTTTGTAGTCTATACTATATGATAATATGAAATATGATATCAATATTAGAATGAGACAGAAAACGAAATGTTCAAAAGATATTTGATATCAACCAAGGGAATAATTCAAATAAGTTTAAAACTTAAAAATTCGAACATCTATAAATTTTTAAATTCCAAACTACTCTTGGAATCAGTTAAAAAAATAATTTGTACATAGGTATGTGTACGTATTTACATGTTATTTTGAATATACATATTTATGTATAAAAACGGCAATAGAGTCATAATATTAATATTACAAAGTTTGCTTTGAAATGGGTTTGAAATAGGAGACGATTTTATGCTACAATAGAAAATAAAATAAGGTATAAAATATGAAAAAAGAAGCTTCTTGCTATTTGTACCTGATGAAAACTAGAGAAGCTCAGAACAAAAATAAAAACAACTGAAAACATTTAAGTCGGTATAAACCAATTGAATTATACCCTGCACCTTTCATTGTTGTATAGCAATTATTCGAACCTGTGAAATCATTCTATAGAAACTTTACGGATATACTTACAGAAATATGTCTGACCTATAATTGGACACACGAATGCGAAGTTTCAGGAATCTGACATTATTTTTTTTCCAAAAATTTAAAATTAGCTTTTGGATTTGTATGTCAGCTGCCCGAACCTGTCAAGCAATGCAACGAAAACTTCCATAATATTTTTGACCTATAGTTAGACGCACGACTGCTAGGTTTCATGAATCTGACTTTATTATTTTTCCAAATATTTAAAATTAGCTTTTGGACTTGTTGAATATTTAAAATTAGCAGCCACCCGAACCGATGCAGTTATCCCATTGAAATTTTTAGAGCATATGTTGAATATAATTGGACACACGTATACAAAATTTCATATTTATAATTTTATTAATTTTTGAAATATGTAAAATAAACTTATTGAGTTGTATGGCAGCTACCCGAACCGGTTGTCCGAATTGGCTCAATTGCAATAGCAGCCGTCGCTTGCGCAAAAGAAACAACTTGTGAAAATTTGGTGTCGATTGCTTTATTCGTTTTTGAGTTATCGTACGACCGGACGGACATGACTAAATGAACGCTGAATTTTACGCTGAGCAAAGAATACATGTCCATACTGGAGAAGACTCCTTCAAGTGGTTACAAATTCCATACCAAAGTTAATATATCCCTCACGAAGTTGCAGGGTATAATAAAAATCGAAAAATTAATCTGTTTCTTACTAAGAAACGTTTTACGAAATATAGGAAAAAACGAAATCGAAATTGTATAAAGATAAAACAAGAAGAAAACAAGTAAAAACGTTTCAGTCGGTATAAACCGATTGAATTATACCCTGCACTTTTCGTTATTGTGTAGCTGTTACTCGAACCTGTGAAGTCATTCTATAGAAACATCACGGATATGGCTGACCTATAATTGGACATCCGACTGCCAAGTTTCATGAATCTGACTTTATAATTTTTCCAAATATTTAAAATTAGCTTTTGGAGTTGTATGGCAAGTCCCCGAACTTGTCAAGCAATTCCACTAAAACTTCACAAATATATCTGATCTATAATCGGACACACAACTGCCAAGTTTCATGGATCTGACTTTATTATTTTTCCAAATATTAAGAATAAGCTTAAAGACTTGTATGGGAGCTACTCGAACCTGTCAAGCAATCCCATTAAAACTTTAGAAATATGTCTTACCTATAATTGGACACACGACTGCCAAGTCTCATGAATCTGACTTTATTATTTTTCCAAATTTTTAAAATAAGCTTTTAGACTTGTATGAGAGCTACTCGAACCTGTCAAGCAATACCACTAAAACTTCAGAAATATATCTAACCTATAACTCGACACAAAACTGCCAAATTTCATGAATCTGACTTTATTATTTTTCCAAATATTTAAAATTAGCTTCTGGAGTTGTATGGCAGGTACCCGAACCTGTCAAGCAATTACTCTAAAACTTCAAAAATATATCTGATCTATAATCGGGCATCCAACTGCCAAGTTTCATGAATCTGACTTTATTATTTTCCCAAATATTTAAAATTAGCTTCTGGAGTTGTATGGCAGGTACCCGAACCTGTAAAGCAATTCCTCTAAAACTTCAGAAGTATATTTGACCTATAATTGGACACATGACTGCCAAGTTTCAAGAATCTGACTTTATTATTTTGCCGAATATAAAAAATTTGCTGTTGGAGTTGTATGGCAGCCACCCGAACCGGTGCAGCTATCCCATTATAATTCTTAGAGCATATGTAGAATATAATTGGACACATGTATACAAAATTTTATATTTACAGCTTTATTAGTTTTTGAAATATTTAAAATAAACTCTTTGAGTTGTATGGCAGCTACCCGAACCCGTTGTCCGAATTAGTCCAATAACAATAGGGCTCGTCCTTGGCACAAAAGAAAAAACTTGTTAAAGTTTGGTGTCGATTGCATTATTCGTTTTTGAGTTATCGTGCGATCGGACGGACGGACGGACGGACGGACGGACGGACGGACAGACGGACATGTCTAAATCGACGCAGAATTTTACGCTGAGCAGGAATATATATATATGTCCATACCGCAGATGACTCCTTCAAGTAGTTACAAACTCCATACCAAAGTTAATATACCCTTCACGAAGTGCAGGGTATAATAATTGTTCTTTTATTTTAAAAAATATGTATAAAAACATTAAAGCAATTTCTGCCTGATCGAATTGTATAAAAATTTATATGTAGTTTTACTCCGCAAACTGATCACGAACTGCAGCACGCGCCGATCAATTGAGCGATATTGTTATACATTTTATGTTTTTTAGAAATCAGCAGTTTTCTTTACCTACTATTTTATTTCATTTTTTTTGTTTTTTTGTTGCTATGAATATTCTATGATCTGAAAATATACAGCTTTAAACTATACTCTATAGTCGTAACATATGCATATGTATCTATTCATTAAGTGGAAAAAATGATATTGGCTTCTTCTATGCTTCTCAAATTTCCACAAAAAAGCATCATTTTCAATTTATATAAAATAAACACAAAAAACTCGAACGGTTGCAACAAAATAAAAAAAAAACAAGTTAAACAAAACAACAAAAAAGCTGGTACCCGAATCTCATTACTTTTATTATGGCGCAATAAGATTACCTCTATCCTATAAATATAATAATAACAATGCACTTGTAATCTATTAATAATGGTATATACATATATACACGTAAAAATATATATATACATAGTAGATACTGTACATGAATACCTAGTATTGATTTTACAATACTATGGGTATTTGAGATTTACAATTTTTGTTTTCTCTACATTTAATAACATTTATTATGTTACAACCGCAAATTAATTAAATTATGTATAGCGAAATTTGATATCAGATAGCACAACTTAATTTACGAAATTAATAGTTGTTTTCGTTTTAATTTTTTAAAAATATGTACATATCCCTAAAACTTTTGACTTATTTCGAATGCTGTATAATTGATGTTGTGGTCTTGTTATACATCAGAATGAAAATGCATTGTCACCTTTCTTGCTTAATGTTTATATAGTGCTGCGGTGCATGACTGAAAGTCAAGTGATAGAGTAAGTGAGCGAGAATGCTATAAACATTCTGCGGAAGTCATGATACAAATAATAGCATTGTTGGGATATTGACATTTTAATGCAAAACTTAATATAACAGATCTTCGTTTTGCATTAAGTTTTCTAAAGAATAATATGGAAAGTGTATTTTTGTCATAATAATAGCATTTTAAAAAGCATTGTAAAAAATTATTTTTGAAAAAAGTATTTTATAGAGAGGAAAGTTTGATGCAATTATCAAAACCTTAAGTATCGGACTATTAATTTTAAATTTCTTATGTTTCAAATTAAAATTTAGTTTGTTTTGTTAATTTTTTCAAGATGATGTAGTTTATTTTAATATATACGTTTTACGTTTAATAAAATAATTAAAAAAATATTTCTATTTTAGTTCAACTTTTTTTGAACTACCACTTTTTAAAATTTGGCATAAAAGGCATAAAATTTAGCAAAAGTATCCCAATACAGGAAATAAATAAAGCATTGTATAAAGCTCAAGCATAACCAATGTGCATCATATGATTATCGGAAATAATATCGCGGCACCTTCTTTGAAAAAATTCAATTATTTCATATGCTTTTGTTTGACTTCAATAAGCCTTAGACGTTTTAAATGTACAAATTCACAAATGTTAAAACTTAAATTCCGTACATGTAATTATTATTGTAACTTATTGTAACTTATTCACACCTAACACATTTAATTGTAATTTTTGTTGTTGATAAAACAAAATTAATCAAAAACCCATTTATACAATATTGTTTTAAAGCTCGAATTGGTTCTGTAGACTGGAAGTAATTATTAAAAAAAACCTGAAGATTTAGTTTTGCAAACCTTATGTGCAAAATTCTGAACTTTTAAAGAGATCTGCATGTCACAATTGAAACAAATTACTTTAAATTTAACCTCTTATGCTGTTTGTATTATAAACGTTTTTGAAAAACAATGATAGTATTGAAACATTAAAGCATATTCATTAGTGTTTAACAGGTATATGCGCATATTCATTATAACTAATGAATATAAAGAAACTAAAAAGATCGTCAGTTTCAAAATATCTCAACGAAAATGGCTCAGGAATATTTTAACAGTAACACACACATACATATTACAGTTTGCGCAATTTACACTTAAATAAATAGGTATATGCACTATCTATACCTATTTATTTAAGTCAATTTATCTACAGACTCACAATATGTGAGACTGTAGATAAATTGCAGTATAATATTAATCTTTTATAATTTAATCCTTTAAGCCAACACTCATTCGCTCAACAAAAATCAGACTTTCTCTCTATTCATTTATGATTTTTTTCCAGCTTTAAAAGTACTTTGATTTGTGAAAAGTTATTTTATAAAGGGCATTAATTCAAGCTGCCATTAAATAACTCAATACGAGTAAAAACAAGTAAAAACGTTTCAGTCGGTATAGACCGATTGAATTATACCCTGCACCTTTCGTTATTGTGTAGCAATTACTCGAACCTGTGAAATCATTCTATAGAAACTTCCCAGATATGTCTGACCTATAATAGGACATCTGACTGCCAAGTTTCATGAATCTGACTTTATTATTTTTTCAAATATTTAAAATTAGCTTTTGGAGTTGTATGGCAAGTACCTGAACCTGTCAAGCAATTCCACTAAAACTTCACAAATATATCTGATCTATAATCGGACATACAACTGCCAAGTTTCATGAATCTGACTTTATTATTTTTCCAAATATTAAGAATAAGCTTATAGACTTGTATTGGATCTACTCGAACCTGTCAAGCAATTCCAACAAAGCTTCAGAAATATATCTGACCTATAACTCGACACACAACTGCCAAGTTTCATGAATGTGACTTTATTATTTTACCGAATATTAAAAATTTTCTTTTGGAGTTGTATGGCAGCCACCTGAACCGCTGCAGCTATCCCATTATAATTTTTAGAGCATGTGTAGAATATAATTGGACACATCTATACAAAGTTTTATATTTATAGCTTTATTAGTTTTTGAAATATTTAAAATAAATTCTATGAGTTGTATGGCAGCTGCCCGAACCCGTTCTATGAATTAGTCCAATAACAATAGTTCGTCCTTGGCACAAAAGAAAAAACTTGTGAAAGTTTGGTGTCGCATTATTCGTTTTTGAGTTATCGCGCGATCGGACGGACAGACATGTCTAAATCGACGCAGAATTTTGCGCTGAGCAAAAATATATATATATGTCCATATCGCAGATGACTCCTTCAAGTAGTTACAAACTCCATACCAAGATAACCCTTCACGAAGTGCAGGGTATAAAAAAACAAGAAATTAGAAAATATCGTGAACCTGTCATTATCCTGAGCTGTTGTTTCTAATTTCACTTGATTCTACTTAACAACAATAAGTGTATCTACATAAAAAAATTAAATTGTCATAGAAACAAAACAGCAGCGCGATATTTTATGCAGGTGGATGCGGTTCAATTTAAATATTTAGAATTGAACGCCATGACCTTATCAATTTTATTCTAGTATACATACACATTGTACGTACGATTGCATGAAAAGAGAAAATACCGTATATTATAAAGTAAGTATATTTTGCATTTCGATCACGTGGCATAAATATTTATGAAAAACAAGCTTCCTTCGAGAAAGTAAACAATTTGTATAAAGAATTTGGAGTTTGGACGGTTAAACTGATAAAAATTAAAGAATTTATCTGTAAGTATTAAAATGAACATTAAAAAATTTGTGTGAGTTTCGTACAATTTATGAGAACGAAATATCTTTGCTCATTTTCATGCAATGGATATAGGTAAAGGTGTTCAAAAGTGAAAGAAAATTGTTTAAACTTTGTGAAATTTATAAATAAATTTTTATCTAAACGCAGTATTAAGAATGTAGCAAGTATCAAAAACCCTTAACAAAGAAAACCATATTTTGAAAGTAAATCTTAAGAATTAATTTGGGGTTTTAAAGTAACAATTTAAAAATCGAATTTATTGCTAATTAAATATTTTTCTGAAAACAAATACACGCATCCAAGTTACCGCGTAGGTGAAAAATTACGCAAAAAAATTAAAATTATAATAGTTTATTTAGAAAGTCAAAATTTCAATCAATGTTTCACTTGTTCTAAAAATTTTTTGATTGTAATAATGTACATTCATATTATGTGTCTTGTATTTAATAGGCTCATATCATATAAGAGCTATTTTAGCTTATTTCTATCATTTTAAAAACATTAAGAAAATCTGATGTGGTCAGGAACTGCTTACTGTCCGGGGTATTGTCTAGTTTAAACACTTCTTTAAAGGACGCTAGCAAGCTTTCAACTAGCATAATTAAAAATAGATAAATTTGGTTCCTAATAGTGGTTCACTTAATGCCTGCGCACCTTGTTTTCGTTAGTAAACAGAACTAAATATTAAATTTCAAAAATGCTTTGATATAAAAAATTTAAAGTCCGCCCCGAGCAAAAGTTCAGATTCCAAATTCTGAAGTTCCCAGAAAATTTATAAGTGGTTTTCACAAATTGTTTAAACTGAATTTTTACTACGGACCGATTTTATATTTTTGATAATTTTTCAGAAAATATTTAAAAGATAAGTTTTAAATTTTATACAGGGTGTTCCGCATAAGGTAGAAAATAATTTCGGGGATCACCAATTTCCAGCAAAAAATTATAAAGACGAGGGGGGACGGGATGTAAATATACTTGTTCTCGAGCTACAGCCTGTTTAAAAGAGAAGTACCCGGTTTTCCTTGCATATAAATAAATGCTTTTAAATTCGGAACCATCAGACATAGAGTAACCATCGGGAGCTGGTTCACAGGGGATTGATTGATTTTTATTTTCGGTCTTACAATCAATTTGATTTGCGCCATAATTTTCGATATAAAAATCGCCAAAGTCAGAATTTTTATTTAAAAAACTCTTGTGTTATTTTTTTTCAAAGCTTATCCATGTAAATTTTCTTCTATCTCTTATAGTTTTGCCAATAAGAAGTTCTAAATGTGTTTAAAAACATGCATACTTGAATGCATATTTCATACATCTATTACATTTTTTCCCATATCTTAGAAACATTGGTGGATTTTTTTTTAAAATTAATATTTGAGTTCAGAAGAAATTTTCGGAACTTCGGATTACATAAGGCGAATCTTTCTAAGAGCCACTTTTCCACAGTTTAGTGTATTTTAGGTGTTTTAATTAAAAGCCTTGTAGCTTCATTAAAATATTTCCATAATCTTGTATACTGGAATAATTTATTGTTTACGAAAAGACAACGGTTACAAGCTTGAATTCGCTTTTGAATACAGTGTTGCATGCTGTTCTCATTTTTAATTATTACACCGAGGTAAAGAAATCTTTCAACACCCTCGAAATTATAATTTCCTATATTGATGTTCTGCGAGGATCTTCTTTCTTCATCTCGAGATAGTTTGAAATATCTCATTTTCTGTTCGTTTACTTATAGGTTTACTTTCTTTGCTTCCTCTTCTAAATAAACGAACGCTTCTACTATTTCTCCATAGTTCTTATTTGATATCTTTTAATGAAGATATTTCCTCCAAGGTTTAGTTTTCCAATCGCTTTTTCTAAAAATAAGTTAAATAAAAACGATGATAGAGCGTCACCTTGCCTAAAACGTTCTTTGATATCGAATACTTTTGAAGTTTGATTTCGAAAAAGCTTTAACTTTTGCGAGTCAATTTCGTTGGTATTCCTAGTTGTATCAATAAGTAGTGTCGCTATTTCCTATCAATGCACCGTCAAGTGCTTCTTTAAAATCTATGAAGAGTATTTGCAAGTCCGTGTTATGTTCATACGGCTTTTCTATGGATTGTTTTAATAAAAACACTTTATCTGTAGTTGATCTCTGACTCCTAAAGCCGCATTGATATTCCCCACTTATCTCTTTAGCCAATTTCTTAAGTATCTCACATAAAATATTTGTGAAAATCTTATTGGGGCAATTTAGAACCACAATTTCTCTGTAATTGCTACATATCATCTTGTCTTCTTTATGTATGGGACATTATATTCGAAGGTGCCACTTGTCAGGCATTTTTCTTACTTTCAGATTCTGCATATTAGCTTTTGTATTACTTGGTGCAAATTATCTCCTTTTGCTTTAAACAGCTCAGCTGTTACTTTGTCTTCTCCAGGGGCCTTTTCATTCTTTTTAGAAGGGCTTCTCTAAATTCTTCATAGGAGAGCGACAGTGTGAGAACCTCGGCAGTTTTAAAGTCGCTGCTCACAGTTGACTGCCCAGAGTTTTGTTTATTCAACAACTCTTTAAAATATTTATCCCATCTTTCGATAACATCTGCGTCGTTACCTAAAATCACTTCAGTCTTATTTTTACAAATGTTCAATCTGATTCTGATACTACTCACTATTCACTCACGATTCTGATACTTTAAATTTTTGTAAAACTTCCTTATCTCATTTTGGTTATGTTGTTGTGGCATTTGTGTTATGTTATTTTGTAACATTTGTGCTAATTTTATATGGTAATTGTTAGAAAAACGCATTCAAAATAGTAAAAATTTTTTATTGATAAAACTGATAAAAATACTAAGCACATTTTCAATCTGAAAAACATACAAAACTATTTTATGTTTAAGAGAAAATTAGTTTTAGGATAAAAAATATTCATTTCTATATTGTGGCAGACTATTCTGTTATTCAATTATGTACATAGTTCAATTCCAGAATAGTCACTATATGTTAATTGTAATAAAAATTCATTATTTTATTCAATTATTTTAATTAAATAGCATCCAGAAAAATATAGTTTTAATCTGACAAATTAATTCTAATTTTTTAGTTTATTCTGTTCAATTATCCTTTTGTGTTATATAATAACTTTTTTAATTTAGGTCAGACGTAAAATAATAACAAAACCGATTTTTATTACAACTAGGCAATTATTTTAATTTTAAGAACGAAAAAATTTGAAATAGTTATGTAGTTCTACACACAGTACATACGATTGTATTTTATTAAGTGCCTGTAGTAGATTTTTTCTATTAAATTAATGGGATGTTATTAATATTCTTTTAATAATTTATCTGAAATAGATTGCAATGTTTCCATCATCAATTTGAAAATTTTCTGCGCAATAATTTGGTTGAATCGATATTAGAAGATCAAAACGAAAAATAAATTACAAAAATGAAATTACACGAACTACTTTTGCGGATTTTGCCACAGCTAGAATAACCCACATTTTCAAGATTTTCGTGGTATTAATTCATTATTTCACAACAGAACATCAAAATAATATATCAGTTAACCATAAGAAATAATCAATTTTAGAATAGTAAACTGCGTAGTAAAGACGTCTGTTAAGTGAAATAAACAGTTCCCCTGAAATTTGCACAAAAATCAATTAAAAAAGAAATCAAAATAATTTTTCACCCTGAAATATTACTCTAAAAACACCACACAAAATTATTATGATTGATGCTCTTCTTTATCGCGATCAACAGAATATAAGCATTTACATCAAACCAGTGGCGGATTATACGACAAACGAAGTACGCGGTCGCGGGAGTCCTGAGTTTTTAGGAGCCCAAAAAAATGGTGTGAATTTTTGTAGTGCCAAGGAATTTGTTTTTAAACAAATTTTTAAAATTTTTTAAATTTGCATAGCTGGCTTATTTTTTTAATAACATAATTTTTGCAAAATAGAAAATAGAAATTTTTTGTAAATTTGTTTATTTTTAATGAGTAAATTTTCAAAAATTAACTTAAAACAAGTAAAAATGTTTTTCTGACAATCTGAGTTTAAAAATTTGTTTTTGAAATCTTTAGAAATAACTTTGATTGCTAAATGGCAATTACTTGAACCAGTCAAACCACTTAATAGAAACTTCACGAATGTTGTGTCTGATCTGCAAGTGGACACACGACTGTCGAGTTTCACGAATCTAGTCTTAATATTTTTCAAAATATTTAAAATTCTCTTTTGCAGTTGTATGGCAGCTACACGAACCTGTCAAGCAATTCCACCAAAACTTCAGAAATACGTCTGATTTGAAATTGGACACACGACTGTCGAGTTTCATGAATCTAGCTATAATATTTTTTCAAATATTTAAAATTAATTTTCGGAGTTGTTTCGGAGCTACCCGAACCAGTGAAGCCATTCCATTAAAATTTTTCAGAACATATGTGAAGTGTAATTCGACACATTTTTGATATTAATATCTCTATAACTTTTTGAAATATTTAAAAAAACCTCTTTGAGTTGTATGGCAGCTACCCGAACCCGTTATCCGAATTGGTTCAATTGCAATAGCAGCCGTCGTTGGCACAAATGAAAAAACTTGTGAAAGTTTAATGTCGATTGCATTATTCGTTTTTAAATTTTTGAGACGGGCGGACATGTCTAAATCGACGCAGAATTTTACGCTGAGCAAGAATACATATGTATATATGTCTATACCGGAGACGACTCTTTCAAGTGGTTACAAACTCCATACCAAAGTGAGTATACCCCTCACGAAGTGCAGGGTATAAAAAATCACAATACATTTTTACTTTCTGTAAATCCATAGTTTTAATTGTATAAAATTTTATTGTACTAATAAAACTCTTGTGTCGCAGTGGTAAAAAGGATATCGCAGTGCTAAATATTACTTTAAATTAGGGCTTCGTATTAGAATATAAATATATTTATATTAATATATAATATACATATATTTCATTATAACTTAATATTATTATATATTAAGTTTTAATAAAATATATATATTTGAAATATTTAACAAAAATAAACCAAAATATTATTGTTACAGTAAGCAACATGAAAAGATATCAAAGTGCTGTCCTGAAAAGTATCAAAACTTACCTAAGAAATATTATGGAAGAAGACAGATTAAATGATATGGCGACTTTATACATAAATATAAAAAGATATTTTTACTCAAATTAATAATGATATAATTGACGAATTCGCTAAAAATAAAGCAAGAAGAAAGTTTATCTAAAAAATTGTTATTTTATTTATTTCCTAATTTCTTTAGTTCAACTCTCTAAAGGTCAAAGTGTAGTGTTGAAAGGTAAACGTTTCAATACTAAATGAAATAAGATTCAAGTGAATCGGTTTGGCAAGTTTATGTATTATTTTGAAATCAATTTTTCAATAATTTTACTAGGTGAACTAATTTTTAATAAATTTTATGCAAAACAATTTGTTATTAAAGTAAATTTTGTATTTAAAAAGACCAAAATTTGGATGAACTCTTTTTACATAAACTTGGAAACATGAAGCTTTTTTTCATATTTTTGGAAACCATAATACATTATATTACAAAAGATAGGTATAATTTCACCCTATTTTAATGAATGGTATCACAGTACCCCCCAATATTGTGCAATATAAAAGAACAAGGGGCTGCATTCACGACATTCATTGCCCTTTATATCAAATTCTCATCTTGTTACATGGTAAATTTTTAAAAAATCAAGTGTATTAGGGAGTTTGAGGTATGCTTTTTTTGCAGAATAAAATAAACTTTTATCGTTTTGCTCGATTATTTTAAAAATTCAACAAAAAATAAAAAAATTCCATGTGGTTATCAAATAACCGACCGCAACGTACATCGCTCAAGCTAGCAAAAGGGCTGCATAAGATCATGAAAATATCCTTTAAATACTTCTTCTAAATTTTATGAATGTTACTAGCTTGTATCTTTTTGGATGTTACCTTTAGCTTATAAGTAGAAAAATGCAAAATTGGGCTTTTAGAAAGGGTTCACGTTATGGCATCCAAATTCTTTGAATTCTTTGAAACTTCCTCAATTGCCTCAATTTGCAGAACCCAAATATTAAATTTCAAAAAATTCAGTAAAATAGTTCCTTAGGTATAAAACAAGCCCCAGTAAAAGTTCAATTTCCGAGTCTTGAAACTCCCAAAAAATTTATACTTTCATTGTTTTAACACATCAATTTATTAAATTTCAAGGAAATCAGTTGATTGTTTCCGCTTAAATTCTCAAAAATGTAAATTTGGACGTAGTAAAAGTTCAGTTACTGACACTCAACTTCTTTTAAAAGCTAGGTGGTGTGTTGTACTATTAGCCCAAACTTATATATAAAATTTCAAGAAAATTTGTTAATTATATTTTTAAATATGATTAAAAATGTAAATTCTGTAAAATCGTCTAGTTCCCGAGATCTGAAATATCCAAAAAATTGATGAATCTTTGACATAGCTAAAGTAACCTCATATTTAAGATTTCACCAATTCAGGCGAGCTTGAAATATACGCGTGTATATCACAAACCAATAGACCGACATCTTCCATCTTCCCAAAAATAGTTTATTTAAGCTTCCCTACCATGGAGAAGTGCGTTTCTACTGAAAGCCCGATATGCAAAATTTATTGCCATCACACAACCTTCCTTATCTTATGGAATGCGACCGGAAAAAATTAAGGAATCAGCTATTCTTGCATTATAATACACATACAAAATTTTTTAACTTTACCATAGAGTGAAACGTAACCTATTCATAGTTTAGTTTTTAAATGTCTCACTTGACTAATTTTTCCTGGCATTTAGATATAGGAATGTTATATTTTTCATGTCGTAAATGAACGTAATTGTAATATTATAACATCTTACTAAAAATTCATTTTAGAATATCCTATATTTAAAGTAAATTTTGTTGTCTCTGGTATATTTTTATTGTCCAATTTGGCATCCTTTTATGGTGTAAAAACATCTGTTAAAGTTTCGTAATTATGATCTGCAAAGGCCTTTATTCGCTTTTTACACGTATAAATTATGTTATTAGTGGAATGTAAATCTTAAAAGACAGACATATTAACTTCATAAATTTATCATGATATGTTGGACATAAATTAAAGCTTATAGTGAATAAAAAGCAAATCGACTGTTATCCGTTGCAACAACAAATAAGAAAATAAAAAGATTATTCTTTTTCACTTGCTCAATAATAGAAAAAGAATGAAATAAAATAATATTTGTGCTCATTACACACATTTTATGTACACGAAAATGTAATTGTGTTACATACATTACATGCGTAGGTATGCATATGGTAATGAACGTATTGTGTGCTTGATGTTAAAATTTAAAATGTTGCTTGTCTGTGTAATAACAATAATGCAGGTCTGCATCAACTGTAGCTAAAAAACAGAAATAACTTTCAATTCAGAAATATTTTCCCATTAAAAGTAAAACTAATGTATTAATCAAAAGGAAAATATCATAGTTTTGTGGAACATGACAACTTAAAGGTACCATGACCAACTAAAATTTCTAATTAATCAAAACAATATTAATACGGAATTAGATACTTTTATAAAAAATTATTTATCTTCTAGTTGATTTGCTCTAATATTTTTAAGTGATTTTAAAATTTAAATGATTATGTTATTGTTTTAAGCAGAAGTGAGTCCTTGATAAAAATCAATTTTGTAATCAAAAATTTCAAAATCGCCATCTTTCACTTTTTCGTTTATACAAAGTAGTGGCAATAATTACCTAATTTTATTTAAGGTTAGCTGAAATGGACATTGTAATTATAAAATAATTAACGATTAAGCTGATTTTCTAGTCAGATCAGTTTTATTAATATATTTCGATATTGTGAAGTTGGTGGAGTTGTAGGAAAAAACTTGATTGAATTATGTATAAGAAAAAAATAGAAACTTACTTTGTTTCGGTATGTTTAGAAAAGCCCATTGTTGAGCTTGAAAACCTATTCAGCAGCGCAAGAATGTTAAATAAATTTTTGTTTTATTCATAATTTTCTTCGACATTTGTAATCGGACTATTTTAAAAACTTTTGCAATTGAACTATTAAAATAACTTTTTATTTATACACACATATAAAGATAATTAGAAATTTTCAAACTTAATTTATTTTGAACCATTTTCATTATATATATAATATCTTATTTTTCATTAAATTATGCAGCCAGCAACATAGCTATATGTACTTCAAATTATTTAGTTAAAATTATTTTAATTTAAAAAGAGCAGTTTAATATTAATTACATTTTAAATTAAATAAAATATTACACAAACATTCATATACTAATTAATTACACAAACATTTAAATCTTAACTAATTATTACAAATTTTTACAAATATATCACAAATTAGAAATAAAACGTGCCTATAAAAGAAAAAATGTACAAATTAACGAATTAAAGTTTTAAAAATTTCTGATTGTCTTGTTAAATTTGAAGTAGATGATTTGGAATGTGTACTTTTTCCATTACGGTTGGGTTGTGTGAAAAAATTAAAAATGGATAACATGTCATCATCACCAGCTGTAGCTAATTGTCTTCCATCAGGACTAAACAGTAAAAAATGAACACGATCTTCATGAATTTTTAAAACGTCTATTATGCGATCAAAAGATGCCATAATTAAAATTTCAAAAGTAATACAACCATCGGGATCTTATAGAATGCAAAAAAAAAATTTAAAGCATTAAGCAGGAATTAGGATTTTCACCAAAAAATCTTACTTTTTATACAATAACTAACAACCAACTCTGCGGAAATTTTGTTAAAAGCTATTGCATCAATTACACAATCATTGTCCCTTCTATTATATTGAGCAACAATACTTCTTGTTTGAATATTAACAATTAGAATTGAATGAGATTTCGCTATAAATAGATTTTTAAAAAATTTATCAAATCAAAATGGTATAGAATGATTTTGGTCCAGAATGTTAAAATTGCACTGATGGATTAAATATACTATATACAAATTGAGAAAATCATTCTACTAATATTGCTAGAAAAATAGATAATTTTAGTTGCTTTAGGTACAATTTTTAAATATTTTTAATTTTTAAATATAAATATAATTTATATTTAAAAATAAATAAATATAAAAAAATAAATATAAAATTATATTTATATTTAAAAATTATACCTAAATTTTTTATGTTTATATTTTTATGTTTAAAAACTTTATTATATTAATTAAATTAAATTTTTTTTAGAAGTGAATTATAACAATAATAGTATAGTCAATTGGATTTGGTGTCACTTAACCAAGTTACTGTTTAAAATAAATTTTTGCAGTTTTTTGTCTCAATCTGTTATAAATCAACTAACTTACCAACGGCTATATCAATCGGATTCCAGGGGTGCCAATCAATAAAGGCTTTACTTGGATTAGAAATCGTGTTACTCTTTAATCTTAATTGAATTTTAAATGATGGCCATTTCATTATTACAACCAAGCCATGGTGATCACTAGTTCCCAAATATTTAGCTCCGATATTAAATTTAATATCACTTATTCGATGTGAATGATAGTGAATAACATTAGTTTTCGATGTCAAAGAATTAACAACATAAATTTGACCAGTGCTCATACCACATAAGATATAAATACCTTGAGGATGCCATTCAATACAGACAATTTCTTGCTGTTGTTCCGATAGAATAAAAGAATCTTTTAAACATAAGTCATTTGTTGTACTATTAGTATTTTTCATACTCCATATTTGAATTACTAAGATGTACAAAAAAAAAAAAAACATTTATTCCATAAAAATATTGTATCACAATTTTTTTTATTTTTATACGTGGCTTTTGAAATTTCTCGCAACCCAATGCTAAGGATTCCCCTTTAGGACTAAAACGAAGTGCTGTTACAAATTTTGTTCGATACACAACCGTTTTATCTGTTTCACATGTCCATATTACTAAATCTTGTCCAAATGATGCACCAATTTGATCCTTGTACGACCAATCAATAATTTTTTTAGCTAAAATATTTTAATACTTGAAATTTCCTAAATAATGATTCAAAGTTTAATCTTTAAAATTACATGAATGTAATTTGAATGCAGGCAGATCATGTGTGGAGTCTACGCAAGCAGATGGTTTTGCTCTTGGCTTACACTGCCAATCTAATTTTTCTCTATTGTTATTTATGTACGTTACATTTTTAACTGGTGGATTCAAAACAAATTTTGAATTTATATTGTGTATTAAGTATTTGTCATTAAATTGATAAATTCTTTTCGGTCTTAAATCGAATAACTCAGACATATAAACTCCATAATTAAATCCTTTCCAATAACCGGACTTAAGGCGCTGTGAACGAAAATAATTTTGATATAAAACTTTTTTCTTAATATACTTTAAGATAATTTACCATTTGTATGATATCCTCTTCATTGGATTTATTTTTATTTAGCGCACGATTCCGAATCAGTTCTGTATTTCCAAAAGCATACCTCCTTGGAATAAATCGATCACCGAATTTATGAGGTATTTTTTCCTCACAATGGCTATATGTCTACAAGAGAGGGAAATTGTCCTTATTTGTAAAAATTCTGAAGTATTTCAGGAAAAATTTCAAATATTTTTAAAATATCAAATGTTTTTTTAATCACCGAATAACATTTTCCATTTGTTTAACTCATTAACCAATAAGATCGTAAAACCTCAACCAAGACCAAAATATAACTATGTATGTGCATATGTATGACATAGTTCAATTTCTTCAGATTATTATTTTATGCTTCTTCAGATTATCATTAGAAGAGACAAAAAATAATAGAGTAAAAAACTTAAAAGTAATTAAAAACGAGAATAGGTAGTTGACCGTGTAAACTCTGTGATACCACTACGAGTAGATGATTTTAAATGTTACATGATAATAAATTGCTACATATAGTACTTTTTACCGACAGGTTGTATACTATAAAGGAAGTTATGTGTTTTGTTAATGAGTTTTACCGAAAACTCATTAACAAAAGCGTTTCTACCGAGAAACGCTATTCTCCATGGTAGGAAAATGTAAATATAATTTTTAGCAACCTGTCGATATGTCCGTATGTGTATGTGCACACGTGTATCTCAAGTTCGGTTTAGCCGATTTTCGTGAAATTTTATACGTGAGTTTGTTTTAGTTGTTTCTATGAATTGATCAACTTTTAGGAACTGCACTTTAATGCGGGCCAATTTTAGATGTTTGCCCTTATAAAAATAAATAATCAATCAATTTCCTTGGAATTTAATATTTAAATTTGGAGTGTTAAAACAATGAACATATAAATTTTTTGGAACGATAAGTGGCCGGAAGTCGAACTAGAGGCCGAATTTACATTTTTTATCATATCTACGGAGCGAATTGATCGAATTTCTTAAAATTTGATATTTAAGTTCTGGTTGTTAAAAAAACTAATTGGCGAGCATTTCATAGAATTCGAGTAGCACAAACCGAAACTCTACTAAGAGCCAAATTTACATTTTTCTAGGTATTTTATTGGTAAAAACTTTTACCAAAAATAATGACCATTTAACATATTCACTTATGCTAAATTTAGCACCGTAGTTTCAACAGTTTTCAAAATATATTACCAAATGACTTTTGAAGTGGTTTGAAGTAGTTGAACTCAAGGAATCAAGTAATTTCAACAGCTTTTATTAAATATAACAACCCTCATTATACTATATTTTCAATACCTAGAATATTTTAACGATATAATTAAATAGCTTTTGAAGTTGTAAGGCAGATCTCATTAAATTGAAATACGGTTCTCACATTTACTGTAAGACAACAATTGTGAAAATTTGGTGAACTTAGCTCAATTAGTTTTGGTTATTGCTGGGACGGACCGATACACGCTGTTCGAAAACAGATACTTTTTTCTATATCTGAGACACCTTTTTCTTAAGGTTACAAACAAAGCAAAAAATAAATAATACACTTCGAACTCACGTTCGTACGGATGTAAAAAAGGGAGAAAATAATTTCTAAAACTTCGCTCTAACTCAAAGGCTAGTATGGTTGAAAATTTAAACTTTAATAAACGAAATTTGTTTGAAAAAAAGACACCTGTTTAAATTTGCGTTTAATGTGATCTTTGGGTGCCGATTAATTAATATTCAGTAATCTTGATATTGCAATAGACACGCAACCGTTGTTCTTTTTACATCATTAGAATTACGAAACAATACATTTCACAAAATAAGTTTTAACCAAATCGTGTTATTTAGCAAACTGCATGAAAAGACTGCATACCTAGTTATTATATATATACTTTATATACATGGTCTAAGATTGTATAATATGGTGTAGAAACAATTTAACACAAGCATGGAAAAGTAATTGCAGCGCTTTTTCTTGAAACAAATATGAAAAATAACGTAAAATGGTAAAATGCAACTTCAGTATTATTTAGAGAGTTCTCTTAAAATCTGAAGGCATAAACAAAAAATAAATTTTCAGTACGGAGGACATAAAGTGCTTTGATACAAGATGTGACACAAAATTTATTTAATTTAAATCAATACAATCTTGGTTACAAATTTTAAATTCTGGAGTATAAGTTCTTATTATTCGTTTTAATGGGGTAGTTAGTATGAAACCACTTTACCGATTATAAATTTTTTTATTTCGTTCAAAAAATTATTACTTCTCCATTTTCTTATTGTCACATCTGAAATTTGCCATTTCAGATGAGTATCTAATAATAATTTACTTTTGCGAGCACTTTTTCAATTTTTCAATAGAGTTACTTTTCAAAATTCATCTAAAGCATTCGGGTTTCACATTCATCTAAAGCATTCGGGTTTGATAGGAAAATTTTAGTTTTGCAATATACATCTTTTATCTCCATAACCAATTATTACAAAAAAACTTCCGCTTTTCGAAAATCATGATCTTTAAACTGGATATTCAAGAACCATACCACTTCAATTAAATAAATTACATTTTCACAATACTTCATTTCAGCATATTCTTTACATGTTCAAATTAGGAATTACATAGCATAACAATTCAAAATTTCCATCAAGAAAGTCAAAAATTTCATCCTCATTTTCACATTTTGTATAATAAATGCACACTGTAAATCACATTTTTACTAAGCTTTTAATCCAAATCTCCTTTAACAAGAACATGCACTTTCAAAAATCTTAACATATGTGAACAAAATAAAAGGTAACTGATGTAATGGAAGAAATTATAAAAAACAAAGAATATTGAGACGTTGGTGTAAATTTCCAATAAAAGGCTTGTATCTTCCTTTCTTCTGTACTTCCTCATTATTAATGTTCATTAAAAATTCACTTGAAACTTTTACGTAAAACATCATTTCTATTAGCTTTAATGCTATTTAATTTCAATAGAAAATAAATCAAGAATTGCATAAAATAAAAAAGGTATGTATGGAACTAAATTTAAGGAAAAACGAGAAAAAATAGAGTTGACCGTGTCAACTCTGTGAACCCGTACGATTTTGTCATCCTATGTGCGAATAAATATTTCATAGCTTACCATATTGATTTGTGCAAAATTGCAGTACTGTGTTTTCAATATTTTCTTTGTGACGCGAGTCAAGAAATTTCAATGATTTTTATCACACATAACAGCAATAATACTCTTGTTTTCGCGAGATTTCTGTATTATAATTCCAATAATTTCTGAGATAATGCCAACTAACTTTAGGAGTTGTATGACTGCTACCAGAAAGAGCTAAGCAATTTCAACGACATTTATTAACCACATTGGCCCTACTAATATATTAGCTTGCGTGAAATTTCAATACCATAGCTTTTATAGTTTCTGACATATAAACAAATAACTTTTGAAATTGTACGGCAGGTACCAGAAGGAGCCGAGAAATTTCAACGACTTTTATGAAACACATTGGCCCTACTAATATATTCGTTTGTGTGAAATTTCAATACCTCAACTTTTATAGTTTCTGAAATATAGCCAAATGACTTTTGAAATTGTATGGCAGGTGCCAGAAGGAGCCAAGTAATTTCAACGACTTTTATCAGACACATTGGCCCTACTAATATATTCGTTTGTGTGAAATTTCAATAACACAGCTTAATAGTTTCTCAGATATAGCGAAATAATTTTTGAAGTTGTATGGCAGCTACCCGAACCGGTACCCGGATCATGTCCAATTTGAATAGGGTTCTGGCACTTACTACAATAAATCATTTTTGAATATTTGGTGAATTTAGTTCAATTTGTTTTTGAATTATCGGCGGGACGGACCGACAGACAAAACTCAATCAACTCAGAATTCGACGCTGATCAAAAACATACACTTGAGTCTATATCTCCATTAGAACATTATTTCTAAGCGTTACAAACGGTAGGGCAAATTTAGTATACCCTTCGAGCATACGTTCGTACGGGTATAATGAAAAACATGTTTGTAAAGGCAAAAGAGCAAATTCATAATAATAAGAAAACTAACCAGTTAAAACTTTGTTAAAAATAAAATGTGTGTACTCGTAAATACACAGAACAAGAAAAAAGAGAAAGAAAGTGAACTATTTCAATGTTAAGTAACTGACTTGCAATGGCAATCTATCATCTCACTATTTTGTGCAGGCATGTAACATGTCTTCACCTAAACAAGCTAAAGAACATCAGTTTTTTCCACACTTCACTTCAGTTTTATACAAAAGAATGAAGAATAAAAATTAGAAGAAAAAAAAAAATAAAACATAACATTACCATAGCTGTTTATTGTGTGCTTGCAACAGTTTGAGCTGTCTGGCACACGTACTCGTAATATTTCTTTTAACTCGTAATATTTTTTCTACATGCTCCAGTATACACATATACACGTACAAAAACAAACATTTGAGGCACAGCATATCCAATTAGGAAAAATTTATTATGTGATTGCAAATGAAAATCTAACTTCTGTTTGACATTTTTTCCTTATTTCAATTTTTTTTCATTCTCTTAAAAAACGTCCACTCGTTTTTATTGGATTCAAGAACTTTACGTGTGGATTTAAGAACTTTACGTATTACCCACCTTGTCACATTTTATAGGAGTTTTTTTTTAAATTTTTATTCCTTTTTGTTTTTTCGAAATTAAAAAAAAACTGGCCAATATTTTAAAAGTTTCATTTTCAAATTTACAGATTAGGATTTGGTTTCAAAAACAAAATCAATCCTTAAAGAACGATGACATAGGTTAAGTAAGAAAGATAAAACCTAATTCACAAAATTTAAACAAAGGTTTATTATGTAAGAAAGTTAGAGAAATCTTATTAGGGCTATGTCAATTGATTTAAGTCAAAATAATTTTTTCAAGTCAAGTTTGGTTAATGTGTTTAAATTTCGACCTCTTATTTATTAAGATAGCTGATTCTGATTCTTGATTAGTATTATCTGATCGTCTTTCGTGACGTTTTATTTTCCAAGGCAACAACTTCGATAATAACCTATACTCAAAATTAAACGAAATTTATGGCAAATGTTTAATAAGATAACATAAGAGGGTGTCCTACGATCTATTCGAGCAATCTTGATAAAAAAAACATAAATTGTTTTTAAATTAATTTAAATTTTTTGTCTATTTTTATTATTCGCATTTATTCCTTCATATATAATATATATTTCAATATTTGTCCAATATCTTCATTTCAAGATGCTCCCTATTTTTGTTCACATTCTACAGTTTCAATTACTTGACAAAATAAGTAAATTGCTACAGATTTATATTGAGTTAGCGTGCCTCAATTCCGACATTAGATTTAAAAAAAAACACATCATATAGTTTTATTGCCATTACACTGTTTGATCGGTTGTACTTGTGTATTGGATAAGTACACGTACATATTATTAAACATGATCTTATGATGTAAAAAAATATTTTTTTAGTCGTCTAGGTATATTTAATTTATTAATGTGCCATCATCCCATAATGAGTAACTCAGGTGCATTTTATATTTTTTTGGCTGCGATAAAATTTTTCCCAAATATTGCGATTATCCTTACTGAAAGATCGAAAATGTCACTGATTTAGTGTAGCAATGTGTTTCGCTATTACAATAGCGAGTTTATGAACTGACAGTAAATTTTAGAAAAATGTTTGAGTAATATTCTGCAATAATCGATTACGAAACAATAAAAACCGTAAGTTAATGTTTTAAAATTTAAAAAAGTTGTTTAAAAAAAATAAATTCATACCAAGTCATCATTTGTAATGTAGCATATTTCCGTTCAACAAAGAGAATATACTTTAAACAAGTAAAAACGTTTCAGTTGGTATGAACCGATTGAATTATACCCTGCACCTTTTATTGTTGTATAGCAATTACTTAAACCTGCGAAACAATTCTATAGAAAATTCACGGATATGTCTGATCTATAATTGGACACACAACTGCCAAGTTTCATGAATCTAACTTTATTACTTTTCCAAATATTCAAAATAAGCTTTTGGACTTCTATTGGAGCCACTCGAACCTGTCAAGCAATTCCTATAATTATGATATAATTATAGGAATCTATAATTATGATATAATTATAATACTATAAATATCTTTGACCTATAATTGGACACACAACTGCCAAGTTTCATGAATTTGTCTTTATTATTTTTCCAAATATTTAAAATTAGCTTTTGGAGTTGTATGGCAGGTACCCGAACCTGTCAAGCAATTCCACTAAAACTTCGCAAGTATATCTGATCTATAATTGGACACACAACTGCCAAGTTTCATGAATCTAACTTTTCTATTTTTTCAAATATTTAAAGTAAGCTTTTGGACTTGTCTGGGAGCTACTCGAACCTGTCAAGCAATTCCACCAAAACTTCAGAAATATCTTTGACCTATAATTGGACACACAACTGCCAAGTTTCATGAATCTGACTTTATTATTTTGCCGAATATAAAAAATTTGCTTTTAGAGTTGTATGGCAGCCACCCGAACCGGTGCAGCTATCTCATTAAAATTTTTAGAGCATGTGTAGAATATAATTGAACACATGTGTACAAAATTTCATATTTGTACCTTTATTAGTTTTTGAAATAATTAAAATAAACTCTTTGAGTTGTATGGCAGCTACCCGAACCCGTTGTCTGAACTGGTCCAATAACAATAGGGTTCGTCCTTGGCACAAAAGAAGCAACTTGTGAAAGTTTGGTGTCGATTGCATTATTCGTTTTTGAGTTATCGTGCGATCGAACGAACTAACGGACATGTCTCAATCAACGCAGAATTTTACGCTGAGCAAGAATATATATATATGTCCATACCGCAGATGACTCCTTCAAGTAGTTACAAACTCCATACCAAAGTTAATATACCCTTCACGAAGTGCAGGGTATAATAACCGTCATATACCGAATTGTATCATAATTTTTGCATACATACAGAACACAAGTTGAACGAAGCTTTAACTTAATAGGCGATTTCAATAGTCTATTAAGATCAATTAAAATGAATAATTATATTTTTTGATGAAGCAGTTATAGATGGGTGGAGAAAAGTTTTCACACTATCGAAATGAATTATTATTAATGACTGCTAAAAACTAACTGATTAGATGCTGCTAAAATTTGAGACGAACAGCTAATTGTCCAAGAGAAAAACTATAGTTGAAAATTTGAAAAAAAAAAATTACCTAAGATTACTATTAGTTTCGGTCACAAATTTGCCAATTTTGCATGTTTTGTTCAACTTTGCCATTTTCGCCCCATAATAAATTTATGTGATTTCGATACAATAATTAATATCGTGTTATTGGTACCCCTTAAGAAAGGTAGCTATTAAATGCATTGTTAGGGTTGAGATCTAAGAGGAGACTTATTAAACTTATTATAAGATTAAATGTAATATTAAATGTCAAATATACAAAAGTTTAGAAGGTACAATAAATAAATAATAATATATACTAGACTCAAGTGTAATTGAAGTATTAGTTTTTATGAATTCAAGACTCCTCAATTAAACTTATAAATTAATTTTCTTCAAGACGCAGCTTATTCATAAAATAATTGTGCGTGCTAGATATGAGAGCTTTGGTAAAAATATTTGCGGGCATTTGTTTTGTAGAAAAAATTTCGTTTGATTTCAATAATTTTATTTGAAATAATTTCTTTGATGAAATAGTGTTTTACATCCATATAACTTTTTAGCTTTGATTATCATTAAAAGTTGCATTTGACTGTTCAAAAATTGAAAATCCTATCTCCATCTAAAACTTTCTTAAATACATGGCTTCACTTGTTGCCTCAGTTATAGTTAAAAACTCCGCTTCAGCTGACGAAAAAGCAACTGTTTTTTCCTTCTTTGACATCAAAGAAGCAGGTGAATTAGCAAAAGTAAAAAGTAAAATAGCCCGTATATGATTTTCTGTCAGTGTTATTGTTTTCCCAATCTGCATCGGTAAACCCGCATAAAATTTTTCCAGTTTTCCGATATAAAAGTCCCGATTCACTCATACCTTTTAAATATCTCAGCACTCCCTTTACCATAATCCAATGCTCTCTATTATACGATGTATTAATTTGATACTCAAATAATTAACACTGTACAAAATATCTGGTCTTGTATTTATTGAGATGTATAATAAACCTCCAATTAAATATTGATAAGGTAATTTCATAAATTCATTTTTAACATTATTATTTAAAAATTCTTCCTTTTTTAAATTTGTACTAACAACTCAAGGTGTTGAAACTTGTTTGCAATTGCTCATTTTATATTGTTTCATTAAAATGTCATTGATATATTTCTTTTGAGTAACTTTAATATTTCCATCAACATCTTGCCTAATTTCAATTCCGAAATAGTATTTCAATTTTCCCAAATCGTTGATGTCAAAATGTGAAGATACATATATGTTTCTTGAAGCGAACTAAAAAATTTTCAGTATTACAGGCAGTTATTATAATATCATCAACATAAATTCCGTAACTTAGTAAAAGCTGATGACATTCTACACTTTTCCTAAATGCGCTCTTTACGTAGTGCATACGTAAAATAGCAGTAAATTGGGTATCGAAAAAATCGAGCATGCTTATTTTATACATGTCATATAAATATTGTCAGAAATAACCAACTAAATAAACCAGCATATATTTTCAGCAATAAAGTGGTAGTTATTAAGTTTTTCCCAAAATGCAGCATAAAAATGCTATGTTTTTAATGAAGTGGTAACGTTTGTTAAAAATTAACATTTGCTAAGATCTTTAAATTGAAATTTTCAAGCAAACGTCAAAGTATATATTAATATTGTAAAAATTGTATTCCAAAATGTATCAGAAGCTATAGCAGTTTTTTGTACAATGTAAAGGTATTGAAAGCTCTGAGACGGTAATACAATCGTTTTAATACCGTACTTAAACTTTTTATAAAGCATTATTGAAGAATTTCCTCATTTAAAGCTAAAGAAGCACACTGAGTGCTAAAATTTTTCTGTACACTGTTCTGCATTTGGAGAATTCTTCTCGCAAATTTCATAAAAAACATCATCGTCTTCATCGTCATCATCATCATCAATAAATTCATGTTTTTCATTTTCCAAATTTTATTTTATAATATTACTAAGAGATCCCACAGTGTTATAAATTTTTCTTTGAAGACCTTGCTTTCCGATCTTGGTCTTTCACGTGTTCTTTTAAAAATTTCTTCATCACTTAAGTTTGTCGGTACATTATCAATTTCGTTATTAGCCTACGATGCTTTTGCATCATTTTCTTTCGTTTCATACAATCATTTCATGGTCTCAGTTCTATAATTAATCCTACCTGTTCATTATTTTCTGCATCATCTATAAAATTCTTTTCAGAGAATTTTTTTGTAAATACCACGTTACGACTATTCTTGAATCTTTGTTCCATAATCTATATGCTTCACTATCTACAGAGTAACCAACAAATGTGAATTCTTGCGACGTGGCATCAATTTCACTACGTCCAGATGGTTTACTTAACGCGTATACCGTTGCATTAAAAATTTCCATGTAACCTACATTCGGATAACTGTCAAACCACAATTTATAAAGAATTTCGCCTTCTAGACTATTAGATGAACATCTTTTTCTAATATGATTAGCCATCATTATAGCTTCTGACCAAAAAGATTTAGCAAGACCTGACTAAAGTATCATGAATCGAACCATTTCGACCAACGTTCTATTTTTGGGCTCAGCCACTTCATTTTGCTGAGGAGTGTAGCTGTACTTAACTGGTGCGGAATGCCACATCTCATTAGGAAATTTTCAAACGTTGTGTTACAAAACTCTTTTCCATTATCGGATCTTATACATTAATTTTTCTTTTTCCAAGAAATTTTCAACTTCCAATTTATATTCCCCAACCGCTTCAAATGCGTCATCTTTTGTTATACGTAAACTTCACATCATCTTGTGAAGTCATCTATAAAAGAGATGAAATCTTTCGACTTTGAAAATCGCAGTATCAACTCTAATGATTGTTTACTCCTACACCGCTTATTTTTGAAAAAAAGTTAACCTATTTTGCTTTTCTATAAAGCAAGTCTGACATTTAGGAAAATTTTGAAATGAACCTTCTTTAACTTTAAACAAAGATTTTTCCAATAAATTTTTCATTGAACGAATATTTTGATGGCGTACTTTATTATGCCATTCAAAAATTGAATTTGACTAGAAGCCCCTAGTGCGAATCGCACTAGTTTCAAATACTCGTATTTTTGAAAACAAATTTTTAAAAACAATTCTAAATGACTTTGTAGAGTCCGTGTTTATCTGACTTACTTTAAGTCGCTATATCACAGGGGTAATCCTACAATTTAGAGAAACTAAGTATATATACATATAAGTAAAAAAGCTACATATATAAAATTTTAGCCTTTCTTTCCGGAGAAATCAAATTTATCTCTGCGTTACTTATACTTGCGTTAGTTATCCGTATGTTCAGCAATGACTCAACGCATATAGGTTTTATCTTGGCAGTCTTGGCATTTTAGATTTGCTCACTGGTACAATGGTAGAATGTATGTACTTTAGTAATTCATTTAATAAAGGAAGGAAAATTAAAACGCAAAATACATCCATATACTCGCAGTGCTCATTTTAGTAAATCAGTAAGTACTGATTTGAAACGAACATGAACTTAAGTTTCAAAACAAAAATACAAAGTTCATCTCTCTATGCATTGTCGGTTGGCTCTAGTACCAGTACAATTAACATATATCACATGTTTACTAACATAATAAGTCACAATATTTTTTGCAAGCATTATGTTGATTTACATCAAAAAATATTCTGATACGAACACATGACCGCAAGATATTGGGTATTTAAGCTAAAATGTTGCATGAGACTACGAAAATGCCTTATAAATACTCCTCACAAATTTTAGGGAGGCTAGTACGCTGTTAGTACACATACCTAGAAAAATATAAATTTAGCTCTTATCAGAGACTCATTTTATGCTAACCATTTGGCCCCTGAAAAATTCCTTTAGTTTTGGTAGCAAACAGAGCTTAAATTTTTAATTTTAAGAAATTCCATCAATTAGCTCCATAGATATGATAAGAAATCCCCTAGTGCGGTTTCCGAGCCCTGAACATTTCCAAAAAATTTATAAGTTCATGGTGTTACGAATGTAAACATTAAATTTCACGGAAATTGTGTGATTTTTCTCTTTACATGCGCAAAAATGTAAACTTTGCCCGTACTTTTTGTTTTATTTATTTTATATTTACATTATGTGGAATGTGTCGCCGCGGTGGCTGTAAACGAATTCAACCCTAGTTATTGTATACATTTGTGCACATTTACATATACATTATTTTTCTATGAAAACATAATACAAATGCATAAAAATTTTTTTGGCTACTTACGTTTATGAGTAGAACCAAACATAAAAAAACTTTTTTGAGTGTTACTTTATTTCATATGCGTTAATATGTATATTAATAATATTAAGAATACATTATACAGAAACGAATGCTATCGCCTTTGTGTTGCGTAACAGACTTTTTAAATTTATGAGAAAATAAACATAACATAAAAATAAAGAAGTTCTGCAACAAATCTGTACATAATTTATAATAAAGTATACATGCCTAAAATGTTGGCAGAATTCAGAATTATTTTTACCGACCATATTGTGTATACAATAGGTAGGTTATGGGATGGCAACAAATTTTGCATATCGAGTTTTCGGTGGGAATGCACTTCTCCATAGTAGGGTGTAAAGTGCAAATAAACTATTTTTAGCAACCTGTCGGCCTGTCGGTCTGTCGGTGTGTGTGTACGCGTGTATATCAAGTTCTGCTGAACCGATTTTGATGAAATTTTATATGTAAGTTTATTTCCACCATGGCACGGTTTGATCAACTTTTGGGATATGTCAGGCCTCGGAACTGCACTTTTTAGCGGGCCTGTTTTATATTTTTGACCATCTTGAAGAAAATATTCAACCGATTTGCTTGAAATTTCATATTTGAACTTTGCTCGACTGTCCGCAAAAATTCCTAACTTTTGGAAGAATACAGTCATCAGCAACTGGACGTTTACTCCGGGCCAAATATACATTTTTGTGTATATAAAGAGAAATAATCAACCAATTTCATTGAAGTTTAATATTTAAATTCTTCGTGTTGAAACAATGAACATATAAATTTTTTGGAAAGATCAGGGCTCGAAAACTGATCTGCGTGCCGAATTTACATTTTTCACCATATCTACGGAACGAATTGATGGAATTTCTTGAAATTTGATATTTGAGTTCTGGTTGTTACCGAAACTAACTGGCGAGCATTTCAGGGAATTCGGGTAACGCAAAGCGAAACTCTACTAAGAGCCAAATTTACATTTTTCTAGGTATGTTAACTACAAGCTTACTAATGTCCTAAAAATTGGAAAGAAGTATTTAAAAGACATTTTTATAATATTCTGTAACACTTTCGTTTAACTAGACAATAAACATTGCGGTCGGTTAAGTGCTGACCACATTAGATTTTTTTTTTATTTTTATAGTTTTCTTTTTCTATGTTACGTATTCTTCCGAAGATAAAGAATATAAGCGAAAATACTCGATGGTTGCGCCATCGGTTTTGGCTTGTATAATATATTATAGATGACACAAAATTTGCTTCTTCACATATTTTGGGGTTTTCAATACTCTTAAATTGTTTAAAATTTTCATTACATAAAACAACCCGTTAATTTTCTCACTCTTGTAACAATTTGCCCATTCTTATTAATAATTGACGCGTAACCATGATTCATAATTTTTGATATTGAAAGCAAATTAGATCTTAAATCAGAAACATAAAGCACGTCTTCCAATTTGATATCATTACTGTTGTGTGCTGAATTATCACAATTTAATTGAATGCCTATTATACATATGTAAGTGCAAGAGTGGGCATTTCGTATGCCGTAAATTATTTGAGTCAATTTAATACATCGTATAATAGAGAGCATTGGATTATAGCAAAGATAATGCTGAGATATTTAGATTGCCTTTACCATATACATAATTATAACACTTTTAAACATATTAACCTTTTTCTTTACATTACAAATATATGTTGGACCGTTATTTAAACACCACAACGGTAATTCTTATGAAAAACTCTTATCAACATTATTTTTACTAAAAGAGCTTCATTATTTCTCCTTGCATTGAATTCATCATTTTTATCTTTAAAATTTCTGGATCACGTAACTCACTCCTCAATTCAATCGCAACCCTAAAGTTACAAAAGTATCGTCAAAAGATCTCGATTCACTTCCAGATCCATTTTTTTTTAATTTGCCGAACACTTCGAAAAAATTCATATAAATGAGTATGATGTCAAATTCATATAAATTCATATAAATGAGTGTCAGTATTCATTGATATTCTACATAAAATTAACTTTTTAAGAAGATTGGCCTTTCGAGCAGGCTCTTTTGATTGATTTATTTCCTGCAATTTCAACCATATTTCTCTTGAAAATTTACAAACTTTCATGTTTTTTAAAAGCGGTAGACTTATAGACAGCAAAAAATCAGCTTTAGCTTTTAGATCCTCAGCATCCCAACTTTTAATAGCAGCTGAATCTTTAATTAGCAGCTTTTATTAAAATAGCCTGCATCTGAATTTTCCATATATCGAAGTTGTTTGGGCTTTATTGATCAACTTTTATATTATTATACGTCACCGTATTTTATCAGTGGTAAATTTACTTAAAATATTTAAAAAAAAACAGGGCTTTTATGTCAAGAAAATAAGAGGATGATTTATGATAATTTTTGCAAATAATGCAACCGACGCACCCAAAACCTTTTAGAGTTGAAATACAAGAGAAGACTTTATTAAATGTAAATTTAAATATTAACGAGAAAAAATAGAATTGACCTTGTCAACTCTAGTTGTGTACGAATTTGTTATCCTGTGTGCGAATAAATATGCAATAACCGACTATAGGACAGACTATGACTTCAAGTTTCTGTTTTACCATGTTAATTTATACAAAATTTCAGTACCGTGTTTTTTTTAAAATACTGTGTGTACCAAACTACTATTGAAGTTGTATGGCAGCTACCAGAAAGAGTCAAGTAATTCCAGAGACTTTTATCAGACACATTGGCCCTGCTGATATATTCGTTTGAGTGGAATTTCAATACCACAGCTTTTATAGTTTCTGAGATATAGCCAAATAAATCTTGAAGTTGTATGGCAGCTATCCGAACCAGTACCCCGATCATGTCAAATTTAAATAGGGTTCTGGCACTTACTACAATAAATCATTTGTGAAAATTTGGTGAACTTAGCTCACTTAGTTTTTGAGTTATCGCTGGACGGACGGACAGACAGACGGACAGACAAAGCTAAATCTTCTTAGAATTCGTCGCTGATCAAAAACATACGCTTGAGTTAATATCTCAGAGCATTATTTCTTAACGTTACAAACGGTAAGGCAAATTTAGTATACCCTTCTAACATACGTTTATATGGGTATAAATATACAAAAGTAGAAAGTACTAAAACGAAATAATAATAATATGTTCTAGAATCTAATATATTTGTAGTATTAGTTTTTATGACATCAACATGTCGTCATTCCGCTCATACAACGCAAAATGACAAAAAATGAGTTGAAAATGCCATCTTTAATAATTTTACGCATACGTCCCTGTCACTCCCGCCGTTCTAGCTCTTTTGGTTCCTGAGATATTTTCGGATTTTTTTGTCGCAAAGGACGGATGAGTACATAGAGCTTGTGTTACTCTGTTGTAAATGACAAAATTTGTGGATGTACAACAAACATTTCACATAGAAATAACGTTTTAAATTTAGGCAATTATTTTGTCGTATGTTAATTAACAACATCATAATATTAAATTTCTTTATAGTACGTGCATAGAAATTGTATTGTAGACCACATAATAGTAACAGTCCGACAGAGCATACATTTTGTTGTACGTGTTTGAAATTGTTGTTCTGCTATGGTATCACCACATGACAATGATTATAATAATTATTACCGACTAAAACGTTTTTATGTGTTTAAATATAAAAATGATTCATAATTTATATTTAAAAAAATTAGTTAGTTTTTCAATAACACTGAATTTTTTGTTAAAGTCTAATTTTATCAAATATAAATACGTTTGAAAAATTTTTGGCAACTTTTGTGAAATATTTTTTAATATTTTTAACAAAGTTCAGAAAAGTTCCACAATAATATTCAAAATCTATTATTTCCTACATTCTTATGTTCGATAAATCCATCATCTTCAGAGAAAAGTATATTGCTACTCAAATAAATTTTCTCTGAAGATGAAGTAATAATTGAAACATAATGTAAAAAAAAACTGATGTGGCCAGCACATCATGTGTATGGCCTAGTGTGAAAGACACCAAATTCCCTCAAATGCTCGCCAGTTAGTTTCGGTAACAACCAGAACTCAAACATCAAATTTCAAGAAATTTTATCAATTCGTTCCGTAGATATGGTAAACAATGTAAATCTTTCCAAAAAATTTATATGTTCATTGTTTTAGTACCACGAAGAATTTAAATATTAAATTTCAATGAAATCGGTTTTTATTTCTCTTTATATACGCAAAATGTAATATGTATGTAATAAATGGCCCGTAGTAAACGTCCAGTTCCTGACACCTGATTTCTTCCAAAATTTAGGAGGTTTCGCGGACGGTCGACCTGAGTTGACAAATTTTGCATATCGAGTTTTCGGTGGGAATGCACTTCTCCATAGTAGGGAAGTGTAAATAAACTATTTTTAGCAACCTGTCGGCCTAACGGTCTGTCGGTCTGTGTGTGCACGCGTGTACCTCAAGTTCTGCTAAACCGATTTTGATAAACTTTTATATGTAAGTTTATTTCCACCATGGCACGGATTGATCAACTTTTGGGATATATCAGGCCTCGGGAACTGCACTTTTTAGCGGGCCTGATTTTCTTGAAATTTCGTCTATAAGCTTTGCTCGACTGTCCGCAAAAATTCCTAACTTTTGGAAGGAATCAGGAATCAGCAACTGGACGTTTACTCCGGGCCAAATATACATTTTTGTGTATATAAAGAGAAATAATCAACCGATTTCATTGAAATTTCATATTTAAATTCTTCGTATTGAAACAACGAACATATAAATTTTTTGTAAAGATCAGGGCTCGAAAACTGATCTGCGGGCCGATTTTTAATTTTTCACCATATCTACGGAACGAATTGATGGAATTTCTTGAAATTTGATATTTGAGTTCTGGTTGCTACCGAAACTAACTGGCGAGCATTTCAGGGAATTCGGGTAGCACAAAGCGAAATTTTACTAAAAGCCAAATTTACATTTTTCTAGGTATGTTAAGTATAAGCTTACTAATGTCCTAAAAATTGGAAGGAAGCACTTAACAGACATTTTTATAATATTCTGTAACACTTTCACTTAAATAGACCATACACATCTTACGTTATGTGCTGATCACATCAGATTTTTTTTTTCATTGCGCCTTACCGAAGTGATTTAAAGAAATGTCACCATACCCATTTATTTGCACATTAATTCTTGTGCCTGACTATAGTAACTTTGTCCTAGTAGTTAGGGGAAATTATATTTTTAAAACCTTGCTTTCTCTTCAAACATTTATCAGCTGAATTGAGAAGAAATATTGAAAACGACTTAAATGTGATTGACTTATCGACTACCAAAAACAAACTTAGTTTTAATATTAGAAAGACTAAGATTCTGTTACTATGTAATATAGTATATTTTCTAAAATAATTTTATTTTAAAAACGAGATAATTGAAACAGTTCGTTTTAATTATCTAGGTTTAGTTATTGATAGAAAATTAAAGTGGGATAACCATGTACACCATATAATCAATTAAATAACTCCTTATCTCTTTTATTGAGAAGACTCCGCAATTATATCTCCTCACATACCAAAAAATTTGCAGCATTCTGATATAAACTTAAGCTTGCCAAATATCTATAAAGTATAACTATACACAATAGCTTTCAAAATAATTAACAAATTAATTAAACAAATGTAACTTTATTTTAAATTGAATGACAGATATTCATACGCAAAATACTTCTGGCAACTTTTACTGATAACTTTTTAATACCAATCAATAAAACAAAAACTACTTGTACAAGTATTTAAAATTATTTAATGAATTTCCGAAATGTGAATTATTCAATGAATGTAAGTGAAATGTGAATATTTTGTTAAAATCTTATATAATATGAAAAAATATTGTCAATAGTCATTAAAACTATTTGTCGAATTAACTACGAAACCTTTTAAATCCTATTTATGTTTTATTACTTTATTTGTTTAAAACTATATTTATGTATGTATATGTAATGAAAACCTTATTACACAGTAATAAGAACAAATTAATTTCTATAGTAAAATTTCGATAATTTTTTGAAAAGATAAGTATTTAACATACAAAAATATTACACGGTGGTGACAAAATGCTACGAATTTTTACCGACCGCATTGTGTATACAATATGGTAGGATACGTGATGGCAACAAATTTTCCATATCGAGTGTTTGGTGGGAACACACTTCCATGGTAGGGAAGTGTAAATAAACTATTTTTGGAAAGATCAGGACTCGAAAACTGATCTGCGGGCCGATTTTACAACAAATCGGATTTCTACGGAACAAATTCATGGAATTTCTTGAAATTTGATATTTGAGTTTTGGTGATTACAGAAGCTAACTGCCGAGCATTTCAGGAAATTCGGATTGCACAAAGCGAAACTCTACAGTGAGCCAAATTTACAGTTTTCTAGGTATGTTAACTATAAGCTTACTAATGTCCTAAAAATTGGAAGGAAGTACTTAACAGACATTTTTATAATATTCTGTAACACTTTCACTTAACTAGACAATACACGTTGCGGTCGGTTATGTGCTGACCACATCAAATTTTTTTTTTATTATTTTCGTTTATTTTTAATAGTACTCGCCGCGTGATGTGTATAACAATCATTCTTTTTCTATATCTAATTTTTCTAATAGCACTATTCACTTATTCACTTCAATCAGACTTCATCTTCGTACAAACAATATGTACGAAATTAGCTCGTGTTCTTTCACTTTTGCAAGCGGCTACTTTGTCGGTAAAACAAGTACGTATTATTTTGCTCTATCTTTCGAGATTGATTTAGGTTGTTGCTCTGCGTTTTTGATAATTTTTGGTTTTTTCAGTAGTTTAATGAAATAAATTGCATTTGTTTTGTCATTCAAAAAAGATTGAAACAGTTGACAATACAATATAATAAATTAATAAGTATAAAAGAATAAAAATATATGTGCTTTAATATTTCATAGTCAATATATAATTCAACATAAAAACAAATAAAAAAATAAATAAAACAATATGTCAAAGGTTAAATATTAAAGAGGGAGCATAAAATATTGGAAAAATGCTCACATTTGAAAGGCAAATAACTGTAGATTTGTTAATGTAATGTATTGCAATTTATTACAATTGAAAATAATAGTGACTAAAATGAAAAAGAAAAGACTATGTAAAAATAATAAAGTTGGGTCAAACCATTGTTTTGTAATGTAACACTTTTGCCTTCAAAAGTGAAAATACTGCTTTTAAAAAGAATCTACTTTACTACATTACTGAATTTACTTGCCTTCATGTACAAATATATTTCAAAGATTGCATACTTTTAGGATTAACAATGTATGTAATATATGACTCTCGATTTTAAGGGTTAATTCCTTGAGTTAAGAAAAATAGTTATATTTTCTAATGGCATGAAATTTACCGTTAGCTTTCTTTATAAGGTGCTAATATTAAAATTTTACAAATTTTGACAGGCCATAACTTGAGAGGAGGTGGAGGTGGGACAAAATTTTCTTTTAAAGAAATATACCATTTATTAGTTTCTAAAAGTTGTAAAAATTTCAGACTCCTATAACTTGAAGTCTAGAAGAAAAACGATATCAAAATTTTGAGAGAAACGAATTTTAGATAACGGGAAATTTTAATAATGGTATGCCGTTTTAGATGAAGCCAGCCACTACTTTTCTGTGTTTGCAAGATTTGAAAAATGTTTATGATTTCGCTGCAATAAATATTTAAAAAAAGGACAGTTTTAGGATTTTGGGGCACCATAACTTTTAGAGAATCTGGTTATGGCACCTATCCTTTAACCGAAAGGTTTCGGGTTCAAACCCCGATCAGGTCACTACAAAAATTATATTTAATATTATAACTTAATATACAATATTTATAAATATTTTACAAATAATTTTCATATATTCGATAATAAAAACTAAGAAAAATAAACTGTAAGATATTAATAAACTTAAATATTTAATATAAAAAAAAAACTACGGCAGGCTAGTCACCTACATAGTTAAAACTCTATAACGTAATGAAACTAAGGCATGATACCATGTCCTAGTCCTATGCTCCTCACTAGGAGTGAAAACGAAAAAAAAAACTTTTAAAGAGCTAGAAAGTCAAAAAGTTTCTTCTACGGAAATAAGTTTCCAGTAATGATCTATGTACATATAAAATTTCAACTTTCTATCTTCTTTCTTGAAATCATAGTTTTTGAGAAACTTTTCGTTTATATTTTGTATTTTTCGTTTATATTCTATATTTTGGAATTAGCTTAACTCCAATTGGATCAATTAGAATTTAGCATGACAAAGTTCGAACTTAGTTCGAACAGTCAAACTAACTACTTAAATTATTTAAAAATTAAAGCAAAAAAACTTTTTCAAATACTTTTGTATTTCATTTTGCATACGCTTAGAAAAATGTTGGAAAAAATTATAAAAATATATACTTCTGAAAGTTTAAAAATATATACTTCTGAAATGATGAAATGTTATTAAGACAAATAGTTTACATTTCTGGCATCTTTTTTATTAATTTTTTCATTTATATTTGCTTAATGAGTTTAAGTTAAAATAGAATGCATTTTATGAGTTAGATTGACGGCTGACATAAATACAGGCCTGGACCCTAAGAGAGAGTGACAGTTCAGAGCGGACGAATTCACACGTTTTCTTATGACATCTATAGAGGGCCCTTTTTAACGTCATAAATCTCCCACAAGATCAACTTTTTTAAAATTTTTAATTAGTAAAGGTTAAAATTGAATCTTTTTCTACTGTACTGGTGCTTACATTCTTAAAGTTTTGTGTTATTAAAAAATTGATTTAAAAACAACCTTCCAGGTTCTGTTTTTTTAAGATTTCAATAAATGTTGCACTACAATAAAAAAAAAGTGCAATTTTTTTTTTTTGAACTATTTAGTTCATTTTGGTGTATTTTTTCAAATTTGAGAAAATGTGCATTTGAAATTAACAAGTTTGCCAATTTTGTATGATATATGTCTCCCAAAATGCATACTTCTTGTATAATCGCATATATATCTATATAATTTTCACGTGCATACTATATTAATTAAATTTATATGCTTTTTATATTAAAAGTTTTATATTATATTTTTAGGTATATATCTGATTTTAGTTTTATTAGTAAATATTTTCACATTGTAAGTAAGGCCAATTCACTAATTTACCTAAACTACCGCGTCAGTAGTTTTAAAACTTATACAAATTTCTTTATAATATTTTTATTGTTTGTTTTTATATAGGAACAACTTGAATCGACACATTTTTTATAATGATTATAAAATTTTAGAAGCACTATCATAATTATAAAACTTAAAATCAAATAATTACAAACTTAAATTCCAAATTTAAGGATTTTCGTGTTTTACGTTGCAGCGCCTTCCTATAAGTCTCGTTTTGTTCCGCCGTTTTTCTGGAACTTTCATCATCATACCAAGGGCTTCTTGAAAATGTGATTTATAGCCCAAGACGTCTGTTACCACCTCCTTCATGATGCCTGCGCAATGTTTCCATTGGTCATCAACGGACGTAAAAACAAGAGGTGCGAAGTCAAGGTACTTGCAAAGTCACTCTTTAAAAGCCCCAGCTACCTCGGCGGATTGCACACTTTCAATGTTAAATTTGCGTGTTGATGCAGTATGCAGCTTTTTAACATTGCATATTCGAGCTTTGAATTTCGCTAACAACCAAGAAGTGATCAGAGTCGATGTATGCCCCCTTGAACTATGGGTGCCGATAGTTTTTCCAAATATTTGTTCTCAACCGATTTTCCCAGAAAATCCCTGGATTTTAATGCGAAGGGCCCTAACAAAATTTTTGCATCATATCGTGGGCAAGTTACAAATGTTTTGTAGAGGATATCGTGGAAATCCTCTTTGACGGAATCTTCTGCTTCATTGGTAGGGGAATGTGCGCATATTAGGCTGATGTTATAGAATTTAGCCCTGATGCGGATAACGACCAGACGCTCACTGATCGACTTAAATCTGATGAGCCATGGCCTGTTTTCGAGCTATAACCTGTTGAAGTACAAAGTACAAGATTATTCCAGCATTTTTCCACAACCTTCTTAAATTAAGGTTCTTAAATTTACGGCATATTTGAATATTAAAATATTTCATTTATTGATTTTTAGACTTAATATTATGCAAAAAGATATAAAGGGGATATTGCGTTAATATCAAATTTCATTTACAGAGTTTTGAACTCGAATGCATTTTTGCCTATTATAGAAACAATTAGTTATTTCCACGGAGATCAGTTCCTGCTTGAAAACTTTCTGTTTAACCAATTTGCGCAAATATTCATAATTTATCTTTGGTGTTAAAATTTAACAAAATGATAAACTTTCGAGTTTTGTGAAATTTTTGCAACTAGAAATTTACTTGGAATATATTTTACACTTTTGACCTCAGAGATTAAACAATAATTAATAAATTGTCTTGAAATTTCAAATCTCATCCCCATTACTTGGCAAAATTGTGTAATACACTTTTTAAGGAAATCTGATTATAACAACAGAAACTTTATAAAAATTATCGTTTGATTTCTCAAAAGTATGTCGAATTAAAAATAAACTTCACAAAAAATATTTTCGAAGCCTTTCGTGTAAATTTTCCACCATACTAATGCAAATATATTTATTCAAGCAGAAGTCGGTCGGTTCGCGACTGTTTGTAAAAAATGAACTTTTATATGGGAAACATTTTTGTTTTATCAATCAACATTATTAATATAAAACATAATTTAAAATTTTCTTTCAATTTGTGTCAATGGAATTTTATTTGTATGAAATTAATCACCAAAACTGACTATAAATAAGAACTATATCTTTTTAACAAACAAACAATATGAGAGTTGGTACAAATAACTTGACTATAGTTTTTTTCCACTTGCCTTTTCATAATGAAATAAAATAATTTCAACAGTTTTAGGTGAATCTGTCTCACACTTCGATAATCAATGATTTGCTTTGAATATTAAAAACTTTAATTTCGATAAATCATCTTTTGGAATTAAAACAAAAGATTTGTTTTTGAAAAAAAAAACAGTTTTCGGTGCAAAACATGAAAATATTTGAAATTACTAAATAACATTTGCAATTTCGAACAGAATAATGACATATTTATAATTTAAATCCATCATTTGAATAATATTTAATTTGCAGTATTAGCTCATTGAAAAATATTTTCATAAACTTATTCCTATAATTAATAAAATATTCATTTTAATAAATTTTGAAAATAAAGATTTTGGATCAAAAACACTGCAAAAATTTCATTCCTTGCTGAATATTTGATGGTATCATAATCCTCCGGATTATTTTAGAATCATTCTAAATTCTACGCAAATGGATTCTTTACCAGAGGGTTCAAATAATAAAAATATCTTATATTATTTCAAATTTTACTGAATGTGGAAATCTCTGTCTCTTTGGAATGGAAACCAAACAAAAACTAGAACCATAATAAAAAATTCCAAAACAACTTTGCGCGGTTATTTTACATTGGGCAAGATATACTCCAGATTAAAAGATACATTTTGTTTGTTGCTGCTGCTTAAACTGTTTTTTTTTGTTTTTGTTTTTTTTTATCGTTTTTTGCTCTATGTTGCCATATGATTTTCGTTACGTTTTTTTGTACATTTTCTCATTTTTTCTAAGTTTCGGAGAATACAACAGCAAAAGAAAAAGAAAACCAAAAATATAGTGCAACATTGAACAAGAGATAGAAGAAAAACTGCACTAGAAAATAGCAATGCATTTTCAAATTTTAATTTTTTTTTTCTATTTTTCTTGCTATTTTTGTTTCTATGTTTTTAACTATTCTTTTTTCTGAACTATTATTATATTACTGCTGCTGCTGCTCCTTCTCAAAGACGATCGAATTAAATGATACAAACTGAGATGCTGTCTTTAGTTAACTACTAACGTTTGATGAGTTTGGATCGCGAAAAACCCAAAAAATTATAAGTAAATTAAACAGGTTCTTTCTCGTTTTTATACTTTCTTTTTGCAAAATTATTGAAAACATAAAATTAAAAATTTAAGAAATTTACACTAAGTAATATTTAAAAAATATTAAATTTTATCATATTTCAAATTACTTAAGAAAAAAGAAAAATTTTTACAATAATTTTCTGAAAATTAGTTTTAAACAAAAATTTAAACAGAGTGTACACGATAGAAAAGAAATTAAAAATTAATGAATTCAAATAATTATTATTATAATGCAATAAGCACGAAATACCAAAGGAAACAGTTGCATTGCCCCCGAGTGATAATAGCATTAAGAGTAGAAGAATAATTAAATAGTGAAAGATCTCCATAATATGTAGTGCTTCCAAAACATTTCTTTTTAAGGAAAGTTAAGAAACAAAGTGCCGTAGCTCTTATATTGATAAAATTTTTAGCTAATTTCTAAACAATTTAAGGGTGAGTCTATTTATTTTTGAAACGTTGATATGTTAAAAAGGTTAAAAATTTTAAAAGCCCGTATTGATTATTGGACTATTAATTCGCAGATGAATGGAATAAAGTTTTTACTTAGATTTTTTGTAAATTCGTTCTCTAAAAATACTACGCATAAAATACGAAAACGTTCGTAATAAATTATGACTATAGACGTTTTTCGTTATACAAAAGCATTTATAAAAAGAAGTGAATAAAAACGTTGAGAAACTTCAACAAAATTAAAAACGCTTTAAAAAAGATATAATATTGAAGATATTCTACTATACCAAACTGCCTTCCGTCGGTTCCGTTCACATGTAATTTAATTTACTATTTTTATTAGATTTAAAATAACTTCACATAACATCGATCGGTAAAAATTTTGTACTTCAATAATATTTACATCATACTTTTGAATTTAAATATAGGGAAGAAAACTAGCTAATTTTAAATTTTAAGAACTAAATTCATATTAATAATGACAGATAATTCAGTCTGAATAAAAGTTCTAAACTCTTTTGAATAATTTTAGGTATAATTTAAATTTGGCTATATATATGTACTATATATATATATCTATATGTACCTCTATATATATATATATATATGTACCTGGCTATATATATCTCACCGCAATTCTACAGCACAACGGCCGAATTTTTAAACAAACAAAATAATACTAAAAATATTCTTTCACACAGATGTTGTGGCAAATACAACATCAATACAACATAAATGGTAAAATATTAGAATCGGAAAAAAGATGTGCAACTTTACAACTAGAGTTAACCAAAACCTAGTTTTTTTTTTTGAAGTAATACACTGAATAAGTGACTGCAAGTCAGTCCGTGAATTTCTCCGTTTTTCCAAATTCAGATTTATTTGTTATTGTAAGTAATATTTATTTAATTGTTTTTTTAACAAAATATATAGATAAATAACTCCAAATTGGGGAAATATACGGTTTCCTAAATATAAATTATATGAATATGAAAGATTTAAGAGAGAAACTTGTTTGGTTTACACTGTTTGCAGCGACGATGTAGTGAAAAGTTATTTTAATGATATTTTTAAATATATAAATACTGATTAATTCATTCATAAGAAATTTTCAAAATCGTTTCAGTTGAATAAAGCTAATTAATTTCTAAATAATTTTTGATTGACATTTTTTATATCACCTAGCCTTTTGTCGTGACATAAATCAAGCGATTTAGAATGTCTTATCTAATTAGACACTTAGATTTTTCTTAAATCTGTTTTTCTTGTAATAACAAATAATATATTTTGATTGATAATCAATTTTGGATACTACTACAATTATTTTTCTGGATCTTAATTGAGGATTCTAGTATTCTAGTAAAAAATAAAATTTCTGTCAAATTGAAACTTCTCTCGATTTTGGCTCAGTCATTAACAAGTATTAAAAATGCGTGGTTTAAAAAAATTAAGTGAGTGCTTTTTTTTTTACTTTTTTATTATTATACTGTTAAGCAATAACAACACAGAGGAATAAACTAATATTACCTAATACTATAAATTAGTATTAACTGTCCTTCAATTAAAGCTTCCTCATTTGTTTTACTACTTTCATTTTATTGAACTTTAAAAAATAAATTCTTGGATAAAATATATAGTAGCTTAGCCGCGCAAAAAATTAAATACAAAAAGTATAGAAATTCCACAGAACAAATGTGATTAAGATTTTATCATGAATTCAAAATACTAATTGGTGTAACCTACCTTATTGTTAAAAATAATTGTTTAATTTAAGCAACGTCAGCCAAGGAGCATTACTTCTATTATTTGTATCGTAAAGGGCAAGATGGCCGAAACTTTTACGTTTACAAATCTCGAACAATTTAAAAGAGGTTATATAAATCGAATAGGAAATGATTTTATATGCAATGAAAAGTATTACAGGAATCCTTATCAAAAGGTGTTGTCTTAGTTGACTGCCACTGAAAAAAAATTTAGCTAAAATATATACTTTTTTTTAAAAAGAACCGACACAAACTATATCCGAAATCACGGTAACGAAACTTTATACCTATTTTTCACAAAAATTACACCCCTACCCCTTTATTATTTTTATTTTGAATATAACTCAAAACAGTTTTCAGCCGTTTACGAGTATAAAAAAAATTATGTATTTAGAATAAAAAAAATTTCTGAATGAGCTACATCAATTTCGAATGTATTTTTTAGATAAATTCAAAATATTTTTCCACGAATTGAGAAATATTAAATCAAAACATTTTTTATTCTGCTATATCTATATTATATTATACAATCCCAAACCGATGGCGCAACCATCGAGTATTTTCGCTTATATTCTTTATCTTCGGAAGAATAACATAGAAAAAGAAAACTAAAAAAAAAATAATTCTGAATTCTGCCAACATTTTAGGTATGTATACTATATTATAAATTATATACAGATTTGTTGCAGAACTTCTTTATTTTTATGTTATGTTTATTTTCTCGATTAGGCGATAGCATTCGTTTCTGTATAATGTATTCTTAATATTATTAATATACATATAAACGCATATGAAATAAAGTAACACTCAAAAAAGTTTTTTTATGTTTGGTTCTACTCATAAACGTAAATAAAATTTTTTTGCATTTGTATCATGTTTTAATAGAAAAATAATGTATATGTAAATGTATACAAATGTATATAATAACTAGGGTTCAATCATTTACAGACACGGTGATCGACACATCAGAGATAATTTAAATAATAAATAAATAAAAAAAACGAGAAAAAATAGAGTTGACCTTGTCAACTCTGTGATACCCGTACGAATTTGTTATCCTATGTGCGAATAAAGATGCCAAGAAATTTTAATGAATTTTATCGAGCAAATCGGCCCTACTAATATATTCGCTTGCGTGAAATTTCAATACCGTAGTTTTTATTGTTTCTGAGATATAGCCAAATAACTTTTGAAGTTGTATGGCAACTACCTGAACCGGTACCCCGATCATATCCAATTTAAATAGGGTTCTGGCACTTACTACAATTAGTTTTTGAGTTATCGTTGGGACGGACGGACAGATGGACGGACAGACAAAACTAAATCAACTCAGAATTTGACGCTGATCAAAAACATACACTTGAGTTTATATCTAAGACCGTTATTTCTTAGCGTTACAAAGGGTAAGCCAGATTTAGTATACTCTTCGAACATACGTTCGTACGGGTATAAAAATACAGGCAAAGTTTACATTTTTGCGCATATAAAGACAAAAAATTAACAAATTTCCGTGAAATTTAATGTCGTTAACATCGTGAACTTATAAATTTTTT
Source organism: Condylostylus longicornis (assembly GCF_029603195.1). Taxonomy (NCBI): domain Eukaryota; kingdom Metazoa; phylum Arthropoda; class Insecta; order Diptera; family Dolichopodidae; genus Condylostylus; species Condylostylus longicornis. The sequence continues at coordinate 1,935,937 of NW_026577985.1, forward strand.
GGAAACGTCAGGGCTCAGAAACCGAACAAGGGGATTTGTTATCATATCTATGAAGCTAATTGATGGAATTCCTTAAAATTAAAAGTTTGAGTTCTGTTTGCTACCGAAACTAACTGACGAATTTTTCAGGGGCCAAATGGTTAGCATAAAATGAGTCTCTGATATGAGCTAAATTTATATTTTTCTAGGTATGTTAACAAAAACGTACTAACCTCCCTAAAATTTGTTAGGAGTATTTATAAAGCATTTTCGTAGTCTCATGCAACATTTTAGCTAAACTAGACAATATCTTGCGGTTATGTGTTCATATCAGAATATTTTTTGATGTAAATCAACATAATGCTTGCAAAAAATATTATGACTTATTATGTTAGTTAGTATGTTATTTTTATGTAGAACCTTATGTGTATATTACATCTGTATGTTTAGCTTCATTTCAATATAAATTTATTCTTGCAGAGCATTACTAAATTATTCATACATTGTACTGGTACTAGAGCCAACCGTCAATGCATAGAGAGATGAACTTTGTATTTTTGTTTTGAAACTTAATTTCATGTTCGTTTCAAATCGTTGCTTATTGATTTACTATAATGAGCACTAGCTCTTTTACTTATTCATATACTTAGTTTCTCTAAAGTGTAGAATTACCTGTGTGATATAGTGATTTAAAGTATGCCACCATAGGTGAGCACGGACTCTATGAAGTCTTTTAGAATTGTTTTTAAAGATTTGTTTTCAAAAATATTGGAAATTATTGCGATTCGCACTAGGGGCTTCTAGTTTTATTTTAAAAAACAAAAAATAACTATTGTTAAAAGAGCTATTCATATATTACAATCGGATTATCAATGAAATCGCTATTACACTCCTTTCAGTTTTATTTTATTAACATAATTGAAATAATTTAATAATTTGCGTATTTTACTATAAGAAGTATTGAAATATGTCTATGTTATACAAAGATAAAAATTGTTTCTACTTTGAACAAAAATAATACGAGTTATGAAATAGTTTGTTTACAATGCAGAAATATTATAAATAATTTTTTCGAAAGGGTTTATGACTACTTTAGATATCCCATTTTTTTTCCCTGTGTGAAATTATATCCTAATAGAACAAAATTAGGACACCTTAGGGTATTTAGAAACATACAATTAATAATATTAATAATATATGAATATATATATTATTATTTCATAATATAAAGAGTCCTGTTAATATGCAACCAATAATTTACTTAAGAATTTAAAACACGTAACATATGAAACTAAAAAATCTTTAATATATGCTAATTCAGGCTGAAACTCTGTTTGATTCTTTCCACATATAAATATCTTTTCAAAAAATTGTAAGATTTTATGAATTTTATTTAGTGGTCCTTTATTTCATTATACAATTATCTTTTTTCAATTAATTTTATTAATTGAAAAAAAAAAATCAATTAATTTTAACTTCATGAAAATTTCAAACTTTTCGAAATGCGCTCAGACTTTCTTCCGCGACTTTGCAATAAATATAAATTAATTTCATATTCCATAAGAGTCATTAACTTAAGTATGCACAATTGAAAATAAAGGTAAATAAAAAATAATGTTACAACAATTAAAAATTACCTTTGAGCATTTAAGTTTAAAGAAATTCTTCGAAAATTTAAGTTATCAACCAGAATAAGCAGTCTTCACTGCAAATTAATGGGATACAATCTTTGGAAAACTTTAGACTTGGGTAAAAATTTGTAAATTATGTGTAATATATGCATGTAATTTTACTTGCACGTAAAAAATTTTGTAATTAAAATGGGTCTAAACTTTAAGCATTTTTGGCCTATAATATCAAACTAAATTAATTTAAATATTTCGACATATTAATATGTTCATTGAAAAGTTAGCAACTATCACAGTTTGATATTTAATATGACACGTTATTCATTTAAATTTGCGAAAACGTCATGTTTTGTCAGTAATTTCGCGTTCATGTTAACATTTTTTTACATGAATCTATTCAAAAAAATAATTTATTCACTCTTTTCCATTAATCCCAATTTTCAAAGATTGGATTTTTTCCGTTTTTTATTATGTCTGCAAAATTCTTAAATAAAATTTAAAATTTTGCAATTGCAATATGAAAATTTTAGTTGGAAAATTCGAAATAAAAGAAAAAAATTTTTTTATCTTTTCTTCTATTTTTAAAAAACAACATGTAAATAGTGTTATTAAACTAGTATTACAGCAATTGCCATCAATAGGAATTTAAAAGAACAACAGAAAAAGAACAGAATTATTATAAAATCTAATAAAATTAACAGCATATAAATGTTAACATACATGATATACTTACTAAATACTTATATACTACATAAAAGTATAACGTATAAGAACAAATTATATACACATATATAAATTCGTTGTAGATATATAACATTTTATTCTATGCACCTGAGATTTTTGCCTATGATATAATAACTAGTATTTTTTATGCCTATGGATAATCTCTTTCAACTTGATGTTTGACTTTTACGTAGGAAACCAATTTTTCTCTTTTATTATTTTCTCCTTTCTTTTAGCATAATAATTGTAATAATATTATAATAATAATAACAATGTGCAGGTAATAGTTGTGCGTGAAGCCCAGTAGCTTTAAAAATGAACTGAAAAGCATAGCACATTTTTAGAATGAGATCATGCTCTGCAAGGAATTAACATTTTATGGTGTTTAAAAAGTAAAGCGATATAAAAGCTTGGCGGAGAGAACAAATGAGAGGAAGGAAGAGATAAACGTTATTGCTAACATTACTGCTTCAAAATATGAAGCAAAAACAAAAATGAATTGAAATTAAACAACGAAAGTCTTATGAATAAATACAGCAATACCATTAATTTAATATACCAAGCCTTTTTATAGTTTATTACCGACCGTATTGTGTAAACAATAGGTAGGTTATGTGATGGCAACAAATTTTGCATATCGAGTTTTCGGTGGAAATGCACTTCTCCATAGTAATTAAGTGTAAGTAAACTATTTTTAGTAACCTGTCGGTCCGTCGGTCTGTCGGTCCGTCGGTCTGTTGGTCTGTCGGTCTGTCGGTCTGTCGGTCTGTCGGTCTGTCGGTCTGTCGGTCTGTCGGTCTGTGTGTGCACGCGTGTATCTCAAGTTCTGCTGAACCGATTTTGTTGAAATTTTATATGTAAGTTTATTTCTACCGTGGCACGGATTGATCAACTTTTGGGATATATCAGGCCTAGGGAATTGCACATTTTTGAACATTTTGGAGAAAATATTGAACCGATTTACTTGAAATTTCATATATGAGCTTTGTTCGATCGTCCCCGAAAATTCCTAACCTTTGGAAGAAATCAGGCGGCAGCAACTGGACGTTTACTACGAGCCAAATATACATTTTTGTGTATATAAAGAGAAATAATTGACCGATTTCATTGAAATTTAATATTTGAATTCCTCGTATTAAAATAATGAACATATAAATTTTTTGGAAATATCAGGCCTCGAAAACTGATTTGCGGGCCGATTTTACATTTTTCACCACATCTACGGAACGAATTGATGGAATTTCTTGAAATTTTATTTCAAGAATTCTGAAATATTTGAGTTCTGGTTAACTGGCGAGTATTTCTAGGAATTCGGGTAGCACAAAACGAAATTCTACTAAGAGCCATATTTATATTTTTCTAGGTGTGTTAACTATAAGTTTACTAATGTCCTAAAAATTGGAAAGAAGTGTTTAAAAGACATTTTTATAATATTCTGTAACCCTTTCACTTAACTAGACAATATACAATGCGGTCGGTTATGTGCTGACCACATCAGATTTTTTTTTTATTGCAAAGTCGCGGATACATATGTACATACATACATATATAAAATTAATTCTTTTATAAATGACTCCAATTTTCTGTAAATTGCGATTCTCACTTATATTATTATTCGCCTTTATGAATTTATAATAAATAAAATTTTTATTGGAATTTTCATAATTTAATTAGAAATAAATTTCTATCTTTTATTAAAAAGCAATAATAAAAATAAAGCAAAATTAAATTGTTGAGTTTTAAATTAAATAAATATGTAACTGCAACTTGTACTACTTAAAAATTAAACAGACGTAAAAATTAACGTATATAAAATAAATAATTAATTCGGATAATTTATAAAATAACATCGCAGATATTTTACACAATTTAGTTTTTTCAGTAGTAAAAATTCATATTAGTTTTATTTCGAAAAATATATATAGTTATGGCATCCTCCTGAAATGAGAATTAACCCCGTTAATTTTTGGCCTTCACAGGTTAGCTTCTAAAAATTCACTTCACGCTTCAGAAAATTATCTATCAAGTTCCTTAAGAAATTTTTAATTCACCATTGCGTTCCAACCTTTTAGAATAAAATATCAAATAAACAACACAATGATTACAAATTACGTTTTGTTCCTACTAACTTGCGATTTAACTACCACTTGCAGATTTATAAAATTAATTTTCCTTTTAACTTGTCTCCGAACGACAGTTTTTTTAGTACTGAAATGTTTTATTATTATTGATTGTGTTTCAAAACTTATACAACTACATATAAATATAAGATGTAGGTGTAAAATTTCCGAAAAAAATGGTTGCTGTATATATTAACATTTTAAAATTAATTCCCAAAATCAATATCGTTCATTGGAAATAAAAAAAATTTGAAAAGTTTAATTTTCACAACATTAATTTTTGAACGATATGTTTAAAAATACTGTAAAAATAACTAATATTCAAAAAACAAAACTTTAAAAATGTTGCGAAACTTTAATAAACGCTCGAGTTGTTACGCAGTATATACACGATCTGATGAAGTTACAATTATCAATTTTAAGATAATTAGAATTTAAAATGGGAAAAAATAGAGTTGAAAGCCAGAAATTTCAACGATTTTTATCAGACATAACGGCCCTAATAACAAATTTCTTTCCACGAAATTTCTATACTATAGCTCCAATCATCTCAAAATTTTCTCAATTTATCATCTCATTTTATCAATTTCTATAATTTCTGAAATGATGCCATAACAGTTTTAGCTATATGGTATCTATCACAAGTACTTATGAGATCTCAACAGCTTTTAATGAATATAGTTGCCATATGAACGCAGGGACGGACGGACAGATGGAAAGATAAAGATGAATCGACTCAGAATTCGACACTGATCAAACATATACTTGAATCTATACCTCAGACCATTATTTCTTAGCGTTACAAATGGTAAGGCAAATTTAGTATACCCTTCGAAGATACATTCGTACAGGTATAAACAAGAAGAAATTTAGGCTTAATTAATTTTCCAAAAATATTCTGAACTTTTTCCAAGTATTGAACTTCGCGTTTCATAGTTTACTCACTTTAATGACATTAATAACTCAAAATGTAATGCAAGCTTGTAATTTAACCAACGAATGCATAAGTCTCGTTGGTTAAATTATGAGAATGCATTACTCGTAGTTTTGTGTTAACATCAAACTAATGACAGTATTTTTAACATATTAAATTAAATGTTCTGCAATGTTATTTATGTATGTTATATAGAGATGATATGGTAGCATTTTTTCTACGAACAAAGAAATTTTCATAAATTTAAAATTAAATCTTCCATATTTATATTTAATATAGATTTTCTAACTCATTTTCTCTTATATGTACAAAATGAATAATGTATAGATAAATATAGGAAATACTACAGCAGAAAAAGGTCAGCATTGATTTGTACCTGAACTGAAGGTCTCGAAAAATAATTACAATAAAGAAAAAAAAATGGTTACAAACTCCACACCAAGGCTATATTGCTCATTAAGATGTGTAAATAAAGTTGGGTCAAACCAGTTGGGCTCCCTTCAACAAATTGCATCACTTTTTTCATCAACCAATGAAAATAAACAATCTGTGTACTACATTATTAAAATTAGTTTCATTCATATACAAATATATTTCAAAGAAAGGGATGGGAGGGGAGATCTATATACATCTGATTTCAGATTTATATCTACATGGGTAAACATGTCCACGGACGAACGGACAAGCGGATGGACAGAGGGAAATTAAAAAGCACTCTTTTTCAAAATTTTTTTTGGAAAAGTGCTAAAAATGAAATACACTCCCATAGATCTGATGTATGTGAACAAAAACGATTTAGAACTTACCGCATTATTCAACAATTATATAATATAACACAGTATCCCTTAATTTATAGTCGGTTTGGGACTGAAAATTATTTTAGCTAAATGAAAATTTATTTATTTCACTAAGTATTAAACTATTTATTTCACTAAGTATTAAATTAATAACAGAATGGTATTAAAATTTTTTGATAGTAACATGAGTCAAGTTTTTCTATATCAAAATGCATTTATGCGATTACTGTATTGTTGTCTATATGTATAAACATTTTAAAGAACTTGAAACATAATTTTCTATTACCATTTTTACACATTCAATTTTTTATTTAGCAAATTGTTTTCAAATAAAGAAACTTTTAACAACTTAAAGGAATAGTGCGGCTCTGATATTTGTATTGCAAACAAAAACCAATTTCCTTTTATTTTTATTTAGTAAAAAAGAATATTGGGAATGTAATTTATATACAAAAAAAAACTACTGATATCATTATTTTATTCTCCTTTCAAACTAGTTACTATAACTAGTCTTTTTATAATATACGCGAGTAATAAGATATAATAGGTATTTGCATATACAAAGAAAAAAAATATTGACATCATTCAATTTATTCATTCTAATTTCATTCAATCAAAAAAGTAAGAAAAACTTCACCTGTTTAGCAAGACATCATAAAAAAAAATTATCCAGTTTCTATTCTGAAACAAATCAATTGAAAATTTAATGCGAAAATCACGCATCCCATTTCATCATCAATTTTACTGCAACTTCATATTATATCGATAAATGGTTGAAATAAATTGGTGTAAGAGAAAAAAGAAAATGTACATAAAGCCTTTATATAAAAAGTCATTTAAAGGTTTCCAGAGTATATGACTAACGAACATATTAGAAGATTTTTCAATTAGAGATTTGCTCTTGTTAACGTTTTTGTTATTTTACTGTTTTTACGTTTTCTTACTTTTTTATACCCTGCACTTCGTGAAGGGTATATTAACTTTGGTCTGGAATTTGTAACTACTTGAAGGAGTCATCTGCGGTATGGACATATATATTATATTCTTGCTCAGCGTAAAATTCTGCGTCGATTTAGACATGTCCGTCTGTCCGTCCGTCCTTCCGTCCGATCGCAAGATAACTCAAAAACGAATAATGCAATCGACACCAAACTTTCACAAGTTTTTTCTTCTGTGTCAAGGACGAGCCCTATTGTTAATGGACTAATTCGGACAACGCGTTCGGGTAGCTGCCATACAACTCAAAGAGTTTATTTTAAATATTTCAAAAACTAATAAAGGTACAAATATAAAATGTTGTATACATGTGTCCAATTATATTCTACACATGCTTTAAAAATTATAATGGCATAGCTGCACCGGTTCGGGTGGCTGCCATACAGATTCGTAGATTCGTAGATTCTAAGGGAACCGAGTGGGACAGGAGCATCCCCCAAGCCACCGCAGCCATTTTTGACTTATTGTAGCCACCCCACTCTCCCGTCTATAATATCCCCGTCCCAATCACAAAGCCGGCGATATCCCTAAGGGAGTTGGACAATAGTTCCCGAACACTTAGGGACCCATGTCCAAGACAATTGCGGCGCCGAACAGCCAGTGCCGGACAGTCGCAGAGAATGTGCACGGCGGTCTCATCGCCACCCCCACAAAATCTGCACAGGGGGGAGCCCGACTTCCCCAGCCTGCGCAGGTGGTATTTCACCGGGCAGTGCCCCGTGAAGAAATTCGCAATAGTGCGAACCCGGCTCCTGCTCATCCCCAGCAACTCCGCAGCGAATCCGCCGGAGCACGCCGGAACAAACACCTTCGCATGACGGCACCCCTTCGTGTCCCGCCAGTGACGACTGCATTCCGCCGCGAGTAGGCAGGCAAGCCTGGCCCCCACGGCGGATGGCTGCCATACAACTCCAACAACAAATTTTTTATATTCGGAAAAATAATTACGTCAGATTCATGAGCTTTGCCAGTCGTGTGTCCAATTATAGGTCAGATATATTTCTGAAGTTTTGATGGAATTGCTTGACAGCTTTGGGTACTTGCCATAGAACTCCAAAAGCTTATTTTAAATATTTGGAAAAATAATAAAGTCAGATTCATGAAACTTGGCAGTTGTGTGTCGAGTTATAGATCAGGTATATTTCTGAAGTTTTGGTTGAATTGCTCTACAGCTACGAGTAGCTCCCACACAAGTCCAAAAGTTTAAATATTTGGAAAAATAAAGTCAGATTCATGAAACTTGGCAGTTGTGTGTCCAGTTATAAATCAGACATATCCGTGAAGCTTCTATAGAATGGTTTCACAGGTTTGAGTAATTGCTATACAACAACGAAAAGTGCAGGGTATAATTCAATCGGTTTACACCGCTGAAACGTTTTTACTTGTTCTATACTTATTTACTATACAATCATGACAACTACACAACGGCGATCAAATCTCAATATTATTATACAAAAAAAATAATAAATCGTGAACATTGAATACAAAAAGAAACTTTATACCCTTTCTATAATTACAAATTTTATAAAAATTACAGATACCTACTGTTGTTAAAAACTCATTTTTTGTTGAAAGTAACCTTACGTTATGATGCAAGAGCTAAAATTCCTCTTACAAAAATGTGTTTATTAATTAAAGTGAAGTAATTAAAAAATATAAATATGATTGTTTGAATAGCAAATGATATTGCCCAGGGAGATTAATTAAATTTATGAAATTTTTATGTTTATCATCAAAGAATGAAATAAAACAAAAAAAGAGAAATTTTAGAAATATTGTGTTCTATAAACGGAAGAATAATTATTAAGAATTACCTAAACCTTATTTATATAAGTCGTATTAAATTAAGTTATTGCAGTTTTGAAATTCAAATGTTAGTGTTTTAAAAAATACTAGGTTATAAAAAGTTCAAAATACTTCATTTTAAAGTAAAATCATTAAAATTAAGTGTTTTGAATTTATCGTAATTTTAATTTCTTTAGGATATACGCTAAAATTTTAAATGATTAAAAATTAAAAGCCTTACAAACTGTATTTTTACAATAACTTTTACGGTAGATCTTGGTGTGTTTTATTGTAATAATCATATTTTATGATTGAACATCGTAACTTTTTGATATTATATAATTATTTTATTAATCTTAATTCACATGCACAGAAAAATGTGCATTATCTTGGTAAAAACCTAATAATAAAAAGCTTTATTATTCTGCATAATATTAAATATGTATATGATCGAAAAAAAGATTTTATTGATAAAATTATGAGTTTATTATTAGAAATTTTTGTGTACATACATATAACTAATATAGTTATATCTACCAGCTACTATTAATAATATAGTTATAATTATAACTATTAAAATTAATAATAAATAAAATATTCATATTCTAAAATATTTGAATTTCATTTTGAAAACTCATTAAAGTAAAAAAACATAATTGTAGTTAGGGCTATTAGTTCAGATGCTGCAATCGATATGTTAAAATGAAATGCTGCAATTGATATGTTGGAAAATTTAAGCGCAGAAAATGTTTCTCGATAAACTCGGCAAATAAACTTCTTTGTCTTAAGAGAACGCATTAACTATACCCACTACACTATTAAAATTACTTTTATTCATATACGAAACCATTTTATTAAGGATTGCATATATTTAGAATGAACAACATTATACAAAAATAAATTTAAAGAGGAGTTAAAAAAATGCTCGACTTTAAGGGATAACTGCATGAGTTATTATATATTTTTCATGGAAAGAGATTTACCTTTAGCTTTCTGCGTTTATAGAAATTTGAAAAAACGTGCAGTTTTGGAAATATAAGGTGCCAAAAATTGAAATTTTACAAATTTCAAGAGGCGATACATTGAGAGGGGGTGGATGTGTGAAAACTTTTCTTCTAACGAAATGAACTATTTATTAGTATCTAAAAGCTGTTAAAATTTCAGACTTTTACAACCTAGAAAAAAAACGACATAACAGACGACAAAAAACGGATTTTAGATAACGGTAAATTTTAACGGCCACTTTCTTTTTTAGCACTTTTCCAAAAAAAAATTGAAAAAAAGTGCTTATTAGTTTCATTCTGTCCGTCCGTCTGTCCGTGTGTCTGTTTACAAAACTTCTACACCCTTGAAGATAGAAAGCTGAAATTTTATACGTACATAGACCTTTGCTAGAAGCTTATTTTCCTAGAACAACATTTTTACCTATGACCCCCACTCTAGAAGTTATGCCCCCCCAAAAACCTTAAAAATGGCCTTTTTTAAATATTTGTTGCAATGAAACCATAAGCATTTTTGAAATTTTGCAAACGCAGAAAGGCAGTGGCTTGCTTCCCTTTGCGCGGTATACTATAGTTAAACTTTAGAAAAACAAAATGGTCGTTCAAATTTACCGTTATATAAAGTCTAAAGAAAAAAATATATAATTATTATTCATTAAAAAATATAATTATTTTTCTTATCTCACACAATTAATCCTTAAAATCGAGCATTATGTTAACCCCACTTTATATTAATTTTTGCTTTATTTCAAAGACTGCATGAATGCGTCATCCTAAATATATGCAATTCTAAAAATAGTTTTGTATATGAATGAAAATAATTTTAATAGTGTGATAGGTATACATAGACTGTATTTAAAAGCAAAATTTTCACTTGTTGAAGGGAAAAGTGCTATAATACAAACCATTGGTTTGACCCAACTTTATTTAAAGTTCAAATATAGTATGCCTTGGTGAAGAAGGCGACTACTACATTTCTGCTTTTGCAAATTTTGAGAAATAATTATGGGTTCACTACAATAAATCGTTGAAAAATACAGTTTTTTGGGTTTTAGCGGGATATAATCTTTAGAGGGTCAAAATTTTGTTCTATGGAAATAAGTTTCTAATAAAGATTTATGTACATATAAAATTGTAGAAGTTTTGTAAACATGTCCACGAACGGACTTACAGAGTGAAACTAATAAGCACTTTTTTCCGAAAATTTTTTGGAAAAATTATAAAAAAGGTATTAAAATGTTTTACTTAATGATTTCTTCTTAAAAGTTGCTTAAATACGAGTACTTACATAAGAATAAGATCGAACGAATAAACTATGCACCTCATAAGTCAAGAGCTGTATGTAGAAAAAATTTAGGTTTCGTTATTGAAAACTATTTACTTTATCTTATTTTATTATCTTCTTACCATATGGTAATTTTGTATAATTTTAAGAGAAATATTAGAGCAGTAATTGTTATAATGCTGCTTCTAAAAGCAGAATGCTTGGAACATTCGAAAATGAAAAGGTCCGGGCGAATAAATTGTCAGAATATTTTATTTTAGTTTTTTCCTTATTTTGTTAAATTTTTCACAATAGAAATTTGAAAATAAAAGAATTATTTAGAATGCAATTGTACGTGTATCCGTTTTAATAGTGCTAAACCCAAAGCATCAGTCCAATATTCGCCAAAGTCTAATTTTTTACTAGGAGTAATCTAATATGAAATAATTTTGTGTACAGCGAACAATACGTATGCGATATAATATATTAAAATCAATGATTTATTTATAGGATGTCTTATGAACGTTTTTAAAAGTAGTGGATTAAGTTAAAACAGAAGGGCGTCGTTACTTTATATATTTACTTTATCCAAAAGTTAAATAAAGTATCGAAGAGACGGGATAAGGAAAATTGAAATTATTCTAATTTTAATTGGGAGTAGTTAATTTCAAAAAAATTCTAATAAAATAAAATAACTGTCCATATTGCTGAAATTTGAAACATCTCCAAATTGCCTTCTAATAGTAGAAATCCAATTTGAGCTAACAGTTAACCGTAGTTAGCTAAAAGTTAACTTGAGCACTGTTTCAATATCAAAGCGCTACAACGCTTTCCTCAGAAGTTTTTTAGATTAGAAGGTTAACAATTTTATATAAAGGTTTTGACAAACTTCATGCTTCCCTAATGTTAATGGGTATTAAATACTATTTTTTAATTACGTCATACATTGATAATCTTGAACTAGTTTGTTTTACTTACATAGCACAAGCAGTTAGCACATTTACTTTGATGAAGAATAACTATAAGCAAATATATGTAGAGCTTTCTCAATATAATTTTACATTACTGAGAATAAAAATATTACATCCTCCGAATTATGAGTTTAAGGTATAAATGAAATAATGTGGAAAAGGATAAGAATAACAACTAAGCAGTTTATCTGTAAGTGTGGTGGTAATTTATTTAAACGGAATAAACATACTTGTACATAATAACTAAGAAATGTATATGTATATTTTTTAGAGCTATCAATTACTAGTTAGTTATCAATTTTCCCCCTCAACATGTTTTTAACTGCATTGAGTAAAACAGATTCAACAAGCAATACAAACAGTTATGAAACTTTATTGACCACTTTTCTACTATAACGTATAGGATACTCTGAATATTATTTTCGTAATTCGTTTTAATACCCAAGAGCAACAATATTATTAAATTTTATTCACATTGAAATATTATTTCACCTGGAGATTTTTTTTCAATTCAATATATAAAATTAAATTTCATCTTATTAACTGATATTTATAACAAATTTAAAAGAAAGCCCCTGGTTCACTATTATGCTATTAACCTCCTATCTTAATTTTCCTTAAAAACAAAAATGTTAAAAAACTTTAATAAAATTTATCTGATTAACTTGAGTTAACATGTGTATATTATAACTACAAATCTATATTTTATACGTTTAACCTAATTTCAATAACCTCACCCACAAGACAACCCAGAGTAAAATTAACACTAGAACAAAACAATTAGCATAATTCCAAAAACTTTTTAAAAACAAGTGCTTATTAGTTTCACTCTGTCCGTCCGTGAACATGTGTACAAAACTTCTACACGCAGAAAAATAGTGGCTGACTTCTTCAACAAAATGGTCGTTAAAATTTACAGTTATCTAAAATCCGTTTTTTTTTTCGAATTTTTGATAACGTTTTTTTCACCCCAGGTTGGAGGAGCCTGAAATTTTAGCAGCTTTTAGACACTAATAAATAATTTATTTCGTTAGAAGAAATTTTTTTTCCCTCTCCACCACCTCTTAAGTTATCGTCTCTTGAAATTTTTAAAATTTGAATATTTGGCGCTTCATATTTTGGAAACCGCAAACTTTTTCAAATTTATATAAACGCAAAAAGCCAACGGTAAATTCCATGACAATAAAAAATATAATTATTTTTCTTAACTCACGCAATTAACCCTTAAAATCGAGCATTATGTTAAGCCCTCTTTAAATTAATTTTTGCTTTATTTCAGAGACTGCATAAATCATTCATCCTAAATATAGTAGTTTCGTTTATTAATGAAAATAATTTTAATAGTGTGGTAGGTATACATAGACTGTATCCAAAAGCAGTATTTTCGCTTGTTGAAGGGAAAAGTGCTACAATACAAACCATTGGTTTGACCCAATTTTACTTTTTTACCATTTTGACCTCACAGTGTTGATTATTCACGTACAAATAATTTTGTATCCAAAGGTTTATATGCAATTCTTTTTTTGCTTATGAGATGTACACATAAGTATTTTTTGTGATATTTATAAATAAAAAAAATCTGTTGCCAACCACACATAACCGACCGCATCCATATTGCCTAGTATAGAAAAAGTATAGAAGATTATGAAAACTCATTTTAAACACTTCTTTTCAATATTAAGCAAAATTGGAAAACCTAGAAAAGTGTAAATTTGTTTCTAAGCAGAGTTTCGCTTTGTACCACCCGAATTCCGTGAAAAGTTCACCAGTTAGTTTCGGTATCGACCAAAATTCAAAAATCAAATTTCAAAAAATTCCATCAATGCGTTCTAAATATAGTAAAAAATTAAATATCGGTCACCCATTTGGTTTCCGAGCCCTGATCTTTACAAAAAAAATTATAGATTCATTGTTTTAAACCTACGATTTTAAATATAAAATTTCAAGGAAATTGATTGATCAATTCTCTTTATATACACAAAAATAGAAAATCGTCTCTCAAAAAGGTGCAATTCCCAAGATCTGATATATCCCCAAAGTTGTTAAATTCGTGCCATACTCAAAATAAATTCACATATATTATTTCATCAAAATCGGTTCAACCGAACTTGAAAAAACATCGCTCTGAAAATTGTTTATTTACGCTTCGCTATTATGGAGAATTGCGTTTCAACCGAAAACTGGACATCCAAAATTTAGTGCCATCGTGTAACCTATTATTTAAATTAACAAAAAATTTACGAATGCTTCAATTTATATTAATTTTATTGACCTATATTTACCAACCGTGTTGTGTATACAATAGGTAGGTTATGTGATGGCAACAAATTTTGCATTTCGAGTTTTCGGCGGGAATGCACTTCTCCATAATAGGGCAGTGTAAGTAAACTATTTCTAGCAACCTGTCGGTCTGTCGGTCTGTATGTGCACGCGTGTATCTCAAGTTCGGCTGAACCGATTTTGATGAAATTTTATATGTAAGTTTATTTCGACCATGGCACAGATTGATCAATATGGCCTCGGGAACTGCACTTTTTAGCGGACCTGTTTTACATTTTTGAGCATTTTGAAGAAAATATTCAACCAATTTACTTGAAATTTTATATATAAGCTTCAGTACACCGACCGCGAAACCTCCTAACTCTTGGAAGAAATCAGGCATCAGCAACTGGACGTTTACTACGGGCCAAATATACATTTTTGCGTATATAAAAAGAAATAATCAACCGATTTCATTGAAATTTAATATTTGAATTGCTCGTATTAAAACAATGAATATATAAATTTTTTGGAAATATCAGGGCTCGAAAACTGATTTGCGGGCCGATTTTACATTCTTCACCATATCTACGTAACGAATTGATAGAATTTCTTGAAATTTGATATTTGAGTTCTGGTTGTTACCGAAACTAACTGGCGAGCATTACAGGGAATTCGGGTAACACAAAGCGAAATTCTAATTAAGAGCCGAATTTACATATTTCTAGGTATGTTAACTATAAGCTTAATAATGTCCTAAAAAATGTAAATAAGTATTTAACAAACATTTTTATAATGTTCTGTAACATTTTCACTTAACTAGACAATACACATTGCGGTCGGTTATGTGCTGACCACATCAGACTTTTTTATCATACGGTCGTATATACATATATGTATATGTATGTGCATAAATTATTTACACAGTTTACTAATTTTTTTTATTAAACTAATTTACACTAAAGTACGATTTTATAATATTCAAATTTTATTCACATTTTAATTTAATTTAAGTTATGTTGAAAACTTTCATATTTTAAAAAAAATGAACTCGTTTATCATGTATACATTTGCAAAAACACTAAATCTATAAAATTTATGGAACAGATTAAATTTATTGACAAAATTGAAGTAAAGTTCTAAAAACACCTACTGCTTTTGAGAAATGGGGACTCAGGAATAATTATTGTAAAGTATTTTTATTTTTTCATATTCTTGAAAATTTGCAAAATAGCTATTTTTTCTAATATAACCCGCCTGAGTAATAAATATTTCTCACAAAAAAAAAAAATTTATAAACTTAAAGATTAAAAATAAATAAAACCGTACTATAAATTTCAATGTGATTTTTTTAAAGTACTCCAAATAAGATCACATATTTCAATTCGCTTGCTTAATACTCCCTATATACTCTAACAGTATTTCTAATAATTTTTCTTTGACTATCAAAGAATTATAATATTAGGAATATTTTTTTTCTTAGAGTTAGCAGATAGCTTTACAACAAAAAAAAATTACAAATTTAATAAAAAAGCAATAACAATTAATAGTATTCTTAATCATTAATTATACTATTCATTTATTTTCAAGCATTAAATTTAATGCATTAGGATCTTTATGTAAGTTCTGTCTTAAAAAAGTACTCGAATTAAATAAATATGTAAAAAACTAAGGCGCAAGAGCAGAACAAGTTCAAAAACGTTTTAATTATTTAAAAAAAACTTCTTTAAGATTCTTTAAATGAAGAGTTTAAGAAATTCGCAATTCAGTTAAAATTTCATCTCAAGTACTAGCATCTAAAAATTAGTCAAATAAATTTCCAATGAATTTCCAATTCCTACAAATAAATAACGTCCTTAAAAAATTAAATAATTACATAATCATCAATATTTGAAACAGAAAAATCTGTTGATTTTCATAAGGAAAAATAAAAAATCTATATCAATGCGCATGCACTCACTTAAGATAAGTTGAAATATTTGAAATTCGCTTAAAATTGCGACTTTAAAGAAATATACATTAAAAAATTATTTAATTGGAATTTTCAACAAAATCTTAAATTTTTATGTTTAACTCTAAGAAAAACTCTGTTTAAAACGCAAATTCGATTCTGAATCAATAGCTTTTAATTTACTTTTATAGCCTTTATTGGATACGATATTCAAAGAAGATTGAAAATGAAAAATTAAAATGACCATATAGATGAACTTTTTTTCCCCATGGTATAAATTTATATACTATATAAGATAAAAAGCGCCACAAATTATTACATACACACTTGGGTAATTTTTGCGGCATCGTCGACTGAGTTCATCATTTTAACTGCAAACGAAATTCAACTGAAAACAAAAAATGCAAAAAAAAATCTGATATGGTCAGCACATAACCGACCGCAACGTGTATTGTCTAGTTAAATGAAAGTGTTACAGAATATTATAAAAATGTCTGTTAAATACTTCTTTCCAATTTTTAGGTCATTAGTAAGCTTATAGTTAACATACCTAGAAAAATGTAATTTTGGCTCTTAGTAAAGTTTCGCCTTGTGCTACCCGAATTCCCTGAAATGCTCGCCAGTTAGCTGCCGTAACAACCAGAACTCAAATATCAAATTTCAAGAAATTCCATCAATTCGTTCCGTAGATATGGTGAAAAATGTAAAAGCGGCCCGCAGATCGGTTTTCGAGCCCTGATCTTTCCAAAAAATTTATATGTTCATTGTTTTAATACGGGGAATTCATATATTAAATTTCAATGAAATCGGTTGATTATTTCTCTTTATATACACAAACATGTATATTTGGCCCGTAGTAAACGCCCAGTTGCTGATGCCTGATTTCTTCCAAAACATAGGAATTTTCGCGGACGGTCGAGCTGGAGTTATATATAAAATTTCAAGTAAATCGGTTGAATATTTTCTTCAAAATGTTCAAAAATGTAAAACAGGCCCGCTAAAAAGTGCAGTCTGATATATACCAAAAGTTGATCAATCCGTGCCATGGTGGAAATAAACTTACATATAAAATTTCATCAAAATCGTTTCAGTCGAACTTGAGATACACGCGTGCACACACAGACCGACAGACCGACAGGTTGCTAAAAATAGTTTATTTACACTTCCCTACTATGGAGAAGTACGTATTTGAATAATTTAAAATATAGAACAATGTTTATTAAGATTATATACAATAATTTAAAATAACTACTTATAAATGAAAAATATATAGAATATTTTAACGAGAAAAAATAGAGTTGGTCATGTCAACTCTGTGCTACCCGCACGAATTTGTTATTCTATGCAAAAACACGTATGCTAATTATGGGACAGACTATTAAGTTTAGTGAGAAGAAAAATTAATTACATTAAGCATTCAAAAATTATTTCTTACATTAAACACAAAAAATTTTCTGTTTCGTAGTCTTATTCACTGCTTAGATTTGGTTTCCATATTTCTCTTAAATTTTTCTGAGATTATAAACTTTTTACTTTGCGAAATATTTAAGGCAGAGTGTAACAGTTTACATGGACAATTGCATCACAAATATAGTTGAAGAATTTTTGCACATAAATCTTTTAAACAAAATCCATTGCTGTCCAAGCAAAAACTACCTACAAAGCCAAATATATGTATTAAAAGCTTTTTGCAGTATTTTTTACTAAATTTTATATTTTGGCTCCTTGAAGATGTTGCTGTCAATTATATTTTAATTTTTGCTGTACAAAACCTTACACTTTTAATGTTTGAACATTTTTGTACTACATTGTTAATTAAGAATTTATATGAATGAATTTTCTAGCTTCAAAAGAATTAAGATTTCTCCTATCTTAGCATAAACACTAATGGTTAGTCAAGGAAATAAAAAGTTCTTTCCAGTAACATTATTAGAAAATAATAATTTAGTTAATATTTTTCGACTAAATTTCTTGCCTGCCATTTATTTAAATATTGTATACATTTAAATAATACCCCTCTGCGGCCCCCCCCCCCCCTCATTTGAATAAAAATGACAATGTTCATCTCTACGCTTAAATCGATGCGATGTGTGAAACCCAAATTTCATGAAATATTTCATCATACTAATATTGTTTCGTTTTCTTTCTTTTTTACACGTTAAAAATAATCTTTCATTAATAGCCTCGCTTAACTAATGGTTAACAAACAGTTATTGCTAGCAGTTTTTTCAAATTTAATTTTCAACTTTTTTTGTATCAACCGTATTGTACTGTTGGTATACATAGACTTTAAAGTTGTTTACTTAAAATTCGCGCAAACTAAAGTTTGAATTCTGGAGAAGAGTAAAAAAAATATTAAAAAAATGTGGCACGTGTTTTCTTTGTTTTCGAATAAAATAAAGTTGAGTCAAACCAATGGTTTGTATTGTAGCACTTTTCCCTTCAAAAAGTGTTTTCACTTCTTTTAAAAACAGACGAAACTATTTCTAGGATTGCATATATTTAGGATGAACGATTTATGCAGTTTTTGAAATAAAGCAAAAATTAATTTAAAGAGGGGTTAACATAATGCTTGATTTTAAGGGTGAATTGTGTAAGCTAAGAAAAATAATTATATTTATTAATGGCATGGAATTCACCGTTACCTTTCGGCTTTTATAGAAATTTAAAAAAGCTGGCGGTTTTGCAAATGTAAGGCGCCAAATATTCAAATTTTACAAATTTCGAAAGACGATAACTTGAAAGGGGGTGGAGGTGGGCAAAAATTTTCTTCTAACGAAATGAACTATTTATTAATGTTTAAGAGATGTAAAAATTTCAGGCTCCTCAACGTACGGTGTAGAAAAAAAACGTGATCAAAAATTTGAAAAAAACTGATTTCACATAACGGTAAATTTTAGCGGCCATTTTCTTTTTTGAAAGTTCAGGTATAGTATGCTGCGATGGAGGAAGCCAGCTAATATATTTCGGCGTTTGAAAAATTTAAAAAATGCATATGGTTATACTACAATAAATAGTACTACAATAAATGATACGATGGTACGCTCAATTAAAATTTGGTACTTTCTACTTGAATCATGTATATAAAAATGTTTTTTTTTATAAGGAATAAAATCCAATATCTCTCTTGTATTATTTAACATTATACAACTTTTTTACTGTTATTTATTGCATATGTCAACCCAGCGTAAGTATTTGCTTTAAAATTTGCCGAAAGAGTTTGTAGACATTTGAATTTTCAAAATAGATATTTTTTTAGCTTTGCTGAGCAAGAGAAATATTTAAATCTTAACCTACTTGCTTAAACGTCTTTTGCTATCCACATTTTTTTAAAAAATTAACAATAATCGCCTCCTAAATATATGACTATTTTAAAATAATAAAGTATGACTATTTGAAAATAGTTCAAATGTTTGCTTTGGAAAAAAACTGCCAGATATGTCAAAAATAAAAAATTTTAGAAAATGCTGCCAGTTTAAATTTTTTGCAATGCGATTTTGTACCAAACCACCTGCGAATCAAAAATCAACTTACGCAAATTTGCGGCTTTCGCAAAAAAGAATTTATTTATTAAATACTTTTGATAGTTGCACACAATTCGAAGCTCTTTCATGCGTAATAAATTATTAAATATAGTACCAAATCCTCTTACAAGTTCAAAGCACCTATTTAGTAATATAAAACAGTCATTTTTACAAATTTTAACTTTTCTATTGGCAGTGTTTTAAACATTGTCTACAAAAATAGATATAGCGATTTGCATCACACAATGTATATATGTATATACCTATTTATTTAAGCACTTGGGCAAAATATTTGATACTTCTTTGTTAATTTCAACTTTTTAAGTAAAAAAAAGTATAACGTGAATTCTTAGGGAACACTACATTTAAATAAAAGGCCATAAATTTCTTATATCATAATTTCTTTGCGTTTAAATAAATTTCTTGGCAGCTGAACATCACAGTTGATATTGAAAAATAATATTAGTGTGCAATTGAATTTAGAACTTTGTGTTCTCCTGTTACACTATAATGACTTTCTTTTATTCTTTGTGCTGCAGTTGTAATTTCTTTTATTATCATTGAAAAGTAATAATCATCACATCACATTTAATAAGTATTTGAATAGCTTTTTGCAAATGTTACAAAAATTTATACCTTCCTATTGAAAACCATTTAACCTTAACGTAGTGTTGTTTTTGTGTTTGTCTTTTTTTTGTTCTTTAAAACGTGTCAATGATAATGCGAGATGTCTTCTTGTCTGAAATAACGAAAATAATAACCATCATCATTTTTGTTTTTATTATACTACTCGATAACCATTCACTATTAAAAAATAAAAATTTATTATTTCCGAATAAACAATACTGATTTTGTGAAATATGTGACACATTTTGAATATTAACATTATCTACAATAAAAGTTTGTTATCGCCTTAATACTCAAAATTGTACTCGAAATAAAAAAATAAAAAATACAAATAGGAATTAAAAAAGTAGTAAATTGAAAATACGCGGTCTTATATTAAGTAATGCGATAGCACACCAACTCCAAGCGCAATATTTACCCAAGAGAATACAGAAATGAGATGAAATCGAGAAAACATAATATTAATGCTCAATAATATTCTTTAAACTAGCTAAACCATAATAATTGTAACAAAGTTAAAGTTAAATTTTCAACGTATTGACGTAGTTAAAGTTAAAATTTCAACGATTTATGCTGGATTTATTTATGGATGAAGGGTTCACATGATTCTCGATTTTAAGGGTTAATTGTGTGAGTTAAGATTGAGTGTGATTAAGAAATAATTATATTTTTTAATGACACGGAATTTACCGTTAGCTTTTGTGTTTATAGAAAATTGAAAAAGCTTACGGTTTTGCAAATATAAGGTGCCAAATATTCAAATTTTACAAATTTCCAGTGGTGATAGCTTGAGAGGAGATGGTGGAAAAAATTTTCTTCTAACGAAATAAACTACTTATGAATATCTAAGAATTGCTAAAATTTCAGATTCCTACGGTGTAGAAGAAAAACGGCATCAAAAATTTGAAGAAAACGGATTTTAGATAACGGTAAATTGCTTTTTAAAGTTCAGAAATGGTATACCGCGATAGAGGAAGCCAGCTACTATTTTTCTGCTTTTGCAAAATTTGAAAAATGTTTATGGCGTCATTGCAATAAATAGTTAAAAAATGTCGTTTTAAGGGGGTATAACTTTTAGAGGGGGGGAGATAGGTGAAAATTTTGTTCCACGGAAAAGGGTTTCTAGTAAAGATCTATGTACGTATAAAATTTCAGCTTTCTATCTTTGAGCGTGTAGAAGTTTTGTAAACAGACGCACGGACAGACGGACGGACGCACGAACGGACCGACCGACGGACGGACGGACAGAGTGAAACTAATAAGCACTTTTTTTCAAAAATTTTTTGGAAAAGTGCTAAAAAAATGTCATTCTGTTCATTTTCAATATCATATTCATTTTATATCATATAACAATATCATATATGCGGCACGGTTCATATTAAAAAAATTATACCCTATGCTAGTATGTGAATTTATGTTTTGTAATAATTTTGCATAGAGGAAACTCAATCTTATGGTGAAAAGATTTTGTTACTCTTTCTTTCTTACTTTCTTATATATTCTTATATGTATATTCTTTCCGAATATATAAAAATTTTTGGTATGCGATCATGATTTACATGTAATTTATAATTTTTATAACTGGCATAAAAATTGTACCACTCGCTATTTTGAATTTCATGCTTTTTGTTTTCTCTGTTTAAGTATTTTCAATTTTTTTCTTTTTTTCCACTCTTTTCTGCTTTATTATATGTACATATATTGGATCTTTACTTCATATTTTGGGATTACATACAGCATGTGTGGCCAAAATCATGAGTCGGCAAAAGAAACAAAAATAAAACGAAAGCGTGCACATATGGACATGTAAAAATATGAAAGAAAGCAGGAAGGTGCTATATGAGATATGGAACAGATTTTAATAGTCAGTAACTTCAAAAACAATAAAAAAGAAAACATAATATTATATATAGTCTTACCGATAATCAGGATCGAAACATAATTCACAATTTCATGAAAACTGTTTTTTTTAGAGGGTTTGCTTAAAATATATGTGTTCTGTGACGAACCACATATTATATTACCAGCTATAAAATTGAAAATTAGAAAATGTCTCTTGGGACCGTTTTTAGAAAAAAAACCCATATATTTGTCTGGTAAATTGCTTTTATAAAAAAATAATTAAGCTACAGGACAGTAAATATTTACCTATGTGATTTGAACAACTTTCTACGTTTTCTAAATTTGAAACATATAAGAAATATTAATATTTTAAATGCTTTTAAAATTGCCTTTTACTGATTGTTTATCTGTTGAATTATAAAGTGTCTTATGCTTGTCAAAATAAAACCATAATAATAATATTAATAATAGCATTATTAATAGTACTATTAATAATACTATTACTCTAACTAATATTTGGGTATATATGCGATATTTGGGTGAATTTGGTATATTTTTATATTAATCTGGAAGCGTTGTTCGGATTGGGACGTTGACAACTACAAAAATCGCATGCGAAGTGTCAAAAATAGAAGAACGAAAAACTAAACAAATAGATAAATTTTTCACTCATGGAGAACACTCAGAAAATGCTAGAGATAAGATACTGACAAATTTTATAAACCTTTATTTACTTGACAGAAATAACGATTCGTTGCTCTTCTGAATGAAGACCAAAGGTGTAATTAATAACAAATGTAATATATAGTATATTGAAAACCATTTAAAATAAAGATATGCTGATACATATAAAGAGTGATGATACCTAAGATCAACCAATGTCACCAAAACCTATAAAAAAAATCTGATGTGGTCAGCACATAACTGACCTTAATGTGTATTGTCTAGTTAAGTGAAAATGTTACAGAATATTATAAAAATGTTTGTTAAATACTTATTTCCAATATTTAGGACATTAGTAAACTTATAGTTAACATACCTAGAAAAATGTAAATTTTCTAGGTATGTTAACTAACTGCTCGTCAGTTAGTTTCGGTAACAAACAGAACTTAAATATCAAATTTCAAGAAATTCTATCAATTCGTTCCGTAGATATGGTGAAAAATGTAAAAGCGGCCCGCAGATCAGTTTTCGAGCAATGATCTTTCCAAAAAATTTATATGTTCATTGTATTCAAATATTAAATTTCAATGAAATCGGTTGATTATTTCTCTTTATATACGCAAAAATGTATATTTGGCCCGTAGTAAACGTCCAGTTGCTGATGCCTGATTTCTTTCAAAAGTTAGGAATTTTAGGATATGAAATTTTAAGTAAATCGGTTGAATATTTTCTTCAAAATGCTCAAAAATGTAAAACACGCCCGCTAAAAAACGCAGTTCCCGAAGCCTAATATATCCCAAAAGTTGATCAATCCGTGTCATGGTCGAAATAAACTTACATATAAAATTTCATCAAAATCGGTTCAGCCGAACTTGAGATACACGCATCCACACACAAACCGACAGGTTGCTAAAAATAGTTTTCTTACACTTCCCTACTATGGAGAAGTGCATTCCCACCGAAAACTCGATATGCAAAATTTGTTGCCATCACATAATCTACCTATTGTATACACAATACGGTCGGTAAATATAAATACTCTATAAAAAAAATTTTTTTAAATTGACATAAACTCCGATCTGAAGACGTCTCTGATTAACTGTTATCGAATTCCTTCAAATATTCTCTTCTAGTTTAGTAAAGTGGAGACCACATGTTATACCTCATATCCATAAAGATGATTGATATGGTTTCCTTTATTACAAGCTTATAAATCGACCAAATAGACTGGCAAAGCACATAAATTAAAAAAAAAGCAAAAGGAAAATTTATAAACGGAATGAGTTATAAAAAACATTCAAGGAGGTCTTATTGCCGTTGTATTTTATGCACATTTCTGTGAATTTCTCATATTTTGTTTTTGTTATTATTTTTCAACTTAGTTTGATACGAGTATAATACGAAGTTTGAGTTTTTTCTTTTGCTATAATAATATAAAAATAGATGAGGAAGTTTCATACGATAAGAAGTAGCTTAAGAAAATTGTAAATTTTAATATTTTCATTCACAAAATTTAACGGCCGGCAATAATTATAGAAAAATTTATGTGTCAGCGCTACCAATATTTATAACTTATAATAACGTATAATCTATATTTAAAACATTACACAAATACAAATACAGGATGAACCTGTAACGTGGTATAATCTCTCGAGGGAAAGTAAGTTTGCCACAAATGAATTATTATCTCCAAAACCGCAATAGAAATTTTTAGTTTCGGCAGAAAGGTCTATTGACTTAAATCTCTATGACTATAATTTAAAAAAATTCGTCTCCTCACGTTAATCGTTACTAAATAACCCACTATCAGAACTTTTTTTTCCCATTAATATTTTTATGTTTGGGTTCTTCAAGGATATGGAAAAAGCATTTTAACCAAACATTTATTTATACTTCTATTTATTTCTACGTTCTTTTACTTCTGAAATTGAAACAGAATTCTTTATTTGTAGCATCAACTGTAGATCGATGTTTCTCTCGTTGTAATTAATAGTTCTTTGTTTTACTTTTTTGGGATCGTTTATTAGCTCTGTGAGTTTTTTTAGAGCAATTTTCACCATTGACGAAACAAAATTCATTACTTCTATTACGGCATTGTAACAAAGGTATCAGCTTTTGAGTAGATTTCAATTTTCATTTCGCTGTTTGTTTCGCTTGATTTTTCTTTCCTTTTCTTGAATTAGGTCTACTTAAATTTGACTTTTTATGGCTTTAAACTAATAGCTTTCTTGAAGAATTAGATACATAATAAATTTTCTTACAAATCTGTAGATTTTATTAACAGATTAAAACAAAATTGTATATTTTCAACAACGTTTCACAATATAAAATGCTTTTAGAAATCTCAATATAATTGAAAACGTCAAAAAAATTAATTTAAATTTAAAAAATATTTTATTATATTAAGATAAAATAAAATAATTTATTAAGATAAAATTTATTATTAAGATAAAATAAAAGCATTATTTATATTGTGAAACTTTGGTTAGAATATATAAAATTTATTTTATAGTTTTTTAAAAATATATATGTATATGTACATATATAATTTAAATTTAGTTGTCTATCCTTTTGAATTTCAAGATGAGATAATAAACTTACCACGAGTCAATTTTTCAACTATATTTATCAATAATATAGCTTCAATAATTTCCGAGATAATGCCAAATAACTTTTGAATTTGGTAGATATGGCAGCTATCATAAGCGCTCATGATATCTCAACTGCTTTTACCGAAAGCATTGACCCTATTACCACATTTGTTAATACAAAATTATTCAGTACTGTACCTTAAGTATAGTTTCTAAGATATAACCAAATAACCATAGAAATTGTGTCGCAATTGTCACAAGCAGCAAGATTTCAACGATTTTTATCACACAAAACAGCCTTAATAATATATTTGCTTGTGGGAAATTTTAATATTCTAGCTTAAATGATTTCTGAGACATAGCCAGTGGTCGAAGTGGGATACTCAAAGTGGTGGGATGGTAAAAAAAAAAAATAAAAAAAAAAAGTATTATTTTAGTTATTTCTTAAAAAAATAACTAAACAAAATTTACCAAACTTTGGAAGTAAACTAACGGGAATATTTATATTCAAAATTAAATCAACTACAAATTGAATCAAAAACTGTGCAAATTGTTACCAAAGAAATGCATAGACTACTATGTAGTAACGAAAATTTCATTAATAGAAAAAAATTATACGTTACTATTTGAAATTGGTCTTATTTAAAATTACATTTATATGAATTTAATTTTTTGTTAAAAAAATTTTTAAAATTCGTTAGAAAATTTTCTTAAATTTTAAAAAACATGTACTATATTATTTAAAAGTACTGGGATGGCATCCCACTCAATCCTCACTTCGAGCACTGCCACATAGCAAAATAGCCTTCGAAGTGGTGGGGCAGCTAGCCGAATCACTACCTTGATCACATCTAATTTAAATAGGACTGCGGAATATAGCATTATTAAATGTTTGTGAAAAGTTGGCGGGCTTAGCTCAATTACCACGTACTTGCGTTATCATTGATAGAGACAAACCAACATGGTTAAATCGGCTCAGAGTAGAAAAACATACACTCAAATTTATATCTCAAACCATTATTTACGGTAATACTTATTTGACAAACATTCTATTATTAACGCAAGTTATGTTTTTGTATAAGAATTATGTTTATGTACAAAGTTATTAGGTACATTTAAACTTTTCATTAAAATTGAATATATTTGTAAATAAGTATTAAGACCAAAAAAAAGGTTTTGTTAAAAAAAAGAACATAGTTTTATTTCGGAAAAATTTGGTTTCAATCGCATGAAAAATAAATTTAATCAAAAAAAATTTAGTTTCATTTCAGGTGAACAAAGTTTTATTTAATTCGAAAATGTCACAAACAAGTTGCCGGAGAGAGAAGTACAGATGTAAATTACGATATGTTTAAAAAGGACAAACACCAGATTATGCTATAAAAATCTCGTTGTACCACTTTTAAATATTGCAGTACCTTAACACAATAAATATAGTACCTTAACACAAAAATCAAAGTCATCCCTCAAAACAAGCTGGATACATTCTGCAAAGTTTTTGAAAAGCAGGAAAAACCAATTGAAACGTACGTACAAACTATCGTTACAATTAATTTTTGATTCGATTTGCATATATTTATAGTCTAATTGTATTCCTACATCAATTTTGTAAGTACAATCACATGCGGAAAATCCATAAATTACACCTTGCACTGTAATAATAAAAGTTAACTTGCGAAAATAATGGAGAACGGTTATAATTATTCACACCTCTTTCACAGAATTTCGATCTATCAATTAAATATTTTTCACAGTAATTTTTTTATCAATACATTTTGCACATTTTTTTTTTACCCATATCTTGAAGGACCGCATTTCTGTAACAAGAGAGGTCTTTATAGAAAAATTCACTTAAAATTTCAACAGAATTGCAATTTTCAATATTTGAGAACTGCAAAAAAAAATTACATGCAAAAAATTTTTCTATCTGTCTGTGTGATAACAATGTTTCAGTAATAGCAATATTTTCAATGAAATAAAATAATTAACATATTTTCAATCTGATAAACCGCTTGGTGTTAACAGCTGGGCCGTTTCTAAAGACGGCATTTACATATATTTTTTCATATAAGCAAATATACAAAACTTTTTCTTGAAATTTTATAATTCAGTTTTTCTGTACATATGTAGAATTCAGACATTTTTCAAAATATTTTGAATTTTTGACTTTTTAAAAACGACATCATTAAAAAAGTCATTTAATTTAAAGTTTGAGTCCGATTTCGAAAGAAGATAACAAGTTTTCTTAAAACTTTAAAATTAATTCCAGAAAATACTGAATACAGATTTTTTTTTACCAAATTTTTATAATTTTGAATTTGATGATTGAATATCGAATGCTAACTGTAAAATTAAAATTTATGCGGGAAAACCGTGCAATTGCTTTGATTAAAAGAAATAATTCTTAGGACCATATCAATGTGTTCGTGTGTATATTATGTACATAAATAGATTAATAATAATAATTTTCGACTCAAAATATTGCATTCAAAATGTGTATAGCAATTTTGAGGCAACAACACAAAGCAAAAAGCAAAATTTTGTTACATATTTAGTAAAGACGCGCTTCACACTGCTCTGTTTTTTTGTTTTTTGATTAATGATTCTTAACTAATATTTGAGTTTAAAAATTTCCTCAATAATTCACATTTATGTAAATGGGATGGGCAATTTTGTATTTTAGACAGTATTTTATTACAGTTTAATTTTACTTAATTGAACTTTTTTCTTTTTATGGCAATCAAAATACTAGTATAGACAAAGTTTTCGCGTTTATTTTGCATTCAAATTAAAAATACGAAATTTATTTATTCTACTTGCGCATATAAAGTAGGTGTACGTAAAATTGTTTTGACAATAAATATTACTTTTTTTAAAAATTAACTTATTGATTAACTTTATATATTTTTACTTTTGGTATTGAATGACCATTTGTGTTCAACCGATTTGCAATTGGTATTGCAATTAATTTTCCCAGGTGTTAAACTTAAAAAAGCCGACCAAATTTTTTTCTCATATTACTGTAATAATTATTGTATATCTAATTTTAAAATAGGAAAAAAAAATAAGTTTTGGAACTGTAATTCGTTATCCTAACCGTTCAAAAGAATTCAAATGTTGAATTTCATTTAAGACTAACTGCGAGGTAAATTCAACATTCGTCTCTTAAAACATATTATGTATGTACATAATTTTTGATATTAAAGCTGTAATAAAAATGTGGACAAGAGTAAATAGCACTAAATAATGTTGTGTGCGCTTTTAATTTTAAAGATATACATTTGTACATATATATACATATGGGTTTTTGCGCACGGTCGAATGAAGTTTAAAATATATATGAAATTTTAAGTAAATCTGTTTAATATTCTTTTTTAAAATTATCAAAAATTTAAAACCGGCGCGTTAGAAGGTCTAGGTTCCGAAGCCTGGTATATCCCAAAAGAGGATCAATCCTTGACATCAATCCATCACATAACCTACTTTATTGTATACACAACGCGGCCGGTAATAATATATTAGTGCAACATATTAAAAATAAGAGATATAATTTTCTTTTAAAATTTTATGTAAAATATTCTTCAATCTTATATCTTTAAAAGATTCAAATAAATTGCTTATTGATACAAATTTTGCTTTAAAAGAAATAGAATCGAAAGATCTGGTAGAAGATTTTGAAATCAAGTATTATTTAATTTAAAATATAAAATTTTCCAACAATAAGTGAGATCCATTTAAAAAATTTTAAAAAGCTATTTTTACAAAATTCAAAAACAATTTTATTTTATGCAAATTAATTTAATTAACATTTTATGCAAAAATTAGCGATGAACGAAGAATCGCAATGGAAGATTACAAATTTTCTCTGTAAATTAAACCACATAGATAATATTAGGTCTCTCTGTTATAAGAAAGTTTTTAAAAACTTTAGAAAACTTAAAAAAAACTTTATGAAGTTTTCCTATGCAAAACGTCTGCGATAATACTTTTTGAACGGAAGGAGGGAAAATGATTTGAAAAGGAAAATTTAGTGTTTCTAAAACTTTTAAAATCTTACAGCTGTTGAAACACACATATTATGTTTTTCTTTATTATGTCAGAAGGTTTTGTTACTCAAAAAAAAATTATTCATCAACAATATTTTTTTTTTAACTTTTTAATCAAAAAAAAAATTAAATAAACAAAGTGGGTTCACAATTGGTTTTTTCTAAGTTTGAATCTTTTATCCAAAATCAAAATTTTTGGTTTTTTAATAACCAAAAATATTTGTTAAAGTTTAATAAAAATTTTCAAATTTGACTTTTGTCACTCATTTTTATACAGTTTTAAAAGTTTTTTTAAACTTTTCCGTCTGGGTTATTTTTTTTTTAAATCAGATTTTTTTTTGCAAAAAATTACGTCATAGTGTCTCTCTTTTTAAAGTTTTTTCAAGTTTCATAAAGTTTTTAAAAACCGTCTTATACCAGAGAGACTTATTATCTTATTAATATTAGTCTTAGTAAGACCCTCAACTCTTCTAGAAGAAATGGCATGCAATAAAGTAGGATCAAACCAGCGGTTTGTAATGTGGTACTTTTCTCTTCAACAAGTGAAAATACTGCTATTAATAAAAAACAATATACACACGTGTACCTACAATATTAAAATTATTTCCATTCATATACGAAACTATTTCAAAAATTGAATATAGGATGAACGATTTATGCAGTCTTTGATATAAAGCAAAAATAAATTTAAAGAGGGGTAGCATGTTGGTCAATTTTAAGGGTTGATTGCGTGAGTTTAGAAAAACAATTATATTTTTTAATCGTATGGAATTTACCTTTAGCTATCTGCGTTTATAGAAACTTGAAAAAATTTTACAAATTTCGAGAAGCGATAACTCAAGAGGGGTCGAAGTTTTTCTGTAATGAAATGAATTAATTATTAGTGTCTAAAAGCTGTTAAAATTTTAGACTTTCACAACCTGGGGTCGAGAAGAAAGTAACATGAAAAATTTGACAACAACGGATCTTAGATAACGGTAAATATAATGGCCATTTCCTTTTTTTAAAATTCAAGTATGCCGCGATAGAAGAGCCAGGCACTATATTTCCGCGTTTGTAAATTTAAAAAATTCGTATGATTTCACTGCAACAAATAGTTAAAAAATGCCGTTTTTATACCCTGCAATTTCGTGAATTCACTTTAGTATAGAGTTTGTAACTATTTGAAGCAGTTATTTGCTGTGTGGATATATATATATATTCTTGCTGAGCGTAAAATTCTGCGCTAATTTAGACATGTCCGTCCGTGCGTCCGATCACACGATAACTCAAAAACGAATAATGTAATTGAAACCAAACTTTCACAAGTTGTTTCTTTTGTGCCAAGGACGGACCCTATTGTAATTGGATAATTTCGGACAACTGGTTCGGGTAGCTGCCATACAACTCAAAGAGTTTATTTCAAATATTTCGAAAACTGTGCGCGTGTCCAATTACATTCTATATATGCTACAAAAATAATAATGGAATAGCTGCACCGGTTGAATTGCTTGACCGGTTTATGTAGCTGCCAAACAAATCCAAAAGCTAATATTAAATGTTAGGAAAAATAATAAAGTCAGACTCACGAAACTTGGTAGTCGTTTGTCCAATTATAGATCAGATATATCCCTGAAGTTTGGATGGAATGACTTGGCACGTTCGGGTAGCTGCCATACAAGTCCAGAAGCCAATTTTAAATATTTGGAAAAATAAAAAACTCAGATTCATAAAGCTCGGCGGTCGTGTGTCCAATTTCATGTCACATACACCCCTGAAGTTTTGTTGGAATGGCTTGACAGGTTTTGGTATGTGAGACACAACTCCAAGAGCAAATTTAAAATATTCAAAAAATTAATAAAGTTAGGTTCATGAAACTTGGTGGTTATGTGTCCAATGATAGGTCAGACATATCCCTGGAGTTTCAATAGAATGGACCCACAGGTTCGAGTAATTGCTATAAAACAATGAAAGGTGCAGGGTATAATTCAATCGGTTTATACCGACTGAAATATTTTTACTTGTTTGGGTTTTACGGGGATATAACTTTTAAAAGGTGGAAGATAGGTAAAAATTTTGTTCTACGGAAATAAGTTTCTAAGAAAAGTCTATGTAAAACTACAGTTTTCTATCTTCAAAAATCTGCACAACTTATTAATTCAATAAGTTCTGCACAACTTATTAATTTTCATTATACCCTACCCCCTCGTGAAGGGTATATTAACTTTGTTCTGGAGTTTCTAACCACTTGAAGGACGCATCTTTGGTATGGACAAATATGCATATATTTGCTCATATAAAGTTCTGCGCTGATAACTCATTCGCACGATAACTCAAAAATGAATCACGCAATCAAAACCAAGCTTTCACAAAATGTTTCTTTTGTGCTAAGAACGTAACCTATTGTAATCGTACCATTTCGGACAACGGGTTGGGGTAGCTGCTTTATTTTAAATGTTTCAAAAACTAATAAAGGTAAATATGAAATTTGATATCCGAGTGTCCAATTTCATTCTACATATGCTTTAAATATTTTAGTGGAATGGCTGCACAGGTTGGTGTAGCTACTTTACAGCTCCTAGAGCAAATTTTTTATATTTGAAAAAATAATAAAGCTAGATTCACAAAACTTGGCGTCCAATTATAGGCCAGATATATTCCTGAAGTTTTGGTGGAATTACTTGACAGTTTCGGGTAGCTGCCATACAACTCCGAAAGTTAAATTTAAATTTTTGGAAAAATAATAAAGTAAGATTCATGAAACTTGGCAGTTGTGTGTCCAAGTATAAGTCAGGTATATTCTTGAAGTTTTGGTTGAATTGCTTGACAGGTTCGGGTAGCTACCATACAACTCCAAAAGATAATTTTAAGTATTTGGAAAAATAAGAAGGCTAGATTCATGAGACTTGGCAGTCGTTTGTCGAATTATAAGTCGGATGTATCCGTAATGTTTCTATAGAATGGTTTCACAGGTTCGAGTTATTGTCATACAACAATGAAAGGTGCAGACTAAACAGGAAAGCTGAGTGGCATTAATAGTACTTACTATAGAAGCACGAAATTAGAACGTTACAAAAGTTTCTTTGCGTGTCTTTTAAATTTATTTAATACAATTAGAAAAATCATACATAAATATTGCGTTTAAAGATTTTTAAGATAAATTTTCTATTGCGTTATTCCATATGATTTTTATTAAGAAATCGTTGATGTTAAACTTTAATAGAAATTATATATTAATATTTTGTAAGTTGAATTTTTAGTCTCTAGTGTATGTGTAATTTCAGTGAAATTTTTAATGCCATGCCATTTCTTCATGCACCTATAAAAATGCGAACAAAAACATTTCTGCGAAAAATGTCAAAATATTGTATAGTTACCATTGTGCGTAGGTGGTTTGAACATCAACAAAAGCAAAAAGAGTTTCATAAGAAAGAGTTTCATTTTCATATAAACGGTATTTACAGTTTATTTTTTAGATAGATGTTTTTTGATAAGGTGGTTCTTAAAATAAAATGAAGAATAAGTCAAACGCAAATTAATGTCGTTTGTAAAGAAGCATATTTTATTAAAACATTTTTTCAGCACTAAAATTAATATAAACATTAAATTAATTTGCGGAACTAATATGTTCCGGAAATCTTGTCCTTAAATTGAAATTCCCTAAATTGAATCTTTTTACGTAGATTTTTCTTTTTTTTTTTTATTTTAAGTTTCTTTATTCATTACATTATTTTTACGTACATTACGTTACAACCATATATTTACGTTAAGTACATATGTATATTTCGTGTTAATTTGCAAAAAATATAGTAGGATTTTATTATTATGACATTAGATAGCAGAAAAATTCTTAGAAATAAGTTTTTTATAAAAATTGTAATTTTTTAAACTATTTTGTTAAAAAAATTTTCCTAAATCGAATTTCCGTAAAAAGAGTTTTTGGTTTAATTTTTGAATTCAGTAAAAACGAAATTTCGTTTTTACTGAATAGGAATGAGTGTATTCGTTTTCATTTGCTAATTGTTTAACTGAAGAATTATAGGAAAATTAGAAGTATTTTAATCTTACAAAAGCTATATGACATTTAACAATAAGCGTCAATAGCAAACCTTTCGCAAAAAATGTTTTCATTAGTTTCACTCTGTCTCCTTATGCACTCATCTGTTTATGAAAATTCTGCACTATTCTATAGAGACAAATTCAATATTATTATTATTATTATTATTATTATTATTATTATTATTATTATTATAATTCTATATTATTATTATTATATATTTAAGAATGGAAAACATACTGGATACGAGTATGATATACATTATTTTGTTAGCTGCTGCACTACCTATTGTTTAGATTTAATAGAATTTTCGGATTTCCGAAACACAATAACTCAAACAGAATTCGTCTGAAAAGCAATATTTCTGAGTTACTTTTTTAAAAAGCTTATTTTTTAGTCTTAAAATAAGTTTTTGACTACAACTTGTATATCAGTAAAATATGTACTAATTAACAGTTAACCAACAGCTTTCATTAATTATTTCTAAAAACCTTTACCTAATCATTTATCTAAAAAGTGTGATGAAATAAGGAAGGATATTAAATATATGAATGTGCACATCTTACGAATTAAAATTAATCCGATAAAATAAAGTCTAGTTAAAAAAAAATTAAAAGAGCAAGTCACTTTTTAAATCCATAATATTATTTTCAACAAAAAATTTATTACATTAGCATATTACAATTATAATGTGAATATTGACAAAGTAATTTGTATTCGTTAGAAACATCGGACGAATCTTCATATATTGCTTAAATGAAACGACCTATTCGAACCCATACTAGATTTTCCTGATGACTGCATTTAAATTTTATTGTGTTTGCACACTGTTTAATATTTTTCTTTTGGAAATACGTAATTTTTTTTAAAAAACATTCTTCTATACGCGTTCGAATGAGAGTATTCACCAGCATCAAGCTTATACTATAAAATCAGAGAAGGTAAAAAAAAGGAAAATGGTTATTCTAAGATAAAGATCTTTTACAATATCTTCAATTATATGTTATGCATTTTAAATTTGTTGGTTATGTACTCAAATATAACTCAATATGGTTAAATTTATTCCACTTGCTTACTGAAATCCCAAATTGCTATTTTGTGTAAGACTCGTTAATTTTTTCTATTATATTTTTCTATTAAAAATATCACTATAAAAAATTATTTTACTTTGCTTTTTCTTCTACTTTTCCAATTTGCATATAACAGTACATAAATATTTCCATTATAAAAAACAACAGAAAAAAGTTATAAAATTATTTGTTCAAATAAGGCCAAAGCGGTTGCTAATTGCGACGAGTCTTTTTTTAAGTACTAATTTGTTTTTGTAATTAATCACAGTTTGTGAATGGATTTGATCGAAAACGTTTGCGAAAAACTATACATATATAAATTGAGTATACTTTCATTGGAATTATTATAAATTGGAGACTCATCAGATTATTTCATCGATTTCCAATTGTTTTTTTTGTATAAGGAGCTACAATTAACAAATTTAACGCTCAGCCATTTTTTTACGCTCAGAAATATGTTGTCCTTGTGAATGCATAATAAGAAAATTAATAGGTTAAAAAATAGAGTGACCGTGTCAACCCATACGAATACCCATACGAATTCGTTATCCTATGTGCGAATTATGAGTATCCTACAGCTGACTATGGGTCAGACTATGCCTTTAAGTTGCCATATTACCATATTAATTTATGCAAAATTTCAGTACTGCGTACTTTTTGTGTTTCAATTTTCAGTAATTTTCAATATTTTCTAAGATATGGCCAAACTACTGTTGAAGATACCACAAGGAGTCAAGAAATTTCAACGATTTTTATCACACAAAAAAATACTTTTTCTTCACGAGATTTCTATATTATAAATCCAATAATTTTTGAGATAATGCCATATATTTCGCAAGTTTTATCAAACACATTGGCCTTACTAATTTATTCACTTGTATGAAACTTCAATACCACATCTTTTATAGTTTCTGAGATATAGTCAAACAACTTTTGAAGCTCTATTAGTATGGCGACTACCAAAGGAGCCAAACGATTTCAACGACTTTTATCAAACATATTGGCCCTACTAAAAAATTCTTTTGTGTGAATTTTCAATACCACAGCTTTTACAATTTTTGCGATATAGGCAAATAAATTTAGAAGTTGTATGGCAGGTACCCAAACTAGTACTACGATCATAACCAATTTAAATAGGGTTCTGGCATTTACTATAATAAATCGACACAGTCAACTCTATTTTTTCTCGTTTAAATTCTTTTTTTTTTAATTAAGCGTTTTAGTCAGGTTTATATTATTTTTTATTCCCATCCGAACATAATATGTATACCGTTTGTTACGCTAAGAAATAATGGTTTGATATATAGACATATATGTGTGTTTTTGATCAGCGTCGAATTCTGAGTCAATTTAGCCATGTCTGTCCGTCTGTCCGAACAATAACTCGAAAACTAATTCAGCTAAGTTCACCAAATTAAAGTACTTAAAAAGTAGTAAAAGAAGGAAAGAATAGATGAAAAATAAATTAAACTGAGGAGAGTTCATAGCAATAAAAATTATTTTACTACTCGCGTTGATAAAAAATGATCAGATTTCATGTAGAACCAAATCTAACTCAATACGGGATAATTCTAGTTATGCGTTTGTTTACAAAATTATGTCCGGGTTTTATCTTCTTTAGAACTAAGTTGAATTTAGAACTAAGTTGAAAGTCCTAATTATAGTTGAGAAAAATCTTTTAAAGGGAATTAATTGTCGGGAAAAGCTATCCGTTTCTATGGATTTTATTTTCTTTGAGGTATATTTTATTATGATTCCTAAACATAATTAAGTGTGAATGACCCGAACACATATACAATAGTAAAAACATATATATATTTGCTATGCTACTATTATAGCAAAACTGTATTAAAGTTCTTAGTAACTGAAATTCTGACGGTTTCAATAAAACATACGCTACACACCATGCAAACTGTATATAAACATTTTTGCAGCGATGTTTTAGCGTTCACTTTTACAAATGAGAAAATATTTGATTTATCTCCACAAACAGTGTGGAATACTTGAAATTAGTTTAGAGAAACACGTTTTTCAAATTTAATGAATTTAGATCAGACGCGAAAGTATTTTTAATTTATGACATTCATACAATAGTTCATAATTTATAGAAAAGCTCGTTGTCTTATCGCACAACATACAATCTATCTAAATGTAAAAATTTTATTTTATCAGAATAAGAGATCTGGAAAAATTCTTTTGAGAATATCAACTGTAAAGAAATATTCTTTTCAGCACTTTTCCAAAAAAAATTTTGAAAAAAAAATGCTTATTAGTTTCCCTCTGTCTGTCCGTCCGTCCGTTCGTGGACATGTTTACAAAACTTCTAGATCCTCGAAGATAAACAGCTGAAATTTTATATGTCCATAGATCTTTACTATAAAGTTATTTCCGTTATACAAAATTTTTACCTATCTCCTCCTTCTAGAAGTTAAACCCAGCCGAAACCCTAAAAATGCCATTTTTTAGCTATCTATTGCAGTGAAAACAAAAACATTTATCAAATTTTGCAAACGCAGAAAGGCAGTGGCTTATTTCTGCTATCGCGACATACTATAATTAAAGTTTAAAAAACAAAATGGCTGTTCAAATTTACCGTTTTTTCCAAATTTTGTTGTTTGATTGTCAAATGATGTCGTTTTTCTACTAGACCCCAGGTTGTAGGAGCCTGAGATTTTAGCAACTTTTAGACACTAATAAATAATTTATTTCGTTAGAAGAAATTTTTTTTTCCATCTCCACCACCTCTCAAGTTATCGCCTCTTGAAGTCTGTAAAATTTGAATTTTTGACGCCTTATATTTTCGAAACCGTAAGCTTTTTCAAATTTATACAAACGCGAGAAGCTAACGATACATTCCATGACATTAAAAAGTATAATTATTTTTCATAACTCACGCAATTAACCCTTAAAATCGAGCATTATATTAACGCTTCTTTATATTAATTTTTGCTTTATTTCAAAGACTGCATAAATCGTTCGTCCTAAATATATGCGATCCTAGAAATAGTTTTGTATATGAATGAAAATAATTTTAATAGTGTGGTAGGTATACATAGACTGTATTTAAAAGCAGTATTTTCACTTGTTGAAGAGAACCATTGGTTTGGTCCAACTTTATTTAACTTTATATTCAGAAAAGAAAAACTTATACTTAATACAAGAGTATATGCACATAAATTTTTTCTGGAATTTTCTCATTTTATCTCCTACTTTATAGAAAAAAAAAGGCAAAGAAAGAAACGAATAAAACAAAATTTACGGCCTATCAATACGTCTGAATTTAAAGATAATAATTCAATTACATTGCTCTGCCAACAAATTTAAATTAGATCAATTTATATTTAATTTCCTGCATTCTGCACTAATTTTCCGACGACACGAAATTGATTTTTATTCTTTGCTATTTTTTCATTATTAAGCGGGTGTATCAACTGTAGAATCTATTAAAAATATATTCATTTATTATCAAATTAACTTACAGGTTGCCAGATTGTACTTAAGATCTTTTTCTTTTTATTCCTCACAAAACCTCTTGAACGACATAGGCAGATACCTTTTTAAACATTAATTACGGCCAACTTTTTTTCAACTTCGAAAAGGTATTGCCATTATTGACGTTTCAAAAACAAATTGTTATTAAAAATTTTAGTAAAGTTACAAACTAAAGGGAATGAAAATACACTTGATAAACCGTCATAAACGTCGCATTATGTTTTGATAAAGGCAATCAGAAACACACAGTAAAATAATCGATATTATAAATAATTGCAAAGTTTAGTCTTGTCCAAAATAAAATGTTTTTCTATTTGTGTAGAGCAAAATTGGTTTTTCAAAAGATTGAAAAATGTCTTCGCCTTTTTATCAATTAAACCTTCACCGCGTTTCAACTTCAAAAACTCAAAAATAAAATGTTTTAAATGCCAATATACAGGTTTTGATCCAAGAAATCACGTATAAATTGTAAAAAGTGAAGAAAACTACTTTGAAGTTAGGCATTTTAAATTTAACAGCGTGCAGAACTAAAACTCCATCCATCCCAATTTATTTTAAGATGATGAGATATTTAATTGAACACCTTAGCTCTAACCTTGTAAGCCATAAAATATGTTAATACACAAATGCTTTTTCTGCTTTATCCAATCTTCATTGAACACTACTCAATACACACCTTTAATTTTTAATATTGCGGAACAAGGCACACATTACTTTTTCATTTTATGTCAATAGTCCTTCCGAAAGTTTCAATTTCTGAAACTGTGTGAGATTTGATAACTCTTAAGGTATTGTATGCATATGCTAATACACAAGCAATAAAAATAATTGATCAATAAATAAAAATTTGCATAATTTTTATGTACGCTATTCCCCTTATATGTCTTGTCGTTTTTCCAGATTAGTGCATTTGATTAGACTTTTAATTTTCATTTGATTTTTTATTTGAGACTTTCTTTTCTACCTTGGCCATTAATATGTACACACATTCATATGATTTTATTGCAAATACGCAAATTTATACGAATAGATTAATTCAATTTTTTAAATATCATTCCATCTCTTCCGCAGAATATTATGTAATTCTTATAGTATAAACACCCATAAAATATTTTGAAATGCCCTCAATTTTTTTTTATTATATTGTTAGTTTATATTAAAGATTGTAAAAAAATAAAAGGATAGTATATAAGTGCATACGATAATAAATAATTTTTGGTTGATTCAGTTTCTTACAAGTTTTGTGGGTAATATTATTATATTAGTTTAAATATTTTCTTCAGAAAATCAGATGATCGTCCACACCTAAAGTATAAGGCTAATTAGTTTAAAGAGTTGTTAGCAAAATATTATCAAATTATTGGATTAAACTAATTGAGATTCCACGAAAGAAAAAGTTAATTCTTTTTTCGATATTGAAATTACATGCATGTTTACATATTTATCTTCAAATTTGATACAATTATATTTAGATAAACATATATATGTACATCTATCACGGTATTTAGATACATATAGTTTCAATAGATACAATAAATTAGATACAAGAGATTATTTTAATATAATGCTTTTAAATACTTTATATATTGACTCATGTTACGATACAGTGGGTCAGCTTTGCCATAAATTTTTAGGATTTTTTAAATTAGATTCTCCTTACAAACCAGAAACGTGTAACGGGCTTATTTCTTTTAAATATATTGCACGAAGTACATATACCAATGTCCCTTAATTTTAAATATAATAAAGTATAAAAGAAAAATTGTTATATTAATAGACTTATACCACCAATTATAAATTAATAACGATAAATTAAACAAACTGAACTTATAAATTCATTAATGGGTACTGAATCGATAAACTATTCTTTTTGCACCCGTATACAATATTGAAATTCCTTAAAAAAACTATTTATTGATGTGTTAAAAAGCAATAAAATTAAAACGAGAAAAAATATATTGACCGTGTCAACTCTATGATACCCGTACGAATTTACCATTCTATAATATTTGGAAATTGCTTGGCTCTTTCTGGTAGCTGCCATACAACTTCAATATTTATTTGGCTATATCTCAGAAACTATAAAAGTTGTATTGAAATTTCACACAAGCGAATATGTTAATAGGGCCAATGTGTTTTATAAAATTCGTTGAAATTGCTTAGCTCTTTCTGGTAGCTGCCATACCACATCAATACTAGTTTGGCCATACCTTAAAAATGTTGAAAACACAGTACTGAAATTTAACATAAATTTTTATGGTAATGTGGCAACTTAAAGTCATAGACAGACCCATAGTCAGCTATGACATATTTATTCGCACATAGGATAACAAATTCGCACGAGTATTACAGAGTTAACACTGTCAGCTCTATTTTCTCTCGTTTTTCTAAGTAAATTGTTAAAGACTAATTCTCACCTGTACTCAAGTACTCCAAATTAAGCATTTTCAATCACACAACTATCTTCAAAACAGAGTCGCACACATTTAATGAAAAACTTATGAACTAATCCTAAATTTAATAAAATGATACTTATACTTAGTATGCAGGTCTCCCATTGCGTTTAGAACAAAAAAGTTGTGAATAGATATCCTTGCTTTTTCTTTTGCACTTGTTGAGACAAAGTTAGTTATCCAAAAGTTGCGTATACATTATATGTAATAACATCTTATTAGTTGCCCAAATATGAATAAATTTAATAAGACTTTAATGTTTGTTTGATTTTCATTGAACCGAAGTAAGTTCTACAGCGACCACACAGACGTTCATAAGAACATGTCGTCCAGAATAATAAGCGAAAAAAAGAACTTTCATTTTGAAGAACAGGTTAGATGATTGGTATAAAATTTGTATCTCGATAACTCAAAAAGATTGTTTCTTTACTGCCATGGACGGCTGCTATTGTAATTGGACCAATTCGGGCAAATGGTTCAGATTTCGAAAACTAATAAAGGTATAAATATGAATTTTTGTGTTTAATTACATTCTTTATATATTGCAATTTTAATTGAACGGCTGCACTGGTTCGGGTGGCTGCCATTCAATTCCAAAGCTAATTTTAAATATTTGGAAAAATAATAAAGTCAGGTTCATGAAACTTCGCAGTCGCGTGTTCAATTATAGGTCACATATATCCGTGAAGTTTTGGTGGAATGCCTTGACAGGTTCGGGTGTCAGCCATACAGTCCAGCAGCTAATTTTAAATCTTTGGAAAAATTATAAAGTAAGATTCATGAAACTTGGCAGTCGTGTGTCCGATTATATGTCAAACAATATTTGTGATATTTCTGTATTGTGGTTTGCCAGGTTCGTGCAATTGGTATACAACAATGACAGCTTATTCTAAATATTTCAAAAACAAACTTTTAGACTCAAATTTTCTAGGTGCAGAGTGCAATTCTTGAAAAGTTTAAAAGTTTTTATTTGTTTTAGTTCCTTTTTATTACCGACCGTATTGTGTAAACAATAGGTAGGTTATGTGATGGCAACAAATTTTGCATATCGAGTTTTCGGTGGGAATGCACTTCTCCATAGTAGGGAAGTGTAAGTAAACTATTTTTAGCAACCTGTCAGTCCGTCGGTCTGTCGGTCTGTCGGTGTGTGTGCACGCGTGTATCTCAAGTTCTGCTGAACCGAT
The DNA here is from genome assembly GCF_029603195.1 of Condylostylus longicornis. Lineage (NCBI taxonomy): Eukaryota > Metazoa > Arthropoda > Insecta > Diptera > Dolichopodidae > Condylostylus > Condylostylus longicornis. The sequence goes on from NW_026577985.1 coordinate 1,977,873, forward strand.
TTTGATGAAATTTTATATGTAAGTTTATTTCGACCATGGCACGGATTGATCAACTTTTGGGAAATATCAGGCCTAGGGAACTGCACTTTTTAGCGGGCCTGTTTTACATTTTTGAACATTTTGAAGAAAGTATTCAACCGATTTACTTGAAATTTCATATATAAGCTTTGCTCGATCGTCCGCGAAAATTCCTATGTTTTGAAAGAAATCAGGCATCGGCAACTAGGCGTTTACTACGGGCCAAATATTCATTGTTGTGTATAAAAAGAGAAATAACCAACCGATTTCATTGAAATTTAATATATGAATTCCTCGTATCAAAACAATGAACATATAAATTTTTTGAAAAGATCTGAGCTCGAAAACTGATTTGCGGGCCGATTTCACATTTTTCACCATTTTGAAGAAAATATTTCACCGATTTACTTGAAATTTCATATATGAGCTTCGCTCGACCTTCCACGAAAATTGCTAACTTTTGGAAGAAATCAGGCATCAGCAACTGGACGTTTACTACGGGCCAAATATACATTTTTGTGTATATAAAGAGAAATAATCAACCGATTTCATTGAAATTTCATATTTGAATTGTTTGTATTAAAGCAATGAACATGTAAATTTTTTGGAAAGATCAGGCACCGGCAACTAGACGTTTACTACGGGCCAAATATACATTTTTGTGAATATAAAGAGAAATAATCAACCGATTTCATTCAACTTTAATATATGAATTCCTCGTATTAAAACAATAAACATATAAATTTTTTGGAAACATCAGGGCTCGAAAACTGATTTGCGGGCCGATTTTACATTTTTCACCATATCTACGGAACGAATTGATGGGATTTCATGAAATTTGATATTTGAGTTCTGGACATTACCAAAACTAACTGGTGGTCATTTTAGGGAATTCGGATAGCACAAAACGAAACTGTACTAAGAGCCAAATTTACATTTTTCTAGATATGTTAACTATAAGCTTACAAATGTCCTTAAAATTGGAAAGAAGTACTTAACAGACATTTTTTTAATATTCTGTCGGTTATGTGCTGACCATATCAGATTTTGTTTATATCAATTCAATAAGAAATTAGTATCAAATTTAACGTCTAAAAAATAACATTAACAATATGTAAATGGGCACTGCTAAAGAAAACTAACAAAAAATACATATTATATCTATCGAAATAAAGGATCCGGTAATTTTTCATACATTAATAAAAAAAAACAATTTTATGAAGTTTTATGAAAATAATTCTTATAATAAGAATAAGTTATACTTAAATTTTAGAAATTGCTATATAACATGTGAACATGCTATGAAGTGTACATCTATTATTACAAAATCGTGCTCATTTAACAAGAACATCTTAGATTACATATGTTGAAATGTTTACGTTCGAATGAAATGAAAATTTCAATCGTTATTTTCATTTACACATTTTTGAAAAATTACATTTTACATTTTTAGACTTTAGTTACTCTCCGTACCTCATAAAAATCAGTAAGCAAGGATGTTATTTTTTACTTTTTTTTGTTTTACGAAGCATCATGATCTATATTTCCAACACTGAAATATAAAAAAAATAATGTCGAAACTTTTTTGGGTGTCGTCTTTATGAGCCATTTTGTAGTCCTGAATATGAAAAAGATAGGCAAAACATAAAAAAGTTAAAATTCGAAAAAATATGAACTTGAAAATAGCTAGGAAACATTAAAAATATTTTTTTTGCGCCAATTTCACACTTCATCGTTTAACTGCCCTATACGACTCTAGAATCGCACGAAAAAATTTAAATAGAAATTTGGTTGCTATTGGTATCCAATTGACTATGTTGTGAAAGTGTGCTCTTAAACTTTTGCTTTACTATTTTTCTGTTTAAATTCTCTGGTTTTATCAATGAATATATGTATATATATCGCGCTGAGAACTTACTAAAACGTTTAAAATGTACTACACATTTTAAATTTAACCATAATTTTAAAAAATATAAATAAAAGCTGTTGCACATGATGCTTTTATTTCTTATCCTGATTCATTGGAATAAATCAGAAATAATATTAATTGTGTATTTGCTTTCAGCAATATTTACTATATTAATTTAATATATCAGGTTAGTTTGTATACATATTATGTGCGCTATCTACTATTAGGACGCTACATATACATATGTATATGAATATCTTTTATTTAGTTCTTTAGTTAAAACTAATGCTACATTTTAAAATTTCATCAAGAAAAAACGTTCTTAAAGAAATTTTCCAAATTTGGCTAGTAAAGTGATCATTTTCAATTTGTGTAAGTTTTTTATTTTTATGTTGCATTTCCACTCAATCAGTTTTACTTTAAAATCAACAGCATATAGTCAGTAAGTAGCATTAGAAAAGGTGAAAATTACGAGTTAAATAAATCTATAGGGGATTAAACAAAGTAAGTCATGTTGAATTTAAAACAAAATGCGCATAATTTGCAATAACATAATAGAAATATTTACCATGGTCCTACTCATGATAAAAATAAAATTGTTTCGACGTTTATTGTCTTTACCACAAATGGTGATAAAAAGAGATTTTGTGCTATATAATCTTCGTATTTTCAGAATTTCTAGATCACATTATTATTAAAAAAGGAAAACAAAACAAAAGTTATTGGAAATTCTCAATTTCATTCACAGAATTTTTAATAAAATTCATTAGCTTAGAGTTCTTAAGTATGTTTATGGTCGATATGATACGTGTTGAAATAGAGATATTTTGTTTTGCAAACTATTTTTTTCCAAGATAAAAAAGTTAAAATGTGACGAGCTTTCACTATGCAACTTGTTGCAATTCAAAAGAACAATAGCTGCAGGATCTTCATATACTTGTAAAAGAACTTGATTTTTTCAATTAAATTAACATTACGGAAATGGTGTTATTTTAGTCAATTACAGTGCACTGTTATTTCCTATTTCAGTATTTTAAGGTTATTTTTTGGTTTTGAGATTTATTTATATTTAAAATTCATTCAACATTATTTAAAATTAGGTTTTGGAGTTGTATAGCAGCCCCTCGAATCTGTCAAGTTATTCCAAAAAAACTTTAGGAATATATGTAACCACCAATTCGATGCATGACTGCAAAGTTTCATGAATCTAGCTTCATTATTTTTCCGAATATTTAAAATTAGCTGTTGGAGTTGTATGGCACCTACCCGAAGCTGTCAAGCAATTCCACTAAAACTTCACGGATATATTTGACCTATAACTAGACACACGACCGTCAAGTTTCATGAATCTGACTTCATTATTCTTCCAAATATTTCAAATTAGCTTTTGGAGTTATATGGCAGTTACCCGAACCAGTGCAGCCATTCCATCAAAATTAGAATATATGTAGAATGTAATTGAACACAAAATTTCATATTTATGCCTTCATTAGTTTTTGAAATATTTAAAAAAACTTCTTTGAGTTGTGTGGCGGCTACGACAACCCGTTGTCCGTGGCAAAGTTTGGTGCCGATTGCGTTATAAGTTTTTGAGTTATCGGGCAATCGGACGGACGGACATGGCTAAATCAACTCAGAATTTTACGCTCAGCAAGAATATATATATATGTCCATACCGGAGACGACTCCTTCAAGTAGTTACAAACTCCATACTAAAATGAATATACCCATCACGAAGGTGCAGGGTATAAGAATTGCATTGTATTCAATTTATTGTCTTATTTAAAATTCTAATGGAGATGCTCAGGTAATAGAACACACAACATTTTTGCTAAGGTTCAACTTAATATTTTAGTTTCCATCCTTTTTTACAAAATTTGAGCTTCATATCAAAATAAAAATAAATTTTCAATAAAGTTGGGTCAAACCAATGATTTGTATTGTAGCACTTTTCCCTTCAACAAGCGAAAATTCTGCTTTTAAATACAGTCTATGTATAGCTATCACACTATTAAAATTATTTTCATTAATTTCTAGGAATGCATATATTTAGGATGATGCATACATGCAGTCTTTGAAATAAAGCAAAAATTAATATAAAGTGGGGTTAACATAATGCTCGATTTTAAGGTTTAATTGTGAAAGTTAAGAAAAATAATTATATTTTTTAATTCATGGAATTTACCGTTAGCTTTTTGCGTTTATAGAAATTTGAAAAAGCTTGCGGTTTCGGAAATATAAGGTGTCAAAAATTCAAATTTTACAAATTTCAAGAGGCGATAACTTGAGTGGGTAGAGATGGAAAAAAATTTTCTTCTAACGAAACAAACTATTTATTAATGTCTAAAAGCCAATAAAATTCCAAGCTTCTACAAGCTGGGGTCTAGAAAAAAAACGAAATTAAAAATTTGAAAAAAAAGGACTTTAGATAACGGTTAATTTGAACGGCCATTTTGTTTTTCTAAAATTTAAATATAGCATACCGCGATAGGGGAAGCAAGCCGCTGCCCTTATGCGTTTGCGAAATTTCAAAAATGCTTATGGTTTCATTGCAACAAATAGTTAAAAAAGGCCATTGTTAGGGTTTTGGGGGGGTATAACTTCTAGAGGGGGGGCAGACAGGTAAAAATCCTGTTCTATGGAAATAAGTTTCTAGTAAAGATCGATGTACGTATTAAATTTCAGTTTGTATCTTCAAGGGTGTAGAAGTTTTGTAAACAAAAAAAATGTCCATAGACGGCTGACGGACGGACGGATGGACACAGTGAAACTAGTAAGCACTTTTTTTCAAAAAATTTTTGGAAAAGTGCTAAAAACGAAAATTAATTTTTAGCATTTTATACATATACATAATATGTTAAATAAACCAAGTATTTAATATAAAATTATTTGAGAAATTTAGGTTTAAGTCTTTATATGTTGCTTTGTTAGGTTTGGAAATATAAAGCAATTATCATTCTTTCACCCTAAATTTTCAAATCATCCGTCTCCGTCCCGTGGATTATATATCTTTTACTTCGAGAAATACGTACATTAATTTCAAATGAAAAGACAAATAAACACAAAAGAATAATTTCTTATCAAACGAATAATAATGTTATTTTCTATGAAAGAAATACATAAATATTTTCTATAGAAAAAGAAGTCCATGAAAACACCATTTATCAATCGTGATAAAGATAATAGGATAAAACTTTGAAGAAGAAAAATAATTTAATTTTAAAATCGCCATACAGAGCTTATGTACATAAAAATTATAAATTAAAGTTTTGTTTTAAATTATAAAATTTTTATTAATTTTATCTTAAAAACGAGAATAAACAGAGTTAACCATGCCAACTCTGTGATACCCGTACGAATTTGTTATCATATGTGCGAATAAATATGTCTTACCTGACTATGGAACGGACTATCAATTTAAGTTGCCATAATATTATCATATATTAATTTATCAAAATTTCAGTACTGTGTTTTCAATATTTTTTTTAGATATGGCCAAACTAATGGTGAAGTTGTATGACAGCTACCAGAAGGAGCCAAGCAATTTCAACGACTTTTATCAAACACATAGGCCCCACTGATATATTTGCTTGTGTGAAATTTCGATATCATATCTTTTATAGTTTTTGAGATATAGCCAAATAAATTTTGAATTTGTGTGGCAGCTACTCGAACCAGTAACCCGATCATATCAAATTTAAACAGGGTTCTGGCATTTACTATAATAAATCATTTGTGAAAATTTGGTAAACTTAGCTCAACTAGTTTTTGAGTTATCGACGGACAGCTAGACGGAAGGGCGGACAGACCATTACTTCTCAGCGTTACAAACGGTAAGGCAAATTTAGTATACCCTTCGAACAAACATTCATACGGGTATAATAAAAGGTAAAGAATTTATGTAAAATAAAAAAAAATTCCAAATCTTACAATACACAATTTCATGCCCAACTCGCACTTTCAAAGTAAACCTTATTTACTGTACTTTCTGATAGAACTATACAAAAATTATTACACGTAAAAACACTAACAAAAATAATTTACCCTCTGTGGGTTTTGAGTTATGATTTACTTCTGTGAGTTATATTGTAGAGCAAAAATGGAAGAGCAATGTTGTTATAGACTATATTATGTTCATTTAGTATAATATTATGTATATTTTTATGTTTATGTTCATATAAATAAATATATGTATTGTATGTAATTATTGTCAATCATATAATACATGTCAATCATATACGTACATTTGATATCTTCTTACATAGTAATGTAGCTTTAACTATATGCACATATAATGCTAAGAATGAATGTCTATTGCATGGCTGAAATAAGTTAAAAAACAGAAAAAATTTTAAAATTTTGGAAGTTTTTATGGTATAAAAACTATTTCAAACTATTGTATTTATACTCGTATGTATATATTTATCAAAATAACACAAATAAAATAAAGTTGGGTCAAACCAATGGTTTGTATTGTAGCACTTTTCTCTTCAACAAGTGAAAATTCTGCCATTGTCATTGACCGTTAGTTTTTTGCGTTTATATAAATTTGAAAAAGCTTGCGGTTTCGAAAATATGAAGCGCCAAAAATTCAAATTTTAAAAATTTCAAGAGGCGATAACTTGAGAGGGGGTGGAGATGGAAAAAAATTTTCTTTTAACGAAATGAACTATTTGTTAATATCTAAAAGGCTGGGGTTTAGAAGAAAAACGAAAGCAAAAATTTGGAAAAAAAAGACTTTATATAACGGTAAATTTGAACGGCCATTTTGTTTTTCTAAAGTTTAACTATAGTATACCGCGATAGGGGAAGCAAGCCACTGCCTTTATGCGTTTGCGAAATTTCAAAAATGTTTATGGTTGCATTGCAACGAATAGTTAAAGAAGGCCATTTTTTAGGGTTTTGGGGGGGTATAACTTCAAGAGGGGGGAAATAGGTAAAAATTTTGTTTTACGGAAATAAGTTTCTAGTAAAGATCTATGTACGTATTAAATTTCAGCTTTCTATCTTCAAGGGTGCAACAGTTTTGTAAACAAAAAAAGTGTCCACGGACGGACTGACGGACGGACAGAGTGAAACTAATAAGCACTTTTTTTCAAAAAATTTTTGGAAAAGTGCTAAAAACATAGATTGATTTTTTGATAATAACAAATTCTTACCATGCACCTTCGTGAAGGGTATAATGACTTTTGTTATTTGTAATCACAAAAACTTTTTGTAAATATTTCAAAAACTAATAAAGACATAAATATGAAATTTTATAACATTCTACATATGCTCCAAAAATTTTAATGGGATGGCTGCACCGGTTCGGGTGGCTGCCATACAATTCCAAAAGCTAAATTTATATATTCGAAAAAATAATGAAGCTAGGTTTAAAAAACTGAGCAATAGTGTGTAAAATTATAGGTCAGATATATTCCTAAAATTTTGCTGAATTGCTTGAAAGGTTCGGGTAACCATAGAACTCGAAAAGCAAATTTTAAATAATTGGAAAAAGAATTATATCGCATTCATGAAACTTGGCAGTCGTGTGTCCAAATATAGGTCAGAGATATCCGTGAAGTTTCTATAGAATGGTGTCACAGGTTCTAGTTATTGCTCTCCTTTGGACAACTCACTTTTAATATCCTGTGGCACACATGATGGGCGCAGCTTTCTAGCCATTACTTTAATTGGCCTCGTCAATTTATTTTCATAAATATACTTAAATATACCACTCCAACGTGACCTCATAAACAGCTTTAATCAATTGTCTATACTTATTTTCATTTTTAACATTTTTTTTACTTGATCGTTATTCATCATATTTACCTTCACGTTAATACTTTCCTCTTTGAGGATCCTTATTAGCTGCATGTAATTAGTCACATTATTTACTATTACCGGCGGAGGTTTATGTTTTTTAAGTAGAACATTCTTCTATGGTGGAGATTTCTTCAACCTGATGCTATTAATTTGTAGTGCCGGTTCCAATTCTGGTGATTATTGGATTTTCTCTTCTTTAAGTTTCTTTTGGTTTTAAGAATCCAATCGCTTTCTCTAACCAACTCTTTCTTATCTGTTTCATACACGATCACACCTATTCTGCCTTTCTCGGTGCCACTTTTAACTGCATTCTGCTGTCCCAATTATTTTAAATTTTCTACCTAAATTATATGCATAATTAAAATAAATGAAATACAAAAATAAAATTGCCTGATTATTTGCGAAAATACTTTTGATCTGAAACAGCTTATTCAAATAATATAATGTAATATGTTCTCATATAGTTAATTTTTTTATAACTAGACTAGAAGCCCTTAGTGCGAATCGCACTAATTTCAAATGGTTTGAAAACCGTAAAACAAAATTAACACGTTGTGCTTCATAGGAATACAAAATATAAAAAATAGTTACTTTGAGTTCCATAGTGTAAATCATGAGCAAATCTAAAAGGCTTTGTAGAATCCGTACTCACCTGTGAGCGACTTACAATTTAGAGAAATTAAGTATATGTATAACTAAAAGAGCAACATATATAAAATATATAGATACGAACACATAGACTGTATTTTAAAAGTAGTATTTTCACTTGTTGAAGGGAAAGTGCGACAATACAAACCATTGGACCCAACTTTTTTTTAAAGTATTCGATTTAAATTTTTGTTTTATAAATTCAACAACAAGGTAATTTAATTAACTATATTTTAAATAGTTATGATCGGATTTATTTCAATTATTTAAACTTGATTTTTTGGTTTTAAACTCACTTGTTGGCGTAAATAAAACTAAACTATACTCGTAAACGATTCTAAGAAAATAATATCAAATAAATGAACTTTTTTAAAGCTTATTTGAATATAAAACAAGTAAAAACGTTTCAGCCGGTATAAACCGATTGAATTATAGTCGGTATAAACCGATTGAATATGAACAGTCGGTATAAACCCTGCACCTTTCGTTGTTGTATAGCAATTACTCAAACCTGTGAAACCATTCTATAGAAATTTCACGGATATGTTTGATTTATAACTGGACACACAACTGCTAAGTTTCATGAATCTGACTTTATTTTTCCAAATATTTAAACTTTTGGACTTGTATGGGAGCTACTCGTAGCTGAAGAGCAATTCAACCAAAACTTCAGAAATATATATGACCTATAACTCGACACACAACTGCCAAGTTTCATGAATCTGACTTTATTATTTTTCCAAATATTTAAAATATTTAAAATAAGCTTTTGGAGTTGTTTGGCAAGTACCCGAACCTGTCAATCAATTCCATCAAAACTTCAGAAATATGTCTGATCTATAATTGGACACACGACTGCCAAAGCTCATGAATCTGACTTTATTATTTTTCCAAATATTTAAAATATTTAAAATTAGCTTCTGGAGTTGTATGGCAGGTACCCGAACCTGTCAAGCAATTCCTCTAAAACTTCAGAAATATATTTGACCTATAATTGGACACATAACTGCCAAGTTTCATGAATCTGACTTTATTATTTTGCCGAATATAAAAAATTTGCTGTTGGAGTTGTATGGCAGCCACCCGAACCGGTGCAGCTATCCCATTATAATTTTTAGAGCATGTGTAGAATATAATTGGACACATGTACACAAAATTTTATATTTATAGCTTTATTAGTTTTTGAAATATTTAAAATAAACTCTTTGAGTTGTATGGCAGCTACCCGAACCCGTTGTCCGAATTAGTCCAATAACAATAGGGCTCGTCCTCGGCCCAAAAGAAAAAACTTGTGAAAGTTTGGTGTCGATTGCATTATTCGTTTTTGAGTTATCGTGCGATCGGACGGACGGACATGTCTAAATCAACGCAGAATTTTACGCTGAGCAAGAATATATATATATGTCCATACCGCAGATGACTTCAAGTAGTTACAAACTCCATACCAAAGTTAATATACCCTTCACGAAGAGCAGGGTATAAAAAAGTAAAAATTTATTTACTTATATACATACATACCTAAATGATTGAACATAGCAAAATTTTGTTCGTAATTTTAAATTTACGAATAAAACTTGGCTTTTTATTGCAAATCACGTCTAAGAAATGAAACAGTGTATAAAAAAATTTGCGACTTGCATTTAAAAGTTTAGGAAAAATTAAAATTTAAATTAAGATTTGTGGCTTAAAAACTAAGCTTTTTATACCCTGCCGTTCGTGAAGCGTGAAATTCTGCGTCGATTTAGACATGTCCGTCCGTCCGATCGCACGATAACTCAAAAACGAATAATGCAATCGACACCAAACTTTCACAAGTTTTTTCTTTTGTGCCAAGGACGAACCCTATTGTGATTGGACTAATTCGGCCAACGGGTTCGAGTAGCTGCCATACAACTCAAAGAGTTTATTTTAAATATTTCAAAAACTAATAAAGCTATAAATATAAAATTTTGTATACATGTGTCCAATTATATTCTACACGTGCTCTAAAAATTATAATGGGGTAGCTGCACCGGTTCGGGTGGCTGCCATACCACTCCAACAGCAAATTTTTTATATTCGGCAAAATAATAAAGTCAGATTCATGAAACTTAACAGTTATGTGTCCAATTATAGGTCAAATATATTTCTGAAGTTTTAGAGGAATTGCTTGACAAGTTCGAGTACCTGCCATACAACTCCAGAAGCTAATTTTAAATATTTGGAAAAATAATAAAGTCAGATTCATGAAACTTGGCAGTTATGTGTCCAATTATAGGTCAAATATATTTCTGAAGTTTTAGAGGAATTGGTTGACAGGTTCGGGTACTTGCCATACAACTCCAAAAGCTTATTTTACATATTTGGAAAAATAATAAAGTCTGAATTATGAAACTTGGCAGTTGTATGTCGAGTTATAGGTCACATATATTTCTGAAGTTTTGGTGGAATTGCTTAACAGGTTCGAGTAGATCCCATACAAGTCTAAAAGCTTATTCTTAATATTTGAAAAATAATAAAGACAGATTCATGAAACTTCGCAGTTGTGTGTCCGATTATATCCAATTATAGGTCTGAAATGTCCGTGAAGCTTCTATAGAATGATTTCACAGGTAATTGCTACACAATAACGAAAAGTGCAGGGTATAATTCAATCGGTTTATACCGACTGAAACGTTTTTACTTGTTATGTACATACATAGGTATAAGCTTTTATATTGTTCATTATATTTTTTAGATTTTATTAAACTAAATGCATTTACTGGTGTTTATAGACTTGTGGTTTTGAAATTTCAGAATGTGGTGCCGTTTAATTGGTTTAAATTTTTTAGATAAATGTATGAAATAAATTATGCGCCATTTCATTTTACTTTTATTGTTTGGATGTTTTACACTACATCAATTCAACACAAAATTCATAATGTTCATTTGATTATTAAACAATATGTTTTCAATTCAATATAAATAGAAGATATTACCAATTTATATTTAATTCTGTGATTAATAACAGTTTTTTCAAAAACGAAAGCGAAACATGGTAATAGAAATATAAAATAATCATGTAATTTTGAAATTCATTCAAATTTGTTAAACAAAAGGAAAATATTGGTATACACATTGGTTGTCGTTCTCTTTTTATACCCTGCACATCAGCGGTATGGACATAGATATATTCCTGCTCAACGTAAAATTCTGCGTTGATTTAAACATGTCCGTCCATACGATCGCACGATAACTCAAAAACGAATCATGCAATCGATACCAAACTTTCACAAGTTGTTACTTTTGCACAAACGACGGCTGCTATTGTAATTGGGTAACTAATAAAGATATCAATATCAAGTTTTGCAAAGATGTGTCCAATTACACTCTACATATGTTCTGAAAGTTTTAATGGAATGTTCGGCTGAACCGATTTTGACGAAATTTCATATGTAAGTTTATTTCGACCATGGCATGGATTGATCAACTTTTGGCTTCGGGATCTGCACTTTTTAGCGGGCCTGTTTTACATTTTTGACCTTTTGGAGAAAATATTCAACCGATGCACGTTAACTTCGTGCCAAATATACATTTTTGTGTATATAAAGAGAAATAATCAACCGATTTAATTGAAATTTAATATTTGAATTCCTCGTATTAAAACAATGAACATATAAAAATTTTTTGGAAAGATCAGAGCTCGAAAACTGATTTGCGGGCCGATTTTTCTACGGAACGAATTGATGGAATTTCTTGAAATTTGATATTTGAGCTCTGGTTATTACAGAAACTAACTGGCGAGCATTTCAGAGAATTCAGTAGAACAAAGCGAAACTTTACTAAGAGTCAAATTTATATTTTTCTAGGTATGTTAACTATAAGCTTACTAAAAATTGGAAAGATGTCCTAAAAATTGGAAAGAAGCATTTAACAGACATTTTTATAATATTCCGTAACACATTCACTTAACTAGACAATACACAATGCGGTCGGTTATGTGCTGATCACATCAGTTTTTTTTTGTTCATATACCCGCTTTGGATTATTTCTATTTTACGCGTTTTAATGTGGCAAACCACAAGCTAATTTAAAAATAAATGTATTTCCCACAACTTCATTACCGCATTCTGTATACAATAGATAGGTTATGTGATGGCAACAAATTTTGCACATCGAGTTTTCGGTGGGAACGCATTTCTCCATAGTTGGTAAGTGTAAATAAACTATTTTTGTCAAACTGTCGGTCTGTCGGTTGTCAGTCTGTGTGTCTCAAGTTCGGCTGAACCGATTTTGATGAAATTCTATATGTAACTTTATTTCGAGTATAGCATGGATTGATCAACTTTTGGAATATATCAGGCCTCTGGAAACTCAAAGTATAACCAGTTTTCAAACTAAAAATTACAAGAAACGTTTTCAATTATTACCCAATACAAATCAAACGTTGAGAAGATATTTCTTGTTCGTTTTCTTTTTATACGTTATTTCTTCTGCAAGAACTGGAGATCTTATTGACATTATGATTGAGTTACTTTAGATATGCTTTTTTTTCAATGCATGATAAACTTTAAAAACACGAATGCGACATGTATAGATTATGTGTAAAAGAAGATTAACCTAGAAAAGTACTAATGAAATATTATATGTATAAAATGCTTTAATTATATTCGTCAAAATTATAAAAACAATTTGGTTATACACCGCATTTTTGCAGAAAATCTTTATACAGGGTTTTTCATTCAGTGGTGCGTACCATATACGAGTACTATCGCGTAGTTTTTTATGATAAGTAAAAAGATTTTTTCGCAATAGGCCTCTCTCGGAACCGGCTTATTAGTTATTTTCTGACTATATCGAAAATAGGCTATAACGTTGGCTCACTTTTAAGAAAAATTTTTTAAGTATAATAAATAAATTTCGTCTTAATAACATTTAAATTAAAATAAACTGTGACGCCTAAGCGCAAATATTTAATTTTCTTTAAAATTTGCAAAATTTTTAAACTTAAAAAAATGCAGTCTAACTAAAAATAAATAAAATGGTTATTATTGCTCCAAAAAAAATTAATAATTAATATATGTGCAATAAATTTGACTTAAATAATCGAACTCATTAAATTATGTCGAAATACTGCTATATCTACCACACTTAAATCTATACTCTAAATATCAAAAAGTGAAAATGCTCTATAGATTTCAAATTTCAAAAAAATTGACAATCTTCTATTTAATATTCTTTCAAAAATGTAAATTTGGATCTTACTTTTCTTTTTGTAATTGAAATTTGCGAACATCAAAAGCTAACTTTTTGAATAATTTCTCAAATATTTTCCACATTTTTAAAAAAAAACTCAAAATAATAAAATATATGTACAATTTGTAATTTTTAATGAAAAACTTTATGTACATTGATAGAAAATGGCAAAATTAAAATCTTAGTCCTTGCAAATTTATAGTTTTGCAACACTGAATAAAATTATTAGCATAATATTATATTTTACGAGATGGGAAAATATTTAGTCACAATACATGTGGGAATGACTACTTCTTATTTCATATTCAGCTGCATTTATTTGTATGTTTCATAACTGTTTTCATTTTTACTCTCTAAATTTGGTAAAATGTCATTTAAATTTAAAATTGAATTTTTTCTTCTGGAGTCAGTCAAAACGTGGACGTAGTATTTTAAAGTCGGAATAGCAAAACAATTAATAATAATTTAACACTTTTTTTTATAATTACATATCTAAATTTTCAATCGAATTTAAGAAATATTTATTTATTGTAAAAAGACATTGAATTAAATAATATTATTATTGAAAAAACATTGAATATACTTATTATGAATTATTCTTAAAACAAAACCATTTCGTTTAGTCTTTTAATTTCAATTCCGACATTTGGGGGCTCAACCGGGATTTGAGTCGAGAGATCAAACAGAATAAAAAGAAAAATTTATATAAAACCTGTGTATTACGAACTATGAAAACATGAACTAATGAAACGTGGTTCTTAAAAAGGTAAAATAAAAACGTGGATGATTAAGATAAAACGTGGTTGTCAGAAAGTTTATTTAAACCGCAAATTAAATCTGGATATTAAAATAAATTTTTTTTTTCACTTTCTGGATATTGAAAACATTTTTTTTTAATAAAATTTTCTTAAAGACTAAGATTAAACGAACATATATTTTGTAAAAATTACTTTTATTATTAAAATTCAAATCATGGTTAATATAAGCTTGAAATAACACTTTTGTTTTAAATTGAAAAATTGCATTTTGGTTTTCGTATAATAAAAAATAAAATAAAAAAAAAGAGAAAAGAATAGTTACATAATATAATAAATGTTACAACTTTCTTTTGTTTTTGAAAACTTTTATTGGTTTTATTAAATTTACCTGACTTTAAATTGCTAAATGCAAAAATAAAAAGCAAAACGAAAAAACAAACAACAATAAAATTTTAGCTAAATTCAAAATCAAAATATTGAGAAAGTACGTAGGTCGGACCAAAATTTGCGAAAAAGAAAAAACTCAACATAAGAAGTTTTGCGATATATTTTTTTAATTCAAATTTAATCTCAACCTACTTAAAACATGAGTGGCAGAAGAAATAGAAAACACAGGTTGTCAATGGTTGATTTTAATATTGATATACACCAGGATCTTCAACGCGTTTATACGATTTGCCAGAAGGAAATGAGCAGCATATTAACCCAAATTTCACGGATTTTGAAAATCTTGTACGTAAATTTTCCGGAGATGAAACTATGAGTACAAAAAATTGGATTTTAGAATTTGAACAATATGCAGATACTTTTCGATGGAATAATTTTCAAAACTTTATATTTTGTAAACTCTCGCTAAGAGGAGCAGCAAAAATTTTTGTTGATTGTGAAGCCAAACCTTTAAATTATAATAGTTTAAAAGTGCTAATGTTCATCAAAAACTACGGGAAAGAAAGAAAAAATCAGACGATTCTTTAAGGGAATATTTATATCATATGACTGATATTGCCTCTTAATCTGATGTTGATGAATTATCTATAATTGCTTATGTTATAGATGGAATAAGAGATTATCTTAGTAATAAAACGGTATTGTATAGTGCAAAACCAATCAAAGAACTTAAAGAAAACTTAGAGATATATGAAAAAATAAAAAATGATAATAATAAACAATCTGTTAATAAAAATAATAAAAATGATAAACGTATTAGAAGAGAAATTGCAAAAACTGATGAAAAAAATAGAATTTCACGATTTTGTTTTAATTGTGGATCTGCTGAACATCAATTTTATTCTTGTCCAAATAAAGACAGGGGCCCAAAATGCTTTGGTTGTCGCCAATATGGCCATGAAAAGAAGGAGTGTCCAAGTCAACAAAAATACGTAGCGAAATCATCAGATTTTATTGCCAAAAATAATACGTACATTTCATCGAAAATTAATAATTATTTTTTAGAAAGTTTGATGGACACTGGAAGCGAAATATGTTTAATGAAAAAGTGTCATATACCAGCAGTTATTCCAACATATTATTGTAAGAATTCACAGCTATCAGTTTCAGGTTTGGGAGCAAATATAACAACGAAAGGTTCATGCATAGTTACGATTGAAATAAATAACGAAATTTTCGAAAATATAGAAGTTCACATAGTACAAAATAATTTAATGACGCCAGACTTTATTATTGGAATGAATCTTTTACAACTAGCTACAATTCAAATTCAGGGAGGAAAAATCAGCATAATAAAAAAATATCTACCTGATGAAAAAACCAAAATTGAAGTTACTGAAGAAATTAAACCCAAAACTTGTTTCTTATCAAAAATTTCACTTGATCCACAAGCAGGTAATAAAAATAAATTTCCCGATATTTCACACCTAAAAGAAAATGAACTAATAAGAGATGTACTTACCTTAATTGAAAATCATGTCCCGGAAAACCCAAAAGAATCACCTATACAGATGAAAATTGTGACAACTGATGACATTCCGATTTATAGGCCGCCTGGGAGATTTCCGCCCAACGAACAAAAAATTATAGAGAACCAAATTCGAGAATGGTTCGATATGAAAATCACAGGCTATGCATTGACTTCAGAAAAATAAATAAGAAAATTCATAAAGATAGATATCCTTTACCAAACATAGAGGATCAAGTAGAGAAACTTCAAGGAACAAAATTTTTTACCACGTTTGATTTAGAAAATGGATTTCTTCATGTTATGGTGGAAGAAAGAAGCAAAAAATTCACTTCATTCGTGAAAAGTTATGGCTAATACGAATTCAATAGAATACTCTTTGGGTTATGCAATTCTCTTTGGGTTATGCAAGTGGAAAATGTGCCAGATATTACAGGACGAAATTGAATATTTGGGTTACCATATTAAAAGCGGATATATTTCGCCATCTTTAGCAAAAACAAAAGCGATTTTAAATTTTCCTACCCCCACAACTGTGAAACAACTGCAAAGCTTTTTAGGTTTAGCCAGTTATTTTAGAAAATTTATTCAAAATTTTGCAATTATGGTTAAGCCTTTAAGCGATTTATTAAAGAAACAAAATCATTTTAAAATAGAACAAATCCAACTTGATCGTATTAAGGAAATAAAAAACAGTCTTACAGTGAAAACAGTCTTAAAAATATTTGAATACAGCATCGATACAGAGTTGCACACTGATGCTTCTTATTTCATATTCAGCTGCATTTATTTGTATGTTTCATAACTGTTTTCATTCTTACTCTCTAAATTTGGTAAAATGTTCTTCTGAAGGAGAAGGAGAGAAGAAAATCAGCTTTGATAAAGTGCGTATGTAGCGCACGAAATATATTAGCGAAAAATAAAAAGTATTTTATTCCGAATAAAAGGAAGTTTTCTTTTCACACCAATAAAAAAAAAAAATTATATTTCGGAAAAATTATCAACCATTGAAAAAAAAAAAATTTTTTGAATAATTTAACACTTTTTTTTATAATTACATATCTGAATTTTCAAACGAATTTAAGAAATATTTATTTATTGTAAAAAGACATTGAATTAAATAATATTATTATTGAAAAAACATTGAATATACTTATTATGAATTATTCTTAAAACAAAACCATTACGATTAGTCTTTTTATTTCAAATCCCACATACATGACGTTATTACCGATCATATTGTGTACACAATAGGTAGGTTATGTGATGGCAACAAATTTTACATATCGAGTTTTCGATGGGAATGCACTTCTCCACAGTAGGGAAGTGTAAGTAAACTATTTTTAGCAACCTGTCGGCCTGTTGGTCTGTCGGTCTGTGTGTGCACGCGTGTATCTGAAGTTCGGCTGAACCGATTTTGATGAAATTTTGTATATAAGTTTATTTTCACCATGGCACGGATTGATCAACTTTTGGGATATATCAGGCCTCGGGAACTGCACTTTTTAGCGGGCCTATTTTACATTTTTGACCATTTTAAAGAAAATATTCAACCCATTTGCTTGAAATTTCATATATAAGTTCCGCTTCTTTTTATATAAAAATAAATTATCCACCGATTTCATTGAAATTTAATATTTAAATTCTTCGTATTAAAGCAATGAACATATAAATTTTTTTGAAAGATCAGGGCTCGGAAACTGATCTGCGGGCCGATTTTACATTTTTCGCCATATCTACGGAACGGATTTATGCAATTTGTTGAAATTCGATATTCGAGTTCTGGTTGTTACCGAAACTA
This sequence comes from Condylostylus longicornis, assembly GCF_029603195.1. Taxonomy (NCBI): domain Eukaryota; kingdom Metazoa; phylum Arthropoda; class Insecta; order Diptera; family Dolichopodidae; genus Condylostylus; species Condylostylus longicornis. The sequence continues at coordinate 1,995,944 of NW_026577985.1, forward strand.
ACTGGCGAGCATTTCAGGGAATTCGGGTAGCGCAAAGCGAACTCTACTAAGAGCCAAATTTACATTTTTCTAGGTATGTTAACTAAAAGCTTACTAATGTCCTAAAAATTGAAAGAAGTATTTAACAGACATTTATATAACATTCTGTAACACTTTCTCTTAACTAGACAATGCACATTGCGTTCAGTTATGTGCTGACCACATCAGATTTTTTTTCAAATGCAATAGCTTAAGAGGAAACTTTCAAAAGTTTTAATATAAAATTAAAAATACGAAGTAACAAAAAAAATTAAAAATAAAAAATTTTGAGTGTTATTTAATAACATTTAATTGAGATGTGTAAGATGGCCTACATTTGAAATATCAAAAACTAAAAAAGAGGTGTCAAATAAGAATTAATTTCATAGACAATCTTGTCATTATAATGTTTGTCCATGTTACTCAAGGTAGAAGTCACAACTCCTCAACATTTGCGGAGAAACAAATCTTAATGGGTCTTTAAAAATCCAAATTCCAAAAAATAAATTTCCAGAAGAGAACTATTTGTATACAATTTGAACTTTTAATTTTAAGGCGAGTGACACTTTTGTAAACAGACACACGAACTAAAAACTTGTTTTATCGTTTTGTTTTATCTTTTAACGTCGCCATAATATGTCGTGACTATTACATAAATAATATGAACAAGATAAAAAAAACTGTGGCAAATTAAGTAATGAAGTTACGCTCTTAATAGGGTCGTTTTAAATATTCGATTGCATTTTCCGATACGAAAGCATTTACCTTTACGTATTTTCCTGCAAAAAAGCTTAAAATTACAAAGAAAAATTTAGATTTCACTAACTTTAAGAGAGTAATTGTTTTACATCTCCACCTCCACCTCACTCAGGTGGAGGTGGAGATGAAAAACAATTTTATTTTAAAGAAACAGATTGCTTATAAATTTCTAAAAGTTGCCTTCTGCAAAGACATTTTGGCCAAAAGCGATGGAAGAAAAGTTTTTTATTTAATTATAGCCTATGACATCATTTTTCGCTAAAAAAAGCCGCTAATAACAACATTTTCAGTTTCACCAGGAATTGGGATTTTTATTTATCTACAATTTCAAACAAAAAATTTCTCTAATCAAAATTCGTTTTCGATTTAGTTTAGTTATAACATTTTAGTTTAGTTATATTTATTTCTTTCCAAGAAATTTTTTAAAAATTCACCTTGAGAATCTGAGTAAGAAGACTTGCTTTTGAAACATTTAGAATAAGCTTTTACGGTTGTGTGCCAGCTACCCGAACCAGCACAACCATTCCATTGGAATTTTTAGAGCACATGTAAAATGTTATTTAATGTACAAAATTTCATATTTGTATTTTTCCTAATTATCCTAATATTTAAAATAAACACCTCAAGTTGTATGGCAGCTACCCGAGCCCGTTAGCCGAATTGGTCCAATAACAATAGAATTTATCTTTGGCACAAAAAAATCAATTTGTGAAAGTTTAGTCGTGCTTGCCTTATTGAGTTATCGTGTGATGGGACGGGCGGACGGACAAACGGGTGAACATATCTAAATGAACGCAGAATTTTACGTTGAGCAAGAAGATATATACATGTCCATACCGGAGACGACCCTTTCAAGTGGTAACAAACTTCATACCAAAGTTAATATATCCTTCACGAAGAAAAATTTTGCTTGTGTTTTTCTTATTTTTAGATATCTATGCAAATCCTAAATATCAATATTATTTTATAAGTAATTATGTAATTAATAATTTATAAATATCATTACTGATATAAATGAATATGCAGTTAATCTAATTGAAAAACAATAAAATCAGGAAAAAATGGCTGATACAGGTTGGAATATATGTACGTTATGGTATTTTCATGATATCTTGTTATATCGCCTTTCGAAAATGAAAATTTGATTCATACTACAAAATTCAATAAGTCTCAACTATACCTCAATTAGCACAATTATGCTTCAAATAACTTACAAACCTTACAGGTTTACTTGCGTTCAAACTTTTTTCTCGCAATATACAAAATATTCTATTTATTTCAAATTTATCTAGTTTTGCTTGTTATGGCATAATGTAAATATTGTAACATTTTTCTTAACAGTATCTACTGTGTAAATACAGCATGAAAATTAAGTAAAAGAAAAAAGGGTCTTGTTTGCTCAGCACATTGTTGAAAAATAATTCAAATGTAATCTCCTAAAAACAAGCAACAGAAATTAATTTTACGAGATGTTAATATCTTGTATCCACTTGAATTGAACCATTCGATCCATTTGTAACAATTGTCGATGTATTCATTTGATTTATAAATTAAAACATCTGTATTTAGGCACTAAATATAATTCTTGGAAAAATGAAAACAAAAAAATTTCAAAGAAAAAAAGGGGATTAATCTTAAACAAAGAAAAATCTGATGTGCTCACCCCATAACAGACCACAATGTGTCTAGTTAAGTGAAAAGTTAAGTGTTGTTAAAAGTTAAGTTAGTTAAGTGTTGTCTAGAAAAATGTAAATTTGGCTTAGCGCTACCCGAATTCTCTGAAATGCTTGCCAGTTAGTTTCGGCAACAGCCAGAACTCAAAATGTCAAATTTCAAGAAATTCCATCAATTCGTTCCTTAGACATGGTGAAAAATATAAAATCGGCCCGCAGATCAGTTTCCCAGCCCTGATCTTCCTAAAAAAATTTATATCTTCATTGTTTTACTACGAAGAATTTACTTATAAAATTTCAATGAAATCGGTTGATGATTTCTCTTTATATACGCAAAAATGTATATTTGGCCAAGGTTAACGTCCAGTTTCTGACGCCTGGTATCTTCTAAAATTTAGGAGGTTTCGCAGTCGATCGAGCGAAGCTTACAATGAAATTTTAAGCAAATCATTAAAATCTGTTCAGCCGACAGGTTGCTAAAAATATTTTATTTACACTTCCCTACCATGGAGAAGTGCATTCCCATCGAAAACTCGATATGCAAAATTTTTTGCCATCACGTGACCTACCTATTGTATACACAACACGGTCTGTAAAAAATGTTAAGATACTTTTCAAATTAATAATTTATTTTTTAGCACTTTTCCAAAAAAATTTAAAAGAAAATTGATTATTAGTTTTACTCTGTCAGTCCGTCCGTCTGTCCGTGGACATGGTGACAAATCTTCTACATCCTTGAAAATAGAAAGCTGAAATTTTATATGTAAATAAATCTTTACTAGAAACTTATTTCTATAGAACAAAATTTTTACCTATCTCCCCCCACCAATAGTTATACCCTCTAAAACCCCAAAAACGGCATTTTGAACAATTTGTTACAGTGAAACCATAAATATTTTTCAAATTTTGCAAACACAAAAAAATAGTAGCTGGTTTCTTCTATTGCGGCATGCCATACTTGAACTTTAAAAAGAAGCAAAATGACCTTTAAAATTTAGCGTAATCTAAGATCCGTTTTTTTTTTTTTCAAACTTTGGTGTTGTTTTTATTCTAGACCCCAGATTGTGAAAGTCTAAAATTAACAGCGTGTAGACACTAATAAATAGTTAATTTCATTAGAAGAAAATTTTTTTTCAACTCTACCCCCCCTCAAGTTAAGAAATCTGGAAAATTACCCCACAAGAAATCTGGAAAATTTGAATATTTGGCGTCTTATTATATTTATTATTTACGAAACCCCAAGCTCTTCATATTTCTATAAACGCAGAAAGCTAATGGTAAATTTCATGCCATTAAAAAATATAATTATATTTCTTGACTCCCTCTTTAATTTACTTTTGGTTTTTTTCAAAGACTAGTTTATATGAATTGTACATATGAATGTAAGTAATTTTAATAATGCATAGTAAGTACATAGATTGTTTTTAAAAGCACTATTTTCACTTGTTAAAGGGAGAAGGGCTACAGTGCAAACCATTGGTTTGACACAGCTTTATTTATTTTGCGTTTTATTATACTTAATTTTCGCGATTCAAAATAAAATTTTCTGAGTTCGCAGACATATTGAAAAAATATCTAATAATATTTCTATATTAAAAATTCTAATAATATTTGCCAAAAAAAATTAGAAGAAATTCTGATAAAATTTTAAATAAAAGATAAAAATAGCGAAAACCGAAATATTTCAATTGTTTCTAATTTTCCATATGTGTTTTTTAATAGCTATAATTTCCGCCTTAGTGTGAGAGTATGATTAAATATATCACCTTGCGGATAGACTTGAAACTTTTTAAAGGCTTTACTTTCATTAGTAACCCATCATATAATCATAACAATATTTATTTTAGCCAAGCCAAGTATTTTTTCTAAATCACCACTACTTTCACAAAATTTACTGACCAAAGAATCAACTGACTGATAGGGAATTTGTATGCAGAAAAGATTTTTGTAGATGAACATAACACTAACATTTTCGACCATGTAAATTTACTTTTTCAACACATTTTTATACTCGTATGAAATAATTGAGACAGAAATCAAGACAACTGATGTTAGTGAACTAATAGATAAAATTTACTGAAAAAAACTAAGAACATAAAAAATTTTCCCCCTTCATTCATAATTATAGTAACTTTATAACAACACTAAATTTTTTCTTCTTATCTTTTTCTTGCTCATTAAAGTAATAAGAGTAGTAATAAACAGCACTCAAAATTTCAGACTTCAGAGAAAATTCAGAAAAAAAAATTTTGAAATTAAGCATTTTTATCAAATTACACTTTTTATTAAATGTGCGGCTTAGAAATACTTTTTGAGCTGGAAGTTAAATGAACCTTTGCATTTTTTCCTTGTTATTTTGCTACCAGCATTAAACAAATAATAGAGCTGCTTTTTACAGTTTTCATATCGAATTTTATATGCCTAATTTTCAAGAACAATGCACTTTTCTGTGCTGGGACAATTTGTACTAAAACTAAGTTTTAGTGTGCGATGGATTCATATGAAGTTTTGGGGTACTTGAATCACTGCCTGAAATCCAGCTTTACAGGAAACCAGCTAGGGAAACAATTAATACGTAATAAAATCTTTCAAAAGCTCAATTTACATTTGTTTAGGTACATTAATCCAAAAATGACTATGTATAAGTTTCTTGAAATATGAAATAAGTTCATTAAATGAATGAGAAAAGGAAGATTTATTAAAATATGGGAATATGTATGGTACAGAAAACATATACATAAAAAGTTTCCTCGCAACAACAAGAAATTCGGTTTTTTATTTAAGTGTAGTAACGCATAATAAAATTTAAAAATATACAGAACACATTTGTATTTCAATAAGAACAGACATAAAAAAATGTAAAATATTTCATACAGCTATTGATATACTCCATAAATTAAATTCAGTATGTGGAACCTCATATTTTCAATGCTTTGAATAAAACGTAGCAAGTAACGAAAAAATCGTAGCAAGTAACAAATTCATTACTTTTTAGCACTTTTCCAAAAAAATTTGGAAAAAAAAATACTTATTACTTTCACTCGGTCCTTCCATCCGTCTGTCTGTTCATCCGCCCGTGGAATGATGAAAATAGAATCCTGAAATTTTATATGTACATAGATCTTTACCAGAAACTTATTCAAGTAGAAGAAAATTTTTACCTATCTCCCCCCCTCACCACTCTTAAACCATCAAACCCCTGAAAATATTTTTTTCAAAGTAATTATTGTAACAAAACCAGAAACATTTTTTAAATTCTGCAGGCGCAGAAAAAAAGTGCCTGTCTTCTTTTACCGCGGCCTACCTTACTTGAACTTTAAAAAAGCAAAATGCCTGTTTAAATTTACTATTATTTAAAATCCGTTTTTTACAAATTTTCGACATCGTTTTTCTTCTAAATCTCAGGTTGTAGGAATCTTTTCCATGCCCATTCCCAAGGTATCGCCTCTTGAAATTTGTAAAATTTAAATTTTTGGCATTAAAAAATATAATAATTTTTCTTAAATTTATTTTTGGTTTATTTCAAAGACTGCTTAAATCGTTCATCCTAAATATATGCAATCCTATAAAGTAGTTTCGTTTATGAATGCAAATAATTCTAATAGTGTGGTAGGTATATATAGATTGTATTTAAAAGCAATATTTTCACTCGTTGAATGAGAAAGTGCTACATTACAAACCATTGGTTTCTCTCAACTTTATTTATTTTATTTTTCCAACTGTAGTTTTTAGACATAAAAAATTTTTTTCTGTAAATTTATTCTACTTTACCACTATTTATTATCTTTACGAATCACAAAACGGAATAAGTTTAAAAAATTACCCTACCTGAACACATATACATACATACAACATCTTAAAAGACTTTAATTCCATAATCTAAAAAAATTTTAAAATAACATTTTGCTACTGTTTAATTAAACATATCAAGAAAATCCTGTAATATTTTTATAGAGTGATTTATCAGTATTTGACAAAACAAATCTTTTAGAGCAGCATAAATTTGAAATTCAAAATATGTTAAAATTGAAATTTAAGACTGCCGTGGTGGGAAAATTTATTTTAATCCTAAAACTAAATCTTAAAAAAAATCAAACAGAAACCAAACGAAGACATACCAAAGTTACTTTTATAAGTTATGTCAGAGATTATGGCGAAAATCTTGCATGACATTCAATTTTAAGGAATGAACACATGCATAGCCTATTCATTTAAAATTTGAAGTTGAAGTTAAATTATATGCAAAATTTTACAATCTAATAAAATTTTTCGAAAAAGGTGATATGTGAATCAAGAAATTAAAAATTCACTTAGAAATGCCACACACTTTGCGGAATTTATACATTTTATTTACATTCAATAAATTTTAAATATTTCGTCAATAAACACGTATAACGTAGCGTAAAAGGAGCTTCTGAAATTACGCGTTAAAAAAAAATTATGTTTTCTAAAAACAAAAAGGTTGGAATATATTGTTGCGGAAAACGTCAAATTATACTGTGATCTCTTTATGATTGAAAATTGTTCAACATTATACAAAATTCAAAAAGATCATCGTTATTTGTGGAAGCTTCTTAAATTTTATTTTCGCTCCACGAATAAATTTATTCAAATTTTTAATTGAAATATTTAAAACATTTTTAAAGCGAATAATAGGAAAATCTTATTAAACAATATGGAATATTTTCCTCATAATTGTTGCGACTTATAATTATATATATTTTCATCATAATTATTGCCTGAAACCTAAGGTTGCATATACAGATTAAAGTGATTAATTAGAGGGTTTTGTGTGTAAAATTGTTTATTGTGGGTTGTACTTTGTAAATTGTCTGCCATTTATTTGATCAATTTAATTGATTTTTTGATATATGAATAACAACATATACATATTTTATGGTAATACCGAAAAAAATTATTCTCGTAAAAAAATGAAAACACATACAAAAACCTAAATAAAACACTTGTTGGTAGTCTAAGTGAGTACTTTAGTAATACCGTTGGAACATCTTACCCCTACCCTCAATTGAACCAGTCCGAGTTTTTTATGAAGCTGTTTCAATTCTAGTCATTACATTCGCCAGATCAAAAACTCGCTAAAAAAATGAAAAGCATTTCAGTGGTCTGCAGCTATGAGGTCTCCTCCAAATCTTAGGTATAAAAAATATCAAAAGCACTTTAAATACATTCCTAATTCTTAGAACATAAGTTAAGTCTATACAGCGATAATAGATAGTTCTCAACCTGACAAAGATAACTTCCGTTGCTTTGGAATTCTGCCGGCACTATATTATCTAGACCCGTCGATTTGAGTGGCGCTTTCCAAAACCATCTCAATTTATCCACAGGTTACATTCCAGGAAAGCTTTTTAGGCTTTTCATGAACCATGAGGTTATCTTTTTGCACGTCGCAAAAGCTTGCCTCTTTCGTTCTCTTTACGCTGTTTAATTGGGTCGTATACAGCTTGTCATAGAGCTCTTCTAGAGCAATAAAACAATCAAGTAATCATGTTGTTAAAATCGCTGTTTAAAGAATTATTTTTTCATTTTTTTCCATAATTTCTTTCTCAAATTTGAAAATTTAATAAAATTTTTGTACTTTGATATAAAATCATTCTGAAAAGAAATCGAAACATTCCAAGACCTTACAGCACTGTGAAAATTAAGCACACCGTATTCATTTATTAATTGACTACACCGTATTCATTTATTAATCTTCTAATTTTAGGTTAACTTCCAATCTTGAAAAAAACTTTACAAAAAAGATCTTTATAACGTACGCATACAATTACTTATAAATTGAGAAAATTATCGTTTAAATTTTATTGCAAAATTTACATTTTTTAAGCAAGTTAAACAAAGTTTGAACCATTGAATACAGATCTATATAAGTGTGAAATTTCAACCTTTTATCTTCAACCGTGTAAAAGTTTTGCAAGCATATCCACGGACGGACGGACAGAGTAAAACTAATAAGGACTTTTTTTTAAAAAATTTTGGAAAAATGCTAAATGGTAACATTCCAGTTTAGCGATCATATATTCAATTGCTTTGTACCATTAGCGATGAAATGACAGCGTGATATTTTGAAACAAATTTCCTGCAAAATTTTAATAGGTTTTTATAGTAAAAATAAGCAACTTTTCCATTTATCGATTGTCCACTATCGTGTAATCATAAAGTGGTATAAATTATGTTCACATATTTGTAAGTGTTTTATAAGAAGAGAACAATTAAATTTCAACTTGATTTCAAACCGTCTTTTTATGTTTTACGAGTACCATTTGTGTTTAATAAACATTTATATGTAAACATTATAAAGAAAGTTATAGTGAACATTTTTTTAATTTTATAGATAGGTGTGTTTTAAGCTGATTTACACAAAGTGTATAATTAAGTGAAGCTTTATACATTATGTTAAACTACTTAAACATTATGTGAGATACTACTAAAGAAGAATGAGAAAGACGTTATTATATAGTAGTATACCATATGTATACATAATATAAAAATATCTTATGTATGTATACATTTGTACATAAAATTGCAGAGCGCAACATTGTCACAATCAAGAATAAAACTTGCTTCATATTTGTTTTTAACTAAATTATTTACGATAATTTTAAACAGTACGTTTATTTAATGATCACAGAACTCACCTAAAATCTAAATGTAATTAAAAATATTTATTTATGTGAACAAATGCATGTAATATGCATTAATAAAGTAAATAACAAACCTATAAATGTCATATGCCGACAGCCCCTTAAACAGAACTTAAATTTCATCACCGTGTTATAATAAATCGATTAGCACTAAAGTAGTTTCTTAGGGCACGTGACATTAGTAATCTGATGTACTTAAATCTTTGTATTATATTATATTATAATCAAAATATATCTATTAATAAGTAGTTTGACTCTCCGTTTACATCTCACTAATGCAATCACTCACCAATATTTAGATACAAAAAATTCCCTTAGCTAAAAGAAATAAGCAGTATACCTTCTTATTTTCGTTTTTATGCACATAACAATTTTTGGGAGAGAGAAAAAGTACGCAATAGATGTCTAAAAGTTTTTTTATAATGTATTTTTAAAAGCACGAGTTTTTTTTTTTTCGTATATAAAGTATAGGAAAAAATACGAGAAAAAAAGTAGAGTTGACCTTGTCAACTCTGTGATACCCGTACGAATTTGTTATCCTATGTGCGAATAACTAATGTGCCATAACTAACTATGGGGCAGACTATGACTTTAAGTTGCCGTATTACCATATTAATTTACGCAAAATTTCAGTACTATGTGGTTTTCAAAATACTGGTTGCGCCAAACTACTTTTGAAGTTGTATGGCAGCTACCAAGAAATTTTAGCGAATTTTATCAAGCACATCGGCCCTACTAATATATTCACTTGTGTGAAATCTCAATATCACAGCTTTTATAGTTTGTGAGATATAGCCAAATAACTTTTGAAGTTGTATGGCAGGTACCAGAAGGAGCCAAGTAATTTCAACGACTTTTATGAGACACATTGGCCCTACTAATATGTTCGTTTGTATGAAATTTCAATACCATAGCTTTAATAGTTTCTGAAATATAGTCAAATAACTTTTGAAGTTGTATGGCAGGTACCAGAAGGAGCCAAGTAATTTCAACGACTTTTATGAGACACATTGGCCCTACTAATATATTCGTTTGTCTGAAATTTCAATACCACAACTTTTATAGTTTCTGAGATATAGCCAAATAAATTTTGAAGTTGTATGGCAGCTATCCGAACCGGTACCCCGATCACGTCCAATTTAAATAAGGTTCTGGCACTTACTACGATAAATCATTTGTGAAAATTTGGTGAACTTAGCTCAATTAGTTTTTATTTATTTAGTTTTTATATCTAACACCGTTATTTCTTAGCGTTACAAACGGTAAAGAAAATTTAGTATACCCTTCGAACATACGTTCGTACGGGTATAATTAAAACTTTTAAAAGCGGGAGTTTTATTTCTGTAACTTATTCCTGTACAAGGTGGCAGAAATGGTGTATCCGTATTATATACAAAAAACTTAAAATTTGTAATTAGTAATTGTCATTACATTTATTGTAATATAAACTATGAATTTTTTATTTTTATTTCAATTTTGTTTTAAAAATTTAAAGCAAATGTATCTTATGAATATCCATACATATACGCGTATCGGTAATAACCATTTTTTTTTATAAATTGTTTAATTTTTATGCCTCGTCTACATTGCGGCTTGACGTGAAATGAGCTCGAAACTCAAGCTACGTTTGTACTATGTTAGCTTAAAAACCCAAAAACGACATTTAGCTATTAAACTTTAATCATTATTTAAAGTTCAAGTAAAATAAGCGACTTAAGAGAAGCCGGCTTCAGGTCAAGTAACGTTTATATAGACAATAATAAGCTTGAAGCAGGCATATAAATGGGGTACATACATGTTACTACATCTTATTGTGTATCTACCTTGAACAGGTATGTACCGTATAACAAAGTATGAAATTTTAAATTTATAACTATTACTTTCATACATTGGAATGTTTTTACCTAGCTTTTATGAAATGAAAAATAAAATATGAAAAAAAAAATTTTGTTATCAAAATCAAAATAACAAAATTTTTACCTAACTTAATTTAATTTTATTTTAGTTTAATTTTTTTGACACACTCGTTTGTTTACAATATTTTGTTTCTTTCTTGCCTACACAAATCTTATTACCATCTATTTCTAAATAAAAATGGAATATTTTAAGAATTTGGAAGCAAAATGCAAACAAAAACTAACGGAATGGAACAAGTCGAGCTACTTATTAATAGATATACTTTGATTATAATACATAGTTATAATATGTTCGAAGTGTATACTAAATTTGCCTTACCGTTAGTAACGCTAAGAAATAATAATCAGAGATATAAACTCAAGTGTATGTTTCTGATCAGCGTCGAATTCTGAGTCGATTAAGCTTTGTCAGTCGGTCCGTCCGTCCTTCAGTCCCAGCGATAACTCAAAAACTAACTGAGCTAAGTTCACCAAATTTTCACAAATGATTTATTCTAGTAAGTGCCAGAACCCTATTTAAATAGGACATGATCGGGTTACTGGTCCGGGTAGTTGCCATACAATTTCAAAATTTATTTAGCTATATCTCAGAAACTATAAAAGCTGTCGTATCGAAATTTCACAAAAAAGAATACATTAGTAGGGTCAATGGGTCTAAGAAAAGTCATTGAAATTACTTGGCTCTTTCTGGTAGCTACCAACAACTTCAAAAGTTATTTTGCTATATCTCAGAAACTATAAAAGCTGTGATATGGAAATTTCACACAATTTCAATGTGTTAATGCAAATGTCGATGAAATTGCTCGGCTCTTTCTGGTAGCAGCCATACAACGCCAAAAATTATATAGCATGATCTCAGAAGTTATTGAAACTATAATATAGAAATCTCGTGAAAACAAGGATATTATTAGGGCTGTTATATGTAATAAAAGTCATTGAAATTTTTTTACTCGTTTTACATAGAAATATTGAAAACAGCACTGAAATTTTGTATAAATTAATATGGTAATACGGTGACTTAAAGTCATAGTCTGTCCCATAATCGGCTATGGCATATTTATATGCACATAGGATAACAAATTCGTACGGGTATCACAGAGTTGACACGGTCAACTCTATTCTTTCTCGTTTTACAGTAAATCCGTTTTTTTTCTCAGCTGTCTATTATTTTTACCTATTATGTATAAGTTTTCAAAACTATGTATTATGTAAAATGCGCATAATAACTCCAGTATATTAAGGAATAGTTTAAGGAACTTGTATGATATTGAATTCCAATATAAAGCCAAACAACGTAAAACAAATTGGAAGAATACATTAATTGATTTTAAACCCTGTATAAAGCGAAAATTTGAAATAGAAAAATAAATAAAGTTTCTATACTCTACACTTACTGAAGAGTATAATCACTTTTGTATGGAGTTTGTTAAAATCAAATACATCACTTTTACGAGTATATGGAGCTTCCAGTTAAAAGAATTGTCTGAGATATGGGAATGTGTTATATTCTCTATTCCTGCTGAACGTAAATTTCTGCGTCTATTTAGACATGTTCGCACGTGCGTCCGTTCGCACGATAGCTAAAAAATGACAAAGGAAAGCACAAACCGTAGCCAAAACATATCCTTAAATTTTTTTTTGGAATGGTCTATCAGGTTTGAATAGTTAATATGCAACCACGAATGCTAATTTTAAACTTTTTAAAAACTAGGTTTTATACTCAGAGTGTTTAGGTAATTCAGTCAGTTAAGGTCGAATGAAACGTTTTTATTTATTTTAAACCTGCTTTCTTTTTTTGACTATAATCCAAAAATTAAAATGTACCTATACATAAATTAACTTTTTCATTTATTGACAAGCTATACTTAAGAACAAAACTTTAGATTTATAATAGGTTTGCAGAGTACCGAAATTTTTAAACCTATTTATTCGCGAACCTAATTGCTATGTAAACACGCTAATTGCTTTTAATGAAATATGGAAAAAATCAGTAAACAATATAAATAAATTATTATAAAAATCGTTACAGATAATCAACACGAAAATGTTCTACTAGTTAGATTTGTTTAAGAGTAAACTGTTAAATAAGCTATATTTATATAATAAACAATTCTAATAACATTTCTTTTAAGATCAGCGCTATTTGTAAAAATTTAGCATTATAGTTTGAATATTTTAGCGTTTTAAAATCTATAAAATTAAAATAGTACAGGTTTGAAATTTCATGGCAGCCTTAAACTTATTTTGAAACCTTATAAATTCGAATATGTTAAACCGAACAAAATATTGACATTTTGTTTGTGAATAATTGACCATAATTGCCTAAATTAAAATTATTAGCGAATAACGTTATCAACCGAAATAAAAACATCTGATGTGATCAGCACATAACCGACAGCAATGTGTATTGTCTAGTTGAGTGAAACTGTTGCAGAATATTATAAAAATACTTCTTTCCAATTTTTAGGGCGTTAGTAAGGTTTTAGTTAACACACCTATAAAAATGTATATTTGGCTTTTAGTAGAGTTTCGTTTTGGGCTACCCGAAATCCCTGAAATGCGCATCAGTCAGTTTCGGTAAAAATCAGAACTCAAATATCAAATTTCAAGAACTTCCATCAATTAGTTCCGTAGATCTTTTTAAAAAATCTGATCTTTTTAAAAAATTTAAAGATTCATTGCAAGACACGTCGAATTTAAATATTAAATTTCAGTGAAATCGGTCGATTATTTCTCTTTATATACACAAAAATCTATATTTGGCCCGTAGTCCTCCAGTTGCTGACACCTGATTTCTTACCAAAGTTACGAGGTTTGGCGGACGGTCGAGCGAAGCTTTGAAATTTTAAGTAAATCTATTAAATATTTTCTTCGAAATGATCAAAAATGTAAAACTGGCCCGTTAAAAGATCCAGTTCCCGAGGCCTGATATATCCCAAAAGTTGATCAATCCGTGCCATAGTCGAAATAAACTTACATATAAAACTTTATGTTAAAAATAGTCTATTTACACTTCCCTACCATGGAAAAGTGCTACAGCAATTTTCGGTGTGAACTACTTTAAAAATTGGTTCACATAAAAATTTTTTAACGGACACGTTGCGCCTATAACAATTATGCTGATAATGCAAGTAGAGCGATCGGTAATTAAAATTAAAATTTTATAAAATTATTAATTACTATTTTGTACTGGCAAGTGAAAAGTAATAAAAATTTATTTTGTTAAATCAAATTGAAAATTGTCTTTTATAAAAATAAAGTAAAATAATTTTTCTAATAAGACAAAGTAATTAAGGTAAACGGCATGGCGCAGGTAGACGCTATTGAACATTAATTGGCGCCCGAACAGGGATCTCTAGTTTGTGATTTAGTGAGTGAATAGTGTTCTGGTGAAAATTAAAAACTATATTAAAATTTTAAAATATTAAATGAAAGTTAAAGATTAAATGAAAATTTCAAAATATCAAATAAAATTTAGAAACTGAGTCGGTCTGCGGTCTGTCGATCTGTCGGTCTGTCGGCCTGTGTGTGCACACGTGTATCTCAAGTTCGGCTGAACCGATTTTGATGAAATTTTATATGTAAGTTTATTTCGACCATGGCACGGATTGATCAACTTTTGGGAAATATCAGGCCTAGGGAACTGCACTTTTTAGCGGACCTGTTTTACATTTTTGACCATTTTGAAGAAAATACTCAACCAATTAGCTTGAAATTTCATATATAAGCTACGCTCGAGCGTCCGCGAAACCTCCCAGCTTTTGGAAGAAATCAGGTGCCAGCAACTAGTCGTTTACTATGGGCCAAATATACATTTTTGTGTATATAAAGAGAAATAATCAACCGATTTCATTGAAATTTAATATTTAAATTCTTTGTATTAAAACAATGAACATATAAATTTTTTGGAAAGATCAGGGCACGAAAACTGATTTTTTCATGTCGTTTTCATCAAAGTACTAAAAGAACTCCTTCTTGCACAACGTACAGCAAGTAGGCAAAGGCCAAAATTACTACAACAATAGAGTGGGAAAAGATACCCCGAAGTAGTCTACATGTAGACAAAACGGAGTTACTTTTGTCTGAGAAATCTTTTGCTGAAAACACTGCAAAAGATTTCTCAGCTTAACGTTCACTTGAGCCTGAGTGAACGGTGTCGAAGGCTCCCTACAAAGTGCAGCTAACAGTGGCCCACTTTTGTGGTAAAATACTGCAGGTAAAACCCAATTACGCGCCAACTGGTTTTTGTCATAAAATTGATATTAAAATTGCTTTACTAACAAGAATTTATTAAATTTACTAATACAATTAATCTGGAATTACTAATAGATCTAATAAAGTTTATAACAATTATAAGTAGAAAAAGTCTACACAAAGAATTAGTGTTTTTTATTTCTGTGAATTATATCCCTTTTCCAAAAGTTATACGCATAACTAAATAAATTTAAGATTACGTTAGTATAAATTTTTTGTGTTTCATTTATAAAAGAAGAATAGGTGAGAAAAGTTATAAAAGTAGTTTGTATATAACGCGTTTATGAATATTATCGGAGCAAAAATGAATTTGTAAAATTAAATATCCAAAAATAAAGTATACAAGTGGACTCATATACCCTTATAATGCAGCCATTTCATTTGCACACAATTATATATTTTTTTATATATTTTTTATAAAGAAATTTAAGTATTAACTGCTTACCTTAACTATTTAAAGAAAAATGTTTGTTACTTTTTTTCACTGATATAAATTACTTACTAATAAATAATAAAGACATTTCGTTAGGTAGATTATAGATTGCATATTGCAAAGAAGGGGTAACAGTGCACCGCGACCAGAGTATTTTCCCAGTATTTCCCTTCTCCTGCGGGTCAAGGCCTCCCTTCACATTCTCCCAGAAAGTGTACCGAAGGCTCGTCATCCTACCCGCAGAATCTGCAAACACTTTCACTTAATAGGGCCGACCTCCTAAGGTGACTTCTAAGCCTACAATGCCCCGTCAAGATGCCGGTGAGAATTCTCAGCTGATTCTTGCCGAGCCCTATGATTTTCGTAAAGCGCCCTTGAATGTACTTTCTCAAAAGCTAAAGGAACTATCGAAGCCCCGAATTTCTTTAATTTTTCTCGAATCGTATTTGATGCGATTTCGCAGACCGGCTCCGGCCCAAAAAGAAATGTGCTTGATTCCTTCCTCGTTTCCTTTTCATTTCCTTCCACGACCACTTGTCCAGTGTGAGCCGGTTGTTTACCAAATCTACCAAATTTATTGAGCTTCTCAAGACGCTCCATAATACCCTGAAGGATACTGAGAAAGAATTCAAACGCTCCTATAGCAGCCTGACTGTCCGACATGATCAATATTTCTTGTCCCCAGTATCCCCTTTCAAGGTTGAACTGCACACACATGTCAATGTCATGAATCTCCGCATGAAAAACGCTGGTAGTGTGTGAACCGACCAAGAACGCCTGTACCCGTCCCATCACAGGTTTTTGAACCATTCGTGTACCAAACAAGTCGCGTATGAACCGACCGGGTAGCCCGCGAAATCTTCCCTCCAGTTCTTTCCCTCGCGCAACAACGAAGTGAATATTTAATCTTCTAAACATATCTAGCTATATGTAGCTATATCTTCTAACCATATCATTCCTAGGAAGTGCAAGGAGCGGAACTTCAACGGTGAGACGTTCCCAATCCCCCGCTCCGAGCACTGCCGCGCCAGGTTTCAAACGTTCCGAGTTTCTACTTCTATCACATGCAACAGCCCCGTATGTAACGAGCGGTACCACCATCATGTTATATATAAATCTCATGAGAGACGGAGAGCATCCTCACGTCCCATCTGAGATGGCCCTGCATACCATGAACGTCGTGGTATCCCAGTTCTGCTCCTGAAGGCCCTCCCTATCTCCTTATGCAAGGTGTTATCGAAGGCCACCTACTTTTGTGTGGTGTCTTTAGGTAAATAGTACTGGCAGTTATTCAATAACCAAAAATATAGAAAAGATAGAATAAAATCGTAACCCATAATGTTAAACTTATCGCTATTTTTATCGACTAAAATTACGAAAGTTGACGAATTCTTTTTTTAAATTCTTTTGAAGGAACTCTTTTAAACTCTTAAGTTCTAAAATAATCTTCCTTGGAAAAAGTTTGGTTCTTTCTTAAGGCTTACATTAAAAAGGGTCAAATCGCTTTTAGCTACTGGTAGAAATTATGACGAAGATAAGAGATGAACCACACAAATATCATTTTACGTGTAAAAATATATGTATATGTATAGCTCACCGGATTATGGAAATTCAAGTACTCTTTGCATTCAACAACATGGTCAATTTACTCGTACGTTTGTTAGGAATAAATTAAAAAATCTCGATCCTAGAGAAATTCATTTCAGTAATCAATAAAAATGTAAAAAAATTGTATAATGTCTTCTCTATATACTTTGACATTACGTTTTATAGATTTTGTGCACAAAAATATTTTATAAGTATGTTATTCAAAAGAACTGACAGTAACACATTAAGAATTGCAAATCAAGAATAAAAAATAAATATTGATACTAAATTACCTTTCCCAATTTTTATTTAAATGACCTACGGCTTTGCTGTAAGCATACTTTTTTTAAAGAGAAACAAAGAAAAATTCACAATGTTCATCATAGTTTCACTCTCAAAGTGATTACTCACCCTCATTTGTTTTGTTGTTAGATAAAGTTTAAAAACGTTTCTTTCAAAAATAACGAATTACTATGATTTTTCCATTTAAGTTTATTTAAAAAACGTTATATAAACGTTTTGAAATAAACATTCTCTTTGAAATATATAATTCAATATATTTCTAAGAGAAATACGAGTATATAATAAATATAAGAGAAATATATATTTCTCCTTTCTACAATATGATTTTTAAATCGCGGAATAACAAGCGATACATAAATTTTACCTTTTACTAATCTAATATTCAAGTGATAAAACTTAACTGATTCAAGTGTGCCTGAAAATTTAACTTTATTAAAATTCTTTTAATTCTTGATAAAAATAAAGTTAGGTCAAACCTTCAAAAAGTGAAAATACTGCTTTTAAAAACAATCTCTATTAAGTTAATATTATTAGTGTAATAAGCACATTACCTATTAAATAAACAACTAAACGGTAATATACTCGTATTAGTGTAATAGGCACAATACCTATTTATATATATATGTTCTTCTGATTGTGTGTTTCAAATAGTAGATTGCATGTAGCATCTGAATGTAAACAATACTTAGTGATCTTGTGGATTACAGTATAAAACAATATGAAGAACATTTCGTCGGCAATTTCTTAATACCTCTATAGTTCAGTTGGTAGAGCGTCAACCTAGAAGCGGTAGGTCACTGGTTAGAGTCTAGTTCGAGAAGAAAAAAATTTTAATTTTCTGCCTTTAACTTGTTCCTTTGATTACGTCATCCATCTGTTCTGCAGTCGTATGAAGAAATTTCCAATAATTTAATATTACTAGTGTAATACGCACATTACTTATTAATCAAACAACTACACGTTGTATTTGTAATTAAACAATCTACGACATTATTAAAATTATTATTTTGTCATATATTAAAATACATCAATTTATTGCATACACTTGAAATTAAGGGATGAACAATATTTTAAAGGCGCGTTAACATAATGATTGAATTGGACGGTTAATTTAGTGAGTTAGGAAAAACATTATACTTTTTGAAAGCATGGCATTTACCTGTTCCTTTTTGCTTTCATTGAAGTTTGGCAGAGCTTCTAACTTCGGAAATATAAGGCACGGAAAATTTTAATATATCAAATTTTGACCTGTAAAAATAGCTCGCAATGACAACTCTATGTTGTATGGTTCCGAAGTTATGAACATTTATTTATATGCAGGAAAAGTTCCGCCCCTTTTTTTCAACAGGATGTAGTTCGAAATAACAGAATGTCCCTCACCTATACAATTTTTTGCTTGAAATTCACCAAAGAATGATCAAAGAAATTATTTGCCATGCTATTCAAACACCCTGTGTATGAATCGGTTTTTAGCAGTTTTCCGAAATTTTTTTGAAAAAAAGTGCTTATTAGTTTACTCTGTCCGTCCGTCCGTCCGTGGTCATTTTTACAAAACTTTTACAGCCTTGAAGATAGAAAGCTAAAATTACATCATACGTACGCAGATTTTTAATAGAAACTTCTTTTCGTGGAACAAAATTTGTAACTATCTCCCCCCTCTAAAAGTTTTAACCCCTCAAAACCCATAAAAATACTATTTTCAACTATTTATTCCAGCGAAACCATAAGAATTTTTGAAATTTTGCAAACGCAGAAAAACAGTGGCTGGCTTCTACCGCGCAATGGCATACTTGAACTTTAAAAAAGCAAATGGCTATTAAAATTTACTGTTACCCAAAACCCGTTTTGACCGAATTTTGATATCGTTTTTCTTCTAGAGCGAAAAGTTAAAGAATCTGAAATTTTAGCAGCTTTTAAACACTAATAACTAGTTAAAAGAAAAATTAAAAACTAAAACAAAATTTTCTTTACATGCCACTAAAAAATATGTGTCGAACTACACTCTACATATGTTCTAAAAATTTTAATGGAATGGCTGCTCTGGTTGTGATAGCTGTCATACAACTCCAAAAGTTTAAACTCCAAAAATTTAAAATATTCGATAATAAATAATAAAGATTGATGAAACTTGGCAGTCATCTGTCCAATTATTTGTTACATGTATTCCTGAAGCTTTTGTAGAATGGCTTGTCAGGTTTTTTTAGCTGCCATACAACTTCAAACAGTTCAGATATGCTCCTGGAGTCTTGGTAGAATGGCGTGACAAGTTCTGGTGGCTGCCATACATCTCTAATGCTAGTTTTAGATATTTATAATAAAGTCATATTCATGAGCCTTAGAAGTCGTGTGTCCAATTATAGGTCCAATTATAGGTCAGATATGTTGCTGAAGTTTTGGTGGAATCGCCTGACAGTTTCAAGTAGCTACCATGCAACTCCAAAAGCTAATTTTAAGTGAAATTCATGAAACGTGGCAATGGTCTGTTCAATTATAGGTCAGACATTTCCGTGAAGTTTCTATAAAATGGCTCCACAGGTTCGAGTAAATCCTACACAATGTATAATTCAATCGGTGTATACCAACTGAAACGTTTTTACTTGTTTTATTTTTAATAGATAACAGGTTTGATTGCTTTTTATTTTAGTTCAATCGAAAAAAATAAAGCAAATTCAATTTCGAAGATATTCTCTTCGTATATAAGTCTGAGTATGAGTTATTTTAAATTTAGTTTCTTTCTTCAAAAACACCCGTAATATACATATAGATACGAGTATGTTTTTTCCTAATAAATAATAAGGTAAAACTTAAAATAAGAAAAGTTCTGAAAAATAATTACCAAAAAATACACAATTAAACAAATAATTAGGTTCTTTGAGATTTAATACCTTTTGAGTAATTTATTTTAGAACCTCGCTTTGAGTTATGTCGCATAAAATCGTGAAATACCTTTTACAATAAGCACTTTAAGCGATAAATTACCGTATACGCATAAAATAATTCGCTACTAAAATGCATGCATGGATGTATTTGGAGTTTACAAGACATGCGAATAAAACGCATGACTGTGGACTGAGTTAACACCAATGCTAACATATATAGGGTAATGCGTATAGAATACGATTTCTACGCAAAAACTCCCAGGTTCGAACCCTGCAAAATGCGATTTGCTAGATGAACTTTTTTTTATTGATAATTTTTTTTTTTTAAATGAAATTAAAAAAGCTTCTCCCTTACAAATCAATATCAGCGAGTTTCCATTCTAAATATTTTTTTGAAATACCCTATTTGTAAAAAGTTTAATGCAATAGACTAACATTTTCTTATAAAATTTTGCCCTAAAAATATATTGTCAAGAAGTTTAATATACTTATGTTTTGCTTACTAATACAATTTGCAACAGATCACGAAAAGAATACATAGTTATATAGTTATAACTCACATTTCCAAATATGAATTTATACACAATATTTATACCACCAAAAGTAAATAAAAAATTACCCCTACAGGATGTAGTACCATTTTGTAAAAAACGGTTACAAAGCATCTTGGGAGGGGGTGAAGGGAGAGGGCGGGTGGAATTCTGGGACCCTAGAGGCAAAACTCTATCTAATGCCTTTTGTACCATGTCTCTAGCCCTTCTAGAAGTACCCGCACTTTTTGGCACCTGAAAAGTAGCTATATATATATAATTATTTTGAATATATATTCATTAACACACACATAACATATATACATATTATTAGAACCTCACCATCTCAGATTTAGAGTTCCACTAAGTTGTGCATATATTGCTTAGACATAGCTCACACAACTTTGTTTTCTGTATGCTTAATTAGTTATTCTTAAGTAAAAGAGGTTAACCATTCTGTTTTTTTTTGTATGCTTGTAAATGTAAGCTTCAATATTGACTTTTTTATAAAAGAATGTCTTTCTTATTATGAGCGATCTTGTTTTATTTCGATGGAAGCAAAAAATAAAGTTTATCTTTATAATATACTTTGCCTATGGTAAACTGAATAGATTTAACTTGGAGGAGAGTTATTTTAAAATTAGAAATTCTTAGTTTAAATAAAGTAATTTTTATGAGCACATTTTTGAAAAATTTAATAACTTAATTTACTTAGTAAAATAATTTGCGAAAAATCTATTTTTACATACATAACATTCTTGAATAAAACAAAAAAAACCATTGCCAAATGAATCTTGTACAACAGCAGGCAAACATACAAATTGTATTTCTTAAACCTATTCCTCATGATAATTATATCATATCAGTGTCTCTTTACGGATTCGCAACCTTTGGGTTGATCCTTTTGGGTATGTACATGACAGTTACCTTGAGAAACAGTGAATTATTTTTGAAAATCTTTTTGAAAATTACTAAAAAAACCAATATGGGGTAAAGTTCAAATATTCACAGTGATCTGGCATAGGTTTTGTAGATCGGCGTTTTTTAAAAAAATCGCCAAAAAATTGAAAAACGGTTACGTAGCATATCATGTAAAGGTCTGAAAACTTGCAATTTTTATTTCGCATATATTTGTTCAAAATATCCCCTGTGGTAAATTGAAAGGCTCATTATTTATTATTAAAAAAAAAAAAACAAAATTGAAACTTTGTTAAATAAAAACATTCTATTCTAATATTTCTTATAAAAAAACTCTATTTTGACTGACTGCACAAGTCAGTTAGAAGTACAAAAAATATTTATTTTTAAACAAACGCAAATGGAAAGAAGAATCTGATAAAATTATATTTTACATAATATTGATTTACATCAGGTAATACTCAATAGTGCTAAATTCATTAATTTTCCTTCTCAAATGACTTGTGTATCATATGTACATTACAATGAAGTTAAATTAGTGTACGGAAGCATGCCCTGCTTACTGACACAAATCGAAATCATTTAACATAAAATCCGGTTTATTCAGTATTATGAATATCCGGTATATTCGCTAGCAAAGTGCATTTTTATTCTTAAAAAATTTATATTTTAAATGTACAACATAAATAATAAACTTGTATAGTTAAGTTTAAAATTTTTTAAGAAAAACATAATTTTAAATATAGAAATTCCGCCAACATCTTTTAAAGTTATAGATAACAAAGTTGGGTTAAACCAATGGTTTGTATTGTAGCACTTCTCCCCTCAACAAGTAAAAATACTGCTTTTAAATACAATCTATGTATACCTACCACACTATTAAAATTATTTTCATTCATAAACGAAACTAGCTCTTGGATTGCATATGTTTAGGATGAACAATTTACACAGTCTTTGAAATAAAGCAAATATTAATTTAGAGAGGAGTTAACATAATGCTCGATTTTAATGGTTAATTGCGTAAGTTAAGAAAAGTTCGGACAAAATAAATTTTTTATTGTCTAAAAGCTGCTAAAATTTCAGGCTCCCAAAACCTGAAGTTTCGAAGAAAAGCGACTTCAAAAATTTGGAAAATACGGGTTTTAGATAACGGTAAACTTGGACGGCCATTTTGTTTTTTTAAAGTTCAAATATAGTAGGTACTAGTAAGAAGGCAGCTTCTATATTTTTGCATTTGATGAATTAATTTTATTTTATAATTTTATTTATTATTTATTTATTTTCCTTATTTTTAAAGTTACAAAATTCAAAACTAAAAATAGTTACAATTTAATATGTATATAGAATTACTTAAAAATAAAAAAAAAAATAAGGATGGTCCCAACTATTGCCACTATAAGACCAAGTAACGAAGGGCCATTATATCAGAAAAAAAAATTTTTAAATTATTACAAAAATTCGTTTGTGGTGGGGATCACAATAAAAGCTAAGTAGACTTCAAGTTATATTTAACAAAAAAAGAAATAACAAAAATTCAAATAGTTATAAAAACCAATAAAAGTAAAAATTACATAATAATGAATAAATTCTTAAAATTTAATATAATTTAAATTCAATTTAAAAAATTCATGTTAATTCAATTCAAAACTAAAGTTATATAACAAACATGCATGATTTATTAAAAATCACATATAAATTTTAAATTTAAAGCTATATACAAATCTTGGAATATGCATCAATTTAATCTATTATTCAATAAAAATTCAATATCGTTATGGTCAAAACCAAATAACCATTCTTTAAGTGACTTCACAAAAACGGATAAAATTCGAACACTTCTGACATCTACGGGCAACAAATTAAATATTTTGGGCGCAAGTAATATATAAAAATGTGAAAAATGAGATAGTCTAGCTCTTGGAACAATTGTCATATTCATATTACTAACTCTAAGGTTGTAATTAGAATAAAACCTCTGCACCAAGTAGCCAGACCTCATGAAAAAAACTTATAAAGATTTAAAAATATATAAATCATGAAGAGGAAGAATATTTAAATACTTAAATAATGAAAAACTAGGTGTAAATCTATTCTTTTTTAGTAAAATTCTTATGCAATGCTTCTGGGCAATCCAAATAGGATAAATCTTGTTAAAATAAGATCCACCCCAACAAACAATACCATATTGAAGCTTCGAATTAAGAAGTGCAAAATAAGCCATTTTTCAAACATTTATAGAACAATACCAATTCAATTGAAAAAGATTTCTTACAACGTTCCTAAAATAATTATTCAAATAACGCGAATGTTCCGACCAATTCATTCTTTTGTCAATATAAATGCCCAAATATTTATATGAAACAACACTTTCAACTTTAAAACATGATTTATCACAAACATTACCATTATTTTAAGAATTTGAAAGAATAGGAAATTTACAACAGCCAGGTGAATGAAAATACAAATTATAATCTTGTGTTAAATTAAATATAATACATTTAGTTTTGTTGCACATTACAAGTTTATGAGAAAAAAACCAACTTCTTATTAAATTTAGATCAAAAAGCCGCAGTAACCTCCATCAAATTTTTTTCACAATTGTGAAAGAAGAGTCATCTGCAAAAGCAGTAGCTTTCCCCTTAAAATTTTGATCAAGCAATGAGTTTATAAATATAAGAAACAAAATTGGCCCCAAAACGGAACCCAATGGCACTCCACATTTTATTTCAGTAATATCACTCAAAACATTTCCGATTTTAACCCTCTATTTCCTATTACTAAGATATGAACGAAACCATACATAAACAAAACCCCTAAAACCAGCATTATAAATATTTTCCAGCAAAAGATCATGTGAAACAATGTCAAATGCTTTGGTGATGTCAATAAACAGGGCTGCACAGGAATAACTATTATTTATGCCTTCATAAATTTCACTGCAAAATTTAAGTAAAGCATCCTCTGTACTTAATGTAATGGCGAAACCCAAATTGCGAATTGCTAAAAAACTTAATTTTATCTAAAAATTTAACAAACCTCGATTTCATGCCTTTTTCAAAAATTTTAGAAATATTTGGTAAAAGCGAAATAGGCCTATAGTTATTTGGATCCTGTTAATCACCCTTCTTAAAAAGAGGAAAAACCTCAGCGATTTTTAAATCATTTGGAAAAATTCCTTTATATACACTTAAATTAAAAAATATATAGCACACAACATCAGAAATAAAAAAAGAAATTTGTTTTAATAAAACATTTGAAAAATAACCAGTAGAAACAGAGTCAGAATTTTTTAACCCCCCAATAATATTATTAATTTCCATAGAGGTAAAAGGCTCAAAACCAAAACTTTTTCTTTGAAAAACGTCAGATTTCAAATCTAACTGAAATCGAAACTATGGACACTTGAATTAGACGATAAATTTACACTTATATCAACAAAAAAGTTATTAAAATAATTAGCCAAAATTTTAGAGTCATTAACCAACTCATTATTAATAGTTAAACAAATATCCGATTTAGCACAGTCTTTGTTAAGAATAGAATTTATAATTTTCCACTCCTTTCGTGAATTACATTTAGAAGTCTCAAATTTAGTTAAATAATAATTATCCTTACAACTTTTGATTTTTTCCTTTATGAATTTATAAAATTTTTTATACCTAACCAATAAAAATTGTCTAGTAGGATTTTTTTTAACTTTTAGCCTTAAGCTATTTCGTTTCTTTAATAAAGTCAATAGCTTATGCGTCATCCAAGGTTTGAGTCTCCTAGGTGTTCTTCTATGAATAATATTACTAGAATTACTTATATGAAAATTTAAAGTCTCATAAAAACGTAAATAAGCCAAAAAAGGATCATCAACAACAAAAACATCATACCAAAATTCAAATAATAACCGGTTTCTCAAATGATTATAATTAATTACAGGTCTACTATTATAAACAGATTGAAAAACTTTACCATTAAAAGTGCAATTCGGTATAGTTAAACTTAACATACAATGATCCGTAATTCCTAAGTCTAATATATCTGCAACAAAATCGTGTTTATTATTTCTGTGTTTCCTACAAAAAGATGATCAATACAAGAACCTGAAATTGGGCGAGTGGGAACTGAAATCAAAGAGTCAAAACCATAAGAAGATAATAAAAATAAGTAATCAGAAACATCTTGGCTTTGACGCAAAATATCAATATTAAAATCACCTACTAGTATTAAATTTTTGGAATTTTCCTTTGATAAAAAGTTGGCCAATTCTGCCAAAAATTCACTAATAACATACCTGTGTAATCTATATATACATATGAAACAGTATTCAACTTCAGAAACATTGATTTAAAACCTTTCTTTAAATTGCTCCTGAAGTAAACTGCAACACCAGCTGCAGCATATGAATTATTGCATGTAGCACCAAATGAATAATTAGGAATTGGAAAATTGTTTTTTTCGTAGTCATAAATCCAAATCTCGCTCAAAAATACAAAATGAGGCCAGTAGTCTAAAGAATTCAAATATGCATAATATAAGAATTCAAATATATTGTTATATTCTGTACCAAAAAAACTAGCTTTAGCATTACGTTTATTTGACATTATTCTTTTTTTCATATTAGAAGAGTAAAATTTAATACAAACTACATTTTGCTGTTTCTGTCCAGTAGAAGAATTTTTTTAACATAACATGATGCAATGTCTTCTTCAGAAACATTTACATCAATACAATTATTAAATAGAGACAATACCTTGGTTTTTGCTGTATTATTGTTAACATCAGGTATACCACAAATATCCATGCAAATGTCTAAAAGATTTTGCTCTATTCTGTTAATTTTGTTCTTAAGAGAAGAAACTTTCTGCAATAACATATTTTTCTCTTCTAGCAAGTTTTTGATTTGTTGATTACATTCCGTTAAGGTTTTCTTCATCTCCATATTTAAATTGAAAACAGAAGTGAGAGTGATTTCTTCTTTGCATGTTGTCAACACATTGTTGCTTGAAATATTTATTTGCGCTGAATTCAACTGAGTAATAGATCTCATAGAATTTTTTTCCTTGTTACACTTAAGGCATTTAAATAGAATTTTACTCTTATTCAAAGCATTAATATCGCCAGCTGATATTTGAGCACAGATGGCATGTAAGAGATTTTTACAGCTAAAGCATTGAATTGAGTTGTGATTTCTTTCAATTTTACCGATACACATAGCACATGGAGTAGGCATTTTAATACAAGGTAAAATTAAATGCCAAAATATTTCCAAATAAGTGCAATAAAATTTGAATCACACAAACGTGTTAGTCAACTAATTATTATAAATCCAATAGGTAATATAACAAATGGTAAGTGTTAATATTATAAAATATTTTCATTGTCTTTAATTAATTCAATTACTTGTTATATATTTGTTATTATAAATTCTGTATGCTGTTGAAGTTATCCCCACAATTACTACACAAAATTTCAAAAATGCTTACGGTTTCACTGTAATAAATGGGTAAAAAATACCACTTTTAAGGTTTTAGGGGGGTATAACTTCTATAGGGTATAACTTCTATTCAAAAATCGTTTGTTTAAAAGATCTGCCTGACCAATAGTTGGACTACCAAGTCTCATAAATATAACTTTGTTGTGGGACTGAATATTTAATATTAGCTTTTGGAGTTGAAGGGCGGTTATCTGAACCAGTCCAGCTATTCCAAAATTAGATATATGTAAAATGTTCTTAGACTCACGCTTAAAGAATTTTATATCTATTTATATGTTTATTTATTTTTTTTATTTATTTAACTACTTCAAAAATCTACAGAAAATTCAACTTATTATCGCACTGAGTCTATATAACAGAATACATAAAAAATATTTACATCATTATACATATAAAAAAATTTGCATGTCTAAGCTTTTTGAAAAGCTGCTATTAAGGAGATTGAAGCCAATAATAGAAAACAGGAGCCCCATACCAAACCATCAATTTGCTTTTAGAAGAAACCATTCTACAATAGACCAGGTCCATAGAATAACGAATATTATAGAAAAGAACTTGGAAAAGAACATTAGAATCGAACATCGACGATTCGACAAAAAAATTGAAGCAAGATCGGCTCACATAAACTTCACCAACCGGAAAATAGTGAGTCCTCCACAAAATAACTAAAATGGACCGACCGTAGCAATCCATAACTCAGCAAAATACTTAGAAATGACTTTATATGTTTAACAAGCTAAGGTGGAAAGAGCATATAAAGAAAAGCACATAGGATTAGAAAATAAATATAGAGAAAATTATTGGCTCCTAGGTCGTAAGTCTAATTTGGCAATTGATAATAAGATATTGATTTATAACCAAATCATTAAGCCAATATGGCTATATGGCGTTCAACTGTGGGCTTGCGCCAAGAAGACTCACATTAAGAAGATTCAAACCATCCACAATAAAGCTCTACAAGGCATGGTAAATGCGCCGTGGTATATATTAAGTAAATTAAGGAGTTGTGCTACAAAGCATAGGGCTCGTCTAGAAGAGCATGTAAATATGGAAGCAGCTCAGCTGCTAGACAATGGCATTATGGCAGAAAGACTTAAACGTATTAAAGTTATTAAATTCCTGTACGGATAAACCAAATTAGCGCAGTGGTAATAATTGGTCTTTAGGACCAGTTTTATCCGTTCAGAGTTTAGATGGTTTTTTATGGTAGGAGTCACGCTACCTCACTGTCGGAGGAAAAAGGCACGTAGCGCCATCCTTCTTTGCCTTTCGAGATTTTTTCTACTAGGTGAAAGTAAAACTGATATAGAAGTTAACGAAGGTAGGGGGTATAAAAATTGAAACAAACGTAAATATTTCAATTGTTATGTGTTCAAAAATTTTACAATTAAAAGGTTTTTTCTGCTTTTTATTTTGTTTAAAGCAAACTTTTGTAATAATTGTAAAATATTAAGTTAAAAACAATTTACTACAATTACAATTATAAGTCCATCGTTTCCTTATAAAATGTTTTAAAAATATTTTCGTTTAAATTTTGTAAACACAAATATTGTAATAACGAATAATTTAACAATGACTGGTTTGAAAAACAATGCTTTATTAGTACTGTCTTCAAAGGCACTATGTTACCTCATTCGCTAAACCAAAAATTCCGAATTAAAACGTTGATTATTCCTAGAAAATAATATAATTCAAACAAGTGCCTTCATTCATGTTATTTATTCAAACAAACTAAGGAAAACAAAAGTCTTACGCCATTCTTTTTCAGGCAATCACGCCAATAGTAATGTCTATTGAATGTTCATTAGGATCAATAGTTTCAAGTTAAAATAGCTTCGTACCACCAGCTCTTGATTCAAAAACCTTTTCTTCAAGACTCTTGTGAACATCAAATTAGTCATTCCTAAAACAGACCTTTGATGGGGTATCCAAGTCAACGATGCGTTTGTGTAACTTTTTAATCGAAATCGAAAATTTAAAATCTTATCGATTCGCTTTTAGAACAATTAAAAAGCTTTTAGAACAATTTAAAATAAATTCTATATGGAGCTAAGTGTGGATTACAAAATATGATCGATTGGGGTATTTCGTCGGTATTACTCACAATATTCCATTTCTAAAAAAATTAGTAAACTCTTTTACGATATTTTAATTTAATAAAGCAAAACAGATTATAATTTTTTTACGTTTATCATGTGGCAACACTTGAATTATTTTTTAATATTATTACTATATGCAAATAATTAACTTCTTTTCAAATTTATGGTGTTTTTCTATTGTATGGTTTTCTTGTATTGAAAAACATGAATATCAACTAGGTTATAATTTATCCCTATTTGTCTCTCAATAATAATATCCTGGTGCCTGTATTGTTATGCAGTTAAAAATTATGAGTATAAAAACAAAATGTTTTACAAAAAGTACACCTGGTCAAAAATTGTAATATCGCGAGCACGACATATTTTTAAGATTGTTTTCCATGATTAATTGTGGATTTTTATGGATAAATGCTTTTGTTGTATCTATTGAGAAGTTTATATTTACGTAAATTTGATTTCTTAAAATTAGTTGTTTTGAAATCAAAAATTCTTTTTTTATGAAACTAAACATTTACAATAAAAAAATTATTACTAATATGAACGCTTTTGTTTAACACGGCAAAGGTTTTTAAGTTAAAAACGAGAAACAATAAAGTTTACCGTGTTAACTCTGTAATACCCGTACGAACTTATTATCTTATCAAGAAACTTGTTTTCGCGTAATTTCTATATTATAACTCAAATGATTTCTGAGATAATTTCAAACTTTTGAAGTTGTATACCAGCTACCAAATACCAGCCAAGCAAATTCAACGACTTTTTTAAAAGACATTGGTCCTACCAATATATTGGCTTGTGTGAAATTTCAATATCACAGCTTTTATAGTTTCTGAGATATAGTCAAATAAATTTTGTAGTTGTATGACAGCTATCCGAACCAGTACCCCGATGATATCCAATTTAAATATGGTTTTGGTATTAACTATAATAAATCATTTGTGAGAATTTGGTGACTTTAACTCAATTAGTTTTTGAGTTATCGTTGGGACGGACAAACGAACGGACGTTCAAAGCTAAATCGACTCAGATTTCTATGATGATCAAAAACATACATTTGAGTCTATATCTCATACCATTATTTCTTAGCGTTACAAACATACGTTCGTGCGGGTATAATAAACTTGAAATATAACTGGTTTTTTTAATGTAACAAATTTTCTTTAAGCGACATTTAAGCCTCTTGAAATTTATTGGCCTTTTCTGGTAGCTGCCGCACAACTTCAAAAGTTTTTTAATTATATCTCAGAGTCTCAGATCTATGCCTTTTAACTATGTCTTCACAAAAGCGAATGTATTAGTAGGGCCAATATGTTTGGTAGAAGTCGTTGAAATTGCTTGGCTCTTTCTGGTACCAGCCATACAACTTCAAAATTCAGATTCTTCCAGATTGTAATTATAATATAGAAATTTCGTTAAAAGAAGTGTATTATCGGGGCTGTTATGTGTGATAAAAATCGTTGAAAGTTCTTGACTTCTTATGGAGCATGGAGTATACCGCCATACAACTTCAGTATTGGCTATATCTCAGAAAATATTGAAAACGTAATACTGAAATTTTACATAAATTAATATAATAATACGACAACTTAAAGTCATAGTTTATCTCATAGTCAACTATGACAATTTTATTTGTACATAGGACATACATAGGACATGTCAACTCTATTTTTTCTCATTTTGCATTAGTTTTTATTACAATTCCTTGTTGCATTTTTATTCCAACATCATTTGATTTATGTACATATATAATTATGTATCTACAAAAAATTTTACGATATAGTAAATCAATTAATAAATTTTTAATTAATTATATAACTTTCCGAATCATGTAATTATTTTCAGATTCTTAATATGTGATTAATAACGGCATTCATACCCGTGTTATATCCCACATATACCAATCCATGAATTACATGCAATTCCATTAACATATAAATTTAGAGTAACAACCAAAAAAATGTTGATTTAAATGTATTTTGTCATAATTAAAACAATATATAACTAAATGAACAAATTTAAAACTCTATATGAATATTTTTTGATATTTTTCATCAACAGTCCGTTGTTGAAAAAGTGAAAACTTTTTTCACAATATTTTTTTAATTGAAATTTTCATAATGTATGAATAAAATTATGGAAATGAAATTTCAATTAAATGCTCCAACTATATGAATAAAATTAAAAAAAAAAATCTGATGTGGTCAGCACATAACTGACCGCAATGTGTATTGTCTAGTTAAGTGAAAGTGTTGCATAGCGTGTTAAATATTTCTTTCCCATTTTTAGGGCGTTAGCAAGCTTATAGTTAACCTACCTAGAAAAGTGTAAATTTGACTCTTAGTAGAGTTTCGCTTTGTGCTAAACAAAGTCCCTGAAATGCTCGCCCGTTCCGTAGATATGGTAAAAAATGTAAAATCGGCCCTCAGATCAGTTTCCGAGCCCTGATCGTTCAAAAAATGTATGTGTTCATTGTTTTAATACCTCAAATTTAAGTATTAAATTTCAATGAAATCGGTTGATTATTTCTCTTTCTACACGCAAAAATCTATATTTGGCCCGTAGTAAACGTGCAGTTCCTGACACCTGATTTCTTCCAAAAGTTAGGAGAATTCGCGGACGGTCGGGCGCAGCTTATATATGAAATTTCAAGTAAATATGTTGAATATTTTCTTCTCGATATGCAAAATTTGTTGCCATCACATAACCTACCTATTGTATACACAATACGGTCGGTAAAAATAGTTTTAAACCGCAATAATAACAAGATAAATTATTTTTAAACTATAGTCAAACGTAGTCCAGTGCTTACAAGTCTAAGAATGAAATAGTAAATATTGCTCTAAGGTACAAAAAATTATGTTGAACGTAGTACGACATAATTTACATTGTTTCCAAATAACAACAATTACATTCATTTCACAATATCGTTTTATATAGACACATACACATGTGTGCATGTATTTACAATTATTACTGGAACAAAAATCTTTAACCTCCTACTGTCACAAAGAAATCACTAAATGGACTCCTGCCAATCTACAAAAAACGCGATAATTATGCATGAATTCTGCACAAACTGACACACTCTTATAATAAATCTTTTACCTAGCCCAAAAATTATTTAAATTTCCCCATGATTTCTTAAATATTGGGCAGGCTGATCGTTTCCATATTGAATGAATATACATCCATATGTATTTTTATATATATATTTTTTTTATTTTTTTTTTTCATATATGAAATACCCTTGCATATTCAAATTTTTACTGCGTTGTACATAAAATATTAAACAAAAGTGCAACTACATTTTATGCATATAAGTACACACATGTGTATTCTAATTCAGACATTTAAAATTGATATACAATGTATATATTAAGATTATTTAACAATTTGCTGACCACCGCTTAAATAATATTACAAAATTAAATTTGATATCATATAAATTATTTTTTTATTTACAATTTTTTGAATTTATTAAAAACAAAACAAAAATTACTGGAAACACGATTTAATATTTTAAGTTTTATATAAAAATAACTAAGTAATAAGTAAAAATAATTATTATCAAGGCTATAATGAGAGCACATTAGTTCATGTTGTTATTTTATGACTAAAATATTTTATATTTTATTAAAAAAAACAATTTGGTACAACAGCACCTTTTCAATTAAAACTATTTACACGGAAAATCATTTGGGTTAACATATAAATTGAATTGAATTTGTGTCCTAACCTATTTTTTATACTAACAATTTTAAATAATTTTAGTTTATGTACACATAATATTTTACTTACTTCCGAAAAGTTAAAGAAACAGGTTTTATCCATGTCAATCGACTTTCACAGATAACTTATTTACTACGAGAGCTTAAGAAATCAAAGATCTTCAGACAAATAAAATAAGTAGACAACTGGATTGCAAACTATTTCTTTCTAAATAACCAAAAAAGTGAAATTAATTTTTTTTCTCCCCTAATATAACTTTTAACCTGTATGTAAATTTGATAATAAATTTTATAACTGACTTCTTGTGTGCGTAGAGCCGTCTTTATTAAGTATACATTTAAAATTTGAATGGTAATAACACATTATTTAAAAATAAAAAAATCCGATGTGGTCAGCACATAGCCGACCGCAATGTGTATTGTCTAGTTAAGTGCAAATATTACAGAATATTATAAAAATGCCTTTTAAATACTTCTTTCTAATTTTTAGGGCGGTAGTAAGTTTTTAGTTAACATACCCAGAAAAAAATAAATTTGGCTCTTAGCAGAGTCTCGCTTTATGCCATCCGAATTCCCTGAAATGCTCTTCAGTTAGTTTCGGTAACAATCGGAACTCAAATATCAAATATAAATAAATTCAAATCAAATTTTTCAACACAATTTAAATTTTTCGACATAAAATATTTTTCAACCCTTAGTGACTAAAATTAAGGTTTGAGAAAGTGGCCAAAGTTCTGTAAAAAAAATTTCAGAGTTTCAAAAGATTTCGAACGAAATTACCTGGTTAAAAAAAACTTAAAAAATTAAAAAAGGGAAAAATTTCATTTTTCCAAAAGTTCGAATGATTGGTATTCCGAAACTACACAAAATACATAATCAAGTAAGGGGTTTATTTTAAGGCCTTTAGTAGGCCTTTCAGAAACTGTTTGTTGGAAGGCCCTATATTTTTCGGAACGGAATTTATAATCAAAAAAGCTTAGATAACTAGAAATCTCGGGAAAATTCGTTAAAATATCTGTATCTCGAAAACCCTTGAGATTTCGCACCAACTCCGGAACAAAAGTTTTACCCATTTTCGACCCTCTAA
The DNA here is from genome assembly GCF_029603195.1 of Condylostylus longicornis. Taxonomy (NCBI): domain Eukaryota; kingdom Metazoa; phylum Arthropoda; class Insecta; order Diptera; family Dolichopodidae; genus Condylostylus; species Condylostylus longicornis. The sequence goes on from NW_026577985.1 coordinate 2,030,278, forward strand.
CCAATGGTATATGTTGTTGTATACCTTTCTGAATCACCCTGTATAAGTACATATATATATAAGCGCATTAACATATTTAAATATTTGAATTAAATGATTAATTAAATTAAATAAAGCAAACCCTAACATCTTTTGTAAGTAGTTTATACTACTTGTAAGGTTTATAGTTTCGAAGAAGAAAAATATACAAAAAAACTAAATTTTGTCAATTTTAAAAAGTGGCATTTTGAAAATGGAAGAAGATCTAAAAATTTTGGTTTAATAAGTAATAAAAGAAATGATTTATTATTGTCAGCTAAAATTTGTTAAAATTTGAATTTTCTATAATTTGTCTCATCTGTGCTTAAAATTAAAATAAAAACTTTATAAAAATTAATGCTTCAATTGTTGATCAATGAGTTTGTGTGCAATATTTCAAAAATTCGTCCTTAAGAAAAGTTTTTTATACTTTTTGCTTTTCAATTTTGAAGTTTGACGACAACAAGTTGAAATTAATAAAAACATTTTTTCCTTAAATATATTGCAAATATGCCAAAAAATTACGTATACTCGTATGTTACAAAATTCTTATTGAACAAAAGACTACAAAACATATGCAAATATTTTCCAAAATCTGCAAATTTATAAATTTTCGCAATTGCTTTTTGTAATTGAAATATTAATTCTTACATTTTACTTGCACGCATTATTAGGCGTTGAGTTTATTAAAATTCACGTACAAAGCTAAAAATATTAAGGTATAAGTACTTTTTATACATTGAAGCATTTAAGTATTTAAAGGAGATCTTTATCTAAAGAGACTAAAACTGCCTTAACTTATTTTTGGCCGCAAACTTATATCGCTTAAAAAACGCAAGATACGAATCTGATTGACTCAACATTTATTTAAATTTAAAATTGTTAATATAAGTATCACTATTTACTATCAGATACATACAAAAAATTATTAAAAAGTACATACTCGTTTTTAATAATCATTGTAAATTAAATATGTTCAAGTGAAAAAAAAATTTGTCATACCATTTATGACATTATAAAATTTTACGGAAAACTATCGAAGATTATTCATTTAAATCTGTATTAACTCTTCGTAAAAACGAAAAGTATATGTATGTAGGTGCTTACGCTCATATTAAATGTGCACTATTGTACGCTCATTCATTTATTCTTATTTTCTATTACATTTCAATTAAGATTTTAATCAACTTAGCAACTATTAAAGCGTCATGCGACTATTCAAGTACTATGAAAATTGGCATACATGTGGTATATTAACCCATGACATTTTAGACAACTCTGTACTATAAAAATTATAAAAGTTGAAAATAACAAAACAAAATGCATATTATGTATAAAGATACTTGTGTACGTCCATAAAATTTATATTATGTGTGCATATTATATTATGTCATGTAGCCACAATGTTGCACAAGTTTATGAAAATTCGCTTTAAATGCTTCTTTCAAATTTAAAAAACTCTAATAAACTTGTAGTTCTTAGAAAATCTTCCCGTTAGTTTCAGTAGCAAACTGAACTTAAACATCAAATTTCAAGAAGTTACGTCAATTATTTCCGGTTTCAGAACCGTCACATTCCCAAAATATTTATAAGTTCATTAATATCCTAAATTTAAATATTGAATTTCAAGGAAATTGGTTGATTACTTTCTTTATATAGAAAGAAATAAAAATTTGGTCCATAATAAAAGTCCAGATTCCGACAACTGATTTCTTCCAAAACTTAGCTGATTTCCTGTATTCCAGTGTTTCATAAGAAGTTTTGTATATAAAATTTCAAAAACATCTGTTGAATATTTTCTAATAAATATTGAAAAATGTAAAATGGTCTGTAAAAATTTTAAATTCTCGAGGTCTAGCATTTCATTGCAAAAGTTAATCAATCCGAGATAAAGCCAAAGTAAACTCATATTGGCATAAATTTTCATCAAAATCGGTTCAGCCGAACTTGAAATACACCCAATCGTAAACGGACCAACAGGCAGACACACAAACCAACATTCCGCGAAAAATACCTTATTAACTTTTACTTATCATGTAGAAGTGTCTTTACAGGAAAACACGATACGCGAAATCTGGTGCCATCACAAAACTACCGTTATTGTATGCAATGCGATCGATAAAAATTGACGAATACAATTAAAAACAAGTAAAAACGTTTCAGTCGGTATGAACCGATTGAATTACACCCTGCACCTTTCATTGTTGTATAGCAATTATTCAAACCTGTGAAACCATTCTATAGAAATATGTTCAGTTATAGATCACGGATATGTATGATCTATAACTGAACATACAACTACCAAGTTTCGTGAATCTGACTTTATTATTTTTCCAAATATTTAAAATTAGCTTTTGGAGTTGTATGGCAGGTACCCGAACCTGCCAAGCAATTCCACTAAAACTTCGCTAATATGTCTGATCTATAATTGGACACACAACTGCCAAGTTTCATGAATCTAACTTTATTACTTTTCCAAATATTTAAAATAAGCTTTTGGACTTGCATGGGAGCCACTCGAACCTGTCAAGCAATTCCACCAAAACTTCAGAAATATCTTTGACCTTTAATTGGACACACAACTGCCAAGTTTCATGAATCTGACTTTATTATTTTTCCAAATATTTAAAATAAGCTTTTGGACTTGTATGGGAGCCACTCGAACCTGCCAAGCAATTCCACCAAAACTTCAGAAATATCTTTGACCTATAATTGGACACACCACTGCCAAGTTTCACGAATCTGTCTTTATTATTTTTCCAAATATTTAAAATTAGCTTTTGGAGTTGTATGGCAGGTACCCGAACCTGCCAAGCAATTCCACTAAAACTTCCCAAATATGTCTGATCTATAATTTCACACACAACTGCCAAGTTTCATGAATTTGACTTTTTTATTTTTTCAAATATTTAAAGTAAGCTTTTGGACTTGTATGGGAGCTACTCGAACCTGTCAAGCAATTCCACCAAAACTTCAGAAATATCTTTGACCTATAATTGGACACACAACTGCCAAGTTTCATGAATCTGACTTTATTATTTTTCCAAATATTTTAAATAAGCTTTTGGACTTGTATGGGAGCTACTCGAACCTGTCAAGCAATTCCACCAAAACTTCAGAAATATCTTTGACCTATAATTGGACACACGACTGCCAAGTTTCATGAATCTGACTTTATTATTTTGCCGAATATAAAAAATTTGCTGTTGGAGTTGTATGGCAGCCACCCGAACCGGTGCAGCTATCTCATTAAAATTTTTAGAGCATATGTAGAATATAATTGGACACATGTATACAAAATTTTATATTTGTACCTTTATTAGTTTTTGAAATAATTAAAATAAACTCTTGGAGTTGTATGGCAGCTACCCGAACCCGTTGTCGGACTTAGTCCAACAACAATAGGATTCGTCCTTGGCGCAAATGAAAAAACTTGTGAAAGTTTGGTGTCGATTGCATTATTCGGTTTTGAGTTATCGTGCGATCGGACGGACGGACGGACGGACGGACATGTCTAAATCAACGCAGAATTTTACGCTGAGCAAGAAACTTGAACTTAAAACGCTGACTCCTTCAAATAGTTACAAACTCCATACCAAAGTTAATATACCCTTTACGAAGTGCAGGGTATAAAAACTGATGCGTTCAGTACATAACCGACCGCAATTTAAATTGTCTAATTTAGTAAAAGTATTCTAAAAGATTATGAAAATGCGTTTTAAACATTTCTTTACAATTTTAAGAACACTAGATAATAAGCTTTTAGTTAACATACCTAAAAAAATGTGAATTTAACTCTTAATAAAGTTTCATTTAGTACAGCCCGAATTATACGAAAAGCTCGTCAGTAGCCTCAGGTAACAACCAGAACTCAAATATTAAATTTGAAATTCCATGAATTCTTTCCGTAGATAGGGTAAAAAAAGTAAAATAGGCCCCCAGATCAGTTTCCAGGTCCACATCTTTATAAAAAATTTACAGATTCACCTTGACATCTAATTTGCAATAATAATCGCAAACCTAGCGCTAATTTAGCTTTTAAAAAGGCTTTAAAAGCAATGTTTACTAAGCGAGATTGTTGCTTTCTAAAAAATATACATTGCTTACAATTTACATTCTGGATCAGAATTTGAGATTTACGATTTACGTCATAGTTATTATTGTTATATAATTTTTTTCTGACAATTCTCATGTGTTGACTTCAAAAAATATTTTTACGGTATAATAAAATGGAAGGAATGCTATTGGCGGATGCAGTTTTAGATTTTGACACGTTTTCAAAATCTAAAATAATTTTAAAAACTTTAAAATAAAGAAAAAAGAAAAGATTGATGATAGCGTCAATATTAAAACTAAAAAAAAGGTATAAGATGAATAGCCAAAGTTGTGAATTTCATGAAAAATGTTGCTGATTATCAGAAAGATGTTTTCTTTAGCCACTTCAAAATGTCTACAAAAATACTTAAAGTAAGAAAATTATCGTTACAAATTATATTGTTTATTTCTAATAGGATATACTATAGTTGAATACGCATATATTTAATATTGGCAGATATTACATGACATGCTAAAATCAATATTACCTGAACCATATTACCTTTCCATTTTTTCAAGCTTCAACAAACCTTAACCGAAGAATGCGAACTAAAAAAATTAATTTGCGCTTAAAGTGCTTCTTTTGAGCTCTCAAAACCTGAAAAATGCATCATGAATCATATGACATTGTAAACATTTTTAGGTTTGTAACTTGGATCTTGTAACTTTGCTTATTTTACGCTTTATTTCCAAATTGAATGTCAAGGTCATTGTTTTAACACTTCGAATTTGAATATTAAATTTTAATGAAATCGGTTGATTATTTCTCTTTATATACGCAAAAATGTATATTTGTGCCGTAGTAAACGTCGAGTTGCTGACGTCTGATTTTTTCCAAAAGTTACGTTCCGTATGGTCCAATAAACCTTATATATGAAATATCAAATAAATCTATTAAATATTTTTTTCAATTTTGATCAAAAATGTAAAACAGTCCCGTTAAAAGGTCCAATTGAGATACACGCGTGCACACATAGACCGACAGACCGGCAAGTTGCTAAAAATAGTTAATTTACACTTCCCTTCTATGGAGCACGGCGTTCGAACCGAAAACTCGATATACAAAATTTATTGCCATCATATAACCTACCTATTGTATACACAAAAATACCTTTACCAACGTTTAACAATTTACTCTTATATCGAAATCATTCTTTATTAATACAGTAGCGCAATTTAACCACCAATGCAATTGATATTTTGTATAAATATTAAAAAAAATAACCAAACAAAAAAATTTGGTGTACCATAAAAAATAAAAGATAGTCGCCAGCGTTCCATTTATGCAAACGTTATTAATTACAGAAGCATCGAAACCGATCAAAATATTGAAGTTTCATGATGATTCGATGTCATTTAGCACGCCATCAAAATGAGAGAAAAAAACACCTGATTTAAATTAAAATTTTATTCATATCAATAGAGATGAAAAGTATATTAGACTGTATACAAAGTATTAGAATATAATTTGTTTTTAAAGCTTTTTATCATATGTGCCGCAGGAAAAACTCTGCAAAAGCCGGCTTTCAACAGTGAGAGCGTGACTTTACTTAGATTGTCAGGTTTTACAGTGTTTATAAATTAAATCCGAAAACAAAAAAAAAAAGAAACCAAAATTCGTTTGCATTATGGAAGTTTTTTTTATTAAGCGACAGACATTAAAAATTGTCTCTTGTAAAAAAAATTTTAAATAAAGTTGGGTCCAACCAATGGTTTCCAATATAGCGCTTTTCCCTTCAACACGTGAAAATACTGCTTTTAAATCAATATATACCTACTACTCTATTAAAATTACTTTCATTCATATACGAAACTATTTCAAGCATTGCATACATTTAGGATGAACGATTTATGCAGTCTTTAAAATAAAGCAAAAATAAATTTAAAGAAGTGTTAATATAATGGTCGATTTGAAGGCTTAATTGCGTGAGTTAAGAAAAATAATTATATTTTTTAGTAGCACGGAATTTACCTCTAGCTTTTTGCGTTTATTGAAATTTTCTTCGAAGGAAATTAGTTTCCAGTCAGGATCTATTTACTATAAAATCCCAGCTTTCTATATTCAGGATTGTAGAAGTTTTGTAAACATGTCCGCAGATAGACGGACGAACGGACAAATTAAAACTAATAAGCATTTATTTCAAATTTTTTTGAAAAAGTTCTAAAAAGGCAAAAACTATAAGAAGAAAGAAAAAAATAAATGAAATTTAAAGAAAAAGATAAAAATTTCAATATAAATGAAAAGTGAAGTACCTTAAGATATAAATAGTTGATATCGCAATTCAGTTTTTATAATTATATTGCCAACATAGAGTTAAAATCGAATAGGTGTTTTAAATTATTCCCTCTACCTTTACTTCCCCATCGATTAAATCTCTTAAAAACAAAAAACGTTTGAATTAGCATAAAACATAATATAAAAATATGAAATTTACCAAGAATTAAAAAATAGGTGTTCAATTATCGATTAAGAATTGATTTTTTTTTTGTAATATAGTCTCGTTTATACTAGTACACGGACTGTAATTACTGAAAACCTTTTTTTCGTCTGGTTACTCGTATGTGGAATAGTTTTTTAATTTAATACTTAATAGCCGTAGATATGAATAAACGACGGACCAGTTTTGGAAAATAAAATTTCTTTGAAGAAGTGCGTTTTTTTTGTACAAAACAATTTATTAAAACAATTGTGTGGTTTTTATCAGCCACACAATTTTGAAAATCTGTAAAAATATTTTATGTACTTTAAACCTTTAAAATTTATATGAAATTAATTATTAAACGGAAATATTTAAAATTCCTTTTTGTTTTAAATTACTTTGTTTGACACAGAAAATATGAATTTCCAAAAATAATTTTTCCCTGTTAGCGGTGGTATTTTTCTAACAATAAATGAAATATTATAATCGTTCTAAATGTCGCATGTCTGGTTTCTACGTAAATTTATTTCCCCAGAGTACTTATACATGGAAAGGTAAAGCTGAATTATTTTTAGGAAGATTTTTGGTCTTTTTGTCGGTGCAATCGTTTTTTTTAATTTCGACTGCAATGGTGTTAATAAAAACTTATTTGTTCTGTTTGAGAATATAGTAAGTAAAGCTTTTCAAGTAAGTTGACGACTAGCAACTTGACAACAGGCCATATTTTTGCATTGTGGCTAAGGAAATAATTTAAAAATTTTTAAAATTTCCATTTAAACTTTATTTCTAAAATTAGATGTATCAGCAACAAGTTTAAAAATTTTCCTAAAATGTATATTATTGACACTTTGACAATCTTCCCACGGCTTTCTAAACGTCAATTGATAAAGTCGCTTTGCATAAAAATTGCTAAATATTATCAGATGTGCATAACGTTGCAGCCAATGTGTATAGCACTGAGGCTAATTATGTGGCGACAGTAACAAATTTTCTTTTTTCGTGCTGTTATATTATGAATTACATTCTTACCGACACAATAAAGATTTGTTAGTGTGATTCCAACATAACTTTTTTTTTTCACCTTTTTAGCACTTTTCCAAAAAATTTTTTGAAAAAAGTGCTTATTAGCTTCACTCTGTCCGTGTGTCTGTTTACAAAACTTCTACACCTTTGAAGATAGAAAGCTGAAATTTAATACGCACATAGATCTTCACTAGAAACTTATTTCCGTAGAACAAAATTTTTACCTATCTCCCTCCCTCTAGAAGTTATACCCCCCCAAAACCCTAAAAATGACCTTTTTTAAATATTTGTTGCAATGAAACCATAAGCATTTTAGAAATTTTGCAAACGCAGAAAGGCAGTGGCTTGCTTCCCTTTGCGCGGTATACTATAGTTCAACTTAAGAAAAACAAAATGGCCGCTCAAATTTACCGTTATTTAAAGTCCTTTTTTTCCAAATTTTTGATGTCGTTTTTCTTCTAGACCCCAGACTGTAGAAGCTTGAAATTTGAGGAGCTTTTAGATATTAATAAATAGTTCATTTTGTTAGAAGAAAATTTTTTTCCATCTCCACCCCCTCTCAAGTTATCACCTCTTGAAATTCGTAAAATTTGAATTTTTGACACCTTATATTTCCGAAACCGCAAGCTTTTCCCAATTTTTATAAACGCAAAAAGCTAACGGTAAATTCCGTGAAATTAAAAATTATTTTTCTTAACTCACACAATTAACCCTTAAAATCGAGCATTATGTTAACCCCTTTTTATATTAATTTTTGCTTTATTTCAAATACTGCATATATGCGTCATCCTAAATATATGCAATCCTAGAAATAGTTTTGTATATGAATGAAAATAATTTTAATAGTGTGATAGCTATACATAGACTGTATTTAAAAGCAGAATTTTCACTTGTTGAAGGGAAAAGTGCTACAATACAAACCATTGGTTTGACCCAACTTTATTATAAATCTACTTTCCTTTTCGATATGTGACCTTACAGGTTTAGGCAACTATATACATATAGAAATATATAAAGTGTTATGTAACGTAATGCATTTACGTTATACTACATACAAAAAATATAAAACATACTACATACATATATTTTAATTTTGTTATTAAAATGTTTAATCAAAGGTCCAACATATATATTAAAGTCGAAAAAAGAAAATTTTAAGAGAATGTTTTAAAAAAATTATAAATGGCTGTTCTTAAAATTTATATGCATTTTAAAAAATTCTTAGTACAAAAGAATCAACTATGCATTTCACAAATTATTACTCTTTTCCTTCAAAAAAATTGAGTCAAATTTTGCGCAGGTATAAAATAAACGATTAACGGAAAGCGTTTACATTCCATTATTCTCAGACGGTGCTACATTTCAACAATTACAAGAATTTCTTCACTTTATTACTAACAAATTCCGCTATAATTTACGAAAAAAAAATATGCTTTTTCATGAAAAGTTAAAGTTTCGTTTGAACTGGTGTTCATATTAATACAGAACGACGAGCATTCAATTCAAGTACATCTGACTTTCTTCAGCAAGTGCTACATGTATGTACCACCAATTTAATAATAAATGCGGTTACAAATCCGCTTATAACGTATGGAATGAAGATACTTGCGTATTGTTATTCTTTAAATATTTCTTCTGATGATTTTCGTTCTTTTTCCTGATTGTAATCTTTGAATGCAAAACATACAAAAATCAATGTAAAATCTTCACATATGGAAGTTTTTACTTTTGGACCCCTGGTATATTTGTTTGTAACAAACATAATGCATATATTATACATGTTAAATTTAAAATTGCTCACTCTGGTATTTCTACCTAAGGGGATATTTTTTTTTTATTTCGCAACCTGGAATAATTGCGCACTCATGTATGAATATCTATTATCAATACCACATATATGAATTTTCTTATAAGATTCAATTTATCTTTAGTTATTTTGTAACCATTTTGACAATATATTATGCAAAATAGTTAGTTTCTTGTTTTTTTGTTTGAATATAATATAATTTATTGAAAATATTCAATAATAACATTATTACAGAAAAATTGAATAAAAACAGAAAGGAAAAAATTGGTTTATTATTTAGTTAACAATTTTTTTCTTTACCCCGAAGCTGTAATAACACATGTTTAGTTGAGTTCAGCGTGTTTTTTCAAATAAGGTTAATATGAAAAAGAAAGATTTATTGAGAAACTTCCAGCACAATCAAATAAAATAAAAAGAACATAAATAGTAAATTAATAATTAACGTAAATTGTAAAAGTAGGCCTGGCCTGGTATAAAATGCAAAAAAATATTTCAAAAAAAAAACATTAGAAGTAAACGTTTGTTTAAGGTGAATTCATTGGTACGTCGCATTAAGACAATCTGCTTTTAAAGACGCCATCATTTCTTTCGTGAAGGTAATTGCCTCGTGTGAAAATGCTGAACTTATTTTTTTTTTTTATATTACTTTGACAAGCTATACAAAAACTATGTAAGATTGTTATGTGAGCAAAACAATCTTAAAAAAACACTATAAAAGTACCATACCAGGTGTATTAAAAAAGTGCCATACAAAAACACCACACCAGGTGCCACTTTGGTCAAAATGGGACAAACATGGCCCATTTTTCTTGTTTAAAATCATTTCGGCCCTACAGCCGATTTTTTTCCGTAATTAGTCATTTTTAGTTCATTTTCCAAAAATTGTAATTTACATACATACATATTATGCTTTGTTACATATCTTTTTTTTAAAATTTTTATATGAAATTTGATTACAAAAATGTGACAAGACCTTAAAGTTAAATTGCAAGGTTGTGATTTAATATTTCTACATAGACCACTTCCATTTTCAATTGTAAAATACCGAAATTATATTTTCAAATATTAACATTTTATTGGAATTTATGTTATTACTTATGTATATAATGTGTATGTTTTGCTAAAGATTTCACTTTAAATTTATACGATTATATTATGCAATAAATATTCTAAAAAATTTCCAGACTTTATACGGCACACCAACAAGGTTTATTTAATTTTTAATTTGAAGTAAAAAAGCTTAAATTTGAATTAAATTTGAAAGTAGACTACAAATATGAAGTGTTTTACCTCTCTGCTTCGCACTAAAATTGAAGTTTATTCAATTTTTTGAGGGAGAAAAAAAAGTTGGGAGAAAATACAGAAATACCGCATGTAAATCGAGCCAATAAATTCACTTTACATCTATTATAATTATAATTGCAGTTTCAATCATATTTAAGTGGAAAAACCTCACATTTCTAAATTTAAATCATTATCAATATTATAAGTTTTGATGACATTGTTAAATAAAAATTCCTTAAATATAAGATTTACCGATTTAAATTTTTATCTGAAGTAAAAATACCTTCAACAAGGTTTTTACCACCACAAGAATGCTGGCAAAGAAAGCGGTGTGAATTATACATCGACAAAAATAGGTAACAACGACATAATTTTCCATAAATATGTCTTTAAGTAAATTTCATTAACTACTTTTAGCGAAATTCTGTTTTTCCTTTTATTTTATAAATTTTATTGGTGACAAAATCAATCAAAATGTTTATAAAAATAAATCAATATTTAGAATATGAAAAAAATATACATAGGCTATTTCTATAATAAAATGTTTTCCTTTCCTGGCTAAAACCGCGATTCCGAAAGAAAACTAGCCATAATTACTTTTTTTTTCAATTGGTAATTCATAACTCTTTATAAATAATAACAAATGAAAAAATAAAAAATTTTTTATTAATTAACATAGAACTTCATTTAAATGACTCAATTTCATCATTTTATATATTACATATTACATTTAAATTGATTTATTTAAAATTTTATTGTCCACCTTATCAACATAATTCGAACTCATGATTTATACAAATCTGACGGCAAATAATCAAGATTAAAAACTTTTCCAAGTAGCTAAATTTTATACATGCATATAATATCATCACAGATATTCTTATATGTACATATGCACGTATGCATACAGCAATAAGCATATTTATAAATATATGTATTTATACAATCTCAAAACATAATCTCATAAAATCAATTTAAACTAATAAAAATTCTAGTTTACTAAACTGCGTAGTGGAAACCACAGTTTTAATTATATTTGAAATCGAAACAGTTTAAAAAATAAAGTATAAGATGTGTTATTTTTGATGTCTGCAAATATCTTAATAAAGATATATTTTGTAATTTTAATTAATACTATTTTGATTTAATTTGGTAAAAAACAAAATCCAGACATTTGTGTTTAAATTTGTGTACAGAAAGCCTCTACTTCTACAAATATTGGAATTATCAAAATAAAATTCAATCTAAAACGTCACATTCTTTTCAATGTGAAACGTCACATTCACAGAATTTTAAGCGGCCTCTGAGAATGAAAAGTAAAATAGGAAGCCACGAAAACTTTTTAGGGGGCAAAATAATTCTCCCCAAAATAATATTTTAAATAGTTAAAAAGAATTAAATAGAAAATAAAAAAAACGAAAGCAATTTTTTGTAGAAATATACTATGGTGCGCCATAACCACACACAGAACAAACTTATACCTACAGCACTAAACGTAAAATATTTAACGTAAGTTCGAGACAATCATTTAAGTACGTGAATTTGATTCAAAAGGCAAGACTTCTTCTACGATTATGTTATACAATAATTTATTCAGAGTCAAAAATTTGAATAATAATTCAGGATAAGAAAATTTGCAGTTAAATATTTTAAATTTACAAAAGTGAGTAAACAAAAAAATGACAGCCAATGTGTTGCACCAACATGGTTTTATAGTGAAATATACACGCACACTCAAAAGTATTTAACAAACTCATGCTTCCACCTCATTCCTCCTGATTCTGATGGATTCCAATCATATAATTGAGTACACGAAGTAATTTTTCTAAACTACATATTATACAAAATTGCTTATTTATATATAAAATTGTAATCTCTTTATTCGTGAAAGTTCAACTTACGTCAATTTTTGTTTTAATTTATAGACTTGCCTGCAAATTCATTAATTTGATAAGCAAATTTTCATTCTTTTTACACCAATAATTGTCGTTTTATAATTGGAATTTTTCAACAAAACTTAGATCGTAAACTTTCAAGTAAAATAATGAAATCTTAAAGTTCTTCTTTTATTTTACACAGAAGCCGTATTCAGGGTCAACCGAATCTAAATTTAAAGGAAAAAAACAATTTTTTTTTTGATTTCATTTAAGATATTTTTTTTTAAAACGATCAAACAGAACTTATTTCAAACCAGGAAATGTTCTAAAATCCCAGAAACAGAAAATATAACAAAAGACAAAAATTTTGGGACAAACTAATGGATCTTAGTAGAAAATTTGTGTTACAAAAAGAAAAAAATTACAAAAAAATATACATATTATGTAAGTAGTTTAACAATTTTAAAATTAAATTGAGAGCAAAAACTCGCAAAACTTTTAGGTTGACTGAAAGAAATTTTTGAGGAATTTGTTTTCCTGGCCTTTTGTTAAGTCAAATTTCTTATAACTTATTTTTATTTTTAGCACTTTTCCAAAAATTTTTTTGAAAAAAGTGCTTATTAGTTTCACTCTGTCCGTCCGTCCGTCCGTCCGTCCGTCCGTCCGTCCGTCCGTCCGTCCGTCCGTCCGTCTGTCCGTGTGTCTGTTTACAAAACTTCTACACCTTTGAAGATAGAAAGCTGAAATTTAATACGTACATAGATCTTCACTAGAAACTTATTTCCGTAGAACAAAATTTTTACCTATCTCCCCCCTTCTAGAAGTTATACCCCCCCAAAACCCTAAAAATGGCCTTCTTTAAATATTTGTTGCAATGAAACCATAAGCATTTTTGAAATTTTGCAAACGCAGAAAGGCAGTGGCTTGCTTCCCCTAGCGTGGTATACTATAGTTAAACTTTAGAAAAACAAAATGGCCGTTCAAATTTACCGTTATCTAAACTCCTTTTTTTCCAAATTTTTGATGTCGTTTTTCTTCTAGACCCCATAATCTAGAACTTTGAAATTTTAGGGGCTTTTAGATATTAACAAATAGTTCATTTTGTTAGAAGAAAATTTTTTTCCATCTCCACCCCCTCTCAAGTTATCACCTCTTGAAATTCGTAAAATTTGAATTTTTGACACCTTATATTTCCGAAACCGCAAGCTTTTTCAAATTTTTATAAACTCAAAAGGCTAACGGTAAATTCTATGAAATTAAAAAATATAATTATTTTTCTTAACTCACACAATTGACCCTTAAAATCGAGCATTATGTTAACCCCTTTTTATATTAATTTTTGCTTTATTTCAAAGACTATGCATATATGCGTCATCCTATGAATGAAAATAATTTTTATAGTGTGATAGGTATACATAGAGTGTTTTTAAAAGCAGAATTTTCACTTGTTGAAGGGAAAAGTGCTACAATACAAACCATTGGTTTGACCCAACTTTATTTACTATTTTTTGACTAGGATTAAAAACACTAAAAAAATTGGTCCTCTCTTGGCATGATAGCAAAAAAAAATCACAAAAACAAAAATTAAAAAAAGAATGACACCCGCCTACACATTCTGTTTTTTTCCCCCTTTTTTTCAAATTCCTCTGTGTTCTGATTAACGTGAACAGAAAACAAACATAAAAATATTACTCAGAGCTAGCAAATTGGTTTAAGCATCGCAACATAATATCGAAATATTAATATTAAAACTAAAGTTCTGTTTGCTGAACTGTATATCGAAAGATATTTCAAATAAATAGTTTTCTTTTTTTAAACAGATTCAGTTTACTAAACGAAAGATAAATTGTTAGGAATCTACAAAATAAGAAAATCTCCAAGCACCAAATTATAAATGTATGTTAGAGAAAATATTTACAACTTCAATAATAATTAATCTTCAGTTTTTAAAGTTATTTAGAATGTTAGATTAAAATTATACGCAAACCAATAATACCAAAAGTGTCAATCCTCGATCCTCGAAAAGTGAATCTAAATTGCATAAATACCTATGGCGTTCTCGAGCAATATTCGGGCAGCAATTTGGTTTTGGTCACAAACTTTTTTTATTTCGATTTCACAACCTTTATACTTGTATTTGTTTATTACAAAATTTTACCAGTATAACTTTTGGCATGAATTTAAATCCTGTTTATAAGAGTTCTGTTTGGGATAAAACTTGAAAAAGCTTTAAAAAGAGAAACAATTATTGTGCTTTTTTTGCGACCATTTTTTTTTCATGTTTGTAATCCAAGTCAAAAAACATTTACAAAAAATTTGATGTGATCAGCACATAACCGACCGCAATGTGTATTGTCTAGTTAAGTGAAAGTGTTACAGAATATTATAAAAATGCTTGTTAAATAGTTTTTTCCAATTTTTAGAGCATTTGTAAGCTTTTAGTTAACATACCTAGAAAAATGTAATTTTGGCTCTTAGTACAGTTTCGTTTTTTGCAACCCGAATTCCCTGAAATGCTCGCCAGTTATTTTCGGTAACAACCAGAACTCATATATTAAATTTCAAGAAATTCCATCGTTCCGTAGATATGGTTAAAAATGTAAAATCGGCCCGCAGATCAGTTTTCGAGCCCTGATCTTTCCAAAAAAATTTATATGTTCATTGTGTTAATACGAAGAATTTAAATATTAAATTTCAATGAAATCGGTTGGTTATTTCTCGTTATATACGCAAAAATTTATATTTGGCCCGTAGTAAACGTCCAGTTGCTGACGCCTAATTTTTCCAAAAGTTACGAAGTTTCGCGGACGGTCGAGCTGAGCTTATATATAAAATTTCAAGTAAATCGGTTGAATATTTTTTTCAAAATGTTCAAAAATGTAAAACAGGCCCGCTAAAAAGTTCAGTTCCCGAGGTGTGATATATACCAAAAGTTGATCAATCCGTGCCATGGTGGAAATAAACTTACATATAAAATTTCATCAAAATCGGTTCAGCTGAACTTGAGATACATGCGTGCACACACAGACCGACAGACAGTAGTTTATTACACTTCCCTACTCTGGAAAAGTGCATTCCCACCGAAAACTCGATATGCAAAATTTGTTGCCATCACATCACCTACCTATTGTTTACACAACACGGTCGGTAAAAATAAACCAGACGTAAAACTTGAAAAAACTTTTAAAAACTTTATAAATATGTGATAAATGTAAAATTTCAAAGTATTTATCAAACATAAACAAATATTATTTGGTTACACTAAAATTTTGATTTTGTGTTATAAAAGTTTGAAACTTAGAAAAAACCAATTGTGAACCCATTTTGGTTATTTTATTTTTAATTGAAAAATTTGGAAAAAAATTCTTGTTGATGAAAATTTTTTTTTTTCGAAAACAAAACCATGTGACATAACCAAGCAAAACTTATGTTTTGACAGCTGTAAGATTTTAAAAGTTTGTAAAACACTTTAAATTTTACTTTTGCAAAACTTGAAAAAACTTTGAACATTGAGAAAATGAAAATGTCATCATTTTCTTTCATTTTTGTTCAAAAAGTATTAACCCACACGGTTTGCATGCAAAACCTTTGTAAAGTTTTTAAAAGTTTTTAAAAACTTTCTTACACCAGACAGATCTAAGGTTTCAAAAATCTTTAAAAACTTTAAATATCGTAATAGAAAAATATTCAGAAATTATTTGACATGAGTTGTGAAATTTTTAGAAGTTCGCATTTCAAATGTATTATATCACATATTAAGAAAATCTGAACTGAGCCTTTTAAGTCCATAATTGGGAACGTTATTTGCAAAGCAGTTAAATATGTGCATAAATTAAAAATTTACATTTTACTCAGTATCAACATATTAATATGGTGAATAAGGTAACACTAATTGCAACTACTTTGGAAACGAAATTTCCAAAATCTAGTAAAGCAACTTTTATTGAATTTCGCAATTTTGGTTTCCTAAACTAAAATTTTGACTATCCCTGACAAATTTTCATGTAAATTTTTTTTTTTAAAAAAATAATTTAACACTTACCCATTAAATTTTGTACTGATGCTCTTCAATTGCCAGACTTTTTTTAAGCACAAAAGAAAAACATAAAACAAGAAGAAAATCAATTGAACTAGTTAACTTTATTTAATAGCTAACTAAAAATTTATTCTTTAAAATTACACATTTTGTGCTTACATACATACATATGTATATTTTAATTTTCGCGTTATACATTTGCATTTTATTGTTGGCACTTTAATGTGTTTTTGGGTTATTTGCATTTTATTGTTGGTACTTTAATGTTTTTTTGAGTTATTTTTTAGTGTGTGGGAAATACAATGGTGGTAACAGATTTTACGCTCAAATAGTAAGAACATGGTGTCGAGAACAACACAGGACAATAGATGTACTTATATCTACTTTAATGTTCACAGAATTTTTATACATATATGTATATACTATGTTTAAATGTAAATGGATATCGTTCGATTGCTTCAAAACGTAATAAATCCAAAAATATCATTTTTGAGTGGAACATGAAAGTTTATGCAGGATTTTGTTCCCGATCTCGGATGAAAATTATATTTTTTCTAGCCATCAATTAGTTTTCCTTTACTTAATTTTTTTGCTTATTAAGTTTTTGTTAGTCTTTTTATTTATTACACAATTTAAAATAAATCTAATTCTAAATATACTGGTATGCTCCAGTATTACTTGCTCGAAAATACAAATTTAAAAAATTTTATTAAACAAATTGATAATTATCCGAATTTCAAATTCCCCAAGTATTTTAAAAAGAAGAGTTCAACGACATTTACATATGTATGTATGTACATACTTATTTCTTGCGTGAAAACGCACTTAATCAAAATTAATTTTTTTCAGGTTTTTGAAACTTTTGTGGAAATATTGGAATTAAAAAAATGTGTTTGAGTTGAAACAGTTTTAATAAACAATGTAAATATGTATGCAGGTATATAGCTTTTTTTCACAATATTGTTAAAGAGTTTAATGATTTAAGTTAGCTGCAACATAATGATAAATATACTCGTATTTATGAAAAGTTTAAATATTTTTGAAATAAACATTTTAAACTTTTAAGTAGGTGAAAAAATTTGAACTGATTGCAGTTATAATTCGTATATACTAAGGTATATGAAAATAAATAGTTATATTTTTGTAGCTAAATAGCCAACATTATTCTTTTATTTAGCGTAGAATTGATTTAAGAGCTTCACTTTAACTATAAGTAATATAATAATATTATAAATATGTACAATAAACATACATATATCTGCTATTGGTTTTTGTGTAGGGGTTGCAATAATATTATATAAAATTTACTAAATAATAGCATACAATAATTGATATTTAGTTTGAAGGTGTTTTATATTTGCTGCTACGTATGAATGCAATAAATGTGTAGTTTTTTTTCGTCTGTTGCTGCGATATGGTATAAAAATACAGTTTTAATTCCTATTACAAACTGCTTTTTAATGTACAAAAGTTTAAGTCTTATTCTTAATTAAAAAAAATAATCATAAAACAAATTAAAAATTATTGTTATTGAGAAGAAAGATTTACATAAATTATAGACTTTTGATTTACTTAATTTATAAATCTAAGTTACATATAAAAAAACTATTTGAATAAGAGAAAAAAATATTATAGGGAACGTCATATTTTATTGAAAGTAAATAAAATTAATGTAATTATTTAATCTATTTTTACCGACCGTATTGTGTATACAATAGGTAGGTTATGTGATGGCAACAAATTTTGTATATCGAGTTTTCGGTGGGAATGCACTTCTCCATAGTAGGGAAGTGTAAATAAACTATTTTTAGCAACCTGTCGGTCTGTCGGTCTGTGTGTGCACGCGTGTATCTCAAGCTCGGCTGAACCGATTTTGATGAAATTTTATATGTAAGTCGAAATAAACTTACAATGGCACGGATTAATCAACTTCTGAGATATGTATATCAGGCCTGGGGAAATGCACTTTTTACATTTTTGACCATTTTGAAAAAGATATTCAACAGATTTACTTGAAATTTCATATATAAGCTTTGCTTGCCCGTCTGCGAAACCTCCTAAATTTTGGATGTTTACTACGGGCCAAATATACATTTTTGTGTATATAAAGAGAAATAATCAACCGATTTCATTGAAATTTAATATTTAGGTTCTTCGTATTAAAACAATGAACATATAAATTTTTTGGAAAGATCAGGTCTCGAAAACTGATTTGCGGGCCGATTTTACATTTTTCACCATATCTACGGAACTAATTGATAGAATTTCTTGAAATTTGATATTTGAGTTCTGGTTGTTACCGAAACTAACTGACGAGTATTTCAGGGAATTCGGGTGGCACAAAGTGAAACTTTATTAAGAGCCAAATTTACATTTTTTTAGGTATGTTAACTATAAGCTTAC
The DNA here is from genome assembly GCF_029603195.1 of Condylostylus longicornis. NCBI lineage: Eukaryota > Metazoa > Arthropoda > Insecta > Diptera > Dolichopodidae > Condylostylus > Condylostylus longicornis. The sequence goes on from NW_026577985.1 coordinate 2,049,241, forward strand.
TAATGTCCTAAAAATTGGAAAGAGGTAATTAACAGGCATTTTTATAATATTCTGTAACACTTTCACTTAACTAGACAATGCACAATGCGGTCGGTTATGTGCTGACCACATCAGATTTTTTTTGTTTTGAAAACATTGTAAAAAATGTTTGAATATGTTCATACATATAAATAATATTAACTACATAAGAATTAAATATTTTATTAATATTAACACATATTATTTATTAAACAATTTTCTTTTCAGTTTGAGTTCAACTAAAGAATGGCATTAAATACAGATTTGAGAGAGAGATTAGCAAAATATCGAATTAAAATCAATATCAAAATCATATCTTGCATCTTGATGGGATTTTTTGGACCAGCAGTTCGAAATTTTGTCAAATATATAATATATTTTTCGAAAGAAATTTCGATAATATAATATTCTACTGGCCTACTAAGTCCCAACACGATGGAAGGGAATTCATCGGGTTGACAGAGGGAATTCATCTTGATACCAACATTTGCTGAATACAATATTATGGCATATACGAAAGCTTTTAAATATAAAAATACTTGTCGTACTGTTTTTACGTTTGCGCTGACTTGGAATTTCTATGTGGCAATTACGTATCGATTTATATGAATATAATTTATATTTTCGTAATGCCCTTGGAAATTCTAAAAAATGGCACAACGCTGAACATTTTTTCTATATATTAATTTAATTTTAGTCCAAGTTTTTTAACAAAATTTATCACAAATATTACACATTATTACAATTACCATCATATGTGCAAGTTTAGAATTTATACTTGCGGTTATATGTTAACTTTTTCACTCGAGGTCTAAGTGAATAAATTATTATAGGCACTTACATATAAAACTTCATTTTCTCTAATATTTTCACGTTTTTTTATGTAAGGAAATTTCGATGCCATTTTGGTCAAATCCTTCTCCTTTCTTTCCTTAGCACGGGATAAATTCATCATCGAATTTAAAATAAATTATTCTTTTTATTTTCAATATTAAAACACACAATAATAAATTAATTACACATAATTATTTTACAAATTCATACACATAGGTATATTTTTTATAGTTTATAATGTTGCTTTCAATTTCTTTTCATATATACATATAAAAATTTTACACCCAAAGCAATCATATGATAACTAAACAAGTTTGACAAGAAATTAAATGATAACTGAAGTAATAATTGTCCATACCTCCTATGCGTATAATGCCTTAATTAAAAATATTAAAGTTTGCAGAGATGGACAACCTTATTAATACACAATTATTTTCAGCAATAAGCGCAATTAAAATATTTTAATTAAAATTTTTTTAATTGTAAGTTTTCAACGACATAATATTTACCATGTTTAAATCATCAAAAAGTACCAAAACCATTGAATTAATAATATTCAAACCTTTTCAAAATTTTAACAAATTTAATATGATTTAATAGAATTAAACTTCTACATATGTATGTATTTTAAAAATGTAAAAAAAACTTTTTCAATTCATTTTTTGAATTTATCAAATTAATCAAAACACTTTATAGAACTCATTTGTGATATTCGCACAAATTATTCATTCCCATTGATTGCAGCAGAGCGGAGCTTAAGAATTGAAGCATTTGTTTTTTTTTTTACGCGGACCACAGTTTTTCTTTCACAATCTTTACATTGCTCACTTTAAATTGGATCATCACAGTTACATAATAATTTCAACTAAATATTTCTTAAATAGCGGCCATATAACTAAACTCAAATATAATTTCACTATAATTTAAACTTTTATTTAAATTTAATTGTATAGTTTGTAAAATTTTTAAAAAAATTTGAATATTAATTGAAAAAATACAAATAGTTTTTGAGACGACGAAATAATTTTTGAATATATGAAAACTTACCACAAAAACGTATACTCTCTCAACTAATTTTTAGAAAAGAAGATACCTTATTGCTATATGCGTTCTTTCCGATTTTTAATTTATTACTTCAATAGTTTAGATACGAGTATGAATTAATTATATTTGAAATTGTCGGCTCACAGGTTCAAATTCATAAAAAGTACTTTTTAGATTATTGCTGCGTGTGGATTACTACATGTACGGGGTGAACCAATAACGTGGCATAATCTCTCGGGAGCAGAAAGGTGGGAGAATTGAATATGAAAAAAAAATCGTTCCTGGGGTAGGAAGGGGCCACGAATATTTAACTTAGTTTCAAGTTTTTGGTTTGGACAAAAAGGTGTATCGATTTAAATAGCTATAACTTCTATAAATATTAACTAATTTAAAAAAATTAATATGCAATGAAAATGTGAAAAATAGCTCTTTTTTTTTAAAAAAAAAGTGTGTCATTTGAGGTATTCATACAGCGGTAAGGCTAGTAATGAGCAATAAATAACTTTTTATAAATTAATAAAACTTTTGAAAATTCAATACAGATCTTAAATAATAACTCATACATACTTCATCTACTTTATACCTTTCATTTCAAGCAAAGTTACTGATAACAAAATCAGACTAAATGTTACAGAAAGCACATTTCTTTTATTTTTCAAGTTTGCATGCTTGGTGGCATTTTGATACAAACTTTAAAAATATGTTCACTTTAATTAATTATATTTTCAAATTCAATTTGACTTCCAATGTCAGTATTGTAAAATAATGTCACAAAATTTTAAATTTAAAATTAACCGAATATATTAATAACAAGTAAAAACGTTTCTGTCGATATAAACCGATTGAATTATACCCTGTATAATTCATTGTTGTATAGAAACTACTCGAACCTGTGAAACCATTTTATAGAAACTTCACGGATATGTCTGACCTATAATTGGACATACTACTGCCAAGTTTCATGAATGTGACTTTATTATTTTTCCAAATATTTAAAATTAGCTTTTGGAGTTGTACGAGAGCTACTCGCACCTGCCAAGCAATTCCACCAAAACTTCAGGAATATATCTCACCTATAATTGGACATACAACTGTCAAGTTTCATGAATCTGACTTTATTATTTTTCCGAATATAGAAAATTTTGTATTGGATTTGTATGGCAGCCAACCGAACCCGCTGTCCGAATCAATCTAATTGCAATAGGATTCGTCTTTGGCACAAAAGAAACATTTTGTAAAAGTTTGGTGTCGATTGCATTAATCGTTTTTGAGTTATCGTGCTTTCAGACGGACGGACAGACATGTCTAAATCAACCCAAAATTTTGCGTTGAGCAAGAATATATATACATGTCCATACCGCAGATGACTCCTTCAAATAGTTACAAACTCCACACCAAAGTTATTATACCCTTTACAAAGTGCAGGGTATAAAAATTGTAACCTGATTAACATAGAAGAATATACCCAATATGTATGTAAGTATAAAACCAAAATACATACATACAAAACAAAATAAAACAAAAACTTCACTTCATTAAAAAATTTAGTACTTTCCACAAAATGTAATTGAAACAATTTATTATTGGATGTCAAATGTCTAAAATTCGAATGTCACATGTTGATTTTTATGTATTGAAACTTATAATTTAATTAGATTTGCGATTCTTCTAAAACATACATTTCAAAAAATTTATCAATATTAAATAAATAAAAAAAGTATATTTTTACTTATATTTGAATTGGCGCAATGCCACTGATTCGGCATGATTTTTCCATGACAATTTGTCAACTGCGATTTTTTATAGTCTTTTTTTAATTTTTTTCTTTATTTTTAGGTTTTGCTTGTCCTTTCGAAGTTAAAAATTGAAGCGCCATCGTTTGAACTAACATTTTCGTATTAATCTAATCTTTCTCCATTCTCAAAAAGTTGTTTTTATCAGAGAAAACCATGAATTACCCAATTAAAATTTCTTTCAAATATACATCAAGTTTAGATGAAAAATTATGTTTTGTATATAGATTTATATACAGCATTTTCATTATACTCGTATCTGTTTATAAAAAGTGCGATATCACAAAATATAATACGTTGAATATTAATGAAATTCGAAAAACTTTGTTCTGTTGGTAATATTCCCAAGAATGTAAAATAACATAAATGGTATTACCACATCGCGTAGAGAAAAAATTCAAACATAATATATTCTAATTATACCTTGCACTTCGTAAAGCGTATATTCACTTTGGTGTGAAGTTTGTAATCATTTGAAGGAGTCGTCTCCGATATGGACATGTATATATACCTATATATATATTCCCCTATATATATATAGCTCGTCCGATCGCATGATAACTTAAAAATGAATAATGCAATGAACGCCAAACTTTCACAAGTTTCTTCTTTAGTGTCAACGACGGCTGCTATTGTAATTGAACCAATTCGGGCAACAAATTCCGGTAGCTGCCATACAACTCAAAAAGTTTTTTTTAAATATTTAAAAAACTAACAGAGGTATTAATATCATAGTTTCATGAAACTCGGCAGTCATGTGTCCAATTTCAGGTCAGATACAATTCTGAAGTTTAGCTGGAATTGCTTGACAGATTCGGGTAGCTGCCATACAACTCCAAAAGAAAATTTTAAATATTTGGAAAAAATATTAAAGCTAGATTCATGAAACTTGGCCGTCGTGGTTCGACTTACAGGTCAGACATAATATCCGTGAAGTTTCTATTGAGTGGTTTGACAGATTCAAGTAATTGCCATTTAGCAATGAAAGTTATTTCTAAATATTTCAAAAACAAATTTTTAAACTCAGATTGTCAAAGTGCAGGCTTTATACCGACTGAAACGTTTTTACTTGTTATACCCGTACGAACGTGTGTTCGAAGGGTAAACTAAATTTGCCTTACCGTTTGTAACGCTAAGAAATAACGGTGTTAGATATAGACTCAAGTGTATGTTTTTGATCAGCGTCAAATTCTGAATTGATTTAGCTTTGTCTGTCCGTCCCAACGATAACTCAAAAACTAATTGAGCTAAGTTCACCAAATTTCCACAAATGATTTATTGTTTTAAGTGGCAGAACCCAATTTAAATTGGACATGATCGGGGTACCGGTTCGGATAGCTGCCATAAAACTTCAAAATTTGTTTGGCTATATCTTAGAAACTATAAAAGCTATGCTATTGAAATTTCACACAAGCGATTATATTAGTAGGGCCAATGTGCCTGATAAAATTCATTAATATTTCTTGGCTCTTTCTGGTAGCTGCGATACAACTTCAAAATTTTTTTAGCTATATCTTAGAAACTATAAAAGCTGTGGTATTGAAATTTCACACAAACGAATATTTTAGTAGGGTCAATTTGTCTCAAAAAAGTCGTTGAAATTACTTGTTTCCTTCTGGTATCTGCCATACAACTCCAAAAGTTATTTGGCTATACCTCAGAAACTATAAAAGCTATGGCATTGAAATATCTTACAAGCAAATATATTAGTAGGTTCAATGTGTTTGATAAAAGCCGTTGAAATTGCTTGGCTCTTTCTGGTAGCTTCCAACTTCAATAGTAATGAACAATACAACTTCAATAGTCAACTTCAAAAGTCATAGTCTGTCCCATAGTCAGTTATGGCATATTTGTTTGCACTTTGTTTGAATTTGTTATAACAAATTCGTACGGGTATCACAAAATTGACAAGGTCAACTCTATTTTTTCCCGTTTTTATAAGATTTTCTTACTTAAATTTGAGCTCTGAACTTTTCATGTGAGCTTCTGATACCCTACGCGGTAGAACGAAGAAAGCAATTGGTACATATTTCTCAATTGAAACATACATATGTATGTACATACATATAATATGTAAATTCAAGTTTATTGTATTTCTACTTTTGTTGACTTTTCTCGTTATAATTTTTCAATTCTAATGAGTTTGTAATAAAAGCACTACTATACAATCAATTTTAGAGAGAAAAAAATTATTTAATTATTTATTTATTAATAAAATTTTTTTTAAATAATTTATTTTCTTTTCGTTGTGAATGCGGTATTTAAGTGTATAATTATGGCATATTGTTTTTGCCAAACATTATAAGTGCATTGCATAATGCGTTTATATCAATTTGTTTAAATATTATGTTTGATAAGAGGCAGTGTTAATGGTTCTGCGTTCAAATAGTTGCCGGTCTGAGTCGAAACTTGTCAAAATCCTATTGAATGGATAGTACAAATTCTCAATTAATCACACTGCTATTTTTGTTGGTATTAAATATTGAAATTCTGTATAAAATCGTAGAACTAATATTAATAGCACAAAACTCCTCCATAATTTATATTATAGAACTTTATAATAATAAATAATTGGACATCTATTTTCAAGGCTCGTATACAGGGTGTTTCACATAAGGTGAAAAATAATTTTATGATCAATTTCTGGCAAAAAATTATATCGGTGGAGGGAGGGCATGCAAATATACTGATTTGAAAAAGAATTACAGCCTGTTGAAAAAGAAAGGCATTGGACTTTTCCTACATATAAATAAATGCTTATAACTTGGGAACCATACAATATACAGTTATATTAGGAGCTTGTTTTATAGGCGATTGATTTCTCGAAAATGTTTGTTATTAATTTTTTTTGAGCTAAAAATTAACCCATATAACATTCTCCTCTATCTTATAGTTTTCCAGTAAAACATGCGAAAAATTTATATTTCATAAATTTCATATAAATTCCAAATTACATATACTATACTAAAAAATCTGATGTGATCAGTACATAACCGAACTCAATGTATGTTGTCTACTTAAGTGAAACTGTTACAGAATATTATAAAAATGTCTACTAAATATCTTTCCAATTTTTAGGACATTAGTAAGCTTACAGTTAACACACTTAGAAAAATGTAAATTTGGCTCTTAGTAGAGTTTCGGGTTTATGGTACCCGAATTCTCTGAAATATTACAAAATATTATAAAAATGTCTACTAAATGTTTTTCCAATTTTTAGGACATTAGTAAACTTACAGTTAACACACCTAGAAAAATGTAAATTTCGCTCTTAGTAGAGTTTCGGTTTATGGTACACGAATTCTCTGAAATGTTCGCCAGTTAGTTTGGGTAACAAACAGAACTCAAATATAAAATTTCAAGAAACTCCATCAATTCGTTTCGTAGATATGGTGAAAAATGTAAAATCGGCCCGCAGATAGGTTTTCAAGCCCTGATCTTTCACAGAAACTTATATGCTCATTGTTTTAATACGAAGAATTTAAATATTAAATTTCAATGAAATCGGTTGATTATTTCTCTTTATAAACGCAAAAATGTATATTTGGCCCGTAGTAAACATCCAAAATTTAGGAGGTTTCGCAGACGGGCAAGCAAAGCTTATATATGAAATTTCAAGTAAATCTGTTGAATATCTTTTTCAAAATGGTCAAAAATGTAAAAAGTGCATTTCCCCAGGCCTGATATACATATCTCAGAAGTTGATTAATCCGTGCCATTGTAAGTTTATTTCGACTTACATATAAAATTTCATCAAAATCGGTTCAGCCGAACTTGAGACGCACGCGTGCATACTGATAGACTTACAGACCAACAAGTTGCCAAAAATTGTTTATTTACACTTCCCTACCATGGAAAAGTGCGTTCCCACCGAAAACTGGATATGCAAAATTTGTTGCCATCAAATGACCTACCTATTGTATACACAATACGGTCGGTAAACATGTTTGTGAATGTTGTGTGTAAAATGTATGCAATATGAATTTTTCGGGTGTTTTTTGAACACATTGAACACGTTTTACTGGCAAAACTGTGAGATGGAAGAAAATGTTATGTGGGTTAACATTTAGTTCTCATCGTAGCACATCGAAAAAAAAAAAAACAAAAACAAATACTGGTTTAAAGTAAAAAAAAAAGTTTATATTATCTTTTTCTACCAAATAATCATTATATAATTACATATTATTACATATCTGTAGAAATTTTCCAAAACCTGATAAGCCGATTTTTGATGAAATCGATATATTAATGGATATTTTCATAATTTGATATAAAAACTTTTGCAAACTATTACGAGTATCTTTCTCACAACTGAAAACAGGTTTATTAATAATTTAAAATTTAATTATTTTACCAAAACTTAGGCAATTATAACCAGCCAGGAAGTAGTACCGAAATAAGAGAACAGGAAATAGGCCAAGAAACTTCGGATTTATTGTATTTTATTTCTTCTGAATGAGAAGGAATAAAATCCAATAAATCACTTGGCACATAGCCAAGTGAACCGGAAAATGTCTAATCTTCTTCAACAAGTGAAAGTGCCATAGAAATTGATCATTCCAAAGAACAATTACCAACAACTTCAACAAAAAAGTCGCCAAAGAAAAATACACCGTATAGCAGAGCTAAAAATAAGGTTTGGAAAATCCTAGGAAAGCAACATACCATGCGAGCAGGTATCACAAAACCTTCAAAAAAATTCAGGGAAGTACAGACCTGCTATAAAGCCGATTGCTTTAAAAAAGTACCACTTGAATTACAAAAAGAAATTTTCGATGATTTTGATTCCCAGACTAATCAAAGCCAGCAAAACCAAATCTTGAAAAAAAGAATGTCTATTTCTCCTAAAAAAACTGCTAAAATAAAAATCAGTAATATAAAAAATAGTAACAGAACTATGACAGTTGTACATAAAATATATGATAAAAATACCGAAAAAAAATAATAGTTTGCAAAAGTTTTTATGCAAAATTATTTGGTGTAAATAAACCCAAAATATATTACATTATAGAAAAATAAAAAAAAATTATTTGTGGCAATTTTGGAGAGGATAGAAGAGGCAAAGTCGAAGCTTATAACAAACTACGACAACAAGAAAAACAAAAAGTTTTAATTCATTTAAAGCTCCAAAAATCGACACTTGGCGGAAGTGCGATGCATTTAGATTACAACTGAGACAAAAAAATAATTACGGAAATAGAAAACCAATATAAAATCTTATTATCAATTAAAGATAATTAAAAAACAATATGATGATCATATTTTATTGGCAGATGAAGCTTATAAGCAAAAGGTTTTAGATAAAGAAAAGAGTAATATCATTGAATATAACGTGCGAGTGTTGACATTCGATCTCCAGCAATGTCTGCCAACACCTGACTTGAAATCGAATGTCAAGCAATTTAACCAAAACTTCAGAAATATGTCTGACCTATAATTAGAGTTTCATGAATCTAATTTTATTATTTTTCCAAATATTTAAAATTAGCTTTTGGAGTTGTATGGCAGGTACCCGAACCTATCAAGCACTTCACTAAAAATTCGCAAATATGTCTGATCTATAATTGGACACATGACTGCCAAGTTTCATGAATCTGACTTTATTATTTTGCCGAATATAAAAAATTTGCTTTTGAAGTTGTATGGCAGCCACACGAACCGGTGCAGCTGTCTCATTAAAATTTTTAGAGCATATGTAGAATATAATTGGACACATGTATGCAAAATTTTATATTGATACCTTTATTAGTTTAATTATTCAAAATAAACATTTTGAGTTGTATGGCAACTACCCGAACCCGTTGTCCGAATTAGCCAATTAAAATAGGGTTCGTCCTTGGCACAAAAGAAACAACTTGTGAAAGTTTGGTGTCGATTGCATTATTCGTTTTTGAGTTATCGGACGGACGGACGGACGGGCATGTCTAAATCAACGCAGAATTTCTGGCTGAGCAAGAATATATATATATATATATATATATATCCATATCGCAGACGAGTCCTTCAAGTAGTTATAAACTCATAACGTGATAAGGACTATTATTTATTTGAAAAATCGTTTTTTTGGCTTTTTACACTTTGTATTATTAAAATTGCCCACGTTACTTATAATTTGCCAAAACCCAATCTTATTCCCCCCCCTCCCCTCCTTTTTTATATTCACAAAAGGTTGAAACATCCTGAACACTATTTTAATATATTTCTCCAATAATTATAATTTTACTCAAATAAAAAACGCCAGTTTACTAGCTCACTATTTTGTTTGAAAAATAAACATTAACGAAAAGGGGTTTTTTCTTAAAACCTTAAAATTGCAATACTGTACAATTGCAAAAAAATACATATCGGGTTTTGGAAAATTTCCACAGTGATTAAATATATGATTAAATTGATCATGTCATTTTGTCAATTCATAGAACTGGATGTATGTATACCGCAAAAAAAAATACTACAGCAAAAGTAAGTAATTCAAATTTAGTACTCGTACACCATATACAAAAATGTTTGTATTGACATTAAAAATTCTAATAAAAATAGTAAATGTATAAAAAAAAATTATAGTTCCTTCAAGTATCAAGATTTTTTTTTTTACCGAGAGGAAGGGTGAAAAATCTCGAAAGACATTGCCAGACGAAGAGCAGTAGTATGCAACTTCAAACCACCAAAAAACACCCTCCTCAAAATAAATTATAAAACTAGTCGGAAACGACTAAGCATTAATTTTTGTCCAACTTTTTTGATTATTTACCAGCTTGTGATCTGGCACAATAGTGTACTAAGTACTCATTGTTCCAGAAAAAAACATTAAACTAACTCGAGAGATCTCGTACGTTTAAGTATCCTAACAAGGTTTCGATTGTCAACCAATCGAGTCGCCTCGGTGTTGACATGATTGGATAAACGCATTTTATGATTGGCTGTTTGCTCTTTAATTTCGTCTGTGACACTTAGGATCGTGAGATCCCTGTGTATATTGGCATTACGGACACATCAAGGAACTTTTACAATGTCCCGTAATACCCTTTTTTGAAATTTTTGAATAGATTTGATATGAGTCTGCGCAGCGCAGCCCCATAACTAAATACCGTAAGCCTAGGCAGGCTTAAATCAAAATTATCAAAACTTTCTTGTATATTGTCAACTTATGAACGCCTTCCCAAAAGCCATTCAAACTTTCTGTATTCCTCCTCGAGTTGAGATCTCTTTTTCTTTATGTGCTCCTTCCATTTGAGCTTTGTGTCAAACGTCATTCTCAAATACTTAGTCGTGTTTGCGGACGGAATTAAGACGCCATTTATCCGAAGCGGAAATGAATTGTCAATTTTCTTATTAGTGAAATTCACGTGTACTGATTTCACCTCGTTAAATTAATCTCGTCACTGGCCTTTTGTAATTTTTGTGTAGATTCATTTTCATTTCGTCCTATTGCTACAACTGCTGTATCATGAGCAAATATAGCTGTTGCCACTCCTTCCGATTCAGGAATATCATACGTGTATAGCAAGTATAATATCGGGCCCAATATACTTCCTTGTGGTACCCCCGACTTGATATCCCTAAGCGAAAAGTAATCCTTTTCTTGTTTAACTCAAAATACTCTATTAGTTAGGTAAGATTTGAGCAGGTTTTTTTTATTAATCCACAATGCCAAACCTTATCGAAGGCCTTGGGCTAGGTCCAAAAATATGATAGAACATATTGTTTTTCCTTCTAGTGAATTTTCTATTAGGTCAGTTATTCTATGAATCTGATCTATGGTTGAGTGGTTCCAGCGAAAACCAAATTGATGATTAACCTTTTACTTTAAATTATAGGCTGAAGCCTTCTCAATAAAAGTTTCTCTAGCAGTTTTGAAATCATCGGCAACAGTGAGATTGGTTTTTCAAAATATCGGCCGTTATTAGGTCAAATGCCGGAGCCTTTTTAGGTTTAAGAATCCTGATTTCCTCTATAATATCTCTTTCCTTGACAATTGGAATAGTCACGCCATCAACAACAAAAGCAGATTCCTCATTTTCATACACGCTCTGACTGTCATGCGGACAGAATATATCGGCCAAATGATTCGCAAACGCATTTCCTTGTCCTTGCCAGTTTTTGCCCACGTCCCATCTTTGTTTTTAATAGGAGCGAGATGTTTGATAGGTTGCTTTATTTTCTTTGTTGCCCTCCGCAGTGAGTAATTGATTTTCTCACACGCCGTCAAATTTTGAACATAATTTTCAACCAAATCCTCCTTGTATTTTCTAATACAGCGTCTCAGTTGCTGCGATTCACGATTATATCTGGTTCGCCTGCTTGGTCTTACTTTTGCTAGTATATGTAGGGGATAGTTAATGCCTCCCCTTCTGATAGCATTAATTTTGGGACTACTCCAAGCCGCATTTTGAATAATTTTAGTATAGTTTTCGGCCTCCTCATCTATGTGCTGGGTTGTTCTTATTCTTTTCCTTAGATCTATTTGTCGTTCAATCTCTAAACGAAATCTTGACCAATCTGTAGTTCCATTTGTCAGCGTAGGTTTCGCTCTTTTCATTACAATATTTTCCTTAAGTTCAAGAATAACCACTGGATGATCGGAGTTAAGATCATAGTTATCATGTACCTCAATGAAATTTTTCGCAATCCGCTTTGTTATGAAGAAATCTATTAAATCTGGACACTTATTAACATCGGTTGGTCAATGCGTTGGCTTCGCAGTAGAGTGAAAAAGGCATCTCGCGCCGCCTATTGCTGTCCCAAGTTCTCTTCCTCTAGTTGAAGTATGCCTTGTACCCAAATCAGTGTGCTTTTCGTTAAAGTAAAAACCCCGTTTCGTTAAGTAACCCCCCAATATAAAACTATCGCCTAAGTCGGCCAGAACGTTTTGAAACATTTCTGCCGTCATTTTCAATCTGGGATGACTTTTGTTATGGTCATTTTAAATCTGCACCAGATATAATTCAGCCACTCCAAATGTTTGCTTAGTCGAAGTGATCTGAACCGCCGTCATTTGCACTCCCTCGGTTTGCATCTGGTGCAGATCGCAATGCACTATATTTTCTTTTATTATTATCGCCGTTCCGCCTTTCGCTATATTTCCAGGGTTATTCGAGTTGTAAATTCCATGACCTGGAAACCGAATCCTGATTCTTAAGGTCATATGTGTTTCAGTTACGAGGCACACGTCTATATTCTGTGTATGTAGAAAAACTTCAAACATGTCCTTTTTATTAAAATTAAAATTAACTTATTAATTGCAATACCATTGCAATTCCATGTTGCTATTTTAAAATTACCTCATGCCATCATTTACCAGGTCTTTTAGTATTCGATTTTTTTTCGCTCTCTAAAATGCTCAACCTCTGAGAGATTTTGTTCATCATATAAAGCATGTTTGCGTCATATTTTGCATTTTATACAAAACATTCACGTCACTAGCTCTTGCTTTATTGTTCGTGCCAGTGTCATCAGTTTTCGTTTAGAGAACGTCCTTGTATTTTACATCTTTTGAGACTATTCTCGAGGTGAATTTCCTCTGTAACCGAACACAATTTTTTTTCAAGTTGTTGTTGCTTTTCTTATTTCTAAGTTTTTGCAGTTTCTTAGCTACAAGGCATCCCCTATAGTTTGCTGGGTAAGCCTCCAAACAATTGGAACACTTTGCTGCAGTACTCCTTGGCTTACTACAATTAAGTGTCTACGGTTAAGTGTCTGCCTACACATTTAACACAAACATGGTTCTCTCTGGCAAAATTTTTGTGTATGCCAACACCTTTGACACCTTTTACACTACTCCTATTTTTTCGAAGTGCCTCTATCCCAACTTTCATCCTGTTTATGTTATCGATTTCATAAATTTTTTTCATCTCCTCGTCATTTGACAACGTTAACATAAATAGCGGTAGAGAAACCATAATGTTTTTCCCATTTTCTTTTATTTTTTTAATTTTATTGGTTCTTTTTCTTATTTATTTTAATTTTATTTTATTTAAGATCTTGTAGCCCCTAGAGCTTAAGTCTTCTTTTATATCTTCCGGTTTACAACTGGGGTGAAGATTTCTTTCCATGGCTTTTATTGGTCTGGCCTGCTTGTTTTCATAGGTATGCCATTCTAGTCCAGATCCATTCATGGCCCTGGTGAGATTCCTGAAATGCATTTCAGCATTTACAATGGCTTAAATTGATTGTTATTCATCATTTTGTTGACATTTTTCATTAATGTTGACTCTATTTAATTCATCACATTACTTGTGACTACTGGTGGCGGCCTGGAGTTTTCGTGACATCGCCTCGACTTTTAAAATTAGACACATCCGCTTTCTCAGCGTTGTTCGTCACCTAGACCACTTCCGAAGATGATTCTGCTTTTCTTTTGCTTTAGGATCCAATCTGTTTCTCTGGCGAGTTCTTCCTTATCTCTATAGTAGGCTTCTAACACTGACCTTACCTGCTTTCTTTATGACTACTATCATTAGTCTTATTGCTTGTAATTTGCATATGTTTCTCTTTCTTTAGCTTCTCATTCTCAGCCCTCAGTTGAAGAACCTCGATTTCCAAAGCCACACAGAACTTTTCTAGTTGGCTAATCCTTTTATGTATGTCACCATTCTGATCATCACTTTTTTTGGCTTGAGCTTTTCTCATGTTTATATCCTTCTTGGTTTGTGGAGCTTAAGTGTTCGGTAGTCCACCTTCCATAACTTTATTGTTTTCTAAAATCCGGACTTCAAATGTAGGTGGCGAACGCCGGGTTTTCGTGTTCCTCCTGAATTTTCTCCAATAAATGGCTCTCCCCAGAATCCGTAGAACCGACCTCCGAAGAGGGTGGATTCTCCAGCGTAGCTAAACTACCACCTGGGTTCTTAATCTTTTTGTTTTTTCCATTGCACAAATGGTTCATGTTTGCATTTTATACCTCCTGCACCAGGGACCAGGGAGCCGCCTATTCTAGGTCAGACGCTTCTGGATTCACCATCCTCAACGAAACCGAGTACTCGGTTTCACCCTCTCTCGTCAGCCTTACTTAATAAGTTTCCCAGGCGATACCCGGCAGATAGCTATGTTACCTACCTTCTGGGAGGTGAGATTCGGATTTGTTGGCAGAGCTGAAGTTTTCGGAGGGCATTTCCTAGCATTTGCAGCTTCACATGTTAGAAAAATGTGAAACAGACTAGAACCCATGCTAACCTTTGTCTCCCAAGATAATGCATGATTTACGACCTTTCTTAGAACAAGAATATGTCATCATAAATTTCCTTTTTGAAATCGAAAATCCTACATTCTCAGGACTTCTATGATTTATTAAGGATATACAGGCCATATTATATGACAAATATCAAGAAATAACTTAATTAGGAACCCGTTTGATCTCACTTTGAAATAAGTTAATTATTTTTAAATTTAAATAAAAAAAATAAGTAAATTTAGTTTAACTTTAATCTATGCTTACCTAAATTACATAAATTCGTTAATTTCTCGTAAAAAGATTCAAAAACGATAAAAAATCCAAATAGGTCTTAATTTTCAAATATACATAAGTACATAACCTTTTTTTATTATTTTAATTGCTCTCACTGACCTTTTCCTTTATTTATTCTTTTTTAATTTAATATAAATCCACCTATATTTACACATATTGAAGATGATAACATAGACATACATATACACAGTATGAACACAAAGAAATGTTTAAATATATTCAAGGAACTATTTACATAATATACACATATCAATTATTTTTCTATATCAAATGCACTAAATGACCCCACACAACGTACTATTGAACATAAAAATATATATATGTACACATGTATATGTTTACATAATTATATAAATAAAGTATATACTCGTATACATAAAGATATACCAGAATAAAGGAAAAAATACTGGTGTTCAATTGGTAGCAATGAAAATACAAAACAAGTAAAAACGTTTCAGTCGGTATAAACCGATTGAATTATACCCTGCACCTTTCGTTATTGTGTAGCAATTACTCGAACCTGTGAAATCATTCTATAGAAACTTCACGGACATATCTGACCTATAACTGGACATCCGACAGCCAAGTTTCATGAATCTGACTTTATTATTTTTCGAAATATTTAAAATTAGCTTCTGGTGTAGTATGGCAGCCACCCGAACCGGTGTAGCTATCCCATTATAATTGTGTACAAAATTTTATATTTATAGCTTTATTAGTTTTTGAAATATTTAAAATAAACTCTTTGAGTTGTATGGCAGCTACCCGAACCCGTTGTCCGAATTAGTCCAATAACAATAGGGTTCGTCCTTGGCACAAAAGAAAAAACTTGTGAAAGTGTGGTGTCGATTGCATTATTCGTTTTTGAGTTATCGTGCGATCGGACGGACGGACGGACATGTCTAAACCGACGCAGAATTTTACGCTGAGCAAGAATATATGTATATATGTCCATACCGCAGATGACTCCTTCAAGTAGTTATAAACTCAATACCAAAGTTAATATATCCTTCACGAAGTGCAGGGTATAAAAAAATATTTTAACTATTATTTAGAAAATGAATAATATGAGTGTTAAAATATGCAAAGAAACTGAATGTCTTTTGTTTGCAAATTCTTTCGATATCGACATTCATATACAACATTCATATACACAGGCGCGGTTCTGCTGTATTCGTCGCCCTAAGCGGTTCCTAAAAAGTGCGCCCCTCTTCAACCGTTTCACCTATTTTATTACTGTAAACAAAATTTAATAGGCATTGCACATTGTGCATCATAAAGCACTTTCTTGTAACCTTATTAAGCTGAATTATAGAATTAAAGTCTGGAACTAAACTTTCAATTTTTTGTTTTATAAATTCAAAAATAAGGTAATTTATTTTACTGTATGTTTTTTCATGAAGTTATATGATCAGATTTACATGAATCATTTAAACTTGATTTTTTGGTTTTAACAACCAAAAAATCTACTTTTTGACGTAAGTGAAACTTATTGTAAAAGGTTCTATGAAAACTATATCAAATGAACTTTTTCCAAGCTTATTTGAATATGAAAAAAAAGTAAAAATTTATTTACTTATATACTTAAATTAGATTGTACTCGTACATAGCGAAATTTTATTCGTAATTTTAAATTTACGAATAAAATTTGGCTTTTTATTTCACAAATCGCCTGAGAAATGAAGCAACGTATAAAAAAAGTTATGACTTGCATTCAAAAATTTAAGGAAAATCAAAGTTTCGTTCTAAAATTTGTGACTTAAAAACTAAGCTTTTTATGTACATTGGTACAAGCTTTTAAACTATTCATTATATTTTTTAGATTTCATTAAAATAAATGCATTTTTAATTTTGGAGTTAAATGTGTGAAACAAATTATTGCGCCATTTCATTTTACTTTTATTCTTTGGATGATTTACACAAGATCAATTCAACATAAAATTCTTAACATTCGCTTGATTATTAAACAATATTTTTTCAATTCAATATAAGTAGTAGATATTACCAATTAATATTTAATTCTGTGATTGATAACAGTTTTTTCAAAAACGAAAGCAAAACATAGTAGTAGAAATTCATAACGATCATGTAATATTGAAATTCATTCAAAATTTTTTGTTGTTAAACAAAAACAAAATATTGGTATACACAATCTCAACATCAAGCTACACATTCCATTATTTAAGAATATTGCTCTCATTCTCTTTTTCTAATTTCTTTCTATTCTCATTCTTAATTTTTGTTTTTTTTTTGTTCTTGTTGTTTACTAATGCAATACGAGTAGTATACAGAAAAAGTAATACATTATAATAATGTGTTTGTTTGTTTGGTGAGTGGGCGACAACAATTTAAATATAATGTGTTCGAACGAGTGTAGCCAGGGAGATCACTAAGCATAATAAAAATCTTGCTTTGTGATATAATTATATGTGTACGAGCGAGTGTTGATAGGGAGCAATCTCAGCAAAATAAAAATTTTTCTTTATGAGATAATTATATGTGTACGCATGAATGGTGATCTTATACATATTAGGCAATATAAATTATGTGTACATGTGTATTTTTGAATATTTTTATTTGTTGCGTACATTGCTTCTATATATGTATGTATACTATATGAGACGATTTCACTTATATCTATGAACGATTGAATGTATACAGCTGTGTGAAATAATATTCTGTGTTTATAGGCATATACAAATTCATTCTATAATGTATATAAAAGTAATAACATTAATAATTGTAATCTGATAATTCATATCATTCAAAAAAATATGTTCTGCATTCGTATAAAAAATAAGAATGAAAGAGTAGTGTAGAGTAAAGAAATGTATGAGTAATTTTAATTCTATGAACATTTTTTGTTAAATGGTGCAAATAGAAAATATGTGTAGGAACAAAATATTATGTTTGCATGTAGGTAGATTTTATTAAGTTAATTTCGCTATAAATTGATATATAAAAAAATTTGGAATCCTTTTTTTGGGTGAAAATTTTTTTTTTTAAATTTAGGGGTTTTTTTTTAAGTTTTCAATGGCGCCCCTATTTTTTATCGCACATTGCAAATGCATACTTTGCATGTATGATAAATCCGGGCCTGCATATACATACTTAACGTACATGAACTAACAAGTTTCTTATCAGTTCAATTGTCAATTATCAGTTGCTATTCTAACATTCACTTTTATCCAAAGTATTTTCTTATTTTATCAACAACAGAAATCTTTTTCTTAGAATCTCACCGAGGTAAGATTTGTGCAATTTTTTAAATTTTTATTTCTCGTTTTGTTTAATTTTATTTTTTATTTATCCAAAATAATAATAAAACTAAATTAAACAAAAGTATGAAAAAAATTTAACCGGCACAATTTTTCGCCAAATTATTCAAGATTAAAGAATATTATAAAAAATGGAAACGTTTTGTGAAACTAAAAATCTTATTATGAACTTTACTAATATCATAGATAAACGTTGCAGTCGGTACAAACCGATTGAATTATGCTCTGCACCCTTCATTGTTGTATAGCAATTACTCGAACCTGTGAAACCAATCTATAGAAACTTCACGGCCATGTCTAACCTATAATTGGACACACGACTGCCAAGTTTCATGAATCTGACATTGTTATTTTTCCAAATATTGAAAGTTAGCTTTAGAATTGTGACTGACCTGAAATTGGACATACAACTGCCAAGTTTCATGAATCTAACTTTATTATTTTTCCAAATATTTAAAATTAGCTTTTGGAGTTGTATGGCAGCTACTCGAACCAGTGCAGCCATTCCATTCAAACTTTCAGAACATATGTAGACTGTAATTGGACACACCTTTACAAAATTTCATATCAATACCTTTATTAGTTTCTGCAATATTTAAAAAAACTCTTTGAGTTGTATGACAGCTATCCGAACCCGTTGTCCGAATTGGTCCAATTACAATAACAGCCGTCGTTGGCACAAAAGAAAAGACTTGTGAAAGTTTGGTTTCGATTGCGTTATTCATGCTGAGCATGAATAACGCAATCGAAACGTTATATATTGAAGGATTCATCTGCGTTATTATGAATATACGTATATTCATAACGCAGATGAATCCTTCAAGTGGTTAAAAAACTCCATACTAAAGTTAATGTACCCTTTACGAAAGTGCAGGGTATAATAAATATTCAAAAGGAAGTTGCTTTTAATTTTAAATACTAATTATATGCCTAGGTATGTAAATATGCAAAATAGAAAAACAAATAAAAATTAAATTAAAAACTTTTAAAAAATATTAAACAAAATAAAAAAAAAATGCTCACGATTGGTCTTTTGAAGACATCGCCATATTAATGGACAGATCAAGAATTTCGTTGCGCCTTAATAAAATCTTAAATATAAAAAACTGAATTAATGGCAAAAACAGTAGATAGATTTTAAAAGGAGAGATGAAATTTCAATATCGAGCTGAATGCTCGGCGCGTGCTTTAAATCGTGACCATAAATTTTATGTATTATTTGTACATAACGTACATATATAGAAAAATGGACATACATATTTATTTTATTTTGTACGACATACAGGGTATTTTGAATAAGATGGCAAATAATTTCAGTGACGATTCTTTGATGATTCCAGCAAAAAATTGTTAGGGTCGGCTGAATAGATTGCCCTTTACTTTTAGGTTTATAATCAATTTAATCCGAGCCATAGTTTTCGAAATAAAGCTCGTCAAAGTTTAAGAAGTTTTGTTTAGAAGAGAGCTGAAAGTTAATCCATATAACATTTTCCTCGATCTCCCATTGTCTCGCCAGCAAAACGTGTTAAATATGTTTAAAAGCATGCCAAAAATGATTTTTTCATACATTTTTCATAAAAATATTACATCAAATATTTTGTAGTTTATTATATATAATATGGAATATACAATTCACCCGTACCCCATCTGTACAATTTTTTGTTTTAAATTTTAAAACCAAATCATCTCTAAAATTACTTGCCACCTTAAGCGAACACCCTGCATACTTACATACAAATGATTGTGTAGAAAATACTTACATAATATTTTCTTTTAGCTTTTGTTTCAATTTTTCTAATATAATATATTTTCTTTATTTAATTGGTTGAATATTATGAAATACTAAGCTATTCCTCTGAAAGAAAAATATTAAAACCAAATTATATTGGGGTATTGCGAAACTCGAAAACAGAATATTGGAACATAATATTGAAAGTTGTATTTATTAAGTTAAGCTATATTTATATATAATATAGTTGTAATAAAATTTACTAATTAACATACATACTTATCACGACTTACCTTAAACATAACTCTATTTTTGAGTAGGAATTACCGATCGTATTTATGAAACATTATGGAACTAAGGAATACTTAAAATTTTTGAATTTTGACAAATATCCAAATTTGATAATAACTTTTTACTAGATTTTCCTTTAAATGTTCAAAGCAAAATGCAATTGTCCGTAGATCTCTTTAATGATTTTTTGGTAAATATTATACAAAACATTAAAAAATAAAAATAATTAACTTACCTTATAACAACACCGTTGATTTGATCGTCTATTTTTGATTCTTTCATTTCTGATAGATGTCCAAAATAGTAGAATATTTTAAAAAAATCTGATGTGAACAGCACATAACCAACCGCAATGTATATTGTTTAGTTAAGTGAAAGTGTTACAGAATATTATAAAAATAAATACTTCTTTCCAATTTTTAGGGCATTAGTAAGCTTATAGTTAACATACCTAGAAAAATATAAATTTGGCTCTTAGTAGAGTTTCGCCTTGTGCTACCCCAATTCCTTAAAATGCCATTTAGTTTCGGTAACAACCAGATCTCAAATAACACATTTCAAGAAATTCCATCAATTTATTTCGTAGATATAGTAAAAAATGTTAAATCGGCCCTCAGATCAGTTTCCCATCCCTGATCTTTCCAAAAAATTGATATATCATTATTCTAATATGAGGAATTTAAATATTAAATTTCAATGAAATCGTTTGATTATTTTCTTTTATATACGCAAAAATGTAAATTTGGCCCGTAGTAAACGTCCAGTTACTGACGCCTGATTTCCTCTAAAATTTAGGAGGTTTCGCGAACGATCGCGCGGAACTTACATATGAAATTTTAAGCAAATCATCAAAATCGGTTTAGCCGAACTTGAGATACACGCTTGCTCACACAGACAGACCGACAGGTTGCTAAAAATACTTTATTTACACTTCCCTACCATGGAAAAGTGCGTTCCCATCGAAAAATCGATATGCAAAATTTGGTGCCATCACATGACCTACCTATTGTATACACAATACGGTCGATAAAAAAGGGGAGTTTGTTGAATGTAATCTTCTATTCTAGTTAATGCTTTGTTATGAAACTGATAAAGTTTTTATGCTTTTTTATACATCTATATGTAAATATGTTATTATATATAAAAAAATTTTAAAAAGAAGAAAATTTAGTTTAATGTTTATTTTTCTTTGATGGCATGAAACATCTTTGGCGGGCATACAAATTAGGATTAACTATAGAATTAGCAGCAGCAATGATTTAGTAATAATATTAGGCTTACGTTAATAATATTCGTGACACAATTTTTTATTTATTTTAGGTTCTCGTTACATATACATAATTAAATTTAACCACAAAACTTTACTATCAAAATAAAGATAGGAATATCGCGACTTTAAAGAAATAAAATAAAGTCACGGTGGCTATATAATGAACTTTTGTTTGCCAAAAAGGAAAGAAAATTTTAGCATATAAAAAACTATACGCGCTTATACATCATATGTACATATGTACATACACATGCATATGTGTATGTTTATAAATTTATATAAAAGTTATTTTGACATGTGGGATATTTACTTCAATTGAAATGCTTCTAGCACTTCATATTAGGTCTGTCTGGTACAAGAAAGTTTTTAAAACCTTTTAAAAACTTCATAAAGTTTTTACATGCAAAGCATCGGGGATAACACTTTATGTACAAAAAGGAGCGAAAACCATGACGTTTTCATTTTCTTAACGTTTAAAGTTTTTTCCAGTTTTGTAAAATAAAATTTAGTATGTATGTATATATGTATTTCAAAAACTTTTCAAACCCGTGAAACATATGTTTTTCTTGGTCATGTCAGAAGGTTTTATTTTTGAAGAAAATAGAAGAATAATTTCTTTTCACAACTTTTCAGTTAAAAATAAAATAAATAAAATGAAAAAAACAAACTTTTTTTCCTAAGTTTCACACTTTTATAATCCAAAAGTAAAATTTTCGGTTTTTGGTATAACCAAAAAATATTTATTTATATTTCATAAATAGTTTGAAATTTGACATTTATCACATATGTATATATAAAGTTTTTAAGTTTTTTCAAGTTTTTCGTCTATTTTATTTTTTTTAAATTGAGAATTTTGTTTTTTACGAGAAAATACATACATACGAGTACGTCATTTTTTTCCCAGACAGACGCATAACCATGCACATGAGTATAAAAAAACTGCAAAACTTAAAACTTAATTAAAAATAAAATAAACAAAAGGGATTCAGAAATGTTTTTTTCTCAGCTTCACACTTTTTATTATAATTTAAAACTTTCGCTTTTTTGTAAAACCAAAAAATATATGTTTGTTTATGTTTGAGAAATATTTAAAAATTTGCCGTTTATCACTTATTTATAAAATTTTCAAAAGTTTTTTCAACTTTTCCATTTGGTTTATTTTTTTTAAACAAGAATTTTTTTTCTTTTTGCAAGAAATTATGTCATTGTTTCTTTTTTTAAAGTGTTTTTAAGTTTTATAGCTGACCTATTATTCGTAAGAAATTTTTATAATTTGGAAACTCAGTTGTTTTTGATAATTCATTATATCAGTTAAATAAATAAAAATTAAAAAAAAAATATTAAGAAATGATATCTTAAACGAGGTGACCAGACACCTCATCATACGAGACATTTCATCATTGTAACATTTCATCATTATAGCAATTCATCATTGCACATTTCAACATTATAGCAATTCATCATTATTGTATTTCATCACCATAACATTTCATCACTAAGATGCCTGTGATCTTAAGATCACAGATAAACTGGCCTTGCAAAGAAATTTCTTATCAGATTATGATTTGATATACCCTCGGTGCACAGCAGCAGTGCCCTCATTCTTAGCTGACCATCGAACTTACAACATCTCTTGTAGAGCTCTTTCAGGTAAAGTGATATTAAAGCTAAATTTATATAATAATAAGCTATAGTAATTTATCTAGACAATTCTTTTTTAATTTAAAAGTAAAAGTTAATTTAAATGCTTTGGTCACTGTGGCACAATTTCTCACTGGGCAAATTGGTAAGTTGCCCATGTAAATTATGAAGCGCTCGGCGGCGAAAAAACAAAAAACAAAATTGCCTGTTTGTGGGACAAGCCTTTACGTGGCAAAAAGGATAAGTTACCAAAATTGGTGAAACCAATATGTCCTTTAATTTAATTACCTGTACAAATTTACTCTACATCCTAATCCTCTTAAATTTTTGTTCCATTAGTTGCACTCTGCAACAAAACTGCAAACTGCTTCAACATGTTGCCAAAATTGCTCAGTATGTTAATTACTTAATTACACCTACATGTACTTATGTTTGCAAAATGCACTTTATGCAATGATGAAATGTTATGGTGATGAAATGCAATAATGATGAATTGCTATAATGTTGAAATGTGCAATGATGAATTGCTATAATAATGAAATGTTACAATGATGAAATGTCTCGTAAGATGAGATGTCAGGGAACCCTTAAACGAATATTATAGCACTAGCATGTTTGAGGGTGCCAGACGCACTTGTCTTAGGTATTTACGCAATCGAAAAACGACTTTTTTTTAAGTAATTTTTGTTTATTGATTATTTAATCGGTTTTTTCAAACTGCTACTGATGCGTTTTTACAACAGTTTTAAATGCTCTGCAAAGCATTTTAAATTTGCTTATCGATGATTCATTGCGACTTAACGTGTTAAGATGTGAATTGATATATAATATATGTATGTATGTAGATAAATATTTAATTTAATGAAGAAAGGAAAATTAAAAATTAAATTAAGTAATAAGCCGTTGACTTGCAGAATATAAAAAATTATATTCATATACCAGCAGTTATGGGTAATATTTTGAGATGAACATGAATTTAAATTTTAAAGCAAAATTACGAAGTTCTTTACTCTAGTATCTGTTTAATACATTTAGCTTAAAAGTAATGCATTCTGAGTGAAATAAAACTGCTGCTACTATACACGATTCATATGCACATTTCTAAGCTATATAAGTGTAAAATAAGACAAAAATAAACCCCAGAACTGCAGCAGAACGACAAAAGCAAATGCTCAGTATTTTGCAAATAAAATCACACGCATATGGAAACAAATAATGTCAAAAAAAAACGCCAGCGATAAAATTTGATTTTAGGTTGTTTTATCGTTGACGGTAAATTTATACGGCGTTAGGTTAAATGAAGAAATTTGGTTGTCGATAAAAAAGCGCTCTAAGAGAAGCACAGTGAGTTAAACCTGGTTCACTTTTTAGAAAGTTTCACATTTCTGTTCATGGTACAGAAACTACAAGGTACATAAGCTCATTAAAAAAAAAAAGCTTTTTTTGACGCCATCTATTTCCAAGCGTGTCAACTGCATGCATAATAAATGAAAAAGTAATAAGAAATTTGTGTTTGCATACATATTCTTCCTCATTGTAAAATTCTACGTTGATCTAGACACGCCCGTTCGTCCCTCGAATCACACGATTACGCAAAAACGGATAATGCAATCGACACAAAACTTTCACAAGTTGTATCCTTTCCACCAAGAACGGCTGCTATTGTAATTGAACCTGTTTGTATGACAGGTTCTTTTAAATATTTCAAAAACTAATAGCGATATTAATATCAAGTTTTGTAAGAGTGTGTTAAATTATATTCTACATATGCTCTGAAAATTTTTACTGGTTTGAAGGTAAATGGGAAATCTGTCCTTAAGTGCAACTTAATGAATGCAAAACCCGCCTAGATAAACAACGTTATAATATCCACGTACCATTCATATAATTCCCATGAATTATCTCGCGTAAGTATATACGCAAAACTGCAGAAAAATTTCATCACTAAAAATTTTTTGTATGAATTTTTACTTGCCTAAATGCTTATTTTAATGAAACGCATTTTAAATGCGTTTTCTGCTTTTTTCGAAATCAACTATGTATATTTGCAAAAAAATAAGCCAAATAACTATATTTAAGTGTTAGTGAAAAAATAAAACTGTTAAAAGAAATTCAAAATGAAAAAAAAACGAAAAAATGATTTTTACCTTTATTATTTAAAGGTTTTTTAATGATCTTTATAACCCTTTTGGATTTTATCAGACCCTGCTAATTAATTTACATAAATAATTTTACGATATGTGGGTATGATAAAGTTATACAATCCAAAAGTCAATAATTTATTAACAATATCATAGTTTCTTAAAAAAAAATTTGTTTCATTTAAAAATTCAAAAATATAATTGTGACGCAGGTTAAAAGCACTATCAGGCATAAGGCGAATATTTAAAATGTTTCTAAAACCGAAAAAAATTCTTAATAGTATTAAATACGTCGAAAAATTGTTGAGATTATGTTTAATTATTCTAGTATCCGAACACGCAAATTTTCTTAAAATATATGTGCTTTTCTATTAAAAAATTAACGTAGTGGGTTTTATTTTAATATCAGTTTTATTATCTAAATATGTTAATCAAGTTCATAATGAAAAAACATTTTGCAAATGCAAATAAGTGAAGTTTTTTTTACATGATACTTCACCGTTAAATCCAAAAAAGGAATAAAACATAAGTTCAAATTCAAGAATAAAAACTGAAATAACGAATTTTTTGCATAATGAAATATGTAGTTTTATTAAAAATAAATTAAAAATAAGTGTAGTCTTCAGATTAATTATCATCCCAGCAAAACTTGCAAATATAGTCATTCTTAGATGCCATTTCATATTCAACTGCAGCTGCCGATGTGCATTAAAGATGAAACTGTGCAATACAGTTATCATAACCTTCTCCACAATTTTGGCAGCGCTCTTGGTTTTCTTTTTTCTATTCTTTCATATCTCCGTTTTTTAAATGTTTTTATCTCTAAGCTAGTTTCATTGCTATTTTGTTTATAATATTTATATTTTTGGTTTATACTTTTAAAGTAGTCTTCTCGATTGTTAAACCATTTCCATATGCTAACCTCAATGTCTGCCGCCTTTGGTAATATTTTCAGCTTCTCTGAATTTTAATATAGCAATTCATTTCATGAGGGAACGCATTTTGAATTTATTTTTGTACAGTATTTAGGAGGTCGTCTGTTTTTAGAAGGAAGCCACATTTACATAAGTTAACACATCATTGAGTTATTTGTGCTTCCTCGTCAGATATTAAATATGGATTTGGACCAATTTTGTTTGATTGTTCTCTAATTAACCTCTTACCTCTTAATCGATCGAGTTGTGTTGTTGGCCGTAATCCATATTTGGCAGCTGATTTCCGATTACTTAAATTAATATTACGAATATCTGCGAAAGCTTAAGCTAAAATATCTGAGGCTATTATTTAAGCAAAAACAAGACGGTATAGAAATCTTTTTACTGATAAATAAAATTAATAAATTTCAGTAAAAAAACATTTAGTATTAACGGAATTGTAAAAATAAAACCGATTATACACATAAAAATTCCAAAACAATACATTTGTTTAAGCTAAAAAGTTTATGATTCGTAATACGGTTTAAATTCAAGACTTAGTTTGAGTAGTTTTTTATAGTTGGACTAATTTCACAAAAGTACAAATTTTACATAAAAAATTAAATAATACAAATTTTCTTTTAATAAAGTTGGGTCAAACCAATAGTTTGTATTGTAGCACTTCAACAAATGAGAATACTGCTTTTAAATACAATCTATATATACCTACCACGCTATTAGAATTATTTTCATTCATATAAGAAGCTATTTCTAGGATTGCATATATTTAGGAGGAACGATTGAAATCTATATATTTAGAATGTCTTTGAAATAAAGCAAAAAATAAATTAAAAAAACGGTTCACATAATGCTCAATTTTAAGAGTTAAATTGTGTGAGTTAAGCAAAATAAGTATGTCCGACAAACGGACAGACAGAGTGAAACTAATTAGTACTTTTAATTACATATTTAGTTTTTACTTTTTAATATAATCTTATTTTTAATATTCACTTTTTTACACTTTAGTTTTCAAATCACGCTTCTCACAATAAAAATATCAAACCAAATGGAAACAAATGACGTAATCTATATAAAAAATAGCAGCTTCTTTCAAGGAGCATATCTTGTAGTCTTTATGTATACCATGATTCTGTTAAATGAAAAAGAAAGAAAGATGACCACAGTTTTTAATAATAGAATCTATATAATAAATATAATATTAATATAATCACCATCATAGGACTTTGAACTGACACATTTCCAAATCTCGATTTTCCAAATATAATGGTATAAGATTAACGCATCCTACTACGATCGGATTGGCCGAACGTTATGTTCAAACATTAAAGCGAAAATTAATAATCATGTCAAACCATCGGAGGCTGTTGTTCAAAAAAGTTAATCAAATTATTCAAAGATATAGAGCAACATCTTTAGCTTGTAGGAAAAGTCTAGCTAAATTGTATTTCAATAAACGAATTCGAATCCAGTTAGATGCTTTAACATTTATGAAGAAGTGCAAATCAACCAAAACTATACCAGGAACTCGAAGTATTAGCGTGGAAGAGCAACAACTTTCGCATATTTCAAACAATAAAAGAGTATGGGAAATCAATACAATTTTAAAGAAATTTGGACATTTACACTTTTTAGTAAAATTAGATGATGGTTACATTTCGAAGAGACATCGATTAAGAGGAGAAACGTTCATTCTCCTTGTAATATTGCATCAATTTCAAACATAAATTCAAATAATAATAATTCAGATCATTATTTCTAAATTTACATTCTGCATCAACAACAGGTACCGATAATAAGGGCATTTTTGTTTCTAGCTCGTAAACATTCACTAAAAAATTTTATCTCGAAAAAAAAACATAGTAAAGCCAAAAACTTCAGGTAAGTCTCTTTCTTTACTCCGAGCATTGTAAAACTGAAATCATTAAATGCCTAACGTTACTATTTTTTCTTCTTAGAAAATTACTTGCCGCTATATAAAAAGTAAACAAAGAAGATTCTTTTAATTTGTTTATAAAATTAGTGCAGTTTGTAAATAAAAAATTATCAAATATTTAATAATGAGTGTTAAAAAAAGAATTTTTTTTCTCCTTCTTCACTAGGAGGAGCATAGTGCTAGGTAGGGAGTTAATTAGGTAGGTGACTAGCCTGCCGTACTTTTATTAGCACTTTTCCAAAAACTTTTTAAAAATATGTGCTTATTAGTTTCACTCTGTCCGTCCGTCCGTCCGTCTGTCCGTGTGTCTCTTTACAAAACTTCTACACCCTTGAAGATAGAAAGCTGAAATTTTGTACGTACATAGATCTTTACTACAAACTTATTTCCGTAGAACAAAATTTTTACCTATTTCCCCCCTCTAGAAGTTATACCAACCAAAAACCCTAAAAATTGCCTTTTTTAACTATTTGTTGCAATGAAACCATAAGCATTTTTGAAATTTTGCAAACGCAGAAAGGCAGCGGCTTGCTTCTTCTAGCGCGGTATACTATAGTTAAACTTTAGAAAAACAAAATCGCCGTTCAAATTTCTCAGTCCCAGTCTGTAGAAGCTTGAAATTTTAGGGGCTTTTAGACATTAACAAATAGTTCATTTTGTTAGAAGAAAATTTTTTTCCATCTCCACCCCCTCTCAAGTTATCGCCTCTTGAAATTTGTAAAATTTGAATTTTTGACACCTTATATTTCCGAAACCGCAAGCTTTTTCAAATTTCTATAAAAGCAAAAAGCTAACGGTAAATTCAAAAATATAATTATTTTTCTTAACTCGCACAATTAACCTTTAAAATCGAGCATTATGTTAACCCCACTTTATATTAATTTTTGCTTTATTTCAAAGACTGCATAAATCGTTCATCCTAAGTATATGCAATCCCAGAAATAGTTTTGTATATGAATGAAAATAATTTTAATAGTGTGACAGGTATACATATACTGTATTTAAAAGCAGTATTTTCACTTGTTGAAGGGAAAAGTGCTACAATACAAACCATTGGTCTATTTATTGTGTTTATTCATTAGCTGCAGGTCGGCGACTTGGTGGTGGAGTATTACTAGCTGTGAATTCTTCTTACTACAGTCAGCCTATTACTCTTTTAAATCATGATAATTCAATCGAACAATTATGTGTAAGAATTACTTTTAATAAGTCTAATATTTTTTGCAATAATATTTCTAATACAAAGAATTTATTTGTAATTTTAAGTTATATTCCTCCAAATAGTGAATTTGAACTTTATAAATTACACATTCAAAATATTCAACATATTTTTGATTTAAATTGTGATATAAATAATTATTTTTGTATATTGGGTGATTTTAATCTACCTTCAATATCGTGGCAATATATTGATAATAATGTAAACAAAATTTTAATGCCATTTAAAGCTAATTATTGTGATTCGTATGTTGTAGATTCATTATTTTCACTTGACTTAGCTCAAATCAATAATATTTTTAATATTTTAAATAAATTATTAGATTTAGTTTTTATCTCTAATGATATTAGTTTTATGATTAATGAATTTGAAATTCCTATTGTAAAAAAAGATTTATATCACCCACCATTATTAATTAAGCTTAAATTTGTTAATGATTTACCTGTTGAAATTGTAAATATTCCACAATTCAATTTTAAATTTGGTGATTTTTCTTCGTTAAATAGTTACCTGTCTCTATTTGACTGGCATGAAATTTTAAATGACAAGCTTTGTTTAAGTAAATCTTATAATGAATTTTTAAAAATTTTATTTTTAGGTATTTCTAAATATATTCCAAAAAAAAATGTAATCAAGTCTCGGCATCCACCTTGGTATAATAAGAGGCTTCTTTCTTTGAAAAATGCGAAGAATAATGCTTATAGAAAATTTAAGCGCAGCTCGCTTTCAGCAGATAAAATAGTCTTTCAGAGGTTGCGAAGGGAATTCGATTTTTTAAGTAAATTTTTATATAAAAATTATATTTTGGCTTGTGAATCGAATATGAAGTCTAACCCTAGATTTTTTTGGACATATATCAATGTGCATAAAAGATCTTCTGGTTTTCCTACTGGCATTTTTTATAATGAATCTATAGCTTCTGATATTCAATCAACATGTACTTTGTTCGCTAAATACTTTGAATCTGTTTATGAAAAATCTAATATTTCTCAATCACTGGATTATAATGACGATGTTCACCAGGTTCTAGATTTTGGATATTTGCAATTGACTTACGGTGACGTTTATGATAAGATTTCCCAATCTGATCATAACTTAAGTACAGGTCCAGATGGGATTCCAAATTCTGTACTAAAAAATTGTATATCCAGTATATCTGAACCTTTATTAATAATTTTTAATAGGTCTTTGAAAGAAGGTGTTTTTCTTGATCAGTGGAAATTTTCTAATATTTTTCCTATTTTTAAGAACGGTTCAAAATTAGATATTAGAAATTACAGACCTATAGCTAAGTTATCCGCTATTCCAAAGATATTCGAGGCTATAGTCACTGACAAAGTTTATTTTTTAGCCAAGGAAATTATTTCACCAAATCAACATGGTTTTGTCAAAGGTAGATCAACCAGTTCTAATTTATCAATTTTTTTGAACTCAGTCTACAATGCAGTGGAACGTGCTTTCCAGGTGGACGCTATTTTCACTGATATATCTAAGGCTTTTGATAAAGTAGATCATTTTAAACTTCTTTCTAAGCTGCAAGCACTAGGTTTTCATGGTACAACTTTGAAGTGGATACGTTCTTATTTATTAGAGCGCAAAATTTCTGTTAAAATCTCCAATTGTGAATCTTATTCATTTCTAGCTACCTCTGGATTTCCTCAAGGAACGCATTTGGGTCCTTTGCTCTTTCTTTTATTCACAAATGATTGTGCTTGTCATATTGACTGTTCTATTCTATCATTCGCTGATGACACAAAATTGTTTTCTATTGTTAGATCAGTGGAGGATTGTCATCGGCTCCAGTTAAATATTCATAAATTTTATAACTGGTGTTCTTCGAATGGTTTCATGTTAAATGTAGAAAAATGTAAGGTCATGAGATTCTATAGAACAAATAATTTCATTAATTTTAGCTATAGGGTGAATAATTTTATATTAGATAGTGTCGATGAAATAAAGGATTTGGGGATAATTCTGGATAACAGGCTTACTTTTAATCCTCATATCGACCATGTAATTTCAAAGGCTTTTTCAATGCTGGGCTTTATCAAGAGGCAGTCTGCACATTTTTCTGATCCCTATACATTTAAATACGTACGAAAATCATATAAAGCGTATTGAATCTGTCCAGAAGAATATGGTTCGGTTTTGCTTGCGTAAATTTAATTGGGAGTTGAATACCACTGGATACATTGCCAAATGTAAACTCATTGATATTCAAACTCTTGAATGTAGACGTAATGTTGCTTCTGTAATGTTTTCTTATGATGTTTTATCTGCGAGAATAAATTGCTCAGAAATTTTGAATTTATATAATATTTACGCCCCAGCACATGCTGTCAGAAATCGTCGTTTTCTATATCTTGATTCGCATAGAACTAATTATGGTTTTTGCGAGCCTATAGTTGCTTCTCAACGTTTATTTAATATTTGTTCCTCTGAAATTGATTTTGATTCTAATAGAGATAAAGTTAGAAGAGATGTCACCAAATTTTTCAGTAGTACTTAAGCTTTAATTTTATTATATATTATATACATATAATGAATTTTGTTTTATTTGTTTAATTTTTTCTTTACTTAATTTTAAGCTGATTTTGTATTTTTTATTCCAAAATCTGTAAGGGTTATTTCCCAGTAGATTGAAATAAATAAATAAATAAATAAATAAATAAATAAATATTGAATATAATTTTTATAGTGACCTGACCGGAGTTTGAACCCAAAACCCTTTTCCTAAAGGAAAAAAATCTTTTGAAAAAGAAAAAGGTGTATAGTTCTAAATTGTAATTCCCATTTGTAAAAACATATAGTTTTATTACAGCATATATACATGTGAAAATTATTCATTTCGATAATTAAACGAAATATTTATTCAACTTTGATTATTTTATAGATTGTAATTTTATTAAGTTTTCAATTTTGCAAAGAAAACATCTGTTTTTGTTTTAAATTAAAATTTCTTCGAATGACATAATTTTACCAAAACCGGATTTTTTTTCTAAGCAAAATAAGTTTGTGTTTGATAAAATACAACATATTATATACAATATTTTAGTTTGATCGTTTTTTCATATAATTACAGTTTTCCTAGAAGAAATGAAATGAAAAGAAAGTGGATAGGAATTCATAAAGAAGTTTGCATTTCAAATATTTTACCAAATTTTATAATTCATAAAATAAATTTATTCAAAGAGAAAGAAAAATGAGTTTTGTTTTTAAATTTGATTTTTTTTAAAGATGTTAAAAATGAAAAAATATTTCGATATATTTTTTAGTTTTTATTTTAAAATAAAATTTTAACTTATGTATATAGTACAGGAACAACAACCATCAAAATTAGAAATGCAGCAAGTTCAAACCAAGAATCTTCGAAAGTCTGGACGAAGTTGTTTACAACCTTAGCATCTGAAGGACTACATCATAGATTTCAATGAAGTCTATTAAACGTGGATACTGTCATATTTACAAAAATTTTAAACCAGTGTAAACAAGTAATAATAATGTCAAATATATGTTGTCAAAA
The DNA here is from genome assembly GCF_029603195.1 of Condylostylus longicornis. Taxonomy (NCBI): domain Eukaryota; kingdom Metazoa; phylum Arthropoda; class Insecta; order Diptera; family Dolichopodidae; genus Condylostylus; species Condylostylus longicornis. The sequence continues at coordinate 2,082,351 of NW_026577985.1, forward strand.
TAGGGTATTATATTCTTTTTCATATTGTACTTATGGTTTACTTCCAAAAAAATGATTCAAAAGTAACCTTACAATTTTTTGAATTATTATGAAATAAAGCCAATCCATATTAATTCAAAAAGTATTCAAAAAGAGTTTTTATTTCTTTTCCAATACAACAATATTAAAGTTCTTTTATCACTTACATTTTATATATATAATCGCATATTCATATTGTGCTGTAAAAATGACTTCATCTACATTAGAATTAATGCAAACAATTACACACATGTATGTATTTAGATAAACACTAAAAATATTTCAGTTAAATTTTAATACAAAATATAAGCCTTGAATCACTTAGTTTTAAAACAACTCGATTAAAAAATAATTAAGTTATATTTCGACAAAGTTAAAAATATATCGTTGGAAAAACTGTGATACCACGTAAGTACAAATATTTCCAAAAGTACTTTATCAATTTTCTGTTTAGGAAATGTCAATGAAAACTGATTAAAGTAAAATGATTGCACACTTCTTCTAATACGGGTATATATTATTATTTATGTAAGTTTATAAAAATTTGAACGATAAAAGTTTTTGAAATTCATTTTCTTCTTGGAAGAGGGTTGTTTGTGTAATGAATACCTCACAAAATTTTCGATAGCTGGTTTAGTCAATGACATAATATTAATTCTGCAAATAGTACGAGTACTTACGCCACTAATATGTACTATAATGTATGTAAAACTGATGTACACATACCACTTTCGTTTCGATTCATAATTTTTAGGAAAACTGTAATATACATTAGAAAGTGCATTTTGAATATCGCATATTATTTACATAAGTACAAACCGAATTCACTTAGAAAAAAGTCCCTCCTAGAATAATTATTATGGCACTCGAATCAAAGTAATTTCCGTTTGAAACAAAAAAAAACAAATTTTTTCTTTCATAAGTTAAAAACTTAATAAACTTGCACATCATAAATTAAAGTCAATACTACTTGAGTCAAATTAAAGCCAATACTACTATTTTGCTTTAGTTATTTAAAATAGACATATACATGCATTCAGTGGAAACATCCATTTGTTTTTTCAAATACGAATAACAATTTAAAATTATATACCTTTTTTCCGAAAACATAATTTTGCTATAATTTCGATATATTCTTTTTGAAGTGGAGCTGGGGAAACAATTCACAAAATTTTGAGATTTTTTCAATAAAATAAAAATAGGATATATTAATCAAATATGAATATATTTTTGCCTAATGTTGCTCGAGATTTTACAGATAATCCTAGGTATTGTTTCCGTGACAAAATGGTACATTTAATCTGAATCGGAATAAACCCATATGTGTAAACACTATTCGACATCAGTTTTTGTCTAAAAGCAACGTGGATATATGAATAGCTAGCAAATAATACATTTTTAAGCCAACATAAAATATGTTGTTTTTTTTATAAAATAAAAAGTGTTGCCAGAAACCGTTTGAAAATATGAACATAATTAGAAATTTGTGTGAGTTATTTTTGTAATAAAAAATTTATATTTTCCACATATATATTATGTATATCTACATATCTTTATTTTACACTTACATATTTCTTCAAAATTAAAACTCATTATGTTTATTAAATATTTCTGTGTATTATTGCTTACGAGTATTATATTAAATCATTGACCGGAAAACAAAACAGTTTTTGTTGGCGAATATATTTTTTTCTTAAATCTAATGTTAAGCATTTTTCTTCATGATAACGTTTAATTTTTACACACTCAGATCCTATTATTCTTATTAAACTTAATCTGTGATTATTATAAATTCTTTAACACAACAAACTCTTCCCATACTACACTAATTATAATCATAAATTTAACTAGATCACTAGATTTTCTTAAGTTCTTTAATATATTATTTAACTTTGTGTGATTTAAGTTAATTTTGTGATATTTCAAAAACAAGAACAAAATAATGTATCTACTAATGAATTTTGAAAACTTTAAAATTAAATGAAAGGGGAAAGGAACAAAGTTATTGTGTATGATAAGATATAAGTGATGTGATATACGTAAGTATAATGTAGTGTGAAAGCACTACACTTTGTATACACAAGCTAGTGTAACATACTCAGTGAATTCTAAATTTCATAGTTTATAACAAAGTATATCTGCTAATAAGTAGTTTGACTCTCCGTTTACATCACACTAATGCAATCCTCGCCAATATTTGTATACAAAAAATTCCCTTAGCTAAAAGAGTTAAGCAGTATACCTTCTTATTTTCATTTTTATACTCATAAGAATTTTTGGGAGAGGGAAAGAGTACGCAATAGTTGTCTACCTGTTTTTTTAAAAGCGAAGTTATTTATTTTTCCCTATATAATGTATAGGAAAAAATATTAAAAATTTTAAAGGCGGGAGTTTTATTTTTCTAACTTATTCCAGTACAAGGTGACAAAAAAGGTGTATTCATATTATAAAACCGAAGCGGAAAAAAAGTGTTTAAAAAAAATTATTATAATTTATATAATATAATTTTGAAAAATAATAAAAATAATTTTTGAAAAGATGTATAATATTAAAAAAAAATTAAATTACATAGTTGTGAAAAAATATTTTTATAAAAATGGGTAAACATTATTTGAAGTGTTTGGGATGAAAAAAAAATTTCATTTGTTGCCAAAAGATGTGGAGAGGTAAATATGTACTTTTGAAAATACTTTAAATATTTAGTTTTAAGCATTTGTAATTAATAATAATTAATAATTAAAATAAATAAATTATCTTTAAATTATTTATTTTTATTTGAATCTTAATAAATTTAGAACATATTTCCCATACACCTTTTTTTTCTCTATAAATTACTTTATTTCTATGTCACTACCTGTTACTGTGTATCTACTGTGCCAGGTACAAGCATCTGTACATTCATACATGAAATTTCAAACTCTTTTGCTTCCATACATTCGAATTTTTTACCTAACTTTAATAACATGAAAATTAAATTTTGTTATTATCAAAATAAAAATAACAAAATTTTTACCTAACTTAATTTAATTTTATTTTAGTTCAATGATTTTGATACACTCGTTTGTTTACAACATTTTGTTTTCTTGCCTACACAACTCTTATTACCATCTATTTCTAAAAAAAAATGGAATATTTTAAGAATTTGGAAGCAAGATGCAAACGAAAACTAACTGAATGGATCGAGTCGAATTACTTATTAATAGATATACTTTGGTTTATAATTGCATTAGGGTACAGTCGTCTTGGAAATACCATACATCACAAAATGCTTACATTTTTTTTCCATTAGGTGAAAAAATGTCGAAAGACGAAGAAGGACGGCGCTATCTGCTTTTTTCCTCCGACAGTGGGGGAGCGTGACTCCTACCCTAAAAAATCACCTAACCTCTGAATGGATTAAATTGGTCCTAAAGATCAACTATTACCTCTGCGCTAACTTGGATTTTCCGTACAGGAATTGAATACCTTCCATAGGCAAATCGATATTTCGTGTTAAATCGTAAGGTCTTGTTCGTTTAAGTGTTTCTGTCGTAACGCCATTTTCTAGCTGCTTTACATGCTTATATGCTGTTCTAAACGAGCTCTTTGCTTTGTAGCATAACTTTTAATTTCATCTACAACCAAAGAAACCCCAAGGTATCTGTGAATGTCACCGTTCCGCATATACCATGGCTCATTTACCATGCGCCGTAGAACCTTATTCTGGAAAGTTTGAATTTTTTTAATATGAGTCGGTAGGAGCCAATAATTTTCTCTATATTTTCTAATCCTTTGTGTTTCTTCTTTATATGCCCTTTCCACCTTAGCTTGACATCTAAAATCATTCCTAGGTATTTTGCTGAGTTATGGATTGGTATGTTCGGTCTATTTAAGTTAATTTGTGGTGGATTCACTATTTTCCGATTGGTGAAGTTTATGTGAGTCGATTTTGCTTCATTCAACTTCATACTGCCTTGAGGTACAGCTGGTTTTTTTTCCCTTAGCGTGGAGTATTCAGCGTCTTGTTTAATTCTAAATAATCTATCAGCTAAGTAAGATTCTAAAATTACTACAAATGGCGATGGTTACATTTGTCCTAACTTAAATATAAGGCCTTTGTGTCATACCTTGTCGAATGCCTGTGCTACGTCTAGAAATATAGAGGAGCAGATTTCTTTATTTTCCAAGCTTTTTTCTATAATATTCGTTATTCTATGGACCCGGTCTATTGTAGAATGGTTTCTTCTAAAACCAAATTGATTACCTCCGCGACTTTCCAAGCACAAGGAACATACCCAAAATCCATAGCTGAATTCATGATTTTCATCAAATGTTCTCTGGTAGCTTTCAATGCCTCGTCTGGTAGCTCTCTCAGTACTTCCGCAGTAATAAGATCAAAACGTGGCGATTTTTTCGAGTTCAGGGATCTTATCTCTTCCGCAATTTCCAATTGAGTAATTGGAGCTATGCTGCCGGCTTTTGCGATAGATTCTACTAAACTTACATCTGATGTTATTCCGTCAATGTGAATATGCTTTCTAAGTGATCAGCAAACACTTTCTCCATATTGCTCCTCGCCCAACTGCCATTTCTAATCGGTCTCTTTTTGTTCTTTGCCGCCTTCCATAAGGAATAATTCGTTTCCTTCGTAGCTGACAAGTTCTTTATATAATTTTCGTACGTTGCCGATTTAAATTCTTGGATTTTTCTTTTAAGCATCTGGGAAAGTCTGCTTAAAACAGTTTTATCATCAGGGTGACGCGAACGTTGCCATCTACGTCTGGCTCTCCTTTTTTCACCTACTAATTCAGTTATTTCTCGAGGATAGCTATTTGTTGTCGGTTTGTACTTTGACATTTTTGTATTGTTCCATGCAGCTCTTTGTATGATTTTAATAAATCCTTATAGATCTCAAGATCTAATTGTTCTCTTGGTTGTATATTAATATTTACGTTAATATTGTTTATTATTTCGTATTTAAAGCTCGCCCAATCTGTAGTGCTATTTATCAAGCTGGGCTTAAATAATATTTTAGTTATTTTTTCACTTAATTTTAATATGACAGCCGAGTGATTTGAATCAAGGCTTAAAAAGTTTTCTGATATTTTTTTGGTTATAAAAAAGTCAATAACATCAGGAATCTTGTTAGTGTCAGTAGGCCAATAAATAGGACTGCCAGTGAAGTGATAGTAACAACTTAGTTCTTGAGTAGGTTTTCTTACCTCTTTTCCTCTAGCTGAGGTGATTCTAGAACCCCAATCATATGTTTGGCATTATAGTCACCTCCTATTAGATATCTGTGTTCATGTTCGTACAGGAGATCTTTTAAAGTATTTTTCCTAATGCTGCAATTTACTGGACAGTATACAGCACCAACACTAAAAATCTGTTTAGTCGATTTAATTTTTATCGAAATAAGCTGAATTTCAGCTGTTTCTTCATTATGTTCTATACTTTCTCTTATTAGTATCGCACTACCTCTTCTTGTCTGATTGCTGTACCGCTTTATAGTAATCATAGCCTTTTATTTAAAGGCACGCATAATGTGTCAAATGAGCCTCCGACAGCAAACGAATATCTATAAATCTCGTTTTAAGAAAAATCTCCAATTCTTGTTTCTTATTAAGAACACCATTAGCATTCCAAGTTACTATACATACCTCATTTACGTACATCTTTTCTTAATTTCTTTGGTATCCCCGTATACACCTCAGTGTATGCATTTTCTATTTTTCAAGTCAAATGCATCATTTGCATAATGTCTGCGTCAGTTCTTTTTATTTGTGGGGTTTTGTTCTCAAGTTCCTTATTTTTCTTATATTCTGTTTTGCTTTGAAGCGCTTGTGAATACGATACTCCCTTTAGCACCTTGCTATGTGCCGTTATTCTGGCTATTTTTGGAACTCTTTGCTCATTAAATTGCCTCATTGTTAGTAATCTGTATTCATTTTCATTTTCCACATTTATTTTTAATTGGTCGTTATTCATCATATTGACCCTAACGATTATTCTTTCTTCTTTTAATATCTTAACTATGTGGGAGTAGTTTTTTATGTTGCTTCTTTGAATTTTCAGCCTTCATTTTAGGGTTGATTTCATTATTTCTTTTAACTGTGTACTCTGAATTTATTTCAAGAGACTTTTCCACTTTTCGCTTCTTTGCATTATTCTGTCTTAGAATCCAGTCAGTTTCTCTAGCCAGTTCTTCCTCGTCGGTTTCATATACAATAACTTCCGCATCTTTGTTCTTCTTTTCTGTTGATGCAGATTTTATTTGATTTTTTAAATCTACATTCTCGTTTTGTAGCACCTTACAAAGACTGGGTTATTCTCGAGTCCTGAATATCCAATTTACTCTCCTGTAAAAGATGCCTTCTCATATTACCCTCTTGGGTTTTCATTTTTTGCCGTCTGCAAACTTATTAGACTTTTTCTCAGAGTTGTCATCCTTAATTCTGCCATTTTTGTCGGCAATCACCGATCTCCTTCTAAATGGGTCCATCAACGCCGATCTACTATGCAGTAAGTGGTCTCCCCCAGAATCCATGACCAGCCTCCGAAGAGTGTAGGTTTTCCAGCGTTACTGAATTACCATCTGGGGTATTCAATCCGTGTGTTTTGCTCATTGCATTTGTTTTGCTTCTTTTCCTAGCTTTTGAGAATAATTCCCTCGTGCAAGGCAGCACATAAAATTTCTGCCATCTCATTGTGAAAGAGAGAGCCGCTCATTGTGAGGCCGTCGCGTCTGGATTCTTTTTGGATTTTAGTGGACTCTTACCAGAAGTATTCCTTACTGGGGATATTTCGATTAGAACATAACAACATGCTTTAAACTAATTGTTGTTGCGATTATTTCCTATTTATCAAACAGAAAAAAACAAGTTGTATTATGAAATTATTTTTGAGTCCACCTGTACAGTTATGAGTTATCTATACAGAGTATGGAGTACATTTTATAGGCTTTCCATTTTTATAAAACGCATAAGAACTCAAAAGTATAGTTTTGTGTTCATTTATGGTTGTTGTTAAATATTTTTAAGATATTTATTCACAGGTAAAGTTTCAAGACGAATTTAAATATGTGTGCAACAATAGACAACTTTAAAGATATTTGAACCGCAAAAAATGTGAAATAGTATTTTAAAAAATGTTTCATTATTTTTAAATTTATGTTCATAATTCAATATATATATATATAAATATATATAATTGCTAGTAAAATTAATATTTTTAATATTTTTAAAAAATTGCTTTACTGGTACAGCCAACTTCATGATTTAAATTTGACTTTTACGAAAACGAAAATTTAAATTATAATTTAAAATAGCCTACAATTTGCTTTCATTGAAAAGAAGACACTATGGTATTGTTAAAAATTGCTAAAACATCAAATTTGACATTGTCAATTTGACGTAAAGGTACACTGCGTTATATGGGAGTGTACTTAATTTTTCTTATTAAGAAATATAAGAGTCCTGGCTGCCCATGCGTTATAAGATCTATGAACGGCAATAGTAAAAATTACTCTATGCACCTCAGTTTAATGGTAATTTAAATGATTTTAATTAAAATCATTTAAAATATAATGAAGAAAAGTAATTCTTTGATAGAGTTTGGAACAGTAATCAATTAACGTTTAATTTATATGTATATATTATATTTGTAGCAAAATCTGAGTTTTGTAGAATAATTGCATTTTGATATGATCGGACTTTGTTGTGCACTTAATATTAGATTGCCGGATATGAAAACGTAGCATAACTTTCAAAGAAACGATTTTGCCTTATAAAATATTATTTTAACCTTCGTTTGACACTTATAACCACCAGATTTGATTGAAGAATTTGTTAAGTATGTATTCGCTTGCTGCTTTTAACCGTATTTACGTATAATCGTTTTTTTCCATGTGGCATTGATTATTTCATTTCTGATATATTGACAAAACTGTCAACGGCTTGTTATTAATATATTATAAAACATTTTCCTAACTCAAAAAATTTCAAGTTAAGATAAGCAAGTTAAACATGAACTTGGTCAGACAAAAATGCTCTCATGCCTGTGATCTGTTTTGCTATAACCTTTTTTCATTGAGACCTATATTTCATGTTACTAATTACACACATAATGCAAGATTCCACAGAAATTCTCAATTGTTCGCAGGACATTCAAAGTGGGCAAATATAAAACATATCAAAGCAGAAAAGGATGGGCAACGTGCCGTAACTTTCACGAGAATGAGCCGGCAAATTAGAATGGCTATTCAAGGTAATATTCTTTAAAGCAATTGTAATTAGTTTCTTTTTGTATCTTATACTTATACTGTAGAAGGGAATTCTTCAAATCCGGCAACGAACACGGCCCTTAAAAATGCCATTGAATTTGCGCTCAAGAAAAATATGCCGCTGTCGACAATTCAAAACACAATTAAAAAAATAGAAGCCAGCAAAACGCAAATAAAGGAACATGTTTTAGAAATCAAGGCTTTAAATAAAGTTTATATGATTTGTGTCTTGTACACCGACAATTTGGCAACGTTAAAAATAAATTTGGCCCCTATATTGAAAAAAGGAAGGCAAGTTTATCAATAAAAGTGCTTTGTTTTCTTTCTTATAAATCCAATTAAAAAAAATCTAATTTAGAGCTTGTTATTCAGAATGTCGACATTTATTTGAGGATATGGGATTGATTCAAGCGATTGCTCATAATGAGATAAAAAACAAAAGTAGTGTTGAAGAAATTTTTACTGAAGATGCCATTGATGTGGGAGCTGAAGAAGTTGAAATAATTGATAAGGAAAATGGTGTAGTTAATGTACGTGAATAATTTTATTGAATTCACTATCAACTATTGTATTATATTTTAATATTTTCATTTCAGTTTTTATGTTCTCCAATCGAATTAAACAAAGTGAGCAAAAGTTTATCAGCAAAAGGTTATAAAATTGAAATTGCTGAACATGTTTTCTTACCTTTATCTACTGTTAATATTATTAGCGAAGACTTAAAATCATATAAAGTTTTAAAAGACAAAATATTAACAATCGAAGGATTAGAAAGAATATATGATAACCTTGATCCAGATATAGATAGCTAATATACATATGTAATAAACAAGGAAAATTAGAATATTGTTAACAAAACTACTCAATTTAAGTACAGATATACGTATACTGAAATATAGTTCCTGATTTATGTTTGATATCAGAAATTAGTGTATGAAGGCCTGATCGTGTTATTGTTTATATAAATGAAAAAATATCTAAAATATGAAAAAAGGCAAGTCGAAATTAAAGGCAAATTGTGTTAAAAAATTATCATCTTCGAAATATTCTCACAATGACTTTTGTATGGCTTTGACATACCCTGGGTTTTCATCAATTCATCTTGTTATTATCAATCATTGTAAATTTTTAGTAAAACTGAGTAAAACAGAAACACATGATCTACAAAGCTAATAAAATACCTTCCATGCAGGGTTGTTACTCATGGAAAAATTGATGGGTCAAATTCAAAATCAATGGATCAAAAAGGACAATTTTTGCAGTCTAATTTTAATTTACATCAGATTTAAACTTTTATTTGAGACTACGTTGTGTGAAAGTTGTGTGAAATAAATTGTAAAATTTATTGTGAAACTTATCTATTCTCAAAAAGAGAGATATTAAAGTAAAGAGGCCAAATACGATTTAATAAGAATAAAACAGATCATGGGACTAAAAAGTATCAACCTCGTTTCCATATTCTAATTGTAAAACATTTCAGGTTAATGGTGTGGTGATAAAATAGAATTAGATATCGATTTTTAAATTTTATTGGGAAACGGAATGACGACGTTCGAAAGATAAGTACTAAATATTCAGAAAAGTGTAAAAATGTGGAGCTTTGGATGCGATAGGAAGGCGAAAATTAAAATGCAAATCCCTCTGCCCATCCTTTAACAAAATTTGGATAACTCCAAAACTTTGCATTTTTGTGATTCCATAACTCAATTGGAAATCGTGAGCTTGTTTAAATATAATCGTGCTAAAAATAGTAATTAAATTCTGGTAACATTGGCATAGTAGGAAGAGTTGACATGATAAAACTCTCGTTCAATATATTGTCGCTTAACTTTATTCCGAACTTTTCAACACATTTAATTTTGAAAAATTACCTGCTTTATTTGGTTTGATTTTGTTATGAAAGGGAAAAAACAGCAAATCAAAAATTACGGAAACGATGCTATTATTTCCGTAAAGAAAATAAAATTTCCCAATGTTTCAAAATTGATTTTGAAATTTGTTTTTTTGTGGTCATAACGGTTGCAATATATCAATTTAATGAAAATCGAGTAAAAATTATAATATAAATTCTCAATTGATGCCAGGAACTATTTTATAGACTTAGAAATTCATATTTTTCAGCCTTTTACATTCTACTTTCCAGTTTTAAAGAAAAATGTACTGAAAACTAAAGAATATATGAAAATACTAAAGGTAGGTACAAAGACCAAATATGTATTAAAATTATAATTTCTGATGTGAACGAATATCCTTTTCAATATTTTGAAAAATAGAAGTTTTCCTTGAAAGAAATTTAAAAAGCGTTTTTATTTATAAAAAAATATTTATAAAAAGTACAAACACAAATACAAATATTTTTGTTAGAAATACCATAGACATATTTAAATAAGACTTGACAATACGGAATTTACTAATCCATTCATACGGTGTATTGAAAATTGATCATCGTACTTTTTGTTAAGAAATATATTTTATACTAGGTATTTTCGAATAAATTAGAAATGTTCATATGGTGATTTGGAATGTTTGTAAAATAAAAACGATTAACATAAATACCAAAAATATGCAGAAGTTAATTTATTTCATTTAAATATAAATAAAATTAATTTCTTGTTCTTACAAACTAGTTACTTATTACAGGTTACAAATTACATTATAATAAATTACAGGTAACAAAATATTTTTCAGTTAAAACCAAAATAATAAATCAATATTTCTTAAAACTAGTAATATTTGATGAGAAAAGCAATTCATCTTATGACATAAATGTACCTGTGTATCAACTAAATTCACAAAATTTTTTAATTTTCTTTTATAAGACATTAAATTACATATTTATTTAAATTATTAAAATCTTAACATTAGTACGTACTTGATTAAATTATATTTGCCACAGACAACAAAATAAAATTTAAAGTTCTTACAAATTAAAAACACTTGGGTGGTGTAGAACTCCTTTTTCCTAATGCTTGTATCCATTTGTCCCTGATGACTTCGTTCTTTGGCAAAGTAAATTTAGGTATAGCATTTACGTTCTCCTGTTCTCGTAGACTATTGCTTCTGTATCCTTCGACGCAACACTTTCAGGGCACTTCCATTTATATGAACGTAATCCATTATAGTATTGTATTTTATTTAAATACAATTACAAATAAAACTTTAAAAAGTACACCAAATCTTACTTTATTATTAAGTAATTTTTCTTTTTAAATAAATTTTAGTACTATTTTTTCAAAATCCACCTTTTTTTGATACAAAATACGAGAAATAAAAGAAAAAATTTATTTATATATATTATATTTTTTATTATTTTCATTTTATTTAATAAGACGAAAAATTAATATAATTATTCACTAAATTTAATTTAAAATTAAATTTTAAACAGCAAATAAATTATTTCTTATTAATTTGTAAAATTGCATATGTATTTTTGGGAAAATGACATTTCTGAAGAATTATTTTTTTGTTTTTTGTTTGGAAAAATTATGATTGTTGCCTTATTTTCATTTCGAGTTTTCTAAACGAAAAGTTGAATAAAACGTAAAAATTTTCTGAACAACATATCAAAAATTTAAATTTTATCTCAAAATTTTAACTATAATTTTGATTAAATATATTTTCGAGTTTTTTCCCGCATTTTTTTGTACCGCTGTTGTCTGACATAGACAACATATCTGAGAGAATTGAAAGTAAAAAATGATTATACAGTGAATAAAAAAAAATTTGGTGTTCTACTGTTTAATCTAGCTACACGACTTAAAATAAGGTTAATAAAAATTTTATAAGATTTTAATTTAAGTTTTCAATTATTTGAATTTAAGTTTTATAATTATGAAAGTGCTTTCAAAATTTTAAAATCATTATAAAAGATGCGTCGTTTCAAATTGTTCTTTACATAAATACAAACATTAAAAAATTATAAAGGAACTTGTATAAGTTTCAAAGTTTCTGATGCGGTAGTTTAGATAAATCAGTGAACTAGCCTTACTAACAATGTGAAAATATTTCCTAATAAAACTAAAATTACATATGTACATACCTACAAAGAATTATATGGACTTTTAATAATATATAAAAAGAATTCCCATATGCAATAATTTTTATGAATTGAAGCATATAAGTTTAATTAATATAGTATACACATGGAAAATATATAGATATATTATGTAATTATATTATACACTATGACAAAACGTGTACATATTAACGCAGTCTGTACTTTTAATAATAAAATAAAACATAGTGTTCTAAAAAAAATGTTGAAAATTAAATAATATGAACTGAATATTATGATTTCAAGATTTTAAAAATTTTTGGAAAATTTCTGAATTATATATTTATTATCAATATGTGGTGATGCATATTTCCACCAATTATATTTGTATTTGTGTTTGTGTTTTTTATAAATATACGCATTAGTATTTTTTACAGAAAATTATATTTTCCAGTTTTTTAAAAAGAATATTAATTTAAGTCAGAAATTATAATTTTAGTTTTTGGTTTTTGTCCCTACTTGAATATTTTCATATACATATTTGCAATATTCAGTATATTTTTATTAAAAACTGAAAAGTAAAAATTTAACCTCCACAAAACTGAAAAGGAGAATTTGAAAAGTAGAAATATAAAATGTTCAGATTTTTTTGCATGATTTTCGATGTAATAATTTATGGGAATATAAAATATAAACTTACGACATCTTACGATGAAATGTAAAGAATCTACCATTCTAATACACAAACCAGTTGAAGTTTAAGTTTCTGGTTTTGTGGTTTTTAATATATGAATTCGCCATCTAATGGCAGTTCAGTGCTTTAAACGAACTCATAACTTAACTGACGCATAGATTTCACTAGAAGTAATTTAGAATAGTATATTTTTACCATGTAGATGACTCTATATTAATAACAAAATATATGAAATTCGTTTGTAAAACTAAATAGAAATTAGACTAGAAATTAAAAAAGTAAAAACGTTTCAGTGTTATAAAAACTTGTTTTTGCAATATTCAGAATTAATTTTTACGGTTGTATGGCAGTTACTCGAACCTGTCGATCTGAAAACAAAAATTTCACGCATATGTCTGACCTATAATTGAATATATGACTGTCAAGTTTCATGAATCTAACCTTATTATTTTTCCGAGTATGTATTTAAAATTAGCTTTCGCAGTTATATGGCAGCTTGATGAAATTGTTTAAAAAAAACATTCATAAAAGACTTCAAGTACATGTGTTACCTATGTACATGTGGCACATAACTGCGCAATTTCATGAGCCTAACGTTATTATTTTTTCGAATATTTAAAATTGGCTTTCAAGTTCAGTGACAGCTACCCGAACCTGTCAAGCCATTCTATTAAAACTTTGAGAATTTATATTTTAAATTTCATGCAGCTAGCTTTATTATTTTTCTCAAATTTTAAAATTAGCTTTTAAGGTTGTATGGGAACTACTCGAATCTGTTAAGCCATTTTTTATTAGTTTTTTGAAATATTTAGAACAAACTTTTTGAGTTGTATGGCAGCTACCCGAACCCGTTGTTTGAATTGGTCCAACAATAATAGAGTCCGTCCTTGGCACAAAATAAACAACTTGTGAAAGTTTGGTTGAATTTGCTTTATTCGTTTTTGAGTTTATGCTGAAGTATATAACATATACTGACTTGAGTAGGAATATATATATAGAAGGCTAGATGGACGGACGAACATTTCTAAATCAACGCAGAATTTTACGCTGAGCTAGAATATATATACGTGCCCATGCCGGAGACGATTCCTTCAATTGGTTACAAACTGCATGCTGAAGTTAAAATATCCTTCACAAAGGTATAAAAACTAATTTGATAAAATAATTCAATTTGAAATAATTCCTTAATTACCTAAGCAACAATATCAATTTTGTCAATGTTAATATTTTTATATAATAAAAATATTATATAAAATTAAATTATAATAATTAAATATCGAACATAACAAAATTAATAAAAAGTTTACATAATATATTATAGCAGATTATAGTATATTAATACGAATAATATGAATATCAAATGCAAAAAGAAAGTTTTTTTTAAAGATTATTAATAAATGGCAACACTACTGGATTGATACAATTAATAGTTTTTTTTATATAAACGCGAAATATAGTCATACCGATTACTTGAAATTGCGAGGTCATTCAAATAACGAAAAATTAGATTAATAACTTTTCCCATAAAATTTTTGAAGTGAATAGAGTGAAAAATCTCTTTATTTCTCCAAAAAATATTTAATAAAACTTCAAAAAGCTAAAAAGAAAAATTTTTTATACGCGCATAGTATTTATACCTACATATATGCAACCATCCAATTATGTTACATGTTTCGTGTAATGTATAGGCTAAGTGCTTGTCAGTGATTTGTGCGTTCATGTACTTGTCTTTGCAAAATCGTTTCGATTAAATTATGATAATATACGTTTCCATGCGCTCAAATAATTTTTTCTAATGTAATTGCTTAACAAGTTAAACTGACAAGAAAATATATCAAGAAATTAAAAAAGCCACAAATGAAAAGGTTTTCACCATTTTTAAGTTTTATCGTTTTTATATTTTATTCAAAATATTTGGAGTGTATTACATATCTTACATTCCATTTTAAATACTGACGTTTAATAGCAAAAATAGTATGAATTTTATGAATCCGTTACATTTAGGTATACATATTTAGGGGACCTTAGTCCCCTAAATATGTATACCTAAATTAAAGCCTTTTACTTTGTGAATTTGTTATATTTAAATTTTGCCTTAAAGTATATAAAGGCTCCCTTCTTCAGTTTTTATAAGTTTTTAAAGATAATTTGTTTTTAGTAGGGCCAACTTTATCCACTGTCCTGTTATTAATATATTTACTACCAAATCAGAAATATATGTATGATGTTATAATAATGATGGCAATAATGGATTTAGTTCATCTTCTCTAATCGATGATTATGAATCAAACTAAAAATTGCTTTAAGGCCATAACGTATTATCATTTACGAAAAATAGCTATAGTTCCCTCGTTTAGGAACATTTTCAAACGACAATAGGAGAATTAATTTTATTAAGTTTGGAATGAAAAAATTTTTCTGAAAAACTAAAATTCACTTAATGCTCTTTGCTTTAACTGAAGTAGATTAAAAGATTTTGAAACAAAAAAAAACATTTAAAAGCCTTATAAAATAATATTAAAACTTAACATTTGAATTATAGAATCTGAAATCTAGAATTCTGTGAAATTTTTCGATACGCAACTTCAATGTACCATTTCCAATTTTAAAAAGAATTTTATAAAATTAATTTATAGGTTTCGGAACCCGTATTTTCAAAAAAAGGAGACGAAAATCGGTTTTGAAATAAGAACATTTTCAAAGCCGATTTGCATCTCCTTTTTTTTGGTGCGCACTAAAAATGTATATGTTTGCCCTTATGAAGTGTCTTCCTCGAATTAATGGGTTTTTTATGGGTATCATTATCTTTTTTTTGTAAAGGGTTGAATATATTGTTTTGTTCTATCTACAAAATCTACAACATTGTTTTGTTATTCTTTATCTATAAGTGTATTCGTGAAAGGTGATAAATTTTACTCGAGCTCTGGTATGCTAAAAACTGTTCAGAAAATAAAACAGCGCGAGATCAAAATATTACTGAACATTCAGAAAATTATTAAGAAAAGGTTACTAAAAAGAAACGTTCCACGCATTTGTAATTCGTTAACTCATTATTACTAACTCCCTTTCAAAATACTAGAAGCAACAAAAATGTCGTAAACGAAGTCTGAAATATTTAGCGTAAATGTGAAAAAAAAATTTCCCGTAAAATAAATTTTAATCGAAAAGAAAAGAAAATATACATATATGTGTACATACATTTGTGCATAGCTTGCACTTTTTTTAAAGTTTACAAAGAATAAAATCTGTGGAATTCAAGCTTGTGATGTACACGTGCTATGGATGATGTGTTAGTAAATTTCACAATAATAACATTTTGTACAAAACCATACATATTCCATACATATACATATATTTATACATGAAAATATAATAAATATATGTTTATGTATGTACGTAGATAGATGTTAATAAAATTAATAATAAAGATCCAAACCAGAAGAACAAGTAAGCCAAAGTATAATAACTATAGTAGACAAAACAAGCGACTGCATCATGATCACAGTAGATCCTTAAAAGAAAATAACTTGAAATTTTAAATGAAGAAGGCTAGAAGAAAAAGATAACTCATCAAGTTCATAATAAAAAGAGCAAAACATTAAAAATGTTGATTGTTTCATGTAGTAATTCTTTTTCAATTTTTTTTGCAGGATAACCTGAAGCAAAAATAATCGCATAAAATAAAAAACAAGACGCATTTTATACAAGAGAAGCAAGGAAAGAAGAACAAAATCAAAATAAGAAAAGGAGGAGATTTTTTTCTAAAATATAGGATCAATTCAAAATCTTGAATTCGCCCTTTAGTTATAGCCATAGTCAAGAATTTTTGTAATTTTTTTTCTTTAAGTTTCAAGATTTGCATTTCGGAAATGTGGCCGCCATAGCATTTTACTAGTACTAAACTTTATAGCATTTTATTATTTTTATTTTACTTTATAGCATTTTACTAGTACTAAATTGAAGAAAAGCATTGAAAGAAATTCCTTTTTAAAAGTTGAGTTTTGCTTTTTCTTTAAGACTGACGCAATATTGTGATGGATGTTTTTTATTGATTGTGTTTCCAAATAAATTGATTCTAGGATTCATACTTTCTAGATAATGTGGAATAGAACTTTTCTTTTATTCTAATGGATTTTTTTTTATAACACTAATTTTTTTTGTAATTGCATAAAATTTAAATTGAAATAAAGATTATTGGTTACGAAAAAATAATATTTCACGTCGAAACATTGGGAAAACCAATGTGAAAAATTAAGTTTTACTAACTGTAATAATATAAACATTCATATATACGGTTATACATACATATGTGTATTAAAATTATTAAGCTATTGCTATTAACATAATGAAAAGCATTAAAAAATTTTTTAGGAGATTTCGAACAATACTCATTTCAAATGACCAAAAATGAACAATAAGTCATTTCAAATGACTTATTTTAAAAAATTTTGACTTGAAATTAAGAAAAAATTAATGAATTACAGATAGGAAGCCAATTTCAAGGACAAGTCTTGTATAATTTACACAACTTACCTTTATAAATTTCAAGTTTGTTTGCCAAATGTACTTTACCATTAAAAACTGTTATCTTAAAAATTCTATAAAAATTCATAAAATTCTAGTATGTACAAGGGCACGTGCAATTATTAATCGGAGATCAGTTCCTCAATACTGAGAAAATTCCGTTCAAACCACGTGTGTTTCTGGACAGAGTAAAAACTTTGCAAAAAATATGCATAGCAGAATTTTAACGAAAGGGAGTTACATTAACTCAAGGAGTCAGGTTATATTTTATCGGAAAATATCTAGTAAGGAAGCTGTAATACTACGAATCCGATTTCGACTCACCCACAGCGAGACAGGATAGCACTGCTACGAACAACTTCACTGAATTTTGTTGATTAGTTCACTTCCTCAAAAATGAATTGCTAATCAATAAGAATTCCAATTCTCTTTTTTAGTTATTAAAAAAAATTACTGCATATACATATATATTTTATTTACAATTGGTAATTGATATATATTTTATATTTTCCTTATTTCTTTCTGTGTTAATATTACAGAATACAAATAAAACTGAACGCCATACTAAATAACGCATATGCAATACTTATAAAAACTAACTACATACCCCAACGTGCAATATTGATAAAAGCAAATTTGAAGTAAAATAATTGAAATACTATACACACAAAAGTGACCGAATCAGTTGTAAGTATAAATACAATACAAATAAAAGTGATCTAACTAGAAGACTACCTAAATATAGAATACAAAGAAAAACGAACAAAATGTTTGCTTTCATGTTCATCTAGCTCATTTACAATTAGTTCACTTTTCTTTGTATTGGATTTTATTAACGAATAAAAAGAACTAAAATGTTTATGAAAAATAATATTAAAAAGATCGTTTTTTGATTTAAAAGAGTTATTCAAACTATACATAATATACACATGTATCAAACTTTGTATATGTAATGCTAATGAAAACACTACAAATCTTGTGATAAGAGAAACGGTTTACAAATAATAAATTTAAATCTAAATAAGTAGTTTGAAATTTTAAATTTTTGGCTCTTATAAAGAGTATTTAAAATATGAGAAATTTATTATATTAAGATCTTTTAAAATTATAAGTCAATTTTAATCTATTTTGGCTTAAATTGTAAAACAAATGATTTAATAGTAGTAACAACTGATCTGAAGAGTTTACATTTTTTAATTTAACATTTTTTCAATTTAAAAAAATTAAAGAAATATAATAAAGTATGATCATTTTGATTTTGGATTTCTTATGTACTAAAAGTTTAGATTTTAGAGGGTTATTAGTTGTAAGATAAAAAATAATATGTGTTACAGGTATTTGTGTGGACCTGTAAGAATAAATACTTACATACGTTATATGTATGAATATCAACAACGTTTAATTGTTTATTTTTTATCTTTGCAATATTGTGATCTAATTTTTATTAAAAATAAAATTTGCTTAATTAAAATTCATTATGTAGTTTTTCCTGCAAAATTATACATCAATATGATAGATGTGTAAGATCAAAAAAGAAGTGAATGAAATGAACGAGATTTTATAATCGTTTAATAAAAATGAATAATTGTTAAGTACTTTTTTCAAAAAATTTTTGGAAAAGTGCAAAAAAATCGCATTTTTAGGGTTTTGGGGGGTATAACTTCCACAGGGGGTATAACTTCTAGAAATTTCAGCCTTCTATCTTCAAGAGTGTAGAAATTTTGTAAACAGACACACGGAAAGACGGGCGGACGACAGGATATTGGAAAGTTCAAAAAAGTAGTAAAATAAAAAAGTAACAAAACGAAATGCAAACAGAACAATTAGAAGATTTATATTTTTCATAAGTACTAAAGCCAATGATTATTAGAAGTTACTAAAAGTTTAGATTTTAGAGGGTTATTAGTTGTAAGATAAAAAATAATATGTGTTACAGGTATTTGTGTGGACCTGTAAGAATAAATACTTACATACGTTATATGTATGAATATCAACAACGTTTAATTGTTTATTTTTTATCTTTGCAATATTGTGATCTAATTTTTATTAAAAATATATAGTTTCATTATGTAGTTTTTCCTGCAAAATTATACATCAATATGATAGATGTGTAAGATCAAAAAAGAAGTGAATGAAATGAACGAGATTTTATAATCGTTTAATAAAAATGAATAATTCGTCCAGAACGAATGAGATGAACGGTATTTCCCATCGCTAATGAGCGTCATCTGGTGATTAACATCTATTTAGATTTCATGTTAGATTGGATGTAACCTGAGCAGACTGCAGCGCCTGCTGTGCCACTTTGATGTTTTAAAATACATAGAAGATGGTGAGATCTCATATATCACCTTTCTAAATAGTGAATAATCTCTTCAACCAAACTCAAAAACCGGGTCATACTGTCCTCACACATGCCCATAAGGAAACGTCTATATTCACAATCGAATTTATACCATGATACACAGACGTCTCCTCAGACGAAGGATGTGCAATCCAGTTACTTTGGGGTAGTCATGAATACTCATTACTTCACCGTTCTCTGTGAATTTTGTTCAAAAAATTCTGTGTAATAAAGCTTTGTATCTTGAGAACTAGTTGTCGGACAGATGTAATTTAAAAAACGTATTGACCTTAAGTCATGTCAAACGTTATGACAGACATGATTTAAAAAAACTTCAAGATGTTAAATAGTATAGTAGTGCATACAATCAATGCAAAAAAAATTAATTTCAGAACAACTAAATTAATAATTTGTGATGATCCGTGTAAAAAATCACTCGGTTGAACCTATATTGGAGTGGATAATGAAGCTGTAAAAAAATCCCAAAAAAAAAATCCGGAACAACAGTAAATGCGGAAAAGAATTGGTTTTTGCAAACCATGTTAAAGTAAAAGAAGCAGTCACAAATCTTTAAATCCTGCGGCTGCTGGTTTATCGAAAAAACACGTCAACGTTACCTCTAATGCAGAAAACACTGAGGCTAATACCATTTCCCGAAAATAGAGTTTCTTTTGGGTAATTAAAAACCACTAAACATTGATTTCAATGACGATCTTAGGGAATTAAAGACTATATTTTATTCACGAAGCCATTTCGGTTTTGTACAACTATAAATTACATGATCTTGATAGGATTCCGTTAATTTCATTAAAACGTCTACCAAGTGCCTTTTATTTTTTGGAAAAACAACAATATCGTCAGCATATGCTAATATCTGGTAGATCACGTAAAGATATTTCCGCCATAATTTTCATTAACATAAAACACTTCTAATTTTCGTTCTTTTAATTGAATCGAAAGTCTGTTTGAAATTTACAAATACCATAAGCAGATTTCTTCCATATTCATCATATTTTTCCATTGTTTGTCTTAAACTAAAAATTTTATCAACTGTCGATTTTTTTTGTTGAAAACCACGCTAATAATCTGATGTTCCTCTCGTTTACTTCTCCGGTGTGTTAATCGTTTAAAAATGAGTATCTCATTTTCGCTAGTATTTACGTTGTAGAGTTCATAAAAGTTTACAATCCGTGTTAATATTTAATATTTGGTGATTACTGCTTATATAACCTTCTTTCCTGCTTAACTTTTTTATCAAAATCACTTATTGTGCTTTGGTTAAAATTTTTTGTATATCTTTTGTAAATCTCATAATACACATAAGCTCTTCTAAAATTAGGTTCAATTACCAGGATGCGACATATAATAAGGTTTTCCCTATCTATAATGGAATACCAGATGAAATAAAGCAGCTTACCAACTTCAACAACCTTAAAAACAAAATTAGGAAATATTTTTTAACTTTTGTATAAAATGATAATCATTGGCTTTAGTACTTATGAAAAATGTAAATCTTCTAATTGTTCTGTTTGCATTTCGTTTTGTTACTTTTTTATTTTACTACTTTTTTGAACTTTCCAATATCCTGTCGTCCGCCCGTCTTTCCGTGTGTCTGTTTACAAAATTTCTACATTCTTGAAGATAGAAGGCTGAAATTTCTAGAAGTTATACCCCCTCTAGAAGTTATACCCCCCAAAACCCTAAAAATGCTATTTTTTTGCACTTTTCCAAAAATTTTTTGAAAAAAGTACTTATCAATTACTCTGTTCGTTCGTTCGTGAACATGTCCCTCTTCTAAAAGTTATACCCCGCCAGAACTCTAAAAACTGCATTTTTTAACCATTTATTGCAGTGAAACCATAAAAATTTTTCTAATTTTGTAAACACAGAAATATAGTAGATGGTTTCTTCTACAACGGCATACTAGACATAAACTTTAAAAAAACAAAATGGCCGTTAAAATTTACCGTTATCTAAAACCCGTTTTCTCCAAATTTTTATGTAAATTTTCTTTTACACCGTACGTTACAAGAGTCTGAAATTTTAGCAGCTCTTAGATATTTATAAATAGTTTATTTCGTTAAAAGAAAATTTTTTCCCATCTCCACCCCCTTTCAAGTTATCAACTCTTTTTAAAATTTGAGTATTTGGCACCTTATATTTGCGAAATCGCGAGCTTTCCCAAATTTCTAAATAAAGTTCGGAAAGCTAACAGTAAATTCCATGCCATTAAAATACATAATTATTTTTCTTAACTCACACAATTAACGCTTAAAATAGAGCATTACGTTAACCCTTCTTTAAATTTATTTTTGCTTTATTTCGAAGACTGTATAAATTGTTCATCCTAAATATATGCAATCCAAGAACTAGTTTCGTTTCTGAACGAGAATAATTTAAAGAGTGTGGTAGGTATACATAGACTGTATTTTAAAAGCAGTATTTTCACTTTATTTTTATTTGTTTATAATAATTTAGTATTGAGTTCTTAATTTGGTTAATTTTTTTCCCCTTTTTCGTTATTTCGCATTATTTTGACATCTATATCTTGTTTTGTATAATATAAGGCAAAAATATATTTTGTGAATATCAAACTCTGTACGATCTCTTTTGAGTAAATTGAAATAAATAAATAACTATTCTTGGACTTTGATAAAGAACATCAATTTGCGAAAAAAAAATTGGAAAGTAAATTGAAAACAATCTGAATTTTAAAGTTGTGATAAAAATCTTAAAATTTAGGTAATTTA
This sequence comes from Condylostylus longicornis, assembly GCF_029603195.1. NCBI lineage: Eukaryota > Metazoa > Arthropoda > Insecta > Diptera > Dolichopodidae > Condylostylus > Condylostylus longicornis. The sequence continues at coordinate 2,104,935 of NW_026577985.1, forward strand.
TCAAAATAACGCTTTTTAAAAATGTCAACTGCTTTTTAGAGTAACTATTGTAATCAAAAATTAATAGCAGTAGATAATTAAAGCACTTAAAGCTGATAAAAATTAGATAGCAGATTTTTTAACATTAAATGATTTATGATAAATTAAACCTCAGGTAGCTGGGAAAAATTCTGTAAAAAAAATTTGGAAGCTTTAAAAAATTTAATGAAAAATTGTCGGGTTAAAAAGTAGGAAAAAAATAAAACGAAAATTTAAATTTTTTTAACTGTTTATTTGAAGCTTATATCTATTTCGGAATGGACTATTTCGAAATACAATTAAAATTCAGATATGTTAAAATTTTGTTAAAAATGTACCTCGGGAACTGAGCTTTTCGATTTAACACTATATTCCGAACAAAAATTTTACTCATTTTCGATCTTTTCTGAAATAAGGGATTTCCTTTTCAGTTGAAAAATAAAAATTAATTGCTCAAAAACCTAGACGATTTTTCATCTAAAAGGAGAGAACATCAGTTTTTACCGAACGGGGCTCATGCTTTGAATGGAAACCAGGTAGAATGGGAAAAGGACTGTCAATAAATCGGGTCTTTTTTATAAAAATACTATACCCAGTTATTAATAGGAAATTTCTGCTGAATAAAAAAAATAAAATATTACAATATTTAAAGATGTTTTTGACGGCATTCTCATGTACGGTCTAGTATTGAGTTTAGGTGTAAAAATAATTTTAATGTTGCTTTGAGAGAAGTAGAATAAAATTTTAAAATAATGTAAGATAAACAAATCTTTTTATTTTTCCACTTGAAAATTACAGGAAATAGCGTTAACAGATACCATTCTGAAGTAAATTATGAAATATTGCCTACCTTGCAAAACTCGTTCTACAATTCCATAAACCCTTTAATTAGAGTATTGGTAGTAGAAGAATGTAAAATAAATAGGCTTTAATTAATAAATAAGTTTTTATACCCTGAACTTAGTGAAAGGTATATTTACTTTGGTATGGAGTTTGTAACGACTTGAAGGAATCATCTGCGGTATGGACATATATATATATTCTTGCTCAGAATAAAATTCTGCGTTGATTTAGACATGTTCATCAGTCCGTCCGATCGCAAGATAACTCAAAAACGAATAATGCAATCGACACCAAACTTTCACAAGCTGATTCTTTTGTGCCATGGACGAACCCTATTGTAATTGGGCTATTTCAGACAAGGGGTTCGGGTACCTGCCATACAACTCCAAAAGCTAATTTTAAATATTTGGAAAATTCATAAAGTCAGGTTCATGAAACTCGGCAGTTGTGTGTCCAGTTATAGGTCAGATATATTTCTGAAGTTTTGGTTGAATTGCTTGACAGCTTCGAGTAGTTCCCATACAAGTTCAAAAGCTTATTTCAAATATTTGGAAAAATAATAAAATCAGAGTCATGAAACTTGGCAGTTGTGTGTCTAGTTATAGGTCAGACATATCCGTGAAGTTTCTATAGAATGGTTTCGCAGGTTTGAGTAATTACTATACAACAACGAAAGGTGCAGGGTATAATTCAATCGGTTTATACCGAGTGAAACGTTTTTACTTGTTCTTAAATAAATTTAGATTAAAAACAAGAAAAAACATAGTTGACCTTGTCAACTCTGTGATACCCGTACGAATTTGTTATCCTATGTGCGAATAAAAATGCCATAACTGACTGTGGGACAGACTATGAGTTTAAGTGTCCCTATTACCATATTAATTTATGCAAAATTTCAGTACTATGTGTTTTTTAAAATACTGTGTGTGCCAAACTACTATTGAAGTTGTATGGCAGCTACCAGAAAGAGCTAAGAAATATTAATGAATTTTATCAAGCACATTGGTCCTACTAATATATTCGCTTGTGTGAAATTTCAATAGCATAGCTTTTATAGCTTCTGAGATATAGCCAAATAACTTTTGAAGTTGTATGACAGGTACCAGAAGGAGCCAAGTAATTTCAACGACTTTTATGAGACACATTAACCCTACAAATATATTCGTTTTTGCGAAATTTCAGTATCGCAGCTTTTATAGATTCTGATATATAGCCAAATAACTTTTGAGGTTGTATGGCAGGTATCAGAAGGAGCCAAGTAACTTCAATGACTTTTATGAGACACTTTGGCCCTACTAACATATTGGCTTGTGTGAAATTTCAATACCATAGCTTTAATTGTTTCTGATATAAAGCCAAATAACTTTTGAAGTTGTACGACAGCTACCAGAAGGAGCCAAGCAATTTCAACGACTTTTATGAGAGACATTGGCCCTACTAACTGGGTATTTCAAAATACTGTGTGTCCCAAACTACAATTGAAGTTGTGTGACAGTTACCAGAAAGAGTCAAGCAATTTTAACGAATTTTATCAAACAGATCGGCCCTACTAATATACTCGTTTTTGTGAAAATTCAATACCACAGTTTTTATAGTTTCTGAGATATAGCTAAATAAATTTTGAAGTTGTATGGCAGCTTCCCGAACCAGCGCCCCGATCATGTCCAATTTAAATAGAGTTCTGGCACTTACTACAATAAATAATTTGTGAAAATTTAGTGAACTTAGCTCAATTAATTTTGACATATCGCTGGGACGGATAGACAAAACTAAATCAACTCAGAATTTGATGCTGATCAAAAACATACACTTGAGTTTATATCTCAGAGCATTATTTCTTGGCGTTATAAACGGTAAGGTAAATTTAGTATACCCTTCGAACATACGTTCGTACGGGTATAATCAGTCAAAAAATCAAAGCCTTGGAAAACAAAAAAAAAAGTTAAAACATCGTATGAAATCTTAAAATATTTGTAGAATAATAATGTACACTATAATATACTTTGGCCATAAATAAATTAAAGTACGGAAATGGACCAGTCCCGTGTACAAAGTCCACATTTGTTTCAATAAGCTATATTTTAAAGACCTCTGTAATATTTATAATCTCTTCAATTTGTGTTTTTTATACCCTGCACTTTCGTAAAGGGCATATTAACTTTGGTATGGAGTTTTTAACTACTTGAAGGAGTCATCTGCGGTATGGACATATATATAAATTCTTGCTCAGCGTAAAATTCTGCGTTGATTTGGACATGTCCATCCGCCCGTCCGTCCGATCGCACGATAACTCAAAAACGAATAATACAATCGACACCAAACATTCACAAGTTGTTTCTTTTGTGCCAAGGACGAACCCTATTGTAATTTGAGTAATTCGGACAACGGGTTCGGGTAGCTGCCATACAACTCAAAGAGTTTATTTTAAATATTTCAAAACTAATGAAAGTATAAACATGGAATTTTGTATACGTGTGTCCAATCACACTCTACATATGTTCTGAAAGTTTTAATGGAATGGTTGCATTGGTTCGGATAGTTGCCATACAACCCCAAAAGCAAATTTTTTATATTCGAAAAAATAATAAAGTCAAATTCTTGAAACTTGGCAGTCGTGTGTCCAATTTTATGTCAGATATATTTCTGAAATTTTGGTTGAATTGCTTGACGAGTTCGGGTACCTGCAACGTAAGTGCAAAACCTAATTTTAAATATTTGAAAAAATAATAAAGTCAGATTCATGAAAATTGGCAGTCGTATCTTCAATTATAGGTCAGACATATCCGTGCTATAAAACAATGAAAGGTGCAGGGTTTATACCGACTGAAACGTTTTTGTTTTTCTTTAAATTTGGATCTTTTTTAAAGAAAACCACTTGGGTAGCTTAAAAAAAGCTTAAACAAGGCGCACTCCATAAGGAAATCCAAAACTTTAACCCCGGGATGACCATTCTTTTTTGGCATCTTTTTACTAATATTAAATATTAACTTAAATAATTCAAAAGTAGCTTCATTTAATTCTTTAAAAGCTCAAAATTTATTCTTTAAGTACAACCTATATTGAAAGTGTAATACAAAAAAGGAGTTCTTAAACTAAAAAGAAACAATAGCAGGAACATAAAACCATATACAATAACAAATAAAAAATAATTACAAAATTCTAAAATGTCTTAAAAAGTACATAATTACATAAATAACTCTGAGGTTCCAAAACACGTGATACACGGTTTGAACGACAGAATGAAAGCGAATTTTCAAGAGAACAAAAATATAGAAGATATACCATGAATAGAATTGAAGTTCTGTACACATAAATACATAAAGCAGAGCAAAAAATTTGCTTACGATTGCTTGACTTGCTTGGATAGAAAATAACACCAATTATTGACATTAATCGATTATTCAAATATTAAATTTGTATTGTTTATGCTTTTTACTCATTTAACAATATACATTTAATTTAGTTGAACTGGGTATTCGAAAAATCTTGTTTTAAAGAGTTAAAACAAATACTGCTTGAAAAAACCTACAAATCATTAAAACTGTCACATCAATTGAGACTTATTTCGCCATTGTTTTTGAAATTGTGGAAAACATTTTGAACAACATTATCCATTTTTGAAGCTACTTTCTCTTCAAGTTATTTGGATTAACCTATGCTACTGGTGATAACAACTGTAATGATTATGAGTAACATTTGAAAAAGATACATTTTATATGTAAATAATATATGTATGCATAAAAAATTTTGTTTTAAAATTTAGTTACCATTTTTTAACCGAATGACACTTTATTTATTCTTTAGCAGCACTTTGTGTAATTTTTAATGTGTCCAAGTTGTAAAAGCATTACCAAAACAAAATATTACCTAATGAAATTCAACTTTTTCCTTCGATAGAACAACACAATATTGTTGAAATTTTCACCAATACAAAATGATTAACACGGTCCAAAGCATTTTAGCAATAATTTTTAAACAATAAAACCAAAATAGAAAAAAATGTGTAATGTGCTTACATACTTTATTGGAACATGTTTCAAAATGTTAATAAAATATGAGTATTGGTTTTATTGGGTAAAAACTGAAAATTTTTTTAAAGGGTTTGAGGCAAATATTTTAACATATGAGTAAATAAAAAGAAAGTCCTCATACAAAAATTCTGTACGTAAGTATGTGTCTACATATTATAAAAAAATCTAAATATATAAAAATTTAGGACCCTGTTGAATATTTTAGATTTTAATTATTAAAATGTTTTACAATAATTATTAAAAACGATTTTGTTTATACAAAATATCAGTTATAAACCAAAATCAACTCAACTATAATACACACTTTTATTTTTAATGAAAAATAATTGCTCTGCTGTTTAACAAAATAAGTAAAGTGATTTTTCAATTTTTTACTTATTTTTTTTATTATTATTAACTTTTAGTTTTTATGCTTAGCCCAGGACAATACAAAAACAAAAGATATTTATTTTCGAAATGATTAGTTGTTTGAAAATAGCTTGAAGATATTTTGTAAAATATTTTTCTCGCGTTTTTATTGCTTTAACTGTGCTAAACTTGTTTTTTGAAATTACTGGAGTGCAATTGATTCTGTAATTTATTTTTTAAGTGATATATTCAGAAATTGTGTGATTTTAATTACTGGAATTTTGTTTAAAAATTGTGAAATGTATTACGCATTGTAATAAAAACAAATTTTTAAAAATATAAATATTGTAAACATGTATGTACGTTTGATGCTCATGCTTTGTGACTTTTTCGCATACATTTATATCTATGTAGGTATATTTTGTGTAAACATATGCACATTAGGCATATTATTTATTGCAGTTTATTCAATTTGATTAAAAATTACAAACAGATTATCTATTACAACTGCTACACAATTCCAATAAAATTTTTCAGGGAAATGTTGGAGCATATTCGATCAAACCCGTGGTAATTAAAATGTAACATTGGCTTCTAAAAATTGGGTTAAAAAACGGTAGAAATTAGAATTTTAGCGTAATTAAAATTGTAAATTTGGTAAATTTTTGTTGATTAAAATAAAATTTTCTAAAAAGTTTGCGTTCCGCATTATGAGCAGCAATAGAGTTTTTGGAGTTGTTGGTTTTTACAAAAGCAATTTCTCCGTTTTATTAATTTTAAAAACGTTAATAGTTTTTATGCTACTTTTGCAACCCAAATATTCGTGAAAATAAAATGTTTCATTGTTTTATAAATCTTTCTTATTTTAATTAATGATATAGTCATTAAAATATGGTCTAAATTTTACTAAATAAATATGAAATTAAAATTTGTTGTAAAAACTGAAGATAATCCAATTCTCAACTATCCCTAATTTAAAACTTTTTTATAAATTTATAAAACCTGGGAACGTTGTTATATACTGTTTTGATATACTCTATACAAAAACACTAATTTAAACTTCACATCTTTGAAAAATTTAGTATTAAGAGATTCATTTCTAATTTATCAAAAAGATCAAATCAACAAAATTATCGTACAATACTTGAGGTTTATAATTTTTTAACTTAGAATTTACAATTTTAATATTAAGCCATATAAAAATAAAAATTATACATTCCCTACAAAGTATATACTCGTATTTCATATAATTTAGCAAGAGTGAAGCACACTTACCACAAATTATATACCTAAATATTATATTTTTTAATAAACAAAAAAGCATGGTCCAAAAAATACGCATATACATTTTTATAAGTTCAAGTACATAATTATATACAAAGAAATTTATGAGAAATTTTATATACAGGGTGATTTAGAAGGGTATACAACAATATATATCATTGATTAGAGGATCAAAAATGGGTAAAACTTTTGTGCCGGACTGGTTGCCAAATCTCAAGGGTTTCCGAGTTCCAGGGATTTTAACGAATAAACAGTTTTTAAAGGGCCTAGTAAAGGGCTTAAAATAGTCATGCTGTTTGATTTTATATTTTATGTACCTTCAGAATAACAAGTATTCGAACTTTAGGGAAAATCAAATTTTTCCCTTGTTTTATTTTTTCAGTTTTTTCTAACTGGATAATTTCTTCTTTCTTAAGAAATTCACCTAATTCGGCAAAAAATTAATGTTTTTCTTCTTTTAAATCTATTTCTATTCAATCACATATTTTAAATTACATAATTGCTTTACCTTTTTAGTTGCATTAACCATACACCAATTTTAGTTTTTCTAGAAATTTGTTTAAAATTTATTAATCCCATTAAATTATTTATTAATTATTTAGTAACAATGTTAATACCATATCATTTACAAACTCCATTTTGTACGAATAAAATTAAATTTTCCTATTGAAAAACTTCCTATTGATTAACTTTTTTTCTATTAGAATAAATGTCAAAATTTGTATTGTGTGTCTTTATAAATTCGCTCCAGCTGGTTAATATTAATAACTTCTGATGCTAAATGGTGTCTAGATTTCGAAAATATTTTTTTCAAATTTTTAAATTGCACCCAATGTGAGAAAGATGCATTTAAAAATTTCAAACCATTTAGGTACCATTTCTTAAAAAAACCTGCAAAATAAAAACTCTACCATTTTTTTGGAGTTGAAATTCTAGTTTCATAAATTTCAAATTTTTTAAAATCGATTTTTGTTTTTCAAAATAAAAGTTTATATAAAAAAAATTTCGTTTGCATTTTATTATTACTTGTTACATCTCAATAAAAACATTAATTTACAATATTTGTGGTTTTCGTGCTATATCTTCTGTGCAATAAAAATTTTTTTAATGTTTGAAGACTTAAATTAAAGTTTAAGCAGCTGCGCAAAATTCTATAAAAATATTTCAAGGTTTCAAAAAATTTTTTACGAAATTATCCAGTTAGAAAAAACTGAAAAAATAAAACAAGGGAAAAATTTGATTTTCCCTAAAGTTCGAATACTTCTTATTCTGAAGGTACATAAAATATAAAATCAAACAGCATGACTATTTTAAGCCCTTTACTAGGCCCTTTAAAAACTGTTTATTCGTTAAAATCCCTGGAACTCGGAAACCCTTGAGATTTATCACCTAGTCCGGAACAAAAGTTTTACCCATTTTCGATCCTCTAACCGATGATTATATTGTTGTTTTCCTTTCAGAATCACTCTGTATCGCATAAACAAATTTTTACTTACATTTATACTTACTTACCACCTACTAACATTAAATCGCATAAAACATGAGTGATTCTAAACTTGCAAATGAATGTACAAAAATTTTTCTCTATAATTACTTACATCATACATCACCTATACAAGAGGTATACTTACATAATGTATTGAACTTGCATTGTATTTAGAATGCATACTGAACAAGTAAAAAACAAGTAATCTTGAAGAATGTAAATCGCTAAAACATATTCTTATGTAATAAAATTTTTCCGATCTCATATACCTTGTATATACATATTTTCATATTACATACATTTGTACGTAATGTGAAAATATGTATACACAAGGTATACATTTGTAGAAAATTTTAAAAATTAAGAGCAACATTATTTCTTTAATCTTCTTATGATCAAAAAAAAAGGAGAAACACATGCAAAAACATCTTATTGCTGCTCTTAATAGTAAAAGAAGAAAAATAAATATTAAAGTATAAAAGAAAAAATAATTGTCGCCGTTGACGGCCGACAAGATCCTAAAAAGGCGGAGTAGCGCACACAAAATCGTAAAAATACAACGAAAGCCGTAAGGTACAAGTGGGAGTTACTATAATTGTTTAATTATAGACTGTTTATTTTTTTCATATTTTTTGTTGTTGCCTATCTCTGCAACTTAGAAATTCGATATAAGAATATATATACTTACGTAATTTAACGTAACTTGACCATCATCAGTAAAATTTACTTTGGTACGTTCATAAATATATTTACAAGTAAAACATTAACTACGTTCCTTATCTATATAGCGTAAAAGTGAACTGCAATTAAGAGTAATAAAGTAACTTACTAATAAAATGATTTTGAAGAACAAAATAATGTGATTAATATAAAAAGTTTTTGTTGAGTTTTTTTTCAGGAGAATTCTTGGACAATTCATGGGAAATTAGTAAAAAAGTATTTCACTCATGGCATGCGTTCTTCTGGCACCTTTTATAAAAATATAGGTTCTAAAAGTATTTTGAAATTCATGGGGGTTTTGGCTTATGCACGCTAAAAGTTCTACGTTACAACTAAAATTTCTCAGTCAGTGTGCAAACAGTATGCAAAAACTTTAGCTAAGTTTTTTTTTGGTTTCGCAGTCTACACCGTTTATGAAATCGTATCCCAATACTTTTCGCCCCCCAATTCACTGCAAAATAAGGAAATTTTAAGAAGATTTAAAGATTTAAAGAAAACTTAGTTTAATAACGCTTCAAAATTTGAATCTGCTATTTTGCAATTTGAAATTTTTTTTTTTAATTTTATATTTAAAAAAAAAAATTTCATGAGGCAGCACTATATTTCTAACATTTCTTTATTGCAGATTGAATTTCCGAACGCACTTTATTGCAGCCAGTAATTTCCGAACGATCTATATTTTTAGTGTGTGTACACTAAAATATAGATCGTTCGCTAAAATATAGTTTCGGTAACAACCAGAACTCAAATATCAAATTTCAAGAAATTCCATCAATTCGTTCCGTAGATATGGTCAAAAATGTAAAATTGGCCCGCAAATCAGTTTTCGAGCCCTGATCTTTCCAAAAAAATTAATTTAATTTCAGTAATTGTCTGTAATTTCAGTAATTTCAGTAATTTCCGAACGATCTATATTTTTAGTGCATGTAGCGTGAGTTTTCGAACATACTACAAGCTAGTACTATTCTAGAACAGAATAAACGAAAGTTTCCCATTTTTAAAAAATTTTAAAATTTATTTATATGTAAACAATACTCGTATATGTAGATCATAAGGCATATTTCGGTGGGAACGCACTTCTCCATAGAAGGGGAGAGTAAATAATTGTCTGTGTGTACACACGTGTATCTCAAGTTCGACTGAACCGATTTCGATGAAATTTTATATGTAAGTTTATTTCGACTATGTCATGGATTGATCAATTTTTGGAATATGTCCGGCCTAGGGAACTGTACTTTTTAGTGGCCCTGTTTTACATTTTTGATGATTATAAAGAAAATATTCAACAGATTTACTTGAAATTTCTTATATAAGCTTCGCTCGACCGTCTGCGAAACCACCTAACTTTTGAAAGAAATCAAGCGTCAGCAACTGTACGTTTATTACGGACCTAATATACATTTTTGCGTATATAAAGTTAAGTAATCAACCGATCTCATTGAAATTTAATATTTAAATTCTTCGTATTAAAACAATGAACATATAAATTTTTTGGAAAGATCAGGGATCAAAAACTGATCTGAGGTCTGATTTTACATTTTTTGCCATATCGGAACGGATTGATAGAATTTCTTGAAATTTGATATTTGAGTTCTGGTTGTTATCGAAACTAATTGGCGAGTATTTCAGGGAATTGGGGTAACACAAAGTGAAACTCTACTAAGATCCAAATTTACATTTTTCTAGGTATGTTAACTTTGAGCTTACTAATGCCTTAAGAATTGGAAAGAAGTATACAGGTATTTTTATATTAGATGTGTATTATCTAGTTATAATTTTTATAACTAGATAATACTCATCTAATACGCGGTCTAATACGCGTTTGATTATGCGCTGACCACATCAGATTTTTTTTTCTTTATTGAGACAAAGTTGGTTTGTGTTTTACTTGCCTTTGTTAGCTACATTTACTTGTTCTACCATACTATTGCTAACAGTTTTTCTTTAACTTTATTACTTACGTTAAATCAAACTACAGTACATAATTTTTTCATAATTACTTGTTCTGGCGCGTTGATTATTAAATGACTAGCTTTGAGAACTTCTGAAACAATACTCAGTAATTTTTTTAAAGTTTTTTTTAAACACATTTCAGAATTTTAAGTTGAAATATTTTGCATAATGAATGTAAATAAAAACTCAAGGATTTTGATTTGGAATATTAATTGTATGTGAATGTATGTGAATAAACACAAAATATAAAAGATCCTGCATACATTAATTTTATGAAAAATAGTATTAAATCAAAAAAATAATTTTAGAAAAAATAATGCAAATTAATATTTTCAATTTTACTATAGAGTTTAATTCCGTTGTAATGGGGTTCAATTTTGTCAATAAGCATTAATTTTTAATGGATTCTAAGAGTAGTTTGAGATAAAAACACTTTTAAATTAATGTAAATTATTAAAAAAGAACCTAACGTAAATGTAAATTATCAAAAAGACCATTTAAAGTACATTTATTAACTACAAAATTTTAATGCATTTTTAAGTTTAAGATTTTCAGTTTACCTTTATAGTACATTTTTATAGCAAAACTTTTACCTTAATTCTTAAAAGTTTAAAATCAAAACTATATCAAAAAGTAAGTATTGCCGATAATTCTTCTGTTTTCCTTCTCTTTATTTTGTCTTTTGCTACATATTAATTTACATAGTATAATTAATAATACACTAAATGTACTAATATAACAACATATGAAATGCAATAACTATATCATGTTGTTATTAAAGAAGAAAATATTTTTGATTATAATTTTATTAACAAAAATATCAAACAAGCTACTGAAATACAAGTACAAATACAAAGTTAAACAACTCTGGTCAAGTTTAATTAAAGGCTCTATTTAAAAATTTTAATTTTATATAATTTATTTTAATTTAATAAAATTATTAAAATTAATTTCTTTATAATTATATAATGTTGAAATGATGAAAGTCTTGTTTATTCAAAAAAACTTTATCTTATTCTCAAGTTCTACCTTACATCTGAAGAAAGCAAATATGATTTTTTTCCCTAAGAATTTATTCCTGTCGGAATATATTCAACTTCTGAGATTATTACTCAGCAGCTGTATAATTATTTTAAAATCCTCTATTTGCTATAAGCAAATGCAAATAGAGGATTTTAAACGCTGTATCAATTCAATAAAACAAAGCGAAACGGAGAATCGAGCGACTGGGACGTGTATAAGGATAACCTCAAGGTGTACAAAAGTGAGCTGAGAAAGACGAAAAGACTCTTCTGGAAGATATTCTATGGATAAATCGGCAAGACCGCGGAGGCATCGACACTAAGAAGGGTCCTGACAAGCGACACAGTCGCGACAAGTTACCTGCTGGCTCCTGGAAAGTATTGGCCCAACTCGACTGACGAACTTCTGGAGCTACAGCTGTTCAGGCAGTAGTTTCGGAAAGAGGAATTATCTGGGTCATTCGCAACTCCCAGCCATTCAAGTCGGCGGGTCCAGACAATAAAGTGCCGGCAGAGCTGTAAAGCGCAATGGAGGTTATCTTTCTTCTCAATGGAGGTTATCTATGAGCGCTGTGTAGACTTAGTTTATATTCCGAAAATCTGGAATGTAGCTACAGTGGTCTTCATTCCTAAGGCTGGGAGGAGCTTTCATAGCTGCCAAAAGACCTTAGACCGATCAGTCTAACATCATTTCTACTAAAAATCCTGGAAAAGTTGCTAGGCGCATACATACGGAACAACTTAGATCCGAATCTATTATCGTCAGCACAGCATCCGTACTGCAATGGCAAGTCGACAGAGACGGCCTTGCATTCGCTTGTACGCTACGTAGAGCGATCCCTGGACAGAAGGGAGTACACTATGGCTGCCTTTGTAGATATTAAAGGGGCGTTCAATAACTGCGCTGATAGACGTATCGATTCATGAGTTCCTGGCGTCTCTGATTGAACACATGATGTTAGACAAAACTAACAAGACACATTTTGGGGGATTGTGCATCGAGCAGTCATTTGGAAGAGGCATTTCTCAGGGGGCGTGCTGTCCCCTTTTCTTTGGAATCTCGTAGTGAATCAACTTTTGCTACGCCTGGAAGAAGAGGGATACAAAGTGCTTGCTTACGTTGACGATTTGGTGGTAGCTGTGTCGGCCTGATTCAGAGAGTCCTTAATCTCTTCTCTGACTGGGCCGCTTGCTGCCTGTTGTAAGTGAAGCCTCGTAAGACGAAACTGATCATATTCAGCGGGAGATATAAAATACCCAGTACGATTCCGCCAGAACTAAATGGAACGGGGCTCGCTTTCTCATCTGAGGTTAGATTCTTGGGATTAACCTTGGACTCTAAAGTAAAATGAGGGCCCAACATTAGGGAGCAAGTGAAGAAAGCAACTACTGCGCTTTACACGTACAAGAGGGCCATTGGGAAGAGGTGGGATATCGGGACACGTATGGTTTACTGGCTCTACATCGCAGTGTTGCGACCTGTGCTGATGTACGGTGTTCTGGTATGATGGCCCGCGTTGGGCAGGTCCACCAATATGAGATTGGCAAGCAAGATCCAGTGGATGGCATTGATTAGGCGTTGCCCGCAACTCCTACACAGGCCCTTGAAGTGCTTTTTCAGTTTCTTCCAGCTGACATTCTGGGAAAGCAAATTGTAGCAGGATCGGCTGTGCGCCTAAGTGGGTCACCTTGCCATACTGGAAACTGTCGGACATGTGGTGCAGGTAGTTGACTATGTCTCTCCTGTGCTTTCATTCGTGAGGAATTTTGGCATTTTGCTAACTTCAAGGAATACCTGGGGGAGCAAAGGCAATATTTGGGGCGGTTCTGTTCACTTTTACACGGATGGATTCAAGCTAAACGAAAGGGTCGGAGGAGGGGCCTACTCCAAAGAACTCCGTGTGGAGATCGCCTTTCGTCTTCCGGAGCCGTACAGCGTTCTTCAGGCGGAGGTGGTTGCTATAAACGAGGTTATAGAATGGCTGACGAGAATAACGTTTATTTTATTTTTTCGAAATAAAAAAAATAAAAACACCAAAATTTAAATTTTAGTTAGTTATTTTATTTATTTCAATTTACTTTAGTTTTAAGACTAACAGTATAACTGAACTTTCCCTTGAAAGCAAACTTAATAATAATCATATATTGGACTTAAAATTATTTTATTAATATCAGTTATAACAAGGAAACTGCAGGGCGGATGAGCTCGCGAGGCATGGAATAACTCTTGGGGTCCTACCTAAAAAAAAGGCCTTGGGAATGCCTCCGAACACGTGCAAGCTGTTACTATGCAGTGCGATTATAGAACACGCCAATGGCAGATGGTAAAATGGGGCGACCAGGAAACTTTGGCCTAGGCTGGGCAGGCTTTGCACGGTGGACTTGTAGTCTCTCTCACGACGGGGCATTGGCGCAGTGATAGGAGTTATAACTCCTATCACTGCGGAGTGATAGGAGTTTGTTGTAGTCACTGTTATTTTACGTTATGTTATATTATAATAATAGGAATGCAATTGGCGAACACGTCAGGAGAATGGGACCTATGCAGGAGTTGCTGTGACGAGGAGGAAATCGTGGCTCATTTTCTGTGCTCATGCCCAGCTTTGTTGTGGAAAAGGCGGAGGTTCATTGGGTCGTATTTCTTTTTGCGAATCACGGACCTGGCGATGTAAATGCCAGAGATATAACCGATTTATAAAGGACTTAGGATGGTTCACATGAGGATGGGGACATGGAAATCCATGCATCACAAAAAAAATTGTCAACTGTTTTAGTCAAAAAATTGGTTTATCTTATGTGTGAGGAAATATGTATACAGAGTGTTCCGCATAGGGTGGCAAATGATTTCAAGGACTTTGTAATCAATTTCCAGCAAAGAAAAACTATAAGTGGAGGTCCAGACACACTTGTTTTCGGATAACAACCTAGTAAAAATCCCAGATTTTTACTGTATAGAAATAAGTACTTATAATTTCGGAATTATGTGATATAGGATAACCATCGGGGGTTTGTTTTAAAGGCTTTTTGCTTTTTTCCGTCTTACAATCAGTTTGATTTCAACCATATAGTTTACGAGTTAGAGCTCGTCAAAAAAATTAAAATTTTCGTTTTTTTTAATTTTTTTTTTAAAACTCGAAATTTCTCGAAATTTTATGTTATTCTTTTTTGATGCGCTATAAAGAGAACTAAAAGTTAATCCACGTAAAATTTTCTTGTATCTCTCATAGTTTTGTCAGAAAAATGTGCTCAAGAAACATGCTAATGTGGGTGTGCAATATTTTGAATGTTTTTTTAAAAGAAAAATGCTATTGAACATTGTATTCACTTGTTGAAGTTATTGAGAATTGTATTTATCTATATTCTGTGTTTAAAAAATTGCGAACAATAAGGGACTTTCCATATTGACTTTGGGTTCAAAATTAACAGGTTGTATAAATTTTGATGTGTAGAAGCTAGAAAGCTTCCTTCGAAAATAGTGTACAGGACGAAATAATTTTGAGGGAAAATATATATATGTATGTATGTATATTAAATTTTTTCCACTACACAACTATTTTTTTAACATATTAAAAAACACTTAAAGAGATACGTATACTAACGTTAATAAAAACTGTCTTAAAAACGTTAAATCCCCAGTTTGTTGGCTGGCTCATTTTTTAAATATATGTCTTCAAACTTTAAACTCCGATTTCCTAAAATTCAAAAGGATGTACGACACAACAATTTTTGAGCGAAGAAGTACTGTATTTAACACTAAATTGCTACGAAATTTAACCTTTTTGTTGTTTGTCATGTTTTTAGATTATTTTTTGTCCAAAGAGAAAAAAATATTGTACACTTTTAAAAGATTTTTAGATTTAGATTAGATTTTTAGATCAAAGCAAATGCACTATTTTCTGAACATTTATTGTGATAAAAACGAAGCTAACGGTTTCGAAGTTCGACATGAAATTTGAAAGAAAATTATATGAATTTTTAAAAAGTTTAATCTTTTGTTAGCAAGTGCGTTGGATTTTAGAGAAGATATCAAATATTTACTCCACGTGATCTTATTAAAATAAATTCTTATAGCAACTTTCAAATATTGTCATTTACTGGTGCAAAATTTAATGTAATTTAAAGAATTTCTTTTCATTTAAAGAAATTCCTTTGATCGATGAAATTATAAAATTTTATTGTTTTTTGAATTTTGCATTATAAACATACACATATTTGTACATGAATACACTGAACTTTAATAATTTCTATTATAATCTTCAATTTTTCATCTAATTGGAATTGATAATGTTAGTTATTACCGACAGCATTGTGTATGCAATAGGTAGGTTATGTGATGGCAACAAAATTGCTAATCGAGTTTTCGGTGGAACGCACTTCTCCATGGCAGGGAAGTGTAAGTAAACTATTTTTAGCAACCTTTCGGACTGTCGGTCTGTCGGTCTGTGTGTGCACGCTTGTATCTCAAGTTCGATCAAGTTCTTTCGGCTCAACCGATTTTGATGAAATTTTATATGTAAGTTTACATCGACTATGGCACGGATTGATCAACTTTTGGGATATATCAGGCCTCGGAAACTGCACTTTTTAGCGGGCCTGTTTTGCATTTTATCATTATGAAGAAAATGTTCAACAGATTTCCTTGAAATTTCAAATATAAGCATCGCTCGACCGTCCGCGAAACCTCCTAACTTTAGGTACTATGGAAGAATTCAGGTACGTTTTTACGTATATAAATTGAAATAAGCAACCAATTTTATTGAAATTTAATATTTAAATTCTTCGTATTAAAACAATGAACATATAAATTTTTTGGAAAGATCAGGGCTCGAAAACTGATCTGCGGACCGATTTTACATTCTTCACCACATCTACGGAAATTTACATTTTTCTAAGTGTGTTAACTATATTAATAATGCTCCAAAAACTGGAAAGAAGTATTTAACAGGCATTTTAATAATATTCTGTAACACTTTCACTTAAATAGGCAATATACATTGCGGTTGGTTATGTGCTGACCACATCACATTTTTTTATATAATATGTATGTATCACTACAATGATCCGCATTTTTATCGCATATTTGTTGTATTCTTAAAATTTATGACCATAGATTGTTTTATCCAATGCAAGTATGTTTTCCTTCTAAATAATATTGCATCAAAAATGCAGAAACCGCATGCTTAGTTTTTTTAATGCTTAGTTTTTTTAAACTGTAGAGGTTTATAAATAGTGTACCTATAGGACTGCCGTTATTTGTGTCATAACAATATGCACTTACACAGATAATTTTAGTAGACAAAGATAATTTACATTTTAATATTTTTTCATATTTCTTACAGGTATTTTGATAGCAAGTATTATCAATAACCAAAATGCAGTATACCTTTGCATGTACTTATGAAAATTTGAGCATAAAATATCTCTTACTTTTATCAATGCTATGCTATCATCGTCTGAAAGGCTTTAGTTTCAGTTTTTTTTTTAAAGAGTGGTGGATAATTAGAGAAAAATAAAAATTTCCTCAACACATGAAAAGCATCATAAGGTAAAAAGAAATAGCAATAAGATATAAAATATAGAACGCGAATGGTAAGAAACTTTTTTTATGTAAACTTTAATACGCGAATTTTTTGAAAATTACAGAAATAGCTTTAAGCTAATCTGATTTTTAAATGCATTACTAACCAATAATGTTATTATTTTGAAATTTTTCGCCATTTTTTATTTGCATCAAATTTTATTAAGAAATGATTGAAAAAAAGGCGTTTTTAAATTTGTTTTTAACGTTTAATGTAAAAAAAAAAATTCGCAAAAGCGCAACTAATTTTAATAAAGTTGGGTCAAACCAATGAAGAAGGAACATAATTTGTATTGTAGCACTTTTCCCTTTAACAAGTGAAAATACTGCTTTTAATAAAAACAATCTGGCTAGCTATGTACTGTATTATTAAAATTACTTTCATTCATATACGGAACTATTTCCAGGATTGCATATATTTCGGATAAACGATTTATGCAGTCTTCGAAATAAAGCAAAAATAAATTTAAAGAAGGAACATAATGCTCGGTTTTAAAGGTTAATTGTGTGAGTTAAGAGAAATAATTATACTTTTTAACGGCATTGAATTTGCCGTTAGTTTTCTTAAAGAAATTTGAAAAAGTTTGCGGTTTCGCAAATATATATTCAAATTTTACAAATTTCAAGAAGTGATAATTAGAGAGGGAGTGGAGATAGTAAAAAATTTTCTTCTAATGAAATGAACTATTTATGAATATCTAAGAGCTGAAAAAATATTAGAGTCCTGCAACGTACGGTGTAGAAGAAAAATGACATCAAAAATTTAGAAAAACGGGTTTTAGATAACGATAAGTTTTAACGGCCATTTTGTTTCTTTCAAGGTCAAGTATGGTATGTCGAGCTGGTAGGACAAGCAAGCCACTATATTTCTGCGTTTGCAAAATTTCAAAAATGCTTGTGGTTTCACTGCAATAAAAAGTTAAAAAATGCCGTTTTTAGGGTTTTACGGGAGTATAACTTTTAGAGGAGGGGAGATAGGTAAAAATTTTTTTCTACGGAAATAAGTTTATAGTAAAGATCTATGTACATATTAAATTTCAGCTTTCTGTCCTCAAGGGTGTAGAAGTTTTGTAAACATGTTCACGGACGGGCGGACGGACAGAGTGAAACTAATAAGCCCTTTTTTTAGCAAAGTGCTAAAATTAAAGATTTCTAATAGGATAAAACAGAAAATTTAGGGTTGCATTTCAAATCTTCAGCATTATTGTTAATGAAATGTGGTCAACTAAATAAAATTGTATAGATATAATTGAATAAAAAATAATTTAACTTTGAAAACGTTAAACAAGTTGATTATTGTGAGTGTGCAATTGATAATTTGCAACTTATAATTTGATAATTTTATAGAAAGGTCTGTTTTCTTAATAGTAATGCATTATAGCTGCATAAATATACATAAATAAAGCTCAAGACAAAGAAAGTGATGATCAGAATGCTGACATACACAAAAGGATTAGCCTGAGGGCTGAAAATGAGAAGCTAAAGAAAGAGAAGCATACGCAAATTACAAACAATAAGTCTAATGTGGGCAGTCATAAAGAAGAGGGTGCTGCATCACGAGCAAAGCAGGTGAGGTCGGTCTTGGACAGACCTAGGCGATAGATTTATATTGGGGGGTGACTTTAACGCCAAGCACACTGATTGGGGTTCAAGGCATACCTCAACTTAAGACAGCAATTGGCGGCACGGGGTGCCTTTTTCACTCTACTGCGAAGCCAACGTATTGGCCAACCGATGTTAATAAGTGTCCAGATTTAATAGATTTATTCATAACAAAACGGATTGCGAAAAATTTCATCGAGGTACATGATAACTATGATCTTGACTCCGATCATTCGGTGGTTATTCTTGAACTTAAGGAAAATATAGTTATGAAAAGAGCGAAACCTGCGCTGACAAATGGAACTACAGATTGGTCAAGATTTCGCTTGGAGATTGAACGACAAATAGATCTAAAGAAAAGAATAAGAACGACCCAGCACATAGATGAGGAAGCCGAAAACTTTACTAAAATTATTCAAAATGCGGCTTGGAGTAGTTTGAAAATTAATGCAATTAGAAGGAGAGGCATTAACTATCCCCCACATATACTAGCAAAAGTAAGACGAAGTAGGCGGGCGAGAAAGAGGTAGCAGCAAACGCGTGATCCTACTGATAAAACCAGATATAATCGTGAATTGCAGCAACTAAGACGCTGTTGTAGAAAATACAAAGAGGATTCGGTTGTTGATTATATTCAAAATTTGACGGCGTGTGAGAAAACCAATTACTCACTGTGGAGGGCAACAAAGAAAATGAGGCAACCTATCCAACATCTCGCTCCTATCAAAAACAAAGATGGAACGTGGGCAAAAACTGAGAAGGGCAAGGCAAATACGTTTGCGGATCATTTGGCCGATAAATTCTGCCCGCATGACAGCCAGGGCGTGGATGATAATGAGAAATATACTTTTGTTGGAGATAGCGTGACTATTCCAATTGTCAAGGAAAAAGTGGTCATAGAAGAAATCAGGACTCTTAAACCTAAAAAGGCCCCAGGATTTGACCTAATAACGGCCGATATTTTGAAAGAATTACCCAAAAGGGGTATAACGATGCTTACGCACCTAATAAATGCGTGTATAAGGTTCAATTACGTGCCTGAAATTTGGAAAGTTGCAGAGATAATCATGCTGCACAAACCTGGCAAACCTATAGACAGGGCGACTTCTTATAGACCAATCTCATTGTTGCCGATGATTTCAAAACTGCTAGAGAAACTTTTATTGAGAAGACTTCAGCCTATAATTGAAAGTAAAAGGTTAATCCCGAATCATGAATTTGGATTTCGCCGGAACCACTCAACCATAGATCAGATTCATCGAATAACTGACCTAATAGAAAATTCACTGGAAGAAAAAACAATATGTTCTATCATATTTTTGGACGTAGCCCAGACCTTCGATAAGGTTTGGCATTGTGGATTAATAAAAAAACTTAGGAGATTATTACCAAGGCAGCATGTTGACCTGCTCGAATCTTACCTGATTAATAGGGTATTTCGAGTTAAACAGGAAGAGGAGAACTCTTCGCTTAGGGATATCAGTTCGGGGGTACCACAGGGGAGTATATTGGGCCCGATACTATACTTGCTATGCACGTGTGATATTCCTGTATCGGAAGGAGTGACAACAGCTACATTTGCTGACGATACAGCAGTTATCGTAATAGGACGAAATGAAAATGAATCTACACAAAAATTGCAAAGGGCCAGTGATGAGATCTCAAAATGGACTAGAAAGTGGAATATAAAACTTAACGAGGTGAAATCAGTACACGTAAATTTCACTAATAGGAAAATTGACAATTCATTTTCGGTTCGAATAAATGGCGTCTTGATTCATTCCGCAAGCACAGCGAAGTATTTGGGAATGACGTTGGACGCGAAGCTCAGATGGAAGGAGCACATAAAGAAAAAGAGATCTCAACTAGAGGAGGAATACAGAAAGTTTGAATGGCTTTTGGGGAGGCGTTCCAAATTGACAATATACAACAAAGTTTTGATATATAATCAAATATTTAAGCCTGTCTGGGCTTACGGTATTCAGTTATGGGGCTGCGCTGCACAGACTCATATCCAATCTATATAAAGATTTCAAAATAGAGTATTACGGGACATTGTAAACGCCCCTTGGTATGTCCGTAATGCCGATATACACAGGGATCTCACGATCCTAAGTGTCACAGACGAAATTAAAAAGCAGGCAGCCAATCATACTCGTAAAATGCGTTTATCCAATCATGTCAATATCGATTTCGTCTGGCAGTGTCTTTCGAGATTTTTCACCCTTCCTCTCGGTAAAAAAAAAAAAAAAAAAAAAAAAAAATATACATAATTAGCATGATGAATTTTCCGAATATTTGAGACTTCATAAATCTGTTCGAAATAATTTTAATTTTAGGATTTCATTTAAGTGTAATTTACACATAGAATAAAGAAAATGCAAATATTATCAAATACATAATATCAAACTATGTGTTAAGTTAACTCTGTACCTCAAAGTCAATTACTTCAAATTACAACTACTTTACAATTCAAAACTTTTGAATTTTCAAATTTTCATCTTAATATAAATGACTTAACGAGAAAAATTCTAATTGGTTCAATTTGAAGAGTGTTATTTTTCCTACAGGCTATTTCAATAATATTTTGTACTATTAAAAAGACTTAAAGAGTGGCTGCATAAAACACCATGTTCTCTTTTATACCCTGCACCTTTGTGAAGGGTATATTCACTTTCGTATGGAGTTTGTCACCACTGGAAGGAATCGTCTCCGGTATGGATATGCATATATCTGTGGAAGTTTTCTAAAACCCGATAAGTCGATTTTTGGCAAAATCGAGATATTAATGAAAATGGAATGGTATATATGAGATCTTTGCTGCGACGGAGTCTCATAATTCAATGCAAGTGGTAAAGCGTTCGTTGATGCATAAAATCATAACCCGGTAACGTTTAATAAAACCATTTATTAACATCATACCGTTGCCAAAACCCGATATTTATCATATATTTTTTTTTTTTTTTTTCCTTTGTTCACTCCTAGAAGGAGCATAGGGCTAGTGCATGATTTCTCATGCACTAGTTTCATAGCGTCATAGAGTTTAACTAGGTAGGTGACTAACCTGCCGTAGTTTTATTTATATTAATTATTTGAGGTTATTAATATTAACTGTTTATTTTTCTTAGTTTTTTTTTTTTTAATATGGAATATTACGAATATTTGAAAATTACTTGTATAATATTTATTAGTATTGTATATTAAGTTATAATAATATTGAATATAATTTTTTTTTATAGTGACCTGACCGGGGTTTGAACCCGAGACCCTTCGGTTAAAGGACCGGTGCCATAACCACTGCACCAATGGTCAGATCATATAGATCGATATTTATCATATAGTTCTTTAGAATAAACCGTAAAAGTATGTCAAAACCCGATATGTCCCACACCGTAACGGTAAGAGATTGTTTTAACCAGGAAACAGAATGTTATATGTGGAACGAAACAGTAGCTGGACGGAGTCCCATGAAATTGCTTCGTGCTTGTTTGAAAAAGT
Source organism: Condylostylus longicornis (assembly GCF_029603195.1). Lineage (NCBI taxonomy): Eukaryota > Metazoa > Arthropoda > Insecta > Diptera > Dolichopodidae > Condylostylus > Condylostylus longicornis. Next base: position 2,127,318 of record NW_026577985.1, read on the forward strand.
AACCTCATTACCCGAAACAATCAAGTATAATGTACTCTAATACATGTGGTGGCCAGAATAGAAATTTAAACATGACGACCATGTTAATGACGGTAATACAAAAACGAATGTTGAATACATCGATCAAAAATTCCTAGTAGCTGGCTACTCACATTAAGAATGCGATTCATATCTCGCTCGCATTGGTACAATTTTGTTCGTACCGTCAGAGGTAAAATTCCATTGAATTTGTCTCAAATGACACAAAACGATTTCAAGATATTTTCACATTTTTGTAAAACAATTCTTATAAAAAGGAAAAAGGATACCGACGATAATCATGTGAATTGGCTTAAAATTAGGTGGATAAGAATCCACAAAAAACTTGGGTTATGTTTATTTTAAATGTCACTTGAAGGACGAAATGAATTTTAAAATAATAGATTTCTCAAGGACAATAATCTCATAAATTCAAAAAAAAAAACAGATTTATTGTCAATTTTACATTTAATTGACATTTAATTTCTTTTCACGAATTTTGTAAAAATTTTAAAGCCAATAATGATCCTAGTTACAACTACTTGTCTGAAGAGGATGTTGATTTCCATGCATAGTACAAAAATATATTATAAAAAAGGCTAATAATTGATAGCTTACTAATATTTTTGTTAATTTTATTATAATATAACTATTTTATTTTTGAAATATGTATGAATAACTTTTTTGTTTGTTCTTTTTTATATTTAAAAAAAATTATGGAAACGAAATTTGTTTTTTTGGTAAAGAATTAAGTAATTTTATATTAACTTTTATAATGACTATTTTCGTATTTCCTATAATACTGATATGATAGCTGGTTATTACCCAATTTGATTAAGATAATGCAAAAAATTTTATGATAAATCATTATACGAGATCAAAATTTTTGAACTTCATATAAATTTTTGTTTGTTATTTTATGTTTTAAAAAATATTATGGAAAGAATAAATTTATGTTTTTTAATAAAAAAGTTTTCTTGAACAATATCTTTTACAATGGCGAAAAATGCAAGAAAGAAATAGTTCTGAAGTTGTACAAGTTTTCTAAAAACAATTTTTTCATCTTTTTGCGTTCATTTTTAAAAATATGAAGTATAAAAACACAAACATAACGTGATAAAGATTATTATTTCATTGAAAAATCGTTTTTTGGCAGTTAAAATGGCCCACGTTACTTATAATTTGCCAAAACCCGATTTAACTTTTCACCCCCCAATTTTATATTCCCAAAAGGTTGAAGCAACCTGAACACCAAAAGCTAATTTAAAATATTCAAAAGATTAATTAAGTCAAATTCATGAAACTTGGCGATTGTGTTTCCAATTATATGTCAGACACATTCGTGAAGTTTCTATAGGCTGGTTAGAAAACGAAAGCTAAATCTAGAACAAGAAAGCTAAGAAGATATTTCAAAAACAAATTTTTAGAATGAGATTGTCTGGGTGTACGGTATAATTCGGTCGGTATATACCGACTGAAACGTCTTTACTTGTTATTTATTTTTGTTAAAAAAAACTCAAAACTTTGAACGCAAACAAGATTCAAATAATCTCCTTTTTATATATATTTTTAATGGGTTCATTGACATGATGGCGACATGGCTCATATTTGAAGTTTTTTTTTAATGGATATTAAATGATAGCGGCACAGATTATCCGTGAAATTCGTGTATCCCTGTCTAATTCGAATTCTTTTATATCAACAAATATTTCGTACGATAATAAAGCATGTACGTAAGCAAAAGTAATGACACAGAACATGCGCCAAAAATATTTTTTTTTTTAATTTTTTGAAATTTTATATTCGTCTTACACAAATTTATGTTTCAATAGCCTCAAACACTCATTCATGTTTTAAAGCGAAATTATGTGCATATTTAAGATTTTTTTTTTGTGAAAAATTTCAGGATCGAAATTTAAAAAAGCTGATGTAGTCAGCACATAACCGACCGCAATGTGTATTATCTAGTTAAGTGAAAGTGTTACAGAATATTATAAAAATGCCTGTTAAATATTTCTTTCCAACCTTTAGGGCGTTAGTAAGCTTGTAGTTAACAAACCTAGAAAAATGTAAATTTGTCTCTTAATAGAATTTCGCTTTGTACCACCCGAATTCCCTGAAATGCTCGCCAGAATTTAATATCAATTGGTTCCATAGATATTATAAAAAATATAAATTCGGCCTTTAGTTCGGTTTCCGAGCCCTAATCGTTCAAAAAAAATTATTTGTTCATTGCTGTAACATTCCAAATTTAAATATTAAATTTCATGAGATGAGACATATAAAATAAGAAAAATAGAAAACAAAAATATTATTTAAAAGCAACTCTAAATCAGTTACATTACAAGGCAGTCTTATTTACACATTTTCAGTGATAAATTAAAAATACATATTTTGTCTTCTACCATTGAATAAATTTCTTTTCAATTTAAATAATTTAGCGACAAACTTACGTCTTCTTCCTTTATAAAAAAACAAAACTCCCTGCAAAACAAATTTGTTCATATAACAATTAATTTCTTAATATACAAATTTCTTTAATCCGCAAACATGTCATATGTCATTTTGTGGCAAACAAAAGGATTTTAATTTAGCAAAACATTAAGATAATTGTTATAAAGGTTCTCTTATTCGCTTTTCGCGCCCTAATGCTTATATTGCCCTTTAACAAACAACTATAATAAATGTACTTTTCATGTTTTCATAAATATTTGGCACTATGGTGCCAGATATTTTCAAAGTTTAAATTTTTTTTTGGCATTGGTATAATATTATACCTAATTTAACTCTAATTGGGGGTGTAAATATCGAAAAATAATTTGGTTTCGGTTTCAAATTAAAAAAAAACGTTTCATTTGCAGAAGGATTTAAATTTTTAGAGGGCTTTAAATTTTTATTTTTACATATTGACAAGGTATTTGTATTTCTATTATTGAAATTACCCTGTTGCGAGAATTTAAGTACATTGTATGGTTGATATTGAAAAGGGGGTGATTGTAGCTTTATATATTATTATATTTGCAATATATGTTCGTTAACCCAGTTTTAAAAGTATGACAAAATGTTCTTATTAAATTGATTATAAAATTCTAATAAAGAAATGATCTCAAAATAATAGGACACCAACCTGAAGAGCATAATTATTATGATGATTGAAGATGATAAAAGAAAGTTATTGGAATTTTTATTGACCCTTTTTGAAAATTTTTTACTTTTAAATTTAAAAGGGTTATCAAAATGTTACTTTTGATTTTATAAATATTTTAAAGAATTAAAAAAAAAACTATATTTTTTTGAAGAGGGTTTAGAGATATAAAAGGAAAGAATAAACTACAGTTATTCACCAGAATTCAGTAAGTGAATGTAGCCTTGATAGTATTTTCAGTTTTCACGATTTAAAATTTGTGTTAATATAATTTGAAAAATTTTGAGTTTCTTTAATATTTTCAGGGCTTAATCGCGAAAGATAGTATAAATGCTTAGCCAGTAAGACGCATCCAAGAAATTATATTTTTACCCAATATATTTAGCCGCCATTGAAACCACCGCTAACATCATCGTTATAAATATTTATAAAATATATTTGCCCGTATAAAATGTAGATATCATGAGCTATGTATTTGAATTTCCATTATTTCATTAGCCATATGAAATTTCTTTCATTTCTGTAAAAGCATGTTTCATATTGTTATAAAATAGTCCCCATTATTCTGTTAAGAGACTGTTAATAGACTTTGTAGTTATTTTAAACAAATTAAAAATTACAATTCATCCAAACTGAAGAAAAATTATCCTTGTCAAAAACATAGCAGATGTTAAATGTAAAATTTAACATTTGTTTTTATTTTAAATTTTTTGATTTGTGTTGATTAAATATTTTATTATTCACAAATAATTTTTAGCTCTTAAATTAAAAAAATTTATAAAAAATCTCTGAAATTTGTCACAAAATATATTCATATAAATAAATATTTTGACAACTACATCAAATTCAGTATAGATTGCTTTTAAATTGATTTTTTAAAATTCGTATATTTATTTTATTATCATTAAGCATTAAAATAAAAAATCACATATTGAGTTTTTAAACATTTTAAAAAAACTATATGCTCTTGTAATAGGTTATACTCGTACATACGTGCTCCTATGATTTATACGTGAGAAAACCAAATCGTCAAATAAAAATACACACGCACTCCGTTTTGAATTTTTAGACATAATAATTGCTAAATTTCTTGCAATTTATAGCAATCGTGACAAATATAAGTTTACGTATTATAAGTTACGGTGCAGAAACTCATTTGATTTCTATATAATTAGGTAACGATTAAAGGGTTTGAATCTTTTTTATTTACATTTTGCTATTGTTTTCCTTATTTTTTTCTATTAAAAATCAAGAACAAAACTAATAACTTAAGTTTCTGTAATTTTACAATAAAAAAGGGTTCCAGAAAAATGTTTGGTGATCTGGGGTTCTCTAAGGGCATTTTAAAGTTAGTTTTTTTTCTTTGTGAAATTTAAAGAAAAAGAAATCTTTTTTATTGAACTTTTTTATTAATAATTTTAAAAAATCTTCAACAATTCAAATTCTTAATTTTCTTATTTCCCTTACAAAAGCATAGTAATTTGAAAAGGTGTTATAATGAAGAATTTTAAATAATAAAAAAACTGTTGGATTTGGTCAAATTTAGGTTGTCCGATTAACAAATTAAAAAAAAAGTGTGGAAAGTTGGTTTTTCTTTGAGAACAGCTTGTTAGAGCTAAATTATCACCACTTTTCGTTTTGCAATCAGTCTTATAGATATTTTTTCCAAATATCAATTCGAGTTTAAACAATTTGTTATTTAAAATATCTATGTATATATAGAATTTAACATTGCTAAAAAATACTTAGAAATTGAGAAAACTTCTGTTGATGTGAATGTGGTTTAGAACTGAGTTATTTAAAATCGAAATATTTTTGCCCTTGGTAGTTCATTGGTTCGTAACTGAAAAGCTTGAAATTATTTGTTTTAAATGGTACACAATCGTTCACACTCCAATCGAATTCAAATTATAGTTATACTGAAGAGCAAGTTCGTGCAAGTTTGCACTGATCTGCTCACGGGAGAAAAATACATTCTTAAAATAGTGTAAAAACTCATCTGTATGAACTCCTTAAGAAATGGGGAGATTTCAGTTATGGCGATATTGCTAAATAATATTACAAAACTTTTTAATGCATACGATGAATAAACATTGTTTTTTGATGAAAAAAGGTTGAGAACCAGAACTTTAGAAAAACAACTGATTTAGTAAATTTTACTCCCTAATTTAGTACGCTTTTGCTCATATAAACAAAACATTTATAGGCTTAAAACACCTTTAAACAGCCTTAGAACTTCATTTTTTTAATTAAGTGCAGCAATGTTTTTACAATAGCTTGCAAAGTACGTATTCGTGTGCTTTGGTATTTGTATATAATTTACATATATTTCAAGTTAATGCAGTTTTTATAATATGAAAGCCAGGTTACCTCTTTAAGAAGAAACTATAGATACAATATTCTAGAGCTACAATTGAAAATGAAACTGAATAAGTGCAAAAATCTTTATACCCCATAAAAAGGTTTCTATTCGAATTAAATTTATATTTGATATTTGATAAAAAAAAACAAACTCTTCTATTTACAGCAAATTGTCAAATTGATTTCTTGCTTCTCATCTTAAATAAAATTTACAAGTATTTCACTATACATATGAGTTGTTTTCTCAATGTGATATTCCAATATATTAATGTAGATAAATAATTTTCTTGATTTGATGTGGGAATTTTATTTCAAATTCTCAAGTTCTAATTACTCGCATTTATATAAGGACAGAATAAATAGAGGAAAAAAAGAGACCATGCAAAAATTTGGTGTATAATTTTCATGTTTTTGATTTTTTTACTACAAATTCTTTAGCGTTGACTCGTGAGTTGCGTGCCTGAAATTACTATCATCGTGAGAATCAAATCACGATATACAACTTTATATTACAGTTTCATTTGTTTTTTTTTTTGCGAATCATAAACATATCGAGACGATTTTTGTTTTTTTTTTTCTTTTTAAATTTTGAAATATTTTTATTTTTACCGAGCATATTTAGCCGCCACTGAAACCACCGCCATCACCATCATCGTTATAAATATTTATAAAATATATTTGCTCGTATAATACTCCATATAGAATGCAGATATCATGAGCGGGCGTTGAAACTAACACACAAATTGGCAAAAAGAAATTCTAAAAAATTAAGAACTGAAATAAACGGTTCCCTAAAATATTTTACATTCTTAAGCATTTTTTTTCTCTTTGTTGCTAATAATTTTAAGATCATTTGTTACAAACATCTAACAAAGGCTTATTAGAGTTCGCAGAATGCTATAGGATATACTTTTAGCGAAAAATGTATGATTTTTGAAACTCTTAACATTAAATTAGTTCAAATTATGAAAATTTTATAATAAATCAATTCCATTAGAAGTAAAAGAAGTGTTTTAAGAAAGTTACACTAATATAAGATAATTAAAAAAGTATTTTTAATTATGTTATAATTATTAAAAAATTATTTTAATATAAATTGGTACAGAAAACACAAGACTACAAGATCTAAAATTAGTTATGAAAACTCGAATGCTTCGACAATGTTGTGTTGTTATCGTTGGTGATCCAAAGTTTTTTATAATGGATATACTCATAATATTTCAAATTACGAAACTTGTACAAGGTAGTAAAACTCATAATACCTTTAAATCGTATCTAGAAATTTTGTTTTTTCCGTTTAGGTCATATGTATATGTACTTATTGTTTTATGGTAGAAACAATATCCATATGATGTTTTAAATGATGAGGAAAAACAGCTAAAATACACAAATTATATAGCATACAAGTTTCAAAACAGCCAAAAGAAATAAAAGAACACATTTTCAATGTTAGGGTTCCTCCCGCAATTTTTATAAAGTAGATCGTTTAGAGATCGTTTTTTTTTTTCTTTTAAAAATTTTAAATTTCATTAGAAATTACGATTGTATAAAAAAAAAGGATTAAGAGGTTTTATTTCATTTTTTTTAATATTATCATCTTTGTTTGGATATTTGTAATTTAAGCTCAAACATAAATACATACATACATACATACATAATATACACGTACATTTGTAAGAAAGGATGAAACATTATGCTGTACTGGAAAGGTGCAATTATCTAAAACACGTCTATATAATATATTTTTTTTATCTAAAAACTTATTTTTTTATCACAAAAGAAAAAGCTTCATTTTTAAAAGGCGATAACTCAAAAGTTTGAATGCTATATGATTTTCTCCTTGTCTAGGGTTATTCATTAATTACTAAGATTAGTTAATTATTATTAACCTTTTGGTTTGACTATATATTTTCTATAGCTTAAATTCAAGGAAAGACTTCTACTCGTATGCATAACTGCTGCGAAACAACATTGTGTATCACAATATTTATTTGTATAGTGTGTAAGTTTTCCAGTCTTCTGACATATGTAGTATGAAATTTTGTGTAAAATATTTTCTTTGTTTAGAATATTTTATTCTGCAATCTATTTCGTCGCTCCAAAACTATTTTGTTGTATATCAAAAGATTGAATTTTGGGAAATCGAGTCTTAAGTTTGAAACTTAACATTTAAACTTAAGACTCTAAATGAAGTATTTCTAATATTATGTATTTTTATAAATATTATTTAAAGAAATTAATAGACATTGGGTACTGAAAAAAATTTTTGTTTTACATATTTTTGTCACAAAATCATCTTTTCGTATATCTTATTTTTGAAAGAAATTTCTTAGTTTTGAACACGTACGACAAAATGGTTGCAGATACGACAAAATAATTCTGAAAAAATTTCAACACGATTTTATTTTGCATACAACAAAATAAAGAATAACATTCTAATTTCCAATGCAAATATGAACAAGTAAAAACGTTTCAGTCGGTATAAATCGACAATCATGACAATCTGAGTTTAAAAATTTGTTTTTAAAATATCTAGAATTATAGGTTTCATTGTTACATACCAATTACTCGAACCGGCCAAACCACTTTATAGAACGAATATGTCTGACCTGTAATTGGACACGCAACTTCCAAGTTTCATGAATTTGACTTAATTATTCTTTTGAATATTTTAAATTAGTATTCAGAGTTCCATGGCAACTGCCAAGCTATCACACCAAAACTTTAAGGAATTTTTCTGACTTGAAATTGAACACATGGCTTCCAAGTTTAATGATCTGGCTTTATTATTTTTCCAAATATTTAAAATTAGCTTTTGGGTTTTATGATAGCTACCTGAACCAGTGCAACCATTCCATTAAAATTATCAGAACAAGTAAAGTGTAATTGGACACATCTTTGTAAATTTTGATATTAATATCTTTATTAGTTTTGAAAATATTTAAAAAAAACCTTTTTGAGTTGTATAGCAGCTTGCCGAACCCGTTGCCCGAATTGGCCCAATTATAATATCCTTTCGTCCTTGGCAGAAAAGAAACAACTTTTGAAAGTTTTGTGCCGATTGCTTTATTCTTTTTTGAGTTATCGTGCGATTGTCCATACCGGAGACGATCCCTTCAAGTGGTTTCAAACTCCATACCAAAGTAAATATTCCCTTCACAAAGGTGCAAGCAAAAGAAATATTTTCACTTAAAAAGACTTTTTATATGACTTATTATTTCATTCTTATACTCGATTTATCAAAAATATTAAAAAGAAAATTTGATGTGGTCAGCACATAACCGACGGCAATGTATAATGTCTAGATTAGTGAAAGTATTCTAGAAGGTTATGAAAATTCGTTTTGATCAATACGTGTCATAGCCAAAAGAAACTCATATATTAAATTTCATGAGAATCGGTTCAGCCGAACTTACAGTCCGAATCGGTTCAGACAGACTGACCGATAGACCGAACCCTCTCTAAAAATAGTTTATTTGCGCTTCCCTACTATGGAGAAGTGCGTTTCCACCGAAAACTCAATATGCAAAATTTGTTGCTATCACATAACCTCCCTTATTATATGGAATGCGGTCGGTAATAATGATAACTTAAATACTTTTTTCCAGCCATAGCAAATACAGCAGGTACTTATACCAATTTTTCATTTGAATAAGCATTTAACGCATTAGCTGCCAAATACGAGTTATCTCGTAGTTGGAATTCGTATCAAAACTGCCAACTACGAGATAACTCGTAGTAAGAACTGTGCAACTATATGAAACTTAATTTCTGAAAAACCAGCTCTTTGCGTGAATAATTGTTTCAAAATTTATCACCACAAGTAATTTACTATATTTAATACTTAAAAAAAAAATGAATTTTGTTTTTTTATGGTTTATTTTATTGAAATAAAGTTGAATTTCGAATATTAAATTTAGACTTTTTCTTTTTTATTTTGAAATCAAATAAAAAGCTAAGTACGAGCTATCTCGTATTTGGCATATTCAAATAAAATTGTCTACAGTAGGCCAAAGTACGAGATATCTCGTATTACCTAAAGATACCTAAAAACACCTTACAATAGTTTTGGGAAGCCTCATGAGTGTTTTTATGCAATATTATTGCATTATTTATCTTGTAAAATAAAAATTTTGAATTGGCACCAGGAGTTAAATATTCCAAAACTCTCTTGGCAGCGAATGCGTTAATATTGTATATCTAAATTTGTTAAAAATTTATAAAGGTATTTCACATAATAGAATATCACACATATTTTATTTTTATTTATTTGTTTTTGGGTAATTAATTTCCAATTAATTTTCATTAACGTTTTTTGGTTTTGGAGTACCATTGATGGCTTTTTTCATAACTGATGTAGTAAATTTTTTTTCTGAAATACTTAATTTATATCTGAATAGACTATGAGAAACTACAAAACGGGATTCTTATTTTTTTAAAAGCAATAAGCTGATAATTAAAACTTCCAGATTTGACAAAATAATTTTTGATCATTTGTTCTCATTTGAATGATGTTGAGATTTGCATTTCAATTTTTTTTTTCCCTTTCCTAGGAGGAGCATGGGGCTAGTGCATGATATCATGCCCTAGTTTCATATAGTCATAGAGCTAGCTAGGTAGGTGACTAGCCTACCGTAATTTTATTTATATTAAATATTTCAGTTTATTAACATTTACTGTTAATTTTTCCTAGTCTTTAGTATCGAATATTATGAATATTTGAAAATTACTTGCATAATATTTATTAGTATTGTATATATAAGTTATATAATATTGAATATAATTTTTATAGTGACTTGACCGGAGTTTGAACCCGAGACCCTTCGGTTAAAGGGCCGGTGCCATAACTACTGCACAAATGGTCAGGTCCATTACAATATTTAATGCTCTTCAATTTTGTTATAAGATCAAAAGGGCTATGTATTTTTCTTTCCTTTAAGTATCGATCTATAATACTGTGGCAAGAAGCATTTTCCACTATTCGAGAATACTCTGGTTCTGAAAATTTTTAAGTTTTAGTGTTTAAAGTTGGATTTTCATATAAAAATTGATATGATTTTGTTCTTATTTTGTGGAATACGTGAGTCACTCCAAAGCATATTATATTCAACTCCATCATTCAAGTCATTTAAAATTTATTTGAAAGATTTTAATAATGCGCTTGCTATTTCATTTACCAACATGCCGCAGTCAACTTCATTCTCAATTGCAAAGTCAGTTTTATTGACACTTTTCTTCATGCAAAGAGTTGGGGTTAAATTGAAAGTGTTAAGTTTTTTTTCGTAATAAGAACTTGATACATTTTGGTTGTTTTTGTCTAATTCTTTCTCATTTTTTAAACATTTGTTTTCATCCTTATAATTTTCAAAGTCTTGTTCCGATTCGCTAAGTTTTCTGAAATTTTCAAAAAATTACCAACGATAGCATTGGTCTTTTTTGGGTTTATGAAAGTTTAAATTAAAATTGTTTTTGAAAATTCTGAAAATATATTATTCGCAATTCTATAATTAAATAAATAAAATTAAAGCAAAAAACTTTTGTCTGGCAGACTCTGTGCGAGCGAGAAATTAGTCAACGACATTGTAAAGCACGTGTTAACACATCGGTGTCATCGGTATTAATAGATCAATATAAATTATCATTTTATTTGCGTAGCAAACTAATTTTCATAGGCATACGACAAAATAATTGTTAATGTCGTACACAATTATTTTATAGTAAGTTAAATGGTAAAACTTGCTAACTTTGAGACGTATACGGTTATACTTAACTCCGAAATTATGCCACCTACGAGTACTAGGGTTTCATCAACAAATAGGGTATAAAAAATTTAGTAGAACCTAATTCATAATTCATTCAATAAATAATTTTGGGGAGATGATTTTGTATAAATTAAATACATTGTTGGTTTTATATGATGCAAAAATAAAGGAAAAGAGTCATAGGGGAGCAATTGGGTATTTTTCATTTAAAAAAGCGTTTGATAATTAAGAATAGTATTCAGTGACACCGATTTAGTTTCTAATTTTTACACATGTTATACTTATATTTTATATTTTATATGGATGCCTGAAAAATTCATTTGTGTTATTATTTTTGTTAATCTACTTTACAACTTTTCCTTGTAATTTACCATAAATTTATTTAAATTATTAATATCTAGAAAATATTAATTAAAAATACTTTTGGTGACTAACTTGATAGCTAATTTTATACTTTGTTATGTTAGTTCTCGATCATCATGCTATGTATCGTCTGCAGATTGTCCTTTATTTTGCGATACATCAAATCTCATGCTTATTGCAAGTTTGATGTATATAAGTGTAAAGAAAAAATAAATATTTTTTCTAAATATTTAAAAGAGAAAAAAAGTTTCTTCATTCAAGTGTAGAACAGAAAATAAGTCGAAACAGAAAACTTAAAAAGTTTTTCGAGCAAAGCCGACTTCAACCAGTTCCCTATCTTTCTCAAGACGTACGTTCTCCTAACAGAGCTACACAGGTTTGAAGTATCGGAATGCAGCTAAATCGTTATGATTTTTCTAATGCGTTATAGCGCATAATAGGTGATTTTTGAAAAGTTCATTTGATGGTTACAATTATGAAAGTGTGATTTTAGTCGATATTTCGACTAAAATGTCAGACAAATTACTTAAAATTGAACCATTCAAGGAGATCGAGAAATTGAACCATTCGAGGATTATATTGGTTAAATTTGACATGATATTAAAAATCATAAAGCAATAATTGGTTTATCCATTTAAAAAAAGTCACACGTATTTGTGAAATTTTTGTATGTTTTCTTTAAATTTAAAAGAAGTTTATTAATTTTATTATTGAATATCTTTAAAATTCAATAATAATTTTGCGTTGCACTATTTTATTATTGTGGAATAAAAGTGAAATGTGCATGGGATTTTAAAAGTTAAAATAATAAAGAAAGTGAAAGCAAATTTTTTCCAGGATAATTTAAGTAATACAGCATTGGTTTGAATCTTACAACGCGAATGTAACAAGGAATGAGCTTATTGTTCTCTATACACTTTTACAACAAGTTTTGATCTAATGTGATATTTAGAATTAGATTTTGGATGAACACGCATTTTTTTAAAAAGTGATTGTAAGTTTCATTTTGTTGGTCTACCCATTCGTCCGTCAGTTTATAAAACTTCTATATTCTTCAAGTAAAAAAAACAAAGTTTGAAAACTTCTCCTTCAAGTTGTAGTATTGAATTTATGATAATGTTTTGACAAATTACTGGGTCCAACTAAAGCCTAATTTGTGAATTGTGAAAACACGGCATCTTGCACGCGACCGTACTTCAAACAAATTTTGTTTTAACAGAAGAAAGTTCTTTGAGTCTTCTTCCTTTCTCGGGTTTTTTAAAATATCATCCTTTGTTCATGTATATTTCTTCGACACTATGAATTCCATGAAGCTTGTTAATTTTACGATTCGATATTAAAATTTTTGAAAGGAAACTGCTATTTCGTTTGAACGAAAACACTTTTGAAAAATTAGTTAAAACCTGCAAAGTTTTAATTTTTAAAACTTCGTCGCAATTTTTATACACTATACCTCCATGAAAATTTTAAATATGTGGAAAACTATTATAGTTATATTCAAGAAACTTGGCAGGCGTGTTTCCACTTATAAGGATAGTTAAGTTTTTATTGAGTTGTTTGACAGTTTCAAATAATTGCCATTTAACAATGAAAGCTAATTCTAGATATTTCAAAAACAAATTCTTAAACTATTGTCAAAGTGCAGGGTATTATTGAGTCTGTTTATACCGATTGAAACTTTTTCATTTGTTTTCCCTTAAAAAATTTTTTCTCTTTCAATTTTTCTATTTGATTAAGATGAACAAAAATTTCAATAGATCACATATCTAAAAAGCAATTTTGAAAAGATAAATCATTGAATAAATTAAAAATTTTGATATTGAACTACAATAAAGTGATTTCGTTAATATTTAAGATTCTATCCTTAACAATATTATAAAAACAAAAACAAAAAAAAAAAGAAATGTTTCCTCCTAATATAAGAAAAGTATTGAATGTGTGAATGTTCTTTTTCCTGTCCCTTTTTCTATTTCCAACCTTATATAGTGATTACATATTTCGTTGGTTTCCGATAAGTGTTTTCTAATGCCCACTTGAATTTTCAACTTTAATTAATCTGAAGGGTGAAAGTAATTTGTCATTTAATCAGGGGGAATATTTATTTTCCTTTAATTCAAATTTTTCCATTCCAAAAACCATCGTCGGCTTAATATTGAATCATCCTAAGTATATTACACGATATTATAATTTTAACAGTTCTTGTGCAATGTGGAATTCAAGCAAGTGGAAATTCGTGCAAATTATGTTAGAATGAAGTTTGAAAATAAAAAAAAACAAAAATTCTTATTTGCATATTGCTTTTAATCAAGAATTTCAAAGCTTGATCATTTGGCATCAAGTGTTTTTAAAAGAGTTACACATGTTTGAAAAATAATCCAGTTTCTTAACTTGGTTGATGGATTTTTATTTTTCTTATAAACAATATTTTTAAATATTGTAACTTAAATTTTGATTGCATTTGAATAATTTGAATAATACTCAAAACTTTTATTTCAAAAGCAAAATTCAAAATTCTACTTTTGCAAAATTATTTTACCTAAATTTAAAAAAAAAAACTTAACTAGAATGGCATATTACGTTTAACAATTTGTCGAAAAGAGATTTAAATGGAAAAATGAATCAAACTTTTAAAAGTGAGAAAAATAAATGTAAAAATTGAAAAATTGCTTAAAGCATTACTATGCTTATGCTCTTATGCATATTTTGACTCAACATGTAAGAATAAAAATTGAATAAGACAAAAATATTTATGAATATAAAAATATTTTGTTGAATATAAAATTTTCGACTTTCAAACAGAAATTGACCTAGTCCTTGCAGACTTCGCTTTAAGGACGAAAAAACTTTAGAAAAGTTTTCGACCTATAGCCTCAGGTTTACCGTTTAATATTGACGGTACAAATTTTTTTTCATTAATTTGTTAACTTTAATATATCTTTAAGGTATTTGCTACTGTATTTAATCCTTCCTTAAAGGCTTAAAGTTCCCAAAAAAAAAATAAGGATAACACGATATACACGCAAGGAGCTAAAAATTTTTCCGTTTCTTTTCATGCTTTTGTTGTTTCTTGAGAGACTTATTTTAATTTAAATGTTTGCAACTAGATTAAATGGAAATACTTGAAACATTTGAAATATTTTTGGATATTTTCGAATTTCCATTATTTGATTTTTATTTTTGTATCTGACAATTTTATAAACCGTCTGTTATTCTCTCTTTATAAAATTATAAGCTTTAATCCAAACAGGATATTCAACATTGTTCGTATAAAAATTTGTACAAATAAATGAATAATAAAATAATATGTAAGAATATGGTAGAATATTTTATATTTATTCAACCACTTCTATTGCATATTATAATGAAATTCTTAATCTATGCAACATTAGTATTATCCTATTTTCAGGATATTGAACATTGTATTAATGTAAACATTCAATATTTGATGATTTGTATATAACAACGAATTTTTGGTTTCCCATAACATAAAACTAAATCAAGCTGAAAGTAATTTTTCTAAATGAACAGTTGCAATTTTTGTATTAGATAGAATAATATGGAAAGGATAAACAATGTGGATAATAAAGAGAAATTTTAATGAATCCTATTGATTCAATTGTTTGGTTGAACTTGTTTATATCTTTTTGGGCAAATTGAATATAAATTGCTATTCAATATTCTAAAAATTTTTCGAATATTGTAAATATTTTATATGTGAATAAAATTTATATTCATATATACATATATGCGTTCCAATATATAAATGCATATATATATTTAAATACCTTAATTTTACAATAAATTGTAAAATACTATTATCCTTATAACAGGATTAATATTTATTTATTGAAACATAAAATAAATTGGCTACACTTTCTTTTTTTTCGGTTTTTATTTTTTGTTTTATTGTTGTTTCGTTTATTGCAATGGTAAAATTTTTGCTCTCAAACCTTATAAATTAATAATATTGCCAGAATGGAAACGCATTTAATTCAATACTTATATAATATATGACGAATAGATGTGTAAAGATAATAATGGAACAAAAATTGATTTATTTTATGGTTTTAGGAAGTTTAGATCATTTACAATTAAATCGTTTTAAGAAAATTAGTCTTTCCTTTTTATGTTACAACATTTTACAATTCTTTTCTATTTTTCAAAATTTTGTTGTTTATGTATACATTGTAGATATGTATATATTGTATATTTTTTTTGTATTTAAAATAAATTGATTGACGAATGTGCTTTTAAAATATTTATACACCTGTTTTAAAAATTGGAAACCTTAGGTACATTTATTACTTTTCATACTGGTATGATGAACCCATAAAGATTACTTAATTAGTATGAATGCATAAAATTTCGTCTTAGGAACTCAATTTTAATGAAAGAATTTATTAAATTTGATATGAAATATTTTAATTATTTTTCAAATTTACCGTTTTTTTATTAAGTGTTTTACAGATAATAAATTTTTTTTATTTAATCTTTGTATATACAATTTAATAACTTTAATAAGTGGAGTTTACGCAATTATTTTTGTTTTTTTGTAAGAACTATACAGTTTCTGATACGCGAGTTATATGGAATTGCAAGTAGTTAAAAAGTTTTGGTTGCTTCTTAAACTTCTTTTATAAAGTATTGCAAAAAAAGTGGACATTAAGATTTCGGATGCTGTATTTGCTACTGTTTTTGATCCTTCCCTAAAGGTGGTTTAAAATTTCAAAGTAATAAGGATAACAAAGGTCTGTTTAATAAGGCAGTATTTGAACATTTTTTAAAAAGGAGAAAGAAAAGGTGATTCGAAATCAGTAAATAATATATTTTCTAAATAAATATAAGGATTTGTATAAAATTTTTAACTAATGTGAGAAAACTGTCTATTGTAGCTTTTCTAAAAAAGTTTTTGTACTTTAAAAATATCAATTATATTTTTATAAAAACAGTTTAATATTAAAATGTTAATAAACGTTAAAAAATTTTATCGTTTACTCTACTACATAATGCATTTAAATACCCAATTTTGATTACTTTGAACACACTATTTTATTTAAAGATAAATTTTTATATGAAAGCTAAATTTTCAAAGTAAAAATAGAAATTCAACTTTGTTCTTTATTAATAAAAATAATCCATTTCTATTTTCGAAAAACAAATTGAAAATTACACGCTCGCTTAGTTACCCTACGAGTATGTCCTCATATTATTCATAACCGTCTGAATATTTACCGATATGCAAGTAAACACTCTTAAAAATATCATTATTTTCTTTATTTTATACTTTTATGTATTTTGTTTGCTAAGAGTAAGGAGTTTTCTTCCAATTTTACATATTTCAAAAAAACATGTTTGTTTGATAATGACAAAAAAAGAAAATAAAAAACACTCTTTTTTTGATAAAGTAAAGCACACATCGTTCGTGACATCATTGACACCAAAACGAGAGAAACAAAAAAACTTAAATAACGTTTTGTCCTTTTATCCTTTTCCTTAGTCTTTTGGTTTTTTTTCATCTTTATTTTTTTATTACGTAATAAAATCTTTCTAACCAACAATTTCATGGTGAATAGCGGGCGTCTGACGTTACGGAACACCAACAAAGAAGTGTAAAACATAAATATACAGCGATTCTTAAGCAGATCGTTGCACATGTGGTAAATAGCTTATTTACAAATTAATGTGAATGAGTGATATACGATATATGTACATGTAACCCCCTCAAATAAGAAAAGGAATTAAAATTGAAAAAATTAAAAACAAGAAATCATAATAAAAAATAAAATATCAACATTTTTTCAAATTATAAAAACAAAAATTAAAACAAGAAATTTTTTACGTTGAATGCCCTATGGTTAAATATCCTGTTTTTCTTCTTTTTGTTCCTGTTTTTGTCAAATTGTGTTGTGTTGTCGTGATATAGTTAATATTTACATATTGCCCTTCAACAATTTATAGATTTTTAAGAGCAAAACCTTGTATTTTGAAAGCGAAATTGCAAAAAAGGAAAAAAAAATCATTTCCCATTTCAATACTCATTCAGAAATTGTATTAAGAGGTATGGGTAAATTTAAATTCCAATTTTTACTGACTATATCGAAGCTTTTAATGAATAAAAAGTTTTAGTTGAAACTAATATTGAAATTTGATTTTGATTTGTTTGAAAGAGACTACACTTTTTTGTTGTCCTTCCAATATAAAACTAACTTGTATTCTTTTAATTATACGTTAGTACGTTGATTACGTTAAAATTATTTCTTGTAGCTGAGTTTGATTTGTCTGAAAAAGCAAAATAAGGTGCAGTGTTTTTTTATCCTACTTCGCTCCTAGGAGGAGCATAGGGCTGGTGCATAATTATTGTAAATGATCATGAACCAGTTTCTGACGTCATTGAGTATATACTATACTTGAAGGAAATACGAACGTACGAATGGTGGAAAACCTTTTTATATTTAAATTAACATTAAAATATAAAAATTTTGGAGCTAATTCTCTAGATAAAGGCCCTATTTCAATATAATAATAAATTTTTTAAGCAAAGAAAAATGCTCCTTATTATTGTAGAAATATCTCACAGTTTGTAAGCCTTACTATAGTTTTTCATGTCTCAATTTATTGTTTTCCATTTCGTATATCAAAATGACAATTAGTATATTTGATTTTAGTTAAGGGAAGCTGAGGAAATAACAATAGTAAAAAATAAGTATCTACATATAAATGAATGTATGTAGAATTCACATTTGACTCATAATATTTTAAATTTTATATAAAAAAAAAAATAATTTCATATAAACGGTGTGGTTAACCATTTACATATAAAATTTATACGTACATATATGCACTCATGTACATATATTGTAGACACTTGTACATTTATATCTACATTCTGTTCCTTTTATTAGAAAATATGAACATGTATGTATGTAATAATTATAAGGTAATGTGTCATGAAGGGGTGGATTATGAACAAATAAATTAATTGTTCATATTTCATGTAATTACAAATTTTCGTAATAATAAAAAAAAAGTTCTCCTTTCGGTTTTTTTTCATAATATTATGTACCATAAAAAATGGTAAATAATAAATAGGTATAAAATGATTTTTTTACGCGACTATAATGACGTGTTCATAATATTATGTAGTTGGAGGATAACAAAAAAGAAATATATGTAATAAAAAGGAAGTTACGCATATGGCTACAAAATATTAAATATAAATTATTATTGATTTAACGCTTTTGATTTCTAGCAAGAAAATTTAGATAATTACGATATTGGCATACATTACAAGAACGTCTGTTAATTTCCATTACTTATTTCACAGTTTGGTAAAATATTAAAAATATAGGGAATGTAAAATATTTTAATTCCGAGAAAAATTAAATTAGATGTTTAATTTTTTCATACAATTGTTTTCATACTTTTCTAATATTTTGTGTACACAACCGCTAAGCTCTAAGAAGAACTTTCTTTTGTATTATATTATTAAAGATTTTTTTCTTAATTTAAAGCAATATTCACTAAATTTTAATATTAAATTTAAAACGAGGAAAAAACAAGCATTTAAAATCAGCATAAACGCAAAAAAAATCTAATTTGTACATTAAGGACTCTAATATCCTGTTACTAAAATTGCCTAAATCAACTTTTACATAAATTAAATTTCCAAATTATAATAAAATACATACACGCATTTACATTTATAATATGATATATACAAATACATTAAATACTTGTATAACATACATATCAATATATTACATGAGCATAATTTACAAAATTAACAGCATTTGAAACTTTTGAACTGAATCGCAACTAAAAGGACACAATTACTTACAATGGTACATATTTGTTGTATATAAATATCATCTTTTCGTGTGTATGTAAGCATATTAATAGTATAAAATACATATCGTTGTATAGCAGAAAACAGTGTTTTAAATTCATTCTACTTAATTTAGAATTTAATTTTTAGTCCTTTTATTCTTCTTTTATGATATTGTTGTTATTATTATAGAGAATCTTTATCCTGATAACTATAGAAGCACACGTAAGTATGTTCTTATGTTGACGTAATATACATTCATACACAATATATATGTATTTCATTAAATCTCATTCAAAATATATAAGAGGGGATATAAACATAATCATGTACATAATGCATGTATATAAGTATGTACAATTTTCAGACAATATTCCTGAATAAACATAAATACACCCTGAGGCGAATTTAGTGATGTTATAGCCGTACAATAACAAGATTTTCATTATGCTAGCGACTGCTGTTGTTTTTATTTGTAGTTGCCATTTTATTCTAAATGTGTGTGTATATTGATGTAGACGTATTGCTTTTCAACTGAACTAATAGTTATATATGAAACTCCACGTTTACATACATAAGTATATACATACAATATTTTGAGATATCCGAATTCATATAGTCATGATTTAATATGGTATATACATGTACGCTATATGCTCATTTTGCTCTCGAGTATACTGATTTTAATATTATATTACTATAAAACTTTATTATTATTATTATAATTGATTAATTTATCTTTTTGATATACATATACAAGGTGTATCATCAAAGTTGTTTTTATTGTTTTTTATTTTCGGAATACCTTTTCAGTATAATTTTATTCAAAATTTTACATCTGCAGATTTATACAAACCCAATTCCATTATAATTCGGCTACCTGAATATTTCTTGGAAAAATACAATTATTTTAATTAATTTTCATATTTGTATTTAAAAATTTCTAACAAAAGATATTTCATAACAAAAACTAATTATTTTTCTTTAAAATAACGTACATAGGTCTCTAATAGCATCATTTTAAAAATATGCATGGGTACCAAAATAGTTCGGTCATCATTTTTTGATATTAAATAATTTTATTTTATATACTCCCTTTTTATCATACCCCATAGAAATTCTATGCGGGAGAGATCGGGACTACTGAAGGGTCACAAAAGTAAAAGAATGTTGTGTTGTGCTAGCCATTGATTATTAGTTATGGATGTAAGGCATCTAGCACCATCTTGTTGACAATTACCTCTTCTGGAAACTTAACTTTTTTATTCAAGCAATCTTCGTTATAACTCTGAGTAGGTGTTAGAAGAATACGTTTTCTTGAACCTGCTACACAAATTTCAAACGTAGATTCGTGACTCCAAATTACGAATTTGTCCAATTTATATGGGTTTTACACCAATCCAGCATATTTGTAATTAGAGGCTTTTCTTTTGTTTAGAAATGAAACATATCAAGAAATGAAATCGTTTTTTGCAATTACTTTATAAAGTAAAAATTTTTATTGAAATATTTAGCTTATAAAATTTATACTCCAGCTTCTTGATATGTCGTAAAGCAGTTGAGCGAGAAAAATTCTTTTTGCAAGTTTCTTTCAGGCACAAATCGCTGCAAGGGGAAGTTTTTTTCTCTTTTATACTAAGAATTGGCAAGATTTGAAATTAGCACTTCAAACTAACTAACTTCTTTAAATTTTGAACCATGTTATGTTCTATGCGGAAATCGTGGTAAGATATCTCAAAAAGTTTTTTTTATGTGAACAAAATATTTTAACAACGCTCTCAAATTGTTATCCTTAAATTCTGTACGAAATTTGAGAATTTTCGGTCTTCTGTTAAAGGGGGATAGTTCAAGAATAATAGAACTCTTATCAATTTTTCCAAAATTTATATAATCAATACGTATTAATCGGCATTTTATAATTGCTTACTGAAAAAACTTTTACAAAATTTGGGTTTATTAATTTAGCGAAAGTGTAGCGCAAAACTGAAATGTTTTTCAAATACGTTAGTTGTTTTACCTCTTATCTGCAAATCTTGATTCTTAGTAGGGGTTCTTGTACTAAGACTCTTAAATTGCAAATCGTGATTTTTAGTAGGGGTTCACTTTAGATTTCAGTTTAATTAATTGATTTATTTTTTTTAATTAAATATTTCAAAATGTTTTCATAATTACTTGTTCACCATTAGCTATTATGGAGCACCGCATAACAATAGTAAACTTACAGTTCAAATCACAAAACAGTTCTACAATTCTAGAAATAATATTGATTAAAATTAAAATAAATTAGCGAGAAAAAAGTAAAGTACGAAAAGACTGATTTTTTTTCTAACTACATTATAAGTTACTAATTTTAACTTTTATTTTTGTTAATTTATTTGAATATTTAATGAACTTCTGAAACAAAATTCAAAGCAATTAAAAGTTTTCTTTTTTATATGAAAAAAAAATGTTTTTTTTTTTCCTTTTTATTTTTTTTTATATATTCATGTTAACTGCGGAAAATGGTTACTTTTCTTCATTATGATTTCGCACAAAGCAACAAAACTAACTTTGACTTTCACTAGTATTCGGGGAGTGGGAGAGTTTTTATAAGGAAATTAATTTAATTAGAGTTTTATTGCAAAACAAAAATTTATTTTTCAACTCTAGAGCGAATTTTTAATTATTTAAAACTAAAATTTTTTAAAAGTTTTCTCTTAGTTATTATTTATATCCAGGCGCGGCTCTGATGTATTCGTCGCCTTAAGCGGTTCCTAAAAAGTGCGCCCCCCCTTCAACCGTTTCAACTATTTTACTAATGTGAACAAAATTTAATAGCCATTCCACATTGTGCGTCATAAAGCACTTTCTTGTAACCTTATTATTCTGAATTATAGAATTAAAGTCTGGAACTAAACTTTCAATTTTTTGTTTTATAAATTCAAAAACAAGGTAATTTATTTAACTGTATGTTTTTCTATGAAGTTATGATCAGATTTATATCAATCATTTAAACTTGATTTTTTGATTTTAACAACCAAAAAATTTACTTTTCGACGTAAGCGAAACTTATTGTAAAAGGTTCTATGAAAATTATATCAAATAAGCTTTTTCAAAGCTTATTTGAATATGAAAAAAAGTAAAAATTTATTTACTTATATACTTAAATTAGATTGTACATAGCGAAATTTTATTCGTAATTTTAAATTTACGAATAAAATGTGGCTTTTTATTTCACAAATCGCCTGAGAAATGAAGCAGCGTATAAAAAAAGTTTCGACTTGCATTCAAAAATTTAAGGAAAATCAAAGTTTCGTTCCAAAACATGTGACTTAAAAAATAAGCTTTTTATTAAACAACATTTTTTCAATTCAATATGAGTAGTAGATATTACCAATTAATATTTAATTCTGTGATTGATAACAGTTTTTTCAAAAACGAAAGCAAAACATAGTACATAGTAGAAATTCATAACGATCATGTAATTTTGAAATTCATTCAAAATTTTTGTTGTAAACAAAAAGAAAATATTGGTATACACAATCTCAATATCAAGCTATGCATTCCATTATTTAAGAATATTGCTCTCATTCTCTTTTTATACCCTGCACTTCGTGAAGGGTATATTAACTTTGGTATGGAGTTTGTAACTACTTGAAGGAGTCATCTGCGGTATGGACATATATATATATTCTTACTCAGCGTAAAATTCTGCGTCGATTTAGACATGTCCGTCCGTCCGTCCGTCCGTCCGTCCGTCCGTCCGTCCGTCCGTCCGTCCGTCCGTCCGATCGCACGATAACTCAAAAACGAATATGTAATGCAATCGACACCAAATTTTCACAAGTTTTTTCTTTTGTGCCAAGGACGAACCCTATTGTTATTGGACTAAGTCGGACAACGGGTTCGGGTAGCTGCCATACAACTCCAAGAGTTTATTTTAAATATTTCAAAAACTAATAAAGCTATAAATATAAAATTTTGTATACATGTGTCCAATTACATTCTACATATGCTCTAAAAATTATAATGGGATAGCTGCACCGGTTCGGGTGGCTGCCATACAACTCCAACAGCAAATTTTTTATATTCGGAAAAATAATAAAGTCAGATTCATGAAACTTGACAGTCATGTGTCCAATTATAGATCAAATATATTTCTGAAGTTTTAGAGGAATCGCTTGACAGGTTCGGGTACCTGCCATATAACTCCAGAAGCTAATTTTAAATATTTGGAAAAATAATAAAGTCAGATTCATGAAACTTGGCAGTCATGTGTCCAATTATGGCTCAAATATATTTCTGAAGTTTTGGTGGAATTGCTCGACAGGTTCGAGTAGCTCCCATACAAGTCTAAAAGCTTATTTTAAATATTTGGAAAAATAATGAAGTCAAATTATTAGACTTGGCAGTCGTGTGTCCAATTATAGGTCACACATATTTCTAAAGTTTTGGTGCGATTGCTTGACAGGTTCGGGTACTTGCCATACAACTCCAAAAGCTTATTCTTAATATTTGGAAAAATAATAAAGTCAGATTCATGAAACTTGGCAGTTGTGTGTCCGATTATAGATCAGATATATTTGTGAAGTTTTAGTAGAATTGCTTGACAGGTTCAGGGACTTACCATACAACTCCAAAAGTTAATTTTAAATATTTAGAAAAATTATAAGGTCAGATTCATGAAACTGGGCAGTCGGATGTCCAATTATAGGTCAGACACGTCCGAGAAGTTTCTATAGAATGATTTCAGAGGTTCAAGTAATTGCTACACAATAACGAAAAGTGCAGGGTATAATTCAATCGGTTTATACCGACTGAAACGTTTTTACTTGTTCTAATTTCTTTCTATTCTCATTCTTAATTTTTGTTTTTTTTTTTTTGTTCTTGTTGTTTACTAATGCAATAGTATACAGAAAAAGTAATACATTATAATAATGTGTTTGTTTGTTTGGTGAATGGGCGACAACTAAGCAAAAATAAAATTTTGAATGTATGAAACAATTTAAATATAATGTGTACGAACGAGTGTAGCCAGGGAGATCACTAAGCATAATAAAAACCTTGCTTTGTGATATAATTATATGTGTACGAGCGAGTGTTGATAGGGAGCAATCTCAGCAAAATAAAAATTTTGCTTTATGAGATAATTATATGTGTACGCATGAATGTTGATCTTATACATATTAGGCAATATAAATTATGTGTACATGTGTATTTTTGAATATTTTTATTTGTTGCGTCCATTGCTTCTATATATGTATGTATATTATATGAGACGATTTCACTTATATATATGAACGATTGAATGTATACAGCTGTGTGAAATAATATTCTGTGTTTATAGGCATATACATACAAATTCATTCTATAATGTATATAAAAGTAATAATATTAATAATTGTAATCTGATGATTCATATCATTCAAAAAAATATGTTCTGCATTCGTATAAAAAATAAGAATGAAAGAGTAGTGTAGAGTAAAGAAATGTATGAGTAATTTTAATTCTATGAACATTTTTTGTTATATGGTGCAAATAGAAAATATGTGTAGGAACATAATATTATGTTTGCATGTAGGTAGATTTTATTAAGTTAATTTCGCTATAAATTGATGTACAAAAAAAAATTTGGAATCCTTTTTTGGGTGAAATTTTTTTTTTTTTAAATTTAGGGGTTTTTTAAGTTTTCAATGGCGCCCCTATTTTTTATCGCCCATTGCAAATGCATACTTTGCATGTATGATAAATCCGGGCCTGTTTATATCACAAAAACAACAACAAACGTGAAATAAAATAAATTAATGAAAATAAAAACTTCCGGATTTAAGAGGAACAAACAGTTATATTTCATATGTAAGTAATTGATTAGTAAAAAAAATTCAAATAAAATGGCATTCTTCGTTTTGGTTTTAAGTACGACAAAAATCGCGAAAGTACGAAATAATTTTTAATTTTTGCATGTCACTCTAGATCTAGAATGCATCTTACTATAATTTAGATTAGTTCTTCTAAACGCTATTTTCGAACAAAAGTGCTTAAATAAGCAAAATGTTAGAATTATAAATTTTGATTTTATGTGACTGTAAAGTAATATACATAACCAGAAAGATATCTACAATATAAGAATGTAAAATGGTTGCTTGGAAAAGGAAAATATGATGCTTATAATAATATTATTTAAATATCACTAAATTCAAAATTCTGACCAAAAAAGATGTTTTTTTTTCAGAATCTTCTATATACTATGAAATTTTTGGCATTATAACAAAAAGTTTTCAAGCTTAAATGCTAACATTGATCACAATACTATTGGATTGGATCGAATTACAGGAAAACTCACCACAAAAGACATTACGAAGATATGAAAAACGGAGATATCAGAAGAACAACTAACGGTCTATATGGTTATGAAATATCAGAGCGGGAATACAAACTCAAAGCTAAGGGTATTGGAAAACTGTAATTCAATTTCATAATTTTGTTTTTAATAAATTGTTTTGTTCTCTTTTTTTTTTGCATTTTTTTTATACATACTCGTATAATAATTTACCGATTTAGGAAAACTTCATTAAAATTTTCAAAACAATTTTAATAAATTCTTTTAAAGTTGAAATTACAACAAAAACTTGTGAATAATCCTATGTTTAAAATCCTTGAAAATTTTTGGTTTTTTGATTGAAATTCAAAAGTTTTTATTGTAATAAAATAAATAGCATTAAAATCGCATCCATTAGATTGATTAGGTCAAGATAAGAAACCAATAAAAATTGATTTTTCTTAAAATACAGTACATCAAAAATTAACGAATCGTTGGAAAAATTGTATAAATTACTTAATAAATTTATTTTAGAGTCCTTTACTTCACATTGTCAGAAAAGCTTAATGCCAATATTTAGAAAAGAAACTAACACGACATATGACTATTATTATTATTTCGTTAAATTTGGTAATTAATTCATTCACTAAAGAAAACTGGTAAAAATTGAAGTTTTTTAAAGTTATCAAATTATGCGTGTAAATATGTAGTTATTCAAAGTTTTAGTCGGAATATGTTAAACACATAAGCGACCACACTCATGTTTTTTATTGAGTAAAGATTTTAAATAAGAAATAAAATTTTTAGTCATATTAGGGATGCGTTAAAAAAATAAGGTCTTTTTAAACATTTTTAACAACAATGTAAAACAAAAAATATTGAATTGTTTACAAACAACAAGGAAAGACCAAATATAATGTATAACAATTCCAAAATTTAATAAATCTAAAAATAAATCTAAAAATAGGAACTGCAAACTCACGTTTACGAAATATCACAAAACTCAACAACAAGGGGCTGGAAATCCACTTTTAATATAAACTTTTTATAAGCATATTTATTATGTACATGGATACATAAATATGTGCATATGTACATTCATTCGTTTTCTTTTATTTATTGATGCGAGATGTATGAAAAGTTGCCTGAAGGTGGTATCTGTTCAGCCACAAGGGTTGCAAATTGGGTATTGCTGTTCCTCGACATTGCTACAGCATATAATACATAGATATGAAATTGAAGTATACTTTCACACAACCTAAACGCATTATGCAAATACAGATATTCACTCACCAATATATTATTCGTATGCATGTATAAATAAATTCTTTTATTTCATGTTTTGATGTGAATTTTTTAATTTTTTCCCTTTATTTTCACCAACAAAAACAAAAAAACAATCCCTTTTATCTTATCTCACTCTTTAATATTTAAATAGATCAAAGGAGGAGAGAAGGCCATCCGTCAGAATAAGAATAGAGTGAAAATAACATACAAAAACAAGAATCTTTAATAGATACCTTTATATACACACGTTTATAGAAGCAAAATGGAAACCAGTAAAAGAAAAAAGAAGAATAGATGTGAATTTCAGGAGTTAAGTTAAAAGTACGAATTTGCAATTAATGTTAGTGTGTATGTATATAGCCATAGACAAATTCTATATTTGAAAATAAAGAATGACTAACGAATGAGAAAAATCTGCTTATATTTTAAACGAAATCTGTGTGAATACAACAAAATAATTTTTTCCATGTTTTATATTTTTAGCAGACATTTTATACAAAACATTTCTTTCTTGTTCAAAATTTTCAAGCTTAAAAACCAGGATATTGTAGTGTATGACATGCATACATCGTTGTATAATGTGAAAAAAGAATGAATTCATACATTACGACAAAAAATGGTATTTAAGTACTACATCCGAATTAAATATAACCTTAGGTTAAAAAAGGATGTTACAAACAATGGAAAAAATATGTGAAAAATGATTTGAGGAATTTTTACTTTATATTTTTTCGGGCGCAGGCTGAAATTAGTTTGTGATATACATTTTGCATAAAATGCTTTTTCATAAATAGGAATGTATGGAAAATATTTTCCACAGTAGTTTTTCATGCTTCGGAATTGCATTGGATCCACATGCGAGCATGAATTATTGAAAACCTACATTCAAAACTAACTTCATCTGCGCGTACGTTCGCCCAAATGTCTGTCTGCAAAAGTTACACCATCTACAATTAAAAGCTGAATTAACTTGCAAATAGGTCTCTACTAAAAAATTATTACCTATATCTTGTTCTATAAAATTATAGAGAAAAATCCCGAAAAATCGAATTCTTTTACATAAATTGAAATATGTATTAAAATCACAAACATTTTCTAAATTCCACAAATACAGAAATTCAGAAACTTGCCTCTTCTACTATGAATGAGCAAAGTCAAATATTGCAATGGCATAATGACATTTCAAAATTCAATGTTTTTAATTTTTGATATCACTTTTTTACAGATGACCAGTTGTAGAATTCTGAAATTTTAGCGTTAAGTTGTTAAAGTCTCAAAATTCACAAAGTCTCGATTTTCGGAAATTGCAAACCATTCTGAATTTCTATAAGAGCACATATAAAAAAATTTTTATATATATTAATAAGAATAATTTAAGCAGCAGACCATTTTTAAAAAAAGTTCTTTCATTTATTTTAGGGAAATGTGCTATCTTACATTATCGGAATTAATTAAAAATCTTTTTCTAATTTCAACTAAAATAACAACTAATAACAACTAAAATAAGTTGATATTTTAAAAATTTTAAAGTACTTCTTTGAAGTTACTACATTCCAATTATATAGAAACATATTGTCTACATTCTACAAGTATTTGAACTTTATGAACAAAAAATTAATGCTAAGGTAAATTCACATGTATAAAAATACTCGGGATTAATATTTTTTGACTTATTTTTTGACATATAAGTGTAATACATCATTTTTATACAATTATATTACACAATAAATCGATGATATATATGAGATTGTTTTTCATCTTAAAAGATAACTTGAGTAAATCAACATTCATCCAAGACATTCTTTTGGAAAGACAAGTAATTTTACCTTGCTTTAGTCATGACGCTTCGATTGAACTAAATACTATTAATAGGATTGAAAATTTGACACCCTATCTAAAAAATGGAGGTGTGTTTGAAACTGGCAAGTATAAAATTAATATCGTTCAAAAATGTGCTGTTTCAAAATTGTGAATATGATATTGCAGATACATAGATAGATCAATAGATTTATTTTACAAGTAAAAAGAATTAATTTTATTACAAAAAGAAAAAGTTCCGCAGTATATCCCCTTTTGAATTATTTCTCTTCTATCTGATTAGAATATCCTTGAATAAAAATAACAATTTCATGTTCCAATTGGATTTCTTTTTTTTTTTGAATTTTTAAAGGTTATAAAATCTGCCATTAAGTATTATTAAATTTAATATTGCAAAATAATCTTAAATATTCTATTTTTTTATTTACTTCTAATTTTTGTTTTTAAAGTATAAATTTTAACATCCTTCATTTATCCTTTTCAAAGGAAAAACACAAAGAAAAAAAAACGATATAAATACAGTAGAGTCGCGATATAGTGACCAATTAAATGTTCAGGGTGGTCATTGTTACGAGGAGTCTACTATTCCGAGACTAGTGTTTTTTTTTCTTCAATCAATATTATAATTTATTCTTCATCAGTAAAGGTTACATTTGTTTCAGAAAAATAATTTTAAAACTCTTATTTTTAATAAAGTACGCTTATTTAATTTTATTTAAAAATAAAAATTATAAAATAAAAGTAATAACATCCATTCAGTTCAAAACAAATACATAAAACAAAACTAAAAATTAACAAAGAATCTGAAAACATAAGTTAGGAATTTAAATAACTTTTTACATTTATTTGAAAGAGTTCTGGTTTTGACGCATTCATTTGAAAAAATCTGTAATCTTGCATTCTTTAAATGTTTGCTTACTTTGCTCCAAAACAGCTCTTTCTCGAATATTTTTCAAAACGGAAATTTCTTCGTTTGTTGCACGATTTTCTAATGCGTATTTCAAACAGTCGTTGATGGCTTTGATTCCATCAGAATGACTCATTTTAGTTTGAACTTCTACTACCTCTTCAGATACGTCAGTATCATCAGATTCAATTTCAACAGCAGGAGTTTCATCATCTAAGTTTACATCTTCATTCCACGTATAAATATCTTTTGATGATAAGTTGGCATTTGGACAAATCTTCTGAAATAATGATTTTGTAATGTTCATTTCCTGATTTGAAAACATTTGGGATTTTAAATTTATTAATGGGATTTCATCTTCAGAATCATATTCATTATCGAAAGAAGTAGAAAGAATTTTTTTCCAACACTTAGCTATCATTACAGGTTCTAAACTTTCCCAAACTTTCGATAAGTTTGTAACAGCATTACGAAGGTTAAATTTTTTCAATATAAATTCTAAATCTTCAGCCTTATTTGCGATTATGTGGGACAGAAGTAGATTTCTGTATTTCAATTTTGTGATTCTAATACAGTTTTGGTCCATAGGTTGGATTAGGGCAGTAACATTAGGCGGCATAAACATTGTAATGATTTGACCATCATCACTTATGAGTTCATCTTCAGGTGGATGACTTGGAGCATTGTCAAGCAAAAGAAGAGCTGTTTTACGAAGACCTTTTTGTTCAAGGTAGCATCTCACTTGAGGAATAAATTTTGTGTCGAACCATGTTTTGAAAATTGAGCAAGTCATCCAAGCTGATTTTGAAGAATCATAATCTACAGGAATGTGTTTATTTTTCAGGCAACGTGGATTTTTTGACTTTCAAATAACAAGAGGTCTTATTTTATGATCACCAGACGCATTCGTGCACGCTAAAAATGTCAAACGTTGTTTACAAACTTTTCGGCCAGGCGCATTTTTTTCTTTGTTTGAAACGTAAGTTTTATCCGGAATCAGTTTCCAATATAAGCCTGTTTCATCCGCGTTGTAGATTTGATCCGGCGCTAGATTAAGCTGCTTTATTTTTTCTGCTAATTTGATTAAAAAAGGATCTACAAGTTCTTTTTGAGAAGACAACTTTTCACCACAAATTTTTATAAATCGAATTCCGTGTCTTTTTTTGAATTTTTGGAGCCAACCAGAACTAGCAGAAAAGTCATCTTTTTTATATATTTTTTTGTAAAAGTATTTAGCTTTGTTCTTTAAAATGGTACCATCAATCGGTATATTTTTTTTTCTGCCTTCTAAAAACCATTCATACAACATTTTTTCTAGCTTAAAGAATTCACCAGTGCGCATTGTTTTTCGTTTACCTATACAGGTAAAAAAGTCATTTTTACACAGAAATAAACACTAATTATAAATTAATGTATGTACTTCTACTTACCTAGGCCACCAAATGAATTAGCATTAGTAGAACTAAGTTTTTGACTCTGTTTTTTTATAGAGAAAATTGTAGACTTTGCAATACCATACTTCTTTGCTAAAACTGAACTGCAGACTCCTTTTTTTAATTCATCTAGAATTTCTAACTTTTCTTTTAGAGTTAAAAATTTTCTAATATTTCCAGTCATTTTTACTTATTAGGGAATTGAAAGACTACGATATTATTGTTTTAACACTTCCAAATTACTGACAAAAAATGTAAAGCAATGTACAGAAATGCAAATATAGAAAGCAAAACAAAAAAAAACAACTCCAATTGTAACGGTTTTACAATAAGGAAAAAAACATGTGGTTGATTTACAAAAAATATTTTTTAGGGTCACTATTTAGAGTTACAAAATTGTTTTGGGTCACTATTTAGAATACGCAAAATTCAAATGGTTGGGTCACTATATTGGGAGGTCACTTTACTGGATGGTCACTATATCGCGACTCCCCTGTATATTCAATCAAATTATGCCAAAGAATTGATTTTCGGTTTTGTTTTCCTCTTTTATTTGTATTTTTTTTTATTTTTTTTTTTGTTATCTTTTTCGAGATTTTATTCGATTTTTAGAAATAAAAATATATCGAAGAAAATTTTTTGAATTTCTGAATTTTCATCTCTTGTTGTAATAATGGCGGCATTAATTTTTTTTGAATTTCCTTTTTCTAGTGGATGGATATTGTGGAAAATTAAACAGCTGCTACTGTTGTTTCTCTTTTGTTTTTACTCTTGGTGCTGCACAGTTTTCCTTATACGCTTACTATATTTTATTTTTAAAACATACTTGGTTGCTCTTGTTCTGATTGTTGGTCGAATTTTCCAAACTGCAAAAACAAAAAAAAAGCGAAAAAAAGGAAAAAAAAGTTCGAATAAAAAACCATATATAACGTACACAGTAACTAAAAAAGAATAATAAAATAAAATTTACATTTTCACAAAATATACATGCATAATATCAAAATAAAATCAAAATAAAAAAGCAAAATAAAATAATCAAAAGAGTAAATAAATAAAGAACATATTCGAGCAGCGAAACCATGAGGAAAAAAGAAAGAAGAAAAATTTTATTTCAATTTCTGGTTAAAAATTTTGGCTGGAGGGATGGTTGACTGAGGGTTGTGGCTTTTTTTTTTATTTTGTGTTTTCATTTTATTTTTATTTAATTCTCCACCCGATCTGATGGAAAATTTTGATTTTAAATAATTTTTGATGAAAATTTTTTAACGTTTATTTTTTTAAAAGGCATAGTTTAGATTTATAGATTTAATTTGAATTTTTTGTTTATTGTTTCAATAAGTTTAGGTATTTATTATTAAATTGAACCCCATAACAAATTTATGGCAACACTATAGACATATTCGTGCATTAGATACTTACATATATTAATATGTGAGTTGCTAATTTCTAACTTAATAGTGCATTTTTGCAACATCGTTGAAAAAATATAATTGAGCACAGACAATTGAATACCATCGATACTTCAATAAGAAATTTCAACTAAATCTAATTTTATGTCTTACACTCAAAATTGTGACTTTAGTTTTATTGCAACGGCTAGTTGCTTCTTATTACTAGTAAACTTAACGCCAAATTTAAAGAGCAATTTTTAAGAGAATAATTTAAAGCAGAGTGTCAAAAAATTGAGTCTTTATTTGTGATTATTCATGTTTCAGAATGATAACGAATGTGAACATGCAAAAATCTTTCAAAAATGGCTTATGAGGTGTGGTAATTATACTTATACCCCACCATTACCTGACGTGAGCCGATTGAACATTTTTAGAATTTGCGTCGATAGCAATCCTCTCATAATCATAATACCTTAACAATTTTTAAGCCATTTGATAACATAACTAGCAATTAAAGACAACCCAATCAAATTAATTGTTATATCACTTTTGAGCACTTTACCCTTAAAGTACAATAAAGACCCTGAACGATAAAATTTTTATAAGCTTTTACTTCTTAAACCAATTAAGCTATCAATATTAGGCTGGCCATTTTAGTAAATAGCATTACAATTTTTTTTTTCAGAGAGATAATATTCTTTGTAAACTTTATGTTGACTTATATAAAAAAAAATCTGATATGATCAACACATAATCACGGAACACATTAAATTTCACGGAAATTAGGTGATTATTTCTCTTTATATATGCAAAAGTGTAAGAAGCTTGGCTCGTATTTTTTGTTTTATTTACTTTATATTTACATTATGTCAGATGTTTCGATCACGCGGCTGTAAACGAATTGAACCTTAATTATGATATACATATGTACACAATTCCATATACATAAATCCTTTTTTTTTTTATTATAACATAAATGCATGTAATTTACGCAAAATTTTTCTGGCTACTTAGGTTTATAACAAAACATAAATAAAGTTGGGTCAAACCAATAAGTATGTGAAAATACTGCTTCTAAAAACAATCTAGGTATGCCTACTATACCATTAAGATACTTTTATTCATGACCGTAATTATTTCATTAAGGATTGCATTAATTTATGATGAGCGATTTATGCAGCTCTGAAATAAAGCAAAAAAAGTTTAAAGAGGTGTTTACATAATGCTCGATTTTAATTGCGTGAGTTAAGAAAAATAATTGTATTTTTTAATGGTATGAAATTTACCGTTAGTTTTCTGCGTTAATAGAAATTTGAAAAAACTTGTGGTTTTGGAAATATAAGGCGCCAAAAGTTAAAATTTTACAAATTTCGAGAGGTGATAACTTGAAAGGGGGTGGAGGTAGGAAAGAATTTTCTTGTAACGTAAATTTCAGACTCCTACAAAGTATAATATAAAAGAAAAAGTGTATCAAAAATTTGGAAAAAAACGAACTTTAGATAACGGTAAATTTTAGCAGCCATTTTGTGTTTTAAAGTTGAAGTGTGGTATGACGCGTTAGAAGAAGCCAGCTACTATTTTTCTGCGTTTGCAAAATTTGAAAAATGCTTATGGTTTCATTGCAATAAATAGTTAAAAAATGGCATTTTTGGTGGGGTATAACTTTTAGATGTAGGGAAATAGGAAAAAATTTTGTTCTACGGAAATAAGTTTTAGTAAAGATCTATATACATTTCTGCTTTTTATCCTCAGGGATGTAGAAGTTTTGTAAACATGTCCAAGGACGGACGGACGGACAGAGTGAAAATAATAAGCAATTTTTTTCAAAATTTTTTATGGAAAAGTGCTAAAGAAACCTTTTTTTGAGTATTACTTTATTATAACCTGCACCATCATGAAGGATGTATTAACTTTGTTATGGAGTTTGCAACTATTTGAAGAAGTCATCAACGGTATGTCATCAGGCCAAATCCGATGGCGCAACCATATTGTATTCTTTATCTTCGGAAAAAACATAGAAAAAGAAAACGGAAAGAACAAGAAAAAATATATCTGAATTCTCCCAACATTTTAAGGTAAGTATATGATATTATAAATTGTACACAGATTTGTTGCAGAACTTTTTTATTTTTGGGTTATGTTTCTTTTCTCATAAATTTAATAAGCCTGTTACGAGGCGCAGCGGCGATAACATTCGTTTCTGTATAATTCTTTTCCGCAAAATGAATAAAATCAGCAAAGAAATATAATTCGCGCATGAATCATTATAACGCATACGAAATTAAGTAATACAAGAGTAAAAAAAAAGAGTTTTTTTATGTTTGGTTTTACTCGTACACTTAAGCACCCAAGAAAGTTTTGCGTTAATTAATAATTACATGCATTTTGTTATGTTATAACAAAAAAAATAATATTTATGTATATATAAATGAGTACAAATGCATATAATAGTTAAGGTTCAATTCGTTTACAGCCGAGATGATCGAGACATCCGACATAATGTAAATATAAAGTATATAAAACAAAAAATATGGAGCAAGTCTACATTTTGGCGTATATAAAAAGAAATATTCACCCAATTTTCGTGATATGTTAGAATTATATTCAGGAGAGTTATACCGTGAACTTAAAAAGTGTTTGGAAATTTCAGCGTTTGGAAGCCAAACCAGGAGCCAAAATTTGATTTGTTATCATATTTATGGAACTAATTGATGGAATTTCTTGAAATTAAAAATTTGAGTTCTGTTTGCTACCAAATCTAACTGACGACCTTTTAAGGAAATTTCGTTAGCGTAAAGTGAGCCTCCGATAAGAGCTAAATTTACATTTTTCTAGGTATGTTAAGTAAAAGCGTAAAAGCCTCCCTCAAATTTATGAAGAGTATTTAAAAGGCATTTTCGTAGTCTTATGCAACATAGTTCTTTTACTTATACATACACTTAGTTTCTCTAAATTGTAGCATTACCTGTGATAAGTCGCTCACAGGTGAGTACGAACTGTACGAAGCCTTTTAGATGTGCTCATGGGTTACAAGATGGAACTCAAAGTAACTATTTTTTATATTTTTTATAGTCATGAAGCTCAACAAGTTAATTTTGTTTTACCGTTTTCAAAACCATTTGAAATTAGTGCGATTAGCACTAGGGGCTTCTAGTGTATATATATTCTTTCTCAGCGTAAAATTCTGCGTTGATTTAGTCCGTCCGATCGCATGATAACTCAAAAACGAATAATGTAATCGACACCAAACTTTCACAAGTTTTTTGTTTTCTGCCAAGGACGAACCCTTTTGTAGTTAGACCTATTCGGACAACGGGTTCGGGTAACTGCCATACAACTCAAAGAGTTTATTATAGATATTCCAAAAACTAATAAAGGTGTAAATATGAAATTTTGTATACGTGTGTCCAATTACATTCTACAAATGTCTTAAAAAATTCAATGGGATCCTTGGACCGGTTCAGGTGGCTGCCATACAACTACAGAAGCAAATTTTATATATTCGTAAGAATAATAAAGCTAGATTCATAAAACTTGACAGTTGTATGCAATTGCTTGACAGGTTCGAGTAGCTGCCATATAACTCCAAAAGCTAATTTCAAAAAAATTTAGAAAAATAATGAAGCCAGATTCATGAAACTTGGCAGTCGTGTGTCCAATTATAGGTCAGACGTATTCGTGAAGTTTATGTAAAATATTTACGCAGTTTCGAGCAATTGCTATGCAACAATGAAAGGTGCAGGGTATATCGATTCATGCACGAATTATATTTCTTTTTTTTTATTTTACTCGTATATATTAATGTATAATGTTATTATACATTATATATTAAATGTATGTTATCGCTTCTGCTGCCTAATAGGCTTATTAAACGTATGAGAAAATAAACATAACACGGAAAATAAAAAAGTTCTGCAACACTTCTGTGTACTATTTATAATATGATAATACACATACCTAAAATGTTGGGAGAATTCAAAAAAATTTTCTTTTTCGTTTTCGTTTTCTATGTTATTCCTCCGAAGATAAAGAATATAAGCGAAAATACACGATGGTCTCATTTGATTTGTATAATACAATATAGATTTCTTTATAGATATAAAGAAAAGTTAAAAATATTTAACTTTTAAAAGAAGTTTACTATATAGATAGTGAACTCCTATTAAAAGTTAAATATTTTCTTTAATCCTAGCATAATATTCTTTACAGGATAAACCAGATTATGTGAAGAAATATTATGTTTTAAAATAAAAATAATTTTGATGGTTTAGAATTTAATGCGACTTTTTCTTCTACATTATTAATTAATGAAAAAATTGTTTCATAGTTTGCATTTTTGCCAGGTAAGCAAAATAAAAAGCTAACGATATTAAATATATTTTTATTTAATATATTCTTGTTTAATATTAACATGTTTACAACCTTGTACACCCTTGAAAATAGAAAGTCCCTGATATTTCAAACGTACATAGATCTTTATCGGAAACTTCTTTCCGTGGAATAAAACGTTTGTCTATCCCCCCATCTCTAAAAGTTATAGCCCCCAAAAATCTTAAAAATGTATATTTTTAACTATTTTTTGCAGTGACCATAAGCATTTTTTGTATTGTGTAAACGCAGAAATGTAGTGGCAGGTTTCCTCTGCGGCATACCATATTTGAACTTTAAAAAAGCAAAATACTCGTACTAAAATTCAAATCCAAAGTGCATGCGGCTTTGAAATATTTTCTTATATGCAGTTCCATCTCCTTCTTGGCAAAAAAAGCAAAAATTGAAATCCATCGCTTTTCAAAACATAATTCTTCAATTTTTATTTTCACTATTATTTATTTTCGCTATTATAAACTTATTTATAAAACTTCAAATATTGTTATATATAATATATAAATTCAAATATTTCGTATAGTTAATGTTAGAAAATTTAGGAATTCTTTCATTAGTTTTTTCTCTCGCTTTCTCATCTTTTAAATAACATTTACTTTAAATTCAATTAAATTATTTATTTAACTGAAAGGATAGGGCCATTCCGCAGTGTAAAAGGTGTCGAATGTTTGTTTGGAGGCCCACCCAGCAAACAATAGGGGATGCCTTGTAGTTAAGGAACTGCAAAAACGTAGGAATAACAAACAACAAAAAAAACAACAACAATTTGAAGAAGAATTCTAATCCGCTACCGAGGCAATTCACTTCCAGAATAGTATCAAAAGATGTAACATACAAGGACGTTCTCCAAACGGAAACCGATGACATAAACACGAGCAATAAAACAAGGGCTAGTGTCGTGAATGTTTTATATAAAATGCAACATATGCTAGACATGATGGACAAAATCTCTTAAAGGTTGAGCATTTTAGAGAGCTAGAGAAAAAAATCGAATAACAAAAAACTTGATAAATGATGGCATGAGGTAATTTTAAATAGCAACATGGAATTGCAATGGTATTGCAAATAAAAAGGACATGCTTGAAGTTTTTCTACATACACAGAATATATAGACGTGTATCTCGTAACTGAAACACATAAATGACGTTAAGAAGCAGGATTCGAAGTTATAGAATTTACAACTCTAACCACCCTGGAAATATAGCGGACGGCAATAGTTATAAAAGAAAATAAAGTGCATTGTGATCAGCACCAAAGGCAAGTCAAGGGAACGCAAATGACGGTAGTTCAGATCACTTCGACTAAACAAAAATTTGCAGTAGCTGCATTATATTGTCACTCCAGATTTAAAATAACGGGAAAAATGTTTCAAAACATTCTGGGCGATCTAGACGACAGATTTACAGGTGGAGTAATGGTATGGGGTTGTATGGCCACATCTGGAGTTGGGGAGCTTGTGTTTATTGAAGGAACAATGGATAAGATGATGTTCATAAATATTCTTAAGGAAAATCTTAAGAAAAGCGCAATCAATTTGGGTCTGGGTAATCATTTTCATGTCCAACAAGATAATTACCCGAAACACACGGCAGATATTGTAAGAGGGTGGATATTATATAATGTTTCCGGTACTCTAAAAACTTCTCCCCAATCTCCAGATATCAATCCCGTTGAACATTTATGGGATGTTTTAGAAAAAAGGGTTGGAATTCATCACATTACCTCTAAGACCCAATTGAAGGATGTTTTAGCAAACGTATGGGCGAATATTCAACCAAGTATTACTCAAAATCTAGTCAATTCAATATTCCTAACAGACTAAAAGAAGTTTTGAAACGAAAAGGAATGCCTACTTCATATTAGTTACTAATATTTTTTTTATAAATTAAGATACACCATGTGTTGTGCCTATACTTTTTTCGCACCGAATTTGCCTTAAAATTTTTATTTAATTATTTTTTGACTTTTCGGTTACGAATTTAAAAATTTGTTATTACGTATTGAATGAAGAATGAATTAATGAACAAATTTTACTTTTAGTGTTTTTTTGTAGAGTTTATATTTTTTTCAGAAATTCGGTTCAAACATAAAATTTCTAGCTGTGCCTATACTTTTTTCGGTCAGTGTAGGTAATTTTAGTTTTTATCAAATAAAAGTATAGTTTTTAGTTTTAAAAAATGGCTAATACTAATACATAAAACATAACTTTTTTATGTGATGATACATTTATGATTAACGTTAGTTTACATTATAATAATTCATTAAGATGTATTTACATACATAACATCTTACTTTTTATACCCTGCACTTCGTGAAGGGTATATTAACTTTGGTATGGAGTTTGTAACTACTTGAAGGAGTCATCTGCGGTATGGACATACATATATATTCTTGCTCAGCGTAAAATTCTGCGTTGATTTAGACATGTCTCTCCGTCCGTCCGTCCGTCCGATCGCACGATAACTCAAAAACAAATAATGCAATCGACACCAAACTCTCACAAGTTGCTTCTTTTGTGCCAAGGACGAACCCTATTGTTATTGGACCAATTCGAATAACGGGTTCGGGTAGCTGCCATACAACTCAAAGAGTTTATTTTAATTATTTCAAAAACTAATAAAGGTACAAATATAAAATTTTGTATGCATGTGTCCAATCATATTCTACATATGCTCTAAAAATTGTAATGAGATAGCTGCACCTGTTCGGGTGGCTGCCATACAACTCCAAAAGCAAATTTTTTATATTCGGCAAAATAATAAAGTCAGATTCATGAAACTTGGCAGTCATGTGTCCAATTATAGGTCAAAGATATTTCTGAAGTTTTGGTGGAATTGCTTGACAGGTTCGAGTGGCTTCCATACAAGTCCAAAAGATTATTTTAAATATTTGGAAAAATAATAAAGTCAGATTCATGAAAATTTTCAGTTGTGTGTCCAAATATAGGTCAAAGATATTTGTGAAGTTTTGGTGGAATTGCTTGACAGGTTCGAGTAGCTCCCATACAAGTCCAAAAGCTTTTTTTAAATATTTGAAAAAATAAAAAAGTTAGATTCATGAAACTTGGCAGTTGTATGTCCAATTATAGATCAGATATATTAGCGAAGTTTTAGTGGAATTGTTTGGCAGGTTCGGGCACCTACCATACAACTCCAAAAGCTAATTTTAAATATTTGGAAAAATAATAAAGTCAGATTCATGAAACTTGGTAGTCGTGTGTTCAGTTATAGGTCAGACATATCCGTGAAGTTTCTATAGAATGGTTTTACAGGTTTGAGTAATTGCTATACAACAATGAAAGGTGCAGGGTATAATTCAATCGGTTCATACCGACTGAAACGTTTTTACTTGTTTTAAATTTCAAAATGTTTATTTCCCAATATTTAATAATTATAAATTATAATTTCAATTATTTCAAATTCAATTTTCAAATAAAACCTTTTTTTTTTTTGAATTTACATAATTATTTAACAATTATTTTTTTGAATTTACATTATTATTTAACAATTACATAAGTAATTTATATTTTTGTACATTTTGCAGAAAATACATAATGCTTACGAATTTAACTTTAAATTCTTATTACTTTCAAATAAGACCACATTTTATGAATTTATTTTAATTATTGTAATTTAATCGATTAAGTTGGACTACTGTTCTACGCTTTTGAGTAATATATTCGTTTTCATTATTTTTGTTACTATCAAAACTTTCAATTTTATTTGTATTTTCAATTTCTGATTTTTGAATATCAACATCTAAATCTATGTCAACTTTTTGTTTTTCTTGTTTTCTTTTCAAAATATGCTCACGATTCCTGCGATACAGAACACCCTCGCTATCCTGAACAATAAAAGATCGAGGTTCCTTACAGTTTTGCGTTATGACTCCAGGAAACCAAACAGAAGTTGGATTCTTTTTAAACATTACTTTTTCACCCGGTTTGACTGGCTTTAAATTTCTAGAAACCCTATTATAATATTTCGAAGAATTTTGATTTTGTTTTTGAAGACGTTTTTTGTATTCGTATGTATTGATAATTTTTGGCTCGAAATTCCTAGTGATAGCAGGTATTTTTGTTGTGAGACTTCTGGACATCAAAAGTTGAGCTGGACTTGGCATACCATTTGTTTGAGTGGTTCGATAATGTAGCAAAGCCACATATGGGTCATTTTTAGTTTCTTCACACTTCGTAAGTAATTTTTTAATTGTTTGAATAGAGCGTTCAGCTAAACCGTTTGACCTAGGTAAGTAAGGACTTGAAGTCTTATGTTCAATGTTCCAGTCCCGACAAAATTGTTTAAATTCTTTAGAATTATAAGGCGGACCATTATCCGAAATAAAAATTTGTAGTATACCATGTCTCGCAAATATTGATTTAAGTTTTGTGATTACTTGAAGACTACCATATCCAGAATTTAAAAGATCTATTTCAATAAATTTTGAATAATAGTCCACGACTAATAAATATGGTTTTTTGTTAAATTCGAATTTATTACAACCGACCTTAAACCACGGAATTTCGACCATATCATGAGATTTAAGTTCCTGTTTAAGATTAGAATTTTGAAATTTTACACAAGTTTCACAATTTGATATTAAGTTATAAATGTCATTGTTTATGTTTGGCCAATAAATGGAAGATTTAGCTAAATTTTGGTAACGCTGAATTCCCATATGACTTTCATGTAAACGATGTAGCATTTTATCACGTAGGCTAGTTGGAATTAAAATCCGAGAATTTTTTAATAGAATATTGTCTATGATATGTATGTCATCCTTTATTTTGTAATATGGTACTACACTTTTATCTACTAATTTTTTATTTTCAGGCCATCCATTTTTTAAATATTCTTTAATTTTTTCAAATACCCTATCAGAGTCAGAGCAGTTTCTAATTTCAATTAAATCCGAATCAGGAAGTGAAATTTGTGACATTAAAAAATTGCAATGAAGTGATATATCCTTATCAACTTCGGTTAGTGAGTTTTCTTTTAAAGAAGCCCCTGAAAGTGTGTCTGCTTTATACAGAAATTTACCAGGTCTATATTGGACAGTTAAATCATATGCCTGAAGGCGTAACATAAAACGTTGTAGTCTGGCAGGTATTTGATACAAAGGCTTTTTAAATAACGAAACCAATGACTTATGATCGGTTTCAACCAAAATACTTAAACCATATATGTATTGATGGAAGCGAGTGCATCCAAAAAGTATAGCTAAAAGCTCTTTTTCTATTTGAGCGTAGTTGCGTTGCGCATCCGTTAAGGAGGCCGATGCATACGTAATTGGGTTCCTGTCATGTAAAATAGTTGCACCCAATGCGTACCCAGAGACATCAACAGATGAAGTCAGTTGTCTTTTTGGGTCAAAATAAGTTAGAACTGGCGTTTTTGTTAATTCAGTCTTTAAATTGTTGAACTCCTGTTCGTGAATCGAGTCCCAGTGCCAGGGAATGTCCTTTTTTAAAAGATCGCGCAAATTTTTATTTTTTGATGACAAATTATCAATAAAACTCCCTAAATAATTCACCATGCCAAGGAAACGTTGTACATCTGGCACCGATTTAGGGGTCGGCATTTCTAGAATTGACCTAATTTTATCAATGTCCGGTTTAACTCCATTTTAATTAAAGACGTGACCTATAAATTTAATTTCTTTTAAAAATATTTTTGATTTGGCCCTGTTAAATTTTAATCCAACCTGTTTTGCTCGTTCTAAAACTTTTGTTAATATTAAATTATGTCTTCATACGTAGATGCATGAATAAGAAAATCATCGATATATATTATTAATCCTTTAATGTCCCCAAAAAGTTTCACCATTTCAGCATGAAAAATTTCTGGCGCAGCATTTATAAAAAAAGGCAAGCGTAAAAAACGAAAACGACCAAAAGGCGTGTTAAAAGTACATAGTCGAGAAGAAAAATCGTCCAAAGGAATCATCCAGAATCCGCTATTTGCGTCCAGCGAACTAAAAAATTTAGAGCCAGCCAATTTCGATTTACATTCTTCAACATTCGGAAAAGGGTAATGCGGTCTAATAATTGCCTTATTTAAATGTCTAGGATCTAAGCATAACCGTAAACGCCCGTTAGGTTTTTTAACTAAAACTAGCGAGTTTACCCACTCGGTAGGCTTGCTTTCTGGTATTATAACTTTTAAATCTATCATTCTTTGTAATTAATTTTTTAAATCTTCATATAGGCTAAATGGAATTTTACGTGGAAGGTCGACAACCGGTAAAATATCTGGTCTTATATTTAAATTACATTTATTTTTTAAAAGACCTAAACCATCAAAAACACTTTCATAATTTTTTTAAATTTTTTCAGCACAAATATTATTTATTTGTTTAATTAAATTCATTTTAACAGCTGATTCTAGTCTTAAAATATTCTTGCAATAATTGATATCGAGCACGTAAAATTTTTCATAAAATATTTCATTTTTAAAATTTAATTTAAGATCTATGACACCTAATATATTTAATTTTTCTCCACTAAATGTAAAAATATTAATTTCTGATTTTTTAATAAATTTAATTAAATTTAATTCTTTAATAATATTGATTGGAATAACATTGGCTTGTGCCCCTGTGTAAATCTGAAAAATAAAGTTATTACCATTAATTGTTACCTCTACATGTTCATATGTTGTTGCACTTTTTTCTGAATTCAATGTGATGTTGTTAATGTTAAGATTTCCAATAAAGAGATCATTTTCTTGTGTTTCAGCTGCTGTATTAATATTTTTAACATATTTAGCTGGTTGACGCATATTAATTTTGCTGTTAAGAAAACACATCTTGGCATAATGATTTGTTTTTTTGCATAGACGATATACCTCTCCATGGGCGGGACATTTTGTTTTGTGTATTTGCCCACATTTTCCACATGTTGACGACTTTTGATTTTGACTAAATTTTTCCAAGTTTTTTGTTGACAATTTCTGGTTAGATTGCGGCATTCTTTTTTGATGATATTTATTTTTGTTAAAAGAACGTGTTAAAGCTGAGACGGAGAATTTTCATTTGATTGTTGTAGTTGTGATGTATTGCTTTTTGCAGTTTCAATATTTTTAGTTATATCGATCGCTTTTTGAAATTTTATATTACCTTCGCTTAGTAATCTTTCTTTAATATGTGAAAGATTTGACGACAGCCCACAAATAAAAATATCTTTAACCAAATCTTCACGTAGATCATTAAATTCACAAGTGAGACTCAAATTTTTTAATTCTGTTACATACTCCTCAATCGTTTCACTATTAGCTTGTTTTCGACTAAAAAATTTGTGACGTTCCATAGCTATATTAACTTTCGGTATAAAATATGAATCTAGTTTTTTAATTAAATCATCATATTTCACTGCATCGATGTCCATGTTGAATGAATTAAATATATGTAATGAATCAGTAATGTTATATGTAATGAATCATATATATGTAATGTTTGATGTTCCAAATTAGAAACACGTAGAAAAATTTTAAATTGGTTTTTCCAATTTTTCCAAGCTAAAGAAAGATTTGATGCCTTTAAATTCATTGGCGCAATTGTTGTGGCGACTGATAACATTTCTTGCACTGGTAAAAATGATGGTATTGATGATTTCGATGAACTTTCCTCGTTCGGTATTTTGAACAAATTTAATTAATTATCCGCTACAA
The DNA here is from genome assembly GCF_029603195.1 of Condylostylus longicornis. Classification (NCBI taxonomy): domain Eukaryota; kingdom Metazoa; phylum Arthropoda; class Insecta; order Diptera; family Dolichopodidae; genus Condylostylus; species Condylostylus longicornis. The sequence continues at coordinate 2,171,976 of NW_026577985.1, forward strand.
TTATTAATTTCATGCGCATATGACCTCGTTGACTCTGAAATATTAATATCAATATACAATTTGACACGTGTAGGTACATATATATGATATTACACCATATACGTTCAATATGACTTTATAATTTTTTAATTTTAATTTAAATATTTTATTTTTTATTTTAATTTGATATTTAATTTGTGTCGACTTTAATTTGTTAAATATTATTTTATTTTAATTAGAAAAAAATTTACATTTTTAATTTTATTCTTTTACACCTGACACCATGTTTTAAAAGTAATAATGCATCAGTCAGTGTCTTATTAACAACTGCTTTTATTTTATAAAAACTAAAAGTACATAGGTATAAAATATGGCTAATACTAAAACATAAAACATAATTGTTTTATGTGATAATACATTTATGATTAAGGTTAGTTTACATTAAAATTCATTAAGATGTATTTACATACATAACACTATCCTCCACATATACTAGCAAAAGTAAGACAAAGCGGTTGGGCGAGAAAGAGGTGGCAGCAAATGCGTTTCATAGTTGAATCGTAGCAACTAAGATGCTGCATTAGAAAATACAAGGAGGAATTATGCTCAAAATTTGACGGCGTGTAAGAAACCAATTACTCACTGTGAAGGGCAACAAAGAAAATGAAGCAACCTATCAAACATCTCGCTCCTAATAAAACAAGGGTGGAACGTGGGCAAAAACTGACAAAGACTAAGGAAATGCGTTTGCGGATCATTTGGCCGATATATTCTGTCGGCTTGACAACCAAGGCTTGCATGAAAATAAGGAATCTGCTTTTGTTGAAGATAGCGTAACTATTCCGATTGTCAAGGAAAGAGATGATGTAGAGGAAATCATGACTCTTTAATCTAAAAAATCTCCGGGCTTTGACCTAATAACGGCCAATATTTTGAAAAAATAACCCAAAAGGGATATAACGATGCTTACGCGCCTAAAAAATGCGTGTATAATTTTTGATTACATGCCTGAAATTTGGAAAGTTGCAGAAATAATTAAGATCTACAAGTCTGGCAAACCTATAGAAAAGGCGACTTCTTATAGACCAATCTCATTGTTGCCGATGATTTCAAAACCGCTAGAGAAACTTTTGCTGAGAAGGTTTCAGTCAATAATTGAAAGTAGAAAGTTAATCCCGAATCATCAATTTGGTTTTCGCCGGAACCACTAAACTATAGATCAGATTCATCGAATAACTGACCTAATAGAAAATTCACTGGAAGAAAAATCAATATGTTCTATTATATTTCTGGACGTAGCTCAAGCCTTCTACAAGGTTTGGCATTGTGGATTAAAAAAACTTTGACAATTATTCGAATTTTACCTGACTACTAGGGTATTTCGAGTTAAACAGGAAGAGGAGTACTCTTCGCTTAAGGATATCACGTTGGTGTTACCACAAGGGAGTATATTGGGCCCGATATTATACTTTTTATACACGTATGATATTCCTGAATCGGAAGGAGTGACAACGGCTACATTTGCTGATGATACAGTAATAGGATGAAATGAAAATGAATCTACTGAAAAATTACAAAAGGCCAGTGATGAGATTTCAATATGGACTACAAAGTGGAATATAAAAGTTAACGGAGTTAAACCAGTACCCGTGAATTTCACTAATAGGAAAATTGACAGTTCATTTTGGCCATTGGACGCGAAGATCAGATGAAAGGAGCACATAAAGAAAAAAGATCTCAAGACGAGGAGAAATGCAGGAAGTTTAAATGGCTTTTGGGAAGGCGTTTTTCGTTGTCAATATACAACAAGGTTTTGATATATAATCAAACATTTAAGCCTGTCTGGGCTTACGGTATTCAGTTATGGGGCTCCGTTTCCGACCAGTTTTATAATTTATTTTGAGGAAGGTGTTCTTTAGTGAATTAAAGTTCCACACTACTGCTTTTCGTCTGGCAGTGTCTTTTGAGATTTTTCACCCTTCCTCTCGGTAAAAAAACAAAAAAAAATTATTTATTTAATGTTAAATAGCTCAGCTTACAAAATTTTTATATTTCAGTGCAAACAGTGGTGGTAATGTTTCAGTCGGTATATACCAACCAAATTATACCCTGCACCTAGAAAGTCTGAGTCTTAAAATTTCTTTTTGAAATATCTAGAAGAAGCACTTATTATTGTATACCAATTACCCACTCTGATTGGACACAAAACTGTCCAACTATAGGTCAGAACCTGTTAAGCCATTCAAGGGATATATGTGAACTAAAATTGGACACATGAATGCCAAGTTTCATGAATCTGACTTTATTAATTTTCGAATATTTAAAATTGGCTTTTGGAGTTGTATGACAGGTAAGCGAACCTGTCAAGCAAATCCATCAAAACTTTGGAAATATATCTGACCTATAATTGGACACACGACAGCCAAATTTCATGAATCTGACTTTTTTATTTTTCTAGCTATTTAAAATTAGCTTTTGGAGTTGTATGGCAGCCAACCGAACCGATCCAGGGATCCTATCAAAATTTTTAAGGTATTTGTAAAATGTAATTAAACACACGTGTACAAAATTTCATATCTATTCCTTCATTAATTTTAGAAATGTTTATAATAAACTCTTTCAATTTTATGGCAGCTATTCGAACCCGTTGTCCGAATTGGGCAATTACAATAGGGTTCGTTCTTGGCAGAAAAGAAATAACATATGTAAGAGCAGCCTGTTTTTGGAACGATGAGGCCTAGCAAACCGAACTAGGGGCCGAATTTACATTTTTCATCATATCTGTGAAACTAATTGATAGAATTTCTTGAAATTTGATATTGGAGTTCTGGTTGTTACCGAAACTAACTGGCGAGCATTTTAGGGAATTCTGGTAGCACAAAGCGAAACTCTACTAAGAACCAAATTTACATTTTTCTAGGTATGTTAATTAAAAGCTTACTAATGCACTAAAAATTAGAAAGAATTATTTAAAAGGCATTTTTATATTCTGTACTACTTTCACTTAACTAGTCAATATTGCGGTCGGTTATGTGCTGACCACGTCAGATTTTTTATTTTGCTATTTAATGAAATTCTTGTTTTAAACAAAAATTTTGATATCAATTTATGACTTTCAAAAAAGTATGACACAGCTTTGTTTATTTTTATAAAAACTAATTAGTTCGCCTTGACGAACAATATTGACGTTGAAGATATACATACAAATATATATATATTCAACCAAAAATTCGCTACTGTTTTGGATTATAAAATTGCTTAATGAGGCAAAAAAAGTAAAAACCTGGTAAAGTATCTCGCCTGGTAAAAGGTATGTGAGTGAAATTATTTTGTTTCTGGAATGTAATTTTGAAGTAAGAAAAAGTTTTCGTGTTGTAATATATGTTACGTTACCAAAATGTATCTAACCAAAATTTGGCCATCATTCATTCACGTTCTTTAGCTCTGACAAATTTAGTGAATATATTTAGAAAAAACGTAAAAAATGTGAATGTTTGATTGAAGAAAAGTAATCCGTTTTTAAATTTATTCTTGAAATAAATGCCATTTTAAGAATAGCAACAACTTTAAATTTTGAAATTTAAAATAGAATTTTTAAAATGATTTCGGTAATAATATTAAAATTTGATTTAAATTATTTTAAATACACGTTTAAAATGTCATTAGTCATTGTCAATAATGTTTAAAATGTCTATTGGTATCGCAATCGATATTCCCGGTATATGGAAATCAAAGTATATCTATCAAGAAGTAGTTCGACTCTCCGTTTACATCACACTAATGCTATCACTCACCAATATTTGTATACAAAAAATTACCTTAGCTAAGAGTTAAGCAGTATACCTTCTTATTTTCATTTTTATACACGTAAGAATTTTTGAGACAGAGAGAGTATTTTTGATTTTGAGAGAAAGAGTACGCAATAGATGTCTACCTGTTATTACCAATGTAGGTGATACGATATTGCAATAGTTAGGTGATGTGATGGCAACAAATTTTGCATATCGTGTTTTCGGTGGAAATGCACTTCTCCATGGTAGGGAAGTGTAAATAAACTATATTTAGCAACCTGTCGGGCTGTGTGTGCACGCGTGTATCTCAAGTCCAACTGAACCGACTTTGATGAAATTTTATATGTAAGTTTATTTCGACCATGGCACAGATTGATCAACTTTTGGGATATATCAGGCCTCGGGAACTGCACTTTTTGCGGTTAAATGATCCGCAAACGCATTTGCTTTGTCTTTGTCAGTTAAAACAATTAATATTTCTTATGAATATACATAATTTTTATGCCTCGTCTACATTGCGGCTTGACGTGAAAGAGTACTTGGCGTAAAATCAGCTTAATCTGCGTTTTTACTATGTTAGTTTAAACGCCCAAAAACGACGTTAAGATGTTTAATTTTAAATCATTATCAACAAGTCAAGTAAGCGGCTTGAGTGAAGGCTACAGGTCAAGTAACGTTTATATAGACAATAACACGCTTGAAGCAGGCATATAAATGGGGTACATACATGTTACTACATCATATTGTATATCTACCTTGAACAGGTATGTACCGTATAACAAAGTATGAAATTTTAAATTTGTAACTATTACTTTCATACATTCGAATGTGTTTACCTAACTTTTATGAAATGAAAAATAAAATATGAAAAAAAAAAATTATGTTGTTATCAAAATAAAAATAACAAAATTTTTTAATTACTTAATTTAATTTTATTTCAGTTCGATGTTTTTGATACACTCGTTTGTTTACAATATGTTGTTTCTTTCTTGCCTACACAATTCTTACTACTATCTATTTTTAAAGAAAAATGGAATATTTTACGATTTTGGAAGTGGCAAGCAAACGAAAAATAACGGAAAGAAACGAGTCGAACTATTTCCTGATAGATATACTTTGATGGAAATAATAGCATACAACTACTGATTAAGAATAGATCTTTCTCAATAAACGGTGTAAGCGAGATTACTCAACTAAAACGATATCGCAAACATGATTTGTTTAGTTTAATAAATATATGGAAGCTAAAAACTAAAACTATTAATGTACACAACGATAAGCTTGTAAATCGAAATATGTATATGTATTACAAAATATTAGTTTTCTTATAGTATATATATATACCTAGATGCTTAAACATACGAAAGTCGATAGTACGAGAATATAACAATGATAGTAGTAGTAGTAGAAAAACTGCAAGTGCGATAGTGTGAGTTTAATCTCTTTATAAATAATACGTACATAAAAGGAAGTATACCGGTGAAAAACAAAAAGTTGGTAAAAACCACGTAACGCGAAATATAAAGAACTGATCGCAAATGTGAACGCTCCATCGTTCCTGCTGTAGTATAAAATACATTAAGTTGTTTTTGTTTCTATCAACACAAGAAGAACGAGCGACATTACAGCACTCTTCACTTCAAGATAAAAAATAAAAATTGTAAGCGAACCGGTTATTTCTTCTTTTACTTCTTTTTTTTTACATTCAATTAAGTTCTCTTATAAGATGGAAAAAGTCACCGTGCATTTGGTGAATATAAATTGGTGGATAAGCTATTTTACCTCATCATCCTTTTTAGATAATGATTTCTATCTTTAGGGTGTTGCTAGAGGCAGTTGACCAATGAAAGCGTCATTGTAAAAAAAACCTATGAAAATTTTTGTATTCTTACTTGTTAGTATTTATTGGAGGGAGCATGTTACTAACTATTAAACTTGTAATAGTAATACGTAAAGTCATGTTTTCATATACACTCATTATTGTGCGCAACTTGCTTACTGGAAATTGTTACCATCAAATAAATGGCGTAGGTCTCATATTATTTGCAGACAATTAATGTTTATTCGATTTTTATTTTTGCTTTTTTTTTCTATTTTTATCGTAAATTTTATTTGCTAGGAAAAAAGGCGGAGCTCTAAAACGTGCTTAATTAAAAATTCATTAATACTTTTTAAATGTTGGTAAATATGCTATTTAGAGTTGGCAAGTTTGGTGACCTTAATTTTTTACTATGTTGTGAAATGTTTTCCGTTGAGTACTTCATTAAAAATTTGAAAGTAGGAACTGCGAATCTTTTAACTGTTGTAATCGAGGTAAGAATTACTGACACTACAGTCTATTTAATATGTGTACCTCTTAATCTCCTCAAGTAATTAAAGTCGAAGTGCTTAAAAAAAGGGAAAATTAATTTTTATATCTTGAAACACCTTCACAAACATTTGTAAAGCTGAAAAACTACGGTTAACCGTAGTTATTAGAACTTTTCCAAAAATTTTTTGAAAAAATTGCTTATTAGTTTCAATCTCTCCGTCGGTCCGTCCGTCCGTCTGTCCGTCCGTGGACACTTTTTTTGTTCACAAAACTTCTACCCCCTTGAAGATAGAGAGCTGAAATTTTATATGTTCATAGATCTTTGCTAGAAACTTATTTTCGTAGAACAAAATTTTTACCTATCACCCCCACTCTAGAAGTTATACTCCCCCAAAACCCTAAAACTGCTCTTTTTAACACTTTTCCAAAAAAATTTTTGAAAAAAGTGCTTATTAGTTTCACTCTGTCCGTCCGTCCGTCCGTCCGTCCGTCTGTCCGTGTGTCTGTTTACAAAACTTCTACACCTTTAAAGATAGAAAGCTGAAATTTAATACGTACATAGATCTTCACTAGAAACTTATTTCCGTAGAACAAAATTTTTACCTATCTCCCCCCCTCTAGAAGTTATACCCCCCCAAAACCCTAAAAATGGCCTTTTTTAAATATTTGTTGCAATGAAACCATAAGCATTTTTGAAATTTTGCAAACGCAGAAAGGCAGTGGCTTGCTTCCCCTTGCGCGATATACTATAGTTCAACTTAAGAAAAACAAAATGGCCGCTCAAATTTACCGTTATTTAAAGTCCTTTTTTTCCAAATTTTTGACGTCGTTTTTCTTCTAGACCCCAGACTGTAGAAGCTTGAAATTTTAGGAGCTTTTAGATATTAATAAATAGTTCATTTTGTTAGAAGAAATTTTTTTTCCATCTCCACCCCCTCTCAAGTTATCACCTCTTGAAATTCGTAAAATTTGAATTTTTGACACCTTATATTTCCGAAACCGCAAGCTTTTTCAAATTTTTATAAACGCAAAAAGCTAACGGTAAATTCCGTGAAATTAAAAAATATAATTATTTTTCTTAACTCACACAATTAACCCTTAAAATCGAGCATTATGTTAACCCCTTTTTATATTAATTTTTGCTTTATTTCAAAGACTGCATATATGAGTCATCCTAAATATATGCAATCCTAGAAATAGTTTTGTATATGAATGAAAATAATTTTAATAGTGTGATAGCTATACATAGACTGTATTTAAAAGCAGAATTTTCACTTGTTGAAGGGAAAAGTGCTACAATACAAACCATTGGTTTGACCCAACTTTATTTAACTATTTGTTGCAATGAAACTTAATAAGCATTTTTGAAATTTTGCAAACGCTTGCTTACCCTATCGTGGCATACTATAGTTAAACTCTGAAAAAACAAAATTGCAGTTCAAACTTACCGTTACCTAAATTCCTTTTTTTTATGTCGTTTTTTTTCTAGCCCCTGCCTGTAATGAATGCGTGTCTAAAATGTATAACCAAAAAATTTGTTAACATAATATGTATTTATGAAAGAAAAACTTATTTAATGAAGAATTCCTAATACAAATTTTTGTTGTAACCAAACTCGTACAATCCCGAGGTGACACAAATATTGATATTTTACATACAGATATCAATTTTTGTATAGAATAAAGTTGGGTTAAACGTTTGTAAAAAAGCACTTTACCTTCAACAAGTGAAAATACTGCTTCCAAAAATAATCAAGCTGGCTGTTACATTATTTAAATTAGTTTCATTTATATATCTGCATATTATATGTAGATATATAACTTAACTATTGCATACGTTTAAGATGAGCACAAAAAAAAAATAAAAAAGCATTACCACACTGATTGAATTGGACGGTTAAGAAAGTGAGTTGAAGAAAATAATTATATTTTTTGATGGCATGACATATTCCTTTAGCGTTCTGCATTTGTAGAAATTTCCAAAATTTCAGTTTCAAATATAAGGTGCAGAAAATTCGAATCTTACGAATTTAGGGAGGTAATAACTTGAGAGGAGATCGAGAAAGAGAAAAATTTTTTTTTAGGATAATAAATATATTCGTAAGTATCTAAAAGCTGTTAAGATTTCAGAATCCTGCAACTTACGTTTAGAAGAAAAAAGATTTAAAAAATTTTAAAAAAAAATGGGTTTTAGATAACGGTGAATTTGAACGGGCATTTTGTTTTTTTTAGAGTTTAACTATAGTATGCCATTTTTAGCGATTTGGGGGGGTATAACTTTTAGAGGGGGAGAGATGGGTAAAAATTTTGTTCTACGGAAATAAGTTTCTACCAAAGGTCTATGTACATAATAAATTTCAGCTTTCTATCTTCAAGGGTGTAGAAGTTTTGTAAACAAAAAAAGTGTCCACGGACGAACGGACGGACAGAGTGAAACTAATAAACACTTTTTTTCAAAAATTTTTTGGAAAGTGCTAAAAAGATGAATTAACTAAAAAGATGAAACTTTTTATTAATGGAATTTAAACAAAGAAGAATTGAGAATATTTGATTAAAAGCTCTTTGCTTAATAAATATTCAGTACATTTTGAAAATATTTTCGTACAAGTATGAGAAAAAACCGCTTAAAAAAATCAAAGAATTTTATTAAAATTTAAATATCAACTTCGGAAGTCAATCTTTCGTGCCCATTTCGCTAGTAAAATTTTGAGTTTTTTTTACTCGTAACTTTTTGTGAATTCTAGATAAACAAATAATAAAAATTAATTTGACTTTGTATTGAATTTAATTTACTTCTTATGTAATATTATAGAGCGGAAATCGGTATAGTTACAACTTATTTTTATTTTTGCATACTACTGATGTATGTATATGAATGCTTTAATGCATGTACGCATTTAGCTTATATAGGTAACTGTACTTATGCTCATCATAATATATACGGATGTTTTTTTGAAAAGATTGAATAAATTTGTAACTTATTATAACTTATTAAATATAATACCCAAGAATACATATGATTTTCATTGTACCAGCATACATATCCCTATATGTACATTATGTATTCTTAGATGCATTTTGTGCAAGAATGCAACATGTTTATAAGGCCAACGAGAAGCAAATAAAAATTTATTTTAGTAAAATATTTTTCATAACCCCAAGCCAAAGTGACTATAATAATTTCGCTTCTTTTTGCTTGCTCGCTTTTCAATATCTTTCTTCCAATAATCCCTATGAAATAATGCAACACTGGTCTGTCTACATTACAATTTTTAACCGATTATATAAGAGCAATAACAAAAATAATATAAAATAACATAAAATGAATAACTATAAAACAAAGAAGGAAATAGTAAAATAAATTAACATGATAGGGAGCAAAAAAGCAGTGGATTATTGTAATTAAAAGTAAAATAAAAAGAATATCAAAACAACAAAATTACTATATGAATTGAAATACATACATATAGACAAATACACGTCAAAAGAGAAACTAAGGGAATATTGTTATTGAAAAATAACTGAAACTTACATGAATTCTAAAAATTTAAACTATATTCTGGAATTTCATTTAGGATCTTTTGAATAGTTAATAATTAACATATAATCATTCATTTTACATAATTTTATAATTATTTTAATATTAATATATATGTATGTATGAAGATAATCTTGAAATTCCCACTTTGCTCTTTGGAAATTTTGAAAAGAGTTTAAGAGAAATTTGAAATCAAACTAACCAGCCTCATAAAAAAATTCATAAAATATATTTTGCTTTTGTTTTAATTGTTTTGTGAAAGCATTTTAAATAATTTTTAACAATTTATATAAAAGAATTTGCAGCATTAAATTAATTTAAATTTAAATATTAAGGCCTACGCATTTTAATTAGAATAAAAAGATACAAATTAAAGCAGAAGCAACTTTTGAGAATTGCTGTTTTGCTTTCCAAATAACTAGTTTGAAAATATTTATTGTTCACTTTTAAGTACTTTTCCCAAAATAATTTGGAAAAAGTGCTTATTAGTTCCACTTTGTTCGCCCGTCCGTCCGTCGACATGTTTACACTACTTCTACATCCTTGGAAATAGAAAGCTGAAATTTCATATGTACGTAGATCTTTGAACTTATCCGTAGAAGAAACTTTTTTTGTAACTCCCTCAATCTAAAAGTTAAGAAAGGAGCTATCCTCAAGTTCTAAAAATTCCATTTATTGCAGGGAAATCATACGCATCTTTCAAATTTTGCAAGTGCGAAAAAGGAGTGGTTGACTTCGTCTACCGCGGCATATAATATTAAAAGTAGAATTTTAAAAAAGCAATTGTTGGCCGTTGTTTAAAACTCGCTTTAAAATTTACCGTTATGCGAAACCCGTTTTTTTTAATTTTTGATATCGCTCTTATTCTAGACCGCATGTTCTAGGAAGCTGAAATTCTACCAGCTTTTAGACTTTAATAAATATTTCATTTCTTCTCTTATAAATATTTTATTTTTTCTCTTTCCACCCCCTCTCAAGTTATCGCTTCGCGAACTTCGTAAATGGATTTTTGGGACCTCATATTTCCGAAGCTGCACTTTTCCAAACTTATTTTTCATATCTCACGCAATTACTTTTCAAATTTGAGCTAACTTCTAATTATGGTTTTGTTAAATTTTTTTTGTTTTATTTCAAAGATTGCATGCGTTGTATATGAAGGAAACTTATTTTAATAATGTACCACATTAGATTGTTTTTATATGGAGTGACTTCATTTGTTGAAGGAAAAAGTGCTACATTACAAACTATTGGTTTGACCCAACTTTATTTATTTTACTCCTCCATGTTATAGCATATACATGCAAACTTGTGAATTTTTAAGATTTTTTGTGTATTAAAACTACTTTTTGATAAACATGATAAAAACAAAAATAAATATAAACGGCAGGAGGAGAATATCTGCAGCATAAATCTCCATTTCGGTTGTGCATTTTTTTTTCGATATAAAAAAATCGGATAACCAGAAATTATGTCCGGAAACAGGTGTTTATTTTTTTTCGAATTGATAATAAAAAATAAAATTGTAATAATATAAAAAAAAAACAAAATTTTAAATTAAGAAGGAAAAATAAATGAAATTGAAACACAGCAATTGCAAATTTGCAATAAAACCATTTCCTGTAATCAATTAAAAATGGTGGAAAAACGGTACCTCTTGAAATTCAATACACCGTTGAGAACTAAACTTTATTAACTCGAATATACATAGTAGGTATTTATAAAGTTTGAAATTTGATTGCAAAATTAATCTAAATTGAGATAAGAAAACAATTTTCTCAAAACTCAAAGAAAATAAAAAACAAATTTTATATAAAACAATTTTTGCTTTTCGTAAAATGTCTTTTTAAATTTTTCTGTTCTGATAATGATACGAATCGTGTTTCTATTCATAAGTTGTTCATTGTCAGTATGAGTTATAACATCTTACACTCGGTGTGAAGATCAGTAAAATATAAAGTGAAATAAAGAATGCTTGGCAATACATAAAATTATAAATACTCTCTGAAAATTTCGTTATATTACTGACAAGTAATATTATTTTTTAATGGTTTTTATTATTACTTCTAATAAAAGCTTTTAATTTATCTTAATGGAAATTTCTTCATGCAACTGCAGAACAGATGGATGACGTAATCAAAGGAACGAGTTAAAGGCAGAAAAATTATTCATTAAAAAAATTTTTCTCCTCGAACCAGTGACCTACCGCTTTCTAGGCGGACGCTCTACCAACTGAGCTACAGAGGCATGAAGAAATTGCCGACGAAATGTTCCCTACATTGCTTTATACTGTAATTCACATGATTACTAAGTATTTGTTTTTTTTTGTTTACATTGATTGCTACATACAATCCATTGAAACACACAATAACAAGAACATATATATTTATAGGATAGTGCCTATTCCACTAATTATATTATGAATTTTACTAATACAACATCATAGTTGCGGAATCAATAAGAATGTGCCTATTACACTACTAATTTATCTTAATGGAAATTTCTTCATGCAACTGCAGAACAGATGGATCCAGTTCGAGGAAAAAAATTTTTTTAATGAATAATTTTTCTGCCTTTAACTCGTTCCTTTGATTACGTCATCCATCTGTTCTGCAGTTGCATGAAGAAATTTCCATTAAGATAAATTAGTAGTGTAATAGTCACATTCTTATTGATTCCGCAACTATGATGTTGTATTAGTAAAATTCATAATAAAAGCTTTTAATTTGATTTTGTATCTATATTAAATTAACAAGAAAGATGTAATACAGCAAAATGTTTAGCAACCCCAAATATCTGATGCTAAAATAAATAATATCTGCTAGACTACTGTATTTCTTTTTTCGAATATAATTTTTTTTGAAATTTTTTAATAAGTTGTTAATGTATCAATTTTTCTTAAATGATTTGCTTAAGTTTTTAGTAACTTAAATGGAATAGACTTTAACTTTAGTACAAATTTAGTAAAAAAAGAACGATTTGTAAATTAAGGGAATATATTCATTTAAGATGAACAAATAAGAAGATTTGAGGATTTTGTCCATATCCCCCGATGATTTAAGCCTATAAATAACCGTCGAGATCTTTTGATTTAACATTCTTAGATTTTTATTTTTCAAAGGCTCGCGAAACATTTATTTATGACGATTTTTCATTTCGTTCGCTGCTTTGGAAAATAATATCGAATATGTAATTTGTTTTGTTAAATCGGAATAGTTTACAATTAGAACCTTCGAGAAGAGCACTTAAACCATAGTTTTGGCAAAAATTAGCATATATGAAAATTTGCAGTTAAGAAATAAAACAAAAATACCCAATTTTGAAAATAGAATATTTAAAATTCATAAATATTTTGCTTCGTTATTCCCTTTCTTCCACATCTGTACATATTCAAAATAAAAATCTTATTTTATGCCTCGTAGGACCCTACAATACTTACAAATGCATAAACGCTATAGCGCGCAAAATTTCAAAAGCGTTTCTTTATAATGCTCCACAGATCAGATTCATGTCTTTGCGTTGTAACCTCTTAGCAGAGATAGCTCTTATTTTGTTTGTTTTTAATATGTCAAACTTAAAAATTATTTCATGAAACACGTAATTCTACGTGATTTTAATTTTATTAATATACTAGTCGTGTGTACTTACATTGTAAGTCTTTCAATTATTATGTCTCTAGTTTTAAAATTATGTTGCATTCTGTGTGAGATATTTAAAGTTTACTTTTTTTTTCTTTAAAAAAAAAACAGTTACATACATATAGATAAGTTTTTTTAGTAATAAAGAATAACATAAAACTTAAAATAAGAAAAGCTCTTAAAAATAATTACAAAAAAGATAATTAATTAACAATAATAAATAAATTATTGTTACATAATTAAACAAAGGATTAGCTTCATTTAAGAGCTAGATTTTTTTAGATATTTTTTTAATTTAGCTTCATTTAAGATCTAACTAGTGTCGCTTAAAATCGTAAATTACTGTTGACAATAAGCACTTTAAGCGAACAATTATTGTATACGCGTAAGATAATTCGCTGCCAATTAAAATCCATGAGCACATATTTCGATTCTATCATGCATGCGAATTAAGTACATATAGCATACGATTTCTATGCAAAGGGCTCGAGATTCGAACCTTGAAAAATGCGAAATGTCAAATGATCTTTTTTTTATTGATTATTCTTTTTTGTTCTTATGTTAAATGAAATTAAAAAAGTTTTACCCTTACAAATCAACATTGACGAGTTTTCGCCACTTAATGTTTTTTTGAAAATACCCTATTTGTAAAAGTTTAATGCAATAAAATAACATTTTCTTATTAAATTTTGTCTTAAAAATATATTGTCAAGAAATTTAATGTACACTTTTATAAATACATGTTACAGTAGAACGCGAAACGGTACATTATAAAACAATGTACCGTTTCGTAAAAAGTGGTCACAAAGCATCTTGGGAAAGGTGAAGGGGGAGAACTGTTGAATTCATGCTTTTTCTGTGACTCTACAGGCACAACCCTATCAAACGCCTTTTGTCCCATGTCTGTAGCCCTTCTAGAAGCACCCGTCTTGTTTCACACCTCTGAAGTAGGTATATGTATATATATAGTGTCGGGTTTATGATAAGTTTTCTTTCTTTAAAAATTTTTGAAAAAAATTTAATAGGTTGAATTGACTGTAAAAAATTAAACTTCTATTTATTACTTCTCTTGGAATTAAAAAAATTTTAAGGATTCTATTATTTTTACTTCATTACTGCGAAGAAATGAAGTAAATGAATGCTTGGGAAAACATAATATGAGACAATCCTATAAATTCAATTTAACTTTTACCTTTGCAGTACAAAATTGTTTTGATCACTTTGTACTTCAATTGCTTTTGATTAGAAATTTTATAAAATATTTAAAAAAAAATGATTTAACGAATCTTTATTAAAAATAGTTTCAAATATAAAATAAAACATTTATCCTGTTTTAATAGGAACCCCTTATTCGTATACAAAAATTAAAATATAGGAAAAAACTTTTGAAACAGGTTGTCTATGTAAAACAGATGCTCTTTCATGTTTCATATCAGAAACGTCTCTTTGGTGTATCAGTATATCAAAACGCAATTTTTATAGCTTTTTCCCATTGGAGGCGCATAAACAAGTAGTGTACACGTATACTACGCAAAGCGAGCACTACTTCAAATGAAAAATGAATTACATTTGACCAAAAATAAAAATTTGCAATATCCCTCTGATAATATTTTATGCTTTTATACCAACGTATATACATATACATTATTTTCAATTTATATATGAATATAAATTGAAAAAAAAATTAATATAAAAAGATAAAAACAAACACTACAAAAAAAGGATGAGAATGAAAAAAAACAAATTAAGAATATTTATAAATGTGTATATATAAAAAAAAATAAAAAAATAAAAAAAGAAGTAAAAATTCATCATGCATAAAATATCAAAAGCTTCCTTTGAAATTGTTCAGAAAACTTGAAGAAATTATTTTAGATCGACGTAATATCCTTAAAAATACGAAAACAGAAAATATAAAACGACACACAACAAAAACATGAAATGAACGTTTATAATTTTTTTCAGTCTAAAATCAAAGGAATCTGGTGATGATGGCATCCTGCCATAGCATGGATTTCACAAAAAGAAATTTTTTTGTTCATTTTATTATACATGCTTATTTTCGCTTTTCTTTCTTTATTTTTTTTTTGTATGTGTATGTATTTGTTATTTTCAGTTCTTTTTAAACCATTTTATTATTTTGCAGTTTCTGTAGAAGATTTCAAAATTAATATACATAGAAAAAAATACAGATTTCGCTAAAGTAATTGCTTCATTTGGTTCTGAGGTTACAGTACGTAGTACAAAAATTATATGACCTTAAACAGAATTCGTCTACTCGAACTTTGTCACAATCGTATTATTTAATAGGAGTTGTTTGATGACTATCATTAGCATTCCCGGCACAATAATTTTTTTAAATAGCCCAATTCTATATCATAATTGGCTTCAATATATTTTAAAAAATGAATAAATAAGTGGTTTTTGAAATTCCGTGGCAGTTACCATTAGCGCGCTTATATGCTTTTAACAAAAATAATGAGTTTAAAATAAAAACTGCGCTATATTTCATAAACAAATGTTGCTTATCAAGTTTGTTCATAAACTTTGTTAATTTATCACAAAAAAAATTAAATTATCATGGCTAGCGCAGTTAAATCAGCTGTGCTTTTTTTTTTACTATTTTTTGCCGTTTAGTTTTGCATTTTTAATTGTTAATTGCTGTACTTAAGTACAACAAAATTTCTTTTTGTTTCAGTTTTCTTTTTTTGTTTTTCTTAATTTTTATTTTTCCTGAAATAGAATTTTTCACTATTTGGCCGAAATGAATAATTGTTTTTTTTCAATATTGTGTTCATGAACATTTTTTGTTTATGAACACAATATTTCAAATTTATTAATTCAAAATAGCAAAAGTTATTATACAACTGTCAAAAATATATTGCGTATGTATCACATTATTGTTTTGCAGTATTGTGTTTATGAAAATCTCTAATATCTGCAAATAAAGTTGTGAGATCAATGGTTAAAGAACTGTTTCATTAATAGGGTAAACTGTAATATTAAATGTTATATTCAATAATTTGAAAATTTTATTGCATGGTTGTTCTGACAGATGGTTAGTTTTTCTTTTTCCATTTTCGTTTTCTAATAGTTTCATTCTGATCGTTGTGTTTTAGTAACAAGTATAAAGGTAATAAACTGAAACGCTTGGTTACCTAATTGAAATGAACCAACTGAATATTTAATTTTAATTTTTAATATTGGAGGAGCATTATATGGATAATATAATGTGACATTATACAACATTTTTGTAAAATATTATGGTTTGTGTAGGCTGTGTCTCTTTGAAATTTAAAACATCTAACCGAAGATGGTAACATGAAAAATAGCAATTTTTCATATAAAAATTTTTTCTCAAAATTTATAACGAAAATCGTGTGAGTAAAATAGTTATTTATGTCATTTCTGATAGTGTAGCGTGAGAGAAAACTTGGCTTTACTAAAATTTTCAGTCGATCTAGGTTAATAATACTAGCTAGACGAACAAAAAATTTATATAAAATCATTTGTAAATTCAAAGAAAATGGAAAGATTATTTTTCAAAACGTAAAATTCTTGTTTTTTTTTTTTC
Organism: Condylostylus longicornis; assembly: GCF_029603195.1. Classification (NCBI taxonomy): domain Eukaryota; kingdom Metazoa; phylum Arthropoda; class Insecta; order Diptera; family Dolichopodidae; genus Condylostylus; species Condylostylus longicornis. The sequence goes on from NW_026577985.1 coordinate 2,188,803, forward strand.
AGTTTTTCAATTCTTCATTCCTTTTTGTTTTTGAATTCATTTTTTTTTTTTGATAGATAAGGATATGGCTTCGCATATACATAAATACACAGAATAATTTCTTCATAAAAGTGTGTCTGTATATTTATGCATATATGCATATTATATTAAAGAACAAAATGATGAATATAAAAAAAAGCAGATATGGAGGTCCTTTTTCATAATCATAATTATAACAAAAAATAACAAAATAAAAAATAGCAAAAGTGAAAAAAAAAAAAAAAAATTTATTAAAAAAATTTTTTAATTAAAATTTTCTGTTCCAAGGACTGCATTTGAAAAGAGAGAGAAAAATGGACATGTTTTTTTATGTTTCTGTTCTTCTTTTCTTTTAAAAGGCCGTTAAGGAGTAGGTTGGTTGTTATAATATGCGAAAATAATACAAAAATAACGTGAAAAGATATACGAATTTTTGTCAAAACGGTTTTGTTGTATGATTTTTGTATCATACTTGTTTTTATTCTACAAAACAAAAGAAGCATAAAAAAACTGAATTAAAAAAACATATTTAAATTAAAAGGACAAAAAGAACTAGATATAAACGATATATCAGGGATGAAGAAGAGGAAACGGTAGTTGATTTATTGCACAAAATATAACTATAGGGTATTTTTTAACTTCTTTCAACTTTTTCTACTATAATTTTCGAGTGGAAAATAAAAAAAAGGAAAACGGTATTGAAACCTTACGAAATTGAGACAAATTTTTTTATAATTCACATAAGAATTTAATTGACACTGTTTTAATGTAGGGATTTTTTTTAATATTTTTAAAAAAACAAAGAAAGCCTGGTTACTGATGCCGGCTCAAACTTTAGAATTAAGTGTTCGTTCGGTCAAACCAATGGTTTGTAATGTAGCACTTTTCCCTTCAACAAGTGAAATACTGCTTTTATGAATAACCTAGCACGTTGTATTACATTATTGAAATTGCTTTCATTTATATAAGAATTTATTTCAAAAATTAGGATTATACATTTAGGATGACGATGCGTTCCGTCTTTGAAATAAACCAAAAAAAAATTGAGAGTTAAAATAATGGCCAAATTTAAGGATAAATTGCGTGAGTTAAGAAAAAGAACTATATTTCTTACGGCATGGCATTTACCTTTAGCTTTCTGCATTCATAGAAATTCGGAAAAGCTTACAGTTTCGAAAATTCAATTTTACAAATTTCGAAAGGCGATAATATGAGAGGGAAAGGAGGTTGGAAAATTTTTTTTTTAAATAAATATAGTAGTCATTAGTGTCCAAAAACTGCTAAGATTTCAGACTCCTAAATCTTTCTGTATAGAAGAAAAACGATATCAAAAATATGGAAAAAACGGATTTTAGATAACGGTTTTTTAAAATAAAAATATGGTATGCCGCGCTAGAGGAAGCCAGCGACTACTTTTCTGCGTTTGCAAAGTTTGAAAAATGTTTATGGTTTGGCTGTAATAAATAGTTGAAAAATGGAATTTTTAGTTTCTTGTAAAGGTCTACATACGTATGAAATTTCAGCTTTCTATCTTCAAGGGTGAAACTATTAAGCACTTCTTTTAAAAAGAAGTGCTTAATAGCACTTGTAAAAGTGCTAAAAATTGACTATCATCGTACTGACGAAATTTTGATCTTTTTTGCGTGAAACTGCACATAAAGATAATTTTATACACACGAATATAACGGTATACTAAACAATGATTTTCTCTACAGGAAAGGAGGAGTGATTAATGGACTTCCTAAATGGATATTTTGCAGAATATTTTGCGAACGACCAAGCTTTTGAAATAAAAAAAATTTTTTAGAAGAAAAATAAAAAAAAATTAAATCGATTAATTTAATTAAATAAATTAATGAAATTAAAACGGTTTAAAATAAGGAGTATTTTCTGGGCATGTTTAACTTATATAGGTAGAAAATATTCATTAAATTACGGGTAAACAAACATCACTTAGAATATGAAATTCAGACTAAAATTTGGAAGTTTTAAAAACGAATTCACCAATACAGAAATAAAAGTGAAAAAAATAAAATAAGAATTTAAATGCTTCTACATATTGGCACAAAATTTGTTATCATATTTTATCAAATTAGTTAATAAATCATTATTTTGAAACTGCGGCGAGATTTCTCAATCAAATCCTAATGGTTTTGTCAATTTGCATAATTAGCTACTATTTTATATATGATGAATGAAAAATTTCTATTTCATCTTTTTTTGGGGTGAGTGGTTTACTTTTTGGTTATATATCAACATAATCGAGATAAAGTTGAAAATTTGCTTAGAAATGCATTTTTTAAATTTTTAATTTTTCAATGTAGAATTTCGCACAAAATTGTAAGCTGGTGATAATTTTTATTTTTATGTTACCCTTTACTTCAAAATTAATTCTCTATTTAATGCTCATTTTTTTGTAATTTTTATGCCCTTTCAAGGCAATTTATATCCTGGAACCCCTCAATATTTAAATTAACATTTTTCTAAAAGTTTCTTCAAATTTTGTATAATAAAGTTTTTTTTCTCAGATTGTAAGATATTAAGTCTGAATTTAAGTTTCTAATAATTTATTCAGTTACCAGAAATTTGTTTCCGTCTCCCACCTCTTTATAAGTTTTTACCTCTTGAAATTAGTATAAAATTTCAATTTTCGTCACCTTATTTGTTTGTATTCTCATTGTTGAAGGGAAAAACGCTGCTTTACAAACGCTTTTTTGATTTTATTCTTTATTATTTCTCATAATGCCATATATGTATGTATATACATATATCTATCAGCCCTCCAAACTGAAAATATTTTCCGAAATTTTAAATCGAAAAAAATACATAAACAATTCTTAATGTTTTATGTTTTCGAAATATGCCGATTGAAATATTTTTTTTTGTGAAATTTTTGAGTGTTTTTTATAACTTTCATATTATTTAGTAGTTTTAAAAGCCATCTAGATTATAATTATTACACTTTTTTGCTTTTTCTTCAATTTATTTTTAAATTAAATTTTTTATTCAAAAATTTTACTCTGTAATTCAGTACCCTTCCATTTGGAAAACAAGAAAGGTTGTCTGCGCTAAAAATTGCCATTTTTTTTTTAAATGCATTTTTCAGGTAGAATTTAGCAACCACTTTTTAAGAAATTTAAATTTTAAATTTAAAAAAATATGTAGAATCAGTAGAGCCAAAAAAATTGATCAATTTCCTCCACACAAATAAATTCAGACGCAGCTTCCTTTTAAACTACATATAAATTTTGAATTTATTTTTGATTTGCTCTCTGAGTTTGATGGCCTGTAGATGTAAGTAAATGGCATTAATTTCTCCTCTACAAAATTAAATTATTAATGACATTTATTTATTTTTCAAAACCTACTGAGGTAGGATTGCGACATGTAAGAAAAGCCAATTAAATTAATTCTGTATATACACTTCATGAATATACATATTCAGATTATTATAATTTATTTAAACTAATTTACATATTTATATAATATGCATATAACACAAATTAAATGACTCAATTATTGTGCAACTGCAAAATACCATAGCAAACCTGCATAAATATTGCAATCTATAAAATTTCCTGAATTTTATATTAAGATAAACAATTCGAAGATCAATAAGTATCCTTACGATAAATAATTTCAAAAAATATAAATATCCTGTACCAAAATTTATTCTCCATGCGTATGTATTCAAAATTCGCTTCAAATGTTTTTTATTCTTATTAACTACGCATACATAAATAAATTTTTATTAATAGCAAATTCCTGCCTATAAAATGGTTGTGTTAAACTGTAAGAAAATTGCTAAATAAGACCTATAAGCAATGATAAAATAATTACCTATGCTGCACTGCATGCAGCCGAATATTATCTTATTATATAAAAATTAATATTCATATATATGTTTGAAGGCTTGTGCTTTTTAATAATGTTATTTAAAATAAGAAATCATATAATAATATTACGTAATATTCATTCACATGGGAATTTACATATATTATTATATAACATACAATTTATGGTAGATACATGCAAATGTACATAAACAAGCGAACACAGCGCAAAATTGCCATCAGAACGGGAGTTCATGAGTTATTAATAACTTGAATCCGATATCAAACATTCATACATGTTCACATATTTTATGTGATATACGGATACCTTTATTTTTAAATAATAAATTTATTATATAATAATAAAATATTGCACTATAAAACAGGAAACAACGGTTATTGTAACGGCAATGACAACAGCTAATAATATTAATCCATTAATTTTTAATAATTCACTCTAATGATTCTTACACTATTGGTATTATATAAAAATACCCAAAGTTAATATAATTGTTCGAACTACCAGTCCCAATTGATATGTGAATATGAAAATGAATAATATTAAAAATACATGTCGAACGCATTTGAATAACAAAAACGTTGAAAACTTCAGGCATGTTGTAAGAAAAAATATGTTTGAGCTGGTACGTGTGGTGGTTAAATAAAAACCAAACATAGAAAGGAAAAATACAGAAGCATATCAAAAAACAAAATAAAAATTTAAATATCATCGTATTATCATAGCAGTCGGTCAGATAAAATCGTTATTCAAATCATAATGATGATGATATGCTAATAATCCACTTAACTTGCGGAAAATTATAAATTTGTAAATGGAAAGAAAAGGAAGAACTAATACAAACTTAAATAATAGTTTGACACGCAAAAATTTTTATCTTCTACTTTAGTTAGAAAATTGTAAAAAAAACTCAAACAATAGAAGAGACGAGAAATTACTACATTCTTAGGCATACAGGCAAGGGATAATTTTGTTTTCATAATGAGGACTGATAATGTTACAATTACGGAAGTGTGTCCGTAATTGTAACATTATCGGTTGCGTTAAATGTTAAGGATTATGTTAAATGACTTCGTTATGCTGAATAGTTTCAATATCAAAATATTTAAATTTATAAAAATTATTCACGCATGATTTTTGTTTGTTTGTACCAAAGCAGAGATGTTATTAAATAATCTTATAAATATATTTTTATTATATTTAAAATTATATTTTGTCAACTCTCTAAAGTGCTATGATTTATCAAGTTTTGATGAATTTAACACTTATTTCTTAAATTTCACTAAAGCTGTATGCTATATGTGAATGAAATGTAAAAATAACAAACAATATTTGTAAAATAGCAAATATATCTTAACAACAAATTAAACGAAGTATATTAGGTTTCCAATCATTTGATCCATGTCTGGAGTTCAATTCATAGATAAACTAATGAGTAATCAATTTTAAATTAATGCGGAAAATAATAGAGTTCAAAATGTCAACTCTGCTTCTGCTATCTGTACAATTGTTTTCAGAAATTGTGACAGTTAAAAAAAGAATCCAATCTAATCAATGCTATGTTTTTTCACACAAAAGAGATTTGAACGTTGTATAAGAATGAAAACTTATGCAATTTTAATCAAATTTCATTATAATGAAATTGTAGTTTCAAAGCCAAGATACACTGTATACAGAATCATTCCAGTTATGGTAACATAATATGGTGGCACCCAATCTCAATATGAGAAATTTGCTTTACATGGAAATAATATATAGTTAACCGATTAACAATACTATTTTGAAAATAAAAGAGTTATTCTCTTTACAATCTCGAGTCACATTAAAATTTATTTAAAGTTCCATTTTTTCAAATTATAAATAAAGTCATTTATTTTAAGGTACTTTATTACCTTTTGATGGAACTCGCTCTTCAATTTTGATAAAGCATTTGAAATAAAGAAACTGCCGCAAAAAATAAATAAAGTTGGGTTAAATAAATGGTTTGCAAAGTAGCATGTTTACCTTCAACAAGTGAAAATACAACTTTTGAAACAAACTAGCTATGCACTATTTTATTAAAATTACTTTCATTTACATACGAAAGAATTTAAAATATTGCATACATTTTGGATCAGCAATGTAAGTCATCTTTGAACTAAAACAAAAAAACAATTGAAAAAGGCGTTATTTTTTGATGACATGGAATTTACCGTTAGCTTCGTGTATTTAAAGAAATTGGGAAAAGTTTGCAATTTCGGAAATGTAGGATGATGCAAAATTTTTCAAATTTTGAAAGGCGATAACTTGAAAATGGTTGGAGGCGAAAAAAAAGTCTCCTAATGAAATAAATTATTTATACATACCTAAGAGTTTCTTAAATTTCAGAGTCCTAAAAGCAGCCATTTTGTTCTTTTAATATTGAATGATGCTATGCTGCGGTAGAAAAAGCCTCTCACTCCTTTCCTGCATTAACAAAATTTGAAAATTGTTTAAGATTTCCTTAAAGTAAGTAGTCAAAAAAGTGCATTTTTAGGTCTTTGAGGGGCTAAAGAGGGGCTATAGAGGTAAAAATTTTCCTCTACGGAAATAAGTTTCTAGTAAAGATATATGTACGTATGAAATTTCAGCTTTCTATCTGCAAGAGTGTAAAAGTTTTGTAAACATACACATGGGCAGACGGTTGCAGACGAACGGACGGATGGATGGACGGTCGGACGGACAGAATGAAACTAATAAACACTTTTTGAAAACGGACAAACGGACCTTCAAAATTTTTGAAAACGGACCAACGTATAAACTACGAGTATTGCGTGATAAATTAAATAAATCTTTATACCTAGATAGATGGTTATAAATTTATACCTCACATAGGGTATTAAAAATTAGTAATATTAATAGGAATAAGTAATATTAATGCATACCAATTAAATCAATTAAATTTGAGGTTTTAAATTGTTATTGCACATTAATTTTTTTGTCATATTGTTTTGATAAAACTGGAAAATATTCATTTGACTCTTTGAAGTTTTTATTTTTAGATTAAAAGTGCAAGCAATCAATCAAAAGTTTTTTTAAATTTCAGAAATAATATTTAATACATTTCAATAACAGCGTATATTAAAATTAATTTAAATAAGAAATATTTGATAGATTTTGTGACGTTTTTTCTAAAGGACTTAGGTTTCTTGCAAAATTGAAAATAATGTAACTTCCAGTGAAAGATCATATTCTGCAGTTATTTAAACTTACCATAATTATCAATTTTTTGTACTAAAATCTCAAAACAATTATATTACTTATTAAATTTTTGTATAGAAAACCTAAATTAAATAAGATATTTATAAACCATAAGATATTTATTTTAAATTTTCTAATTGCTTAAATTTGTTAAGCTTCAGTACAATGACTCCAGGTTTTACGTATATACATGTTCACCTATACGTTCTCATACATCGCATTATATCCAAATATAATACATTAATTACACTAAAATAATTTAAAATTAACTCATATTCAAAACCGCTTTATATGCACCTTAATTTCACAAATAAATTGTAACTGTTTTAAAGGCAAATATAACAATTACTGTTATGCTATTAATAGTTATTACTAATTTGAAAGAAACGGTACTTATTACTTCGCAAACACACCATACCAATGTGATAAATACACTTAAGCCACATAAATATTTGTAATGCTTTTTTCATAAGTAAATGAATTAATTATCTTTTGTTTGCTTAGAAAGTATTATTTTTAATTAGAAATTTTTTATTGTCATATTTAATAAAGCCCGATTTTCCTAAATTTCAAATTCAAATTTATTTTATGTGCGAAATTTCTAGTCACATCAACATCTTGAACATATGGTGCTTTTTAACGTCAAAATTCATAATTCTAATTTGAAATCATAATGCATGGACCTGGATTTAAATCTCTTCATTTTACATCTTGTCGTTTTCAATCTTTTTTTAAATTTTCAGGTTAATTGTTTCGGTTTAACATGCTTAATCATCGCACGGTTAGACAATTAAATACTCTTACCAAAATACAAATTAAATTAACAAAAAAAAATATAATATTACAATATGTACATATATTATATTAGGTATACTCGTAAATTGTAAAAGAATATACCCAAATATATTAATATATTATAAAATTTCGAAGATGTAGAATTTAATAAAATGTGAATTAAATGTCATTTATTTTTACATCTTTTAATTTCTGTTCTTACAAAATGTGGGCAAGTTTTAATAGTTACGTTATACATATAATGTAATAACACTTACACCATATATGTAATGTATATTATATTGCATTTTCAATTTACGTCTATTTTATATCTCTCAATTTTAAAACATAACCTGACCGTAGATCATGGCTCTGTTGTAACATGTAACAATTGTAGTGTAAGTACAAGGATTTAAGTAGAAAAATTTAACTATAAAAAATTAAAGAGTACGAGTACAAAGATTTTAATGATAGTATAAAACTTTTTAATTATAATTTTTACTACATATTTACAAACTAATGCAAAATTATTGAATACCATATTTGATTTAGAAATTAAAGTAAAAATTTCTTTGGTATACGATTAAGGTTTGTATCGAAATTTTTAGTTAAAATTTTGCTCTTAAAATGAAAACTTTAAAATTTCTTCTTAGTATTTTTATTATAATCCATTATTGTTTTTTCCTTTCGTTTTTATTTTTTAAATTGTTCTTAAATAAGAGAAGAAAGCAAATAAAAATAACTTTCATAAATTTTATCACGATTTTATATTTTGACATTTTTATTAAACCGGTTTAACAATATACCATCATTCATACAAGTATTTTCCATACTTTGAACTTACATATTTTGTATAATAAAGTAGTTTATGTATATACTTTACATGTACATATAATACATATAATCTTAAAATTTATGCGTTCCATTATTGCTTTAAAAAAAAAAACGTAAGTTACAGCACTACTTTAGAGAAGGAGTGACAAAAACATTGTTTCCTTCAAAAATATAAATTTCCAGCAACCGTAATAAACAAAAATTCACCATAAAAATAATATTTTATATAAGTATATGAAACATTTGATATTTTTTTGCTGTTTTCTAGATATTATTATACAACTTTCATAAAATTCACTATTAGACTGCTCCCTAGATGGCAATTTTGAGAACAAAAAAAAAATCTTAAACCATCCACAAGGAAGAACCAAAACAAAACCAAAGACAAAATATAACGGCAAAGGATTTTTATTTTTTTCCATTTTTTTTGTTATTATAAAGAAAAATTCCATAAATTTCAAAAAGAAATAAAAGTAAAAAATATAACTACACCAAAAAAATGGGTAACAAAAGAGCAAACAAAACAAAAAACAAAAGTAGCAAAATGGAAAAAAAATGAAAGAATACTACAAAATACTTAAATAAAAGTATTTGTAATATACTACAAAATAAAAGAACTTATCCGTATAGAAATATTCATAGCTTTTAAGGACTCTTTATTATTTCAAACAGCAACATTTGTACAAATGTATAGAAATGTTTTTAAGCAACATTTCATGTACAAAATCATATACATATCCTGTACATTTAGGAACTTATTATCTTTTAATAGTTAATCTTCATTGTACTTAAAAAATGTGGGTTTGATTAGAATGTGAAAAGGTTATGCAATTCTAGTTCATTATAAAAAATATCTCTAATTTACATTTTGCTAAGTATACGAGCTCGTATACTATGCTCTTTCATGCTGTATGCTCTTCTTAAAAAATCCTTCTTTTTTTTTTTAGTTTTAAATACACGTTGAAGGATATAATTCTATATTAATTTTACATTGGTAGTAATTTTTAATTTTTGTATTAATTTAAATTTAGGTACTTAGAAAGAATTCTTATTAATAAAACAAACAATTAAGCAAGAATTGAAGTCTGAAGGTTAATATTAAAATTTTGGAAATACGAGTAATATTTTGAAAGTGTAAAGAGAATTCAGTTTGAATATCAGTTTGAATTACAGAAAAGAAAGGGAGTAACATAATCAAAAGGTAATTTTTTTTAAAAATAATATATTAAAAAGTGTTACAAAATTTATTAAAAACAAAAAAAAATTTTTTTTAGGGTAAACAATAAAAAATAGTAGTTAACAAAGTTTAACAAATTATCTATAGAACTTTTAAACCGGCAACGAATAAAAAAAATTTGACATTTTTTCATACCGTAATGTTGTTTTCATTATTATTGTTTATATTTTTTTTATTTTACTTTTATTAAATAAAGTATAACCAAAGGTATAACCTTAATATTTAATATCCCTTTTATTACCATTTTTACTCTGCTTCTTTACAAGGAAGTAAAAAAGTTTTTATCATTTTATATATTTTTTTCTCATTATTTAATGTATTAGTTTTAATAGTATAAAACTTTGAATTTTACTGTTCCTTTATATAAAACAACAAAGTGATGGAATAAAACGCACTTTTTTATATATAACTGCATGTTATATAAAAAAAATATATAATAGTTAAGTTTGTTCCTTTTAAAGAATTCTATGAAATATTAGCAACTTAAGTAGGTATTATATGTTTACCTATTTACAAAATATTTTACTTAAATCGTTATATATAGTACAAAAGTTTTTAAATAAATCTATGTACTTTGTATACACATTTTAATGTATAATGAGAGTATTTTAAGGCACAAAACACTTTGTAACTTAAAATACACTCATATAATATTATACATCATTCATTACGCAAGTGTATATATATATGTAGGTACATGAGAGCGAACACATACAGAGATAAGAAATAGAAATTTTGAAAAATAAGAAAAAAATTTTGTTTTTAGTTCCCTTCATTTAAAATATCCTTTAGTTTTTAACACAAATACCTGTAAATGTACTAATACTCAGACAAACATGTGAAATGTTCTCTGTACGCAAAAGCATTAGGGTGAAATTTTTTAAGGATTCTCTCAAAATTTAATAGACGCATATTTTAACAATATCCTCACCCTATATACCCAATAATTTTGTATTGTAGTCCATATTTATTATAAGTAAATACTGTAATATAAAATGTATATCAGTTTATGTACTTTTCCTTTTGTGTAAAAGTTTGTTTGAATGTAGCTCGGGGCGGTAACTATCGAAATTATTGTTTCTATACTACTGAGTCCTATTTTATACTATTGTGTTAATAATTGTTTCGATATAAACCTTAAATCGGCTACTTAAATATTAATCTATATCTACATGCATATGTATGTATATATGTCAGTCACCCATTTTCATATGTTTATGTGCGTATATTTATATCCTTTTATAAGTACCGATGAAATTTATTGAATATCCTTCTTGTTTTTGGCTTGTTTCTGTTTTTAAGTTTTAAAAGAACAATACAATTAGGCCTTTTGTTTTTGTTTTCAGTACTTTTTTTGCCACTTTACTTTTGTATCTCATGTATGTGCATAAGTATATAGCCGAATTAAATATCGAAGCACAAGAATTTCAATGTATTGTATGTATAGTAAAAAAATAATAAAAATGAAGATATAAAATTGGATAATAATACATACATTTAATTGCTCTCTTTAAATATGACTTTTCATTGTTATAAATGTAACGTATTATATTTTCCTTCAAGTTACAGTCTTTGAACTAACCTGAAAATATGTGCTCCTCATATGTGCTACGTATTAAAAATAAATACTTATACAATGTGTGTATACAAATATTTATAAGGATATTTGTTGCTGTATGTGTATGTATTCTTTTAAGATAATTTTAAAGGATAAAATTTTCAAGGATAACAGTTAAAATATAATTTTATTAAAATATTTACATATATACATATATGACTAAATATGTTTACAATGGGAAATGGTAAAAAAATGAGCAATGAGAAAAAACAAAGAGATAAAAAACATGAAGTGTTGCAAAGATTGAAATGCAAAGTTTTTACGGTGAGAAATTTTTTTTTTTTTGTTACATAAAAACTTTTATATTCAAAAAAGTGTTTTGTAATAAAAATTCAAAGATTTTATTAAAAAAATATTAAATAAGCGTTTTGCCGTCCGCCATACTGACGAAAATATCTTTTTCATGACTTTTCATTATCATAACTTTTTCATTATCATACGTTTATGAAAACACGCATGGCAATATTTGTAATTTTAATAAAAAATACTCACATTTAAAGTGTTTGTGCTCCCTTATTCATAGGCACATATGTTGTGGTATGTTTTATTCAAAATTAAAATTAATTAAGAGAAAAGAGCTACCAAAAATTTTTTGGTGGAATAGTTATTTAAAAATATTTTCTGTTTAATAAAGTAAAATTAATATATGTACATATACACAAAAAATATTATAAAGGTGTTTCTGATTTTAGAAAAGGTGATGACATTGAAATTTTGTTGTCAAATTTCTTAAATGCTTAACAACTACTTTAAGATGTTCGTAAATTTTTAAATCGTATTTTATTAAATTTTCGTATACTTAGTTAATCCAGTGCAAAGGAATTTCCGGTAATTTTTTATTAAACTTAAACCATTTCAATACCATTTCATTGCTTATTGGTTTTGAGAAACCAAAAATAAATGATAAAAACTTTAAACTTTAATAAAAATTATTTAAATATAAATTTTTAAGATATTTTCAAGAATGCATTTATTATAGAGCATATATAATTTTCAAATTCTTTGACTTTTTGAATTTTTGTCAAAAGGGATTGTGGAGATATTTACATAGATCTCGAAATAATAATTTAGAACGTATATCTTATGTCCTTTCGTTATTCACAATTTCGTAATTTTTCCAATTTTTGCAATTATAATGCACTTATTTGTCAATAATTTTTCTCATTCAATTGCCCTACATTTTCTATGTATAGAAATAACACATTGTACTTTTGTTTATTTTCTTTTCTGAGAATTTTCGTTTTTCATTATATTGTTTTTTTGCAAAAATAAAAGGTTTTTGCCCCTAGATCTAGTTAAACAAAAGAAGAAATGTAGCAGAGAATAACGTTAAAAAATTAAGGAAATTATTTTGAATATTTTGTACTCATTTTGAAAGCGTTATCCTTAAAGTTCATACTAAATTCTACTTTTTTTAATTTTTTAGTTCTGGAAATTTTATTTGCATTGTATTAGTACAAGTTATTAAGATATTTATACATATTATGTAGACATTTATAAAGCAGTTATAAATTTTTTATCTGTTTTAACAATTAAAAGCAAAAACTTAAAGACAAAACAATTTGCAACTTTATTCTTTTTGTACATGTTATTGCTCTTTTTATCCGTAATAGTTTAGTTTTTTTTTTTCAATTTTATTGTAAACTGAGTACTTCTACAATGGAATGAAAATATGTCTGAAAGAGAATATTATGTTAAAAGATACCTTCCATAATGTGCAACGTGATTAAATATTATTTTCAGCGACATAATCATCATCATCAGAGTCATTGGGATTTTCTATAGTATTTAAAAAAAATTGCTCACAATAGATATGAAAAATAAATAAAAATAACGGTGATGGAAAGAGAAGAAACGCAAACATACAGCTAAAAAGAGAAAAAATTAGAATTTTACACGTGTATATTAATGTACGTATATAAAAATATATAAATGAGGCAGCTAGTCCGTATGGATGAATGGGTGAATAATTAATCGAAATACTAATCGATGAATAAATGTACACAATGAAATTAAACATAAAATTTATTATAAAACTAAAATTATTTACATAGATTGAGACAAGAATGAGAAAACAAGACAATACTTTACGTAAAAAGAAATTTTTGACATCTGTCAAAATATATAGAAATAAAATAGAATATAGAAATAGGTGTATAGACTTTCATAATGTGTGGAATACCTTAAGAATTTCTTTTATATTTTTACACCTATATATTATTTATGTGTATGTATTACAAATAAAGGAATATTTTTTAAATGTTTTACACATGTGCTTTAGAATAAAAAAAAAACATAAAATAAAATCCTTAAAGTACACAACAAAAAAGAGCAAAATTTTTTTAATTCTAAGTGGGATAAAGAAACAGAGAAGAAATTTATAGCTATATATGTATATAAAAATTATATGCTCTCTGTCTGGAAAGGAAACAACATTGTAAATTTGTACATCATTTACCTCAAAGCTGTATAACTTTTAGTAAAAAAGGGAAAAAAATTTTTTATTGAGTTTCATTCTTTTTCCGCTTTTCATTATTATTCGAAAAGTCCTTGCCGATTTCATATATTAAATGCAATACGTTCGAATAACAATAAAAAACACTTTGCATAACGTAATATTATGTAAAATATATCATTTGTCATTTTATATTAATGTATATATGTTTATATATGAATAAAGCTAGCGATGATTTTCTTATATATTGTTCAATATTTGTAATATTGTTTTCTTCACTTATTCGCCATTCATTTGAATTTCAATTTATCTATATAATATGCAATATCCATAGGGGGGGATATACTTAGTAACTTATAAATATATTAACACTTAGATATATATATATATATATATATATCTAAAAATATTCAACCATTCGTTTATTGCATAATTATAACAATATTTGAAAAGTATCTAAACGGAGAGTGTCTATTATATTTTTAACGAATTCGATGATAATTAATAAAAAAGGCAGCATCCTCTTAATTGTTATATGCACACACTCAATTGAAGCTTTTTTATATAAGTAATGTATATTATGTAGAATATTATATGAAAAAGTTCAAAACATAAAAACACATTAAGAAATCCAAGTAAAAACTTGACTGAACACAATGATAAAATAGAAAAGGACATAGAAACCAAATAAAATAAAAACAAAATTATTTGAGCGGACAACACATTACACGTTTTAGTGTGTTATATACAATAGCAAATAAACGTATATGCATATAAAAAATGATGTGTACATATATGAAATAGAAGAAAATGAGAGCAGAAAGTAATCTATAATAAACAGTAAAAAAATAAATACAAAAATAAAAAAAAAATTAAATTTATTCGTATGGTATTTTTCCTCCATCATATACGCATATTATAATATTTACACTCATCTATACATGGTGATATTCGTTATGTACCTACATATGTATAGAAAATATTATACACACGTGTATATGTTTGTATAAAATTAAAAATCCCTACTTTTAAACAAACATACCCCTATTTTTCACAAATAATATTAGAAACATGGTAAGGATATTGATGTTGATGACGATTATGATAAAGATGACGACGATGATATAATTATGGTTCTGATCTATACATATATAGGGTATATAGTGATGATATTTATGACAATAATAGAAACTGTTATTACTATTTCATCTGTCGTATACGCATGAAGATGGTAAAATAGTGTGGCACATAATTTTCTTATATATCTTTTTTATACAGAAGCCGAAGTATACACCCCCCGGGTTTTGAATTGCCAAGGGCTTAAAAATCTTTACAGCAGTCTTATTGAAACATTAAAACGCGTAAGTTTGGAATTTTTCTTATTTTGCACTTTTTATGGAAAACAAAAAAAAAACACGAAATAACAGTAAAGAAAAAGTTTTTTTTGTGGGATCCAAATATAATATGAAAGTATAAAATAAAAAACAAATAAAAAATTAGAGAAAAACACCGGAAAAAATCTCATATATCCTTCTTTGGAAGAGTCCTTTTTTCATTATATCAACTCATTGTTTTTGTTCTCCTGTTATTGCTCTCGGATTTTTATTTTTTATAATATTATTGTTTTTCGTTTATCACATTACATTTTTTTTTTTAGTAATTGTTGTTTTTTTTTAACTGCTGCTTCTTCTACCGCCTTGTAAAACACACTGTTTTTAATTTTATTTTTTGTTTTCCATCATTTTCTTTCTTTTTGTTTCTGCTGATATTTTCTACACTTATTCCTTTTCAGTTTTTTTTGTTTTTATTTTTGAAGAAAAGTTAATTTCATTAAAGAAATTTTGGTATTATTTTTTTCGGATTAACAACAAGATCACGAGATGAAAAAAATTTACCGAATTAAAAACATTTGATAACGGTTGTTTTTATCGCCATATTGCGAAAATATACGAACATAAAAAAGCAGGAACAAAATATTTGATTAAATTTTAAATTGTTTTTTTTTTATTTTTTATTTATTTTCAAGGTTTCTTGTTTGGTTTTCTTTAATTAATTAATAATAGAAGGTGACAAAAAAGGAACTCTAAAAATTAAATTTTAATAAGTATTGTACAAATACATATACTTAAAATTATTTATTGAAATTAAGTATCAACACCTAAATATATGCAATTCTTAAAAAGGAATATTATATACAGAGAAAAATTTATGCAAACAATCTAATGAACTTTTTATTTGAAAAATCAAAATGGTATTTAGCCGACGGTGTTTTCATAAAAAAGAAATGAACTTTTATTAGAAAAAATTTATAACTAATAAATCAAAAATCTTGTTTTTATAAAATATTAATAAAAGATTGTATAAAATAAACATACTTTTCGTATTTCATTAAAATTTGAGTTTTATTTACGGTATTAAAGTAAACAAAATGAAAAAAAAAATAAGTTTTCTTAAAAAAATCTGTAATTGTTTTGCCGTCGGATTTTTTTAATTATAATTTTCAATTAAAAAACCATTTCGAATTATTAGGTTTAAATGAAGGAAAGTTTATAAATATTTATTTTAACAGTTTTGTAAAAAAAAAATTAACAAAAATTAAAATTTTTTTGAAATGTTTGTATGCATAAAAAATATAGTGGAAAATGTAATGGAAAGTGAATTGTATTTATACCAACTAAAAAAGAAAAATAATTTTATTTTTCTTATATAAAATTCATTAAAAAATAATTACAATAATTTTAAGTGTTACTCTTGTTTTATAAAATCAAACATTCTGGATTTTTCAAATAATTTTCGTAGTTTAAAGGTAAGGTTTCATTTAAGTTCAAATAACTTAAAATAATGTAAATCAAGTTGTTCAACCGTCTGCATTTTATTTATCAATTATTATTTAATATGAACTTTAAAAGTCTTGTTGTAGGTACATTTTTTTTCTAGATTTATTATGTGAACGTTAACTAGAACGTCCTTTCTTTAGTTCGAAATCGGAGTATGAAATGCAAGTGTCATCAAATGTATAAAAATTGTCATTTGAAATAACGAATGGTGAATGGTGAAATAGCGGCCGACCATATCGATTTTCTTAAATTATTTATATTTTTTCAAACGCAGCAAAAATTAATCATCTTTCTATATTATTTCAAATAAAAACGATGTCGGTCAATAAAATTTTGTTAATTGCAGAGTTCCATATTTTTGCATAGGTAAACTAAAATATTTAAAATATCAAACTAAAGTTTTGGGATTAATGAAACATATAAAAAAATTTGCTATTTGAATTTTAAAAAATTTTTAGTAATAGAGTAATAGGTTTAAAAAAGAATTAAATATATTATAGATAAAAATTAGAAAGTTTTTAGTAGCTCAGATCGATGAACAACAAAAATGTTGAAAGAAAAATTAATTAAACATTTTACAGAAGAAAATGTTCATTCTTTTTTTTCTTATATTTATAGGCAAGAAGCCAGTTTATTCTTTTTTTGTTATTTTTATAGAAGCAAGTGTTTATTTTTTTCTCTTACTACGAATGACCACTTTCTTTTTCGACTTAGTTTTCTTCACAAATAAAAAATAACGTAGAACAAGTTATTATTAACTGAAGTTTGTCTAATTTGATTCGCGCCTCCAAAATATATGGTAATTCGTTTTAATTATACCTCGTTTAAATTCGTTCGTTTTATTTATACCTCGCTCGTTTTAATTGTACCTCGGTAATTCGTTTTCATTTTTAGTGTAATTCTAAACTATCTTGCGAACTATTTTGCACTTGTACTTTGTTATTATAATTTTTGTTGTTATTTTTTAGTACTTTTCCAGAACAGTTTTGAAAAAACGTTCTTATTAGTTTCATTTTGTCCGTCCGTTCATCCGTGGACACAAAACTTCCGCACGTTCGAAGACAAAAAGCTAAAATTTTATATACATAAAGATCTTCACTAGAAACTTATTTCCATAGAAGAAAATTTTTACTTATCTCCCCCCCACTCTCAAATTTTAACCTCCCGAAATCACAAAGATAATATAACCATAAAGCAATCTTTAAAATATATTCGTATATGAATGAAAGTTATTTTAAGAAAAAGGATATCTAGAATTTGGAAAAAAAGAATTTCAGATAATGGTTAATTTTTAAGACCATTGTGTTTTTTTAAAGTTTAAATTATATATATTATAGTACGGTAAACGAAGCCAGCCACTAATTTTCTGTATTTGCAAAATTTCAAAAATGCTTCTGTTATTCCAACAATAATTACTTAAAATATGGAATTTTAATGGTTTTTTGGGGATCCTATAGTGAAGGAGGAGATAGACAAAAGTTTACCGGAAACGGAAACAAGTTTTAAGAAATTTCTATTTTCAAAGGTGTAGAAGTTGTGTAAACAGACACACAGACATACGGACGAAGAGAGTGAAATTTATAAGCACTTTCTTAAATTTTTTTTTGAAGAGTGCTAAAAATAAAATTTATTCTTGATTTAAACTTTAACGATGAAATTTTATTTCGAACCATAGAAATTTATATGAAATTATAATTTCCAAATTCTTCTGTGTTTTTTAATTTGGTACATACGCTCAAAAACATACTATCATAACTAAATACTAGCATCCGTCATGTGTCATCTCTCATCTGTCATCTGTCTAGCAACAAATTCCTTTTTTCGTATTAATTTTATATGAAAACGTATCCTAAATACTCAAATTTCCATTGATCAGCTTTCTTGAATTCAATAAACAAATTTCAAAGCAGTTTTAAAGGTATTTATTTTATTCTCCATATATAAAAGTTAAAGTTTCTAATTAAAACTTAATTAAAAAAAAATTTTTTAAGGAATAAATTCCATCAGAAATTTATAAGTAAATCGTTAGAAATGGTTCCATGTAAAATAGGTTTTTATTATTCTTAGGTATCATTTTTATTCTTATCCAGAGAAGTAAACCGACGTAAATTAAAAGTTTACGTTATAAGACCCTTAATTTCAATATTAAGAAATATTTCTACAAAATATTTGATTTAATATGAAGTAATGTGATTATTAGTTTATAATATGAAATTATATTTTAACAAATAGAATAGAATTTAATATAGTTCTAAATAAAACTGTTAGTTCAAATTATTTATCGTAAATTACCAAAACCAGAAAAATTTTATAGATTTAATTTTATTTATATCGATCTGCATAATAAATATGTAGTTCTCTTTTCTTGATCTTTCGTGTTAAATTTTTCATTTTGTTTTTAACATTTTTATTTACATCATAACAATTATTATTTAAATAAAAATTAAAATCTTTGATCTTTGTTGAATTTGAGAATTTCATATCGCAGATCTGATGAGTATCAGATAAGTGTCTTATCTGATAAAATAAGATTAGTAATCTGATTGAATCTGATAACAAGAATAATGCACAATTGATTAGAGTTTAGACCTAAACGAAAATTAAGTTCAATAATTAAAACTTTGATTTTAATACATATGGATGTATGTATGAATTATATAAATTTTTTAAACCAGTTTTTTTAATTTTTTTCAGGATTTAGACATGTCATTCTTAGCAACATTAGATGCTAATGCTTGGCAGGTACGTCATTTTTACAAATTTTTCATATTTTTTTTAACGTTTATTCAAATTTTTAAATTAAATTTCTTTCACCTAATTATCGGATATAACTAAATTTCACAATTCATGTACTAACCAATAAAATAATGCAGTGAAAACAATAATTTAATAATCGTTGTAATATTTTGCGATTTAATATTTTTTGTTAATTATCCATTCCATTAACATTTAAAAATATCCTTTGCGTACATTAAAAAAAAATTCTGCTTCAATGTTCTGTCAGAAAGTGAATTATGTTAATCAGTTTACACCTGACTTCCTGGATAATAACATCATCATCATTATTATTACTATAATAAATAACAATATCCACAATAATGAAGTTCTAATATTAAGCATTTTCATTTTTTTATTTTACGAAAAATTTTCACTTTTTCCATATTTTTACTTACAGATATATATTTTCATATACTACAAAAATAACTACCATAATCAAAACATAATATAATAATAAAAATATGAAAAAACAAAATAAAAATTTACTTTATAGCAATTTCCGGTAAATTGAGTTTCCTGTCCAATAAACATAAATTTCTGGTCTTTTTTTTCTGTTTTTATTTTGATCATCAAATTGTACTTTTTTTTACCGTATTTTTGTTAAATTTTGTTTAAATAAAAAAAATTGAATTTCACCCTTGAACAATTTAAAACTTTTCCTCTTACCTGCAAAAACTTTTGATTCAGAATTCTCAGAGGTTTCAATAGGAGGATGTTGCAACATTGATGATATTATTACAATGCTAATCTTATCGAAATCAGAAGGAACTGTGATGGCAGGTGTTAAACTTTTCCGGATGAAAATTGGATATTATTAGTTTTTAAGTTTCATTATGATTTGATAAAAATATTATAAAAAGGACGAGACCAAGATAAAATTGAATAAAGTTGGGTCAAACTAATGATTTGTGAAGTAGCACTTTTCCATTAAACAAGTAAAAATACTTCTTTTAAAAACAATATATATATAGCTACTGCATTATTAAAATTATTTTTATTTATATACGAATATATTTCGAAAATTGTATACATTTAGAATGAGTAATATATATGCAATCTTTGTATGCGTGAGTTGAGAAAAATAACTATCTTTTTTGATGGGATGGCATTTACCTTTAGCTCTCTGCAATTATAGAGGTTTGGAAAATCTTTCAGTTTTGCCAAAAATTGTGATTTTTGCGATCGTGCCAAAAATTCAAATTTCCTAAATCTCGTGAAACGGCAACTTGAGAAAGGGAAAAAAATTTTTTCTAACGAAATAAACTGCCTACTAATATCTGAAAGTTGCTTAAATTTCAGACTTCTGCAACCTGCGGTCTAGAAGAAAAAGAGATCAAAAATTCCAAAAAAAACAGGTTTTAGATAACGGTTAATTAGCCATTTTGGTTTTTTAATATTTAATTATGTTATTCCGCGGTAGAAAAAACTCGACACTGTTTTTCAAAAATGGTTCAGCTTTCTATCTTCAAAGTTGTGAGAGTTTTGTAAATGGGACCATGGACGGACGGACGAACGGACGGCAAAGTTAAACTAATAAGCCCTTTTTTAAGATTTTTTTTTGGAAAAGTGTTAAAAAGTGAAAAAGAAAATGGATGATAAGATATTTGATGTTTTAAAAAGAAAATTACCCATAATATTTGCTTTAAATTTTTAAAACTTTTATAAAATTTTGAAAAGTAGGAATGTTTGTGAACCCCTTCCCGAGCTTATAAACTGAATACAATTAGAGCTTTATAAGTGATAGCAATAAATTTACGTGCTGTTAACCCGTTCCAATTGCAACGGTAACTTTAAGGGTATAAAGGGTTAATGTAATTAACCATAAACAATAAATTGATCAGAGATTTAGCCCCATTTGTACATGTAGCTCATCAATAAAATTAATCAAAATAGAAATAATTTATTTGAAAAAATCATCATTAAATCATTTTTTTTTTTTCAAAAAAAACCTTTGAATTTTACCCCTGTCCTTATTTGAATTTGAATTATAATTTTTATCGTCCACATTTGTTAATTTCAATAATAACATTAAATATAATTGAGTGTTATAATTGTTTTCATCTAAATAAAAATTATTTGTTGTCATTGCCTTGTTAAATGGGGACTAAGCTAACAAATAATGGCGTATTTAAATTTTTGTCAGAATAATTGGGAAAATGTAATTGAAATTTGAAACTATAATATTAATAATTTTTCGAAAACATCTTTTTTAAGAATTTAAACATAATTCTGTTCAATTTAAAAATCTTTTTATATCACTTTGAAAAAGTTCGTTTCAAATTGAAGAATCAAGGATTTCATCAGAATTTATACGACAAGAAATAAATGTATGATAAGCAAGTTAGCGCTTTGGAAATACTGATTGATAATTTATTCAGTACTGAACTTCAAATTTAATTGAATCTTTTTCTAAACTACCACTTTAATTAGCGTTTAAAAGAACTTTAGTTTTAGCATAATCACAATAACTTTTCCCTTTCTTTCACACTTAATGTCCTTATTTCGCTCAAAAGTATAGATTTAAAAAATTATGATTTTACTAAGAAAACCAATTTTTAACATAAATTCCTTTGTTTTCATTTCTACATAAATCTAACAAAAGCCTAGAAGCAATTTGAACTTTTATATTACATTATTGAACCTTTTTATTCAAATATTCAAACATATACATATTCAAGGACCTTGAGACTTAAATCATTTAAATATAAAAAAATGTATGTATGTAACAATATTATTTACCTTTAAAAGTAACTGGGTTTTTTTTTGGAATTTGCTTTTTTGTTTTCAAACCTAATAATTCAATATTATAAAATCATCATTTTTACCTATTCAATTTCAAGAAATACAATATTTATAAAACTTCTTACGTTACAATTCTATACACACTCTCATACAAAACTATATAATACGTTTACCAGTTTATACGTTTATACGTTTTTTTATTATTTAAAATATAATTCAAAATTTATAGTCCATTGCACACATGCATATCAATATTTAAATAGATATCGAAAAACCGAAATTTAATTCTTGCAAGTTATAATCCTTAAATCCATTTTTAGCGTGTATAATGAAAAATTAGCTATGATTCCATTATCTGCACTGACACCCTTTACATTTTCATAATAATAAATTTACTTCAAATCACTTTACTTTAACCAGCCAAAAGTAAAATTTTCTTAATATAAAAAGAGGAAAATAACAAAACAAATAGTACATTAAAAAGGATTCATTTGTATATACATATGTAGTAGTGAGCTAGATAGGAAATTAATAAAAAAATATTTTTTATTTCTGAGAAAATTGAGTGTTTCTCAAGGACTATGAATATCCTTGTAACTAAAAAACTTTAATACTCATTGATATATTCTATACAATATAGTAAAGAATAAACTGTATGTATACAAAATAATAGTTTGAACAAGGATTATTAATTATAATAATAAGAAAAAATAAGAAAAAGAAGTGGAAAATCAAAAATATATTTCATGCATATTAGTTTCGATTTTGTAAATAGAAAAAATAAAGTTCCTAATAAAATTTAGTTAGGAAGCACTATCATAGGGTTATTTTTTTTAACAAAATTTTTCTGTCGAGTTTTCGGTTAAAATGCACTTTTCATGATAGGGGAACTTTTACCAAGTGCTGATTTTACATTTTTTATCATTTTTAACAAAATTTTGAACAGGTTAATTTCAAATTTTATGCATCAGCTTTGTTGGATAGTATAAGAAGTTAACTTAATATTCAAAGGAGTCGGGTGTTAGCAAACGAAACTACCTAACTTTTCATAGGAAGCGGGTGTTTCGAAGGAATCGAGTGTTAGACTCTTCCTATTAAACTTTTGTACATATTAAAAGAGAAATAATCAACCAATTACCTTTAAACTTAATATATAAGTTAAGGGTGCCAATAAAGTAACAATTTTAAATTTCTGACCATATTTTGGGAGTTAATGGACGGAATTTCTTGAAAATTAATCTTTGAGTTCCGTTAGCTACCGCATTTGACTGACGAATTTCTTAGTAATTCGAATGGCATAAAGTCAACCTCCACTAAGAGCTTTTTTGAGCTCTAGATAAAATTTGTGAGAAATGTTTTAAAGGCATTTTCATAATTTTTGCAGTACTTTCGTTAAAGAGACAATGCACGAGATCAGATTTCTTGTTTTCATTTCATAAAGTTTGAAACTTACATATCTCTTCTTCTAATTTTTAATTAATTAATTAATTAAAAATTTGATTACAAAAGTAGTTCCCAAAAATAAATAACAAAAATAATTTTCGAAACTTTTTTCTCTTAGTCTACCAAATATAAAACCCCCATTATGTTTGAATACAATTCTCACCCTATATAACGAAGGACGGTTTTTTTATGAAATTTTCCACTGTTTTCTCTCTTACGTTACCACCACATTATCAAACAAATATAATTGGAAATAGGATATACAAAAACAAAAAAGAGCAGAAAAATTATGGCACGTGACTTTGTTTATCCTATTTTTTATAAATGTATTATAATTTAATATATGAAATGTTCTTTAACAACAACATTAAAGTATGTGTGTATGATATACACACATACTTTTAATTTTTTCTTTTTTTACATATTAATTTCAACTCAATCGCGTTCTTCATGTATATTAAGTTTATTAATCAAGTGAAATCGTGACCATATAAATTTTTTTTTTAATATTTCATTTCTATACATAAATTGGGTATATATTATATTTAAAATGAAAAAAAGTTACAACACCTCCTCATAAAAAGAAGGTGGAAAGGAAACTCAGCATTTTTTGTTTATTTTTACATTAAAGGGATGCATACCTTTAAATTTACTTGTACTAGACCGCATAACATAGTACATGAGTTTATTATGTTTGCAGTCATCAATGGTACTATAAAAATTTGCTATTTTAATGCATCAGTTTCATAAAAGGAAATTTCATGTTTTGATTAGAATGTATACGAGTACTCTTTTATGACACAAGTTGAAAAGTGTGACGGCCGGTACTTAGAATTTTTTTACTAAATTCCTTATTTAACATATTTAAAAAAGTTTTCAATAAAATCAATTAAATTAATATAGACCTGTTATTGAACGTTATGTTATAATCGTGCAACGTTTCTTTAAAATATAAATTATTTGGTTTTACAAAAACACAACTTTTATGATTAAGCAAAAATTTGCGAGTAAATTATTCAACTTTAATAAAATAATATTTTTATTACAAATCTTTTGAAGTATATTTGAACTTTATGATGTAAAGAGATACATTATGTTAGACACGTGCAAAAATATTTACACAAATCCTTGATTATTTTCTTGATTTAAGACATTTTTGTGGATATTAAAATTTAAAATAGAATTTTGTACTTAATTTATAGAAGATATGCTGAGTCAAGTGGGTTTAAATTAGATTTTGATTAAGAACTAAAATTTACTTATTGACATTTTTAGTTATAACATCAAAAAATGTTATAACTATGTTTTAATTAAAAATGAAAATTCATTTCAATATAATGTTGCTAAGATATGTTAGCAACAAATTAGCGAGAAATAATATTCTATGTGTAATAGCTATGAACGCAAAAACTTTTAAGAGCACGTAGTTACGTACATGTTTGAAATAAAAATAGGTTTCAAATCTTTGATAGTTGAATTTGTAAACTAATTTTTGTATAAAAGAATTTCTATACACAACAATGCATCATTTACACACTACTGCCGAATGCTTTCAGTTTTGTTCAAAATTTTTGAAAGAGCTCCTTAATGATCAGTACCGTAAGGTATGTTGTTTATAAAAATATCCTTTGAACATTTCTTCTAAATTTTAAGGATGCTACTAAGGATTTTAAGGAGAAAAATGCAAATCTGGCTCTTGGAAACATTCTTAAATTTTATGGCTTCCAAATTCTTGAAAAGTTTGTCAGTTACTCTCTATAACAATTCGAGCTCACATATTCAATTTAAAGAAATTCGGCCGATTTCTTTTTTAGATATAGTAAAAATTATAAAATCGGTTCCTAGTGAAAGTTCACTGTTCAAGCTCTGATATTGCTCATTATTTTAACATCTTGAACATACATATTGCATATATTGATATTAAATTTTAATTTTGTGATTAAATTATGTGATTATTTCACATGGGTAAAAATGTAAGTTGTAAAAATCGTTGTAAGTCGTTGTAAAAATCCAGTCGCCGAAACCAAGGTTTCTTTGAAAAGTTAAGTGACTTTTTATGCTGTTGGACGAAGCTCATGTTCCTAATTTCTAGTTAATCTCTTGAATATTCTCTTAACAATGATCAATGATCATAAAAATCTAATCGGCCTGCTGTAAAGGTTCCATTTCAGTTCCCAATTGATACGAGACAAAACCATAATAATTAAAGCTATAATTTTTATCAACATCGTTAGAAATAATTAATTTACGCTTCAATGTGTTTCCATAAAAAACTTTACACGACATCACATAATCTCCTTTATTTGGTATGTGTGCAATGTGATCAGCACAAAACGTATATAAAAAAGTTTTGAACAACGTACGTTTAAATCCACAATTTAAAGCTAAATTTTGGGAACAAATTTAATATCAAATTTGGTGTTCAAAGTATTTTAGTACTAAGGAGTACCTGAATATTTCCATTCAAAATGAACGTTTATTTTAAATAAAAACGAGAAATAACAGAGTTGATCATGCCAACTCTGTGATACCCGTACGCATTTATATCATAGTAATCATATTAATATGATCGTCAATCATGTTAATATGATATGATTATTATCGTATTAATTATATTAATCTTAGATATAAACAAGGAACTATTGAAATTGAAGCTACCACAAGGACTCAAGAAATTTCAGTGATTTTTATTACACTTAAGGTCCTAATAATATCTTTGATTGTACAAAATTTTACAAACGCTTTTATCAAACATAATAGCCCTAACAATATATATCTATATCTATACAATATATAGCTATATCTTAAAAACTGTAACAGCCCTACAGTTTGTAAGATATAGCCCTATAACTTTGCAAGTTGTATGACAGCTACCAAAAGAAACCAAGCAATTTCAACGATTTCTGCTAAACACAATCGCCCTAATAATGAATTTGCTTGGACAAAATTTCAATACCATAGTTTCTATAATTTTCTAAGATATAGCCATAGATTTTGAAGTTAAATGGCGGCTACCCAAGCATGTACCTCGATTATATCCAATTTAAATATGGTTCTGGAATTTACTGTAATAAATCATTTGTGAAAATTTGGCGAACTTAACTCAATTAATTTTTGAGTTATTTTTGGGACGGAACGACGGACGGACAAACACGGTTAAATCCACTCAGAATTCGACGATGATCAAAAACATATAATTGAGTCTATATCTCAAACCATAGTTTCCTAGCGTTATAAACGGTAAGGCAAATTTATTATACCCTTCAAATATAAGTTCGTACGGGTATAAAAACAAAAAGCTATTGTTGCTGTTTTCTGGCAAAATTTATTGACTGCGAATATTATCTGAACTCTTGCTGGGAAGTAAACTTTCGAATTCTTGTTCTTGAATTGAGTTTCGAATTTAGTATTTCTTATTAAATATCTCAAGGGTTCACTTTTGTTCTTTACTAGATCCACTCAGATGACACAGTCACATGTATGTACATCTTATTTTCCTATTAAAACTGAATAAATTATTTATACTTTTACGGCTTTTCTCTTACGTTAATTGATCATATAACATTTTTTTTTGTTATAAATGATAAGTTTTCTTGAAAGAGATTCTTATACAGTTATTTTCCAATTTGAGGATGAGAAATAATATTGAATCAAGGCCAAGAATATTTGTTAATGAAAACAGTCTTTAAGTAAAAATTATAAATTATATTTTTTTAAGAAAAGAATTCATTACAGTCGAATAATTCATTTAATTTTGATTTTAATGGTTCTTCTAATCTCGGATTTGTAACACCAAACTAATTGTGACAGATAGTTTGAAGACGAATACAAGCATAAAAATTTTGTAATCAATATGACTTTTGTGTGCGTATAAACATTTTATTTTTAAAAATTTAGATAATTCGGTAATCTTAGGAATTGGAAGAAAATATCACGTAGTTGTGTATAGATCTTGACATAACAAAATATCAAGGCCTGCACATCGCTTTTTTTGTGAATGTACGTGTTAAAACTGCGAATGTATTTATTACAAAATGACATTTCTGAATCATCCTTTTTATGAAAAAAAAATCTGATGTGGTCAGCACATAACCGACCGCAATGTGTATTGTCTAGTTAAGTGAAAGTGTTACAGAACATTACAAAAATACCTGTATACTTCTTTCCAAGTTTTAGGGCATTAGTAAGCTTATAGCTAACATACCTACAAAAATGTAAATTTGGCTTTTAGTAGAGTTTCGCTTTGTGCAATCCGAATTCCCTAAAATACCGGTCATTTACTTTCGATAACAACCAGAATTCAAATATCAAATTTCAAGCACTTTCATCAATTCGTTCCGCAGACATGGATACCTCGAATTAAAATATTAAATTTGAATGAAATCGGTTGATTAATTCTCTTTATAAACGCAAATGTATATTGGGTCTGTAGTAAACGACCAGTTCCTGACGCCTGATTTCTTCCAAAAGTTGTGAGGTTTTGCGGGCGGTCGAAAGAAGCTTATGTGTGAAATTTCAATTAAATCTGTTGAATTTTTTTTCATAATGAACAAAAATGTAAAACAGGCCCGCTAAAAAGTGCAGTTCTCGAGGCCTGATATATCTCAAAAGTCCGTGCCATAGTCGAAATAAACTTAAATATAAAATTTCATCAAAATCGGTTCAGCCGAACTAAAGATACACGCGTGCACACACTTCCATTGAGAAGTGCATTCCTACTGAAAACTCGATATGCAAAATTTGTTGCCATCACATAACTTACCTATTTACGGTCGGTAAAAATACACCATATGTAATATTTTTTATGAATTATGAAGCATATTAGTTTAATAATTATACTATTGCATATTTTTATATAATCAATGCATATTTTTTATTTATTTTATTTATTTTTTATTTTATTTATTTCTGTGTTTAGCTCATACATTTACATAAATTAAAATCAAAAAACACACATACAAATATACACTTTTTTTAACCAGTAACAAATTTTTGACTTAAAATGATACAAAATAAAACTTATTAGTACTAATACTCCATTAAATATGTAATATAAACAATGAAAAACTAAAGCAAGAACTTCTTAAAATAAAAACAAGTAAAAACGTTTCAGTCGGTACAAACCGATTGAATTATACCCATATTTATTATTTTTCCAAGGCAGGTACCGAACCTGTCAAGCAATTCCACTAAAACTTCACAAATATATCTGATCTATAATTGGACACACAACTGCCAAGTTTCATTTTTCTAAATATTTAAAATAAGCTTTTGGACTTGTATGGTAGTTAGTCAAACCTGTCAAGCAATTCCACCAAAACTTCAGAAATATGTCTGATCTATAATTGGACACACAACGGCCAAATTTCATGAATCTGACTTTATTACTTTGAAAATATTTAAAACTAGCTTCTGAAGTTGTATGGCAGGTACTCGAACCTGTCAAGCAATTCCACTAAAACTTCAGAAATATATCTGACCTATAATTGGACACATGACTACCAAGTTTCATTAATCTGACTTTATTATTTTCCCGTATATAAAAAATTTGCTTTTGGAGTTGTATGGCAGCCACCCGAACCGGTGCAGCTATCCCATTAAAATTTCTAGAGCACGTGCACAATAT
The DNA here is from genome assembly GCF_029603195.1 of Condylostylus longicornis. Taxonomy (NCBI): domain Eukaryota; kingdom Metazoa; phylum Arthropoda; class Insecta; order Diptera; family Dolichopodidae; genus Condylostylus; species Condylostylus longicornis. The sequence goes on from NW_026577985.1 coordinate 2,218,236, forward strand.
AATTTGGTGAAGGGTATATTAACTCCATACCAAAGTCAATATACCCTTCACGAAGTGCAGGGTGTAAAAAGGTTATATTTAACTATACGTAAATAAAAGCTTTTTCATCGTGTCTTTCGTCAGTGAAAAGTCAAATTTGTGTTTGTGTTTATTGCAGAAACACAGCATTCAACTGAATGGTTCATGTTGCCCATAAATGGTCCTAAGAAAAAGAACCATGAAAAGATCAGGGGCACGAGACCTAAAGGTAGAGTTAGTCACAATTTTAATTAAAATGTCAGGACGGATTAAATCAGTTTTCATAAGCTGATAAATGAATAACAGATTCGGAACTTCACGTCTTTTGCCCATTGTGGGTAAGTAAATTAGTTTGAGTCTGTATGGGTAAGTAAATTAGTTTGATTCCTAAGGTGGAAGAATGATGGGGTCTTCCCAAGGAAGAAGACGCGGTGCGATCCACAAAAATTTTTTTTTGATTAGACTCAATCCTATTACTATGTAAATCGTAATAGGGTGACCGTACTTGGGAAGTATATTTAAGATGAGGACGGCCCAGACACGTGTAGAGCAATTTTAAGACGTAAGGAGCATTAAACTCCTTTGATCAGCGTTTAATGAAAACCAACATCGAGCTTGATCTACATGTGATATAATTGTAGTGGTTTATGAATGATAATTTATTATCGAAGCAAACATCCAGGTCCATTATTGAATCAACTCGACTAAGAGCTTGGCCATTCAAAGTATAGCTTGTTAAAAATGGCCGTCTTTGCATAGAGTAGCCCATTTGTGCACATTTACTTACATTGATTTTTAGGTTATTACTTGAACACCACCCGTAAAAGCGGTAAAGAATATCCTGAAGATACATCGCATCATTTGCAGAGCCTTTTTTTGAAAATTTTCATGTCATCAGCATATATTAATATCTGGGCGACACCAGAATTAGCCGAAAGAGTTTAAGAAATTGCTGAACAAAAGAGGATTCGGTAAGTCCTACCAGAGATGTAGCATTTTATCCAGGCTAAGAAGTTCCTCCAAGGGATGATGTGTTTCAACTGCAGAAGAGTTCGTAACAAAATTTGAAAATGTAGTTTTAGGATAGATTTTAATGTGCCGAAAGTCGTCAACATCTATTTGAAAAGATGAAAAAGAGTAAGATTCGGCGAAAAAGTTATGAAAAAATTCGGAAACAGTTTGAGAATTCTTACTTGTATTTCCGCCGAATTTTGAGAAGGTTGGATAACTATATCTGTATTTTATAGATATAGTAGTCGTCATAGAGAGATATGTGCGCCACAAGATATTCTTATTGTTGCGAAATCCACTTAACTCTAATATAATCTTTATATGTATAATCAAACACATATACATGTTTTTGATTATAAAAAAAGTATGCAATGTGAGAGACATATCATACATGAACAGAGCCAGAGCCGAGAAGGTTTTTTTAAATAAATTTTTTAATGCTATAATAACACAAAACTTTAAGAATCTAAGCACTAGTAAAATAGCAAAAGTTTAAATTTTATATTTTTCTAATTAAAAATTTGAAAAAAGTTTATCTTGAGATTTATGAAGTAAAAAAGGGCCCTCTATAGTTTCGTGTAAATTCGTCAGCTAAGAACTGTTACTCTTTGTTATAGTCCAGACCTGTATTTCTGTCAACCGTGGTGAAAGATTTTAATTAATTTTATTTTTTTTCTTAAAATGCGTGTTTTATGTTTTTGGTTTGTTATTTATTTTTATACGTCAAAGTTTAGTTTAGGCAATTCATTTTAGTTACTTCGGTTCATCAATATGGATCAGTCGATGATCTGTGGGCTTAGCTTGCTCACCATTTTGCTAAAATATACGACATTTTGTCAAGGTAAATTATAATAGTGGTTTATCATACTATTCTGGAATAAATTAAATATAACGTCATAATATGTAGAAAATGAAGGGATTCAAGGAGAAATAAGGGATGAATGACATAGACTAGATTGTTAGTAAATTAAATCTAAAGTATTTTTGCAAATACATAACATTATACATAATAATTATGAAACAAACAAATTTTGCACATTTTTAATATTACATAAACGATAGGTTAAAATGTACATTTTATGTTGAATAATTTCTCAATACTTGAAAAATAAATGGAACATGTGCGTAGGGCTTATAAAATATATTTGATTCTATAATTTCTCATACATTACATTGTGTTAACATGAATCCAAGAGATTTTTAAAATGCAATCATAATATCAATCATATTACAAAAGGTTACTTTATATTTATAAAGAGTTCAATGAATTCCTAAATTTTTAAAAATTTATCTATTTAATTAAAAATATTTCAAAGTTGGCAGTTTCATTAAAATACATTTCCAATTTTCTATTGCATATTTACATAATGTTTGGTGTACGCAATGAAAAATTATTATGATTTTCATCTGATCTTTTTACAATGAACGCAATTTAAAATTTTGTTTCGCTTTTTTTTTTCTATATAAAACCATTTTTTCGTATCATCATAAAACTTAACATGTAGTAAAATGGTTTGATTATTTCCTTGCACCTGAATTAAATGTCCAGAGATCCTTTTTCAAAAAGATGATGGAAAAAAGGTGCTCAACTTGATTCATCTATTGCTGTTATATAAAAATTTTGAAATTCTTATATAATTTAAGAATTATTCAGCTCGCCTAACAACCATTTTATTGTATACTATCATCGAAACGGAAGATACTCTAAAAATGAAACCTGAAATATAGATTGGAGAATATTAATTTTGATCCATTCTCGTTACAGAAAAAACAAAAAGAAAAAACTTTTTTCTTCCAAAAATATCTATACATTTTGAATCTTTGCCGAGAAATATAAAACATGTATACCTCGCATATGTGGCGGGCGATTGTTGAAATTTTTTGTTAAATCGTTTTCTGGTGCGTTCATTCTGCTTAGACATTGAACATTGAACACTGAAGATGTCAGTTTTTATGTTGTTCTCTTTTCTTATATTATTCAGGTATATTTCAGCACACGCGGTTGTCTTGTTTCATTCAGTTTGTGTGTCTTTTTTAGATGAGTTTTAATTTTCGATTTTTTTTTTTGAAATAACTTTAAATGAACTGCAATATTGTTATTTATTGCTTTGTTATTTAAATTAAAAAACAAGAAAATGTAATAAAAAATAATTTATAAAAATTTCAAAGATATTTTGGTTAAGAGAGTAAAAAGAATTCAATTTTATATTTTTATTTCAAAACTGAATAGCATTTGGAGAAGCGGAAAGTTTTAAAATCAAAATATTCTCAATAACATAGAAAAAGTTTCTACATATGTATATTTCAAACCATTCTGTTATTGAAATTTCAAGTAATTTTGAATAAGACTGCAATAGCTGTAGGGAGCATTTCTTTAATACGCAGAAGAAAGATAAAATGTAATATTTGAATACATTACCCCCATTTGTATACAACTCATATCAAACCAAAACTATAAAACACCATAAAAATTTGGGCAACATTTCTGTAACAATAAAGCAATTACTTTAAAAAGACGAATTAAATTCCAAAAAGAATAAAGCCACTTCAGCGTACTTTTTCTTAATTATTACCGTACTAACAGTCAAAATTTCTGAAAATTCTGTTTAAAGATTCCCCTAATATGTCAAAAAACAATTCAGAAGATTTCACTTACATACACGTTTTAATTTTTAAACGTATGTAAATTCAAATAGAAAAAAACAAAAAAACAACAATAAAGCAATATCCTCTTCGTTTATTACATACTGTTAAGCTTAAGAATATTGAAATTCATTAAAACTATAAACAAGTAAAAACGTTTCAGTCTTTCATTGTTGCATAGCCTGTGAAACCATTCTATAGAAACTTCACGATAATTGAACACACGACTACCCAGTTTCATGAATCTGGCTATACTATTTTTTCAAATATTTAAAATTAGCTTTTGGACTTCTATGGCAGCTACCCGAACCTGACAGGCAATTCAACTAAACTTTAACAATATTTAGAATATATCTGGACACATGGCTGCCAAGTTTCATGAGCCTGACTTTATTATTTTTCCGAATATAAAATATTTGTTTTTGGAGTTGTACGGCAGCCGTCCGAACCAGTGCAGCCATCCCATTAAAATTTTTGAAGCATAGGTAGAATGTAATTGGACACACGTATACAAAATTCCATATTTATTTCTTTATTAGTTTTTGAGATATTTAAAATAAACTCTTTGAGTTGCATGGCAGCTACCCGATCCCGTTGTCCGAATTAGTCCTATTACAATAGGGTTCGTCCTTGGCACAAAAAGGAACAACTTGTCAAAGTTTGGTGTCGATTGCATTATTCGTTTTTGAGTTTTCGTGCGATCGGACCGACGGACGGACGGACATGTCTAAATCGACGCAGAATTTTACGCTGAGCAAGAATATATATATATGTCCATACCGCAGATGATTCTTCGAGTAGTTACAAACTCCATACCAAAGTTAATATACCCTTCACGAAGTGCAGGGTATAAAAAAGGGAACAAAAATGAATTTGAATATGTAAAGTTATTAATGTTTGATATCACAATACTGAAGGAAATATAATTTGTTACGCTTTTAATCAAAACAAGAAAAGAAACAATAAATAGTCGCTGATCGCCGTGGACTTTGAGGAACTTGAGGAGAAAACTAAGTTAAACCAAAGTAAAACATTTAATTTCCTTTTTATTTAATTAATTGCACAAGTATGAATGAATGTTACGTTATAAGTAAATGTCAGATCCTGTACCTTTTTATATTATTTGCGTTTAAGAATTTCTTTAATATTTTGCTTATTTAAGGTTTGAAAGCATAATCAAACTAATAAAAGCAATCATGGAATTGAATTAAAAGAATGAAATTGAAACAAATGAATAATCAACATATAAAAATGAAAGTAGAAGAAAAACGAAAAAATAAAAGCAAAAAGTAAAATAAATGTGTTGACAGGATATGAACAAGAGTAAGAGATGAATTGGTTGAAAGTTAATAAAAATAATTTTTAATAAGTCTCCTTTTTCATCCATCTGAAATGGAAAACTACTTTTTAGTTAATTTATACAAGTGAAATTTGTTCTTTAAAATACAAAATTTGTGAAGTTTCAACAATTTGTTTCACAAAAAGGGTGTTTTCGAATAAGTTAAATTAAATCTACAGAAAAATTTCGAACTCGAAACAATTTTTACAAAATTATATCTGGTATGAATACCGAAACTGGCTGTTTTCAACTCATTTAATAAATAATGCATTTTTAATTGTATTGTGAAAAGGTCTTGAAAACCGCTAAAGATTCAGTAACAATATTTAAACACCAATTTTTAGCACTTTTCAAAAAAAATTTGAAAAAAGTGCTTATTAGTTTCACTCTGTCCGTCCGTCCGTGGACATGTTTACAAAACCCTAAAAATGCAATTTTTTTTACTATTTACTGCAGTGAAGCCATAAGTATTTTTCGAATTTTCCAAACGCAGAAATACAGTGGCTTGTTTCTCCTATCGCGGCAAACTATAGTTAAACTTTGAAAACCCAAAATGGCCGTTCAAACTTACCGTTATCTAAAATCCGTTTTTTCCAAATTTTTGATGTCGTTTTTCTGCTAGACCCCAGGTTGTAGGAGCCTTAAATTATGAATTTTACTAATACAACTAATTAGTGCAATAGGCACAATCCTATAAATATATATGTTCTTGTTATTGTGTGTTTCAATAGTAGATTGTATGTAGCAATCAATGTAAACAAAACAAATACTTAGTAATCATGTGAATTACAGTATAAGCCATGTAGAGAACATTTCGTCGGCAATTTCTTCCGTCCGCCTAGAAAGCGGTAGGTCACTGGTTCCAGTCCAGTTCGAGGAGAAAAATTTTTTTAATGAATTTTTCTGCCTTTAACTCGTTCCTTTGATTACGTCATCCATCTGTTCTGCAGTTGCATGAAGAAATTTCCATTAAGATAAAAAAACATAATTGTTTTTCTTAACTCACACAATGAACCCTTAAAATCGAGCATCATGTTAACCCCCCTTTATATTAATTTTTGCTTTATTTCAAAGACTTCGTAAATCGTTGATCCTAAATGTATACAATCCTAGAAGTAGTTTCGTTCATGAATGAAAATAATTTTAATAGTGTGGTAGGTATACATAGACTGTATTTAAAAGCTTTATTTCCACTTGTTGAAGGAAAAAGTGTTACAATACAAACCATTTGTTTGACCCAACTTTATTATATTTCTTGTGAACGTTTGAACGTTTGCGAAAGAGTTTGCAAAAATTTGCTCCATAGCTTTATGATTTCATTAAAAGCAATCAAAGTAACCGGAACTGATGTTTTTGCAGTTATTGACTGGGTTGTTCAATCATTATATTTAAAATGTATTTTTTATTACGAGCATGAGTTCTGATAGTTGTTCCTGTAATTACTCAGACCACAACTGTTTAAAGGGCTGGATGTACCAAATATTATAAAAAAATTAGAGATGAAACTGGTATACGATGTGCGGTTGTCTGTGATAAAATTTACCACAGCGCAATCGAATGATTGCGCTAGAGTTATAGATGGATTTAATTCAAAATATTAATTTTTTTCAGTAATTAAAAAAATTAATTTTTTTTATTTTATTTCAATTAAAATAGGCATTGAGAACCGTTTTTTGTTAAGTATAAAAAGCTTTCTTTCAACTACTTTTCAAAATTACTGTTTTGATCATATATTAATAATAATCGGGGATTATAGCACTTTGCTGGACTATAAGATTTTTAAACTTTAAAGGATTAAATTAAAGCTTAAATAATGGAAAAATTCTGCATAAATTATTTTTTTAAGTTTCATAAAATTTTATAAAAAATTATAGGAATAAGAAGAAAGGAAAGAATACAAGAAAGGAAAAATAAAACAAGTAAAAAAAAAATAAAAGAAGGGAATTTTTCTAAAATTAGAAAGTCGAACATAAATAAAAAAAAAATCTGATGTAGCCAGTACATAACCGACCGCAATGTGCATTGTCTAGTTAAGTGACAGAATATTGTAAAAATGCCTGTTGAATATTCCTACCTAGAAAATGTCTAGATACATAAATGTAAATTTGGCTTTTAGTAGAATTTCGCTTTGTGCTACCCGAATTCTCCGAAATACTCGTCAGTTAGTTTCGGTAACAGCCAGAACTCAAATATCAAATTTCAAGAAATTCTATCAATTCGTTCTGTAGATGTGGTAAAAAGTGTAAAATCGGCCCTCAGCTCAGTTTCCGAGCCCTGATCTTTCTAGAAAATTTTAAAGTTCATTGCTTTAATACGAAGAATTTAAATACTAAATTTCAATGAAATCGGTTGATTATTTCTCTTTATAAACGCAAAAATGAATATTTGGCTCTTAGTAAATGACGAGTTGCTGACGCCTGATTTCTTCCGAAAGTTGGGAGGTTTTGCGGATGGTCGAGTAAAGCTTATATGTGAAATTTTAAGTAAATCTGTTGAATATTTTCTTTAAAACGATCAAAAATGTAAAACAGACCGGCTAAAAAGTGCAGTTTACGAGGCCTGATATATCCCAAAAGTTGATCAATCCGTCCCATAGTTGAAACAAACTTACATATAAAATTTCATCAAAATCAGTTCAGCGGAACTTGAGATACACGCGTGCTCACACAGACAGAAAGACCGAGAGACCTATAGGTTGCTAAAAATAGTTTATTTACACTTCCCTTATACCATTGCATATCGAGTTTCCCATCGAAAACTCGATGCCCACGTAATCAGTCTGGCCTAGCTCAGAGTCGAACACTCGCAGAGATAGTGAGAAATTGTTTCCTCCTGGTCCATTTCTCGGAGGCTGCGACACGCTGTGTTTTTACTGGCAAAACTATGTGAGATAGAGGAAAATCTTATATGGGTTAACTTTTAGATCTTCTCGTTTTGTATTTTGTCTTAATTAAGCTGAAACAAAACAACATTCTGTAGACAACTTTACATTCTGTAGATGTACAATTTTAATATGATAAAAATTTAATTTCTGACAACACTTTTGACAATTTTACGATGCATGAGTAGTACCTAAACTGAGTAAAGTTTGAAATACTATATAACTACATACTACATTTGAATGTTTCCAAAAGGTACAAAAAAAAATATAATTTAAGCAATCACACGCATCCAACTGACTAGTTTTATTCTTCATATAAAGTTGAATTTATTTAAAAAAGAATAATTAAAATGTAAACGTAACTTGGCTTCATTATACTAAAAATAATCTGTAAAACTAAAATATTCGAAAGCAATGAACGGATATCTAACTTTACATATAATTATGAATTTTATTTATCTAGATTTTTTAACTTTTAAAGATATTGTTTTAATTTAAATTTCAGGATATATCGAAATGAATATACCCCAAGGATAATGTTCACACCTTTTCCTTCATATACGTATATTAATTTAATGAATCTTCCACTTTAATTAACCCATCATAGAAAATAACAACACAAAAGAGTTTATTTAATTTTACGCATAAATGCTATGTAATTAATGCTAAAAAATATTTTTTTTTTATATAACACTAAAATAATACGATGCATGCGAAACATATTTGGAGTGCGTAATTATTTTTTAATATGAATTAATTACAAATTAATTTATATCCTATTATTTTAAGCACTTAACAAATTTCATAACGAATTTACGAGATAATTGCGTATACAAATAGTTTTGCACGTATAAAAACGCTTTATTATTTCAGTGCGCACGAGTTCAATTACCCGTACTAATTATTAATGTTAGTAAGATTTAAAGTTGACGCCCACTTCTCTAAACTACGTGCTTTTCTTTTAAATTTTTTTTAGTGATATAATTTAAAATATCATTACAGACACTTAAATTTAAAAGTGCGCATTATTTTCCGTATATATCAATTTCGTCTTACAAGAATTTTTTTCTTTTTTTCGTTTTTGCATTTTATACCTTTGTAAGTAAGTATTGAAATTAGAAAATTTTCAAAACTTTAGCAAAGATTCAATTTTGCTTTTGAATTTGTTTGCTTTAGTATTTTTATACCCTATACCTTCGTGAAGGATATATTAACTTTGGTATGGAGTTTGCAACACTTTGAAGGAGTAATCTGCGGTATGGACATATATATATATATACTTGATCAGCGTAAAATTCTGCGTTGCTTAAATCCGTCCGTCCGATCGCACCATAACTCAAAAACGAATAATGCAATCGACACCAAACTTCGACAAGTTGTTCCTTTTGTGCCAAAGACGAACCCTACTGCAATTTGACTAATTCGGATAACGTGTTCGAGGAGCTGCCATACAACTCAAAGGGTTTATTTTAAATATTTTAAAAACTAATGAAGATATATATTCTACCTATGCTCCAAAGATTTTAATGGGATGACTGCATCGGTTCGGACGGCTGTTACACAATTCCAAAAGAAAATTTTTTATATTCAGAAAAATAATAAAATAAGGTTCTTGAAACTTGGCAGACATGTGTCCAATTATAGGTCAGACACATTTTTGAAGTTTACGTGGAATTGCGTGAAAAGTTCAAGAATCTGACATAAGACTCCAAGAGCTAATTTTAAATATGTGGAAAAATAATAAAATCAGATTCATGAAACTTGGCAGTCATGTGTCCAATTATAGTTTAGACATATTCTTGAAGTTTTGCTGGAATGGCTTGACAAGTTCGGGTATCTGCCATAGAAGTTCAAAAGCGATTTTAAATATTTGGAAAAATAATAAAATCAGGTTCCTGAAACTTGGTGGTCGTATGTCCAATTATAAGCTAGGTATACTCTTGAAGTTTTAGTTGAATTGTTTGACGGGTTCAGGTACTTGCTATACAACTCCAAAAGCTAATTTTAAATACTAGGAAAAATAAAGTCAGATTCATGAAACTCGGCAGTCGTATGTCCAATTATAGGTCAGACATATCCGTGAAGTTTTTATAGAATGGAAAGTTGCAGGGTATAATTCAATCGGTTTATACCGACTGATACGTTTTTACTTGTTTTGTTTTACATTGCCTACCTTTTCGCGTTTTTTTTGTTTACCCAAAGTGTTTAATTTTCTTATTAATTGAAGTTGGTATTGTCTTAAGTACTTTAGCATGGTCTTTTCATTTTTTGTAACCATAAAATTATTAACACTTATGCATATGTCTTGTATTGTGATCCAGAACGAACTTTAATTATATTCACGAAAATATACAGTGTCATTAAGGATTTACTAAGTAATTTAATTTTATTAAATTTCATATAATTGAATTTTTATTATAAGAAATGCAAAGTAGTTTTGCAGAAATACCTAGAAAAATAATCATAACATCGTAACATAATAGCTTGTTTAAAATTAAAACACCATGACACCAAAAAGTAGCTCTCTTACATTGAAATTTAATGAGAAAATTATCTGTAAAAGAGTTGAACAGAGTTTAAAGACCAAGTCTTAATTTTGGGAACAGGTCCCAAGAATTTAATATTTGCTTGTAGCATTTAAATCATTTGTGATAATTTTTGTTAATTTAAATCAACTTGAATAAAATTGCCTTGAGCCTCTTTGCCTTGGCTCTTGAGCTCGTTGCTTAAGTATACAGCTTAAGCATTTTACTTTGTCACAACCTCAACAGAATAAACCGAAAACTGTGTAAAACGAATACGAGGAATTAAATAAAGTTCCCTTCCTCTATATGTATGCGTAGCTAAACTTTTAATTGCATCACAAAATATAACGAATTTTCAGACTTGATATTTTTATATAAAAATAAAAACTTCTAGCATAATTTAAAAGCCCTTGATATTAATTTACTTTTATGCAATCCATCTGTATAACTGTTTTGGTTATGCACATGGTAATTTTCACGTGATATACACTTTAAAATTTACTAATTTAAACCAATAAAACCATGTACAAATAAGTGATTATATCATTTCATTTCTGACTATAATTTGGTATACAATTTATAGTACTCACAGTTTTATTCACTTGTATTGCAATTAAGATAACATGGTAACGATTAAAAGAAAATTTTGTTAAAATAAATATCATTAGATTTGAAGAACAAGATGTAGACAAAGTTATAACATGAATGTAAAAAACCCTCAGGAATCATCTTTGTTTTCATTTGCTACTAATGCTGTGCAAGAGTAGTTGAAAACGAATACAATTGTGGTATAACAACAACATTTTTCTCAGAGAACTTATATTTGATGACTTTATATTTTAATGTTTACGCCAACAACACCTTGCATCAAATTGCATACTCTTACCAAACACAATTACGTACTTATCTAAACTAAAAATGAAGAAAAACACAAAATTATGTTGCACTATTAAGAATATTCGTAATTTGAGTAGGAATGAAAAAAATTTAGTATTTCATAATATAAATAAGAATAATAAAAATATATTTTTTTTGAATAATTCTAAATTATATTCATATAAATAAAAAGAAGAAAAAGCACGTAATTTTATATTTGTTTTTACACTACCTATACCTTAATATTAGTGAAAATTTGAGATGTTTTAATATTTTAGTTGTGCAATGACAGAAATTGAAGACGTCATTTAGAAAATTTATAATTATAGTAAGTTGTGCATAACAAACATACTTTGTTTGAATTTTTATATTTTGCATCACTAATGAAGCTGCAACCTATACGAGTTTCGTGAGATATTCTTCAAAAATATTTTTCAACTTTTTGTATTTTTCAATTATAATTCACATTTATTTAACAAAACGTGCTATTTTTATGTTTTTAAAAAAAATAGTATGTATGTATGTATGTATGTAATTATTTAAGAAATTATAAAGGTTTATGAATATAATTAAAGATTAATTATAAAATATTAAAAGTTTGAATAAAGAAAAACAAAAATAATGAAAAGTGGCTAGAGGACCTACAACCATGTTCCGACACTGATTTTATTACTACAATACACAATTCAGGTTATTATAATATATAATAATTATTATTAAATAATTATTAATCATATTTTTTTTAAATTAAAAAAATTAGAAATAACAGATATATGTCTTAAGCTATATGAATTAAATAAATAAGAACAAAAAATTTGGTTTATAATATGTGGCACACTTTTAGTGCGAAAAAAGTTAATTATCTAAAGACGTGCGGCGATGAGGCGAATCTGCTTAAATCGATTTAGCACAAAATCAAGATATTCCAATTTAAATCCAAAATTTGGTAAATTTTGCTTTCAATGCTGATTACAACAAAATACAATAAATACCGGTAACAAAGTTTCATTAAATTATTTTTTTAAAAAAGCGTGCTATTAGTTCAAAATTGCTGATTCTAAGCTCAATTCCAAGTGTAGGTTTTGTCTTTTTTCAAATAAAACAATATTCATAAACCTGTTAATAAATTCAAATGTAATGTTTTTTAAAATTTTTGAATTTTAACTCTCTGCTTAGACAAAAATATATTTTTAGTAGTGGTAAAGGGCCGAATGAAAAGTGCTAAATTTCATTGCTAAATCCAATTGCAACTTGTTGATTTCATAAAATATTACCAAAAATTTTATTTACTTTTACGAAATGAATATTATATAATCGTGTAATAACAGGTTTTTGATTTTTTTTTGCAAATCAATTATTTCCAATTTCCTCTTAGTAGTTTAATCGTTCAAATTAAAAAAAATCAATTTTAATAATTTTTTTTATACAGCTTATTAATTCCCTCTGTTCTTATGAAATTTATTATTAAAATATTTTGAATTTTTAATATAATATTAAATTTTATCGGTTTTTTATATTTTTTAATTTTTTTAGATAATCCAAATACATATGTAATAAAAAAGTTGAAAAAAAAAACAATTAAAATGAATTCTGAAGTTTTCTAAATGCCAAATGCATTCTGAGCAAAAAAAAATGTTGAATATTCTATTTCATTAACTACACAGGTAGAAAAGAGAAAGTAATAGCAAGACTTCATTAAATTCATCACATCAACACCTCTGAACTGATGTTTTAATATGTTTCCGGCTTGGGGGTATTTTCTCCGATCCAGTAACATAAAAAAAGAAGCATAAAATAATCAAACAGAGGAAAAAAGACATATATAAAAACTTAAAAAAAAAACAAAAAATAATAAACAAAAACAAAGTAATCAAAACAAACTCATCATCATCGGGGTCCCATTTGAGAATTCTATACATAAATTTAAATTTTTGTTGATTTTAAAATACTTCAACGTCCACCTTTTTTATGATTATTTTTTTTAGAATATATTTATAAATAATTTAAATTTTTTTTCCAGCGCGACTTTTTTTTTTAAATTTTGGCCTTCTCCTGATTTTAACATTTCTAATATGACGAATTCGTTGAATAGCTTCAGGTGATAAGAATAAAATAACAAAAATTGTTAAAACTTTTTCCGTTAAAAATTCAGGTTTAGAATTTTTGTTGAAACAGAGATTTTTTAATCTGTGTCTATTTCTTTTTTTTTATTTTTAAGTGTTTATTAGGAGCTACAAAGATCCATATCGATTTGAAAAAATTATTTGGTTTCATTTTTTATATTATTTAGAATGATTTAACAAAATGCCACGCGACAATATTTAAAGCAAATTTGTACAAAAAATTTTAAGCATATTTTAAAACTAACAATTATCAAAATAAATTTCGTCGTTATCAAAATTAAACTACCCAAATTAATTTTTTATTAAAATGGTTTTTTTTTTTAAATTAGATAATACTTTTCTGAAATTTGGTGTTGCGCAGGGACAGTTACTAAACAAGACTCATTAAACAAAAGCTATAGAAATCTACAAAGTATTTTGAACGGCACAGTGCATAATCATATTATAGCTTAATTCGTTCAAAGTCTTTCTTAGGAGCCATTTCCGGACGTGGAATCTGGGAGAAAGGTTTTCAATAAAGCTAAGAAAAATGTTTGAAATGATCTTTTTCTAATACGTACCGATTTAGTTGAAATAAAAGAAAGCATTCTGAGCGCAAATATTTATTTTATGGGAAATTGAATATAAATATATTTTTTTTATGTATTATATGTATATCAACATTTTATTTTAGATTATACTTTATCTAATTTAAGGTAACATTTTGAAAGCGATAGCAAAAGATTCAGAATTAGTTCTGTTAATTTTGAGAATAATCGAATAATTGTTAGTTAGATCTTTGAATAATACTTCTTTGTGAGTCAAGAAACTTTTTTAGTTAATTGCTAAGGAACAATTCAAATTTTTAAATTTAAAATTTTAGCAAATCTAATCGAAGACGAGTATGAGAAAACGAGAAAAATAAAATTCACCTAAACACTTTTCAGGAATTTATTATAATTTGAAGCAATTTTAGAAGGCTTTAATATTCAAAAGTTGGCCCGAAAACAGCAAAGCGACATAAAAGAAAAGTTTGGAGTTGTCATAAAAGAGTACTTCAATTTGAAAATAAGAAAATTACCTTAAGTTGTGAATAAATTATAAAATATTCACTTTGATGTTATAAAGGCAATCTCTGAAAATTCTTAAATTATCTTTGTTGTACCGTCAGATTTTACCTTTGCCAATGTTCTAATCAAAGGTCTTGCAACAGTAAATTTGTTAATTTGTAAATAACTGCAATTGAGTAGTATTATAATTTAAAAGATTACTAATATGTATAATCAAATTAATTTTCAATTTTTATACCCTGCACTTCGTGAAGGGGATATTAACTTTGGTATACAGTTTGTAACTACTCGAACATATATATTCATATACATATATATTCTTGCTCAGCGTAAAATTCTGCGTCGATTTAGACATGCCCGTCCGTCCGTCCATCCGATCGCACGAAAACTCAAAAACGAATAATGCAATCGACACCAAACTTTCACAAGTTTTTTCTTTTGTGCCAAGCCCGAACCCTATTGTAATTGGACTAATTCGGACAACGGGTTGGGGTACCTGCCATAAAACTCAAAGAGTTTATTTTAAATATTTCAAAAACTAATAAAGCTATAAATACAAAAACTTTTATACATGTGTCCAATTATATTCTACATATGCTCTAAAAATTTTAATGGGATAGCTGCACCGGTTCGGCTGGCTGCCATACAACTCCAAAAGCAAATTTTTTATATTCAGAAAAATAATAAAGTCAGATTCATGAAACTTGGCAGTCATGTGTCCAATTATAGGTCAGACATATCCGTTAAGTTTCTATAGAATGGTGTCACAGGTTCGAGTAATTGCTATACAACAACGAAAGGTGCAGGGTATAATTCAATCGGTTTTTACCGACTGAAACGTTTTTACTTGTTAAAATAAATTTTTTAGAACAGTTTTCTCTCTTTTCTAATACAAGAACATTTGTTTCGCAACATTTGCGAACGTAATTCTGAAATATAGTAATCAGAAGTGTTTTAAATGAAAATGGCAAGAAACTTGTGAAAATCGTAATAAATATTTTTAGGAATTTCGAGACATCAATCCGCAACAGATTACTTGAATCAATTACGTCTTTCAGAATTCTCTTATTTATCACAATTTCAATATAATCTTTATTTAATTGATATAATTCAATTATTTGAATTTAGAATTAAATTGCGAGAATTTATTGAAGCATATTTAATTAATATAATTCAAAAACAAAATTAATGAGATTCCATTTTTATGCCAATAAAATTAAACTGCTCTGTCAACTCTCTGTAGTTATTAAACCCTTTTTCTCCATATTTAAATCTGTAGCTTTTTAAAACAACGTCCGATTTGGGCAATTCTACGATCATCAAATTAAAGTTAAAACGACAACTATCAAAAAATTTTATTCATATTATGCTTTCGAAAATTTAGTTAAGTAAAATTGTTAATAAAAGGTATCAGAATAAAATGCTGTTTCTATAGTTGGATTTGTAGATTAAATAAAACTTAATTTAGAAAATGAAATTTGAAAGTTTAAAAAAAAAACAAGTTTTAATGTCTTTATTCGAAGAATTTACTAGTAATTCGATAAAAAATATAGTTTACACCAAACTAAACTCAATAAAAACGTACAGGACTTTCACATAGTCTAAGCGAAGCTATAATATTA
Organism: Condylostylus longicornis; assembly: GCF_029603195.1. NCBI lineage: Eukaryota > Metazoa > Arthropoda > Insecta > Diptera > Dolichopodidae > Condylostylus > Condylostylus longicornis. The sequence goes on from NW_026577985.1 coordinate 2,234,323, forward strand.
ATTTTGTTAAAAACTAATAAAATAAATTTTATTATTTGCAACAGTCGCATGTGGGTTTAATAACTGCTTTTAAATTTTGAGGAGTGATTTTTTTCTGATTTTTATTATTTAAAGAAAAAAAATATGCTAATGTCAGGTTACAAAATTTTCACTATGTTCTTGTGGGTGTGTTTTAAAAATTGTATTTTAATAATACCTCGCTCTGGGCTATTTTAAAAATGTTATAAAGTAGGTAAGTTATCGCAAGCATATTCTAAAATATATTAGAGAAAAATTCGAAGGAAAATTTTGTTAAATTAAAAATTAATAAAATGTTTATTGCTAACATTAATTGAAAAAATTCAAACAGAAAATAAAATGTGCAATTTTAGAAGTTGGTGTTAACTGTATTTTATTAGAGTTTATACTAACTTGAAAATTCAAATATGTAATTCAATTCGAAAGACGAATAAATATTAAATATTTACAGTACCTAAGTTGGATAAAATCACAAATTGTAGCAAATTTTATGAAATATTATATAGTTAAGACAGTTGATGTATGTGAGTGACAAATATACCGTATCGTTATTGATAACAGTATTAGAATTGCAGAATTGTATAACAAAAGGTAGCATTTTTAAGTTTCGATACTACTTTGAAATTAAATAAAATAAAGTTGGGTCAAACCAATGGTTTGTATTGCAGCACTTTTCCCTTCAGCAAATGAAAATACTGCTTTTAAAAACAATCTATGTGTATCTACCACACTATTAGAATTATTTTCATTCATATACGAAACTTTTTCTAGGATTGCGTATATTTCGGATGAACGATCTATGCAGTCTTTGAAATAAATCAAAAATAATTTAAAGAGGGGCTAACATAATACTCGATTTTAAGGGTTAATTGTGTGAATTAGGAATAATAATTATATTTTTTAATGATATGGCATTTACCATTCCGCTTTTATAGAAATTTGAAAAAGCTTGCGGTTTCGCAAATATAAGGTGCCAAATATTTAAATTTTACAAATTTCAAGAGGCGATAACTTGAAAAGGGGTGGAGGTGGAAAAAAATTTTATTCTAAGAAATAAACTATTTATTAGTGTCTAAAATTTCAAAATAGCTGTTAAACTTTCAGACTTTTACAACTTAGGGTTTAGAAGAAAAACAGCGTCAAAATTTTGGAAAAAACGGATTTTAGATAACGGTAAATTTTAACGGCCATTTTGTTTTTATAAAGTTCAAATATAGTACGCCGCGATAGAAAAAGCAACCCACTGCTTTTCCGCGTTTGCAAAATTTGAAAAAAGCATATAGTTCTATTACAATAAGTAGTTGAAAAATTGTATTTTTATGGTTTTGGGTGGGTATAACTTTTAGAGGGGGGGTGGGGGAGATACGTAAAAATTTTGTTCTGCGGAAGTAAGTTTCTAGTAAAGGTCTGTGTGCATATAAAATTTCAGCTTTCAATTTTCAAGGGCGTAGAAGTTGGGTAAACAGACACATGAACAGACAAACAGACGGACGGACGGACGGACGAACGGACAACGTGAAACCAAAAACCCCTTTTTTTCAAAAGTTTTTCGGAAAACTGTCAAAAAGTAGCAAAATCTTTAAAAAAAATTCCGCCATCACATATGTACTAGCACAATGCTATTTTCTTCTACCAATTATAAATTTGTGTGCATTTGTCGGGGCGGACGAAACAAGCAAAATTATCAATTAAAAATTTGTGTTTTGTATAAAATGCTAAATATGATGCAGAACATGCCAGATATGATGGTCAAAATTTCTCAGAGATTGAGCATTTTAGTGAGCGAAGGGAAAAAATCGAGTACCAAAAGACCTGGTAAATGATGGCACGAGGTAATAAATTAATTTTAATTTTAAAAAAAGGACATGTTTGAAGTTTTTTTACATACACAGTATATAGAGGTGTGCCTCGTAACTGAAAAACATATGACTTTAAGAAGCAGGATTCAGTTTCGAGGCTATAGAATTTACAACTCTAACTACCCTGGGAATATAGCGAAAAGCGAAACGGCGATAATAATAAAAGAAAATACAGTGCATTGCGATCTGCACCAGATGTAAACCGAAGGATTGCAAATGACGGCGGTTCAGATCACTTCGACTAAGCAAAAATTTAGAGTGGCTGCATTATATTGTCACCCCAGATTTAAAATTACGGCAGAAATATTTCAAAACGTTCTGACAAACCTAGGCGATAGATTTATATTGGGGAGTGACTTTGCCGCCAAGCACACTCATTGGGGTTCAAGGCATACTTCAACTAGAGGGAGAGAACTTAGGACAGCAGTTGGTGGAGCGGTGTGCCTTTTTCACTATACTGCGAAGCTAACGTATTTTGCAACCGATGTTAATAAGTGTCCAGATTCCAGATTTCTTCATAACAAAACGGATTTGGAAAAATTTCATCGAGGTACATGATAACTCCGATCATTCGGTAGTTATTTTCGAACTTAAGGAAATATAGCAATGAAAATGAAGACTTCGCTTAGAGATTGAACGACAAATAGATCTAAGAAAAAGAATAAGAACGACCCAGCACATAGATGAGGAGGCCGGAAACTTTACTAAAATTATTCAAAATGCGGCTTGGAGTAGTTTGAAAATTAATGCAATTAGAAGGAGAGGCATTACCTATCATTACCTATGGGGCCCCATATTAGTATATTGTCAACCTAAAACGCCTTCCCAAAAGCCATTCAAACTTTCTTTATTCCTCCTCGAGTTGAGATATCTGTTTCTTTATGTACTCCTTCCATTTGAGCTTTGCGTCCAACGTCATTCCCAAATACTTCGCCGTGTTTGCGAACGGAATCAAGACGCCATTTATCTGAACCGAAAATGAATTGACAATTTTCCTATTAGTGAAATTTACATGTACTGATTTCACCCCGTTAAATTTTATATTCTACTTTCTAGTCCATTTTGAGATCTCGTCACGGGGCCTTTGTATATTTTGTGTAGATTCATTTTCATTTCGTCCTACTGCGATAACTGCTGTATCATCAGCAAATGTAGCTGTTGTCACTCCTTCCGACTCCTTCCAGTGAATTTTCTATTAGGAATTTCCTATTAGTTATTCTATGAATCTGATCTATGGTTGAGTGGTTCCGGCGAAAACCAATTTGATGATTCGGGATTAATCTTTTACTTTCAATTATAGTCAGAAGTCTTCTCAATAAAAGTTTCTCTAGCAGTTTTGAAATCATCGGCAACAATGAGATTTTTCTATAAGAAGTCGCCCTGTCTATAGGGTTGCCAGGTTTGTGCAGCATAATTATCTCTGCAACTTTCCAAATTTCAGGTACGTACTTAAACCTTATACATGCATTTATTGGGTGCGCAAGCATCGTTATACCCCTATTGGGTAATTTTTTCAAAATGTCGGCCGTTATTAGGTCAAATCCACAGCGCAGACTCAAATCCAATCTATTCAAAGATTTGAAAATAGAGTATTACGGGACATTGTAAACGCTCCTTGGTATGTCCGTAATGCCGATATACACAGGAATCTCACGATCCTAATTTCACAGACGAAATTGAAAAGCAAGCAGCCAATCATAAAATGCGTTTATCTAATCATGTCAACATCGAGGCGGCTCGATTGGTTGACAATCAAAACTTTGTTAGGATACTTAAACATACGAGACCTCTCGAGTTAGTTTAAAGTTTTTTATCTGGGACAATGAGTACTTAGTACGCTATTTTGTCAGATCAAAGGCTTGTAAATAATCAAAAACGTTCTAGAAATAATGAAAAAAACTTAGACAATTACTATCAAGGCAGTATGTTAACCTGCTCGAATTTTACGTGACTACTAGGGTATTTCGAGTTAAACAGGAAGAGGAGTACTCTTCGCTTAAGGATATCATGTTGGTGTTACCACAAGGGAGTATATTGGGCCCGATACTCCGGAAGGAGTGGCAACAGTTACATTTTCTGATGAAACAGCAATAGGACGAAATGAAAATGATTCTACAGAAAAATTACAAAAGGCCAGTGATGAGATCTGAATATGGACTACAAAGTGGAATATAAAACTTAACGGAGTTAAACCAGTAAATTGAAAATTCATGTTGGCCATTGGACGCAAAGAGCAGATGGAAGCAGCACATAAAGAAAAAGAGATCTCAAGTCGAGGAGAAATACAGGAAGTTTAAATGGCTTTTGGGAAGGCGTTTTTCGTTGTCAATATACGACAAGGTTTGGATATATAATCAAATATTTAAGCCTGTCTTAAATATCCTCCTAGGCTTACGGTATTCAGTTATGGGGCTGCGTTTCCGACCAGTTTTATAATTTATTTTGAGGAGGGTGTTTTTTAGTGAATTAAAGTTCCACCCTACTGCTTTTCGTCTGGCAGTGTCTTTCGAGATTTTTCACCCTTCCTCTCGATAAAAAAAAAAAATTTTAAGTACCTCCAATAGAAAAACATTTAAATAACTGTATAGTGGAAGCGAATAATTAATTTTTACGTTGAAATGGAAAGAAACTTGGTCGCAATTACATGTTTAACTTAAAAAATTAAATTATAAAACAAAATCTTTCAATATATCATAAAGCTTTTGTTATTGGAAGTTACAAATATTGTTGTTAAAATTTTGAATAAACAGTGGTGAGCTGAGTGAATTTATAGACCATTGTTTTCACTATAGCCAATAAACATAAGAATAAAAATATAAGTAGTTTCTGAGTATCAAAACTATGAAACTAAATTATAAACCATGTTAATTTATTTATTTTTATTGTTATTTGTCAGCTCTGTGATACCTGTACGAATTTGTTATGTTATGTGCGAAAAAGTAAGCCATAGCTGATTATGAGACAGACTATGACTTTAAGTTGCCGTATTACCGTATTAATTTATGCAAAATTCCAGTGCTACGTTTTCAATATTTTCTAAGGAATGGCCAAACTACTATTGAAATTGTATGGCTACTACCATCAAACACATTGCCCCTACTAATATATTTACTTGTGCAAAATTTCAATACCACAGCTTTTATAATTTCTAGGATATAGTTAAATAAATTTTGAAATTATATGGTAGCTACCCGAACCAGTACCCCGATCATATCCAATTTAAATAGGGTTCATTTACTATAGGAAATCATTTGTGAAAATTTGGTGAACAAAGCTCAATTAGTCTTAGAGTTATCTTTGGGCAAAGCTAAATCGACTCAGAATTCGATGCTGATCAAAAACATACGCTTGAGTCTGTATCTCAGACCATTATTTCTAAGCGTTATAAACGGTAAGGCAAATTTAGTATACCCTTCGAACATACATTCGTAATGAATAGAACCTACATAAGTATGAATTTAAGTGTGAAAAAAATAAGTAAACCTTTTTTAACTTAACAGCAAAGATTTTTAATTTTTACCAACAGTATGTGCATTTACGGAAATATATATGTATGTACATAATTTATTTTAACATTAACTTGTGTTTGCTGAATTTTCAAAATGTTAGCATGATATGTCATATTTGCTATATTGATTTTGCTCGTTACTGTTTATAATCTTGTTTTTGTACAAATAAACACAAGAAAATACAAGAGCACTTAAAATGTTTGACTTCCAGGGGTTACCTGTCAAAACTTTTTACGAGTTAATAAATCATAATCGCTGTTAAAAGAGATGTGTTTAAACTTTAAAAATAAATAAAAAATAAAGGAAATTATAACGGTTATAATTTTAAATTAAATTAATTTAAAACAACTTTTCGCCAACAAGGAGTTTTCTGGAAAAATTTAGTAATGAAATTTTACGAAATAAACTTGATTATAAAATTTAATAGCCTGCAAAAATTAAAGGATAATGAATGTATACAAATCTTTAAGAAAATTAAAATTCTTAAAATTGTGTAAGAAAAATAATAAAAAATTCAGCTCTTCTCATTTTTATAGAGACTGAAAATTAATTCAAAATAAAAGAGAAATTCTATTCTAAGGATATGTGTCGGATAGATGCAGACAGAAACTTTGTGTGGGCATCCAAATGTTGCTCTTGTAAATTATGTATTTGTATATACTCGTACATTTGTAATAAAAATCTAAAATTTAGATGAAATTTCTACAAATCTGAAATGTTTAATGGTTTTTAATGCATTTTAAGTGTTTGCATTTAATCTGTATGTTTTGATGTATAAGTATTTTGTAAATTCAACTAAATAATTGTTGCAAATTATTTTGATTTTTATAAATAATTCCTAGAAAAATTTTAGTTTGAAATGGAATAAAAATAATAAAATTAACTTTTAATTTGTTCATTATAATATAGTATTTTAATTTTCCAACCAGTAACTAGTCCTAATTTTTTTTATTGAAATTTAAAAGCGGAAATTAATTACCTACATATGTATGTAGTTCCATTTATTGAATTTTACTTTAAGATCAATACAATAATAATACATAATGTGTACCTCGGTAAGTATATGAAATATATATAAAACAATTAGTAGTTTAAATTGCTAAAATCTTATATTGAAATGAGTGTATTTAAATTTTAAAATTTTTTAAGCAAGATGTGTTAATAGAAGCTGATATATGACTCTCAAAAGGGATCATTTTTGTAAACCACTTCAAGTTGAGGGGGCAAATTTTTCGTTGCATCAGACTTTAATTGCAATGTGAATTTTTTAATGTAACAATATAATGAACGGAAATTTTTTTCTTTACTTTGACCTTTACTTAGAATACAAAAATTTGAGACACAAAAATCTACATGAGATTTCTTCGGAAATTAAAATAATCCATAGTTCTTTTGTAAAAATAAAATCGGTACAAAAAATACTGAGAAATCTTAATTTGATCAGATAACTTTAAAGTCTTTTAAAAGGAATAAAATTTTATGATAATTACTCTTAATATCACTTTCTTTTATTTTCTTGCAAAGATCATCAATACATATTGTTTATTGTACAATATCATCTAAAATTACTGCTGTATACGTTATTTAGCATCAACCAGTTAATATTTTCTGTTCTTATGTTCATTAAGAATTAATCATTTATATAAAATAAAAAGTCAAAACCGATGCTCTACAAATCCTTTTCGAAAAGGTTATTATGAATATTGTATAAGAAACCTAGGAAGTGCATGTATTAACTGCAGGGGATCCTAAAACTCCAGGAGTTTAAAATCTAAAGAAAACAAACCAAAAATACGAGAAAAAAAATAGAGTTGACCTTGTCAACTCTGTGATACCCGTACGAATTTCTTATCCTATGTGCGAATAACTAATGTGCCATAACTAACTATGGGGCAGACTATGACTTTAAGTTGCCGTATTACCATATTAATTTATGCAAAATTTCAGTACTATGTGCTATTCAAAATACTGGTTGTCCCAAACTACTATTGATGTTGTATGGCAGCTACCAGAAAGGGCCAAGAAATTTTAGCGAATTTTATTAAACACATCGGCCCTACTAATATATTCACTTGTGTGAAATCTGAATATCACAGCCTTTATAGTTTCTGAGATATAGTCAAATAACTTTTGAAGTTGTATGGCAGGTACCAGAAGGAGCCAAGTAATTTCAACGATTTTGATGAGACACATTGGCCCTACTAATATATTCGTTTGTGTGAAATTTCAATACCATAGCTTTAATAGTTTCTGAAATATAGTCAAATAACTTTTGAAGTTGTATGGCAGGTACCAGAAGGAGCCAAGTAATTTCAACGATTTTTATGAGACACATTGGCCCTACTAATATATTCGTTTGTGTGAAATTTCAATACCATAGCTTTAATAGTTTCTGAAATATAGCCAAATAATTTTTGAAGTTGTATGGCAGGTACCAGAAGGAGCCAAGTAATTTCAACGACTTTTATGTGGCATATTGGCCCTACTAATATATTCGTTTGTGTGAAATTTCAATACCATAACTTTTATAGTTTCTGAGATATAGCCAAATAACTTCTGAAGTTGTATGGCAGGTACCAGAAGCAGCCAAGTAATTTCAACGACTTTTATCATACACATTGGCCCTACTAATATATTCGCTTGTGTGAAATTTCAATACCACAACTTTTATAGTTTCTGAGATATAGCCAAATAAATTTTGAAGTTGTATGGCAGCTACCCGAACCGGTACCCCGATCATGTCCAATTTAAATAGGGTTCTGGCACTTACTACAATAAATCATTTGTGAAAATTTGGTGAACTTAGCTCAATTAGTTTTTGAGTTATCGTTCGGACGGACGGACGGACGGACGGACGGACGGACGGACGGACGGACGGACGGACGGACAGACAAAGCTAAATCAACTCAGAATTTGACGCTGATCAAAAACATACACTTGAGTCTATATCTAACACCGTTATTTCTTAGCGTTACAAACGGTAAGGCAAATTTAGTATACCCTTCGAACATACGTTCGTACGGGTATAAATATAAAGCTAAATAAATGTTTTGCACTCTTGAATTCCTAAATGTGACTTTTGTTATTAAATTTAATAAGATATTTAAACTCTAAAATGAAAATTTTTGTTTTACTTTTTTTCTTTATATGATGAAGTTTGAAATGGCGACAAACATTAAGGCGGCTTTAGCGGGTGGCTTAAATCACGTGCAAAAATCTAAATTTTATATAAAAAATCGCGACAAAATACATAAATATGCAATGTACGCAAATAAATGTATGTGTGGTTATTCATTATATGTGTGTGAAAAAACGTATATTTTGTTTAAGTCAATTTCATTTCGATAGCGCCGTGCCTTATATTTTTTTTTCAGTTTTATGATTTCTGAGGCTATTATTTCGTTTTACGTTTTGGTTTAAATAACAGTTGGTGGTCATTTCGAGTTTTTTTCCATGTACTCTGTTTAACATTTTTATGAATATTTCTGATAATTTTTTGTTTTGTATTCTGCATTACAATTCAATTGAAATGCTCTTAAAAGAGAATAAGTTTTTTTTTAATTTCCTTATATACATATGTACATAATCCTAAAGTGTTCTTTTATGCCTTTAAGAAAAGGAAGCGTGCCGACCCCCGTTGACAAATTTGTACATTCGCTTTAAACGCGATTCCTTAGAAGTTTAACTTATAAAAGGATTACTATTTAACAGACAGTTTGATGCAGTAAATATGTGCTAAAAGTTGAATAAAATGTTGTCAAAATGATATTAGCAACAATCACAGTGCGTATATTTTCTAATATATAGGATTTTTCCAATAAAATTTAATAAAGCAATTAGTGATTCAGATAACAAACAGCAAAATTAATTCATTAATACAAGAATTTAAATGAAGATTTTGACAAATCAATTATATCCGTTTTATTTGCAAATAAAATAAAATATAGAAAAAATCAAAGTAATGAAAATAAATATAATTTTTGTTTTGAACACAGAACCTTATAAATCCATATAAGTAATTCATATAAGCAATTTTGAGGATAAGTTTGATTTCAGCTCTTTTTCACAAAACCCACGTACATACATATTATGTGTTTAGCTTCCATTTGCATATAAGGTAAGTGTCTCCGCAATACTGACAGTGGAGGTTTGAAAACATATGTATTCATAATAAATTAAATATTTTGATTATTTTTTTGCTTATTTTATAAGCTATTCGGAGTAAAAACGTTAAATAAAAAAGAATTTTTAAAAATTATTTCTGTCAGTATTAGGAACAACTAAAATTCGTCCCTGCTGACATATGTGTCAGTAGTAAAAATCCGTCATATTTAATTTATTTAAATTTTTTATTTTCGTATTTGTTTAACTAAAATCGAATTTGCATTTTCTTTCTAATGTTTGAATTCTGACACTAAGAATTCATTACAGTTTCGGAGTATTTTAGCTTTAAAAACTGGTGTCAGTAATAAGTTCTAAAAAGGGTCAGTATTATGTTCAAAATTATGTTAATATAAAGTTTTAATTTTGATATTCATTTTAATTAATTAAAATACTCTCTTTACACTTTAAAAATATTTCAACGAATTCTGTCGAACGAAAATCAGTTATATTTGTGAAAACTTATATTTAACCACGACCTTTTCACATTTTTAATAGAGATATTCGTCTAATAAATTTTGTGTCAATATTGTATGCAACACTGTCGATAAAACAGTACAATTCGTTTCATAAAAAAATTTTTTAAAATTACTCTTAGCCGTTAACGTCGTAGCAGATGTCACAACGGAAATGATTTCCTCTAAATAAGAAAAAAGTGATCATTTTTAATATCCCAAAATTCCAATATTCCCAAAATTCAAATATTGTTCCAAAAATTAAGAATAGGTTTCTCTCGTTACGTAGCATTTATAAATAGTCTTTGTTAAAACAAATAGCAGCTTTTGAATAGGCAGAAGGGAATTGATATGATCCCCTATAATTTCTTGTGATATGGTACATCATATTTTAAGTATTATTTATAAGAATGCATTTGTAGCAAATATTACTTATAATACTTTAAAAAAAAATATGTAATTTCGAATTGGATTTTCATAAATATCTTTAAAAAATTTTTATTTATTCATTGTTGCATATTAAGATTACAAGTAAAAGACCATTCTATTTTTTTTTTTTTTTTTTCCTTCTTCACTCCTAGGAGGAGTATAGGGCTAGTTCATGATATCTATATCATGCCCTAGTTTCTATAGTCATAGAGAGTTAGCTCTAGGTAGGTGACTAGCCTCCCGTAGTTTTTATTTATATTAAATATTTCAGTTTATTAATATTTACTGTTTATTTTTTCTTTAGTCTATATTATGAATATTTGAAAATTACTTGTATAATATTTATTAGTATTGCATATTAAGTTATATAATATTGGATATAATTTTTATAGTGACCTGACCGGGGTTTGAACCCGAGACGCTTCGTTTAAAGGGCCGGTGCCATAACCACTGCACCAATGGTCAGATTCAAAAGACCATTCTATAGTAATAATAAATTCAAGTCAGCTGAATTTCAAATGTTCTTCCCTTTAATTGAATATAAAATATGTTTTTTATTTTTGTTTGAATCATAATTTGATCCATTTTTAATTTTTTTTTTAAACGAGATGAAATATCCGTAAAAATCTAAATTATTATTCCATTTTTATTGAATATTTTCATTTTAACCATTTTAAACCATTATTCATATATACATAGAATATACAGCATATGAAATTACATTGTCAGTATTAGGAACCGAAACTGTCAGAAATAGACACAAACATTTGCGGATAGGTCAATATTAGGAACATTTTTTCTTTTCAACTTAAATCAAAAAATCATGAATTAAAATATATTTTTATTAAATAATTTTATAGAAAACATTATTCACACTTATCTAAATTATTCAAAAAATCGGAAACACGATCGCTTATTGTTCCAGCATATAAAACATCTCACGTCAAAGTTGAATTTTTTGCGGAATATGTCAGTATAAGAGACACTTACCTTATTTAAGATAAAGAAAAAAACTGAGAAAGCGTTAACATAGTTTTCGAATTCGAAAGTTGATTTAATGAGTTAAGATAAATAATATTATATTCTTGCAATTCCATCCGCCGCAAAGCCGTTAAAATTTCAGACTTCTACAACTTACCATCTAGTTAGAAAAGAACGATATCAAAAATTTGAAAAAGTTAAAAAGAAAAACATGTTTAAAGTAACGGTTAATTTCAACAGCCATTTCGATATTGGAAGGTTTGACTATACTGTATTTTTGAGAGAATAACTCTTAAAGGGGGGATAGGTATGAATATACATTCAGTAAAGATCGATTTGTGTATTAAACTTGGATGTACCTCAAATTGTACCATCTTATATCTGACATATCGACAAATATTTTATTTTACTCTAATAAAATTTCTCAACGTCCTCTATGCTTACCTTTCCCACAAATTTTGCATAAGACGTCATAAAAGTTGGATATCAATTTTTATTCCCTATTTTCCCTATACAACAAAAAGCTCCATCGAACTTCTAGAAAAGTAAAAGTGTAATCTTCTTATCTAACATCCTCACGTAATGGTAAAAATATTTTTTTACTAAATTCGTTGTAGTTTGCTTTACTAAAATTTTTTTTGGAAATTATTCATTCAAGATTCCTTATAAATTTACGAGGAAGTATATTAGTGTTGCATCTGGTCCTTCTGAACAAAAGATTTTTGTTATTTATTCATAGTATATGAAGGATTATTAAGTTAGATAATTTCAACAAGTTTATGTTTCATTACTGAATAATTTTTGTTAGAAAGTTATATACTCCAAATTCTTAACATTTTCAAGAAAACTTGATGTAATTCGTTAATTTTACTATAGGAGTTTTCATATAATTCCCTTTTTAACTCAATTTTTCGTTTATTATAAATAGTACAGTTATTATTTGAAGGATTGCGAAATTTCGCAATTTACAAATTGTTTAACATAAATTCTCTATTAAGCATAATAAATTCATATTTAAAATGACAATAAAATAAAAAAAATAAATATGGCAAAAAATTACAACTATTTTTAAAAAAAAATTGTTTTTAAAAATTGTTGTAAATTAAGAATGATTTTAATAAATCCTATTAATCTTTCCTGGATGTGTATACGAATAGCAAAAACTAAAAAATGCAATATTTACGACAATCCTTCTTTAGAATGTACACTTTAGTTTAAAAGTAATAGTAAAAACAGTTCTAAATTTAGAAACATGTTGCTGCCTTACGGGTAGAATTAAAAAAAATTAACCATTAATATTTTATCAAATTGTTATTCGTTAGTATAAAATTACTAAGTGTATGTGAATGTGGTAAATTAATGCTGGGGTTGTTTTATATTTTATTACAATAAAAATTATGAAATTTTTTGCAACAAAATTAAAATAATCTCGAGCTTCCATCGAATATATGTAGATATATGTACCTATTCATTTCTTTTTGCTAAAATATTAACTTACTGATGGTTCAGCTTTTTAATATACAAACATGAGTATTGATATTATATACAGCAACTTATCAACAGATATAAATGTGATCTAAAATACTCAAGAATACACATATGTATAAGGTATATATGGGACATTTTTTAATCCTTTTTAAGTGTTTCAATTTACCAAAACAAAATTAATATATAACAATCAATTGCAATACCTAAAAGGAAGCATAATTCAATCACCTGCCTGCCTGCTCTTCTACAAGTATGTATAGCATGTAATACTGCAAGACGCAAACACGTAAATTTAAAAAAAAAATTTTTTTGATATTCCGATGTCAGAAATTTAGATAAATATAGTGTATGTATGAAAATTATGAAGATATGTATATTTATATATTTATTATACACATATATTTGTACCTACTTGTATTAACATGTTTCTTTTTATAAACAATATAAAATATTAAAGATTATTATATTAATTTATCAGCAACATATAGCTATGCCTGTATGTGTACATTTGTGCAGCACATGATTCATTTCATATACGATATACATAAAATATGCTGAAATAAATCACATTATTATAATAATATTATAAAATATAGGTAACATCATACTATATACATATTCATCAACATGCATTGATATTATGCACGTATAGTTTGCATACAGAAAGTAAAATTTTTGACCATTAAAGGCGATTTGCATTCACAAGCATTTGGGAACCGCCTCTATTGCAGTATTTTGTTTTGCGCGGCGCAACAAAACAAAAATGACAATAAGAGAAAACAAAAAATTATTTTTCATCCACCAAAGATTATAGCCAGTTGATAATGATTTTCTTATCTTAAAAGATATTTTTAATATTACATCTATCCTTCAAAATATTTTCTTACGTGCACAGTGTATATGCATAGGTATGTACGTATTTTTACACAATTTATTTTTATTCTTAAAAAATTTAAATATTTAAAAATTGTTCTCCAAATTATTTATCCAAAAAAAAGTAAAGAATAAAAAATTATTATTGAAGTTGATTATTGTGTTTATCATAAGTTACGCCAATGTTGCTAGCGGCATCAAATTTTAAGCCGTATGTATGAATGTACAGAAAAAGGAAGAAAGAAGAAACCACAATAACCAAAAATTACTTATAATATGCAAAACAATTTTTGGTTTACTATAGACGTAAAAACATGTATGTTTGTACTTGATAAGCGTATGCAGTATGTATACATGTACATCTTTGTAAGTTTTTCTCTTTATATACCCATTTATGAAAAAATAGAAAGACTAATTTGAATAGAATGTACAGAAAAATGGAGTTTAATTAACACTGTATTGAAAGTTTCCATTTTCGAAAAAAAAGTACAGTCTTAAAAAAATTTAATTCGGAATTGGATCAACCAAATATTCAACAAATGAAAACGCAAATGAAATAGTTATTTTTTCATTCCAATACTAAATTTGAAATATATATGTATATCCTGCAATACAGATTGTACATAAAATATCTTAGAAATGTAGAAATTTCAGAAAGTTCTTATTGTAAATGATGTTTGAGTATATAAAAATGATAACATCTTTTATCTTATTGTCTTCTCTGTACGCATATTGTAGTGATTCATTCAAATTGCCTGCAATGCTATACAAAAAACCACTATTTAACAATAATTTTTAATCGTAGAGTAGCAGCATCGTAGAGATTCTAGGCAAAAAAAAAGTTAGCAACTGAACGTGAATCAAATATGTGAATTCGATTTAAAATTTTAGCTTTATTAATGGCTTGGATTTATTTTTAAATATTTGTTTCAACCTTCGTTTTACAAACTCTTATACGATGTGTTTTAAAATGAGTTTTGAACCGCAGTAACATTTTTGCGCACTTTAACGATTATTTTAAATATAAAAATAAATACAAAGAAATATATATTTAATTCTGTATATTATTAAACTTTTTAAACAATAAAGAGATGTCGCTTTTTATTTCAATAAAATTTAACGTATATATCTAGAATAACGTACACCGAAACGCAGTTTTAAGTGTAATTCTTTCCAAGTTGAAACGTACAATAATAATTTTTTTACTCCCAGCGAGAATACATTTGTCTTCATGTTTTAATCAGACTTAACATATCTACATATTTTTAAATGACAATGTTTTTACTATCTTTCAATTAAATAAAAGTCACCTGAAAAACAGAATGCCTTTCTTTCTTTTTATATGCATAACATAAAAACAATAGGCCATATTTTTATATAATTGAATCCTTCCTTCCAAGAAATTCCTTCAAACATACATATCTATTAATTATATACATCCGAAATGGTCCTTTTTTATCCAAATGTGTTATTCGAATTTGTGAGTTGCACAAACTCTTCATGATTAAAAACTTTTTTTCAGTTTTTTATCAAAACAATATGTAACAAACACTTTAATTAATTTTCTCCAGTAGTGCTCTAATGCACATGGTTTTCATTCATTAACTGAAACAATAAACCAAAAGCATGATTGTGAATATTTGGTTCTTAAATTCATACAAATAACCGCATTATTCATATATTGATATACTACTTTGACATTGAAATACCGCAAATATGAGATAAAAAGCAAAATAAGACCCAACTTTACATTCATTACTTTTTCTTAGTGAAATTCTTTATTTGCTTTTAATATACAGACATTAAAAAGATCACCAGAACCATATTGAAGCTTTAGAAATATTCTACCTATCCATTTTTCAATTTAAGAACAGTAATAAAAGGAAATTTTAACTTTTGTTGCATATAAATGAACATTTCACAAAATTCATAATTTCTGTTTACTTTGGCATAAAATATAGTAAAAACATAAATCTAGATGAGTAAAGTGTAAAGCATGAAAAATCCTATCGATTTTTCCGTTCTAACATACAAATTCACCCCCTTTACTATTTTATCAAAAGCAAAATATAAAATGAAAAATATCATAAATATTATTCCTATACCATTTTGCTTTTAGAAGACCTCCTTTTGACAAAAATGAAAAAAAAAATGCAAAAATAAAGAAACTAGAACAACCTTCAGGTTATAGATATTGTTTCGTTTTTTTTCATTTGAAAATTTTTCAGTCTATGTAAAATAAAATTGCAAAGCAATAAAAAAATGAGGATTCCAGATCATCTGTTGGTTTCTATTTTGAAACTGTTATATCGTACCATCGCACCGCCACCGTCAGTTTTGTAATTTTACAAACATAATAGCAATTTGCGATAAGAACAAAAAATAGCAGAAAAAATAAACGTTGCGTCATTCAAATTTAATTGTGAGTTTAGGCGGAATGACTCAATTTAAAATTTAATTTTCATCATATTTTCATTTTGATTCGAAGGATGAGTAAAATTGATGAATTTGTTGTGCGTTTCAAGTCATTCTAATTTCTATCTTTTGGTTCACTTATTATTATTGTGTACGCATGAATAAAAACTCAAGCATATAATTCGGTTTTTAAATTTATTTTTAATCTTCAGTGAAGCTTGATTTTAAAATTGAATGACATCAGTTATGTGATATCAAGCATAATTTCATATCAACATTTTCGATAATGTATTTTTAACATGTGAAAAACCAAATAATGTTATGTATATGTTTTATACGTTTTGAAGAAAATTATGTTACTAGTAAAAATTGGATTCGAAAAAATTATTTAAGATTATAATAAAATTATTACAATGTTTTGATTTTCAATTAATAAATGCATTAAAAGTGATAATTGAACGTTTACTTTACCTTTCTCTTAAAGTATTTTTATATATTTTATAAAACCTTTGTAAAACTAGGTGAGTACACAAATTAAAGTACTACAAGTAAGTATATAAAAGCTATAAGGTCGAAACACAATATTAGGTGTATTTTGGGGTGAATGGCTTTTGGTTTAATTTTTATTTGAAATCTCTCTGAATTTAAACACTTCTTTAAAATTTTAAGGATGCTAATAAAGATGATTTTAGTTATCGAGAAAAGTGTGAATTTGGCTCTTGGTAAAATTTCTAAAGCTCATGGTAAAGGTCATGTTATCTGAATTCCATGAAAAGCTTGCCGGTTGGTAGCAAACTGAACTCAAATAATAAATTTCAAGAAATTATATTAATTAGCACCTAAGATATGATAAAAAACATAAAATCAGCACCTAATTCGATTCCCGAGCCCTTATATAACCAAAAACTTTATAAGTTATTTCTTTTGAAACTGTGAATTTATATATCAAATTTCAATGAAATTGGCTATTTTTCTTTATATGTGAAAATGTAAAATTTGCCCCTATGGTAAAAATCCGTAAAAAATCCTAAATATAACGGTTGGTTCCAGACAAAAGCTATGACTATTTATATGGTTTGCTGACATTCAACCAGTGTTTTATAGTTGTTAAGTCGTAATTTGCACTTTCTCTCAATCCTTTAACGAAACTTTAAACTTTTTTTATAAAAATTAGAAATTTTTGGAATATTGTTATTTCTCTGTAAATTTTTTTTTGCAGAAACCCAATCACCAATAATTTTTGAAAATAAAAATTGTATGTGAAAATGTGAAGTAAAACAATTTAAAACGTTTGTATCCAATAAGAGTTCTGGGTTTAATAAAAGTTAGTCATTTTCTTTCATCTAAACCAGCGATTCTCAAAATATTTCATTACCAATTGGTGTGACGCTCTTTTACTATTAATTAGTAGTACAAATATTTTATAATACATATTAAAAAATTTGTAATACAAATTAATAGTCCATATTAACTTTTTTTTAATCCTTTTTAGCACTTTTCCAAAAAAATTTTTGAAAAAAGTGCTTATTAGTTTCACTCTGTCCGTCCGTCCGTCCGTCCGTGGACACTTTTTTTGTTTACAAAAATTCTACACCCTTGAAGATAGAAAGCTGAAATTTTATATGTACATAGATCTTTACTAGAAACTTACTTCCGTAGAACAAAATTTTTACCTATCTCCCCCCCTCTAGAAGTTATACCCCCCCCCAAAACCTTAAAAATGGCCTTTTTTAACTATTTGTTGCAATGAAACCATAAGCATTTTTGAAATTTTGCAAACGCAGAAAGGCAGCGGCTTGCTTTCCCTAGCGCGGTATACTACAGCTAAACTTTAGAAAAACAAAATGGCCGTTCAAATTTACCGTTATCTAAAGTCCTTTTTTTCCAAATTTTTGATGTTGTTTTTCTTCTAGACCCCAGCTTGTAGAAGCTTGAAATTTTAGAGACTTTTAGACATTAGCAAATAGTTCATTTCGTTGGAAGAAAATTTTTTTCCATCTCCACCCCCTCTCAAGTTATCGCCTCTTGAAATTTGTAAAATTTGAATTTTTGACACCTTATATTTCCGAAATCGCACGTTTTTTCAAATTTCTATAAACGCAAAAAGCTAACGGTAAATTCCATGACATTAAAAAATATAATTATTTTTCTTAACTCACACAATTAACCCTTAAAATCGAGCATTATGTTAACCCCTTTTTATATTAATTTTGGCTTTATTTCAAAGACTGCATGTATGCATCATCCTAAAAATATGCAATCCTAAAAAGAGTTTTGTATATGAATGAAAATAATTTTAGTAGTGTGATAGGTATACATAGACTGTATTTAAAAGCAGAATTTTCACTTGTTGAAGGGAAAAGTGCTACAATACAAACCATTGGTTTGACCCAACTTTATTTTTTTTTATAATAAATATTAAAAGCAATTGCATTATCTATTTATTGTTTCTCTCAAGAAATGTTGATTATTTTATAATAAACTAAAATAAAAACTAATGTAGCTACTAAAATAGTAATTATACTTAATAAACTTGACATATTTAAAAACACAACTCAAAGTAGTTTTTTTTAAATATGTCAAGAAGAGATATTAATATCAAATTTTGTAAAGATGTTTGCAATTATGTTCTTTTGGAAAGTTATTTTGGAAAAATATTAGAGCTAGATTCATGATGCTTGGTAGTCGTGTGTCCAATTTCAAGTCAGATATATTTCTGAAGTTTTGGTGGAATGACTTGATAGGTTCTCGTAGCTGTTATACAACTCCAAAAGAATATTTTAAATATTTTGAACAATATTAAAGCTAGACTTGTACGTCAGACATACTTTAATATCCGTGAAGTTTCTATTGAGTGGTTTGGTAGTTTGGTAGTAATTGCTATTTAGCAATAAAAGTTAATTCTAAATGTTTCAAAAAGAAATTTTTAAACTCAGATTGTAAAAGTGTAGGGTGTTATTTAGTCGGTTTATACTGAATGAAGCGTTTTTACTTGTTCTACATTATTTTGCTCATAAATATTTTAAAAGTGTAACATATCGAGGAAAAACTAAATTAGCAGAAGTTCATATAAAAATGATGCATATACGTGGATAAGCTTTTAAACTGATAATAGAATGTTAATTTGATATTATTAAGATCAATCCAATCTTTGAAAAATTTTTCAACATTTTCACTTTTAATAACATTTTCTTTTAAAATTTTGAAATTGAAATCCTCAAAATTCGAAAGGTAGAATTGCTTTTTAGTTAATTTCATTTGTAAGTTATATAAATACTACTAAATAAGCTACTAAATGATTAAAAAAAAACCATTCCTCATTAACTATGTTTTATAACGATTGCAGGACAAAAATTTTCTTTTCACAATTTTCTGTGTAGATTTTCACGAATACAATATTTTAAAATAATAGAAGTTCCTATTGCAAATCACACTAAATTGAAATATCCTTGATTTCTAAAACACAGTGAAAAGGTAAAATTTACAAAGTGTTATATTACAAAATCTATATTAAAAGCTCTTGAAATGGTTCATTATTGAGATTGTACTAAATGTAAAGTAAAAGCAGAGTGTGTATAGAAAAAATTGAGACTGCTCAATTACTAATTCCAGAATTATTACATTTTTTCTGGTTAGAATAATTTTGAGGTTAGTAAAATATTTTAAAATATTTCTTAAAACAACAAAGAAATGCGAGAAAGCACAAAGGGAATAACAACAAATTATTAAAATTACTAAGACACGTAGAAAATCTTTTAGTATTTTTACCGGGTGGCACAAGCGAAATTTTACTAAGAGCCAAAGCTATACTTTTCTAAGTATGCTAGCTCAAAACTTGATAACTTCCTTAAAATTGAAAGGACTGCATTTTGAATACATGTATTTTTATAATCTTCTATAACATTTTTACTAAACCAAGCAATATGCATTGTGGTCGGTTATGTTCCGATCACGTCAGATTTTGTTTGGTTTCTCTTTATGTATTTCTTTTTATCCTAAATTTGGCTATAATTTTTGTATTATATTGTAAGGTTAATATTATAACTAGATAACTCTATTTTTAAAATTAAAATTTTATATTTTTAGATAATTAACCTGGGCGTCATAAAATTGAATGCTCTTTCATCTGCGACCAATATCTAAGCTTAAAAGTGTTCACAAATATCTGAAAACAATAATACCAAAACTAGATATCTTCATGAAAAATTACTTGTCATTGCTAAATTTTATATCTTTAAGTCAAAAATTACGAGGTATCTAGTTGTAGCTTTAACCTCACGATTATAACATGATATTTTATAACAAAGAACCAAAACGGGAGTATAATTTTTGTTTAATTAATCTTAAAATGTTTATTTCATTATGATTTGGGGGAGCAAATGTTGGTTATAAGCTCAGGGCCGGAAATATTCTCAACATGCTTTCGGATAAAAGCTTAGAAATGCTTACTGTTTGGAGCATCTCTGCCAATAAATCCAAATATCACCTCCCAGAAGGTAGGGAACATAGTTCTCTTCCGGACGCATTTTTGTGTTGGTAACGAGATTGGGTGCTAGTGAGTAGCTGGTAGTCATGTGTCATTCGCGAGCGAACTAATCTTAAAGAAGAAATCACTTCACTGAACTTAGCTGATTAGTTTACTTCCTCAAAAATGAATCGTTCATCGTTCACTAAGGATTCTAATGCTCTTTTTTATTTATTAAAAAAAATTACTGCATATACATATTTTATTTACAATTGGTAATTGAAATTCATTTTATATTATTCCTTATTTCTTCATATATTAATATTACACAATACATATAAAAATTACTTATAAACACTTACTTATAAAATACTTATTGTAAGCAATACTTATAAAAACAAACGACATGAATTATGGAATATTGATAAAAGCGAATGAGAAGTGAAATTAATGAAATACTATACACACAAAAGAGACCGAATCAGTTGCCAATATACGTAAATAATATACAAGTAAAATTGAACGATATACTAAATCCAATACAAATAAAAACGAACAACATATTCCTTTATGGAATATTGATAAAAGCGAAGGAGAAGTGAAATAAATGTAATACTATACACACAAAAGAAACCGAATCAGTTGCCAATATAAATAATAGACAAGTAAAATTAAACCATATATAATATATTCCAAAACAAATGAAAACGAACGACATACTCTTATATGGAATATTGATGAAAGCGAACGAGAAGTAAAATAAATGAAACACTATACATACAAAAATGACCGAATAAGTTGCGAATATAAATACAATACAAGCAAAATGGAACGATAAACAAATAAAAACGAACGAAACCTGAAGTAAATGAAATTTTATTCTATGCAAATAAAAGTGACCGAATCAGTTGCCTTCCCTATATAATATACAATACAAATAACAGTATTGTATAAAACGAGACATTAAGTATAAATCAAATCCAATACAAATAAAATTGGACAATATACTAAATAACCTATGGCTATATGCAATACAATGAAAAACGAACGAAAACTGATCAAACGTAAATAAAATACAATACAAACAAAACTGACCAAGTTAAAAATCTACCTAAATAAAAACATTGAAAGATTGTACTAGTTGCTCCAATTGAAAGCTAGCTCTAAAGAAATAAAAAAAAGGAAGCATTGAACTGGGCTACCATATATCTCATACATATGCATAAAATATTTGAAAAATTATAATAATTGTGATCGCTTTTTTGCCTAAATAAAAAAAAAATAAAAAAAATAATCTTTATAAGTTTACATTAAGGATTAAAATAAAAGTTTAAAGTAAATTAAACAAAAGTTTAAAAAATTAGGATAGGATTTCAGTTGTTTTCGAGGATTAAAAATAAAGATAATTATAATTATTTTTATTCTATAAACTTACATCGGTTTTATCACCATTTTTTTTGTATATAGGAATCACTTTTGTTAATTTTAAGATTTCTGGCACATTACTTTGTTCTAAGGAAGCATTAATTAGATGAGTGATTGGCTCAGCTAACTCAAATCTACAAACTTTTATTAACGATGTGCTTATTCCATCCGCATCAGTAGTATTTACAGTTTTTAATTTCTCAATCAGTTTTAATGTTTTTGATATAGTAGCTTTTTGAAGCAAAATTTTTTGTTGGTTCTAGATTTTGGAACGTAAATGGTATTGAACTGCTTTGCCATATTTACGCCAATATTGCTATAAAGCTCATTGAAATCGTTTATTCTTTGTTTTTTTTCATTATAAGTGCTAGTTAAATCAAAAGTATCAAAAGCAAAACCTTCAGGTTGGAGCAATGTATTACCCACCTAAATATTCCATAAAAAAACAAATATTCAAGGAAGTGATTCGTTAAAATCGCCTCCAAAAATAACAGAGTTATTCTTGGAGGCAATTTCAATGCAAAGTACAGCGACTAGGGTTCCAGGATGACATTGACAAGAGGCAGGGAGCTTAGACAAACCATAAGGGAAACTGGATGTGTATTTCACTCCACAGGTAAGCCGACCTACCGGCCCGCAGAAATTTAGAAAACACCTGATCTTGATTTTTTTGATTTCTTTATAACAAAAAGAGTGGCAGAAAACTTCGCTACTGCCGAGAACACCTTTGCTTTTGAATCTGATCTCGGTAATCATAAGGGTGAGCAAAAAGGTGTTGAAAAAAGAGAATAAATCTTCTCTCTCTAACACAACTAAGGAGTGGGCAAGTTTTAAGCTAAACTTGGAAGCAAGATTAGACACAAATGCAGTACTGGATACAGAAGACGATTTGGAAGCAGCCGTAGAAAAAATTTACGAAAGATATACAAAATGCAGCATGGGAAAGCACAAAGTCCAGTACAGAACGGAAATCTGGTTACAATTATACCAGACACATAATACATATGATAAGCCAAAAACGTAGATCCAGGAGAAGATGGCAGCAAACACAAGACTCAGCAAATAAGAGTATATTAAATAATAGATCACAAAACTTAAGAAAATTGATCAAAGATATGAAAGAAAAATCTGTCCAGAAATATATACAAATTTTAACTGCTACGAAAAAAACAAAAGACTCGTGGTGGAAGGCAAAAAGCAAATTGAAAAGACTAATAGAACACTCGGCACCAATCAGGAAACGAGATGGAACTTGGGCGCGTAGCGACAAGGAAAAGGCGGAAACATTTGCTGATCATCTTTATGATACATTTGCACCGAACAACATTGAATTTGATATCAACTTGAGCTAAATCTACGGCCGAAAAAAAAGCCCGGGATTTGACTTAATCAACGCCGAAAAATTAAAGTAGTTACCTAAAAAGGGTTTTCATTCCTAATTAAAATAATGATTGCTGTAGTCAAGCTGAGGCATTTTCCAGCAACTTGGGAAGTAGCTGAGATAATTATGATACTAAAATTGGGAAGCCAGCATACCGAAACGACATAATACAAACCAATTTCGTTACTTCCATTTATTGCGAAGTTGTTTGAAAAACTATTCCTAAAAAGATTTCAACCTTTGACTGAAAATGGCAGTATTCCAGCGCATTAGTTCGGATTCAAAAAACAACACTCAACGATAGAATAAGTTCAACGAATAACGGATATTATTGAAAGAGCTCTAGAAGAATAATGTATTTGCTCCTCAGTGTTTCTTAAGTGGCGCAAGTATTCGATAAACTACGGCATGAAAGTCTTGTTTACAAGTTGCATAGGATTTTATCAAAAAACTTCGTTGAAATAATAGAATCCTACTTGGCAGTAAGAATCTTTTATATCCAGGAAGCAAACGATAGATCTGAGTTTAAAAACATACAAGCAGGTGTGCCTCAAGGCATATCTTAGAACCAGTTTCGTATCTGCTGTTTACCAGTGATATCCCGGAGATGGTTGATATATGGCAACTTTTGCGAAGGACACAGCAATTCTAGCAGTTGCAAAAAACGTAAACGAAGCTGCTTATAAACTACAAAGAGCCAATGGTAGAATTTCCCAGTGGTGTGAAAGTTGGAAAATCAAATTAAATGAATCCAAATCTTCACACGTCAACTTTACTCACAAAAAAATGGAAATACCTCTCCTGGTTTCAATAAAAAACGTTATTATTCCACATGAAAATTTAGCCAAATACCTGGGAATGAGACTAGATGCGAGATTGAGATGGAAGGAGGTCAAGGAAAAGAGGGCTGAAATGGAACTAAAGTATGCAGGGCTAAATTGGCTAATTGGTCGTAAATCTTTGCTCACCACGCACAACAAAATTTTGATCTACAATCAAATATTAAAGCAAACATGTTTATTGTGCAAAGCAACTTCATATTCAAACTATTCAAACGTTTCAAAATAGAGTATTACGCAATATTGTCGGCGCCCTTTAGTATGTTCGTAAAACTGATATTCATAGAAATCTCAAGATTCCTTTCATTACAGACGAATTAAGGAAAAGGCCTGCACGCAATAAAATTAGTTTTTTACAAAACAACACATTTCCTAGATGGGACATTAAGTGGACGATCAAAATTTTGTTAGACGACTCAAACGAACGAAACCCCTTGAACTGTGTTGGGATAACGTCTATTATCTATCAAATATTCAGAATGAAATTTTGGTAGATCATAGATTTCCTTAAAAACAAAAAAAAAAACAAAGTTTTTTGGCCAAACTTATATTAATTGTTAGTCTTATGACTAGTTTTAGTTTAAACAACGATCGAAGGCTTTAGTGACCTTAAAGTGGCACAGTATTTCAACCCACACCCCGGTACGCGGCCACTGACTTCTCTGTCGATGATTTGCTCAGATCGAAAAAAAGAAGCATTATGATTTCAAAATACATTACTAATATATATTAGTTAATTTTTAAAATTTTGTGTTGCTTTTTTATTAATTTAAAAGAAGCTAAATTAAATTATAACAGTGTGGATAACTAATAACTGAACAATATTTCATCAGAAGTAATTTTCACTCAAGTAATTCGAGACATCAAATCAAAGTAACTTTAAATGTGCCTGAAACCTTTTGCTAAGTGAAGTTAATATAAAAAAAATAGTTAAAAATACAATTAAGCTTTCGTATAAATTCGAATAACATTATATTCAATTGCAATTCAATGAATTTTCAACCGCTGTCGGATATTCAATAAAATATTCAACAAATCTGGAAAATTAAAAAATAATAAAAATAGAATGAATTAATTTCCATTTGTAATTTAAAACTATTTTACGAAGAAATTCATCAGTCATTTTCATCATGCAACATTTCAAGTGAATGCGAAGAGCAAAGTAAAATCAAAAAACTTTCACTATTTTACGTCACATTGCAATATTCTCCTTTTTATTTAATAACGAAGATATTATTCTTAATTTGATTCAAACTGTAAAAGGAACGACACAAACAAAGTTAAGAAAAAAGCAATTCAATGGAATATTTTATTTTTATAGTTTTTTTCACAATCATATAGATTTCTTTTTTTTCTTTTATTTAATTTGTCCTTGCTTGAAAAGAGAAATATAAAAAAGGATTCGTTCCATTAAATATAAATTCTTTGATTTTGAGAATAGTACAATCAGAAAAGAATTTGTCAGTCAACACTATGTACCATATTTAAATAAAATTAAATTTTTTCTTATTTTCTCTCTTTTTTGATGAATTATTTGCTTCATTTACTCCGACAGGTTCAATTTAATACTAAAAAAGCAGAAATGACAGGAAAAAAAAACAAAAAAAATAAAACCAAATTTTTTTGGACATATGTCCTTAAATAATGTCAAGTGAATTAAATTGAATTGAATATAATAAGGATATGTAGAAAAGAGAAAATAAATATTTGCTGTAAACAAAGAATTTTGTTGAAATTAACGATAAAAACTAAATAAAGAGTTTTGCGGTTGATTTGTAATTTTTTTTTCTTACACATTATAGTCTCCCAAAGTTAAACAACAATTTTCTGAATTCAAACATTTTAGGGAGAAAAATTCTCATTGATAGTAATTAAAAAATATATATATATGTGCAAATATTCGCAGCCATTATTAAGGGTGACGCCAAATAATTTTTGTTTAAAGTAAATGATTGTGGTAAAACCAATATACTTTTCTTGTAAGCACAATAGAGATTGAATTAATTTGTGGAAGTCAATATGCTTCACCACGGGACCTCTTGAAATAAATGTCACGTACATTTCAGTTATTTTTTAAAAGCACTATCTAGAAAACACAATGAAGTTTTAAAATGGTTATAAAAATGATGCTATTTTGTATAATATTAAATACCATTGAGTTATTCAAATTCTCTCAACCATGGTGTACGTTAAAACGTCTGAGGTGATCCTTACTTTATTTGACATAATTAGATTCGGCTGGTGAAATTGCCAAAATAAGTACTCAATAAAAATTTAAATCAACTGCTCCCTTTAAAATAAAGTCTACCAATAATGTTTAAGAATTATTTGGACAACTTGCTGAGATATTTTTTTTATTAAAAGTTACCCGTTCATCACTTTTTCGATAATGCTGCTTGGAATGATAGAAAAATTGAAGTTGCATAAACTACACTTCATAGGAGTTTTAAATTTTTGTTACAGATTTCACGTACGTAAAAATAATTACAATCCTTTAAAAACCATATAAAATGTCTGCGATTTCAATGCAGGAAATATAAAATTTATATCAGTGGTATAGCATCTGAAAATTAATCAAAGAAAATTTTTGTTAAATTTACACAGAATGAAATAATATAAAGCAACTCTACGTTAATAGTGTCTATATATACTCGTAGTACCTTATAGATAAAATTTAACTTAATTTGATTTTTATGATAACCTTACCGCAATTAAAATGATTAGACATAGTTTACGAGGGACATTTAAAAGCTTTTATCAAATTTTTTTTTCTTTGAATTCCCTTACTAGTTCATTTACTTATAATTAGTTGGAGAGAATGGTGTTCCACAGGGGTCCGTCCTTAGTGTAACCTTGTTTATTATATTTATAAATACGAGTACAACTGTCAAGGAAATTAAGGCACCTGTTAAAAGCCTTCTTGTTGCTGATGATGTGGAAATATCTCTATCTATGAAACAACCACAAAAAATTCAAAAAAATTTACAAAATACAGTGAATAATTTACAAAACTGGTGTATTGAAAACGGTGTAAAATTTTCATCTAACAAAAGTACAGCTATGATTTTTACAAGAAAAAAAATATTGAGTATAATTATAACTTATATTTATATTAATAATACGAGTATAAATTATGTACAAAAACAAAAATTTTTAGGTATTAAATTTGGATTGTAAATTAACATGGTATGATATATCAAAATAATTAAATTTAAAGCTATTAGAAATATGAACAATTTAAAAATATTGGCAAATTCAAGATTTGGACTTGATAGAAAAGTTTTATTAAAAATTTTGCAAACTATAATCTTAGCAATTATAGACTATGGAATTGAAAAATATTGTACTAATTCAGTTGAAAAATGTATTATATACAAATTCAAAGCGGAAATTTACTTTTGTGGATCCAAAGCCACGTTGGTATACATATATGAAAATGAAGAAGTGGATGATTTAGCAAAAAAATTACTTGACGAACCAATTGATATGACTTGCACTTTTATTTATACAGATTAAGGACAATTGATAAACAAAACTATTAAAAATTGTACATTAACTATTAAAAAACTGAGGAATATTAAAGCAAATACAAGTGAGTGGAAAAATATAAATTACTTATCGCGGCAAAAATCTGTTAAATTAACAAGATTAAGAATAGGACATTCCAATTTCACACATAAATTTCTTTTCGAAAAAATTTCTTCACCTCATTGTGAATGTGATAATAATTTAACAATCCAACATATTTTTGATGATTGTCACAAAATTTCAAAGTGAAAACGAAATATGTCACAACAGTATTTTTGAATTTTTAAAAGAAACTAATTTTTTTAAAAAATTATGACATTTTAGTAAATTATTTATTGTATAATTTCATTATAATTACGTATTATAAGATAATTTATGAAAATTAATTATCAGGGCCTGATAAAATCTAAAAGGGTTATAAAGGCTCATAAAAGAACCTTTAAATAATAATAATAATTATTGGTTTAATTAAAAATAATAATAATTGGTTTAATTAATATTTATATTTCTGGTTAGTACCATAAATTTGTATTAAATACGTAAAAAGAATAGGAGCTAATAATGATTACTACTAAATCAATCAATCCTCTCATTAACAAAAACTAAAATTTGACATCTATGAAAGTTCTTATATTAATAATTTCTTTGCGATCCTTTATTTGTTGTGGATCAAATACATATATGCCCATTCTTACAGAAAATTTTATGTAATAAACTGCTAATACGTATTTTACAATTGAACGCAGTTGAAATGGTGAACAAAGACTTAGTTTTTCTTTCTTTTTACCGACCGCATTGTGTAAGCAATAGGTAGGTTATGTGATGGCAACAAATTTTGCATATCGAGTTTTCGGTGGGAACGTACTTCTCCATAGTAGGGAAGTGTAAATAAACTATTTTTAGCAACCTGTCGGTCTGTCCGTCTGTCGGTCTGTCGGTCTGTCGGTCTGTGTGTGCACGCGTGTATCTCAAGTTCGGCTGAACCGATTTTGATGAAATTTTATATGTAAGTTTGTTTCCACCATGGCACGGATCGATCAACTTTTGGTATATATCAGGCCTCGGGAACTGCACTTTTTAGCGGGCCTGTTTTACATTTTTGAACATTTTGAAGAAAATATTCAACCGATTTACTTGAAATTTAATATATGAACTCCTCGTATTAAAACAATGAACATATAAATTTTTTGGAAAGATCAGGGCTCGAAAACGGATTTGCGGGCCGATTTTACATTTTTCACCATTTTGAAGAAAGTATTCAACCGATTTACTTGAAATTTCATATATAAGCTTTGCTTGATCATACGCAAAAATTCCTAACTTTTGGAAGAAATCAGGCATCAGCAACTGGGCGTTTACTACGGGCCAAATATACATTTTTGTGTATATAAAGAGAAATAATCAACCGATTTCATTGAAATTTAATATATGAATTCCCCGTATTAAAACAATGAACATGTAAATTTTTTGGAAAGATCAGGCATCGGCAACTAGACGTTTACTACGGGCCAAACATACACTTTTGTGTATATAAAGAGAAATAATCAACCGATTTCATTGAAATTTAATATATGAATTCCTCATATTAAAGCAATGAACATATAACTTTTTCGGAAATATCAGGGCTCGAGAACTGATTTGCGGACCGATTTTACATTTTTCACCATATCCACAGAACAAATTGATGGAATTTCTTAAAATTTGATATTTGAGTTCTGGTTGTTACCGAAACTAACTGGCGAGCATTTCAGGAAATTCGGGTAGCACAAAACGAAACTCTACTAAGAGCCAAATTTACATTTTTCTAAGTATGTTAACTATAAGCTTACTAATGTCCTAAAAATTGGAAAGAAGTATTTAACAGACATTTTTATAATATTCTGTAACACTTTCATTTAACTAGACAATACACAATGCGGTCGGTTATGTGCTGACCACATCAGATTTTTTCCTTTATTATTATAATACACAAAGTCATCATACATTAGTGACTAAGTTTATATTTTTAAGATAAATGTCTCATTGTAGAGAAAACTTTTTGATATCAAATTTTTTTTTTAAATATATCGAACATCATGAATTTTGCAATGAAAACAATAATAATCTCTTATTTTTAGTATAATTCCCGCAAAATTAGAAGACTAAATGCTTTTTAGTTTCACTTCTACATGTCTGTCGCTTTCTATTCATCCGCATGTCTACTTAGAAAAGATATGCTTCTATTAATTTTAATTGCTTCTTCTTTTGTGAAACATCACAATGAAAATACAATGACAGAGAGACAATTAAAATATAAAATCGTTACAAAAATCTATAAACCGTTTCTTTTTTCATCGTTTTCTATAGGAGTTTAAATTGTTTTTCACATATTGATCGCTCCTCCTAATTTATAGCCTATCAAAATTTAGTAAAATTTGAATTTTTGTCATCACTTCCGATTTGAAGTTATTATTCAGAATACTCAATATCCAGACAATAATATCCAGAACATAAAACTAAAATCATTATTATATTTCTATAAAACAAAATAACTAACTGTAAATATAAGTTTTTATCAGAAAATATAATTAAATATTTTAAATTGCTCAATCAACTGTTGAATTTCATCAATTTTTTATATATTCCAGCCAAAATGTTATACAATAGTAAGATATCCACTAGTTTTCCCTTAGAGTTGTGCTGCTTTGCACACCATTGATTTCATCCAAATTTATTTTTAATTTTACATATTTTGAAACTTACTAGTTTAACCTCGTGAGTTGGTCAATCATAAAGTCCATAATTTAGTAAAGATCTTAACTTGCAGTAATTCATATTATATTATAGACATGTGATTGCACAGATATAAAAATTAAAAAGCAAAAAAAAAAGCAAGATATAAAAAACAAATTTTGTATAGACAATATCAATGTTCAATTTTCAAACGAAAATTTTTATTTGATTTTAATTTACTTTAATTATTATTAATATGTTTATAATATGAATTTTGCGTTTCTACTTCATTTATTACCATTTCATTTGAAATACACTCACATATAATATGTGTAATAGTCATAAAAACTAATGAAAACAAAATCATATAACTTGAATATGTAATAAATCTCAAACATTGGATTGGATTGTAAAACTATACAAGATATGAAAAGACCTTTATTATAAAAATTAAGTTTTAAAACGCCACTACGATACCACGTATTTATTGAAGTTTTATTGGAATGAAAACCCAATAAAAATACAAAAACTTTATTTTTTATAATTCTTACTTCGGAATCAGCTTTTAAATTAGATGATGTTTTTTTAAGATTTTGAAAAATTTTTTTAATGAGTTTAAAATTCATTAAAAAGCTTCTCATTTTATTTAATTCGTAAATCGCATGTTGAATATGGGCTACATTTTAATATTTTTTTTTCTTTAACGCATACAAAAATTGTGATCGATAAGATTTCTAAAAACAATTTTGAAGTGAAATTAATCTTTTTTGAAATTTAAACTATTTTTTATATATAAAATTTAATTATCAAGTGTCGAAAATCACTGTGAAGAGCTTCAAATTATAAAACACGTAATTTTTCATGTTTTTTTCCAGCTATTAACATCGAAATTAGAAATATGTATCAGGAAAATATTAAAATAATATTAGGGCTCGATCATTTTTACTACTACTAATTCAAATTTAGGTGATTTAAAAGTTTGTTGACAGAGCTTATGTTCAGTGCGGTGTACCTGAAACACGTATTATGACGCGGCATTATACTATTAGACACTACTATAATTACACCTCCAGTATATATGGACGCACTTTTATAAATTTTGGTTATTGGGTCTTAAAAATTTTAATTTTTGTAAACTATATAGGTACGATATGTACGAAACTGATGGGACAATTTATAAAAGTGTCGGAATAAAACTTCAAACGACATGCATCCCAGACTAAAGTGTTAATAATGTAAACATAAAAAAGGCAGCCTTTTCATTGAAAATACAATTTACTGCAAATATGTATTTGCTATAATAATAAAAATATTTTCAAATTTTTTTAATAAAGGTAGTAAAAAGAAAAACCAAAAGTACAGTTAAATTTTTTTATTTAATTTTGCCTATTAACTAAATTTTATTTAAAATTTATTTTCAGTTAAATAATAATTATTTAAAAATATTGACAACTAATCACTAAATATTGAGAACTTCAAATCAAAAAGTTTGTGTGTTTTAAAAGCAACTCTCTCTCTCTTTTCTGCTATTATCCTTTGCAGGGTGTAACCGGTCATATGTCAATAGTTGAGAAATCCTTGATATTATATTGAAAAATTCGTTCCTATCTGTGTGAAATAGCTCTTGAGCCAGTCCTTCTTATTCCAGTTCAATTTTTGATATTACGAAGCCAGGACATTTGACTCCACCTCTGCCTTCAATTTTACCTTGCATCATGAGCTGAAGGTGTTCATACTTTGAACCTCGCATTACATGGCCGAAATAAGACGTTTTTCTGCATTTGAGGTTTTAAAAAAGTTTCCTTTCTGTACGCATTCGTCTCAAAACTTTCTCATTTGATACATGGTCTGTCCAGATATTCGCAATGATCTTCTATATATCCACATTTCAAAAGCTTCAATTTTGTTCATATGCCTTATTTTAAGCGTTCAAGATTCAGCACCATATGACAAAGCAGGCCAGACATAGCACTTAATAAACCTCAGACGAGGATACAAACTTATGCTTCTGTTGTACAAAATGTTTTTACGAACCCTATTGTTATTATACTAATTCGGACAACGGGTTCGGGTAGCTGACATACAACTCAAAGAGTTTATTTTAAATATTTCAAAAATTTTAAAAATCTATAAATATAAAATTTTGTATACATGTGTCCAATTATATTCTACACATGCTCTAAAAATTATAATGGGATAGCTGCACCGGTTCGGGTGGCTGCCATACAACTGCAACAGAAAATTTTTTATATTCGGAAAAATAATAAAGTCAGATTCATGAAACTTGGCAGTCATATGTCCAATTATAGGCCAAATATATTTCTGAAGTTTTAGAGGAATTGCTTGACAGGTTGGGGTACCTGCCATACAACTCCAGAAGCTAATTTTAAATATTTGGAAAAATAATATAGTTAGATACATGAAACTTGACAGTTGTGTGTCGAGTTATAGACCAGATATATTTCTGAAGTTTTAGTGGAATTGCTTGATAGGTTCGAGTAGTTCCCATACAAGTCTAAAAGCTTATTTTAAATATTTGGAAAAATAATAAAGTCAGATACATGAGCTTTGGCGATTGTGTGTCGAGTTATAGGCCAGATATATTTCTGAAGTTTTGATGATATTGCTTGACAGGTTCGGGTACTTGCCATACAACTCCAAAAGCTTATTTTAAATATTTGGAAAAATAATAAAGTCAGATTCATGAAACTTGGCAGCTGTGTGTCGAGTTATAGGTCAGATATATTTCTGAAGTTTTGGTGGAATTGCTTGACAGGTTCGAGTAGCTCCCATACAAGTCCACAAGTTTAAATAATTGGAAAAATAAAGTCAGATTCATGAAACTTGGCAGTTGTGTGTCCAGTTATAAATCAGACATATCCGTGAAATTTCTATAGAATGGTTTCACAGGTTTGAGTAATTGCTATACAACAACGAAAGGTGCAGGGTATAATTCAATCGGTTTATACCGACTGAAACGTTCTTACTTGCTTTTAGTGTAGTTATGGCCTTATAAAAAATATTATTAAGTTTTTGATTTCTAAAATCGAAGTTACTAGAACTTTGAAGCTCTAGTAATATATAACAATATGACTATACGAAATGCATAATATGTATATACCACTTAAATCACTTTACTCACAAAAGCAAATAATAAAAATTGGACTTCCTTTCGAAATTTGATCATGATGTATTCATTTCTACAATACCAGTAATTGTATGTCGTTTTCTTTTTTCTATTGGACTACCAATTGTTCGAAATGAAATTGGAAATTTTAATATTTTTTTTGAACGATAAAGTTTGACCCAACGCGAAAAATATTTTATTATTATGGCAATACTTCACTAAGCCGCCCACAATATTATTACCTATTATATTACATTTTATTTTAAAACACAACAATAACTACTAAGATGAAATCTAAAGCAATTTTATATACTTACATGATTGTATTCTGCCATTATTTTTATTACAGTTGAACGTAATATTTTTACGCACAAGAAAAAACTTATCTGCGTTTAGGTTTCTTTTATTTTTTATATACCCGTGCTTGTAAATTATTTTAGTACTCATATATATGTAAGAAAATACATATGTGTCTTTATTTTAAAGAAAACAACTGTTTATATCTAAATAAGTATGTAAGCTTAACTTGTGCATAGTAATGAGTTTATAGACACTAAAATACACACTACACAATATGTCTATATGTAAATGTATATATATTTGACTTTGACAAAAATGTCCCTAGGGCAATTCGTGAGGATTCAAGTTGTTATTATTCTTAAACCCTTTTTTCTCTGTTTTCCTTCTTTTATTGTTTTAGTTTATTTTTATTATTACATTTTCTTTTATAAAAATTGCTTTACATTTTTTAACTGCAAAACTTGAAGCACATTACTTGTCTGCAAAAGTTTTCTTCTGCTCATACATAAACCACTATTTTATTATACTTGTATAATATGGGTTTGTGTATTTTCATTTAAATATGTATTTTGTTATTGCATTTTAATATAAAAACGATATCCTCGTTTGTATTTTGAACTGAATCCTTGTTATACGTTACACCATAGTGGAACAACTAACTGATTTTAGTCTTTTATCGTTCTCAATTTTCTTAAGGTGTCTTGGAAAAAAGAAATTCAGTATCAATATCATTTAAATATTCATCTATATATACGAGTATGTACACATAATTGTAACGAAATACGTAAGAAATCTAAATAATTGTTTTTAAGCCTTTAAAAATTTTCCTTGTTTGTTGTTGCCATTTCATTTTATCACTATATGTAATATGATACCAACTTAAAATATATATGTAGATGAAAAATTAATAATACAATAATTTAATTTTGTTAAGGAATTTTTGGGATTTTTATATGGAATAAATATGTATATTTCACTGTCTACCGTACATTCTGAATTAAGATTCGATCAATTTGCACATTGTTATAAATTGTGGTTATATGATTACAATCGTTTACTCGAAGGGAATAACTTCAGTTTATACTTTTTCTAGCGTTGACATTAGTAGATGGGCTGTTATGTGTGCTTTTTTGAAACGAAAAAATGGAAAAGTTCGAAAACTCAATTATTATATTTTTTTAAATAAATTTCCAATTCATTACCTTTATTACTGATGCTCTAAAGTTATTATTGACATAACTGATAAAAAGATTTTCTTATTATACATGCATAGTATACAGAAACTAAATGACATTAAAGTAATATAAATAAATTATTTGACTTTATGAAAAATAAAGTTGCGGAAAAATTATTAAATAAGGATGAAAAGTATAAGAAAGAATTAAAAAAGATGGATAAAATATTTGATTTACTAAATTATAACTGTCTAGCTACGAAATATAAATAATATATACATATTTAATAAATTAAAAATAATAATATGATGCAAATATGGTTTTACTACAAAAACGCAACAGATTTCTGTTTTCTTTTATGTATTGTTGATCATTGTCAGAAGCTATAGTTTCGGTTAATATACAGTGTATAAGTCATATATAGATATAATAGTGCAATGAGTAGTTTACAATTAATTTTGTTCTATTACATACAATGTCTATCTCGTATCTGAATAAAATATGCAAATTGTCGTATTAACAATTTCTATTTTATTCAGTGTTATAATGACTTTGTTGATTTAATAATGCATTTTTTTTAATAATGCGAAAGTTAAAACGAGGTTAAAAAGCTGAAATGAAAGTTTGATGTAGACTTTTATATCCTTTCTAACAGTTCTTTTCTGTTTATACATATATGCTGTATACATTTCCAAAAGATTTTCTACTTTGGAAGTCCTAACATAATTTCAAACATTATTATAAACATTATTAAAGATAAAAAAATGTTGAAACGAAGCTTGGAAAATCGATTTGAAAATACGTAAATGTGAAAAAACTTATATTTAAACAATAAAAGTTGGGTGAAATTATGAAGATTTGAATTTTCCCAAAGTCACTTTACTAACATGGAGAAAGACACTTCCGTCAATACAACACTCGAAATTTGGTGATATCACCAACATGCTGGTAAAAATTTTTATGATAAATTTTCAAAAATTAGCTTCTTTGATGCTTTTAAAATGAAATTGTTGTAATAATTTCAAGATATTATGGGTCTTAAACGGTTAGTGCAAAAAATGTATTGATGTTTCAGAGCAAAGGTTTACACTGCTGTAACAACACTTTATATACAAAAAAAATTCCTCAACTAATGCATATGTGCTCAAAAAAATTTTTTTTCATTGGTTGATAATTTTTCCGAAATATGAATTTTAGGTAGACACACCAGTTTCGGAACTGATGGATTCGGCCGCTAACGGAGATCATTTCCGCTAACGGCGCCCCAACATACAAAATTGCGAAGTGGCTCGTGAAAAGATTTGGGGAAATGGATTTCCGTTCCTTTTCTATTAAGAATAGAGAGGAATTTATAGAAAAAACGAAAGGCTTAAAGATCGGTCCTGATGAATTAATGGTATCGTTCGATGTCAAAGCGCTCTTTCCCAGTGTTCCAGTTAACGAAGCTCTTGAATATTTGAAAGTATGGTTATCAACACAAGCAGGAGAAACAGAAAATTGGAACAACAAAGTAAAAGAATACCACAAATTAGCAAGACTTTGTATGTTGGAGAATTACTTCGAATTCAGAAACGAGATGTACAGAACAACATCGGGAGTATCGATGGGTAATCCACTTTCACCATTTATCGCAGAATTATTTATGTCCAAATTGGAAAAAAGAATGGACGAGGATTCTCTGATGCCTAGAGTATGGATGCGGTATGTTGATGACGTCTTCGCGATAGTGGACAAGGAAGAACTGGAAAATATAAACAGATGCATCAACAAATTACATAGAAACATTGAATTTACATTCGAAATTGAGGAAAATGGAGTGTTACCTTTTTTGGACATACTGGTGAAAAGAAAATCTGAAAAAATTGGATTCAAGATATATAAGAAGAAAACAACAACACAAAGATGCATTCCAAAGGATTCGTACCATTCAACGAAACATAAAATGGCGGTGTTCAACTCTATGATCCATAGAAAGCTAACCACACCGATGGACAGACACGACTATAGATCAGAAAAAAACTTCATTTTGGACACGGCTGTGAAGAACGGTTATTCTACTGAACGTATTAACAAACTCATTAGGAAGAAAAAACGAAAAATTGAGCAGGAGAATATGAGCACATTGTTTAAACAGAACAGGATATTGGAAGAACAAAGAACAACATGGGCATCTTTAAGTTATGATCATCACTGTACAAACTTGATAAATAAACAACTAAGGAAACGCAATATTCGGACATCGGAAACCAATAGTAAATATCAACTTAGGAGTTTGTTAAATTCGGCTAAGGATAAATTTAAGATACATGAAAGATGCGGTGTGTACAAAATCAATTGTAATAATTGCGATAAATTTTACATAGGACAAACGAAGAGACTCGTTACAACAAGACTTAAGGAACATTTAAGTGAAATAAAACGTGCAAGGAGAGTAGGATTTAACATTATTTTCGATTCTATGGTGGCAAAACACATTTATGAAACGGATCCACACAATCACGGAAGATAACTTAAAGGTATTAAAAGAGGTAAAAGGAAAACACAGGAGAGAAGTTCATGAAAGCATGCAGACATACAAATCAAATAAGGACTGCCTACTGAACACGGACGAAGGTAACGCGGCTACTTGGCTCTTTAAATTAATTATTTGACCAGTTTTAAGGTTTAAAACAGATATAGATTTAGTTTGTAACTAATAACAAAAACAAAAAAAAAAAAAAAATAAATTAATAATCAAATTCTAGGTTAAGTCAGGTAGATAATTATATAATTATATTAAGTCAGGTATAATATTAATAATTTTAATAGATTTCAATTTTTATAGTTTGTTGTCTTAATTAGAAGAAAATCAGCTTTGATAAAGTGCGTATGTAGCGCACGAAATATATTAGCAAACAAAAAATAAAAAAAGTATTTTATTCCGATAAAAGGAAGTTTTCTTTTCATACCAATAAAAAAAGCATATGTGCTCCTCAAAAATGTAATGTATAATATTTTTTTCTCGTGCAACGTTTTAGAAATGATATTTGAAAAAAATTTTTTGTTTTGAAAAATAAATCAATTTTTTTCGTTGTAGGTTGTTAATGAAATGTCAGTTTACGAACGAAAAAAAATACATTTTCTCACTTTTTTTCGAATTACAAACTAAAAAACCTTTTTTTTCCTTTTTTTACACTAGTACATTATATTCTATTATTTTATCACATTGTAACATGTGTGTCCACATAAAAATATTAATGTACATAAGAAATAGCAATTAAAAAAAATGCTTTAATGATTTTAATTAATTGCAAAAAATAATAATATACATATACAATTATACAATTTTACCACTGATTTCCAAATAACATGCAATAATTAAAAAAAATCCAATTTTATCTTAAAAACTCTTTGAAATTTCTACCTTTTAATAGTTTAATAAATAGAATTTAATTTTTTCTACCTTTTAATAATTTAGTGAATAGAATACCCAAAAATAATGACATAGGAAAACGGTAAATTCAGTAAAATATATACATACCTGAAAATTCGTATACCCTAATGTTGAATAGGAAATTATTATTAATTATCATAATTTAAATTAATTCATAAAAATAATAAACGAGCAGGTGGAAATTTTTCTAGTATTCATAAGCTTTACCTCACTAGTTTTAAAAATTAATTACCAATTTGATTGTTACTTTTTATTAGATTCATAAGCATAAATTATATAATTTCATACCATATACACTGCTGTTTGTTACAGAATTACTACTGTTCCTACATTTCAACATACACGCAAATTATCTTATTTTACCATATTAAAATTATTATTAACTTATAAAACGTGATCCAATATAGAACAAATATGTAATATAATAAAATTTTCGTAGAAAAGTATGTATTATCATTTAAATTTCAAAGAAAAATTATTCGCAATACCCATAAATTATATTGTAATGTAATGTAAGTGGCATTTGTTTAAAATCCATTCTTAAAAGATATATAATATTGTGCAATTTTTAATATAAATGTGTACAAAATTTTCTCAGAAAATAAAAAAATAAAACGATAAGAATATGTTGTACAAAGATATATGCGTAATTTCTCTAATTAATTTTTGCTCTTAGTTTATGATTTTTGATTTTGTTTAATATTTGTGTCGTAATTCTATTCGCCACTAAACATGAACTGCCATATGAAGAACGAAAAAGGAAAATGGTTTTCTCTTTGCAATTGAATCGTCGTATAATAATAATACAACAGTTAATTTGTAGCTAAACTAAACAAAACTTATAAAATGAAATAAAAAACAAAATAATTTCATACCCCGAAAGGATAACTTGACTCGTGAAAGCCCGAGGACATCAAAGAATTTTGTTTTTGTTCATTTTTTATTTTATTGTTTTGGTTATTGTTTTTATTTTTATAAATTTTGTTCAATTGTGAATAGTAACAAAAAATTTGGTCGGTTTTTTAAGTACTTTTACACTTTTGAAGATAAAAAGCTGAAATTTAATATGTATATAGATCTTTACTATAAACTTATTTCCGAAGAATAAAATATTTAACCTATCTCCCTCCCTCTAAAAGTTATAGCCCCGTAAAACCATAAAAATGTCCTTTTTCAACTATTTATTGCAGCGAAAACATAAGCATTTTTAAAATTTTGCAAACGCAGAAAATAATGGCTTGCTTGTTCTACATGCTCGGCATACCATACTTGAACAAAATCCGTTTTTTTTTTTTTAATTTTTGATGTCGTTTTTCTTCTAAACCTTAAGTTGTACGAGTCTGAAATTTTGGTAGTTTTTCGAAAGTCAAAAGAAATTTTTTTTGCAGCTTCACCGCCTCTCAATTATTCCTCTTTCAAAATTTGTAAATTTTTGGCATCTTGTATTTCCGAAACTGTACGCTTTTCCAGATTCCTGTAAATACAGAAAGATAAAAGTAAATGCCATGCCATTAAAAAAATTATTTCTTAATTACGCTATTACCTTAAATTCGAGCATTGTGTTAACAGCTCTTTCAAATTTTTGTTTTGGTTTATTTTAAAGACTGTATGCAAATGTATGCAATATTTGAAATATATTCGTAAATCAATGAAAGTAATGTTAATAATGTAGTACAAGATTTCTTTTAAAAGCAGTATTTTCACTTGTTAAAGGGAAAAGCGCTGCATTATAAACCATTGGTTTGATTCAATTTTATTAAAATATTTTTTTTGATATTTTTATTACTTTTTGTTCTTATTTTTGTCATGCGACTGCAGTTTAGCAAAAAACGTTTTTTATTTCGCGCGATCTATTATTATTAAAATATCGGTGGTAACATGAATGCAAAACAAGAAAATAGAAGAGCAATATTTCTGGAGAATCAAAAGTTACTACATTAATGAGGAGTATTTAAAATTGAATTCACCTAACGTTTTTTTTAGACGTATTTGTCATAAGTATGCATTTTCAACATTATGGTGAAAATAAAAGTAATTATAAGCATTTTTTTCTATTTTTCTAGTGTATTTAATAATGTTTACAATTTTTAATTGCGAACTAAAGTTATTGCACACAATACTTTATTATTTATAATTTTATGAAAATCCCAATAAGTAAAGCAGTTTCTGACATAAAGAAAGAATTATTTCATTATATAAAAAATTAATATACTATATAAAAAATTTCAAATATTTGTAATTGCCTGGCCGTTAAATGATAAGTTATTTAGAAGCCTAGCATTTCAACAGTTAAAATTTATAAATCTCAAATGCTTTATTTTATTATTTTATTGCAATCAAAATATTTTCTATACCCCACTTGATCGCAGCTATCGCCTCCGATAATTAGCAAAATTTAAATCTTCGTTTTCTTATTTTGCCAAAACTCTAACCTTTTCTAGTTTTCTGAAAGAGCAGTGAAATTGAAGGTAAACATCTTGTCACCAAAAAATATATTTATTTATCTTAATTCCACCATCCAGAGCCTTTTATTTCGACTGTTATGTCTAAAAGTATTCAATATAAGTGATAATACGAGTAAATGTAGATTGGTGTATAAATGAGAATAAGATAAGCAGATTGTTTCAACAAAAAGGGTGTTTTCATTTGTATTAACTATCCACGAACTCAAGAAATTTATCAAGAAAAGCAATAATATTTTCTATTGCACTTGCATTTACAATAAAACTCAAAATAGTAACTTTCAAATTAAAAAAAAATACAGTAAATTCAAGTTGAAATATTAAACCCAGAATATACAAAAATTACGAGGGTCTGTTCTATTGAAGCTTATTTTAAAATTTATTTTAAAACTTTTTATTCCTTAATTTCCTTGACCTTGTGTTCAAATACCAATGTAACATGTAAACAATTAGATATCATTCTTCTGTTAAGGGTATTTGTTTGCTTTGAATTTTGTAACAGTTTCAGTTGAAGTAAATGATATACTATTTGCCCAACGACACTGAAAGTTTATTCAGCTCAAATATTAAATTTGAAAATTAAAAACTAACCTAGATTATGTACATATCTTTGTACACTGTCCATGCTTTAAATAAGTACTTAAAGGGAACCTATAAGTATAAAATTTTAAAGTTACAATAAAAGGAAAGCATATTATGCATGCATGTATAATTCAAGAACAAATTATAAAAGAATTCCACACAAAAATAAAAAACAAAGCAAAATGGTTGATCGATATGATAAAAGTATAAATTTTCTTATTGTTCTCTTTATTATTACATTAAATGGAATTGAATAATTTTTACTGAATTTGTACAAATTTTTATAATATCCAATCATATGCCTTAATACAATAATTATAATAAAAAGTATATGAATATGAAATTCAAAAAAAAAAACAGAAAATTAAGTAAAAAAAAGGAAAACAGATTCCGCGATATTTCGTGATAGAGCAGTAAAGCCTCCGGTTATCAGGATTTTCATTGTAGATTGGATTCATTTCAACAAATTCAGTAACTTGGTAAATTGTTTTAATTTCATATTTTGAAGTTTTCGACGTGATATGCTTTTCATTAAAAACAAGAAAAAAAGTCATTTTTGTTATTTTATCTTTTAAATTTTATTTCAAGACTTTTAAATCATGATATTGTTTTAGTTTGCTTCATATCTTTGTATATAAATTAAACTGAAGCTAGAAAGACATCATTCCAATCAAAAATGCTTTAGCTTACGATTCTATGTAGCTACGTATATATGTATATATTTACTTTACATCTGCATGTATATCTACATATACATTTGTACAGTATAAGAATAATACAACAATTTTAACGCAATACCAACCTCTTTAACATTATCTTTGATTTCGTGCATGTAACCCTACACATGTACTGTACAATTTCCTATGTGCGTTTCATATATGTGTTACTATGATCAAAAAAAAGTGAACTATATGTACACATACATACATTTGCTCGCATCTTCTTAAATATCGAACTTTAATATATTTAAAAAAATAATTGGTTCATGAGAGTTCAATACAGAAAAATGTATTCGTTTAAAAATTTAAATATCGAGAAATATGTGTATGCATAAAAAGCATAAAAAATACAAGCATAAAAATCATCTATCAAAAGGAGAAGATTTCATTTTTCGAATTTTAATTTTTTTTGTTCTTTTAAGGCGATCGCAATATTTTTTCATGTTTTACTTTACTTTTTTTTTTACTTTTAAGTTGCAGGTTATTGCCATCCAATTGAAATTAATTGACGACATTATTCAAATTCAATTGATATGCGCGATTGAAGATTTAAAAAAAATGAAAAAAAGTAAATAAAAGTAAATTATTAACATATTTGTATTTGTACCTACTTATGTAGTTTGTACGTAAGATGCTTTTCATTTTTTATTATTGCTAATTTTTCATATATAGTAAAATGTTAATAGACATACAATAATACACATACCCATACATACAATCATAAATGTTAATTCACCTATGCAAAACATTTATAATGTACATATGCAATGTACATGAACATATTATTCATTTCACATAATACACGATTTATGTTAATACGCTAAGGGTTAAATAGAGAAGCCAAGTAGTTAGTAAAGTGGTTTTTTTGTATCATTATTGGTGCAATTTATAAGATGAAAGTTTCATTAAAAAACAAGAAAAAACATTAAATCGTGATATAAATTTTAATAAAAATAAAAAACCAAAATTATAACTTTAGAAACAAGATTCAAAAACAATAAGAAAAAAGTTGAGTCAAACCAATGGTTTGTATTGTAGCACTTTTCCCTTCAATAAGTGAAAATTCTTCTTTTAAAAACAATCTACATATTATAAATATCTACTACACTATTAAAAAAATCTTATGTGGTCAGCACATAACCGACCGCAAAGTGTATTATCTAGTTGAGTGAAAGTGTTACAGAATATTACAGTTAAATACTTTTTTCCAATTTTTAGGGCGTTAGCAAGGTTTTAGTTAACACGTCCAGAAAAATGTAAATTTGACTCTTAATAGAGTTTCACTTTGAGCTACTCAAATGTTCGCCAGTTAGTAAATTTCAAGAAATTCCATCAATCGGTTCCATAGATATGGTAAAAATGTAAACTCGGCCCGCAGATCAGTTTCCGAGCCCTGATCTCTCAAAAAAATTTATAGATTCATTATTTTAACACCTCGAATTTAAATATTAAATTTCAATGAAATCGGTTGATTATTTCTCTTTATATACGCAAAAATGTATATTTGGCTCGTAGCAAATGTCCAGTTACTGACACCTGATTTCTTCCAGCAGTTGAGCGGTTTTGTGTACGGTGGATTGAGCTTATATAAAATTTCAATTAAATTTGTCGAATTTTTTCTTTAAAATGGTCAAAAAATAGGAACGGGCCCGTTAAAAGTCCAGTTCTCGAGGCGTGATATATCCCAAAAGTTGATCAACCCGTGCCATAGTCGAAATAAACTTACATAAAAATGTCATCTAAATCGGTTCAACCGCACCTGAGATACACGTGTACACACACAGACCGACCGACCGACAGGTTGCTAAAAATAGTTTATTTACATTTCCCTACCATGGAAAAGTGCATTCCCACCGAAAACTCGATATGCAAAATTCATTGCTATCACATAACACCTTATTGTCTTTGAAATAAATTAAAAATAAATTTAAAGAGGAGTTATCATAATGCTCGATTTTAAGGGTTAATTGCGTGAGTAAAGAGAAATAATTATATTTTCTGATGTCATGGAATTTACCGTTAGCTTTTTGCGTTTATAAAAATTTTAAAAAGGTTGCGGTTTCGAAAATATAAGGTGCCAAATATTAAAATTTTACAAATTTCAAAAGGCAATAACTTGAGAGGTTGTGCAGATGAAAAAAAATTTTATTCTAACGAAATAAAGTATTTATTAATGTCTAA
This sequence comes from Condylostylus longicornis, assembly GCF_029603195.1. Lineage (NCBI taxonomy): Eukaryota > Metazoa > Arthropoda > Insecta > Diptera > Dolichopodidae > Condylostylus > Condylostylus longicornis. The sequence goes on from NW_026577985.1 coordinate 2,278,840, forward strand.
AAGCTGCTAAGTATTTCAGGTTCCTACAACCTGGCGTTTAGAAGAAAAACGACATCAAATATTTGGTGTCGTGTTTGTTTGCCGTGTTTGTAAAAAACATATAAAGTTTAACTATAGTATGAATAGATTGAAGAAGCAAGCTACTGTTTTTCTGCGTTTGCAAAATTTGAAAAATGCTCATGGTTTCACTGCAATAAATTGGTCAACAATGGCATTTTTAGGGTTTTGGGGGGTATAACTTCTAGATATGGGGAGATAGGTAAAAATTTTGTTCTACGGAAATAAGTTTCTGGTAAAGATCTATGTACATGTAAAATTTCAGCTTTCTATCTTTAAGCGTGTAGAAGTTTTGTAAACATGTCCACGGACGGATAGACGGACGGACAGAGTGAAACTAATAAACACTTTTTTTCAAAAAATTTTTGGAAAAGTGCTAAAAACGTCCATTATACGAGCGAATAAATACAAAATCAAAAATTGTTCTAAAGAAAATTTGAGTTTTTGTACTTCTATAAAATTTTATAAAATAGTAATAGAATTGATTTAATAATTTTGTTACTACACCATTCTAAATAATGTGTTGTTGAAAAGTTAATTTTAGGTTAATTTTTCTTTAACTTTAAAAAACAAAATAAGAATATAAGAAAATTTTATAAATCGGATTAAAAAATTTATTTAGTTGCATTAATTTTTTAAAAAGATGAATCATTTAAATTTCTTTACACAATTTGTGTACCCGTTTTTTAATATCATGAAATATTTCCAGAGAAAATTAGTCTATGTACACAAGTTCATATAAAATATCGATTTGAGAAATATCATAAAACAGCCACTTTTAAATTCCAGTACGCAAATTTTAAGTAAATTGTTGTTATAAACGTTGCTGTTTCACCATACTTAATTGTTATTTATTGTTTTTTAAATTAAATTATTTTAACATCTTGTTATAATTTATTTTAAATATTTAGAATTCTTTTAAGCATTTTCTATATTATATGTACATATATATTTTATAAAAGTACGTATTTTTACATAATATTTATGAACTGTAGTAAATGTATATGAACAAAGTATTATTCATACATTTCTATCAGTTAAAAAAAATAAGATTTAATATAAAAAATAATAAAATTTAAAACTAGGCTTTCCTTAGATTCAATCTATTAGCATATTTTAAATTTTTTGTACTTGAAATAACCGCTACCGTATATTTACATCAGGATTTTAAAAACATGCATTATAGTACAGATAATTGGCCCATAAAGTTTATCATCCTCTTCCCATTATAATTTATACCAAATCATTTGTACCACTACAATGCACTTACTAAAAACAGAATATAAAATTAATATTTTTTTCAAAGCCCTATCAGCTTTATTTATTTATTTATGACTTTTTCAATTACGAGTATTACTTACAGGTTTTTTTTTTAATTATTTTTCTAACAGAGAATTTTTAGCATTTTTCCGTGGAAAATTTTTACCTACCTCTAATAAAATATATAGCCCCACAAAATCCTAAAAATGCAATTTTTTTGACTTTTTATTGTAACGATACTACAAACATCTTTTAAATTCTGCAAACGCAGAAAAGTAGTAGTGAGTTTTTTCTACCGCGGCATAGTTTTGTTGATCTTTCAAAATATAAAACGGTCTCCAAAATTAACCGTTATATAAAATCAGTTTTTTTTCAAATTTTTGATCTTGTTTTCTTCTAAACTATTAGCTATAGGAGTCTAAAATTTTAATAGCTTTTAGATACTAATAAATAGTTCATTTTGCTAGGTAAAAGTTAGAGTTTTTTTAGCGCGATCCCGTCTAAAGTTATCACCCCTTAAAATTTGTAAAATATGAATTTTCAGCGTCTTATATTTTTGAGACTAACAGAACACTAAGTAGATGAGCAGAATACTAACGGTCATATCATGGCTAACAAAATATAACATTATTTTTCTTAACTCACTTGCCTACCCGTCCAATTCAACCATTATATTAATGCTTCCCTCAAAGTTTTTTTTTGTTCACCCCAAAAGTATGCAATAAGTTGTTACACCAGTTAAACTGATTTAAATAATTTAGTATGCATGTAGATTGCTTTTATGAGCGGAAAAGTGCTTTTGTTACAAACCATTGGTTTGACCTAACTTAATTATCAAGTCAATAAATCAAATAAATAAATAAAATAAATAATTATATAAAAGCAAAATTTTGCAATTAAAATATTTTTTTCTCCTATTGAACCGCTCTTGGAAGCACAATAGATTTCCTCCACTGGTACTAAACTTCTTCAGTGAACTCTGTGGGATCCTTCTTTTTACTTCTTTCGAGACAATTCCTTTCTCTACTGTTCTCTGTCATGTATTCTTGAGCGATCCAACACGTCTTATAATTATGGTTGGCACCCATCATAATGCATGGCCTCGTCCCCAGTTTTTTGCATTATTTTATTATCCTCGCATTATTGACTCTTGAGGGTTATACCCCAAGAGTCTATGATGCTTATTCGTCCGGGTGAGGATAACTAACCAGCTTCTATTTATGAGCACCAATATTTTAGAGAAGTATTCTTTCTCTATAAGTTTCTGACCCATATAACTGAATCGATTTAATATATGTGCTGAATAGTGTCAGTTTTGTATTCTTGTGAAGATTTTTTGTGATGTTCATGGCTCAACAGTTTCCGAGAATTTTCGATCACTTTTCTTTTTAAGGTACAACTTTATTTCTGTGTTATAGAGCGCATATTTTTAAACACGATTTAGAAAGCTCGGCTTTCTCATTGACATTTTATCTATAATCTTTTCAGATTTTAGAACTAATTTTTATAATAAAGAGGAATATAACGTTTTATCGAATGTACAACACACAAAAAATGTTTGAAATTTTTATTATGCAAAATTTTTGAAATATATCGAAAATGCAACTATAACAACGTAATCCATACAATATATATATACATTTATGTTTATATATATATATAGATCACTCTTACAATTATTGTAATTAATATCAACTTAAACACTTTGGAACAACTTAACAACTTTCACTTCATAGCTGTTGCTTAAAAATATTTTCAAAGCATTTTCCTCACAAAAAAAATTTAATAAAATATTTTATATTTTGGCATTTCTCCAATCCAGATTATTAATAAAAGTTATGAAAAGGACAGCATTTCACAGTTGACGAGCTCTATAAAAGTGGCATTATGAATACAGTATTGCAACTGTAAAAGTAAAATAAAAAACGAAACTTGTTGAAGACTAGAAAAAGTAAAAACACAATAATTCGTTGTTGGCTTTTTGTTTTTGGATCATCTCCCCTTTTTTGTTTTCAGCTTTTTTATTCATTTGTTTTTGCAAATTTTAAATACTAAACATTCAAATGGTTTTAAAAATTTTTTCATTTTGAATACTTTCTATACGTTCAAACAATTAGTCTGCAAACGTGAGCTTGTTAAAACCTAAAAATGTTTTTTTTTTTTTGGAATTCATAAGATATAACAAAAAGTATAACAAAATATGATTTTGAATCATCACCGCCTCACATTAAAGAAGAATCGCTTAATTTTAGGTTTCTGGATCTATAATATTCTTTTTAATATTTCGTTTCACCTAACAACTCTTATCATGGGAAATGTTTAATAAAACTTTTCAAATTTGGAAAACATATGATTTACAAATCACCCAGAAATCATGATTAATAGATTTTCGTTTTTTAATGCTTTTTAGTCTGAAAAAGTTCACATGTTTTTTTTTAGTTTTATTTATATGAGGCAAACATTTTTTGTGATAAATTGATGAACACTTTAATATTAATTATAGTTATGTATGTATATATGTACTTCGCAGTATGCATGTATGTGGGTGGTGAGGCGCCAGCTGATTTATTGAATTGCAAATTATTTATTCGGAAATATCTATGACAATTCATCAATTTACTAAAACGTAAATTTGTAAGCTGAAATTTTAATTGACGTTTTGTAAATTCCCGCTTAAACATTTGTTTAAAAATATTAAAAAGTTTTTTCTAATTAAATTCATTTTATTCCAATTTCTTTGTACCTCTATACTTTTGAGAAAGTCCCTGTTCTGTTGTTTTCAAATATTTAATTGTGTACCTATCTGATGCAGGAATGGAGTTATACTTAAAAAATCAGAACAGTGGTCAGATAGAAGTGCACTTAAATATGTGACACCCAAAACATAAGTACTTATTTAACATTGCTTATGTAATATATGATGAATTATTCAATTAGCCATATTATATTATATATGTTGATTTTATTTGTCTTTCTGTTTGAATCTCATAACAAGTTATATAGCTAATAAATAGTTCATCAATCTAAAAGTTTCAACAGTTTGCCTATTCGTAAATTAAATTGTGAATAGGTTAGGAATAGGTGTTTATGAATATATTTTTTTTTTTTTAATTTGGGAAGATAAACTACGGGTTCCGCAATTTATTATCTTCACTGCTGTTATAACGCAAGTACATGCTGTTGACATATTTCAAAATGTCAACAAATTTTAAAATATAAAATATTATTTATTAGTTTATGAATTTTATTTTACATAGTGAAAGGAAAGTATTCCGAAACAATATAAAAGTTAAAATTATTTGATAATATTTCTACTTTAAAATTTTTACTCATGCAAAAAAAAAAAGAAATTTGTTTTAGCATTTATTTTAACCTAGCCGCCATCATTAGTTAATTAACGTCAACTATTAAGTAAAAATTAACTAAATATGTGAATTTAATTTTTACAAATTTAATGTCTTGAAAACTCATTATACAACTTGGAATCCAAAAACGAACTCTTAATTAAGATAATACCCTCTAACCAAAAAATTTAAAATAGTAGAAAAAATAAAAACTATACTCAGAACTCTTTTATTCCTTACTTACTTTCTTTTCAACGTTTCAACATTTTAAGCATAAAAAATTTGATAATAAAATTATAAGAAATAAAGAAACATATTTTTAAATAAATTAGACTTTGACAACTGATTAATTACTTGCACCAAAATCATCGAATTTACAAGTATAGTAACTTTTGTCGGCATAAATGAAAAATGAAAAATCATTGCTTTTTGTTTTAAATAAAAAAACAAATAAGCATAAAACAAGTAAAAACGTTTCAGTCGGTATAAACCGATTGAATAATACCCTGCACCTTTCGTTATTGTGTAGCAATTACTCGAACCTGTGAAGTCATTCTGTAGAAACTTCACGGATATGTCTGACCTATAATTGGACATCCGACTGCCAAGTTTCATGAATCTGACTTTATAATTTTTCCAAATATTTAAAATTAGCTTTTGGAGTTGTATGGCAAGTACCTGAACCTGTCAAACAATTCCATCAAAACTTCACAAATATATCTGATCTACAATCGGACACACAACTGCCAAGTATCATGAATCTGACTTTATTATTTTTCCAAATATTTAAAATATGCTTTTGGAGTTGTTTGGCAAGTCCCCGAATCTGTCAAGCAATTCCACTAAAACTTCACAAATATATATGATCTATAATCGGACACACAACTGCCAAGTTTCATGGATCTGACTTTATTATTTTTCCAAATATTAAGAATAAGCTTTAAGACTTGTATGGGAGATACTCGAACCTGTCAAGCAATCCCATTAAAACTTTAGAAATATGTCTGACCTATAATTGGACACACAACTGCCAAGTTTCATCAATCTGACTTTATTATTTTTCCAAATATTTAAAATTAGCTTCTGGAGTTGTATGGCAAGTACCCGAACCTGTCAAGCAATTCCTCTAAAACTTCACAAATATATCTGATCTATAATCGGACATCCAACTGCCAAGTTTCATGAATCTGACTTTATTATTTTTCCAAATATTTAAAATTAGCTTCTGGAGTTGTATGGCAGGTACCCGAACCTGTCAAGCGATTCCTCTAAAACTTCAGAAATATATTTGACCAATAATTGGACACATGACTGCCAAGTTTCATGAATCTGACTTTATTATTTTGCCGAATATAAAAAATTTGCTGTAGGAGTTGTATGGCAGCCACCCGAACCGGTGCAGCTATCCCATTATAATTTTTAGAGCATGTGTAGAATATAATTGGACACATGTATACAAAGTTTTATATTTATAGCTTTATTAGTTTTTGAAATATTTAAAATAAACTCTTTGAGTTGTATGGCAGCTACCCGAACCCGTTGTCCGAATTAGTCCAATAACAATAGGGCTCGTCCTTGGCACAAAAGAAAAAACTTGTGAAAGTTTGGTGTCGATTGCATTATTCGTTTTTGAGTTATCGTGCGAACGGACGGACGGACGGACGGACGGACGGACGGACGGACGGACAGACGGACATGTCTAAATCGACGCAGAATTTTACGCTGAGCAAGAATATATATATATGTCCATACCGCAGATGACTCCTTCAAGTAGTTACAAACTCCATACCAAAGTTAATATACCCTTCACGAAGTGCAGGGTATAAAAAGGAACTTAAAAAACGTGTTGTTAATGTGCAGTTGAAGTAAAAAAGAAAGCAAAGAAATTAAGACTTTATTAAAGAAAGCGCCATTATTGTTTTTTCCAATCATCGTTTATATTAGTACAAAAAAACATATAGGCACAAAATAAGAAGCAAAAACAAAAATTTAAAATGGAAGATGCTATGAAGTGGGTTGAATGTTATAACGAAAACCACCAAATATACTCTGTTCAACAATAATTTTGAAATAGTTACATTCTTAAAAACAACGTTAAAAATGCAACAAATATTTTTTAAAATTCTTTTATATACTGGTCTTATATTTCAAACGAACATAGAAAAAATAAAAAACAACTTCATGAGTGATAATTAAACGATGAACCTTACCAATATTCCCCCATAATGATAGTAGACGAAATAATATTTTATACGATCCCTCTAATGAGAACTTAAATTGCCCTAATGACAACAATATTGCACAAAAATTCGAAAAAATAACTGGCGGGTATTTTCATTTTTCAAATAAATTACTTTAAACATAGAGTAAACGACGGCCACTTAGTTTTTTTTCAATGTTTTTACTTTATTAATTTTACCTTATAATATGATGAAATACAATTTTTTGTTTGAAATTTCACGATGATTATGGTATTTTTTGTAAGCTTTTCTCATTATATTGTTCAAAAAGTAATTCTGACACAACTATAGAGCAATTTAATTGCTCTTAGTTTGGCGATTTCATATGCTCTTAAAATATGCAACATATTGTAAGAACCGATTAATGACGATATACCGCTTCAATTGAACTATAGTCGTTTCGATGGATTAGAAAACATTTTGTTGTATAGAAATGTGCGCCTACAGAAATTTTTGCAACTCGCCTGCGTACAGACGCATTATTTGTTGCTCTTTTATTTAGAAATTTTATTCTTTACAATCGAAAAAATGTAATTTTTTCATTCGTTTTTGGTAATGTTAAAGTAATGTGAACCATTGCTCAGATAATGGGGACTATAGTGATTTAAGCTTAGCAGATTAATTAACAGTGAGCACCTTTTTCTTTATAAAAAAAATTGTTTTGTCTTTTTAATTTGGATGACTTTGATTTTAGAACAAATGGCATAAGAAAACAGATGTTATAGCAGAAACGTAATCTTCAGAAAGTATGCATTGTCTTTGCATTTCTTTTCCAAAGTACTTTCTTTTTACTTTTTTCTCATAGATATATTTTGTGCAATTTGAAAGATGCTTTTTTAAAGTTTTCTTCAGGTATTTTTTTCACATTCGACATCTTTTTAAATTACTATTGTCTATTCATTTCTATTTTAACTTTTTCTTAAAATTGGAATTAACTAAAAAGGGACAATTTTTATAAGTTAAACAAATTTAAGTGAGCCAAAAATAATGAATTATTCTTTATACGCATTATCTCTAAAGGTGCCCAAATTAATAACTGTATAATGTTGCTATATAGGCATTATTAACAAATGCACCATAAGTTGATGGAAATTATAAAGTTATAAACTTATATGAATAGTTGTAGAAAAATACCATTCCGTTTAGGAAAAGACCCTTAGTATTATAACCGCATTTTTATTGTCTTGAAAGAAAAAACGCGATTTGTTTCTTGACAAAATTCTACTTCGCAAACACCAAATTTAAAAACATAAGTTTTAGTCCCTATACTATTGAATTTATCAAATATGATACGTTACATCTATAATTTCATGATAATTAAAAAATCTTATTTAAAAAAGTCACAATAAAGTCTAAATGTAAAATCTCTTTATAAAAAATATTATTCTTTTCAATTCTATGCACATGGAGCGGTCAATTCGAGAATTCTTCAGTGTGGGCAAGAAATTATTATTATAGGAAATACTTAAATAAAAACTTAATATCGCCTTAATTAATCAATTTTGTGATGGGTTTGTTAAACTGCCAAAAACAGAACTTTTTTGGGTTTTTTATTAAACTCAGACTTTGCAAAAATGGCATTCAAACTAAAATATTAGGTTGAACTTTTGTAAAAACGTTGCCTTAAGTCTTACTTAATATACGAGTATTTCTGTTAAAATTTTTAATAAACACATAAAGTTCATGCAGTTCCATTTTTTGGTAACCTTTGTGCATAGCAACTTTTATCAAAAATTAAATAAGAAGAAATAATTTTTGATGTATAGAACAGTTTATTAGACCAATGTTCTTATGCTATTTGTTCTAATATTAAAGTCATATCAAAACTTCAAAGCCCTTTCAAATATAGCGTTTCGGCTAAAAAATAAAGTTCATTCAATTGATGTTATTTAAAAATAATTAATATAATTAAAATTAGATGCAGAAGTATCTGCGATAGCCAATAAACTGAGTTGTCTCTACATATTTTTTTACATTATTAAGGCTTTGAATACATTATTATTTATCTGTTTTAAAAGTAGACGTAAACATAAACTGTATATGAAGAAGCTTCCTCTTGTGATTTTCCTCAAATTTATTTTAAATAGTAAAGCTTCTTATTCTTAAAAAATAAAATAAAAATCGTTTTTTAGAAAATCATGTTTATTTAAATTGAAAAGTTAAAAGGGATTTTCAAGAGCGCTTTATAGAGGATTTTTTTTAAGAATTTAGAATTCGAAACTCAATACTGGTTGCATGAAGTTAAGATTACAAAACAATGAAGGACCTTGCGAGAATTTGACCTTATGCGGCGTACTTTGTTCCGTAATTTAATAGCCAAAAGCACGTCACTTTTCTTTTGGATAGGTTCATATATGGTAGATTGATTGCAAGTGTCTGCTTACTAAAAATCATTCGAAATGAGTTGAAATAAAATTTTATAAGTTGGTCGCATTTCTAAACGGGTTTGTAATGGTAATAAGTTGTAATTATAAGTTATAATCTAAAATGTTGCAAAACACATTAAAGAAAAGCAAAAATGAGATTTGGCTTATGTTTAAATTAACAACTAAAAATGTTTAAAAAACTAAAAATATTAATCCATTTTAACATGGACTGTTGTCATCATGACTACAAGGACAAAAGGATTTTTCAAAGCGATGAGGTATCACTCAAATTATAATTTTTGGCAACTGCAATGCCACCATTACGGAATTCCAATAAATTAATCCTATAATAATCGGGAATGCATATATGTGTGGTGTTTCTAAATAATTCGTCCACATTAAATTTGAACTAGAAGATTCCAAAGATTTGAAGTTAAAATAAGCGTAGTTTTAAAAATAAGGATGGTAATAAAGCCTTAAATACAAATTTAAAGCTACATTAATAAATAAATAAATAAAGCAAAAATACTGACATACATACATTACATACCCTATAATAATGAGTGAATATTGGATGTGTATTATAAAATTTCGATATTTCTAACGGCCCTGCCAATATTTAGAAAAACAGTTATAATTGCTTTGATAAATTTGGTTTGATAACTAAAACTAAACTTCCTCTTATTTTCAATATTGCTTTTCATTCCATTTATTTATTTGAATAATTTTTCGGTCAAGATGTATTTTCAAACAAACATATTGTGATACGAAAACTAACCGATTTCATTTGATGATTCTTTTGAAATTTTAATATTTTACAATTAATTAAATAAATTAAAATTTCGGTAATTATTTTACACATCGCTGAAAGTAAAAATTGCTTTGATTTTCCAAACGTTTTTAGTGTTTCAAGGCTCACACGCACTGCAAGTTATTGCAAAGAAATATTTTCTGCAGGGTAAACCGTACAAAATACATATGATTAGTTTATGAATGTATAGAATGTTATTTAAATATAAAAAAGAAACGGTTATTGAAAAGAGTATATTCAAGAAAATGAATAAATTTGAAAAACTTCGTCTATAAAGAGAATTCAAATACATAATTAGAAAAATTTTGATAAGCTGGATAATACTAGTGAATTTTCAAATTTTAAAATATTTCGAAATTTTCCTTTAAAAGGAAGTCAAGAGATGACTGATGACATACAATATAAACTGAAAGATCAAGATAAAACGGATTCCAGATACAAAATCTCATCGGTTGCATGAATGTATTTTAAATTGAATGTCACAAGCCAGTTCCTAAATTTAAAGAAAATACTTTTTCATTTTATAAAAATCAACATTTTTAAGGTATAGTATACATGAATACCGTAAATATCTGCCGCCAGCGGTACTCCACGGTTTTTATTTTTTATTGATAATTTTTTTTTATATTCATACTAAAATAGCTTGTGACACGAACATTTGTGAAGAAAATATATTTTTTTATAATATTTGGAATTATGCAACATCAGTCTAAAAATTTCACTAAATATTTTTTCTAAAATTTATCACTTGTTTTTCTCTTATATCTTTTCATATTTTGTAAATTTTTTCAGAAAGAAGAGTAATGATACTTAGTATCATAGAAAACAATTTAATTCGTATCTGCAAAATGAAAAGTATAGAATCATTTTAGTTATAATAATTATTCAGTTATCTTTAATAATAATTTAAAAAATTCTTTAAAAGCTTTAATTTATAAGCTAAATGTAAGTGACCTTTATTAAAAATTTGAATGAATTCCAAAATAATCGAAATACTGCATTAAATAGGGAGAGCTATGTAACCAAGAAATTGAATTAATTCCAATAAATTATTAAGGGTTTTTAAATAAATTTATTTTTCTTTAAGTTTCTATACAAAAATATTCCATAAAATTTATCCTAGATAAAAATTCTTATTGAAAAAGCTTTTTTTAATTTCCATGGATCAAGTGATTATCAAGTGATCAAGGCTAAAGATATTTCTGCTTTGTAAAGAAAAAGATTTACAAAAATTATCTTAATCAATGCGTTGTTGCCAATCGTGTGAAGAAATATTTTAAAAGCTATTGAGGTCTTACAAGTATAAGTTTTTTTAAAAAATACGAATTTAAAACATGTAACTTTGTTTTATATTAGATATATTTAAATATATTATAAATATAATTAGATATATATATATATATATATATATATATATATATATATATATATTATAATATATATATATTATAAATATCTAATTTATAATATATATGTATATACCACCACAAATGTTATATAGTTGAGATGTTCATATGTATCAAAGCCAATAGAATTCATGAAACACGAATTAATTCTAATCAAAAGCATTGTATTTTTCTAATCTAAATTAATGTTAAATTTTGAATAAGTAAAAATACCCAACTCAGTATGTACTATTGCAAATAAGATCAATCAAATAATTCTTCTATTGTTGTTGTAGTATTACAAAAGAATTTAAAAAGAAAATCAAGCAGGATGTTATTGTAACGATAAAATATGATTCATATTTTTAAAGGCAAATAAATTAATAACTGGAACAAGGAAAACTATTCCTACCTCATTCACAGGTCTTTCGCAATATGATACATTGGATTTTAAAACTCTCTTTATGTAATCCTTTTAGGAGATTGCAATGAGCATAATATTAATAAGAAATAATAACAAATTCGCTAAATAAATGTTTTTCACCTGCACAAATAAAAAATAATCGAGAGTATAAATAAAACAAAACAAAGAGTTTTATACATTCATTGATGTTCAGTCAATCAGACGGAATTTTATTGAAATAATCTTTTCAATCAAAATTCGTAAAATATTTTCTGACTTTTATAATAATCCTTTTCCTTTCATTAATCAAAAATTTTTGTATAAGTTATATTGATCGGAAGAAGATCAGTCTCACAAAGACTAAAAGTAAAATCTATTCTTATAAATCATAAATCTTTAAGAAAGAAAAATTTTTGAAATTTTCTTTTTCTTTTGTTTATAGCCAAGAAAGGATATTTTTGAGGACGCTCAAAAATTCTTTCATAAAAAATTTTCGCTACATCGTTAAATTTTATATTTGAAAATCAGGTAACATTGCATGATGCATGCCAACACATTCACTTTTTGATTGGACAATTTAAATTTATGAGTTATTTTAGTTTTTTTTTGTTTTCTTTTTAGTTTTGCAGAATATTTCAGAATAACTTTTTTAGAGATTTTACTCATGTTCTTCTGGTCTAATGATATACTGTATTATAATATATTAAGAGAATATATATAGATATTGGAGTCTTGATTAAAGTATTCATATTTTTGGTTGGTGTTGTCAAGCAGTTGATTGATGAAAAAGAATAATCTAAAAGTTTTATCATAAAGCTTTTATTTTTTAAGCAATGTATTAATTATTTATTTAAATTAGTTAACCATCGAAAATGAACAGGTGCTATATTAAAGAAAAATTTATTGCATATATTTGGAAAGAGTGTCGTGAATAGAATAAAATTAGTGTAAAATTATTTCCTTCAAATATTTTGATTTAAATAAAAATCTAATTTTTCTAATAAATTATTCACTCAAAATATTTTTTATATCAAGGAATAGGGCACGACTGATTAATACACTAATTCTGGACATAATCATATACCACTGGTGATTTTATTCATTTAAGTATAGCTATATTATGATTAGATATATATACCTATATATCTGATAGGCACAATTTTTACACAAACACACTATAATTTTATTTCAATTGGAACAAAGAAAATTCAATCTAAAAATTATAAATAAACTAGGTGCTTAAAGAACTTTTGATGTTTAAGAAAAATTAAATTGGGTACTTTTGGTTCTTATAAATTTCAAAGAAAAGTGACTTGTTCTAAAGACTAAAAAAAGTTTGACACTGCACTTACCGGACTAAAATTTTTAGCTTGCTGTATACTATCTTTTTTAAGATTATAAACATGTGCATTACACTAGTTTGATTTTAATCTTTCCATCCCATATTGATTAGCTTTACTTCCATTCACCATGATATGTAATGTATTCACTTTATATAGATACATGTAAATTTAAATTGTTATATATTTGTGAAAAAATTTGCAAGCAAAATTTAGAACACAAAAAATAAAGCCGAAGCGACTTTTTTGACTAGAAACAGATGTAATTTAAACTCTTTTATCAAATTGAACTGCTGGAGGGAAATTTCCTTGCATTGAGTTTATGATGAATTGATTGTCCTTTGCAGTTTTTACTTTTTAAGTAAAATTACTTCATTGCAAAGATGGAAATGCTCTTTAGCTAGAATTAGCTTTATGTAAAGGATAACATTAAATTTGCCATTTCTCTTATAATATAATAAAAAAAAACAATATTGTTTCGTCAACAATTTTCAAAATACTGTTTTGTGAAACAATGTGGATGAAGATGAAGATAAAGATTTCTTTGTTGATATCTTAAAACTTTTTAAGAAGACTGGGACTTTTAGCAGATAGTAGCATTATTACTGTATCATTTCCAAAATCAAACATTTAATTGGCAGATCATACTACGAACCCAAGGTCGTTTTAGCATTAACCTACTATATCGCGAGCGTGGAAATATACCTATGAGGGCATATCTCTGTAATCAAATTTTTAGTTCTTTCTGAATTTTTTTAATCCTAAATATAGTTTCAAGTGTATCCCTAAGTTGAGTAAAACAAATTTCATTGATATTCATCATTAATTGGTATAATTATGTAAATTTTAAAATGCAGCACAAGACGAATCACTTTTTATCGATTTAATGAAATATAATTTTGTTATAATATGTTTAAAACATACTTATAGGGTAAAAATAAATTATACTTGTAGGGTAAAAAAGATACACACAAACATATATTATGTAAAATAATACCTGTTTCGTGCATTGAAAATCTTTATGGCATTCGAAACATTTATGAAAATATTAACCAAAATTCTTTCTTTTCTACGATGCTGTATGTTGTGTCTTTTACGTTCAATTTGAACTTCAAAACAAATCAATAATTGGCATTTATAGTGTTTTTAATAATAGTGATTGTGAAAATAAAATAATATATAAATTTTGAAAAATAATTTTCAGTTCCAAGTTATTTTAAATATTTAGTTAAAAATTTTGCAAGGTTTCGAATCAGATGTTAAGGGCACTGAACATTGTAGCAAACTGAAGATTAAGCTGGATTCATTGGTTCTATGAGGATTGGTTCGACGAGCTAATGTATTTTGTATGAAACTTTGATTTTTTGACATTCTCTTTATTTTTAGTACAGCTCTTTTCCTCTCTCTCAAAAAGTTGAATCAACTTCAACTTTAGTGCGGAGGTTTTTTAAAATGTCAAATTTACGTATACTGAACTATTACAATTTCATATAATTCTTGTCAAAAAAGTAATAAATGCATCACAATAAAAAAATGATCAGCTTTTTTCAGACGAACCAATGAGCAAATCAAGAGAAAAAATAGTTCGACTACAAATAGCTCAGCTCAAAAATGACGAACCAACGAATCCAGATTTAACAATTGAAATAAGTGTAAATGTAATTATATTACTATAAAAATTGAAACCGAATTGATTTTTGGACCATAGCAAAAAACATTAATTTATGAACAACTTATTCCAGCACGACCATATAAGAAGATTACATTCAAAAACTCACTATCACTTGGTTGCAGCTCAAAGTACTTCATTATTTTGAAGTAAATATTTTGTTCAGTCCGAGTTATCCATTTTACACAAAATTTCCAATCACACATTTGTATAAACAAGCATTTAAAATGGAAAGGAAAAAAATTGTACTTTAAGAATTTTTAATCTGTCTAAATAATAATCTGGCTAATATAATTATTGAAATGAAAAGAAGTTTTCTGTTTTAACTACGAAGCATATTACCAAGAATAAATACTCAACTCACCTACTGAAATCCTATTAACATTCTGTTCGTACGTTATTTTTACCGTGTTGTATAAACAATAGGTAGGTTATGTGATGGCAACAAATTTTGCATACCAAGTTTTCGGTGGGAATGCACTTCTCCATAGTAGGGAAGTGTAAATAAACTATTTTTAGCAACCTGTCGGTCTGTGTGTGCACGCGTGTATCTCAAGTTCGGCTGAACCGATTTTGATGAAATTTCATATGTAAGTTTATTTCCACCATGAAACGGATCGATCAACTTTTAGGATATATCAGCCCTCGGAAACTGCACTTTTTAGCGGGCCTGTTTCACATTTTTGAACATTTTAAAAAAAATATTCAACCGATTTACTTGAAATTTCATATATAAGTTTCGCTAGACCGTCCGCGAAACCTCCTAACTTTTGGAAGAAATCATGTGTCAGCACTGGACGTTTACTACAGGCCAAATATGCATTTTTGCGTATATAAAGAGAAATAATCAACCGATTTCATTGAAATTTAATATTTAAATTCTTCGTATTAAAACAATGAACATATAAATTTTTTGAAAAGATCAAGGTTCGAAAAGTGATCTGCGGGCCGATTTTACATTTTTCACCATATCTACGGAACGAATTGGTGGAATTTCTTGAAATTTGATATTTGAGTTCTGGTTGTTACCAAAACTAACTGTTAAATGTTAACTATAAGCTTACTAATGTCCTTGGAAAGAAGTATTTAACAGGCATTTTTATAATATTCTGTAACATTTTCACTTAGCTAGACAATACACATTGCGGTCGGTTATGTGCTGACTACATCAGATTTTTTGTATTGCGTTCACGTGAGTTAAATTCTGTCTTTTCTAAAACATTTTTAAAACTTTATTGTGAGAAAACAAAAACAACTTTAACTTGGTAGCTGTTTCAAATTAAAATAAAAACTTCTAAATAAAATCTAAAACATTTCTCTCTTAAAAAATATAAAAATATTTCTTTTTAAATTTAATTAGCATTTTAATTTTGGATTATGTTTTTATGAAAACCTACAATTCCCATTAAAACATTTTTGTATTCTAAAGGAAAATATTCTTTATTATTCAATTAATTTATTTTCATTCTTGTTCTTTATTAAGACATTAATGTAAATCCTTTAAGAGTATCTAAAACTTCTTTAAGAAATTTTTATTTCAGAAGTTCATATTCCAACAAATACTATATGAAAATAACAAAATTGAAAATGTCTTCAAAAAGATTACAAATTACATCTAAGTAATAAAATGAGAATCCTTTTAAATATTTCGAATGTTAAAACAGATAAAGAAATTTGACAAAAAAACAAAATCTTTCTGAAAAAGATAAAAAAGGACTTTAAATCCTTTAAATTTTTATTCTTATTTGCCTCGTTGGTTTGTTCTCCTTTTTTTAGTTCTTGTTGTTGTCTTGTCTATGTTCTTTTCATATTTCTTCTCTTACAGTTTTTGCGGTTTCGTAAATAGAAAAATTATTTTACGTTAATTTTCATTTATTTATTTTTTTTATTGTTTTAGTCAACAACAATGGCGACTGTCTGTAAATTTTACAACAGTGATGCCTGTACCACATCTAATTATATTGCGTCTGTTGACCAAAAAAATTATGTCTAAGTAAAAAATAAAAAATAAAAGTATCTAAGTAGGAAAATCTAATTAGAGTTGGAAAAATTTCGTTATTATTTCTATTTTCCTTTTAATTTCAATTTTTTGTATAGTCTTTGTCTTCAATTTGCCCTCCCTCTGGTTTTTGTTTTTGTATACACAATTTATGCTATATAGCTAAGTTAATTTTCTTATTTAGTGAAAAATAATGAAAATAACAAATATAAAATGAGGTTTTTCTTAACTCGATTATATTTTATTAAAATTTTAAAGGTGGAGATTAGAAAATATTATTTTAAAGATAAGTGGATTCAAAGAGTAATAATTACCATCTCTTCTATTTTTTGAAAGAAAGAGGCAGTATGTATATTTTATATGTATATAAAATATGTTTACGTTATAGGAATGAATGTATACTTAAAATAAAATAATAAATATATAAAGTCGCAATAAAGACGACTACGTAGCGAACATATTATACCTCAGAATATAAATGCAGATTACTATCGAAGTTAATACACTTATTTTTTACATTTAATGCAAACAATTTTGATAAGATTTTATTTAAAAAAAACATGTTGCAAAATTTTGAACTATAAATTTATAGAATCAAAATAACTTGATTTTTAAGTAAATTTATAAATCAGCAAATCAAAAAAGACATAGAAACAATACAAAACTTAATTATTTGAAGTTTCAACTTCATTTGAAATTAACTTTTTGCGTTAATGTGGTTGTTGTACTAATGTTCAAATTTTATATTAATGAACGTTAGCTTATATGTATATACATTCGTTTAAAGGCGTTGTGATAAATTCAAGCTAAGAAAGTTACCTAATTAAATCTATCGTTTGAAAAGACTATCAGTTTTTACAACATTATATTTTCTGGATAGTGCATTGAAAGAACACATTTCCTTCAAATTTAACTTTACTTAACTCAAATTGCCCAAAAAAAAAAGTAATTTAATCTCAAAGAAACTTTTTTCATTTTATTGAAAAATTTTTTCCATTTAATTGTTGGTTAATCAATATACCTAATTTGTCTTCTACGTACGTGCGTACAATATAAAATATATATGAAATTACCATGTAGGCATTTTAACACCACATTGTGCGTATTATTTATTTATTTTGTTCGACATGCAAAAAAATATCCTAAAAAGGAAGTTAAAAAACTTAGCAAAATATAATTTAAACCTTAGTAAATTTCATAAAACAGATAAGTTAAAATAAATTTTTAATAGTATTTTAAACTTTTTTGTTTCTAAAAATCAAATTAAACAATCAAATTATCAATTAAAGATTACGAAGTTACAAGCAACAGCTACAAACATATATGGATTAAAAACGAAATTGTTACATATACAATTTTTAGTTTTATTTTATCCATATAATTGAAATAATTTGAACGTTTTAAAAGCTTTAGATGTAAAAATGGGAAATAAAATTTACGAATCTCCTTTCGCTCGGAAAAAATGCAAAACTATCCAAATACATTCTAAAATACTTATGTGAAATCCTCTCCAAACATTTATTCAAAAAGTTAAATGTATGAATCTTTGAATTTTAGTATCAGTTTTAACATCAATTTGGCAACAATTGAAGTCTGTTTGACATGTAATACAAACATAACTGGCAAGTTAACTTAGCAAATAACTTTTACTATTATTATATTATATTATAGATATAATACCGTCATAACGCTCACCTATAGTTATTGAACTAGTAATAATAATTTGGAGTCACATAAATTAATATCTGCAGTTTCTATATCAAATCAGAAGATAATATTAAGACTTTTGGAATATAGCGTTGCAAAATTATTTTATGCTTTAAAATACTCAAGCTAACTTCAGTTACTAATAAATTTTTAGTTTTTTACTAATAATCAATTTGATTAGCAAAATTGACAATGATTTCTAACTAAAACATATTCTCAATAAAATGTTGGTTTTAACTCTCAATTCGTAAAATTATCAACTAGAAAAAATCGTCCCAAACATTATAACGAATGTGTCGCTCTCATAATGTACATATTTACGTAAAAAAATTAATATTATTCACATTATGTAAAATTTTGAGCTTGAATTTTTATTTTCTTTAAAAAATTTATCTAACAAACGTTTTTTCCTTGACAAAAAAAAAGAAACAATCACCAAGAGAACCTCTGACTAAATAATATTAACGAACTTTTGCATTTTTTAACTGTTTTCATTAATAAGCAATCAATATGTAATTTTAATTTCTATACAACCCAATCATTACAAAATTTTTAAATTTCATTTAACAATTTAAGAATATTGTTCCAATATTAAAAATTAAATTTTTTCACCTACATTTTGCATATTTGTGTATTGTGCTTTCATTATTATAAACATTTATTAATACAATAAAATATAAAATCCTTTGGCAATAAACAATAAAATTTTTTTTTTATTTTTTTTTAAGATATAATCTTAAATTCAATTGCAGCTACAAAAATTCTTAATACCCTATTTCCTTTTTTCTTTATTGTTTTTACTTTTTTTATATAAATAAATTTACATCTCACAATTCTCTTTACATAGATGCTCATACATACATAATATATATGTATGTACATATTTTTATACTTAACCTCAATATACACATACCACAATAAAAACTTTACATATCCTCGAGCATACTTTTAAACTCTAATATATAAATATAACAGAAACGAAACAGAAAAAAAAACAGTGGATATATAGAATACGAGTAATATAAAAAACAAACTTGAATATTTTCGAAATATAAAATTTAAATATTTAAATATCATCACTTTAAAAAAATGACAAGAATGAAAAAAATATTAAATGATAAACTAAATAAAAAGAAAATTTTTTTACAACACAAATATGAACTTTTTATATAAAGTAGTACAATCGAACATCATGTAAGTATGGATGTATGTAAGTATATATATCTGCGAAACTAAATAAAATGTCTCCATTTTGGAGTGGATTCCTTCATTTTGAGAAAAATACTCACCATATTTACATGTTTATACATTCATATTTATATGTACATTTAATATTAAATTATATTTACAATGCTCTCTCTCCTCCTACGCCTCTTTTGGGAGAATTAAAGAAGTGAAGCAAAGTTAGAAAAATGAGTAGCCAATATATACTTATCTGACAGATAAAATGGACAAAAATTATAAAAAGAAACAATATACGTGTACACAGTAACTGCTTAAGATGAAAATATGGAAATGTCAAAAAAATGCATTTACAAAAACATTTTTATTATATTTGTTTAAAGTATAAAACCGTCAAAAATGAACACACATAATATATCAAACAACTTTTTATTTATATTTGCATCCTTGTAACTTAATTAGAATATGCTTTGTCGAAAAGAGTACATATGTATATATGTACATACTACAATATATTAATTCAATAAAAAGCTCCAATTAAGGAATAAAATGTGAAATGTGAACAGAAAATAAAGACTCTTTTAATGTATTCTTAATTTTGGTTCAAAGTTCAGAAAATTAAAAACGAAAATTCAAAAAACAGTTGATTTCAAAATTTCAATAATGTGTAATTAATACAAAATTCAACTCATATGAGTTTTTTTTTCTGTTGAATCGGGTAGCAATTATATATTGCTCACGAAACCATTGCAATTTTATATTAATATATCTACATAATAACTATTTTATAATACCTATAAATTTAATGTTTTTGCATTCAACTAAACTTTATTTGAAGCACGAAATTTATAATATATTCTTCACTGAAATTTAAGCACCTGACCCAGATTTAAAGGTAAATCTTTGGTAGATATTTGAAATTGAGCCATGTATCAAACTTCATATTATTTTTCTTATATTTTTTCGTTAATCTTAATTTTCAATTTATTTAAATATGGCATATCACAAAACCATGAAATTGCCGCGAGACATAAAATAACTTTACGCAAAAGATGCTATATCGTAACTTATCTATTTTAGCTACATTATGGATTTCAAAAGAAATTTTTCTAACTGATTACCATGCAAAGGATAGTGGAGGGGCATGTATATGTAAATACATACTCTGTGCATGTGACTTTTACCGATACTCATTCTTTTAATGATGTGTTTTGATATGATATAAAATAAAGAAAATTGTGTCATAATAAAAATCAATAAAATTGTTCAAAATTTAATAAAAATAATTGATTTAAATTTAATTTACAAATTTTAATAAAAATTTACAAAATTTAATAAAAATAATTGTAAGAAGGCAGAAACTGGATATTGTAACTACATACTCGTATATGAGTATCTGTTAACAAAATACTTTGTTAAATACATTCCACATCTTGTGTAAACCGTTATACCATAGAATATTTTAACACCAAAGTCATAAAGTTTTTGAAATTTTTCATTATATTTATTTATTTCGTGTTTTATTTTATTTTCGGTCTTCCAGCCAGCAGTTATCTTTCTTGAGAGCCAACACTTAATTTTTTTGTATACAAAATTTTGTGTGTTACAGCTTATGTAAATAATTACATATATACATAAATAACAAAGTTTGTATATTATGAACTGTCATTCACTCGGTCATACATAACAAAACTCTATTTTTCAGAAATGGTTACAATATCTGCATACGGAGTATGGCTGCAACGGTCTTACGACATACTATATAAATTTTGAGAAGACATATTGTAAATAATAATAACTTAATAAGTAACGAAAAAAATATTTGTTAACAAACATTAACAACAAAAAAAAGCACAGGGGAAAATTTGAAATGTCATTACAGAAAAATGAAATTCTTACGAAAACAAATATATTCTCTATATAATAATTAACTCTCAAAAAAACTTCTAATTTTGCTATGAAAAAAACACAGACAAATTTTCCCCTAAATCGTTTTCATTTTACGACATGCCCACTGAAAATCACAACACATTAATACATTTGTATCTTTGGATCAAAATGAAAAGCAAACGAAACTAAATTACGGAAAAATTGGAAAAATAGGAAGATTAAAATATTCCTCGTAAATTAAAATTTTCACCACGATGTTATAAATTAAATTTTACTATTTCAGACAAATTTCAAAATTTCAACTGCATCATTTGCACAATTTTTACTTTATCTGTTAAAAAAAAACTATGCAAATAGAACCAAAGATATTGCTTGTGAAATGAATAAAGTTATATTCCAAAAAAAATCTGAACCAAAGTTTTATTCTATTAAACAAAAGCCTCTACACGAAACAAACAAAAATAATATGAACGATCGTCTTTGCATTTTTGAGAACGCATTACTATTGTTTTTACGTTGAAATTACAAAACATAATATACATACTTACACAAAAACGTTGTTCACTTTAATTTTTAATATTTCTTCTGTGTCCCATAAAAAAAGGGGTATTTTGTACGATATCGGAACTAAATCAATATTCTACAAGTAAGAGAATATATTGTCAACATTCAAACATTTAATGTGATATAATATAAGCTAATATTTTTCTTTTAAGTGGTATGGAAAGGAGGTTTGGCTTAAAGCAAATTTATTGCTCCTATTACACTACCTTTGGGTGTGGCTTGAAGTAGAAATGGTTGCTTCTAATTTTGTGCTGGATTTTATATTATTTTATACTCACAAGCAGTGTTCTCTTGCAAAGTTGGCTTGGTATTAGTGAGGTATTTTGTTTTAGCTCAACACATAAACAAATTAATTGGAGAAAAAGTAATATAAAAGCACTTATTTATTTTCATAATGCAATTTTACTACTATGCAATAATAATTAATGAAGATTGAAATACTGAGTATATAATATAAAATAAACCTTTTCTGCATACAAGTGTGAGAAAACGAGAGGATTTCCTTTTGTGTGTATGTGTATGTATATATAGGAAACATGGATAATTTAAAATTTGTATACAAAATATAAATAAAATTTCCAAACCTTAATCTGCGCTGTTTTTTTTTGTAAGAGAAATATCTTACTACTAAAAGCAGTCTTTTGTTAATCTTTTGAAAATTTTTTTTGCTCAGATAGATTCTCTCAATTCAAAATGAATACTATACACTTGAAAAAGTAGTTTCTACATATATGTATATTTATTGCAATCGTGTGCCTAAAGATGAATTGAGAGAATATTTAAAAGATTTTCAATACATATAAATATGTAAATAATGCATATGTGTGAATGTATATGTAGTAAGAGTGAAATGCGATTTGTGAGAAAATGATTTCCTATTTTTTTTGTAATAAAAAATCTTGTTTTCATCTTAAATAACTAAGTAAGCACACATTTCTAATGTACTTCTTATACTCTCCACACACACTCTTACATACTCACTTTATAAAAGGTTGTGAATTGTGATTGTGTAGAAACATTTTTTCATATGGTATTATGTAGTATAATAATCATATTTAGAAAATTTTCATTCAAATAATGTGAATTTTTTAGATGGTTATTTTGACTGTGAATATTTTATTTAATATACAAACGAAATTCATGTATTGCTTTAGGACTAATCTTTTGCTGGTGTGTGCACATTTATTTTCCTTTTTTTTCTTTTTTATTCCTTCTTTTATGGTTATTTAACGTAACGTAGAATAAAAACCGTCAACAAATATTAGTAGTTATATTTTATTGCTTTACTACACGTATATGTAACGAAATAAAGGAAGAAAAGAAGATAAAATTAAAAACATAAAGAAATGAAATAAAATAGTAAAGAGTAAGAATTTTATATGCATTGTAGATATATGATATTGTGCAAAAAAGGCGTCACGCGTAGCGCGAATACCCTCAAGGTTTTTGGACCCGGGCAGTTATGTTAGTTAGAATTTGTCTAGTGCGCAGAGTGTATCGTGTGCGCGTTTATTTATTATTTCAAAATTAAAATATAATAGCAAAAAAAAAAATAAATTAAAATATTACTGTTAATAACTTTTTATTATTAAAAAAAGTAACAAATAAGAAAATTTTCTTATTCTTATTAGAAGGAAATCATATTTTTCTAAGTAATAAAAATTAATGGAACTATAAAATATAAAAAGAATCTAAGAAGTTTATAAAGTGTTACAATAAATATTAATTTATGATATTAATAAAAATAAATAAGAACTGCTAACCAATAAATAGAAACGTTTTAGACAACAAACATATTGACATAATATTTGTTAATGATTTAAAATAACTGTACAATTACTTTAGTAATGACAAAACTATAATTTTCTTAGATTTTGAGAAATAAGAGTAAAAATTTATGATAACACTATTTGAATATTTCAAACAGGATATCAAAATAACATTTAAACGAAAATACCATACAGCAAGGACAAATAATAATTTATGATAAAAGTTGCTTCCCACTTAAATTGTTGCACCAAATTTTCTTTTTGAATAGTTAAAAAGAGTCCAGGACTTACTTTTGAATTCTTACTATTGATAATTGCTTAAGTTGTTAATTTACATTACATAATTAATTTGAAAAGAGAAGCACAATACCTCATATTAGTTTTTGATTACCTGATATGCACTAAAGTTAATTATTTATATGTACATATTTAATATTATTTGAGTAGTTTATTCTGTATGCAGTAAAAGTTTTCACTTTCTGTATTTTTAAAATATTTCTTTTTCACTTCCATAAATTTATAGAACTGATGACATTTCTGAAGCTTTTAATTATTTTTAGTATAACCATTTTTTTTTTTCTTAATATAATGTACAGGTTCTCATGTATGTTTAACATATGTTGTTCTACTAATGTTAAACTCTTCTAACATTATAATAAAAAAAAAGAGTTTTTTATATCAAACAGAAACGAGCAGCATAAATCAAACAAATATTTGTATAAAATTTATGTCTGCATACACATATTTATTTTTATTAACATTGCGAGGAATATATGTATAAATATGTATATGTATATATGTATATAAATATATATATTTATAAAATAATAATAATTTGTATACAAATTCATAACGGTGCTCGTAACATATAGTTTTCTTTTTCTTGTGTCTTTTTTTTATATGCTGTTCTTATTAAATTTTTATAATTTATGGTTTTTTTATATAAATACAAAAATTTTCTATTTTTCCTTATTTTTTCGCTTACTTCTTGATTTTGAAGCTTTTATCAATATATGTACATATATGTATATGCACACATATTAAAATGATATACATAGATATATATATAAAAATATTTTCTCAATAGAGATTTGACTTTTTTTTATTTATAATGCATGACTGCATTGTTTAAAATTTATTACATAAAATTTATTTCATCAGATGTTAATTTATAACTTAGTCTGTTAAGAAGTATTACTATTACAAATGTCAAAAATTAGTTAGATTACCGGTTGTGACACACCGATTACTCACTCACTCGGTTTATACTAAAAAAAAATTTGAACTCTGTAATATACAATATTATAACATGTGTAAAACTTATTAAGATTATAATTTAATCTTGTTTTTTAATTATGTATGTTTAAAAAATTAAATATTATAAAATTGTATAAAAATATTTACATATATAGCAATAAAATTTTTATGCCCGACTCCTTGGTGGTGAATATTTATAATTATATAATTATTTGTTTCATACATAATAAAAATTGAATAATGGAAAAATAACATTTTTAAAAGGAGTCCATATTTAAATTCTTGCGTATATTGATATTCATAAATTTATAAGATATTAATATATGTGTATGCATTAAATTTTTATTTAAAGGAATGTAAATATGTATGTGCAAATATTTCAATCAAAGCATAATTTAATCAAAGCATTATTTTTGAAAGCATTTAGTATTTTATCTCCAATAATTATAGAAAAATTAAATCAAGAATATTAAAAAAATGATTTTAATATTGAAATAAGAAAAATACGTTGCCTTAAAATTTGTGCCAAAGTTTTAAATTAACAAAATAAAGTAATAATATATAAAAAATATTTTATAACAAGTATAGTAGAGACAGCAGTTTCTTTCATAAAAATAATATAAATGCACATTATTGTTAATTTCCAGATTTTACAGATTATACTTAAGATGAATGGATACAAAGAAAAATTTTAAAAATATTTAAAAATTAATAATACTTTATTAATGAAAACTAACATCATTATCACTTATGAAATAATTACGCAATTTAAACAAAAAAAATATATTTTGTAAAACGATTATCAGTCAATTCTTATGTAAAAATATTTTAATACAGAAGCTTTCCTGAATTATTTTACATTTTTATAACTGAAAAGAATAATTTTACTTTCTTTTAATTAAAAAAAATTTATTATTTTTCTTTTTTTCCTCAATTTTTCTTGTACCTAATTGAAACACAAATATTTATATTTAAGTATATAAATTAAAAGTGATATGAAAATTCAAAAAAAAAGGAAATAATAATTATGAAAAATTGTAAAAAATAAAAAGATAGAGAAAAATTATATACAAAAATCTTTTAAAATTAAATTTTAATATTAAAATAAAAAATAGTGAAATTTTAAAGGCTGCCGTGTATTAAATAAGAAGATATAATTGATTTCAAAAATTTGTTCGATTTACAAATGCATATCCTACACAGGACCAATGATCATCAATTTGAGGATCAGAAGTTTATGATGGTATGTTATAATTGCAATAAAATCAAATTTTATTTATGTATTAGTTTGTCACAAAATTTTGTGGGTTTCAACGTAAATTTAACAGGCCGTCGGGAAAATATTTTATAACTTCTTAACTATGTTTATTGATAAAATAAAAATGGAAATTTCACAACAATTTGCGAGCTCTGATATTCGCAAAAAATTTGTTAGTTTGTTTTCGCACCCTGAGTTCAAATATTAAATTCCCGGAAGTTGGTTACTTATTTTTCTTTATATTGAAATTGATTACTCATTTTTTTGGTTAGTTGCAGACGCCTGATTTTCTTAAATAACTATAGAGAAATAAATATAAAATAAATAGATATAAGTTGAGATACACGCGTGCACACAGACTGATCGACATCTCGCTAAAAAATGGTTTATTTACGGTTCACTATTACGGAAAGTATATTTCTGTTGAAACTCGATATGATAAATTTAGTACCATCCCCGATTGAATTTCATGTTGTTATAACTGATATGATCACTCGGAAGTGAACATATAAAATGGGTAATAAAAAAACGCAGGTAATTATATAAATCATAACTTTTTTTTTATAAATGAGTATATTTTAATTTTTAAAAGCAGCTCTAAACCATTATCTCTTCAACCATCATATAACTCTCCAACGATAGAGTTATATTATCGATATTGAAACATCATATCATCATCAATATGAGCATAACTTGATAACGTTCTGTATGAAGAAAAAATGTAAAGAACGCGGTATTTTAAAAAAAAAGTTGACATATTACTGTTGCGAAACCCAATAAACTGAGAAAAATTTTATCTAAATTAGATATATTTTTTAGTGATATATATTTTAGTATAGAAAATAAAATTAAAGTAGCTCTTTGCAATATTTATAATTATCGTTTTGAGATAATTAATATTTCCTTGGTAAAAGTGTATCATTTACATTTTTATGCTATGTTATGATAATATAAAATATGTCAAAATCGAAGATTATTAAATCTAAATAACGACTATTTTATTGCCAATATTTACATATTTGTACGTATTGGTATACTAGCAATACAATTTGTAGAGCAACATTTTTTTGGCATATTACAAACGAATTCTTTCTCATTTGCTAATGTTTTTATTTGAATACTGATAAACTTGTGTCCATCACACCAGTTTTTATTCGGTTACATTTTATTTTGAAAAAAAAAGCACTATTGCCAAAAAAGCTATTTATATATTTTTTTTTTCAACATTCATATATCAAAATTGGATTATTTATGAAATTGCTGTACATTACATCCTATTTAGTTTTATTTTATCCATATAAATGAAATAATTTTAGCTCACTTTACTGTAAGAGGTATTCAAATATGTTTATATCATAAAAAGATAAAAAATATTTCTACTTTGACTAAAAATATTACGAGTTGTCAAATATTTTATTTTCAAAGCAGAAATGTGACCTATGACATGATTTATGACCACTTTAGGTATGAGTTTTTTTTTCAGTATAAAATTTTTCCCAATTTTTAAATTAAAATGAAAATCTATCATGCATATTAGATACTTTAAATTAACGCTGACAATTTTTAATTAATCTTAAAAGGAATTTAATTGACAATTTTAAGTTGTCATTTTAAACTCCTTTTAAAAAATTTGACGCTTTTTTATTATGTACATATATAATTTAATGTGACACCTGATGTCTAAATCTGTTTATAAACCATTAGAATGTAAGAGTGTAACTATTATGCACTTAGCAACGATTAATTATATGTTCAATCTGACCATTGGTGCAGTGGTTATGGCACCGGTCCTTTAACCGAAGGGTCTCGGGTTCAAACCCCGGTCAGGTCACTATAAAAATTATATTCAATATTAATATAACTTAATATACAATACTAATAAAAAATATTATACAAGTAATGTTCAAATATTCTTAATATTCGATATTAAAAAAAAACTAAGAAAAATAAATAGTAAATATTAATAACCTCAAATAATTAATATATAAATAAAAACTACGGCAGGCTAGTCACCTACCTAGTTAAACCCTATGACGCTATGAAACTAGTGCATGAGAAATCATGCACTAGCCCTATGCTCCTTCTAGGAGTGAACAAAGGAAAAAAAAAAAAAAAAAAATTATATGTTCAAAATAGGGAACAGATTTTTAGGTTTTTACCTATTTGTGCTTATAAGGACATATTTACCAATATACAAATGCGTTTCATAAAATTTTCTTTTATTTGGCATCGATTTGGAAAAACCTTTTTTAATCTTTTTCCAACTACTTTGTTAAATACAATTCAAAATTGATCCGAAATAATGTCCAATTCTTTAACTTCTCTGTGATTTTTTTTTACCTCACTGAATATCACAATTGATGATTCAATAAAATTATTGTGCAGCAATTTTAGTGGCGATTTAATTTTGCTTTTTGTATCGGATTCCGCAACATATATAGTAAAATCAGGTACTACCATCAAAGTATTTCACCTAAAAATTTTACATGTAACGTGCTTAGCCCATGGACTACATATAGTAGGTAAAAGAATTAGAAGCCTTTATCTAGATGTTGATCGTGTTATTTCTTAATTTAAAAAAATGTTTTCAAAGGTACCAGCAATAGTACAAATTCTGAAAGAAACTTAAACATGATTAAATACAATGTGCCCACTATTTTGAAAATTTAAAAATGTGTTGTGCCACTTACCAGAAGAAGATTTTGCTACCGTTGCAACAGCAAAGAACATATTTTCAAATTTTGATTTTAAAAATAAATTAAAAAATGATTTTGTATTTCTATACAGAAATTTCAGTTTTCTTAGCACCTCAATCATTCGTATGGAATCTTCTGGGTTATCTCCTTATGCTCAGATAGAAGTTATTGAAGATGCTGTTGACGTATATATGCAGTTTCAGTTATACATACGCAGTTCAGTTAAAGTTAAAATCGCAAATATAATTAAAAAAGGTAGTGATTTAAATATTTTAAAAAATGTTGCAAATATTTTTACAGGGAATACAGCATCTACTCAAAATTTATACACAAATTTGAAATCATGGCATATAAATTTGCGCCAGGGACTTCAACTGGGGTTGAAAGATCATTTTCAATGTATAAAAATATTTTGATTTCTAACCGACAACATTTTACGTTTGAAAATTTGCGTAATCCTTTTATTTTAAACTGTAATTTTAAACAATGTTACAAAATACAAATTGATATTTAACCAAATTGTACAATCACAACTGAAGTTTTATTTTAGTTGCACAATTTTTTTTTTAATTTTAATTTATATTTATCATTCGTGATACTTT
Source organism: Condylostylus longicornis (assembly GCF_029603195.1). Lineage (NCBI taxonomy): Eukaryota > Metazoa > Arthropoda > Insecta > Diptera > Dolichopodidae > Condylostylus > Condylostylus longicornis. Next base: position 2,308,639 of record NW_026577985.1, read on the forward strand.
TGGGTTTTTGTCAGTATGAATTTTAGCTTTTGTTTGTTATTTTTGAGTTAAATTTTGTTATATTGTATCTTTCGTTAATTTACTTATTGACTTTTGTCTTAGCACGGTTTAGTTAAATTTTGTTGTTTTATGTTCAGTTTTATAAATTTATTGAAATAAAATGATACTTTGGTTTTTAATTGTATAATTTTTTAAGTTTATTAGAATCTTTTTTAGGGACCTTAGTTAGTTCGAATTTGATAAGAGCTTCGTTGATTTATACTAGTAGTCCGTGTATCTATAACATACCCTGCATTTATAAGACAGGTAAAGTTTGAATGTGCAACAATTATCAACATATTTTCTAAAAAAAGTGTTTGTTCTTGGAATTAGAATTTTGTTAAAAATTTTAAGTTTTGTATGTTGCGACACTGGCCGATCAAACATGATCAGATCGCTATTACATACGTCAAAAATGATAATCTATTTGTTTTTATAAGTGTTGTGTTACTTACACAAGTTATTCCAAAAAATTATGTTTACGTAATTTTAATCGTTAGTTTAACACTTTCTATGTTTCTTTTTTTTCGGTAATGTAATACTTAAGGTAAAAATATTAGTAAATATTATTTAGCTGAAAATAAAAAGTTTTAATTTAAAATAGATTTCGCTTCAATTGAAACTTAAAAAAAATTCATTATATTCGAAACGATTTCATTTAAATAAAAAATGCTATATAATGGATGATATTCTTAGTATACACAATTAGAACTTTTAACATGTTTATAGAACTTTATTTAAATATTTGAGTGTTATTTGTTAATTTATAACATAATATAATAAATTATTAAATTAATAATTTATTTTTTGCAATATAAACTTTTTTGCGCTTCAGAAATTTTTTACTTTTACAAAATGGTGCTTCTAGGAAAAAAAAAATTTTAAACCGAAACCAATCGACAAAAATAATAACGTTATAAAAGTTAATTAATATTATACGTTATCACTCAAACGCATTTTTGTTTTGTAAAAACCGGATCTATATTATCGATCAATACTTTAATAATTACCTCCGTCTCAAACCTCAGTCGCTTCTTAAAACGTTTTCCCTAACGGCCCCAGTCAGACAATAATATATATTATTTCATATTCACTATAAAAATATTAATAATATTGTAAAAAATAGACCTAGTGGATAATGATTTTAAAAGACTATCGGAAACTCCTCCTCAGTAACATAATGAACTAATTATATATTTATTTCAAATACTTTAGTTTTCTTTTAAATGGTCTTGAACAAGTAAGTAATTGAATTTTTTACTACTTTTGCAATTTATTCAAGCGAAGAAACGAAAACTATTTCGCATTTTCAATTATTCATCGTTTTTAGGTATCATCAATACAATTTTATTCGTAAAAGAAAACTGTATTTTTATAATTCTGATGGTTTTTCTTTAACATTTATTTACGATTTTATTTTATTTACTGAACTATTTAAGTCAATTAAAACCCCAAGATATTTTAGGTGAAAGTTTCTAAATTAAGATTGATAACAGATAATTAATTTAATTGCCATGGTATCATGTTAATCAGCTGATGTCATAATTTATCAAAATAATAAAACTGGAAATCAACTTATTAAATTATTATCTTTTTTTTTAGTATAATCTAACAATCAAAAATTAATATTATATCAAAAATAGAATTATTGTTTGAAGTTGAAAGAAGAAACATTTAATCTCAATCAAAATTATGCACAAATAATATATTAAAACTCTTATAAAAGCACGATGAAGATGTCCATAGGATCCTTTTGGATTTAAAGTTAATTGCTTTAAAAATTTTTTACAGTGATTTGGTTTAAAGGAAACAAAAAAAGAAGTAAAGTGCCGATGTCTCATTAACAATTCAATAGTCATTTTCGCTCTCCACTTTTAAATATTTCACTACATTTCGTGCAAAATACCGGGAAAAAACCAATTGTTGCCAATAAAACATCGAGCTGTGCCATACGTTTCAATGTTTAATTTTTCGAACTGGCTCAAAATTCATATTAACAGATGTTTCCTGTGATAATAGGAGTTTTGGGATCTGCTTGAAGTGTTTATGTTTCGAACTAAAACGTTGACACACTTCTTTTAACTTACAAATTATGTTAACAACATTACGCTTTAGAAATTTTTAAGCTTTATTTCAGCGATAACTTTTATTATTTCAACGATATATTGTATATTCTACATTTATTTGATTTAATTTTGAAAATACTTAAACAATTATAAAAAACAACGTTTTAATGGAAGCAAATTCACTTTAGAGTAACGTTTTTGTAGCATAAAACATTTTATTTTGTAAATCTCATAAACGAACAGACTCTTACGAAAACCTAGAACTTCATATCATAAAACCATCTTATTCGAATAATATAAAAATTTAACTTTTTCAAATTTTATGGTTTTATTATATATAGATATCGTGATTGAGATAATTATCTTATTTTAGAATTTTCTTCATTCTTATTTACATTTTGAAAATCCAGTTTTCATTTCTGTTCAAATCTTTACACAATTTTGTAGGAGGCCGTCAATTTGACTAAATCATGTACATTTTTGAAAATCCAAAAAATTCCAAGAAGTTAAAACTTTAAACTAAAGGAAAACTGTAATAAAAATAAACAAAATTAAACATAAAAACTAAAACAAATCTTTTTTTCTATATACATATGTAGATATACCCTCATATAATTGACCTTAACGTTGTCTTTCCGTGATTTTAAACCTTCAATTTATTTATTATACTAAAAATATTTCTACATATTCTACATTCATATGAGGTTACAATAACCTGAAAATTATGAATACTAAATTTAAACATAAGTTTGTAATACATGTGTATGTAACATGTACGAGTATGAATTTTGTTGAAAAGAAATAGGTTAAAGTAATTTTTAGGTTTTTAATGATTTTTAATGATTTAAAAATCTCGACATTTGTAGCATTACAGAAGGAAAATGAAGAGTATGCACAAAAAGAGTAAAATGAAGAGTATGTGCATAAACAGCGTAAATAATATTATAAAAAATTTTCATTACATTCGAAATAATATGGGCAGTAATTTTTACTTATATTTCATTCGTGCTTTTACCTCGCGATTTAAGGATTCGTTTTAATCCTTAAATCATTTGTTCACAAAGCTCAATTTTTTTATGTTACAAAACCGATCACTACGATGATCATATTTTGGCATTTATGTTCTTTAAATTATTGGATTTACACATTTGTATTATTCATCATGCTTTAAAAGCAAAATATAGTACATGGATGTTAATATAAATGTATTTTTGTGTATATATGTACAAGCATGCTGATCAATATCGTCTCAAAATCTGATGCAATATGAGTTATTATACAAAATCAAAGAACAAAAAAGCGACATACGGCATTTCGATTTGAATTTACACGATAGTTAACTTGTGATGTACTCAAATGAAAATTAAAGGAAATTTGAAATTAAGTTTTTTTCTTCTTCTTTGAAAGACGAAAAACAAAAAATTTTCTTTATTAATCGCACGCGCATATTTGTGTAAAGCTGGACATGGGGATGATGTAACGAGGTAATTTTTAGTGATTATACAAATTTTTTATTATTATCGTGCAGTTTTTATTTTTTATTATTTTATTTTTTATTATATAGCTTAATCCATACGCTTAACATTCAATTAATTCCATTGAAGCTAACAAGATTATATACGCCGCTCTTTTTTTATACATTTTCTTTTCACTTGCTGTCTATCTAAATTTTTCGACAAAAAGAAAAATGAAAATAATTCTTACTTTATTTCAATTTAGGCATCAGGCCAACAATGGCAAGGATCGAGGCGCATTTTTTTTGAAGTATATATTATTTTTACAAATCAATAAATTTACATTAATAACACTATGGAATACACATTACACGTATATGTTAAGCAACATATTTTTTTATTTTGGATTCGTTTTGTGCTTGTGTAACGCATATGATTCTTAAGAAAACATTTTAGACTAAAACATGAAAAAATACAAAATATTTTAAGAATTTTTTCAAGAATTTCTCGAGTTTTTTCCCCTTTTTTCCTTTAATATAAAAAAGAAAGATGAATATTGTTTAATTCGAAAATGGGCGACTATTGTCGCCGCCTTCGACTAGTCTTTGACTTTCTATAAGAAATATACAAATATATGATAAAATAAAAGTATAAGTATATACATATGAGTTTATTTGAATGAAATAAATACGTAATGGAACATTTTGAAATTATGATAGAATAATTTTATTTACATGTTATGATACTATGATTGATCTCGTTGAAGAGGACACATAAAATACATAATTTTATTTAGAAATAAATTTATCAGCAATGCAAAAAGATAAAATAGCTAATCTATATACGGTTCATATTATAAAGATGGTTGTAATTCGTAGAAACAAAATAAAAAATTTAATGCTGGTAATTTGAGCGTACTTAATAATTGTTTTGACAGCTTTAGATCATTGCCGTTTATTAAAACTAATTTTTTGTTTGTTGAAATTAGTATAATGTGTATTTTGCAACAATGTTGATTAACAGTATGCTATACAATTGCTTTAATTAGAGAATTTATTATAGTACAAGTAATTCTTTACTAAAATTCTATTTTGAATTTTTGTTGCAGATGTTTTTTAAATTTTTTTCTAATATAGCAGTGTGAATATCCATAAATTCTTTACACTTACATTTATTTAGATATTGTAAACAACACAAACATTACCATATTCTGTTTGTAATATCATTAATTACACAGTCCAAATATAAAATCGATGACAGATGGTCAATATTAATGAAACATTTCACGCATTTTCAAAGAAAGTTATACAAAAAGCTCAAATTGTTCAATATTTATTTCGCCGGGTACATGAGGTAACATTATTTGTCCAGCAAATAAAATAAGTACAATGGGGTATGAAACGTCGTCATGGAAAATCAATACATTAATTAGGCGTGGCACTCGTATTTTGAAAGGAATAGCTTGAAAATCTTCTCGAATTATTATAACAGTAATTATTTGCGGACAAACTATATTTTTAATTACATTATGAGAATTTTTGACTGAAAATCTTTAACTTTAAAACTTTGAAGATTAATGGTTTTAATTTAGAATAAAATTTTAAGTAAATTAATTACTATAAAATGTTTAAACTCTAAGAAAATTGAACTTTTAACTTTTAGCGTTTAAAATTGTTGTAGTTAAATTTTTTTAGTTTATTTTTGAACCCAAAATGGTTTTAAAACTCCATTATTAAACCAATAAAAAATTAAGATTTAAGTATGCTTTTTTTTTTGAAAAATTAAACCTTCTTTTTTTACAGAGTTGTAAAAAAAGTTGAACTTCAACACTTTAAAGTGATATCTAATTGCATACTTTTAGTAAAAGTATTAAAATTAAAAAAATCATTAACATAACAACTATGCGATTAATTCAATTATTTTAAATATGTTATTGTATTTTCTAATAAGAAATATATCTTTACTCTTTAGGATTTTAAGTATTTGATAAAAATTATATCTAAATAAGTTGCCGAATTGCAAATTCAAGTAGTCGGGATAAAAGTAAAAAGGGTTTAAGATAATTGTTAAATTCAAAGGCTGTGCCATTACATGATAAAATAAATAAGATACAATGCAAGAAGCAAATCTGCTAAGAATGTTCTTAAAACAAAACGCCGATTTAGAAAACGGTCTTGCGATTTAAAATTAAAATTAATTTGCGATATTTTATATGTTAAAATTTTATTAAAATATGTATTCAAATGTAAAATTTTACACCCTATTTAAATTTTAATTAGCTGCACTACCAAAAAAAAACTAAGAAAAAATCATCTGTATTCATGTCAAAGAATCTTTCAACCATCTTGTATACATTTCTAAATGCAAAAGTGTTGACCTAAGTGGTGACACTTAGATTTGGCGTCACATTTCTTGTCATGAACTGTTATTTCTTCTAAAAAATTAAAATAAAATAATCACAGCAAATTAAACTATTGTATAGGATTATAAAATGCAAATTTCAGAATTTTATGAAATAAATAACAAAGCCAGTAAATTTATCGTAAATTACATTATGTTTATATACAATAAACAATATGCGATGGATATTTTAGTACTTACATTATCATTTAAGTTCAATTCAACAACACCATAACCCAGAACAACTTGGCTTCATAATTTATTCTGACCCACAAAAAACATCCCATCTAAACAATTTTTCAGGCCCTAGTAGACAATAATTGATTAATTTTATCCGTAATTTACCTAATAAATTTTCACCAAATCTTAGGATTTTCATAATCGGTTGTATTAAATAAAAGATTTCTAGAGTGAAGGAATTTTAATATTACAAAAGCATTTCTATAGAAAATTTATTACATTTCTTCGCACGCACCTATTTTTTTTTCAAAGTATCATGTTATACAATAATAGATGCATTTTATTTCTTAAGAAACATTGACATGATCACCGGGTTTACTATTTTCGTTAAAGCATTATTATCAGAAGTCGCGTCCATGTTATATAATACGGAAAAAATTTACAAAGCCTTAATTAAATAATAATTATAGAAAAAAAAATTCCAAATTTGTGTAAAATATACAAACTCCTCCCCTACCAATTATTTTGAAATTAATAACTCATTGAGAACAGATTTTTCAAAAATCCTTTATTTTTTCTTCAAAAAAATTAAAACCTTGATCTTTTTGGAAGATATATGCAGACGTTTTGACTCCTTGTTTCATCAAAAAAATATTCATTCAGTAAAATACTAAGAATTTCAACTCCAACTCGTTTTATTTAAATATATTAAATCGGTTAAGACTTAGTGTTTGAGCATCAAGTATTAAGAGAAAAATGACTTAAGTTTCTCTTTATACTCCTACCAACGTATGTGCGAATTTGCCTTACCGTTTGTAACATTAAAAAATAATTGTCGAATTCTGAATGGATTTAGTTTTGTTTGTCCGTCTGTCCATCCGCGCGTCCGTCCGTCCGTCCCAGCGATAACTCCAAAAACTAATTGAGCTAAGTTCACCAAATTTTCACAAATGGTTTTTTATAGTAAGTGTTAGAACACTATTTAAATTGGCCATGATCGGGGTACTGGTTCGGGGAGCTGCCATACAACTTTAAAATTTATTTAACTATATCTTAGAAACTATAAAAGTTGTGAAATTCAAATTACGAAGTTCAGCTAGTAAGTAAATATATTCAGCTATATTCTTACAAGTAAATATATCAGTAGGACCAATGTGTTTGATAAAAATCGTTGAAATTGCTTGGCTCCATCTGGTTGCTGCTATACAACTTCAAAAGTTATTTGGCATTATCTCAGAAATTATTGGGATTATAATATAAGAATCTCGTGAAAACAAGTGTAATGTTTATAACAATTAGGGATGTTATGTGTTATAAAAATCATTGAAATTTTTTGACTTTTAGCAGCCGGTAGCAGCCATAGAACTTCAATAGTAGTTTGGCCATATCTTAGAAAATATTGAAATTTTGCATAAATTAATATGATAATATGGCAACTTAAAGTACATAGTCAGTCACATAGCCAACTGTGGCATATTTAATCGCACATAGGATAACAAATTCGTACTGGTATCACAGAGTTGACACGGTCAACTCTATTTTTTCTTATTTTTTTTTCTATAGTTTACTATATTCTTATAGTATAAGATGTATTATAAAAATATGGTAAATCTGACATAAGATGTTCAGATTTTTCGAAAGACATTAAAATTGAAAGCTAAAATTTTGATGAACATTTAATGATTTATGATTGCGTTTAACACAAGAAAAGTATTTTTTAAGTGATCTTTTATGTTGTTTTGCTGCTTTTGCCTTCATTTAACAACAAAAGTGCAATAAATTTTTCTTTAGTTTTTTTTTAATTATAATGAAACTATATGAACAACATTAAATCATTATTGTAAACTAGAAACGGAGGTGGAAAACACTGAGATGATCTGAAAAAGCAAAAACAATTAAATTAAAGAGTTGTGTCGTGTTCGCGATTAAAATTTTTAAAATCTTTTAACTTTGTAGTCTAATCAATAAAGGATCAAAGGATCAATGCTTAGTTTTCTAGGTTACAAAACTAAAAGCACTTTTACAAAACTTGCTGAAAACCTCTTGAAAAATGTTTCTTTTTAGCACTTTTCTAAATAAATATTGAAAAAAAGTACTAATTAGTTTCATTCTGTCCTTCCGTTCATCCGTCCGTCGTCCGTTTGATTGTCTGTTTACAAAACTTCTACACTCTTATAGGCAGAATGATGAAATTTCATACGCGCATAGGTCTTTGCTAAAACTTTTCTAAAAACTTTTTTTTTACTTATTTGAAAGTTACACCTCCCTAAATCCCTGAAAATTCCATCTTTCAACTATTTATTGCAGCGAAACCGTCTAAAATATTTATTATATATCAAAAGCACTATAATTGTCTTAAATACCCCAATTGCATTTGAAGCAAGAACTTTGCTGCAAACTTCGAAAGTGCATTCAAGCTATTTCTAGGCTTTACGTATCTAGACATCAGTTATATTCTTGCAAAAATTCTTTAATAAATCAAATGAAATCTAAACTTGTTATTTCTCTAACTTATGTAAAATCTTTAGCAATTCTACTTGTAAATAAAGTATGAAACTATAATATAGAATCCTTAACTGTAGGTCATTTTCAGGTAATAATAGTTAGCGTGTAGAATATCGATTTCATCGTTCATTAGCATAACATGTCAATCAATCAAGAGAAAATTCGTAATCAACTGAACAGCAAAATCGATTTGAAAGAAAATGGAAAATATGCGTGAAAAAGGAAATCAGTAAAATTGTACTTTAATACTATCTTCGTTTTTATGTAAATCATGAAAAAACGAAGCAGTCATTCTTAGACAAAAATATTGTTATAATTTTAATCCTTAATTAACAGAGTTAATTGGATACAGAGTTGGATCACATTCTTTGTTCTCAGAAGTTAATCAAACAAAGTTGGGTCAAAACAATGGTTTGTATTGTGGCCGTTTCCCCTTCAACAAGTGAAAATACTGCTTTTAAATACAGTCTATGTATACAAATCATACTATTAAAATTATTTTCATTCATATACGAAACTATTTCTAGGATTGCATATATTTAGGATGATGCATATATGCAGGCTTTGAAATAAAGCAAAAATTAATATAAAGTGGGGTTAACATAATGCTCGATTTTAAGGTTTAATTGTGTGAATTAAGAAAAATAATTATATTTTTTAATGCTGTCGAGTTTACCGTCAGCTTTTTGCGTTTATAGAAAATTGAAAAAGCTTGCGGTTTTGGAAATATAAGATGTCAAAAATTCAAATTTTACAAATTTCAAGAGACGATAAGTTGAGAGGGGGTGGAGATGGAAAAAAAATTTCTTCTAACGAAATGAACTCTTTGTTAATGTCTAAAAGCTCCTAAAATTGCAAGCTTCTACAAGCTGGGGTCTAAAAGAAAAACGAAATCAAAAATTTGGAACGGTAAATTTGAACAGCCATTTTATTTTGCTAAAGAAAATTGTGACATTGCTGTTGTAGTTATAATTTGTTTATAATACACATTTTGACGTATTTACAGTACGTAACTATTTAAATAAATATCAGAAAGTGAATGGCTAACTGAATCTTTAAAATTTTTATTAATAGCTCAAAATATATTCATAAATAATTTTTCATTATGTGCATTATGTATTCAATTATGTATAAAATAGACAGTTTTATTATTTAATGTTCAACTCATCACGAACAATAATAAAAAAATATAAAAACTTACATTACAACTCTGTCAAATGACAGAACATATTTTACCTTGGAACACACTAACAAAAATGAAGATAAATATCCTTTATTAACATTACTGGAAAATATGCAATTGCTATACAAAAATATAATAAAAAATTTTTTTATTTCAAATACGAACATCCATATGTACGTAAAACGAAGAATAAGACAGAAATACAATTGTATAGTTTATGTTGAGTAAAAAAAATTTTTACAGTGGTGGCTGTAATAAAAATACCGCAAAATAAACCTATACCTGATAAAAATTCGGTATGTATGTGTAAAGGTGCGCATTTAAAAATGAAAGTACAAAAATTACAATTAAAAACAATATTTCGATGAACTTATATAAAGAAAAGGAAAAGACATTGATTTAAATTTGGAAGCTTTTTTCAGGCTATAACATCTTTTCACTTTGAAGCATTATTTCATTTTCGAGTGCTTTACAAACTTAATTTTGCAACATAAAAGATAATTTTGATTTGTTTCAGTTTTGATAAGATAATTTTAATAAGTTTCATGAATTTAAGCCAGTAAGTTTAAAATGTTATTGATATTAAATAAAACAAATATTACTTTCTATTGAGTTTTACTCCTTGTTCAACCAATCATGTAAAAATTTCCCACTATTTTTATTGAATTTTCAGTTAAAAGTCTATAATATTATAACATTACATTACAATATTTTTTCATCAAATAAGTTTGTTGTGTGCAAGTGGCAATTATTATTAATCACTTTATATTGCATCTTTTATACCACAAAATAGAATGAAAAATAGTATTTCAATCCTATTTTCAAGAATTTGGAAAAATTTCATAATTTTTAGTTCTCTCTCTTGTACGACAAAAAAACTAATTTGATTAAACTGTAAATGGTACAGTAAATTTGAGCCTAAATACATGAAACTTATAACTAAAACAAATCAAAATTATCCTTTTATGTAGCAAAATTTAGACTGTAATGCACTCGGACATGTAGTACACACAAATTAATACACCCTTTATTAAAATGAAAACAAAAACAATTTTTTTATCAAATTAATTTGCAAACCAGGTTCTCTTCAAGAATATTATAATTTGAAACATTAACAAAATTGGCTACTGCATACAAAAGGCAAAACAAGAAAGCATACCTCAGGTTACTTGCATTAACTTGGCTCATTAGTCTATAAAATAAAAATAATTTTTATATTATTACTATACACGTCGACTACGACATGTTTACCATGCAAATTACTGCTATCAAAAAGAAAATTCATATCACTTAATGGAATTTTATTGCATCAAGACTACCAAAAAATTATAATTATCGGACAATTTCAGGACTGCGTTTAAAAGAACCTCAAAAATAAATGTAGTCGTATTTCATTTTACAATTTAAAAAACACATTGTGGAGGCAAAATTATTTGAAAAGTGAATAATGTGTACCATACATAAAATTTAAAAAAAAAAAGCATAAAACGATTAGAATCGAAAAAGACATTGTAAAATTCCAAACTTTTGATTTTATTATAAATTTTAGTTTCAATTTAAGAAACACCCATTTTAAGCCAGCTAACTATAATTTAATTTTAATTTTATGGTATACAATCAAAATGAAAACAAATTGGTTGCATATTATTTTTTTCTGTTCTTGTATTTTCTCTTTTTTCAGAATTACAATTCCAATGGAAATGTACGAGTGCAAAACTAAAAATGAATTCATAGCTAGTGGACCTTTATAATAAAAATAAAAACAAGACAATAAAATGAGTTTCAATATGTTAATTGTAGTTTTCGAAATGTCGAAGTTGTCGGAATTCATTTCAAAAATTATAATTTAAGAATATTAAAAACTAAAAACAGAAAGACTGCAATATTTTATATTAAAAAAGAAATTTAAAATTCATAAAAAAGCAAGAATTTGTTATTTTGTGATTATCTTCTTGTGATTTAGTTCAATAAGTAAAATTCCAAAATTTCAGTAGCTACAACACGTACTCAAAATATTTTGGCTGCTGTTTTTCAGAGCAATTAAATTTATTATGAATTTTAACAATTGATATTATTTACAGTTTCGAAAACTTTAATAAAAGGCTTTCAAAAAATGTAAGATATCACGTATACCTTAGTCAGGATATAATAAATTGCCTCATATTTTATTTCTTCATCTCGAAAACAAAAACATTAAAATTACCATAATATTTTCGAAATTCCAAGTTGAAGCACAACTTCAAATTTGTACTTTAAATTTGTGATGTTTCTTTACAATCAATTTAAAAGCGAATAAAATTTAAAGTACGTAACTATTTCATTTTAAAATATAAAATAAACAAAAAATATCTACACTTAGGCTATTATCCAAATTTACTTTTATATCTATTGCATATAGACACTTATAGTGATCATCTCAAAGCAATTACAATAAGTTTATATACATTTTAAAAATAGCAAAGATATTAATTTTATGCACCTTTTAAACATAAATTCGGATGAAATAAATGATTTTTAAAGTAGCACCTTTCCTTTGAACATGTGAAAACAATTTTTTGTTGGAAAACAACCTTCTTAAATTTTTATTATCATTATACAAAAACTAACTATTGCAATAATGTTAAGATTAACACAACAATTAAAGGAAGGTTTAAAACAATGATTGAATCTAACCCACCTAACAAAGCTTAAATATATATTTTTGATGATATTTATAATGACCACATAAATTGATTAAGCTTTAAAGTTCTACAACCAAAAAATGGCCTAAAATATTTGAAAAGTATGGGTTTAATATAAAAGTTAATTTTAAGGATATTCTTGGCACCATGTTTCTTTATATTGTTTTGCAATATAAAAAGCTGTTTTTGTGCTTTTGGTAAATTTAAAAAGTGTCTACGATTTCTTTCTCATATTTCGTTTGTTTAACATAGAAAGAAAAATGTCTGAGTGAATAGACGAACTAAATGAAACTAATTAGCACCTTTTGCCCGATTTTGGCAAATGCTAAAAATGAATAAGAGGGGAGGATTTTTAACGATGTAGTTTTTATGTACTTAGTTAGTTAATTATGTTTTATTCATACTTGTAGTTGCCTATAAACAGCAGCTTAACACCGGTACTTCAAAGCTAATATTTTTTAAAAAATTTTCCTTCCATTTCAACTTTCTCTAGCAAAATTAACGAAACACCAAATTCTTTAAAAAAAAACTATTTACAAATAATTTGAGTTTCTTATAATGCTTATATTATGGTTTATTTACCTTATTTTTTTTGCCATAAATTAATTTCAAATATCCATAAGTGACCCTTATTTCTTGTATTAATACTTTACTTTGTTTATAACAACCGTTTTCATAATTATATAGCTAAAGGATATAACGTATTTTGAAAATATTCTCTCAAAGTTAATCCAATCAACCGATCACACATTTCTAAAGGAATTTCAAAAAGAAATTAATTTATTAAAATATTCAAAAAGGAAAAAATTTGCAACAATTCTAAAATTAAAAAAAAATCTGTAAGGTTTCGTGATGCGTTTCAAATCAAAATTCATAGGAAAAAAATCAAAAGTTATTCGCGTGCAGTTAAATTCTTCGAAATTTTTGCGAAATTACGTAAAATCTTCCCACAAAACTTAACGAATTCAAAGTAAATTATAAACTACGAAAGCAAAAAATAAAAATTATTGTAAACGGAGAAATTTTATTTTATTTTGTTTTTGATTTTTCTTAGAGGGATGATTTCAATGAAATTATTGATGAAAATGAAAACTCAACAAAAAAAATATTACTTTGATATTGCAGAGGATATTACAAAACTTGAAAAAATGCAATATTGTAGAGTTAATAACTAGAGGACAGTTCACTTTTTCAGCAAAGAAATCGTAGTTTTTGATAAAATTCTTGTTAAAACAACGATCTATGCGAAAATATTGTCGAGCTTTTTCCCAAAAATTCTCCATATTCAAATACGGAAAATATATAATACATAATTTTGCTGGAAATTTAAAAGTTAACGACCATAGTTGACCGTAACAATATTCCGCTTTGAATAATTCCAGAGATGTGGGCAAATAACTTTACGTTGTTGAGGTTCCATAAGCTACCATAAGTGCTCATGAGATCTCAACCACTTTGAACGAATATGGCTGCCATTTTACCATAATATGGTACAATGGCATATTATGTGTTTTTGCAAAACTTCAGTACTGCCGGTTGAGCAGTTTTTAATCCGAATAACTTTTCAAGTTGCATGTAAAGGTATAACAAAAACTTATACAAGGCACTCAGTAATAATTTAATTAAGATATAATAAGATATATGGAAAGTCAAAACATAAATTTTTCTTTATATCATATTAAATAGATTTTAAAACAAACACTATTGCTTATACAGATTGCGAACACGTAATATGTAAAAATATTCAGAAGAGCGGTTCAACATAAAAGTGGAAAACACAAATTTCCTGTTAAGGTAAAAACCTATAAAATTAACAAAGTTCATATTGAACATGCCAGTTTCACACATACATAAATATATTCTTGAAAAACCTTCTCAAAAAGTTTATGAATATAGTAAATATTAACTACTCAAAACATTTTCCATGAATGTCAGAAAATTTCGTATATGAGAAAGAATACTAATATACAAAATATACAAATCTTAAAAAATTAAAACAATATCTGGCGCAAAAATTTGTCAAATTCGGCTTTTATCTTGAATTAAAATTTATTTGTATAAAATGATCAGCAAAACCTAATAAAATAGGGTTATAAAGGCCATTAAGAACCTTGTAATAAATAAATATATCATTTTTATATAAAACTAAATATATGAAAATTAAATTAATTGCGTAAAATTTATTTAAAATATTTTTTTCCTTAAAGGTTAAAATAATTTTCTAAAAATATGAAATGCCTGTTGGCGTAATTGTTTTCGAATCCCCGTCTATTTTATAAACAAACATTTTTACAAAATTTAACAAACCAATAAATACTCGTAATACTCATAAACGAGTAATAAATATTCGCTAAAAGTATGAACTCATTTAATTTATATTTGCAAGGATTTTCGTATTTTCCATTTGTTAAGAGATTTGGAGAGAAACATGATTCGAATAGCACTTTAAAATAATTTCGGTATTTATTCATCTATAACTATCTAGTTTGCGTTTTCAGAGAAACTTAGCTTTTGAAATTTTTGATCAGTGGTGACCTGATAGCAATCACTTAAAAAAATATTCGACAAAAAATTAAAATAAATTTGGAGTAAACTAATGTTTTCCAAGATATTTCACTTAAATAAATGAAATTACTTATTTTCAAAAACAATCATTAGCTATAGTTTGAAACTAAATCTGTTGCAAACTTTATGGCGAATATACACACCTTTAGTTTTTTACTTTTCTCAGCAACCTTTAGTTCTTAATCTCTCAAATTGCATTTTACAGATTTTTAGGCACGAAAAATGTGAAGGAAAGGGAATCGGAAAACAATTTTCTTGCAAAAAAATAAAATATACTATTTGTAGAGAGATATCGGTCTGCCTGTTTGTCGCTCCGTGTACATAATTTAAAGGCTCCTGTACACGTGTATTTACAGGTTCGCGACTGAAACGATTTTGATGAAATTTTATATACGACTTTATTTTGGTTATGTATGGTAACTAAAAGCTTATTAATTTCCTCAAACTGTGTAAGAATTGTTTGAAATTTTTCATAATCTTCTGTAACAGTTTCGCTTAACTAGACAATACACATTTCGGTTGGTTATGTGCTGGTTACATCAGATTTTTTTTCTATTTGCATTCTACTTAGTTTTCGTATTTTTATCTGTTATTCTGTTACTTTTTCAAATTTGAATTTAAAATTAAAAATGACATTTGCAATTTTTGGATTGCTTTATACTTTACAATATTATACTCTCACTCAAAAAGACCTGGCACATTGTTGTGAACAGTGGTCAAAGAGAAAATTTATAAAATGATTCCAGTAGCGCGCCAATTTTTTGTAGTTGCCAATATCGTACGATTTAAAAATTTAAAAGCAATGTTTTATCTGAAATATCTTAAAAGCAGAAAAGTCTTATTCCAGCGCCATTTTTTTTTTGATTTTCTATAAAGACTGACATGCCAATTTGTTATCAGGTCGGATTTTGTGCCAAAAGAATTTCGAAGTTTATTTTTGTCAGAAATTTTTTGATTACTGTCGCTACGTCTCGCAGTAATTGGAACAGGTCCTATAATTTATATGAGCACAACAGCTTTGGGTTATAAGCAACTGAACTATCTACAATAAGACTAAAGTTTTATTTTGCACATTTTACATTACCATTTCGCTGAATTAATTCAATTATTAAATTTCGAAAATTTAAATAAAAATGTATACTAACTAATTGAAAAAATACAAATTTCATACATTCAACAAATAATTTGTAAAAAAAAGTACATTCAAAGTAAATTTCCATTCTAATTATTTAATACATTATTAAATATTTATTTTGTTTAAAATTTTCAAAACAGAAGTGCTATTCAAAATGAAACCATGTTGAATCAATTTAAAAATATTACTGAATCGTTGTTTCACTTAATTATAAATCAAAATAAAATTAAAACCGGAAAAGCAGCTTGGTGTCTCACAAATTCTCATTCATTTAATTTTACATTAACAATTTACCATCTAAAAGTATTAACAATAACCGGTTCCTTTTTATTTACCAATATTTTACAATATTTTACATATAAAGTAATCAAAACATTAAAAAAAGTATTCTCTTTCTTTCATTTTTTTTTCTTTGGGACCTGACAAACAATCATACACAATACATATAGTTATATATCCACAAACACATTCGTATGTGCTTTCCTTATTTAAGTGCAGAAAACTAGTATCCACATTATAGAATTACTTTTTTTGTAAAAACAATTTTCTACTCTTTTATGTTCTGGGTCATATACATAGCCACATTAAAATTGAATATACTTATAATATATAGTAATAATATAAATCAAATAATTGCAATAAGCCAGTTGAAAGAGGAAATGATAATCGATTTTCTTTAAATGTTTACATGCTTTTCAATTTATATCTGTTATACATACAATTGTCAATACCAACCAACTTAACCTTACAGGAATAATTCAATAAAGTTGGGTCAAACCAATGGTTTGTATTGTAGCACTTTTCCCTTAAACAAGTGAAAATACTGCTTTTAAAAACAGTCTATGTATATCCACCACACTATTAAAATTATTTTCATTTATAAACGAAACTATTTCTAGGATTGCATATATTTAGGATGAACCATTTATGCAGTCTTTGAAATAAAGCAAAATTTAATATAAACAGGGGTTAACATAATGCTCGATTTTAAGGGTTAATTGTGTGAGTTAAGAAAAATAATTATATTTTTTAATTTCATGGAATTTACTGTTAACTTTTTGCGTTTATAGAAATTTGAAAAAACTTGCGGTTTCAGAAATATAAGGTGTCAAAAATGCATATTTCACAAATTTCAAGAGGCCATAACTTGAGAGGGGGTGGAGATGGAAAAAAATTTTCTTCTAACGAAATGAACTACTTGTTAATGTCTAAAAGCTCCTAAAATTTCAAGCTTCTACAGGCTGGGGTCTAGAAGAAAAACGACATGAAAAATTTGGAAAAAAAGGACTTTAGATAACGGTAAATTTGAACGGCCATTTTGTTTTTCTAAAGTTTAACTATAGTATACCGCGGTAGGGGAAGCAAGTCACTGCCCTTCTGCGTTTGCAAAATTTCAAAAATGCTTATGGTTTCATTGTAACAAATAGTTAAAATAGGCCATTTTTAGTGCTTTGGGGGGGGTATAACTTCTAGAGGGGGGGAGATAGGTAAAAATTTTGTTCTACGAAAATAAGTTTCTAGTAAAGATCTATGTACGTATTAAATTTCAGCTTTCTATCTTTAAGAATGTAGAAGTTTTGTAAACAGACACACGGACAGACGGACGGACGGACGGACGGACGGACGGACGGACGGACGGACGGACGGACGGACGGACGGACGGACGGACAGAGTGAAACTAATAAGCACTTTTTTTCAAAAAATTTTTGGAAAAGTGCTAAAAATAAATCGAATAGAGCATAAAAGAGCAAAAATAAAAATTCTTTCATAATATTTTAATGAAGTAGTAAAACTCATTCATAAACTGTTTAACATCTTTTATCATAAATACTGTATGTGTTGTATTTAAGCTCAAAAGATTGAATTAATGCAAAAGAAATGAAAATTGCACAATCTAGATTTTAAGTATAATATACATATATTATAATCCTCATACAATATTAATAAAAGTTGATCGTAAATCGAAAAACTTAAAACATTTCTGAAATTGCGATTTTAAAAAATGCCATTCAAATTTAAATATGTATTTAAAAATATCCAACCAATTTGTTTTCTTTTTGTACATAATACCTATAAAATCGTAAAAGATAAAGAGGAAAAGGCGAAAAATTTAATTTACATCTTTTTCCAATTAATCATTATAGCCTCAAACTTATGAACCTACATAGTTTGCGTATATAAACATAATATATATTTACAAATGTATACATACATATATATATATAAATAAAAGTATATATATCTATGTATATATATATAAAAGTATATTTATTTATGTATATAAATATATGAAAAATAAATTTTTATAAGGACTAACAAATTTTAATGAAATGTGAAAAGAGTTCAGCAGTTGAAAATAGCCAGGTCAAAATATTAACCCACATTGGTCAACCTGAAAATTAAAAAAATTATAAGCTCTTCAAATTTATAAAGATTTTATGCGTATATATAAAAACAACCATCAGACCTTGATGATGGGTTAACAACGAGCTCATCACACTTTTTTTATTCTCGCCAAGTTTTTAATCTTTCGAAAGTTCATCATCCAATATTGAAAAGAACACAGCGAAAAGTAAATGTTTTAGTACATATAATGGTTAGTGTTTATTTAAAATATTCAAAATATTCAAGGAGAAGTGAAAACAATTTCTATTACCATTCTTAGTACATATAAGTATATAATTTCAATTTACATATTCTACTTTTCAAGTTAATCAATGTAACAAATGTAGATAATTAGATATTTAAAATCAGACACTTCAGAATACTGTAAACAGGAAACTTTAAATAATTTTAAATAAACTATTAATACAAAAATTATTAATACAATAATAAAAAATAAACTATTAATACTTTAATTCTTGAATTTTATTCAAAATTATAATTAGAATTAAAAACTCATAAATTTAAATCAAATCCAATATACATGAGGTTTAATTTTTCAACTTTATCAACTTAATAAGCTGTATTGGATGCATCAATGAATTATATACATACATGTCGTAGATGTTCTAGAATTAAGTATATAGCTAATCCTAAGAACTAATGGAATAAAATTACAAATTTAAAAAGTATATTGCACATATTACTTCATTACTGATCAATAAAATTAGTACCAATTTAGCTAAAAACAAATATTCTCGCAATTAAATTTTTATTGGAATTCCTGACTTATGCATTTTATACATTAAACTTTATGAGCATGAAATTTTCCAAAGATGATTTAATTCAAAAATAAGCAAAAGGAAAAGGGAAATAAAAATAATATTAATATGAAGGCGCACGTACAAAGCACATGGCAAAAAACCCGCCTTTATTATGTTTGAACAAAATTTTATATCCTACTACTACTCAAAATGCTGATTTAACACCAGAATTGTATAATTTGTTAGGTATTGATAGCCACCGTTTACAAAAATTTTAAAGTATACCTACTAAAAGAAATTTTAAAAAAATTTAATTTTCTAATGAACTTCAAGGTAAATTTGAATCACGTACTTCCAGAAAACAATTTTATATCAAAAATAATGCAAAAGTATATTTTATGTTTTGTTTGTATATAATATACATATATGAGTTGTGTCAGTACCAAACGCAACTTAAAAGCATCTTTATGCACACATTCATTCATATAAAAAATTGTTTCATCTTCTCTATCCCACCACGTGGATGTGTTAAACTCAACTTATTTTACTTTGTACTTTTTATTTTATTTTGTAAAATTTTATACAAGAGAAAATTTTTACCTAAGGAACGCTAAAAATCAATGTAATGGAATAAAATAAAAAGTTAAATAAAACTATCGTAATTTGTGGGCATGTGGAGATGTAGAACAAGAGCCAAACCAAAACGGCTTTTAAATAGAGAATTTAATATTGGTAAGATATGTATAATTAACGTTGAGGAATTTTATTTGCTATTCCAAAAATTTTTCTTTAAATTTCTCAAGGAGAAGATAACGTAGAAGAGTTTACAAAGTCAGGTAGTTCAATAATATTTTGTTCTGGCATTCGTTTTCGTCTCATATTCTGTTATATGTTTTGTAGTAATTACTGCCAACCGTACTTTTATACTTTATAATTAATACTTTATAGCGCTTTTTTCCAAAAAAATTTTGCAAAAAAATTTTGCAAAAAAACCTCTATACTCTTGAAGATAGAAAGATTATTTCAGTAGAAGAAAATTTTTACCTATCTCCCCCCCCTGTAAAAGTTATACCCTTCCGCAACCCAAAACGTAAAAAATTCCCTTTTTTTATCTATTTATTGCAATGAAACCATAAGCATTTTTAAAAATTTGCAAACGTAGCAAAGCAGTGGATACTTCTACCGCGAGGTACCATATTTAAACTATAGGAAAACAAAATGGACGTCAAAATTTAACGTTACCTGAAATCCGTTTTTGCCCAATTTTTAATCTCGTTTTTCTTCTATATCGCATGTTGTCTATAAAAGTCTGACATTTTAACAGCCTTTAGGCTTTAATAAATAGTTCATTTCGTTAGAAGAAAGTCTTTCTCCAACTCCATCCTTCCTCAAGTTATCGCCTCTCCAAATTTGTAAAATTTGAATTTTTGACATCTTATATTTCCGAAACCGCAAGCTCTTTCAAATTTCGACTAACGCAGAAAGCTAACGATACATTCTATGCCATTAAAAAATATAATTATTTTTCTTACCTCACTCAATTAACGGCTAAAATCGAGCATTATATTCACGCCTCTTTAATTTTCTTTGCTTTATTTAAAAGACTGCACAAATTGTTCATTCTAAATGTATGCAATTCTTGAATGTAATTTTAATAGCGTAGTGAGCATTCGTAGATTGTTTTTAAAAACAATATTATAATTTGTTGAAGAGAAAAATGCTACAATAAAAACTATTGGTTTGACCCAACTAAATTTTTTTTTATTTTAAAGACTGCATGCATTGCTGATTCTTAATGTATGCAATCTTTGAAATATATTCGTATTTGAATGAAACTAATTTTAATAGTATAGTACACAGATTGTTTTTAAAAGCAGTATTTTCACTTATTGAACGGAAAAGTGCTTCGTTACAAACCATTGGCTTAACCCAATTTTATTTATATCAAATTCCAGCACCAATTTTTGACCATTTATTTACTAGCAACTTTTTCGTATAAACTTTTATGTTTTTTTTATTTATAGGTAAGTGATTGCAAACCTGCCTTTATTGACCACAACGAGATAAAAATGGTGAGTCATTTTATATGTGCATAATTTTTAATTATTTTTAAGAAGAAAAAAACTTTTAAAATCAAAAACACACATATCTTTATACCATGGTTACATTTTATATGCATACATAAACATACTGAAAAAAAACCTAAGTATATCTAAAATGGTCAAAACATTTCGAAGATCATATTTCTGCTTTGAAAATAAAATATTTGATAACTCGTAATATTTTTAATCAAAGTAGAAATAATTTTTATCTTTATATGATATAAACATATTTTAATACTTTTTATAGTTAAACGCGCTCAAATTATTTCAATTATGTGGAAAAAATAAAACTAAGAGAATTGTATATATACATATAACAATTTCGTTGATAATTCAATTATGATATATGAATGTTGTAATGAAAGTATACAAATAGTTCTTTAAGCAATAGTCCTTTTTTCTTTTTCAAATAAAATATATAGCTGAATAAAAAAAAAAACTGACACAAATTTATCGGTATTCAAGTAAAAACATCACCAAATGAGAAATAATTTATTTGCAACAGAGCTATAAATATTTCTTAATTCCTCGAAAAATATTTTTAATTTTACAACAAAGTATATACATACAATATTATTGAAGCCCTTTCAGAAATTTTTATTCTTACAACAGTTTTTATTCCAACTACTTAGATAATTTATTTCATAAATGGCTCAAAAGTACAATAATTTGTAAACATTATATTGTTATAAAACTCTTTTAAATTATATTAGAAATAGAAATAAAGGGGCAGGAAAACATTTACATATGTGAAAATTAGTTATAAAATGTGGTTGTCGTGGTTTTGTTACAGTTTGTGTCTGTTCTATTTATAAAAAATATCTAATTTAGATAAAAGTGACATTTTCTTAGGCGAGATATGTTCTATGATTTTCACAGAAAACAAATATCAAATATAGTTACAAGCAAGAACTTGCATAAATTGATCCGCGTTAATTATACATGCATCTTAATACAATAAAAAAAAATCTGAATATTGGAAGACATCACTGAGCGTGCGGTATTTGGGATCATACCATAACTGGCCACTTACGTGGAAAATAGCAAAAAACTACAGCGAAATATTCAAAAATATCAGCAAAAACATTGAACTTTGTTATGTTGTATATTAGCATTGTATTTTTTTATGCTAATATTCCAGAAAAAAAAAGGTTCTTGACCTATCTGAGTTTGAAAAATTTGTTTCATGAAATTTATTTAACAAATTTTATAAAAATTACCAAGGTCTTATAAGATGTCCAATAAGTTTTAAGACAATTTCACTTTCACGCGTCGAACAAGTAAAAATTAAAATCGCATATTAATTAATTAATAAATAGACGATAACGAGACAGAAAAGCGAATCAGAAAAAGTGTTTTAAAAAAACTTTTTCAACTCAAAATATGAATGCAAATAGGAGTTCTTCGAGTTTTTAAGTAAATACACAATTAAAATTTTAAAGTTTAATAAATAAAGTTAAAAACAAGTTTAGGAGCTTCCAATTCTTTTTAATAGGACCAATTGACTATTTGATTTAGGTACTTTGGTCCTACGTTCCTTCGATATGCATTATAGACGTCGTAAAGACCTGACATGCGTTGTATATTTTTTTAGCTTTTTTTTAAATTTTGATGATTTTTGTATAATTTAATGATTTAGTTGCATTTTCACCAAAATAAAAAATTTGGTAAATTAAAATTCTTATTACTTATATTGTTATGTTTTTTTACCTTTATGTAAATAGGAAATTTTAATAAATGTGAAATGCGTCGTGGTTAAGCAAGAACCTAAAACGGCGTAAATCGAAAAATTGTTGTATTTTAAATTAAAGGATTTAAAATGAATTGCATAATGTGACGAAAAACTATGCTTATTGTTTAGTTTAGAGCGTTTTCAAGATTGAAATTATCTCTTTGTTGTTTTGTATTCTTTAAATATACATACTCGTATGTACGACTCATATGTACATACGTATGAACATATGCACATATGTATACGTACACATGCATTTTAAAGAAATCTAGCAATAAAAAAGCCAGCGAAATAAGCTTTAAAAATTACTTACACAGTAAGCATACATATGAATGTATGTTATGTAGCACGAACGAAAACTAAATCTCTTACGCAAAAAAGTGAACAAAACTGTCTTCCAGAAAATAGCTATTCACATTTCAATAGATATACACATTTCAACTACTTATTTAATAAAATATCGTTTTTTATCGAAAGAAAAAGTATTGAAAAGAGAAACAAAACTGAAAAGCGATTTTTTAACTTTTTTAGCCAACCAATAAAATCGAGTAATCGAGTAATCAATAATGCTTCCAAGGGAAAAAATATGTAATTTATACTTTTTAATTTTTTTTTGACATAAAGGCAATCATCTCAACTGTACGTAAAGTACGATTTATACGCCACGTTTTATTGGGGTGATAGATATTTGTACTAATCGGTTTGAGTATTTGCTTTAAAATTCATGTTAAAATATTTTTTCTTAAAGTCAATCAATAACTTTCGGATATTATTTCAAAGATGGCATTGCATGTATGTTTTTCATTATTTATTTTTTATCCTTTCCTCTTGTATCTTTAGAACTTTTCCAAAAAAATTTTTGAAAAAAAATTCTTATTAGTTACACTCTGTCAGTTCATTCGTCTATGGACAGGTTTACAAAACTTTTACATCCTTAAAGAAAGAAAACTGAAATTTCATACGTACATAGATATTTACTTGAAACTTATTTCCGTAGAAGAAAATTTTTACTTATCTCCCCCCGCCTCTAAAAATTATAGCCCCTCAAAACCCAAAAAGGACCATTTTCAGCTATTTATTTCAGCGAAGCCAGAAGCATTTTTGCAAACACAGAAAAATTGTGGCTGACTTTTTTTTCCGTTCCATACCATACTTGAACTTTAAAAAAAAAAAATGGATGATAAAATTTACCGTTATCCTAAACCTATTATTACCAATTTATTTAAATCGTTTTTTTCTAGACCGAAAAGTTTAGGAATCGGAAATTTTAGAAATTTTAAATTTTCTTTCTACCTCCACCCCCACTTAAACTATCGTCTCTAGAAATTTGTAAAATTTGAATATTTGGCTACTTGTATTTCCGAAACCGTAAGCTTTTCCAAATTTCTATAAACGCAGAAAGCTAATGATAAATTCCACGCCACTAAAAATATAATTATTTATATTAAACCACGCAAATAACCCTAAAAATCGAGCATTATCCCGTCTTTCAATTTTTTTTTGATTTATTTCAAAGATTGAACACATTGCTCATCCTAAAAGTATACAATTTTTTAAATATATTCGTATGAGTGAAAGTAATTTTAATAATACAGTACATAGCTGACTGTTCTTAAAAGTAGCATTTCCATTTGTTGAAGGAAAAGTGCTTAATTATAAACCATTGGTTTGACCCAACTTTATTTAATACTTAAATCAAAGACGTTAAAAATTACATTTTTCGCATGTTTTTTGAACACATTAAACACGTTTTACTGGTAAAACAATGAACGATAGGGGAAAATGTTATACGGGTTAACTTGTAGATCTCATCGTCCATCACTACACAGAAATTGCCACTCATAAAAATGTTTATAGGCGGAAAATTAAAAAAAAATGGCCAAATTTGATTTTAAAATTTTCAAAATTGATAAAATCCTTATTTTTACTATAAATAAGTCTAATCACAATTAATTCAACTTTCAACTTTATTATTTGTAATTTCATATTAGGTTGTGTTGTCCGTTTCAAAACCCTGAAACACCAATGGTTTGTAAAGTTGCACTTCTCCCTTTAACAAGTGCTTTTGAAAACAATCTACTACGTTATTAAAATTACATTCATTCATTACCAAAATGTTGCACAGATTAAGATAGGTGATAACTTAAGAGGGAGTGAACGTTATAAAAATTTTATTAAAATTTTATTAAAAAAGTTATTAAAATTTTTAACACTACATAGCTTACCGTCTACAGTAAAGAAAATGCCATTTTAAGGTGTTGGAGGGCTAAAACTTTTAGAGGGAGGCGGGGAGGTAGTTAAATTCCCTCTACGGAAATAAGTTTCTAATAAACATCTATTTGCAAATAAAATTTGAGCTTTCTATCTTCACGGGTGTAGAAGTTTTGTAAACATGTTCACGGACTATCGGAGTGAAACTAATAAGCACTTTTTTCAAAAATTTTTTTGGAAAAGTGCTAAAAAGAGGAAAAAGTTATTGTATTATTTTCAAACAAATGTAGCTGGTTAGATGTACAAACAAATCCTGATTCTGCAAGTAGCACTTAAGCTGAAATGTATATTTCGACAGTATTATTGCAATTCAGATTCCAAAGGTGGTCTGGTAGCAAATTTTTTTATAGAACTAAAGCTTGTTAAGTTTTATATTAAAAAGCGTATGACGTACCATGTTTTGATTTTTTTTCCCTCTTATTTCAATTTTAATTTTTACTTCTTTTTTATATGACAAAGACTATGTCGCAATTAATAACCTGTTGCTCTGATTCAAATTTAAAGTTTTTGTTGAATTTAATCTTGTCGTTTTGATTTTTGTTTGATACTTTTGTAAATTGATTTTAAATTTGATTTTCTATTTTCTTTTCTTTTTATCAATTTCATAAACTTATTAATCAGAGCATTCAGAAATTACTTTGTCATCTATCAGCTTTTTGATCTTGTTGAATTTAATAAAACATTTTTTTTCATTAGTAATTTTTTCATTCTTTAATACTTTTAATAAGATCAATTGGGGTTTAGTTTGAATTTTAGTAAATGAATTTATTGATTTTTTCGTTTTGAATTATTTCTTCTCTTTATGGGGGTTAAACTTCATGTCTGACTTTTTTTTGTTATTTTTCTAGGCGAGATTAAAAGAGTTCGAAGTTTACTATGCGGCAAATGATCAGGGAGTTTTAATTAATCATATCAGATTAGATGAAAATGTAAAAACTGAATTTGAAAATTTTCGTTGCCTTTATATATATTCGTGTACACATACATCGATGCGAATATTGTAAGATAGCTTACCGTATAACCTGATAATTTGGAAAAAAAATTGAAAAAAGCTGATTTCAAAAAAATTTAAATCGTTTTTTTTCCTGAAAATCATTTATTGAAAATTGAACTACATAAGGCTGAATTTTTGATTGAATTTTTGTTTTAAGAATTTGTGCTTTTTTATAAATCGATTGACATAATTTCTCAGTTTCATTTCATATTTTTTTTTAAGTAAATTTATTAAATTATTTTATTTCGGTCATGAAATTTGAGATCCATAATTCTTGAAAATTTACTCCTTTTATTACTTTCCTTGTTTAAAATTTTTAATTTCCTAAAGTAAAAGTAATATTGAAACTAAGATGTGGACCTATACCGTTAAAGCAGTCTTTAGGTAATAACTTATATGCAAATTGAAGTTATTATTTCACAACCATTAAGGCGTCGCTACTAACTATAAACGTAGCAATTAAAATTATATAACAGAAAGAACATTCTGTGCTCTTGCACTCTCACTGATTATACAAAAACTGAACAGTGCACAGGAACATGCACATTTTTTTTCTCCTTTTTCTACTTCCTTTGGGAGCATAAAGCATCTACAAAGTTTTTCCATCTGACCCTGTTGTGCGCTAGTAGCTTTATTTCAGGCCACGATTTGTGACCCTTTTCAATTTCTTTCGTTACTGACTTCCCAACGTTTGTTTTAGTTTGCCCTCCTAATCGCTTGCCCTGAGGATTCCACTCTGAGGACCTCCGTTGAATATTATTTTGTGGATCCTCAGTGTGTGACCAATCCATCTTAATTCTCTTCTCTTGACTTGGATATCTACGGGTACTGATAATTTTACTACCTATTTACATTTTACATTACTATTTACATTTTTCTGCAAATCTTGGTGCGTATGAGCAAGTAGGGTTATGTCATCCGCATATTCTAAGATTTTAAGTCTACCCATACGTGTCCATCATGAGTAGACTTAAAATCCTACCTATGATGGACACTGATTTTATCATTTTCATTATTTTGTTTGATATGCCTTTATTTTCTAAG
Source organism: Condylostylus longicornis (assembly GCF_029603195.1). Taxonomy (NCBI): domain Eukaryota; kingdom Metazoa; phylum Arthropoda; class Insecta; order Diptera; family Dolichopodidae; genus Condylostylus; species Condylostylus longicornis. The sequence goes on from NW_026577985.1 coordinate 2,336,136, forward strand.
GAGTGCCAAATTGCTTCTCAGCTGATTGTATCGAAGGCCTTTCGAAATCGATTCGGTCTAGCACGATTCGCAGCGTGCTAGACCGGTCAATACAATTGGTATTTTTACTATAATGCCTTCTTCCAGCTGCATACTATTTCTTCTGTATGCCAAATCTTGTTTAATATAGGCTGCATTATTTCTGGTGTCTAATTTTTAGTAGCTCTACCAAGATGTCATCAGCACTACTTTCCGCTTTATTAGTTTTAAGTCTGCTTACGACATTTGGTATATCTTTTCTATTTGACGTGGTTTCATAATATTGTCGCTCTGTTTGCTGTTCGAGGTCATTGTTTATTTCTTCGAAGTGTTCTTGCATCTCCGTAACTGTTCTTGTGTAGACAACAATTATTAGCCCTCTTTTTTCTTGAGTGTTCGTATGTCGTCGTAGAGTGCGCGCATATTGTTTATTTCCACTCATTTTTGTGCTTCCATGTTGTAATAGCTTCCCCTATATTTTCTTGCTGCTTTCGTCATTTCTTTACCTTTTTCTTTGGGTCATAAGCTCCATAAGATACCAAGAGTTTAGTTCTTAAAACTTTTGTTTCTTCTATTTTTCTCCATTTCGTCTCTGAGATCCACGCTTTTCTTCCTCTTCTAGTAGCGATAATGACCCCTCCTTCTACTTGTCTGAATATGTTTTGCATATCCTCTCCACTCATAATTGTCCAATTTCTAATCATTTCGTCAATTTTTGACACAAATTCTGCTTTTGTATTCCCGTTACTACTTCTTATGGTCGTATGTTTCAGGCGGATATATGCTATGAGAAGCATATGTTCAGAGCCGACGTCAGGGCCTCTCCATGTTTTTATTTGTGTATCAAATTGTGCGGGATGATGGTTCCATCATTCACCACAATTGTATTCTTAACATGTCGCATTGTATTCTTGTTTCTATAAGTATGTTTAAACGATTAGGGTTTAAGCGAAAAAATTGGAAACTTGTTCATCGGAATTTTTGTGATGAAATCTTTTTGATAATAATTATTACAGTTTTGCTTGTTATTGAATTATTTGAAATCCTTATTTAAATATAAACTTCTGGTTAATTAAATAGAGAAATTATTAATAGTTTTTAAATTTTTGACATAGATTCGTAATTTCTACTCTTCTCAATTATATTTAGCAAAGATATTCATTATCAGTAATATGTTTTCGATATAGAGCCCAAATTACAAAAAAATTTCTATTCCATTTTCATTTTATAAATTCATTGATTTTCCATAGGATAAAAAAGAGTAGCATAAAAACATAAATTATGCGTTTTACCATAATAACAAATGTTTCGTTCTCATCAATGTAGCAAAAGGAATACGATACACGAAATGAATGTTGACTCATACTAAAAAAGCTAGTAATTAAAGTTAAAGTTAAAAAATTTATTCAAATTTTCATAATTACATAATTTTTAATTTCCTTGTTATTTACTTAAAATATTAAATTTTAGTCCTTTTTTTCTGTTATCATTCTTTAAACCATCTATTTTTTACTACAATTACCGTTCTTTACTTTTTTTCATTCAGAAATTCGCTAAATAGTAAGAACAAAATAGAAGTTGAATTGTGGAAATAAAAGATTCAAGTGGCGAACCGGAAACATTTTCTATGTCAATGAATAAAGGAAAAAACAAAACAACAAATTTTATATGTAAAATATTTTTCATAAGTTCACATATGTGCGGCAAATTCTCATTTATAAAACCACAATTTTAACAACATTTATCACATAAATATGGAAAAAAATTATTTTCTTCATCTCTCATATACACTTTTGCACAATATATCATATATACTTGACTATGACGGTAAAATAATAATGAAACAAAAAAGAAAAAATGAAAAAATGAAAATGCATCTTAAATGAATTGCTTGCATGGCTAGTGAAGTCACTGAGCGATTGAAAATGTTTCATATAGTTAGCCTGTTGTACAAAAAAAAAGAAGAAAAAAGTAAAATTCAAAAAACAAACAAAATATAAAATTAAAAAAGAATTTAATAAAAAAAGATGTGACAAGATTAAAACGCTTTTAAATAGTAAAAAAATGCAAAATGTATCGCAACTTTAAACCAGATCCCAAAGAAATTTTATTTTTGTTCAATCTCTTACTTTAGAGTAGAATAAGAATTACAATGTGGAGAATTTACACAATTGAAAGAACTATAAAGAAATTCGCATTACAATATCGGGGTATTCCACAAAAATTAAGAAATGTTAATTGCTGATAGTAAAATTACTGATTTTGAGTACAATTTTGTGAAATATTTTATCAATTTTTAAGTTCTTATATACATAGTAATTTTTTCTTATTGCATTTGCTTGCATTGGAATATTTTCGAAGTATTTTCATAACGTCTCAATTATTAAGTATTATACCTTATTTGACGAGTTCATTTTAATCTTAAAGATACGTTATTGAAATAACTATATAAATTAAACGCTATATGTATTTGCATAGTTTTGTATCAAAGTAAACTAAAATTAATTTGCATAGTTTTTAATATTACAATAAACCTAGTCAAGTACAGACTTAAAAAATAACATAATTTTATTGAACTCTTTAGTAGGCAAAAGTTATAGGACTGTTGAACTTATCCGCATATTTGTGAAAAGGATAAAAAGAAATATAAAATTTGTGTCCTTTTGTTGACAAGTGGTTAAAATGGTTTTTTTAGCTTGTCCTTTACAAGAAAAACACAGGGCATGTAGTACTTTAACTTTGACTTAAAAAAAAGGAGGAATAGATTTATATGTACCAGAAGAATTCAAAAATTGATTTTATTTGCGACATTGCAACAGGTTAATAAGAACATTTGCTGGATCAAATATGAATTTTTGTAAAAAGCAGAAAAACACTTTAAATATGTTTTGGTATAATTAGATTTCTTTTTCAATTTTCTATATATATCACGAAAATCACAAACAGAGCTCTTTCATTTCATACAACATTACTGAATAATTTTTTTTTGTATTCTTAATGAAATTTTCATTTTTTACAGAATTACTAAACAATTTGTTTTACACATTTTGCAGTAAAAAACTTATTTGAAATTTGAAACCTCAATTCATATATTATTTGTACTAACTTAATAATATAAATATATGTATGCACAAAACAAAAACAGAATTTTATATATGTGCAAATGGTGAATTTCCTCAATTCATTTTTGTAGACATAAAAGTCAAAAACCCATAAAATTGTTTGTAACTAAAAAAAAAATAGTACATGCAATTTTATCAAAATTTTTAAGCATTATTATGTGAACTATATTATGTATATGAATGTTTACAAATATATTGATAATATAATAATATACATACTCTTAAACTATAATATTATGTGAATGTGAATAAACTTACAAAATAAATGGACATATTTGCAAAGTAATAAAATACGAAATTATAATGTCAAGTCCAGACTCTATGCATTAAACTGGAATTTTTGATAAATTTTTCATCATCAAATCATTATCATTATAACCATTATTATCATCGTCATCATCATCAAAAGTATAATAAAAGTATAAAAACAAGGTAAATTAAATGATAGGTTCACTTAAAGTTCCTATAAAAATGTTGGACAACATTTTTACGCATCTCATCAACATATTTCAATATGATATAAATCTATGCCACAGTAAAATATTTTTCACAACAAATAATATAATAGACCGTTTCTTTCACTTCTCTGTTTTTATTCATTTAAACTAGGTAAATTCGAAAAAAAGGAAAAAAACTGAAAAATTTAATACAATTTTTATTGCTTCAAATGTCTTCTTTATGTGGTACTGGCTTTTCAATATAATGCATATGAATGGTAAAACCGATGCACGGTGAGGTGGTAATAATAAAGAAAAACGCTTTTCCCTAACATTTTTTTTTCTTCATTCACTTTGAATTCGCAACTTATCTTAATCTCAGTTTTTAGAATTTTTTTTTTTGTTTTCTATTTTAATAAAAAAGAAAATTGTTGCGTTCCTTTTTTAAATTTATTTTTTAATTTTGTTAATAAATGTTGTACACACCTTGGAAAATAACAAATATGTGACATTTTCTTGCATTTCTGTTTAAATTTCTGATTTTTTTTGTCATTCCTGTTTTAAAAGCAAAACTAAAAGAACAGAATCACAACAAGGAAATGAATTTGATGACCGGCTAAGATAAAATTCTTTACTCTCCCTGTAGAAGGATCATTTATTTATTTGTTTCATTATTTACATTTATACATTCAGCAATCATTGAAATAGTTCAAAAAATTTATATGATTTTGGTATAATTTGATCCAGGATATTAAATAACATCATCCTTTTAATTTGATTCAATATTTCAATTGAAATTGATCACTCTTATTATTTGATATGTCTATATGATTAGTTTTTCCGTATGAAATATTTTTTTTTTAATTCATATAAAATTCGAAAATTACAAAAATTACTTTTAAAACCAGTCTTTATTACAGTTTCGGACTTATTTGTTCTAGATATTGATTTTCACAATATTAAAAGGCTAACACATGTAGAAAAAAGCAGAAGAAAATTTTTTTACATCAATTTATGCTTGAATTTTGTCTCTATTCGAAATTGAAGACCGGTTAAATAAAATTGTATGGCTCATAACTAAATAACTATAATATATTTTTATGTATGTTGATATATATGAGAGTATGTATATGATGAGTATAGAAAAATCCGGCACGAATTATCAATGATTATGGTAGTTATGTTTTTTTTATATTTTAGTGTTTTAAAGTTGCAAATTATATTTTATACATTATTATATTTGATATCAAACACATTTTGTAATTCGTCTTCAATTTTTATAGTAGTAGCTAGTCAACATCCAGACAATGTCAATCAAATCGTACAGTATTTATCAGTATGTTGGAAAGTAGAAATAGAAAAGCAATCGGGGTTTATACCTGCAAGAAACTTACAATATTAATATAAAATTTATGTAAATTGCGCTTTCATCGTACAACTTTTCAAAGATTTTGATAAACAGCAACTTTATGGATTGTATTTTATAGTTGTTGTTCGAAAATAAAAATAACATTTGTAATTTAATACTTTGCTTGATTGTGATTTTAGGCAAATGTATTTCCTTATGATTCCAAGCGAACTAACTTAAGCATATAATAACGCCAGTGTTTTACTCGTATATGCTTAAACTAATTGTGCATTGCATGCAAGTAAAATGAGTGATTTTAAAATTATAGTTTTAATTGTTAATCTATTTCTATTTTGACGTAAGTATTTAACTAAAGTTTTGATTTGTAAAACTAAAAAAAAATCTAACACGTGCAAGATTTTAAATCAATCAAACCTATGCTGGATAAAAATGCCTATTAACCTTTAAAGATTTAAATTTTTAATTTGTACCTTTTATATACGTACTTTGGGGGCCCATATAATGAAAACGTTCCCAAATTAATCTCTTACAATAAGTAAACAAAATTTTGCATTAATTTAGGATGAATCTAAACTAAGGACAATCTTATTAAAAACTTCAATTTTCGAAACTTTGTAGAGGTATATCTTGAAAGTCAGTGTAGGATGCTTAAAATTTTTTTTGTAGCTAAACAATTATCCGATACTGCTATCATAATAAATATGTATCGGAAAATACAATAGATAAAAAATTTATGAAATTTGATAAAATAAATCAAAAAATTTAAACTTAAGAAAATTTGATGAGGAAAATTCCGAGGCTAATTCCTTTGGATATTTTTAAACTAAACACACGATGAAAATTCGTACGAATTACTCAATTAAAACTTGCATTTTTAAGAATTAAAACAGTTTGATATATAAAGAATCCCTAATAACATTAGGAGAAATTTAGATAAATTTAATTAACATTCGACCCAATACTTATATATTCTTAAAACACGATCCAAGAAAAACCTTTAAAAATAAAATAATTTTTTTATCCTATAGTTCTAAGTTGGATTTGTTATATTAACGTACGCATATATATGTATATATGCATACCAACATATAAAAATTTGTTGCCTTTTTATAAACTGCACTTAAAGCATGTCACAACTAAATGATGATACCTCTATCACAAACATTAAGAGGCCACTTATATGCATTAAGATCAAATGATCGTATCAATGATTTTAAAATGATGATGATGTTGTCCACATGATAACCATGATTATAATATTAATAATGTTGATGTTGAACAGAATCAGACACTTAAGATATTCATTTTGATACTTAAATCAAAGTTGGTAGACTACTTATACATGGAAATTATACAACAAACAATTTTACATATTAACTTTACACATGGATATACGAAACTCATTTATATGCATATATTGACTATATATTGCTTTAGACTTCAAAGTTAAATTATATTGAAGCAAAAAAAAAAATAAATATATTTCTGAATGATGAAGTGTAGAAGATCATTCTTTTTTTAGAAAAAGAATTCGAAAATTTTTTGTTTCTCCTTTCAATAAATTGATCATTGGATGAAGTGATTCTCTTGAGATGCTTTTTTTGTGTTTTAAGGAATCAAACTATTCGCTTGAGTATTACGGTAGAATTAGCAAAAAAAAAAAACAAAAAACCGGAAAATAAAAAGCTGAACTTTTCATTCATTGAAAATTAAAATTTCTGTGATGATTCGCATTTAACATGCGCTATTTATGGATTATAAAGATTAATGTTGCAGATTAGTATTTGTTACAGACAAAATATTTGTTTTTATTTATTTATCTTTCTTCTTTTGTAATTTTTTTGTTAGCTTGGCGGGTTGTAAAACTATTATAAAGGTGATGTTTTGATTGATTTACAACAAAAATGTTTGGATAAATTCTTATTGAATTTATTCTTATATATTTATATAACAATGGTGCAGCTATAGATATGTTATATGTATTGCAAAGTTCAATTGGACGAACCGTTTTAAAAATAAGCGTTAAATCATGTGATGAAGAAAAAGAATAGTTACTAAAGATTTGAAAAAAAATATTCATTAACAATATTAGAAACATCTTAGCTTTAGCTGAAATATTTAATGTTGTAGACATTTGAACTTTCAAATACATAAATAAATAATTCTGGTAAATTTATAAATAAAGCATAAACATAAAAAGTTTTTTCCAACAATTTTATTAATAAATTCTAGAAGAATCTTTAATTGTCTGTATACAACATTTGAATAGCATAATTATAAAATTAGCCTATTTAATAAAAAAATCTGATGTGGTCAGCACATAACCGACCGCAATGTGTATTGTCTATTTAAGTAAAAGTGTTACAGAATATTATAAAAATGTCTGTTAAATACTTCTTTCCAATTTTTAAGACATTAATAAGCTTTAGTTAACATACCTACAAAAATGTAAATTTAGCTCTTAGTACAGTTTCGTTTTGGGCTACCCGAATTACCTGAAATTCTCGGCAGTTAGTTTCGGTAACAACCAGAACTCAAATATCAAATTTCAAAAAATTCCATCAATTCGTTCCGTAGATATGGTAAAAAAGTAAAATCGGCCCGCAGATCAGTTTTCGAGCCCTGATCTTTCCAAAAAATTTATATGTTCATTGTTTTAATACAAAGAATTTAAATATTAAATTTCAATGAAATCGGTTGATTATTTCTCTTTATATACGCAAAAATGTATATTTGGCCCGTAGTAAACGACTAGTTGTTGGCACCTGATTTCTTCCAAAAGTTGAGAGGTTTCGCGGACGGTCGAGCTTAGCACACACAGACCGACAGACCGATAGAAGTGCATTCCCACCGAAAACCCGATATGCAAAATTTGTTTCCATCACATAACCTACCTATTGTATACACAATACGGTCGGTAAAAAATATACATATTATACTTGCTCCTGTCGGACTTAATTATAGTTTACAAAGCAAGCTTAAAATGAAGCTTCAAATAGAAAAATACAATTCATAATGCTAAGTTCATATATTTATAATGCAAATGTCAATGTTCCATAAAAATCCGTAACCGCCTTTTCTAGCGAATTTGTCTCGTATAGTGCGGGTTCTTGTGGAGTTAACTCACAAAATAATTTTCCATGTATTAATATATTGTTTGGAAAAACTACGAAATGCAACAAAATCGTGTTCTAGCATTTTTAACATTTTATAAGAAAATGAAAATTGTACATGGTCTCTCGTCCCCTATTAAGGGGAAAATATGTAGTTTTAGTTTCTTGAAATCACTTGACTTCTTTTATTACTTCTTTATTTCATTAATTTAAACAGTTTATTTTTCACATATATGTACTTATTTTAAATAAAATTTTTATTACTAAGTATTTACTATATTAATTATTTTTATGTTCAAAAATGCATAAATATGTAGTGTATATACATATATCTAGATATATATATATATACTTATATAAATACATATTTAAATATATGTTCTAACATCAGTGGATAGCACAAAATATAAATATTTTCTGTTAATTTGGTGTTTAGTATTTTGTTAATTTAAAAAATTTTAAAGCCACCCATAGCAATTATGCAATTTATAATTTTATGCAAAATATGCACCGGATTTTAAGTATTACGTATAAATAAACATGTATATTAATATATTATATACCTGAAAATATTATACTATAAGAAAAAAATTTGACCTGAAAATTATCTTTCTCTATATTTTTTCTAACAAAAACTATCTGAAAATTTTTATTTTTGTAACCCTGTATATATGTACATATATAACTGTTACAATACATTTACAATATTTTGAACTCGATAAATTTTCAAACAGAAGCTCTTAATCCAAACCATAAGCCTTTTATATTATTATTAAAGTAAAAAAATAATGCTACCAAGTTACCTACATATATAGTGACTTTAGTTTATTCTTAGAGCAACAATGTGTCAAGTAATATCATTTACTTCGATTCTCTTTTAATATTATTTCGATATAAATTCATAAATGATATCATTGTTTTGTATAAGAATATAGGTATACACATGCATACATATATTGGTAAAATTGGTAATTCTTTTGGTGGTACTGACCATTTATAATGAATTTTCTGCAGTTTTTCCGTTCCTTTTATTTTTTCATTTTTATTATATTTGTAACTGTCTCTACTCGTAAAGTAGAACAGAATTTTAGCAATACAGTAGCAACAAAAGGAAAAAAAGGAAATGCCAGATAAACAATAATGACAATTGTGCAGCAGGCACAACTTTAACATTGTTCGGCACCCTTCTAGTTCTTTTTATATCACAATAATGCCAGCAATAATAATGTTATGTTTCATGTGGGTACCTATACATATGCATATATACTTTTGAATTTTTCATAATAATCAACTTGTTTGATTTTTTGAAATTTGTGAATTATAGGATTGAAATTGTAGAATTCGTATACCGATTTCAAATATAAAATAATTATAATATCGTAAAGAATTACAGTATTTTGTTCTACACAAGAATGATAACAAGTGGCAGCTAAAAAATACAATATTTCATTTCATAAGCTTATAACAACATTCAGGGAAGAACTTGTAACAAGTACAGTTAACTTAGCATTTTGTATCAAAAATGGAACTAAATAGAACTTTTTTCTTGAACTACGAAAGTCTTTAAAATAATGATAATATGGCGCATTCTAAATATTGTAATATTGTAGATTAGATTAGATTAGATTTTGAAGGGAACCGAGTGGGGCAGCAGCAACCCCTCGAGCCACCGCAGCCATTACTGATTTATTACTGACTTAAATAGAGGTTCCCGAACACTTAGGAACCCATGTCCAAGACAATGCCAGCGCCGGACAGTCGCGAAGGATATGTACGGCGATCTCGTCACCGCCCCTACAAATTCTGCACAGGGGGGAACCCGGCTTCCCCAGCCTTTGCAGGTGGTATTTCACTGGGCAGCTCCCCGTGAAGTACACCAACTCTGCGGTGAATCCGCTGGAGCACACCGAAAGAAACACCTTCGCATGACGACACCCTTTCGTGCCCCGCCAGTGAAGGCCGCATTTCCTTCGACAACCTCGTTGCCCGCATGCCCATTTTGGCCCGGCACCCAAATGAGCGTGACTCTGTTATCCGATGCCAATTCCACAAGTGTAGCAAGGCAGGCTCAGACCAGCTTGGATGGAACCTGAGCCGAATGAAGCGCGATGGATGGTACGGTTTTTATACCCCCTTTCTAAATTGACTTTCAGACAGATCTTTATTGCATGTATTTCGCCTTAGAACACTGTGCAATACGGGTCAAGGGCCTATTGTAATTCATAATATTGTAATATTGTAATTCATAAGTTTTTCTAAAAATACTGAAAATCGAATTTTCTTTATACATTTTAGTAACCTGTTTAGTTAATTCGAATGATTGCTCCAAAAATTATTCAGAAAAATAAATAACTGACCTAACAAGTTAATAAAATACATACAATCATTATACCTATATATCTTACAGCAATACTTAGTTTGTTCTATATGTACGAATAACAAAGACTATATATACATAATGTACATTTAAATATGTGTACCAAATACATTATATTATGCTTGAATGTCCTATACAAGTTATATCATTGAACTAAAAACCGTATATTGTTTAACATTTTTCTTTTAATACAATGGAACTATTTTGTTGGTTCCTTTGAAAATAAAGTCGTTTTGAAAAAGTCATTTCATTTTATTTTTGAGGTGTTCTTTTGGATTTCTTTTCAGGTGCAATCTTTTCAATTATTAGGTCAATTCTACTTTGATAAAGTGTGCTACTATATTTTCTTTGGAATACACGAAAACGGAATTTTTATGCCATAATTTTGTGTTTATATTGTATTTTAAAACGAAAAATATGATTTTTATACATAAGTATACAAAATGTGCAGCACCATATGGACACCATCATATATGTACGTTGAATATTATAGCAGAAGGAATCTATTGGTACATTTATAGTTAAGTACATAATAAAAATGTTAAGAAAATAGTTGTTAAACGAATTTTAAAAATAACCCAAGAAAAATATGGGATATCGCGATTGTATAAAGGGATCAATAGCTTGATTTTTGTGTGAGTTTATGATTATCTTATTCAAAAAGAAATTGTAGAAATGCCTGTATGAATAGAACAAATTAATAATATTAAATGAACTGTTATAGTTAAAAATGAAAATGTTATTGTATCAATTATCAACTATAGATTGAAACAAAAATTAAGATAATCTTTTAATCAGTTTCGTAACCAAATAGAATGATTGCTATTATTAATAACTTTTTCTTTTATAAGTAATTGAAAGACACTACATACCTTAATATTGACTATATGTCTTTAAAACTATGAGTTGTTTGTGATAGTAGTACTACAATTACTGTAATCTAAGAGTTAGGATTCTAACCGAGTTACAGCCTTATGAATAATGGGTATAAGAAAGCAAAATTTTGATATGTTTTTTTGAAAACTCAAATTAATTATTTTAAGACTAAATATATAGAAAATAAAGAAAAAGAGTTTCAGCATATCTCTTCATCTCTTCATATACATGTGTTGTGTATTTATAGATTGCACTGAAAGCAAGCCTGCTTATCCACAGGCTTTTCAAAAAAGCTGAGATAATTAAGATAACAATTTTTGTGGTTCAACACCACTCTTACCATTCCAACCGATAATTTGTTAGCGGACATAAACAAAACTGTGTTTTCAAGTACACTAGCTGTCAATAAGGCATCTTTAAAGATGCATAAAATTCATGTTAAAATAATATTAAAGTACTTTAAATTTATTTACTATTCACAGAAAGCCAATCATTAGTCTCCATATATTTCAAATTTCTATAAAATTTTAAAATAATTATAATAATACTGTTTTAGTACATAATATAAAGAAAATTACATGTTTAAAAACTCTTGTCGTTATTCCACAATTTTAACTGGCCACTCCTAATAAAATTCTGAATCTAGTATTTAAATATGATACAGGTTATTAAATAAAAGTTTGTATAGAAAAATAAAACTGCTGTCGATTGTGCATCCGCTTTTGCAAAAAAAAAAATACAAAAAAAATTTAAGAGCGAATTTAATTATGCAAATTATTTAAAATTATTTCAAATCCTTCATATAACGCTCATACATATCAACAACTCATAAATTACAAAATATTGTCAACAAGTTTGGGTGCTTTAACAAAAAATTGTGTCATAAAATAATTTCAACTCGTATGCATCTTGATGTATTTATAAAGTTGGGTAAAACCAATAGTTATCAAAGTAGCACTTTTTCATTCAACAAGTGAAAATATTGTTTTTAAAAACAATTATGCAGCTACTACATTATTATAATTACTTTCATTCATATACGAATATATTTCACAAATTGCATACATTTACGTATGCAAACACTGTACGCAAACAAAAAATGTAAAGGATCAAAAATACAAATTTTACAAATTTCGAGAGGCGATCACTTGCGAGGGATGGAGGTGGAAAGAAATTTTTTAATGGAATGAACTATTAGTATCAAGAAGCTGCTAAAATTTCAGGCTCCTACAATCTAGAAGGTCTAGAAAAAAATGAAATTTGGAAAACACAGAAGTTTTGTAAACATATCCACTGATAGACGGACGGACAGAGTGAAACTAATAAGCACTTTTTATCAAAAATTTTTTTAATAGTTTTCATTAAAAAGAAGTAGTTTGTAATTTTAAATAGCTTTCACTTACCACAATATTTGGTTTAGAAACCATAAAATTTTGAGCTAATTTATACAAATTCGACAATGCTTAAAAAAAATTAATACAATGATAAATAAACTCCCCAAATAATTGAAGTTCTTGCTATTTAAATAAATTTAGACTAAATCAATGGTTTGTAAAGGACCACTTTTTCCATGGACAATTGAACATACTTTTCTTAAAAACATTTTACTATACAACTTTTAAATTACTCTCGTTCATATACCAAAATATGGAAAAAAATCTGATGTGATCAGCATATAACCGATCGCGATGTATATTGGCTAGTTAAATGAAAGTGTTACAGAAGATTATAAAAATGTCTTTTAAACAACTTTTTTCCAATTTTTAGTTCGTTAATACCTAATTAATGTACCCAAAAAATGTAAATTTGGCTCTTAGTAGAGTTTCACTTTGTGCCATCCAAATTCCCTGAAAAGCTTGCCTGTTAGTTTCGGTAATAACCAGAGCTCAAATGTTAATTCGCACCAAAAACTCGATATGCAAAATTTGTTTTTATTTAAAACACGTTATATTTGAATTGATATAGGCGTTAAGCGTTAGTGGCGAAGAGAATTCACACTTTACAATTTTCGAGAGGTGATAAATTGGTAGGGGATGAGGACAAAAAGGTTTTTTCTCGTAAAGAGTTTTTTGTGTATAAAATTTCAGATTCCTATTTTAAAGGCTGCAGATATACGGAAAAACTAACAGGCGGACGAACAGAGTGAAACTAATAAGAACTCTTATTCCAATTAATTTTCGAAAAAGTAACAAAAAAAACAATTTGTTTTCTAATAACTTGTATAAACGTATTGTTTTTTGTCACTATGTTTATGTTGAAATTAGAATCTGGCTTTTTAATCAACTTTATCAATAGGAATTTTTAACATTTTTATAAATATATAAACTATATATTATACACATGGTTTTACAATAGCTAACATACATAAGTTGTGTTTCCAAGTTTTGTTTATGTGTATACATATAATGTAAAATCTAATATTTTACAATTAAAATTGACATAAAAATTAACTTGACATACACTAAGGATTAATTTTAGCCATCAATCGCAGAATTAAAAAATACAGGACAAATATTTTCGAAATGCTGTCAACTCTTGTTAACAAATCAATGTTAACAAACTCTTCCAATTTTTACTCCAGCAGTTATCAAATTTTAACTGTATAACAAAAAAAGTTTTTTTTGTTTTAATATGTACAAAATAACCTATTTAATTTATATTCTTTTAAAATGTAATAGTTGAATATATAAAAAGTAATTGCACTCTGCACTATTGTGCTATATTAAGTTTAAACAAACCTCATATAACAACTAAACATACAAAAATTAAATAGTATGATACTTCTATATAGTTTTTTTAATAATGTACGTGCATATTTCTTAATAAATACATTTAAAATTAAATTGTATTGGTTAGAGCAATAAGACTTAGCTGTACACAAAAAGCATATATCTAAAGTTGTTATTAATTTAATTATTTGCGGATACATGATCAAACTACTATATAATTTTTTTAAATTCTTTTTCACCGAAGATGTCAATTAAGTTTTTTACACTCCAACAGTGTTTTCCTCATCAAAAAGGAAGCGATTTGTTTTCATAAAAATTACAATTCACTTATTTCCCCTATTGTATTTACCTCTATTTTTTGTTACATCATTATGACAACCTGTTGTAAGATAAGCAAACAATTATAAAGTATATAAAGCAAAAATTTAATTATAATATAATACTCTTAATACTCTGTGAATTCTTGGATAACAAAAATTTAGTTTTAAAAAGCTAAAAGTCCTATTTCAAACTTTATACCCGGCCAGGCTTTTAATAATTATTTTAATACAATAGATCGTAAAATAATAATGTTCGCATACACTTATGCGATTAGCGAAATCCTATATCGATTTATAAGCGTATGCAAAAGCTATTTTTGTGTGAATTTAAATGAACAATTTAAATTATTCTAATAATCTTATTTTTTTGTTTCTATTATAATGAGTTTTAGCTCATGCTTCAGATTTAGTGTAGCTGCAACAAACGCGCTGCGCTGCTCTGTCTAGAATAAGAAACACTACACAATTGTGATTTTATTTTTGTTTTTGTTTTTTCTTCTTGATTTTGCTTTATTAAATTCTTTTTCAATAATAAAAGTGGAGTTTTTAACGTTTATTTCTAACTTTTAATTTTCATTTTTCTTATGTTTATACCGTCTTTTTTCTTTTGTTTTTCTTTACATTTTATTTTGTTTTCTTTACATATTCATGAAACATGGCTTAAGGCCATTTGTATCGCTTTGGAGCTCTCCAGTTAACATGTGATATTCAAGTAAGACGAACGCGACGAATAAACGACGTTTTCAATTAAAGAACATTTAAGTTTATTTTTTTTTTTTTTAAAAAGGAAAATTGTAGTATTTTGTATAGCGTTTCAATTGTTGATATCGTTTGGCTTGTTGAACTTTTATTTGAAATTTATATTAAATAACATTTACTTTTCGTTATAATTTATTAAATGTGATTTGATTCGAAATTGCATTTTTTTTTTAATTAAAATTTATTTTTATTTATGTCGTGCTTATATAATAAATCTTATTTGTGAATTCATACAGAATAAATTTGATTGAAATTAAAGTGAAAAGTTTTTGATGTTTTCTTAAAAAATGGTTTTTAAAAAAGTGTGTAGTAAATTTCAATAGATATTATATTTTAAGTGAACAATAAAGTGATTATAATTGTTTTATATTTGATTTAATTGCTTTGAAATAGCAAAATTTCTTTCCATTTTTTAAAAGTTAATGAACTTTTACTGACAAAGATAAGGTAAAGAATTAATCGCTATATTAATGTAACTGTAAAGTAGAAAGGAAAAAATATTTCAGTTCCTGCAACCTAAATTATCTTATAATTTTGTCTATTTATATAATAAAAAAAATGGTGCAATGATCAGTTTTGCATTTAAAAGTGCATTCACAATTATATCTACAATATTAACATAAAAAGTCAATATAATAAACTCAATTAAAATATTCATTCAATTTTATTACATTACAAGTTCAGTTATACAAAATTAATCACGTTGTTTAGATTTTATTTTCAATACAGTTTGTGTGAATATATTTAGTGAATACAGTTAGAATGTTGGAAAATAAATTTTTGATATTAATATTTATACTTAAAGCAATAAACACACAGTTTTCTTTAAAATATCCTGTCGCAATAAGATTTTTAAAGCCAGATTATAGTCTATGGAAATAAATTTATTTCATAATAATCAAGTAGTTACAGCTCTAACATTCTGAAAATTTGATTTATTATTTCTAAACATACTGTTATCCACGTACATAAAATTTGCCACAGAATTTTCAAGTTGGAAAACAAATCCTAGAAATTAAGTGTTCAAATAAACCTTTATGGACAAAAAATAAAACAAAAAAAACTTATTCAAAAAATTTATTAAAATATTCAAGAAATTAAATGGTTTTTTAAATGAAATACCAAATAATTTCTCTACATTAAAAGAACGATTAAGTTTATCATTTACTTTAAAATATTTATTCAAACATATTCTATATACTTAACACGCTTAAACCATAAATTCATAAATAAAATCAAAATTCGTCTTATGTAATTTCCAATATATTTAATAAACAAATTGCAATGAATATTCCTTGCAAACGACAATTAAATGCAAATGATTTCGAAAATAATTTAACATCATCACCAGCATCAATTAAGAAAATAGTTGACCTAAATCCATTTAAAATTTTAAAATCACATCATATTACACCACCTTCAACACCTCCAAGTGGAATAATTACAAATGCAGCAACAGATACATCGTACATTAAAAATAATTCAACAGAAAATGTTCAAGTTAAAATTGAAAAAAATGATTTATTGTCAATAATTTCTATAACATATAACAATAATAAAGAAAATAACAATAACAACAGCAATTCGAGTGCTTGTGACAATATAAACTGCTTTAATACAACTATTAATAATAGTCATAGCGATAGTAAACATAACTTACTAAAAACAACAGCAACAACCGAAAGTAATAATGATAATATCATTGATGTTAAAAATATTCACATAAAATCAAATTTTAATTTTAATCAAAATTCCAATTATGACAATAATAATAATAACTATTATAATGAATTCAATGTTATTGAAAATGGTGAGGTTAATAGCTTTGAAAGTGCAACAGCAACAAATAAAGTTAAATTAAATGTGGAAACTACTGAAATTAATTCAGATTACATTTATAAAAATTCAAATTTTAATTCTATTTTAAGTGATAAGATCGAAAATATGATCAAACCGCATAGCAAAAATAATAATAATAATAATGATAATAACAATAATAATAACAATAATAATAGTAATAATAATAATAATAATAACAATGATGATATTAATAATAGTAGTAGTAGTATTATAATTAATAATAATTCCGACAGTAATAAATTATATAACAATATTAACAACAATAATGAAAACGGGGCTATTAACAATTTATTAAGTTGCACAGTAAATAGTAATCGAAATTTAATTAATGATAACAACATAAATAACAATAATCAAAAACCTATTAATAATGATAAATGTAGTAAGCAATGTGATATTAAAGTATGCAATTATGATAATAATAACAACAATATAATAAATAAGTTAAACAGAAATTTAACGAATTTTGAAAATAGAAACAATAATGAAAGTAATAATATTAATAGAAGCATATCCGACGGCAACTGTAATAAAAATATTTCATCATCAACAATAACTGAGTTGAGTCATATACAAAATGATAATAAAATCAGACGGATAATACAAAATGATGATCTTAAAACTTCATCTAGTACATTGATATCTTTATCAGAGGCAACATTATCACCAACAACTTCAATAACAACTTCTGTTACCGGTATCAACATTTCACCAGACATCTGTTGTAATGATCAAAATATTCAATTATCACATTTATTAAATACAAGTAATTCAAATAAATATTATCATCATAATAATCTTAATCAAAACGATAATCAACACCAGAATGATCATAATAATCAACGTCATCTCCATGATCAACAGCAACAACAACAACCGCAACAACATAATGAAAATGATATTTGTAGTGGTATGGAGTCCAGCAGTGGTAATAATTTAATTGATAATGTGAGTTCATTTAATTTTGTTCTGCTCTTTTCTCTTGTTTTTGTTTTTCGTTCTGGCTCTCGTTATTATTCATTTAAAGTGATTAACAGGAATTCAAATAATTCAATTATGTTTGACTTAAAGAAACGTTAAAATGTAATAAAAGTATTAAAAAAATATGTGTTATTATAGTCATATAAGTTTTTAAAACATATAGGATATAAAACATTCGATGTTTATATGGTTATGGTTAAAGGCGTTTTTTATTGAAGGCCTAATAAAATATTCAAAGTTCAGGCTAGAGGTTGCTAAATTATTTAAAGAGTAAATTGTTTTGTTTACACGTGTGTTGGTTGAAAAAATTCTTATACGATTTAACTAAAACTGGCATTAAATAATTAAAAAAATATATAAAATATAATATACATGTATATAAATTATAATTAACCTATATGTTCGAGAGCTTTCTAACTTTATTTAAAACAATTCTTTGCTATGGATTTTGAATACAATTTCAGAATTAACAATTGCAAAAAGTCAATTGAATTTGATTAACTAAATAACGTAAAAAATTGAGAAATTAATTAAATTTAGTGATTAAAATGTTTATATGCCTGCGCATATTATTATAGTTTTTCATTTTTTAAATTTTGTTCGATGGCGGTCGTCTTTTTCGTTGACAAAAATATTTGATTATAAATATAAAATTTTTTAGCAACACCAAATGTTTTCATACATTGATTTCCAACTTATCATAAAAGTGGAATCTGTGCTAAACGCTTTTTATTTACAAACAAGGTTTCTCATTTGAGTCTTTTGATTTCAAAGCAAATTTCAAAAAGATGTGCAACTTCGAAATTTGTTAAAGTTGTCAATCTACGTAACAATTTACCATGGTAACAAACTTGCTATTATACTTAGATAATAATCGAGAAAATTGCATAGGTAATATTAGCGGGGATCGTAACCAATATATCTCTCAAGGACATGTTTCAAAGATATTTTTTTTGTTGAAAACGATACATATTCAATTACTTCTGTTTTAGAAGTAATTGAATATGTAAATTGAATATGTATATCTACTAAATAAATTATTTACGTTATTAAAATGACGATTCCTCTAATTTGATTTTTTGAAGTAGTTTTACAAAGAATGCCTGTTTAATTTTATTATTTAATACTCAAATCGATAAATTGCTCAAATTGATAACACGCGAAAATTAAAAAGCATATTCGTCAGTATAATAAGTTCCTAAACGACACTTTAAACAAGGAGTACCTTTAAACTGAGTACCTTGATAAAAAAACAATAATCATTTTCGGCATTGCTAGGTTCAAAATGTTCAGAAATGTTTATATTGTTTTAAATTTTCTACAAAATTTTTACGTCTTTCACAATTGACACTTTTCCCGTCTTTTTCTTAATAAATAAAACGGATTTAAACGGAACGAAGCAGCTTTGACGGATTTTACTATTTTTCATATATTATGAATTTCATTTGTTGATTTTTGACTCTATAAAGAATTTTAGTTTTAAACAGATTTCACTTTTTCGTTTCCATGGCAAATGAAAGTTTTCCTATATAAAAAAAATCAAATAAAGTAAACAAACGGGTCTCATAAATATTCATTAAAATAATAAATTACCTTTTGAATTACAAAAATAATAATCATTTACAATGACGTACGCATTTCTTAAAAAAATTTTCTTATTTAAAAAAAAAGCACAATTTCATAACCGATTTTCCTATTTCAAATTGTCTCTATCTTTCCAAGCTTTGCGTACTACATATTGTTTTTATAAATTCAATTACAAGTAATTCTGTATTGAACTGTAAGACTTTCTTCTTTTTGTTTAAAACAAAATATTTTTCTTAAAATTATGGTATTTTCTGTTTCAATATGCCATAATATACTCTAACTATAAGAGAATTCATTAAGTGGACTTGAATCACTAATTGTTTACATTTAGAGAAAAAAATTTGATTTTCTTATTGGAGTCAATAACACAAATTTACACGTATAAAAATTTTATAAAGCACCATTATGAAGACATTAACTGGACAAGGTGATCCAAAAATTGGTGGAGTAAATTTGGATGACATCAAATTTTATTTGAATGAAATTCAAGTAAATAAAGTACATAACATATTCTTCTACACTGCAAATCAAATAATTGTTAATGAAATAACTGCAGCACTCTCAAAAGATTGAAATAAGCATTTAAAAAGTTTCATTTACAATTGATACTTTTCCAAAATATATTTGGATTTTTATAAGATAAACTAAGGGGTTCTGATTTTTTTATACGGAGTGTTTGAAAAGATTTACATAATATTTCTGTAACATCAAAATGTTTTTAGTGTTATTTAGATAATTAAACCAAATTATTAACACCAAGAATGTTAGAGGTTGTATCAAACTAAATTTTTAGGATTTATGTACATATGTTTATACATATTTTACGACTTCACTGTAAATGACCCAATTTTCATTTTAAATATCTAAAACTACTCTTAAAACTGAAAATATTGAGTTTTTAAATACATATCTGCAAAGGTTTTTAGAAGTTGAGCATTGGAAAAAATTTCAAATTCTTCAACAAAAAAGAAACTTCACCAAATAATTCTGATTCCATAAACCTTTTAAAACTAATTTTTATATAGTAAGAAATGTTAATAGTAAGTACTCTAGTAATCATTTTTCAAATACACCCCTTTTTAAATGATGCCTACAAGTTCAATTGATACGCGTTTCCTTTTTTAACTGGTATTATTTTCATTCTGAAAACTACTCTTTTATAGATTTACCAAACACCTTAAGTTTATTTAAGGAAGCGAGATGAACAAAAGTTCTGCCGCATATCTATGTGAATTTACTTAGATAAAAATGTAAAATGCATAATACAAAACATAATTGTACCTATATGTATATATACATACATATATAAATTCAATTACAAAGCGAGCGGGTCTAATTGAATATCAAATTCATTAAAAATTTTGTAACAAAAAAATCTTGTTGTTCTTCTTTGATATCTCTTTTTAAATTTTTATATACTTAAGAATTGTAGGTGTGCCTGTCAAAATTATATAATTTTATAAGAAATCTCAATAAAAACGTGGAAATTATTTCGGTTGTTAGGGACATTTATTGTAACGTAATATTGTAATTTTTTTATTTTAATATTGATTTATTATTGCACCTAGTTTTAAACAACAAAATTTTACTCATATTCTTGTAGTGCCTTTTTGATTTAACTTTAATTCATTATGACATTTATTATGTCAATTTCATTCTACAACAATTTACAACTTCACACAAAAAATTAATTTACTATAGAATGTTTGTAGAATGAATGTGTAGAGGAGAATATTTTACATTATGATTTGAACAACAAAGAAAGATGATTCTTTAAGATTTTGAAATATATTAAAGTATACTTGTATCAAATGCTTGATCGATCTACAAACAATATCTGTCAGCTTTATATTTGAATATATGTTATTTTATTAATTTCATTAAGTACGACAATATCTGATGGAATAATTCTGTTAATGATTAATTAAAAAGATATATATGACCTATTTCTGTTAAATTTTTATAGTTATTCATTTTTATACATATAATAATCAAATATAACAAAACAAAGATATTATCAGCGTGAATGTAATGGATATGAGGTGTTTAAATTTTTTAATTTAATTAATTATACAATTTATATATCAATTTTAAATAATTGACTTCTGGTAAATCGATTAAATTTTGCAAAAATCTATGCGAATTATGAAAAGATATACGTAAATTTTTTTTGTTATTTGTTATATCTATACTTCAAACCAAATATAAAGAACTAAATGTTAGAAAGAACTGGCTTTACATACATGTATAAATATTTGCATATTGTACTTTGATTTCGATATGCTTTTTTCGATTCTGAAAAACTACTTCGATTTTGACAAACGACTGTGTAATATAACGTTGTTTTTTTTATATTGAATATGAAATCAATAAAGTTGGATCAATCCAATAGTTTGTAAAGTAACATCTTTTCCTTGAAGAAATAAAAATACTGTTTTAATTTAAACGAAATACAACATTTTTTAGCCCTTTTCAAAAAAACTTTTGAAAGAAAACTCTTATGAGTTTCACTCTGACCGTCCGTCCGAAACTTTTCATTTTGTTATAAATAAAGATATCGCAATGAAATAGTAGATAAAAGATTGGAAATAATTTTCTTAATAGTTCCTGGTAAATATTTATTTTTTTTATTTTAATTAAACTATTTAAAATTAAATTTTTCTCTTTTTTATAACCAATAAAATGGGAATTTACACTATAAGTCGACCTACAACGGCAAAGTAAATAACATTTTGAATGCATTTAAAATTACAATATAAAACATTCCATAAAGTGTGTCCGATATTAATTTATGTCGATCTGCAAAATTTTTTGTAAAATATTACAGTACGCTTTATATTGTATGTATAAAGACCATTATGATGTAAAGCAATGTTTTCAAATTTAAGAAGAGTTAGAACAAATACATTTTTTATGAAAATATTGTAATTCTTTTTACAAACACTCAATGTTTTGAAATTATTACTACAACATTAGTTAAAATTTATATTTTGTCACGCATTATAAATGTAAGGTAACAAATACTAAAAGTTCTATGATATCTTGTTAAGGTAATTTACTTTAAAATAATGTTCCAGAAACTTAGCTTCTGCAATACAAATTCAATATTTGCAAGCCTCGTGAACATCTTGAAACAAACGTTTTTTTATATTTGTGAAATTTCTATTAAAGCTAGGGGTACAAAAATTTGTAGGCATATCCGCGTGGTTATAGAACATTCAGAAGCAGGGAAGCAGGGTAGCAGGGAAAACTTTTATTGTAAGTCTACATAGAATAGTTCTATTTGGAGCCCTCGGTTATAAAACAATATTCGACCATTTGTGTAATCCAATTTTATTTAAATAATGTTTTTCAGGATATGAACGAAAATTAGGTTATAATATTTAAATATATGGTTTCTTCAAAATTTGTATGTAACTTCCGAATTTTTATACAGTCAATATTTGTATTATTATGAAATGAAATTCTTTATAACTTCTTGTCTTTTTCTATATTGTATACATAAATGGAAAATTCGTAATTAAAATTTATTTTTTAATATTGACTGCGAAAAGATAACGCTATGGTTTGTAAAGTGGGTCGTTTCCCTTTAACAGTTTTAGTGTTAGGGTGGAATGTTTAAGTTTACTCAACAAATACGAACACCAAAAAGTTTCTTAGCAAAATAGAGCCCTTTATTTAAAATAACTAAGTACTGATGTAATACTTAGAGTCCTTAAGTATTGTAAACCAATTTATAAAATTGTTGAAAAAGACACACCTATATATTTATAACCAATCGGAGTTTAATTTAAAAATCAAGAAATTGAAAAGACAAGCTAATATATAACACGTTAAACATTAGACTAACAAAATATTATTTGAAACAAAAGGTTCCATTAATTTAATAATAAAAAAATCAACACTTTACATCCCATTTTTTATTTTTAATAATTTGAACATTTTACTTTATTTTTATTCATTACAAAATTACTGAACGCATTGACCTATAACCTCTTTTTCTATTTTAATCTCAAGAATTTAAAAAAAATCAAAGCAACAATCAGTGAAAACTAAAAATTTAATTTAACCAAAAACTTTACATCAGATTTCATTCCAACTTTTGACACCCTACTCTGTCCTAACACCACTTTAAAACCACATACCTTAACAAAAATTTTCCTATTTAACTCCCTTTATACGCACACATAATTGTGTGATAGGTATAATATGCCAAAATATAAAATTGATCTTAACAGGTTGTTGATCTTTTTTCGCTTTACTCTTTTATATTCAAACATTTGAAGAGTTCTCAATCAATTATTGCTTTTTAGCACTTTTCCAAAAAATTTTTGAAAAATTGCTTATTAGTTTCACTTTGTCCGTCCGTCCGTACGTGGACATGTTTACAAAACGTTTACACCGTTGAAGATAGGAAGCTGCAATTTAATATGTACATAGATCTTTACTAGAAACCTATTTCCGTAGAAGAAAAAGAAAATGGCCGTTCAAATTTACCGTTTATCTAAAATCCGATTTTTGATGTCGTTTTTCTTCTAGACCCCAGGTTGTAGGAGCCTGAAATTTTAGCAGCTTTTAGACATTAATAAATACTTTATTTCGTTAGAAGAAAATTTTTTCAGTTATCGCCTCTTGAAATTTGTAAAATTTGATTTTTTGACGCCTTATATTTTCAAAACCGCAAGCTTTTTCAAATTGCTTTGAACGCAAAAAGCTAACGGTAAATCTTATAATATTAAAAAATATAATTATTTTTCTTAACTCACGCAACTAACCCTTAAAATTGAGCATTATGTTAACCCCTTTTTATATTAATTTTTGCTTTATTTCAAAGACTGCATAAATCGTTCATCCTAAATACATGAAATTCTAGAAATAGTGTGGTAGGTATACATAGACTGTATTTAAAAGCAGTATTCACTTGTTGAAGGGAAAGTGCTACAATACAAACCATTGGTTTGAGCCAACTTTATTTGGTTATAATACCTAGTGACTTTTTTGCATTATCGCGTATTGAACAACTATTATACAAAACAGTTTGTATATAAAAAAATTTACTAGAGTTTAAAAAATTTTAGAACATATGAAATATTTTGAATTTCTTTATTTCACAATATATCAATACTTCGAGCAATTTAGTTTCTTTTTGTTCTTAAATCTGTTTACTCATATGCACAGATAGGTTTTAGAAGAAGTGTTCAATTTGTACCGACCGCGTTGTGTATACAGGATACCGCGTTGTTAAGGTAGGTTACGTGATGGCAACAAATTTTTCATATCGAACTTTCGGTGGGAAGGCACTTCTCCAAGGTAGGAAGATGTAACTAAACTATTTTTAGCAACCTGTCGATCTGTCAGTTTGTGTGTGGACGCATGTATTCAAGTTCGGCTGAACCAAATTTAATGGAATTTTATATGTAAGTTCATTTCTACTGCGGCACGGATTGATCATTTTAAAGAAAATATTCAACCGATTTACTTGAAATTTCATATATAAGCTTCGTTTGACCCTACGAGAAAACTCCAAACTTTCGGAAGAAGTCAGTTGTCAGCAACTGGAGATTTACTACTTTCCAAATAAACATTTTTGTGTGTATAAAGAGAAATAATGAACCGATTTCACTGAAATTTAATATTTGAATTCGACGTATTAAAACAATGAATTTTTTGGAAAGATCAGGGTTCGGAAACTGATCTGGGGAGCCGATTTTACATTTTTTACTATATCTATGGGACCAATTGATGGAGTATCTTGAAACTAAGTGGCAAGCATTTCAGGGGAATTCGGGTAGCAGAAAGCGAAACTCTTCTAAGAGACAAATTTACATTTTTCTAGGTTTGTTAACTACAAGTTAACTAACGCCATTTACGCATTGCGGTCGGTTATGTGCTGACCACATCAAATTTCTTTTATATTTTTAAAAATAATATTAGCATTATTAAAAATCATGAACCTTTATGATCTCTTCAAGTCCCAAAAGGTATAACCTCAAACTCAATAGAAAAAAAATAAATGAACAGTAAAAAAGTAATTTTATGAAAATATTCACATCAAAATTTTGTTTTCAAAGTCAAATGTTTTGGAATATTTCATATAGAAATAGAAACAAATGGGTGATATAATTGGAGTTTAAAATTTCCTTACCATGGGTGTTGCGACTTCAGATATTAAACATGTTGTAGTGGATTTTTCTAAAAATGAGAACTGAATTAGTTTAGTTTGGTAAAATTGCTAACCATAATAATTAAGTGTGCACGTTTCCATTTTTTGTTGTAAATCGTGAATTTGAGGAGTCCAAAAATTTGATGTGACTTGACGTGTTTTATACTAGAAACCTTAGATTGTGAATTTCAATCACATTCTAAACGTTTCTAGTATAATTTATACATAAGTTTTTATTTATGAAAATCCAAGCAAAAAACCAAAACAATCTTTGTAAAAGGTTTCGAAATTCATTGATGGACACTTCTTTTTAAAGAGCAAAAGAAAAAAGCCCAAAGATTTCGATAAAAAAAACGTTCTACACATAAGAAGTGTAATGATTGATGACTTTTGATTTTTTTTCGGAATTTGATAAAAACTAACAAACATGTACGAATGCTGTCTGAATGTTTTTTTTTTTAAAGAAAGAAATTGAACAAGTAAAAAAGAATTAAAAAAATATGGTTGAAAAGTCAAATTGCGTTGAGAATTTTTTTTTTGAAGTTCACGTAATGGTATACGAATCAAAAATTATAGGCTTATGTGACACACACCATAAATTTTTCATCTATTCTTATTTGTATACGTATGTAGATGTAGATACGTAAAAAATATTTATGCATGTTAGTAATATAAGTAAAAATAAACAAATAAACTCATATTATTATATTTATTTACTCAAATGAGTTTATTTAAAAAGTCCTAGAAAACATTTTAATGCCAAAAATCACAATTTTTGTAACAGCGTGTGACAGGCTTAACAATATTGTTGATATTTTTGAAAACCAAATTATGGTTTGATATTATTTTTGATTATTTCCGTCCGTTCATGGACATGTTTAGAAACTTGTACACCCTTCAAGATAGAAAGCGTAAATCTTTACTAGAAACTTATTTCGCTATATAAGAAAATTTTTAGCTATACCCCCCCCCCCCTTCAAAAGTTATACTCCTCTAAAACCTTAAAAATTCCATTTTAAACCATTTATTGCAGTGAAACCATAAACATTTTTCAACCTTAAAAATGCCATATTTAACTAATTTTTGCTGTGAAACCATAAGCAGTTTTCAAATTATGCACACGCAGAAATATAGTGGCTGGTTATAATTTACCGTTATCTAAAATCCGTTTTCCCTAAATTTTTAATGCCGTTTTTCTTCTAGACTAGCTGTGAAAGTCTGAATTTTTAGAAACTAATAAATAGTTCATTTCGTTGGAAGAAAATTTTTCTCCACATCTACCCCCTCTCAAGTTATCGGCTTCCGAAATTTAAATTTTTGGCACCTTCATTAATTTATATTTCAAAAACCATGAACTTTCTCGAATTTCTATGAACGGAGAAAGGTAACGGTAAATTCCATGCTATTAAAAAATATAATTATTATCTTGACTTGCGCAATTAGCTCTTAAAATCGAGCATTATATTACCACATCTTTAAATTTATTTTTGCTTTATTTTAAAGACTGCATAATTCATTCGTCCTAAATATATGCAATCCTTGAAATAGTTTCGTATATAAATGAAATCAATTCTAATAGTGTAGTAGATTGTTAGAAGATTGTTAAATAATTATTGTTTAGAACAATAGATTGTTTTCAAAAACAGTATTGTTTATTTAACGTAAACTTTTTACCTACATTTCATAAATCAAACCAAATCGAAAACAATAAACAGCAATATAAAACTGTATTTTTTGAATTGATTTAATTCAAATATTTTATTACAATCTTCGTCAAATATGGACACATTCCAATAATATATTACGTATATACATTCTTCAATGTGTGAATTTGGTTAGACATATTTATGTATTACAAAAATTTTTAAAAATTTTGAGAAAAGCGATAACGCGATTTTTATTTTGTTGTTTTTTAATTCCCCTAAATTCTTTTAGTACATGAACCTATAATTAAACCGAGTCAAAAATATTTATAATATAACATAAGAAACGCGTAAGTTTCATTGCTCTACTATATCGTTATTACTTATAGCAATTATAAAAAAAAATTATTTCCACCTACTCAATTTTGTTGTCGTTATTATTACTTTCATCTCTTGATAGATAACGAGTAACACATTGGAAATGCTGTATAAACTAAGATTAGACTCCACTACTAGAAGTTCGTTGATTTTCAATATATAAATAAAAAGGTAGTATAAACTAACTATATATTTATATACACAAATACCTTGCATAGGAAATATTTTGTTGTAGTACTCGTAGTTGTATTTTGTTGTAGTTGTTGATTGATTTTTGGATCGATTATTATTGATACTATCTTTCAATTTTTTTTCGAAATTGATATAATTAATTGTTAATCAATATGGTTATATTCGAATACTTTTAAGAGTGCCAATTACTATTATTACTTAGATAGTTGTTGATAAGTTCATTTATTACAGTAACACTGAGTACCTTGACCAAATTCGCAGAAAAAATCTTTTTAAAAATATTTTTTTTTTCGGGGTGGACAGTTTTTATTCCACAAAATTAATAATTCTTACAAACCCAAGATATAAAATTATTCGCAGATTGTATTAGTTAACTTTGTTACACAAATTTGATTTGTGAATTTTTTACCACATTTTTTTTTATCATAATTTTCTATCATAATTATCATAATAAGTGCGATATTTATAAAAATTTTAAATATTTTTTCAAAATGTCTGTTTTCTTTGTAAAAAATAGTTTAAATAAAAACGCGACTTGAATATGCTCGAATAAGATAGCAATCATTACCAATTTTCATAAAAAACCAGTAATTTTTCAAACGATTTCCGAATTTTTAAAGAATTTCAGTTTTGTTAATGTAGCAATGTCACTTAATAGAAAACTGATGACACAAGACGGGCGCTTGTAAACAACTTATTGAAAACTGAAACTTACAGGAAGCTACAAAACCTAAAAAATAATTTATATAAACCGTGCAATTATTCTTGTAAAATTATTATACAATAATTCTCAAACTTTTTTTAATTTTCCAAACTTCCATTATTCATGTATTCTTATATTATAGATTATAATATACTATTTCATTTCTTAAAATTTAATCAAATTCAAAAGGTCTATAACTGCACATACACAACTGTACTAAATCAATTTTGATTTGTTCTCTAAAAACGGTCAATTTACGTCTAAACTAAATTCTCTATCAAACATTTTATTTTTTATTAATCCTAAAACATAAAACACCTAAATATCAACGACAAATTTAATTAAAATTTTTATTTTTTTTTCCAAGATTGTAAAAAATTAATAAATTTGGTTTAAATTTATACAACCACTTCACAAATATGTTTTAGTAATTTTATTCAAAATTTTATAATTAATCTGTTTTTGTAATTGTGTGCATATAGTAACGAGATTTTTATTCAAAAAGAAAAACCGCTCTATCAATTTTGTAAAATAAATTAACTTGATCAAATTTAAAGTTTTGACTCATTGAATTGACACCATATTATTAATAAAAAAAACTAGCTATCATTAAAGAAAATGAAAACCCGTTGGGGGTACACTAAATTACAATTAAAATAATTTATATTTTTTAATTATTTTTTGAAAAATTTGATCATGTAACTATTAGAAAAATATAGTCAAACAAACCCATGATGTGATAAATAGTACAGTTCTCTTAAACACGTCGAAAAACTTTTTTTTAATAAATTTTTAAATCAAGAAAATGTTTGTTATTTCTAGCGACCACATTGCGTACAATAAGGGAGGTGAAGTGATGGCAACAAATTTTGCAAATCGAGGCGTAAATTAACTATTTTTGAGAGGTGTCGGTCTGTCGGTTTGTCTATCTGTCTGTCTGTGTGTACACGCGTGTTCTCAAGTTACCCATTTTGATGAAATTTTATATATAAGTTTATTTCGACTATGTCACGGATTGATCAACTTTTGGGATATATCACACCTCGGGAAGGTGATGTATCCTTAATCATTTTGAAAAAACTACTCAACAAATAGATAAGATTCATTCGTCCAGTCGCGAATACTCCTATGAAATTTCCCAAAACAGCTTTAGGAAGAAATCAGGCGTCAGCAACGGGACGTTTACCACGAGCCAAATATACATTTCGTACGAGTATAACTCAGACGGCACAAAACAAAACTCTACGAAGAGCTAAATTCACATTTTTCGTAAAGCTTAAAATTGTAAAGAAGCGTTTAAAACGCATTTTCATAATCATTTGGAATACTTTTACTAATCTAGACGATATAAATTGTGGTCGGTTATAGGCTGATCATATCAGATTTTTTCTATATGTAATTAAAACATAATTCAAAAGTTTATGTGATTATTTTAACAAAAACTAGTAAGTGCTGAAACTTGTTGCGAAGAAATAATTTTTCAAAGTTCATTCGTTTCAAAGATTTTAGCTTTTTAACACCTATGTTACCTTGTGAACGACTAAACGAAGTGTAGACCGACCGACGGACTGAAAGAAACTAATAAGACGTTGTTAGTTCCATGCAACACTTGGTTGTTGCAACCTTTACAACATTTTTGTCAATTAATATTTGTTTTTCTAAAAGTATCAATAATTGTCATCGTTTAGCGAAATTTGTTATTTTAATTTATTTGCTCTTAAAAGAACACCATTAATGTATTATATATGTGGCTATCGTAATGTTTGTTTGGCTGCGGTGATATGGGCTATAAAGTTTGGTCAAAATAATTTGAATGCCTTTCATATTATATATATATACATACCTCGTTGCGCTTATTAAATTAACATTAATTTATTTGGCAATCAAATAAACAAAGCATAGAAAAAGTATTTGTGAATGACCTAAAGACAAATTGATAAAGCTATAATAACATTTTTTTGCTTTACTTGAAAATAATAAACAATTTACATTACAGACCTTTCATCAAATACTGTTTTTTATACCCTGCACTTCGTGAAGGGAAACGTTTTTAATACAGAAACGTTTTTACTTGTTTTTATTTTATCTATATCATATGATTTCTTTTTATAAAAAAAGCAAATGTGTAGTTAAAACTTATTTAACGGCACTAAAAATCTTTTAATAGACTATATAATCATAACGACCGCATTATCCAGTATAAAAATATTGAAAAGCAGTTTCCATACATAATAATTAACATAGTTTCTAAGATATTAAAGAGATCCATTTGTATTGATATCTTTTTATTCTAGAGATACCATAACATTTCCTATAAATAAACAAGATTATATCAGTTATTGACCACAAAACGATGTAACTTCTGTTTTAAAAAAAAGAGACTCTTCACACAACGAGCTACAATACAATTTGCATTAATTACAGATATGCGTATATTTATGTATGCAATATAAAAAAATTTTGATTAATTGTAAAATATTTTCTTATACATTTCGTCTTACAGACTTTTATACAAAGTTAGTATCGATACATTTTTATACCCTGCACTTCGTGAAGGGTATATTAACTTTGGTATGGAGTTTGTAACTACTTGAAGGAGTCATCTGCGATATGGAAATATATATATGTATATTCTTGCTCAGCGTAAAATTCTGCGTTGATTTAGACATGTTCGTCCGTCCGTCCGTCCGATCGCACGATAACTCAAAAACGAATAATGCAATCGACACCAAACTTTCACAAGTTGTTTCTTTTGTGCCAAGGACGAACCCTATTGTTATTGGACCAATTCGGACAACGGGTTCGGGGAGCTGCCATACAACTCAAAGAGTTTATTTTAATTATTTCAAAAACTAATAAAGGTACAAATATAGAATTTTGTATACATGTGTCCAATTACCAAATACATACAACTGCCATACAACTCCAAAAGCAAATTTTTTATATTCGGCAAAATAATAAAGTCAGATTCATGAAACTTGGCAGTCGTGTGTCCAATTATATGTCAAAGATATTTTTAAAGTTTTGGTGGAATTGCTTGACAGGTTCGCGCAGCTCCCATACAAGTCCAAAAGCTTATTTTAAATATTTGGAAAAATAATAAAGTCAGATTCATGAAACTTGGCAGTTATGTGTCCAATTATAGGTCAAAGATATTTTTGAGGTTTTGGTGGAATTGCTTGACAGGTTCGAGTGGCTCCCATACAAGTCCAAAAGCTTATTTTAAATATTTGGAAAAGTAATAAAGTTAGATTCTTGAAATTTGGCAGTTGTGTGTCCAATTATAGATCAAATATATTAGCGAAGTTTTAGTGGAATTGCTTGGCAGGTTCGGGTACCTGCCATACAACTCCAAAAGCTAATTTTAAATATTTGGAAAAATAATAAAGTCAGATTCATGAAACTTGGTAGTTGTGTGTTCAGTTATAGGTCAGACATATCCGTGAAGTTTCTATAGAATGGTTTCACAGGTTTAAGTAATTGCTATACAACAATGAAAGGTGCAGGGTATAATTCAATCGGTTCATACCGACTGAAACGTTTTTACTTGTTAATTCTTCATTTAAAATTTTCAATCAATCCTTAAAAATGTTCATTTAATGTAGAGTAAAATGTAATAATGTAGAGTAAAAAGACTATCTTTGTTGTCTCTTTGTTGTTTAAACAAATCGATCATCAATCAGCTATTATGTATGCAAGAATATTAAGTAAAATTGAAAAGAAAAGACAAAATAACATTTTAGACACGCGATTTTTACTATAGCTTAAAACTATCATATTGATTTAATTATGTTTTCATTATTATTGTCAGTATATATGTATATATGCGAAGTAATAGACATAAGACTAACAAGTTGCAAATAGGTGTTTATAAATGCATCATCAACATCAACAAAACATCATCAATAAATATCAACTATAATATAATTTTTAAAATACATGAAGCAAAAGATTTAAGTATATTTATCATGAAATACTAAGCCTAATGATAAATAAATTTTTATAAAAAACATTGCATGCTAAGTTCTGTGTTCAGTGTGGTTTAACTCTGTCTATCTTGGGAAACTTAAGTTAAAGCGTAATAAAAATTTTGCTTCTCATTTGAAAAAAGATAATAAGTCCCCATTACCTCATTACATGCATAAAAAAATAAACAATAAAGAATACTTGTTGGTAATTTAAACTGCGATGATTATTTGCAATTAAGAAATCAGTGTAAAATAATTTAAAAATCTTGATGTTATGTTATTAAAAAACGAAATGCAAAGAATTCTGCAACCAGCTTAATTTTATTTACGAGACGTTTTTTAATTGACATAGAAGTTGAAATTTATATTTACACGGAAGAAAGAGCCCAGGTTAAATTTGGAGTTACAACATTTTTTGCCCGGCTCCGTACCACTTTTCGAAAAGTAAAATAGAGATGATAAAAAAATGAAATATTTTTGCCATTATAATACGGCTTTCGGTACTCACAAAATGTCCTTCAAATGAACTGAATTCAGTCAGCTATAGCTACTGATGTTACCATGGAACTACATAAATTTCAATTTTAATTTAATAAATACTTTAAATCTCGTCTGTCTTTTCGAATCACTTTTAGAAGTTTTCGAAAGAAGTAAAAAAATCTGAAAAAAATTTTTGATTCAGAATTTGCGAAAATCATGAAATTGATTTCTACAAATTCTGTTTCTGTTCGAAAAACTTATAAAATCAAAATTGTCTTATTATAAATTTGTAGGCAAATATGCAGAGCTTAAATTTTCTTTTGCAAAATCAGCCGCATCTATTTGATTTGAAAATTGTTTCTTCTAATGTTCTATTCAATTTTAAAACTACATTCTTAAAAAAAGCAAAAGGATTATAATCTGTACTCTTTATTATCTTATGTTTTTTATGCTAATTTTATGCTAATGTTATAGGTTATGTGTAATACATGAAATGGAAAAATACCGAACTACTGAACACTTAAAAGCCAATTTGAAAGGATTAAAGTTCAACAAATTTGGCATCCTTTCTTCTTTCATTATTTCTGAATAATTCATATAAAATTCTTCAACCTACATTTTATAAAATATTTAACTTCAAATTGTATTAAAATACATCGTTTAAAAAATGTTATGAAGTGCGTGTTCCCGGGAATGTTGTAAAACATGTGTAAATTAAACTGAATTAATTTTCTGCACAATTTATGATGACGAACTATGTAATCATGGTTCTTTTTGATTTGATGCATTTGATTTCTTTTTGATTTCTGTTAGAAAATCTTAAATTTGTAACCTACATACATATATTTAAAACAGAGTTGAGTCAAACCAATGGTTTGTATCATAGCACTTTTCCCTTCAACAAATGAATATACTGCTTTTAAAAACTATGAATACCTACTACACTATTGAAATTACACTAATTTACATACGAAATTATGTCAAGGATTGCACACATTTTGGATGAACGATTTATGCGGTTTTTGAGATCAGGTAAAAAAAAAATTTAAGGAGGCTTTAAAATAGTGCTCGATTTTAAGGGTTAATTCCGTGAATTAAGAAAAATAATTATATTTTTTAATGGAATTTATCGTTAGCTTTCTGCATTTACAGAAATTTGGAAAAGTTTGCAGTTTCGAAAATATAGTATACCTAAAATTCGAATTTTCCAAATTTCGTGAGACGATAGCTTGAGGGGAGTTGGAGGTGGGAAAAAGTTTTCTTCTAATGAAATGCAGTATTTATTAGTGTCTAAAAGCTAATTTTAGACTTTCACAACTTGGGGTCTAGAATAAAAAACTTTTGAAAAAGAAATGTACTTTGAAAAATTACTTTGCGTTGACAAAAGTGGCGGAGATATAATACTTTTTCACGTTGCTGTTAACAAATTTTCAATGTTAACTTGAAATGTTATTAAAATGTAGGTTATCTACATAATGAACCTTAGATTTGTTTAATAAACATGTTTATTAAACAAATCTAAAAAGCACGAGAATTCAACAAAAATGTTTAATTATGCTGCTTACCAGGAATATTATATTTGCATAAAACAAATTCGGTAGAATAAAGAAAACGCTAGTTAAGGAAATTCATTAAAGTCTCAGAAATGTACTACAATATTCTCATAAACATATGTAACTTCCTGATTTGTAAGAATTTTTGAAAAATCATTCATATGCTATAAAACCAAGCTCCAAAACTGCTAATCAAAAATAGCGACTTTAAACGATGGTGGTGAACGTGTTTTAATCACATCATTTTCAGAAAGAAAATACATTAAAGTCCCCGAAGGTTTATAAAAGATTTATTAATACCTTAAAATTTTTCAATATATATTTTCATTTTCCTTATTTCCATAAAGGTATTTTCAAAAAAAAGCTTTTTAAAGTGCCTTAGTTAATGAATTACAAATCTAAATTGTATCTAAATTTTTTATAATCCTCCTATGTTTGTGCCTAAAAGAGATTTCACAATAAAAGATAAATTTTGACAGAAGTAGTATATTCACTTAGGTATGGAGTTTGTAACCACTTGAAAGAGTCGTCTCCGGTATGGACATATATATATTCTTACTCCGCGTAAAATTCTGCGTTGTTTTAGATATGTCCGTCCGATCGCACGATAACTCAAAAAGTCATGATGCAATCAACACCAAACTTTCACAAGCTGCTTCTTTTACGCAAATGACGGCTGCTATTGTAATTGGGCCAATTCGGACAACGGGTTCAGGTAGCTGTCATACAACTCCAAAAGCTAATTTTAAATAAGTATTTCGAAAAATAATAAAGTTAGATTCATGAGACTTGGCAGTAGTGTGTCCAATATAGTTACATACATCCCCAAAGTTTGGTGATAAGATTTGACAGATTGGGGTGGCTTCCATACATCTTCAAAAGCTATTTTTAAATATATGAAAATATAATAAAATGAGATTCATGGTGATATAAGTTGACAGATTCGGGTAGCTGACATACAACTCCAAAATCATTAATGATTTAGGAAAATAAAAGTGGGTGCAGAGTGGTTTGTCAGGTTCAAATACTTGGTATATAACAATGAGAGCTAATTCTAGATATTTCAAAATCAAATTTTTAACTCAGATTGAAAACGTGTAGGGTATAATTCGGTCGGTTTATACCGACTGAAACGTTTTTATTTGTTTTAGATTTAATTTTTCCAGCTAACTACCAATGTGTTACCAAGGGATTTACAAACTTCTAGTAAAACAACTACTATACTTGTAAAATAATGGTAAAATCTACATATTACTATGTTGGTCCTGATACAATTTTACCAACATTATAAGCACATGAAAATAAATGTTATATGCATGTTATATGCATGCAGTACAAAGGTATCTGTACAATATATCCATATCCGTGGTTAGGAACTTGCGTTCTCTTGGGCTTTTTTGTGTGGCTCCGCCTTTAAATATCATATTTTTTCGTTCATTTTACCGACCGTATTGGGTATACAATACGTAGGCTATGTGATGGCAACAAATTTTTCATATCGAGTTTTCGGTGGGAACGCACTTCTCCATGGTAGGGAAGTGTAAATAAACTATTTTTGGCAACCTGTCGGTCTATGTGTGCACGCGTGTATCTCAAGTTCGGCTAAACCGATTTTGAGGAAACTTTATATGCAAGTTTATTTCGACCGTGGCACGGATTGCCCGTTTTACTTTTTCGATCATTTTGAACAAAATATTCAAAAGATTTACTTGAAATTTCATATACAAGCTTCATTCTACCGTCCGCGAAACCTCCTAATTTTTGGAAGAAAGCTGCAACTGGACGTTTACTGCGGGCCAAATATACATTTTTGTGTTTATAAAGAGAGGTAACCGATTTCATTAAAATTTAATATTTAATTTCAAGGTATTAAAACACATAAATTTTTTGGAAAGATCAGGACTCGGAAATTGATCTGAGGGCCGATTTTACATTTTTTACCATATCTACGGAACGAATTGATGGAATTTCTTGAAATTTGATATTTGAGTTCCGGTTATTACCGAAACAAACTAGCGAGCATTTCAGGGTATTGGAAAAGCCAAATTTACGGTTTCCTAGATATGTTAACTATGAGCTCACTAATGCCCTAAAAATTGGAAAGGCAACAGGCATTTTTATAATATTTTGTAACACTTTCACTTAACTAGACAATGCACATCGCTTTCGGTTATGTGCTGACCACATTAGATTTTTTTGTTTGTTATATTTTTGATTTGATTTTTTTTTCTTGGTTTTGGTTTTTTACCGGTTATTTGTGAAATCATAATTGTTTTGTTCTTTATTGTCAATACTTTTGAAATGAAGAAAAACTGAATTTAGAAATTAAAAAAAAGAAAATTGAATTTCAATACCAATAATTTTGCAAAAGTAACATTTATGGGTAATAGAAATTTTGCAACGTCTTTCGTTACTGATGTTTTAAATATGGCATCTAAAGGTAAAAAAGTTCCTAACCTCTGGTCTATAAGAATGTATTAAACGTTTTGCAGGATATTAAATTACCTAAACTAAAAATGTAAATAGTTTGGTATACAACACAATACTGGTTTTTAGTGCACAAAATTATAAATATATAATAAAAATACTCATTCATTACCAAATTTTAAATTTGATTCGTAGTAAAAGTCCAGTTCTCAATTCCTGACATCCGATTTTCACGAAAAGTTAGATGGCCTCTCGTACTGTCACACGAAACTTATATATTTCTTAATTCTTATATTTTATATAATATGACTTACAAAAATTATAAACACGTAATAAAGTAACCTTCTTACAATATATGTAGCTTGTTAATTCCATAAAGAACTTATTACTGAATTACTCTGTAGACAACACAAATACTTATACAGAATTATAATATTTTACAGGTAACATTGTAGCATTTTCAAAGCATATTTAAAACTTATTTTTATATTGGTTTCAAAACACCAGCAAGGAATGAGATTCTGTTTTACAAAAAATTTACTTTTTAGCATTTTTCCAAAACAAAATTTAGAAAAAGTCCTTATATTTTCACTTTTTTCGTCCGTTCATCGGTCCGTGTATCTGTTTATAAAACTAAACATTTATTTCAAAATATAAACTTAATATAAATAGACCTTTACTAGAAACTTTTATCCGTAGAAGAAAATTTTCACCTATTTCTCCTCCTCTAAAAGTTATAGCCCCTCCAAGTCCCAAAAAACGCCATTTTTTTGACTATATATTTATTACGATAAAATCACAAACACTTTTTAAATTCTGTAAGCGCAGATAAGTAGTAACTAGCTTTTTTCCGCCGTACTATAGCATAGGTGAGAATATAAATAGCCGTTGAAATTTACCCGTTACTTTTAAATTTTTAATATTGTTTCTCTTTTAGACAGTAATATGTAGGAATGTGAAATTTTAACAATCTTTAAACACTTATAAATATTTTATTTTGTTAGAGAGAAAATTTTTTCCACCACCGTTCCCCCTCAAATTAAGGTAAGTGTCCCTATTACTGACATATTTCGCAACAAATTCAACTTTGGCGTGAGATATTTTATATGTGGGACACAATAAATGATCGTGTTTCCGATTTTTTGAATAATTTGGATAATTGAGAATAATGTTTTTTATAAAATTATTTAATCAAAATATTTTTTAATTCATAATTTTTCGATTAAAGATGAAAAGAAAAAATGTTCCTAATATTGACATATCCGTAAATGTTTGTGTCTATTACTGACAGTTTGTGTTCCTAATACTGACAATGTAATTTCATATGCTGTAATCTATATTCTATATATGAATAATGGTTAAAATGGTTAAAATGATAATATTCAATAAAAATGGAATAATAATTTAGATTTCTACGGACATTTCATCTTATTTCAAAAAAAATTAAAAATGAATCAAAATATAATTCAAACAAAAATAAAAAACATATTTTTTATTGAATTAAAGGTAAAAATATGTGGAATTCAGCTGATTTGAATTTATTATTACTGTAGAATGTACTTTTACTAGTAGTTTTAATATGCAACAATGAATAAATAAAAATTTTTAAAAGAAATTTATGAAAATCTAATTCGAAATTACATAATGTTTTATAAAGTATTATAAGTAATATTTGCTACAAATGTATTCTTATAAATAATACCTAAAATATGATGTACCATACCACACGAAATTATAAGAAATCATATCAATATATTCAAAAGCTGCTAATAAGCCTATTCTAAAGCTACTTTTTGCTTTAACAAAGACTATTTATGTATTTAGTACGTAACGAGAGCAACCCATTCTTAATTTTTAGAACAACATTTTGGGTTATTAAAAAGGACTACTTTTCTTACTTAAAGAGAACCATTTACGTTGTGATATTTGTTATGACGTTAACGTTTACAGTAATTTTAAAGCATTTTTTTAGAAAGCGAATTGTACTGTTTTATTGACAGTATTGTATACAATATTGACTACCAATTTATTAGACGATTATCACTATTAAAAAGGTAAAAAGGTCGTAGTCAGATATAGGTTTTCACAAATGTAATCAATTTTCATTCGACTGAAATAGTTTAAACAATTTTAAAGTATAAAGAAATTATTTTAATTAATTAAAATGAATATCAAAATTAAAACTTTATACTGACATAATTTTGTACATAATATTGACCCTCTTTAGATCGTATTACTGACAGTAGTTTTTAAAAGTAAAATACTCCGAACCTGTAGTAAATTCTTAGTGTCAGAATTCGGACATTAGAAAGGAAATTCAAATTCGCTTTTAATTAAATAAATACGAAAATAAAAATTTAAATATTTTAAAAATGACGTAATATATAAAAATATGGATTTTTGACGTATTACTGACACATATTTCAGTAATAGAAGCAGGGTCGAATTTTAGATGTTTCTATTACTGACAGAAATTATTTGTTAAAATTCTTATTTATTTAACGTTTTTACTGCGAATTACTTATAAATAATCAAAATATTTAATTTAATATAAATACATATATTTTTAACCCTCAAATAAGTCAAAAAACAATAAAAACAAAATCGGAAAAATTAAGCAAAAAGTATAAGAAATTCTTCACTGCAGCCCACTTTTGCTATGTCTATGGAAACAAAACTGATTTATGTTCAATATTTTGGAGTTATTTCAAAACTAAATAAAGGAAGTATTGCGATAATTTGAATTAATCTAGAAATAAAAAAATATATATATGTTGTATAGAGAAAATCTCTTAATAATTAAAAAAAACCTCGTATATGTCAGTATTACCGACACTTACCTTATTTCCGTTTAAAATTCGCAAAATATGATTTTTCGGCAGTTTGTGAAATTTGTAATCTTTATAATTATTATAATTTTTATAATTATTTATCTTAGCTAAGGCAATTAACCCCTGAATTCGATCATTATGTTAAACCCTTTAAATAACCCTAACCCACCCCTTTAAATTTGTTCATTATTTCATTGCAAAGATTGCATACTTTGCTAATCCTAAATGCACGCAATATTAGAAATATATTCATATATCAATGAAAAATAATTTATTAATGTAGTACGTGACTAGATTGTTTTTAAAACCAGTATTTTCACTTGTTCTATGGAAAAGTGGTACATTACAAACCACTGGTTTGATCAAATTTTATATATAATACAACTTAACCAAATGTAGTTATACCAACAATAAAATAGTTTATTTATACTTATCTTAAAAAAATCGACATTTCAGTATTTTAAAACGAGCTAAGGGCAAATTTGTAATCTTTTACAAGATTAGATGTTACCTATTTTGTATTTTTTTATATAACAAAACCAAAATGTAATTTATATTATTGTTCAATTTTAATGAAATAGAATAAAATTGAGTTTAAGAACGATTTTGTATTATTCTGTCTGATCTAAATCATAACAATAAAATCCATTATTCGGAATTCTATTACTTTCAATTTTGCAGTAAAACTTATTACTTTCAATTTTGGTTGCGGCAAAACCTCTTACTTACATCTAGTTGCAACAAAACCCCCATTCGCAATTTTAAATTACTTCTTTAAATATAATTTATGAAATGAGGGCTGAATCATTTTATATTTTACTCAAAACTAGTTAATTTGCAAAAACATGGATTATGCTATAATATTCTTCTATAATATTTTAAAATTGATCGCTTTTTAAACATCTAATTTTTAAAATTAAAAGCAATGTCAATTAAAACAATTTTGTAAATGAGTAAGATAAATTGCAATTTCAATTAAAAAACCACCAAAAATAAATTTTCTTTCGCAACATTTTTGATATTCAAACTTTTCTAACTGATTTGTGTATAGTATTAAATGTGTACATATATTTTTTGTAATGTTATGTACATACTCAATGACAGCTCTGCTCCCGTAATTCTATACTGATTGTCCTATTAGAAATTCGTTAATAATTAAAAAAGAATTTTTGCTATACAAAATTTTTTTACCAATAACCACTGTGTTTTTGTTTGCCTTTAAAAGATGACTGATATTTGATAGTAGCAAGTATACTTGTCCCTCCCTATTATGTTATCAATAGAAAAAAATTCAAATAAAATAATGAAAATATAAAAAAAATCTAATTAGTTATTGACTTGACTTAAATGTTTTATAATCGCCAGAGGGCTTGACAGGTTTGCAGCCCTGTTACATTAGTATTTGTTATTGTTAAGAAAAAGAAACTGTTTTTCAGATTTCTTTATTTCGGATATTATACAAATATTAAAAGATTGTTTTATAAAATACACTTAACGTCTATGCATTTTAATTTTTTTTTTTTTCTTTTTTTTTTTTTCTAATTAGTTTAGGTTGTCTAATTACTTATAATAATTTGTTGTTTGTTAGGTTTGACCTAAATTTAAGTTTTTTAATATTAAGATGTGTTTCGTTTCTTAAATTCACAAATTGAAGCATATGAAAACTCGTTTAAATAATAATGAACGATTATGAAAATAATTATAATTGGAAATTTATGTATTTTTAATAACCTTAATGCTTAAATTATTTTATGAAGTTTTTTTATTATTGCAAACATTTACAGTGATAAGGTTTTCAATTAATTTATATAAAACCTATGTTTCTATTTATGGGCTTAGAGTTTTTTTTCAATCACTACTTTTTAATTGTGTCCTTTAGCGTGAGAACGATACTAGACTTTTTTCTCGAAATAAGCAAACTTAAATCTTGTATCTTGCTCTTTTGTTACATAAATATAACATACTCATTTTCTTGTCACACGACAAGTAAAAAAGTAACACACACACGTCTGCCATTAAAAACTTTAGTTTGGTCTTTAGATTTACAAAATTTACAAAAGCAAATACATAGTTTCAGTAGCAACATAAGTATTTATGAAGGGGAAATTCAAGGTGAAATTATTGTAAAAAAAATTACAATAATAAATCAAATCAGAAAGCTTCAGCGTTTTCCTCTTTGTCAATCATGCTTCGTAAAATATAAGGAAAAATTTAAATTTACAGTAAGGCCCGAATATTCGAGAACCCTAAACAACGAAAAGTCCCTTAACATTTTTTATCCACTCCATCATTTCAATTTGCGAATACTACTGATTCTCCACCATGCTCCATATTTATATGCAGTATTATTACAATGTTATACGAGTATAAAGTTATATTCAAATTATTTAAAAAGATTTTGTTTTATATATTAACTTTATTTAAAACTTAAGAAATTTTGATCTTACTACGAGTTACTCTTGCTGCGGTGCTGATAATTACTATGGTTATTTTGTTTTGTAAGAAATCGTTTAAATCGGGCCAGAGGGAAAATATCCGATCCTCTTTTCGGCTGATGCGCATGTCATTGTTATATACGTGTGCCTTAATCAGGAAAGGAAGTATCAAGTTCAAGATTTATCGATTTCGTCAGACAGACGGGCTACTAATATAGAACCGAACTCGTGCTTGCTCATTTTTTATCTTTGGGTTCCATCTATGAATCAGAACTCTTTAAAGAAGCTTTATAAAGAAAATAAAGGAGGGGAACCAACTAGGTAAAATGATGAAATTACACCCATGTAATGCTTTTAATAAAAGCAATAAATAATTGCTTTTAAACTCTTCCCTACACATAAACGTACTATTACTATTACTAACGGTAGATATTAACTATCTTTAATTAATGTTACAAATAGTCAATATCATTAAAGTTCGCTCCAACATCCTCACTCTAAACACAAGTATGTGATTAAACTTTTAATTTCTTAATTTATAAAAAAATAATACTATTGTTACAAGTTTTTTTCAAAACTAAAAATTCACCTTAAATAATAAAAAAACCAAAATCTGTATGAGTAAACGAAAATAGTTCAGCTTTACAACGTGTGTGCATGTACAATAGATACAAAGATATCCATCAAAAATTTAATATCCATTAATAATCTTTTAAAAACTGTAACAAAGATTCCATTAAGCCCGATCGGAACTAATAGCTTAGTGTATTTTCCAAATTTCCAGAAAGGGAAAAAAAGTCTTATTTTCTACTTTAAACTTTTACATAATTTGTAAAAACAAAAGGAAAAATAAAAAAAAATTGTGCCACAAAATGTTACAACCTCAAAAATATAAAGCATGCTCGCATCACAATAAAAATATAATTTTAGAACCTGTTCATAATTGAACCTGTCAAGATGATTTTTTTTTTGCCCAAATTTTTTTTAGAAATTTTTTTTGGGCTATATTTTGTAAGTTTTTTTTTTAAATTTTGAAGAGCGTATCGGCTTAATTACTCATATTTTACCAACTAAACTTTTCTTTTCGAAAAGCATGAACAAAAAATAAGAATAATATTGTAAACCACAACCACAGGTATTACCTCTGATAATTATATTGTTGTTTTTATTAAATATTTTATCTAGTTTTTTTTTTGTTAACTTGTAAGCTCTCTATTATAGACTACCTAGAGAATGGAATATAGCCGATATTTTAATTTAATATTAGCTTTAAGAATGAGTTTCAGGTTTAAATATGTAAAAAAGTTAATAAGAATGCGCTAGCTTTATAAATTGTATAGGTTACAAAATTTAAGAAAAAAAAATTAAAGAAATATTTGTTTAAGAAAAGGACTTCTTTGCATAATTTATTAATGCATTTTTTGTTGAAATAAATCTGATCACTCATGATTTATCAGTTCACATAAGCTCTGAATGTAAAAACGTTCATTTGAAAGTTGGAGAATTGTGCAACTTCTCCGATGACGCAATAAAGTAGTTTGTACTTAAAATAATTTCATATTGCACTTTCTTTCATTTCCCTTTAGGTAATGATTTTTTTTTTTTGAAAATCAAGCCGCTACTCATCTCTGGTCTACACATCTCCAAAAATTCTGATTATAAGCAAATAGTTTAAATTTTCAGAGAAATTGAAAATGTTACGTCAAAGATATTAACATTCTAAAATGTTAAGAAATTCTAAAACGTTTAAGAATTTGAAAACATTTTTAATTAAAAATTAAGATTCTATAGAACAAATTTTTGCTAATACAATGAAATTTGTCAATGACGTTCTATGAAGTAAAGTACTTGAGTATACATACATTATTTAACATCAAATTTTATAATTTTTGTTACTATTACCATTAATACTTTAAGGAAAATGTAGCACACATTCGATGACTTAACTTTTCTCACTGGAAACTCATTTAGAAAATCCATTATTTATTAATGACCTTCAATTATCAAGGAAAATATTTATCTTTTTCCAAAACCTTTCAATATGTCTCTAAGTTCATTCAAGCCCATTTCATTTTCTCTATTCTTTTTAAAGTTCAATTTAAAGTCAATAAAATCTCATACCTACATAATACATGCATTTTTCTATAATGTAAAAATTCCTTAAATTAGTACTTGTACATAAGTATTACGTAAATGATAAAAAAAATATTAGTTGTAAGTTAAGAACAAAACAAATTTAGTTCAATATTTTTCTCTGTTATTATTAGCGGATTCTTATCTGGGTATAAACTTACTAATGGATTTGATGCACGCGCCCACAGTAGTTTTTATTTTTTTGCAGTGAGAACTACCGTATAAAGAAAGATCTTTTAAAATTATAAAAAGGAAATAAGTATACGTTAAAAAATTCCAACCTCCTCTTTTAAACAAATTTATCAAGATATTATTAACTCACCTTCAATTTTCAATTACCTGAATATTTGTACCTTACCAATTAGAAATTAAACACAAAGTAAATCTGATTTTTTCAGTAGCGCGAATAATCATCAAAAACATTGAGCTAAAATTCTAAACTGCATCCAGATCGTGAATGTAGCATTATGTATGTATATGCATTAACGTTTAGCAATTACGGTTTGAAATTCCGCACGAAACATTTTTTACTTAAAAAA
This sequence comes from Condylostylus longicornis, assembly GCF_029603195.1. NCBI lineage: Eukaryota > Metazoa > Arthropoda > Insecta > Diptera > Dolichopodidae > Condylostylus > Condylostylus longicornis. Next base: position 2,381,129 of record NW_026577985.1, read on the forward strand.
AGGAAATAATTTTGTTGTTATTTTTTTTTTGTTATTATTTTCTTCTTCTTTAGCTACAACCGATAATTGGTATCAATGTTAGTTATTAAAATAAAGCATAAAAAAGGTAACATAAGTGCGTTGCAACAAGAGATTAAAGGTAAAACAATTTTATGAACCGCATTGAACATTAAAATAATGTTTATTTGTGTTAAAATTTACTTTCCTCTTGGTTTTGCCGAGGTTAAAATATTTATTGTTTCAAAAATAAATTAAAAATTTCTAATGTATAGTGTAAAATAAAAAAAGTAACGAAATTTAAGTTTTTCCCTTTTTGAATTTTCCCAAAACTATTTTACCATTATGCACTTACATGGAGTATAATATGCAATACAGTAGAAAGGCAAATAAATTAATAAGAAAAAATTTACGAGTATATCATTAGAAATACTACAAACGTTTTTTCAATATAAAATCAAATGTAGCAATTTGCTTCCAATATTTCTACACTAATTTTCAACAGTGCTCCTTAGAAATTATTCCATAATAATAATAATATTAACAATAATAATAATAATTATTATTATTATTATTATTATTATTATTATTATTATTATTATTATTATTATTATTATTATTATTATTATTATTATTATTATTATTATTAAGGATATGCGTTATTAGAGTTTAGAGTACCGTTGAACTAATATTATTCCCTTTTTAGCACTTATCCAAAGAAATTTTGAAAAAAAGTGCTTATTAGTTTCACTCTGTCCGTCCGTCCGTCTGTCCGTGTGTTTGTTTACAAAATTTCTACACCCTTGAAGATAGAAAGCTGAAATTTTACATGTACATAGAACTTTACTAGAAACTCATTTCTGTAGAAGAAAATTTTTCTCTAGAAGTTATAACCCCCTAAAACCCAAAAAATGCCATTTTTTAACTATTTATTGCAGTGAAACCATAAGCATTTTTGAAATTTTGTAACGCCAGAAAGTCAGTGGCTTGCTTCTTCTATCGCGGCATACTAAAGTCAAACTTTAGAAAAACAAAATGGTCGTTTAAATTTACCGTCATCTAAAATCCGTTTTTTCCAAATTTTTGATGTCGTTTTTCTTCTAGATCCCAGGTTGTATAGGAGTGAATCAGCAGCTTTTAGACACTAATAAATACTTTACCTAGTTGGAAGAAAATTTTTTTCCAATTCCACCCCCTCTCAAGTTATCGCCCCTTGAAATTTGAAAAATTTGAATTTTTAACGCCTTATATTTTCGAAACCGCAAGGTTTATCAAATTTCTATAAACGCAAAAAGCTAACAATAAATTCCATGACATTAAAAAATATAATTTTTTTTCTTAACTCACGCAATTAACTCTTAAAAACCAGCATTAAGTTAACCTCTTTTTATATTAATTTTTGCTATATTTCAAAGAAATAAAGCAAAAATTAATATAAAAAATTGTTCATCTTGAATATATGCAATCCTAGAAATAGTTTCGTATATGATTGAAAATAATTTTAATTGTGTAAAAAAAACATAGACTGTATTTAAAAGCAGTATTTTCACTTGCTTAAGGGAAAAGTGCTACAATACAAACCATTGGTTTGACCCAACTTTGTTTATTAATATCTTCACCTTGCGATATTTTGAAGTAAGTTAATTAAGTAACCGCAATTTCTAGCTAGTGCATTGTTGTATCAGCCTAAATTGGCTTGTAATAGCAGTTTTTAATAAGTATAAGAGTGGTTATAGATTTTCAAAAAAAAATGTCAAAGAAAATTATAATAACAAACTCTTAAAGTTTGCGAATTAACGTTTTCAGTGTTAATGCGCAAAATGGAATATACAACTTTAAAACAGAGAAAAAATTAGAAGCAATTGAAAAATTTTAAGTTAATTCTTTCATTTTTAAAATTCTAAAAATTGCAAGAAAGACATGTATGTAAATAACGACTTGTCTCTTGTATCGTTAAATATTGATAATACCTTGAATTACCGTTATCTTACGTAATTTTTTGGTAAATTTTTGGTATTATTTTTCTTCTTAAAAAAAAATTCTACTTCTATTTCACATTCAAGCTAGGATTAATATTCTAAATTAATAAAATTATCATTTTGGAACATTTGCAAGCTTTGCCATAATACTGTAACATTACGAAGGTGAAAAGTAAGTGATTCTTAAAATTAAGTGATAAAATATTTTAAACACATACATTACAATGTTTTGGTAATACAGTGACTTTTATGCAACCGTATTTGAATTTTTAATTATAATATTTCAAAAAAATTGTAATAGAAAATGTGTATCACTGCCGACGTATTCGATGATATTCTATAATTTTACTTATGTGATGCAGCATTATATATTTTGAATGTAAACCTAATACAACTTACTTAATGTTCATTTTTTAAAAGACAAGGAGCATCAAAATAATTTTTTTTTCTCTTTTTAAAAATTTTCGAACCCAAATTAGAAAAAAATTTAATAAAAATAAGGAAAAAAATATACAAAAAAAAACAAACAAACACAAATTTAAAGGAACAAATGCCAAAAAGCCGGTAACATCACCAGACCTAACAGATTATACATGAAATGAAGACTATGTATTTGGATATTACAAAAGATTATGGTTTTGCGTTTGCGTGTAGTTAAAATAGTGCAATACTTCATTAAAAAAATTTTCCAGTAGCTAAAAAATATTACTCTGCTGTTATTTCAATGATTTTTGTTTTCACAGCATGTAAAATAAAAAAGAATGAAAAATAACAATAAACTGGACATAAGTTTAGCAAAATCTCAACCTCCGTATTATAAGGCGCATTAAAAATACTCTTAATAATATTTTTCCTTTTAAAATTTTGGTATATTTGTTGTTGTTATCGAGAATATTTAATTTTGTTCCTTTTCATCAATTTCATATAAGTGAAAATTTAATGGATTACTCTTATAAATATTAAAGGCAAATAAATAAAAAATTTACTGACATGATCTTTGATATTTAATGCGTTAAGTGAATATTGCATCAGTAAGTGTTTTATGAGATTATCGAGGTTCTTTTTATTCTCATTACTTCTTTTCTTCACATAAATTATGATATTCTATCTAATACGCGGAATAACATTAAGCGGCTCTACCAAATAAAATTTACTTTCATTACTTAAAATATGCACTTTTTTGTGTGGTGACGAAAATGTGGACAACTATTTTGTTTCATATGTTATTTCGGTCATCACGTTAGTGTTATCTATTATGCTTCTACTTCTTGACATTTATTAGAATATTTTCTGATTAATGTTTTAAAAATTTAAAATTCATCACTGATTTATTGCAGTATAAAAACGAAAAAGCAATATAACACATAACACATGCTGTTGTATGAATATCGTTTGTTAAATTTCATACTTCACTAAAAATTCCATAATTTGTAATTAATTATATAATAACAACAAAAAAAAATGATTTTACATCTCCTGATCCCAATTCGATAATAATCTTTAGTTAACCAATTTCTAATTTACAAATGTATTTTATAAAAAAAAATTAGTTTTAATTATTTTTCAAAAATTCTTTTCAGTTGAAAATTGTTTGAAGTTATATTATATTTGCGGACACATACAAACTTTTTAATTTTTACTAACAAATGATTTTAAAATCATATTCGAAATATATATACCGCCAATATTTTTTAATAGATCATGTGTCTTATACGTAAATAATTTTTTTTCCAAAGAAATATTCGAAAGTTAAAAATATATACGGATGATATATTATCAATGTTCATAATCAGAAATCATGAATACAAATTATTAGCATAAGTTTGTAATATTTTTTCTTAAACATCAAATTTATTTGTTGTACATTAAATTTTTAAATTATCTACAAATTTAAAAATTTAATAAGTGAACATGTTGTTAACATGGAAATTGTATATTGTCCGATGGAGACGTAAAAGACAATCAAAATTCTAATTAATGGACAAAAATTACTATTCTGCAAATTTTTTTTATTTTTTTTTTAACACCTTTTTCTAAAAAATAATTAAATTATTGTGGAATAGAAAAGTACTTAAGAAAGACCTAATATTGAACGACTTTGGAATTATAATACATGTATGTATGTACACATATTTTAAAAAATGATTTCAATGAAAACTTTCAGACAATATTCGGATGAGATTGACGTTAATTAATTATTTTCAAAAATAAATTACGAAATATTTTGACATTTTAAAATAATTTTTTTTGTCTATTTGGACATTAGTTTTTTATCATCGACTTTTAATCAATTTTTACTGATTTCGTTAAAAGGCTAATTTCAAAGTTGTCAAAAATTTTATGAAATTAACTTTGTTTCAACAACATTTAATCATATAAATTAAAAAAAATATTAAATCCAAACTTTGATCTTCAGTTCTGTTTTCAATGTTTATAAAAAACAATCTCTATAAGTAAAGATTTTCCAAATTAGAAACATTTTAATAATTATAAAAATATCGGAACTTGGAACTTTTTTTCAATTTCAATACTTAAATATTAAATTTTATTTTTCCAATCGATTATAGAAAAATTTATTATTTAGCTATAACGAATTTATATGATGGTGGTCTTCGGAAATCATCAGATTAGATTTTCTATTTGTTTATTTCATTTTTAAACAATGATGAAGCATTTTTAGGATGACCAAATATGGAATTACTCCTCTTTTCAAATAATTTGTGTATTACGTTCCATATACGGAAAAGAAAATACTAAAATATTAAAAATTCATCTTTTATAGCAATAATCTATAGGAACGTATGCACAAAATATCTATAAGAGTCTGTTAAATTTTTTTTATTCTTTTTTTATAAGAATATAAGCAATAAATTTGAAATAAATTTTGTAAACGATTACGAGTATTACGAATACTTTAATAAGTATGTATACTCGTATAAAATTTCTTCAAAATTGCACAAAACGAATTAAAACCTATACATATGTGGTGTATACATAGTATACATTACACTACATTCATATTTGAAATTGATTAAAATTCTTGACACATATGTATGTACCTTTAGATTTAAATAGCAAAATATAATTAATGTTTTATTATTCTCACATTATTATTATTGTTATTAATATTATTATTATTTCTCGAGAATCATCTCTCATTTAAAACTCAATATCTTCATGATCAAAATTTATAAAATAATATAGAAAATTTCCTTTTAATACAAAAACTATATAGATTGCTTTTGATTTGAAAAAATCAAAACAACAAAATACAAAAAAAAAGCAAAAGTATATTATCTATCTCTTTTCATACCTTGATCTAAATTTACTATAATTAAAGTCGTTAACAGATTATCTACAATCTTTAGATTAAAATATGTTTTTTCAAATTGAGTCTGTTAATTTTTTTTTATTCTTTTTTTAAAATTGTAAATTTATTGCTCTTTCGAGTATTTTATAAAGTAATACTGGGGGGCTATCTCTGTTATAGCTTCGTCTTATATAGGGATAATATAATCGAACAAAAAAAAACACAAATTGTGAAGGAATAACTACCAAAACGTTGTTATTACATTTCTGTACAAGTCGCTGTACCATAATTAAAACTCAATATTTCATTTGATCTATTTGTAAAAGAATTTAACATTAAAAAAACTAAAATCACATGAAGTTTCAAAGATTGTATTAGAAGTTTTTTTGGATAAGGATTTTAATTTCACAACATAAACTTTTTTAGATATACGGAATAAATTGTCATCATTAGGAAATTAATATCGAATTCTGTATTTAATAAACCCCAAAGAGCTTTTAACGGGAAGTTAAATTGAAGTTTCGCGAAAATATCTTTGATTAAAACAAGTTGTTTGTTTTTACTTTTCCAAAACAAATTTGGAAAAAAATTGCTTATTGGTTTTACTCTCTGTTCCTTTGTCCGTCCGTAGACATGTTTACAAAACGTCTACACTTTTGAAGATAGAAAGCTGAAATTTTATATGTATATATAGATCTTTACTAAAAATTTACTACCCTTTAAAAATTATACCCCCCTTAAAACCTAAAAATGGCATTTTTTAACTATTCATTGCAGTGAAACCATAAGCACTTTTCAAATTTTGCAAACGCAGAATTATAGTGGCTTCTTCCGCCGTGGTATACCATATCTTTAAGAAAACAAAATGGTCGTTAATATTTACCGTTATTTCCCAAATTTTTGATGTCGTTTTTCTTCTACACCCCAGGTTGTGAAAGTCTAAAATTTTAACAGCTTTTATGCACTTTTATACAGCATTTCATTAAAAGAAAACTTTTTTCCACCCCCTATTTCTCTCAAGTTATCGCCTCTCCTTATATTTGCGAAAACCGGAAGCTTTTTTAAATTTCAATAAATGCAGAAAGCTAACCGTAAACTCCATCCCATTAAAAAATATAATTATTTTTCTTATCTCACACAATTAACCCTTAAAATCGAGCATTATTAATTTTTGCTTTATTTCAAAGACTGCATAAATCGTTCATCCTAAATATATGTAATTATTATATATGTATATAAATTGGTTTGACGCAACTTTATTTCCTCTCATAGGTACTATTTATATGTTTAGGTCCAAATTCTTATAATTCAAACATTATCACTCAAATTATTGTCTTATAATTACCGACCGAATTGTGTATATAATAGGGTGGGTTATATGATGACACCAAATTTTGGATGTCAAGTTTTTGGTGGGAACACACTTCTCCATTGTAAGAAGGTACATAGGAAGTATAAATAAACTATTTTTAGTAACCCGTCGGTCTATCGGTTTGTGTGTGCACTCGTGTATCTCAAGTTCAGCTGAATCGATTTTGATGGAAATTTATATGTAAGTTTATTTCGACTATGGCACGGATTGATCAAATTTTCACGGGTCTGTTCTACACTTTTGGTCATTTTGAAGAAAATGTTTAACCGATTTACTTGAAATTTCATATATAAGCTTCATTCGACCGTACGCGAAACCTCCTAACTTTTAGAAAAAATCATGTGTCAGCAACTTGACGTTTGCTACGGGCCAAAAATACATTTTGACGTATATAAAGAGAAATAATTAACCGATTTCATTGAAATTTAATATTTAAATTCGAGATGTTAAAATAATGAATATATAAATTTTTTGGAAAGATTAGGGCCCGGTTTTAAATTTTTTTCCATATCTGCCGAACGAATTGATGAAATTTCTTGAAATTTAGTATTTGAGTTCTGGTTTTCAACGGAAGTTACTGAAGAACTTTTCGTATAATTCGGACAGTATCAAATGAAATTCTACTAAGAGCCAAATTCACATTTCTCTAGGTATATTAAATTATGCAGAAGACTACAAGTGTTATGCAGTGTTTAAAACGCATTTTCACTAATCTAGACAATATACATTGCGGTTGGTTATGTGCTGACCACATTTGATTTTTTGTAATATATAGATCAATAGAATTTTTTTTCGTTTTCACTGTTCTTATTTGTGACAATAAATAATAAAGTTGGGTCAATGGTTCTCTTCAACAAGCGGAAATAAAAAAACAATCTTCAATCCTTTTAAAAACAATCTACCTATATGTATTCTATTAAAATTACTTTCATTCATATACGAATATATTTCGAAAATTTCATAAATTTAGGATGAGCATTGTATGCATTCCTTAAAATAAAACAAAAAAATTCAAGGAGGCGTTAATAAAATGCTCGAATACAAGGGTTAATTATGTTCTCTATCTATAGAAATTTGGAAAAGTTTTGAGTTTCAGAAATTCGAATTTTACAAATTTCGAGAGAAAATAACTTGAGAGAGGGTGAACGTGGAAAGATACTTTCTTTTAACGAAATGAACTATTTATTAGTACCTAAGAGCTGCTAAAATTTTAGATAACCTGAGGTCTAGAAAAACGATATCAAAAATTTGAAAAAAACGGATTGAAACGGTAACAGTAAATTTTAATTTTTTTTAAAGTTCAAATATGGTATGCCGCGGTAGAAGAACTCAACTACTACATTTCATAATTTCATAATTTAAAAAATGTTTCTAGTTTTACTATAATCCTTACTTAAGAAATGGCATTTTTAGGACTTGGAGGGGCTATATTTTTTAGAGGGGGGAGATAAGTGAAAATTTTCTTCTAAGAAAAAAAGTCTCTAGTAAAGATTTTGGAACATATGATGGACGACTGGACAGATGGATGAATGGATGGACAGACGGATGGACGGACAGAATGAAACTAATAAGACTTCAAATTTTTTATAAAAAAGTGCTAAAAATAAATTATTATTCTATATCCACGGGATACAAATAAAAGTGTTCTTAGCAACTCAGTTTTAATTTTATTAAGTTATACCTTGATACCTCAATACGATTTATATTACTGCAATACAAAGTAGTAATATTATACTTGATTCAAAATGACCGAGAAAATATTTAGCACACTTGCAAAAAAATAGGAAAAAGATTCCTGTTAGTTTCTCTGGACGCTTTCGGCTGTACGTCTGCTGACAAAACTTCTACACCCTTTAGAAGGGAAAGTTATTTTACTTTTGGTTTGATTATTTTAATTATTTTTCTATACAGCAGTTTGAAGAAATCAATAAACAGTTTATTTTTTCAAAACGAAAACTTTATTTACTCTTAAAAAGCATTAAAATTTCCTCATCTCAAAAGTATTCAATAATTATTTATTGCAAAAAGATATTGGTATTTCAGTAAATATATACCTTTAATAAAACTAAAAATGCTGTATATTCTCATACTCTTGGAATATGATGTATCTATTTTTCCATGACCTAAAGAATTAGTTTTAATTATACATAAGAAAACACTACGTAAAAATTCATTTAGCTAAAGAAGGACTTGTATTTATAAAACTTTCGGTTTAAACTATTAAAACGATATCCTAATAAAGTTATTGACTTATTACCCTATTATTAGTTATTGTAGAAATTATATAAATTAGAAAGAATTCACAAAAATTACCTTTTAAACAGATTTTTTTTTTAAATTTACGTCAAAAGAAATAAAAAACTTAATTTTCAAAATATCTTAATTAAAAGTTACGAGTATATATACATACATAGCTTTGATTTAAAATATTTGCTAGAAAAGAAAAAATTATCGAGGAATGTTACTATTATAGATTTAGTTAAAAAACGCTTCAAAAAATTAGGATTTGATTGTGCTGCTTTCGAATTTATTTGCTTTATTAATAATTTTTGAAATTTAATAAAGTGCACTTTAATCTGATTCGTCAAATTCTTAAACAATGCTTAAAAGTTAATTTCAAGAATATCTATACTATTTATTGAAAATAATCAAAGAGTTAAATGGACCTCTAAAAATGTGTCGTCTTCCGAATATCGCAAAAATTGAGGAATCCGTCACATTTGCGAACCAAATTAAGATACAAATTTTTATTATAAGCGAGTCAACCAAAGTTTAAAATGCAGAATCCTCCGATAAACCAAATCTTGTTAAAAATAAGTTATTTACAAGTTTCTTTAACACAACCTGCAGTTGTAATACAAATAAAATTTGGTGGGAACAAAAAATTTCGGTTGGTAGAAAACCTATTAAAAATTTTAAACCCCATTTTTTAAGAAAATTCAAGTTTACTCAAAATGGGACAAAACAATTGATTTAGCTTATATTATTTTTTAATATTAATTCCAGCAATTTGAAAAGAAAAATTAATTCAATTTTATATGCAAAAGAAATATTCATTTTTAATATTATAATCAGAATGTCCGTAGTCGAATTCGAACTTAATTTTAAAATAAACTTTGCTTAGCCTTAAACGTAATGTACCTTAATAATATCATATTCTTAACTATTGTTTCTATATCTGCATCTTAATCACTTTTTATACCCTGCACTTCGTGAAGGGAAACGAATAATGCAATCGACACCAAACTTTTACAAGTTGCTTCTTTTGTGCCAAGGACGAACCCTATTGTTATTGGACCAATTCGGACAACGGGTTTGGGTAGCTGCCATACAACTCAAAGAGTTTATTTTAAATATTTCAAAAACTAATAAAGGTACAAATATAAAATTTTGTATACATGTGTCCAATTATATTCTACATATGCTCTAAAAATTTTAATGAGATAGCTGCACCGGTTCGGGAGGCTGCCATACAACTCCAAAAGCAAATTTTTTATATTCGGCAAAATAATAAAGTCAGATTCATGAAACTTGGCAGTCGTGAGTCCAATTATAGGTCCAAGATATTTCTGAAGTTTTGGTGGAATTGCTTGACAGGTTCGAAGGGCTCCCACACAAGTCCAAAAGCTTATTTTAAATATTTGGAAAAATAATAAAGTCAGATTCATGAAACTTGGCAGTTGTGTGTCTAATTATAGGTCAAAGATATTTCTGATGTTTTGGTGGAATTGCTTGACAGGTTCGAGTAGCTCCCATACAAGTCCAAAATCTTACTTTAAATATTTGAAAAAATAAAAAAGTTAGATTCATGAAACTTGGCAGTTGTGTGTCCAATTATAGATCAGATATACCTGCGAAGTTTTAGTGGAATTGCTTAACAGGTTCGGGTACCTGCCATACAACTCCAAAAGCTAATTTTAAATATTTGGAAAGATAATAAAGTCAGATTCATGAAACTTGGTAGTTGTGTGTTCAGTTATAGGTCAGACATATCCGTGAAGTTTCTATAGAATGGTTTCACAGGTTTGAGTAATTGCTATACAATAATGAAAGGTGCAGGGTATAATTCAATCGGTTCATACCGACTGAAACGTTTTTACTTGTTTATTTTTCAATTTGCGTTTTATTGTTCTGTTCGTTTTTTTTAATACGATTACTTATTTTTCCACTTTTACTTATTTCCCCTTTCTTTGTATTTCATTCAAAGGTAGAAAATGAAATATAATAATATTAGAATTGTACATACACCATACTTAGCAAACGAATAATGTGATAGTAACATTTCGGATAAATTTACATGCTATTGTCTTGTCATTTTAAGGGGCAAGATCATGCTACTTGAAGGCGGCAATCATTTTCTATACAACAAAAAAATAATCATGACATAAAAATAAAAACAAAATTAAAGGATGAGAAAAATTAAAGTAAAAAAAAATCAAAACACAAGCGTCATACGAATTGCTTAAAAATGTTTGTTATTGAGAGTCATATTTTTAATTAAGGTGCTATATTTTAAATCAAACAATGACAACCATTAGCATATTTTTATACCCGTACGAACGTATGTTCGAAGGGTATACTAAATTTGCCTTACCGTTTGTAACGCTAAGAAATAACGGTCTTAGATATAGACTCAAGTGTATGTTTTTGATTAGCGTCAAATTCTGAGCTGATTAAGCTTTGTCTGTCGTCCATCCGTCCGTCCCAAGGATAACTCAAAAACTAATTAAGCTAAGTTCACCAAATTTTCACAAATGATTTATTGTAGTAAGTGCCAGAACCTTATTTAAATTGGACATGATTTATTTGGCTATATCTCAGAAACTATAAGAGCTATGAAATTTAAATTTCACACAAACGAATATATTAGTAGGGCCAATGTGTCTCATAAAAGTCGTTGAAATTACTTGGCTCCTTCTGGTACCTGCCATACAACTTCAAAAGTTATTTGGCTATATCTCAGAAACTATTGAAGATGTGGTATTGAAATTTCACACAAACGAATGTATAAGTAAGGCTAATGTGTCTGATAAAAGTCGTTCAAATTACTTGGCCCCTTCAGGTATTTGTCATACAACTTCAATAGTGGTTTGGCCATATCCTAGAAAATATTGAAAACACAATACCGAAATTTGGAAAAAATAATATGTTAATATGGCAACTTAATATCTTAATATGGCATATTTTTTCGCACATAGGATAACAAATTCGTACGGGTATCAGAAAGTTGAAAAGGTCAACTCTATTTTTTCTCGTTAATAATAGACTAATAAATTTAGTACACAAGGTCAATCCCGAGAATAGAATGTTAACGCAGTTTTCCCTGTTATACCAAAATAAAATCTAACCTATAAATTTAAATGTGAAAAATTTGGCATTTAACTTTCATATATACAGGAATATTTCTACATCTAGATATATTTATGGATTTTTACTCTTTTATTTAGCCTGGCATATAACTGGGAATAATATACGCCCTGAAAAGGACAACAACTAATACGATCTTATTGTGAAGACTGCACAACTATTTTAAATTGAAATTAAAATCTAAATGGTTAACGGAAATCCAAGTTTTTCAATGATCAATCATCTTGTTGGAATTGTATGATATGCTTATATGCAAATATATATATTTATATATGTATATATAGTTTTTCTTTATTACCATAAAGTCTGAATAAATTAATCATCAAAACAATAACGAAATTGACTGTATAGATAAAATTTTCTGGTCGGGACGTTGTTGCAGATTTCAAATAAAAGATTCCAAATATAATAACAAATATGTAATACCTGTTCAAAATAATTCAAAGGAGGCAAAAAAAATTATTTGCTAGAGATAGCTATAAAATTTTTGTCTACTTTTTTCAGAAATATTTTTAAGTAAAAACCTAAACGAAATAATAAGATAATAATGATATACTCTTAAGGTAAAAGAGCGCGTGCAGATGTGGAATTTCAAAAGATTTCTACCGCAACAGGCATAGCCTATATGAAATAATAATTCAAAAAATTTCAAACGTCAGAAAAACTAACAGTAAAATAATGAAAAAGCAAAAACTAAAGCAGTTACAAGCAAATCGTTGAAGTTTTCTCTCAGATTTTAAACTAAAAGCAAATGGTATTTTATAATAAAAAAAAAATAAAAACTTGAAATCTATAATTTTATTTTGCCCAGTTAGATCATAGTAATCATGCAGCTTAGACGTTATGTTAGCGCAACTTTGACTTTTGAATAAAGCGATTATAATACAAAAAATATCAAAAGGATTAACTTAATTGATCAATTCTTTATTTACTTGTTTCTCAAACTTGATTTTTTTATTTAAATTAAATTTATTTTATTGTTGTTTTGAAATCTCTGTTTTTCCATAGTTAAATCATATTTTGTTTTCCTCCTATTACTATTTTAATTAAATTATGTATATTTTGTCGTCTTAATATTGCATTGCAACTAAATTGGCGGTCAAAATGACAGTTCTTGTTGAAATCTTGGTTATATCTTTATTAATTGGACATTTAAAAATTTTTATTGCTTAGCAATATGTAAAAATATATTGAAAAAAAATAGGCTCTTAATTGAGTTTGAAGTAAATTAAACGCATGTGGGCATATACGAGTACTCGTATGTACATAATTGAAGTTGAAATTGGATTACATTAAAAAAAAAACCACAAATGTAATATATACATATATGTATGTGTGGTAAATACAACACATATAAAAGCATATTAGGGATGGGCAATTCAATTTCTTTTTTTAATTTTAAAATCAGAAAAAATACAAGCGTTAACAATAATTGAATAAAATTTTAGCATTATTCTTATTTATTTCACACACAAAAAAAATGTTTATACCCGTACGAACGTATGTTCGAAGGGTATACTAAATTTGCCTTACCGTTTGTAACGCTAAGAAATAACGGTGTTAGATATAGACTCAAGTGTATGTTTTTGATCAACGTCAAATTCTGAATTGATTTAGCTTTGTCTGTCCGTCCGTCCCGGATAACTCAAAAACTAATTGAGCTAAGTTCACCAAATTTTCACAAATGATTTATTGTAGTAAGTGCCAGAACCTATTTAAATTGGACATGATCGGGATACCGGTTCGGCTAGCTGCCATACAACTTCAAAATTTATTTGGCTATATCTCAGAAACTATAAAAGCTGTGGTATTGAAATTTCACACAAGCAAATATATTAGTAGGGCCGACGTACTTGATAAAATTCGTTAAAATTTCTTAACTCTTTCTGGTAGTTGCCATTCCACTTCAATAGTAGTTTGGCACACACAGTATTTTGAAAAACATGGGATTTAAATTCGTACGGGTATCACAGAGTTGACAAGGTCATCTCTATTTTTTCTCGTTTTTATATAGAACACATTGTAAAAGTTTTTAATATTTTTATTTGTTAAACAAACCTATTAACATAATTGTATTTTTATTTGTTATAATTTAACCTATACAAAAATTTTTTAGGTAGAAGAATGTGCAAGTGAATTATAAAATTCTTAAGAATCGGATCTTCTTACGAAACCTTATGGATCATTTTCGAATATTGGCATTTTTCGATGGCTGGGTGCAAGCACTGTCATTTGTCATACCGATAGCTCGAAATCCATCAATGGGTTAGGGCTGAAGTTTGTCACCATATTAAAGTCCCTTAAACGTCTCGCATTGATTTTCGAGGCGCGCCATTGAGCTTAAACTGTAATAGAAGAACTCTCAGAAGATCTCGGGTGACATTTTTTCGGACGTATTAACATCCAAACTATTTAGGGATTACATCCATATCCTCGGATCTCTAGCTATGTACAGTGTTTTAGCTCAGATATGGGTGCCCAGAAAGCTGACTCTTAGAAGGGCAGCGATGCAAGTTTTTGGACCTGAGTTTTGCTTTGGAGTGGCGAGGACGATTGTTCACCAGGCCCTTGATGGCTCGGTTAGCGGTGCCAAATGTGGAAAATCTGGAGGCGAGGTTGCGGTATTGAAACGATTCAAGGAGTTTGGCAACATCAAACTATCAAAATTATTCCACCTTTGTAACAGTTTTTTTTTACTGGCAATCTAGCCACATATAATATTTTTCAATAGTCAATTGATTTTATTCATTAGCAAAGTTAAGACAAGTCGAATTTTTAAACTGGAGTCAAGTTCTGAAAGTTACTCGAATAATATAATAAATATTTTTAAATATTTTAAAAGATGTGCCTGTTTAAATTCCATATTTTACACAAATATGTATAAGTACATATGTACATATGTATATTTTCATGTACTTTACCGCAAATCTTATGAAACCCCAATTTAATAATAATTACCAATTTTTGATAATACAAAAACCCTTTCGGAATACGATTAAAACAGAACTTCGCAGTAAAATTTGTGGAGATTTGAAAGCGTATAATATACACGCATGTTTGATTAAATTCAACAGTTTAGCATATTCAGTCCTATTCAGTTCACATACATACATAGATATATAAAATGAAAGCATATTTGATTCCTCAAACTTGATTTTTTAAATAAAATAAGAATGACTATAGTTTCGCAAATTTTATTTTTTTTTAAATTTTATTTAAAATTTTTTGGTCATGTCATAAAGCAGTTCATTTTCTTTTTTTATTAAAAATCAAAAAAAAATATACCTAAAACATTAAGAGCTGTTTTGCAACTGTTTGATTGCTCATTTAGATTCTATAAATTTATACTCAAGCGCGCACGTATGCAACAATATGATCCAATGCAATTAAGCAATGATTATACAAACTGATTGCAATCTTTAGTTAGCCCAATCGATTTCAATTGACGCAATAATTTTATTGCTTAGATGTGTGCGCAACGACTTTTCAATAAAGCAACAATTGCAAAACTAATTATTACATAACTGCCCGAGTTCTAAAAAATTCAAATAATATAAGTATAGCGAACAAAAATTGTTATTAATTTAATAAGTAGTAAGTTAGTTTACTGTTGTTAGTTAATGTTATATGTTAGTAGTTAATACATCGTTTAATACATAGCAAGTTAAAACAACGTGAGCCTCATTTAAATTGCTGTAGAAATGTCAATAAATTCCTGTAAAACCGAATCGAATAGTTTTTCAATTTTTAGAATTTTTGAAACTTTAAGCTTTTCTATAAAATTTTCAGTAAAATTTAAAAATAAAACACTTTAAAAACAAACCTCATTTGATGACAACCAAGTTGAATTTATAACTACAATAAAAAAGCTGCAAGACATCTTTTGTAATATTTTATGTCCCTTTAATCATCTCACATCAAAAACAGGAAATTTTTTAGAAGCGTTTTTCTCCTTTACTTTTCTCTCATTTTCAAATAATCAAGAGGAATTATTTTAAAATCATAACATATCATATTGATACGATATCGAATCTTTAAGGCTTTAATATCTTTTTATAATATTTTAAAAGCATGATTATAACATATGTGAGGACATTAAGGAAACCATTTCTTAATACTAACGGGTTGAATATTATTCATTTTTAACCCATTATATTGCAGATTAACTTAATGTCCTTTAAGATTGAAAATTATTTCGCGAAAACGAAACCCTCTTTCAATACAAAAATAAAAAATAAAAATAAATTACAAGTGAAATACAGGTACTTATTATAAAACAAAATTTTTCTATAGAACACAAAAACAAAACAAGCAAAATTCTACTACAAAAACAGGATAACAAAGGGACACTGCGAAGGATAACGAAGAACTTAGAAAACGTTATTCAAGAAAAAAAACTTACACGACAAAAAATGAACAGCATACATTATAAACATTTTAAGGAAATTCTAAACAACATTGAGGACGTTTCAACAGGATGCATAAAGGTAGTTTAGATAACATTTAAAGTGTAGCAACTTTTTCCCCTCTTTTGTTGTTGGTAAAAATATTTTTTTTTTATTTTGTTGTTGCACACAAACACATTCATCGTACTCTTGTTATAACTTGAAGGAACTAAAGTTTAAAAAAGTCTACTCTCAAGTAAAACAAACTTAACTACATGATATGTGTAGTATACGTGGAAAATATAAGGTTAAAAATGTGTACCTTAATATACTATATTTATTTATCGTGAAATCATTTAAGTCTGTTAAACTTTCGAAAAATTTTATGAAATTTTTTGATTTTTTTGATGGAGAAAAATTTTTTGTGATTTTGGATTTGAATTTATTTTTTATTTCTCAAAATTGAAACTTTATCACACTAAAAAATTTGAAAAACTCTGTGCATATTAAATTAGCGCTTAATATTTAAATTTATGACAGCAAAACATATAATTTTCCTATTACTATTATTGTCTACAAATTTTTTTTAATAAATTTCTAGAATAACTAACTATATGAATAGAGCCGGATATCGAATGAATACTTCAAATATTTGTGTAGACAACCTTCTCAATGAATTTCTTCATGATAAAATTTGAGTGATTTCCTTCTTCAACTTCTCATTCATTTAATACAAGATTTCATACAGCTTCTCATTTCTTTCAATTACAGTTTTCACCTCTGTATTCGTTTTATTAAGATCTATTATTAAGATCTATTTAAAATTTCTAACATCTTCCTTCTAAACACTTTTCATATCTTTATTCTATATTAATTTCTAAAAATTTTGAAAATTCTTTAGCGTACTAGTAAGCCCAGTTTTTTCTAAAAATTCTTAGTACAGTAATAATCTAATACAATCATAGCACATCCATAAATGAAGAAATATCGAACCCCAAAAATATGCTACATGTCAATATTACCTAATAACAGAGGAAAAAACATTAAAACCCAGAAGCGATTGAAAGTCATTTATGAGTTAATTTGTTGAACCTTTAAAAAAAAGATTACAAAAAAAATAATTCAAAATTTCTTTTCCTTTTATTTTTTTCAAATTTTTTAAACCTTTTCAGACAAAAATCATTTGTTTATATCAAAGGGCTGACCATTTTATGACATACTAACTAGAATATTATAGAAGGGATACATTATTAATATCCTTACAAATAATTTAAATACAACCAAAGCAAAAAAAATATTCTCAATGTTATAGGGATCAAAATATAACATTTATTGCACAAATATAGGATTTCCGATGTTACACCTTTTTATATTCAAAAAAAATAACTCTGCTGGATTTTTTTCATTTCTACATGCACACATATATATAAACTAAAAAATCATCGCTGAAAAACAACAACAATTTAATAAAAACTAAATTGTATTAAATTGAATGTTCAATTCTCCATTCATCTTTATACAACTTAAATAAATTTTCAAGGATAATATGTTAAATATATTTTGCTATATTCTTGTGTTTTACAACGGCATACTTACACATATAATATATATTTCGTACACAAATAGAGAAAAAAAACAAAGTTATATAAATGTAAATAAAGAGACTTGGGCTTGCATATGTAGGTAACCATATAAAAAAGTAACATACAAAAAAGAAAAAAAAGAAAAAAAATAACTGTGTTATACTGCCGTAAGCAGTTCCTTAAGGGGTAATTACCTTTAGGGGTTGTTCTCTGCGTTCAAATTATACTATTACCATGTGCTCAATTTTGCTACTACAATAATATACTATATACTCGTATATGTATGTTTAAATGTGTATAGTTGAAATAGAAAGGATTTCTGTTTACTATTATGAAAGCAAATATTAAAAATATGTTTCAGAAGTGATTTTTTCCATTTCAATTCTCGATAAAATTTTAGTCGAATTAAATGAAAAATCCAAAATTAAAAGTTAATTTTTGATATTGAAAATATTTTATTTTAATATTTATTGTGCATGTATGTATACGTATAATGTTAAATTGAATCAATGAGCCGAAACAAAGTTAAAAATGAAAGTGACTTTTAAAGAAAAAAAATTGTTTTGCTTTTCAGATATAATTTTTACATGTTTATTATACACATAAAATTGATTTTAAATTTGTTTGTAGAAATTTTATGAAAAAAACTTATTTGAAAATCTATATTGAAAAAATTATTCCTTGTTTAATTTTCACTCATTTATTAAGATGTATAAATAATAAAATATTATGATTAAATATAAAGTATTGTATTATTAATAATAAATAAATTCAAATTGAACAAGACCATATTGCCCTTGAAAAAAAATCTTGTTTAAAAAAAAAACGTTAAAACAATATTAAAACAATCCTTAAATATCCTTTTTATAATTACATAATAAATCTTATTTCTTATTCTACTATGGATAATTCCAATTGGAAATAATTTTTCTCTAAAAACCAACAAATTTATAATAAGTAAAATAAATATCAATGGCCTTTATTATGAAAAAAATATGTCGTACGATACACGATATTTCTAATAGTATTGCAATAAGAAACGATATATTTTTTTTATAATAAGAGCCAATAACTAATCTTAATATACATACATATGTTTGTTTATTAGAAATATAAAACATAACCTTATATAAAAAAAATTATTATTCCCATGAATATAACAAAATTATACTTTGCAATAATTATCGCATACTGTTAGAATGACAACAAAAGTCATATATACTTACATAATAATGACATATTTATTTATTAATTATTAAATAAGAATTATATTTTTTAACTCATGTTTTTATAGAAATTTATATATGTTATATGTATATATGTACATATATGTATATACATAAGAATATATATACGATATATACATATATATATAGAAAAAAAAGAATCAAACAATTAATCAAAACAGAATCAAAAAATAAAACAAGAAGGAAATAGAAAGCCATTTTATTCCGGTAGAATAAATCATTTGTCAACTTCTTCAAATAGTTAAATTGTAGGTTACCACAACTCAATTGCGGAGTTGAACTGAGAACACTTTGACACTTTTAAAACTTTTAGGTATACATATATCATGTTAGACGGAAAAAAAAATTTTATCGCGAAGATATGTTATGATTATGTAAATTTTCCGCATTTCTATCTTAAAAGGTGTAATTTCTGAACATAATGTTATCTAAATTACACCGTGTTATCTTTACAAATTCTACATAATTTTTCTCTCAGGCCTCTAAATATTTACAAGGTTTTCAATATTTTTTGCAAGATTTATTAAAATTTCAAAATGTTTTTTTTATTTTTTGATAACTAATTCACTTTTCAATAAAACCATAACACCAAAATATTTTATTTTTATTTTAAATATAAAACAGGAACATCCAGTTTCAAATATACAAGTTTAGTACCTTATTTCACATATTTCTGAAATTATAAACTATTCATCTAAACATTAACCTATTTTGAAATATTAAAAATATTTAATTACTAATCTTATATTCTAGTTATTTTTAAATTAATTACCTAAAATACCTGTTCTCTATGTTAAGTTAAAAAGTATTTAACATAATATTTACATATACATATTATGGTCACATTAATCGTGTTCTCAGAAAAAAAGAATAACACTAAATAAAAATAAATACATTTTTTTGCATTTCTGAATTTGAATTGACGTGTTATATTTTCCAATTATTAAAAATTTACTTTAAAAATTATCATAAACGATTAAAATTTTCTTTAATATAATTATTGATAACAAAATATCTTTATATTTGGGGAACAAAATAATATAAACAGAAAGTAAATGCATGAGGAGCAGGAAAATAATGCACAAAAAAAAACGTACATGAACTTATAAGTAGAAAACAACACAAAAATTTTATTATGTCAAAATCTCATGACTCAAATATGCCGGCAATAATCATATAATGTATGAATAAGGCAAGAATATATACATATAAATATTACTGCAAACCAAAAAAAGGTAAAAGGACTACTAAAAGAAAGGAATGCACCTTTTGAAATTCCACTCGTTTTTCTGTATTCTTATGTTATTTTTTCCCTTAAAAACTTTTAAATATTTCGCGTTTCATGCCGCGTTCTTCTTTCGTATCTTTTCATAAATGGAATGTACATAATATTATTATATATCTATATTACAATACATGTGTGTATATATGCACGTACATATAATTGTATAATTTCATAATTCAAAATTTAGGTTATAATTATTATAAAATGAAATTCTAAATTAAAATCACAGTGGTTGAAGATACAGATTTTTGTTTTTTGTTTTGGAAAGATGACAAAAATTAAAGGCTTCCAAAAAAGAATAAAAGAAATGTTTTTTTTTATATTTTTGAATTTAATGAATTTAAAAGAGAATTTTGGGTTTTGTTAAGTAAGTTTGACAAAAAAAATAATCAATTTGTCAACAAATATATTATTAAAAAGTGGTAAAAAATTGTATGAATATGTAAAATATTTCGCGATTGACACATATTTGTATTAAATAAAATTCATACAAAAATTAAAGCCAAATCAAATAAAAAAATTACTTTCGTTCATATTAACTATTGTTAAGTAATTATAACTTGAACGCCTATTTGTAATTGGGGTAAACAAAAGCATGTGAGATAAGTTTTACTAAATTCAATAGATGTATCCCAATCCGTTGTACATGTGAAATTTTTCCCATTTTTAAAAAACAAATGCTATCATTTCTTATAATTTTGGTTTCCTTCAACAATTTTTTTTTTTTGTTTAAAATGTAACAAAATTTTAACATATATTGACCGCCGATAGTTTGCTCTAAAATTTACCACTATTTCGAAAAAGTTACGTGGCAGATGTTTAAACATATCGCAGTAATTTTTATTATTGCGAATACGAAATCATTTTCTATTTGGCGCCCAAATAACTGGGAAAAATACGAGTATTTGTGATAGTCGGATATTTTGAAAATTGTTATGGCGGAATGGGAGATAACACGTCTTATGAATTTGATTTTTGAATTTCTTGAAGCATACTTGTTAATATCTTAACGCATATATGAGTTGATGTATTTTCAAAAGGAGGATTTGTTCCAAGCGTTTTTGAGAAAAAAGAGGTTTCATCAGGAAGAAGGCGTTCAAAGTTCAGTGACAATTCTGGCATTTTTGGAAAGAGCAAAACCGTTTCAATCTCTTCATAGTTTAAACGGACGTGTGCGATCGCAAAATATTATTTCAGTTCAGGTTCTGATATCACAATATGTGTACGCATTTTCAACTTAAAATTAAAAAAGCTGTTTTGCATTGATTGACAACTTGATAGAGTTATCTTTTGTTTTGTAGTTCTATTAAAAATATGAGTACTCAAAAATATTTAGCTAAGGTTTTTTTGAAAACACCGTTGTAGTACTAAATTGAAGTTATCATTGTTCTCTATTTGTCTTATATATGAAAATTCGAAAAATAGATTTTCTACAAAAAAAAAACTTAAAAATTGTAGATTTAAAAATCTTGTTGAAATAAATAGTGACAAAATATTAAATAATTTTAGAAAAAAAAAAGGCAGAACGCTGTAAGTCGTGGAAATAGTTTTTATGATAATGAGCTTTCCCTATATGCTATCACCCAGCGTATTGTTTAATTTAGTGAAGGTGTTACAGAAGATTATGCAACTATGCGTTTTCAAAACTTATTTCCAAATTTAAGGACAATAGTAAGCTTTCAGTTAGCATTCCTCGAAAAATCTAAATAGAGTTTCGCTTTGTGACATTCGAATTTCGCAAAAAGGTCCAGTTAGTTCTGTTAACAATCAAAACTCAAATATTAAATTCAAAGAATTTCAGCAAGAACCTTATATATAATGATTAATCGGTTTGCAAGCATGAATCTTTTTCAAAAAATTTATAAGTTCATCAAAATTTAAATATAAAATTTAAAGTAATTGGTTCATTATTTTTTTGTATTCGGAAAAATGTTACATCGTCCCGGAAAAAGTACAGTTCCCGAGGCCTGTCATATCCCAAAAGTTGATTTTAATTTAGTTAAATTTTATTAAAATCGCTCTAGCCGTCAAGTTTAGTCTACTCCATACACGCTTGAACACACTTCTACTATCAAGTGCCTTCCAACCAAAAACTCGACATCCAAAATTTGGTGCCATCACATAAACTCCCTTATTGCATGCAAGATGATCGGTAAAAATATTGGTTAAATTTAAGGAAAATTAACCAAAGCAGTGATTAAAAAAGGAAGAAACTTATAAAATTTTACAAGTTCACGAATACTAGTCTAGTAACAAAGTACCTGAATTAGCTTTTTTTACGGCTAAGTTATTAATTTATTAAAACCTTTATTAATAATTTTTTTATTCTAACAACACATTACACACAAGCATATAAGTATGTGTTATGTAAATCTTTAACCAAGCTTTTCATTCATCTGTCCATCAATATTTTATTAATTTGCAATACATACATAATATAGTATGTAAAATGTACATATAAATACATATATGGATGCAAATGCATAGTAATAAGGTAAAACTGTATATATTGAAAACTTCCATATAATTTGGTACATATTATTTTTTTGCCTCATTATACATGTTCATACTTAAATACGTACATATGTATGTACATATGGATGAATATAAACACATATTGTATCTACGTTTGTGCGTATTTGTTAATACCAAAGTAGGTATATCTTTAAATTTAAAATGTAAATATGTACACCACTTTGGAAAAGTTAACTTTTAACTAAACAAAATTTCTCTATATAAAAATTTGAAATTGAACAGACCAGAAAAATTTATATTTTAATTCTATTATTTAATATACATAATATAAACATAAATCTATATACATATGTACATAATATGCATGTGTATTCATAATAGCTATATATTACTACTCTCTCTTTTAGTTTTGATCCATACAAATTCTAAGAAACCCAACAAGCACATGTAATGTATATGTATGTAATTAAAAGGTGGATACATATATAAGTTATGTTTTTATAAAAAAAATATTAATGTAAAGCTTACACACAGCGAAAATTTCGTATGTCTGTACTAACAAGTTATCTATTTTTATTAGTACAAAACAACAGATTTTTTAATTTTTCATATAAAACAAGATTACAAACATATAATTATACACAATGAATCTGTGCGTATGTATTTAGCTTTTTTGTTGATTCATTTATGATCCGCGCAATTCATTGCCAATAACCATCTAGGTATGTATATACATATTATGTTTTTTTTATTTTTGTTTTGTTGATTCATACATGTATCAAAATTATCAACAAATCTTTCTAAACATTTACTTTGAAAACATATACAATGTGTGTGTGTTCACCCTTTAAAAGAGAGAAACAACGTAGATATATTTTATGCAGCGTATTACCTATGGATCTGTTGTGTAAATTTTGAACAAAGCAAAAAACGTGAATGAAACAACTGAAGTTTTAAAGTACATACGTACATATATGTGTGCACATTCATGTTCAATGTACTATACAATTTACATGATTACAACGTCCATTTTCGAAGAAAAAAACACTTGAATTAATTACGACATTGCTGAGAGTGAGTGATAAGAATTCGCGTAAAAAAGTTACAAACTGCCAAACAGACAGCACAAAGAAATACATATATGTATATATAATAATTGTTAGCATTTTACTCACAGATCCCTATAGCTTGTATGAATGTGTGTTCACATATATGTACATATTTCAATAGTCTGCATAATTATTATAAGAATCAATTTTTATTGTATAGTTACATAGATACGAGTACATACATTTTACTGAAATTTATGTAAATGAGATTTTATTGAAATTTTATTATAAAAATTTGGTCGTTATTTTTATAAAAAATATTAGCAAAATAGTGAAGGTCCTGGTATTTTTTCTTTTTTCTGATAAATTTTCACTTATGTATGTATGAATTTAGTGACAACGCGTTTTCACTACTCTAGTATTTTTTACATACTGGATAATTTAGAAAAAAGGCATATTACTCACTTTCATATATAAGTGCGCACTTTTTTTTTCATTTATACACACTCCTATTACCTACCTATGTATATCTTGTACCAACTCAACTCAGTTATATTATAAGTATCTTAGAAACTGAGAAAAAATAATATCTTTGTCTTGCTCACTCCTATCCAATCTATTCAGCATGAAATGATTGTACTCTGTTAGATAAAAACGTGGTGTGTACACATTATGTTATTGTTATTTTTTCTTCTTTCTTCTTTTATTGTTTTTTTTTTTTATTTTTTAATAGTTAAAAGTCTAAGATGGCAACCGTATATTTTTGATCGACGGTTCAGTTAGTAGTTAACGAACAACCATTGGTAGAAAACCATTTGCGATTTTTTTATTTAATTTCAAAATTGAATGTGGTGTGTTTCGCTTTTTCGTAATGTAAAATAATGATTATTCTTTTATCTTTATAAGTTGAACTGGAAAAATTACAAGATTGTTTATACATATTTAAATACATATAACGGTTTTCGGAAAACGTACAGTAAAAGAAAGGATATATGTATACAATATTTTTTAAATATATTTACAATATTGTTAACATAACATGAATTTTTCGATAGTTAAAATTCAAAATGGAAAAAATTGCAAGATCAATTAAATAATGTAAAATTAATTGTGAATTCCCGACGGGAAAATAATGTTTTTTTTTTCATAAAAGAATTGAATAAATAAATATGAAATTAATAAATAAAAGTATTTTTGAATTTTTGAAAATATCTAAAATATATAATTTTACAATTAAAATAATTTTTGAAAAAAAAAAAATTTTTTATTTATATAATAATTATCAATAATGCTGTGAAAATTTCAAAACAAAGAAAAGTTAATTATTGAACACCTATTCAAATTTGAGGAATACTTTAATCGCTCAAGAGATTATCTAGGATTTAATTTATTATGACTCTGGCCTATGTGGATATGCCGACAGTCATTGATACTCAGGTAACGTTGTTGAAAAGATGTTTAAAATTTTAGAGAAATGCCTAAATTCATGGTTAATTTATCTTTAGTAATAATCAAAACTTTTGCTGAAAAAGTCAATTAATTTGTCGGGGAACCTGCTTTTTGGTAGATAATCTCTCTTATTTTTGTTAAAATATATGATTTATGTCTTATTAAAAATTCTTGGTATAACTTTAAACTTACATAGTTTTAAAACAATATTCGCAAAAATCAATAAAATAGGACATTTATACGGCCAGCTAGACTTATCCAGTAATTCACTTTTAATTATACTCAATAAGTCATTTTGACGTAAGATCTACCTTTATTGATGAACAATATCTTAATATTACAGGGATCGCTATGTTTTCATGTCACGGAATCACAAAGTTGGAATTTTTCCATTGCAATTGAATTTTTTCATTACATCTCTCTGTAATTTTAAAATATGACAATGTTTAAGATGCGAAAGCATTTACCTAAATCAAAATAATCTGCAATCTACTTTATTATTATTTTATTAGAAATCATAAAAAAGCTATATTTTAAGTTGAAATTCCTTATAACTTGGAACTTCCTTGTAATTCCTAATATTTGAGAGGATCACATTATTATTTAGTTGTTACCTTTGAAAAATTGTATGATTTCACAGTATAAATATTCAATTTAACGTGTTTTTGCTAGAAGTTATTTCAGACTTAATTAATTTTAATTGATTTCATGAACATGATTCAAAACCAGAAGTTCAAGTATCAAAAATTAGTATTTAAAAATTTGTAAACTGAAGTTAAAAACTTGTAACTGAAGAAACTTGTACCTATATCTTAAAAAATCAAACTATTTGGCCAATTTAAAACTATAAATATATAGTACTTTTCAAATTTATTAAACTATATAACCATAGACTCATGCACCCCATTCGCGCTTTATTTTCCGCAAATTACAACAATTAAAATTAAATTGAAAATTGCATTTCAAAAATAATTTTATTTTCTCTAAAGTTTTTATGACTTAGCAAGTTTGTATTAATTTTAAGGTTGACCATTTGAATGAAAATAATTATAAAGCGTTTCAATAATTCTATCAAAAGAAAATTAACAAACAAATATTTAATAATGTAACATATAACAAGCAATGAAGAATCATATTTTTTCAAACACTTCCTTTTCCCGTTGATCTTATGATTGAAGCTTATGATGAAACTTAATCATCCTGCGAAACCTATATTCAAAAATGTGAAAAACCGACGGCCATTCTTTTGGGAATTTTTTTAAACTGATTTATTTTTACAAAAAAAAACTGGAAATATTTCAAAACTTTAAGTTTTAAGTACCTTATGTTGAACAGGATTATTTATTTTTACGTACAACTGAAGCGTTTAAATAAATTCCGTTAAAATTTTCAATATTTCCAATATTTTTGTATTTTACCTTAATTTTCGCTTATAAATGGAATAATTATACAATCATATTTAAAAATTTTAATCTAAAAAGATCTCCTTAGAGAAACTAAATAATGGTCTTTATTTCCTTTTTTTACTGATACCAAAAACCCTTGATTTAATAGGTTAGATTTTGTAATATTATGTTTAAATGAATATGATTTATAATTTAAATACAAATTCACAAATATTTTATGATCAAACTTATGAAATATAATTAATAATAAATATAATCATAATAAATATAATTATGAAGTTTGTTATCATAAGTACTTATGATAATAGTTTATAATTATATGCATATGTACATAAATAATCCTATATTAAAATATATTAAAAAATTAATTTTGAAAAAGCAAAACTTGAGCTATAATCAACTAACTTGTTTATTTTTTTGATTTCAGGAACGCCTGACTAGTCATGGTAGTATAGGACTGTCAAGTGGCAGTCCGGCATATACAACACACTCAGGTGGGCACAGTGGTCGTGGTGGCCCAACCGGTGGTCATGGTGGACATAGTGGTTCACATAGTTCGGCAGCTTCAATGCACCATCAGTCATTACAATCCGATTTTCAACCACCATATTTTCCGCCACCATTTCACCATGCTACACAAAGTCCGCCACAACAACAGGTTAGCTATCTTACAAACAATGGTTGTTAATAATTTTTTGATAATTTACAGAAATTTGCGAATTAATTTTTGCTTAATTCAATACACAATCATTAGACATATTTTAAAATTTTTATTTTTGATAATCAGTTAAGCGAAATTCATATTTAATATTGGAATAAATTGTTAAAATAATCTAGATTATCGAAACAAGTTGTATGAATTAATATGAAATTCTATGAACTTTTAATTTTTTTCCATAATTATTTAGTACGTATAAATATTTTGTAAATTTGCAAAATAATTGTTAATATTATATTTGGTAAATTTGTCAAGAATAATTTTGCACACTTTGTCCCCATATTTGTGTGAAAAATTTAACATTGTCTACTGCACTTTAAGAATTTTTTCTTACCAATTTAATATATTATATCTATTTTCTTCGATATTTACAGAACCACGGAGCCCTTGAATATTTAGGTACAGATCCTTATGGTCAACCATTATCATCATTACATCACGCACCTTTACATCATTATAACCAATTAGCTGGATTAAGATCAACACAAGATCAATTGGGTATTCATAGGTCACATAGAGAAGCTGAGCTTCAAGGACATGTGGTAAGTTCGTAAATTTTCATATTTTTCTAAGGACATGTTGACATACACGTTAAAATGTAATTCTTTCGATTATTAAAACTTCGTTTTGGACTTCTCATTAAATCAACTTTCCATTATAACTAAAAAAGAGTGGAAGGCGTATTCTAGACCCGAAAAGAGCAATTATCAAAAAATTTATTTGATTTAAGTATTTACTCTTTAAAAAATATTGCTTCAATTAGATGACCTGACAAAAATTTATTTATTTATTCTGATAAATAAAACTTTGTACGAGTACAGCCATTTTAAATTTTAACAATATCAAATAAAAAAGTAAAATATTATTGTTTCAAAAAAAACCACCTTTTTTTGTCCCAAACTCAAAGCAAAGCAAAGGTCGTTGTTTTAAAATATTTCAAATATGGTAGCTCTTTTATGTTTTGAAAAATATGAAAAAAAATTAATCGATTCTAACATTTTTAAAAAATTAAAATCGATTCTCAAATCGCAGTACCAATTTTAGTTAAATCCACTTTTAGTGAAATCAGATTTACTTAACATATGAGTGTTTAAAGCTCCAAATGCATATTGTAAAGTATGTGCGGAAATGCATATGGTAAATATCTACGTATCATTTTCTTAGAAAGGAACTCTTCTAAATAATTTGAACACGACCTCTTTTTTTATGATTTTATAGGGCTTTTATTATTCGTAATATATTTTTCGTTTTGTTTTTAGCACTTTTCCAAAAAATTTTTTGAAAAAAGTGCTTATTAGTTTCACTCTGTCCGTCCGTCCGTCCGTCCGTGGACACTTTTTTTGTTTACAAAACTTCTACACCCTTGAAGATAGAAAGCTAAAATTTCATACGTACATAGATCTTCACTAAAAACTTATTCCCGTAGAACAAAATTTTTACCTATCTCCCCCCCTCTAGAAGTTATACCCCCCCAAAGCCCTAAAAATGGCCTTTTTTAAATATTTGTTGCAATGAAACTATAAGCATTTTTAAAATTTTTCAAACGCAGAAAGGCAGTGGCTTGCTTCCCCTAGCGCGGTATACTGTAGTTAAATTTTAAAAAAACAAAATGGCCGTTCAAATTTACCGTTATCTAAAGTTCTTTTTTTCCAAATTTTTGATGTCGTTTTTCTTCTAGACCCCATAATGTAGAGCTTTGAAATTTTAGGGCCTTTTAGACATTAACAAATAGTTTATTTCGTTAGAAGAAAATTTTTTTCCATCTCCACCCCCTCTCAAGCTATCGCC
The DNA here is from genome assembly GCF_029603195.1 of Condylostylus longicornis. Taxonomy (NCBI): domain Eukaryota; kingdom Metazoa; phylum Arthropoda; class Insecta; order Diptera; family Dolichopodidae; genus Condylostylus; species Condylostylus longicornis. The sequence continues at coordinate 2,410,539 of NW_026577985.1, forward strand.
TCTTGAAATTCGTAAAATTTGAATTTTTGATGCCTTATATTTCCGAAACCGCAAGTTTTTTCAAATTTTTATAAACGCAAAAAGCTAACGGTAAATTCCATGAATTAAAAAAATATAATTATTTTTCTGAACTCACACAACTAACCCTTAAAATTGAGCATTATGTTAACCCATTTTTATATTAATTTTTGCTTTATTTCAAAGACTGCATATATGCGTCATCCTAAATATATGCAATCCTAGAAATAGTTTTATATATGAATGAAAATAATTTTAATAGTTTGGTAGGTACACATAGACTGTATTTAAAAGCAGAATTTTCACTTGTTGAAGGGAAAAGTGCTACAATACAAACCATTGGTTTGACCCAACTTTATTTATTTTATGTTTGCTGTTTGCTTGATTACAGCAAAAATGTTCATTTTTATCCGAATCTTGTAATCCAAAAAAAAAGAACCAAAAAACAAAATCACAACAACAAACATAAAGCGTTATTATTTTTTCGATTTATCAATTTTTTCTAAATAAAATTATTATTTCATACATCGATATATCAAAAACATACATACGTGTGCTTTGAACAAAAAGACTCCACCTTAACACTTTTTTTAACTTTTGTGGAACCCACTGATACGCAATTCTACACTTTATAACAGTATAAAGTACAACTTATAAAAAAAAGTATCTCTTTTTTAATGTTATAACTACTTTAATCCCATTATTATCGGTCAATTTTTTTATAGCAGCAGTGATTGCGCTACATTTCTCCATTATTTTATTTGCTTTACAATTACAGTATCTACAGAAGGCATACAACATTTGTGTTATTTTTTTGATAAAAAAATTGATCTGAAAACCTAAAATAGAAAAAAATCAAAAATTACAATGGCAATCAAAAAAAAATAGCAGAAAATAACATAAATCTAATCAATTGAATGCAGTAATTGGGAATCTACATTTTTTCATTTTACATACTATTATTTACGACCATTATTATTGATATCTATTTAACTTAATTCGAAATTCATGTATTGAAAGTTTTCATTCCTTCCCTCCCTTCCACTCTGTAATCGCTTTGAAAATTAAAATAAAAGAAATGTTTTCAAAATTTCAAAGTACTTCCCCAAAACTGTACCTCTTTTTATAAAAATTCAAGAAATGTTCATACCGGTACGATTTTATTTTTTTGTTTGTTGGTTTTCGACAATGGATTAAAAATGTTTCAATATTTTTTTAACATTTTTAAACATTATACACACTTTGTTCAAAAAGCATTAATAAAAAAAAAACAAAAAGTAAAATATTATCTTAGAGAATAAATTCCAAACAATATTTCAACAATGGAGAAAAAAGTTTGAATTTGATTTTTTAATTATCTATTCGCGATTACAATTAGATCACAGCGCAGTTTTCTCCCTCCTTCTCAAAAAATGAATTCCGATTCAGTTAGCTTTATTAAGTTTATTCTTTTTGTTCTCCATATCGTCTTAATCCAATGATATTTTTTATTTTTTTGGTACGTGCTGCCTATTTATCTAATTCCTAAATTTTCTGGTATGCAATATGATAACGGATCTTAATAATCTGTTTTTTTTTTTAAGCTCTACAAAAACACAATATGAAAAGAAATTATTTTAAAACAAAAAATTTACATGTAAATTACTTGTTAATATTAGGATAGCAACATAAACTTATTTTGAACTTATGCAATAAAATTATGAAGTGAAATTGATCAAAAAAAATTTTAGGAATTTTATAAAATATAATTTATTGCTTGAGCTTTAACCAGCTTCTTCTTTCACATTCTTTTTTAATGACAATAACTAAATTTTTTCAACATCCAATGTACCGGACTGCTTTAACCTGCAGTTAATAATAAATTAACACATAAAATAATTTCGGTTATAGCAGCGACAACAGTAAGTCCTTCAAATGTAACACAGTTGCGCCAACATTAGATACAGCAAATAGCTTGAAAATATATTGATTAACGAGATATAGTAACTTATCTGTTGTTAGTAGTTTTCACACATTTGTATTCATTTAATTCATTTTTATGTACTTTTTCTAAAATTTGATGCTTATATTGTTGGTGAATGACACACGGTTTCGTGTTCTTATACTATGCATGTCGTAATCAGAGGATATTAATTCTTCAAATAAATTATTATTAAAATACTCATTACGCTACCTAAGTGTGTATGTTATCAAGCGACTTGTGGTTTTTTAAGAGTTTACTACAGCTTTTTAAGCTTCTACTAAACGTTTAGTTGGTTTTAAAATTTAAAATGTCTTTAAGAACTAACTTTTTATTATTTTTTACACAACTATATCGGTTATTAATGCCTTTTTTGTATTGCAATGAACTATTGAAAAAACCAGTTTAATTAAAAAGTCCCTGCAGATCAGTTAAGCAGGTTGACTATAGCACGTTATTATTATACGTAGTTATATATTGCAATTACTGTCAAAGATCTGCCTAACGGTTGACACAACACTAAAGACTGTATCAACAAAATCATTGAAAAAATGATATAATCTCGTTCTATTTTTTATCTCTCTTACAAATCAATTTCGTAAACTGCAAAGTCTTAGTTTTTATGATACTATATTATGCAGTTTCACATTTCTTTATATCTCAACTCCAAATTTGAGAGTCCGAACCGTAATTTTAATGGTTTACGCATACCCAACTGAACGTTTTTTTTTCGAAAGTTCCTAATTTTCAATGAATTTTATTTAACCTTCCTTTCTAGTTATGAAACTGTTACTAACTGCTTTTACGGATAATTTTTTAGGTTAAATTTTAAACCGACCAAATGACCATTTTCGCTATAATAACACCGATATTAATAACACACTTTGAGGCTTACAAAATTCTCATCCAAATTTTTATTTTATAACACATTTTCAATATTTTCGTAAAGTGAAAAATAAGAATTAGGATGTACAATTGAAATATGTAGGGAATTAAAATAACCTTTAAGATATTAATGAGTTTTTTATTGTATATCTCCTCGCCTTTTTTTTTGTAAATTATAATGACTTTTTAAAAACTAAGTGCTGCTGCTATCAATTGTAGCCACAATAAAACGTTAAGTAATTATTCATTCGTGGTCTACAGATCAATATATTAACACTAAAAAGAAAAAAAAACAAATTTGAGGAAAGAGAAGAAAAAAACTCCAAAATCCAATTGCGGCAATATTAACCTATGGAAATGAGAAAAGGCTGAAATCAATAATAGAAAAAAGTCGATTTTTATTACGATTGTTTAGAAAAGAAAAATCCAAAATTTCATTTCTTTGTAAGTTCTTTTTCATACTTTTTTTTGTTAATCATTCCGATAATCACAAATTTACTAGTACCTGTCCTGTTGTAACAAGTTGTATAGAGCACGTGGCATTAAATTCAACTTAATGTCAGTTTAAAAATATAGCAGAACAAAAAAAAATTCGAAATCTTAAATAAGAAATTAATATAACCACACTTTCACTAAAGAATAAATGTAATTTTAAATAATAGTCAAAAATTAACGCGCGTAGTACAAACTCATTTTGCTATTTACCATGTTAAATAACCGGATTTGCATATACTTAGGAGCAACTACGTAGTAATATTTTTACATTGTTCAAAATCAATGTTGAATTATTGTAATCTACTTGATTCATTATAATAATATTAAGGCAATTAGATTGTAATTAGCATTGCTTCTTTTTTAACTAACGTGCATATATACATACATACACACAAACATACATTTACATCAATATTCACCTAAAGGTACATACGCATTTTTCATTTCCACTTTAACGAACTTACAGAACTGGTTTTCTAAATTCCAAATAATAATTATTATTTTAATATATAGTTACGTATCTTTACAAATAAATTGGTCATTTCGAAATACATATTTAAGAATGTCAAAATTTTCGACACATTCAAAAAAATTAATGAAATATGCAGCTTTGTATATAATTAAAAAATATATAAAACATTGCCACTAAGTACGATATTTTATAGAATGCCAAATAATATATAAAATTACCGAGAATATCCATTTCATCCACCCATTCCCGTATAGTTTAAAATTACTTATTGTACATTATAATTATTCATTCCTATTTAAGGTCCTAATATTATTTTTTAGCAAAAGATATAAATATCAGTTTACAGAAGCGATCTAAACTTTAAATTAAACGTCCTACCCTACCAGATCTTTTGTGATGAACTTCGTAGTCAAATTAAAAATTTGACTTACTAAATATTTTTTTGAATTTTCGATGGATTCAAAAAACCTCAAATCCCGGTTTTAATATTTTCTCTTGATACTTTCAAAACAAAATATAAAGCAAGTAAAAACGATTCAATCGACCTTAGCACATATGTAACGTATGTACATCTTTATACTGCAAAATGCCAAAGCTAACATACCTTTCCTAAGGTGTATTGTGCATAAAAGCTACAATAAGTTTTGTAACAAGAAAAATAAAGAAGAATATTTTTTATGTTATACCATGTAAAATTTTAAATTATATGACCTCCGAATAAATACAGCAAATGGAGTATTTTAAACATGTTTCTCACAGAATTTACACCACAACAGAATAAAATTTACTCGCCTTAATTGAAATTTCGCATTTTAATATAAATTAGAAGGTTAACTAACAGTAATAATTAAAAAAAAGATAACATTGATATAGTTGCATATAGCATTAACATTAATATAGTTTCTATTAAATATAAAAAAAAATCGTGAAAATAAGAAAATTCTGAAATAACTCCAGAGGAGAATAAAAATTGCTTGTGACAGTAATGAATTTACTCAGTCGTAGAGTAATACATTAAACATAATTTTTTCTAATATACAACTAAGTAAGATGAATTATTAACTGTGACTTATTATTACTCGATCACGTAACTTGCTATTTTCAACTTATCTTCTTTAGGAAGCTGGGTAAGATTTATATTATTTTAAATGCAAAATATACAAAAATGTCTTTATGTGTAAAACACATGAATTTCAATCGAATTTGCAAATAAGTGATTAAAAATATCTTGATATATTACTAATCTCAATTAAAAACTTAAGCGCTAGCTTTCTTTTTAAACATTTTAAAAATAAATTCAAACTTTTATATTGCTATTGTCTACAAAATTTAATTGAATCTCTTCTTGTTTTTATTGTAGCTGGCGGATTGTAAAAATTTCATAGCCTTAGCTCAAACCGAAAGTTTTCACCAAGTAAGTATATATATATATTTTTAAAATATATTTTGTTTTGAATTTTAACTAATTAATATTACAAAAAAAATAAAATAACCTTAGATTTCAGTTTTTAACGACAATTTCTTAATAAAAATTTAGTAACAATTAAGCTAATTCAAAAATTTTTAAAATTACCTTTATATACCTGATAGCTTTATACAACATATGATTTATATGAGGTTTCAGCAATTTCGAAACCGATTTTTGATATTATTTTATTACAGTTAAACCAAAATAGATTTTTTTTGGAGTTCTTGGTACTACAACTCGATAAGTAAAATTCCTCAGTTCAATTAATGTTTTGGCTCCTTGATTTAAATTCTTCTTAGCCAAGTTCAACTAGCATGTCATAATAATATTTGAAAGCTATGTATACGTATATGTACATAAGTTATAGAATAGTTTTTCGGAAAACAAAATAAAAATTTTTAATAACAGAAAATAATTGCATTTGAAAATTATTTCCTTAATAACGTGTTACTTTCTGACAGATATCCGAATACACAAAACTTTGAGAAGAGTAAACAATATGTGACAAATTCCAATAAATCTTAAAAACATATTATAACTAAAATTAAAATAAAGTTTTGCAAAGTTGCTCATAAAACAATATGAACATTTGAATAGTCCTGATTCAATTTTTTAACACAATTAAATAATTCGTTTCGACAAATTGCCTCATTTGACATTATTTTTAATTCAATCACACAAGTACAGCTAACAATTAATTATTTATTTTTGTACTTTATATTTTTACTCGTTACAAATTTGTATGTATATTTTTAACATGTTTATTGATTGCTTTCATAACTTTTTAATTTTTTGCAAGAAAAACCTAAAAGAAACTTAAAATTTTCGAAACTATTTCTGTTTGTTGAAAAAAACCTTTTGTTATGAGTAGCTTTTTTACTTCTTTTTTTTTCATTCTAGGAAAATTCTGTCTGTTTTGTTTTTCTTAAATATTTTGTTTAACTTTTTTTTTTGAATGCTTGAATACATCAAAATTTTTTTTTAGTATTTAAGAAAGAATTTTTAGTTTCAAAACAATTTTTGCTCTTTATTTCATCTTATTTTCCTCGCAAAAATTCTTCGAAACCATTAAATTCACTTACCTACATACTCTTATCCTTTTTTTCGTTTTTTAATACTTCTCCACTATTTTTTAATAAATCCTTTTTCTTTTATATACTCAACCAAAGTATTATTTTTGATTCAATACTGACGGTATTATAAAATAATAAAGATTGAAATTATAGGGATAATAATTTTCTTATGCTAAAAGACATCAAGAAAGTACAAAATCATAAAAATTAGACAACAAAACAAAAAGGAAGAGCTATACAAGAATGAAAATATTTATAAAAGATTTTGCTTAGGAATTTCTCCAAGCTCTTTTATTTTTTGTCTTAGGATTTATGTTAAATACATTAAGTATATGTGTAGATAAAAGTGTGTATATGTTAATTGTATTTTTATGAATAGATTTAAAAAAATTTCGTTATTTATCGACACAGTTAAATAATTTGAAAGTTTTTTTTTATTTTTTACAAGAATTCCTAAAGTTCGAACAAAAAACAAAAATGTTCTGGTATATGGATAAGCCGGTAAACGACTAATAACTCTTGTATGTCAACATTATACATGGTGGTCCACAACTTGTGTTGGAGCTCTGCAATATTTTCATTAATTATTTCAATGTGCTACATCATCCTCTAAAACTTTTTTACTGTTGTTCAACTTGCTTTTACAAAACTCAAATTTGCATTCCAAAGTTCTAGGCCTTTCTTATATTTTTCTTTAAAATAGTCGTTGTTTTTTATATAAGCAACTGACAAACAGTACAGATGTGATATGAAGATTATGTATGAGTAAGTTAAAAAAGATAATGTATCGCGTCGAAAAAGCAAAAAATGTCGAACACGTTAGAGATACGGTTTTTGAAAAATTTTGTTTAATTTTTATTTCTCAAAATTTCATGGTTAGGCAACTATTTTTTTGAAACGGTAAATATGACGTCAATCCAATGCATTACTGTTATATGGTTCCATTAATTAAGAAAATAATATGCGAAAAAAACTTTACCAGACAGAATTTTTTCAATCCAATTTTCTTTACTCTTTTGAAAACATTCATCCTAAATATATGCAATTATTATATATATAAATTGGTTTGACCCAACTTTATTGTTATTACGCATTGGTCTTTTTGCCGAATTGTTCATTCAAAATTTTAAAATTGTAAGCCTCAGGTTCTAAGACATAAGTAAAATAGCAGTTACTCGAATCACTATTTGGACTAAATCCACATTTAACTAATTATTTCGTGCCATTATTATAACATTTTGTGAAAATTAAGTAAATGTGGCTCATTACATTCCTGAGCTGTCATTGAGATGGGTATAAGCGGATGGACGAACGCACAGATATATAATTTAATCAGCTCATAAATTGACAAAATCAAATTTTACATTTATTTTACATTTATTGTATTGGGCTTATAAGCACGAGTATGTATAGTTTAAAAAAAAATTACTAGTTAAGTCGAAAAAATGTTTTGAGAAATGAATTTTGAAGGAACGGATTAGTTTTTTTCAGACCCCTCTTCTGTATACTTTTCCATGATTTTAAAAATACTTAGCCAGGATATCAATTAAACTCCAATGTTAAAAAAAATAAAAAAAAATCCAAGAATCAATCTGCAATAAAATAAAACCTGTAATAAAATACCAAAACTCGACTTAGGCCGTTGTTTCTTGTAATCAAAGATTTGAAGTCTTTTTTAGAAAAAATAATAATAGAAAATAAATATTAATTAAACGATCTTTATATTCTCAAAATTATAATTTCAATTACAACAATTATTTTTAAATTATGTGGGGCTCACAAGTACTGGATTTTGCAGGATGCATTGCAAAATAATATATAATATGTTTATGTATATAATATATATATACCTCTATGAGTTGTTTCTCTGCATTATGACAAAGGCACAGATTTAAAATATTTAAAGAAGATTCTTACTTCAAATTAAAACACAATATACTTAAACAATTTGTGATTATATACTTAAACAATTTTGTAACAACCTTATTACCAATGTAAAATTCTATAATATTTTACAATTAAACAAATATGATTCCCTAAATTTATTGTTCTCTCGATTTTCAACGTCTTTTTACCCAATATTTGACCATTATTAAGATTTTTAGTTTATAAAAGAAAAGAGGGTTGGAATGATAATATTAGAATGTCGATATATTATTTACGAGTACATCGATGAATTTTCAACGATTTAAACTCGATATTTAAAATTGTGATGCATATAAATACTACATAACATAATCTAAAATAAGTAAATATTTAAAAACATAAAACATTTATTTTTTAAAATCGTAAGATAAAATAAAAATTTCTGAAAAGAAAATCCTTTCAAGAGTGAATTCGTATATTTTGTTTATTTCAATACTAAAAATTCACAATTCCAAAAAATTTGTTGGTAAATATGCTAGAAAAATGTATTTGAGAAAAAAGATCAATAGCAAAATTGAACACATCCGACTAATGCCATATCGTCAACATCGATACATCGGAAACAATGAATGAAACGGGAATGAATTTTTGATGCGCAAAAGATAATATTCGGGTATTAGTAAAAAATTTTTAACATTTAAAAATTATTTCATAATTATTTTATATAAACACATTTCTAATTTCTAATTAAACACAAATTAATGAAATAAAGAAAACCAATACGAATGCAATCTTATTGAAAACTTATTTTTTTAAAACGTTTAAAATTTCCCGCCATGATGACCTTAATTTAATAATTTAATAAAATTCAAATTTCACGTAATATTAAAGAATTTGAACTCCAGCAATTTATTAAACTAAATTACTTATAACAATTTACATTAATAAAGCAGTACGAATATCTAAAATAATGATAACCCGATAGTTTCTTTGACGATGTATGGAATAAAAATAAACGATATTTACAAACACTGACTTAATATATCTGACTGTATTGACATTTTTTTCCTGATAGTCCCAATCTTATATTAAAAGAAAGTTATTCAAATTTTTCCCTTTTAACTAGAGATTATTATCCTTATCAAATTTTACAATGCAAGTGAATAATTGGTTTATTAGAAAATAAACAAAATTTGAGAAAAAATTCCTTTGGGTTATTGAAAAATATTGGAATTTTTATCATTTTTTTATTTATCTTTTTAATAATTTTTTAATAAATTTCAATTTTTTTTCTATACAAGAATTTTGAAATTGAATTTGTACCACGAAAAAAACAATAGAAAAAAATTACGTACGTACGAGTACATATTATCGTACTTGTTTAAAAAAGCACTCTGAGAGAATTTGAATTTCACTTCACAAAATTTCTGGAATATTTGACTGTTTATTCGAAAAAAGAACTATAAATTTGGATGTTCCAATATTCAAAAGTAACCATTCAAAAAAGAACGTTGGGGCTCTATATGAAGGTGTGATTACGAATTTTCTTAAGTTAATTCAAATAAAATTTAAACTTGGTGGTAAAAAAGTTTTAATTCGATTAAGATCTCAACTTCATCTCTTCTTGTTATATTAATTATAATTGTAAACTATATTCAAGTCTTCCTTTGACTGAAAATATGCTCTTATATTTTATTATTTTACTACTAATTAAAATATATACAAAGTAAACTACTGCCATTAAAATATTTATTTAATGTTTTCTTTATCCAAATTAATAAATTTAAAATGCTTTCATCTGTATTTTTACTTTTTCTAGACACAACTTTCGCATGGTTTTCCTTACACAGATAGACGGGGTGATTATAGTAGTGCAATAAGTGGTGCTGGATCACATGGTGGGCGATTAGGACAAGAACATGATCCTTTAGCTTTACATCATGCTTTACAAAATGCTGTAGATGATGGTCAAAATCCTGGAATGGACGATAATGTTGGTTTCATGTCAGATTTACCCTTAATTAAAAGTAAGACTAAAATTCTTTATAAACCTAAATAAAATAGAATTAGATTTCCAAATCTTTAGAATTAGATTTCCAAATGTAAATCGTATTGAGGTTGTATAAAGTCATTTCCTTCATTCTCTGCTCTTCGTGGTGCAGATTGGTTGGATGCTTCGTGGTGCAAATTGTAGGTTGCTTTATGAAAGTAGGCTTCAACTTTTGGTCCTGAGGTCTCTTCGTTGCCGCAAGGTGTTTTCGGATATAGTTTTTATTCATCACCTTGTGGTGGATACAACCAGTTTATTACGCTTTTTTTCATTATACTATATTAATTCGCCCCGCAATAGTTGTATATGTTTGGTTTGAGTTGTTTAATTTTTAATAAAGATATTAGGCCGTTTCATAAACGCAGTTTATCTTGATATATAGCAATAAATGCGCTATATTTGTGTTCATAAACAAATGTTGCTAATCAAGTTTGTTCATAAACATTGTTAAACTATCACTCAATATTTAAAATATTTAGTAAAATATTTTAAATATTTAGTGATAGCCATGATATTTTAAAATATTTAAAATATGGCTAGCGCAGTTAAATCAGCTGTACTTTTTCTTACTAGTTTTTACAGTATTTTTTAGAAATTCGCCTGTTAATTTTTGTAGTTAAAAATAACAAAATTTCTTTCTGTTTCAGTTTCCTTTTTTTGTTTTTCTTAATTTTTATTTTCCCTGAAAAAGAATTTTCCTCTATTTGGCCCAAAATAAATAATTTTTTTTGTTAATGAACACAATACTGCAAATTCATAATAGCAAAAGTTTTTATACAACTGTTAAAAATATATTGCGTATGTATCACAATATTGTTTTGCAGTATTGTGTTTATGAAAATTCCTCTTACTTTCCCTTTTACTTTCAATCTATAATGATGACAATTTTAGTTATAGTAACTAATAACCCATATTTGTTGGCTAAGTGACGTTTATTTGATTGATGCTACACTAAATACTTCTAGTAAACGATCGTCTAATACAAAAATAAAATACTTAGAACATAATTTTGCAGGAAATTATAATTTGTAAATAAACAACAATTTTATGATTATGGAAGCGAATAACCAACTTCACGGTCTTACAAATATTTTATTTTACCAAGGAAATAAGAGTAAAACTTCCGTTTCAATTATTAGTTTTCTTTATAGTTATATATATATTTAGTCATACTATACATATTATGTAGATAAATCGTAAAAGTATATTTGCTTTCAACTCAGTTAAATTTTACTATTTTACTTATTTGGTACTAGAGAGTATACTCATAAGTATATTGAAAAGATCCTTACATATTATTATTCTTAAAAAGGAGGTGTCAAATTAATTCTTATTCATAACAAATATCAACTGAAAAGAATTCTGTAGAATACTACTGTGCACATTATATAAGCATTAGTAATATGATGTCTTTTTTAATTGAGTACCTTCTTTCTTTAAAACCGGGAGAAAAAAAAACAAAACTAAAACGATAACAGCACAACTTAATTAAAAGTAAAAAATCATGTAGCATCTCATACAAACATTTAACAAACAACAGTTTACAATTGTAAGATGAATCTCTTGTACAAAATCCTTCTTTTTCTATTTAATTTTTCTTATTACTTTGTTGATTTTTAGTTTTTCAAGGCGTTAAAAAGAACACACCTGGTTTGTATGCCTTCTTGTTTATTCGTACTGAAGCTGGCTTATTATACCTAGTGGTGTTGATGGTATAAAAGTTTGCTTACAATAAGTCCAATTTCGTAATATAAAAAAAATTATAAAAAAAAAACCAAAAAATGTGCATAGGTACAAAAGAAGTAATGCAGAAAAAGTATTCTTATATATACTTGTACATAAGGCTATATTTTAAGTTATGATGCATTCTCACACTACAATAAAATACGATTGAGCCTCTCTTTTTCTCTCATTTCGATATTTTATTTTTATTTTTCTTACTTTATTACAATTGTTGACCTAACTGATACATTTGCAGAATCAATGAGGTTAATTTAACATCCTTTTATGTTTTTTACTCTATTTACAATGTTTGGATGGCAATAGTATTCATATTTAAAATTTCAATTAATGTCAATGAAAAAACTAGAAAATAATTAATTCTTGAAACATATCACATTTGCAGAACTTGTATAAAAATTAAAAATTCAGTTAATTATTGTATAAAAGTTTTGGTTTCCCGAAAATCGAATTTAACAAAAAATGAATTTAACAATTCAATCTAAAACCATTTTTGGTATAAAATAAAAAAAATAAGTGTGATACGGTATTATTCCAAAATAACTGACCCTTGTCAGTTTGCTAAAACAGAATATTTCCAAAACTTGTAATAATAAAAAATAAAAAAATTGAATAATATTTTCAGTGTTAAACTAACACGCTAATGAATTCTTTAAAATTTTCTTTGCCTTTCACTTAATTGTTTTTGTTTATTTTTATTATTTATTTATAGGCATAAAAAGTGGTAAAGATGTTAGTAATATTGGAACTGGTGCACCAAGTGAAGTATTTTGTGCGGTGCCTGGACGTCTTAGTTTATTGTCATCGACTTCTAAATACAAAGTAACAATAGCTGAAGTACAAAGGCGACTATCACCACCAGAATGTTTAAATGCTTCTTTATTGGGTGGAGTATTGAGAAGGTATATTGGGGATAATTTCATAAATTTAATTCAATTAAAATTATGATTCAATAACTGTTGTGTTAGTTTAAAATTTTAATCTAAGTTTAGCTGTCGATTAAAGTAAGTGCATTTTTCTTAATGAATGGTATTAGAGACTTTATTCGGAAACTCTGAAATCAATTTTCAATTTCCATTTAATTAATTTTTGGAAAAAAATATTTAAATTTTAAAATTTTTCAAACCATGCGTTCTTCTCCAATTAAATTTTATGAACTTTGAACTATGTATGTATAATTATACTAGTATTTTTCTGTAAAACTTTCTTCCAAATATTATAATGAATGTATTTAATTTTTTTTTTCAATTCATTAAAAGTCTTGAAAAAATATGTAAAACAAAAACAGTGTAATTTTCTATTTCTTTTTTAATAGCATTTTTCCTCCTAGCTTTCCACCTTTAAAAAAATTTTAAACTTATACTTGATAATATCTTAATATTTTTCAAAAATCTTTTTAAAAAGGTGTACAAAAAAATCAAATTGTATTGATAAAATCATCAATTGCCCAGAAAATATTAAAATCACGAACTCGTTTAACAATAACACAAGTAATGTTATTTTAAACTCTTTGAACTGCTGTGCTTATCAAAATATCCATTACACCTTCCAATGAGCACTTTTACGAAAAAAAAATTAAGTTGATTCTATCTTATATTTCCAAAAATCGAAATATGTAGTTGTGTGCATGTACATAAACACTTTTGTAAAGTAATAAATGAAATTATAATATCGAAATACTACAATTTTCACCATTATAGTGGACCAAATGAAATATGTTTCACAAAGTAAAATAAATGGTAATCCGTTTTGTTATAGAAAATTAAAAAAAAAAATAAACTTCGAACAGATTTTGCCGAACCACATAAATTATGCTGATAATGAACAACTAAAAAAGTTTAAAAAACCAAATTGGGAATTTTTAAAAGAATTAAGGTGCTTATAGGAAATGCTCATTTTTTATTTTCTTTTAAAATAATTATCATATACACTAATGACCATCTTAAGACAAAATGTTATCAATAACATTACGATAATATCATATAAATATTTATTTAGGCACTCATAAAATAATCAATCTGAATTAAAGGATTTTTATTCTTTGAAAGAATTAAAGCTAAAAATATGTTTAAATTTTTTAATATTTAATATGTACAACAACACTTTTTAAGTTTAATATTGTGTAACATATTATAGAGCAAAAAGTAAAAATGGTGGCCGACTTTTACGTGAAAAACTGGAAAAAATTGGTTTAAATTTACCAGCTGGTAGAAGAAAAGCCGCTAATGTAACATTATTAACATCTTTAGTAGAAGGTGAAGCAACACATTTAGCTAAAGATTTTCATTTTGTATGTGAAACAGAATTTCCTGCCCGACAGTTAGCCGAATATATTGTTAGACATCAAACAGAGCCACAAGAATCTTATAGACGTAAAGAATTATTAATGCATACACAACAAGTAAAGAACTTAAAAATGAAGTTTATTTTTGTATTTTATTAAATCAAAACTATTTCTTTTATAAAGGTAACAAAAGAATTAATGCAAGTTTTAAGTCAAGATAGGACAGCGCAATATACAAGTAGACAACAACATTTGTTAGATCCGTCAATACAACGTCATTTAACGCATTTTTCTTTAATAACCCATGGTTTTGGATCACCAGCAATAATGGCTGTTTTACATGCGTTTCAGGTAAAATACTTTCTTTTCATAATAATTTAATTATTCAATATATAATTTAAGTGTTATTTAAATTAATAAATTGTAAAAAAAAGTTAAAAATTGTAAGTAGTTAATGCAAATTTAATTGAACGGTCTTTTAAATTTTAATAAAGATTTCCTTTAATGGATTTTTTTTTTCTTTGTGAAATTTTGAATTTAGAAAGAAACATGAATTTCAGTGCAGAAATAACTAGAGCAAGTTAAAGTTTTCCAATTTTCAATTCACATTCTTTTCGGTGTTTCGGTAGTTTAAGCAATTATTCTAGAATATTTAACTTATTCGTTTTTAATCATGATAAGTCTCATGATTAAACAAAATCTAAAAAAGTTTTGAACTAAAAAACCCGCAATAAAATATACCAATACCCTACTGATTTGCAACGGATTAATATGGGTCAATAACTTTTAGGCACAAGTTATTTAAACACACTTAATTAAATAAAGAATTAAAACTTAAAATTAATCAGATGCTAATTAAATAATTCTCGAAATCCAATCCAAATTTTCGGTTTAAGTAGCGTTTTTTAAAAATATGTCAGATGATTTGAAAGAAAATTAACCATAACAGTAACCAAATAATATAGTTGAAAATCAGAAACCATTCAAAAATTTACATACAAAACTTCTTCTTTTATCAAAAGATAATTCAGAAAACAATCAACTTCTACGTTTGTCAAAAGTAAAAATAATCAGAGTTTATTATTCCTAATTAGGAAACTCACTAAATAAAAGCTACAAAACACGTAAGAGTAAATATATTTTTATTTTTCATTTTAGACGTACTTAAATGAATCACTGAATTATTTGGACAAACTCTACCCGCCAAATGGTGGTGGTATGGTTTCATCATCACTTGATAAATCAAAAATGGACAACGACAAAAAATGATAAATTTTTAAAAATTTTAATTAAAAATTTTAATAAATCATAGTAAATTAATTTATAATTAGAACTATTTTTTAAATTAAAACAATTATATTATCTCATTAAATAAAAAATCTAAATATTCTTTTTAAATAACTCTAGCCACTATTTCAAATCACATAATTACAATGAAACAAAAAATTAATCTTTATTTTTCTTCACATTTATATTAATTTTATTTTTTCAGTTTTCAAAATTAATTTTTTAGGTTTTGTGTAAATTAAAGATATCTCGTACTCAACAAATATAAAATTTTATAAAAATTCAAAGAGAGAACACAGCATTTTATAATTTTCCTTAATAAAAATTTAGAAATTATTACACAAATTTTTAGAATTTATTAATTTATTGCTGCTGTACATAATTATATGTATATCAAATCAAAATTAAGTCGAATTTCAATAGAAATGAAAATAAATTAAACAAAATAAAAAAAATATAATTATTAAAACAAAGATAAAATATTAAAAAAAAGATATAGAATTTTTTCACATCATTTAATTAAAGAATACTTTGTGATATATCTTGATAGTATTTTTTATTGTAAAACTAATATTTATGTATAAAAATGTAATAAAATTATGAAAATACATATGGATGTATGAATATATATATACAAAAATCTGTATTATTATTCTATTAATAATTATTAATTATACATATTGTAAATATTTGTATTGTGTTTTGTTATAATATTTAATTTTTTGAGATCTACTTATATAGTATAAAAAAATTAAAAGAAAGCAAAAGATAAGAAAAGTGAATTATATAATATAATTAAAATTATAAATTCTCTCATTTATAAAACTTTTACTTCTATAATATTATTAAAGAATAAAGCATTTATTATTTTTAAACAAATAATTTGAAAATTATAATATAAATAATCTAAGTAATATGAAATATCTCTAATATTTATCAAACATTCTTAATTGATCTTTATTTACTTAGCAATTTCCCAATATATTTTTTGTTGATTAATTAAAAAAACGCTAATTTTTCAAAAAAAAAAGAAACATTTTTCCTCAAACAATTTTAATTCGAAACCATTGTGAAATGGAAATTTTTAATACATCTCCACATTTTATAAACCATAGTACAGAGAATAATAAAAAAAACTTATGGAATATAAAAAAATAAAAGGGTTGACTGTGCCAAACTTGCCATACTTATTATGAATCTACATAAATATAATATATTATATTCATAAATATTATTAAAACACGCATTTTTTAATTAAATAAAAATCATTAATATTGATTAATTCCTAAATATTTATATTTTCCATATTAATGTGCCAAATTTCAATCAAAATAACAGTAGTATTTTTAATTTTCTTAATATATTCTTTAATTTTAATATATTTAAAAAAATTTATTTTCCTATCATATGTGTAACCACAGAAAATAAAACAAATGAGATTATTAGACATAATTTTTTTATTCTTTTTAATTAAAAATGCATAAATTTAAAAAAAAACACGAAACATTTATATTAAAAGAAAACGAAAATCTTTAAATTGAACTGTGCAAAAGAAAAAAATATCCGTCGCTACTTTTTTTTACTATTAAAAATAAATTAAAACGTTAAAAAAAAAAAAAAAGAAATTATTATACGAACATTTATGTAAATTTAATTAGTTTTCAAACATTTATTGAACAAAAATTTAATTATATAAATATTATGTAAATAGAAAAAGCGAGTATAAGTTTGAATTAAAAACAAAGAAAAAGTATACTTTTAATGAAAGCTAGAAATAAAATGTTAATATTGTTAGATTTTCCTATCATCTTGCCAGTATCTAAGATCACATTCACATATCAAAAACATCGACACATGAGCTTAAATCAAAAAATCATAGCAAATTTAAGTTTGGTTAATTTTACCTTAAATAATGAACACAGTCAAATACAAATTTTTTTAAAACATGGCAATATAAAACTTTATTTTTTTTTTGTTTTCTTAATCATTTTCAAATTTAGATTCGAAAAACTTATTTTGGAAGCGTTTTTAATGCTTCGTCGCAGCGTCATTTTTAAATTGTCTAAAAAGCATAATTTTTAACTGATACAAAATATTTAAACCTGGAATAATAAGATATTTTATATTTATTTAAATTTACTAGTTAAATTTTGGTAGGTACTAAAATTAATTTAAAAAAAAACTCACTTACTTTATCACATATAGTAATTAAATTATGGAAAATCTGAAAATAATTTGACAGATAAAAAATTTGTTTGTTTTTAAATAAAAAATTTATAACTAAAGTAAAAAAGAATTAAAACTAAATAAAAAAAATTTTAATACAAACCATTTAAATTGTTCTAAAACCCATATACCATTTAAATTCTATTAAATTATACTATTCTTCTATTAAAGTGGTACTTCTTCTTATTCTTTAAGTTAATTTTTCATTTAACAATGTAACGTAATATGTCTTCTATAACAATGCTATGGTAATAAAAGGAATTTCAGTAATTTGAAATAAGTTTTGAAATTATGATACTCATTTTCAAATTACTTGAGATGCAAAATTACTATTTCACGCTTTCATTAAACGTAGACATTAAAATACCAAATTGACAACTTAAACTGAAGTCTTTTAGTATAATTCGCTAATACAATTTCGAATTATTTAAAATTTTATAAAAAAAAACAAACATTAGGTTGATCAAAAATTATATTTTTGTAATTTTTATCAAAAATGACACGCAATCATCAAAAAAAAAATAAAAACTAAATTAAAACGTAATGAATTAAGAATGAGCGTAAATGAATTAAATTATTATAAAAAAAACTAGTTTTTTGTAATATAATAATATATTTCATAATTATTTAACTTTATAAAATAATAAAATATTAAAAGAATTATATTTAAAACAAAGGTATTAAAAACAGAACATGTAAAAAGTTTACAAAATTTAAAACTTTAATTGCTAATTTGTAACATTAGTAATTATAATTTGTAAAACGTAAAAATTAAAAATTAATTGAAATAAATTTAAAAAAAATTTTTTTTTTTGTTTTTAAAATGTTATTAAAAATTTTTAAAAAATCATAAAAAAGTTAAATTAATTCCATTATTAATTATTATTAAATATAAATAATTTTAAAAAAATAGCTCAATCAAAAGAGTCTTGTATAGTTCTTACATAAAAAACAAAATCTAAAATGAATAAGGAAAAATCTAAAATGTTTTAACTACAAATAATAATTAAACTAAAAGAATAATTTTATTGTAAATTCGTAAAGAATTTATGTATAGATATAATAAAAATATAAAAAAAATATAAATATATAAATAATTTAGGGAAATGTTTAAATTGATTAATAGAACCCCTGCAGAGAAAAGAAACAGCCTTGGAAAGTAATTTTTGTGAAATTACATTAAGTTACATATTTTTATAAATTAATTTTGAAATGCAAATGAAACTTTCAAAAACTTTCTATACTTCACGAGATTTACAAATAGAAAAAAATATCTTATAAAATAAAACGAAGAAAAAACGCTTATACACATACGAGTATTATACGGTTTTATCACGAATGCGGAAATATATGATTTTTTATATTAAAAATAAAACTTGAGAGGTGCAATATTCATTACATATGAATTTTACTACTAATTTTTTTTCTCCATTTCTTTGCTTTATAAGAAATGAGGTGAGAATATAATAGTAACTAGACAGAATTATGTTGCTGTAACTGTTGCTTTCTAATTAATAATATGATAATGAATAAAAAAAATGGAAATTATATCATTGGTTTGCAAGTTACAAATTTTGAAGTTTATAATATGTACAGAATATATATGTATATACAGAATTACTTTTTATTCGACAAAAAAGTCTCATCTCTTTTTCAAACATTTTGCAAAAAAGTATAAACAATCAAATATAGAAAAATAAGAAATTCTAAAAACGTTACTCTGGGTTTGTATTTTTATTCAATGGCAATCATGAATGCTAACATAAAAATTTTAATATTATGTTTTGGCAATATCAACACATGCTACTTAGAAGAAGCTCCGCTTACCAAGTATCACTTAAGTTTCAACGCTATTAACGCTTGCACTAACTAGATTTTTCCGGTTTTCATGAATCTGGTGTTTATCCAAAATAAATTTGGTTTTTAGCTGGTTAGAATAAGTGAATAAACCGCTTTTATAAGCAATCTAGCTATGTACTATATTAATAAAATTACTTTCATTTGTATACGAATATATTTCAAAAGTTGAATATCTTTAGGATGAGCAATGTTGAATATATTGCAACAAACCAAATAAAAATTGAAAGAGGCACTAAAATAATGCTTAAATTTAAGGATTAGTTGCATGAGTTAGATCGTAGATCGTAGATTCCAAGGGAACCGAGTGGGACAGGAGCATCCCCCCAAGCCACCGCAGCCATTTTTTGACTTATTGTAGCCACCCCACTCTCCCGTCTATAATATCCCCGTCCCAATCACAAAGCCGGCGATATCCCTAAGGGAGTTGGACAATAGTTCCCGAACACTTAGGGACCCATGTCCAAGACAATTGCGGCGCCGAACAGCCAGTGCCGGACAGTCGCAGAGAATGTGCACGGCGGTCTCATCGCCACCCCCACAAAATCTGCACAGGGGGGAGCCCGACTTCCCCAGCCTGTGCAGGTGGTATTTCACCGGGCAGTGCCCCGTGAAGAAATTCGCAATAGTGCGAATCCGGCTCCTGCTCATCCCCAGCAACTCCGCAGCGAATCCGCCGGAGCACGCCGGAACAAACACCTTCGCATGACGGCACCCCTTCGTGTCCCGCCAGTGACGACTGCATTCCGCCGCGAGTAGGCAGGCAAGCCTGGCCCCCACGGCGGAAGAAGGCAGACCACAGAAAGGCAGCGGCTGCACAAAGGCAGCCCCAGATCCCCTCCGCGCCAACTCATCGGCAACTTCGTTGCCCGCATGGCCACTATGGCCCGGCACCCAAATGAGCATCACTCTGTTTTCCGATGCCAATTCCATAAGTGCAGCAAGGCAGCTCCAGACCAGCTTGGATGTAACCTGAGCTGAACGGAGCGCCAGCAGTGCAGCCCTGCTGTCTGAGAACACGTAGATGGTGCGGTTTCTATACCCCCTTTCCAAATTGATTCTCAGACAGATTTCTATTGCATGTATTTCGGCCTGGAACACTGTGCAATACGGGTCAAGGGTTGCATATACACGCGTGTCCGGGCGGACACCGTATACGCCCGAGCCCACCCCCGACTCCGTTTTGGACCCGTCCGCATACCACACGCTCGAACCCGACCTAAGTAACGGACCACCCCGATCCCACGTCCATCGATCAGGAAACAGAACCCTGTACTTGTGGTCGAAGTTGTACCGCGGCAGACAGGTATCTGACATGGTTATCCTTAGAATCGGATCGCCCTCAATGAAGTCTCTGTGAGTTCTGTGGGCCAACTTTAGCCCTGCCCCGTCCTCGCCAGAGAGAAGTCGGTAAGTCACCAGCCGAGCTTCCTTCAATATATGGAGGTGCAGTGGCGGCAATCCGATCATCACCTCCAATGCAGCGGTGGGAGCCGTCCGCATCGCCCCGGTCACTCCCAGGCAGGCCAGCCTCTGTAGCTTTTCTAGCTTGGCCCGCACACCCGCCTGCTGAGCCTTACGGCACCATACAATCGACGCATAGGTGACGATGGGCCTAGCAAGGGCCGTATATAGCCACAGTGCTATTCTGGGACTAATTCCCCAGGTCCCCCCGATGAAACTCCTACACGTCCACAAGGCCGCCGTAGCTCTCCCGATAACTCTATCGATATGGGTATTCCAAGAGAGACGATCATCCAGGGTTACCCCCAGATACTTCACCTCCCTCGAGTAACTAATACGTTCACCAAACAGAATTGGGCTCGTTAACCTGTCCCTGCTTCTGCGTCTGGTGAAGGCGACCAAAGTGCTCTTGCTTGGATTTATATTTAACTCAACGCCTTTGCACCACCTTTCCACAACACGTAAATTTTGCTGTAGAAGATCAGAAATAGTGCTCTCAAATTTTCCCCGCACGACGAAGGCCACATCGTCAGCGTATCCCCAGACACGCGCCCCGGAGCCCCTGAGAGCAGCTATTAGATCATCCACTACAATGGACCACAGGAGGGGCGAAAGAACCCCGCCCTGCGGACATCCTTTTGCAGCGGAGATGAAGAGTATATCGTCAGCTATGGTGGACTTAATAATCCTATCCTGTACCATCCGATTGACCCATCTGCTAGTCGTCGCATCAATCCCTCGTTTGTGCAACGACTCACAGATGACATGATATGGGGTGTTGTCAAAAGCTCCCTCTATATCAAGGAAGCAGCCAACTGCTACCTCCCGCACCTCCAGTGAGTTTTCAAGGACCCCCACCAGACTCTGCAGAG
The DNA here is from genome assembly GCF_029603195.1 of Condylostylus longicornis. Taxonomy (NCBI): domain Eukaryota; kingdom Metazoa; phylum Arthropoda; class Insecta; order Diptera; family Dolichopodidae; genus Condylostylus; species Condylostylus longicornis. The sequence goes on from NW_026577985.1 coordinate 2,432,556, forward strand.
CGAGTACAGTAGACCTTCCCGACTGATAGGCGTATTGAGATTCATGCAAGGGATTGCTTCCCAGTGCACCGTCCCGTATAAATCTATCAATCACTTTTTCCATTGCTTTCAATAGAAAAGAAGTAAGGCTGATTGGACGGAAAGACCTTGGGTGGTTGCTTGGTCGCTTACCCACCTTCGGAATATACGTCACTTTAGCCACCCTCCATGCCTGAGGGATGTAACCCCCGACAGGATATATCCCGTCATCACCTGGAGATTTGAAGGGCCTGAAAGAGAAAACAGCCCATCTAATCCTGCCCATCGTGAAGACTAGACGGGATCGTTGCCAGTCATCCCTCCTGGGCCAGGGTGCCCCCGGTTCGATGACTGCATTTGAGTGATTCCAAAGAATCTCCGAGTCAGGAAAGTGCGTTGACGCCATAAGCTCCAACGTCTGCCTTCCGTTCTCAGTCATGGAGCCATCAGGACGTTCCATTAGGCCCAACCTGCTAGCATACTTTTTGGAAAGCACCCTGTGAAGACGCGCACTGCTGGGGAGTTCATCAATGCCCTTGCAGAACGCCCTCCACGAGATTCTCTTCGCTTTCCTAATTTCCTTATTGTATTTTGTGAGTGAGCCCTTATACTCTTCCCACGAACCTGACGCTTTGGCCTTATTGAATAGCTTCCTGGTCTTTAGTCTAAGCCTTGAAAGCTCCTCATTCCACCACGGGCACTTCCTATTGCTCCGCCTCGGCTTAGCACGGCAGCTCCCGTGATAGGCATTAGTAATAGCCGCCGTCAGGGCCTCGCTGGACAGTTCGATATCCATCACCGTTCTGAAGCAGGAATGGATCTAATCCCATCCATGAGGAGCGTTTCGAATTGACTCCAATCTGTGGATTGGGGCACCCGATAAATTTCTTCTGCCAGGCCTCCGGAGACCATGATATCAAACCTAATCTGCCTATGATCGGACATGGATGTCTCATTTGAAACATGCCATCCACCAACCCTACTGCCGATAAATTCAGTGCAAAGGGTGATGTCAAGGACCTCTTCCCTAATTGCATTTATGAATGTCGGCCTATTGCATGAGTTAAGAAGAATAATTATATTTTGTAGTGACATAGTTATCAACTTCTAAAATTTCAGACTCCTAAATCTTTCGGTTTAGAAGAGAAACTATATCAAAAATTTGGAAAAAACGAATTTTAAGTAACGGTAAATTTAACAGCCATTTTGTTTTTTTATACTTCAGGTATGGTATGCCGCGATAGAAGAAGCAAGCAACGGACGGGCAGACAGAGTAAAACTAAAAAGCACTTTTTTCAAAATTTTTTTGGATAAGTGCCAAAAATAAAAAAAAATAATAATTCTGAAAAGCTGGAGCAGCTTTTGTGTGCTCGTACGCATATTACACTTCCAGATAGAAAAGAAAAATCAGTTTTTTCAAATGATTGACGGCAATTTTCGTCAATCATTTGTCTTTAAAATTTTTCGATTGAGTATGTATATTTTGTTTTTCTTTAGAAGCAAGAAAAAATTAAAATTTAGAAATATTTACAACAGAAGTAAAAAATATACATATGTACAAATGTACTTATATATAGACATTTTCTTTATTGTTCTTCAATTGTAGCAAAATTGTATGGCTAATACAATCATCGCAATTTTTTTTACTTCCATAAACGTCTTTTCTTACGGATGAAACAGTCGTTTTTATTTCTCACTTTAAAAAATAAACTCAACTTTATTAGGCATGACTTGGTTGATAACAATTTTTTATTTTGTTTTGGTACGTTGACTTCCAAAATGCAGTAAAAAAGTTTTAATAAAGTTAAAGTAACGTCTAATACAGTTTTACAACAACTAAAAGTTTTTGAATCCGCTGCATTGTATGAAAAGAGAAGTCTCAATTTTTTCACGTTTTGCTTTTACATTTCGAATTCGTATTCGATACATTTTAGAATAGTGCACAAAGCCAAGAGTTTTTAATGTACATTTTGAAATATACACTGTCACAAATACACATACAAATACACTGTCAATTTTATGTTTCCACAATTTTATGTTTATGTTTTTTTTCTTTTATAAATTTTATGCAATTCATAAAAAAAATTATTTTTGTAACAGTTTCTTTTGGTGAAAATCTAATAACCCAACACATTTCCTTAATACAATACAAAACCTTAGCCCAATACATTTCACCCAAAAATTTTTTTTTCAGTATAAATGTAGCGTAACGGCTACAGTTATTGGCACCCTTAAGAAAGATAACGCTCAAAATTTACTAGGATTGTGTTCTTATAATCTTTATTATTTTAATTAATCTATTAATTAAAAAATATTTTTGAAAAAAACGTAGGAACTCTTAAACTATAATTATTGGCATCTTTTTAGTTATTGACACCTTCGGAATATAACACGAATAATTATCCATTTTTATTTTGCCTCCTCGAAACGGTAACTGGACTCGGGCCCTATACCAACCAACCACTTGTCACTTACTACTCTTCAACTTATTAGAAAACTCGCAAAAATTTTCGTTGCACCAAAAGTGAAAATAATAAGTATTCAAGGTCGGATTTCTCATATATGCAAAGTATTCATTTGCAATGGGCGACAAAAAACAGGGGCTCCATTAAGAACTTAAAAAAACCTTAAATTAAAAAAAAGATTGTTCATCCAAAAAAAGGATTTCAAAAATTTTTTTTTATATCAAATTGCAGCTAAATTAACTTGATAAAATGAGCTTACATACAAACATAACATTTTATTCCTAATAATATAAAAAATGTACATGAAAAAAAGTCAGTTACCCAAAACACTAATTATTGATCTATGTACATAATTTTCCTTTCGCACCATACAACAAAAAATGTTCATTGAATTAAAATTATCCATAAATTTTGTTACTCTACACCAGGACTTCTTAAACTGGAGGCCGCGACCCCCAGGGGGTCTACTGAAAGGAGGTCAAAAAATTGTTACAAAAGTTTATTTTTTCTGTTGAATAAATATATATGTATATAGTTTTATGTCATTCTATTTATTGTGTTTTATTACGACCGATATCCCATCAACATTTCCAATTATATATATGTATGTGAAATGAATGTGCACGTATTCTTAAATAATCCTTATTTTATTTACATTGTAAAATAGTTCGATATTACACCTAGATCTACGGTTAATATATATTTCATTATATGGAGGAGGGGGTCGTTTAAAATTTCCTAGCTTGAAGGGGGTCGCTATATAAAAAAGTTTAAGAAGCCCTGCTCTACACTACTCTTTCATTTCTATTTATTATACGAGTATACTAAATATTCTGATATGAATTATCAGAATTACAAGTGTTATTATTGTTTTCCTTTTATATACATACTAGAATAAATTCGCATATGCCTACACATGCAGAATATTATTTCATACACCTGTATACATTCAATCCCACACAGAAGCAAATACGCAAAAAACGTTCAAAAATACACATGTGCACATAATTTTCATTGTTTAATATGGATAAGATCAACACTCATGCGTACACATATAATTATCTCATAAAGCAAAATTTTTATTTTGCTGAGATTGCTCCCTGTTAAAACTGGCTCGTACACATATAATTATATCACAAAGCAAGACATTCGTTCGTACACATTATATTTAAATTGTTTCATATATGCAAAATATTATTTATGCTTAGTTGTCGACCACTCAACAAACAAACCCATTATTATAATGTATTACTTTTTGTGTATACTATTGCATTAGTAAACAACAAGAACAAAAAACAAACAAAAATTAAGAATGAGAATAGAAAGAAATTAGAAAAAGCGAATGAGAACAATCCCCTCTATTATGTATATCGGTATCGGCCGATAAACGATAATTTATCGGCAAAATTTTGCGTTTGTATTACCAACATTGTTTATCGGTAAATTTTATCGGAGTCTGGAAAGCTTTTTTTCCCTGTATAGGAAACGTATTAGCTGGTATTATGAAAACGATAAATTGTCGGGTTTTCACCGATTTAAAAGCGGGTACAAATTTTTAGACGACAAATTTTTTTTTTTGTAAAATCTTCATTTTATCAAGGAAACTGGTGTAATTAATTGCTTTTTTAAAATGTAAGCATTTTTTCTAAATTATTTTCTTTCAAAATGTTATTCATACATATGTATATTTTATTTAGGAGTAAAATCGTAAGCAACAAAAAACAAATTGCGCGGTTAGTAGAAAAAATGGAAGAGGACTTAAACCTGGCAAGGAATGGTAATCTGAAATTCTGGATAAACCTAAAAAATGTGTACATATTATATAAATAATAAAATAAAATAGGTACATAAACATACATTTTGTTGTCTAAATCCAATGGATTAGTTGAATCTCTTATATGTCGTCTTTGAATAGCTTGCGTTTCTTCACTTACTACCGTTTCTTCACTTTCAAAATATAAAGCACGCGACATTTTCCCGATATATGTATGTATATTTTTATTTTACAAATTTAACAGAAAATAATTTGCTTACAACAACTTTTTAGCACATCAAAACCAAATTCAAAATAGTTTTAAAAATTTTTTGAAAATAACTTTTGAAAGAAAACAAATGTCATTAGAAAAAAAAAACTTTTTCTCCAATTTACAAAAACAAAAATTTGTATGAAAGAGCTTCTTTTAATCGGTTGAAATATTTTTATCGGTATCGGTTCATAATACAGAAGAAACCTAAAACCGATTAGAACTGCAGATAATATATCGGCCGATACCGATGTTCATAATAGAGGGGAATATTCTTAAATATGTAATGGAATGCATAGCTTGATATTGAGATTGCGTATACCAATACTTTCTTTTTGTTTAACAACAAAAAATTTTGAATGAATTTGAAAATTACACGATCGTTATGAATTTCTACTACTATGTTTTGCTTTCGTTTTTAAAAAACCTGTTATCAATCACAGAATTAAATATAAATTGGTAATATCTTCGTATTTATATTGAATTGAAAACATGTTTAATAATCAAGCGAATGTTAAAAAATTTATGTTGAATTGATGTAGTTTAAATCATCCAAACAATAAAAGTAAATGAAATGGCGTATAATTTCATACAATTTACTCAAAAATTAAAACAATCAAATAGCACGACATTTTGAAATTTCAAAACCACAAGTCTATAAATAAAATGCATTTATTTTAATAAAATCTTAAAAACTATAATGAACAGTATAAATGCTTATACCTATGTACAAAAAATCTTAGTTTTTAAGTCACAAATTTTAGACAGAATCTTTGATTTTGCTTAAATTTTTGAATGCAAGTCGAAACTTTTTTTATACACTGCTTCATTTATCAGGCGATTTGTGAAATAAAATGTCATATTTTATTCGTAAATTTGAAATTACGAATAAAGTTTCGCTATGTATAATCATTTAAGTATATAAGTAAATAAATTTTTACCTTTTTTTTATATTTAAAGAAGCTTTGAAAAAGTCCATTTATTGATATTATTTTCTTAGAATCGTTTATAGTTTAGTTTTATTTACGCCAAAAAGTGAGTTTTTGGTTGTTAAAACCAAAAAATCAAGTTTAAATGATTGAAATAAATCTGATCATAACTACTTAAAATATGGTTAATTAAAATAAATTTTTGGTGTAAGTAACACTAAACAATAAACGGTTCTAAAAAAAATAATGTCAATAAACGAACTTTCTCAAAACTTATTTGAATATAAAAGAAAGTAAAAATTTATTTACTTATACACTTAAACAATTGTACATTGCGAAATTTTATATTTTTAATAAAAAACTCAATCACTATAAATTTTATTTGTAATTTTAAATTTGTGAAATTTTGCATTTTATATACAGGGTGATTCAGAAAGGTATACAACAACAAGGGTTTTCGAAATACAGGAATTTTAACGAATTTTCCCGAGATTTCTAGTTATCTAAGGTTTTTTCATTATAACTTCCGTTCCGAAAAAGATAGAGGCTTCAAACAAACAGTTTCTGAAAGGTCTAGTAAAGGGTTTACAATAAACATCTTACTTGATTGTGTACTTTGTGTACTTTCGGAATACCAATCATTCAAACTTTAGAAAAAATCAAATTTTTCCCTTTTTTTATTTTTTCAGTGTTTTCTAAGCAGTTCCACTTCCTCAAACCTTAATTTTAGTTACTAAGTGTTGAAAATTATTTTATGGTACAGAAGATATATCACGAAAACCATTTCTATGTCGAGGTTTTAAACGCCCTAATAAAATGTAAAAAACCAAAAAATTGTCAATATTTTCGATTTTTATTGATTTTAGAAGCTATATTTATGCAATATCCTGTATATTAAAATTTGTTGTTCAAAAACTAAGCGGTTAAGTATAAGTTTTTATATTTTTCATTATATTTTTTACCTACATGAGCTTATGATAAACTGTGGTTTTGAAATTTCAAAAAGTCACACAGATTGTTTTAATTTTGCAGATAAATGTATGAAATAAATTATACACCATTAATTTTTGTTTTTAGTGTGATATACGCAACTTCAATTCAACATAAAATTCTTAACTTGATTCTTAAACAAAATTTCTTCAATTCAATATAATATGTAGATATTACCAATTTTTATTCAATTCTGTAATTGATAACAGCTATTTCAAAAACGAAAGCAAAACATAGCGGTAGAAATTCATTATAATCGTGTATTTTGAACTTCATTAAAAATTTTTGGTTATTCAACAAAAAAAAAATCTGATGTAGTCAGCACATTACCGACCGCATTGTGTATTGACTAGTTAAGTGTTACAGAATATTATAAAAATGTCTGTTAAATACTTCTCTCCAATTTTCAGGGAATTAGTAAGCTTATATTTCACATACACGCCAGTTTCAGAATCAACCAGAACTCAAATATCGAATTTCAAGAAATTCCATCAATTCGTTTCGTTGATATTGTAAAGATTTTAGAATTGGCCCGCTGACCAGTTTTCGAGCCCTGGTCTTTCCAAAAAATTTGTATGTTCATTGTTTTAATACGAGATATTTAAATATTAAATGTCAATGAAATCGGTTGATTATTTCTCTTTATACACGCAAAGAAGTATATCCGGCCGGTAGCAAACGTCCACTTGTTGACGCTTGATTTCTTCCAAAAGTTAGAAGGTTTCGCGGACGATCGAGCAAAGCTTATATATGAAATTTCAAGTAAATCGGTTGAATATTTTCTTACAAATCGCCAAAAATTTAAAACAGTTCTGATATATCCCAAAAGTTGATCAATCCTTGCCACAGTCGAAATAAACTTACATATAAAATTTCATCAAAATCGGTTCAGCCGAACTTGAGATACAGCCGTGCACACATAGACCGACAGGTTGCTAAAAATAGTTTATTTACACTTCCGTACCATGCCGAAAACTCGATATGCAAAATTTGTTGCCGTCACATCACATTACCTACCTATTGTATACACAATACGGTCGGTAAATATTGTTAAACACATCTCAGTACAAAACTATGTGTTCAATAATTCAAGAATATTGTTCTCATTCTCTTTCGCTATTTTCCTCCTATTCTTATTCAGTTTGTTTTTGCAAAACAAAAACTTTTTTTGTAATATTTAAAAATTCGTTGATAATAAATACTTTAACTAACGGCTCTAATTCAAAAGCCGCCACCTATTTTTTTGTAGTCAAGTTAATCAATTAATCAGTTAAAGTGTCAAATAGCCAAACTAACGAAAATTCGTGGACCTCAGCAGTTGAAATATGTTTATATAGAATTTTTTTAAGAAACGATAAAATTATTCAAAGCTATCTCAGTTTAGCGTATTATAGTGCGGCAGCTGAAAAGGTATTTTTTTGTGTTAATTCGATTAAAATTAAATTGAGAGACTTCTTTTATGTTGAAATGGTAAGCAACATTTTAAATTGAAAAGAATTATTTAAAAGTACTGATGCGAACAGTTGGGAACCAAGTTGCGATCTTATTTAAACTTTTCCTTGAAGTACATATTTTTTCATTTAAAGTACATCTTCTTGTCAACACCATCAAGCAAATGAATAAGACAGTAAACATATGATGAAAAAAAAATGTCATAATAATTTTTATGAATTTTTTTTAATATTGTAAGCTATTTTCTGATCATCATAACTAGAGCCCAAATTTTAAAAAAAGTATAAATGTATTTAAATTTTCATTCAATTTGAAAATATATGATTTTGAGTTTAAGTTTTTATTGTGATATTTTTAATTCGAATTTGTTTATAATTTTTGTTAAAAGTTTTTGTTTTGTTTTTCCGATTTTTTTTATGAAGTGTAATTGGCTCTCCTTTTTGAATATTTCTGCTCCTCATTCAAAAAATCAAACGACGGCAGTGTTCTCGTTCTAAATTTTTTTTTTTTGTTTTTTAACTTCGTAAAAATTTTTTACTAATGCGATAGTATACAAAAATTGTAATACATTATAATAATGTGTTTGTTTGTTTGGTGAGTAGGCGACAATTCACCATAAATAAAATTTTGCATATATAAAACAAACGCTAAATTAACTATAATAAAAGAACTGCAACAAAAAACAACACAAATGGAAAAAAAGATGAATACCATAAACACTCCGATGGTACAACCGACAGATGGATCATCACTAGCAAGGCCAAAAACGGAGCAAAATTTGAAAGACATATGCAAACTTCTCGACGCTGTAAAAGAAGCAAGCATTTGATGAGAGCCCTACATACTATGTTTCGTGGATTCATAATCTAGGGAACATCGTGAGAGACTACGAAATAGTCAAAACCAATTTACTGCGCTATCCTGCAGCACATTCGACAGAAAATCAGAGGACCAGCGGATTCACCGCTCATTTCTCATAACATCTTTAACAACAGCTGGGAAGACATTAAGGCATGCAACACCAAATGTCCAATCTAGCACAAAAAAAAAGGACCATCGATGAGTTTTATGCCGAATTAATTCATCAGCTGTCGCTCATTATTAACAAAATCAAAAAAGAAAACTACGGCCACGAAACTGTCACCGTATTGAGCGAGACATGTCGCAAACGAGCTCTCGATGTATTCGTCAGAGGTCTTAACAACGATCTCTCAAAAATGCTTATAATAAAGCGACCACAGAGCTTGCCTGGAGCGTATTCATCCTGCTTGGGGATTCAGAACATAAATTACAGGAATGTACAAATACATCCCAAACATTCCAACAACGCAATTGTTTCTCCCGTAAATCAGCTATCAAAAAATGAACAAAGATATCAACCACCATTAGTAAACTACCAATTGGATTTATTGGAATAGATTTCCACAAAACCAAGCCAAATTGAGCGATAACAGCCCACATCCAGGCAGGCCAGTTCATCACAAGCCACCCATACCAATGAATGTAGACAAGTCAATAATGTTAAGAAATGTTAACTACATCAACAGTACAGTGATTGAACATCAAAATCTGCACAATCTGTAACCGGAAGAAGAGCAACAAGAATACGAAATCTATATTCAAAATTGCGAAGATTTCGATGAGCTGAAAGATCAAGGGGAGGAATACGAAGAACAACAACTAAATTTTACAAAAAAAACCAAAGAACCAGAGACCAAAAAATACTCAAATTCCTTATGGATACAGTTGCTAACAAAAATTTTATCAAAGCCGAACTGGCATTTCCTGTTCAAAAAGCATTCGTAATAAAATCAGCTGGAGGAGACATCAAAACAAGTACTAAAATTAGAGTTTCACTCTTTGACTTTATTGGCAATAGTACAAACACCGAATTTTTCGTCCTACCAGAATTGAAAAGTTCCGACGGAATCATGGAAGATGACACATTAAAAGAAGTAGAAGCAAGGATCGACCGAATTGCAACTTATCATTTTTTGCACTTTTCCAAAAAATTTATGAAAAAAAGTGCTTATTTTAACTGTATCCGTGGACATGTTTACGAAACTTCTACATCCTTGAAGATAGAAAGCTGAACTTTAATATATACATAGACCTTTACTAGAAACTTATTTCCGTAGAAGAAAATTTTTACCTATCTCTCCCTCTGGAAGTTATACCTCCCCAAAACCCTAAAAATGGCATTTTTAAACTATTTGTTGCGGTGAACCCATATGCATTTTCCAAATTTTGCAAACGCAAAAAGGTAGTGGCTTTCTTCTGCTACCGCGACATAATATAGTTAAACTTCAAAAAAACAAAATGGCCGTTCAAATTTACCGTTATCTAAAATCCGTTTTTTCCAAATTTTTTACCTCATTTTTCTTCTAGACCCCAGGGTGTGGGAGCCTGAAATTTTAGCAGGTTTTAGGCACTAATAAATAGTTCATTTCGTTAAAAATTTTTTTTCATCTCCACCCCTTTCAAGTTATCGCATCTTGAAATTTGTCAAATTTGAATTTTTAACGACTTATATTTGCGAAACCGCAAATTTTTTCAAATATCTATAAACGCAAAAAGTGCTACAATACAAACAATTGGTTTGGCCCAACTTTATTTGATAAGTAAAAATGATAAGTGTTGCACCAAAAAAGTTGCACACTTAGCGAACGTGACTTAATTTTTATAATTTGATAAGAACTTATCATTACAGTTTTATTTCTCATTGGATTTAGTTCTACTAAAAATATCAAAGTTTTATATTAATTTTGTGTAAAAAACAAGAAAAAATGAAACAAACAAATTCAAAAGAAAAAAATTTGCCACTTTGGAACTTATTAAAAAAAATAAAGTAAGTACCTACCAAAAATCAATCTTATATTTATATCTATGTATATGCAATAGCACAAAATATTTTTAGGGTATATTATTTGGATCGTTCCAAAACAACGCCACTACGAAAGCGAAAAAACAAAAAGTGTAGGAGGAGGTTGTCACCAAGGCGAAATCTTTGGGGCTGACTAAACCACACAAAGATTGGTGCTATGTTAAGCACATTGTCTGGCCAGCGTATAGTTTCATTAAACATTGAGTTCAATATCTCATCAACAGCTTTATACAATGTTCTTCATACAGTTGATTTATGTAGACCGCCATGCATGTTGCCAACAGCATGATATTGTCCTCCATTGCCCATAAAATGTGGAGTGGTTAACAACTGCTGCATCAGGCTTAAACAATGATTCCTTTCGCTATCATACGCCAATTTTCCACCAATTTATTCCAGATTATACTCAATTTTATCACGTGATAAACGAAAATTTTCTAATGTATTACAATCAAGTTCATAGTTTATTCATGGTCGTATTCTACTTTCATATGCTTTTACACCTTTTTCTTCAAAAAGTCTTTCGAACCTACTAATTTTTTAATTTAATTATATGTATATTTTAAGCGCACTTCTAAGCCTTACTCGAAACTCGATAACAATTTTATTTTTAAAGTACTTATTACCTTAATTACTCAATCAAGAATGATAGTTCTTGGATTCCGATAGTTGTAGTCGTTACGAAATGTATAGTTACTCAAAAGATGTTAGATCTCAAAGGAACTAATTATTTATTTAATTATGTGCTTTTTCGTTTTTCTTATTTTAAGTTTTATCTTATAAAATATTAAGAAAAAAACATATCTGTATGTACATACATATATGACGAGTGTGTGTTTGAAGAAAAAAAGTAAACTTAAAATATCTCACACACAGAATAGAACACAATTTCAAAGCTACAGATATACATAATACTTGCAATGCAAGCACACACGACTAGTATGTATATATTTTTGCTTCAGCATTTTAAATGCCAAATCGTCAACTCGTTGTGAAGTACATACATATATAAGAACCTGAAAACCATAGATTAAGTTTCCAGATTAGGTTTTACTTCTGAAACAAAAAAATTAGAGTTGAATTTACCAATTAAGAGCACTATCTAATACATTCATTACGGTTATATGCAGCTTGAAACTAATTTCAAACAGATTTTGACGCCACTTGACTTAAAATTTTCAAATTTCGATTGCATTTGCATATTGCGGATTGAAAGGTTGAAAATGACAAATCGATATAGTAATGCTTATTTTATATTCATTGATTAATGTCAAACTCTAGCCAATTTCAATTTTTTAATATTATTTTAATCTGAACGGTATTATACGCAGATTGAAATTTGAAGTCAAATACTCAATCCGTCATATAAATAAATTATCATCATATACGTTCATATCAAAAATGCAATTTGCTATTTTCTATGAATTACACAGATGACTCTGTAAATAGTTGACTGCAGCGCTATAGACTTTTTAATCATTATTAAATTTTTGTTTAGAAAACGATTTGTGTCTCGAGTAAGAAAAAGCAAATTCACTATTTGTTCTATCAATAACTATAACTAATCTAAGATTTCAACTAATTTCGTGTACGAAACATTTTTTCTTCTCTAAATTCAAAAACCTGTCGCAGAAACAATGGTTGTTTTGAATTTTGCTTTGTGGTTCATTGATGTTTTTGTATTTCAAATTAATTGCGAGTTATGAATAGATGATGTACGTTTATTTTAAATAGCAGGAGTGCAGATAGAGTTTGAAGGGCTATATGCTTATATGTACGTTTTGAAATAATGATCATTCTCCGTTTTTGATAATTCAGTTTTAATTTAATATGTACTAAGTATGTACCTTTGTTCGACATGTAAATGTGTTTGATAATGTTCATGACAATTCGTACATAGCTATTTGCAGATTGTTAATAACTACAAACCGCATATTGATGCAGTTTGTTTTATGTTATAGCTACAACTGCATGGTAATATTTTTAAGATATACGCCAACAATTCAGTTTTGATTTTATTGCAGCGGAAAATATTTTGTACTAAAAAAAAAATAAAGTCGGATTTATTAGAATAAGTTTCTTTTAATTTTGTTAATGCTTTAATAAAAAATTTATATTTCAGTAAGCTTGAAAAATAGAATCTTTTAATTTGAGGTTTTATTTTTATTTTAATTATTGAGTAAAATCTTTAATTTTAAATTGAAAATTAAAAAAACATGACAATCTTAGAATTTTCACAACTAAGAAAACTTAATGAAAAAATTATTCAAAAGCAGATAGGTACATACATATGTATGTATATTGGAGGTTTTTATATTAGAAACGAGAACTCTTAAGGACGAAATGAGCCTTTTAAAAATAAAACTTAATGTAGTTTGCGAATAACCAACTTAAGGTCGACTGAGGTCCGCATGTGAAACTTGAAAGTTTTTCTTTATGTAGTAAGAAACAGTAGATATTATAACACACAAACCAAGGTACTATGTGAAATAGAATTTCACTTTTTCTATAATTGAAATAAATACATATTTACTGTCTTTGTATCAACATTAACATAAAAATGTGTATTTCATATTGTAACTAAATATTACAAACACTATCTAACATTAATAAGCCTAATAATTACATTAATTTTTAATATTTGGTAGTTCGAACCCCCTAATTTTATTTTTGTTCTTATATTTCTAGATTAGTACATTTCAAAATTGCTTTTGCAAACAAATGTACAATACAACAGGCAAAATCAAGTTTTTTCAACTAGCAATCTAATTTAAATAAAGGACCTACTGCTCTCAAAAAATTAATTTCAAATTCTTTTTCCGAAAATCGGTCAACTGATGATCGTGCAGCATTTCTTATAGAGTCATTTTGCTCTTTAGTATTGTATAATATTGTCAGTATGCAATTTGCGTATTCAAAAGCATCTACAGCCAAAAATCCTGTTTGACAACCTTCTGATGTTTCGATTATATCCATGAGAGGACCACCGGACCGATTTGCTACAGTTATTAATCCAGCAGCCATTAATTCGACAACATTAATTCCAAAATGTTCATTCCACATAGTATGCAAACCTATTTTTGCAGTTTGGAAGTTTTGTATTAATTCTTGATAAGAAATATTTACTTTAAATTCGACGGAGTTTTCTAGTGACAAATGTTTACTTAAATCTTGCATATTTTTTAAACGCACATAATCCTCTTGATTTCGACATGACCCAACTATAACCAGTTTTAATTTACTCCACAATTCCTCATCTTTCACTAAAAGTGTACGCAATTCGTACATAGCTTGTAATTGTAACGGATGATCTTTTTCTGGTCGAAATTGACCAAGTGACATTATAACAATTTTTTCGTTATCATTACCAGTATATTGTAATTTCTTAAGATGATTAACTTCACAAGGTGGATACACCCTGTGAGTCTTAAATGTAGCTTCAAACAGGTTTATAATATGATTTTCTGTCCATGTTGAATTCACCATAATTGTTTGCGCACAACATCCGACATATGCGTACAACTAAAAATTTGAAAACAAAATGAATTTAAAAAATTACTCGCATATCTGTTTACCTTAGCAAAAGTTTTGTAATACATTAATTTCAACCATGTTAAAAATGGATTTTTGACGACGTAATTTTGATTGTTATGAGCGTAGACCCTACATTGTACCCTCCTTAACATATCCGTACTTATTGTAGGGTAATGTATATAGCAACCAGTTTTGCATTGAGCCAAGAATCTAAATAAAGGTAACGTAAAAGCATAACCCATTGTATCTAAATAAACATCTGGCGGAAATTTACATAAAGCTTCGAGACCTAAAATCATAGAACCAATACTTTGTCCTAAGATAGTAAAATATGGATACATTTGCGGCTCAACCCAATGTCGCTTTTTAAGATAAATAAACGAAGTATCATCTTCATCTACAGATACATTAAAAACGTTTTTAGCTTTATTAAGAATTGTATTTGGGGACGCGTCTCCGTCTCCGGTATATATTATTATTTTAACATTGTCATATTTCTCCTAGACATAAAAATTAATATAAATGAAATTTGTCCATCAATAATTTATCTTTTTTACCTGAAGAGCTCTCACTGCACACCACAGAACTCTTTCGCCACCGCCACCAGCATTACAGTATGGATGAAATATCCCCACGTTCACATAGTGGGGATTACCTTTACGCATTTTCGTCTTTTTCCTTAAAATCCATTTTCTCAAAGTATATAACACCAGGAAAAACAAGAATACTGCTAAAACAAAACCAAGCGCAATAAAATAAATCCTGAAAAATCAATATTTATAATTAAAGTTTGAAACTAAATGAATATCTCACTAACAATTTATATAATAACTCCATTATAAAAATTAACTTTGTTTTAATAATCAACGCAAGCCCAATCCGTTAAATGTACAAAAAATTTTAGTTTTAATTATGTTTTATATCAAAATAATCCCTTTAAAACGTACACATCATCTCGTAATAGAATATAAACGTCAAATTTGTTTACATATCGAATGGCAATTGAATTCAACAGGGATGTCTTTACTAGAAAATATTTAGATTCCTGGTAGGGTACCCTCTAGCAAAATTACCAACGAATTAGAACCACTAAAGGAAGGAGCATCTTAAAAAAACAATGAGACAAATTTTTTCTAGTTGTTAATTTCTTTGCTCCGAGTATTGTCAAAATCGTAATAGGAGCGTATTTATTTTATTTTCTTATCTGGCCTCTACTATACAATATGTGTAATTTGTAAGGATAAGTTAATTTTTTTAAAGTAAAAAGTAAAAAATATTTCAAAATATTTTTTCATCAGATATTTAATCTGTAAAAAAAAGTCAAATTTAAACAAAACTCATTATTTTTTTTCATTTTGAATAAATTTATTTCGTGAATTATAAAAATATAAATTTTGGTAAAATATTTGTAATGCAAACTTCTTTATTAATAATTCCAATCCACTTTCTTCTCACTACTTCTAGGAAAATGTATAAAAAAGTTATTTATATAAAATAATGACCAAATTAAAATATTGTATTAGATTTTAATTTAGAATTTAAGTTTGCAATTATTTGATTTTAACAGCCTGATAGTGTACCTCGTTTTTTTACTCACATTTTATTCACTTTCAAATCAGAATTCTCAGTATTTTCGAATGGATATTCACTTTTCCAATAAGATTGCTCATTTTGTCAATTGAATTTTCGCGTTTTTTCTTAAATTATCGACTGAATGTTTTTTTCCAAAAACACAGTGAATAAATTTTATATGCATTTAAAAAAAAAGAGATACGCAATACCAAATAGTTCTTCTCACTCGAAAATTTTTACAATCATTATACAAGTATATGATAGTTACTTACTTCCAGATAGATGATCTAGCCCTAAGTTTTATAATTATGAAAGTGCTTTTATAATTTTATAATCATTATCAAAAACGCGTTCTTTCAAGTTTTACTTTATATAAAAACGCATAATAAAAATATCATAACGAAACTTGTATTTTTGATGTTCTTGATGCGATGGTTTAGGTAAACAGTGAATTACTTACTAACAACGTGGAAATATTTCCTAATATAACTACTTACTAACAACGTGGAAATATTTCCTAATATAACTAAAATCACATACATACCTAAAAAGAATTACATAAATAACTCTTATATAAAAAGAATACACATATGTAATAATGTTTATGAATTATGAAGCATATTAATTCAACACAGTATACACATGAACAATTTATTAATAACATATAATGTGATTATATAGCAAGTATGCATTGTTGGAGACATTTTATACATACATAATTAGCAAATTTGTTAATATCAAATGTACATTCAACAAGAAAAAGATTGAGTTTTAACTTTTTCTAATAAAAAGTTTCAAAAGAGTTGATCTTGTGGGAGATTTATGATGTTAAAAAGGGCCCTCTATTCCATAAGAATACGTGTACATTCGTCAGCTGTGAACTTTCACTCTCTCTTAGAGTTGAGGCCAGTTTTTCTGTCAGTCGTGCTGTTAATACATACGAAGATGGGTGTACGCCAAGGGTTTTAGTAATTTCATCTGTATTTATTCTGCCTGATGATTTGTCATTTTGAGATAAAAAATTAATATCGAATATTTTTCACTTAAATTATCAGATCAATTTACTTATCTTGCGTAACAAAACTTTAAAAGAATAACGGTATATTTTAAGACAAACCTTATTAAATCTGATTCAGAGTTTTTTGATATGGCAGCTCCGATTTTACATTAGATCAGAGCTGATGCTGTCGCTGATTAATTTTTCAAATTGAAAATATCTTCCTGATAGTAAAAATAACACTAAATTTAGAATTTTTAACTTGGAACCAGTGGCAGAGATTAGCCCAAATATATTAATATTTTTAAAATAAAATCTT
Organism: Condylostylus longicornis; assembly: GCF_029603195.1. Classification (NCBI taxonomy): domain Eukaryota; kingdom Metazoa; phylum Arthropoda; class Insecta; order Diptera; family Dolichopodidae; genus Condylostylus; species Condylostylus longicornis. Next base: position 2,449,740 of record NW_026577985.1, read on the forward strand.
AATTTTGCAGATTCGATATAAAAAAATGTTCTAGAACCATTCGAGATTAAGTTAAATTAAATTTAATATTTTAATATTTTCAAAGCAAAATTTTCATTTTGAAGTTTCGATAAAAAAAAATCTTCATGAACCATTCGAGATAAAGTTAAATTAAAAGTGTAAGAAGCCAAATATCATGATTTTAATTCAAACCAAATCAGACACCAAAAAGAAAAACTAATAACAAGCACAACGACATTAGTGCCCTGACAGATGTTTTCCCAATGGAAATTGTACATTTTGCTTGAGTCGCACGCGGCCTCGGATTTGGTTAATGCGTCAGTCAATTAATATTCAACTAATTTCAGCGGAGAATATCAAAAATTTTCTGTTTTTTGACTTTTTGATGTTCTCTTGTGAACCTTGGAAGATAAAGAAAAAAGTGTAAAAAATTCTAATTCTGAAAAACTTCAGTAGCTTAAAAAAACTTAATATCTAAGATGCTTGTCGTTAAATACATTGAAGATACACTATTAAGATACAGATCACTTTTAGGATACATAGATACATTACCGTAAATAAAAGTAATTTGAAATATATATGTATGCAGGTTACTGTGAAATCCAAGAATTTTCCTTTAAATCCTTTGTCATTTCAGTTTACATTTGAATTGTTTTACGTTTTTATTTATTTACCTTCCATTGTCCATTTTTTAACTTTCTCAAAAGTTGAATCTGAAGAGATTCAGAATTGCCAAAATCATTAAAAACACTAGCACAATCGAGCTCGTTCTATTATTTTACAAATTTTTCTGATTTAAAAATAATTTATTTGCAAAAACTATTTAACAATTTTCAAAATTTAATCTTTTCTGCAAAGACACTTTATTAACATTCTCTCAAATATTTCCAAAAGAGACAAATTTCCTATTGAGTAAAAGTACTCTAGGAGAATCTAAAAATTGAAACTCAGGTGTTGTTCAGCTTTGGGTGCAAAAAAATTTTTGTACTGCCAGTCTATTAAACTAGTAGGTCCATTTCTATCTATCGTATCAGAAGTACCAATGAATTAGGAATATTAAAGGAACATTTTTGTTTCTAACTCGCTTGCACTTCGTAAAAGATCTTAAAAAATAATAAAGCCACCTTTTCCTTTGTTCCTAGCATTTTCAAATTAAAATTGACATTTAGGGCCTGATCGTCTATCTCGAGTAACTATCATATATTTGCATAATGTAATTTTTCGAGTGAGAAGAATTATTTGGTATTGCGTATCTCGTTTTTTCTAAAATGTATACAAAATTTATTTACTTTATTTTTGAAATTCCTGAGTGGGTTGGGGAGTAGAAATACCCACAGCAGGCATGCTTGTGGTACGAGTCCACTAAAATCTGGACAAAATTCACACGCGTCTGGTCAAGAATGAACGGTTCCTGATCTGCGTCTGATCGCAGAGGGACGGTAGTGGATAGAACCCTGGCTGGGTTAATAGCCATATAACTTATAAACAAATATGAAGTGTCCAATAATAAGAATATAAATGCTTTAGGGATATCTACCGCATTTATATTCTTATTATTGGACATTTAATATTAGCTTTTGAACTTCTATGACAGCTATATAGTATATAATATTAGCTTTTGGACTTCTATGACAGAAATATATCTGACCTAAAATTGAACACAAGACAGCCAAATTTCATATATCAGGCCTTATTATTTTTCCAAATATTTAGAATTAGTTTTTGGAGTTGTATGGCAGGGACCCGAACCCGTCAAGCAACTCAACCAAAACTTCGAGAATATATCTGATGTATAATTAGACATACAACTGCTTTATGAATATCACTTTTTTATTTTTTCTAAATATTTAAAATCAGATTTTGGACTTCTATGGCACCTATACGAATCTGTCAAGCAATTGCATTTGCATTTGGGGTTGTATGGCAGCCATCCGAACCGGTGCCGTCATCCCATTAAAATTTTTAGAGCTTATGTTAAATGTAGTTGGACGCGTGTCCAATTACATTTTACATATGCATATTTGAATATTCTAATTTTGATTTACATATGCATATTTGAATATTCTAATCTAAATTTGAAGGTATAATATATTCATATTTATACCTTTATTAGTTTTTGGAAATATTTAAAATAAACTCTTTGAGTTGTATAGCAGCTACTTGAACCCTTCGTCGGAATTAGTTCAATTACAATAGGGTTCATCCTTGGTACAAAAGAAACAACTTGTGGAAGTTTGGTGTTGATTGCGTTATTCGTTTTTGAGTTATCGTGTGATTGGATGGAGGGACGGATATGTCCAAATTAACGCAGAATTTTACGCTGAGCAAGAATATATATATATGTCCATACCACAGATGACTCCTTTAAGTAATTAAAACTCCATACCAAAGTTAATATACTCTTCACGAGGTGCAGATATAAAAAGGGATATTTTTTTCGATTCCCTGCAAGCGGGGGATAATAGATTCATACCGGGAGTTGACTATAATGCAAAACATGTGGATTGGTGCTCTTGATTAACCTTAATTAGAAGAGAACTAAGGAAAACCATTCGGGAGTTGCGATGTTCCTGTCATAATACTGGCAGTTCAAGTTAGTGTTCTAGGAAAGCCAACAAAGTCCCGAATCTTTATCGAATTTTTTTTTATATCAGCAAATTCAGTTTTGATTTCAGGAAATTTGTGAACTTGGAAAATGATTTTAATATGAATTCCGATCACTCTACTGCCATACTAACAATTAGTGAGAAAATAGCTAACCAACGAGGTATTCCATTTTAGTCAACAAAACCACAGGTTGGGTAGATTTCAGACATGATATTATTAGAAATATAAGTCCTAATGTTGAACTGCAGACTAGAGATCAACTAGATTCTGAAGTGTAGGGTTTTATTAAACTGATATAAAAAGACGCCTGAAAAAATAAAAGATTCTCTCGTAATCAAGAAGCTTGCATTAAGGATATCCTAAGGATATTACTTTTTTAATAGTATAAAAGTGAAGGGCTAATTTTAAAGCGCAAGAGTCGCGTCACGTAGACGATAAAGTGATTATGAATAGCCGTTCTTAAACACTAAAAAATAGAAAATTTAAAATCAGTGTCGTATGTGAATTATATAAACGGCTTATCGGCAACCAAAGAAACGAATTATAGATTTTGGAAATCAGATTATGGATACAGCGAATCCCCCCATGAGAAAAGCAGATGGTTCATGGGCAGAAAGCAACAGGGATAAAGGTGAACTATTTGCTGATTACCTGGAACAAATTTTTCAACCAAGTGAACTGAATTCTAGTGTTTGTGTAGCAGAAGATTTCACTATGGCTTATTTAATGAAAAAGAAATTTGCCAAGCGATAAGGTCCTTTAAACTTAATAAGGCCCTAGGTTTTGATCTTATTACTGCTAATATATTAACAGAATTGCCGAGAAAGGCTATAAAATTCTTGAAAAAAATTGATAAATGTGACAGTTAATCTGAGGTATGTTCCTAGTGCTTTGAAAGTAGCTGAAGTTAATATGATAGGAAAATCGGGGAAACCCTTGAATGAGGCAACATCATATAGACCAATTTCTCTGCTACCAATAATATCAAAACTTTTTGATATTATTGTTGTTAACAAGGCTGACGCCGATACTAAAAAGTAAGAAATTGATTCTAAACCATTAGCTTGGCTTAAGAACAAAGCATGCAACAATTGACCAAATACACAGAATAACAAATATTGTTATTCTGTGAGAAATACAAAAGACAATATTTGTAGACGTGGTCCAGACGTTTGATAAAGTTTAATACGACGGTTTTTTATTTAAACTAAAAAAATTAATACCTTTTCAATTGTGAAGTTACTAGAATGGTATTTATCTAACAAGCTTTTCCGAATCAAACAGGACGAAGAGTACTCTGCGCTTAGGGAAATTGGGGCTGGTGTGCTTCAAGACCTATGTTTGGACAGAAAGACTGAAACGAATGACACCTCTCGAGCTGGTCTTCCATCATTTTCGTGCTCGCCTTCGCGAAGTATAGACAAAAAACCAAGATAAAGCAAAACTAGTGGTTAGTCCAGTTTGACTAGTTTCAGGAGTATATGACCATCCATGATATGTGTGATCTAGATTGATTTAAAGTCCCGCAGTACTGGTAGGTCTGACGACAGTTTGGGTGCACCTATGCTTTCGGTGATTGCCTTTCATTATTAATACCTGTATTAAAAAAAGACTTTGTTTTTGAAATACTTTCAGTCGACAATTTTGGAACAAATGTAAAAATTCAATTGAAAAAATTAGTAATCTTATTGGAAAAATAAAATATTCATTAGAAAAATGGATAGTTTTGATTTGAAAGTGAAAAAAGAGTGAGTAATAAAATTGAGATACTCGATCAAGCTACTAATGCTAAATGTTGTTTTTTTTTTTCTTAAACAAATAAGCAACACTTCCATAAAAGGTAAACAAATAGGATAAAAAAATTTTAAAATATTTAAAAAAAGGGTGTTTAAAAAGAGTATATTTCGTTTCGATGTCATTCAATGCAATAAGTAAAATTATTTATATTATTAGTGTTATTTATAAAATTTATTGTTTCGGAATGTATTAGTATGTGAAGGTCAATTAATTAATGATGAATAATACGACAACATTATACAGTTTAGAGTCGTTAAAATATACATATGTATATGTATGTATAAAATTATATTTATTATTATTAATATTGTTTAGAGATGTTCAGTAAAATCGTTAAATAAAATTGATAATATTCAAAATTTTTGAACAAGAAAACTGCCTTTTCAAGTGTATTGTGACATTAAATACATAATGTATCACTGCCCTAGTAAGTTTAATGCCACCGCATTAAAAAAATTTCCGAACTGCTTCAATCGGGTCAGCTTCGATATAATTCGCATTCAATATATCTTTAGTTTGAAAAAACTAATGCTATATGTATGTATCTATCAGGCCTCCAAGCTGAAAGAATTTTCCGAAATTTTGAATCGGAAAAAGTTACAATTGAAATATTTTTATTTTTTCTATGAAATTTTTGAGCATTGTTTGTGACGCTCTGATTATTTAGTATAGTTTTAAAAGCCGTCTAGATTTTAATAATTATTTTTTTGCTTTTTTTTCAATTTCTCTTTAAATTCTATTTTTTACTAAAAAATTTTACTCTGTAATTCAGTACTCTTCCTAATGACGATATATGTATATGCAGGCTATCAAGCTCAGAGAGCAAATCAAAAATAAATTCCAAATTTATATGGAGTTTAAATGTAAGGTGTGTCGGAATTTATTTGTGTAAAGTAAATCGATTAATATTTTTGACTCTACTGATTCAACATATTGGTATAAATCGGTTGGTATGTTCCATCTGAAAAATGCATTTAAAAAAAAAATTGCAATTTTTAGCGCGGTCAACCTTACTTGTCTTCCTTACTTGATCTTTAATAAATAAAAATTTTACTTTTGCCGATTTATTGGTTAAATGACATTAGTTATATGTATATACAAAAATGTAACCAATAGCAAAATATTATTTTTATACTATGATTTTTATAGGATATTTTTTGATGTAAATGACTAAAAACATAAAAGGACAGTGATAATTTTTTTTCTTCATATATACTTTATACATTTTTTTAAAAACTGTAAAAGAAAAGTGAAAGTTGCTCTCTCTACGCGATGGCCTTATACTTACCAGGGCAGTGCATGAATTTCATTTCAATTTATAAAATAAATTTATTCAAAGAGAAGAAAATTGATATACGAAATAAATAATTTTTTTAATTTTTAAAAAAATGTTTCTAATGCGTTCGTGTATCAGTAATACACCAAAAACAAAAAAAATTATTGGCACTGAAGATGAAGTTTTTGAAAATTTTCAGAAAGAAATTTTATTCTGACACTTGGAGAAATCCATACAGTAATGCAATTGCCAAAAGGCGCTGTGTAACAAAACCACATTGGAAGAAAGTACTGCCAGTATTAAACTACGAAATTGATATTTTAAAAGCGGTGCCAACAGATGAATTATAAATACAATTTTATTGTAAACATCTTTTGGTTAACCAAAAAAAAAATTATTAAAGCAAAAAAATAAAAAATCAATTTAAGTATCCCCTAAAAATATTGTATATTACGTACTTAGTACATATATCCATTCTCATGTAAATGGATTCGCGATCCATTTACATGAGCACTATTTCTAGGCCCCTAACTCCTATCCATGACACTTCCGAAGGGGTCACAAAGCCCCGCCCGAAGCACTTGAGCCTTAAAAAGGCCATAGCCTCACATTCGTATAGCAGATACTCTGCCGTCTCATTCTCCTCCAAGCAGAGATAACACACTTCCCTTTCCACCTTGCCCATCTTAATATTTATATTTACAAATTTAAAATTTACAAAACGTGACAAATATTAAAACTTTTAATGAAGCTTCGTGTTAAAAGGGTGAGGGATACGATAGCACGCGGAATATGGCTGGTAGTTTCCAAACATGCCAGCAAAGATTCTGCTACTCAACGTCAAATTTTACCTTCACGTGGTACCTTCACTTGTTATACTGAGCAACTTAATCGTAAGATCAGATGACCAACCCTGGTGTAGTAAAGAAGTCAGCAAATAAGCAAATGTGGCAGTTTTTCTGAACTGTTTCAACGTAAAGATCAGGGAAATATCTGTAGTGTCTGCTCTAAAGCAGGTGGCTGCAAACAGCGTCTGTTCTTATGCTAAGGACGGCTGATTTATAAAGAAGGACAGTTATCGGAAACCCTTCAGAAAACAACGGCCCTCAGTCTCCGGAAAAGGCTGCTATGAATCTTCGAAGGTAAAAAAAACTGCAGTAAATATTGGCACTCGGAAAGTTAACAGTCTATTTGAAGCTGATAAATGAGCTAAAACAATTCAAGAAATGCAACGTCTAAGTATGAAATTTCAGCTATGAACCTTCAATGGTACAGAAATTTTGTAAACATGTCCGCGGACAGACGGATGGACGGACAACGTGAAACCAATAAACACTTTCTTTCAAAATTTTTTTGGAAAAGCGCTAAAAAGCAATTGTGGCAGCTTAAAATAACAAAACGGGGGGGTCAGATGAAATACCATCAGAAGTAATTAAACTTATCAACGATGAAATCTGGTTATGTCGAAAGAATTTTCAATGTCATTTATTGCAGCGGAAATTTCCCATCATATTGGCTAAACTAAACATTCGTCCCGTTACCAAAAAAAAATTTGGTTTTTGAAAGATGACATGAATATCATGGATGCATAAAGAGAACTACTTCTAAAATTAAAAATATCTTACTTTGGTCACATAATGCTAAAAACAAATACGAGCTACTTAGAAAATGGAAAGAAAGAAGATGTTGTGGTTATGCAAGATTAGAAAATGGACAGGTATTAGGAACATCGGGGATTTAATCCGTTCGTCAGCTGACAAAAATATCTTTTAAGATGTTGTTGCCAGAATCATATAACCGCTAACATTCATTTATGGATAGGCAAAGACACAAGCACAGTGGGAGAATTTTCATTACCGTAAGCGGAAATTTGTAATAACCGATTTTCTTCATAGTGCCAAAAATTATGATGCGAGAATCGTTTCTCAAAAAGCATTATATCAAATATATAAAAGAGACTCAGTGCTTAAAAACTATTGAAGTCAAAATTGAAAAATTGTTCAGGAGAACAAATTATAGGTTGAAATTTAATTTTCATTCAAAATTTTATAAAAAGACATGTTTAAATGATAAAAAAACTTGTATTAGTTTTAGACGACTGTTTTATTTCCACATAAATAAAATATATGTTATAAAAGCATTATTATACTCGTACGGGAATGATTTCTATAGGGCAACCTATTTATGTACAGTGCATCAACAAGGCATACACTCTTCCGTTCGCTGCGTCACAAACATAGAGATAGGATATAATTTGTTATTTTTGAGAAAGAAATACGCTTAGGATAAGTACTAACTTCTGCTTGAAACAGGAATTTTTTTTTGGCATTAAATTTTTACGAATATCTTTCATTTGTGCTTCAAAATATATAAATTGACTTGCCAATTTTTTTATTTTAATTAAAATTTTTAAATATGTATGTATATTTTGATTATAATATAAAAAAACCTTGAATATTTTAAATACATAACTAATATTATAATATAATAAAACAAAACATTATTGCTGTATATAGAAGAACATTTATTTAACATTCAATAAAAATTATTATTTTCTTTAATTATTTTTCTCTGTATCTAGCTTATTTTATATTGGTATATCAAAATTTAATTAAAGTCATAATTTATAAAATAGTACAAATTCATCTAAGCTTTTCCTAGTTTTAAGCTCTACAATATATATTATCAAATAATCCTTATTTGACACTTTTTAAAATTGAATTTAAAATATTTGTCCACTTTATTTTTATGGCAAAATAAGTAATATGTTATTGCTAATTTGATAGAAATTGCAAATATTTTTAAAATATTTTTGTATCAGAACGAGTAGAGGGTGCTTGAATTACAAAGTTTAAATATGAAATTTTGTTTTTTTTTTCATTCTTCAATATCTATTAATTAATATATTTATGTATTTCTTTCTTTAATATTTCTATGATTAACTTCAAAAATACAGACATTTAAAATATATTTATGATTAAAGCTTTGTGATACTTAATTGTATAATTTTACTAGTTAAAGGATTTTATTACATTATTCTATAACAGTATAGTAAAACCTATCTAAGCTTTTTGAGCTACATATTACGATAAAAAGACGGTAAAAATTGTTTTTAAAATTTTTGTAATATATAAATTATATAATTAAAATGTATGTATGTATGTATATAATATGTTATTATTTCCTTTTTTTATTTTGACTATAATTATGAGTGCAGATGTAGAATATATTTTTATTACGCAATAAATTAAAGCTATAGCCAGAAATATTAATATTATATTTGCTTTTTTTTTTTGATTTTAAAACATGAAATTCGTTTTTCCTTCATGAAGTTTTTTATTCATTTTGAAAATGAACATACATTTATGTACATTATATTAAAAATATAAATTACCTATTAAAATTATTATGCTAATTTTGAAATTTTAAAAAAATAGTTCGTTTTAAAGTGAAATCAGTTAAACAGATTCGATTACTTTGATTTTTTATTTAATTAATTTATGTTAATATTATTTTATTACTTTTCAATATTTGGCCCCATAATAAAATTGTTTATTTTAATTTTTGTTTTGGAAATTGTTTGTTTTGAAAGAATTAAATAGGACTTCAAATTTTTTTCCCCTACATTACATATTATTCTTGCTTTTTGGGCTGAAAAAAATTTTTCTATAAAAATGTATATAATAATTTTGAAATTTGCTTTTTTTAATGCGTTTTTTTTTTAAGTAATGCCATAGGATTTTTTATCTAATTTCTATTTGAAAATACGCAAAATAGTGCAATAACTTCTCTTATTTATTATCTTCTGTGCAAACCAATATAATTTTTCCAAGATCATCAACTATAATGTCACCATCTTCATCTTCATCAATTTCGTAACTTTCACTTAACACTGACGCCGATAATAATTGCGATTCATTGAAAGCGTCGCCAATTGTTTTTGATAATTTATCAGGTTCTTTTAAAATGAAAAGAAAAAAAATTGATCAAAATTTGTAAAAATTCAATAAAATCAAGTCAATAAATATTGAGTATTAAAATATAATTCAAAAGGTTTTTTTTATTTTTGTGTACATTTTAGTTAATGTTTGTTCGGTAAAATGCAGATTAATAAAAAATGGGCTTTTTCGTACAAAACAAAAATTTAATTTCTTTATTCTTTATATTCTAACATATATACTAAAGCGATAAATTTTTTTTGTTTTCTTTCAAAACTCTAACATATCAATACAAAGATAAAACTGTAAGTGTTACTTTCGATAACTTACTCCAAACATATATAGCTTTGAAAAAGAGTGTACCATTGCGCCGTCTGAAGTACTTATAAATACGAAATACCTGAATAAATACTTGGGCTGTAATTCTTTTTTATGTTTTTGAAGAATTGTTTTTTAGCACTTTTCCAAAAAAAATTTGAAAAAAGGGGCTTATTAGTTTCACGCCGTCTGTCCGTATTTGGACATGTTTACAAAACTTCTATACTCCTGAAGATAGAAAACTGACATTTCATATGTATAAAGATTTTTACTAGAAACTTATTTGCGTACAGTCCTGCTGAATAGATTAGTCGCAATATCTTCATTTTTTTTTTTAATAAAATCTTCATTTTTAAGATTTGATAAAAAAGTCTTCATGAACCATTCCAGATCTTCAATTTGAGTTCTTCCCAAAATGCCGCTTTTTAACTATTCAGAGCAAATTTTGCAAACGCAGGAAAGTAGTGGCATACCTTATTTGAACTTTAAAAATAAATGACCGTTAAAATTTACAGTTAGCTAAAATCCGTTTTCCAAATCGTTTTTCTTCTAGAACTCAGGTTGTAGAAGTCTGAAATTTTAGCAGTTTTAGACACTAATAAATAGTTCATTTCAGTAGAATTTTTTTCCACTTCTCAAGTTATCGCCTCTTAAAATTTGTAAAATTTGAATTTTTGACACATTATATTTCCGAAACTGCAAGCTTTTCCAAATTTCTATAAATGCGGAAAGCTAAAGTAAATGGCATGTCATTAAAAAAAATAATTATTTTTTTTCTTAACCTACGCAATTAACCGGAACATTATGTTAATGTCTCTTTAAATTTTTCTATTTTTTCTTTCAATATTGCGTACACTGATCATTATAAATGTATGCAATTTTTGAAATATACTCCCATATGAATGAAATTAATTTTAATTATAAGAAAAAATTAGAAAAACAAATTTTATTAGTTCATTAATCATGATGGTTCATCTATAATCTGAGATAAACCAAAATTTTCAAATAGTTGATGCAATTGTCTCTTGCTGCTACTATTCTTGCCATAATCAATATTCAAATCCTCAATAATGATGCTATTTTCAGAAAAATTGCCCATAAATTTTTGGTAATGTAGATAAATACTAAACCCGCGTGTCTCGAATTTGAGAAGCAGCTTTTGTAAAAATTCTATACAAGATTTCATCTACTGACGGCGACGTGTTTTCACAAGTTTGGTTATTTTACACTTTAAATGGCTAATAATGGCTAAAATAGTATTAGTTTTTAAGTTTTTATTACAATTTCTCACAGGGTATTTAAATTCCAATTTTCCCTTCTCAGGACATTTTTACTTAAAAGAAATATAAAAAATAAAAAAACTTCAAATACAATATTATAGCTGTGAAGACCAAATGTCTATATCTCTGAAAAATATAACTCAAAATCAAAATTAAATTGTATTGAATTGTAAAAAAAACCAACCTAATTGATTAAATACCTGACCATTGGTGCAAAGGTTATGGCACCGACCCATATGCAATACTAATAAATATTATACAAGTAATTTTCAAATATTCATAATATTCCATACTAAAGACAGTAAAGACTAAGAAAAATAAACAGTAAAATAATATTAATAAACTGAAATATTTAATATAAATAAAAACTACGGTAGGCTAGTCACCTACCTAGCTAACTCTCTATGACTATACAAACTAGGGCGTGATAGATATCATGCACTAGTCCTATACTCCTCCTAGGAGTGAAGAAGGAAAAGAAAAAAAAAAAAAATTGATTAAATTGACTACAAAAAATAGGCGGCTTTTATATTTGCACGAAAAGGTGTACTTACATAATTTTGTTAGCCTCGGTTTGGCAACAAATTGCACAAAAAGCTTTTTTAGCAAAATCGAAGCCAAAATGCAAAAAGAGCTACAAGGACATTAATTTTCGAATTGGACTCAAACAGCAGCCCTGCTTAGGGTAACACTAATAAGATAACGTATATGTGTGGTGTGTACATATCATAATATATACATATGTATGCGTAATTATCTAGAGAAATTTTTGGTTAATTAATTGTAGTACCCGAAAACATAATTATTTTATTAAACATTTAACAAGTGTTTTAAACCATTCAAATGGCCGTTAAAATTAACAGTTATTTAAGACCCGTTTTTTCAAATTTGTGATGTAATTTCTCTTCTATGCAAAAGGCTATAGGAGTATGAAATTTTGGCAGCTTTTATATACTGATAAAAAGTTTATTTCATTCAACTCAATAAACTTTGAATTCAAGCGTTATATTAGCACTTTTTTCTATTGTTTTTTGCCTCATCCTACATATATGCTATCTTTGAAATATCTTTTCGTATATGAAATAAAGTTGTTCAAAAAATGTAATTGATTGTTTTTAAAACAAGTACTTCCATTTGTTGAAGGGAAAACTGCTACACTACAAAGCATTGGTTTGAAGTAACTTTATTGTACTTTTTTAAAACTTCTTTTCTAATTATCGACTGTTATTATTTTATTGGCAAGACATGTCCGTCCGTCCGTCCGGTCGCGCGATAACTCAAAAACGAATATCAACACCAAACTTTCACACGTTGTTTCTTTTGTGCTAAGGACAAAGCCTATTGTAATTGGACTAATTCGGACAACAGGTTCGGGTAGCTGCCATACAACTCAAAGAGTTTATTTTAAATATTATAAAAATTAATAAAAGTATAAATATAAAATTTTGTATACATGTGTCCAATATTCTACACATGCTCTAAAAATTTTAATAGGATAACTGCATTGGTACGGGTGGCTGCCACACAACTCCAAAAGCAAATTTTTTATATTCGGAAAAATAATAAAGTTAGATTCATGAAACTTGGCAGTCATGTGTCCAATTATAGGTCAGATATATTTGTGAAGTTTTAGTGGAATTGCTTGGCAGGTTTGAGTAGCTCCCATACAAGTCCAGAACCTAATTTTAAATATTTGGAAAAATAATAAAGCCGAATTCATGAAACTTGGCAGTTTTGTGTCCAACTATAGGTTAGACATATCCGAGAAGTTTCTATAGAATGGTGTCACCGGTTCGGTTTATCGGTTTATACCGACTGAAACGTTTTTACTTGTTTGACATATGTAAGAAACTAATTAATGGGATTTTTAGTATTTAAGTTATTAAGAGACTGAACTTCACTTAAAATTTTTTTAGTTAATACCTTTTTTAGACTTTGAAACAAGTCCCATCCGTCTATCCGTGTCTCTGTTACAAAACTTCCGCTTCCTTTAAAATAGAAAGCTGAAATTTTGTATATAATTTGATCTTTTATAATTTTCTATCATCTCATCCTCCCTCTAAAAGTTATAGTCCCTTATATTCCTAATATTGCATTTTTTTCAATTCTGCAAACGCAGGAAAGTAGTGGTGAATTATTTTTCCTACAGCGTGGTTTTGTTGACCTTTATAATAACAAAATGATCGTTATAATTAACCGTTATCTAAAATCGGTTTTCAAATTTTTGATACCGCTTTTCTTCTAGAAAATAAGCTTTAGAAGTCCAAAATGTTATCAGTTTTCAAAAACTAATAAAGAGTTCATTTTGCTAGACAATTTTTTCATAACTCCCCCCTCAAACTATCACCTCCCGAAGTTTTGTAAACTGTGAATTTTCGGCAACTTATATTTCCAAAACTGCTAGCTTTTCCAAATTTGTATAAATAGAGAAAATTAACAAAAATGCTATGCCAACGAGAAATTTAATAATTTTTATTAACTGACTTAATAATCTCTGACTTAAAATAAACAAAACATGATTTGAATTATCTTTCGGTTATTATTTTTCTGAAAGTAAATTTAAGTAATCAATTTTGATTAATTTTACATATCGAGCTTTAATTTCTACAGAGCAAGTCATCTGCAGTTAAAATTTGCATATTATTTATTTGTATTGATAATTTTCTATACTACAAAAAAAATTGTTTTAACTTTCTTAACTCCATGTAAATTAAAGTACTTGTGTAGTTCGAAATCATTGAACTGTAAATTAAAAAGAAACTAATACTTGAAATTCATATTTATTTACATACCTAAAATAAAAAAGAATTTATTAAACGTTTTGCATGCATACCAAAATTTTAATAAATTAACGTAATAATTTGTTCGTAATAAAAAGTTTTCTACTTTGATTGAAGAAAAATGCTTATGAAAATTAACTTTAACTGACTTCATTGTGTGTTTTAATTAATTTTTTAAAATACATAAAATTTATATGTATGAGTAAGTATATTATGTTGTTTATTTAATTATGATAGCGATTACTTTATGTATTAGACTTTCATTTTCTGTGTTTTGAGTGTCGTGATGTTGTTTTAACTGCTTTAGATTCAGAATCTTCTGGATCATCTTCGTCAGAAAGTTCAAGTTCAGGTGATGCTAGCAGTGATGTTTTTTCTGATGTTTGTTTTGTATTTTTTTCTGTCATAAAAGAAATTCGTATATGAATTTCATAATGTTAAAATGTGAAATATTCTTATTAAAAATGTAAGCAAAACGATAGAAAACAAAATGTTTTTTGCTAATTTTAAAAGTCTTATGCAAACTAGCTAATTGAGTCTAAAATTTTATTGAAATAAACTGATGCAATAATACTGACGTAGAAATATTTTTACCATACTAGAAATTAAAAATTTGGATTATGATCATGAAGAAATAAAAATTAAAAAACTGCAATAATCTGAAAAAGAAATATAAAATAAATACCCATATATTTACTAAATTTAAAAAAAATATAAATAAATTAAATTATTAGAATAAAATAACAAAAATACAATAGTAAAATGAATGATATTTTAAAATCGTAAATAGTTCAATAAAAAAGTTTATTAATTTAAAGAAAAAAACCCGTACAAACTAAAATTTTTTGTGGCAAAAAAGTTTTCCAATGTTCTCGAAAAAAAATTAAAGTAATGTACGTATTTGTTTTTCAGGTCAGTTAAAATAAAGGGTTTTAATTGGAGATGGATTAAAAATTTATTTCTTGTATATAAATATCCATTAAAAGAATGAAAGAGTTTAATGAATATTCACATATCTGTATATAAGCAATCTACATAAAAGAGAAAAATTTACGCGAGAAGGTGCAAAAACAAATTTACATTTTCAAATATAATGAAATAAATTAGATATTTCATTATATTATTATTATAGAATAGAAAGATATTTTGCCACAAAAATTTATAGCTTGTAAAGAACTTATTTCTGAATACCTTAATGTGGAAGTGCTATAATTACTTGAACTAAATAAACTCAACATATGATTTCCCATAATGTTAAATAAAAAAAGCTGATACAATTACAAAGCTGATAAAAAAATTTAAATAATAACATTAGAATTAAATTTAATTATGATAACAGAATTGTGCTAAATGAACAAATGCTAAGTGTTAATAATACTTTTAAATTATTTGCAAAGCGAAATTATTTGTTGTCGCAAATGCAAATGTAAATAGGTGCATCACATTTCTAATTTTGAACCAAAGCTCAAAGGAGCTAAAGTGTTCTGAAATTAATAAAATTCCGCCGAGTTGTGCCGCATATCCTTTTTCAGTCCCATGTGGCCTTAGTAGCCCTATCCGTACATCCCCTGACACAAGACTGACAGCTTAATGTCTGTTACTTCAATTTCAAATTTTCATATTGTAAAATAAAAATAAAATATGATTTAACAATTTTTGGTTCCCACCTCTAAAGAAATGCTATTAATTATTGAGCCAGTTGTACACAATTATTTTATTTTTAGTAGACATAAAGCAAATTAAAACTACCGCAAAAATTCACTCTTTAACATTAATGAAAGAAAACCTATACTATTACACTATTTTAGTGAGTTAATAATTTTAATTCCAATTTCGAAATTCTTAGAGCTAAAAATAGTAAGCCCTTTCTAGTTGGAGCGTTATTCCATCTCAAAGAAATTTAAAATAAAAGCAGATTTTTGCTATAATATAATTGAGTTAATTATTATCTCATAGGCCAGAATAGAATAGAATTTTTCCCGTTAATTAATTTCTGATAAAATGCAAATAAACATTCGTTTGGCTTTTATGCAAGTACACATCTAAGAATCTAATCATTTCAGATGCGAACTTCAAAGTTATCGTAAATGACACTAAAGATGCGTTTCTTCTCTCTTTCCGAAAGTCAGAATAAAATAATTTTTACTTTATAATCTATTTACAACTACGTACAAGAACATTTTTGATTTGCTCTTATGTACCGAAGGACTGATATTTTAAATTGTAAATAAATATGTATAACATAACCTAACAAAGATATCATTGGCGTTAGCTTCGACTCAAAAATTAAATTTTTTAACTCAAAAAAGTGGATGAACTAAAACTGTCAAGCCATTTCAGTTTTGTAAATGAAACATTTTGATTAGTTAAATATATTGTCTGAGCATATGTACTTTGAGAGGAAATGCAGCTTAAGTCTTAATTCATTAAAAAGAAATATTTCATATTATTGATGAACACGTTTCACACATAAGATTAATGATATGATTTTGACTTAAAAGTTATACGGTTAACAAAAATGCAATAGCATCCTTAAACATATTAAATATTGTAAATAACATCACATAACTATGTATACTACTATATAAGTGAAATATGTTAAAACAAGATTTATTTTGATGAGGATTATATAATATGCACATAGCTTAAAAAGAACTTTAAAGAATGTAAGTTATAAAACTTTGTCAAAAATTGCATTTACACAATAACTTAAATGTTAACTTACTTTCTCCAACATTAACTGAACCATTTTGTTTTGATGATAGCTCCGGAGATGGCGAAGAATTCAATGTTACACCTCGTCGAGCAGCTTCACATAATCTAAATGCTTCAAGAAATTCATTCAGATCAACTAACCCATCTTTGTTAATATCCATCATTTTACACATATCTAAAAGTTGTTCTTTAGTGTCAGTGCCAGGAAGATGCTTTTGTAATAATTCACATGCATCTCCAAATTCTTCTAACGAGATTTGGCCTATTGTGCGTGTATAGGAAGCATTATAAAATAATTTAATTTATTAAATTTTTTAAGTAAAGCGCTCATAGGCCTCTGACGTATAATTACCTGAATTATCTTTATCTAATATTCTAAATATCGCTTCTAAACTACTTTTGTTTGTATATAGCGATTCCGCAACAGAAGTAGAAGCGTGCTGAGTTGATTTCTGTTAAAATTAAAAATAATTATTTATAGAATTTTAAGCGAGTTGTAAATTGCTTGATGTACTTGATAAAAAGAAAGTTTAAACGCTGTTTACTAGTTAAAGTATTTGGAAATATTTGTCAACTCTAAGTAATATACATCATGTACATATGTATAAGAATTGCACGCATACATATTTTTATCTAAAAAATTGTTAAATTATCAAATTTATAGTTACTACTCAAGAAACAGGATAACTTATTTTAGATAAATAATATGAAAAAATACAGTTTTGAAACACTATTTATATATGCTGATATTCACATATTGTAAAGCTTTATAAAGCACACACAGTATCTTATAAAAGGTTATACCAATTCCATTTGACATATTAGAGGAAAAATTATAAAATGATACTATTGAAGAAAACCAAATAAGAGTAATTAATTGAAATCTTATAATTTAAGTTAAATCATGTTAAAGCTTTTAAAATTCTCGAAAAGTTTGAGAAACAAGATCTTAAAAATGAATGTATGTATGCAACGAGAGGAAACTCTTTTTTAAGAATTATGCAGGGCGCTAAATGTGAACTATTGTTTAAGTATGTAAGTATAATTGATATTTTTACCTTTCACTTAAAGGATACAGAACGCAAAATTTAATGTTAATTCTTCTTATTAAATTAAAAAGAGCTTCTATGATTTGTCTTAATTTTAGTTCTCTTTATAAGCATTCATGTTATCAAATATATAAAGTCAAAAGTGAAAATATTGTCATTTTGAACTTTTTAAACCCCGCTACCCCTGTTTGATGGTCACACTATTGTCTGAAAGATAAGGTAATTAATTATTTTTTGTTTTATTTCTATCACACGACGTTTCGCTTTTGTCACATTTTATAAAGTTTTGTATTTTTAGCTTAATGCAATGCAAAATTTAGAAAGGATAAACAAAATTTAGAAAACGAAAGCGAATTAATTTTTTGGGCTTTAAATATTTTACAATTTAATGAAAGTAAATCTATATTTTATTATATAACTTAACATTAAGACTTCATGAGTCGAATAATAAAAGCATCTAATAAATGACCGTTCCTAACTTTGGAACAGTTGTCTTGAAGATAAAACTTTGTTTTGTTTTCGTTGTTTGTGACCAATATTAGCTAAAATATACAATTCTCAAAATTAAGAGTTTACTCTACAATCTCTTCAACTTTAAATTGACGGATTTTCCAATTTTTAACTGACAGGTGTAGATTTTTGATTTATTCTAAAAAATATAGTTTTTTAAAAACTATACAAAAAATTAGGCTTGCAAGGGCATTTTATACTTTTCAAATTGTTGTAGACAAAAATGTTTAGCAAACGTTTCTTTCTCTTCAAGAAGCCATGTTAGCTTTTCTTGCGGAGTTGCTTACTACTAATAAAATTAATAAAACAATTTCATTAAATTTTATTTAATGAATAAATTAAATAAAATTATTTTATTAATAAATTATTTAATAAACCTTGAAATATACTTACTATAATATCAGTATCCAATAATTCGAGCGTATTATTGTAATTGACTTCTGTTGAAGATGATGGTGTAACATTTTCAGGACCTGGTGCTAGTTTTTCACGTAGCAAACGCCAAGGAAGACCTAATGCAGTAGCTTCTTCCATAGCTTCACACCATTTTGATAGAGGTAAATGTCCTATATAAGGAATAAGAGTAAACAAAATATATGTACGTTACTTTCACAAATAAATTATGATGCAATAAAAATGTACAGCAATTAAATACCTGAGCCATCTTTATCACGCTTCTTAAAGGCCTTCTCCAAATCTGATCGACTTTCACGTAGTCTTGCTCCTAATTCTCTTAGAGCTGAACTCTCAATTAAACCCACTCTTTGGCGGAAAGTTAATTTTCTTGTTTTACTTGCTGCAGCTGTATATTGAACGAAGTGTGTATCTAAATGTGGATCGAGTTTTAAATAAGCTCCCTTATTTGAACCGATTGCGTAATAATTTGATGCTGAGAATATTGTAATAACCTTGGATTAGAAATTTTTTTTGTTATAATTAAAATTACAAAAGTTAATGGAAAATGGTAAATACTTTTCCAGAATGTGTTAGTTCATGACCATCTGGACGACATTCATGTGATCGAACAAGAAATGAAAGTTTATATTTTTGTAGAAAAGTATTTGTTACATCAGGTCCAAAATAACAACCAGCACCACGTAAGGAATTTGGTTCACAACCTTCGTTAGGTTTAGGATCACTCCACATAATGTCAAATATCTTTAAAAGAAAATGTTCGTGTATAATGATTTTGGGATTTGAAAACATAAAACTATAAGTTTATAAGAAAAGAAGCTTGCTTGGTTTAATTTAGAAACGACACTTTGGCTTTACCTGCTTCCATTCCACTTTGTCTACGATATCCGCTCCTGGCTGTGAACCTTCTGTAACTGGGGGCCTCAAAATTGAGAGATACTAAAAAAATATGTAAAGATTGAATGTATTGAGTGTATTGCAGTTTATAAAATATTATAGAGCCTTCAAATTAAATTTTTCTTATTCAATTTATATACTGGGCCAACATTTTTTGGACAATTAAAATATCTATTAGGTCTTTGTTATAAGGTTATAATGTTATTAACCTTAAGTTCTATAAATAATATAACTTACTTTTCCTCTATCTAGACTTTTAATTAAATCTAAATCTGTTGTATCTGATATACCACCATGGACAATTAATACACGATTGTTTACGATTGTACCTAATGGTAGCCATCTATAAACTTCTTCAATCAATTTTAATAACTTTTCTGCATTACGCTGAAATATGGCAAGTTAAATTGCATGAGATTAACAGTTATAATTATAATTATATAAGAATAAGTTATAATTATAACTACTACTCGTATTATATTATAACTAATTCGCACTTACTTTATATTTTTGATGAACTTCTCTAATAAAACCATATCTACCATTCATAACGCTGTCTTCATGATTTCCTCGATTTAAAAATACTCCACCAGGGAAAACTAAAAAGGTCGCTAGCAATAACAAGAACACCTCAAGACCTTTTTTACCTCTATCTACAAAATCACCATTAAATACATAAGGATTTTCAGTTGATGGAAGTCCATTCTGTGTATAAACAAACCACTATTTTAATATACGTAATTAAAATTAGAAATAAGTTGAGTAAACATACCTTATGGAAAATTACTAATAAATCATCTAATTTTCCGTGTAAGTCACCACACACAGTAACTTGTTTTGATATTGCAGTCGATGCTTGATTTAAATTTGGAAGTCTCTTAAGACGGTTCGTTGCTTCGCGTAGTATACCAGCTACATATTTGGCATGTAAGCGATTGTACTAAAAGTTAAATATAAAATATTTATTTGAAATAAATTATTTATGTAAATATTTTTGTACATGTATAAGTTATAATTTTTGTATGTTGCTAAAAATTGTACTTAAATTGTTTTTATTCGTACTTTAACGAACATCAATATTTAACATTATTATATTAAAAGTATTCAAGGACATAAAAGCGAAAAATATTTTTATTTGCCTTACGAGTGTTAGCTTTAATACTTTAAGGTTTTTTGAAGAAGATGAACATTAATTATATGAATTACATGTCGAACGATAAATTTAAAATAAAAATATACAATTTTTTTTATTCTTTTTCTTTAAATTAATCAATCTTAAATTCAGAGTACGAAAATAATGACTTAATCGTGTTGACTCTGCAATATTTATTGAAATAAATGATTTCGGGTTTAAAAAAAAAGAAACAAATGATTATTTGTTTTTTTTTTCACAATAATGATCCTCAATGATGCCGTTTTGGCGGCTTTTTTGCTATATCTAGGAAAATTTTTAAAACTTCAGCTTCAAAAATTACAAAGAAGTCGTTTAAAAAACCATACGGTTCATGTCCCTTTTTCTTCATTTTCTCTTATAAATTCAGTAATAAAATTATAATTAAAAGTGAAAAATATCTTTCCTTGCGTTATTTTTTCCTTTTTTTTTTTAATACACCAACTTTATGAACACAAAATTTGTGTGGCTTTTCATAACCAAATAGCGTTGTATATCCGGGGACTCCAGCGGATATAAATTATATGGGTATAATTTTGCAACTTCTTTATTTCTGTGACGGCAATAATGAAAAAATCTCTTGATTATGCTTTATAACATAATAAATTGCATATAACATATAAAATATGTGTTATAATAACTTGGTTCAGTGAAATACATTTAACGTGTCCACAATTTTTTGTTAATTCATAAATTGTGAGTTTTTATTACAGTAGAAAAAAATTTTAGTAGCGAACAATTTTTAATAGAAGAAGAATTTCATACACCAATAATTTTAGAATTATCAATAGAAGAAAATTTTATAAAAATAATTAATATAAAAGTTTTCATTTTCTTTTAAATTTTCAATTCCCAAAAGTTCTTCACGACCTCCAGTCTGATATATGATCCACAATAATTTATCTATACAATTTCATTAATAATTTTTTATCCATACAAATTTCCTTGTCATATATAAAATTCAACAATATTTTATTTCGTATATTTTGATAAACGAAATTAATTTGTTAATGTTTTATTTTATTAAAAAAAATCATGATGATCAGCTTTTAGTTAACACAACTAGCAAAATGTAAATTTGGCTCTTAGTAGAGTTTCGATTTGTGCCACTTGATTTCCCTGAAATGCTCGCCAGTTAGTTTAGTAGATATGATAAAAAATGTAAAATTGGCCCGCAGATCAGTTTCCGAGCCCTGATCTTTCCAAATTTTTTGGTATGTTCATTGTTTTAATATGAAGAATTTAAATATTAAATTTCGATGAAATCGATTTATTATTTATACACACTGTAAAAAATTGATGCAAAATTGCTCAAAAATATAGTAATTCTTACTACAATTAATGCAGTATATATATTTATGCAGTATATATTTCAATAAAAATATAAAAATTAAGTATATTAAAGAAATAAAATTAAATTAATTGTTTAAATTATAAATATTTAAAAAATTAATAACATAATACAAAACTTTCAAGTGCAAAATAAAAGTGCAAAATTTGAAAATTATAAATAAAAAAAAGTAAATTAAATATTTTTCTTCTGCTTTTTTGCTGATGAATTTAAATGCAAACACTTTTATAATGAATTTTGAAAAAACAAAGCTGAAATTAATCAAATTGGAAAGAATTCCAAAGAAGAAGAAGGGGGTGTCTACATTCAATGCTATAGCAAATTATTTTAAAGAAAGAATTGATTTGCTTTACATGAAATTTAATATATATAATTGCATAAATAAAATTTTAATTTCCTTGCAGTTTGGAACGACGATGGAAGATATCATTATATCTATTCCGACGAATGGTCCTTGGTTTGCTATAGTTGGTAAGTTTTCTTTCAAGTATTTTTTTTTGTTTTCACACTTATATAACTTATTCAAGTTTTTTTCAGTTTTTAATTTACATTTTCTTTTTTTTTAGATACTATGTTTGAACAGCGGATAGCGTATATTTTGCAGAAAAAATGCTAATAGTAAAGGTGGAACATTTTGCTTTTGTGGATTTACTCTGCCACGTTATCTGCTACTATTATATATTTAACATAGTATATCAAAATTTCGCAAATTATCTTCTACTCAAGTGAAGTAAATTACTCCTTTGACAGGGGGAATACATCACTATACCTGAATGTAAAATACTATACCAAAAATTAAAATTATTAGTTCAGATTATTATTGCTCATCGAAGAGTTATTTTTGTTCTATTTTCTGAAGTAAATTTCCTCTACAATCTAGTAAAAAATTTACTCTACAAAAAAGTAAAATTTGTAAATTACTCGCCGGTGTAATATTTAACTATCGTTGAGATTTTTCGCTACAATTATACTAGGAATTCAAATTCCCAGTATTATTGCAGTAATTTTACACGACTTTTTTACAGTGTACGCAAAAATTTATATTTGACCCGTAGTAAACTTTCAGTTGCTGACATCTGATTTCTTCCAAAAAATAGGAGGTTTCGCGGACAGTCGAACAAAGCCTAAATATGAAATTTCTAGTAAACCTGTTTAATATTTTCGTCATAGTGATCAAAAATGCAAAGTAGGTCCGCTAAAAAGTACAGTTTCCGAGGCCTGATATATCGCAAAAGTTGATCAATTCGTGCCATGGTCGAAATAAACTTACATATAAAATTTGATCAAAATCGATTCAGCCGAACTTGAGATACACGCGAGCACACACAGACTCACAGACCGACAGGTTGCTAAAAATACTTTATTTACACTTCCCTACCATGAGAATGTGCGTTCCATCACATAATCTAACTATTGTATACACAATACGCCCGGTAAAAATTAAACACACGTAATTATAAAAATTAAATACTCGCTTTAAATGGGAAATTTTTCTTAACTGTCGAAAAGTATTTTACTGAAATCATTGCCCAAATCAAAAATAATACGCTTGGTACCAAAATCAACAATACATCAATGCGATTTACAATAGATACTTGCTATCGCTTTATTATATTAATAATAAGATAAAAATTAGTATTAGGGACAAAAAATTAGTTATTACTTTAATAACATATATACATAAAATATATAAATTTACTTTAATAACATATATCTAGGTATGTATATAATCTGGTGTCAACAGACACTGTTAAGTAATAATCATAATAACTTATACTTTAACAAAAACATTATGTTTCATTGCTTCTTTTTAAATATATTTACCTTCTTCTTACGAAATAAATCAATTAATGTGTGAACATCTTTTTTATCTAAAGGAAATTGCAAATGTGGTCCACGGTAAGATTTTTCTGGTGCAACACCATCTTCACCAAGATCATCAGATTCATCAGCGAAATTCGACTCTAAATGTTCTGTGAATAAAATCAGTATGTGTACAGTCAGTTAATTATATTGGTATGAATTCATAAATATACGAGTAGTTTAAGATTGTTGATAATTGTTGATAGTAACATATGAAACAACGATAGTACTCCTTATAGTGTAAGTTTTATTAAATAATAAAAGTCTTTTTGTCTCTTTCATATTATGTTCTTGATATTTTAATATTGATAAATCTTTTCTAGATAACTTGATAGATTTCGTTCAACCTCTGTAATATTAAATTAACCATATAAAATTGATTTTTATACAATAAATTTTTCCTTTATTGTACAAAACCGATGAACAGATATTTTACATAGAAACATCAACTAAATGCATCACATATATAACCATAAAATGAAAATTAAAACTAATTTAATATCAAATCGGTTCTTAAGAATCGTCTATGAAGCATACATATAATATTTTAGTAACAATTGCAAATGTCAAATTTTTTGACTAAATTTCTTAATTATTTTTACGTGTCCAGACTTTTCCAAAAAAAATTTAAAAAAAAGTGCTTATTAGTTCCCACCGACCGTCCGTCCGCGGACACGTTAACTAAACTTCTACACCCTTAAAGATATAAAGCTGATATGTCATATGTACATAGATATTAAACTTATTTCCGTAAAAAAAAATTTTTACCTATTTCCTCTCCCTAAGAGTTATAGCTTCCAAAGTCCTAAAAATGCAGTTTTAGTAATTATTGCAGCAAAACCAGAAACATTTTTTAAATTCTGCAAACGCAGGAGTGTAGTTGTTGGTATACAATATTTAAACTTTTTAAAAACAAAATGGCCCTTAGAATTTATCTAAAATTTGTTTTTTTCCAAAGTTTTGATATCTTTTATTTTAAATTTGAACAGCTCTTAGATACTAAAAAATAGAAGAAAATTTTTTTCCAATTCCAACCCCTAATAAAGTAGTAAAGAGATTGTTTTCTTGTTTATTGTAAAACATTTATTCTTGTTGCAACAAAGCGTTGGTTGAACCGAATTACCTGTATGTATTTCATATTAAATAAATTAGAAATTGCCGATATAACTTTTCATATGCTAAATTTTATTAGCCCTTTATGTAATAAAGTTAAAATACAAACCAAGCACATAAGTCTTAGACTTGATTTTCTAAGGGGAAATTTTAAGTATGTTCGAAGGGTACACTAAATTTGCCTTACCGTTTGTAACGCTAAGAAATAATAATCTGAGACTTAGACTCAAGTATATATTTTTGATCAGCGACTAATTTTAAGTAGATTTAGCTTTGTCTGTCCGTCCATTAGTTTCATACAACTTCCATAGTAGTTTGGCTATATCTTAGAATATATTAAAAACACAGAATTGAAATTAATATGGTAATACGCCAACTTAAAGTCGTAGTCTGCCCCACAGTCAGCTATGACATATTTACCTTCACACAGGATAATAAATTTGTACGGATATCACAGAGTTGCCACGGTCAACTTAATTTTTTCTCGTTTTATAATTAATTTTATTTTATGCGATTGTTTACCTGTTGACGATGCTCTTGAAGTTGGTTGTGATTCTACTGCTTTTCCAGCAGCATCAGGAATGTGTGTCAATAAAGCATTAAAAAAATTGTACAGCTGAAAATAAAAAAAGGTCAAAAATTAAAATTTATATTTTAAATTGTAAATTAAGAATAAGACATATTATTTAATGGACCAAAATGGATTAATATGTGAAGGCGTGGGTCTCGTGAACAATAGCGAACAATATTTACACAACAAGTACACAGAAACTGTTAACCTAAACAGTTTAAATCATTTAGTACAGCCTTTTGAGTATAATATGCTAAAGAAATCTTTTAAAATATTATATAAATGAAAATTTTAATTAAACAGCAATCACTCACTTGCACAATTATGAAAAAAAAACTACATTTTTGAGTTAATTTTTGTTAACGGTCTGAAAATTAATATCATAGTTCAAAAGGATTATAAAATTTTCTAAAATAAGGGAAATATATTTAACACCTATAAGTTTCGGCTAAGCTTGCAAGAGTAAAACGCAGAATACCTCAACGATTTTCAAACAATCAGAACCTAATTATTTATATTACCTCCATTTTTAAAAAAAATATACATGTAAACACGTACATTACATTTATTAATGTATGTGCTAACGTACATCGTGCTTACATTTCCTATTTGTTGACTGCTGTTCCATATCTTTTCTGAATATTCAGTTGTTTGTTTTGCTTATTTTAAATTACAGCAAAGTTATATATATGCCAAAATAAATTGATCCAATACAAAATTGTTTCTATGATATATTTTATGGATCTTACTTTGCAGAGTCTTGTAAAGTTTTTAAATTTATTATAATGCCTCTATGGACCGGTTAATCGCAATAAATAATTAAAACCTTAGCACAATGTGATACAAGATATTTCCCTTTTTGTACAAAAAAAAAATAAAAGTAGAAGAAGAGCAATGTAGCGATTTTCATCAAAAATATTGTTGATACTAAAAAAATATTAAACTTTACATGATGATTTTTTTAAGTTCAACTTATATGTACGTTTTATGAATTGCTTTATATTTAGTTTTTTGTCTTAGTTCCATAATATTATCGTTTATCGAAAAATACTATGCGTCAATTAAATTTTCTTTTCCTCTTTTCTACTTTTAGTAAAATGGTCACTTTAAGGTTCAAAAAATTAAGTTTATGTATAATGCAATATTAACAAGTAAAAACGTTTCAGTCGGTATAAACCGATTGAATTATACCCTGCACCTTTCGTTATTGTGTAGCAGTTACTCGAACCCGTGAAGTCATTCTATAGAAACTTCACGGATATGTCTGACCTATAATTGGACATCCTACTGCCAAGTTTCATGAACCTGACTTTATTATTTTTCCAAATATTTAAAATAAGCTTTTGGAGTTGTATGGCAAGTACCCGAACCTGTCAAGCAATTCCACTAAAACTTCACAAATATATCTGATCTATAATCGGACACACCACTGCCAAGTTTCATGAATCTGACTTTATTATTTTTCCAAATATTAAGAATAATCTTTTAGACTTGTATGGGAGCTACTCGAACCTGCCAAGCAATCCCACAAAAACTTTAGAAATATGTCTGACCTATAATTGGACATACGACTGCCAAATCTCATGAATCCGACTTTATTATTTTTCCAAATATTAAGAATAAGCTTTTAGACTTGTATGGGAGCTACTCGAACCTGCCAAGCAATCCCACCAAAACTTCAGAAATATATCTGACCTATAACTCGACACACAACTGCCAAGTTTAATGAATCTGACTTTATTATTTTTTCAAATATTTAAAATAAGCTTTTGGAGTTGTATGGCAAGTACCCGAACCTGTCAAGCAATTCTTCTAAAACTTCAGAAATATATTTGACCTATAATTGGACACATGACTGCCAAGTTTCATGAATCTGACTTTATTATTTTTCCGAATATAAAAAATTTGCTGTTGGAGTTGTATGGCAGCCACACGAACCGGTGCAGCTATCCCATTATAATTTTTGGAGCATGTGTAGAATATAATTGGACACATGTATACAAAATTTTATATTTATAGCTTTATTAGTTTTCAAAATATTTAAAATAAACTCTTTGAGTTGTATGGCAGCTACCCGAACCCGTTGTCCGAATTAGTCCAATAACAATAGGGTTTGTCCTTGGCACAAAAGAAAAAACTTTTGAAAGTTTGGTGTCGATAGCATTATTCGTTTTTGAGTTATCGTGCGATCGGACGGACGGACGGACATGTCTAAATCGACGCAGAATTTTACGCTGAGCAAGAATATATGTATATGTCCATACCGCAGATGACTCCTTCAAGTAGTTACAAACTCCATACCAAAGTTAATATACCCTTCACGAAGTGCAGGGTATAAAAATGTGTAAAAACAACTAATATGCATTCTAGCTTGTCAGAATCGGGCAATTCTATTCTATTCTAAAATATTTAAGTCCTCATTATGCATATAGAAATTTTTAATATTAAATATTATAATATAAGAGAATAATAGGAAAAAAAGTGATCTGATAATTCTAAACCTCAAAATGTTCTCACATCAACTTTAAAACATATTGATGAAATACCCAAAAATATTAACTTTAATCAGTCAAAATGAGTCTCCAATTTTCAGGCTTTTTTCAATAATCAATATAAGTTGATATATGTATATGTAAAAAGCATATTGATTCGTTTATTATACATTTTCATAAATCCTATAAAGGAAGTTTGGAAAAATTTTCTTCCATCCAAAAAACTTTGAATTTGGAAAAAAATTTTTTTTTTTGTTTTACATTGCTCATACCTGTTTTAGTACATGTATAATAGAAATAAAGTTGGGTCAAACCAATGATTTGTATTGTAGCACTTTTGCCTTCAACAAACGAAAATACTGCTTTTAAAATACAGTCTATGTGTATCCACCATTAAATTTATTTTCATTCATAAACGAAACTATTTCTAGGATTGCATATACCTAGGATGAACGATTTATGCAGTCTTTAAAGCAAGAATTAATAAAAAATGGGGTTAACATAACGCTCGATTTTAAGGGTTAATTGTGTGAGTCAAGAGAGATAATAATATTTTTTAATGTCATGGAATTTACCGTTAGCTTTTTGCGTTGATAGAAATTTGAAAAAGCTTTCGGTTACGGAAATATAAGGCGTCAAAAATTCAAATTTCACAAATTTCATAGGCGATAATTGAGACGGGGTTGAGATGGAAAAACATTTTCTTCTAACGAAATGAAGCATTTATTAGTGCCTAAAACCCCTAAGGCTTCAGGATTTTAGAGGCTTGGGTCTAGAAGATAAACGACATCAAAAATTTTTAAAAAACAACGGATTTTAGATAACGGTAAATTTGAACGGCCATTTTGTTTCTCAAAAGTTAACCTATAGTATACCGCGGTAGGGGATGTAAGCCACTGCCTTTCTGCGTTTGCAAAATTTGAAAAATGCTTATGGTTTCACTGCACTAAATAGTTAAAAAATTGCATTTTTAAGGTTTTTTGGGGGTATAACTTCTAAAAGGGGGAGAGAAAAGATCTATGCAAGTATTAAATTTCAGCTTTCTATCTTCAAGGGTGTAGAAGTTTTGTAAACAGACACACGGACAGACGGACGAACGGACGGACAGAGTGAAACTAATATGCACATTTTTTCAAAAAATTTTTGGAAAAGTGCTAAAAATGGAAATTGAATTCAAAGTAGACGTTTTTGTCATTATAATTTCTCTTTTTAAAAAAAATCACATTGTTTACCAGGATTAAAAGTAAAAAATACATATATACTTTTTTTCTTTTTAACATTTTATTTTTTTAATAACAATGTTCACATATACAAATATTACTACATACATACACATTTTCCCGTATGTATGAAATAAAATTTTGAATTTATTTAATATTTCACGCATCGTAACTTTATCGTGTCAAACTTGGGTTAAAAATTCTGTTTTTTAATGAATTATCGAATTTGCAAAGGGATTTAAATAAGAAACGTAAAAGAACATACAAAAGAACATTTTCATTAATCTTTTATCTGTTTCTTAAACTTCATGAAAATATTAAAGTCCTGATATTCAATCAGTCTACATGTCAATCATTCAAACGAAAATAAAAAAAATTATAATGACAAACGATAAAAAATGTACGCTCTTACTACCATTATTATTTCTATTTACAATGTTGTTTCCACAAAAAATTATTTGGAGCATAAAATATTGATTTGGTTCTAGTGAGCAACAAAAAATTTATTGTAAAAATTTACTTGACGCAGAACATCACAAAAACGTATAAAACGAGTTAATTTTTGGTTTTCATAGTAGTGCACAAGTTCTTTTCTCAATATATACATTTTAACTTAAACGACATTTTTATTACAAAGAAATATTTGCTTTTTACGTGCAAAATTTTTATTTGTTACCTTTAAAGATTTTCTTTATTTTTTTAGCAAATAAGGACTGTGTAAGAAAATGAGAAATTCATAATATTGAAAATCTCTTACATAAACATTGGTGAAAGTATTGTATTAAAAGAAATAAAAACAAAAAAAAATTTAAACAAGTAAAAACGTTTCAGTCGGTATAAACCGATTGAATTATACCTTGCACCTTTCGTTGTTGTATCGCAATTACTCAAACCTGTGAAACCATTCTATAGAAATTTCACGGATATGTCTGATTTATAACTGAACATACAACTGCCAAGTTTCATGAATCTGACTTTATTTTTCCACATATTTAAACTTTTGGACTTGTATGGGAGCTACTCGTACCTGTAGAGCGATTCAACCAAAACTTCAGAATTATATCTGACCTATAACTGGATACACAATTTTTTCTTTATTATTTTTACAAATATTAAAATTAGCTTCTGGAGTTGTATGGCAGGTACCCGAACCTCCCAAGCAATTCTACTAAAACTTCACAAATATATCTGATCTATAATCGAACACACCACTGCCAAGTTTCATGAATCTGACTTTATTATTTTTCCAAATATTAAGAATAATCTTTTAGACTTGTATGGGAGCTACTCGAACCTGCCAAGCAATCCCACCAAAACTTTAGAAATATGTCTGACCTATAATTGGACATACGACTGCCAAATCTCATGAATCCGACTTTATTATTTTTCCAAATATTAAGAATAAGCTTTTAGACTTGTATGGGAGCTACTCGAACCTGCCAAGCAATCCCACCAAAACTTCAGAAATATATCTGACCTATAACTCGACACACAACTGCCAAGTTTAATGAATCTGACTTTATTATTTTTTCAAATATTTAAAATAAGCTTTTGGAGTTGTATGGCAAGTACCCGAACCTGTCAAGCAATTCCATCAAAACATCAGAAATATGTCTGACCTATAATTGGACACATGACTGCCAAGTTTCATGAATCTGACTTTATTATTTTTCCGAATATAAAAAAATTTGCTGTTGGAGTTGTATGGCAGCCACCCGAACCGGTGTAGCTATCCCATTATAATTAGAGCATGTGTAGAATAAAATTGGACACATGTATACAAAATTTTATATATGTAGCTTTATTAGTTTTCGAAATATTTAAAATAAACTCTTTGAGTTGTATGGCAGCTACCCGAACCCGTTGTCCGAATTTGTCCAATAACAATAGGGCTCGTCCTTGGCACAAAAGAAAAAACTTGTGAAAGTTTGGTGTCGATTGCATTATTCGTTTTTGAGTTATCGTGCGATCGGACGGACGGACGGACGGACAGACGGAAATGTCTAAATCGCCGCAGAATTTTGCGCTGAGCAAGAATATATATATATGTTCATACCGCAGTTGACTCCTTCAAGTAGTTACAAACTCCATACCAAAGTTAATATACCCTTCACGAAGAGCAGGGTATAAAAAGATAATAAGACCATGTTATATGTGTGTGTTACTGTGTCATGTATATAGAAAACCGTCAGGAGTGAAACCCACTAAAATGTTTGTTTCTTAAAAATATAGTCCGATCAAACCTATATTTTGTAAAATAATACATTTCGGTTTAAATTTAAGATTAACTTTATGTGTGTCTGTTTACAAAACTTCTATACCCTTAGAGAGTTGAAACACAAGTTATTCTATACACAATTTTATACAAGTAGATTTTTGCAAGAAATTTGTTTCTATAGAAGAAAATTTTTTACATACTCCACTCTTTTTAGAATTTATGACCTGTCAAAGTCCTAAATTCCGCATAAGGAAAAATAGAGCGACTTCCTCCTGCTGCAGTGATACGAGTATACGTAGAGTGATCAAATATTATAATGACAAAATAGCTTATGAAATCAACTTTTATCTTAAACCAATTTTTTCAAATTTTTGACATATACCTTACCTGATATGGTAAGTCTGTGTAAAACTTTATTTTGGTTGAAAGTTCATAATTAATTTCAACATTTTTTTATATTTTACCTGCATGTTTTTTTACTAGCAAAATTCTAAGTAAACAATAGAAAAAATTAAGTTTGAACAGAATTCAATAATTTAATATGCATATTACAATTTAAAAATTAAATAAAGCAATTTAATTGAAAAGAAATTTAAACAGTTTGGTTTTAGAATGCTACCATAAAAGCAAAGGTTAAAAATAATTTTTAAGATTAAATAATTTTTGAATTTATTATTAAATGAAATATAATTTTGTTATTTTTAATGAAACTGGCAAATTTTTTTCTGAGTTAGGGACAAAAGTGCACTTAATAGCATTTCACGATCCTATAATGGTACTTACAATACATAACAAAAAAATAATACAATAATTGGATTCTTAAATGTATTACAAAAGCTAAATAAATAAAAAAATCCATTAAAAATTATGAGAAAATTAAGAAAAAGTTGGATAAAACTAATGGTTTGTAAGGGAGCACTTTTCCCTTCAACAGGTGAAAAATGAAAACAATGAATTACGAGTACAATATTTAAATTGCTTTCATTCATATACCTAAATATTTAAAAAATTTCATATATTTAGGATGAGCAAAGTATGCAATCTTTGAAATAAAACAAAAACAAAAGAGAAGTTAACATAAAGCTCGAATTCAAGTGGTGATTGCGTAAGTTAAGAAAAGAATTATATTTTATCTTTCTGCATTTTTACAGGAGCTTGGTAAAAATAGTAGTTTCGGAAATGTATGATGCCGAAAATTCGAATTTTACAATTTTGAAAAGGCAATAACTTGAAAAGAAAAAAATTTGTTTCTAGCGAAATACACCATTTATTAGTATCTAAAATTTCAGACCCTTCAACGATATAAAAAATTTGAAAAAAACGAATTTCGCTACCTTTCTGCGTTTGCAGAATTTAAAACATATTTATTGTGTCGTTACAATAAATAGTCAAACAGCATTTTTAGGTCTTTAAGAGAAAAAAACTTTTAGAGGGGAGGAGATGTGTAAAATTTTCTTCTACTGCTGAAGGTTTCTAGTAAAGATTTATGTACATATAATATGTTCGTTATTTCAGCTTTCTATCTTCACGTGTGTAGAAGTCTGTTTTTTAATGAATCAAGTCCACGGATAGAAGGACAAACGAATGGACAGACGAAGGGACGGACAGGGTGGAAGGGAACTTTTTTTTTTAATTTTTTATGGAAAAGTGCTAAAAGGCAGATCCCATGAAATTAAATTTTCGTTTTTAAAACACCAAAGTAATTTATAAAAAAAGTTTAACAGTAATCGTCAAAATTCAATAAATTTTATTTAATTTGTTATTTAATTTAAAATTTATAAATTTTTTTAAATTCACTCAATTCTCAAAATTTATTTTAGTTTAATGGCTTCAATTTTGCTTTATTACATCATTTATTAAATTTCAATAAAGGATACCTACTCATACATCCACAGTAAGGATACGAGTAT
Source organism: Condylostylus longicornis (assembly GCF_029603195.1). Taxonomy (NCBI): domain Eukaryota; kingdom Metazoa; phylum Arthropoda; class Insecta; order Diptera; family Dolichopodidae; genus Condylostylus; species Condylostylus longicornis. The sequence continues at coordinate 2,483,230 of NW_026577985.1, forward strand.
AACGCAGAATCTTTCACAAGAAACTTCAGTAACTATTTAAATGGTAACGATGAAGTGATGAATGTGTTCTCTCGTATAATGATGTATAAGTAATGGAATAAAACAAAAATGAAAAGAAAAATACTCCTTGAAAGATAAATTTTAATATCACAATTTATTAAAGAATTATATGAAATATGAAAATCGGTAAATTTGTTTAGATCGAGTTACATTACATAGTAAATCGAAGTCTTTATTTCTTAAAGGATTTCTCGCTTACGAATTTGCGCCAGCAAGTCTTTGGTGTTACTTTATAAAACTAAATTTAAGAAATCGTTTAAGACATTTCCAACAACAAGATGAAAGTGTTTGATGCGAAATTCTAATTGTATTTGAAACACCTAATTTTAAACACCTGATTGTGTTCTTTCGACCTAATTTATAGGAATTTTTCCAAAATTCCCAACTATTGACATAAAAGCGGTTTTTATTGGCATGTTTAACACTGTATAGATTGGTTTTAGGAGTTTTTTCACACTATACCGAAAGTTTGCAAACAGGAAAATCCACCATTCTATAGCTAAAGATAAATGAAAAATCCATTGAAGAAATTCATGCAAATATTCTACATGACGGGAATCAACTTTGAATATGTTATAAACATAAGGTTCAGTTGTAAATTTTATGACATTGCAAAAATTTTAGTTTAAACTTAAAATCAAAAATTTTCTCTGTTTGTCCAACCGAAAAGTTCAGGACCTAAGTAAAAAAAAGTTTTAAAAATTTGTATATATAAGGATTTTTTAAACTTAAAGAGTTTGCTCCTTAAGATTTGCAGTTTAAAATATAAAATTTCATGATTTAAATTTGAGACTTACATTTTTCACTTCATAGTTTCAAAACTTTATAGTTTAAATTTGAAACTTACATTTTTAAATTTAAGCCATAAAGTCTAAAAACTGGTATATAAGAATACAAAATTTCAAAATCTTATGGAAACTGTTTTATGTACAGAGATAGTGTTATTGAGAATGTTAAGATTGTCTGCAACAAAGCATCTGCAAATGTAAGCATCAGTACTAAAGACAATTATTTTTTGAATTTCCATACCTTGCTTACTACAACCTGGAATCAAACATCGAGAACTTTTGAATAATAAGCAAATGCTCTATTCACTGCGTCGCCGATATGATTTAAACCTTTCAGTCGGACTAAAACAACTGAATTTTATACTACACGATGACAATCTGATTACAAATTTGTTTTTGAAATATTGTAAAATAATCATTTTGAACCGTATGACAGCTATCCGTTGTTCGTATCAGTCTAATTATAATAGTAGCTGTCTAGGACAGAAAAGGCATTTCGGAAGTTTGCTGTTCTTTCGTTTTTTAATTGACGAATCCATTTTTAAATCCGACATGTATAAATTAATGCATAATTTTACACAGGATAAGAATGTATATATCTGTTCATACCGTAGACAATTCCGCCAAGTGTAGTTAGAGACTGTATAATAAAGCTAGGATATATCCTTCACTATGTTGTAGAGCAGGCATGTCAAACTCATTTATCATCACGGGCCATTTTAAGTTTTCCACACATTGCTTCGGGTCGCACGATAAAAAACTTAAACTACTAAATTATACTCAAATTTGAATTTTTATTATCAACATAAAAAAATAAAAAACATACAAATATACAGTTATACAAAAAAAATATAAAATCATTTTTTTAAAGAAATTTAGCAATGTTTTTTTATTTCTAAATTTTCGAATTTTTTTTTTTTTATTTCATTTCATTTATTTTACATTTCCATCTTACAACCATAAAGAAAGAAAAAAAAACTATACAGTAATATACAAATTGGAAAAATAAAATAAGTTATAAATCATTCTTTTGTTATTATCATTTAACAAGTTTCGAATGATATTTTTTAGTTTCGAATGATATTGATATAGTTTTTGAATATTAAAAAAACTAAATTTATTTAATGAATTATGTGGGGTAACTAATAAACCATCTTAATAAAATAAAAATATTTAACTATATCAAAAAAAGAATTTAATAATAACAGTATATAAAATAAAAAAAAAATCTGATGTGGTCAGCACATAACCGTGAAGTGAAAGAGTTAAGATAAAATAGTTAAGTGAAAGAGTTACAGAATATTATAAAAATGTTTTTTAAATACTTTTTTCCAATTTTTAGGACATTAGTAAGCTTATAGTTAACATACATAGAAAAATGTAAATTTGGCTCTTAGTAGAGTGTCGCTTTGTGCTATCCGAATTCCCAGAAATGCTCGACAGTTAACCAGAACTCAAACATTAAATTTCAAGAAATTACATCAATTCGTTCCGTAGATATGGTGAAAAATGTAAAATCGGACCGCAAATCAGTTTTCGAGCCCTGATCTTTCCAAAAAATTTATATGTTCATTGTTTTAATACGAGGAATTCAAATATTAAATTTCAATGAAATCGGTCAATTATTTCTCTTTATATACGCAAAAATGTATATTTGGCCCGTAGTAAACGTCCAGTTGCTGACACCTGATTTCTTTCAAAAGTTAGCAATTTTCGCGGACGGTCGAGCAAAGCTCATATATGAAATTTCAAGTAAATCGGTTGAATATTTTCTTCAAAATGGTGAAAAATGTAAAATCGGCCCGCAAATCAGTTTTCGAGCCTTGATCTTTTCAAAAAATTTATATGTTCATTGTTTTAATATGAGGAATTCATGTATTAAATTTCAATGAAATCGGTCAATTATATCCCTTTATATACGCAAAAATGTATATTTGGCCCGAAGTAAACGTCCAGTTGCTGATGCCTGATTTCTTCCAAAAGTTAGAAATTTTTGCGGACGGTCGAAAAAAGTTTTTATATGAAATTTCAAGTAAATCGGTTAAATATTTTCTTCAAAATGGTGAAAAATGTAAAAGAGGCCGCTAAAAAGTGCAGTTCCCGAGGCCTGATATATCCCAATGGCACGAGAAGTACGTTCCCACCGAAAACTCGATATGCAAAATTTTTTGCCATCACATAACCTACCTATTATTTACACAATACGGTCGGTAAAAATGAAAAAAAATTAAAAATAAAATAGAAATTGAAGTGTAGAAAGCAATTAAAATCTATTTAAAATATTGACTAAGCCCAATAGAGGATCTAGAATTACAAAATACAAAAGCTAAAGAACCAGACTAAAAGCAAATTCCTCTATACGTTCTAGATCAAAATTAATAAGGATTGTCTTGAGTGTCTCAAAAACAATACAATATTTGATTCCTGTCTCATATAAATAGGTAAACGATTGAAAATTCTAGGCACCACACTATCATAAAAATGAGAAAAATGAGATGTGCGTGCTCTTGGTTCAGCAACGACATTCAAATTATTAACTCTTAAATTATAATTGGACATGAATCGTTGAGTCGAGTACCTACATCTCAAAAAGAATATTTTCAAACACCTATATAAATATAAATGTAACGGGCGGCAGCACAAGATCAGCAGGCCGCCTGTCTGACATGCCTGTTGTAGAGTATGCTCAGTATATAATGTATGAATAAGTACATAATTATACCAAAACAATATTTAGGAGTAAGCACTAGAACCCGCTATTGGAATATTAAAGTATTGCGGAGGCTTGCTGTCATAATTTTTAAATTTTTTTTTTTATGTTTTATTTGTTTTGTCATTTATGTTTTACACAAAATGTCAAATAAAACTATTTATAAGAAAGTTATAATAGTATATAATGTACACGTGGCTAATATTCTAGCGCTCGCATTTATTTCTAGAAATTTAAATGCTAAGGCCATTATATGCCTGCGATAATGTTTTTCAAGTTCAATACAATAATATTATGTTTGCATTGATTTTATGAAACAATAATTTAGTGTTTACTACTCTGAGAAAAAAGTAATGAAAAGGAATTCAGTCCTTTTTTTGTTGGAGTAGAATAAAAGTTTTAAACTAAAGCTAAAAAAATATAATTGAAAAAAAAAAGAAAAAAAAACAAGAAAAACAGTTTCCTTGCAAAAAAAAAAAAAATTAATAAAAACTTACAATTAAAACAAGTAAATACGTTTCAGTCGGTATAAACCGATCGAATTATACCCTGCACCTTTCATTGTTGTATAACAATTGCGAAACCATTCTACAGAAACTTCACGAATATGTCTGACCTACTATTGGACACTCGACTGTCAAGTTTCATGAACCTGGCTTCATTATATTTCCAAATATTTAAAATTTGCTTTTGGAATTGTATGACAGCCACCCGAACCGGTCCAGGGATCCAATTAAAATTTCTAGAACATTTGTAGAATATAATTGGAGATACGTATACAAAATTTCATATTTATACAGTTATCCGAACCCATGGCAGTTATCCAAACCCATTGTCCGAATTGGTCCAATTACAATAGGATTCTTCCTTGGCAGACGGAAGAACGGACGGACATGGAGCAAGTGTATAACATGTCCATACCGGAGATGACTCCTTTAAGTAGTTACAAACTCCATACCAAAGTTAATATACCCTTCACGAAGGTGCAGCATCTTAAAAAACTTACAAACTAATTTTTCCACAAATAGGGTTCAGTTTATATAGTTTATAATTATGAATAACATTAGTAGAGTATATAAAATGGTTTCCATTTTATAAATTATATGTATTCAAATCGATTGGAATTGTGTTCTTCCTAGTCTTATGTCTTTTTAAGTGATACAAAATTGGAATGAATTCTACATAATTATGTTTATCAAGAAACACGACTCCAGGGTATGAAATTTGTTTCCTCACTCTCGTAATGAGCGTGGCTAACTAAAGAATTATTATGAACAATACAACTCCTTCGAATATGATTTCGAATTAAAGGAAGGCCCCGTTTTTATTTTGTAAGAATAGAAGTGGAGAAAATTAGTTTGATTAAAAGCCTAATTATTATAAGATTAGTATAGACAATGAGGCATTTCCTTTAGAACAACCTTAATTTTTCCGTTGTAGAGGCACTTAAAACGTATTAAACAACACCAGGCAACCATATGTTAGAATAGGTTTAATTAAGGTTTTGTAACACAAAAGTTTAGCTTTAGTATCGACATTTTTAAAATAAAATAATTTACTCAGAATCATAAAGGCCCTATTTGATTCTCAATGTGAAGTTTGAAATTCATCAAATAATGGTATGTAACACCTAGGTATCAACACTATTATTATACGGTAAAGAAATCAAACCTCCGTCAGCCCTGAGCCTGAAATTGCGCCAATAGTTTTTGCTCTCCAGATTTACCCTATCTATTGTGTCCATAAATAAAATAAATTCAAACTTGCTATAATTAACTTTTAGTTTCCAATACTACAATATTTCAAAAATTGAATTTGGAGAAGACTCTGAGCCATTCTTGGATCCGGATCGGCCGAACAGATGGTTAAATGATTTAACTTAAATCGTCGGTGAACGCAATGCTGTTATTAGAACCTAAAATTTCAAGCAATTCGCTAACGTAATTAATAAAAAGCAAAGGAGAATTAACCGTGCCCTGTTGTAGGCCACTATTTATGGGGAATTTCTCGGAGTAATGGTTTCCAGAACCTACAACTCTAAGTGACTTATTGCGTATCATTTCGTTGGTCATCAAGTCATACAGTATCAAATGCTCTCTCTAGATGTACTAAACAAGTTGCTACGCAACACCTATTATTATTAATATATCTGCAGAGATCCGAAGAAAATTTTGTCATAGCAATTTGTCAAATTTTATCAAAATTTTCTCATTTTCCTGGAAAGTAACATAGATTCAGGCAATTGTTAAAGGTTATACAATAACTTTATCAATGTGTCTGGAATTTTTAAGATAAGTACTAGGTCAGGAATATTATCAGTTCCGGATGAAGAAGACTTATTTTGTGGAGTCGCAAAAAAACCTGGAAGTCTTTGATCCAAATTTGACACATGAGAATGATTTAGATTACTGAACGCGGAATAATGCTTTATATTGAATTAACATTATTTTCTTTATAATTTTGTGGTAATGTATTGAGTTTTTTAATAGTTTGTGAAATATTATGTTTATTTCTTTGAAATAAATTTGCTGCCTTTGTATTTAAAATATCCTGTTCCTTATCAATTACATAGCTATTATTAACACGTTTCAAATTAATAGTATTTAAACCAGCTCTTCTTAAAAGTTGGGGGATTAAATATTTTTCCGTTTCATACTAGCTCTTTTACTGTATATTTTACTAATTTCTGCTAAAACGTTGCACAAGCTTCAAAGCAATTGAAGTTGCCAATAATGCTGCGCCTAATTGTTGAAAATTTTATATTGTTTCTTATTAACACTGCAATGCCAATAACTTATGATGTTTTTAGGCCTATCAACTTACGATCCTGTAATCATTAAAATAAATTCATTTTGCTTCAGCACGAAATTCAATTTTTCCTTCATTTGCTGTAGCTTCCTTTTTAGATAAACTTTTTCTTACCTCAATCGTCTATTCTTCTTGAGTAAATTGGGAACATGGTTGTGATCTTATTATGTAAATCTTTGTTGGTTTTGATTTTTTAATCAATCACATTTTTTAGAGTATTAATAGTTGCTCGAGGGACTATATTGCTGTTTTTTTTTTCGTTTTTTAATTATTAAGTCTATATTCGCAATTTTAAGTCTATGTAGCTAATTGTTTTTTACGTTTCGGCATAAAATAGAAAATATTTTATCGAAAAAAAAAATTTCATTTTTTAATTAAATATTTCTTTTATAAACTTGTTTTATCACTCATTGCAATAATAAATTCAGTATAAAGCACATCCGATTGCTGCAAAACCACGATGTCACTTTTTTATAATTTTTAAAGTTTTGCAAAGCAAAATATGTACTTATGTCTTAAAATAATATTGCATAAATTGTGTCGTACGCTAAGTTTATAATAATTTGCTCTTCCAGAAGTTCAAGCAAACAACAAAATCGAAACTCTCTTTTCACAATAGCAAAAAAAATTGATGACACGTTTTTATAAAAATATTCATTTAAACCTTATCAAAATCATATTATTGTAATTGAAATAATTTTTAAAACTTGAGAAAACTCGCCCTTAGGATCTTAAATTTGAGGAATACATGAAAAGTTCTGCTTAATTTACAATTTATTTTTAAAATTTTTCTGCATGAGTGTTTGATCTAATTTCTTTTTAAGGTGTGCTTTTTTTCAATTTTTTTTTACATTTATTATGAACTCCTACACAAAAACATCGGACATTAAGTATTTGGAAAAAGAAAATTATAAACCTTAACATCGCCTTGAGCATTTTTAAACAAAAACGAGGAAGAATAGAGTTGACCTTGTTAACTCTGTGATATCCGTACGAATTTGTTATCATATGTGCGAATAAATATGCCATGACTGACTATGGGACAGACTATGACTTTAAGTTGCCGTATTATCATATTAATTTATGCAAAATTTCAGTACTGTGTTTTTCAAAATACTGTGTGTGCCAAGCTACTATTGAAGTTGTATGGCAGCTATCAGAAAGAGCCAAGAAATTTTAACGAATTTTATCAAACACATCGGCCTTATTAATATATTCGTTTGTGTGAAATTTCAATACCACAGCTTTTATAGTTTCTGAGATATAGTTAAATAGCTTTTGAAGTTATATGGTAGGTACCAGAAGAAGCCAAGTAATTTCAACAACTTTTATCAAACACATTGGCCCTACTAATATATTCGTTTGTATGACATTTCAATACCACAGGTTTTATAGTTTCTGAGATATAGCCAAATAACTTTGTGTATGGCAGCTACCCGAACCGGTACCCCGATCATGCCCAATTTAAATAGGGTTCTGGTACTTACTACAATAAATCATTTGTGAAAATTTGGTGAACTTAGCTCAATTAGTTTTTGAGTTATAGCTGGGACGGACGGACAGACAAGGCTAAATCAACTCAGAATTGATTTCAAACATAGACTTGAGTCTATATCTAAGACCGTTATTTCTTAGCGTTACAAACAGTAAGACAAATTTAGTATACCCTTCAAACATACGTTCGTACGGATAAAACAAAGAAGTTAAATGCAATGATATGCAACAGTTATTTCTTGAACACATTTAAGAATAACAACACAATTTTTTATTGTAACCAGAGAAAACCACGCAAAGCATTGCGTTGCGAATGACGAACTAGAGCAAAGACTATACCAAAATAATAAAAGTGACTATTATATTCATTTCCATAACACTTCAAATGCAACTTTAAGACAACCGCTTCTTGAGTACTTCAATGTTAAGGAACTAATACTTAATGTACTACAATGTTAAGGAACTAGTTAACAAATGTTAACTTTTTACTTCATGCCAACGTTTTTTGACGTTTTATCGGGCATTTATTAAAAAATTATATTATATTCATTAAAAGCAACCAAACTTAACTTAAAACTTAACTTGGTAACTTAGATAAAAGGTCTTTCTTATTATAAAAACGTATGTGTTTTTGATAACTTAAAACGTTTAAAAGAAATTTTACAATTTTACTTAAAATTTTTCCTCTTCCCAATACACTTATTTTCTTTAATGAGTAAAATCAGTAACATACAACAAGTATCAGTAAAAAACAACAATGAATTTTGAAATAAACAGCTATATTTTATCTCAAAATGTGACTGAAACCGAAAAATATACTTTAATTTCACTGTTACGCACTAAACGTGTATCACACCATAACAAATGTTGTCAATTTTTCTCGACATTAACTTTTTTAAATTTTTCTTAAATGTAAGCTGATAAAAATAGACTACATAGTTCTAAATAACTTCAAAATCTATAAGAAATCCTTTAATACTATAACCCAGACAGGTCAAACACGCGGTCAGTTACGATTTTAGGAAATTGTGAAATTTAATTCTTATAACTTTAACAAATATTGATTTATTTTAACAAATATTGATTTAGATCAGTAAGAAATATCATTTAGCAGTTCTGCGAGGGTTTGTTACACATCCAAAAACCAAACTTATGCATATGCGAAAAATGCAAAACTGTATGTAAAACGTAGCTGGAACCGAATTTTCGCCTTTGTCTGTTTCGAGAAGTGGAAAGCGACTGTCCTATAAATCAAATACTTATGTATTTGAACTAGTTTAAGTTCTTATATTTGTAAACAGTACACCAGTGAAGTAAACTCGAAATTTTCCGAATATTCTAATTACAATAAATAATTAAAAACCGAACCTGAAAGAAGATTTTTAGATTTTATCAGATGCCAAAATGAATTTGACCTATTTACTTTTCCATTTTCTGTTGATATTGAAATCGAAATGCTGTGCGATTCTTTATTAAAACAAAAATTTAGAGAAGTGAAAATTACTAAATTTTATAATTATTTACCTAAATCAATTAAGCGTGTTTTAGAAATATTCAGTAGCACATATTTGTGTGAACAATTGTTTTCGATATTAAAAAATAATAAAACGGCTGAAAGATCAAGAATAACAGATCAACATCGTCAGTCAATATCAAAAATATTAAAAATTACAACTGCGAATTAAATTATACCAAATTTCGAAGATTTAGAAACAGAAAAAGAATGATTTTATTCTTTAAAAGAATGATTTTATATTTTTTTGCATGTATTATTTTTATGTTTTTTTTTTTTTTATGTTGATAATAAAAATCAAAATTTGAGTATAATTTAGTAGTTTAGGTTTTTTTATTGTGCGGGCCGAAGCATTGTGCGGAAACCCGTAATGATAATTGAGAGAATAATAAAATGGCTCGTAATGATAAATGAATTTGACAAGCTTGCTATAATCATTACATTTCATGAACACTGAAAACTACAAAATGTTGCAATAGATTGTATACAAATTTTATCGTTTTTAGCACTTTTCAAGAAATTTTTGAAAAAAAGTGCTTATTAGTTTCACTATGTCCGTCCGTCCGTCAGTCCGTCCGTCAGTCCGTCCGTGGACATTTTTTTTGTTTACAAAACTTCTACACCCTTGAAGATAGAAAGCTGAAATTTTGTATGTATATAGATCTTTACTAGAAACTTATTTTTGTAGAATAAAATTTTTACCTATCTCCCCCCCTCTAGAAGTTATACCCCCCCAAAACCCTAAAAATGGCCTTTTTTAACTATTTGTTGCAATGAAACCATAAGCAGTTTTGAAATTTTGCAAACGCAGAAAGGCAGTGGCTTGCTTCCCCTAGTGCGGTATACTATAGTTAAACTTTAAAAAAACAAAATGGCCGTTCAAATTTACCGTTATCTAAAGTCCTTTTTTTCCAAATTTTTGATGTCGTTTTTCTTCTAGACCCCAGCTTGTAGAAGTTTAAAATTTTAGGGGCTTTTAGACATTATCAAATAGTTCATTTCGTTAGAAGAAAATTTTTTTCCATCTCCACCCCCTCTCAAGTTATCACCTCTTGAAATTTGTAAAATTTGAATTTTTGATACCTTATATTTCCGAAACGGCAAGCTTTTTCAATTATCTATAAACGCAAAAAGTCAAAGGTAAATTTCATGACATTAAAAAATATAATTATTTTTCTTAACTCACACAATTAATCCTTAAAATCGAGCACTATGTTAACCCCTCTTGTTATATTAGTTTTTGCTTTATTTCAAAGAGTGCATAAATCGTTCATCCTAAATATATTCAATCCTAGGAATAGTTTTGAAAATGAATGAAAATAATTTTATAGTGTGATAGGTATACCTAGACCGTATTTAAAGGCAGAATTTTCACTTGTTGAAGGGAAAAGTGCTACAATACAAACCATTGGTTTGACCCAACTTTATCATTTTTAAGTTATTTATCCTTTCCCTATTAAAATGAAATAAAATGTTAAGCAGAATTCTTCAAAATTTCACGTAACACAAGAGTGCTTAAAGGATGATTCTTATAATTTACATTTGTTTTCTTTTCATACCACACAACAAAATTAATTCTGACATTTCAATGCAACTATTGATATTTCTTAATTTTGAATATACTTTAATTAAAGCACGAAATATTTCTTCCGTGTTTGAAAAAAGTAAACGAGTATTTGATACAACAAAAAAAACTCCAAATCGATATTACATACATATGTATGTACATATTTTCTAATTTTTCGTATTTTAAATTTCCGTTAAATAGTTTCAAAAAATTCAAAGACAATTATGTAAACCAGAGGTTCCCAAACTTTTTTTCTCTTGCAGACTCCTTGTCGTATTTTTCAATTTTTGATAGACCCCGTGCTACTGTCTTTGACAGATGTAAATTTCTAACAGTAGCAGGGTACACCTATGATGTGAAAAAGTTAAATAAAAGACTAATTTAATTAAATTCATATTTTTTATAGACCCATAGCAGATACTCATGGACCCCTGAGGGTCTATATAGACCACTTTGGGAGTCACTGATTTAAACCATGGAATCAACGTTGCAGGGGTTTATTTTTTGCAAATTTGAAACAAATTCGAAAACGTAGGCCTAATATATATTTGATTGGATATTTTCAAGACACGCAACATTAGGTTTATTTTAAATAATAAAAACTCTAATAGTCTCTATTAGAAATTTAAGGATTAAATAGCAGAGAAAAAAAAATACTGCATCGGTTGCCACCCAACTGTTTTAAAAACTATGTTTTGCGAAAGCAATACACGATGGATACAACAATTACTTTGATAATTGGAAGGGAAAATTGACAAACAAAAAACTCGAAAATATTTCATAAACTTGTTCCATATAACACACCCTTAGTATTTAATAAAGATTCTACTTATTAAAGATTTATAAAACTATAACGTAATAAGTTAATACGAAATATACATAAAAAAATAGAAAAAGATACACTGAAACTTCTTTGAGTGAAAATTAACTTTCTTTTACAGTTTCAAAATTTCTGTGATCTGAGAAAAATGTTACGTGAAAAACTAACAAAAACTTACTCAAAAATCACAGAAAAAAACTACATATTTTTACTTTTGTAAAATTTAAAAAGCATCTATTGCTTTGACACAATAAATTCTCAAAATAAAATATTTCAGAATTTTCAATTTCTAAAAGAAAGCTTTAAGAAAGCCAGAGACAAGTAAAAAGTTTATTAAAAAGTACTTAAGAAATATTATCTTTAAAAAAAAACCCGTTGTCTTATAAATTTTCACAAACTTCAACTTTGTATCTTAAACGAGTTGGATATTTTGCAAAAAGGTGAACATCAAAAATGGCGTAACGTGTGAAACTACTAACACTCATTTTTCCAATTTTAAAACATATACTTTGCTTCCTTCAAAATTGCCCTAAAGAGCAATCACTTTTAAAGTCAGTCACTTCAAAGTCTATCAAAAAGAGCATCACGTTTATTTCTCTTTTTTATCGACCGTATTGTATACACAAGAGGTAGGTTTTGTGATGCCAACAAATTTTGCATATCAAGTTCTCGGTGGAAATGCACTTCTCCATGGTAGGAAGGTGTAAATAAGGTATTTTTGCCACCCTGTCGGTCTATCACTCCGCCTGTCTGTGCTGCACGCGTGTTTCTCAAGTTCGGCTGAACCGATTTTAATGAAATTTTATATATAAGTTTATTTCGACTACGGCACGAATTGATCAACTTTTGGGATATATCAGGCTTCGGGAAATGAACTTTTTAGCAGGCTTATTTTACATTCCTGATCATTTTGAAGAAAATATTCAACAGATTTACTTGAAATTTCATATATAAGCTTCACTCGACGGTCCGCAAAACCTCCTACTTTTTGGAAGAAATCAGGCGTCAGCCACTGGGCGTTTACCACGGGCCAAATATACATTTTTGCGTATATAAACAGAAATAATTAACCGATTTCATTAAAAATAATATGTAAATTCTTCCTATTAAAACAATGAACATAAGATATTGGAAAGACATATGATTTTGGAAAGATCAGGGCTCGGAAACTAATCTGAGGGCCGATTTTACATTTTTTACCATATCTACGGAACGGATTGATGGAATTGCTTGAAATTTGATATTTGAGTTCTGGTTGTTACCAACACTAACTGGCGACCATTTCAGGGAATTTTGGTAGCACAAAGCGAAACTCCACTAAGAGTCAAATTTTTATTTTTCTAGATATGTTAAATATAAGCTTACTAATGCCCTAAAAATTGAAAGAAGCACTTAATAGGCATTTCTATAATATTCTGTAACACATTTACTTAACCAGATAACACATGACAAAACCAAGAGCAGAACTCGTAGTGGTAGCCATCAAATTGAAGTGCATCTTAAAATAGAGCTTACGTAACCCCTAGATCACAAATCCAGCGTAACACCTAGATCACAAATTTGATCAACCCCCTCCAGATTTGCTCATTAAGCCTGTAATCAAAACTTTCCTTCTTCTAAATAATGCCTTCTAGAGATTCTTAATACCCGAAACTTGCCTATATTGAACTGTAAAACATTCCTATTACACCATAATGCGAGCCTATCAAGATTATTTTGCCTTCATCATGTTTTGTTACAAATCTTCATGTCTTCAGGAAAACTACTAACCCTAAAACCGGATACACATAAAGAGTCATTAGCTGCCACAATAAAGGGAAGAGAATCCAAATGACCATCCTGGGGAACCCCAGAAATAGCCAAAAAAGCTATCGAGGAACAAGAACGAAACAGTACCTGGCAAACTCTTTCAGAAAAATAAGTAGAAGACAAACTACGAGAAGAAAAGCCCATTCTTCTCAGCTTCAAGAGAATAACGTCGTGTAGGATTGTGTCAAATGCCTTATCAATAACAGCAAAAATTTCATCGAGCGGTCCACGTAACTAAAGAAACTCTATTGTTCCAGAAACAACTTCAACCAGGTTGATTAGGAAAAATAAATGGCCCACAATAAGAGTAAAAATAATCATATAGGTTTTTCTCAAAGAGTTTAGGAACAGTAAACAACTAAAAATGGGGCTATAATTACCAATTTAATTACGCAGGACCTCCTCATGGACCGGAATAACAAAAGAATTCTTTCAAACGTCTAGAAATACTCCACTACGAATCGACAAATTGTAAAGAAAAGGAGTAGACCAGCAAGACGCAAACAACAATATCGCAAATCAAATCATCATGGAAAGATAACAAATGTTGCAAAACGACAACCTTATCAATAACTATTCCATTTATATCAAAGCTATTAAAGCCCGAAAATTCCTCTAACATCGACTCAAAACAGGATTCATCAACTTAAAAGTCCCCCGTCGGCAATAAAAGCGCCAGATTAATGAGAAGCAAAAAAGTTCGATATAATATTAGAGTCACTTGAAGTCTGACCAAAAAACTGGAAGACAAAGGATAACCATCAAAAACTGTTAACAAATTTTACAAATTTTAATTTTTTCACATTTTTCAATAATTCTGAAAAGGTTTTTTTTACTAGTATAACAAACAAGAAACAAAAATATTTGTTGATTTACTAACTGAATAGTTCTTAAACAAGCAAATCAAAATTACCGAAGAAGTATTTAAAAAAAGTGGAAAAAAAGTTAACTGATACCCCAAGAAAGGTTTTGCAGGTGTCTAAGATTACATTTGTGTCGACGTAGTTTCACCATGTTAAAGTTCTGAAACCTCTACGGTCAGTTATCGTTCTTTATAGGATAATGTATATACATGTTAGTTTATATTTTTGTTTTAAAGAAAATTTTCACTTTAACATAACTTAAGTCGGAATGCGAGCTAAAGTTCGAGTTTTATCTATGTATATTTATCTATATTATTAATAGCTGTTAAGATTCTAAGTAAGTGTTTATAAATCAAATAAAATTGGACAACTAAAGAATTACTGTTTGAAAATTAAACTTAACTCGATAAAATCTGCTGTCACTCTTATTTACTGCAAATTAAATTAAAAACCATATAATCTTAAAGTGCGACTACACATCAAAAATTTTGAGTGTTCACCATTTTTATTTTTGTTAGCTGAAAAAAATTGGGTTCTATTTTTCTAATAGATTCTATTTTTACATAAGATTCTACTTTCCTCATACGATTTAGTTTGAGTGTATAAAAATCAAATATTCTTCAAATTTCTATCTTTTCACACCAAATCGTTCAAATTTATTTTATTTGTATGTCTTATAATAAATAACTTACCTTAACTTGGTCTTGTTCTCCAGCATACTCTATACTTTGAAAAATTGTCCATGTATAACGACGTCTAACTTCCATTCTCGCTAAATATCGTCGATACCATCTTTGAATAAGAAGTGCCGCTTTCATAGCTGTAAAATATAATATTAAAAAATTCAATTTTGGTATATGTACATATGAATCAAAAAACTAAATTTATGTAGAAATTTTTTTGTTAAATGTTATTATTTTAATTATTTCATATATTAAATTGGGGTCCATTTTAAATTCTAAGAAGATTGAATTCTAAGTTGTAAAATTTTCGAAATAGTATTGAAATTTTAGTCAAATAAGCATATTACACGTCATTTTTGATTTTCGTATAAAGCAAACCACAAGGTAAAAGTTATAATCAACAAGAAAACAATGAACAAACTGAGAAAATTCTTTCGAATTTTAAAATTTTAAAATGCGCAAATGTTATTTATTCTAAAGGTCAAGATGAATCACCGAAGTACATATTGGCATGTTAATTGAATTTTAACCCCTTTATTGCTGTCTCTGTACATAAAATCGAATATTTTGTGAAAAATTCAAATCAAAACAAATATAACGGATTTGCAACAGTAAAATTAGAAGAATGAACCAAAAGACAAAAATGTGATGTGGTCAGCACATAACCGACCGCAATATATATTGTCTAGATTAGTAAAAGTATTCCAGAAGATTAAGAAAATGCGTTTTAAACACTTCTTTACAAGGATACTAATAAGCTTTTAGTTAACATACCTAGAAAAATGTGAATTTGGCTCTTAGAAAAGTTTCGTTTTGAGCTTATGCTTCCATTCTACAAAAAGATCGCCAGTAACTTCCGATACCAATCAGAGCTCAAATATTAAATTTCAAGAAATTCTTGATTTGTTTCAAAACTTAGTAGGTTTCGCGTACGGTCAAAAGAAACTCATATATGAAATTTCAAGTAAATATGTTCAATACTCTCTTCAAGATGATCAAAAATGTATAATAGACCCGCAAAAAGGTCCAGTTCTCAAGACCTGATATATGGCAAAAGTTGATCAATTCGTGCCATAGTCGAAGTAAACTTACATGTAAATTTTCATCAAAATCAGTTCATCCGAACTTATTGCATTCATCCGATCAGTTTATCCGAAATAATTTGCTTACACATCCCTACTATGGAAAAGTGTGTTCCCGTCAAAAGCTGGATATGCAAAATTTGTTGCCATCACTATTCTTTATTATTTCCTTTGTGTTTTCAGTGCTTTTGCTTATAACCTTTTTCTTTTTTAGTGAAGCTTTATTTTGAAATAGTTTTCTATTTTAAATTCTATAAGAATTCACATAAAACTAATTCAAATTGAAAAGCATATTATTCTCTTCTTGTAGTTCTGTTAATATTCTGCAACAGAATAAATTAAAAGCACACTTCAATAGAGAAAAACTATTACAAAAGGGTTAAAATATTAAAATTCCATACATATTATGTATACGATATAATAAGGGTTGCAATCAAAAAGGATATTTTTCTTGTTTTAAAAGTTTTGCTTTATTATTGTTAAATTTAAAATCATCGGATAAAATCGATAAAATAAAAAAAAACATACTTTCAACATTGCAGGGATTTATTTCCTTTCAAAATTTTCGATTTAAATGTGCTAAATACCATGAAATATTTATGTTAAATGTTTGAACAAAATTGCAATCCATAAAAAATTTTTAAAAATTATTCTGTTTAATTAATTTTTTCTCAAATAATTACGGATTATGATTTTCCCGAAGGGTCACAAAAACCGATTAAGACTAACAAACGTTTTAACTGGCAAACGATTTAAAACTTCAACTTTTAACTTGTCAAAAAAAATAAAACTTATTCGATCATTTAAAAGTTAAAGTTAATACATTTATGTTTCACATTCAATATTTTTTTAACTAAAACCGGAATAAGTAATTGGTATTAATTCTTAATCAATTAATATTTGGATTTAAAAGAGCCTGTTTCTTATAAACTTGGTGTACTGTATTCAAAATTATTTGAACGGATCTGTCGCGCTTGAATTGTTATTTTTATTGCTTGAATTGTATGTGATTTCTCTTTTTATACCCTGCACCTACGTAAAGGGTATATTCACTTTGGTATGGAGTTTGTAACCACTTGAAGGAGTCGATGACAGTATGGACATATATATATATTCTTGCTTCGCATAAAATTCCGTCCGTCCGATCGCACGATAAGTCAAAAACGAATAACGCAATTGACACCAAACTTTCATAAGATGTTTCTTTTTTGCAAACGACGGCTGCTGTTGAAGTTGCACCAATTCGGAGAACGGGTTCGGGTAGCTGTCATACAACCCAAAGAGATTTTTTTAAATATCTCAAGACTAATAAAAATATTAATATCAAATTTTGCAAAAATGTGTCCAATTATACTCTACATATGTTCTGAAAATTTTAATAGAATGGCTGAACTGGTTCGGGGAGCTGCCATACAACTCCAAAAGTTAATTTTAAATATTAGGAAAAATAATAAAGTCAGATTCATAAAATATGGCAGTCGTGTGTCTAATTATAAAACAAATATATAACCGAACTTTTGGTGGAATGGCTTGACAAGTTCCAGCTTTAAATATTTGGAAAAATAATAAAACTGGGTTCATGAAACTTTGCAGTTGTGTGTCGAATTATAGATCAAACATGTCCATACAGTTTCTATTGAGTGATATGTCAGGTTCGAATACTTGGTATACAACAATGAGAGCTAATTCTAGATATTTCAAAAACAAATTTTAAACTCTTTGCTAAGGTGCAGGGTATAATTCGGTCGGTTTATATCGACTGAAACGTTTTTACTTGTTTGTTCGTTTTCTTATTGCTTTTTGATTAAAGTTATAAAAATTTTCGATTAATTTCAGTTAAGTGGTTTTTAAATGTGAGAAAACATTTCTTGTGATTTTTAAGTAATTTTTCAACACTTAAAAGTACTACACTTAACCCTCGATTTACACGGTACTCTATTTACACGGTTTCGGTTTAACACGGTCTTAGAAATGGGGAAAAACCTCAATTTACACGACACTATTTCAGTTTAGCACGGTCACATAAATTAAAAAAAAAAATGTTTTCAAGATTTTAAATCATTGCTAAGTAGCACTTTTTTATTTAACAGTAAACTTAAACAGTTTTAAATGAATTAAAAAATAACTCTGAGATTGGGGAAATTAGTAGCAGTAGTGAAGAATTTCCGGCAAGAAACAAGAAAAGAGCTGTCGTGTTTCTAACAAGTGAAGATGATACAGAATGAACTTTTTAATTTTTTTAATTGCTTTTCAAATTATATGAACATTTTTAACTATTTTTTATTCAAAAAAATTTTTTTTTCTTCAATGGTTGATAATTTTTCCGAAATATAATTTTTTTTTTATTGGTGTGAAAAGAAAACTTCCTTTTATTCGAAATAAAATACTTTTTATTTTTCGCTAATATATTTCGTGCGCTACATACGCACTTTATCAAAGCTGATTTTCTTCTAATTAAGACAACAAACAATAAAAATTGAAATCTATTAAAATTAGGAATATTATACCTGACTTAATATAATCTACCTGACTTAATCTAGAATTTGATTATTTATTTATTTTATTTTTTTTTTTTTTTTGTTATTATTTACAAACTAAATTTATACCTGTTTTAAACCTTAAAACTGGTCAAATAATTAATTTAAAGAGCCAAGTAGCCGCGTTACCTTCGTCCGTGTTTAGTAGGCAGTCCTTGTTTGATTTGTATATCTGCATGCTTTCATGAACTTCTCTCCTGTGTTTTCCTTTTACCTCTTTTAATACCTTTAAGTTATCTTCCGTGATTGTGTGATCCGTTTCATAAATGTGTTTTGCAACCATAGAATCGAAAATCCGGTTAAATCCTACTCTCCTTGCACGTTTTATTTTACTTAAATGTTCCTTAAGTCTTGTTGTAACGGGTCTCTTCGTTTGTCCTATGTAAAATTTATCGCAATTATTACAATTGATTTTGTACACACCGCATCTTTCATGTATCTTCAATTTATCTTTAGCCGAATTTAACAAACTCCTAAGTTGATATTTACTATTGGTTTCCGATGTCCGAATATTGTGTTTCCTTAGTTGTTTATTTATCAAGTTTGTACAGTGATGATCATAACTTAAAGATGCCCATGTTGTTCTTTGTTCTTCCAATATCCTGTTCTGTTTAAACAATGTGCTCATATTCTCCTGCTCAATTTTTCGTTTTTTCTTCCTAATGAGTTTGTTAATACGTTCAGTAGAATAACCGTTCTTCACAGCCGTGTCCAAAATGAAGTTTACTTCTGATCTATAGTCGTGTCTGTCCATCGGTGTGGTTAGCATTCTATGGGTCATAGAGTTGAACGCCGCCATTTTATGTTTCGTTGAATGGTACGAGTCCTTTGTAATGCATCTTTGTGTTGTTGTTTTCTTCCTATATATCTTGAATCCAATTTTTTCAGATTTTCTTTTCACCAATATGTCCAAAAAAGGTAACACTCCATTTTCCTCAATTTTGAATGTAAATTCGATGTTTCTATGTAATTTGTTGATGCATCTGTTTATATTCTCCAGTTCTTCCTTGTCCACTATCGCGAAGACGTCATCAACATACCGCATCCATACTCTAGGCATCAGAGAATCCTCCTCCATTCTTTTTTCCAATTTGGACATAAATAATTCTGCGATAAATGGTGAAAGTGGGTTGCCCATCGATACTCCCGATGTTGTTCTGTACATCTCGTTTCTGAATTCGAAGTAATTCTCCTCCATGCAAAGTCTTGCTAATTTGTGTTAATTAAAGGAAAGGAGTCACCCCGGGGAGCCATCGTTTGAAAATTAATCCATACTTACCGAAGGCTGACAAGGTTCAACAAAAAGCGGAACGCAAACTTATACAAGGGAGTATTGATTCTAAATACGCAGAATTGTCACATAAGAACTTGCTTTCGTATACTACGCATTTGAAGTTGTCCTGGATTTACAAAGAAATGGGAGCTTCAGATGATGACTTTAATAGACTACTTATGAAAATAAAGGCCGGCGAGAAATGCAGGAAAATAAGAAAAAGAATGATTTTAAACAATAAATTGAGACGTCTGGGAACTTTAAGGAATGCGCAACAACCTGCTAAACGGATGAGCATTGAAACACATCCCATCGAGAACTTAGTAGTTAATAAATCGTCTTACACGTTTAGCACGAAGGAAATGGACCTTCTCAACAAAGGACTAAAATATGCAATCACACCCAAGCGAACTGATAAGGAAGACATCATAGGAGACGTGGAGACAGCCATAAGAGGAGCGGATCATGGAGCCAAGGAGAACATTAGGAAAGAAGTATACAAAATACTAAGAGGAAGCAACAACACCAACAGCAACCTAGATAACAAAACCAAAAGTGAACATGCAACGGTGGAAAGTTTGAATGAAAAACCAGTGTATTACATAAAAGCAGACAAGGGAAACACTATCGTTATTATGAACAAGGACGATTACGATGAAAAGATCTTAGATAAACTTAACAACGGAAATTTTAGAAAAATTAGGACCAATGAAGGTTAAGAAAGCTTTAAAGGAGTGTAAGTTTCTGGACTTCAGAATCAACGACTTGACGATGCCGAATCCATCAGTTCCGAAACTGGTGTGTCTACCAAAAATTCACAAGGAAGGTGAGCAGTTCAGGGAGATCATTTCCGCTAACGGCGCCCCAACATATAAAATTGCGAAGTGGCTCGTGAAAAGATTTGGGGAAATGGATTTCCGTTCCTGTTCTATTACGAATAGAGAGGAATTTATAGAAAAAACGAAAGGCTTAAAGATTGGTCCTGATGAATTAATGGTATCGTTCGATGTCAAAGCGCTCTTTCCCAGTGTTCCAGTTAACGAAGCTCTTGAATATTTGAAAGTATGGTTATCAACACAAGAAGGAGAAACAGAAACAGAAAATTGGAACAACAAAGTAAAAGAATACCACAAATTAGCAAGACTTTGCATGGAGGAGAATTACTTCGAATTCAGAAACGAGATGTACAGAACAACATCGGGAGTATCGATGGGCAACCCACTTTCACCATTTATCGCAGAATTATTTATGTCCAAATTGGAAAAAAGAATGGAGGAGGATTCTCTGATGGCTAGAGTATGGATGCGGTATGTTGATGACGTCTTCGCGATAGTGGACAAGGAAGAACTGGAGAATATAAACAGATGCATCAACAAATTACATAGAAACATCGAATTTACATTCGAAATTGAGGAAAATGGAGTGTTACCTTTTTTGGACATATTGGTGAAAAGAAAATCTGAAAAAATTGGATTCAAGATATATAGGAAGAAAACAACAACACAAAGATGCATTTCAAAGGACTCGTACCATTCAACGAAACATAAAATGGCGGCGTTCAACTCTATGATCCATAGAATGCTAACCACACCGATGGACAGACACGACTATAGATCAGAAGTAAACTTCATTTTGGACACGGCTGTGAAGAACGGTTATTCTACTGAACGTATTAACAAACTCATTAGGAAGAAAAAACGAAAAATTGAGCAGGAGAATATGAGCACATTGTTTAAACAGAACAGGATATTGGAAGAACAAAGAACAACATGGGCATCTTTAAGTTATGATCATCACTGTACAAACTTGATAAATAAACAACTAAGGAAACACAATATTCGGACATCGGAAACCAATAGTAAATATCAACTTAGGAGTTTGTTAAATTCGGCTAAGGATAAATTGAAGATACATGAAAGATGCGGTGTGTACAAAATCAATTGTAATAATTGCGATAAATTTTACATAGGACAAACGAAGAGACCCGTTACAACAAGACTTAAGGAACATTTAAGTAAAATAAAACGTGCAAGGAGAGTAGGATTTAACCGGATTTTCGATTCTATGGTTGCAAAACACATTTATGAAACGGATCATACAATCACGGAAGATAACTTAAAGGTATTAAAAGAGGTAAAAGGAAAACACAGGAGAGAAGTTCATGAAAGCATGCAGATATACAAATCAAACAAGGACTGCCTACTAAACACGGACGAAGGTAACGCGGCTACTTGGCTCTTTAAATTAATTATTTGACCAGTTTTAAGGTTTAAAACAGGTATAAATTTAGTTTGTAAATAATAACAAAAAAAAAAAAAAAAAAAATAAAATAAATAAATAATCAAATTCTAGATTAAGTCAGGTAGATTATATTAAGTCAGGTATAATATTCCTAATTTTAATAGATTTCAATTTTTATTGTTTGTTGTCTTAATTAGAAGAAAATCAGCTTTGATAAAGTGCGTATGTAGCGCACGAAATATATTAGCGAAAAATAAAAAGTATTTTATTTCGAATAAAAGGAAGTTTTATTTTTTATTGTTTTTCAAATTAAAATGAACTTTTTTTAAATTTTTGTTTGTTAGATTATTAATAATAATAAAACAAGTGATTATACAAAAATAAATAACATGGTTTCATTATTTCCTTTTGAGGAATATTTCCTGAATGGTCCATTGATATCATACCTATTGCGGATTTATAAGATATGTACATATATCTCTAATTTTCAATATTAAAAAAATGTGGATTCGGTTTGCACGATTTTCGATTTACACGGTAGTTTTGAGGAACCAATCTACCGTGCAAATCGAGGGTTGGGTGTACCACGAATATATTAATTTAAAATTAAAAAAAGCAATCATTGAACATCAATTTTCTAGAAAAAGCAATATCAGAAATTTGCGGGATTTCATTTATTTGTATAGTATTTTAAATCCAATTATTCCTCAAATCAACCGTGATGACGAAAATTTTTTTTTGTTTTAGCAATTTGAATTGGAAAATAGCAATAAATTTCTTGAATTTATTAATTTTTAAAAGATAAAAATTAATTTTGCCATTTTATTAATCATATTTTTCTTGGTTATCAAGGGTGTAAACGAATTTTGCTTTATTTACAATGAAAACTTTTATTTTCTCTACAAAACGACGATCTTTACATATTCCGTTTAATAGTTGAGCATTAACGACATAATTACCATTACAAACGGATATTTTCACAATCGATCGAACATTTTTAAAACATTTCCGAAAGGTTTTCGAAAAAAAGTGCTTATTAGTTTAACTCTGTTCGCCCGTCCGTGGATATGTTTACAAAACCTCTAGACCCTTGAAGATAGAAAGCTGACATTTTATATGCACATATATGTTTACTAGAAACTTATTTTCCTAAAAATGACATTTTTTAACTATTTATTGCAGTGAATCCAATAAGCATGTTCGAATCTTGCAAACGCAGAAAAGCAGTGACTCGCTTCTTCTACCGCGGCATACGTTTTTTCCAAATTTTTGATGCCGTTTTTTTTTTGATCTCAGATTGTAGGAGTCTGAAATTAACATCTTTTAACACTAGTTGAAAAATAATAAATAGTTGATTTAGTTACAAGGGAGGTTTTTTGCATCTCTACCCCCTTTTACGTTACCGACCCTTGAAATTTGTAAAATTTAAATTTTTGGCGCCTTATATCTCCGAAGCTGTAAGCTTTTTCAAATTTTTATAAATTCAGAAAGCTAACGGTATATGCCATGTCATTAAAAAATATAATTACTTTTCCTAACTAACACAATTAACTCTTAGAATCGAGCATTATGTTAACGCCTTTTCAATTTTTTTTGCTTCATTTCAAAGACTACATAAATTGTTCATCCTAAATGCATGCAATCCTCGAACTAGTTTCGTATATGAATGAAAGTAGTTTTAATAATGTAGGTACACAGATTGTCTTTAAAAGCAATATTTCCACTTCAGTGCTACATTAATATGAAATAGTGTATAATATATTATGTACAATATGAAATAATGTACATAAGTTATGTTGTTATTTACAGTTAAATAATATACACTTATTACTTAAATAATTGCACATTGGTATTTCGAAATAATGCTTTGTAAATTGCAATACAGTATAGCAATAAGGATAACTGTTTATTCAAGAAAAGTAAGCATATTTTGTTTTTATGTTTACTTTTTTAAAAATTAAAGAGTGCGAAAATACTAGATTTTTTACATATGTACGTATTATGATAAAGTTACATACATATGTACGTATATTTTACAAATAAATTAAATGCAAGAATGTGGTTTATTTGCAACGTCATTTTCTAGCATCAGTTCCGTTACAAAAGCAATTTAATTACTTTTTCATTAATTCCTTTAGGTTATGTTCTACTTTCTTGAAAAGTGCACTGGCTCATATACAATTACAAAATTTTGCAAAATTATAATTAATATAGTACAATATCTTTGTAGGAATTAGCACAGAAAATTAGCAGAGGAGTTCATGGTCAACTAACTATGTTTTTCTGTAAAGGCTTTTTTACGGTATTGGTCAACAAAAAGTTCGAGAGATGCGCAAATATGAATCGTATCTCTAGAATATCAGAGAATTAAAAACAACATACTGGAAATTCTCGCTGTCCTCTTTACGGTGAGTATAATTGACTCAGGAAATAGTTAATTAAACTAAGAAACTAATAATTTTAAAAATGTTTATAAGTTATAATCAGATAATTTATAGTAATATAATATTATATTTATAATCAGATGTTTATAGCAGGAATCTTATCTCAATCACATTTTAACAATAAATTCATTGATTGAATACTACGGTACTAATAAGCATAAACAATTATATTATACATAGTAATAATTTTCAAATAGAATAATAAATCAATTATCTCTTACGAGTTGTAAGTGATTTCTTACATTTTTAATCAAATTTTATAGTTAACTTTTTTCCATAAAACTTTTAGTCATCAAAACTTAAGAGAATTGAATAACATAATTAATTGTACTTCAAGGACTTACATATATATATATAACTATACACCAACTTCAAAAATTTTGGTATGTTAACAATTTACTTTATTGTCTATAAAATTTGGCTATCTGAAAACAAAGTTAACTTGCAATTTAATTATCATGTGTTTGTTCAATATGTACTTGCACGCATGTATGTACGTTATATTTTTTTTGTATTAGTAAAAAAAATTTTTCTGAAATTGTTTTGCAAAAAGCTTTCCACTTCAATCAGGCTTTAAAATATAATATTTTAAGTTAATTAAGTCAAAATGAAATTTCCAAAATATCAAATTATATAATCGAAATAATTTTACTGAAAAAAAATCATAAAAACAAAATTAATTTCCTTCAAAAAGTATTACCCTTATATTTCAAGCATTGTGAATGAACAAAAATTTTATAACAGAAATTTCATCATAATATTATAGTCTTTCGCCCTCCCTCGACCGCCTCCAATATGGTGATAGTAATTAGATTTTATTTTCCATTTAAAAATATTTTTTAAAGTTCAAAGAACATTTTAAAAATTTTAGATATACAAAGTATGTGTAGACAATTTCAAATGAAATAAATTAGGTTAATCAAATATTTTATTAAATTTCCTATATTAGTTTATAAACACTTTGTATTTTTTTTTAAAGTATTAATTGAATAAGAGTTTTTTATATAATGTTTTTTTCCTTTTTTTCCTTTTGCATATTTCAAACCAAATTACTCAAATTATATTTGTACAAATAAAATATAATACCAATATAATACAGCTTTTAAACCCGTTGAAAAAATTATTTTAACAAGATTTCGCAGGCAGCATATTTTTCTATAAAATTTAATTCGAATTTGCAGGTGTTCTACATCTACTACATTTACCCAATATTCTGCTATATATATTTGGAAAAAAACAACTTAAATCTGATTGTGGTTTTATTTTAATTTTCTTAATTAAAACTTATATTTATAGTATGTATTTTTAATGAAAATTTGTAGGAAATATTTGAGAGTAAACAGATAAAGATTGCGAAAAAACTTGACAAAAAAACCGTTTTACAATCTTCAGTGCTTTGATTTGCTTTTATTTGGACATTATTTAAAAAATATTTTAAAATTTTTTCTTTTCCGCAGCCAAACGCAGAAAAACTTCAAACAAAAATTGAATCGAAAATGACTTTTGCAAAAATTATACTATAAAGTGAAATTCTTTTTTAAGGGATTTCGGATTGAAGAATTTACGAAAGAAGTTATATTAATTAATATCTAGAATAAAATTGATGTATCGAGTCATTCTGATACATACAAGCTATTGTGTTATCACAAATATTAACATGAACTGAAAACGTCGATAGAATTTTTCCCATTTTTTGGAAAATTTAGTTACCTTACACAATTTTATACTCTCTGAGAACAAAAAGTTATAAAAACAAAAATTTTAAACAAACGTTACTGAAGCGTAGAAACGTAGTCGAGAAACTCCATGTTCGGAATATTTAAAGCAGGCGACTCTTTGGTATAAAGAAAAGGAGATTTTTTTTTTATTAAAAAAAAAAATTATCTTTTGTCTTATTTTTCAAATAATATCTTTAAAATTCAATTTTTTAGACAATTTTCAAAAAATTACTCTTTCTGCTCCAAGAGTTTTATTTTAATATTATGTTTGGCCTTCACGAACATTATTTTCACAATAGAAAATATTAATTTTATTGCATTATAAAGTTTTATTTTGGAAAATTCTTAAGTTTTATTCAGACTAATTGCCATACCAAATACGATAAATCTCTTGTTAAACGTTATAAATGACATTGTACATAATTTTCGAAATCGAAAAATAAATTTTCTTCCTAAAATCAATCAATAAAATGTGTAATGTAATACATTTTCATTGCCGGGGTTAAAGCATAAACTCATAATATAATATGCAACTCATTATTAATGTAACATAAAAATACACTAAAATGTTATGATAATTATCATAAATTTCTTTTGCAAAGTTTCAATATAACGCAATGATTAAGCTTCAAAAGGAAAAGTCTTTACCTGAAAAAAATTATAAATAATAACCAAAATTATAGCCAAAAAAAAGAAACAAATTTATTGTTTAGTTTAACGTTTATAATGTTGAAATTTAAAATTGAAAGAGTACAATTTATGAAGTTTGTAAACTGTTGTTTCTAAAGCTTTTAATATTTTAAAATATTTCATTCTTTAAAAAGAAGAAATGCAATTTCACCAATGAACAGTTGAATTTTTTGGAAAAAAATATTTTTTTTTATATAGCAATTTTTTTGCCTACATTTTAGAAATTTCCTGTTCCCGGTCAGTAAAATTTATAGGTTTTGAACCGTCGAAGAATGGTTCGACATTTAGTATTCAATACACTCGCATTCATATTTTGTGTTTTTAGGTAACAGCTGCCTAAGTCCAGAAAGGGCTTAGTCTAAGTGCTAAAATAAACAAATTTTGACAATTTAGTTAATCAAACTATGTATGTATGTGAAACATCTGAGTTTTTAATAATATAGAAAACCACTAAAGTCGACTATGTAATTGGCCATTATTTTACTAGAATTTCTTTTTCAGGATATTATAAGACAATTTATTTATTAAAACTCTTAAAAGTATTAAAAAAGAAAAAAATATTAGGAGTTTTAAAGAAAAGCTGTTTTAAGAAAAAAATAAATATTTAAGTATTTTTGAAATTAATTTAACTTATTTATTTACGAATAACACGCCAATATTATATTACGAATAACATAAGCTAACAAGTACGAGTATAAGTAGATATTCACGCTTCATATACATTTTATAGTAATTATCAATTATGCATATATTACGAAAATCGATAGGTTGCATGTATTTTATTTTATTAGCAAATAGATAACCTACATATATACATATATATTTATTACATTATGGTAGAACCTTTCTAGATAAAGTTTTTAAAAGAAGTATCGCTATATTGTGCAATAATTCTAAAATAAAAGTTATTATCATATGAGTTATAAAAATACAAAAACCAAAATAAAAATTAAGCCAATTTAAAAAAACAAAACAAAACAAACTTATATTTTCAAAAAGACCAAAATATACAAAGACTACAATATAGGACTTTATGATAGCGCTCCCAAAGGAAAATAAAAGTTATATCTCGATTCCCTCATAATCATTATTAATGTATCGTTATTACAGGTAATAAAAAAAAATACATTGTAGGTGTTGTGTATCATAATGCCACTTGTTATAATACAATTTTTGCTTGTAAACAAAAACTTTTACTATATTAAATTTTCAAAAACAAGAAAAAAAAAGAAAAGGGGAAAAAAATTCACCGTTTTTTTTACTACGCAAACTTTGAAGAAAATTCAAGTTTTGTGAACTTTAAGAATACACGTAGATACAGTTTTTTCATATACGATACCCCCATTATTTCCTGGTTTCCTGTTCGTTTTTCGTCTAAAAAAAAATGTTTTTTTATTTTTTTTTTTGAAAAGGATAACATGCAATGTATGGGTAAATTATTTCTTAACATGTGATATGAACTTCAAGAAAAACTTTTATACTATACCAAACATCCTCTTCACTTCCCTTTTCTGGTTCTTTGTTTTTACTTAAACTTTATCAGTGTTAAATTCCGATGACATTGTATATTTGTTGGAATACAAAAAAAAGGTAATTAAATTTTGACCTAAAATATGTATGCGTGTTTAAGAATAAAATTTATTTTTTTTGACCACCAATTGTTTTTATTATACAACGTTAATCCCAACAAAAGCACAAAAAAAAATTTATGTTGCAAAACAAATGCCTTATTAAAATTTAAAAACAATTTTTGGCTAAATAGAACAAGGATTTTATAGAATTAAACTAAAACAAAACTAAATTAAAAAAGAAACCCTTACAATAAACTAAGATTTTTATGATTATTTTATCGATTGGCATACATACATACATACATATATACGGAAACAATATTCATACTATTTAAGCACAACATAAGTTATAAAAAATCTCTTACTCTTACTTCAATCAGTAGTAAGAATGAGGTGAAGAGAGTATATAAAAATTCAAAAGAAAAAACTCTGCGGGAATGTTATATCCATAATTTAAAATATGGTAGGTGAATAATGGACAAAATCATATTAGAAAGAAATATTATTCTTATTTTTCACACATTGGCTTTATTAGACGGTAATTTAGTGTAAATGAATGTTAAAAATTGTTAAAGGAAAGTAAAAAAAATTGTTTTCAAAAATTTTCTTTGAAATTAATTCGGAATTCTTCTAAATAAGGCGAAACAAATTCTATTTGATATTTTAGCTATATTCAAATAGAGTTCTTTTAAAATTATAGGCTTGTTCGAAATTTTATAAACCAATTTACAAAAGCCTGTTTTACTCTAGATAAATTGGCAAAGATGAAAAATATTTTTATCTGAAATTAAAATTAAATCAGTATGCCAGTGTAAAAATAAGCCAGTATAAAAGCTGGAAAACTAAAAAATTAATTTTTTACAGAATAATACAAAACAGAAACACTATAGACAGAGATTCCGTCATAAATTTAAAAGCAGTAGCTTGTTCAGAATTTTACATTGCTGACACAAGCCTTAAAAAATAAATTTGACATAAAATATCGATTCACTTAACAGATCAACTGTAAGATTCGATTTTCAAATGGAAGACAATCCTTTCTAAAATTGCTCCATTGTCAAAAGAGCAATCCAAAAATACAAATTAAGTTACAAAAATTCTTCAATAAACACAAAACTCTTCATAAGAATGGTTCTTGTAAAAAGTAAGTGGGGGATTTTAAAAAATTATATTCTTTGAAGGCAATGAATTTTCGTTCTCTATTTTCCTTTGTTCTATAACAAAAACAGCAAGCCTGGGTACGGGTTCGAAGTCGAAATCCAAGAACCAGAGCCAGATTCGAGAAATTTCAAGATTAATTTTTTAATTATTAAAGTCAGAATTGACGTCGAAATGTATGTATGAACATGTTTATATGAAAACAATTTGCGATATATTTTAATGTCTTTTCAGCACTTGTCTAAAAAAAATTTTAAAAAAATTCTTATTAGTTTCTGTCCATCCGTCCGTCCGTCCGTTGGTCCATCTGTCCGTCTGTCTGTTAAAACTTCTACAACCTTGAAGATAGAAAGCTGAAATTTTATATATATCTATCTATACTAGAAATTTAGTTCCGTAGAAGAAAATTTACACCACCCCAAAAAAATAAAAAATGCCATTTTTGTTAATTTATTGCAATAAAACCATAAGCATTTTTCAAATTTTGTAAACAGAAAAAACTTCTTCTATATACCGCGGCATACCATACTTAAATTTAAAAAAAACAAAATGGCCGTCAAAATTTGCCGCTATCTAGAATCCGGTATTTTCCTAATTTTGATGTCGTTTTTCTTCTAGACTTCAGGTTTTAAAGGTCTGAAATTTTAACAGCTTTTAGACATTAATAAATAGTTCATTTCGTTAGAAGAAAATTTGTTTCTATATCCACCTCCTCTCAAGTTATCACCTCTCGAAATTTGGAAAATTTAAATTTTTGGCAGCACCTTATATTTACGAAACTGCAAGTTTTTTCAAATTTCTATAAAAAAGCTAACGGTAAATTCCATGCCATTAAAAAATGTAATTATTTTTTAAATCACGCAATTAATCCTTAAAATCGGGCATTATGTTGACGCCTGTTTAAATTTCAATCCTTGAAATAGTTTCGTATATGAATGAAAGTAATTTTAGTAATGTAGTAGTTACATAGAGTTTTTTCAAAAGCAGTATTTCACTTGTTGAAGAGAAAGGTGCTACATTACAAACTAATGGTACACAAATCACTATTTAATACACAAATCACAGATATTTTTAAGTTTCGAACTCGGAGAGGCCCTTATAATAAGCAAAAATAAATTTAAATAGCTAAGAAAAACAGAAAATTATTGTAAATTATTCAGTTTTTTGCATTTATGTGGATGCAAAATATTGTAATTTTATAAAAAAAATATTACGTGCCAAATACCCTTAAAATGTTTTAAGAGAAATTACATTTGAACTTCTAAAATCAACCATTTTCTCTTACTATTTTTTATAAGTATCTTTATTTTGAGTATCATTTAAAGAATTTAAAATGATTAATTTGAACAAAAGAAAAAAAATTAATTGAGCTATTGTAGAAGTGCTCAAATGGCAATCTTGTATATTTTATTACAAAAATTTTTGAAATTCTTTCTTGATTATAATCACAAACACATTTAAAGTCTTCATAAAAGTTTAAATACCAAATATTTAAGTTATTTATTTAATCAAAAAACCATAATATTTATATATACATACATATATATAGAGCAACTAAACCTATCTACCATGTTTGTACATGTATACAAATTTACAACATCTTATATATTGATTTAAGTATACTCTTGCGTATATACAAGTATACATAAAAATAATATTGTGTACAATGTAGGACCCTCATCAAATAACTCCTGCTTAATATTTTTGTTTTTGTTTTATGCTTTTCATTTATTTATTAGAAACTTTTATTGTACAAATAATAAAGTTACATGCACATAAAATTATAAAATACACTTAAATATATACGTATGTACATACCAACGAAGGACATTTAACTCATATAGTTATAAGTAAGAGTTTTTTTTAATAATTGGATGTCCTGTAAAGTCATTTGTATCTTAATTAAATTTTTGTTTTCTCTATTTAAATATAAATATAATAATATAAAAGGTTTTATTAAGAAACACCAATGTAAACCTGTCGGCAATATAATATTAATTTAAATATTTTGGCATAAAATTAAAAAAACAATTACATAAATTCACATAATGAGGAAAATATTTTATTAGAGAATATTAAAGAGGAACAGTGGGGTTGTTTGAGGGTACATAATGTAAAACGAAAAATTATTTTTTTCTCATTTGAAAACTCGTCTAGACAAATATTCCTGATTCATCAAATACTAAAAATTGTTTTAACATTATCCTTTAAAATACTTTTAATTTTTTTCCCAATTTAAATTCATTTCAAATTATAGACAAACCTACACATAATATATTTTGGTAAATATATTCATTCAAGGCAATGAAGAAGAAAATGCTTTGAAATAAAAAAAATGTGATGTGATCAGCACATAACCGACCGCGGTTTGCATTGCCGAGTTAAGTGAAAGTGTTACAGAATATTATAAAAATGTCTGTTAAATACTTCTTTCCAATTTTTAAGATATTAATAAACTTATAGTTAACATACCTAGAAAAATGTAAAATTGGTTCTTAATAGAGTTTCGCTTTCTGCTACCCGAATTCCTTGAAATGCTCGCCAGTCAGTTTCGGTAACAACCAGAATTGAAATATTAAATTTCAAGAAATTTCATCAACTCGTTCCGTAGATATGGTGAAAATTGTAAAATCGACCGGCAGATCAGTTTTCGGGCCCTGATCTTTCCAAAAACTATAACATATAGTTCATTGTTTTAGTACCAATGAATCGTAGTAAACATCCAGTTGCTGATGCCTGATTTCTTCCAAAAGTTAGGAGGTTCCACGGACAGTCGAGCGAATCTTATATATAAAATTTCAAGTAAATCGGATGAATATTTTCTTCAAAATGATCAATTTTTCGAATATTTTCAAACAGGTCCGCTAAAAAGTGCAGTTCCCAAGCCCTGATATATCACAAGGGTTGATCAAACTGTGCCTTGGTCGAAATAAAGTTACACATAAAATTTCAGCAAAATCGGTTCAGCCTTACTTGAGATGCACGTGTGCACACACAGACCGACAGGTTGCTAAAAGTAGTTTATTTACACTTCCCTACCATGGAGAAATGCACCCCCACCGAAAACTCGATATGCAAAATTTGTTGCCATAACATAACCTATACACAATACGGTCGGTAAAAATGGGTTTCAAGTGATTTCTTTTTATATCCTCTCTTACTTTTTTAAATTTTCTTTTATATTAATAAATTAACAAAAGAATAGGGCTTTTAAAGTTGACTAATGATTTTTTATAGAATCAAATTTTTAATCATTATGGAATAGATACTGTTAAATATTGAGATCCCGCCAATTTTTAATAAGGCAAATAAGGTTGCTAGTTTGAATTTAAATATAGATTTTTACATTAATTGTTAGTGTTGTTATTTTAAAATTTAAAATATTATAAATTTTGATTTTACTGACAATTAAATGAAAAATGGGTTAAAAGGATGCAATATATTTTTATAATATAGATATAAATTTTGATTCTTGTTATGGAATGAAAACATTGTTTAAAGTTCTTTTTCGTAATCTTGTGCAACATTTTCGTGACACTAGACCCTAGGTGGCTATAGACTTGTAAGACCTGCGTGCCAATTTTTTAAAAAATATATATTTTGTAATGCAAACGTGCAGAGAAGTTTTTAGAAGGGAACTGAAAATAGCTTTGTTTCAAAAATGTATAATGTACATACTTACATTCATCAATTAAATTTTACAAAATGAAAGTAATAAGCAACTAAAAACTGTATAAACCGACAGAATAATATCCTGCACTTTCACAATCTGAGTTTAAAAATTTGTTTTTGAAATATTTAGAATTAGCTTTCATTGTTAAATGACAATTACTCCAACATCCACTTGGATAAACCACTTATTAGAAACTTCTCGGATATTATGTCTGACCTATAAGTGTACCCAAGACTGCCAAGTTTCATGCATCTAGATTTAATATTTTTCCAAATATTTAAAATATTGTTTTGGAGTTGTATGGCAGTTACACGAACCTGTCAAGTCTTTCAACTAAAATATATAGGATATATGTGAACTAAAAATGGACATACGACTGCAAAATTTCATGAATCTAACCCTATTATTTTTTTATACATTTTAAATTAGCTTTTAGAGCTGTCAGGTAGTTACCCGAACCAGTGCAGCCATTCCATTAAACTTTCGGAATATTTGTAGAACGTAATTCGACACACCTTTACAAAATTTGATATTAATACTCGTATCTCTAATATTGAAATATTTAAAAAAAATCCGTTTGAGATATATAGCAGCCACCCGGACCCGTCGTCAGAATTGCTCCAATTACAATAACAGCCGTCGTGAGTTGAAAAGCAATAACTTGTGAAAGATTGAAAATCAACGCAGAATTTCATGCTGAGCAAGAATTTATATACACGTACATACTGGAAACAACTCCTTCAAGTGGTTACAAATCCCATACCAAAGTAAATATACCCTTCACAAAGGTGCAGGATATAAAAAGAAAAAACATAATTGAATTCTGTACGAAGCACGAAATGAACTGTATTACATCAACACTTGCCTTATTGTAAAAAATTTAGGCTTTTGTTAAAAAAATTGCAAGTGATAAACAAACTAAACTAATTCTTTCTAAAAATTTATACATAAAAAAAATTTCAAATTTTTAAATTTGTTTACCTAAAAATTTTTTAATAAATAGAATAATAAAGTTGGGTCAAACCAAACGTCTTTCAAAAATTTTTAAACACAGTCTAGTATATCTACCACACTATTAAAAATATGTTCATTCATATACGAAACTATTTCTAGGATTGAATATACATATATAGAATGAACGTTTTAGGCAGTCTTTGAAAGAAAGCAAAAATTAATTTGAAAAGGCCTTAACATAATGCTCGATTTTAAGGGTTAATTGCATGAGTTAAGAAAAATAATTACATTTTTTAATGTCATGGAATTTACTGTATTTCTGCGTTTATAGAAATTTGAAAAAGCTTGGTGTTTCGGAAATATAAGGCGTCGAAAATTCAAATTTTACAAATTTCAAGAGGTGATAACTTGAGAGGATATGGAGATGGAAAAATATTTTCTTCTAACGAAATGAACTATTTATTAGTGTCTAAAACCTGCTAAAATTTCAGGCTCCTACAGCCTGGCGTCTAGAAGGAAAACGACATCAAAAATTTTTGATGTCGGATTTTAGATAACGGTAAATTTGAACGTCCATTTTGTTTTTTCTATTTTAAGTTTAACTATAGTATGCCACGATAGGAAAAGCAAGCTACTGCCTTTCTGCGTTTGCAAAATTTGAAAAATGGTTATAGTCAAAAAAGGTTAAAAAAGGCCATTTTTAGGGTTTTGGAGGGGGGGTTATAAGTTTTACAGGGGGTGATATAGGTAAAAATTTGGTTCTACGGAAATAAGTTTCTAGTAAAAATCCATGCACATATAAAATTTCAGCTTTCTATCTTCAAAGATGTAGAAGTTTTGTAAACTTGTCCTCAATTTTATCTTTTTGCGGGCCGATTTTACATTTGTTTATATAAATAGAATCTATTTATACAGGTTGATTCAGAAAGGTATACAACAACATATACCATTGGTTAGAGGGTCGAAAATGAGTAAAACTTTTGTTCCGAAATAGGTGCGAAATCTCAACGGTTTTCGAGATACAGGGATTTTAACGAATTTTCACGAAATTTCTAGTTATCTAAGCTTTTTTGATAATAACTTCCGTTCCGAAAAAGATAGGGGCTTCTGAAAGGGCTTAAAACAAACACCTTACCCGGTTATGTGTTTTGTGTACTTTCGGAATACCAATTATTCGAACTTTAGCAAAAATCAAATTTTTCCCTTTTTTATTTTTTTACGTTTTTTTAACCAGATAATTTCGTTCGGAATTTTTTGAAACTTCGAAATTTTTTTTTACATTGTTTACATTGTTTATTTATATTGTTTATTTAAATAGAAAAAATCAAACAATTTCTTAAAGCTTAATACTTAAATTCGCGGTGTTAAAATATTGAGCTTTTCAATTTTTTTTTGGAAAGATCAGAACTTGGAAATCGATTAAGACCTGATTTTACATTTTTACTATATCCATATTTTATGGAAATTCTGGAAATTTAATATTTAAGTTCTGGTTGTTACCGAAAATTATATGTACATATTTTTCTAGGTATGTTAACTCACTAACATTCTCAAAACTGGAAAGAAGCTTTTGAAATGAATTTTTCATAATCTTCTGTAACACTTTCCCTAAACCAGAAAATGCACATTGCGTTTGGTTATGTGCTGATCACATCAGATAAACTAAAGCAATAATCAAGTGTAAGAACAAATCAAAAAGTTGTAACAAAATTTAAAGAAAATGAACTCTTTTGAAAAGATAAGAAATTTTGAGAATTCATTGAGAATTCTCGTTAATTTTGAGAATTCATTGCACTTAGGTTGAACTTTAGTAGCATAATTATTTTTAACATCATTACTATTTTTCAATTAATTTTTTTATACAATTTTTTTTATGAAGCCAAAAAAAAAATTGAGGTGGTCAGCACATATCCGACCGCGCTTGTAATTTTGGCGCTTAGTAGAGTTTCGCTTTGTGCTACCCGGATTCCTTGAAATGTTCTAGTTTCGGTAACAACCGGAACTCAAATATCAAATTGATTACTTCCAAAAGTTATGGAGGTTTTGCGGACCGTCGAGTGAAGCTTATATATGAAATTTCAAGTAAATCTAAAACTTACATATAAAATTTCATCAAAATCAGTTCAGCCAAACTTGAGATACACGCGTGCACACATAAACCGACAGACCGACAGGTTGTTAAAAATAGTTTATTTACATTTCGCTACTATGGAGAACTGCGTTCCCACCGAAAACTCCATATGCAGAATTTGTTGCCATCACAATACGGTCGGTAGAAATGAGAAAAAATATTTTCTGGTATTAAAAATTCCAGTCAATTAAATAAATTTTAATTTATTTTTAAAAAATTTAATTATAAAAACAATCTCATAATTAACAAATCAGTAAC
The DNA here is from genome assembly GCF_029603195.1 of Condylostylus longicornis. Lineage (NCBI taxonomy): Eukaryota > Metazoa > Arthropoda > Insecta > Diptera > Dolichopodidae > Condylostylus > Condylostylus longicornis. The sequence goes on from NW_026577985.1 coordinate 2,520,075, forward strand.
TTCAATTTACTTACATGCTTCGGCTGTTGGCTTAGGCCTCGGTGGCTTTGTAAAACATGTTTTAAATTGCGATAACATATTTAAGTTATTTTTTGTATTTTAATTATCTTTTTATTAAAATAGTATTTGTTTTTAACTTATGTATATTTCAATTATAATTGAAGTTGAATGAGTTTAATTAAAATCTATGTACTTATATAATTTTATTATATTTTATTTTATAACTGTGAATATTTAATTAAAATGTCCTTCTGTTATGTTGTAATTGAAAACAAAATATATACATAATTTTTTTATTATTTTGACAAGGGTGATAGAAAAATTCATTTAAACTCAAATAATTTCATTTATTTTATGATTATAAAAAGTATTTAGTTGAGAAAGTTTTATGTGGCAAAATTAATCATATACCAATGCCATATTTACACAAATACTTTTAATTAAATAAAAAAAGAAAAATTGTCTTTTTACCAAGTTTTTTGTACATACATACACACAAGCAAATCAAATTAATCGAATATACAAGTATCACATGTTTACTGTCATTACAAAAATATGCAGCTCTAAATTTACAATAAAGAACTTTTAATTCAATTTATTTATTAAAGAGTTTAATATTTAATATAAAGCAAATTATTTGGATTTTTCTTTGTTTACGTACTCTGAAAATATGAAATTTTAATTATTTTGGCAAAAGTTTTAGAAAATTTACTTGTAAATAATAAAAGGAAAAAAACTTCAACAATTAATATTGCTTTATGTACAAAAGAAAATTAAATGGGGAGTGTTAGTTATATAAAATCTGCCATACAAACTTTCGGAAATATTAACAATTATAAGAACAAATGACAAAATAATATTCAAAATAATTTTAATGTAAACTCATTTAAATTTTCAACTGTTGAATCAAAAATTTCTCTATATTCTATTCAGAGTACAGTGGAATAACATGTCTGTTTTCACTTGACAGTAAACTTGTTTGGTTGACATTTTGTTTATTTAAAAATTAAAACAAGTAAAAGCGTTTCAGTCGGTATAAACTGATTGAATTATACCCTGAAGCTTTCATTGTTGTATAGCAATTACTCGAATCTGTAAAACCATTCTATAGGAACTTAATTGATATGTCTGACCTATAATTGGACATTTAATATTAGCTTTTGGACTTCCGACTTTTAAATATTAATTCAAACGTACGTATTTTATAGAAAATGTATTTTGTTAAACTTGTTTGATTTTGTAGTTATAGTTGTTTTCTTAATAAAAGTTTTATTTCTTAAAAACCTAAATTGTAAAGTTCAATTGTTTCTATAAATGCTGTAATTCTAAGGGATATACATTATAATAGGGTAGTAATTGGGGCAAATAATTTAGAAAAAACTATTTTTTGGTAAAAAGGAAGTATATAAATGATTTTTTGTCGATTTTAATTGCCAATTTTTTAATTTTAAAAACCGATATAATTCTTTACAAATGCCATTCTTCCTTTACAAATACATAACTATTATATTATAATATACTATAATAATATTATGGTTTTCTCTAGGCTTATTATAAGCAAACTCTTTGTTATGGATTTGTCAGGACACCTTTGAGTATACTCGATTGAATCTTGAGTGAATCAAATTTGTGATGCTATTTGCATTATATAATTAGTAAATTTTATTGTTCCCACTTTAAATTTTTTTCACCTACAAACATTAACAAAAACCCCTTAGAGAATCTTGAATATAATTATATTAGTCCTTTTAAAGTCAGAATTTAACACTAAGATTTGAATACGCTTTTATTTTCAAAATTCTTAAAAATTCTCATATATTTTTGTTCTTGACAAATCTTTTTCTTAAATTTTTTGAAAGTAGGTATTAATATGTTGATACTTGCACTTATATAAAATTTTCCAGAAAATTCATGCAGTGAGCTTTAAGGATTTCCACGATTTATTTCATAAAATTGATTCATAGCAGATTGAAATCTACTTAAAAATTTTGTGTTTTTTAGCACTTTGTCAAAAATTTTTTGAAAAAAGTGCATATTAGTCTAACGCTGTCCATCCGTCCGTATCTAGAACCTTATTTCCGTTAAAAAAATTTTTACCTATCTCCCCTACTCTGGAAGTTATACCCTCCCAAAATCCTAAAAATGCCATTTTTTAACTATTTATTGCAATGAAACTAGAAGCATTTTTCAAATTTTGCAAACTGCAGAAAGGCAGTGACTTGCTTCCCCTACCGCGGTATACTATAGTTAAACTTTAGAAAAACAAAATGGCCGCTCAAATTTACCGTTACCTAGAATCCATTTTTTCCAATTTTTTTATTTCGTTTTTCTTCTAGATCCCAGGTTGAGGGAGCTTGAAATTTTACTAGCTTTTAGACACTAACAAAAAAATCATTTCGTTAGAAGAAAATTTTTTTCCATCTCCACCCCTCTCAAGTTATCACCTCTTGAAATTTGTAAAATTTGAATTTTTGACGCCTTATATTTCCGAAACCACAATTTTTCAAAATTTCTAAAAACGCAAAAAGCTAACGGTAAATTCCATAACATTAAAAAATATAATTATTTTTCTTAACTCACGTAATTAACCCTTAAAATCGAGCATTATATTAACCCCTCTTTAAATTAATTTTTGCTTTATTTCAAAGACTACATAAATCGGTCATCCTAAATATATGCAACCCAAGAAATAGTTTCGTATATGAATAAAAATAATTTTAATAGTGTGGTAGGTATTTTTTTTCCTTCTTCACTCCTACGAGGAGCATAGGGCTAGTGCATGATATCATGCCCTAGTTTCTGTAGTCATAGAGAGTTAGCTAGGTAGGTGACTAACCTACTGTAGTTTTTATTTATATTAAATATTTCAGTTTATAATATTTACTGTTTATTTTTCTTAGTCTTGAAATAATTTTCGAATATTATGAATATTTGAAAATTACTTGTATAAATTACTTGTATTATTATTAGTATTGCATATTAAGTTATATAATACTGAACATAATTTTTAGTATAATTTTCCAAAAGTTTTTAAAACATAGTGACCTGACCGGGTTTGAACCCGAGACCCTTCTGTTATGAGCCTTCGGTGCCATAAGCACTGCACCAATGGTGAGGTGTGTGGTAGGTATACATAGACTGTATTTAAAAGCAGTATTTTCACTTTATGAAGGGAAACGTGCTACAATACAAACCACTGGTTTGACCCAACTTTATTTACTTTTAGTTAAACTAAGCACGTTTACAAAATTTATTTTAAAGATTACATCAATAAGCAATGTGTCGCCTTAAAAAAAAATAAAAAAAAAAACAATAATAAAAAAGCAACCTACTGAATAATTTTTTGTTACATTCGCTTGGTCTAGACAGGTGAAAGGAAATTAATATTATTAAATTTCTTAAGACGCTTTAATAAGATTTTCACTTTGTAATATAAGACTTTAAAGAAAAAGAATACGTTAATACCTGTAATGTGTTATATACATTACGTTAATACCATACATACAAATGTATATATACCATTAATAATTAAATATGTACATATGTAGATGTGTTTAAGCCTAAGGTAATGATTTATGAACGTATTAACTTTTATTATTGTCTAAAAAAACAATTTTTTTGCGAAAGTTCTGTCAAAGTTCTTTTGACATATACTTTATAATTATACACATCCATATATATACAAGCATTGTCATATATGTATACATATTTACATGGTTTGAATACAAACGTTAGAAACATACATATATTTATACAATAACACATGAAAAAAAATGGTAAAATTTCGAAAACAAAACGTTGAAATAATTTTGGGTATGTCAAAAATTTGTAGTACACAACTTAACTATTTGACATTTTCTCTAAGGAGTGAATTCCAAAAGTTTTTAAGACATTTAACCATAAAATTTCCTTCTTATTTGTAATTTTGCACAAAATATTTAAGTTTTAATAAAAGAATAAAATTTAACAATACTAGGTCTTTTAAAAATTTTTTTGTAAGATAAATTTCCTAGTTTGAAAAATACTTCATAAGCTTTTAAAAGTACACTCGCCAGAAAAAATTTATTCCACCAATATCCGGTTTACAAACTTATTCAATTTGAGTTGTCGAATTTTTGAATAATTTGACAATTTGCATTCTAAACATCGTCATTTTCACAAATCAACAACATGACTTCACATAATGACAACCAAAATAATTTACTATACGCAATATACATCCGTCCCCAATCGAAATCAGACGTTTATACCCAAGTAACAATTTTTATCTCATAAGACTCTTGTAGAGATATATCAAGAATTCTTCAAGAATATTACTCTTGTAGAACACTAAAAGACCCTAATGAGATCTTTACAAGAACAAAAGAGCGCAATTACTAGAGTTATTAATTCTTGTAATGACAGCTACGCTTCCATTAAAAGAGTTTTTAAAGCATATAACTCTCATACTAGTTTTGGTATACGAAAACTCTCACAAGCCATTTATAATAGTGTTACTAGAAAGAGAAAGCAATACATTGTAGAATAAATATAATACTTCTAACTTTTATAAAATATATATCTATTCCGTTCTTAATAATTATTTTTTTAACAAAAACGAAACAAAATATACATATGTTTACGTATATGATATGTAATCAATAAATATTTATATTCAAAAACTTAATATCATAAAATTATAAATATAAATATAATATCGTAAAATTATAAATATGGGAAATTAAAATAATATTTTTGCCATGATTATAAATTAAAAAGTTGCTGGCATTAAAATTTTATTGATAAAAGTTGATATTGTACTTCGAAAAAAAGCAACGCCAAATTAAAAATAATTAAAATTAAAAAAAATTTTATGCATATTTTTTAACCCTATAATATCTTATTCCTTTTTTTTTACATAAATTTTAAAATTCAAGAATTGTTAAACAAAAAATAAATATGCATAATGTGCATAAATTCCAACTAAAGCTTTATTATATACAAATAAAACTATAATTTTGTATTTCATTAACTTTAATTTAATAATTTCTGTACAATAAATATTTTTCGGACTTCTTTCCAAAAAAAAAAATTCTCAGTCTCATTAGGGTTAAAATTTAGATAAGGAAAAATGACAATACTAAAATTGCCGTAGTTTTGCTATGAGAGTAGCAGAATTTTTAACACTATAAGTGCTAATAATGTCTTTATATCTAACAAGTCCCAATGCTCAGAGAGAAACTTGAAAGCACGACCTTATTTTATATGGGTTTTTTTAAATCGAAGTGGCTATTTTTTGAGAAGAAATATTACAATAAATTCACACTTATTATAAAGTAGGTAAAATTCTAAAAATATATTTGAAAAATCAAGACAATATATTAATATTTTCATTCAGAATTATTTTAAAATTTTTGAAACAGCGGAAAAACAACAAGCACAACCTTCGCCTTCAATGTTTTATATGTTACTGAAAGCATTTCGTTATTTTTAAATGAACAGCTTTTTTTTCTCATAGGGTAAGTTAACTCAAGATATGGGAAGTAACTGTGGTGTCAAGTTGAAAATATAATTAATGAAAGATAATTATTAAATATTGATATAAATACGTAGTAAAGAAAAAAGTTTTAAATGGAATTAGAAAATAATGTCTAAAATACAATCAAATATTATTTTTTAAATACAAATTTTAGATAGACTTCTAAATTTTACCTCTATTTGTGAGAAAAATTTTTAAACTTAATATATTACCTAAGTAAAAAAATATATAAAAGGTTTTGGAAAAGACAATAATATATTTTTATGACCGGATTCGAATATCTTTTTTATTTTTGAAATAAATATTATCTTAGCAAATGACTCATAAACTCCGATTGTAAAATGACAGGTAGTAGGTGCTGATGTAAATTTTTGTCCGTTTGCGTTTACTATTAAGATTCATACACAGGCAGGGCAATTTTATAAATAGATTGGTCTTGTTTACCTGCTAATAAAATATGAAAGAAAAACACAACAAAATTTTTGAAACACTCAATATAACATGTTTGAAATAGTTTTAAAATAATTATTTAAAAAAAAAATTTATTGGAAGTAGATTCATACATATTTATTTTTAATAACTTAAAAACTAACTGAAATTATTTGAAAAAATTTTATAAGTAATGTATAAATAACCGAAATGAGATTTGATGATAACATTTTTGTTAGGCGACACTACTCAACTTACCTTATTGGGAAATACAAAATGTGCATGAAAAAGCATACACCCTTCCTCATTAACATTTGAAACCATACCGAAATATGAATTTGAAATTTTTTATCATTTTTTCTTTCCTCCTACCTTTCTTTCTTTTTCGTGCAATAGAATTTAAATGGGAAGCTTTTTAAAAAATGTGTATAATATCCTGAGATTTTTTAAAATATTAAACTCTTTTTTACGTAAAAAAAAGAAAAAAATAATAAGAAATATGACACGATCAGTGGCATTTAAAGAAAAAAACAGAAACGAAGCCAAAAATTCGTAATATTTCGTAAAAAAATTGAGTATTGTAACTTGTTAGATTTCAAGATATTAGTGCTAGGTATTATTATAAGAACCTTATGAGAGTTGCTTAAAAACAAAAAAGAAAAAAAATTATGAGAGTATTGGAGTGTGGTATGAGAGTTTTGGTCAATTTTTTAAGGTATTACTCTTGAAAATTGTTACTTGGGTAAAGTTGTCCATGTCAGTTGAACGAGAGAAAATGCCGAATTTGACCAAAAAAAATCTTGTTGAATTATTCTTATTACTCGTAATATACCAATATTTTGCAATATAATGATCCCACACTTTTGGAATAAAAACAAAAATTAATAAATAGAAACGTTATCAATTCAGTTATTACAACGGTTACTTTGTTTCAACAAATTAAACCATTTTTCGATTTCTGGAAGCTGCTAGCATCTCAAACCTCGCAGAAAGAAAAAGATATAAAAAAAAAGTCGGATTAGATAATAGCTAATCCTGTTTAGCAATAAAAACTGAAGTTGATATTTTTCTGAGTTTCTGAATTTAAAAAACATCTGATGTGGTCAGCTTATAACCGATCCCATTGTGTATTGTCTAGTTAAGTGAAAGTGTTACAAAATATTATAAAAATGTCTGTTAAACACTTATTTCCAATTTTTAGGACATTAGTAAGCTTATAGTTAACATACCTACAAAAACTTAAATTTGGCTCTTAGTAGAGTTTCGATTTGAGCAACCCGAATTCCCTGAAATGCTCGCCAGTTAATTTCGGTAACAACCAGAACTCAAATATCAAATTTCAAGAAATTCCATCGATTCGTTCCGTAGATATGGTGAAAAATGTAAAATCGGCCCGCAGATCAGTTTTCGAGCAATGATCTTCCCAAACAATTTATATGTTCATTGTTTTAGTACGAAAAATTTAAATGTTAAATTTCAATGAAATCGATTCAATTCAGAAAAAGACGTCATAATCATTTTTATGAGTTTTTTTAAACATTTTAAGTTTTTTTCTGATCATCATACCTAGAGCCTGAACTTTAAAATAAAGTTGGGTCAAACCAATGATTTGTATTGTAGCACTTTTCCCTTCAACAAGTGAAAATACTACTTTTAAATACAGTCTATGTATATCTACGAGTACCACACTATTAAAATTATTTTCATTCATAAACGAAACTATTTCCAGGATTGCATATATTTAGGATGAACGATTTATGCAGCCTTTTAAATAAAGCAAAAATTTATATAAGGAGGGCTTAAGATAATACTCGAATTTAAGAGTTAATTGCGTGAGTTAAGAAAAATAAATATATTTTTTAATGTCGGTTATGTGCTGACCACATCAGATTTTTGAATTCGAATTTGTTTATAATTTTTGTTAAAAGTTTTTATTTTATTTTTTCGATTTTTTTTTGTATTCGTACGACAATAAAATGTTTTTTTTTATTGAAATATAGGAATTGGCTCAACTTTTTTGAAAATGGCTCTCTTTTTCGAATATTTCTGCTCCTCATAAAAAAATCAAACGACAATTTTCTGCAAACTAATGAAATGAACACTTAAAGAAGAGAATAGAGTGAAATATTTCTGCTACTTTTTCAAAAGCCAAACTCATGCACTTATAATACTTATATTTATATTATGTTAGGATAAGAAAAAAAATATTATGTAATGTGCATATTTAAACTTATGTACAGTCAAACTTCTCTATCACGTACTCTCTGTAAGACGAACTTCTCTTTTACACGAACTATTTATGTTTACGAACGTATTTATGTTTACTTAGCATTTTGAAATATGTTTTCATATAATAGTGTCTCTTTAACTGGAACTTCTCTAACCCGAAATTTTTAAAATTTGTTAAAATTGTGATATGCATTATGTAAATAACGTAAATAAAACAAAGCGATAAAGAAGACAACAAAGAAAATTCTATGCGTTATGCTATACAAATTCAATGCCATTTATTTTGGTCACAGACGAAGTGAACGAAAAATTGTAATTTTTTACATGCTGTACTTACACATTAGGCAAAAACATTTTATCTACAATTACCGTACTCCACTTTCGTTTTTTTTTGGTATAAGCTTGCGAAGTACGATATCACATGTTAGTAAGATTTAAGTTAAAAAGCAGAGCAAAAGCAATTTTAAGCAGCAAAATGTCAAAATTTATATAGAGTATACATATAAAAACGAGACTGCCCAGAATGAAGCGAAAATACTGACGGACTATGGTTTTGGTTACATATGTACTTACATATATAGAAAACTTCCATATGAATTTTGTAATTTTGTTTTAAAATTTAAGTCCATGTACAACGCAAATTATTACTCATTGATTGATGACTGCTGATATATGGATGTAATTTTTTATACCTATCAACTCAACGACTTATTATCTAATCCATTTTTTTCCTTTCTTCATTAAATTATATCAATATTTCGGTATGTAATGTACGTAAATTACGTAAATACTCTCTCATATTTCAACACGTAAATTCTAATGAATCAGCCCATGCTCAACGTTGAGCAAAAAAAAAGCCATACGCTGACTTCTAATAGGAACATTTTAAAAACATCAAATTTTTTTTAGAGTTCAATAACTAGCCAACAGAAAAATAAGTTTAATTTCTTTCGAAAAAGAAAAAACCTAATATTTTAAAGCATTTTCAAATTATTCAGTTTCCTTAGATTTAAGGTTTTCATCTATGATACAGGGACTTGTAAATTTTTAAGACGTTGCAATATGTGCACAATGTATTGTTCTTTTTTGAATTACTTAATTTTTTAAAGCATGTATATGAGTAGTAGTTTGAAAAACCTATTAAAAAATCAAAAAAAATACTTCGATTGCATAAATACCGAGCCAGGGTACCTATAGTGCCCTCAAACATTTGCCTATGGCGCCTAGTTATTTAGATAAATTGAAATCAAATTCTCAAATGATACTATTTCTATTGACTTTCCAAATTTATAACCACATTTACATTGGTGAAAATTACCATTTCTATATTGCAATTTAATATTGAAAGAACATTATATGTATTTGAATTCTGCATTTGATGTTTTTACGCAAATCACTCTTTTGTAGAATTTTGAAAGCTTGCGAACACGCTAATACTAATAGTAATATAATATGTCGTATATATTAAATTTTATGAATTTATATGACGCGAATGACACACATTCTTTAATTCAAAAGGTATCCCTAAAACCCTTTGACGTTTTAACCCATTTTTACCCATTGGGTGTTTTTTTAAACCATTGAAATTTACCAACGAAATATAAATTAGCAAATTAAAAAATGGTAGTTAACGCTTTGGAAATTTATGTTCAACAGATAATAAAAAGGAACATTATTTTTAGAACCCATCATGGCACATTCATAATTGTTCCGAGTACTTTTTTGGCAGTAGAAAGCATTTGCTTCCTTTGATTAATTTCCTATTTACTTAACTACAATAATTTTTATAATTTGTTACCTATTCTGCCGACTTTAACCGCTATTTAAAAATATATAATACAACTATACTAATTAAATTTGTAATGATATAAGCCAATGGGTTAAGCAACATAATATTATTGGAATTTGAAAAAAAATTCGTTGTCATTAAATAAATTTTAGAAAAATTCACGGTTGAATCAAAACCAAATTTTCAACCGCATTTCCTATTTAATTGCTAGTGTTAATCTTATTCCCATCGACAATTTTCTTGATTTCAATCCTATCCAAAATTCAATCTAGAGCAATCCCATCGAAAATTTTCTAGATTTCAAAATCCCCCGACTGTTATACACATACGTTAATTTGCTATAGTATTATTTAATTTGTATTGTATATGTTTTTGATCAGCGTTGATTTAGCTTTGTCTCTCCGTCCGTCCCAACGATAACTAAAAACTAATTCAGCTAAGTTCACCAAATTTTCACAAATGATATTCTAGTAAATCCCAGAACCCCTTTAAATTGGGTATGATCGGGGTACTGGTTCGGGTATCTGCCATACAACTTCAAGATTTATTTGACTATATCTTAGAAACTATAAAAGCTGTGACATTGAAATTTCACACAGACGAATATATTAGTAGGGCCAATGTGTTTGACAAAAGTCATTGAAATTTTTTGGCTCCTTCTGGTAGCTACCACACAACTTCCAAAGTTATTTGGTTATATCTTAGAAACTATAAACTATATTAGAAACTAGGACCAATGTGTTTGACAAAAGTCATTGAAATTTTTTGGTTCCTTCTGGTAGCTACCACACAACTTCCAAAGTTATTTGGTTATATCTTAGAAACTATAAACTATATTAGAAACTATAGCTGTGATATTGAAATTTCGCACAGGGCGATATATAAGTAGGGTCAATGTGTTTAATAAAAGTCGTTGAAATTGTTTGACTCCCTCTGGTAGCTGCAATGAGTTTGATAAAATTAGTTGAAATCGCTTGGCTCTTTCTGGTAGTAGCCATACAACTTCAATAGTATTTTAGCTATATATTAGAAAATATTGAAAACACAGTACTGAAATTAATATGGTAACATAAAGTTATAGTCTGTCTCATAGTCAGTCTGTAATCAAAGTGGTGTAAATTACAAGTTTAGAAAATTTTAAATTTTTCAATACTTAGCTTCCTTTTCTTTTAAATTATTTTAATTTCTGTAATAGTTAGCTATGTACATACATATATCTATGTATATAAAAAAATTTAAACCCTGATTCTCTATTTAACCGAGAAAATTTTTAATTATAAAAAATGAAATAAACTATGTAGGTTACATCTTAAGTAAATAAACTATAGTTTGTTTGTGGTTAATATAAAGAAAATTAAAAAATTAATGAAGAGAAATTGTTTATTGAGAAAATTTACATAAAATATGTACGTCTGAATAATATACATATGTATATTAAATATACAATATGTTCACATGCTCGCGCAAAGATAGGAAAAAGTTATTTAATGTTTAAAAAAATTTTGTCATCCTAGTTTCATACATTTCCATTTTATTATCCTTATGTAAATTTCTTTTTAATAAAATATCTTTTGTCGGCAAATATTTAATTTTTAATTATCCCGCTGTGCTGAACGTACATGTACATTGTATTAATGTGGTTCATTTAATTTTTATTGTATATTGTACATGACATCAAAACAAACAAATGAACTACACGTTCTCTATATGTTTGGTTTATATATAGGTAGAAAAGAATGTTTCACATAAAAATTTTTACGAGTGGAATTATTTTCTTAGAATCGGGACAGTTTTCCCGCAATAAATGTAAATACATATGTAAATTATGTATGTATGTATAGTTTTGAATAAATGAAAATGAGATATAAAATAAATTCAAAAAACATTTAAAAAAGTAGTACAATTGATTTATAATACATATAGGATCGTACATAATTATATTTACCTCATCCACATGGTGTTATTCGCTAAAGTATTCCATATAGAATCAAAATGGAATTCATTTTTCAAAGGAAATATAAAACAAGTAAAAACGTTTCAGTCGGTATAAACCGATTGAATTATACCCTGCACCTTTCGTTGTTGTATAGCAATTACTCAAACCTGTGAAACCATTCTATAGAAACTTTACGGATATGTTTGACCTATAACAGACACACAACTGCCAAGTTTCATGAATCTGACTTTATTATTTTTCCAAATATTTAAAATTAGCTTTTGGAGTTGTATGGCAAGTACCCCAACCTGTCAAGCAATTCCACTAAAACTTCAGAAATATATCTGACCTATAATTGGACACATGACTGCCAAGTTTCATGAATCTGACTTTATTATTTTGCCGAATATAAAAAATTTGCGTTTGGAGTTGTATGGCAGCCACCCGAACCGGTGCAGCTATCTCATTAAATTTTTTAGAGCATATGTAGAATATAATTGGACCCATGTAAACAAAATTTTATATTTGTACCTTTATTAGTTTTTGAAATATTTAAAATAAACTCTTTGAGTTGTATGGCAGCTACCCGAACCTGTCAAGCAATTTCACTAAAACTTCGCAAATATATCTGATCTATAATTGGACACACAACTGCTAAGTTTCATGAATCTAACTTTTTTATTTTTCCAAATATTTAAAATAAGCTTTTGGACTTGTATGGGAGCTTCTCGAACCTACCAAGCAATTCCACCAAAACTTCAGAAATATCTTTGACCTATAATTGGACACACAATTGCCAAGTTTTATGAATCTGACTTTATTATTTTTCCAAATATTTAAAATAAGCTTTTGGGCTTGTATAGGAGCCACTCGAACCTGTCAAGGGATTCCACAAAAACTTCAGAAATATCTTTGACCTATAATTGGACACACAACTGCCAAATTTCATGAATCTGACTTGATTATTCTTCCAAATATTTAAAATTAGCTTCTGGAGTTGTATGGCAGGTACCCGAACCTGTAGAGCAATTCCACTAAAACTTCAGAAATATATCTGACCTATAACAGACACACAACTGCCAAGTTTCATGAATCTGACTTTATTATTTTTCCAAATATTTAAAATTAGCTTTTGGAGTTGTATGGCAGGTACCCCAACCTGTCAAGCAATTCCACTAAAACTTCAGAAATATATCTGACCTATAATTGGACACATGACTGCCAAGTTTCATGAATCTGACTTTATTATTTTGCCGAATATAAAAAATTTGCTTTTGGAGTTGTATGGCAGCCACCCGAACCGGTGCAGCTATACTATTAAAATTTTTAGAACATATGTAGAATATAATTGGACACATGTATACAAAATTTTATATTTGTACCTTTATTAGTTTTTGAAATATTTAAAATAAACTCTTTGAGTTGTATGGCAGCTCCCCGAACCCGTTGTCCGAATTAATCCAATAACAATAGGGTTCGTCCTTGGCACAAAATAAACAACTTGTGAAAGTTTGGTGTCGATTGCATTATTCGTTTTTGAGTTATCGTGCGATCGGACGGACGGACGGACGGACGGACATGTCTAAATCAACGCAGAATTTTACGCTGAGCAAGAATATATATATATGTCCATACCGCAGATGACTCCTTCAAGTAGTTACAAACTCCATACCAAAGTTAATATACCCTTCACGAAGTGCAGGGTATAATGAATAATAGTTGCGAATGAAAATATACCTAAAACATACAAATATATGTATCACTGCAATTAAATATTTGAAAACAATAAAACATACACAGATTTGCAACGAATTTCTTAATTTAAAACACGATACTTTTTTAAAAAAATTTCGCGAATTAGATTTTCGTATCATTTTAAAAAACTTTGAATTTTTATTTTGATAAATTTTTAATTTATTAAAAATTTAATTTTAGTCAAATATTTAAGTAGGAATAAAATTTGAGCAATTTGAGAAAGAAAAAAAAAATAAAATTAGTAGTGCAATTTTTAATTGTGAGTTATAAAAATGATATTTTCAAGAGAGTGTATCAATCCTGGCCAGTAACAAAACCTATATTTTGATCTCTGTTATATTGGAACAAACACTTGCCGCACTCAATAACACTGAAACCTTAAGATTTTTAACATTACCTTTGTAACTCTAATATATTAACAACCCTTTCCCTGCTATTTTGTATATACTCTAACAACCTTAAATACTACAATATCCACATCTTGAAAGTTTTCTTAAAACAAAATATTCTTCCTATAAGCTCCCACTTAAGCCACATAAAATGTTGAAAAAACTTATACTCGTATTTTCACCCAACTCAACTACAACATTACAACTACACAACTGCATTAACAATTTGTTACTTAATTTTTTACTATGATTGCATCAGTCTTACACATACATATCTATGCTATATGTATACATATGTATATATTAACAATTATGTAACTACCATTATCTAGTACTACAATAAATTTCAGACAACAAATATTTCACGAGGTACTAAATACGAAGCACATATTCACACATACATATATAATATAAAAATTGCAAACAAAAAAACCCATTAAAGTAGTCGCATTCTTTTTTGTTTTCAGCACAACAGCTATGTAATAAATAGCACAAAACGAAAATAAATAACTGCAGTCAAAATCTTTGAAGTTTGAAAATTTTTTGAACAAAACACGTACATAATTGCATTTTAAGAATATTGAAAAAGTTTGGATAAAATTCAAACTATACTTTTAAGATTTCAAGTTCAAGCTATTTAAATTTCATATTCGAAATGAAAATGTGTAAAAATTCACTATTACTTTTCCAGTATTCTATATTTCTTTAAATATTATGCTCAAGGTTTTATATTCGTTATGTATCAGCTGATCTTTTCAACAAGTCGAGTTACTTTTTGTAACGCGCATGAACCTGAAGAAGAGTTCGGAATTTCTCTTTTTACGGCAGAAATTTTTTGTTCAAATATATGTTATATGTATATAATTTTTAAATCAAATATGGAAGCATAGTCTTATTTAAAAAAGTACAATAGGGATTTTGACTTGCTGCTTGAAATTATTTATATCTTGATTTAGTTTTGTAAAATCAGAAAAGACCCAATTGCACTCTGTGGTGCAATTTAACTAAAAAATACAGTTTAGCGTTCATCCAGCTAACATATGTTTTGATCGTTTAATTCATTTTGAATTTTATGACAAATAAAGATTTTGTAACTAACGTGTAGCTATGTCTCCATGATATCCATATTGTAAAAAAATTCGCAGCAATGTTTCATGTTCTATATTGTATTTCAAAAGCTTTTAACGATGTAGTAACCTCCAAATTGTTTACGCAGAAACCATTTTGATTACGCAGAAAAAAGCAGAGAGCGCCTCTGCCACTGAATGTAAAATTTATTAAAATTTTTCTATTTGATAAATATTTAGCGCATTGTGCTAAATGTTAGTTATATATACCACCACAAATTGAATTTTTAGAATAAATGTGAAGAAAAGCTGATAATACTGATTGAAACAGAATATTGGGTGTTAATTGGTATTAAACGTCAAGTTTAAAAATAAAAACAGCTGTCAATGAATAAATAAAAATGACAAATCGTGAATAAACAATACATACAATATCATAACGTTAAGAATTATGTACGTTCCGTATTGTTTTTTACCGACCGTATTATGTATACAATAGGTAGGTGATGTGATGGCAACAAATTTTGCATATCGAGTTTTCGGTGGGAATGCACTTCTCCATAGTAGGGAAGTGTAAATAAACTATTTTTAGCAACCTGTCGATCTGTGTGTGCACGCGTGTATCTTAAGTTCGGCTGAACCGATTTTGATGAAATTTTATGTGTAAGTTTATTTCCACCATGGCACGGATTGATCAACTTTTGAGATATATCAGGCCTCGGAAACTGCACTTTTTGGCCGGTCTGTTTTACATTTTTGAACATTTTGAAGAAAATATTCAACCGATTTATTTGAAATTTTATACATAAGCTCAGCTCGAAGTGAAATCAGGTGTCAGCAACTGGACGTTTACTACAGGCCAAATAAACATTTTTGCGTATATAAAGAGAAATCATCAACCGATTTCATTGAAATTTTATAAGTAAATTCTTCGTATTAAAACAATGAACATATAAATTTTTTGGAGAGATCAGGGCTCGAAAACTGATCTGCGGGTCGATTTTACATTTTTCATCATATCTACGGAACGAATTGACGGAATTTCTTGAAATTTGATATTTGAGTTCTGGTTGTTACCGGAACTAATTGGCGAGCATTTCATGGAATTCGGGTAGAGCAAAGCGAAGTTCTACTAAGAGCCGAATTTACATTTTTCTAGGTATGTTAACTATAATAATGTCCTAAAAATTGGAAAAAAGTATTTAACAGAAATTTTTATAATATTCTGTAACAATTTCACTTAACTAGACAATGCACATTGCGATCCGTTATGTGCTGAGCACATCAGATTTTTTTTAGTTTAAAAGCGCTTTAAAAACGGTTTAAAAACTGCTTTTTTTACAATATGGAAGTCACCCTCTTATTGTTTTGAATTTAAATTCAAAAATCTAAATGAAAATGAATAATAGAGTAAGATCACTATACAGCATAAATTTTCCTCGATTTTGTCGTTTATTTACTTGCTAATCGAGTAAACTGCAAGATTAGACTCACACTGAGCAAAATTTAATACTTCATCAATTGTAGTAAGTCACCAATGTCGAACGTTCTACTATAGTTATATTGTATTACTATTTCACCAAGTGTACTACTGTACCACTCTATCTCAAATTTTATATTTATTCTTATAATTTCCAAATTTATAATAAAATTAAAAAAAAAATGCTTACTAAATTCAATATGTCCGCCCCTCCGTCCGCCTGTCCGTTGACATGTTTATAAAACTTCTACACCCTTGAAGATGCAAAGTTTGAATTTTACATGTGCATAAGATTTTTACTAGAAACTTATTTCCGTAGAAGAAAATTTTTACTTATCTCCCTCCCCCTCCCTCACCCCCAAAATTCTAAAAATACCATTTTTTAACTATTTATCGCAGTGAAACCATAGGAATCATTTCAAGGAAACTGGTTGATTATTTCACTGTATGTGCATAAAAATATGATTCGGCTCCTTGCAAAAGTCCTGCTGCTGACACCTGATTCCTTTGAAAAGCTTATCTTGTTGTATCAACCTCCCTTGTTCGTCTCTCTTGTCCGTCTTGTCAGTCGGAGCTTTTATATGTGATAAGTTACAAGTTAAAAATAATCAAAGCAGAAGTAAACTTAGATATAAATTTTCATCCCAAATCTATGTTACAATTTTCATAAATCCGGTTTCATTTAATTATGGTTATTATTTAAAGTTTTAATTGAAATTATTTGGACAAAAATATTCTATTTTAAAAATTAAATTCCTCTTCTTGAATGTTCTACTTTTTTACTTATATGCTTGCTAGCTACTTTTGCTAAGTTTAATCTTTAAAATTCTACTTTATAATTTTAACGTTTGCCTTACTTTTTTGTATAAAATAAACAGTACATAGGCCAACCATATAGTACGTATAAAAAAAGCCAGAATGACACCATCTAGAAAAAAATATTTACTAAAAATGTTACTATTCACTTAAAAATAAAAGTAAAATAAATTTAAAAACAAACAAGCATGTAATATATTTTGTACCGAATTACAAGCATTTTCCTCAAAGTTTTTTATAATACTTATTCTGTATACGAGTATCTTTGTATGCATAACATCTATGGTTTTCGAATTCGTAACAACATGCAATATTTCCACTTTTTTTCTACGAACAATTTAATTTCATTTCAAGTTTAAAATAAAATATGTTAAGTAATAACGAATAACATGCTTCAAAGTATAATAACTTATTTAAAAAAATTAAAGAAAATATTAGAAAATAGGATAAATGTGTATTATATGCTTCTTAAAAACAAAACTCTTTCCAATAAAATTTCTAAAAATCCAAAGTACTTATCTACTCAAAAAGTTTTTCAAATGTTTCTAACAAACTTAGACTACAAAGTTTTCTAATTTTGTTTTATACTTTAAATAAAAAAAAATCACATTTTCAATAATGCACTGAAAGTTGAATACAGGTTAATTTAAGAATTTTAATTTTCAAGTTGCGGAAGTTGAAACCAAAGAAAGTATAATGAGGTTATTGAACAAAAGTTTAATTTTGAAAATATTTTCAAAACTTTATACTTTTGAAAGCACTTTTAAAATAATTCTAGCTCAAAAATTTTAATGCAGATAATTAAAAATTGCAACACAGTGGTCGTGTGGCCCCATGGGTCATACTTCAATTCTAACGAACTTGGGGCACGAGGTGGGGACAATTGATTCGGTTCTTCCTGGCTTTCATTCATGAAAAATTTTGGGACCTCGATCCTATCGAGGCAAATCTGGCGGGAAGCCAAATTCAAACTTGACAAATGGGTTGGTGGGGGGTTCGCTCCAAGCAATTGGCAGTTGAACTTTCTTTCCGTCTGCCAGACAACTGCAGTGTTTTTCAGGCAGAGGTGGTTGCAATTGGGGAGACTCAGCGCTGGCTTGGTGAGAATGTGGTGTCAGTTGACAGTGTTATAAGGGCCCTGGAGTCTGAGACCTCTGCTTCCAGAACGTTCCTAGATTGCAGGTCGTCTCTTAACGAGATGGTGGGGCAGTTCGAGTTAAACTTGGTTTAGGTCCCCGGAAAAAGCGGAGTTTTGCAGAACTGTAAAGTGCGACATACTGGAAAGGAGAACCTGGACATACCTCTAAGCACCCATAGGCTGCTGCTACGCAATGCAGCAGTGGAACATATCAACCTCAAATGGGAGAATGGAACAACATGTAACGCGACAAGGAAGTTGTGGACAAAGCTAGGCTTACGTCGCACAAGGTATCTGATATCTTTCCAGCGGGAGGACATTGGCGCTGTGATAGGGTTTTAACTGAAGACTATCTAATTGGCAATCATGCCAGGAAGATGGGCCGCCCCGCAAACGGTCTCTGTAGGACGAGGAGGAGGAGAAAACGGTGACCTAACTTCGGCATTGGCGAACTCCAGGTAGAGATTTCTTGGTATGTTAACTACGAGTATAAGAGCTGATTCTAATTTGGGGGGCCGTGCAATTAAACCTATCTTAATGCAGATAATTGAATTCATAGTTAGAAATAGTTAGAATAGTTAAAAATATTCAAAAATATTTAAAGCGCAATATCATTTTTTAAAGCTTCCATGTATGTGTGAAAGTCGATACATACGTATGTTATAAAAAATTCCAAAATTTTGCATTATAATCCCATTTTCAAATGTCTTAAAAACTAAAAAAAACATATTTCAAATACATTTTGTTATGACAAAATTTAAAACCCTTCTTTTAAACAGAATATATGATTTTTAGAAAATAAGGAGGTATTAAATAAAAGATGAATATTAAAAAATAAGAAGAATCATTAACAGAAGATGGATTAAATAATCTTTAGAGTAAATACTTATTAATCATATGTCGTAATTTCAGTCAAAGTTTCGTATGCTACAAGACACAATTTTTCATACTTTAAGTACAAAAATGTTGCTGCTGCTGGAATTGCATTTAAAATTATATATTTTTTTCAACTTTAGTAACAAATTTTTCCTCAAAATACAATAAAAGCAACATTTTAGAATCTTTTATTACAATATTATGTACATAGGTACCTATATCTTTTACAACAAACCTGTTCAAAGTTCAATCTCTTAGCCTTAAAAATAGTAATAATCTGAGTATTTTTTACATTTTTCAACTTTTCTGCAAAGTTGCAAAATTTTACAACTTCAGTATTTATTTTTAAAATTTGAACTTTCAAATTATAGTAGTGAAAAAGTTGAAAAAGATTTGACAAGAATGAAAATTAAATTGCCAAACTTCTTTTTCTTCGTGAGTATCCTTAAATTTGATTTGAATATGAAAATTATTTACAAATATCAAAATAGTTTATACAAATATCAAAATAGCCAAAACTGCAATACAACACTGAATCAAAGTGCAGGAAAAAACAAACCGGCAAACTAAAAAAAGTTCGTTGCTTCTTATATACACGCATATTTGTCAATAATAACTTCAAATATGTCATTTGCAACGGTGCCTTCAATATGTTTGTTATTTTCTCGTAAAGTATGCTATACTACTCGTAATATGATCAACTATACTACTTGTAAATATGATCCAAAATTCAGAAGCACTACTCTTTACTTTGTTCAAAGACATTATAATTAGCTGCATTGATTTCCGTCTGCCAGGAAAGATAGCTCAACTCCCAATTGCTTGGAGTGAACCTCCCTACCTATAAAGTATTTTATACAGCTTTAAGAAAAAAGAATTCAACATTTTCTTTTATTATGTAAATATGTTATGTAGTTAATAAAAGATTACATTCAAAAATTTTTTAAAAAAAATTCTTATTACGTATGTATTTACTGTTTTGGTTTTACCTATAAAACAAAATAAATTACCTAAAAACTATTTTGTTACCTAAAATTCATTATTCTATTCATTATAAAATTCATTATTCATTATTCAGTTTGCAAGAACATGAAATTTCATTTTGTTATTTAAAAACGAAATAAAATAATTTCTGTATAATATATTTTGTATTTAATCGTTTTTTATTTTGCAAACATCCCAAATCACCACGAACATTTCTAATTCATACGAAAATACCTACTATAAGAATATATTTCTAAACAAAAAGTGTATATGTATTAGTAAATTGTAGGAGTTTATAGTACCCACAGACATCTTTTTATTTTATAGGAGATAATATACTCCTATAAAATATAAAGATGTCTGTGGAGTTTATGATAGTACATATTGGAGTTTATGGCATTACGCAATCTTATATAAAGATATCTGTGGATACGTGCATATGTGTATCTTCTACATGTCCTAAATAATTTAATGCATACAGACATACCAAAATAAAGCAAAAAAATCCAATCAAACAGAAGCAAAAGAAATTTTTTTAAAAAATAAAAAAAATTGAAGAAAGAGAGTAAGAATACGAAAACAAACCCAAAATACTAAAAGTGTACTTATGTTCTACCAATGTTTGGTATCCCAGAATTAATTTTTTAAGCAAAAATTTATCTTGTTGGTACATCTTTGGTCTTTGCTTTGTTGCAAGGTAAATTTTTTATATAATTTTTTTGCAAAGTAGATTAAAGTTTGACTGAGGTAGTTGAACTGTACTGAAACTTTTTTTAATATACATTTTGGAAATCGGTGGTTATTCTTGAACTTAAGGAAAATATAGTTATGAAAAGAGCGAAACCTGCGCTGACAAATGGAGCTACAGATTGGTCGAGATTTCGCTTAGAGATTGAACGACAAATAGATCTAAGGAAAAGAATAAGAACGACCCAGCACATAGATGATTAGGCCGAACACTTTACTAAAATTATTCAAAATGCGGCTTGGAGTAGTCCGAAAATTAATGCAATTAGAAGGGAAGGCATTAACTATCCCCCACATATCCTAGCAAATGTAAGACGAAGCAGGCGGGCGAGAAAGAGGTGGCAACAAACGCGTGATCCTACTGATAAAACCAGATATAATCGTGAATCGCAGCAACTAAGACGCTGTATTAGAAAATACAAAGAGCATTCGGTTGCCAATTATGTTCAAAATTTGACGGCGTGTGACAAAACCAATTACTCATTGTGGAAGGCAACAAAGAAAATGAAGCAACCTATCAAACATCTCGCTCCTATTAAAAACAAAGATGGAACGTGGGCAAAAACTGACAAGGACAAGGCAAATGCGTTTGCGGATCATTTGGCCGATATATTCTGCCCGCATGACAGCCAGGGCGTGTATGAAAATGAGGAATCTGCTTTTGTTGGGGATAGCTTGACTATTCCAATTGTCAAGAAAAGAGATGCTATAGAAGAAATCATGACTCTTAAACCTAAAAAGGCAGGATTTGACCTAATAATGGCGGATATTTTGAAAAAATTACCCAAAAGGGGTGTAACGATGCTTACGCGCCTAATAAATGCGTGTTACAGAGAATGAAAGTTACAGAGATAACCATACTGCACAAACCTGCAGTATGTGAGAGGCTAGTAATGAGATCTCAAAATGGACTAGAAAGTGCAATATAAAACTTAACGAGGTGAAATCAGTACACGAAAATTTCACTAATAGGAAAATTGACAATTCATTTTCGGTTCGGATAAATGGCGTCTTGATTCCGTCCGCAAACACGGCGAAGTATTTGGGAATGACGTTGGACACTAAGCTCAGATAGAAGGAGCGCATGAAGAAAAAGAGATCTCAACTAGAGGAGGAATACAGAAAGTTTGAATGGATTTTGGGAAGGCGTTCAAAATTGACAATATACAACAAAGTTTTGATATATAATCAAATATTTAAGCCTGCCTGGGCTTACGGTATTCAGTTATGGGGCTGCGCTGCGCAGAGTCATATTCAATCTATACAAAGATTTCAAAATAGATTATTACGGGACATTGTAAACGCCCCTTGGTATGTACATAATGCCGATATACACAGGGATCTCACGATCCTAAGTGTCACAGACGAAATTAAAAAGCAAGCAGTAAATCATAAAATGCGTTTATCCAATCATGTCAACATCGAGGCGGCTCGATTGGTTGACAATCAAAACTTTGTTAGGAGATTTAAACGTACGAGACCTCTCGATTTAGTTTAAAGTTTTTTATCTGGAACAATGAGTACTTAGTACGCTATTGTGCCAGATTAAAAGCTCGTAAATAATCTAAAAGGTTAGAGCAAAATTAATGGTTAGTCGTTTCCGACTAGTTTTATAGTTTATTTTGAGGAGGATGTTTTTTAGTGGATTAAAGTTCCACACTACTGCTTTTCGTCTGGCAGTGTCTTTCGAATTTTTCACCCTTCCTCTCAGCAAAAAAAAAACAAAAAACATTTTGGAAATGACAGTTATAGATATTTTGCTGAATTCTCTCCTCCAACGAATTTATTAACAATTTTAGTTAAGCAAATGTTCCTTGTTGCAATTAGTGGGTAGTACTACTATCTTAATTTTCGGAATATTTGATGAAAAATTGAAAATTTTCGCAGGGACACTTCATAATAATGTATTGTATATGAGGGGCTCGGAAGCAGAGTGGTATATGCCACATTTTTATTATTTTGCAGATTATGCAATTAAAAAAAGCGTAATTTTAAAGAGCCAGCAAATTAAGTATTACAGCTGTGTTAACTTAAAACTATTTATTGTTACGGTCATTTTTTTCGAACTTTAGCTGGATTATTACTATTTACCCTAACTAAAAACCAGTTTTTTTGTGGGTTACTCCACTTTGGCATTGCATATAAATGAAAACATTAAAAAATTTGGGGGTTAATTCCATTTGAATTTTTATGTCTTTTTTTAAATATTATACATATTTTTTATCATAATATTACAAAATTAAATGTTATTCTTAAAAATAACAAATTAATAAAAAAAATGCATTTTAAAAATATTTCATAAATTATTTTTTGAATATGATGTAAAAGCAATTTTATCGACGTGATTTGCGCCTTTGATCTTCATAGAATGTGTAATGTATTTGGGGTATGAATTTTGATTTTCCAATAAATCTTATTTTTCTGCCAAATTTTATTTTTCTGAATAAAACTAATGAGAACTTCTTTTCAAAATTTTTCTGGAAAAGTGCTAAAAAAAAATCTTAATAAATGCTATATGCACAGCTCTTAATGTATTAGAATAGAACGAAATATAAGAATAATAATAATAATAATAATAATAATAATAATAATAATAATAATAATAATAATAATAATAATAATAATAATTACGTTAACTTAAGGCACAAATAGGGCTGCCATAAATTGGAATCATTCTAAAAAATCGTACAGGAAACCTTAAATCATGATACCACAGATAAAACAATGGTATCTTTTCTTTTAATTTTGAGTGCTCTTTTAAGTATGTTATTTTGTATTGAGTAATTCTCAATACAAAATAACATACTTATTCAACTCAATAATTCAAAATTTGACTTGTAAAAATATTAAATTAAATTTTTTTTTTGGAATTGTTCCACATTGAATCGAAAATACGAGTACGTAAAAAACCTTTTTAAAAGTAGATGTTAAAGCTCAATACTTTTTGAGATTTGAAGGTTTTACAAACAATTAACGAAATTTTAAATCAAAGGATTCTATTAAAAATTTTCTGAGCTTAAATATATTTTTACTTTACTTTAGGAACAAAAAAAAATGAAATGTAAAAAATTAAATCTTTCCATATTTATGACGTTTACCAAACTGAAAGTATGTAAATCCTAATCTTTCAGAAATTGTATTTAAAAACCCTACTTTTTTTAAAACAGAAAGTATCAGGTAGTTTTCGCAAAATCTTATTACTAATTAATAGTACCAGCTTCCATTGAAATAAAGTTTACCCAGTTTCGATTTGCAGAGAAATTATTTTATTATCGGATTTGTGGTTTTGTATTATTTGTTTATGTATATGTACTTAATTTTTCATTTCTTTAAAGAAAAAATTTCTTTTGAGAAAAATATCAAAATCTAAAAAATTTTAATCGCAATACAAAAACAGTTTATTCTAACAAAACTTGTTTTATAATAAATTGTACAATTAACGTACAATGCCAAGTCAAAATTTTCCATGATCATAGAGTCTAAAAAATAGTACAAGTACCAAGAAAATGGTACGTTTGGCGGCTTTAAGGTCAAAATCAATAAAGTAATACGAAAGTTAAGTTTATGTTATTCAGGTCAATTACTAGAATAAAATTAATAAATTAGGATATTGTTTTTACTCTCATTTTTGTAGTCATATTTAAATTCAAAACTAAAAATTAATAGAAAATATTTATATTTTTTTATCATAAAATATAAAAATAAACTATTTTAATTTAAAAACTGTATAATGTGTCTGTATAAAACGATTACTTAAAAAGTTGTTTGTCATCTATAAAATAGTTTTGATATTTTTCAAAAGCAGAGTGGCTTAAGGTACAATGTGGGTTATGCCACTTTGCTTTTGAAAAATCAGAAAATTTTTACAGAAGCAAAAGTACTTTTGCGAAAAATAAAAAGGAAAAAAACTATTTCGAAACTGGAAATTAATTTCACTGATTCTAAAAGTTGTACATAATCGATTGCAGCAAAAAAAAAAATTTTTCATTTGTAGCTTTCGCCAATGCTTCTGAGCCGCTTATACCATATAAGCTAACCGAAATTGATTGCGTCAAACGGTAAAAATAATAAGGATAAACTTTTAAATTGTATAAATTTCAATTAACTATATTATTAATATAACTGGAAAGTGTCACTTATTGTACACTCTACAATATACTATTTACATATGTATATGATAAGCATATGTTGTTGCTATTATGTGCACATATGAGGGAACAAAGCAATGTATGTATGTTCATACAAATTTGAGATTAAGCAAAAGATATATTTTTCATATAAATGTGTGAATATAAAATAAATGAAGCATTTGAAACTAGTTTTAATAGTCGACTATCAAGTTCCGTAAATTACAAAGTGCTTGTAACAAGACGTTGATTAATAGCACCCAGAAAACATAAGAAATGTATTTTAGCAAAGGACTATAATAACAAAAGCAACAAAAGTTACATAGCATATTGACAGTTTTAAATTTAAATTCAATGTCTTAATCTCTTTATTTAATTTCTTAATCTCTTAATTTTCCTAATCTCTTACTCTCCCGTTGTATGATAAAAGTCGTTGAAATTTCATGACACTGTGATAGCTGCTATATAACTTCGAAAGTTAGTTGGTTTGCAAAAATTGCGTTGAATTTTTGATATATTGGTTATAAATGTATATAGCAGAACCTAAATATAAAAAAAGCCGCTTGCATAAAGCAATGTGACGTTTATTATACAACTCCTAAAATCATTCGTTCGCACCATTCAATTTATATTTACTCTACCTATTCTCGTTTTATCAAAAATTCAACTTCATAATAATTAATTTATTGTTTTTACATAAATTTATTCACACACATTGAATGATTTTATCAGAGTCTTGACCAAATTATTATAGACTCATTCATGTTAACAAGGTAATAAAATATCCTAGGTTTAAAAATTTAGTTTAAATTTGAAAATACATTTTTCAACTGATTAAACCATTCATGGTATTCAGCTACTGTATGAGTAACCGAACAAAAATTTATTTATCCTATTTTTCACACGCATTTTTCTATTTCATATATTTAATTTTCTGGCAATTAAAACAATATAAAATAAATTAACAAAGTTTAAAATAAAAGTAAGATTTATTTTTGTAATAATTTAAAATAAAAACCACTTCAAGTTTAAAAGTAATTTATTCAAAATTCGTAAAAAATTTTTCTTTGTATTAAAAATAATAAAATTATGAATTGTGTTATTAATAATATTAAAATTGTAATATAGAAAATAGGTCATTAATCCAATGAAATTTTTTGACTTTCTTTTAAATTTGTCACTAGTTTATTAAAAATTTATTCATAGTACATTTTCTTTTCATTATTTGTGCACAAAAAGCGTTATTGTAGAATAATAATATTGCTGAATATAATAATATAGTAGATTCAACCATGAACCATAATATTGTACAACCATGTGCTATTAGCAATGGAGTACATAACTTTTAATTATATACATATGAATTCATGCCAGTTCTTATATTTCATTTCATTCGTTCAATAATAACGTGTTCTATCTATATAACTTGCATGAATGCATTATATAAATTAATATACATATATTAATGCCGATATTAGTAAGCACTAAAGCCTTAACAAACATATTTCATTCAATTTATATTTATATGTATGTTATAATGTAAATTTTTTAAGTTTTGTGATTTATATAAAGCAAAAATTTTTAAATTAATTTTAATAGCATTATATTTACTTGATTTTGTATAGCTGCAAGCACTAAAATTTGATTTGCGTCGCATTCTTTTACAAATTTCAGTTCTAATAGGGGTTTTTTTTCTCCGGGTACGTGTAGTTTTTCTTCTAGACTTAGACAAGCATAGGCCCATTTTATAATAAAAAATTTTTAATGAATGTTAGCGAAAAAATCCAAAAGCAAAAAGTAGAAATTTTTAAAATATCTCCTGAATTTCTAAATGCGCACTATAATAATTCATAAAACAAATCGTCCTTAAAAAACTATAACTGAAAAATTACTAAAATGAAAATAATAATATTTTTTTTTATTTAAAGGACAAGCATATACATATACCTTTTTTAATGTCATTAATAAAGCTGAATTATGAATCATTAATAGAGAAATATGTATATATAAATAAATATTTTGTATATTCAGGGTGTTTCGCATAAGGTGGCAAATAATTTCAGAGATGATTCTTTGATCAATTTTTGGCAAAAATATATATTGGGTGAAAACTCGATATTCAAAATTTGGTGCCATCACATAACCTGCCTCAAAAAAAAAAAACAAAAAAAACAAGAATTGTAAAATAATTTAAAAAAAACAAAATTCTAGCTTTGACAAGCTTTATCTCGAAAACTATGGCTCAAAATCAAGTTGATTGTTGGACTAAAAATAAAGAGTAATCGGTTGCCTATAAACCAAGCTCCTAATGATAATTCTATATTGTATGGTTCCAAAGTTATAAGCATTTATTTATATCCAGGAAAGTCCGGTATCTTTTGTTTTCAACAGGCTGTAGCTCGAAAACGAATATATCTATATTTCGCCCCCGTACATTTTTTTTTCTGGAAATTAATCAAAGAATCATTCTTGAAATTGTTTGCCACCTTATGCAAAACACCCTGTATATAACTATATTATATATATAAGAAAAATAACAGAATTAGGAAAGAAGAAAAATTAATTTGCTATAAATGTAATCAACAAGCACCAAATATCCTATATCTACACATACATACATACAAATATACTCTGTGTAAATACTTTTATATAAAGCGTACGTATTTTTCTGGTATATGAGAAAAATTAAGGAAATTTTTACTTAATATTTATTCGAAGGATTTTCCTTATTTAATATAAAAAAGTTATAAGTCAGCCTTTTCACCCACCTACATTTATTTTTATACCCCTACAAACGTATGTTCGAAGGGTATACTAAATTTGCCTTAGCGTTTGTAACGCTAAGAAATAACGGTGTTAGATATAGACTCAAGTGTATGTTTTTGATCAGCGTCGAATTCTGAGTTGATTTAGCTTTGTCTGTCCGTCAGTCACAGCGATAACTCAAAAACTAATTGAGCTAACTTCACCAAATTTTCACAAATGATTTATTGTAGTAAGTGCCAGAACCCTACTTAAATTGGACATGATCGGAGTACTGGTTCGGGTATCTGCCATACAACTTCAAGGGTTATTTGGCTATATCTCAGAAACTATAAAAGCTATGGTATTGAAATTTCACACAAGTGAATATATCAGTAGGGCCGATGTACTTGATAAAAGTCGTTGAAATTGCTCGGCTCCTTGTGGTACCTGCCATACAACTTTAAAAGTTATTTGGCTATATCTCAGAAACTATAAAAGCAATAGTATTGAAATTTCACACAAGCGAATATTATAGGAAGGCTGTTGCGCTTGATAAAATTCGTTAAAATTTCTTGGCTCTTTCTGGTAGCTGCCATACAACTTCAGTAGTAGTTTGGCACACACAGTATTTTGAAGAACACAGTACTGAAATTTTGCATAAATTAATATGGTAATACAACAACTTAAAGTCATGGTCTGCCCCATAGTCAGTTATGGCATATTTATTCGCACGGGTATCACAGAGTTGACAAGGTCAACTCTATTTTTTCTCGTTTATACTTATTCACACAATTTCTGTATCGGCTATATTTATATACGCGGTTATTATCACTTATATTTATGTGTATGTATAAAACTACAAAAAATGTTCTAACAACAAAAAACTTTTACAAAATTATTATTTATATTTTATAATTTAAAAAAATATCAATGAAACCGTATATGTATACTTAGCGAATTTCTTTTATGTTTATGTATATGTGAACACCATTGCCTCAATTTATATTTAGAAATATGAGCAACTACAAAATGGAATTTTCCCGATTGGTTATTCTTTATTTGAATGTATCCTTCTTTCTAAATTCTCATATCGAAGATCAAATCATCAAATTTGGAGACATATCGAAAATGTTTCTTTTTCATGAAGCAATTAAAATATATATTCAATAATGCACTTTTTTCTTAAATTGATTTTTCGATCAAATTCGTACATCGGCAAATTCGTACCTTTTAGGAAAAGAAAACGCGTATAAAAGTATAATTTGAATTTTTTCTCCATTTTGGTTTTTCATATTTTATTATTTTGATTGTTAAAACTTTTTACGAGTAAAATGTTTTTGCTATTGTTCAAAATATATACTTTAATTTTCTCCAAAACGTATAGGTAGTGCAATAGTGTAATTGACTTCAATTATATTCTACAAATTATTAAATGTTTAAAAGTAATATTAAACATCATGGTTATTTTCAAAATGCTGCTGAATTCATAAAATAATTTGAATGCCCCAATTACAGTGTAATAAGCTCACAGTAGACAATTGAGTCTTAAAATAACGCAAATTTTGAATTACGAGTATAATGTGTGTCTGGATTAATATACTTTGTAGTTAAGAATTGTTATTATATGGTATTACAACAGATGACGCCAAAAAAACTTAATTTTTTTATACTTAAATTCCAACCTTAAATATTTTGAACCCATGAAATATGAATTCAATTATGTTTCATATATAAATACATACATATGTACATATATTAAACAAATTGTCATATATAAAATATCATTTCGTTTTATAAAATTATGATTTTATTTGAAATGAATATAAAATTTAAATGTGATTTGAAATAAAGCGAAAAGTAATTTTGGAAATAGTTCGGATTTTTATAATACAACATTGTAATGTCAATTCCTTATTAACACTAGGTTCAAAAGTTTTTCTTTTTGTTAAACACATTTCTTGTAATTTTTTTATTTCAACTATCAGAAAATTTTAGAAAAAATTTTACAAAAAAGGTTTTATGCTAGTGCAATATACAAAGGTGTAACAAAAACAAATTCTGGAATTAAAATTTTTAATAGTGGTGCATCGAGAAATTTCAAAAAGAAATAATCGATATAATAACGATTGTTTTATTGTATAAAATAATGATTATTTTTATTAGTATTACGATTTATTTTTTATCTAACAATCAAACTTCATTAATTGCAACTTGTTCTTTTTGTTTATATGTTTATGTGTACATATATATTTTTGTCCTTCCGTCTGTCACATAAATTTTGGAACAGTATTTTTATATAGTTTTTTTGTTAAAAGAGAAGAAGTTTTAACAAAAACTGTTCAAACTGATTTTAGAGTGTACGAAGTATGTAAAATTTAATGACTAAAAATAGAAAATTTTTACAACCTTATTGATTCGAATAGATTTTATTTTTAATTTTTATTAATAATTCTTTTATAAAAAATTTATAAATTTATCAAATTTTTTTTAAAACAGTTTTAGATTTAAAACCAATTAACGATTAACGATTTTAAATATTTTGTAAAACTTTTTGTAAAGTACTGTAGTTGCAAGCTTTTTATGACATAACAAAAATGAAAGCCCGGACTACTTTTAAACGCTTCAGTTTTTTAATAAACATTTGACATTTGAGAGATAATTGCAACTAAATTTTAATGTTACCAAAAGTTGGAAATAAAATTTTTATCGAGTAATAATCAAATAAAAATTTATGAAATTCCAATTCAAATACATAATTGATAATTTTATTATTATGTTGTTACAATTTTCATTTACAAAGTTCATTAAATCAATAAAATAAAAATTCGACCAGCAAATAAATCCAGGCCAAATATATTAAAAGTTGAAATCGTTTTAAAGTTAAAATTGCTCTGACGAATTATATATTGGGAATTACAATTTTTTTAAACCGCATATAAAGAATTGTGAAAATTGGGAAAACGGTTTTATGTTATGACTACGAGTATAAGTAAATTTCATGCTAAATATCTCAATCAATCTATATCTACAATTATTAATCAATATACTTCTTTTGGAGTGGAAAAGTATAGTTAATCCAACGAAATACACCTCTTTATATTCTTACAGTGACTTCTGCAAAGAAATAAAGCGCAATGAATATTTTGATGAATCAACAGAAAGAATCAGAAGGTACAAGTTTACATTTTTAGAATTTATTTGAAATCATTAGTATAGAATACGAGTATATATCAAAATTCCTCACGCAACTAATATTTTCGATTTATATACATGCTACTTTCACTTATTACATAATTTTACAATTTTTGAGTAATATTGATGTTATATTTAATATCACAATGAAAAACTTTGTAAATTTTCTTGGCACGTGAGCATTGATATTGTTTAAGATATTAAAGGTGTATATATTCTTTGTCATTTTTAAACTTTAACTGTGAGTATATAAAATCTTAAATGGCAAGATTTCAATATCAGTGTTGGTATATTTGTTCGAGTTAATTGCGCTAAATTAGGTAATCATTTTATTTCATTTTTCAAAAATTGAGTAGTTTAGAGGAGTTTAAAACAAAAACAAACAGTTTTTAAATTATTTAACTTACTACCTATAGATATGTAAATATATGAAACCATCTTTTTAATCTCAATATTCAAAATAAGAAATAATAAAATTACAAAATTTTAATCAGTGGCAATTGTTGAATAAAATAGATACGTGATAAATATATGCCAGAATGAAAGCTGTCTATAAAAACGAAACCTGAAGAACTTTTTTTTCGAAGGTTTTTCAATGGTGAAGACGCTGTTTTAAGAGCTGTCAGTCTCAACCAAAGTGTCCCATTAATACTGATTTATTACTTAGGCGGAATTTTTATAAAAACACAAATTATTTTTAAATATAGGTAAAACCAAACTCACGCTCTTTGAAAATAAAATTTTTGGAAATTTTGAAATTTTTTATAAAAATATAATAATAGAAAGTGTAAACACTTTTAATTAAAAGTCTTTAAAGTACTTTTTTTAGATAATTTCCTAGGTTTTAAAATTTATTGTAGGTTGAAATGGGACTCTCATGTAGATCATATTATACAAAAAATCAATCCACATATATATTTTTATGTTGAAGAGATTAAAAAGGATTTTTGATACCGGACTCTGACACACGATTTATTCTGCTTATATTTTATCACTTTTTGCCTATTTAAATCCACAATACAAATTAAACAAATTAGATATTTTATATAAGAAATCTATAAAAATAAATAGGGGCATCCAACACACATGTTGTATTGTGAGCGCTATATTAGTTTAACTGATTTGTGTAAAAGAAAATTATATTTGACTGCCTTTAAAATTGTATCTAATATTATCAAGCATAATATTTTTTAGACAAAATGGTTGACATGCACCACCATAACACGAAAAATAAGTCGAGTTTCCTTAGAACAGAAAATCAAAAGAAGAACTGTTTATACAAATGTTTAACATTATACAACGAGTTACCAAATTATATGATGTTGATCGAGCATCGAGAACTTGGAACAAAGTTAAAATTAGAGAATATATTGGTAATTTTGTTGACAGCATGTATTTGGTTATTATATGCAATTTAAATCCTTAACTTTTGCCTTTAAAGTATGTGTTTGTCATTGAAAAAAAAAATTAATATGCTGATAATAATTTTCATTTTGGAGTAATTTAAAGGAAAGTGCAATTTAGAAAAAGGCGAGAAGAAAAAAACAAAATTTGTTTAATTCATTGTTACATTTTCTTTTTTTTTCTAATTTTAACTAGTGGAGATAGTTAATTACATTGGAAACCAATAAACATTTTAAAGCTTTTGTTGTTTTAAGTGTTTTAGTAATGTCTTTATATCTAACAAGTCCCAATACTCAATTTTTTTTACGAAATGTTACGAATTTTTTGCCTCGTTGTTGGTTTTTTCTTTAAATGCCACTGATCGTGTCATATTTTTTATTATTTTTTTCTTTTTTTTTACGTAAAAAAGAGATTAATATTTTAAAAAATCTCAGCATATTATACACATTTTTTAAAAAGCTTCCCATTTAAATTCTATTGCACGAAAAAGAAAGAAAGGTAGGAGGAAAGAAAAAATGAAAAAAAATTTCAAATTCATATTTCAGTATGGTTTCAAATGTTAATGAGGAAGGATGTATGATTTTTTATGCACATTTTGTATTTCCCAATAAGGTAAGTTGAGTAGTGTCGGCTAACAAAAATGTTATTAAAAGTAATATAGGTTGACACATTTCAACAATTTGAATTATCTCATTTCGATTATTCATACGTTACTTATAAAATTGTTTCAAATAATTTCAGTTAGTTTTTAAATTAAAAATAAATATGTATGTACCTACTTCCAATAAATTTTTTTTTAAATAATTATTTTAAAACTATTTCAAACATGTTATATTGAGTGCTTCAAAAATTTTGCTGTGCTCTTTTTTCATATTTTATTAGCAGGTAAACAAGAGCAATCTATTTATAAAATGTCCCTGCATTTATGTATTTAAGATAGGTCATACATACAGGTATGTATGACCTATCTTAATTCTAAACGGAAAGAATTTTAAAATACCCGAACAAAAATTTTAAAATACCTGTTATTTTACAGTCGGAATTTTCGAGTCATTTGGTAAAATACCATTTATTTCAAAAATAGAAAAATATTCAAATCCGGTCATAAAAATATATGATTGTTTTTTCCAAACATTTTAAATATTTTTTTTTCTTAGGTAATTGATATAAATGATAGTAAGTTTTTAATATTTTTTCAAATAAAAATAGAGGTAAAATTTTGAAGTTTATATAAAATTTGTATTTAACAAATAATATTTGATTGTATTTTAGATATTATTTTCTAATTCCCTCTTCAAATTTTTTCTTTACTATGTATTTATATCAATATTTAAGAATTATCTTTCATTAATTATATTTTCAACTTGACACCACAGGTACTTCCCATATCTTGCGTTAACTTACCCTATTAGAAAAAAAAGCTGTTCACTTAAAAATAATAAAATGCTTTCAGTAACATATAAAACGTTGAAGGTGAAGGATGTGCTTGTTGTTTTTCCGCTTTTTTTTTAAATTTTAAAATAATTATCAATGAAAATATTAATATATTTTTTTGATTTTTCAAATATATGTTCTAAATTTTACCTGCTTTATAATAAGTGTGAATTTATTTTAATATTTCTTCTCAAAAAATAGCCACTTCGATTTAAAAAAGGCCATATAAAATAAGGTGTGCTTTCAAGTTTCTCTCTGAGCATTGGGACTTGTTAGATATAAAGACATTAGTTTTAGACACTTATTAATGTTGACAAGTAAGGTCGTAATTTGAATAAATTCTTTAGATAATTTTTGTATCATTTTTATTTTAATCAATAAGAAATTTTTATTAGCAAAGGAAAAAAAACCTTTTTTAAAATGCTATTATTCCAAAAATGCAGTTGGCATAATTTTTTAAAATTTCAATGCAAAACAATGCTAATCTCACAACGGTTGATGTTCACCTTTTATGAAGATACCGTTAATAACGTCTTTACTTCTAACAAGTCCCAATACTCAATTTTTTTTTACGAAATATAACGAATTTTTGACTTCGTTCCTGTTTTTTTCTTTAAATGCTACTGATCGTGTCATATTTCTTATTACTTTTTTCTTTTTTTTATGTAAAAAAGAGTTTAATATTTTAAAAAATCTCAGGATATTAAACACATTTTTAAAAAGCTTCCCATTTAAATTCTATTGCACGATAGGAAGAAAGGAGTAAAGAAAAAATGAAAAAAAATTTCAAATTCATATTTCAGTATGGTTTCAAATGTTAATGTCAAGAAGGTAGGTTGAGTAGTGTCGGCTAACAAAAATGTTAATACTCGTAAAAGTAATATAGGTTGACACATTTCAACAATTTGAATTATCTCATTTCGGTTATTTATACGTTACTTATAAAATTGTTTCAAATAATTTCAGTTAGTTTTTTAGTTATTAAAAATAAATATGTATGTACCTACTTCCAATCAATTTTTTTCTTCTGCTCTTCTTTCATATTTTATTAGCAGGTAAACAAAAGCAATCTATTTATAAAATGGTCTGCCTGTGTATGAATCTTAATAGTAAACACAAACGGACAAAAATTTACATCAGTACCTACTACCTGTCATTTTACAATCGGAGTTTTTGAGTCATTTGCTAAGATATTATTTATTTCAAAAATAAAATAGGTATTCGAATCCGGTCATAAAGAAATAATATTATTGTATTTTCCAAAACTTTTTAAATATTTTTTTACTTAGGTAATATATTAAGTTTTAAAAATTTTTCTCACAAATAGAGGTAAAATTTAGAAGTGTATATAAAATTTGTATTTAAAAAATAATATTTGATTGTATTTAGATATTATTTTCTAATTCTCTCTTCAAATTTTTTCTTTACTACGTATTTATATCAATATTTAATAATATTATCTTTCATTAATTATATTTTCAACTTGACACTACAGTTACTTCCCATATCTTGAGTTAACTTACCCTATGAGAAAAAAAAGCTGTTCACTTAAAAATAATGAAATGCAACATATAAAACGTTGAAGGCGAAGGTTGTGCTTTTTGTTTTTCCGACATTAACAGCACACTTCTATATTTAACAATTTACTTGAGGATTTTTTATGATACACTACTTAAAGTATATAGTAGAATAAAGTTAAAGCGTAAAAAGTTAAAGCGTTCCATTGAAATTATAATTTTAGTTCGTTCCAGTAAAATGAAATGTTCGTACACTTAAATTGACAAAATTTTGGAAAATGAAAAATTCGCTGGACCAGTTTGAGATAACAGTTCATTTAAAAGATCAATTATTCTATATTCAACTATTCATTTATAGTTTTTCATGCCAAGAAAATAATCTTTTTGCTTCACGCACTTTACGATTTTGAAGAGCGTGAAGCTGAGTAAAAGTTTGTAAAAATTTGATTCTAAAGTAATTAAGAACCAATATTTTTGAAAAAAAAAAACATGTTTCTAAAAGAACGGAAATACTGAAACTGATAGGCACATTTTTTGAAAACTAAGGGTGTATATAAATTTTTTTTATATTATGTATACTACATTATATTCAAATTCGATTTTATTAAATAAAATTAGTTTTTTCTATATAACTATTCGCTTTATCCATCTTCATAACCAGTATTCCTATTTAAGAAGTTTTATATTTTTCCCCAAAAGTGCAAAACTTAAATTAATGAATTTAATGAATTATAAATATGATTCAAAATCATTTCGTAAACATTAACTTAAAAATATATATGTGTGTAGATTTTTAGATATTTGTAGATATTTTTTTTTTTTTTTTTTTTTTTTTTTTTTTTTCATTTCATTTATTTTACATTTCCATCTTACAACCATGTATAAAGTTTCAGAAAAGAAAAGAAAAAAAACTATACAATAATATACAAATTGGAAAAATAAAATAAGTTATAAGTCATTCTTTTGTTATTATCATTTAACAAGTTTCGAATGATATTTTTTAATATTCAAAACTAAAATTTAATTAATTAATTTAACTTTATACCCTGTATGAAGATATTCAAATTACACCTCATCTAATTATATTGTAGAAAGATTGGCGAGCATAATGATAGAAAACAGAAGCAAAAAAAATAAGTTCACATTTATATTTTTAGCACTTCAAATATGTATGCGTTTAACGGTTACACGCAGTTGCCTATTTAAACAAAACTCTCTATTTAATTAAAATATAAAATTTTTTATTATGCCAAACGTACGTTTTACACATACATATATACTCGTATAAATACAATTTTACAGAACACACATGTATTTATGAATTCACTCTAAAATTTATTTGATTATTTCAAATGTAAACCGACCGAATACCCTGCACTTTGAAAATCTGTGTTTAAAACTTTATTTTCCAAATATTTGGAAATAACTTTAATTGCTAAATGGCACGGATATTATGTCTGACCTGTAAGTGAACACCTGAGTCTTTCCAAATATTTAAAATTCACTTTCTGAGTTGTATGGCAGCTACCTGAACCTGTCAAGCAATTCCACCAAAACTTTAGAAATACATCTAACTTAAAATTGGACCCACGACTGCTGAGTTTCATTAGTCTACCTATAATATTTTTCCCAATATTTAAAATTAACTTTCGGAACATATGTGCAGTGCAATTGGACAAATTTTTGCAAAATTTGATATTAATATCTCTATTACTTTTTGAAATATTTAAAAACACCTCTTCGAGTTGTTGACACAAAACAAAAGATTTGGTGTCGATTGCTTTATTCGTTTTTGAGTTATCGTGGGATCGAACGGACGGACGGACATGTCTAAATCGATGCAGAATTTTACGATGAGCAAGAATATATACATATATGTATATGTCCATACCGGAGACGACTCCTTTAAGTGTTTACAAACTCCATACCAAAGTGAATATACCCTTCACGAAGTGCAGAGTATAAAAAATAATATATTTTATAGCAATGATAGTTCATTAAGTAGCAATAAAAATTACATTTTTAAAGCAATAAAATTTTTGCCAGCTACATTGCACACAACAATTGGAATTTTTACTGTCATGTTAAATATGTTATTACAAAGAAATAATTTAAATCGAAGAACCCCATTGTTAAGGAAAATCTACACATAAAATTTTTGCATGTGGTCTAAAATGGACTTATCATAAAACCAAATTAAATTTCAGTTTCTGGTTTTACCTGGAGATGACAGATCAAAATATTGTCATAGAATTCATCAAATTTTTCAAGTTTTTCCGTCATGTACTTATAACAACCTTGAAGAAAAGGGGGACATAAACAAGTATAATTTTATGACGCAACACAAGAAACAATAAATTAACAATTAAACTTAATAAACTAAATTTTTAAGAGGCTCCAACGAACAGATGCCAATCGCATTAACTCTTAAGGATTTGTTTATTTGAGCTTTCTTCTTTATTTTTATTAATGGAAAGGGATTAATTAATAATGTTAATAACATAAGAAGAATTACATTGTTAGAATTGTTTTTGACGCTAAGACAAATGAAAATGAAAATTAAGTTCATAAAAGAATATTACAGCGTTAATTTTTAATAACATAATAATTTAAATGCTATAAATTATGATATTATCAAAAACAAAAATATATTATATATCTTGTAACAAGTTACATCATAACAAAAATAATTATTGTTATAACACACTAATTAAGCTGTATATTACAGGTTAAAATAACAGTAATTATGAAAATAATACGAACACATCAAAAATAAAACAATTATATATTATTCTATTTTTCCTGTTTTTAGCAATTGTTCATTTACTTATACAAAATAGTATTACGTATGTAGTCTTGTATCTAGTAATTAACTCGCAAGAATATACGTGCACCCGTACATACCCGTACTTCTGTGTAGAATAATAGAAATTTTCATACACACAATACTGTAAAACAATACATACCAATATATTTTTGACAGTTTAATAAATATTTTGATATTTAGAATTTGCACCATTGTGCTTATGAACAAAAGATGTAGTTAACAACAAAAAATTTATTTATTTTGGGCAAAATAGTAGAAAATTCTATTTCAGAAAATAAAAATTAAAAAAATTTTATTGAAATTATGTTTTCTTACCTTAATTGATTTTCATTCGAATCAGACTCAGACATTTTAAAAATATAAAACCAAACTGCAAAAACTAGTAAAAAAATTACAGCTGATTTCACTGCGCTAGTTATGATAATCTTAATATTTTTGTGATAGGGTAGCAATGTTCATGAAGAAACTTGATTAGCAAGATTTTTGTATGGATATATTTAATATGCTATATTACAGCCTAGTTTTCACTATATATCGCAATATACTGTGTTTATGAAAAGGCCCAATGTTTTTAAAACGGCCCAGTGCACCATGATTTTAAACATATCTCTCTATGACAGCTCATACATGAATTTTTGGGAAATCAAAATTTAATATATGTATATGCACCACATAAGTATGCATTAACGCTATTTTTAGTACCTAGTACTCTTGTACTAAGTATGAATTACTGCTATTTTTAGTACCTAGTATGATACTCTTGCTATTTATAAATGTCGGGAAACTTTTAATCTTTACTAATTTTTTTATAAGAAAATATTAAACTTTAATTATAAGACAAACATGCACCATAAACAAAATACATTTCTGGCAAAGTTTCAGAGTTAACAGTTTGGCTGTTATGATTTATTGATGAAAATAGTGATTATATGTAAACCTTAAACTTAGAATAGATTTTTAAATTTTTGAATTTCCTTGTCATTTAATTTGTAATGCTGCCGTTGCCAGTCACTGGCTCGGGTGAGAAAAGAGTTGGGGAAGGAGTAACACCTCGTGAAAACAGTACCTCGTAAGGACTCCTGGCGATACACGTTAACCAAATGGAGAATGTGAGATGAAAAAGAAGAGAAGTTACGGGACAGAGTTCGGCACCCGAAAACTGGCACATATGGGGCGAGCCTACTAACTCTTTTGAGTCTATTACCAGTGACCGCCCAGTGATTTAGTGGGAAGCCTGCCTAATCACTTAATTAATGCTACTGGAGAAGACACATCGGTAATCATCAATAAAAAAGCGTTAACGCCAAAAACACCACCTGTAAATACAAGAAATATTAGTAATGCAAAGGCACAAGAAACATAATCCAGTGCCGGCCAAAAAAACTACAAATTATGTGCAGCAAACACTTCGCCAAAGTTTAGCTGGTATAGGAGAAAGAAAACATTCAGTCGGTGATCGTGCGCAAATTAATAGCTACAAATAGAATACATTTTCGAACAAATTGAGACATCATTTCGAGAAAAATCGAAGAGAAGAAACTCGAAAACTCCAAAGGATGGTGGCAGAAAGAATAACAAAATATCACAATTATTTCAAAGAGATAAAACTAGTAAAAGATATTCACTGTTATGAAGAAGAAAATAACGATATAAAAAAACGAACTTAATATTTTCCTTCAAAACAACCAAATATATATCATTCTCAGAAACTTAGAAACCTCATCTGAATATCATCATAACCTCAAAAACTCATGTAAATTCGCGAAAAAAGTTTAAATTGCCTGTTTACAAGACATACAATGCAAATCATAAAGAAAACTCACGGTGGAAGAAAAAGGAAACTCTCACGCTGGAGCAGCATTTACAATAACAGTGGAAGACAAAATTGGGCGAATAAATGTTAGTGCAGTTTATTGTCCACCGCAACATAAACTTACTAAAGAAAAATTCACAAACTACTTTAATACTCTCGGTAACAGATTTTTTAACGCAGGGGACTGAAATAGCAAAAAAACTTACTGGGGCTTAAGACTTTCTACAATCAAACACAGAGAAATAAAAAAAATGTGTAGGTAAACATAGATTCCAACCGTTAATAGGAGAACCCACCTATTGGCCAACTGATAATGCGAAAATTCCTGATCTCTTGGATTTTTTCATCATAAAGTGTTTACATTATACGTATATGGCTTCTGAGTCCGGCTTTGATGGTTTATCTGACCACATACCGGTGATAGCTCCATTGGCACAACAATGATCTTTAAAGAATATCAACCTGGCTTAATATACAATAGAAGAACTGATTGAAATGAGTTAAGAGATTTTGTGGAGCAAAAAAAAATGCACTTGAAAGCAAGTTTAAACCAATAATACATTACCAATAATATTCAAGAGGCTATACCAACTATTTAAAGCAAATTAATTTTTCATAGCAGAATTTGATATAAATGTCGAAAATAAATAACGATCAACAACTATTTTTTACAATAAAACCAATAGCAACACAAGAGCTGGAAACAAGAATTCAAAATCTAGAAAACAAAAAAGTACTACGTTTTTTCTATTAATATTCCATTATGGTCTCTTATAGACCAATCAGTCTGCTTCCTGTTATGTCCAAGACATTCGAACGAGTTTTTTTCAAAAAACTGAAACCAATATTAGAAGAAAATAATATAATACCAGAACACCAATTCGGATTTACGGAATAGCATTCTACTATTGAACAAACACATAGGGTTGTGAACAAAATAAGGGAAAATTGGGAAAACAGGGAGTACTATTTAGCTATATTTTTGGACATACAACAAGCTTTTGATAAAGTTTGGCATAACGGTGTATTACTCTATTTTTAAAAACTAAAAATGTTATTGCTAAATTCCTTTTACATGCTCTTGGAGTCATATTGGAAGCAGGGAACTTTTCAAGTAAAATGTGGTAAAGATTACTCAAAAATATATGAAATCAGAGTGTAGGTGCCACGGGGTTCAGTATTGGGACCGATTTTGTATTAAATTTATGTGGCGGATCTACCAATGACAATGGTGTTGTAACTGCTACATATGCAAATGATACGGCGTGTTTACAGCATCACAGGTGCTGCAACTTCACTAAAATAAAACTGATTTGTGGCTCAAAAGGTGATAATGCAAGAGTAACCTGATCAAAATCGCACATATAACTTTTACCCTTAGAAAATGTAATTGCAAATCGGTCAAAATGGCAGGGGAAGAAATTCCAGGGTGATCAAATATCTTGGATTGCACTTAGACAGACGACTCACTTGCATAGAGCACATAAAAGTAAAAAAAATGCGAAGCAAACATTCGATTTAAATCTTTGAACTTAAAATTAATTAAATCTTTGACCTTTTATTAATTTTTTTAGCAAAATTTTAAAAATTAA
Organism: Condylostylus longicornis; assembly: GCF_029603195.1. Lineage (NCBI taxonomy): Eukaryota > Metazoa > Arthropoda > Insecta > Diptera > Dolichopodidae > Condylostylus > Condylostylus longicornis. The sequence goes on from NW_026577985.1 coordinate 2,561,879, forward strand.
CATCCTAAATAAACCTAAAAACAAAGTAATTTCATTTGCTGACGATATAGTAATTTATACCAGTGGTAACAATATTAGAGAGCTAAAATTGGATTTACAAGAAATTTTTAATGCCGTTTATAGTTTTTTCAATTCTTGGAAATTAAAAGTTAACGAAGGCAAGTGTGAAACAATACTCTTTAGGCCACCTTTGGGAAATGCAAATTATAGTTTAAAAAAATATTGGAAAAATTTTTATATTAAAAAACAAAATAATACACGTTTAATTCACAAAAGGAAAGTTAAATATTTGGGTTTTACACTTGCCGATGGATTTAATTTCTCAAGTCATTTAAAAAAGCAGCTTGTTTAGGCTAAAAATACCTTTTTTTCTATAAAAAATATGTTTTTAAATAAATATATAATTAGTAATGTAAAAATAATAGCATATAAATCAATTATGAGAAAAATATTAATATATGAGTGTCAAATTTGGTGTAATATAGGTCCTTCATTAATGGAAAAGTACAGATACTTGAAAGAAAATGTATTAAGTATGTATAGCATTAATAAGCATAAAAATCCTGGTCATAACTTTAAAAAATTTTTTAAAAATAATTTTATATATAATAAAGCAAAAATAGGGAGAATTGATAACTTCATAAAAAAATTAACTAGATTTCACTATAAAAATAGTAAATAAGTCATTTATTTAATCCAAATAAGCTTTATTTTATAATTTCGACAAATAATGGTTATTATTGTCTTTATATCTAACAAGTCCCAATGCTCAGAGAGAAACTTGAACACGACCTTATTTTATATGGGTTTTTTTAAATCGAAGTGGCTATTTTTTGAGAAGAAATATTAAAATAAATTCACACTTATTATAAAGCAGGTAAAATTTAGAAAATATATTTGAAAAATCAAAAAAATATATTAATATTTACATTGATAATTATTTTAAAATTTAAAAAAAGCGGAAAAACCACAAGCACATCCTTCGCCTTCAACGTTTTATATGTTAGTGAAAGCATTTCATTATTTTTAAGTGAACAGTTTTTTTTTCTCATAGGGTAAGTTAACTCAAGATATGGGGAGTAACTGTGGTGTCAAGTTGAAAATATAATTAATGAAAGATAATATTATTAAATATTGATATGAATACATAGTAAAGAAAAAATTTGAAGAGAGAATTAGAAAATAATATCTAAAATACAATCAAATATTATTTGTTAAATACAAATTTTATATAAACTTCAAAATTTTACCCCTATTTTTATTTGAAAAAATATTAAAAACTTACTATCATTTATATCAAATACCTAAGAAAAAAAAAATATTTAAAATATTTGGAAAAAACAATCATATATTTTTATGACCGGATTTGAATATTTTTTTATTTTTGAAATAAATTGTATTTTACCAAATGACTCAAAAATTCCGACAGTAAAATAACAGGTATTTTAAAATTTTTGTTCTTTATGTAATATTCTTTCCGTTTAGAATTAACATGTTGACGCAAATGACAACTATAGTTGTCAAAAAAAATCTGCTAATATCAAAATAGCGACTATAGTTGTCATATAATAAAAAGACTCTAAATGTCTTATTTTTGACAATCACTGACACTTAAGCATTTTCTTATTTAAATATAGTAATTATTAATTTAAATAGTTGGTAGCATTGACGAGATTTATGGCAGTTATTAATAAAATATGTAAAAACATAGGGGGTTCCCCACATTAAAAATTAGTGAACTAAAAATCAAATGACAACTATTGTTGTCATAATTTTATACAAAATTATTCAGAAAGTAGAAATATGTGTTTTGTTATTATTTTGAATTTTTATTTTGACTGAATTATAAGACTAATTTATCAATTTGTTTAAGTTATATTTCTTAAAAGATATTTGAAACTATGTACCTTGAAATAAATGAAATAAATAAAAATAATCTATACAATAATTTTCCTTTAAAAAAACTGCCTAAAATAACAAAAAATAATGTGACTACTATAGTTGTCATTTGTTCAGAAATAATTATTGTAATCTTTTACAATAAAAATTACACCAGTAGTTGTCATGAAAATTGGACAACTATAGTTGTCATTTGCAATTCCAGCGGAAAAGAGTATCGAAAAGCAAATGACAACTATAGTTGTCAAAAAAACATTTTTTTAATTATAGTTTATTTTAACTAAAATTTTGATTTAAAGACGTGTGGTGTTTACCGCGTCAATATATCTCAAAAACTAACAAAGATACGCATAGCGTGTTTCTGAGCGGTCCCACGAAGTTTTTATCAAGCGTCAACGTGTTAAGATAGGTCATACATACACATGCAGGGACATTTTGTAAATAGATTGCTCTTGTTTACCTGCTAATAAAATATGAAAAAAGAACATAGCAAAATTTTTGAAGCACTCAATATAACATGTTTGAAATAGTTTTAAAATAATTATTTAAAAAAAAAATTATTGGAAGTAGGTACATACATATTTATTTTTAATAACTTAAAAACTAACTGAAATTATTTGAAACAATTTTATAAGTAACGTATAAATAATCGAAATGAGATAATTCAAATTGTTGAAATGTGTCAACCTATATTACTTTTACTAACATTTTTGTTAGCCGACACTACTCAACTTACCTTATTGGGAAATACAAAATGTGCATAAAAAATCATACATCCTTCCTCATTAATATTTGAAACCATACTGAAATATGAATTTGAAATTTTTTTTCATTTTTTCTTTGCTCCTTTCCTCCTATCGTGCAATAGAATTTAAATGGGAAGCTTTTTAAAAATGTGTTTAATATCCTGAGATTTTTTAAAATATTAAACTCTTTTTTACGTAAAAAAAAAGAAAAAAATAATAAAAAATATGACACGATCAGTGGCATTTAAAGAAAAAACCAGCAACGAAGCCAAAAATTCGTAATATTTCGTAAAAAAAATTGATTATTGGGACTTGTTAGATATAAAGACATTATGGTTATGTACCTCTTTAAGCTTTTATTTATTTGGATACAAATAAATATATTCAGAATCAAAACGGAGTTCCAATTCTGTACTAAATTTACAAACACGCTACAAATACAAAAATTACATTTAACCCAGAAATGGTTTCGGAATCATACATCAGATATAATATGCTAGTACCAAATACTGAGTTAAAAATATTAAATAAATATATTTAAAAATATGATGTCATAATTAATCGATACAACACTAAATGAGGAATTGAATATAGTTTTATCACATTTTTAATTTTATTTTTTTTTTAACTTAAAATGTAAGTTTTAAATTATAATACGAGTACTCGTATTATAAAAAAGAGGTTTTTTTGGCATTTTTTAACCTTAAATTAATTCAAGTAATATATGCATATACAAATTAAATATATAGCACTATATAAAAATTCAAATATTAAATTAAATATCGAATTCATTATGAGTCATGTAATTAAAAATGTATTTAGTTATAGAAGAAAAATTGTAGCTTTTAAAATTTTGTAAAATTTTATGTTGTAAATGGCCAATAAAATGGTTTTAAAACTAAATTTAAAATAAATCTTTGAACTGGCTATTGATCAAAACTATCATTAATTACTACTTGTCTAAAAATTCATTAGTTGTTGATCAAAACTATTACTACTTGTCTAAAAATTCATTATTAAACCAATATGGACATACGGTTTAGACTTATGGGAAAGCTAAGAATAACAAAATAACGAAAAACACGAGTACCTGGAAATTTCAACTATAACAAAAATAGGTTTAGTGAACATATAAATCCATCGGCAAGCAATTTAACAAACAGGCAGAAGACATCCCGACTCAAGCGATGGAGCATTCTGGATTCAAGCGACAGAAACTAGATGGTCAAATAGTAACAACATGAACGAGGTAGAACGCTCGTTGGCGCTGGAAACGCAACGCAAATGAATAATTCATACAATTTAATTATGGTTTCCGGCCGATTGTAGATAGTTGTACAAATAAAAAATTTAATTTGTGTAATTTAATCTCAAGAATATCTATAACATTTTATAATAACTATAATTTTTAAAAAGGTGTTTTATTTTAATAAGTAAATTACTTAAGGTTTTTAAACACTTAACAACTATTAATTTTTTTTTATATTTTAGTTAATTAATGTTCAAACCCATTTGTTTTACGCAATCATATTAGTTAATACATTAGCAATATTATACAAGTTGTATCTTATATGCACAAGTAATGTTATATTTAACATTTTATTTATACACTTTGATGTTTAAACAAAATTACTGCCACATTAATCCATAATAAAAAATTAATATTAACTAATTAATTAATTATATTCAAAGTTTACGCTTATTTAAGGAAATTAAGGTAATTTGCTACAGTGAATTTCTTTCAACTTTAAATCGTATGTGTTATAAGGGATAAGTAAAAAAAAATATTGTATTAGAAACCTAAAATAATCATTCCTTTTTTTTTAAATCACACAATACTGTGGTTTGAAATGAAATAGGTTTGTAGTTTTAGGTACATTTGTAAATAAAAGGTTATAAAATAATATGGGCATGAAAAATAAACCTATATACAACATTTATGTATACGTACATACAAAAATATAGTTTACCAATTAATTGTGGTTTTTTAAAATTTTTACAGATAATTTCGAATTAGGCACAGCATCTAATTATTTATGTTTTTTTTGTATATGTGGCACTTTGTTATTAACCCATAATAATAATTTCTTGTTATTAGCCCATAATAATAATTTATTGTTGCCAAAATAAATAAAAATTCTGTAAGTTATATTTTCTAAAAGCAATTTTAGAATGTTCTTTTAAATTCAAACAAAAATTTTGTGCCATGCTTACAAAACACACTTCCAGTGCAACGTAATTCAAAAAAAATTTTTGCAGAGTATATTTCGCTGTTGTTTTCAAGCTTACAATATGTAATTCTGGAATTAATATTTTTTATATTTGGATATTAAATATATAATAAATAATTTGAACGTGTATAGGATTACCTACATTACTACAGATTTACATAGTTGAAATAAGACTATGTTAAGAAGAAATATACATATATTTTAAAATACATTTTATCACATGGTTTTGAATTAGTACTACACAAATATCAAATACAACAATTTTATATTATATAATTTTACATGCATATTAATTAGTTTCTTGAATATTTGATATTAAATAAAACATTAATTTTACTCAATTTCAAAGCACAGACTCTTATATTTTACATTAAAAGAAAATTTTTAATTTTAATTTGCAATAAGCTCAAGTCATATTACGCGTACGTACATACATACATAATTTATTTTTTATAATTAAATTATGAGTAGACAAACATTCGAATAAAATGAATGTAAAATAATATAATAATCAATATTAAACATATACATATGAGGTTTCATAAAAAAAATACAAAATGTTAATCTTATTAATTTTACAATAATTATAAAAATTATAATCGATTGCTCAAGATATTTTCTGTTTTTTTCTTTTCAATAACGTTCAACATCAGGTTTATTATTTATTTAAAGATAAAAACACAATAAGTATTATAAGTTTGACGTTTTCCCATACTCGTAATTTCATAATTTTTATTTTTAAATATTATTTTTATTATTCATCAATAAAAAGATTTTAAATAAATTTTAATAATTATTTTTCACATATTAATACACATTCACACTTTAGTTTTGCTGAAATAAATTTCCGAATGAACCAATATTAATTAATGAACTAAAAAAAACTCAGTTAAAAACGGAGAAATTAGTGAAAAAATTGAAACCGCGCAATATCGAAATTTAAAGAAAAAATGAATAATTATAAAACTTTTTGTATTATTGCAACATTTAGTTTTACATTTTATTCCAAAATATAAGTAAAAAAATAAAAGAGGAGAAAAGCAAGAAATTAAACATTTTTACACTTCTAAATAAAAAAAATTCTCATTTTATATTTTCATTGAAAAATTTGCTATTATTATGTATGTACTATATGTACATAGTACATAATATCTATATACATATACCAGCAGTGTATAATTACATGTTTTCGTAATAGAAGACAGCAAATGAAAAATTAAATTAGTTTTTTTTTCTGCTTTTTTCACTATTGTTTTAAAAGAAAGTCTGTAAATAACTTTAGAAAACAACTAAATGAATTAAATGAATGATAGAATAACAAATTGCAAAAAAAGTTACATACATACCTACGTTAACTGAAACAAACAATCTATAATTTTTATCGTAAAAACTACCTGACATTTTAAATGACATCATATAAAATTCAAAAGTGATGTAAACATCAAAATATTGAAAAATGTATAAGAAATACGTATGTATGTGTGTATATGGAATCGCATGTGTGTATATGGATATACATACACATCCTCATCTAACAAATTAATATCCATTCATTTAATATAAAAAAGAATTTTGTACTTAAAAAAATTTGCTTCTAGTGTACAGTGGACATTCTTGTAAATACTCGCTCGGAGTTAAAAGAAAAATAATACATGAAAAATTATGAAAAACTAAAATATTCAAAATACATACATATCTATGTTTGAAAAATAATTCCTTAGTTTCATTTTCATTGTCAGTTCTTAAAAAATTTCTACACTTTTTAAATAACAATTAGAAATTTTATATATTATGTATGTATGTATGTACAAATAGATTTTTACGAGAAAATTATATTTTGTATGAAGAAAATTTCTACCTACCACCCCAAATATTTCTCCCTTGGAAGCTATGGGGTTAAAATTAGTCAAAATTCAGTTATTAAAATCTTATGTTTCCAAAACTGGAAACTTTCGGGATTTTTATAGAAATTAAGAAATAAAATACACCCCCATTCTGCTAACGGCTTCACTTGACGTGATCCGTTGTTATTTAACAATTTTCAAGTGACTACAAAATATGTAATCTTAACTCACCTATTATTCGATTCGTTATTATTAAAAAAACAAAAATTTATTTACATAAATTTTTGTTTTTTTGTCCGAAAAGTATGCAGTAATCTTTAATATTATTGGCACGTCTGGTATTGAACATTTTATTCTATTAATTAAAAAATTTTGAAGAAAAAAATTTAAAAATTTTTTTATGTATAAATTTTTAGAAAGAATTAATTAAGTAAACAAACTATATTTATCACTTGTAGTTGTTTTAATAAAAGCCTAAATTTTCTACAATAATGCAAGTGCTGGTGTAGAAATATAGTTTGTTTCAAGCTTCGTAAAATTCGTGTTTTCTTTTCATACCCTGCACCTTCGGGAAGAGTTTATTCACTTTGGTATGGAGTTTGTAACTACTTGAAAAAGTTGTCTCTGGTATGGATATGGATATATATTCCGGCTCAGGGGAAAATTCTGCGTGGATTTAGACATAACCGTCCGTCCTAAAAAACTATACGCACGATAACTAAAAAGCAAATAATGCAATCGACACCAAACTTTTATTAATATCAAATTATGTAAAGGTGTGTCGAATTACGTTCTACATATATTCTGAAAATTTTAATGGAATGGCTGCACTAGTCCGGTAGCTTCATGGATTAAAGCTAGATTCATGAAACTCGACAGTCGTGTATCCAATTTTAGAACAGATGTAACCCTGAAATTTTGGTGGAATGGCTTGACAGGTTCGGGCTACTACCATGAAGCTCCAAGAGCTAATATAAAATATTCAAAAAAATAATAGAGTTAGATTCACGAAATTTGTCAATCGCATGTCCAATTATAGGCCACATATATCCTTGAACTTTTGGTGGAAGGACTTAACAGATTCGGGTAGCTGCCATACAACTGCAAAAGAAAATTTTGAATATTTGGAAAAATACTAAAGTTAGATCCATGAAACTTGGCAGTCTTGTCTTCACTTATAGGTCACACATGATATCCGAGAAGTTTCTGATGAGTGGTTTAACAGGTTCGAGTTATTACATTTAACAATGAAAGCTATAACTCTAGATATTTCAAAAACAAATTTTTAAACTCAGATTGCCAAAGTGCAGGTTTGATGTGTTTTTTATTGTTTATTACTTACATTTTGTAAAATTGAACTGATATCATATTGTTTATTGAAATAAAAATTAATTGATACTTATATGCATTATATAGCTAAGTTTTTAAAATTGTTATACAAAGTTATTTTTCAGTTTAATTCCCTTATAAAAACTTCTCGGCATGGCTGCATAACAAAATAAATAATTTTTAAAAATTTATCTATCGTGTATGACCCAGGTCAAATATAAAAGAAATCAAGATCTTCACAGTGCTTACTTTGCATAACATGTTTAAGACAGTAATAAGCGTATTCCTTTGGAATTTTAAATCTCTCTCTCTTTCTTAATTGGTAGGACAATACAATTTTCAAATATATCTTAAATACAACTCTGATAATCTCGAATTTATTTAAAATTAGTTAACATAATCAAATGTCATAAAAAACTTCGCTGACCTTGACGAAACTGAAATATGTTACCTGTACTGAAAAATATTTCTGAGTAGACATACTTAAAAACGTATTCATTTTTTATAGAAGAAAATTTTAAAATGGTATTTATTGCTTATAAATATAATTTATTTAATATACTAATTCTTTACGCTATATTCGAAACAATAAATTGTAATCATATAGATATTTTGTTTTTTTTTTTCATTAACGATTTTTTCAGGAGATTAACTAAAATATAGTTGAAACTTCAACACTTCGAATACAAAAACACAAAAAAATATTTTATAAGATGGTTATTATATTCTGAAAGTCCAAGCTATTTCTACTTAAATGGAAGCGATTATAAAAAAGGAACATAATACTATTTATAAAATAAATTTATTCAGGCTTATATATGTAGGTTTTTATGCACAATATTCAAAATGAGGAGAAATTACAACGTACAATATGAAATATGTAAAACCGTATGCAATCAAATTCTCGTAGGTAAATGGAAATAATTCCCTACATTCTGACTATTTTCAAAAATATACTACAAATGAAAATCTATACAATTTTATTCTATATACATATGTATATTCTACTTTGCTTATTTCAACATGGACTCTGTTAATCGTAATATATTTGTATTGAAATTATTGCGATAAATAATAAATTAAAAATTTTCAATATGCGAGAAAACAAAAGAAACACAACCTGTACCCTAACGCAAACTAATTCGTACACTGAGAAAAATTGTATCTAAATTAGATATTTTTTATAATCAGAACAAACACAAACTATATCCGACAACCACACTTTATACCTAGTTTTGAAATAAATGTATTTCCTACCACTTTATTTTTAATTTGAATATAATTCATAGCAGTTTTAAAAATATAAAGTTTTCAAATTAGTTGAACTTTTGAGCCGTTTATGAAAATAAATTATCTAGTTAGATAAAAAAATATTTCTGAATGGACCACAATAAGATCGTTTTTAAATATAAAAGTGTATCTCAAAGTGTACACCTTATTTCATATTTTAATACATAAAATAGCTATAATTTTATCTTTATTACAACATTTATATATCAAAATTGGGCTATTTACGAAATTGATATGCATTATATCTCTTTTAGCCTTTATTTTATCCATATAACTGAAATAATTATAGTCCGTTTGATTATAAGAAGCATTAAAAAATATGTTTATTTTATATAAGCTGTCCCTCGATATACGTCGGCTCTGAGTTTTCGATATACGTTTTTGGTTTCGGCCCAACACGGTGTATATTGATGGATTGCTGTATTTTATTTTCGAAGCAAAAATATGACCTTTGAAAAGGTTTATAAACACTTTAGATATAGGTTTTTTTTAGTGTATTATGTGTTTTTGTGTGTGTTTGCGTTTTCAAAATAAAATACACAGTTTAGAATATTAAAACCTTTTTTTTTATTTTTCTCTTTGAAGCCATTAACATATTTATCAGAACTATTTTAAAAATTAAAATTTCATCTTGACAAAAAAATCTCTTAAAACTTTTATTTTAATTCCTAATTTTGACCAATTTTTTTGTATTCTCCAAAGTACATACATATATTGACATTTAATTGCCGAATGTTGTCATGCCAAAATAATTGATACAAAAATGATTTGTTAATTTAAAAGTATTTCATTCAAGGAAACAATAAAATAAATGCATCATTGTTGAACAAAGTGTTATTTTGTATTTTTTACCTCAAATACAAAATTAATTTCATAAAATTGTTAAATATGAAATAGGAATGATTTTCTTTTAATTATAAAAAATTATTTATGACTTTTTAAAAAACAAAACTGAGAGACAGGGACGAATTAATTAAAATCCAATTTTCTTTTTTAAGCTAAAATACATTCAAAAAATATTAACAAAATTTCAAATATAATTAGCACATGAAATTTCATAAATATTTTTAAGACAAACAACAAAAAAATTAAATTTATTTTTTAGACTTTTAAGTTGAACATTTTCTTTCAACTAGTTTTATATGTCAACGGTATAAAATACTGAACCAATTTATGACCGATGTCACCACTTTTTCATACTTTCATAATTTAATAAAGTGTCTTGTTCGTTTTTGATGTGGCAACTTTCTAGGAAGCTAGTTTTTTTCTCCCAGTTTTTTTATTTTAAATTAAATATTCCAAAATATTATAAAAAAAATTATGCCGTGTATTTACCGAACTTCTACACCTTTTAACATGAACAGACACAATATAGGGTGTATTTGTAACCCCGGTGGAAATGTAATTACTCTAGAATAACATTTTTACATACACCACCTGCCTTTCGAATTAAGCTCCTTTAAAGTGAAAATAGAAGTGTCTATTGTAACTAAAGTAGAGATAAATTAATGTGGACTACTAATTATCCTAACAGCACGCAATTTTACTTATATTTGACTTTTTTCAGATTTTTTAAGAAAAATATGATATTTTTTTATTCAAATTTAAATATCAAAGTTAACTATTTTAACTATTATGTTAACTATTTTTTAGAAACTTTAACTTTAAAATTTCCTTCAAGAGTTTTAGTATCTCTGGGTAATTTTCAATGAAATATATAAAATATTTCTTCAATGCGTTTTAAAATATAATATAAATTATAATATGAATATTGTGTATTCATTTTAAATAAGTTTTTTAACAGTTAAATTCTCACTTACATATATATATCTTCATTGTATTTGTTTTGTATAGATCTGTGTTGAAATGGGGTTATGTTGTTTTGTGTTATACTTTTGTTACAATCAATAATTCAAAACACGTGGATAAAAAATACATTTAATATGACTCAGAAAAAAAACACTTGAAAATTACAAAAATCTTATGTCAATTAAAACCAAATAAATTTTCAAAGATAATAATGAAATATTTTCAACTGTAGAGTTGTTTTTAATTTTTGAAAATTATTAGCAATTTTTTTTAAATGCAATTTACTCAGTACTCCAACAACTTTTTTTAATAGTAAGCTTAAAAATTTTAAATTGTTCTAAAAATTTTTGGACACTATAAAATTCATTTTATAAATCTCCATTTTTTTTATTTAAAATAACACACACATTCACGCACAAATTCGCTGATTTTATTTATATTTAAAAATAATTTTTAAATTTATTTTTTTGTCAATCACCCCACAAAATGTAAACACATAATTAAAAAATATATAATACTTATACATATAACACCTTATATTTTGAAAAATTCTTGAACTTTTTTCCTATACATATTTGTTTTATATTTATTTTTTTTTTAATACTTACTTCTTTCAATTTTAGTCATACTCATACCACGACCGGTTTTTCGCCACTGATGATACCAACCTTTTGAACGAAAAAGTTGAAATAAATTACTGTTATGATATGCTGTGTCGCTTCCGCCACCACCCCTTTCGATTTCTGAGGAGCGGCATGATGATGAATCCTCAAAACTTGAACTACGTCGCTTATTACGACGAAAACATACACAGCTACGTAACATTTCAAGTATTTAAAAATGTCGAACTGAAATTACAAAATAATTTTTTTTATTTTATTCCATTTTATTCTTTTGCATTATATACGTGTAATAAAAGTTTATAGCTTAAGTTTAAGTCTATGTTTTCTATAATCTATCAAAATATTGCTAGACAACCTTTTCAGTCTTGTGAAATATTTCTTTTTTGTTATAAAATTTTTGCATACAATATATTTGTAATTAATTAGATAAAGAAAGGACTTATTCAATTATTATTTGGATATTGGTATCTTGAATAGACAGTGGCTTATAACTTCCGTGACTTCAATAATGCCTTATAAAAAGTTTAAGTACAGTTTCCATACGGTTGTAGTACCGTCTCAGAGCTGTCAAAACTACTAAAGCTTTTGACACATTTTGGAATACAATGTTTACAATATTAATACATATTTTGACGTTTGTTTAAATATTTCAATTTAAAGTTCCGTGCAAATGTTAATTTTTAAAAAACGTCACTAAATCATAAAAACATAGTATTTTTATGCTGCATTTTGGGAAAAAAACTTAATAACTAGCGTTTTTTTACTGAAAATGAATGCTAGCTTATTTAATTGGTTATATCTGACAACATTTATATGATATGTATAAGAAAAACGTGCTTGATTTTTTCGATACCCAATTTACTTTTATTTACGTATTTCGGAAAAGTGCACAAAGTCAATAGCTTTTACTAAACTTTTTGAAATGTGATACTTGGTAAATTTATGTCGTGTTACTTCACAATTCAATTTAAAATAAAATACGATAAAAAGTCTTAGACAAAAGAACTATAGTAGACAGTGTCAATGTAATATGAAATAGTATTTTATATTTATTATAAAAGAAATTTGCCAAACTGTATTTTAATAAAAGAATCCCTACAAATTTATTACGTACTTAATAAGTATTAAATAGCAAATGCACATTGAAATTCAAACATAAAATTGAATCTGTCACAAATTGAGAAATTTTTAAATTTTGTTAAATTTCATAAAAAATTAAATTAATTAAAAATCTTATAATAAGTTTTTGCAGATTCTCACATAAAATAATCAACGCACAATATATTCACTTTTAAACAAAATTACAATTATTGTAAATTTACAATTATTGTAATAGTTTTAAGAAAAACAGCCACAACAACCTTTTTTCAAACCCTATTTTAGTTAGATCATAGAACTCTGCAAAACAACAAATTTTCTTGCCAATATTAATTAGTGATGACTAAAAAGGCGAGTCAAAGAAAATGAAATAAATAAAAACCAATGGTTTGTTTTGTAGCACTTTTCCCTTTAACAAGTGAAAATTCTGCTTTTTAATACAGTCTATGTATACCTATTACACTATTAAAATTATTTTTATTCAAATACGAAACTATTTCTAGGATTGCATATATTTAGGATGACACATATAGGCAGTCTTTGAAATAAAGCAAAAATTAATATAAAGTGGGGTTAACATAATGCTCGATTGTAAGGTTTAATTATGTGAATTAAGAAAAATAATTATATTTTTTAATGTCATGGAATTTACCGTTTACTTTTTGCGTTTATAGAAATTTGAAAAAGCTTGCGGTTTCGGAAATATAAGGTGTCAAAAATTCAAATTTTACAAATTTCAAGAGGCGATAACTTGAGAGGGGGTGGAGATGGAAAAAAATTTTCTTTTAACGAAATGAACTATTTGTCAATATCTAAAAGTCCCTTAAATTTCAAGCTTCTACAGGCTGCGGTTTATAAGAAAAACGAAAGCAAAAATTTGGAAAAAAAGGACTTTAGATAACGGTAAATTTGGACGGCCATTTTGTTTTTAGAAAGTTTAACTATAGTATACCGCGCTAGGGGAAGCAAGCCACTGCCTTTTTGCGTTTGAAAAATTTCAAAAATGCTTATAGTTTCATTGCAACGAATAGTTAAAAAAGGCCATTTTTAGGGTTTTAGGGGGGTATAACTTCTAGAGGGGGGGAGATAGGTAAACATTTTGTTCAACGGAAATAAATTTCTAGTAAAGATCTATATACATATTCAATTTCAGCTTTCTATCTTCAAGGGTGTAGAAGTTTTGTAAACAAAAAAAGTGTCCACAGACGGACGGACTGATTGACGGACGGACGGACGAACAGAGTGAAACTAATAAGCACTTTTTTTAAAAAATATTTGGAAAAGTGCTAAAAACTAAGAAAATGACAGAAAAGGTAAAAGTAAATAATGGGTAACGACATTTTGTGTCATATTATAAAAAAAAAAGAAAAACTAATTTTTCAACTATTAAAAGTATTGCGAGGTAAAATAAAAATTTTTAAAGATAGATTTAGGTAATAATTTTTCCATTCCATCTAAAAACGAATAAATTCTAGTTTGCACACATATTTACAGCAGTTATGTATATTTCTTTCACATTAAAGAATGTACAAACAGACAACGATTTCAAATAAGTTGTTTAATAAAATAAAAACCAATTATTTGGTCATTGTACTTAAGATCTTAAATTTATTTAGTTTATTTACGTAAACTACTATATGCATAATATAATCTAAAATATATTTAAGTATTTGTATGTGTGTTCCTATTAAAATGATAATGTAAAGAAAATGTTTTTAAATGAAAAAACTTTTATTGTACTATAGTTGTAATTGTTATTTTCGAAATTCTAAGAAAGGATAATGGCTTTTGTACTGAAATAAATGCTAACAAACAACTAAGAAAGAGTACCCAACAAGAAAAATAAAAATGGAAAAAGAAACTTGCTAATTACTATTTTTCTTTAAAACTGTAATGAATTACAAAAAAGATCCCATAACGTTCTTCTCTCTTTTCCTGAATTATTAAAAAAGAATTTTTTTATATGTGTATATATGAAGATATATGTATATATAATGTAAAATGAATTAAGTTGTAATAGAGCAATACTGCTAAGGGAATATAGAGATTAACCTATAAGATTTTTTTCAAGATGATCTAAACTTGTGTATGAAAGTTTGGACGGGAGCTAATGAAATACTTATTTTCTATTTATACAAAAATCAATAAACGACCTATAAATTATATTCCAAAAAACTCATTTACTAGGATTTTCATATAAAAAATTCAGAAGCGAATTTTTTATTTTGTATTTCTATATTTTTATATTTTTGTTCGATATCCTTTCAATTATTATGCATACACAGGTATTTACATAACATGAGTTATATGTGTAACTAATTATGAAAACATCTTTATAGAACACAAATATTCATTAAACTAAACAAGAAAATAAAAAAATCAAATTAATAGACTGTTTTCAGATAAGAAGAGTGTAAAAATTTTTATTTAAAAAATGTATGACAGAAATTAATTATAGAAATTAATTATTCCATCTCATATAAAATAATAACTATACACATATGTATATATAAACATTCTACATAATTCAATATGACGCAAAGGCGCGGTCCTTGGAGCCTTAATTTCATGAATTGAAAATTAATATTTTCGTATCTTTTTATTTTATTTTTGCATTTTATTCATTTTAATAATTGTTTTTTGTAATTGATATATAAACCAAAATTATTAATGTAAATATTTAATTAGCTTTCGGTTTAACGAAACATATAAATATTTACAAAAGTAACGTATGTATGAAATATGCATATACATATTATGTATATATTGGTTATAACGTAAATTATATACAAAAACACCCATATACCGAATATAACATACGAGATATTAAGATTTTCAATTAGCAAGCAATCATAATATTCATTATGTACTCGTACCGGTTTGTATGCCGTGCTATTTTTATGTTATACTCATAATCAAATTTATTTATTTTTTTATTTATTTATTTATTTATCTTTAGCTTAAAAATTTTACATAACTTAAAATTAAAGAATGCATATCCTGATACATATTTTTCAGACAGAACAAATTTTCGACTTAAAAATTAAATTTAAAAAATTATACAAAATAAGACTTATTGGTATTAGTACCCCATTAAATATGAGTATAAATAATGAAAAACTAAAACAAGAATTTGTTAAAATAAAGAAAAGGGTTATACTTAACTATAAGTAAATAGAAGCTTTTTCATCGTGTCTTTCTTCAGTGAAAAGTCTGTGTTTTTGTTTGTTGCATAAACGCAGCATTCTGCGTTTATGCAACAAACAAAACAACCTAAACGCAGGTTCGTGTTTCCCATAATTGGTCCTATGAAAAGATCAGGGGAACGCGACCTAAAGTTAGAGTTAATCACAATTTTATTTAAAATGTCGAGAGAGAATAGGTCAGTGATCATAAGCTGAAAAATTAATAACGAATCTGCAACATCACGTCTTTTGCCCAGTGTGGCTAGGTCAATTATTTTAAGCCTGTGTTCATAAGGTGGAAGAATGATGGGGTCTTCCCAAGGGGGAAGGAGCAGTGCGAACCTCAAATAATCAATCCTATTAATATTTATATCGTAATAGGGCGACCATACTTGTGAAGCATATTCAAAATGAGGACGGACCAGGCATGTATAGAGCGATTTTAAGATATAAAGATCATTAAACTCCTTTGACCAGTGTTTAATGAAACCTAACATCGAGCTTAATCTGCATATGATATGATTGTAGTGGTTTATGAATGATAACTTGCTATCGAAGCAAACATCCAGGTCCATTATTGAATCAACTGGACTAAGAGCTTGGTCATTCAAAGTATAGTTTGTAAAAAGTGGCCGTTTTTGCCTAGAGTAGCATTTTTGTGCACATTTCATTTGGAGCACATTTGTGCACAACTTACATTGATTTTTAGGTTATTACTTGAAAACCATAGAAGCGGTTAAGATCATTCTAAAGATACATCGCATCATTTGAAGAGCTTATTTTTTTGAAAATTTTGATGTCATTAGCATACATTAATACCTCACTGTCCGTTAACATGGAAACGACATAATTAATTAAAATTATGAACAGCAGTGGACCTAAGTGACTACCCTGGGGTACACCAGAATTACACGAAAGAGGCGAAAAAATTGCTGAACAAAAGAGGACGCTGTAAGTCCTACAAGAGAGATATGACTATATCCAGGCTAAGAAGTTGTCAGGGAATCCTAAGAGTTTCTTGCGGTGAGCTTTTACTTTGTCTTGCACTCTCTATAGTAAATCACTTATCTGGTATGAACCAAATATACATTGTATTTCAATTTTAAATGAGTTTTAAAAAATTTAGTGCACATATATTTATATATACACATTTCTTATAAGTTGTACCAATGATCTAGTTTTCGTTACGTTCATATTATATTTCATTTAAAAGGGAGCGACATGAATTAATCAAAAGGGCATTCTTTTGAAAGTTCTTCCGCTGAAAGTTAAAATGAAGATTTTAATCATAACTGCTCTTTTAATTTTTTTATCTCATTCCTTTTTTTGATCTAAAAAAATCAAATAAATTAAGATAATCTTTTTTTTATCATGAAACTTTTTAAAACCAATTTAAGAGTTCATTGACTATCTAGGACTAAAAAGAAAGGAAAAGGCGTTATTAAAAAAATATGTTTTACATTTTTCTGACAGAGATTTTTACTAATCAATAAATTTTATGGTTATATTTGTTTTTCTGCTTTTTTGCCCTTTTTCAAAAAATTTTTGAAAAAAAGTCCATCCGTCCGTCCGCCCGTCCGTGGATATGTTTACAAAACTTCTACACCCTTCACAAGAAAGCTGAAATTATTTCCGTAGAACAAAATTTTTATCTATCTGCCCCCTTTAAAAGTTATGCCCCCAAAAAACCCTAAAAATGATATTATTTTTTTAATTATTTGTTGCAGGAACAAGCATGACCATAAGCATTTTTCAAATTTTGCAAACCCAGAAAAGCAGTGGCTGACTTCTTCTGCCCCTACATACAATATTTGAACTTCAAAAAAAACAAAATGACCGTTAGAATTTACTGTTATCTAAAATCGGTTTTTTCCAAATTTTTGATGTCGTTTTTCTTCTAGACCCTAGGTTGCAAAAGTTTAACAGTTTAATAGCTTTTAGACACAAAATAAATAGTTTATGTCGTTAGAAGAAAATTTTTTCAACCTCGACCCCTTCTCAAGTTATCGCCTTTCGAAATTTGTAAAATGCGAATTTTTGGCATATTATATTTCCGAAACTGCAAACTTTTCCAAATTTCTATAAATGCAAGAAGCTAACGGTAAATTCCATGCCATCACGCAATTAACCATTAAAATCGAGCATCATGTCAAAGCCTCTTTAAATTTGTTTTTTACTTTATTTCAAAGACTGCATAAATCTTTGATCTTAAATGTAAGCAATCCTTGAAATAGTTTCGTGTATGAATGAAAGTAATTTTAATAGAGCGGTAGGTGTACATATTCTGTATTTAAAAGCAATGTTTTCACTTGTTGAAGGGAAAAGTGCTACAGTACAAAACATTGATTTAACCCAACTTTATTTTCTTTTGTTTTCATTTCATTTTTTCTTTCCACACCACTTAAAAAAAATCAATAAATTTTTTTATGGTATCATTCAGTTTAATAACGTTTTGTCTCTACCATTTTTGCTTTTAAGGACTTTGAATTTCATGTCACTTTTATTTTGTTTTTTTTTTGTTTATTGGTTTAAATTTATTCGAATCCCTATATACAAAAAAGGACTAAAATCAGTCAAAAAAACTAAGAATAAATCAAATTAGCTTTGAAATAAACTCGTCGAAAGTGTGAAATTTAAAAAAATTAGTCTTAAAATCTTTTATAGTAGTCTAGTTATGGGTCATCGATTTTTTATTTAGGAACCAAAGTGAATATCCAAAATGTTCACCAGTAAATTCAATTTACGATAACAAAATTTAATTGCTTTTATTTAAGAGGAAAACAAACAAAGGACCCTGCAATATTTTACAGAACTTGGATCGATTAAATATGAGAAGCCTCAGTGAATTCGAGCCTCTACTACGACTGGAAAAGTACAAGAAACTTTCAAATTCATTAAAATTATACTTTATATTGTATAATTTTTATTTCTTATGTGATAAAATGATTACATTTGTTTGTTAAGCCAAAGTACTCTTTATATACACCCTTAACACATTAACATTCCTTACATTTAATGTAAATTATTGTACGCAACGTAATTGCTGTTCTTCTTAATTTTGATTTTTTTGTATGCTCTAATTAGTTAATTTACAATGAACTCCAACTTTCAATATTTAATCATCAAACATAAAAAACTCTTAACCTTAACATTTTTATTCTTAGAAAACACTTTCTCATATTTTTCCCTTTCGCATTTATTTCGTTCATAACATATGTCAATAATCATTTAATTTCAAAAGCTGTTTGTAAAGTAGAACAAAAAGTAAAAGCAAAATTTATTAAACCATTGTATAGGTGGGAACAAATATATTATATGTACATTCAAAACATTTACAATACGCAATCAGCGAAAAATGGTGAGAAATTATTTTCCTGGAAATTTTTGTATTATTTTATCAAAAAAAAGTAAAGTTCCTAAAGCTTGAGCAAATGTCAAAATGGAAATAAAAATGCCATATACATATATCTATCAGGTCACCAAGCTGAAATTAGTTTTCGAAATTTTGAATCGCAAAAAAATGGCAAAAACAATTCTTAATGTTTTATGTCAGTGATGCCCAAAGATATTTTTACTTGGGCCAAAAAGTAAAATTTACAAGATATGGCGGGCCAATTTTTTTTTTAAAAAAATCCAATTAAAAAGTATATAAAAAAAACAATAATACAAAAGTAAGAAATTAAGCGTATTTTATTGAAGAATTATTTTAATTAATTTTTTTTAAAATTAAAAAGTATAAATCCCAATAATACAAAAATTTATTGTATTTTATTATCAATGAAAACATTTAAAAAATTAAATCAATAATATATTTATATTAAATATGGTGCGATGAATGTGCTTGCATGGTAGATGCCAGTTTTGTAATGTTTGGTTCTATTTTTGACGTTGAAATTCTTAAAATGTATAAATAAACAAAAAGCCATCTAGATTATGATAATTATCTTTTTGTTTTTTTTTTCATTTATTTTTAAATTCAATTTCTTATTCAAAAACTTTACGCTGTAATTCATTACCCTTCCATTTGGGCAACAAAAAACCTTTTCTGCGCTAAAACTCCCAATCTTTTTTTAAAGCATTTGTCAGATGGAATTTACCAACCACTTTCTTTGAAATTTAAATTTTAAATTTCAAAAATTATGTAAACTCAGTAGAGCTAAAAATATTGATCAATTTCCTTCACACAAATAATTTCCGACAACCCTTCCATTTAAACTCTATATAAATTTGGAATTTATTTTTGGTTTGCTCGCTGAGATTGGTGACCTGATAGATATATGAGGCATTAGTATTTTTACACGCGTATGAACATATGACCGAACGTATAAAAATACTGTATGTCCTTCCGTCTGTCCGTCCCAACGATAACCCAAAAACTAGTTAAACTAAGTTTACCAAATTTTCAAAAATGTAGTAAATGCCAGAGAACTATTAAACTTTGATATGATCAAAGTACTGGTTCGGGTAGCAGCCATACGACTCAAAAATTTATTTGGCAATATGTATTTCAGAAAATATAGAAGCTATAGTATTGAATTTGCTTGGCTCCTTCTGGTAGCTGCAATTAAAATTGAAAAGTCTTTGGTTATATCTTAAAAACAGTTGCGAAATAAAATATCGTAAAATGGCAGATATATTCATTAAAAGTTGTTAAAAGTTATTTGGCATTATCTCAGAAATTATTAGAGCTATAACATAGAACTTTCGTGACAACAAGTGTATTATTAGGATTGTTATGTGTGATAAAAATCGTCGAAATTTCTTGATTTAGTCTGTCCCATAGTCAGCTATGGCACATTAACTCGCATAGGATAACAATTTCGTATGGGTATCACAGAGTTGACATGGTCAAATCTATTTTTTCTCGTTTTCTCTTATTTTTTAAATATTTTTTTAATGTATTATGCCTAAAAATCCGCAAAATTTTCCAAATAACTTTTTCCGAAATATTAAGAGTTGCTTCATGATCCCGAAAATGGAACGACTTTCTCGTGTATAAAAGCAAATTTTTCTTTAAGAAAATAAAATTTTTTATATGTTAAACTTTTAGTTTTAAAATAAAACATTTAATACAAAGAAATACTTAAGGTTTTATACAACTTCCAACGTTATCTATTAATAGTAAACCGCCGTGGAACAAATGAAACCTATCTTATTTCTTTATTCTAGTCCGTTCACAAACTTCTCGATCGTACTGAGATCTTTCTCTTGATATCCCGCACAATTATTTACTAAAACTTTTTTCATGTTTAAGATTTCCAGTAATCTTAAGACTCCTCACGTGATCATGATTGGCCTCTTAGTAAATTTCTCGCTGAACTCACAAAATCTATTATATATCAGTCACACAAAATCTGTATACTGTGCGCAGAAGTATGTATAACATGTTTTTTTTAATCCGTTATCCGCACAGGCTTATTCCCTTTAGTGTGGTTTTCAAAAACCTCCCAAAACAAAAACATGTTTACAAAACTTGATGATTAAAACATGTTTACACAGATTTTTGCTTTACACGTACATGTATTAGAAATTTGCTTTCGTAGGGGAAAATTTTTACTCATCTCCCTCACTCTAAAAGTTACAGCCCCTAAAATTCCTAAAAATGCCATCTTTACGAACGGATATTCGAAGGGTATACTAAATTTGCCTTACCGTTTGTAACTCTAAGAAATAATGGTCTGAGATATAGACTTAAGTATATGTTTTTGATCAGCGTCAAACTCTGAGTCGATTTACCTTTGTGTGTCGCTCTGTCTGCCCATCCGTCCGCCCGCCCCAACGATAAGTCAAAAACTAATTGAGCTAAGTTCACTAAATTTTTTCGAATGATTTATTATGGTAAATGCCAGAACCCTGTCTAAATTGGATATGATCGAGATACTGGTTCGGGTAGCTTCCATACAACTTCAAAATTTAATGGCTACATCTTAGAAACTATAAAAGCTATGGTATTGAAATTTAGCGCAAGTGAGTATATTAATTATTAGGACCAATGTGTTTGATGAAAGTCAGAAATTATAAAAGCTGTGATATTGAAATTTAACACAGTAAATATATAAGTAGGCCCGAAGTGTTTGGTAAAAGTAGTTGAAATTGCTTGGCTCCTTCTAGTAATTGCCATATTACTTCAAAAGTTATTTGACTATCTCTCAGAAACTATGAAAGCTTTGGTATTAAAATTTTACACAAACGAATATATTAGTAGGGCCAATGTGTTTCATAAAAGTCGTTGAAATTATCGTTTTTGTTCTAGACCTTAAAATGTAGGAGTCTGAAATTTTAGTAAGTGTTTGTTATTCATAAATGCATAGTTCATTTCGCTGGAAGAAAATTTTTTTCCACTTTCACCATCTCTCAAGTTACCGCCCATCGAATTTGTAAAATTTAAATTTTTGGCACCTTATATTTTTGATACCGTAAGCTTTTCAAAATTTCTTTAAATGTAGAAAGCTAATGGTAAATACCGGTTTATTAAAAAATTTTATTATTTTTTTTAATTAGGGGCAATTAAACCTTAAATTCGAGCATTAAGTTAAAGTTTCTTTAATTTTCTTTTTGATTTTTTTTTTTTTCAAATATTGTACATATGCATTACTCATCCAAAATGTATGCAATCTTTGAAATATATTCGTATATCAATGAAATTTATTTTAATAACGTAGAATACAGATTGTTTTTAAAAGCAGTACTTGCAGCAAACCATTGGTTTGTCCCAAATTTATTTCCTTTTTTAACTATTGCTGGATTAACTTGTTAAGCTTGCAAACATTACGGGAAAAACTTGTTTAAAGTCAAATCAATTATAAAGTTAATTTTTTTTTAAATTCTTTGTTGGAATCAATGTTAAATTAAGTTCGGCACACAATGGTAGGTCCGCAATTTTATACTTTTTTATTTACTTCACATTTTATATAACCTTCCCGCCGGGTCGGGAGGTTATATAAAATGTTTCCACTGTTAATCCATATATAAGATTGCTCTAAGATCCAGTACAAATCCACAAGCGTCTGATCCAGAAAGGACGGCGCTTTGGTCTGCGACTGATCCCTGAGGAATGGCAGAAATTGGGCATGCTGCCTTGCACGAGGTATTTATTACTAAAGGCTAGGAGAAGTAAACTCCGAAATAAAACAAAATCAATACAATGAACAAAACAAAAGGATTTTATACTCCAGGTTATAATCTCTTTGGAGACTCGTCTCACGCATTCTGGGGGAGATCACTTATTGCATCAAACTACTACTATCGACCCTTTTAAAAGAGCACCTCGGGTCATGTGGACACCACCATGTGGTAAAAGCAAAGAAAATAAGTCCAAAGGCGACAAACAGAAAAATACCAATATGGGTGCAGTTAATGAAATAAAAGATCAGAAAACTGATAACTGCCATTTAAATATAAAAACAAGTGAGCTAGAAGCGCTTTGTAAAGAATTAAAAAATGAAATCCAGTATCTCAGAGAGAAAAATAATAAGCTAAAATTGGAATCAAGCAATGTATATGCAATAAAAGAAATACGGAAGAAGTTCCGACAAACAAAGTGGAATACTGCACAGACGAGGGGGATATCATAATAAATAATCTGACAGATAAATGCACTACAAGAAAGATCACACGCCCTCCTGTTATATTAAGGAATATGGAGGAATATCCAAAAATAAAGAAGATGCTAAAAGAAGCCAAAATAAACTTTAGGGTCAATATGATGAATGATAATTAACTTAAAATCAATGTTGATCAAGAACAAGATTACAAAGAATTAACAAAAAAAAAATTGAATCTAAAGTAGAGTGGCATACCTACGAAAATAAAATGACGAGATCCATCAAGGTGATAGATAGAGGCTTGCATCCTTCGTGCCAACCTGAAGATATTAAAAATGAGTTAAGAGAGAGGAACTTTAAAGTTACTAAAGTCGTTAACAAAACTTCATGTTAATCTTTGAAAATTCGGAGGACATAAATAAAATTTACAAAATTGATATACTTCAGCACATGAAGATTAAAATTGAGTCACTAAGGTGAAATAATTTAGTTCCTCAGTGCAGAAGGTGTCAGAGATATGGGCACACACAAAGATTTTGCCAGCGTCTAGCTCAATGTGTCAAGTGTGCTGGTCCTCATTTAACGATAAATTGTAGTAAGCAAAAAATCAAGGCTCCAAAGTGTGCAAATTGCTCTGAGACGTATCCTGCGATTTACAGTGGTTGTATAGTCTCAAAGGAATTAATACCGAAATTATACTCTCTAAAAATAATACCGAAAAAATACTCTCTAAACTCCAAAAATCCAAAAACAACTACATTGACTAAAAGAGTGCAGGAAATACAATATGCCCAAATTGCGAGGGGTAAAACATATAACCATACCAAAGAACGAAGAGATTTACTACCTCAAAAAACTGCTAAAGGCAATATAAATATGATGCAAATGTGACAAAATATGATAAAAACTATGAACGAAGTCTAATTGAGATTGAACAGATTAGAATACAAGCATGATAATGTTTATGTATATACACCAAAGAGAATAAAAAGTAATGGACGAAGATAAATAAGAATTGCGACGTGGAACGCAAATGGCGTTCTTAATAAATGAGAAATGTATTAGAAATATTCCTAAGAACCCAAAATATTGATATAGTATTAGTAACAGAGACGCATTTAAAACAGCAAACAGATATAAGAATAACTGGTTACATATAATATGAAGCGGCGCATTGAAAGAGACGGTAGCCAATTTGTTGCTGTACGAATTGAGTTTTATAAACAAAATTTCGATGTTGGTGTACTTTACTTTCCTCCGGGACGTGTTATAAAGAGTGGCTCATTCAAAGGTATCCTGAATATTCTTAAAAAAAGGTTTATTCTGGGAGATGACTATAATGCTAAACATATTGATTGGGGTTCTAGATTGACCTCGACAAGAGGAAGAGGCCTAAGAAAAGCTATTAAAGAGATTGGTTGTGACTACCAATCCACTGATAGACCATTATGTTCGCCGAGTGATAGAAATAAGATACCAGATCTGCTAGACTACCTTATTGTCAAGAAAATCTCGCCAAATTTCATTAGTTTAGAAGATAATTATGATTTGGATTCGGATCATTCTACAGTTATATTAAACTTAAATGAGACAGTTGCCAAGAAATAAAATAAGCCTATTTTGATTAATAAATCCACTGACTAGACTAGATTTAAAGAAGAGATAGAGAATAAAATAAACTTAAGAATTAAAGTACGAACCAAAGATGATTTGGATTCTAAGGTAGAGAATTTTAATAAAATCATACAAAGCTCTGCATGGAATAATAAAAAACAATATGAGTATTAATCGATGTGTATGACATACCCAAGAGAGATACTGAATATGATTAGCGAAAAGAGAAGAGCTAGGCGCAGATGACAAAACTCACGAGATCCGGCAAATAAAGCTGCTTGCAATCGCTTCACTCAGAAACTAAAAAGAAAAATAAGAAAAATCAAAGAAGGTTCATTTGATAATTACCTTAAAAATTTGTTAGCCGAACAAGAAAGTAATTATTCCTTATGGAGAACTGCAAAAAATATTTAAAAGCCAATTTTACATGTCTCCCCATATTTAAAAGCCAATTTTACATGGGGAACGGATGCCAAATGGGCAATAGAAAATAAGGATAAGGCTGAAATATTTGCGGATCATCTTGAACAAAACGCTTGCGATCTCGCACATATTAGGTGCCAAGTATTCAAATTTTACAAATTTCGTAAGGCGATAACTTGAGAGGGGGTGTAGATGCAAAAAAATTTTCTTCTAACAAAATAAACTATTTATGAATATCTAAGAGCTGCTAAATTTTCAGACTTCTGTAACGTACGGTGTAGAAGAAAAACGGCATCAAAAATTTGCAAAAACGAATTTTAGATAACGGTCAGTTTTAACGACCCACTGCTTTTCTGCGTTTGCATAATTTGAAAAATCATATGGTTCTATTATAATAAATAGTTGAAATAGCATTTTTAGGGTTTTGAGGGGGGTGGGGAGGGTGGGGGGAGAACTGTTAGTTTTTAGTAAAAATCTATCTACATATAAAATTTCAGTTTTCTATCTCCAAGAGTGTAAAGTTTTGTAAACCTTTCAACGAACGGACAGACGGTAGGACGGACAGAGTAAAACAAATAAGCATTTTTTTTCAAAAATTTTTTGGAAAAGTTCTAAAAATTTAAAGAATATTAGAATAACAATATAAATCTGTTAAAAATAGGTTGGTAGTACAATAACATTTAAATTACAAATTAAATTTTTACATAAATAGAGTTATTAAATAATATACAAGCCAATTAAAATTTTAAATTATTTTTTTTTACACAAAAAATATTAAAATAAGTTAGTTTACTACACAAAAATTGATACAAATTTTTCTTTCATTTTGTATTTGTCAGATTTTTTATCGTCTATTTTATCGCGTTTTCTCTATTATCTCTATAATCTTTTTTAAGGAATTAGCATTAACAGATAAATAGAAAGAGCGACCAAAAAGTATATGACAACAATCTAAATTTTCAAAAGAATTTTTTTTTTTATTTTGCTCTTCACTTTTATTTCTGAAAAAATAAAAAAATCTGATGTGATCAGCACATAACCGACCGCATTGTGTATTGTCTAGTTAAATGAAAGTGTTACAGAATATTATAAAAATGTCTGTTAAATACTTCTTTTCAATTTTTAGGACATTAGTAAGCTAATAATTAACATAGCTAGAAAAACGTAAATTTGGCTCATAGTAGAGTTTCGCTTTGTACTATCCGAATTCCCTGAAATGCTCGCCAGTTAGTTTCGGTAACAACCAGAACTCATATATCAAATTTCAAGAAATTCCATTAATTCATTCCATAGATATGGTGAAAAATGTAAAATTGGCCCGCAGATCAGTTTTCGAGCCCTGATCATTCCAAAAAATTTATATGTTCATTGTTTTAATATGAGGAATTCACATATTAAATTTCAATGAAATCGGTTGATTATTTCTCTTTATATACACAAAAATGTATATTTGGCCCGTAGTAAACGTCTAGTTGCCTATGCCTGATTTCTTCCAAAACATAGAAATAATCACGGACGGTCGAGCTAAGCTTATATATAAAATTTCAAGTAAATCGGATGAATATTTTCTTCAAAATGTTCAAAAATGTAAAACAGGCCCGCTAAAAAGGGCAGTTCCCAAGGCCTGATATATACCAAAAGTTGATCAATCCCTGCCATGGTGGAAATAAACTTATATATAAAATTTCATCAAAATCGGTTCAGCCGAACTTGACATACACGTGTGCACACACAGACCGACAGACCGACAGGTTGCTAAAAATAGTTTATTTACACTTCCCTGCTATGGAGAAGTGCATTCCCACCGAAAACTCGATATCCAAAATTTGTTGCCATCACATAACCTACCTATTGTTTACACAATACGGTCGGTAAAAATTCTATATACTTCCTTTCTTCCTTTACATTTTCCTCATTAAAACAAATTAGCACAAAAAATTTTTCGTGTTTTTTTACCTACCGTATTGTGTAAACAATAGGTAGGTTATGTGATGGCAACAAATTTTGCATATTGAGTTTTCGGTGGGAATGCACTTCTCCATAGTAGGGAAGTGTAAATAAACTATTTTTAGCAACCTGTCGGTCCGTCGGTCTGTCGGTCTGTCGGTCTGTCGGTCTGTATGTGCATGCGTGTATCTCAAGTTCTACTGAACCGATTTTGATGAAATTTTATATGTAAGTTTATTTCCACCATGGCACGGATCGATCAACTTTTGGGATATATCAGGCCCCGGGAACTGCACTTTTTAGCGGGCCTGTTTTACATTTTTGAACATTTTGAAGAAAGTATCCAACCGATTTGCTTGAAATTTCATATATAAGCTTTTCTCGACCGTCCGCAAAAAATTCCTAACTTTTGGAAGAAATCAGGCACCAGCAACTGGACGTTTACTACGGGCCAAATATACATTTTTGTGTATATAAAGGGAAATAATTGACCGATTTCATTGAAATTTAATATTTGAATTCTTCGTATTAAAACAATGAACAAATAAATTTTTTTTGAAAGATCAGGGCTCGAAAACTGATTCGCGGGCCGATTTTACATTTTTCACCATATCTACGGACCGAATTGATGGAATTTCTTGAAATTTAATATTTGAGTTCTATTTAACTGGCGAGCATTTCTGAGAATTTCGGAAGCACAAAGCGAAACTCTACTAAGAGCCAAATTTACATTTTTCAAGGTATGTTAACTATAAGCTTACTAATGTCCTAACAATTGGAAAGAAGTATTTAAAAGACATTTTTATAATATTCTGTAACCCTTTCACTTAACTAGGCAATATACAATGCGGTCGGTTATGTGCTGACCACATCAGATTTTTTTACTCTCATTATTTTACTCAAGTCCTGCTGAAAGCTTTTAATTTGATAACATCTATACAAAATATAATGAAAAAAATTGTATAGTCATTGTGTGTTTGGTAAAGGTTTTTTTATATGTGCAAATGGCATAAAAATCTGGTTATTGTACTCGATAACAAAGAATTCTTTTTAGATTTTAGAATATAGAGGTCGAAGTACAAATGTTTATTCTTGATAATAAACCTGATTTGAATATCAGGTTTATTATCAAGAATGATTTAGAGGAATCGTTCTAATTGATTTTTAATATTTATAAATAATTAGATTTTCAGTTCCTATCAAATATCAATTTATTATTAATTAAAAAGAACTTTTTAAATCATATGTTTCATTGCACATTTCAGAACTTTTTTTAATTTATTTAACATTTTTTTTGCTATGCATATTTACAAAAAAATATATATGTATACATATATGGATGTATATAAAAGTATAATAAAAACGAAAATATAGATAAAATTCTATAGAAAATTTTCTAAGAGAAATCAGTGAATCAATTTACTTTATGCCCAAAACAAAAATATAAAGAAAGAAAGTTATAAATGTTTAAAACATTTTACATTACAAAAAATTTACAGAAAAACATGTATAAGACATATTACAGAAATGTTTTTGGTATTAATTTGAAATATGATCGCCCAAAATTTGAAAGTCCTATTTAATTTAATTTATAAGATCATTGCATTCGACTTCATCACATTTCATAATATGTGTAATGATAGTATAAGACTTGAAATTTCTTAAAACATTTCAAAAACTGATATTATTTTAAGTTTACATATGATTGCTATAGTAAAGCTATATAGCATATGATTACTATAGTAAAAAATGGAGCTTCCAAATATGCGTAAATTTATAAACGATCTAAATTATTACGGAATTCAAGCTTTCGGTGGAAATGCACTTCTCTATGATAGAAACTTGATCAACTTTTAAATATGCCAGCCTCGAAAACTGTAGCATATAGGAACAAATAATAGACCAGTTTCCTTGAAATTTCATATTTAAATTCGGGGTGGTAAACCAATAAATCTTCAACTATTTTGCGTATCAGAACTCGAAAATCGAACTAGGAACCGATGAATAACTATTACAACTTTGCTCTTAAGGTCTAATTTCATTATTGGTATCACGATATTATGATTTCAAAAATAATTTACAAATTGCTAAGAAGTACTCAGCATTAATTGAATAACACTTATTTTTAAAATTAACGTACTATCAATTAGTAATTTTGATGATGAATATTCACCGTAACTAAAGAGAGTAGAACTTGGCGGAAAAAGTCACTCTATTATAAATTTATATTTGAAAAATTAGTGTAATTTAATTATTCGAGTAATGCATGGGTGTGATTGGTACGTATAATTATTTATCATAAATATGTGTACCATATTTCGACTATGGTACACATATTTATTTCGACAACACTTACACTTTACACTATTTGCTCAATCAATGAAAATCTTATTATTTATTTTATGTAAATAAATACGAAATACTTACACATGTATATAAATATATAAAATAAATTACATATTACATAATACATTCAAATTTTTTTTTTGTTACCGCTTTTAAATAAATGCATACATATATACATTTTTAAAACTTCATTTATTTACACTCAAAATAATAAACAAATAAGTAAGCACTGAATGAAAATTTTCCTATATCAATTCGAAAATGAATTTTCTTTAAAAGAAACAACAACACGTAGAGCAGAAAATCTTATTTCGAGGTTGTTGAAATAAATAAAATGTTAACGACTTCTCAAAAGCTGATTATTTATTTTTGATAAAAACGAAAACAAAAACGAGAACAACAGAAAACATGCATACGAATTTTGGAAATTTTCCAATAAAATAATCGTATAATTATGAAATGTATGCACCTGTAAGCGATTGAAACACAGAAAATAATTTTTTAAATTATTTTAATAATTTAATGAACTCAATTTATTATGCGAAACAGCTAAAAAATTTGTCCAACCACTGCTCGATTATCATTGCGTACACTCAATAAAAAAAATTTATTTACTTAATAATTTTCATTTGAATTTTTGACCGCATTGAAAAATTTCATATTTACATAAAATCTTTAGTAAAACAATCTTCACTTTATTTCAATTAATAACCTCAATTATTTCAAATAAACTATCTTCAATTAGTTTTTTTTAAAGGAGGATATTAAGGACTTTCAATTTTTATGATAAGCTTGTTACTATAACTGAGTGATACTTTTCGTAGAATATCAAAACTAATTTTTTAACAAATAATTTATTATTAAAAAAATATTTTATTTTTTCAACTATTTGACCTTACTGTTTATAGACATGTTATTTCTAAAATGTTTGCTTTGTATTTGAGTTATCAAATTTAAGCTCAAAATGTTCGTTTTTACTCCCCAAAAAATGTAAAAGATTAAGAATGTGTATAAAAAACGATTAAAAAACGGTACAATTTATTGCATAAAATTCACTTGAATTTTTTAATTAAGATTCATATTTTATGAAATATTTGTTTGAAACCTATTTTTCGTTATAATGTTTCAAAAATTGGAAAATTCGATTATGAGAATGGTAGCTATAAGTTAAAATTTTGAATTTAAACATTTTACAAGTTATCACCTTTTTTGTAACACTACCGCATATATTGTTAAAGAATATTTATGCTATCACTTGTAAGACAAACCGGTTCTATTTGACGATCTCATAAGTTTATTCCAAAAAAATTACGTTTTGAAAAAACTGTTCTAATAAACTACCGCATAAAGTTATATGAATAAACTGTCCTATAACGATGAGCTTTTCTCGTCCACGGAACAATACTTCGCTTCAAATATGGATTATAAAATACCCCAAAATTTCGAGATGCACAAATTGGTTTATTGGAACAATAGTATAGCTTGCGAGAAATCTCAAATTTTATTTCGTTTTTTTGACAATTTGTTCAGCTCTAATTCACCTTCAAAACTTTGAGACATAAATAATTATAATTCTTTTAAGTGAATCTACCTCACAATTCAAAAACTAGGTCAACAAGAGCAATTTTAAGTACAGCCAAATTTAAAAGGAAAGCCTTTTTGCCTAATAAATAAAATCACATTTTTAGGGAAAACCATTCAGAACATTATTGGAAAAAGATTTCCACATAAAAAATTTGTAAAAAAAATTCTTTAAATAAATTAATTTTAACAAATTTTTTATTACTTCCTAAAATTACCTAAAAGTTTTCTTCTTTCTTTCTTTTTAGCACTTTTCCAAAAATTTTTTGAAAAAAGTGCTTATTAGTTTCACTCTGTCCGTCCGTCCGTCCGTCCGTCCGTCCGTCCGTCCGTCCGTCCGTCCGTCCGTGTGTCTGTTTACAAAACTTCTACATTCTTAAAGATAGAAAGCTGAAATTTAATACGTACATAGATCTTTACTAGAAACTTATTTTCGTAGAACAAAATTTTTACCTATCTCCCCCCCTCTAGAAGTTATACCACCCCAAAGCACTAAAAATAGCCTATTTTAACTATTTGTTGCAATGAAACCATAAGCATTTTTGAAATTTTGCAAACGCAGAAAGGCAGTAGCTTCCTTCCCCTAGCGCAGTATACTATAGCTAAACTTTAGAAAAACAAAATGGCCGTTCAAATTTACCGTTATCTAAAGTCCTTTTTTTCCAAATTTTTGATCTCGTTTTTCTTCTAAACCCCATAATGTAGAACTTTGAAATTTTAGCAGCTTTTAGACATTAATAAATAATTCATTTCGTTAGAAGAAAATTTTTTTCCATCTCCACCCCCTCTCAAGTTATGACCTCTTGAAATTTGTAAAATTTGCATTTTCGCCGCCTTATATTTCTGAAACCGCAAGCTTTTTCAAATTTCTATAAACGCAAAAAGTTAACGGTAAATTCCATGATATTAAAAAATATAATTATTTTTCTTAACTCATACAATTAAACCTTAAAATCGAGCATTACGTTAACCCCTGCTTATATTAATTTTTGCTTTATTTCAAAGACTGCATAAATCGTTCATCCTAAACATATGCAATCCTAGAAATAGTTTTGTATATGAATGAAAATAATTTTAATAGTGTGATAGGTATACATACTCGTAGACTGTATTTAAAAGCAGAATTTTCACTTGTTGAAGGGAAAAGTGCTA
This sequence comes from Condylostylus longicornis, assembly GCF_029603195.1. Lineage (NCBI taxonomy): Eukaryota > Metazoa > Arthropoda > Insecta > Diptera > Dolichopodidae > Condylostylus > Condylostylus longicornis. Next base: position 2,594,540 of record NW_026577985.1, read on the forward strand.
CAATACAAACCATTGGTTTGACCCAACTTTATTTCTTATAACGTCTATGATTTCTGAATTCCTTCGCATCTTTAAGTTATAGAGAGGGCAAAAAATTTTCTCATAGAGTGCTGAAGACGAATAACTTGTATAAGATTTAATTGAATAATCAAAAGAATGGTGTACAATTTTGGATATCTAAATTATAATTTATATAAAAAATAATAAAAATAAATGTTTGGACTTTTAAGCAAAGAAAAATATTTTTTTTCTTTGGAAGTAAGAATGAGTAACCAACATTTTATCCATCTAACCATTTTTAAAAATTGAACAAAATTATACGCCAGCAATATTAGAAAACTTTTTAAATAATTCTGCTTTTTGTATTACTAAAAAGTAAGGGTTACGTTTTTCATTTTAAACTTTGTTTTCTCATTAAGAGTTGTCACAATTTTTAATAACAAAACATTTTCAACCAAAAATTCAATACAAAATTTTTGGAAAGTATCTAGAATTTAAGCGTTGTTAAAAAATTAAAAGGCAATTTGAATTTGATTTGTACGTGCCAAAGTAACCTAAAACTAAGTTATCCATTCAAATAACTGTAAACTAATTCAACTGCCTTAGTTGAAATACATACATACATAAATCAGTTGAACTGATTTTGAAATATAAAATTTGAATTGACATTTTTCCCTTTGTCTATATAGATTTAATACTAATTTAAAAAAGTTGTATTCAGTTATTTAATTTATAATATGAATTTATTATGGGGTGGAAACTAAACCATTTCAAAGTAATATTCTTAGCGTTTATTTTAAGGACATATTTAAACGTATAACCTTCTGGGTATATAACACTCTGAACTGTACCAGCTTACACAAAGTTTAGTTACGCCTGTTTATTCACATTTATTCCGTATTTACACTTTTTTATGGATAATATAAAAGTCAAATGTTCAATATACAATTGACTTAGTTTTAGTTCAAGCTTATGATTATTCTCTTAATATTATTTTTCTAATTCTTAAAAAAATATCAAATAGAACATCTTTCATATTGTTTATACAAAGGTATTATGCTTGATTTTTTTTGTTCACTTTTCTATCTCTGGAAAATTGATTACCCTAATTTTATTAGAATCATAGTTATTTGTGTATTATCAGTCTCTTTTTATATATTTCTCATTTCTATATACTTTCAAAAATTTTGAGCCTATCTGTATCTGTATTTTTTTATAATAAAAAAATATTTAGCAATCTTGTATATTAGAAATACAATTATAAATAATATGTAAGAACATACCTACAACATACTTCATAACACCTCTGAACATTTTCTGAGACACATTTTTGACATGAAATTCAATTTTTATAACCTGCACCTTCGCGAAGGGTATTATCACTTTGGTATTGATTTTGTAACTACTTGAAGGAGTCGTCTCTGATATGGACATGTGTATATGTTCTTGCTCATTTACGGGTTCGGGTTCGTTTTCAATATTTTAAAAACTAAGAGAAATATTAGTATCAAATTTTGCAAATACGTGTCCAATTGCATTTTACATTATGTTCTGAATCAATATTATTGGAATATATACACTGGCTCAGGTACCAGCCATACAACTACAAATGCTAATTCTATATATTCGGAAAAGAAATAAAGCTAGATTAATGAAACTTAGCAATCATGGCTTGACATGTTCCATTCATGAAACTTTTCAATTGTGTGTCCAATTATAGGTCGAACATATCCGCGCAGTTTCTATAGATTGGCTTGACAGGTTCGAGTACTTGCTATACAACAATGAAAGCTAATTCTTCTTATATATAGGTAATAATCTTCTTCTATATAGAAATGACCTTGCTGCGAAATTATAATAAGAACTCTTCCGGTGAAGTATGAAACAAATAATCACCCTTTTTCATATTTTTTTTAGTAAAGTACTAAAAATAGTATTACGCAATTAACAACGATCGTGTACTTTTGGGATGAGAATAAAAATCAAAAGAAGCTATAATATTATAATGGTCAAATTCGAAGTATAAGAAAATGCTTTTTAATTAAGCTTTTCAAGAACAATATATGTACAAATTTGAAAAATTAGGGCCTCGCCAAAATTATATATTTTTGGAAAACTAGTGTTACAGAATGTGATTAGGGTTGCGACAAAAATAAGTAAAAGAAAATTGAAGAAGACGAAAAGAGAGGTGGAAAATGATTTCATTTCGGAAAAGTCAACCTCGCTTTTTCTTCTTAAAAAAGTAATTTCGCAAACCGTCAAAATTTTTAACTTCGAAAAGTTGCCGCCCAACCGGAAAACAGTGTTAAAACTTTAGAAACGAAATGAACGTGAAATAACGGTTAATTTGAATGGCTATTATTTTGTGATTATAATATTTGACTTATCCGTTTCACAGCACAGTATGTATATAAACTTTTTTCTATAAAAAAGCTTGTTTCTTGTCACTTACAAAAAATTATTAAAAATGTAAATGAGTCGTTGTCAAATTTTCACATTCCTTTTTTTTTACTGCATTGTATTCAATGAGGTAGGTCATGTGATGGCATCAAATTTTAGATTCTTCTCCATAGTAGGAAAGCGTAAATAAACTTCTTTTAGAGAGTGGCGGTCTGTGTGTACATGCGTGGTCCTCAAGTTCAACCGAACCGATTTTGATGAAATTTTATATGCGAATTTACTTTGACTATAGCATGGATTGATCAACTTTTAGGATATTGGACCTTTTTGCGGGCCAATTTTACATTTTTCGTACAAAGAGAAATAATCAGCCAATTTCCGCGAAATTCAATTCGGCGTATTAAAACAATGAATCTATAAATTTTTTGGAAAGATCAGGGCTCGGAAACCGAACTGAGGGCCGATGTTATATTTTTTACCATACCTAGGGAACGGATTTATGGAATTTGTTGAAATTTGATATTTGAGTTCTGGTTGCTACCGAAACCGAATTTCTACTAAGGTCCAAAGTTACACTTTTCTAGATATGTTAACTAATTACTTACTAGTGTCCTTAAAATTGTAAAGGAGTGTTTAAAACGCATTTTCATAATCTTCTGTGATAATGAAAGAAAATATTTACTATATTATGTGACTAAAAACTCGCGTATGCAGAATGCATTTTCAAATTTTTATTTTGTCACAATCTATTTTTCTTTTTTTTTAAATTTTAAAAAAAATGGAAGTACAATTAATAAATTAAACTTGTATTAAGTGAAATTCGATTTAAATTCTGGTATTAAATTTTCCTTTAATAAAATATCTGTATGCGTGCGATTAATTATAAAATATAAAATTTTAGCTTGCCGTTTTAAATGATGTAAACTTTGTTCAAACGGACAAGTAGACGAACAGACAAACTAAAACTAATAAGCATTTTATTTTTCAATTTTATTGAAAATTTGCTAACTAAATCAAAGTGACATGGACATATAGTAGTACGATTTTGTTACACATTTTTTTCTAAAAAGCCTTTATGAGCACTGCGATTAAAATTTTTAAGTGCGTCTATTTTCAATTTTTATAGAAATAAGAGACGCTGCCGCTGAGAATTTATGTGTAATACTTAAAAATTTAATTAAGAATGAACATTGCTTAAAACATATACATATACCTATACTTTTTAATAGGATTTTGCAATAAAAAATTTAAGACAGTGACATTCATTTTACGTTCTCATTTTTTGTCTAGTATGTTTTGTATTTAAGCCAATTTCATTACCATTTTATTTTCTGAAATCACTTATTTCCTGCTTTTATTTCTATTGTTCTTTTATAATTTCAGCCTCTTATTAGACGGCCATAACTTTGAATATCATTATATCTACATATTTGTAACGCAACGCTTTGTTTTTATTAGATACATCAAAATTTATTTATGTTTATATCATTTTATAATATATTATCACGAACACACGCATACTCATACTTTTTTTTCAGCTTGCACGTGATATAATTTTCGTCATATTATTTTTAGATTGCTACTATTTATAAAAATATTTTCCATATTTTAAAGTTCAATTTGTTTACACAAAATATTTTACTGCGAAGAAACGCAAAAGAGCGCATAGACTGTATAATGTAAATAATTTGCTGGTATAGTTAATAAAGTTGGGTCAAACCAATGGTTTGTATTGTAGCACTTTTCCCTTCAACAAGTGAAAATTCTGCTTTTAAATACAGTCTATGTATACCTATCAAACTATTAAAATTATTTTCATTCATATACAAAACTATTTCTAGAATTGCATATATTTAGGATGACGCATATATGCAGTGTTTGAAATAAAGCAAAAATTAATATAAAAAGGGGTTAACATAACGCTCGATTTTAAGGGTTAATTGTGTGAGTTAAGAAAAATAATTATATTTTTTAATTTCATGGAATTTACCGTTAGCTTTTTGCGTTTATAAAAATTTGGAAAACCTTGCGGTTTCGGAAATATAAGGTGTCAAAAATTCAAATTTTACGAATTTCAAGAGGTGATAACTTGAGAGGGGGGAGATGGAAAAAAATTTTTTTCAAACGAAATAAACTATTTGTTAATGTCTAAAAGCTCCTAAAATTTCAAGCTTCTACAGGCTGGGGTCTAGAAGAAAAACGACATCAAAAATTTGGAAAAAAAGGACTTTAGATAACGGTAAATTTGAACGGCCATTTTGTTTTTCTAAAGTTTAACTATAGTATATCGCGCTAGGGGAAGCAAGCTACCGCCTTTCTGCGTTTGCAAAATTTCAAAAATGGTTATGGTTTCATTGCAACAAATATTTAAAAAAGGCCATTTTTAGGGTTTTGGGGGGGGGGGGTATAACTTCTAGAGGGGGGGAGATAGGTAAAAATTTTGTTCTACGGAAATAAGTTTCTAGTGAAGATCTATGTACGTATGAAATTTCAGCTTTCTATCTTAAAGGGTGTAGAAGTTTTGTAAACAAAAAAAGTGTCCACGGACGGACGGACGGACGGACGGACGGACGGACGGACAGAGTGAAACTAATAAGCACTTTTTTCAAAAAATTTTTTGGAAAAGTGCTAAAAAGCTATAAGAGTATACATGTATATTGCAAAATATTTACAAGAGATTGTTGACTAACTTTAAATTATTCTCATATTTTGAAAATTTTAAGAAAAGTGTTAGAAAATTTTGTTTTAATCATTAATGTGCCCAGATATTATTTAAGAATATCTTCTTAAAGCCTTAAACGAAATCAGGCTTTGGAGCAGTTTTATTACACACTTCTATCAGAAATTTCTGTTAAACTTATACGGCTTTGCTTTTATTACACCTTATATGTGATATATAAAAAGTATCAAGAAGCTCTACTTGATTCAATTTCATGAACACATGAACTCTTGCCTTAAATAGAATTTAAAACCATAATCAAATTTCAATAACTTTAATTAGAGATGCTTAGCGTAAAAAACCATTTCACTTATTTTCAACCACATTTTTCCATGTATCAGTATATCAGATAACAAAATCTGAGCTCTTTTTAGCACTTTTCCAAAAAATTTTTGAAAAAAAGTGCTTATTAGTTTCACTCTGTCTGTCCGTCCGTCCGTCTGTCTGTCCGTGTGTCTGTTTACAAAACTTCTACACCCTTGAAGATAGAAAGCTGAAATTTTATATGTACATAGATCTTTACTAGAAACTTATTTTCGTAGAACAAAATTTTAACCTATCTCCCCCCCTCTAGAAGTTATACCCCCCCCAAAACCCTAAAAATGGCCTTTTTTAACTATTCGTTGCAATGAAACTATAAGCATTTTTGAAATTTTTCAAACGCAAAAAGGCAGTGGCTTGCTTCCCCTAGCGCGGTATACTATAGTTAAACTTTCGAAAAACAAAATGGCCGTCCAAATTTACCGTTATCTAAAGTCCTTTTTTTCCAAATTTGAGGGAAGCTTGAAATTTAAGGGACTTTTAGATATTGACAAATAGTTCATTTCGTTAAAAGAAAATTTTTTTCCATCTCCACCCCCTCTCAAGTTATCGCCTCTTGAAATTTGTAAAATTTGAATTTTTGACATCTTATATTTCCGAAACCGCAAGCTTTTCCAAATTTTTATAAACGCAAAAAGCTAACGGTAAATTCCGTGAAATTAAAAAATATAATTATTTTTCTTAACTCACACAATTAAACCTTAAAATCAAGCATTATGTTAACCCCATTTTATATTAATTTTCGCTTTATTTCAAAGACTGCATATATGCATGATTCTAAATATATGCAATCCTAGAAATAGTTTCGTTTATGAGTAAAAATAGTTATAATAGTGTGGTGGATATATACAGATTGTATTTAAAAGCAGTATTTTCACTTGTTGAAGAGAAAAGTGCTACAATACAAACCATTGGTTTGACCCAACTTTATTTGACAAGTTTTCGATATTAAAATTAATTCATAAATTTGTTAAGCAACGCTTTTGCTATGTACATGTTAACACTTCTTTCTTTTAATACAATTTGGTAATAAGATATGTATATAACCTTCTCTATCTACTTCATATCACCAAATTGTATAGAATTTTCAATTTACTAAGTTGCAAAGTATCCCAAATATTTCAAAACTAACCTAAACTTAATTGATTATGGTGTTCGTTTTTCCTTATATAACTTTGAAAATTTATTATAGAAACGATATTTCTATTGTTCGAAAAATAAATTTTTTTCTTAAAACGCTCAACCTTACCTTTTCATTTATAAAATCTTTATTTCAGGTAATCAAACTGAAATTCTGTTACGTAAAATTATATAACTTAAATTTGGATTATATTACCTTGAAGTTCTTTTTTTTAGTACGAGTATCTTGTGAAAAAATGTATATAGTATTAAAAGTATTTGATGAAGAATTTATAGGGTCTAATTTTTGTAAATCTATGCTTATTCTTTAGCTGGTTACTGAAATGATTAAGCTATGTACCTGATATATATATTATACGTTACGTGAACTCGGTTTAATCTTTTATATGACAACTCGCGTTCAATAGATTAACGCTGTTCTAATAATAATCAATATATGAGACGACTAGCAACTTGTCAAAGGAACTTGCAAAAAAAAAATTTACTTTACCATAAAGTATTAAAATTTTTGCTCTTTATTTTCCTTTCATTACCCAAAAAAGATTTCTTATAAGTGATTGCTATATACAAAATATATTTTGTTTTTAGCACTTTTCCAAATATTTTTTGAAAAAAAGTGCTTATTTGTTTCACTCTGTCCATCCGTCCGTACATGGTCATGTTTACAAACTTCTACAGAGCTTCTTCTATCTTCAGTGGCTTGAAGATAGAAAGCTGAAATTTAATATGTACATAGATCTTTACTAGGAACTTATTTCCGTAGTAGAAAATTTTTATCTATCTCTCCATCCCCTCTCAAGTTATCGCCTCTTGAAATTTGTAAAATTTTAATTTTGGACGCCTTATATTTCTGAAACCGCAAGCTTTTTCAAACTTCTATAAACGCAAAAAGCTAACGGTAAATTCCATGACATTAAAAAATATAATTATTTTTCTTAACTCACGCAATTAACCCTTAAAATCGAGCATTATGTTAACGTCTCTTTAAAATTAATTTTTGCTTTATTTCCAAGCCTGCATAAATCGTTCATCCTAAATCTATGCAACTTAGAAATAGTTTCGTATATGACTGAAAATAATTACCGACCGTGTTGTGAATGCGGTAGGTTATGTGATGGCAACAATTTTTGCATATCGAATTTTCGGTTGGAACCCACTTCTCCATTGTAGGGAAGTGTAAATAAACTATTTTTAGCAACCTGTCGGTCTGTCCGTCTATGTGTGTACGCGCGTATCTCAAGTTCAGCTGAACCAATTTTGATGAAATTTTATATGTAAGTTTATTTTCGACCATGATCAACTTTTGGGATATATCAGACCTCGTTAACTGCACTTTTTAGCGGGCCTGCTTTACATTTTTGATCATTTTGAAGAAAATATTCAACCGCTTTACTTGAAATTTTATATAAAAGTTTCTTTGGACCGTCCGCGAAACCTCCTTGCTTTTGGAAGAAATCAGGTGTCAGCAAGTGGACGGGCCAAAAGTACATTTTTGCGTATACAAAGAGAAATAATTAAGCGATTTCATTGAAATTTAATATTTTATTAATACTTTATATTAAAACAATGAACATATAAATTTTTTGGAAAGATTAGTGCTCGGAAACTGATCTGGGGGCCGATTTTACATTTTTTACCATATCTACGGAACGAATTGATGGATTTTCTTGATATTTGAGTTCTAGTTATTATCTAAACTAACTGGCGAACATTTCAGGGAGGGAAACCCTACTAAAAGCCAAATTTACATTTTTCTAAGTATGTTAACTATAAGCTGACTAATGCCCTAAAAATTGGGAAGAAGTATTTAACAGGCATTTTTATGATATTCTGTAACACTTTCACTTAACTAGACAATAAACATTGCGGTCGGTTATGTGCTGACCACATTAGATTTTTTTAATAATGTGGTAGGTATACATAGATTGTATTTAAAAGCAGTATTCTAACTTGTTGAAATGAAAAGTGCTACAATACAAACCATTGGTTTGACCCAACTTTATATTTTCCATTTTACAACTTACATAATAAAGGAAACATACATAGACATAATTTTATGTATATGCTTTCTGACCTGGTTCTCCATTATATTCTTACTTATAAGATATCCTTGACCTTTTTTATAAGTGAACGAATTTATATTATGGGGTAAAATGAATTTAAAAATATTATGTCAATTTTTTTTAATAATAATTTTAAATTGCCTTTGATATTAAATTTTAATTAAATTATATCTGTTTCCCAGAACATCTCCTCTAAGCAATAAAAAAAAAGTACAATAATGTGATGAATGTAATAAAAAAACTTGCAGCTATTTATATGTATGAAATTTCCTGAAATTAAACGTTCAAATAAATTATAAAATGAAAAACAAACCATTGCAGAATTTCAGTATAAAAAATTTTTTAAACAAAAATAAAATTTGGATATTTTATACAAACAGGGGCAGTATTTGTACAATCTTTAGAAGTTTATCTAGATTTTCTATGAAATTCAATGCAAAGTCAGGAATACTGGTATAGGTTATTTAAATGAGAAACTTTCAGCGTTCTAACTTAAATAATTTTCACAATTTAAGTGATGTTATACATGGAGGATTGAAAAAATTATCTTTTTTTGGTCTTATGGACTACTTGTCGCCAAAAATACTAAAACAAAAGATTTTTGCCTCATCATGTGCCGCATTGTCTTTTGAAAAATATTTTATCGTCTTTTAAAATAATTTCCATGCTAAGAAAAAATCGACATGCATTTTCTAATGTTAATAAAAAGTTGAGTCAAACCAATGGTTTGTATTATAGCACTTTTCCCTTCAACAAGTGAAACTTCTGCTGTTAAATACAGTCTATGTATACCTATCACACCATTAAAATTATTTTCATTCATATACAAAACTATTACTAGGATTGCATATATTTAGGATGAACGATTTATACAGTATTAAGGTTAACATAATGCTCGATTTTAAGGGTTAATTGTGTGAGTTAAGAAAATTAATTATGTTTTTTAATGTCATAGAATTTACCATTAGCTTTTTGTGTTTATAGAAATTTGAAAAAGCTTGCGGTTTCGGAAATATAAGGTGTCAAAAATTCAAATTTTACAAATTTCAAGAGGCGATAACTTGAGTGGGGGTGGAGATGGAAAAAAATTTTCTTCTAACGAAATGAACTATTTGTTAATTTAAATGAATCTTTAAAACTTTCTTTTCATTTTACACCATCATTATACATTTCTTATAGTCTTTTTTTTCTCTTTGTATTTGTGGAGATGATGACATGAAATAAAGTATAAAACTTCATGCTCTAGCTGTACACAAAAAATCAAAACGTTCCATATTTTTTGGTAACATGAAAAAATCATCTTCGCAAAAGTCAAAATATATGTAAATACTTATTAAGTCGACGATAAAGACTTAATCATGAATCCATATTAACTAAGTGTATATTTAAGTAAAGTAACGTTTACCCTTATAAAAGCTGCTTTATTATTAAAGTGCTACAAATCACGAATGAAAATTGTTTATTTAATCCTTAAAAATTCAATATTTTATCACTGAATTAATGTTATTGACACCAACTATTTCGTTTACTACAAAAAGCACTTAAATAATTTATCATTTTAAACAAATTATGTGCCTTTAAATTGAATAACTAATTGATATTTACACTTCTTTTACTTAATTATATTGTTAATCAATAACATGCATATAACAAGAAGATATAATAGTATGCTGAAACGCTTTATTAATTGCAATAACCCCATTAAAATCAAATACTTCTAATTGAAAACAAAATTGAAAGGTTTATTTTATACAATAATAACACATAATATGTATATATAAGAAGCTCTAAAGTTTTAATTATAAATAATGGAATATCGATATTTTCCCTGGATGCACCAATAAATCTCTATGTATGTTTATGTATATACATATACATATGTTTATATTCATGAATCAACATCTGGTGATGCAGTAAAATTATTTTAGAGACCATTTTACAATGCATATAGAATATTACTAAAATACGTTAAAGATACAAAGCTGCCATACAACTCAAAGAGGTTTTTTCAAATATTTCAAAAAGTAATAGAGATATCAATATCAAATTTTGCAAAGTTGTATCCAATTACATATGTTCTAAAAATTTTAATGGAATCGCTGCACTGGTTCGGCTAGCTACCATACAGGTTTAAGTAATTGCCATTTAGCAATCAAAGTTATTTCTAAATATTTCAAAAACAAAGTTTTAAATTCAGATTGTCAAAGTGCAGGGTATTATTCAGTCGGTTTATACCGACGGAAACGTTTTTACTTGTTAAAATTTTTTTTTATTATTTTTTAAAATTTTATGTATATGTGTAAATTTTAAATAATTTTTATTTATTTTAACACTCAATTTTCTTTTAAGTCGCTTTGCTTTTTGTATACATATTATATACACCATTTTTGCCAACTTGTGCTGGAATGAACTACAGAAATGGTCATATCCCTGAAGTTTTGGTGGAATGGCTTGACATATGGCTGCCATACAACTCCAACAGCTAATTTAAAATATTCGGAGAAATAATAAAGCTATAGGTCACATATGTGTATCCAAGTATAGGTCACATATATTATTGACGTTTTGGTGGAATGGCTTGACAGGTTTGGATAGCTGCCACACAGCTCCAAAAACTAATATTAAATATTTGGAAAAATAATAAAGTTAGATTCATGAAATTGGCGGTCGTATGTCAAATTATAGGTCAGACATATCTACAGAATAGTTTTACAGATTCGAGTAATTGCTATACAACAATGAAAGGTGCAGGGTATAGTTCGGTCGGTTTATATCGACTGAAACGTTTTTACTTGATGAAATATTATATATATATAGTTACATTTTTTTATATTTTTATATAATTGATTAATACCTATTTCATTAGTTATTTACATTTTATACAGTAATTTGGCACTAGTTCTGTGGCCGAGTTTGAACAAAGTTTTGAAGGATTTGTTCGCTATAATTCCCATTTGATATAAATTAAATTTAAAATAGTGACTTCAGCTACTAAAATTAGATAAATTATATTTAATCCTAGATAAGATTTGCCCATTATATATTAACTTAGCTGTATATGTAAGCCTCCTATTCTTTTAATCGCCATTATGATGGGTATAATTTTTTGTTTTGTCTCTTATTGTTTTGTTCTGGATATTTGATGTTATCCACTTTTTTATGAGTACATTATTGACTTTGATTGTAATCTCCTAAATATTCTTAGTTGCCTTGAATATCATAAAATATGTTTTATTTGTATTAAAACACAATTCTTTAAAGTTAAGTCAGTCACTGACTACTTTTAAATTTTCATTTAGCATATTTTGTAATTGATTCATAGATTTGGCCTTAGCAATTATGTTGGTGTCATCAACATATATGTTGTAGTTTGACATAATTTTGTTCTTAAGAAAATTCAAGATGTATAAAGGTATAGCAAAGCACGCAAAATTAATCCTTGTTTCATCACCTATTTCTATTACACCTATTTTTAATATTAATTTTTTGCATTTATCAATTTTTAGACAGTGAATTCTTTTTTTCAAGTAGCTTTTTATCAAATCTTTACAGGTACCTCTAATACCTAGTCCGCTTAAAAAATCAAGTAATCTGGAATGATTAACAACATCAAATCTTTAGTCAGATCAATAAACACCGCTCCAACAAAGTATCCCTCATCTAATGAATCATAAATTTGTTCTAAGGTAGCTATAATACCATTATTTTTTAGGAACCAAAACCAAATGAATTTTTAATGAAGTCTCTGGGTTTCTGTAATTAAGTGTCCGGAAATACCCCTTGTGTAAGTACACTATTAATGAAATTCGTCAATGGTTGTTTTATTATATTAATTAATATGCGTTCGTCCGTTTGTCCGTCCGCCTGCCTATCCGCGGACATGTTAACAAAACTTCTACACCCTTGAGAATAGAAAGCTGAAATTTTATATGTACGTTGGTCTTTACGGGAGACTTGTTATAGTGAAACAAAATATTTACCTATCCCTCATTGCTAAAAGTTATACCCCCTAAAACCCTAAAAATGCCATATTATGAATTTTACTAATACAACATCATAGTTGTGAAATTAATAAGTATGTGCTCATTACACTAATAATTTAACTTAATGGAAATTTCTTCATGCAACTGCAGAACAGATGGATGACGCAATCAAAGGAACGAGTTAAAGGCAGAAAAATTAATTAAAAAATTTTTCTCCTCGAACTGGACTCGAAGCAGTGACCTACCGCTTTCTAGGCGGACGCTCTACCAACTGAGCTACAGACGCATGAAGAAATTTCCGACGAAATGTTCTCTACTTTATGCTCTACGAAATGCTTTATACTGTAATTCACATGATTACTAAGTATTTGTTTTGTTTACATTGACTGCTACATACAATCTACTATTGAAACACACAATAACAAGAACATATATATTTATAGGATTGTGCCTATTACACAATGTCATTTTTCGACCATTTGTTGCAGTGAAAATATAAGCATTTTTCAAATTTTGCAAACCCAAAAAGGCAGTGGCTTGCTTCTTCTATCGGAGAATACTATAAATAAACTTTAAAAAACAAAATGACCGTTAAAATTTACCATAATCTAAAATGCCCTTTTGCAAATTTTTGATGTCGTTTTTCTTCTAGACCTCAAGTGGTAAAAGTCTCAAATTTTAACAACTAATAAATAGTTCATTTCATCAAAAGAAAATTTTTTCCCACTTAACTAGATAATAAACATTTTTTTTCAAGCTATCGGCTCTCGAAATTTGTGAAATTTTAATTTTTGTCACCTTATATTTCCGAGTTTTCCCAAATTTCTATAAACGCAGAAAGGTAACGCAAAATTCCATCCCAATAAAAAATATATTTATTTTTCTTAACTCACGCAATTAGTACTTAAAATCGAGCACCATGTTACCACCTCTTTAAATTTATTTTTGCTTCATTTCAAAGATTGCATAATCGTTCATCCTGAATATTTGCAATCCTTGAATAGTTTCGTATATGAATGAAAGTAATAGTTTAATAATTTAATTGGTATACATAGATTGTTTTTCGATTTTTGATTAAAAGTAGTATTTTCACTTGTTGAAAAGAAAAGTGCAACATTACTTTATATGAATTGCATTTTCAGTAACTGGATTAAGATATAATATTTTATTACTAAATTGTGGAGAATTTGGATCGTAACTTAAAATATTATTTAAAGATATTTTTAATTGTCGATTTTCCAATTTTGTTGAAAAACTCGTTCAAAGCGTTTGGTGTTTTACTTCATTTATCAAACAATTTTAGTTGGTGTTTTCATTTTTACCGAACGCATTGCATACAATACGGGAGCTTATATGATGGCCACAAAGTTTGCATATCGCGTTTTCTGTAGGAGCGCACTTCTCCATCATAGGGAAGTATAAATAAACTATTTTTGGCAACCTGTCTAAAATTTTATAGAAGAGTGTGACGGATTGATCAACTTTTGGGATACACCAAACCTTGAGAATTGAACCTTTTTGCGGGCCTATTTCAGATTTTCGCTCGCATATGGGGAGAAATAATCAACCAATTTCCTTGAAATTTAATATTTAAATTTGGAGTGTTAAAACAATGAACATTTAAATTTTTTGGAACGGTAAGAGCTCGGAAACCAAACTAGAGGCCGAATTTACGTTTTTTATCATGAAACCAATTAATGGAATTTCATGAAATTTGGTATTTGAGTTCTCGTTTTTGCCGAAACTAACTGCCGAGCATTTCATGGAATTTGGAATGCACAAAACGAAACTCTGTTAAGAGCCAAATTTTTATAATATTCTGTAACACTTTCACTTAACTAGACAACACACATTTAAAATATGTTTAATTTTATCAGTGTTGTTGTTATTGATAATACTGTTTAAAACTCTCCACAGTTTTCTTAAATCACTACCAGCTTTTTCTATATATCTGTAGATATAGTTTTTTTGCTTCTTTTATTAATTTAGGCTTCATTTTTAAATTTTATGGATGTATTTTTTTTTCATTATTTTAAGGATCTTTTTTATGATCTCATACAATTTTTTTCTAGTTTTTAATTTTGCCTTTATAATAGGAGTTAACTATCCACTGTTTCTGGTTCTAATAGAAATTGAATTAGTACAAACATCCTTGGTTTGTTGAATTATACTACTTAATGTATCGATGTCTGTTAAATTTGTGTTATGAATTTTATTTTGAACCATAGAGTATGCCTTATTGTAATCTGTTTTTTGAAGAATATAACTTTAGAATGGTTTTTTCTCTATATTTTTTAATTTAATCGAAGTTAAAGCAAACTGATGATCTGATACGTTAAACTATTATAATTTTCAATTATAATAGTAATATCATATTTATTATTATTATTATTGTAAATGGGATGATCCATTAAAGTACTTGAATGTGCCGTTGTTCTTTCTGCGAAAAATATATAATTAGAGCAGTTATTTAACTTGTTCTGAAGATACTCCATTAATAAATTAATAGTTTTATTCGGAGCTTTATAGGATGAGAATTTAAAATTATATAATTATATTTACTATATAATTTTATTTACATTTATTATTTACATTACTATATATTATATTTACAATAACTATATAAATATATTTACGATCTTTTGAAATTTCAGTGTAACTGATGCTATTTTTTATAAATATAACAGCACAACCTCCTCTTTTTTTCACTCCTGCAATTACGTAGTACTGCTATGAAATTAGGAATATTGTACGTGCTTTTTTCGTTGTCATATATTCACACTTCTGTAAGTATTACTATATCTATATCATCCAGTACTTTAACTAGCACTTCTAGTATTTTATTTCTTAAGCTACATATGTTCAAAAACAGAAAGTTAAGATTGTCCACGCTCCTGTAAGTGTTAATTTTACTATTGCCTGTTCAATTGGATCTATTAAAGTTTTTTTGCTGACTATGAAATTTAAGGAAGTATAAATAAAGACAAGAAGATGTCATCTTGGAATTTAAGAAGTTATCTCTCTTGTTATCTAAAATTCTATTACAAACCAATAATAAACATTTGAATTCACTCAACGTAACCGAAATTCAAGTTCAAATCTATTGTATAGGGTTATTCATTAGTGATTTATTGACCGACCATGTACCTCATTTATTTTTTTTCACTTATTCAATTTATTAATTATTTGAAACTGGATCACTTTCCAGTTTCAAATAATTAATAAACATATAAATTTTTTGGAAAGATCAGGACTCGAAAACTGATCTGCGGGACAACTTTACATTTTTCACCATATCTAGGAGCGAATTGATGGAATATCTTGAAATTTGATATTTGAGTTCTAGTTGTTACCGAAACTAACTGGGGAGCATTTCAAAGAATTCGGGTAGCACAAAGCGAAACTCTACTAAGAGCCAAGCTTATATTTTTCTAGGTATGTTAACTAAAACTTACTAATGTCCTAAAAATTGGAAGGAAGTATTTAACACACATTTTTATAATATTCTGTAACATTTTCACTTAACTAGACAATACACATTGCGGTCGGTTATGTGCTGACCACATCAGATTTTTTATTTTTAAGGAAACAATGTCAAATGCCATATAATTACTAAGCTTTCACGATGAATCATATATGTAGTGGGGTGGAAATATTTATGCGACATTCAATATTTTTACTTTTAAATCATATTAAAAAAGTAAGATAAAGCCAGATAAAACTTAATTTACATAAAATTAGAAAAAGAACAGAAAAAAAAGAGAGAAAAAATATAACAAAAAACATTAAAACTTAATTTTGAAAAATTCTATCCTAAAAATCAAGTTTTAATATCCTTTAGAAATCAATTTAAATTTGTAACATTTCGAATTAATCTGGAAACTTGTTGTATAATCTTTTAGACATTATCTCTTATCGTAATTTACGATAATGTGTGTTTACCTTATAATTATGATTGGTAAATAAACCTTACCTAAAAATTATAACTGGTAATTCTAGACTTCATCTAATCACCCGAAATAAAGAACACCTTATAAATCTGAAATAAAACAAAAAACGAACAGCCAAGATACCCAAATTAAGAGAATATCAAAAATATGTCGAAAATCACGGCCATAATGCAACTTCCTAATAACACATTTCTGAAGAACAAGCATAGAATGATACGATTAGCCTGACC
The DNA here is from genome assembly GCF_029603195.1 of Condylostylus longicornis. Taxonomy (NCBI): domain Eukaryota; kingdom Metazoa; phylum Arthropoda; class Insecta; order Diptera; family Dolichopodidae; genus Condylostylus; species Condylostylus longicornis. Next base: position 2,611,346 of record NW_026577985.1, read on the forward strand.
CCAGCAAGCAATTTCATATTGCAATTTCGATTGAAAAATTCTAAAGTAAACAATTTTCAAAACTTTAATATATTAAATATGTTTCAATCTATAAAAGATCCTTAGCATTGCACGAAAATACTGCTTCAAAAGCAAAGTATGGTTCAACCACTTCATTATATTGTCAATTGCAATACCTAAATACTTAAATTTATTTAAATTTATCTATTCCAAGTAGTGGAATAGATTTCACAAATTTAAGTCTACCAAACTCTTTACTACTTATAGAGAATAGTCAAATCGTAATTCAAAACAGTCACCAAATCCAAAGCACTACTAAACACACATGTTTACATCCAATACCATCCGCAAATGCCGGTTACCACAAAAGTCCCTTTAAAATGGAATCAATTTATATTAAAAACAAAGCAACGCATAGGTCTTAATATTTTCACAAAGCCTCATTATTTTAATATACATAGATCTTCATAGCAAAGAAAAGAAGTAAAGTAGAACAAGGTTAAATTCCATTATTTTTGAAATATTTGAAAATGTATACGTTTCGAAAAGTTTTTTTAAAAAAATAAATTAATTGTTTTAGTAAGATTGAACTTGAAAACAATTTTATTGTTGAATTTTATATTTTTTGTTGTCAACTTTATTATCAATTTTTGCGATATAAACACTGATTTTCGAGGTTCAATGGTATTCCCAAAAGAGCATATTTAAATGTTATGTATAAGGAAAAGTCAATATTTTACTAATTATAAGAAACAGTTTCCGTTTCATTCGGTTTCACGCTGATGGACAAAACTCGTTTTCTTAAAAATTGGCTTCTTTTCACATTTTCCTTAATGTGACAAATACATGTACCCATTACAGAATCCATGAAGCATTCTTTTTAGTAATGCGACACTGAAATTGAAAAATTTTAAACCTTACAAGTTCTATTCAAATTTTAACTTGAAAAGTTGAAAGTTCTTTGAACAAATGAAAATACTGCTTTTAAAACCAATCTACCATACTATTTTAAATTACTTTCATTCATAACACCTACATACATCATTTTATTGCATACATGATGAGAAAAAAATTTAAAAAAAGCGCTAACATTATTGGTTTAATTCGACTGTTAAGTAATTGTGTTAAGATAAATAATTAGATTTTTTATTTCTTTTACAAATTTACTTACAGCTTTTTGCTTTGAAAGAAATTCGGTAATATAAGGTACGAAAACTTAAAATTTTACGATTTTTGGAGTCGATAACTTGGAAAGAAAAGACGAGTTGGGAAGATGGAGAAATTCTCTTATAGCCAAATAAACTATTTATTAGTTTTTAAATTTCAGCGTTCTATCTTAAAGGATGTAGAAGATAAACACACTCACGGACGATTTTCAGCTTTGTGAAATTGTAGTGAATTCATTAAAGAAATTGAAACTTTGTGCTTTATAAAAAGCAAAATAAAATATTTTGAATATTTATATAACATTAGAAAATAAAACAAAATCTGATGTGATCAGCACATAACCGACCGCAATGTGGTCTGAATCTACTTAAGTGAAAGTGTTACAGAATATTATAAAAATGTCTCTTAAATACTTCTTTCCAATTTTTAGGACATTGCTACCAGAATTCCCTGAAATGCTCGCCAGTTTGTTTGGGTAACAACCAGAAGTCAAATATCAAATTCCAAGAGATTTCATCAATTGGTTCCGTAGATATGGTGAAAAATGCAAAATCGACTCGCAGATCAGTTTTCGAGCCCTGATCTTTCCAAAAAAATTATATATTCATTGTTTTAACACGAAGAATTTAAATATTAAATTTCAATGAAATCAGTCGATTATTTTCTTCAAAATTGTCAAAAATGCAAAACAGGCCCGCTAAAAAGTGAAGTTTCCGAGGCCTGATATATCCCAAAAGTTGATCAATCCGTGCCATGGTCGAAATAAACTTAAATATAAAATTTCATCAAAATCGGTTCAGCGAAACTTGAGATACACGCGTGCACACAAAATGACAGACAGAGTTTCCCACCGAAAACTCGATATGCAAAATTTGTTGTCATCACATAATCTATCTATTGTATACACAATACAGTCGGTAAAAATATTCTGTTATTCGATGTAAAATTTCAATTCTTTATATAGTACTACAATTCTGCACACTTACATTTTTCAATTTGTCCCTCACCTAATAACAATGACATACAAATAGGCGAAATAATTTCATTGTTATAACATTAATTTCAATACTTCATTTTACTTTGACCTGAGTAATAGTAAGTGCATTCATTGAAAGAAAGTTTTTTTCGTAACTATTATTCTATGTGTATATTTTGTATATAATATGTAATTATGTTTGTGCTTTAACAGAATGTTTTAAAATATAAATTTGTATAAGGAAGAATTTTGTCGCATTGCGATACAATGAAATTTATTACGATTAACTAAAACAACTAAAGCATTATGAAAAATGACCTTTGTTGTTAAAAAAAATTAAAACGCTTACAAATACCTTAGTAAAAATTACTCAAAAATACCGTAGTTACTTTAAAAACATGTACAATTTATATACAAAATTAACAATTCCATAGTTGAACAAAAATTTATAGAATTTTTGTTAAAAGCTTTAAGAATTGAATTAATTTTGAGAAATATTTCATATTTATTTCCAAGTGAATCGCTTTTAATTATACTAATTTAATATTTAGAATTGTATTTTATTACCAACAATAAACTTGGATTTATAATATAAAATTATAATGAGGGGAAACTAAAATATTGTTTAAAAAACTCCAAAAAAATGGTTTACAAGTTTCAAAAAAAACAACGTTTTCTCTACATTTAATGCACATCTTTTGCTTTGCGGTGTATATTGTATTCCATTAGATAGGGATTTTCATTATTGTTCAATTGGATGAAAAGTTGATAAGAACTAAACCTCAAATCGAAGAAAGAATAATAATACTATGATTATAAAGTGCAACATAATTAACAGGAATTTGTGGATCAATTTTCGTTAACAAATAATATTTTTTAATTATACTTTTAATTATATTTATACCCGTACGAACGTATGTTCGAAGGGTATACTAAATTTGCCTTACCGTTTGTAACACTAAGAAATAACGGTGTTAGATATGAGTTGATTTAGCTTTGTCTGTCCGTCAGTCCGTCCGTCCGTCCGAACGATAACTCAAAAACTAATTGAGCTAAGTTCACCAAATTTTCACAGATGATTAATTGTAGTAAGTGCCAGAACCCTATTTAAATTGGGCATGATCGGGGTACCGGTTCGGGTAGCTGCCATACAACTTCAAAATTCATTTGGCTATATCTCAGAAACTATAAAAGTTGTGGTATTGAAATTTCACACAAACGAAGATATTAGTAGGGCCAATGTGTCTCATAAAAGTCGTTGAAATTACTTGGCTCCTTCTGGTACCTGCCATACAACTTCAAAAGTTATTTGGCTATATCTCAGAAACTATAAAAGCTGTGATATTGAGATTTCACACAAGTGAATATATTAGCAGGGCCGATGTGCTTGATAAAATTCGCTAAAATTTCTTGGCTCTTTCTGGTAGCTGCCATACAACTTCAATAGTAGTTTGGCACAACCAGTATTTTGAAAAACACATAGCAGTGAAATTTTGCATAAATTAATATGGTAATACGGCAACTTAAAGTCATAGTCTGTCCCATAGTCAGTTATGGCATCTTTATTCGCACATAGGATAACAAATTCGTACGGGTATCACAGAGTTGACAAGGTCAACTCTATTTTTTTTCTCGTTTAATAATAATATTTATTAATACGATTTTGCTCTATTATAAAGGTTCAACTAAATTTACTGATCTAAAAATTTAGTAAAAACATTTACTTTAATTTTGAATTAGTCAATCGTAATTTCTTTAAATTTAATATTACAACTCGGTTGAAAAAAATGGTCTAGCAAATTTTTTACCAAATTGTTTTCGATTATTTACTAACCATGCGAGTACATCAGAATTTTTTATTCGGTGCGGACTACGATTAAAATCGGATCTAATAATTTATTTTGTCTTTGGACAATAAGCTCATTTTGGAGTTTATGCACATGAAAAATATCTATAATAAATTATTTTTATCATAAAATAACTTGGAGACATTTCTTTATTTAATATGTATACATAACAGTTTACATGTAAATAATTTATAACTTTTACTTTAATATGTTGCTCGAATTTATCCAAGGTTTATTAAGTTGAACGAAATAAACATTTTATCAGCATATAAAAACTGCTAAATTTTCAGACTCCTGAACTCTTCTGTGTAGAAGAAAAATTTTATCAAAAATTTGAAAAAATGGGTGTTAATTAACTGTTAATTTTAACAGCAATTTGAACTATTTCATTTGAAACATGACATTGTTTTAATGTCATTCGTTATTCGTTTGACATTGTTTTAATGTCAAACGAATTACATAACCCAAAATTTCTCCACATAATTACACATACATTTATCCATAAATTATGATATGTGCACACCACACATATGGTGTAGGCACATATGTTTGGCTCCGGTTTGAAAATTAATGTCTCCTTTGCATTTTGGGTCAGATTTTGCTAAAAAAAACTTTTTGTGCGATATAAATTTGTTTTCAAAACCTTGGCTAATGAAATAATGTTCATATACCTTTTTCTCCCAATATAAAAGCCGCCTATTTTTCGAAGTCAAGTTAATCAATTACCTAGTTAAAGTGTCAAAAAATCAAACTTGTGAAAGCACGTTGACGTCAGTAGATTAAAATTCCTTGTACAGAATTTTTACAAGAAACTATAATATTGCAATTTTGACATTTTACTTGGAGTTAAATTGAAGTTACATTGTTCAATATATACATGTTTGTACTTCATTTTAGTCTTTTTGAAGAACATCTAAATTGTGTACTTCGAATTTTAAAAAGATAGTAAACTTATGATCCGGAAACCGGAAAAAAACTCCATAAAAGTCTTTTATGAGGTTTTTTTAATATATTAAAAAATTCTTTCGTAACAAGTAACTTATAGAATATAATGTGGTAATAGCTTAATCATCCAACACATTTTTAACGATTGTCACAATATTTGAAGTTACAAAACCAAATATGAAATACACAACATTCAAGTCTTGAAAAGTGAAGAAAAAATATTTCGCAATAATATTTTTCAATTTTTAAAAGACATTAACTTTTTTAAGAAATTGTGATGCTTTAGTTAGCTATTTATTTTTGCATTGAATGACTTTATCATATTTACATATGTTAAATTATTTATGTAAATTAATTAGCAGGGGCATACAAAATCTAAAGGGATTATAAAGACCAGCATAACCTTTAAATAATAATAATAATAATAATAATTATTTAGTTTCTTCGAATTTAAGGACTTCGCCTTTGAAAGAGGGAGTTAAGAAACAATATATTGTTGTTTCTTAAATTACTTAATTTTTTAAAGCAGTTTGGAAAACTGATTAAATAGTCAGAAATAACATATCAACTTTCGATTGCATAAATACCGAGGACGAGTACCTTTGGCGCCCTCAAACATAACATACATACTAGTATCTAAATAAGCACATACACACATAAACAATTTCATTTTATGATTTATACTTATTACTAAAATACTAGATATACTTATAAGAATAAAATGTTAACAAGCACGTAATTTTTATCATAATATGAATTTTTTTTGCACAATTGCCAATTTTTCCCCCCTAGGCTGTAAAACAATTTATTTTTCCTGTGATAGAATGTTTATTTATTTTACAATACTCTTGGATAAATAAAAAAATTATATATAACAAAATTAAATAAAAATTGTATACAAAAAGTTACATTTTGTTGATGCCTTATAAAATCGAAAAGACAACAATTGAGTAAACCAACACATAAATATACCACATTCATGAATACTACTATAAATATATACACATACATTATACTTAAGTCAATTGTTCTTTGAAAATAAGAAAAAAAAAAGGTTTAACACATTTTATATTTTATCACACAGATCTTTTGCCCATTTGAATAAACTTTTCTATAATGTTTGTTTATGTATTTATTTATCCTTTTCGATTAAATTAATAATATTCGAATGGGGGAAATCAATATCAATTACATAATCATTGAGATTTCAGAATCAATTTTCAAGTTCTAATGTAGTTGTAAGTATTTAATAAAATGGTAAAACCATTCCATACAGAAAAATGTTAATGAAAAGCTTTGGCCTCACCCTTTATATATTTTTTTATGATTTAAAAGCGCCCTCTATTATTCATTTGCATATATCAAATTTCACACAAATTTAATAACAATAAAAACAGTAAATCATTATTTTTCATTTCGAAAAATAACATTATGGACTTAAAATAAAATTCCATTAATGTCCTTCAACAATAAAACGAAAATTAAAACACAAAATCATGAACAAAAAAAATGGTTTATCTTTCATTTATCATTAAAGTGTATTATACATTCTACATTTATTATTTTATACACCAGGTAATCGTAAGACATTTGAATAGAAGCAAAGGAAAACTAAAAACGTCACAGATGGATTAAGTGAGATATTTACGTTTATTATAACAAGATAACCAATTGATTAAAACTCCTTCGAGAAAAACTATCACTTTTTTAAAATTATATTCAGAATTTTTTTTTGTTTCAAAAATCTACTTTAAAAAATATCGTTGTGAAAAATCTATTATTTTCCATCAAATTTTCCAAATTATTCAAGTTGTTTCAATATTTTACATCAAATAAAGAAAAATAAAATAGAGAATAAAAAGTTTGGGAAATTAAAAAAAAAATCTGATGTGGTCAGCACATAACCAACCGCATTGTGTATTGTCTAATTAAGTGAAAGTGTTACAGAATATTATAAAAATGGCTGTAAAATACTTCTTTCCCATTTTTAGGACTTTAGTAATAATAGTTAACATACCCTAGAAAAATGTAAATTTAGCTCTTAGTAGAGTTTCACTTTGTGCTACCCGAATTTCCTGAAATGCTCGCCAGTTAGTTTCGGTAACAACCAGAACTCAAATATCAAATTTCAAGAAATTCCATCAATTCGTTCCGTAGATATAATAAAAAATGTAAAATTGGCACGCAGCTCAGTTTTCGAGCCCTGATCTTTCCAAAAAATTATATGTTCATTGTTTTAATACGAAGAATTTACATATTAAATTTCAATGAAATCGGTTAATTATTTCTCTTTATATACGCAAAAATGTCTATTTGGCCCGTTGTAAACGTCCAGTTACTGACACCTGATTTCTTCCAAAAGTTAGGAGATTGCGGACGGTCGAGCGGAGCTTATAGTTGAAGTTTCAAGTAGATCGGTTGAATATTTTCTCCAAAATGATCAAAAATGTAAAACTGGCCCGCCAAAAAGTGCAATTTCCGAGGCCTGATATATTCCAAAATTTGATCAATCCGTGCCATGGTCAAAATAAACTTACATATAAAATTTCATCAAAATCGGTTGAGCCGAACTTGAGATACACGCACACACAGACCGACAGCTTGCTAAAAATAGTTTATTTAAACTTCGCTACCATGGGGAAGTGCATTCCCACCGAAAACTCGATATGCAAAATTTGTTGCCATCACATAACCTACCTTTTGTAAACACAATATGGTCGGTAAAAACTATTCTGAAAAAGTAGCTTTAATTTTTAGTAACATTTCTATGAAGTTGAGGAAAAATTTGAATTTTAGAAAAAGAATTTTATGTACTTTTACAATTATAGAATAATTTCTTTTTAGAAGACTCAATGTCAAATAATTATTTTTTATACAAAAATAAATATAAGAGACCAAATGGTTTTGGGGGAATTCATAACATGTTTTTTTTTTATTTTTTTTTTTTATTTATTTATTTATACTTTATTCTCTATATTTTTACAAAATTTGCTTAAACTAAGAGAATAAGAAATATGGCATTATTATTTAACAATAAAATAGTGTAAATGCCAAATGTAATATGTATATGTATAGTATACAAAACTTGATTTGAATCGGTATTAATATGCCGATATATCAAGTTATAAATATTCAGTAAACATCATGAAAAATTCTTAAATATATATCAATATTTCGACATTATTATTCTAATTCTAATCAAAACATAAATTTGCCAGTCCTCAACATTTCTCCAATATTGATGATTTACTCGAACCTCATCGCCAACAATTTATTTGAAAGTTTATATAAATACATTTAATATGTACATTAGAGTTTATACAAACTTTATTACTTTTATAATTGAACACATTTTAATACCACTTTTCCAAAAAATTTTTGAAAAAGGTGCTTATTAATTTCACTCTGTCCGCTAAAAATTTCCGTTATTTAAAACTGGTTTTTTTCAAATTTTTGATGCTGTTTTTCTTCTAGAATCCAGGTTGTGGGAGTCTAAAATTAACAGTTAGCGCAAGAGATAATACTTGGTCTATAGGAAAAACCAAGTTAGCGCAGAGATAATAGTTGGTCTATAGGACCAGTTTTATCAGAGTTTGGGTGATTTTTTAGGGCAAGAGTCACGCCCCCCTCCACTGCCAGAGGAGGGTAGTAGAAAAAAAAAGTTTCAAGGATTAAATACATGATCAATATAAACTATGATCAAATACTAAATGTACTGCACATCAAATACTAAACGTATGCAATTTTTAAAAAATATTTATATATGATATGATAATAATAATAATGTAGTACAACGCTAGGCTCTTTTTACGTATAACATCAGTATTTTCACTTGTTGAAGGAAAAAATGCGACATTACAAACCATTGGTTTGACCCAACTTTATTTCATTTATTTATATGAATTTCCAAAGATTAACAACCGTTGTTGCTTATACAAATTACCAATATTTTTACCATTCTCATATTATCGATTTTAATTATTTTTTTAAATTACATTTTAATAAAAATATATTGTATACGTAATATAAACATTAATTCAAGTATACGTTTATTCAACTCATATACCCGCAATTTGATTACATATGTAGGTGTAATAAAATGTTTAACATTTTTTGATATTATTATTTTCGGTTCAAGCATACTTGTTTTGAAATTCTTAAAATTATTAATTATGTAGCGTCGATAGCCCTAAATAATGCTCTAATTATTATAACTATATACTGTTGCATATTGGACTTGAGATATTTGTATGAACGTTCTATTGAATACATCAAATGCATCATTATTTAATTATCTAAACTTATGCAGCAGTCTTGAATCGACTTGAAATGTTTTCAGTCAACTATTTAAATTACTAAATTAATTGCAATATTGTGAACAAGAAAAAAATTAAAAAGTTATATAAAATAAATTATCCTTGATCTAAACATTAAACGAATTAAAATAAAAGTATCGCAGATGGTTTTAATAAATACGTTACTAATTAATTAATATTAATAATTTTAATTTTGCATGTATATTGTCAAAATTTTTGTATAAAAACATTGTAATGAATATATTTTTAGACAGCGTTATATATTTGTTTATATGTGCAAATAATCCATAAAATTTACAGCTATAAAAAAGTAATGTCTTTTTTTTTAAATTATTGTGCGGGGTATGAAACAAATGCTATATGCCAGACATCCTTAAATTCATAAGTTCATATTCAAGGAACTGTATTTGTAACTTTACAAAAATTATATTTAAATAAAATTTATATTTACAACTGTGCAGTTAATTTTAGAAATTATTTCAAATCCCCGAGTTATAAATCAAATTGTATTAAATTTTAAACGAAATTTTTTTATTAAGAGCCGAAATTTTTTTATTAAGAGCCGAATTATTTTAAATATGGTTATTTCTAATTAAAGTACATAATGCTAAAAATTGTTTAATTTAAGTCAAACAATTAAAATTATTACGATTTCCAAAAACGTAATCTTCATTAAAAGGTATTATATATGTAAGTAGTTTAACATTTTTTTTTGCAATTTCAATTAAATTATGGACCCTTAAAAAGTAACGCTCTCTTAGTTTTATAATAACAAAACAAAACATTGATTAATTTTTCGACATTATATTTTGCCGAGTGCAATAGCTATTAATATATTTAAATGGGATCATTAAGAAATCAAATGAATCCAATAATTAAATCAAAAATGATATCCTTGTATAGTTAACTGTAATTGTACACATAATTATGTACAATTAATACATATATACATCATGTATATATATATTCATAATATTATATATAAATATATATGTATGTTTACAGAATTTTACATAATCTTTTAATTATTTGTGTAAAAAATTCAAAACAAGGATAATATAAGATGACATCATTTGTTCATTTGTTTATTTATGAATATATAACTGTATACGTATTTGCTTATTTATATTGTATTTATCTTGTATTTAATTGCAGATATAAGCAATTAAATACAAGATAAATACGCGAATTAATTCAAAAGTACTTCTAATTCTAATAAAAAACTAAAATTTAATCAAATTTTTAATTTCGTAAATAATGATTATATTAAAGATGATTTGATTTAATGTATTGGTACATTCTTACATACTGATGTATATAATATATATATTGAATTTAAAATCTTATATCATATGCTTCATCATACGTAAATCATACGTAAATAATTTCTGTATACTGAAAGACAATTATTACAATAAGGAAAAATAAGATAATCTATATAAGAAACAAAAGTTTGTTTTCTTTATAAATTTCTCTACTTTAAGCAATCATAAAAAATTTACCTTTTGATGATTTCTATTTAAAATAATATTACAATATTCATAATATACGTACATTATATATATAAATACAACTACATATATACAATTATATTATTATATTAATTTATTTGTATTTATCCAGAAACATGTATAAATAACATTTATACCAGTAATCTGGTAAACAAGAGAAATAAAATTCGCGAATAATTTTTAAATATATGCATGCATATATTTACATTACAAAACAAATTTTACATATTTTAATATATATATGTATATATGCACATATATATGTTTATAAATATATATCTAAAGAACGTAATATTGTATATTGTATAATGTTTTTGATATAAAGAAGAAAATACTTTAATACAAAGAATTTTAAAGGAATAAAATAGACTTTTGTAGAAATTTATTATACATTTTACATACTTTCTGTGCTTGTTAATCTATCTACGATAGCATATGTAGATATTACATGTTTAAAATGATAATTGTACATTGTTATATTGAAGATATTTATGGAAGAAGTTATATGAAGAAGATGTTACATAAATATATATTTATATATATCATCAATAAGTGTGTGAGGGGCTCAGAAGCAAAGTGGCATATGCCACATTCACATTATTTTGCAAAAAATACAATTGAAAAAAACGAAATTTTAAAGAGCCAGTAAAATCAGTATTACAGCTGTTTCGATTTAAAACTATATATTATTATTCTCAGTTTTTTTCGTACTTTAGCTGGATTATTACTATTTTATTCTAACTTTAAAAAATCCGGTTTTTTTGTGGGTTATGCCACTTTGGCAATGCGTATAAATGAAAATGTTAAAAAATTTGTGGGTTAATCCGAATGGTTTTTTTTATAATATTATACATATTTTTTATCAAAATACTAAAAAAGTAAATGTTATTCTTAAAAATAATAGATTATTATAAAAATTGCATTCAAAAATTATTCCATTAGTCATTTTCCGAATATGTACACATGAAATTTAAGCTTTCTATCTTCAAGGGTGTAGAAGTTTTGTTAACAGACACACGGACAGACGGACTGACAGACGGACGGACGTATGGCCAGGGTAGAATGAAACTAATAAGAAATTATTTTCAAAAGTTTTTTGTAAAACTGTCAAAAACAAATCTTAATAATAATGCTATATGTACAGCTCTTAATATATTAGAGTAGAATGATAATTAGAAGTAATGATAATAATAATTATAATTACGTTAACTTAAGAGTCAAGCAGCGTTGCCAAATTGGACTCTAAAAAAGAGTACAGAAAATCTAAAATCATGGTACCACAGAGAAGAAAATAGTACTTGTTTTTTACCGACCGTATTGTGTAAACAATAGGTAGGTTATGTGATGGCAACAAATTTTGCATATCGAGTTTTCTGTGGGAACGTACTTCTCCATAGTAGGGAAGTGTAAATAAACTGTTTTTAGCAACCTGTCGGTCTGTCGGTCTGTGTGTGCACGCGTGTATCTCAAGTTCGGCTGAACCGATTTTGATGAAATTTTATATGTAAGTTTATTTTCACCATGGCACGGATTGATCAACTTTTGGTATATATCAGGCCTCGGGAACTGCACTTTTTAGCGGGCCTGTTTTACATTTTTGAACATTTTGAAGAAAATATTCAACCGATTTACTTGAAATTTTATATATAAACTGAGCTCGACCGTCCGCGAAAATTCCTATGTTTTGAAAGAAATCAGGGATCGGCAACTAGATGTTTACTACGGGCCAAATATACATTTTTGTGTATATAAATTGAAATAATCAACCGATTTCATTGAAATTTGATATATGAATTCCTCGTATTAAAACAATGAACATGTAAATTTTTTAGAACGATCAGGCATCGACAACTAGAAGTTTACTACGGGCCAAACATACACTTTTGTGTATATAAAGAGAAATAATCAACCGATTTAATTGAAATTTAATATATAAATTCCTCATATTAAAGCAATGAACATATAATGTTTTTGGAAAGATCAGGCCTCGAAAACTGATTTGCGGGCCGATTTTAAATTTTTCACCATTTTGAAGAAAATATTCAACCGATTTACTTGAAATTACATCTTTGAGCTTTGCTCGACCGTCCGCGAAAATTCTTAACTTTTGAAACAAATCAGGCATCAGCAACTGGACGTTTACTAGGGGCCAAATATACATTTTTGTGTATATAAAGAGAAATAATCAACCGATTTCATTGAAATTTAATATTTGAATTCCTCGTATTAAATCAAGGAACATGTTAATTTTTTGGAAAGATCAGGACTCGAAAACTGATCTACAGGCCGATTTTACATTTTTCACCACATCTACGGAACGAATTGATGAAATTTCTTGAAATTTGATATTTGAGTTCTGGTTGTTACCGAAACTAACTGGCGAGCATTTCAGGGAATTCGGGTAGCACAAACCGAAACTCTACTAAAAGCCAAATTTACATTTTGCTAGGTATGTTAACTATAAGCTTACTAATGTCCTAAAAATTGGAAAGAAGTATTTAACAGACATTTTTATAATATTCTGTAACACTTTCATTTAACTAGGCAATACACAATGCGTTATGTGCTGACCACATCAGATTTTTTTTAATTTTAAGCAGCAATTCAACTAATAAAAAATTTAAAATTTTATTTTTAAAAATATTGAATTAAATATTGCTTAGCATTTTTTAATAACATTATATCGAAGAAACGTAAAAAATATTTTTAAACATATATGTTAAAGCTCAATATTTTCTGAGATTTAAAGGTTTTACGATTAATCCACGAAATTTCAGTATCAGCTTAAATCATAGCGTGAAAAATAAAAAAGGATTTCATCAAAAATTTGAGCTTAAAAATTTTTTACTGGACTTTTAGTACACAAAAAATGAAATCTTAAAAAATTAAATTTTTCCAAATATATGACGTTGAAAATTCTGAAATTGTGTAAGTCATAACCTTTAAGGAATTTTATATGAAGATCCTACTTTTCCTAAAACAGAAAGTGTCACGTGTTTTTCGCAAAATCTTAGAATTAATTGATTGTACCAACTGCCATTTTGAAATAAAAGTTTTAGCCACTTTCGATATTCAGAAATATTATACTATATAGGTTATTTTTATCTATATTACTATATAGATAATTATACTAACTAGATTATTTTCAATTGTAGTTCGACATCAGCTAGCTGTCATATTTTTCCTTTATATCATTTCTTTATAAAAAAACTTTCTTTTGAGAAAAATATTAAAATGTAAAAATTTTCAATCTCAATAAAAAATAGTTTGTTCTAATAAAACTTGATTTAACAAATAAAAAATAGTACCATGAAAATGGTACGTTTGGCAGCGCTAGGGTAAAAATCAATAAAGTAAAATTTATTCAAATTTAATACAAATTTTAAGTTTAGTTTAATCAAATCAACTTATTCTAATAGTTAATAAATTAATGTAATATTATTTAATTAGGTTTAATAAATTAATAAATTAGGGTAATATTACTTTTTCTCTCATTTTTGTAGCCATGTTTAAACTCAAAACTAAAAATTAATATTAAATATTTTTATGTTTTTATTATAAAATATAAAAAAAAGCTATTTTAATTTAAAAACAGTATAATTTCGAAAATAGCTTATCTTTTTCCGGAAACACAAATTAACTCAAAACAATTAGTAAAAAAATTGTATGTCATCTATAAAATAGTTTTGAAATTTTTCAAAAGCAGAGTGGCTTAAGCCACAATGTGGGTTATGCCACTTTGGTTTTCAAAAATCAGAAAATTTTTGCAGTACTTTTTTGAAAAATAAATAGGAAAAAAACTATTTCGAAACTTGAAACTAATATCACTTTTTCTAGAAGGTGTACATAACTGATTGCAGCAAAAAAAAAAATTTTTTATTTGTGGCTTACGCCACTCTAATTCTAAGCCCCTCATGTATGCTCGCATATACATTTATGTTTAATAGCCAGTACCTATTAGAACACAACCAGATTTAGGAAGAATCTTGAAATTCTACGACTATAATGATTCCAATGATGAAAATAAATAACATATTCTGACTAATGTACCTTAAACAATAGTATTCCGTAAAATAAAAAAATCTGATGTGATCAGCACATAACCGACCGTGGTGTGTATTGTCTAGTTAAGTGAAAGTGTTACAAAATATTATAAAAATTTCTGTTAACTACTTTTTTCCAATTTTTAGGACATTAGTAAGCTTATAGTTAACACACTTAGAAAAATGTAAATTTGGCTCCTGGTAGAGTTTCGCTTTGAGCAACCCGAATTCGCTGAAATTCCCACCAGTTAGTTTCGGTAATAACCAGAACACAAATATCAAATTTCAAGAAATTCCGTCAATTCGTTCCGTAGATATGGTGAAAAATGTAAAATCGGCCCGCAAATCAGTTTTCGAGCCCTGAACTTTCCAGAAAATTTATATGTTCATTCTTTTAATACGAGGAATTCAAATATTAAATTTCAATGATTATTTCTCTTTATATACACAAAAATGTATATTTGGCCCGTAGTAAACGTCCATTTGCCGATGCCTGATTTCTTCCAAAACATAGGAATTTTTGCAAAGCTTATATATGAAATTTCAAGTAAATCGGTTGAATATTTTCTTCACAATGGTGAAAAATGTAAAACAGGCCCGCTAAAAAGTGTAGTTCTCGAGGCCTGATATATCCTAAAAGTTGATCAACCCGTGCCATGGTCGAAATAAACTTGCATATAAAATTTCATTAAAATCGGTTCAGCCGAACTTGAGATACACGCGTGCACACACAGACCGACAGACCGACAGGTTGCTAAAAATAGTTTATTTACACTTCCCTATTATGGGGAAGTGCATTTCCATCGAAAACTCGATATGCAAAATTTGTTGCCATCACATGACCTACCTATTGTATACACAATACGGTCGGTAATTATTATACTACATCCACATGTTAAGTTGTACAATATAATAAATAAAATAATAATACGAATACGATATAATAATTTCTTTTCTAACTGCATTGTAAGTTATGTGATGGCTCCAAATAATGTAGGTTTTATAATGGCATCAAATTTCGGATGTCGAGTTTTCGGTGAGAACACGATTCTCCATGCTAGGGTTCTCGATGTGTCGGTTCTTTCGGTCTGTCGGTCTGTATGTGCAATCGTGTACGTCAAGTTTGGCTGAACCAATTTTGATGAAATTTGATATATGAGTTTATTTTAGCTATGGCTCGGATTGCTCAACTTTTGCGATATATCAGACCTCGGAAACTGGACATTTTGCGTGTTAAATTTACATTTTTGCGTATATAAAGAGAAATGATCAACTAATTTCCTTGATCTATGAATTTCTTGGAAATTTAATTTTAAATTTTTGTCCATACCTACGGAACCAATTAATCCAATTTTTTGAAATTTAATATTTGAGTTCTGATTCTTATTTGGGTGGCACAAAGCGAAATTCTACCAAGAGTCAAATTTATACATTCATTAAACTAGGCAATTTGTATTGCGGTCGATTATGTGTTTTTATACCCGTACGAACGTGTTCGAAGGGTATAATAAATTTGCCTTACCGTTTGTAACGCTAAGAAATAACGGTGCTAGATAGACTCAAGTGTATGTTTTTGATCAGCGTCAAATTCTGAGTCGATTTAGCTTTTTCTGTCTGTCCGTTCGCCCATCCCAACGATAACTCAAAAACTAATTGAGTTAAATTCACCAAATTTTCACAAATGATTTATTGTAGTAAGTGCCAGAACACTATTTAATTTGAACATGATCGGGATACCGGTTCGGGTAGCTGCCATACACCTCAAAATTTATTTGGCTGTATCCCAGAAACTATGAAAGCTGTGGTATTGAAATTTCACACAAACGAATATATTAGAAGGGGCAATGTGTTTGGTAAAAGTCGTTGAAATTGCTTGGGTCCTTCTGGTAGCTGTCGTACAACTTTAAAGGTTATTTGGCTATATCTCAGAAACTAGAAAAGCTGTAGTATTGAAATTTCACACAAGCAAATATATTAGTACTGCCGATGTGTTTGATAAAAGTCGTTGAAATTACTTGGCTCCTTCTGGTACCTGCCATACAACTTGAAAAATATCTCAGGCTATATCTCAGAAAATATAAAAGCTAAGTTATTGAAATTTCACACAAGCAAATATATTAATAGGGCCGATGTCCGTCTGTCCGTGCATCTATTTACAAAACTTCTACACCCTTGAAGATAGAAAGCTGAAATTTTATACGTACATAGATCTTCAATAAAAATTTATCTCCGTAGAACAAAATTTATCTCCGTAGAACAGAAGTCTGAAATTTTAGCAGCTCTTAGATATTCATAAATAGTTTATTTCGTTAGAAGAAAATTTTTTTCCATCTCCGACCCCTTTCAAGTTATTACCTCTCAAAATTTGTAAAATTTGAATATTTGGCACCTTATGTTTGCGAAACCACAAGCTTTTTAAAATTTCTATAAACGCAAAAAGCTAACGGTAAATTCCGTGTCATTAAAAAATATAACTATTTCTCTTAACTCACACAATTAACCCTTATTCATGAAATTTCCTCCTACCGTTTGTTTTACGTAATCGAACACCTTGCGATAGGCAATTTTGTTTTTATTAGTGTTTTTTAAAAAAACGCATATATGTAACAAAAAATTACATGAAGTTTCTTTCAGCAAATTCCCAAAATGATATTTAGAAAGCTTGTAACTGTACTACTATTGGATGAAAATATTGTCTAAGAAAAAATAGTTCATGAACTTTTTAACTAATACATCACACTTACAAATATTTATGGCATATTTTACAAGTATGATAATATATGTACGTGTATTTGCAATTGTGGGACAAATAGTTGGTAACATACAAATATTTAAAACAAATAAAATAAAATCCAAGCTTTGATGTTATGGAAAATTGAATTTTTCCCTTATTTCTATAGAGAGGAATGTTTTTTGTTTATTTAAAAGAAAGTTAAAATAATTCAGAAAAAGAAATCTCAGAGAATTAGTTTTAAAATAAAGGGAACTTTCCTTCGGCACAAAGTTATTTTTATGTATGTTTAGCGTACCTTTGTCGCGAATGAGCAAATGAAATTGCAGTTGTTCCTTTCTTTTTTGTTTTGTTCTTGTTTATTTTATTTTCCTTTTTCATTTGAAAACAACAAAGGTATTTTATAACACAAAAATTTTATCTGTATTTTTTTCAGCACTTTTCCAAAAATGTTTACAAAACTTCTACACCCTTGAAGATAGAAAGCTGAAATTTAATATGTACATAGATCTTTACTAGAAATTTATCTTCGTAAAATAAAATTTTTACCTATCTCCCCCCGTCTAGAAGTTATACCACTCTAAAACCCAAAAATGCCATTTTTTGACCATTTGTTGCAGTGAAAATATAAGCATTTTTCAAATTTTGCACGGCCAGAAAGGCTGTGGCTTGCTTCTCCTATAGGAGAATACTATAGCTAAACTTTTAAAAAAAAATTGACGTTCAAACTTATCGTTCTCTAAAATCCGTTTTTTCCAAATTTTTTATGTCGTTTTTAGACACTAATAAATAGTTTATTTCGTTAGAAGAACATTTTTTTCCATCTTCACCGCCTCTCAAGTAATCGCCTCTTGAAATTTGTAAAATTTGAATTTTTGACGCCTTATATTTCCGAAACCGCAAGCTTTTACAAATTCCTAAAAACGCAAAAAGCTAACGGTAAATTCCATGACATTAAAAAATATAATTATTTTTCTTAGCTCACGGAATTAACCCTTAAAACCAAGCATTATGTTAACCCCTCTTTAAATTCATTTTTGCTTTATTTGAAAAACTGCATAAATTGTTAGTCCTAAAAATATGCAATCCTAGAAATAGTTTCATTTATGAATGAAAATAATTTTAATTGACCGGTAGGTGTACATAGAATGTATTTAAAAGCAAAGTTTTCACTTGTTGAAGAGAAAAGTGCTACAATACAAACCGTTGGTTTGCACCAACTTTATTTATAATACATAAAATAATAAAAGTGATTAAGTGTAGAATAAGTGACGATGTAGAACTAAAACAACAACAGAACATTAAAAGAACTGTTCAACCTTATATTATGTTATACTTTCATAATATTAAACAGTGTTACTTATTTCAACATAAAAACATCTGTACGAACGTTATAAACTGTTATAGATTTTGTCTATTCAATTTATATTAATTTATTGCTGTTTTGGAATATGTTTCGCAGAAATTAAATGTATATATGTACATCGTGCACTTGTACTAAAAAAAAGAAAACAAATTACGTGTTTGAAAGCTTTTGTCCTTGCTATAAGAGAAAATATTACTCTAAAATAAATCACGCAAGTATCTTCACATTCCGCACAACAATCAAAAAATCTTTTATTTTACTCTATGCATATTTTAAGAATAGCCATCATTTAGACTCCTGTCTGTCTGAGGAAGAAATATTTAAAATGGAATACTTAATAATAGTTTTTCATTATTTCCTAATAAAGTATTAAAATCTTAAAAAGATGAAGGTTGAGAAAAAGAGTTCAACAAGATCGTTGAAAGAAATAATAATACATATTTATTCTTAATTATAGTTTTCTATTTTCCCTCTTTATTTTTTGACTTTATATGTACTCATATTCAGTTAAGAATTTCTGTGTAAACATTTAAAATTAAAGCAGAGCTTTGAATATTGCAAGAAAAAATTATCAAACTTCGGTGAAAAGTTATAAGACAAGGTGAAAACTTCAGATATTTCCGTTTCAGTAAGTAATTCCTTTTAGTTTACACAATATAGTAATTTCTTCTATATTGTATAAACTACACAATATAGAAGTAATTACTCTAGTTCTACACAATATGGTAATTACTTTTAGTTTACTCTTACAATCATTGACACCATTTAATGAACTTCAACCTTTTCAAATGGACAAACCAGATGTCTTTCGTCCAGTAATATCTTCTTTGAGACATAATCTGTTAGGTTACCGCAATAATTTCGAATAAAATTATTTATACCTGAAAGTGTTATATCAATTTAACTAACTTATGTTACGAAAGTTAGTTAAATTGATAATTTATCCATTCAAATATTAAAAAATTCTACTACTTAATATCATATATACTTAATACATTTCCGAAAACCAAGCTTTTAATATATGTTCCAAAAATATATAATATATAATATATAAAATATATAATATTTATAAAGTACTTGAATTTATTTTATAAATTCAAAATTATTCAAATAAGTAAACATTTATTTTTCCTTCATAATGCTCCGATATATGTACATATGTAGACATGTATCTAGACAAAGGAACTATATTTATATTTCTCTATACACAATTATTTAATCCTTTAAATCTCTTTCTCTCATATTACCTGCATATAAAACTAAAAAACAAATATGTATAAATGCAAATAATTGATGGACAAGACAAAAACAGTATACATATGTACATAAACATATCTGCAATAATTTTCATTATTAAAACCTTATGTTCAATTATTTTCTTTTCAGTTATAGTTTATTTAACACATGTTTTCAAGCATATTTTAAAAATACATACTCGTATTTACAACAATTTAACTTTCTTTAAAAATATTATATTAAATCTTAAATTTAACTTAAATAAAAACCATTGTTATTATTTTGTTTTTGTAAGGACTTTAGATATTGTGGTACGTAATATACACCACACATACATACACAGTTGCTTTACTTCTAACTTCGAAACATAAAATCAAACATTTTTCGTATAAACACAAGGTGTGTATAAAATATTTTCTTTTATATTATATAAATAACAATTTATACGTCTACTTTAATTTCGCGTTATGTTTTCATAATTCAAAATTAATAAAAATGAACATAACATGAAAAGATAGCAAGCATAAAACAAATAAACAAAATATTATTTAATTATTATTTTTTCATTCCACCTTAACCCAATTCTATATTAGTGACACTATTCCAAAAATACATATTGTGTTATATTTTCATTTCTCTGTTTTTTCTTTCAAACAATTTAAATGGTGCCGCATTGAAATGCAATTTTTCGAATATTTTTGGATAATAAAATAAACGTGTATATTAGAAAAACTTTGTTTTTATTTAGAAATAGTTTACCTACTTTCATTTAAATAAAGTAAACAATTCCAAAATTGTTTTTAAAATTTTGTCTCCATATTTGTTTTCCTTTTCTTTAACTTTTTTACTCTGTTTAATATTATTATTTATTTTAAGATTCATTTTTGTTGTTTTACTTAAAAAAGAGTTCTTTTTTTGTTATTTTCAAAAAAAAAACGTCAAATATTATGAAGTATATGTTCTACAGTAATATGCAGAATACAAAATGATACAATATATATTTACTTATACACTCATATAAATTTATATATATATGTATGTATATAATATACCTTTAGCCATATACAAAACCTAAAAGTCCTTCCTTGATATCTTCCAGTACATTATGATTTCAAAAGAAACATTCTATTCTATTAAGTTTAATTTAAATATAAGAAAATCACACATATTTAAGTAATTGTGTCCACATTTTAATATTTTTTATGTAATGTAATTAGATTGCCACCAATAAAAGAAACCGGCAAAATTCTTAAATATTACTACTATATTTTAACTGAAATACCGTTATGTTATAACACCGAAATTTCGATTTTTACGTGTGTTTTATAAAAACAGCACATATACAATTTCTGCCTATACGCTCAAAAACACTAACATTTATAAATTCTTGCGACCATAATACATTAAAATTATATAGAACATTTCAAAATTTATTCATGTTATAACAAAAATTATATCAAAACAATGATTAGCAAATTTCTATTTATTTAAAAGACCGACCACATATATCCAAAAGCTTTCCGCGATTTTATTTTTATAATTTTGCATAATTTTTATTATTTTAAAATTTTTTAAACTTTTTTGTGGAATATTTTTTTGCTTAATAAAATATTTTCTAAGATCTTGAAAATAATCTTAAATTAAAATTTGTTTCTTTTCCTTCAAGTAATATATTCAGATTTTCTTCTTTAATATGCTTTACACTTCTAAAACTGCTTTCATACTGCACATACTATACGTTTAAACACATATATAACTTATAAAATATATTGGATGTTGTGAATATTGGGATTGTATGTTAAATAGCAATATCAATGCTATGTAATACTACAATATTTAAACACAAAAAATAATTAACCATGAATGCTATTAAAAAAAATTTAAAATATATTGCGTGCGATAAACATCTGTTCTATTCGAACATCAACGATAAACTTGAAATCATCAATGAATAACATAAGAACTAAAATTTTTCATTGTATATACGATTGGCTGCTGATAATTTTTGCTTAGTTATTCTTATTTTTATAACATGTGTAGAGAAAAATCAAAAAGCTTTTTTTTGTCTAGATTTTCTTGCTCTTTCAAAAGGATTATTTACAGCTAACATAATAAAATTTTCACTCACTTTCTTGAGTTATATTTTTATATAACTCAAGTAAGTATGATTCTTATACACATACACCAATACCGTTGTAAATTTTTATTACTATACTAAATAATTCCGTTGCAACAAAAATTTTCAATATTTTATTTGTACTTTGTCACATAAAAGTTAAGTCACGTAAAAGTCAGCGTATACATATAATATGTAGGTACCATATTGTTCCGCGAGACATGTATTCCAAAATAATAAAAACTTTGTTTTTGTAATCCACGGACACAATATGAAAATGCTTGCGTCAACCAAATACATATTTTACATAATGTTTAACGTTGGCTATATCAGTCCAAATATCTTGTTTACTAAATCAATTTTTTTTGTAAAAACACATACATACATTTGTAGATTGTTGATTGTAGATTTGTGGAACCGGAGCAACAGTGCACCGCGACCATGTATAACGATCTATCGGGCGCCATCTCCCAGAATGCGTGGTGCGCCCTACAACACTCACTCGAGACCCATCTCCCTGATAAACTCAAGCAACTTGTTAGGTCTCCCCATTACCCCAGAGAATCTTCAAGTGTTCCCACTCTCCAGACCTAACCGGCCGACGTGCCCCCTTAATCTGTAGTGACCGGACAAGACCTCGGCGAGCGTTCTCACCTGATTCTTGCCTATCCCTATAATTTTCTTAAATCGCTTCTGGTTATAATCTCCCAGAAACCTCTAGGAGGCCTGCCCTAGCCTTGGATGACTTCTCCAGCTCTCCGACGACCTCCTCTCTGATTTCTCTCTTAGTTTCAAACGAATAGTATGTGACCCGATTCCACAAAAGAGTTTCGGCGCAAGCAGAGGTTTGTTTGCCTCCCTCCTTGTCAGCGCATCAGCTGCCGCGAAGAATAATAGCTGTCTCGAAAAGCTAATAATTTATTAAGCTTCTCGAGACAGGTCCATACTGCCGCGAAGGATACAGAAAACAAGCTTAGCGATTCGATAGGAGCGGAACCTCCCCGATAAGAATATTCTGATGGCTGCCCCGATCACTCCCACTCCATTTCTTCCTAATTTAAAAATAGCAGCCCCCGCTGACGGCCTTGCAAACCATAGCCGACAGGTTTCCCGTATATATACAGCTTCTTCGTAACTCCAATAAAGAACTTTGAAACAAATATCACTCCCAGGTTTATATCCTCCGGTTTTCTCTGTACAGCCGCCACGCCCCGCACACATAAATTGTGCGCAGGTGCTCAAGCTTTCTTTTCCTAATGAAGGTCACCAGGATCGTCATGCTAGTGTTAAGTCTGTTTCCTCCGTCATCACACCAGGCCAGCGCAACCCACAATCCCCAATGAACTACGTCACAAACAGCCAACCTATCAATGATAACAATCAGCTTGGACATCAGTTCCTCTACCACCAGACTTCATATTAGCGAAGCACCTTAGTTTCGACATAATTGTCTACTATTTTCTCTTACGAATCTTTTTCTTGTAGGCCGTCAAGTTCAGCTTTTACTTTTCCCAAGTACCCTCTCGCTTAGCTTTGTTGGAAAGCCTGCGAATCTCATCCCTCAGGTTTTCCAACCTTGGGCTCACCAAGGTGCATTCAGTGAGTCTCTTAGCATACCAATGAGGCAATTCGATTCAAAAGCTCCGACCATAACGCGTCCAAACTTATTAATAGTCCTTTCTAAAACCAGGGAATTCCTGGCCAAAATTCTAATCGAGGCCTTTAACAATTTCGCCTTCAGGTTCCTTCTGTATCCCTCCCAGTTTGCCCGCCTGAAATAACTTAAAAAAGATTTCGCTTCCATCAAGCGACGTAGGACAAAGTGAATGACTCTATGGTCCAACATAGAAACCTGCTCCTACAACTTGTCGCGTACCACAAACCGCACATTCGGGCTACCAAACTATAAAAGTTGAGGCATTTCCTACATTAAATATTTCTAGGTTTACATTTTATTACAACGCAGTCTCTGGGCTGGTCCTACCCATAATCCAATACTACCTTTGCGTCTTTAAATGACAGTCCTTTGACCTGTCTTCTGTATTCCCAGGGTTCCTGTCTTAAATATCCTTGCCGGGATTTCATATCCTTCAAAAAGTCTCCGACACCTTTTTTGGACTAGGTTGACTAAGGATTTTCTCAGAATTTCTCGAAAGCGTTACCGCACAATGTGACCGCCCTACTTGATGGCCTCTGCGGAATAGTGATCGATCCCTATTTGGAAAACATTCTTGTTTCCGTTCTCCTGCTGCCCCATCAACTTTCAAACCCGAGTGTTCCCCTGTTCTGGGCCTGGAAGATCATCAGCGTTTTTCCCTATTCTTGGCCCTCGATTCTCGGCTTGATGATGTCATCTCTCCAATTTTCTATTTAGGAAATGTCAAACAATCCATCTTTTAAATTTACGAAACAGTAAAAACTAATAAATAATTACATATTCTTTAAATAATTTTCATATTTTCATAAATTTAAAAGATGGATTGTTTGACATTTCCTAAACAGAAAATTGATTAAGTGCTTTTGGAAATATTTGCACTTACGTGGTATCACAGTTTTGCCAGCGATATGTACATATTAGTCATGTGTCGTTCGCGAACGAACTAACCTTAAAGAACGAATCTTCATTGAACACAGCTGATTAGTTCACTTCTTCAAAAATGAATCGTTCGTCGTTCACTAAGAATTTCAATTCTCTTTTTTAGTTATCTAAAAAAATGGCTGCATCAGGGTTGTCGTTTGGCTCCGATTTGAAAATTTGTGTCCCCGGTTCCTCCTTTTGCATTTTTTTGGAAAATGATGATTTTTGCTTATTTTCATTTCGAGTTTTCTATACGTTGACTAAAACCTAAAAAAGACTAAAATAAAATTTGGAGTTTTCTGAACAACATATCAAAAATTCAAATTTCAACTCAAAGTTTTAACTGTAATTTTGATTAAATATATTTTCGAGTTTTTTGCAATTTTTTTGTACTTCCATGTCAGACAACATGTGAGAGAGAATTGAAAGTAAAAAATAATAATACAGTGAATAAAAAAAATTTGGTGTTCTATTTTTAGAACTTTTCCAAGTGCTTATTAGTTTCACTCTGTCCGTCCGTCCGTGGACACTTTTTTTTTGTTTACAAAACTTTTACATCTTTGAAGATAGAAAGCTGAAGTTTAATACGTACATAGATCTTTACTAGAAACTAATTTCTGTAGAACATAATTTTTACATATCTGCCCCCCTCTAGAAGTTATACCCCCCCAAAACCTTAAAAATACTATTTCTTAACTATTTAGTGCAGTGAAACCATAAGCATTTTTGAGATTTTGCAAACTGCTTAAAGGCAGTGACTTGCTTCCCCTACCGCGGTATACTATAGTTAAACTTTAGAAAAACAAAATGGCCGCTCAAATTTACCGTTATCTAAAGTCCGTTTTTTCCAAATTTTTGATGTCGTTTTTCTTCTAGATCCCAGACTGTAGAAGCTTGAGGCTTTTAGACACTAATAAATGCTTCATTTCGTTAGAAGAAAATTTTTTTCCATCTCCACCCCCTCTCAAGTTATCGCCTCTTGAAATTTTTAAAATTTGAATTTTTGACACCTTATATTTCCGAAACGACAAGATTTTTAAAATTTCTATAAACGCAAAAAGCTAACGGTAAATTCCATGACATTAAAAAATATAATTATTTTTCTTAACTCACACAATTAACCCTTAAAATCGAGCATTTTGTTAACCCCACTTTATATTAATTTTCGCTTTGATTCAAATACTGCATAAATCGTTCATCCTAAATATATGCAATCCTAGAAAAAGTTTCGTTTATGAATGAAAATAATTTTAATAGTGTGGTGGATATACATAGACTGTATTTAAAAGCAGTATTTCCATTTGTTGAAGGGAAAAGTGCTCCAATACAAACCATTGGTTTGACCCAACTTTATTTAATCTAGCTACACGGCTTGAAATAGAGTTAATAAAAATTTTATAAGATTTTAGTTTAAGTTCGTAGTTATTTGATTTTAAGTTTAATTATGAAAGTGCTTTAAAAATGTTATAATCATTATAAAAGATGCGTCGTTTCAAGTTGTTCCCTATATAAAAACATACATAACAAAAAATTGTAAAGAAATGTGTATATGTTTTAAAATTTCTGATGCGGCAGTTTAGGTACATCAGTTAATTAAGCTTGCTAACAATGTGAAAATATTGCCTAATAAAACTAAAATCACATATGTACATACCTAAAAAGAATTATATGGACTTTTAATATAAAAAGAATTCACATATGCAATAATTTTTAAGAAATGAAGCATATAAGTTTAATTTATATAGTATATACATAAAAAATATATAGACATGTGATTACATCAGAAGTATGCATTTTGGGAGACAAAATTACCAAATGTCAAATTAATGTCAAATATACATTTTCTCAAATTTGAAAAAATACACCAAAATCAACTAAATATTTCGAAAAAAAAATTGGACTATTTTTTTTTTCGAAATATTGAAATATTCAATAAATGTGCATTTATTGAAATCTTAAAAAAATGAACGGAACCTGTTTTAATAACACAAAACTTTAAGAATATAAGCACTAGTAAAGTAGAAAAAGATTGAATTTTAACTTTTGCTAATTAAAAATTTGAAAAAAGTTCATCTTGTGGGAGATTTATGATGTTAAAAAGCGCCCTCTATAGATTCCATAAGAATACGTATAAATTCGTCGGCTGCGAACTGTTCCTCTCTCTTTCTGTATTTCTGTCAGCCGTAATGAAATCCAATACAAATAGAATTGAACAATATGCGTTATATTTAAAAACGATAATAATTATGATCGCTTTTTTACCGAAATATTTTAAATAAAAGAAAAACTAAAAAAAAAAGAAATAAACTAATAACTCAACATTCTAACCCATTAAGGATTAAAATAAAAGGTCAAAGTAAATTAAGCAAAAGTTTAAAAAAATTAGGATAGGATTTCAGTTTTTTTCGGGGATTAAATATAAAGATAATTATAATTATTTTTATTCTATAAATTTCTTATAAATAATAAATTTAAACTCAAATGTTTTAAAATTTTTATTTCTTCAAATTTAAGGAATTATTTATAAATTTACTCTTTTTTTAATAAAAGTTTTCAAACTTTTATTTTAAATTTTTCTCTACATAAGAGACATTTTGTGGTTCAAAACTTATTATTAATTTACAAAACCCGATACATATTCTTTTCTTTAAAATTTACCATAAATACGAATAGCCATATAATGATAACCAAAAAACATGCAATTATACATATATGTATACAGAAAGGAGGTGAACGCAATAAACGATTGAACGAGATTTTATAATCAGCTAAAAGTAGTTCGTTTAGATTGGATCACTGAAATGAACAACATTGTTCATTTTTTTTGTTTACTATTTATACAAGCGCGAAAGAGAAAAAAAACAACAAAATATGGCATTTAATGTTAATTTCAGTTTGACAATGCACGCAGTAAAGAAAGATTCTTACCTAAAGTTTTTGGCTTCACTATGTTTTTGCAAGATACGATTTTTTCGGGAGTGTAAGCGAGATAGAAAGAAATATGCTCCTTCCTTTAGTATTTCTAATTCGTTGGTTCAATCGAATCGCCTAGCCATTCGCTTCGCCGATCGTAATAAAAGTACATATCTAGCTATATCACAAAAAAAAGTGGAATATAAAATGGAATACTTTTTTGCAAGTGGAATATTTTATCATATTTTTCGTGCAAAATAAGCATATTTTTTTGTTATAAAGGAAATGATAAATTAAAGCGTTTGAAAGTATGTTAAAACCAACTGTTTATTTTACGATTATATATATACTCATAAATGTTACCAATAATAGTAAATTTTTCACATAATTTCTATGTTTTGATTTTTTTATTTAAAAATTTATTTCATTAAAATTTTTTTTTAATGTATTATATTATGTTACGAAGTATATTATGGGGCGAATTTAATCAGCACCTCGAACATACAGGTCTTTTGTGCATCCCCGCGCCAGATCATTAGAACTCAATATTAAGGCTCCCGATAAATTTCAACAAGTCCACCGTGCACAACGATTCATGAGAATCCCAATCCAAGGCCCAGAGAAATCTATATCTAGAGCGGGCCAAGCCATCACACTCAAATAGGATGTGCCATGAGTGGAGCCCTCCGTGCCCCGGTCGCAGAATCTACATCGCTGCGTACTTGATCTGCCAATTTTTTATAAATATGAGTTAAATGGCCCGTGCCTAGTGATAAACTACGATAGAACCCTCAGTGAAGGGCGTCTCCGCCTTACAATGTCAGGAAAGCCCACAATTCGTCGACTAAAGAAGTCTTTGGATGGCGATAGCACCGCATGGGAAAGCCACAGCTACGAAGCGCACCTTTCCACCCCCCATAGAATGACCCACGCTCGAACCAGGCCCAATGAAGGAGGCCTCATTTCCAGGTATTCCTGTACGGCTAGGAGTCCACATAAGAGTGACTTTGCTATTCACACTCAGTTTTTCCAGATTGATGAAGCAACTTCAGACTAACTTCGAGTTAAAAGTTGATGATTTAAGTGTCACCAAAGTAACCTGGCTGTCGGAAACTATAAAGATGAAACATTTCCGCGAACCGCTGCGCAAGCACCACATATCACAAGCCTCGATGGCGAAGACTTCCGCATGAGAAACGGAGAGAGCTTCGCCCAAAGGCGCATAGAATCTATAGTTGCGGCCGTATACACCAGCACCCGTGCCGCGATCGCCTTTACAGGACGTCTGAGACGGCAAGGAGGCTATAAATACCTCGATGGATTCCCTTTCAGGTATATTACCTGAAAATTGCTCTCGCATTTAATCGTCTTGATTAAAAAGTTCGACGCCTCCAGGAGCTCGTCATTCCATCCAACTTCCTCCAGGATGTAATTATGGCTCGTCGAGCCACGTTGTATATATTTTGAGAGCCTCAGCCTTGTAGCCCTGGCCGCCGCAACGCCACCAAAATGCATATGTAAGGCAACAATTGCTAGCATCCTCTCAAGCGCTGTCGTCGGCGAGGTCCTCATGGCACCAGTGGCACCCAAACATACAAAAGCAGAAGCCACAAAAGTGGGGAAAGAGCCCCACCCTGTGGGCATCCCTTAGTGGCCGCGACCATCAAGGAGTCAGTGCCAATTACCGCTTCGATTACCAGTAGTCCATCCAATAATGATGGAACAGATGCCCCTCGACGTCATCGCTTGCTTAGTGACCCAAAAACTGGTACTGTCAAAAACACCCGAAATATCTATGAAATTACCCGCCAGTATCTCCTTATAGTGCAGCGTACGTTCAAGCCTATTGACAAGCTAATGAAGAGCGGTGTCCGTGGATTTTCCGGCCTGATAGGCATGTTTGCCGGGATGTATTGGATGTGCAACGGGATATTTCTCCCTGATTTCTAAGGCTAACACCTTTTCCACAGCCTTTAGTAGGAAAGATGTCAAGTTGATAGTTCTGTATGATCCAGCCTCGGTTGTGCTCCTTTTTCCCGCTATCGGGATGAAAAAAATTTTTATGTGCCTCCAAATAGTCGGAACGTACTCTAGGGCCAGACTTTCCCTGAACATATTTGTAATATGTGGCAAAAGAGCACCCAGCGCCTTTTGCAGGAATACTAGGTACACCCCATCACCACCAGGACTCTTGTAGGTGCCAAACGAATTAATTGCCCAGTCTACCCTTCAGTGAAAAAAGTCTTTGCGACCTTGTCAGCGCGCACAGGAATCGCGTGATATAATGATTCCTGCGCACCCGCCCAGTCACGATCGTCTAGAGACATGGAGCCAGGAAAGTGCGATTTCACTATGAACTCCAGGTCTCCGTACAGGTACCCGTGAAGCCACCACCCGGCCTTCTAAGGGAACCCAGCGGATTTCTGTTGTCCATCGACATAATCCTCTGCAGCTTAGATGCTGTCGGGAGCCCCTCGATGTCCTCACAGGGATTGCGCCAGGGCTCCCAATTCCCGGTGTTTTTGGCCTTGTTAAACAGTCTCCTGGATGTCCTTCTTAGTCCCTCGAGCTCAGAACTCCACCAAGGCACATCCCTTTTGTTGTTGACCTTTATCAACGCTGAGCTGTAGGCATACGCATTTTGTATTATCGTTAATTTTTGTTGGCGCCGCTTTCAGATCCCCCACCGTTAGGAGTTGGTTCGGGACACCGGCAACGACTCTGCTAAGTTTCTCATTAAAGAGAGACCAGTTCGTGTTTTTAGGTATCCTGATAAAGGATTCGGTGCTGCGCTGAGCCGCAATGTCGAAGCTAATATACACATGGTCCGAGAGGGAAGACTCCCTTGAAACATGCCAACCGGAGACAATGTTACCTATCCCCACACTTGGCAAGGTGAGATCAAGTACGTCCATACCGTATTGCTGAATGAATTCGATAAGTCGTTCTCCTCAGGTGTTTGTGTTGGAGCTTTCCGAAGCTACGTGATGGGCTTTGGCGTCGCATTCGATTATGAACTTCGTTCGACCCACGCTACAGTGACAACCAAAGAGGGAGACAGTCAATGTCTCCGACAAAATAGGCCAAAGCCAAATTTATGTTTATCTCTCCACCACTGGGAAGACCCAATATAATTTAACCGCCATGAGGTCTCGTGAAATATGCTCATTTATGCAAAGCACATTTAAACCGTATCGGACCATTATTACGGCCCTGGGTCTCTCTGCATTCAGATCATAAATGCATCTATAATGTTTGTTATTTGGAAGGCCTCTAACTTTACCCTTTTGAGCCCATAGTTCTTGGATGAAGGCAATGTCTCAGCAACTGCTAGGCGAGAGCTTTGTGAGATTAAAAGAGGCTGCCTTTAATCTATAGAGATTAATCTGAACACATCGAATAGTCGATGTACTCATACGATTGCTCGTCATTTGTCTTTTATTTAGGGTACCTAGGATCCCTGCTCTTTCGGGACTTTCCTTTTGTTTCAAGAGAAACCGTCAAGGTTTTCTCGGAGGAATTGTCTGGGTTTTTAGGTCCAGACAACAAAGATTTGGCTACAGCGGAGACGGGGGTCCTTTTTAGGGCCGTGGACCCGACCTCCGTAGAGGTTGTTGGCTTTTAAGTCGTGTTCCCATCATCTGTAATGGATAATGCGTAATCCTTCTCCCTTAAAGCCCGTAAGGGACTTCCCTATATGACTTGCGCCATGAGCCGGCTCCTCTTCCGCCTGAATTGCCGAATAGCCAGTTCACCGAATTTTTGGAGTTTCAGAAGCTCCGAAATTTTTTGGTCAACAGATGATGAGCTGGAGAAAAGTTTTTTCTCTGTCCTTCCGAGAAAGGAATCTTAGAAGTTCTCGATTCTAGATTTTAAGCCTGCGAACGATCATGTCGATATCATATCGTCCTTTACGCCCTGAGGAAGGAAAGCAAAGTAGATTGCAGAACGGGGAAGGTCCCTTTCAGGACAACACTACCAAGCCAAGTAGATGTCTCAACGTCGGCGCAACTAATATTAAGCCATTCGTCTCTTTTTCGACTAACCAGAAAAGAGGGGCGAATGCCATCCAACGGGAGGTCCACTACTAAATTCATGATTTAATCCTGAATCAGCTGACGCTGGACCTCGGTCAATTTTTTTTGAGGATATTGTTCCTCGGTTATGGCTAGATTTATGGGCGTAACAATATGCGTAAAGGATGGATTGGAACCGGTTTTCGAAGGCTTCGACGCCACAGGAAAAGTGTTTCCACTTTTCCTGTTCTTTTTTGGGGGGTTGCTTTTTGGAGATCTGTCATAGAAAATGCCAAATAAATCATTTTTTTTGAATAAATTCTTCGTTTTGAGGATTCGATAAAAAAAAAAATTATCACTGCGAGATCTTCCATTGAAGTTAAACTGAAAAAAGTAGGAACCCAAAATAATAACTTGATTAATATAGAATCAATTACAAACGAAGAATATCAAAAATTTTCTGTCATATAAGTAGTTACCACGCGTTGCCTATTAATTGACTTTTTGGTCAAAATGTTGTTTTTTGTAAACTTTGGAAAAAAGTATAGAAAATTCCGATTTTGAAAAACTTCAGTAGCATTAAAAAATCCTGATTTTCAAGATATTTTTGTATGTAAAGCTTAAAAATGCCAAAAATCTTTTTTTGAAGTTTTGCACAAAAAATATTACCAAAGAACCTAAATTTCGAAGATAAATCTTCATTTTTGGCAGCGCTGCAAGTCCCAATCAAAGTATAACTATGTTGATAAGTAATTGGTCTCTGTGTTGACATCACATTAATAAAACCACTCACCAATATTTGTATACAAAAAATTCACTTACGTCCTAAGAGTTAAGCAGAATACCTTCTTATTATCATTTTTATACACAGACGAATTTTTTATAACAATAAAAATTTTTTAAATTTTTAATTGAAAAAATAAAACATAGTTACATCTTATTGCAACCATCGTTATAGACAATAATTTGGAAATCACTTCACGTGCTCACCTTTGTAAACACTGCGTTAGAGATAAAATAAAATGAATGCATACGAATATTCCAACACGAATACAAAACACATAACACAACGTTCCAAGTATTCTGAATGAACAAAAAAAAGGCACTTTGGACCTTTTCTAAATACACATTCTAAATATTCTAAATGAGTAAAAAAAGAAACCGCTCAAATCAAAGGAATAGAAAATAGAATAAGGGGTACATATGTATATGATCGTATTTTTCCTTTTATTCTGGTTATTTACGTTTATTCAATTCCACTCGTTCACAAATTTCAATTAAGTTTTCATTGAGTGTTCTATTCTTCACATTAATAAACGAAACCAAGCTTTAATAAGAAAGTGCTTTCGTTTTTTAACTCGAAGCAGATTCAGATCTTTCAAAAAACAGATCTTTATTGGTTTTTTGCCTCAAGATGATCCGAGCAAATAGCTCGTGTTATTTTCTATGGTCAGCGCATGATAAGGTCACACTTTACTTGCTAACTTTTCATATGTCATAGAGCTCACATTATACTCATGGTTCTATAAATACATGGACACCTGGCAAATAATATTTTTTGAAGCCCACATAAAATAAGTTGTTTTTTATTTTTCAGATCATAAAAAGGCACCAGAAACGGTTTAAAAATATAGTTAAGGAATATGAATTTTTTTTTTTTTTTTTTTTTTTTTTTTTTTTTTTTTTTTTTTTTAGCGAGAGGAAGGGTGAAAAATCTCGAAAGACACTGCCAGACGAAAAGCAGTAGGGTGGAACTTTAATCCACTAAAAAACACCCTCCCCAAAACAAACTATAGAACTAGGCGAAAACGTCTAACCATTAATTTTGCTCTAACCTTTTTGATTATTTACAAGCTTTTGATCTGGCACAATAGCGTACTAAGTACTCATTGTTCCAGATACAAAACTCTAAACTAACTCGAGAGGTCTCGTACGTTTAAGTCTCCTAGCAAAGTTTTGATTGCCGCCTCTATTGACATGATTGGATAAACGCATTTTATGATTGGCTGCTTGCTTTTTAATTTCGTCTGTGACACTTAGGATCGTGAGATCCCTGTGTATATCGGCATTACGGACATACCAAGGGGCATTTACAATGTCCCGTAATACTCTATTTTGAAATCTTTGTATAGATGGGATATGAGTCTGCGCAGCGCAGCCCCATAACTGAATACCGTAAGCCCAGACAGGCTTAAATATTTGATTATATATCAAAACTTTGTTGTATATTGTCAATTTGGAATGCCTCCCCAAAAGCCATTCAAACTTTCTGTATTCCTCCTCTAGTTGAGATCTCTTTTTCTTTATGTGCTCCTTCCATAGCTTCGCGTCTAACGTCATTCCCAAATACTTCGCTGTGTTTGCGGACGGAATCAAGACGCCATTTATTCGAACCGAAAATGAATTGTCAATTTTCCTATTAGTGAAATTTACGTGTACTGATTTCACCTCGTTAAGATTTATATTCCACTTTCTAGTCCATTTTGAGATCTCATCACTGGCCCTTTGCAATTTTTGTGTAAATTCATTTTCATTTCGTCCTATTGCGATAACTGCTGTATCGTCAGCAAATGTAGCTGTTGTCACTCCTTCCGATTCAGGAATATCACACGTGTATAGCAAGTATAATATCGGGCCCAATATACTCCCCTATGGTACCCCCGACCTGATATCCCTAAGCGAAGAGTACTCCTCTTCCTGTTTAACTCGAAATACCCTATTAGTCAGGTAAGATTTGAGCACGTCAACATACTGCCTTGGTAGTAATCGCTTAAGTTTTTTTGATTAATCCACAATGCCAAACCTTATCGAAGGCCTGGGCTACGTCCAAAAATATGATAGAACATATTGTTTTTTCTTCCAGTGAATTTTCTATTAAGTCAGTTATTCTATGAATCTGATCTATGGTTGAGTGGTTCCGGCGAAAACCAAATTGATGATTCGGAATTAACCTTTTACTTTCAATTATAGGCTGAAGTCTTCTCAATAAAAGTTTCTCTAGCAGTTTGGAAATCATAGACAACAATGAGATTGGTCTATAAGAAGTCGCCCTGTCTATAGGTTTGCCGGGTTTGTGCAGCATGATTATCTCTGCAACTTTCCAAATTTCGGGCACGCAATTGAACCTTATACACGCATTTATTAGGCGCGGAAGCATCGTCATACCCCTTTTGGGTAATTCTTTCAAAATATCGGCCGTTATTAGGTCAAATCCTGGGGCCTTTTTAGGTTTAAGAGTCCTGATTTCTTCTATGACCTCTCTTTCCTTGATAATTGGAATAGTCACGCTATCCCCAACAAAAGTATATTCCTCATTATCATCCACGCCCTGGCTGTCATGCGGGCAGAATATATCAGCCAAATGATCCGCAAACGTATTTGCCTTGTCCTTGTCAATTTTCGCCCACGTTCCACCTTGTTTTTGATAGGAGCGAGATGTTTGATAGGTTGCCTCATTTTCTTTGTTGCCCTCCACAGTGAGCAATTGGTTTTCTCACACGCCGTCAAATTTTGAACATAATTAGCAGTCGAATCCTCTTTGTGTTTTCTAATACAGCGTCTTAGTTGCTGCGATTCACGATTATATCTGGTTTTATCAGTAGGATCATACGTTTGCTGCCACCTCTTTCTCGCCCGCCTGCTTCGTCTTACTTTTGCTAGTATATGTGGGGGATAGTTAATGCCCCCCTTCTAATAGCACTAATTTTGGAACTACT
This sequence comes from Condylostylus longicornis, assembly GCF_029603195.1. Lineage (NCBI taxonomy): Eukaryota > Metazoa > Arthropoda > Insecta > Diptera > Dolichopodidae > Condylostylus > Condylostylus longicornis. Next base: position 2,646,823 of record NW_026577985.1, read on the forward strand.
CCAAGCCGCATTTTGAATAATTTTAGTAAAGTTTTCGGCCTCCTCATCTATGTGCTGGGTTGTTCTTATTCTTTTCCTTAGATCTATTTGTCGTTCAATCTCTAAGCGAAATCTTGACCAATCTGTAGTTCCATTTGTCAGCGCAGGTTTCGCGCTTTTCATAACTATATTTTCCTTAAGTTCAAGAATAACCACCGAGTGATCGGAGTCAAGATCATAGTTATCATGTACCTTGATGAAATTTTTCGCAATCCGTTTTGTTATGAAGAAATCTATTAAATCTGGACACTTATTAACATCGGTTGGCCAATACGTTGGTTTCGCAGTAGAGTGAAAAAGGCACCCCGTGCCGCCAATTGCTGTGCCATAGTTGAGGTGTGCCTTAAACCCCAAACAGTGTGCTTGGCGTTAAAGTCACCCCCCAATATAAATCTATCGCCTAGGTCTGTCAAAAGGCCCTGAAACATTTCTGCCGTAATTTTAAATCTGGGGTGACAATACAATGCAGCCACTCTAAATTTTTGTTTGGTCGAAGTGATCTGAACCGCCGTCATTTGCATTCCCTCGGTTTGCATCTGGTGCAGATCGCAATGCACCACATTTTCTTTTATTATTATCGCCGTTCCGCCCTTCGCTATATTTCCAGGGTGGTCCAATTCGGTTCTCTCTGGCAAAATTTTTGTGTATGTCCATACCTTTGACACCTTTTACACTGCGGAATGGTCCTATTCTTTCGAAGTGCCTCTATCCTAACTTTCATCCTGTTTATGTGATCGATTTCATAAATTTTTTTCATCTCCTCTTCATTTGAGAATGTTAACATAAACAGCGGTAGAGGCACCATAATGTTTTTCCCATTTTCTTTTATTTTTTTAATTTTATTGGTTACATCTAAGATCTTGTAACCCCTAGAGCTTAGGTCTTCTTTTATGTCTTCCGGTTTACAACTGGGATGAAGATTTCTTATCATGACTTTTATTGGTCTGGCCTGCTTGTTCTCATAGGTATGCCATTCTAGTCCAGATCCATTCATGGCCCTGGCAAGATTCCTGTAGTCCATTTCGGAATTTACAATAAGCTTAAATTGATTGTTGTTCATCATTTTAACCTTATAATTGATGTCCTTATTTTTTAATGTTGACTCTATTTTATTGGTGTCAACCACATTACTTATGACTACTGGAGGCGGCCTAGAGTTTTTCGTGACATTGCCTCGACTTTTAGAATCAGGAACATCCGCTTTCTCAGCGTTGGTCGTCACCTGAACCACTTCCGGAGATGATTCCGCTTTTCTTTTTTTACTGGACCTCTTTTGCTTTAGGATCCAATCCGTTTCTCTGGCGAGTTCCTCCTCATCTGTTGAGTAGGCGTCCAAGACTGACCTCACCTGCTTTGCTCGTGGTGCAGCGTCTTTTTCTTTGTGACTGCCCACATTAGACTTATTGTTTGTAATTTTCGTATGCTTCTCTTTCTTTAGCTTCTCATTTTCAGCCCTCAGTTGAAGAAACTCACTTTTCAAAGCCACACAAAGCTGTTCCAGTAGGCTAATCCTTTTGTGTATGTGAGCATTCTGATCATCACTTTTTTTGTATTGAGCTTTACTCATGTTTATATTCTTATTGGTCTGTGGAGCTTGAATGTTCGGTAGTCCACCTTCTATATTTCTATTCTTTTCTAAAATCGCACATCAGATGTAGGTGGTGAACGCCGGGTTTTCGCGTTCCTCCTGAACGGATCAATCAAATGCAATAAATGGCTCTCCCCAGAATCCGTGGAGCCGACCTCCGAAGAGGGTGGATTCTCCAACGTAGTTGAATTACCACCTGGGGTACTAAATCCTTTTGTTTTGTCCATTGCACAAATGATTAAATTCTGCATTTTATACCTATTGCCAGGATTCAAAAACTGCCGTCCCTCAGGGATCAGACGTAGACCAGGGAGTCGCCTATTCTAGGTCAGACGCTTCTGGATTTACCGCCCGCGCGCTTCCTAACCAACGATAGCCGGATTAAGCGCCGAGTACTCGCTTTCACCCGCTCTCGTCAGCCTTACTAAGTAAGTTGCCCAGGAGACACCCGGCAGATAACTATGCTACCTACCTTCTGGGAGGTGAGAGTCGGATTTGTTGGCAGACCTGATGTTTTCAGAGGGCATTTCCTAGCATTTTCAGTTTCACATGTTAGGAAAATGTGAGACTGACTAGGACCCATGCCAACTTTTGTCCCCCTATGTAATTTGTAACTATGAATATAGTTACAAATTTATGTGTTATTTTTTCAACAAAAAATTTATAATTTTGCAACAATATGTATATATAAGTACTCGTACATTACATACATATTTTTACTTTAGACATTTTTTATGTTTTTTATTATTCTAACCAACTCATGTTATAAATTACCTAAGGATTTGACAATCTCTGATTCTTTGAATCTTCTTATACTAAATTTTGTTCAGATAGATCTAGGAGCTTCCTTCTTTTCAAGTGTCGTAAGTAGCTGTTATTACTGTTGATTAGTTTCTGAATTTCCATGTTGTTGTATTTAATTTTCGTTTTGTTTGTATGCTAAAATTTGATTTTTGGTTGACACATCGGAGTTCTTGCCTAAAAGCTAATGATATTTTCTATTCTTTAGGTTAAGTTCATCTTTTATAATTTTTATATACTCTTTCCACCTTAGTTTGACATCTAGAAACATTCCCAAGTATTGGGTAATATTTGAGTACGGTACCATTGCACTATTCACTTCAATAGGTAATTGTGATATTTTCCCATTTGCGAAATTAATAAGTGTAGATTTAGCTTCGCCCCTTTTTTGCCCAATTGTCAACTTTGTTTATGTTTTTTTTTGAGATTACTTGCTGCAATACTTGGGTTTGCGTTACTGGAAAGGAGCGCGAAGTCGTCAGCATATATTGCCGTTGACTCATTGCTCTCTTGAGGGATTCAACCCATATAAATAAAGTACAGTGTAGGCCCAAGTGCACTTCCTTGAGGAACTCGTGCTTCTATGTTATCTAGATTGGAATATTCGCAACCATAATGCACTATAAATTTTCTATCTGTTAGATAAGGACAGAGTATTTGATAGTGTTGCATCGGTAGGTCTCTATTAGGTAGTTCGTATTTTAATCCTTCCAAACTTGCCTTTCTATTAATGTTTTCACTAATTGATTGCTTTTTCAGTGCTGTTTTTATTTCAATTTATTTGGTTTGTTTAATTTTATCATCTAGAAGCCGCAATTGCTGCCATTTTAGCCTAATGTTTATCAACTTTAGGACTTTAGGTGGTTAACTTTTATGTTGCTCATACTTGGTTATACTAAGTGGTGTATTTTCCCATGGTACTTGTTGAATGTCTGCGGTAAATTTCTCAACTTACATAATTATTTTTTCAAATGTAAACAAATTGTGTTTATTTAATATTTTTATATTAATATTATTGTTTATATGTATGTATTACATCAAATTATTGATCGGAAGACAAAATAGTTTTTGTAAGATGTTTGCGAATAGACTTTTTTTTATTTTGCAGCCCAATCATGAATTTCGTTCGTAGTTCCAAAATTCAGAACATTACGAATTTCATATTCTCAATTCCGAATTATCAAAATTCTACTACGAATATTCATAATAAAGTCATCATAAATTACGTTCGCAATAAAAATAACCGTCAAAAGTCTACGAAAGAAGTGTTTTACATGAAACCTCTATATTCAAAAAGGAAAAAAGTAAAAGAAAAAGGCATTGCAGGTTTCAGCAGGACTGATTACAGCTATCTGATTTCCAAATTTAATATTTTAGGAAATTTAAATATTTCTACTTTTGCGAAAACGAAAATAATAACTTAAAATAGCCTACAATTTGAAAACAAGACATAGTGTCCACTAAATAAATACTAAAAATGCTAAAATTTCCTAGATCATAAAATTTGATGTAATTAATGATACACTGCGTTATATGGGAGCGTACTTTATGTTGGCTTCATTTTTTTTATTAAGAAATATAAACAACATATTATTTTCCGGCAGTCTAAATAGGGCATTATAAATATCTTTAAATGTTTCGTTTGATTTGATGAAAATATGCAAAAAATAAATCATTCACAATAGGAAAACATGACATTTTACTTTGACTATATTCTCCATTTAAAATTTGTAGTTAAACACTATGCATTACATGCTACGAGAGTAACATGTTATTCGTGTTTTGTGAATAACCCAGCATTTACACGTACAAGTTACTTGCAAGAAAGTTGCAATACATACAAAAATTTTACTAACCCATTGAAATATTTCTACTTGCTTGTTTACTTGCAGTTCAACTTGCAAGAAAATTTTGCTGCCAGTAATTTGAGCAAGTAATTTGACATATTGAGAAATTCACAAAAAAAATTTGTTGTTTTGATTTTTTTTTTTTTTTAATTTAAAATTTTTGAATTTTGTTTTGAAAAAATTAAACTTAGCAAACTTATGGTTTCTAAAATTTCTAAACAATTATATATATTGCTAGTTGTTTTCTTCTCAAAGACATTTTCAAAAATTAACTTGCTAAACGCCTACGTCATAATAGCAAGTAATTTGACATTTCGAAAAACTAATTGACAATTAATATTATACAAACTTGCTTGCAAGTAACTTGTATGTGTAAATGCTGGGTAAGATATAGCATATTATTCTCCTGTAGTCTGCAGCTTTTGACAGCACTGTTTTTGTATATGTCAAAAAATTTTATTTAGTATACAGCAACCTAAGTCTATACACTTTCTTCATTTCACAAACTTAATAAATTTTAATATAAAAAAAAATTAAAAGAAAAATAAGATGGGAAGAGCTGAGGTGGGAACCCCAAAATACTTGGCTAATAAAATGAAAGCTAAGGGACTGCAAAAACTTCGCTGGTATTGCCAAATGTGTCAAAAACAATGTAGAGATGAAAATGGTTTCAAATGCCATACTCAAAGCGAAGCACATCAAAGACAATTATTGTTGTTTGCAGAGACTCCTGGAAAATATATTTATAGTTTCTCGAAAGAATTTTCCGATGGATTTTTGGAAATATTACGACGAAGATTTGGTACAAAAAGAGTTAACGCAAATAAAGTATAAACCAGACATTCACCTGTATTTAAGTACGTTTTACTTTACATCAATCTTTAAAATTTCAAATAGGTTTATCAAGAATATATTTCGGACAAAAATCACTTGCACATGAATGCGACGAGATGGTTAACACTGAGCGATTACGTAAAATGGCTCGGAAGGTCTGGGATATGTGTAGCAGATGAAACAGAAAAAGGTGTATTCTTATTCAGGGCTTTAAAAAAGTTTTGTTCACTACTAAATGAGCTATCTTGATTTTAATTTTAGGATGGTTTATTACTTATATAGACCGAAGTCCTGAAGCTTTAGAAGCACAACAAAAAAAAGATAGAAAAGAAAAAGCAGATAAAGATGATCAAGTAACTACATAAATTGTAATTTTTTTAAAGAAATTTTAATAACGCATTTTAGGAAAGAATGATGGAATTTGTGGAAAAACAAATAGAACGAGCAAAAGCCACCGAAAAAATTCCATCGACATCACATACTGCAAAAGAATTCCAACGCGAAGAAGAAGAACCCTTGAAATTAGAATTAAAGATAAGTAGTAAACTTAAAACTGAAACCGTGGAACTTTCAAAATTAAATTTGTTAAAGCGTAAACCAGAGGAACAAGGAAATATATTTAAAAAACCAAAATCGGTGTACAGCGATTTATCAATTTACAATAAGAAACAGTCAGCCTTAGACGAGATAATAAAGATGGAGGAGTCTAAAAAAGAAAAGCAAAATAGAAAAGATTATTGGCTTGCTGAAGATATTGTTGTTAAATTTATATCAAAATCTTTAGGCGGTGAATATTATAAACAAAAGGCTATTGTGTGTAACGTTATAGATAACTACCAAGCGAAAATTAAATTCATTGAAAGTGGAAAAAAATTTAAAGTAGACCAGGAACACTTGGAAACTGTAATTCCTGCCATTGGTAAGCCAGTTAAAGTGTTAAATGGTGCTTATAGAGGATGTACAGCAACTTTATTAGAGGTGAAAGAAGAAGAATTTAACGTTTCAATTGAAATAGCAAAGGGTCCATTGAAAGGAAGAGTTATCACAAACGTGCAATATGAAGATATTAGCAAATTAGTAACATAAAAATCATAAAATCAAACTAACAAATGAATATACATGTCTATACATTTTATACACGTTAACCTTTCGATACTTTTTTGTTTCCGCAAACTTTTCAGCTTCACGAATTATAAAATTTTTTGTACTTGTTTCAGGCGACTTGTAATATGTGTTATGTTACATATCTTACTTCAGTCAAATGTTTAAGTCAATTTCAAACAAGAACTTTAATTTTACATGCAAGAACTTTAAGATACATGCAATGTCGTTTTCTAATAATTTTTCAAACTATTTAAAGTAAGACTAACTATATAACTATTGGGTTTCGTTAGAATAAAGTGCATATATAATTGTGACAGTCGAAGTTATACATATCTCAAGAAATTGCTAATTTTCCTTTTGATCCTTTTTAAGAACTATGAGGTATTTAACTGGGTATTTGAAAAATGCTTAAACAGAAATATACATATATATATATATGTATATATATACATATCTATTTTGACAGGTAATCCAAAAAAATGGGATTTGGCAAAGTTATTGCATATGCACATACTATTAAGAAAACTAAAATTGCTCAAGTAATAAAATAAATTACAAGTTGAGGAAAATTTACTATAATTGAGCACGAAATATTCAAATTCATCTATGATGTATATAAAGATTTTAAATTGATATTTGTTGCAATAAACCTAAATTATTGGCCCTTATTATGAAAAACAAATATATTTCTGATATTTATTATAGTGTTTTATTATGAAAATTATTTATGGGCAATCGGCATAATATCGGACGATTTATCGTACGACTTATCATAAGTATTTCAAAAAAGCTTTTTTTCTTATACATTTGAATGTAAACTAACGTTTATGAAAAAAATATTTTTGGGATTTCCCGATCGATTTTATCGGGTAATTTTTAGTAATGTCTTTATATATGTATGTATAATAAGCCCCAGTGCTAAGAGAGAAACTTGAAGGCACAACCATATTGAGGAGTTTTTTTAAATCGAAATGGCTATTTTTTAAAAAAAAAAAATAAAATAAATTCATATTTTTTATAAAGCAGATAATATTCCGAAAATATATTTAAAAAATCAATTAAATATAATAAAATTATAATTCGCAATTACTTTAAGATTCTTCAAATACATGCAAAAAAGCGAAAAAACTACAAGCACAACATTTGCCTTCAACATTTTATTCGGTACTAAAAGCTAGAGGTGGAGAACTATCCATGGCACTATCAATAGTATCGATAGTTTTCAACTATAAAAAATGGTTTTCATTTTCATGAATTCCATAACATTATTTTCAAACGTATCGAATATATATTCAAATTTCACTGATTTAATATACATTCAAATTTCACTAATTAGACCATTGAAAATTAAAAATTACTTCTTTCAATTTCTATGTTCTTTTATTTTATTCTAAATAGTTCGTGAAAACGTGAAGTGAAGCTGGCATTGAGTTTCATTGTATTTTTAATATGCTTTCTTTAGAATGAACAAAAGAAAAAACTACATACATACATATGTCAAAGTTGAAGTTTAACACACAATATGCAGTTTGAATACCGAATTTAACTGAGCGCTTACATAAGCGAGTTATTGGCATAAATGTTTCAATGTTCAATACAGCTTGCCAATTCATTGGCAACCAACGAAAAATATTTTTTGTTTAAGTGGACGACAAATTCAAAAAGTTTAAAACAACAAACGATTTTTCATCGATAAAATAAAGAATGAAAACTTAACAAAAGAAAAATATTTATTAAATAATAAAAATATTTAAAGTTAATATTATGCACATTACAACTATATAAGTCTAAATATAGTTGATATGTTTCAAATAATATTACATATATACTTGTTTTATGCATTCCACATCTGGTTATAATCACACTTTCATGTATATACCACTATTATATGCATCTTCACAAATAGAATGGAGAACACGGGTTGCCTTATACTATACAGCAAGTTGCGTTACGTAACTATCAATATATCACGATAGTTTTGCAGCGATATATCGAAAAGTTCCCCAACACTACTGAAAGCATTTCATTATTTTTAAGTGAACAGCTTTTTTTTCTCATAGGGTAAGTTAACTCAATATATGGGAGTGACTGTAGTGTCAAGTTGAAAATGTAATTTATGAAAAGATAATTATTAAATATTGATATGAAAACATAGTAACGACTCAAAAATTCAAAACGGATAATGATGAAAACGGTACTTATGTAATTTTTTTTTTTATTTTTAAATTTTTTTTTTTAATAAAATGCAATACAAATACAAATAAAATTGATCGATTCACGTCACATGCGCCTATTGCCTAATCAAAGTATATCTACTAATAAGTAGTTCGACTCTCCGTTTACATCACAATAATGCAATCACTCATCCCTTAGTTAAAAGAATTAAGTAGTATACCTTCTTATTTTCATTTTTATACACATAAGAATTTTTGGGAGAGGGGAAGAGTACGCAATAGATGTCTACCTGTTTTTTTATAATGCATTTTTTTTAAAAGCGGGAGTTATTTATTTTTTCCTATATAAAGTACAGGAAAAAATATTAAGAATTTTAAAGGCGGGAGTTTTATTTTTGTTACTTATTCCAGTACAAGGTGGCAAAAAAGGTGTATTCATATTATAAAGGCGAAACGGAAAAAAATGTTTAAAAAAATTATTATGATTTATATAATATAATTTTGAAAAATACTAAAAAAAAATTTAAATAGAGTCGAATTACTTATTAGTAGATACTTTTGTGTGTATAAAATTTAATTTATTTTACTTCTTATTTACGAATATTGCACATATTATGTTTTTATATTATTACATACTCCGTTCATTTTTATGAGTATTGTTAATGTCTTTACATCTAACAAGTCCCAATAAAGTAACGAAATATTACGAATTTTTGGCTTCGTTCCTGTTTTTTTCTTTAAATGCTACTGGTCGCATCATATTTCTTATTATTTTTTTTTTTTTTTACTTAAAAAAGAGTTTAATATTTTAAAAAATCTCAGGATATTATACACATTTTGAAAAGCTTCCCATTTAAATTTTATTGCACGAAAAAGAAAGAAAGGTAGGAGGAAAAAAAAAATGAAAAAAATTTGAAATTCATATTTCAGTATGGTTTCAAATATTAATGAGGAAGGATGTATGATTTTTCATGCACATTTTGTATTTCCCAATTGAGTAGTGTCGGCTAACAAAAATGTTAGTTAAAGTAATATAGGTTGACACATTTCAACAATTTGAATTATCTCATTTCGGTTATTTATACGTTACTTATAAAATTGTTTCAAATAATTTCAGTTAGTTTTTAAGTTATTAAAAATAAATATGTATGTACCTACTTCCAATCAATTTTTTTTTTAAATAATTATTTTAAAACTATTTCAAACATGTTATATTGAGTGCTTCAAAAATTTTGTTGTGCTCTTCTTTCATATTTTATTAGCAGGTAAACAAGAGCAATCTATTTATAAAATGGCCCTGCCTGTGTATGAATCTTACGCAACGGACAAAAATTTACATCAGTGCCTACTACCTGTCATTTTACAATCGGAGTTTTTGAGTCATTTGCTAAGATAATATTTATTTCAAAAATAAAAAAGATATTCGAATCCGGTCATAAAAATATATTATTGTCTTTTCCAAAACCTTTTAAATATTTTTTTACTTAGGTAATTTTTCTCAAAAATAGAGGTAAAATTTAGAAGTGTATATAAAATTTGTATTTAAAAAATAATATTTGATTGTATTTTAGATATTATTTTCTAATTCTCTCTTCAAATTTTTTCTTTACTATGTATTTATATCAATATTCAATAATTATTTTTCATTAATTATATTTTCAACTTGACACTAAAGTTACATCCCATATCTTGAGTTAACTTACCCTATGAAAAAAAAAGCTGTTCACTTAAAAATAATGAAATGCGTTCAGTAACATATAAAACGTTGAAGGCAAAGGTTGTGCTTGTTGTTTTTCCGCTCTTTCAAGAATTTTAAAATAATTATGAATGAAAATATTAATATATTTTTTTAATATTTCAAATATATTTTCTAAATTTTACCTGCTTTATAATAAGTGTGAATTTATTTTAATATTTCTTCTCAAAAAATAGCCACTTCGATTTAAAAAAAACCCATATAAAATAAGGTCGTGCTTTCAAGTTTCTCTCTGAGCATTGGGACTTGTTAAATATAAAGACATTAGTATTGCATTTAGTATATCGTTCAATTTTATTTGTATTGTGTAATATTAATACAGAAAGAAATAAGGAAAAATATAAAATGTACGTCAATAACCAATGCATATGCAGTAATTTTTTTTAACAACTAAAAAAGAAACTGTGACTTCAATATTGCGCTTAGAACGTTAACTTTATAAAGTATCACGTTCCAAAAAGTTTAGTTAAAGCACTTGACAATGTACACTTTTCGCAAATGCGTTCTATACGTCGTGGATACGTAAAATAAAAGTAAATCGGGTATCGAAAAAATCGAGCACGCTTTTCTTATACATTCATATAAATGTTGCCAGAAATAACCAATTAAATAAACTATTATATATTTTCAGCAATAAAATGCTAGTTATTAAGATTTTTTCTAAAATGCAACATAAAAATGTAATGTTTTTAATGATGTGGTAACGTTTGGCGAAAATTAACATTTGTACAGAACTTTAAGTTGAAATTTTCAAACAAACTTCAATGTTTTTTTACAATACTGTTTTTGTGTAAGCAGTTTTTTTTTGCAATACTGCACTTAAACTTTTAATAACGCATTATTGAAGTCACGGAAAATTTTAATTCTTAGTGAACGATGAACGATTCATTTTTGAAGAAGTCATCTAATGAGCTAAAATTTAAAATTAGTTCGTTCGTGATCGATACATGACTACTTTCAGTATCATATAAAATGTTGAAGGTTGTGTCTATCCGCTTTTTTGTATGTGTTTTAAGAATTTTAAAATAATTGTGAATGAAAATATTAAAATATTTAATTGATTTTTTAAATATATTTTTAGAATTTTACCTGCTTTATAATAAGTGTGAATTAATTTTAATATTTCTGAAAACTTGGGACTTGTTAGATATAAAGGTATTACTCCTACTTTTTTTTCCTTTTCGTTCAATAGAATTTAAATGGGAAGCTTTTTAAAAAATGTGTATAATATCCTGAGATTTTGTGAAATATTAAATATTAAACTCCTTTTTACGTAAAAAAGAAGAAAAATATAAGAATTAAGAAATTTGACACGATCAGTGGAAAATTGGAAAAAATTGAGTATTGGAACGTGTTAGATACCGTGACTTCAATAATGCTTTAAAAAAGATTTAAGTACGGTATTAATACGGTTGTAGTACCGTCTCAGAGCTTTCAATACCTTTACATTGTAAAAAAATTACTAAAGCTTTTCGTACATTTTGGAATACAATTTTTACCATATCAATACAACTTTGACGTTTATTTGAAAATTTCAATTTAAAGATCTGTTCAAATGTTAATTTTTATAAAACGTTACCACATCATTAAAAACATAGCAATTTTATGCTGCAATTTAGGAAAAAAAAATTGATAACTAAAACTTTATTGCTGAAAATATATGCTAGTTTATTTTATCGGTTATTTATATGACAAGGTATAAGAAAAGCGTGATAGATTTTTTCGACACCCAATTCACAGAATCAATTACAGGAACAGAATTATCAGTACTAACTCTCAATTAAATAGGATAACTGAAATAATGGAACAGAATTTAGATATCGCAAGAAATGCTTGTTCAAAAACTTGTGCCGACCAAAATTTCCAATGAATTAAATAGTATAGGACCTCCTGCAAGAGATCTCTAATCCTTCTTCGTGTGATCCTTACTTCTTGATGCAGTTCTTCTTCGTCTTCAAAAAAAATTCAGCTATATTATTGCTTATAAGATTGTATTATTTTTCAGCTTATAACATTGTATTATTTTATTTTATTTAAAACAAAACTTGTCTATGTCGAACTTTTTCTTCATTTTTTCATATGTATGAGTTCATATGAATATAAAGTCTTTGAAATTGTCAAACACATCAATAAACCTTTTTTTATTTTATCGTTTTGCTTTAATTTATCGGTTTTATCGGTTATCGGTTCATAATACTACGACATAACGATAACGATACGATACGACATTTCTATCACATATCGTATATCGAATTTTTCTCAATAAGGGCCATTATATAGTGGTTCCTATTAGTTTTATCAGATATCTTGATCATTAGCACTTTGTCATATAAATTACAGGCAAAAATAAAAGTGTATTTGTCATATATATGAAATTTTCTCAGTAAATACTTTAAATGCATAAATAAAATCAATATTCTGAAATTGCATACCATCAAAATTATTAGCACCATTCCTTTTCAAAAATTCTTGTTATAAAAAAACTAATTAAAACAATTTTAAAAATTTTGACTTAAAAACGTTTTTATTGGAACATTACTTTTTCATGTTTGTTATAAAAAGATATTTAAAGCTTCTGTCTTAAATTAAAACTTACTTTATTTTATAATTTTTTATTCATTTTACGTATCCTTTATTTCTAAGAAAAAAATATTTAATATAAGTATTATCTAGATAAAAAACTATATTATAATTTTTAGTTATTTTTTAGCTATATATAACTTAAAAAATATGGTTTTAATAATCTATATATATAAATTACTTGTTATTGTGGCAAATTATATTTATCAAGAAAAGTACATATAGGCATATAATATACACATATGTATATATGCATATATATATCATCATATCGTATATGTATATGCTGCAGAAGTTATGAAAACTAATTCTTTACATATTTCAAATAAAATAGGAAAATAAATGTTTCTTTTCAAATGCAAAACTAAATAAAATTGTTTTTATTTCTATTTTATAATTCCATTGCATTTAACTATTTTCAAGCAAAAAAATGTTTTTCAGTTATTTGTATAAATATATTTTGTACAATATTTAAGTTTTGTTTTACATAGTAGAAAAAAATATACATGTATTGACAGATTTAAAAATTAAAAATACCTAAGGATTATTGTACTTTAATTTATTTTCAAGACCTACCAAGTGATTGATTTTTGTTTAGTCTGAAACCAATTACATAAATAGACATTATTTTAACTTTTTCTTCTTAATAAAATCAAAATGACCAAGCAAAAGAAAATGTTAATGCTTTAATTTTTAAGTCTTTTATCACTTATTTCTTTTAATATTTTCTTGGATTAAACCATTATCACATTATTGGAATTTATTACATTATTATGTTTTTGAGTCATTCTTTCCAAGGTTTACTTACTTATTATTGCACATATTTTTATTTATAATTTTCCTATTCGTTTTTTAAGTTATTAATAATTTATTATTTTTTATTGTAATTGAACGGTTACTTTGACTGCACATTGATAACAATAAAGGCAGCAATTTTCAATATTAAGAATATTATTACTAAAATTTTATGTTTGAATAATTCTAGGCAAGTTTTAAGTCAAAAGTTTGATTAGGATTTCTGCAGACCACAAAATTTTAAATATTTTAGAAAAATTTTAATGTTCAGTTTCAAATTGTGAAAAAAATATTAAAGTCATTGAAGCAAATCAAATCGTCGAATGATCTTGGCAAAATCAAATACAATACGACTAGCTTGTAGTTTTTGTTTAAATTAATTGTAGCACAGCAAAATTTAAAATACGGTTCTATTTACATTTCTTTATAGAATGTAAATTGGCATTATAACATACATATGTCATTTATTCCCCATATAAATTGAAAATTTGGTTATTAATATCGAAAATGTTTTTTGTTAAAACAGAGATTCCGTTTATTATATTTTTTATTTTATTTTCAAAATTGTTTATTATATTTTGCTTAAAATATACATACATAGTATTGAACTTTTTTTTTGTTTGTTTCTAACAAATATCTTTAAAATTAAGTTTTTTGGAAAACATCACTATTTTTTTAAACAAACCGATACTAATAAAAACTGTTATAAACTAATAGAAATTATTATAATATATGTATGTAGCTCATCCGACGGTTTGGAAAAACTTTTATTAATTCAATAATTTTAAAATATGTAACATGAAAACTAACAAGATTTGACATACAAATATTATTTCGATAAAAACATTGACAATTTTTGTTCAAACTATTTTGATTGTTACTTTAAATATATCCACATATACTCATCATATAAAATGAAAACTACCACTTTCTATTTATTGCAACATTGTATTTATCCGATATAATATATGCGTATAAAGTACCTATAATAAAGAGTGGTTTAACTACTAACCCACTTAGAACTTGTCCTATTGAGTTTATTTACAAGCGTTTTTAATTCCTATTTAACCTTTTTTTTATAAAAGCAATCTAGGAAACTTTCACGGAAAAATTTTCATTTTAAAGCATATATATTAGCTATTAAAATATGTATTTTAAATAAATTTTAAAAAATTCTACGGTAAAATTAAAAAAAATATGTAAATAAATAAATTTTTACTGATGTTATACTGATTTATGTTCTGATAGACTAATTTTTTTGGTTATTGACGATTTACATACTATATACATACTACATAAATAAATGGAATATATAATTCGGTTTATATTTTTAGAAATAGAAATAAATTTATTATTACGTTTTTCTATATGGCAACTTTGATATTACTTATTTTCGTATTATAAAGTAAGAATTTTTTAACTGTTGAATTTCTAATCATGAAAATCTTTATGAAATAATTGTTTATTTGCTTGCTTCTTCTTTTTGCATGTTTTAATCATAAATAGAGTTTTTATTTTTTTCATTTAATAATTTTTAATTATTAATCTTGTTGCTGGAATTGAATAAGATTTTTTCGAGGTATATCTAAAAAACGTTTTGTTATGTATATATTTGAAAAATAATTAGAATGCTTAATATGGTGCATATAAAACATATCATTACGGGCAAAATCACTATAAATCGCAGCGATCTGGTAAGAGAAATTAAATACAGATAAATTAACGAAATATTATATATTTTGAAACATGCATCTAAATTAATATAATTTTACCTCCAATGCCCGGAAGCTGTATGTCAGAGATTCAAATCAACATCTTGCTCATTCATATCCAAAGAATTCGCATTACTGCTAAATATTTGTTGAGAATCCCCAGATTCGTTATTACGTTTATCTTCTGCATTTGTTCGCCTAGACTTGTCTACATTGAAAAATAGTTTCATAAAAACTATGAGTTGGTGATGCATGAAGTGTTCCAATGAAAATGTACATATATGTCAATATTATGAAATTCAAGGATGTGCCAATCATTGTTATCAAATAAAAAAAAGGGAACCAATTCGAAAAAAATATTTGTTTAATAATTTTGAATTTCACAATAAAGACAAATTTCACAACTTTGGACTACATACTACTTTTTGAAACTTACTTCCAGAAAAACATAAACATCCTTCTTCATCACTTGGTGATTCACCTGAATCTTTTAGTTCCCGATTCATTTCATTTATGCAGCGCTGATAATAGTCATAATCTTTTAAATACCATACTGGTGGCCAACGATGCTCTCTTAAATATTCTTGATTATCAATATGTAATGCCTTAAGTCCTTTCAGCGAAAATTTACAAATAATATTGTAATTGACACATAAATAGGACATACACCACTCAGCTAATTGATGTGCATTATAAAGCTTTCAATAAGAAAATAATAAAAAAAAATTTAAAAAAAATTGAAAGAAATAGCCGTTAAAATCAATATGCTTACTTTAACTGGTTCTAATAATTTAAGGCAATGATTGACAGTTTCATTAGTTTCATTTTGTGATATTCTAGTGAGATCATCTATAACTCGGCATTCAACCAAATTAATTAAACGGGGCAAACATAATCTGTTTGCCAATTCTAATAAATTCAAACATTTTTCTGCGGATATTGATGGTATTTCATCTGTATATATATAACATAACAATTTGTGGAATGTATATGTAGTAACACCTGGAAATACAATCTAAAAGAAAATTAAATTAAACTTTTTTTAAATACGTACGTACAAAACATATTTTTGTATACACAAGTTATTATACTTACAATATTGGAATGGGCCTCTCTGAAATCTCCCATTAACATAGCTCTCATGACATCGCAGCGTGCAACTAAAATTGCTCTGTGCGCTTTCATACGTCCATCATCTAATTCAAAAGTTATATCACTAAAATTTCCTTGATTAATGCAAAACTTTTCTATTTTTTCCTTAATACTCTGTAAGAAAGTTTTTTATTCCATATTTATCATATTGCAAATCATAAATTATTAATAATGTAAATATGTATACATGTATATATATATATATGTAAACATATATATATATATATGTATATATTAATTTTAAACATATATGTACCATAGTGCTATTTGGTATTGATTCTTCAGATTGACTCAATACATTCTGCGGTTTAGATAGCAAAAGTGTTAATTGTGGCAGTTCTAAGAAATCAGCTGCTTGTTTAATTTCCTGGAAAACAGACAAAAGACCCATCTAGAAATTGAATTTTAATAAAAAATTTTTGATTAATTTCTTGAAATGAAAAGTTTTTTTTTGAGAAATAGAAAATTTAAAACAATTATCATTAAACAAAATGTGATACGTAATAATGTATGAAAACATGAGACTAAGATTTTAGCTAAAACTGCTAAATGTTTCTAAAAAAATATTGAGTTAATAGCTTATAACAAACATAATATTATACAAGATGTGTTACCGAGAATTATTTCAAATATAAATATTTCAACTTACAAAAGTTTGAGCAACAGTTGAGGACTTAAAATTAATAAAAAGCAAAAATACTTTATTAAGGTGTAGCAAAATTTTTTGAGTTAAATTATACATATAAGAGTACCTATTATTTATTTTTTTGTTGTTATTCTTTAAGGGTATCAAAAAATTGGAAACAGTTTGGAAAAAGTAAAGTAGAAAAAAGGACTAAACTTTCTTTTTTTTATATATACATATCTTATTTTTAAATATTTTATATTCGCATGAAATGGAAATATGTGATTAGCTCTTGTATTGTTATTTATGATAATATTATTAGTTGTATTATCTACGAATTTGAACTGTTAATTTAAGGATCTTTTTCGGTTAGCATATTTTTAAATTGTGCATATTTCACGACAGAAACTTGTTTCAAAATTAAAATAAAATTTTATAAGACAAGTAGTGTTCAAATTCAATGCAATAATTCTATAACAATATCAAAAAAGAATACCTTTGAATTAAATAGACATTTTTTTTTATTAATAATATAACTAATAGATGCAATTCTGTATTGAAATTTTTTCGTCAAAATTAATCTTTAAAAATTTATAGATACAAAAAAGAAACAAAATCTGACATTAAGTTTTGCTCCAGAAGCAAATTAAACCATTTTTAGTTTGCATGAAAATATGTTCACTAACAACAACTAAGGAAAAATGGAAAAACATTTTAATTTACATTTATTTTTAACTCTAAAAGGGACAAATTAATTCAAGCTCAAAATTTAGAATTTCCTTTTGTATTTTTAGTTTTTATGTACATACATATGTATATAATGAGTGTATTTTCTATAAGAATTTTTTGTAATTGAAATAAATTATAAAAGAAATGTCTTTGTTAGTAACAAAAATAAAAATATAAAACGGTATAAAACAAAAAAATTTCTAATACACTTAACATTCTTAGAAAATAATGAAGTAAATTTAAATGACAGAGAATATTATTTGATTATTTGGCCTATTTTAAAGTTATAACACTGCTCTTATTATAGCGAGTAAGTTATGAAAACAAAACGTGTATAAAAAAATTATATATAAAATATATTATGTATAAAAAAAATTGAATAAATGAAAACAAAATGAAATAATTATACTGTGAAAAAAATATTCATTATTGAAAAATTAAGAGTTAATATTCAGCGGTGATTAAAATTTACAACATAACATTAAATGACAATGGTGCTTTCAAAAAATATATGTACATACATCATAAGGAAAAAAGAAAATTAAACCTACATAGTTTTGATTGAAATGGGTATGAAAATGTCACATGTTTTTACTATTATAATAATAAAAAATGAAGCATTTTTAAGCTTAATTTCTAATAGCTAATATTTCATATACTTTAAACAATAGATTGTGCTAAAAATTTAAATGAATTGAATAATTAAAATAAAAAACTTGAAATAATTCTAGAATAAAAAAATAAATTTTATTATCTACTACAATAAATACCTCATCTAAGACTTTTCCCATTTTGCAAAATGTTTAAAAATTTAGGAAAATCTTTTTTTTTTTAGTTTCTAAAATCTCATTGAAAATTAAATATGGCTTTGTAATGCTCACAAATTAAGATTAACATTACATTTATATTTTTCTCTAATATAAGAATTTCGATGTTTTAATAATAATTATCAATTTACATCAATTGTTATAACATAATGATTTGTTATTCGAAATTTATGACAGAGAATATTTTTGTTTTAAATTTTATAGTTATATATAAAGTTATTATGGTAATCTAAATGGATATGTTAAACAAATAATTGTTCATATACCATTTTGCATTTTTAAAAAAAGATTTTTTAATTGACAACTTGATTGTTCATAAACGGTCGTAGTTTTGTAGCCTTTTTCATCGAAGAATACCTTACATATGTAGGTAATTTTAAAAATAATGAAATAAGTCTTCGATTCAAAACAAATGGTATTAAAACTTCTTTACAAAGATGTTTGTAATTAAAAATTATTCCCCAAAATAAATTTAAAAAACAAAATGGGAGTACGCATTCATAATCGTATATACTTTTTTTCTTGTGAATCGTAAAATTTTTAAAATTATTCATAATTTATAATTAAAAAGCTACAAGCAGCTTCGTAAAACCGGATCTACATACACTATATATTGAAGAAATATATTATGTATGTTAAAAGCACATATATTGAAGAAATTCATTTGAAACATATTACATCAAACAGATATCTTCAAGTTTTGTTAAACTTTCACTGCTTCTAAATAACAGTAAACAATTGTAAAAAAATTTCGAAGACAATTTTCTTTTTTTCTTTATTGACATTAAAAATTTTAATTTTGAATACTAATTATTAATATTCTTTATTTATTAAATACTTTGGCGTTATATTTCCGAAGTGTGTACCCTTATATATATCTAACACATACGCGCCATCAAGATACACATTTATATGTTCATTTTTAAACGATAATGTCAAGTTGTCATATAATAATACATTGTTGTTATGTCGATAGCAAGTTATCATAAGTTTAGATTTTGTACTTTTAATCAGTCAGCGGTTACATTTCATGAATGTGCAAATACATTCAAAACTTCGTTATTTTAGAGTTGTTTAGTACAGTAGAACTCGCTTAAAACTACACAAGCTTTTTTTTCATCGAATAAGTTTTAAGAGTAAACTACCCCGAGTCACACGACTTAGATAGAAATAATCTATTGAAAAATGCATATGTTGCTATTTGCTGATGGTAAAAACAAGCATTGGAAGTATATATGCTGCATATTTCTCTTAAAACAAAAAAATCAAATGAAAGTTCAATTTTTGTGGAATGAAATTGGATGAAATTCTATATGTGTAGAAAAAAAGATCGAAGAGTTGAATGTTTTGGTAGAATGGAAGCATACAGTCAATCACGTCATAAAAAATATTGGCTTATTCATAACCAATATAAAATTTACCATTGTTTCTTGAAGTTTAAGTTTTACATAATATCTTCAAACATAAATTTAGCAACCCATCATTTAAAAAAAAATAAAAAACTAAACAGTATGACTTTGAAAAAATTGTATTGATTTACATTATTTAGTAACATCTTAGTCTCCTTAAAGCAAAGCAATTTAAAAAATTTCTCTAATTTTGCCATGTTTCTCCAATCTGTTCCCCCGCATGTCAAATATTTGACAACCATGTCT
Organism: Condylostylus longicornis; assembly: GCF_029603195.1. Lineage (NCBI taxonomy): Eukaryota > Metazoa > Arthropoda > Insecta > Diptera > Dolichopodidae > Condylostylus > Condylostylus longicornis. Next base: position 2,667,041 of record NW_026577985.1, read on the forward strand.
GAAATTTTAATTGACATTTTAAAAACTTATTAAAAGAGAAAATTTAAAGTCTTAAAATTAAAATGTTTTTTGTCATTCATTTTATCACATATAAAAATCATTTATGCATCTACCTTTAAAATGCAAAAAAAAAACTAAAATTCAGTTATTTTGGCAACGTATATTGGAATTCATGACAAGCATCAGTTGCGCGCATTTGGTACACTGGGAAACGATCACTCTCCATGTTCTTCTTTCAAGATAACTGTTTCCAAATTCTTGCAAGACTACACGATTTATTTTTTGAAATCAGAATTCGAATTTCCTTTTTTTTAATAAAAACAATGTAAATACAATTAAAGATTTTGAGTAAACTCTTGAAGGTAAGATATGCTATAATAAATTATTATCAACCAAATATGAAAAGATTTTCAGTTGAATTTTATTAGAACTTATTTTACACGAGCTCGACTGTACTATTAACATATCTAAAATATGGATAAATTAATGATTTAATTGAAATTTTCGATCTTAATAAATTCATAAGCCCCAATTTCATTCCTGAATATAAAGGAGATAATTTTTACTATTTTATAAACTTATGGTAAGTATAATAAGTTATGTCGTCTTATTTTTAGACATACATATGTACATGTATAATTTTTAAAAACATACGTTTAGAAAGTTATAATACTGCATCTAGTAAATATTTTGATAATAAATAGCAACAGATACTTACCAATAAAAAGCCAATAGGGGTTGTCTGCAAATATTAAGAAAATATTCAATCATAAATATTGCTATATAAATGAACTTTTTACCTGAAGTTGGGAAAACTCGTTCTCAATACTTCCAGTATATATAAATTTCAAACATTGGTGCATTGCTTGTGGTGTTATAATTTTTGAAATCGTAACGACAACTTGAGTCGTCGTTGTTCCACGTCCAGTTTCAACATGTACTATTCGAATATTTTGAAATATTGGATGATTTAGGTCTTTATAAACGTCAGCTGGCCTTTTCGATTCTATCAACGGTAGTGCTTGATAACTGGAACGTCGTTTTAACTGTTCCCACATTCTAAAATTTAGTTTTCCCTCAGCCAATGAAACAAATTAAAGAAAAGCAAAAATATTTTACCTAGCTGATTTTGATTCACTACGGATCAGATACTCAGTATCATCGTTAAAATCGGCAGTTGTTGCTTCACCAAATGTTGAGGAAACCTTGATATTACATACATATTTTTAACAATGCTTTCAATAAAATTTTCCATAGAATAGTTTACCATGCTTGATTCACTGCTACTTCTACCACCCAAGTCAGATAATTCAGTTGTTAATAATCTATTAAAAATTGGTGAATTAGCCGCTAGAAGAAATTTGTGAGCAGCGAATTTTGTTGAACCAACAATCAATATTAAATCTGTGTAGCATTGGGATAAAAACATATTATACATATCTTTTCTGTATGTTCCAGGCATAACAATTATTTCTGGTGGTGGAGGTTTAGGAGGTCTAAAAGGTGCCTAGAAAAATATTTCAATTAGCATTCGATTAAGATATAAGTCAACTTTATGTTTTTAGGATAAATTTACCTGTAATTGGGGTTTCTGAACTTTTTTTAAATTTGTCATCCAAAATCGTTGCTGCCGCCTTGCTATTAAAGCAGCCCTTATTGCATTTTCAAATACTTCATTAACCCCGAAGTATGTGAATACACTAGTTTCATAATACGGTATACCTAATTCCTTAGCTACAGCCCGTGCTTCATCAGGCATTACTAAATCACTTTTAATAGCAGCGCTACAAAAATTTTTGTTTATATTTTTTTTTAAATTACTTACACAATACTATCAAATTAGAGATTTAGTCTTCTTTAAGCAAATTTACCGTACAAATGGGCTCCTCTCCCCAAAATATGACAAATATGTTTCATCGCGATACATGTAACGTAAATCATTTTTGCATCCGACTAATATTACAGGAGTGTCCGGACAAAATCTGCGAATTTCGGGATACCACATTAACTTGCAATTTCTTAATGATGTTGGACTAGCAATAGAAAAACAAAGAAGAACGACGTCTGACCTATTGATGTTTAGAAAAAAAAAAATTGGAAATACTTTTTCTCTTCAAAAACTATATATATATGTATACCTTCCATAAGCAAATCTTCTATCTTTATCGTGATCTCCAAATGTATCCCACAATCTTAAAGAAACATTTACACCATCTACGATTTCCCATGATCTCTCTAATACCTGAAATTTTGAAATAATTGTTTAAAAGTGTCTCAGTTGGTAAAATTTGAATTAATAGTCACATCTTGATAAATTCGATATTGATCTATTGCCCAGACAGTAGGCACATGTGTGGATAAAAGCTGTGACAACGATACATGTTTATTGCAGGCTCTAGCACAAATTAGACGAGTTTTACCCACTGCAGTATCTCCTACTAAAGTACATTTGACTAGCTCTTGGTGTGGCTGCTCATTATCCATATTGAATATAAATTAACTAAAGTAAAAGTAAAATAATTAATTGTACTCGTTAAAATTTTTAAATTTCTTATAGTGTAGTACGCAAATCAATGTTGTGAAACAACTTTTTCTTTAATTAAACACGCCTTCATTTATAACCACACAATTTGTTATGAAATATAAGTATAAATACATATTTAAAATCAATCGCTTTATTTAAATGCTGAATTTTGCACATGTACTTACTTTTATTTCTATACATACATATATACAGATGCATTTATTAAGATGAATTTTATTGAAGATAAACAAACGCAAGTTTTACAAATAATACTTTGCTGACAAAGAAAAATTTGTGTTTACATTCATCTAAGTTCTATATTTTATGTAGTTAGTTAGGTAGGTATCTATGCTTCTGCTGTAATAAAAGGTAATTGACCTTTTATTGAAAAAAATTGTTTCCCTTATTAATTTTTAAAGCTAATATCTACTTCTTATTTTATTTAAATATAGAAATAGTAAAATAAAATACTCCTTTATTTTATTTCTTAGTAATAGGTTTTCCTTTACAATAGGTTAAATATCAGTATTGTTCTGTTTTGACCAAAAATATTTTATCCATTTTGCTACAATTCCTATACAGCAAAATTCTATAATTACCTGGAAAATTTGTAGATATGTACATAAGTATACATTTGTGTTTATTTTCCACAATGAAATAAAAATATAAAACAAAATTATTATTAGAACTAATTAAGTATATTGCAATTTTTTTCAAATTCTTATTTTGAAATGTATTCAACCCTAGTTCAAATATTCCTTGATTTCATTAATTATATGCATATTATTAAATTTTATTATATTCCATTTCGAAATTTATGGAAAATCAATACAAAAATTTCATTAAGTATCGAATTCCAAGAGATGCACAAAACTAAATTTCCGTTTCCTTTATTTTATTCCTCATTGAAAAAAACTTGATTTAATTTCATTTTAATTTTAAAATAAATATCGATTTAACAAGATGCAATTAAAAAACAAGTGATTCTGTGTACAAAGTTATGTACGACAGTAGTAAGTACATACATAGTTTTTCAATTCACTGCTAATAATGCGTAATTTATGATGTACCGAAATACCCTTTTTTGTTATTTTAGAAAAAAAAATTTATATTGAATAAATTTAAAATCAAGTTTATATTACCTTAAACAAAAGAAAATCAAACAAAAGAGATAAAACGACTGGATTATTATTTAAATACTTATTTAAAACCGAGTACGACAGTTCTTACTTTTTCCATTTTTTTATTTTTTGACAATAATTCTTAAATTAATTTCAGTGCAATATTGCCATATTTACTTTTAACGTGCTTTTTGGAGTCTTTCAACATCACGGCTACTTTAATCAATACAAATGAGTCTAAACTATACGAGTTAAAAGAAATTATTTTTAATCCTTCAACTTAGTTCATAAAATGATTTTACCTGTTGAGATTTCATATAAATATTATTAATTTTATAATGCGGAAAATGTTTTAATGAATAGATAGGAAAATGGCAGTTCATTTCGTGAGAAGCATTAAGTATGAATCATTCAAAATCCAATGAATATATGACAAAAAATTTATTTATTTTCTTTATTTAGTTAATATAATTATTTAATACAATCTCATTATTATTACTTTTTTTTTATTTTACAAAATTAATAACTAATTTATAATACTATATAAAAAAATTCTAAAATAAAAAAAGTCAACAGTTCATAAATCTTGTAAATTTCAAACAAAAAGATTTAAATTTCAAATAAAAAAGGTTTAAAATTCAATTTAACAAAACAATTATAAAAGATTAATAATTTACTAATAAGTTATAATGGTTTTTAACGTACAATGCAACTTCTCTTTTAAATTCGTTTATCTACTTCAAAGTTATTGAAAGATCGTTGTACATTTTAAGCCAAATGTACATTAACATATTCTGGGCGGTATTACTCTGTAGAAGGTTAAGACGAAAATAGGCTTTATTCCTTAAATTGTAGCCGTGATGCTCGCCTGCATATTTTTTTTCACATAAATAATTGAAATATAATTTATTTTTAATTTTGAAAACAATAAGCAACACATTTATTTTAGTTTTTTTCTCCACCATTAGCCATTTCAGCGTTTCAAGCATGAGGTTAATTGACGTATATCAAGGAACTTTTAGGATTATCCGCATCGCTTTGTCCTGCATTCTTTGAAGTCTACTCTTTAATTGTTTTGTGACCATAAAAAAATTGAAGAGCAATATCCAGATGTAGCTTAACTGTTATATTGCATATATGTGTGGCATTTGTTATTGTCAGTCTTTTTCTAATAATTCTAAAATAATTTAGCTTTTTCAAAATTTTTTTACATACATATGTATATAATCAATATGCCCAACTTAAGATTGTTGTCGAAAATGATACCTAAATATTTAATTTGATCAACTACTTCAATTTTCTCACCATCAATTTCAATTTTTTTTTTGATAAACATTTTTATCACCTTTCGTTTTGCCAATATTTAGTTTAAGCATGTTACTTTTAACCAATTACTTAGTTTAATTAAATTATAGTTTAGCCTTCTTTCACAATCTCGTACATCATTCCCAATTATATATAAAAGTGTATTATCTGCAAATAATGCCAATTTGGAATATTCAGTGACTTTTTCAATGTCATGCATATATAAACTAAATAGTAGCGTACCCAGGATTGACCCGTACGGTATTCCGAACATTATATCCGTTGAATTTGATACCGTATTATTTACCTTTATTTTTGTTTTCTATTAGTTAAGTAAGATTTAAACCAGTTGATTTCTACCCCACTAATGCCATACTTAATCAAGTTTTCTTTTAAAATATTGCAATCGATCGTTTCAAACGCTTTTTTTTAGCCTGGAAAAACTTTCATGATCACTTTTCATCTTTATCTAATGTAATTTTCCAGTTAGTTATCGCCAAATTTATTAAAGCTTCACAGCTGTGGGATTTTCTAAAACCAACAAAATATTATTTTTTTCTATAGGTATATTCTTCCAGTATCTTACAATTTTTTCAAGTATTTTAGTACTGCTTATTATATTTCAAAAAAGCTGTTTTACTATATATGTACATTCACAGTATCAAATTTTTGGTAATTGAAACCTCAATGGTCTCATGATCGATAACTTTCATATTTTTATTTGTCTTAGCCTTAAATTTAGAAGATTGATGAGAATTTAGAACAATTGATGTTTTTGATTCTTTGTTATTGTTGAGTATTCATTAAAAATTTGCTTGAATCCATTATATATTACTGCTCATTAAAAAGTTTCTTAGGCATATCGTTTTTTAACTAGTTCACATTGAAATCTCCAACAATTAAGTTTTTGACTTTGTCCGCTTAAAGTTCCTCGGTGATATATAAAAAATATTTCAAAAATTCTGAATTGATTGTTAGGTAACTTGACGGCCTGTATGTACATTTAATAAAGACACTTTTGATATTTGATGGTAACGTTAAAAATTTTACCGTTAACCTCCAGAATTTCATCAAACGACATCAAAATCTCAGAATTTTTCAATATAAATTATGACACCACCCGTATGTCTTAAAACTGAATCACATGTTTCCATATTATAATTTTTTAGTTCCACTAAGTTATCCTCGTCTCCATTAATTAAATGCGTTTCCGATATTTAAATAATTTAAAAATTTTCAATAAAGACACTTATTCTAATTCATTTCAATTATTTATTACTTCCTGTGCGTTAAGTGCACACCTTATCTGTGATTGCTAATATATTATTTTACTTCTTTCGAACTTCACCTTTCTCTGATACATTGGACAACCCATACTTCTTGCATTATGTTCTACTCTTAAATTTTATAGAACAAGTTTTTCTTTTGCTCTTAAACAGTTCAAATATTTTTCGGTTGCCACCTGAATTTCTCATGCGATATGCTCTTTTTCGCCATATTTGTAATAGCAATTTTCTTTGAATGCTGCACCATTGAGTTCAAGTATCGCGTTGAACACCATTTTATCTTTGTATGCTAATCTTTGTATCTAAATTTTATCTTTGTATAGTGTTACCGTTCACATTTTTACAATTTTTAAATCTTCAATCTCAAATGCATTTTGTTCTTTAATTGCTTGTTTGATTTCATATTCAGTTAATTCATCTTCAATTCCGTTCACCAACAGTCCTGGATTTCTAACACTTGGTATCATTACTTGGCCCATCTTCTTTTTTACTTCTACTTCCATTTCCTTCGCCGATTCTTTGTCGTAACAGTTAATTGATACCGCTTCATCACTTATCAGTTCAGTAATATCTCTTATTTTTGCTGCTAATTCTGCAGGTTTAATATTATTTTTCATAACGAATTAGAAATACTAATGGAAGGGGCATATTTGTTTCTGTCTCGCCTGCACTCCCTAAAAAATCATATCTTGAAAAAAAACATAGTGAACCCAAAAACTTCAGATAATTCTCCTACAAAAATTAATTCAAATTAAAGTATAAAAATATAAAAAGTAAACAAAGAACAGTTTGTTATATTGATTATGAAATTAGTGCAGTTTGGAACTAAAAAATTATAAAATATTTAATAATAAGTGTTAAAAAAAGAATACTATTTAATAAAAACTTAAAAAAATATAACAAGTGGAAAAAAGAAAAATCTTTTGAAAAAGAAAAAGTGTATAGTTCTAAATTGTTATTCCTATTTGTAAAAGCAAATAGTTTTTTAACCATATACATTACATGTGAATATTATTCATTTCAATAATTAAAAGAAACATTTATTCAACATTGCTTTGATTAATTCATAATTTGTAATTTTATTCAGTTTTTAATTTTGCAAAGAAAACATCTGTTTTTGTTTTAAATTAAAATTACTTCGAATGACATAATTTCACCAGTACCAGATTTTTTTAGTTTATGTTTGATAAAATACAGCATGCATACAATATTTTAATTTGGTCTTTTTTTATATACATATGTAATTACATATTTTTATATATTATTTTCTTACAAATATTTAACATGAAAAAATATTTTGAAATATTTTTTAATTGTTACTTTAAAAAATTTAACTTATCCTTCTTACAAATTATACATGTTTTATAGTAGAGGCCAAATAAGAAAATAATATAAATAATAATAATAATAAGCTCCTGTTGCGACTTTGACAATGCTTGGAACAAAGAAAGAAACAACTAGAAAAAATTTAGCTTCATTGTTTTTTCAAGATGCTCCATTCTTCAGTATTTCTAATTCGTTGATTTTTCAGCTTTTCTTTTTTTTAGCTTTTCTGAGTTTTTTTTTTTTGGTTTAACTATTATTGGCAGCATTGAATATTTGGCACATTGGCATGTGACATTTCATTACTGCTACTATCAGTTTGTTTACATTTTCTTTCACAAATTTTCTTCACTTTCCCAATAAGTTTATTATTTTCAATATTACATTTTACTCGTAATTCCTCGAAAAGTTTTTCACTGTAGCTTTTCAAACATTTAGAATATTCACTAAATTTTTTCAACTCACCTAAGCGTCTTTCAAATGTATTTTGCACAGTTATCAGTCCCTTTATTTCCGTTCCATATATCTTGCTTTAATAGCTTTCAGAATCTCCTTCAATTCGTTTTCATAAGTTTTTAGTGAATTTTTTAAATTGGTTCTTATATTCTTTCAAATAAGTATTCAGATTTACGTTATACTCCAAGTTTTTCATCCCATGTTCAATTTCGCGTACAAAATTAAATAATCACACATTATTCCTTACATTCTTGCGTTTACTTATATACTAGCACTATAATGATCAATTCCTGAGCATGCTTGATGATTATAGAAGGTCTTACCGCATACGCCTTCACATCTCATTCCTGTTTCTCCTCTTATAGCTCACTTACAATGGTTGCATTCCATTTTACATTAAATTACATTCCCAAAAAAGCGAAAGTATATTTTTTACATACATACATACATATGTATATACTGTAGCGGTATAAAAGTATCCTACTTAAATACCTTAATCTATTTTCAAGAAAATAGAATAACGACCAGAAAATCAATTACTTCAATGTATTCAATATTTTATTGATCTATTGACTAATTTCAATCCTATAATTATAAATTGATAATATTTATTTACAGCTAACACAAATACACAACAGGTCTATTAGACGACAGCCACTAATGATATATATAAAACAAAATAATATTATTTTGTTTTAACAATTAAACAAAAATAGAAAAATTTTTCTTTGGGTTAGTAGTTCAAACTACCACTTCAAAAAATTTGAATTCAAGAAAAAGTAGGAAATTTTATAACTACAAAGCTATGTATGATATATGTATGTATGTATGTAGCATGAATTTCTGTGGGATCAATACTCAAATACAAGAACCATTTATTCAGACCTGGAACAGTAAGGCTGTCGACTTTATTTTTTCTTTTTTTGAATTTTATTACTTAATTAAAACTTGGGGATTATCTGGAATAAATTCATTAACGTCAAAATTTTTAATGGGCCTTGTTATGAAAAAATCCGATGCACCGATTAAATATCCGATATTGTTATTATTTTATCGTAGCATTATGAACCGATAAAGCTGAATTCATTGGTCGTCGTTTTTGAGCTGAGCCATTTGTAGTTGAAGTATTTTTTCGCTTGATTGTTCGTCTGAAGAAAGGTGATCGTTTTTTTTATTATGATACATTTATTACTTTTTTGACAAGAAATTTATGTATGTAATTGGTAATGTCTTTTATTAATGTCTTTATATCTAACAAGTCCCAATCAGCGTTCCCACTTGGATACAATTGTATCCATTTGGATACATTTTTGCTTTAAAATTTAGCTTGGATACAAAGATACTCAAATCTGCTAAAATGTCGAAATTGGCTACATTTTAAAATTTTGCTGAAATATGGATACATTTCTTTCTCGAACACTAAATAAATGTTAGAAAACTTTTAAAGTGCTGTAACTTTTAAGTGCATTATCTTCCAAAAAATGTTATTTGCTGACTAAATAAAATTTGCCCGTTTTCGTGCTGAATAGTTTTTACCGCATAGTTCAACAGCTACAGAACATATATTTTCTGACCTTAAATTTTAAAATGTAATAGAAATTGCGTGTGATTTCTAAAAGAATTTACTATAAATAACGAAACTTACATTGTTGAAAGCAAATTAATATTATTTAAGAGTTTATTGGTATAAAATAAGGCGATTTAGTATAATAATTCTACTTTAGGAGGCTGGATACATTTTGGATACATTTTGTTCTTGAAATTGGATACATTTTGTTTTTATTGAGTGGGAACACTGGTCCCAATACTCAATTTTTTTTACGAAATATTATGAATTTTTGGCTTCGTTGCTGGTTTTTTCTTTAAATGCCACAGATCGTGTCATATTTTTTATTATTTTTTTCTTTTTTTTTATGTAAAAAAAAGTTTAATATTTTAAAAAATCTCAGGATATTATACACATTTTTTAAAAAGCTTCCCATTTAAATTCTACTGCACGAAAAAGAAAGAAAGGTAGGAGGAAAGAAAAAATGGAAAAAAAATTCAAATTCATATTTCAGTATGGTTTGAAATGTTAATGAGGAAGGATGTATGATTTTTTATGCACATTTTGTATTTCCCAATAAGGTAAGTTGAGTAGTGTCGGCTAACAAAAATGTTAGTAAAAGTAATATAGGTTGACACATTTCAACAATTTGAATTATCTTATTTCGGTTATTTATACGTTACTTATAAAATTGTTTCAAAAAATTTCAGTTAGTTTTTAAGTTATTAAAAATAAATATGTATGTATGTACCTACTTCCAATAAATTTTTTTTTAAATAATTATTTTAAAACTATTTCAAACATGTTATATTGAGTGCTTCAAAAATTTTGCTGTGCTGTTTTTTCATATTTTATTAGCAGGTAAACAAGAGCAATCTATTTATAAAATGTTCCTGCATGTGTATGTATGACCTATCTTAATTCTAAACGTAAAGAATATTACATAAAGAACAAAAATTTTAAAATACCTGTTATTTTACAATCGGAATTTTTGAGTCATTTGGTAAAATACCATTTATTTCAAAAATGAAAAAATATTCAAATCCGGTCATAAAAATATATGATTGTTTTTTCCAAACATTTTAATATTTTTTTTTCTTAGATATATGTAAATGATAGTAAGTTTTTAATATTTTTTCAAATAAAAATAGAGGTAAAATTTTGAAGTTTATATAAAATTTGTATTTAACAAATAATATTTGATTGTATTTTAGATATTATTTTCTAATTCCCTCTTCAAATTTTTTCTTTACTATGTATTTATATCAATATTTAAGAATTATCTTTCATTAATTATATTTTCAACTTGACACCACAGTTACTCCCCATATCTTGAGTTAACTTACCCTATGAGAAAAAAAAGCTGTTCACTTAAAAATAATGAAATGCTTTCAGTAACATATAAAACGTTGAAGGCGAAGGATGTGCTTGTTGTTTTTCCGCTTTTTTTATAATTTTAAAATAATTATCAATGAAAATATTAATATACTTTTTTGATTTTTCAAATATATTTTCTAAATTTTACCTGCTTTATAATAAGTGTGAATTTATTTTAATATTTCTTCTCAAAAAATAGCCACTTCGATTTAAAAAAAACCCATAAAATAAGGTCGTGCTTTCAAGTTTCTCTCTGAGCATTGGAACTTGTTAAATATAAAGACATTAGTAAAACTTATTGTTTTGAAAACAACATCTTACGACTGACGAAACTTTTTTCTTGGTTATGTTTATGTCCGGAGGTTTTATTTAAAAAAAAAAATTTCATCAATAATAACTTTTTTTTTCAAAACTTTTTAATTAAAAAGAAAAAAATAAACAAAATGAATTCACAAATGGTTTTTTTCTAAATTTCACAGTTTTTAATCCAAAATCAAAATTTTCAGTTTTTGGTATAACCTTGTCATTACAAAAATTATTTGTTTATGTTTGATAAATACTTTGAAATTTGACGTTTATCACACATTTATAAAAGTTTTTGCAAGTTTTCCGTCTGGCCTTTTTTTTCATTGCGAGGAATTTCGTCATTGTTTCTCTTTTTAAAGTTTTTCAAATTTTATCCCAGACCTATTATTAAGAGAAAAAAAATTGACCGTCCCATCTCGAGTGAAAACCAAAAAAGCAAAATATTTAATTTTTTAATAGAATAATTTTTCGATAAAAATACGCTACTTCAAAAAAATTTAGCGATTTCATATAATCATTAAACAATGAAGGTTTCCTCAATTTCAAAACACTCAAATCTCTCAATTTCTCTCAAATAATAGTCTCAATTTCAAAACACTATCAAAATAAATTTGTATGTAATCTTTATTTACAGCGTAACTTTTACATTTTTTTTAATTTGCATCAATGTTTTTTCCGTTTCTTAAAACAATATACATTGTTTATGTTAGAGCATTTGCGTATTGAAATTCTGGACTATTTTCGTACTCGCACATATCTAAAGCTATCTCACAACTTTCTTTAACAACTCTTTGATTATCTTTTAAATATCTGTTTAGAATATTTATGCAATCTTCAGTTGCAATAGCACCCAAAGCTTCAGCACATTCATGTCTGACCATCTCGTTTTCTTTAGGATTTTCAAGATTCTTTCGTAAATGCGGTATTGTACACTCTTTCTGTACTTGTCCTAAAACGAAAGCTACTTCATGTCTAAACAAAGCACTTGGGTCGTTTAAACCTTCAGCTATAGCGAGAGCGCTTTCTTCAGTGTTCAAATTTCTTAAACTAAACATAGCTCTGTACCTGTTGAATAAACTTTCGTTTTTGGAAATATACAGTTTTTTTAGTTCTGCTATATTTTGTGTTTGTGCTGGGGGTGATGGATCTACAGATTTATATGGATTATTATCTTTTAAAGAATCCGAAGGTATACTTTTCAAATACTTCACGCGATCTAAAGCTATTTCACATGTTTCGCGTACCTCAGTGCACTCATCTTCTAAATATTTTGTTAAAATTGGAATGACTTCATCTGTTCCAATAGCACCTAATGCCTCACCTAAAAATAAACTCACTGAAAAAAAAAAACAAAAATTAAGTTGTAATGAATTACCGGCTTCGTGTCTAACCATAGGCTCTTGTTTTACATCTTCCAAAATTTTGGTCAAAATTGGTATTGCACTTTTATCTTGCATCTACAATTTAAAAACGTCATTTATACAAAAAACAAATTGAGGCTGTTATATAAATATACTTGTCCAAGACAGTATGCAAGCTCATGCTTTAACAACGCTGAGTCATCTTTAAAACACTCAGCGATACAGTCGATTGCAACATTTCCCCCTAAATTCTTAAGAGTAAACAAAGCACGAAATCTTTTTTTAAGAGGAAGATCCTTGTTGTTCAACACATCCCCAATTTTCTTAATTTGTGATTCTTCAACACCCATTTTTGATATAATAATGAAAAAAAAATCAAGATATATGTAGACATATAATACGAAAACAAACAAATACTGAAATTTCACACACTTAACGTTTTTTATGAAAAAAATGTGGTATTTTTTTGACGTAATGAGTAATAATTATTTTTGTTTTGTTTTTAGTACACAGATATTCAGTTTTTATTCATACAGCGAAAACATGCTATGATCACGCGTTTTCAAAAGCGATCATATAGTATAATAAAGCAATTTTCGGCTTATAAAGTTATTTTTTATTGTGAGAAATTTATGATGATAAAATAGGCCCTCTATAGATTCAATAAGAATAGCTGTAAATTCGTCAGCTGTGAACTGTCACTGTCTCTTAGGGTTTCTTCTTTTCGATTTCGCCTAGATGATATTTGTTTCTTATTCAAAAATTATTTTCAGAGAAATGAAACTAGGAAAAATGGAAATTTTATGTGACTTTAAGCAATTTTTTAAACTTTTTTTTTATTTTGAGTTCATATTATTTTAAAACTTAATAGAAGCTATTGTTGAAAAGAGGTAAAACATTTCTAGTAAAGTAATTTTTAAATATCGATTATGAAGTAAATGTACTATAATATCTATGTAACATCTAGTGTATGTCATAAACCTATTTTTTTATGCTAAAACAAAAGTAGCGTTTGTAAAAATTTTTTATTAAAAAGCAAAAAAACTGGGAGCAGTTCGCAAAATTAATATTACTAATGGAAAGCAATCCAGATGTACCTCGTAGTGGGATCAAATTCCACATCAATAAAAATATATTGAAAGATATATTGGCGAACTTTGCCGTGGCTCTAAGCGCTTATATAACTTGAAAATTAGAGCTGTCGGAAATAAACATGTAAATTGTTTCATACTTGCTCAAAAAGGTATTACAATTCAAATTTCTTTTTGAATTCGATATCATTTTAACATATTTGTTTGTTTTTCTGTATTAATTACATATTAATTTACATTTTTATAAAAAAAACTAACACACCAAATAACAAGCAAAAGAAAACAAACTAATTATTTTTACTTCAAACTATTTTGCACGTCGACAAATTAAATTTCAATTACTAGCATCTCGAAAAAACAATAAAGACAAATTTTTTCTCGTTGTCTCTTTCTTCGCTCCGAGCATTGTCAAAAGCATAACAAAGTCATAACTCTATTATAAAATATGTGTAATCGTAAGAAGGATAAGGAAAATTTTTAAAATAAAAACTAAAAAATATTTCAGAATATTTTTTCATTTTAGATATCTATGAAAAAAAAAACATATTTAAATATTATTTTTTTTCTCTTTGAATAAATTTATTTTATAAATTGCAAATAACTATAAGTATTTTAATATCACAAAATATTATGACCGTCGAACATTAACATATTTTGTTAAAATTTCTTATAGTTATTATCAGTTTTATATGACAATTTTACGAAATAACTCTAAACAATATTAATTACAATAAATATAAATACATTTAAATTTTAATGACTCTAAATCAGTATAATTATTAACAAATTTTGATTAATATGATGGTTTATCACTCACTGAAGTAGATGGTATGTTGTTGTATTATTCCTTATTTATTAACTAACCCTCACATACTAATTCATTCTAAAACAAAATATTTTCACACATTCACACACAAATATTTTATATTACATACTGAATTCAACGGTATCGGAACGTCTTCATATATTTTTTTGGTGATCAAATCTTCTATAAAGGGAAATATATTTCATTTGATCATTTTTAGGAAAACTGTGATTATACAAACAAAAAGATCAATTTTTAAATATGTGTTTGTATGCTTTTGTAACAAACTCATGTTGCTTAAAAAATATTTAGTCCTGGTAAAATTATGTTATCCGAAGTACTTTTAATTTAAAACAAAACAGAAACAAATGTTTTTCTTTGAAAAATTAAAATCTTAATAAAATTACAAATTATGAATAAATATTTCTTATAATATTATTTAATTGAAATGAATAATATTTAAATAACAGGTTAAAACTGTACACCTTTTTAACAAATTTTTTTCCTTTTTTATTTTACTTGTTATAGTTTTTTATAAAATAATGTTCCTTTTTTAACACTTATTATTAAATAACAAAATCGTCTGTTTACTTTTTATACCAGCTTTTTTAAGAAAAAAAAAACAACATTTGGCATTTTTATGTTGATTTCAGTTTGACAATGCTTAGAGCAAAGAAAGAGACTTACTGAAGTTTTTATTTTATTTTCATTATGTTTTTTTTCAAGATACGATTTTTTCGGGACTGTAAGTGAGATAGAAACAAAGATGTTCTTTCTTTCAGTATAACTAATTAGTCGACTCACGTTTTCAATAGTGAATTGACTGAGTCAGAAATTTACTTTTTGCTTTATTATATGTCAAATATAATAAAGAAATTGAATGATTTTATTAATATTATGATGGCCTTAGGTATTGTTTGCATATACGACAAAATATAATAGTAAATCTACGGTAAAATCTGATACCTATCTACATATCAAACCATACGTCAAAATTTAAAATTTTCCTCGAAAATTATAATTTTAATTATAAGCTATAATTAAATTATAATTCCGAATTGATCGCTGCCAAAAACTTTTGTAAAAAAATCTGTTTTCGCCATTTTTTCTTTTAAGAAATCAGAAAGATACTTTATACTTTTCCTTCAGACAAAATATAATATCAAACATATGCGAATTTGTTTTTATATTAAATACTTCAGTATATAAATAAATAAAAATTTATATGCATGTGTATTATACTTAACTGACAACATAATGCGTCACAATGAATTTTAATTTATAAAATAAATTTGATTAAATATTCTATTATAAATTATATCTGATGTTATATTTTAATGTAAGTTTGATTAGTGAAATGAATTGTTCAACAGAACTTAAATATTACTTAATCTAAACAATTACAAGAAAATAACGCTTGGTGGCGTTATACACTTTTTTTGGTATATTTTGTGTTTCAAGCCGTTTAATTTTGACATTTAGTTACGGCTCTTGAACAATAAATTTATCAGCTTTAGAAAGTATTTTCTATTTCTGCGAAGGCTAAGTTATAATTCAGCTCGCTAGGTTATTGGGCGAGTTCTGTGCACTTGCAGAAATTTCAACTTTTTTTTTTAAATAAAGGAATCGAAATAAATTTTCTTTTTTAAATTATGAAATTTCAGTGCACTGAACGGAATTAAATTTTTAATTATATATAAATCATTTTAGTGAATTAAAAATAATTTACGTAATTATCAACGGCAAAAGTAAACTGTCTACACACACCTATCAACTTGAGATATTGAGTAAGCTCGTTTCGCCATATTTTGCCACGAGTTTTCTTTCTGAGACAATTTCAGTTTTTGGTCAAAGTTAAAAAAAATTTTGTAAATATTAATAAAAATTTAGGTGAAAATGTCGAACGAAGAAACTTCTGCTGATCGCAATGTCGAAATTTGGAAAATTAAAAAGCTTATTAAAAGTTTGGAAATGGCTCGAGGGTAAGTAAAACAAACGTGAAAAAATCATCTAATCTACGTACTTTATGACGAATGTGCGAAGTTTTTACCATATTTAAATTTCTAAAAAAAATTAATATAAAAATATTTATACATATATAAAAATACTGAATAATATAAAACTTTCGAAATATTTTTCATTATTTGCAAAAAATAGAATACATATGTATGTATAAGAAAATTCAACATGCTTTTTTTTGCCTGATATGCACTGTTTTCTGGCCTAATTAAATGTGGAAAAATTCCTAACCTAATAACGACACTCAAATTAAAATTTTAAATAAATTTCTAAAATTAAAAAGAAAAAATTTAAGAATTCAACCTATCTTTTTAATATAGAAGCTCTATATTCAAGGACAAAAAAAAACGCTGCATGCATATAAGTATGTATATTAAATGTAGGTGCTATGTATAAGCATTCGTGTTATATTAATGCAATATTGCACGATTAACTATTTTGAACTGTTTCCAACTGTTTTTATCTATAGTTTTTATTTAAGAAATATAATATACAAATGCTAATAGGTAAATATATTCGTTTTTTTTCCAATATTTTGTAAATTATACAACAAAGAAATGATAACGACATCAAAGTTTTAGAAATTATTTTCGAAAACAAGAATTTGTTTTTAGATGATAAAATGTGTATAGGTTTTGGGATCTATATTAAATTTCTTTACACTTAACAACCACTAATTATGGTGGTTTTTGGGTTTAATAAGAGTGAAAAGTTAAATCCTATTACATGTTAAATGTAGACGTAAATTTTATATTTGCCTAAAATATTTATATACAATTTTAATTTTTTTATTTTTAGTAACGGGACCAGTATGATTTCGTTAATTATTCCGCCAAAAGATCAAATATCACGAGTTAGTAAAATGTTGGCTGATGAATTTGGTACAGCGTCAAATATCAAATCACGAGTCAATCGCCTTTCAGTTTTAGGAGCTATTACGTCTGTCCAACATAGACTAAAATTATATACAAAAGGTATAACTTCTACCAATATACCTACCATTTGTGAAGTTTGTTTTAAAACCAGATTAAAAGAAAATTCAAACTTATTTTAGTGCCTCCTAATGGCTTAGTAATATATTGTGGGACAATTGTTACAGAAGAAGGGAAAGAAAAGAAAGTCAATATAGATTTTGAACCATTTAAACCAATTAATACATCCTTGTATTTATGTGACAATAAATTCCATACAGAAGCATTAACAGCACTATTAGCTGATGATAACAAATTTGGTTTTATTGTTATGGATGGTAACGGAGCTCTATTCGGGACATTGCAAGGCAACACGCGGGAGGTGCTTCATAAATTCACAGTTGATCTGCCTAAAAAGCACGGTCGTGGTGGTCAATCAGCTTTACGTTTTGCACGTCTGCGTATGGAAAAGCGTCACAATTATGTACGTAAAGTAGCTGAAGTTGCAACACAACTTTTTATAACAAACGATAAACCCAATATAGCTGGTCTTATTTTGGCTGGTAGTGCTGATTTTAAAACAGAATTAAGTCAGTCTGACATGTTTGATGCGGTAATTATTTAAAGATCTAATTTAAAAAGTCATACGATCATTTACAAAAATATTTTGTCAAATTTAAAAGTATTTGATTCGAAATCGGCTATTTTTATTAGATCTATTTTCTATATTCAAAGGTTCTTCAAAAATTTATGATTAAATTTTCCTCAGAGATTGCAAACCAAAATTATCAAACTAGTTGATGTTTCGTACGGTGGTGAAAATGGTTTCAATCAGGCAATTGAACTTGCAGCTGAGTCATTACAAAATGTTAAATTTATTCAAGAAAAAAAATTGATTGGGCGTTATTTTGATGAAATTTCACAAGATACGGGAAAGTATTGTTTCGGTGTTGAAGATACCTTAAGAGCATTAGAACTAGGGTCTGTTGAAACATTGATCTGTTGGGAAAACTTAGATATACAACGATATGTTCTCAAATCAGCTACGACTTCAACCACAGTATTACACTTGACTCCTGAGCAAGAAAAAGACAAATCACACTTTACTGATAAAGAAGTAAGAGTGAAAATTTTAGACTAATATAAAGTTAAACTGTGTTTATATTAAATTAAAGATATATTGTTATATAAATTATTAAACTAAAAATATATTGATGTTTGTTTTAGAGCGGAGTTGAAATGGAACTTGTGGAATCACAACCTCTTTTGGAGTGGCTTGCAAATAGTTATAAGAGTTTCGGTGCTACTCTTGAAATTATTACAGATAAATCTCAAGAAGGAAGTCAGTTTGTTAGAGGTTTTGGAGGAATCGGAGGTAATATATTTGAAATTTAAATATTACAATTAATTTTATTGCCAAGTAATAAGATTACCATTAGTTTTAAACAATGTTATTAGAATTAATATATTAATCCTAATGTCTTTAAATGCTGCCGTAATTTATTTGGAAACTGTCATACTTTTAATTAAAACTGAATCAAATAGGAATCTTACGCTATAAAGTAGATTTTCAATCTCTTCAAGCTGATGAACCATTGGATGACGTTGATTTAGATGATTATTAAAAAAGAAATTTCATCATTTCAATAAATTTTATATACCTACATTAATTTAAAAATATCTTTAAAAATAAGTAATGTTTTGTCACATTGTAATGATATAAAAACAAAAACTAGCCAAACCAAGATGCTAAGGTACTTTTTAGAAACATTTAGATTGCTGTGTTTATTTAATTTTGAGTTTAAACTTCATTTTTAAAATTATTTTTACCATAATATTTTATTTTCTTTTCTGCTTTTATTAAAAAAGTTTACTAGTTAAAAGGTATAAAAAATATAGTCTTGAAGTCGTAGTTTTTTTCATATATGTAATTAACATTAAAAACAATGAATTTTCTTGCTAGCGTATTACAAATTATTTTCTTTTAGCTTTTAGAACATGAAAGTTCTTAACCCTTTTGAAATTTTTTATTAAATTAGAACTCCATTAATTGAACTGTTACGTTTGTAAAACAAAAAACGTTTCTGTTAGAAATTAGATACTCCTGTAAAACTAGAAATATTTATAAAAATCTTTCTCAAAATTAAAAAAAAAATTTAGCATATGGCTTTATATTTTTGAAAAATAATATTTTAAAAGAACTTTTTTAATTTTTTTTTTTATTATACACTTGTAATTTGTAAAACAAATATGCAAACATATAAGACCATATGAAATATAATTGAGATATGAAATATCTTAAGATATTTTAAAAGTGCCACAGATATACAATAATGAATTTTATTTTAAATTTATAATTTTCACAAAGGATAATGCTACATTATTTAAAACAATTACATATATATTTCGTAATTTTGTTTTCACACATTTATGTGCATATTTTATTTATGTACATACTTTTTTTAAAACATATTAATATTAATAAAACTATAGATCAAATTTTAGACCAAGAAAATTTTGTAAAACGTAATAAATAGTACTTTTGTAATATATAGACTACAAAAAATGTTAGTTACTTTTTATTTAGGTATTATTATTTTGTTTAAAGATAAGAGCATTTAACTTTTTATTTTGATTTCTTAAATTTGAAAGTTTTATTTGAAAAAATATTTTGATTATTTAATTTTTATAATAATATATATGGCGTATTTATATATTTTTGAATATTTTTAGGTATTTTGCGTTATAAGGTAGATTTCCAAAGTATGCAACTAGATGATTTGGACAACGAGTGTTTTGACTTAGATGACTATTAGACAAATATATTGATGATTAATACCTCAGTAATTGCAAGATAAAAATATATAATTTAAAACAAATGAGCTAAAATTAGAGGAAAAAATTAAACTAAAAATCTAAAAAGATAGCAAATAAACGCAAACAAAAAAAAGATAACTAAAAGCATAACTAAATAAAAACTTTGCTGTTTCTTTTAATACAAAACAATGTAACAAGCAAAACTTAATTTAGTAAAAACGGTATAATAACTATTTCTGTAAATTTATGAAAACAAATAACAAAAAATGATCAATACGAGAAACATTTTCTCTGGTTACCTACAGAAAAACATGTATATTTTTATTTTATAAATTTGATGTCAAAATTTGGCTTTTGAAATTTAAAATGCAATTAAAAAAAACTAAAAATGATGAATCAAAATATTTAAATAATGAAATTAGCAAACAATAATATAACAATACGAAACATTTTTATTTAACTACACATCAAAATAATATTTTTTTTAGAAGTTTAAAAAAATTAAAATATGTTAAAAAAACATGTATTATTGATTAATTTTTGATGGTACAAACAAAAAATCATAGATCCTAAAACATATTACTCTTGAAAAATAAATTCTGGATATCCTTTTTTTCATTGTATGATATGTTTTCATGTAAAATACAAGCGTTATAAATACTTGAATGAAATTTAATCTAACAAATGAATTTTAAGGGTTTAGTTTACAAAAAATTAGAGTATGTAGTCGCTGGCAAATTAATCACGTACCCAAAGTGTAAACTGTCCGGTTGTATAAAGAAAAACAAGTTAGTAAATATTTGCAAATATCTGATGTAAACTAGTTTTTACTATAATAAAATTTTATAGTTAAAAATTTTAATAATAAAATTTCACTAAATAATTTAGTTTTTAATTTTTGTTTTTGCAAACTAACAAGCAATGTGATTCAATGTAATTAATTAGCAACATTTAACTACTTTAAAACACATTGAAACTTTAAAATCAATCCAGGAAATGAATTAACTTAATTTAGGGTCTAAACCATATAAAAAATAATTGTCATACTCGATCGTTTGAATTTAGAAAAAAATTCCATGCTATGATTTGAACTAGTCATAGATAGGTTAATAAATTGAGCCGTTTGATTATAAATTCATTGAAATTATGTATACAAAATTAAAAAAGCAATGTCAAAATTTTTCTATGTACCTATTTTCTGCAAAATTTTTAAAACAGCCTAATTTTTACATGAAAGCATTTGTATTAATAAGGTTCATGATATATAGAAAGTATGTAAAGAAACTTTTGTACAAGCGATTGTACATAAGTATGTATATAATAAAATAAAAGATATGTATGTACGTAATGAGTACGTGATAATGTGTGTACGCAATTATCTTGACGAACTTTTTATATTACCAAAAAAAAATAATTTACGTCAAACGCAATAAAAAAGATGAGACAAAAATTTGTAAAACTAATAATTATGTACTAAATTAAAAAGCACGGGAACTTTTTTAGAAATTAATTCAATTGTTGTTTATGCATCTTATTACATTCATGGTGTTATGAATTTCGGGACCTCAATTATTTATAAACATACATATATGTTTACCTTCACGTGTACGTAGCTCTATAAAAATTGCCTCATGTCTCTGAAAAAAGAAAATGCTTAACAGTTAAATATTGAGATATAAAACCTTAATTATGAATTCAGAAACAGTCTAAATATCACGAACCAAAAATTTAATTTACATGCTAGTCAATTTTAGTCATGTTGATAATTTAAAAATTGAGAATTTAAGGGAATACGATCTTATATTAGAACACGTAAACTAACTAAAAACTCAGCAAATGCGAATATTTTTTTTGCACTAATATTGTTTTACTATTAGGTACCTATTATCAATTTAATTGAATAAAGTCAAACAACATGTACGAAATTCAAAAAAATGATTTTCATTGTTTTTTAAATCAATTGTTTTATTTCGAAATTTTAGTGATGTGAACTTGACTTTGAATTCATAGCGGACGAAAAAGTTTAGGACATTACTCTATTTTCTTTGATTTTCCAAATATAGTGTCGAATAGTTAATATTTATTAGAATTAATAGTTAATATTTATTTTAGTTAATTAGAATAAAATTAAATTTTTATTTTAAATATTCACTTCTTGTACTCTTAATTTACGATTGAAATATTTCGATTTAGTACAAATATGGGGATTTTCGATAATACAGCCATGCACTTAAAGTTCTAAATCAAATCTTAAAAATTTTTCACAGTTTTTATACAATTGCAAAAACTGAATATGATAAGGCATAGTCTATATGATAAGGCCTAAATGATATTTAATGAAAAGGCCTATTGTTTGGGCTGTTATGCTTGATAAAAATCGTTAAAATTGCTCAACTCCCTGTGGTAGCGGCAACCATACGACTTCGAAAATTGTTTGGTTATGCCTTAGAAATCACAGAACTGCCTTGAAACCACAGTACTGAAATTTTACATATAACGACATTGACGGTTTGCGGAAGAATCTTTACGATATTAAAAAAGGTTCTATATAAAGGTTATCAAATTATCATCAATATTTGAAATAATATCATAAATCTAACATGCAAAACTCTATCAATTCTCGTTTTTTAATATTTTCGTTTGTCTATTACTCTTTAAACATTTTCTAAAACCACTGAATATATCTGCATACACATATATGTATGTTCATATTTTATATAAATATTTATCTATATCCCAGTGACGAGGGATACCATTTTTGAAAGAAGAACTAATATTTTTTATATACAAAAAAAAGCAAATAAAATTTATTGCAATGTTATTTTACTGGTTACTCTATTACATAGCGATTTGAATATTTTTCAAAATCAGCTAAAAGATATAAAGAATATAATGTACATACGTATGTGCCAAATGTAACTCACAAATGTATGCAATTTCTCTAAAAACTGTTTTTCAACACTTTCTTAAAAAAGTAATTTAGAATTTTTTCCATTTTGCTTTTTACTTAATAGTTAAAAAGGATTAGTTAAATAAAATACTTTGAATATAGAAAAGACATCTCCGATAGATACGTGTATAAATTTTGCTTTTGAACCCCGTTTTGGAAATCGATCGTACCCCAAGTTACCAAAATAGACCCGGGGAAGAAGGAATAGAAAAGGTTTTCAAAAGCTCTGTGAACGGAGCGTTTTTTAAAAAATAAAACTTGAAATAATAATAAAGGTAAGTTTTTATTAAAAATTATTGAATTAATGTTATTCTAAATAAAAATATATTATACGTTTGTGGAAAACTGTTGCTTACAAAAATATGTTATTTTGGAGGTAAAGCTCTTGTGATGAAGAAAAAATAATTAGAAATATATTAAGACGAGTGTATATGTTGAGAGAATACAGCAATATCATAGAATTACGAAAACAGGAGTAATACAATTTAGTTATTTTTAATAAGCATAGTATAAAACGGGAAAAAATAGAGTTTAAAAAATATCTTATTATATTATTACTAGCATGTTTGGTAATTATGGCATCGAAGGACAAATTTTTTTAAACAATTTTTTCTGATTATATAATCGGTTTCTTGTGCTACTACACCATTCATATGTATGTATATACTTTAAAAAATGTGTGACTCTAACCCACTAAAAACACCCACCACATTTAATCAATAAAACTAGTCGAAAAAAACTAACCGTTAATTTTGGTCTGGCTTATTTAAAATTGATCTGCCACAACGTCTTACTAGGGACTTGTTGTCCAGATATAAAACATTAAGCTAACTCGAGAAGTCTCATACGTTTAAGTCTCCTAACAAAGTTTTGATTGTCAACCAGACGAACCGCCACGACGTTGACATGTTGGGGTAAATGAATTTTATGATTGGCTGCTTGATTTTTAATTTCGTCTTTGACACTAGGGATCCTGAGATCTTTGTGTATATCATCATTACGTATTGACAATGTCTCGTAATGTTTTATTTTGAAATGTTTGAATACATTGAATGTAGTCTGCACAGCGCAACCCCATATTTGAACACCGTAAGCCCAGACTGGCTTAAATATTTTATTATATATCAAAACTTTGTTGTATATTGACAATGATGAATCCCTTCCCAAAAGGCATTTGAATTCTCTATATTTTTCTTATAGATGAGATTTTTTCTTCTTCATGTGCTCCTTCCATTTGAGCTTGGCATCTAAAATCATACCCAGGTATTTCGCTGAATTTGCATGTGAGATTATCACACCATTGATTGAGACTGAAAAAGAATTGTCAATTTTCATATTGGTGAAATCTATGTGGATCGATTTCACCTCGTTTAAACTTATGTTCCATTTTTTAGTTCATCTCATGATTATTACTGGCTCTCTGTAATTTATTAGTTGACTATTTTTTCCTATTGGAATTACTGCAGTGTCGTCTGCAAATTTTGCAGTTGTCACAAACTCCATTTGTGGAGTATCACAAGTATAGAATGACTATAATATTGGTCCCAATATGCCTCTTTGTGGTACACCGGACCCGATATCTCTTTGCGAAGAATATTCTTCTTCTTATTTAATTCGAAATATCCTTTCAGTAAGGTACGATTCGAGTAGTTGAACGTACTACTTCGGCAGTAATTGTTTAAGTTTATTTATTAACCCATAATATCAAACCTTATCAAAAATTGGGGTACGTCCAAAAATATGGCAGAGCATATCTGTTTTTCTTCGAGGTAATTCTCTATTATGTCAGAAATTCGATAAATTTGATCTAACGTCGAGTGTTTTCTTTGAAAGCCGAACTGATGATTCGGAATCAAATCATAACTTTCAATTATTGGTTTTTTTAGCAATAATTTTTCGAACATAATTATTTCTGCAACTTTCCAACTGCCAGCCATCCATGAGACGCGTAAGCATTGTAATTCTCTTTTTTGGTAGTTCCTTTGGTGCTTTTTTAGGTCGAAAAGACTTGATCTCAACAACAACCTCTCTTTCACTAATAATTAGAATAGCTACACCTCGGTCAATGAAACTTGTTTCCTGACTCTTTAGCATATCTTGATTGGCATGTAACATAAATATGTCAGCTAAATGATCAGCAAACGCATTTGCAAGATGCTTGACAGTCTGCATCATTTTCTTGTTAGGTAGATAATTTTGTATGTATCTGGAAATCGAATCCTGTTTACGTTTAAGTTGTTCTGCTTATTTGTATTTTTTCCAATGGGGAGAATAATTGACACCCCTTCTATTGATGGTATTAATTCTGGAACCATTCCAAGCTGCATTCTGGATAATTTTTTGTAAGCTTCTCTTAAAATTTTCTGCTCAAAATTTTGGCCATTCCGTTGACGTATTTGACCATCTTGATTTTGCTGTTTTCTTTTAAAGAAAAAATACGATTAAAATCGTAGTTGTGATAGACGTCAAATTCTGTTCTGCAAATTTCTTGGTAATCAAGATCTCTATTAGATCTGGACATCTATTCAGGTCAGTGGGCCAATATGTAGACCTGAAAGTGGCGTGAAAAATGCACCCCATTTCCCTAAGCGCACCCCTGGGCTCCTTACCTCCGGTCGAAGTTTTT
This sequence comes from Condylostylus longicornis, assembly GCF_029603195.1. Taxonomy (NCBI): domain Eukaryota; kingdom Metazoa; phylum Arthropoda; class Insecta; order Diptera; family Dolichopodidae; genus Condylostylus; species Condylostylus longicornis. Next base: position 2,692,865 of record NW_026577985.1, read on the forward strand.
CGACAACCCCAGTCAGTGTGCTTGGCTAACTATAGTCACCTTACACAAATCTGTCACCAAGTCGGCTTAGGATATTCCTAAAAGATTCTTTGGTTATTGTTACCTTGGGTTGATAGTATAGTGCATCCACTTTGAATTTTTGTTTAGTTGAAGTGATTTTACCTGCAGTAAATTGTATCTCCTCTGGCTGTATCTGGTGCAGATCACAAAGTGCAACATTTTTCTTAATTATGATCGCAGCGCTTCCTTTGCTCGGGTGAGGTGTACTATAAATTTTGAACCCACGAATCTGAAGATTAGTTCTGAATGTCATATGCGTTTCAGAAGCGAGGCATACCTCAATACTTTGAGTGTGGAAAAAGACCTCAAATACTTCATTTTTATTTGCGATATATCGCTTTTCGTTTGCCGGCCATCCTTATACAGTACTTTTTGGTTTATTGCACACCGCAGTAAGGAGTTTGTCTGCACACTTCACACAGTTCGGATTTCTTTGGAAAAATTTTTGTGTTTGTCCGAACCTTTGACATCTTTTGCACTGAGGAATAGTATTTTCCTTTCGCATTGCCTCGATCTTAACTGTCATACGATTGATTTGGTCTATTTCATGGACTCTCACAATGGTAAAGTAACAATGACATTCTTACCGTTTTCCTTTAGCTTTTTAACTTTATTTACTACGTCTAAAGTTTTATAATTCCTAAATCGTAAGTCTTCTTTTATATATTCTTAAAATTACTTATGATTACAGAGAACGGCTTGAAATTCCTGACAGTATAATTACCACCTTTCGGATGAGAAAACCCGAACCCTCCACACTTTTCGTTTGTTGAACTACTTCCGGTGATGACTCTGCCTTTCTGGACCTCTTTTGCTTAAGAATCCAATCCGTTTCTCGCATGAGCTCTTCCTCATCAGTTGAATATGTAACTCTTTGTTATTTTTGACGTGTAACCGGATTTGCATTCGGCATACCGCTCCTATTTGGCATAGTGCTACTATACCTCTTTATTTTTCTTTCCAAGTTTCTCGTTTTCTGTCCTTATCTGGAAAACCTCACTTTTTAAGGCCAAGCAGAGAGACTCTAATTCTGACTGCATTTCCTTTGTCTTCAGCTCTGGTTATACTCGAATCTTTTGTGTTTAGAGGATCCGGTATATCCAATGGTATACTTTCCACGGTTGAATTTTCCTTCTTTTTTGTCCGTTCCACAGTTGAAGGAAGCGAACGTTGAATCTTTGCGTTCCTCCTGAAGGGGTCCCTTAGATGCAATAAATAGTTCTCCCCAGATTCCGTAGAGCCGACTTCTAAAGAAGGTGGATATTCCAATGTAATTGCATTACCACCTGGGGTACTTAATACTTTTGTTTTCTCCATTACATTTCGGCGAATCTGCTTTTTATACCTCATGCTAGGATTTAAAAATTGCCGTCCCTCTGGGATCAGACGTAAACCAGGGAGCTCCCTATTCTAGGCTAAACACTTCTGGATTTACCGTCGGCACGTTTCTTACCCAACCGATGCCCAGTTAAAACGCCAAGTACTCGCATTCACCCGCTCTAGTCAGTCACACCGAAGTGTGTTACCAGGAGACACCCGACAGATAACTATGTTACATACGTTCTGGAAGGAGAGAGTTTGATTTGCTGGCAAAGCTTATGATTAACTCAGAGGGCATTTGCCAGCTTTTGCAATGTCACACGTTAGGAATGTGAACTGACTGAGACCCATACCAAACTTTGTTTCCCATCTTAAAATGTTAGCAACTAAAAATACTTAATGAATTCCTTAAATAAAAAAACTTAGTGAAATCCTTAAATGTAAAAAAACTCAATAATAAAAAAGCTTTGAAATATGAGGTATTTTCTTCTGCGAAAGAAATTAATTTAGTTATCTTTCCAGTTATACAACTTTAAAAAAAATTGAATGTTTTAAAAATGTTCATTTTGAAGCAGGGTTATTTCTACGTTCACCGTTGATCATGGTCTGATTCATTGGGACTGGGTATACATCATGTGCATATATGTATATAAAATTTAATAAAGAAAAGATATGAATATAAAGTTAAATTAGGTAATAAGTCGTTGAATTTCAAAATATTAAAAGTTGTATTTATATAAAAACAGTAATCAATCAATGAGTAATAATTTAATATGAATATAAACTTAAATTTTACAAAGTTTTACAGTTCATGTTGTCATGTCATGTCCCAATACTCAATTTTTTTTACGAAATATTACGAAGCCAAAACGTTCCTGTTTTTTTCTTTAAATGCTACTGATCGTGTCATATTTCTTATTATTTTTTTTTTTTTTTTTACGTAAAAAAGAGTTTAATATTTTAAAAAATCTCAGGATATTATACACATTTTTTAAAAAGCTCTCCATTTAAATTCAATTGCACGAAAAAGAAAGAAAGGTAGGAGGAAAGAAAAAATGATAAAAAATTTCAAATTCATATTTCAGTATGGTTTAAAATGTTAATGAGGGAGGATGTATGATTTTTCATGCACATTTTGTATTTCCCAATAAGGTAAGTTGAGTAGTGTCGGCTAACAAAAATGTTAGTAAAAGTAATATAGGTTGACACATTTCAACAATTTGAATTTTCTCATTTCGGTTATATATACGTTACTTATAAAATTTTTTAAAATAATTTCAGTTAGTTTTTAAGTTATTAAAAATAAATATGTATGTACCTACTTCCAATCAATTTTTTTTTTAAATAATTATTTTAAAACTATTTCGAACATGTTATGTTAAGTGCTTCAAAAATTTTGTTGTGCTCTTCTTTCATATTTTATTAGCAGGTAAACAAGAGCAATCTATTTATAAAATGGCCCTGCCTGTGTATGAATCTTACGCAACGGACAAAAATTTACATCATTGCCTACTACCTGTCATTTTACAATCGAAGTTTTTGAGTCATTTGCCAAGATAATATTTATTTCAAAAATAAAAAAGATATTCAAACCCGGTCATAAAAATACATTATTGTCTTTTCCAAAACCTTTTAAATATTTTTTTACTTGGTAATATATTAAGTTTTAAAAATTTTCCTCACAAATAGAGGTTAAATTTAGAAGTGTATATAAAATTTGTATTTAAAAAATACAATATATTTGGTTGTATTTTAGATATTATTTCCTAATTCCCTCTTCAAATTTTTTTTTACTATGTATTCATATCAATATTTAATAAATAACTTTCATTAATTATATTTTCAACTTGACACCACAGTTACTTCCCATATCTTGAGTTAACTTATCCTATGAGAAAAAAAAGCTGTTCACTTAAAAATAATGAAATGCTTTCAGTAACATATAAAACATTGAAGGCGAAAGTTGTGCTTGTTGTTTTTCCGCTGTTTCAAGAATTTTAAAATAATTCAGAATGAAAATATTAATGTATTTTCTTGATTTTTCAAATATATTTTTAGAATTTTTCCTGGTTTATAATAAGTGTAAATTTATTTTAATATGCACAAAAAATAGCCACTTCGATTTAAAAAACCCCATATAAAATAAGGTCGTGCTTTCAAGTTTCTCTCTGAGTATTGGGACTTGTTAGATATAAAGACATTACATGTTGTACTCTAACACCTCTATAATATAACTCTAACACCTAATACTCTAACACCTCTATTACTCTAGCACCTGTATAATATATTTGGTATGAATATATTAACGCTCTGAAAAAATACATTCTAATTAAAGTACTCGTCATATGTTCGTTATATTCTAACGAGTGAATATTCTAATTATATAAATGTGAAAACCACGAAAATTACGAAAACCGATTTCCGTTGCCAGTCCATAACTAGAACAGGCCGGCAAAATTAAGTGTCAGTTTTTTCATATAAAACCGCATACTAATCGAAACACAGAATGTCAAAAAAAGGCAGCCAGTGGTAAAACGGGATTTAGGGTATTTCAACGCTTACAGTAAACTCCGAGGCGGTAATTTCACTTCATTCTAGACAGTCCCATTTACACATTATGCATATTTTATATGGATTTTAAAATTTCGCCACAGAAAATCGCTCTTATTTTGTTTTCAACTTAAATCTTACCAACATGTTTATCGTAACATGATAATTGTAACAGATAAATACATAAGTTATTGCCTAATATGTAGCTACAGCACACATTCAACGGTATGTAGGAAGGAGTACTGCTCATGTAAAAATTTATAAATTTGCGTTGATTTCATTTGTGGAGAAAAGGAATGGCAATTTGGTATTCTAATATCTATCTATCGCGTTGTTTTACTTACTTTATTCACATAACGTTTGTAAGCATGTTTGAAAATTTTATGCTCACCTCAAATAATTTTTTTTTCTTTTCTAACATAATATAAATGTAAGTGCATATAATTAGTGCAGAATCAGTTTGGCTATTAAAGTTTATCAATAAAAACAGTAATAAAAAAAATCTGATGTGATCAGCAAATAACCGACCGCAATATATATTGAGAAGATTTGCTCTTAGTAGAATTTCGCTTTGTGTTCACCAGTTTTTTGAAAAGTTCTCCAGTTAGCTACGGTAACAGCCAAAGGTCAAATATCCAATTTCAAGAAACTTCATCAATCCGTTGATATGGTAAAAAATGTAAAAGCGGCTCCACTTTGGTTTGCGAGCTCTGATCTTCCTAAAAAAAATTTTAAATTCATTGTTTTAACACCCCAAATTTAAATATTAAATTTCAAGGAAATTGGTTGATTATTTCTCTTTATATAAGCGCAAATGTGAAATTGGCCCGCTAAAAGGTCCAGTTCCAGAGGTCTGCTATATCCAAAACCGATTAATTATTATAGTTAATGATTATTATTAAGTTTACTTTCAAAAAGAAGAGTTCAGTTTTACTGTTAGTCTTAAGACTAAAGTAAATTGAAATAAATAAAAATAACTAACTTAGTCCTAAGATTAAAGTAAAGTTAAATAAATTTTGGTGATTTTATTTTTTTATTACGGAAAAATAAAATAAACGTAATTGGCGCAGAACGGTAATTGTGCTATGCAAAGATAGACAGTTTTGTGGTATCGAACTTTAAAATCGATTATAAAAAAAACATTTAAACTTAAGTTTAAATTTATTAATAACAATTCCAAAAAAAAGAAGGAAAATTTTTAAACTTTAACTTAAATAAAATTTAAAAAAAAAAACAACTAAAGTTTAAAGAAAAAAATATAATGCAAAGTGACTTTTTGGTTATAATATATACAATGTCTTTAATGCCAAAAGAAAAATTAAAATCCAAAAGATGCAGTTTTTTCAAAAACAATTTTGTTATGTATTTATTATTTTGTAATTTGTTACCTCTAATAAGTATGTAACTAGTTTGTAAGAGCAAGAAATTTAATTTTGTTAATACTTAAATGAAATAAAAGAATTTCTTCATATTTTTTGTATATAATCGATTTTTATTTTACAAACATCACACATCACCATGTGAACATTTCTAATTTATTCGAAAGTACCTAGTATAAAATATATTTCTTAACAAAAAGTACGATGATCAATTTTCAATACACCGTATGAATGTATTAGTAAATTGTGTATTGTCAAGTCTTATATGAAGATATCTGTGATGTGTTTGGTTTTTGAATGTGTGAGAAACGCCCACAGAACCTTCAATCGGTTTTCCATACTTCCCTATTGATCTAAATTAATATTTGTAACAAAAATGTGAGGATTAAATTTCATAATTTTCAAAAACTGTAACGGGCCGCGGGATACAGAATTGTGCCCCGTGTGTTTGATATGCCGTTTATGCCTATGTGTATATGGTATAATAATAATTATTAAAGCCTATAAACACAGAGCTGTATATTAAGCTAAAGCTTTTAGCTTATTCAACTTATGAGATTATGAAAATAAAACGAAAATGAATAAGTTGTGCAGAAAATCGGTATACATTTTATACGATGTGAATATGATATAATATGGACAGAATTGAGCAATGAATTAGCAATACTAAAGGAAGGAGCATCTTTGTTTCTATCTCGTTGTTACTCTCTAAAAAATTGTATCTTGAAAAAAAACATAGTGAAGCCAAAAACTTCAGGTAAGTCTCCCTCTTTGCTCCAAGCATTGTCAAACTGAAACTAGTATTAAGTGCCAAATGTTGTTGTGTTAAAAAAAGAATACTATTTTATAATAACTTATAAAAAAATTATAACAAGTGAAACAAACAAAAAATTTATTGAAAAAGAAAAAGGTTTTTCTTTCTAAAAGAAATTCTAAATTGTTATTCCCATTTGTAAAAACAAATAGTTTTATTAGAATATATACATGTAAATCATTTTAATAATTAAAAGAATCATTTAATCAATAGAGCTTTTTTTTCCAAAATTAAAAACTTAATAAAATTAGAAATTATGAAATACGTTCGACAAGCATAGTATGTCTAAATTTCTAGAACATTGTTAAAATTTTGTTTATATGCTGCAAAATTATTCCAAATTTATAAAAAATCATAGTATAAGAAATCTGCAAAAGTAATTATGCAAAAAATTATTTGGAAGAGTAGATTAGTCAGAAGAGCCTTAAGGAGCAATTAAATACCATTGATTTATCATTTCTGTTATACCATTAAATCATCATTTCAATTTTAAATGCGAAAAAAAAAATATTAAGCAAACGAAAAGGACCTTGTCCTTCAATAGTTTTTTTCAGTCTAAAAAATAGTTTCAATAGGAAAAAAATTAAGTTAACCCGATTAAAGCAGTTTGGAAATTTTTTTAATTAGAGCATTAGACCCCAACCAGGGGGGGAAATTGCTCTAATTAAAAAATTTTCATTAGAAATTTCATTTGATTTTTTGGGGGAGGAGCAGAAATATTCAAAAAAGGGAGCCATTTTCAAAAAAGTGGAGCCAATTTTTATATTTCATAAAAAAGACAATTTATTATCGTACGAATACAAAAAAAAATTGGAAAAAAACAAGAACTTTTAATAAAAATTATAAACAAATTCGAAATAAAAAATATCACAATAAAAACTATTTACTATTAAAATAATATTTTTTACATGAAACTTCATATACACTTATGTATACTTTTTTTAAAGTTTGGGCTCTAGGTTTGATGATCAGAAACTACCTTAAAATATTAAAGACACTCATAAAAAAGATTATAACGTTTTTTTTGATTATGCGTTTACTGCCTTATTCCTTTCCTTAATGGTGTTCACAAAATATGTGCTTTAAATAAACAAAATATGTACGTCAAGTAATGGTTTAAATAAAATCACAACTTTGTTCGTAACTGTTCGCATCAATATTTTTAAATAATTTTTTTAAATTTAAACTTTTGCTTACCATTTCAACATAAAACGAGTTTCTCAATTTAGTTTTAATCAAATTAATAGCAGAAAATACGTTTTCAGCTACCGCACTACAGTGCGCTAAACTGAGGTAGTTTTGAATAATTTCAAATTTTCAACAATATGCTCGATCGAATTCAATTAAAATGTCAAAATTGCAATATTATCGTTTATTGAGAAAATGCTATACAAACATATTGCTGACGTTGATGGATTTTCCCAAGTTTTGTTACTTGACACTTTAACTGACTAATTGATTAACTTGACTACAAAAAGATAGGTGGCGGCTTTTGAATTAGCAGTAAAAGGTATATATACATAATTTCGTTAGTCAAAGTATTCTCATCGAATTTTTACACATTGTAAAAAAAGTTAATTTTTTTATTTAGAAATTATATTTTTCAACCGAAAAATTTTTTCAAGAATAATTATCAATATTTTTTGGGTTTGACTGAGGAAAAAATAAAATCGGATAAAATGCAAAAGGAGGAGCCGGGGATAAGAAATTGCAAATTGGGGCCAAACGACAGCCCTCAACTTCAATCAGAGCGACAACTGCAACGTAATCAGTTAACGTCGGTGAAACAACGCTCAATGAGAGCGAAAAAACTGAACGACCTATTTAAAATAAGCAAAGAATTATATTGGTGAACAGTGATTTGACAATATGGCTTATTGCTTTGCTACTTTCAATATATAGTTTGCTATTTTTGCAAAATTAGTTAAGGTTGAAAAATTATTTTTAATAAAACATAAATATTTAATTTATTTTTAATTTTTAAGTTATTCGTTAAACGGGGCATAAAAGCCCTTTCAACAACTTATTTTTATAAAAATTTACATATTAAAAGCTTATTAATATATTTATTTAATTTTAACACATTCATTTGATACGTTCGTTTATACAAAAGATCATCTCTGTTTTGATTATTTATAAATTGAAGAACAGCTTGACAACCAAATGTGTTTCAATTTCACTATGTTCTGTTTATCAAATTTCCACTGCATAAACTAAATTAAAATGTCATTTAATTAAACGACACCGAAAATTTGTTTTTGTAATATGTAGTCCTTGTGCAGTCAATATTAAAATTGCAAAGTGAATGTTGATGAAAATAGTTTTATTATATATTTTAACATTGGCTTGATTCCTATAATAAGATATAAATTGAAAAATGTTGGTGTATATACGTTACATTTAAATGGCCACAAAAAATTTACTTACATTTTTAGCAATTTTTTCAAAAATTCTAATAACCGAAATTTTTGTTTTCTTTTGCTACTTTTGAAATGAACGAAGCCGGAAGCCCACTTCAACATGAAGAACACAAAAAAATATTGTTTCGTTTTTCAGTATATTTCGCTCCTTTTTTTAACGTTTTGTTTTAGTTTAACATCTTGTGTGTCATGTTACCACCCAAAAAAAGGTTACGTTAGTAAAATAGTACAAAAAAAAAGTTGGTAGTTTTCCGTGCTTCCTTTCCAGAGAAAGCATTGTCTTGTCAAGTTTTCCAAGAAAGTGTTTTAAAAGAGTTTTTATCAAAAATAAACTAAACCCTTGAAAAGATACAAAATACTCTGGAAAAATACAAAAAAGACAAACACGTCAGGAAAAAAAAAATTGTGTGATTTTTTTCTCTATAGTAAGGTATTAGTGTACCAGGGTTTTTTAATTCGTCGTCTTTGAACTGTAGATCTCTCAAAGAGTCCACATCTGCATGTTTGTCAGTCGTGAATTGTGTTTATGTGACGATTCTATCATGTTTCAATTTATTTTAGCATTATGTAGTTTTGACATTATTTGTAAATAAGGGTTTTTGTTGGCAAAACTACTTTTTTAAGTTTATACATATATTTTGTTATATCAGGGCTCAATCATATATTTAGCATGCCTTTTATTTCTAATACCTAGTCTTCAGAATATTCAGAATTAATAATCGAAAATGCTCAACAGCTCTAAAATAAAAACAAAGAAAACGAAAAAAAAGCGAAAAAAAAAACAGTTGTACGCAATTTGAGTTTTTAAAATTGAAATGTTGGCAAATGTTTGTGGTACGTGTCCTATAGTTTAAGTACAAAAGGGTTAAATAATTTTGACGAGCGTCCTTATGTCATTTATTAGCATAATGTTTTCCATATCTATTGATATTTTTGTTATGTCAAGGTTCCAAAAAACAATTCAGAAATCTACGAAGTCAATTTCATTTCTATTTAATTTTAGAAATTAGAAGTAAAAATATTTCCAATTAATTGGATTATGTTTAAAATTTGTGAAAGCTGTTTAGGGTTTTAAGGAAATTAGTTTCCAACTTACTACCTAATCAATATTAAAATTTCAAAAATAAAGAAATACATAATTATGTTAAGTGACGAAAAGAAAACCAAATATCGCAGATTTGTGGAGCAATTATATTTAAAATGTCAGGAAATACAGGACCAAAATCAACGATATGTTTTTAGGTTTGGAATAAGTTAGAGAAAGAACTTTACTAAATTATGGATTTTTAGATTGAATAAAATGAAAAAACTTATCAAAAGAAGAAGCAAAGATGTGGAAATTTTGAAAAATAGACTGGACAGATATAATGACGCTTGGCGGCATGTTCCTATTGTGGCACCACATAGAACCAGAAAGACTGAATTAAGAGGAAGGCCGAAAAGCAAATCATTAGAAGCAAAGGCTCGTAAAAAAAAAGCAAAACAAGATGAAAAACTTCCATTGGTAACGAATAATTCTCCCAATAAAGGTACAGATATACAATAGATTCTTAAAACTGCAATCAAGTTTAAATGGATATATTTATTAAAAATTTTTGATTTTTTCAAATATATGAACTTAAGTTATTTTCGATAAGTTACATTTTATTTTATTTATTTATAGCCCAATAATTGGCAATAAACATTTAAAAAATATCTAATAAATTTTTTGAAAAATGTTTGAAATAAGTTAAACGCCCAAATTCTCTTGCAAACTATTCTGGTATTTTAAGATAAAAGTTAATATAAGATATTCTTTTCAAAGTAAATTATTTAAGTTTGGCTTTATTGCTTTATTAGGTGTTTCAGATATACATAATTGGAAAATTTATTTTGTTTACATAAATTGCATAAGAACATTAAATTGATTATTTTCTCAATTGGACATTTTTGTGTACAATATAACATTGAAATAAAGTTGATAATTGCGCTTATAAAAAGTATTTTCAATATTAAATAAAACAAAAAATACCGAGTTAATCAATAATATAATTGTAAATTTCATCTAATTTAGATATGAAGTGTTAAAGGGCAACGAATTTTATTTATTGAAAAGATATTTTAAATAAATTCGAGAATTTTGTATAATAGATTTTCATCAATTTCTGTTAAAAATCTATTAATAATTAAATAATGTTTTTTAATAACATTTTATTAATCAATAATGTTGTACATATCATTTTTTCACTGATGCACAAATACAAAGTTTAATTTTTTGTTTATAGTTAAATTATTTATGGAATTCACTTTCTCAAATATCTATTTCACATAAAATGCATATGTATTTACTCTGTTTGTCGCAATCTCGCTAAACCTAAAATACGAAATGTTTAATAATATTAAACTTTGAAAAATATTCTTACGTTGGGTTAGTTCATCTTGTTCAGAAGAGGCTTGAATTGTTGAACCTATAGTAGAGCCCGGTACTGACGGTACTTCCATATTTAGTTCAAGTCCGTTTTCGTCAGCTACTTGTTGTAACAAAGCATCAACTTGGTTTTGTGGAACGGCAGTTGTAGTTGTCTGTGACATAGTGTTTTCCATATATGAGCTTTGAACATCTAAGTCTTCAAATTGTTGTTCAAATTTATCCATAAGTGATGAAATCTTTTCTAAATTCATTCCCTTCATAGCAGCGTCCATTGCTTTAACCACTCCGGCCATCGAACTTATTTTTAAACAAAATTGTGTTTACAAAATTTACTTAACATTCGCATCATAATACTTACGAGGTTACTTTTCGCGTAGTTAAAGCTGTTTGAACTCTACTAGCAACAGCATCTACTCTTGCTGACATTCTTAAGTAATTCACAGCTTGATTTTTTTGTCTTATTGCATTTTCTGCATGTATTCTGGCCACTTCGACGTTTCCTTTTTGTAAGGCTTTTTTTGCCTTCGCTTGTTCTTGCTTTTCTTCCTTTTCGCATTTTTTAGATTGCCTTTCTAAATCTTTCACAGCAAATTTCAAATTGAAAAGGTGCTCTGGAATAAATATAAAAACTGATAATCCAATATAACTAATGATCGATGCTAAAAACTTAGAACTATAAACATTTCCGTCTTACTCAATATCAGATTTAAAAAAACAAACAAGATAATTTTAGATTTTTTTTATGAGCAATATTTAATAAATACTGAAGTTTAAATGGTTTTCATTGCTTTTTAAACATACTTTCCATAGCAGAAGTAGACATTTCGTTACCCAGTTTTAATAAATTTATTTAAAAATCAAAATGGGACGTACATAAAATTACAGCTTATTTTCTCTAATTGTAAATATGACTCATATTTATTATTAATATTGTCATAGCACCAGCTGATTTAACTTTTATGTGTGACGGTTACTGTTCACATGTATACGACAAAATCTACGATTTAATTGTATTCGTGAATATAAACTTTATTTGACAATGAAGTCGTTTTCTGATTTAAGCTGCATTTTTTGGTTCGTCGCTTTCGCGACGTGCTGATGTATTTTGTATGAAAATTTGAATTTTTGACATTCTCTTTATTTTTAGAGCAGTATTTTTTCTCTCTCTCAAAAAGTTGAATCAACTTCAATTTTAGTGCGGAGGTTTTTTAAAACATCAAATTTATGTATACTGAACTATCACAATTAAATATAATTCTTTTCAGAATGAATAATCAAGAGAAAAATTAGTTCGACTACAAATAGCTCGGCACAAAAAATAATGGAAAAAACTTTATTTTTATCAGATTTACCAACGAGTTAGAAATACTAAAGGAAGGAACATATTGAAAAAACAATGAAACCAAATTTTATCTAATTGCCTTTTTCTTTGCTTCGAGCATTGTCAAAATTGTAACAGGAGAGTATTTATTTTATATTCTTATCTGGCCTCTACTATAAAATATGTGTAATTTGTAAGAAGTATAAGCTAAAATTTTTTTAGTAAGAACTAAAAAAGTAAAAACTAAAAAATATTTCAAAATATTTTTTCGTTTAAATATCTGTAAAAAAAATCAAATTTAAACAAAATTCATTATTTTTTTTCTCTTTGAATAAATTTATTTTATGAATTATAAAATTATGAATTTTGGTAAAATATTTGTGATATAAACTTCTTTATTAATGATTCCAATCCACTTTCTTATCATTTCATTAGGAAAACTGTAACTGTAAAAGATCAAATGAAAATGTTGTATGTATACTATATTTTATCAAAAACAAACTAATTTTGCTTGAAAAAAATTCGGTCTTGGTAAAATTATGTCATTCGAAGTAGTTTTAATTTAAAACAAAAGTAAAACAGATGTTTTCTTTGTAAAATTAAAAACTTGGTAAAATTACAAATTATGAATTAATCAAAGCAATGTTGAATAAACATTTCTTTTAATTATTGAAATAAATATTAAAACAAATTGTTTTTTTACACAGTATACGGTGTAAAAAAACAATTTGTTTTTGCAATTGGGAATAAGAATTTAAAACTATACACCTTTTTCTTTTCAATAAATATTCTTTTCCATAACCATTTTCACCTTTTTCTTTTCCATAAATTCTTATAAAAAAGTATTTTTTTTAACAGTTATTATTAAATATTTTATCTTATTAAATATATTTTATTTAAAAACTACAAATTGTTTTATAAAACAATATTTTCTTTGTGTACTTTTTATATGGCGTCGCATAATTTCTGAGAAGAAAAACAAGAACATTTGTCATTTAATATTAATTTCAGTTTGATATCTTTGATCTCGGATCAAAGAAATAGACTTACCTGAAGTTTTTGGCTTCACTATGTTTTTTTCAAGATACGATCTTTTAGGGAGTATAAGCGAAATAAAAACAAAAATACTCCTTTCTTTAGTATTTCTAATTCATTGAGATTTACTATCGGATTTTTTAAAAGCAAGATGGTGATCAAATAATTTTTTGTGGGAATTTTAGAAAATTATTAAATTTTGACGTACAGTCTAAGATTTGCATTATTATGTAAACAGTGCCATATATGTCAACACCGTTTAACATCAGATAATGTCTTTACATCTAACAAGTCCCAAAACTCAATTTTTTTTACAAATATTACGAATTTTTGGCTTCGTTCCTGTTTTTTTCTTTAAATGCCACTGATCGTGTCATATTTCTTATTATTTTTTTCTTTTTTTTTACGTAAAAAAGAGTTTAATATTTTAAAAAATCTCAGGATATTATACACATTTTTAAAATTTTTTTTTAAATTTTTTCATTCTTCCCATTTAAATTCTACTGTACGAAAAAGAAAGAAAGGTAGGAGGAAAGAAAAAATTGTAAAAAATTTCAAATTCATATTTTAGTTTTCCCATTTGCATTTTCACATTTTGTATTTCCCAATGAGGTAAGTTAGTGTCGGCTAACAAAAATGTTAAGAAAAGTAATATAGGTTGACACATTTCAACAATTTGAATCATCCCATTTCGATTATTTATACGTTACTTATAAAATTGTTTCAAATAATTTCAGTTAGTTTTTAAGTTATTAAAAATAAATATGTATGTACCTACTTCCAATCAATTTTTTTTTTAAATAATAATTTTAAAACTATTTCAAACATGTTATATTGAGTGCTTCAAAAATTTTGTTGTGCTCATCTTTCATATTTTATTACCAGGTAAACAAGAGCAATCTATTTATAAAATAGCCCTGTCTGTGTATGAATCGTAATAGTAAACGCAAACGGAGAAAAATTTACATCAGTACCTACTACCTGTCATTTTACAATGGGAGTTTTTGAGTCATTTGCTAAGATATTATTTATTTCAAAAATAAAATAGATATTCGAATCCGGTCATAAAAAAATAATATTATTGTCTTTTCCAAAACCTTTTAAATATTTTTTTACTTAGGTAATATATTAAGTTTTAAAAATTTTTCTCAGAAATAGAGATAAAATTTAGAAGTGTATATAAAATTTGTATTTAAAAAATAATATTTGATTGTGTTTTAGATATTATTTTCTAATTCCCTTTTCAAATGTTTTCTTTACTATGTCTTCATATCAATATTTAATAATTATCTTTCATGAATTACATTTTTTACTTGACACAACAGTTACTTCCCATATCTTGAGTTAACTTACCCTATGAGAAAAAAAAGCTGTTCTATTAAAAATAATAATGTCTTTATATCTAACAAGTCCCAATGCTCAGAAGAAAAACTTGAAAGCACGACCTTATTGCTTTCAAGTTTCTCTCTTAGCATTATATAAAGACATTACATCAGATTTATCTAACGGCAAACAATAGAATTAGTTTATTCTCATCTTATTAGTTTACTCTTATTAGACTTACTGTAAGATTTTTTAAAAGTAAAATGGCAACAATTAATTTTTGTAAGAGTTTGGCAATGCGATCAGTAGACCTTTATTTTATTTCATGACAAATATATTAAAATTTGACATTTTGTTTAAACGTCATCAAATGAATCCAACTTGATATGTAAACAGTCATCAGACTTTATCGCGAAACAAATACGATTTTTTCGAGAGGAATCTCAAAACTAGCCGAATAAAAATGGTATGTGACTAGAAGTAACATTCAAAATTTTGTTGATTTTCAACATTTGTGTATACATAATATGCTAATTCATAAATTTTTATTTACATCTAAAGGGAAGCAATCCGGAGGTAGCTCGTGATGGAGTTAAGTTAGGGCTTAATAAGAGTATATTGAAGGAAATGTGGGCGAACTAACAATGAGTACTTAGTACGCTATTGTCAAAGAAATAGCGTAATAATCAAAGAAGTTAGATCAAAATTAATGGTTAGTCGTTTTCGACTAGTTTCATAGTTTATTTTGAGGAGGGTCTTTTTTAGTGGATTAAAGTTCCACACTACTGCTTTTCGTCTGGCAGTGTCTTTCGAGATTTTTCACCTTTCCTCTCGGTAAAAAAAAAAAAAAAAAACTTTAATCCTTGAGAAAATTATACATATCTCATCTTTTTCTCTCATTTTTGTCTAGGCGCTTTGCATACAAAAGCTTTATGAAGTTTTTTCAAATTTTATAAAGTTTTTAAAAATTTTCTTATATCAGATTTAAGGTTTTGTGATTTGAACTACACTTTTATTAACTTCGTGTCTTGTTTTTTTGTACGGAAAACATATAATTGAATTTTTTAGAAATTTTTAACATATCGAGTGGGAAAGGGGAAGTTGGAAAGGTCTCGATGACACTGTAATCCTATTTTCTCCAAAGAGCTTTTCGGGCTTTGAATAGTCCCTCTAGCCCTTTTTTTGCCAAAGAAAATTAAAGGCTCCTAATTAAAGGAGCCTAGCAGAATCTATTATCCCCTGATAATAGATTCTGCTAGGCTCCAGGTCAAAAAATTGGTTCTAAGAAGCAAAAATTCAAAGTTCAAAATATGGTCAAATGGAGTATTAGGGAAAACTCCCCTTGAAGATCTAGCCTAAAATAATTCCCGAGTTGGTAAAAATGGAAGATTTTTACCAACTCGGAAATATGTATGGTCAAGTGGGATACCGTTAAAAAGATCTTGGTGTTGTCTTAACTTTAACTTTGATAAAGTTTCGGCATGCTCTACATATGTGAATGTTCTTTATTTACATACATAATTAAAAGGAACAGCTATTTATTGAATAATGTCAAATTTAGTTCATAATTTTATTAAATTGAAATTTGTGAAAGAAATGAAATTTATTGTGAAGAATTTTATTGTGAAATTTGTCTGTTTACAAAACTTCTACACCCTTGAAGATAGAAACCTAAAATTGTATATGTACATAGATCTTTACTATAAACTAATTTTCGTAGAACATAGTTTTTACCTATCTCCCCCCCTCTAAAAGTTATACCCCCTCAAAACCCTAAAAATGCCATTTTTCAACTGTTTACTGTAGTTGAACCACATGCATTTTTCAAATTTTACAAACGCAGAAAAGCAGTGGGATGCTTCGTATATCACGCCATACTATACATGAACTTTAAAAAGACAAAATGGCCGTTAAAATTTACCGTTACATAAAATCCGTTTTTTTTTTCAAATTTTTGATGTTGTTTTTCTTCTAGACCCCAGGATGTGGGAGCCTGAAATTTTAGTAGCTTTTAGGCATGAACCAATAGTTCATTTCGTTAGAAGAAAAGTTTTTTCCATCTCCCCCCCCCATATGTAAAACTTGAATTTTTGATGCCTTATATTTCCGAAACCGTAAGCTTTTTCAAATTTCTATAAATGCAGAAAGGTAACGGTAAATTCCACGACATTAAAAAATATAAATACTTTTCTTAACTTACACAATTAACCCTTAAAATTCACCATTATGTTAACCCCTCTTTAAATTAATTTTTGCTTTATTTTAAAAACTGCATAAATCGTTCATCCTAATTTTACGCAATCCTAGAAATAGTTTCGTATATGAATGAAAATAATTTTAATAGTGTAATAGGTATAAATAAATTGTTTTTAAAAGCAGTAAATTGACTTGTTGAAGTGAAAAGTGTTACAATACAAACCAACTTTGTTTGACCCAACTTTATTTTCTAAGAAAATTAGTTGGTGTTTATTAAAATATGTATACTCGTACCATACATAGGGACATTTAGAATTGACTATTTTATAGATTTAGAATTTTCTAAGAAATGGTAAAATGAAAAGCAAGGAATATCAAATGAAGAAGATATCAATTAGATTCCTAATTTTAAGGTAATAATAATTTTATTAAAAGTGAATTATTTGGTTAATATTCCTTTTTATAGAGTGAAGTATTTAGTCATAGTATTTGGTAATTAAACAAATATATAAAGACCTACTGATGCTGTTGAATGCAGTATGTCAAATAAAATATTGTTGTAGATTAGTTATAAGATATATTTTTTTAAAAAAAGAATAAATATGTGAAGCTCAATTAAATACTGGGGAAGTATATGACAATAATACATATTTAAAAGTTAAAAACCATTATCTAAAACTAAATATATTTAAGGAATAAATTAGACAAAACTGTAAATTTCTGGCAAGAATATTAATGTAACGCTAAGGCAAATTGACAATTTTAAGTTTATGAAGAACTGAAACAGAGCGGTAAATTCATGGTTCAAATATTTGCTGAAATTTTCCACCCATTAATACGTTTGCTTAAAAAGCATCTGAGTTCAAAAGATAAATTTCTGGTTCGAATATTAGCTGAATTTTATGAGCCATTGATAATGCTAAGTTTATGAAGCTGAGATAAAACATTAATTTTATGTGGTTATTGTTTGAGAAATTTTAAAATTACAGTTACTTTCAATCTCTATTGTTCGTATTTAAAAAGCTTTCTTTAAGATTTTTGAGATCCACTTTTATCTGTTAAATAAATTTACTTTCAATTTTTATCACAATTATTGCCAAAATTAAGTTTTCTTTTTTTAAATATATGAGTATGAAGCTTTTCTATTTTAAAAAAATGAATAAATATGAATTTTTTAAAATAAATGCATTTCTTTTAAATAGGTTTTAAAATAAGTCTTTTTTTTTAATAAATAACTATATCGAAATAAATTACGGGATTTTGTAAAATGAATCTATCAAATTAACCAAAAGCAAATGTTAAATGAGGCATCATTTTTGTATCTACTTCACTTGAACTCTTTAAAAAATCACATATTGTCCATATAAAAAATTAATAAATTATACTGTTAAAATCAGTAAAAAATGGCAAACAGGAACGACAAAAATAGAAAGTAAACTAATTTTGAAATTTTAGTTTGCGATTACAATTTCATTGCGTGCGATTTAATCTTAAACCTATATTTTTCAGCCGTTGCCAAATTTTGCAGTTTGAAGTGCTGCCTGACAGTAATAAACCGAAAACTGCAGATAAATTTCTTCCTCGTCGCCTAGAAATGTCAAATTGAATTGTCAATGTCAATATTTAACATTGTAATGTTAAATTATTTTTTCTTTGAAAAGGCAGTGACGCTGGACAAAAATTGAACAAACAAAGTTTTGTGATTTTTTAACAAAAATTAGTGTGATTTGTGACTAAATAATTACGATATATATATAAAAAAAGTGTTGGAAAATGGTTTTTATTATATTAAAAGTTTTGAAAAAATATATACAATGCCATTTTAAAGAACAAATGCATGTTTAAGAAATAGCTATTTATTCAATAGTGTTAAATTTAATTCATAATTTATAAATGTACTAAGTTTTCAATTTATAAAAATGTATTTGTTTTTTTTTTGTTGTAACCCAAAATTACTTTAGAAGACATTAATTACATCAGAAGCGGCTTTTTTTAAGCAATTAGTTTGTGTTTAAAGAAATGTACTTAAATACGATATTTAAAATTGACTGTTTATATATGTATATTTACAATTTCCTAGAATATATTTTAAAATTGTACAATGTGACCATTGATACTGTCTTTTAAAGTCAA
Source organism: Condylostylus longicornis (assembly GCF_029603195.1). Taxonomy (NCBI): domain Eukaryota; kingdom Metazoa; phylum Arthropoda; class Insecta; order Diptera; family Dolichopodidae; genus Condylostylus; species Condylostylus longicornis. The sequence goes on from NW_026577985.1 coordinate 2,711,826, forward strand.
TATGCCACATATGTATTTTAATATAAAAAAAATTAATTAAAATTTTTTTAAAAAACTATGTTAAACTTTCAACGTCTTTATGCTGTAAGATATTTTAATATTAAAACACATTTGTACATATATTAAATTCAATTTATAAAATGAATTTGTCAAAGAAAAAAAAATAATGAGTTTTGTTTAACTTTGATTTTCTTTTACAAATATTTCAAATAAATAAATATTTTGAACTTTTTTTAATTCTCAATTAAAAAAAAATATAACTTCTCTTTCTTTATCCTTGTTTATTTGTGGCGTTTATTCATACATAAGCACATGTTTATTAAAAACCTCAAAGGATGTTCTTAGCTTTTTAAAAGCAATTTGAATAAACAAAATTCCTTTGATACGGGGAATTTTTTTGAACTTTCCTTACTTAAACAGTAGTTTTACAAGAATTCTAAGAGAAATATAATAGTATGCCAAACTTTGTTATAGTTTAAGAAGTTGTCAAATAATTAAAGTTATTTTTAACTTTTGTTGTTTACATGAAAAAGAGGTAATTAAAATGTTTAAAATTTGTCAAAAACGATACAAAATCCAAACGATTTATCGTTTTTATACGATATATCACTTTTTATGCGTAGTGTACTGCACATTAGTTTACTAAACATAGTGTACTGTACATGACATAGTTTTTATAGTACACATTTATGTAATAATAAAAGATGATAAACGTATTACAAACTTTTGCATTTGGTAAAAGGATTTTTAAAAAAAGTTATGTGCATTCATTAAATTACGGTACGAACCAATTATGTAATATCGTTAAATAATGGAATGTTTTGAATTTTGAGAAGGATGAAAAATATAGTATAGACACGAACTATAACTCGTTTATATATCAGTTTTGTTTCTACAACATTTTCTACAATAATGTAGAACAATATTATTGTAGTAAATAGTATTATAAATATTATATACATTTAATTTCTTATAAGCGGCCAAATGTTCTGTGGTTTTTTGGTTTTAAAACTGGAAGAAGTGATAACGTATCAAGATATAATAAGGTAAAAAATTTTCGTCACATAAACTTTTTATTAATATTTTAGCCATAAAATTGTAACTTTTACTGAAACTCAATAGAGATCGTTATGCGCTGTTGAAGGTTTTTTTAACTGTTATTAAGAACAAATTACTTCCTTCCTACTCTTTCGTACATTTTTAATATAGTCTAAGACCAAAGTGCCCTGCCAATGCAAAATAAACTTGTAGAAAAGAAACATTCAGTAGTCGTATACATATTTTAAGTGTCTCCATTTTAACCTTAAGTGACAGCATAATATACTCAAGTATGCAAATGGTTGTTTTGAAAATGTTTGGTTATTTTGTTGTCATTAAAAATTTGGAAATCAGAAAAACCATTGCTTAGATGGGGAGCTCACTGCTTAGAGAGGAACGTTTGCAAAAAAGACAAAAAACTTAATTCATAATATTTCCGCAAATTAAATATACATTAATTGAAACGTGAACATAACGTGATAATAAGTCGTACTTTTAATAAAGCGTTATTAAGAGGGTTAGTTGCACATACAAAGCCATTTTTTTCGCAAAAAAATTTTAAAGCCCGAATTTTATTCGCAAAGACTCATAGCAATAAAACAATAAATTTTTGGAAAATTGTCGAAAAACCCCAACATGGAGGTGGTAATGTTATGGTGTGAGCAACGTTTTCCTATGTGGTCCTGGTCTAATTGTTGGAATAACTTTCAAAATTATTGATCTTTTTCTTTAAAAAATCGATATTAGAGTGGCACATGGTCCACTTGGTTGACGACAATATGCCGTTTTCTTTAAAATGTACGACAATTTTATCCAAAGCATTCATCCAATTTGATAAAAACGTGGCTAAATAAAAAAAAAAATCCAATTTCATTAAGAACCTTTGGTAGACGCTTTTGTACAAATAAAGAAACCAAAGAATCAAATCCGTTTAGAGAAAGGTTGGGAATCCATTTCTTCCGGAGGATGAAGAGATCTGGTGGAAAGTTTACCATAAGCAGATTGAGTGCGGTATTATCTATGAAATTATAAACAACAATTATGAAACATAAAATTTTTTTGCAAACATTTATGTAACAAAACTTAAATAGTTATTTCAACTTTTTTTTAAATAAGGTACTAATAGAACATTTCTATATATTTATTATACATGTGATATATTTATGTACATACATAAAAAAAAATCTGATACGGTCCGTTAAATCTTCCAACTTTTAGACATGTTCTTTCAACTTTTAGGACAATAGTAAGCTTATAGTTAACATACCTAGAAAAATATAAATTTGACACTTAGTAGAGTTTCGCTTTGTGCTACCCGAAGTCCCTGGAATGCTCGTCAATTAGTTTGGGTAACAACAAGAACTCAAATATCAAGTTTCAAGGAATGATTGCTACAAAAAATTTATATGTTTATTGTTTTAATATGATGAATTTAAATATTAAATTTCAATGAAATCGGTTGATTATTTCTCTTTATATAGTCGCTGATACCTTATTTCTTCCAAAATTTGGGAGGTTTCGCGGATGGTCGAGCGAAACTTATATATGAAATTTCAAGTAAATCATTTTGATCATTTTTTCTTCAAAATGTAAAACAGGCCCGCTAAAAAGTGCAGTTTCCAAGGCCTGATATACCCCAAAAGTTGGTTGAAATAAACTTATACATATAAAATTTCATCAAAATCGGTTCAGCCGAACTTGAGATATACGCGTGCACATACCGACAGGTTGCTAATACTAGTTTATTTACACTTATATCGATATGCAAACTTTCAGGCTCGAAAAACAAATTGCATAATTAAAATTAAAGATATTAAGAGTTAAACAATTAAAATTCTACTGAGCGCTCTTTTTTGACGCTCGCAGTATATTGTAGTACCTCTATATTTGAAAATATTGAAATACTTATGTATGTTTGTATAAATTTTGATTTTTGATTGTCATAATTTGATTTATTAAAAGAATTATTCTTTTAATTCTTTTTTTCTTTCTTATACATGGTTAGGTCTCAACTACAAAATGAATTTATTATTCAATGAATTTTCTTTTATTCTCTGAATTAAATGAATTGAATGAAAAAACAAAATTTTTCCAGTGACAACTTAAAAAATAATTTTCCCCTTATTTTTTCATACGATATGATGAACTTCATGCAATTCATGAAAACTTATAGCAAATACTTTGTTTTCTCCATTACAGAAAATTTCGCGAAGATTAAAATATGTTTCGAAAATAAAGTTAATAAATGTTTCATAAAATGAAACTCGCGTATTTCATATTCAGCAAAAATGTTACTTTATCCGTGTAAAAAATAACATCTGTCGGATAAATTGAAAAGTTTCATATAGATATGCTTTATGCATACGCATGTATTTACATTTTTCATTTCATATACACTCACAAGAAATATATTAACTGGCCTGGATATTGGCAGAGAAAATAAAGGAAAATAAAACTTAAGCCTATCACCAGAATTCAGAAATATGGAAGATTATTCGTTAAAATATACGTGAGCATGCGATCTCTGTTTCACAAGACCGATTAGATATTGTCTTCTACTTGAAATATGTAACTCAAAATAATTATTAAATTCATAAAATTATGCTGTTAGAAGTTGTCAATATCTTGTGTTTTTCTAGTTTTTTGCAACCAAAAAATAATCATTGTAAAATTATGTTACTATTGTACAAAAAATTTAATTTTAAAATTATTTTCCATATTTTCTCAAATTAACAGAAAGTGGATATCTTTTAACAACAAAGTTTGTTAAAATTAGAGCACATGCAAATTTCCAAAGTCCATGGATTTTTTGTTGAGACATTTTTTGTGCAAACAATAACAGGTTAACTCGAATTAACTGTTAAGTATTAAAATACAATGATTTAAATAATTAGTCTAAAATGTATAAAGTCATGTATATGTGTATTATTATACAGAATATATGTACTTATATAAATATAACATTCAATTTTTCATTGAAAGCAAGAAAGCAAGCATGTATTATGAAATAACAGTGTATTTACAGCAATGCATATGTATTGTGTATCTGTAAATAAGTATATTCTGGAAAAAACATCTGTCTGCTCGTTTTTTATAGCTACATATTTAGTTGAGATAGAATAAAGTAAGTGTATAGTATATATATATGTTGTTTCTATACAACAGTTAACTGTTAACAGTAATGAATTTTACATTAATTTATTATAGCAAATGCCTTAACGCTTTTTCTCTCTTATCTCTCTCAAATATTAGATATATAATAATATTTAACATTTCGCTGGTACATATTTTATTTTTTTACATATGTATATTGATTTCGGAAAATTTTGAGAGAACAGTTAAAAATTTATTATCGGGCGATTAAATTTCAAGCTCTTTTTATTCATAATTTTCCCTTTACTTTTAATAAATGCTAGAATTCAAGTCAGTTCTTCGCGCACTGTGGTAAAATAAAGACGTTGGTATCGGGAAATAAACGCTTTCTATTTATGTAGAAAAAGAAAAAAAACTAAAAATCGGGGTCGTTTCTATACGGTTATTGTAGAAATACACTTAATATCTTATATCTTCTTTTTTGCCTAGTTGAATATTATATACATACACACATATGTAGACAGTTCATTTTTTTATTTTATTGTTATTATCTTTCTGTAAATCTGGTTTCTATCAAAGCTACATTTATAAGTTATATGTATATAATGTAAAAAACAATACAAAAGAAAAAAAATTAGAGTGCTAAAGGTATATTTAAATAAAAATTAAAAAAAAAATATGTACATATGCATAAGTGAAATTTAATTTAAAATGTTTTTGATTAATTAATCTACATGTACCTTATAATATTGATTAATAGTTGAAATATTCTTAATAAATTAATTCTTTTTAATACATTTAAAATCTCGTTTATTTTATTGCGAATTATAAATACATATGTATATGAAAAAGTATTGAAATTTTGTTAAAAAATTATTAATAATTTTTGCTAACAAGAAGTTTTAATGTAAAATATTTTTGTGAGAAATAATGTTTTAACACTTAAGTATGCCTATGTGTATTTTTTTTATATGCATGTGTATGCCTACAAATTTATTACGAATTCCGCATTTTTAACAGAAATATTATTTTACTAAATATTTTTTAATCATCTTACAATATACATATTTTGTATTTGGATATAGTTTTGCATATACAGTAAATTTAAAAATGTTAGATGAAAAACTGGATTTATATCAATTACAATAATTATGGAAAACAAGAATAGCTACGTAATACATATGTATATATTTGAAAATTTATTTTTTATTTAAGTTTTAAAATTAATGTGCAACTGTAAATTGTAATCAATTAATGAGAAGGTTAAAGGTAAACTAAAACTCTAGTGCAATAGAAAATAAATATAAAGAATTGAATTATTTGAGGAATACTGAAAAATCCAAAAATTTCTTCTACTATATACCGTATAATGTGTATTATATTTTTGTTTTAATGAACAACTGGGATATAGTTTAAATGAGATATTCATATTTTATTAAAATTTAAATCAAACTCTTGCATTTTTGCTTAATATAAATTAATAATATTAAAATTGGTATGGTTTTAAAGGTAATTTTAATATCGACCTGTTGCCGCGGAAATTTTATCTTATAAAGCTTGCAATTTCAATCACGTAGATTTTTCATAATGTTATTAATTTTATGTACAAACGCATTGTATAAAAGCACCCAGATCTATGTATATTGCATTTACAATTTTTTGAGAAAGAAATTCGAAAGTAATTAAGTAAGTAAGAGTATATGTATGTTGGTCCTTATGTATTCAGATTTACTGAATAGATTCAAAAAGCGCACTTTAAACCATGCTATTTCATCAAATTATAAAATTTTATAATTACAAAATAAAATTTTATGATTAACAAAATTACCATTATGAAAATTAAAGTTTTAATTACATATTTGATATTTGATCTTAAAATAAAATTAGATATCACTGTTTAATTAAATCCTTTATGTACGTTTTTCAAAATGAAATTGATAAAACAAGTATGGCCATCTTATTGCACTCACGTCTATAATCTTATAGGTATTTTTTGTTAACGTAAAAAAGCAATACACTAACATAATACTGAAATAATAATGTAATAAATTAATTCTGAAAAAAAGACATAATGGAAGAAGGAATAATTTCGTTCAAAATGATTGTCTAGTTTGGAAATGTAACCACATGCTCAGGTTTTTGTTTATGTTGTATTTGTAGAATATACAAAAGCTGCGTATGTATTTTATATGCATATGCACAATTTATTTATATTTAATTCTGTTTTCCGAAAATTTATATTTTCAATAAAAGAGTTTGTGCATATGTATTCAAAGGCAGTATTACAGAAACTGCGACTAGTGCAATGTACCATTATTTACTCGATTTATGATGTAGTTTTTATAATTTTTAAAGTGGTGGATATTGGGTCTCGTATTATCTTTTTGTGCCTTACCACCTAAAAGATTTATATTTCATATAACATAGTTTTATATTTTTATTATGAATTAACTACATGATTACATTATATTGTATTTACGTATTTATTTTATTTAAGTTTCGAATTTAAAAAACACATATGTATGTACATTGTATTATATTATTCATACGTACATACATGCATGTATGCACATATATTGTATGTGTTTGTGTATATTAAAAATTTTGTTGGTAAAAAAGTAAAATTCTCTCCCCACATTTTGAACAATTTTTATTAACAAATTTCGTTTAAATATTAGTTTAAATGTGTTCATGTATGCATATGTACATACATACCTTTTTTTTGTCCGTAAATAATGGCAAACTATTAGAACACGAACTGCAACAAAAACTCCTATAATGTAATGTATATAAAGATGTCTGTGATTCTACTGATCATTTCAGTATTAAAAAAAAATTTTCTTAACTTTTATTATTATTAGTTCTATATTAGTGTGTGTGTATTTTATGAATGCTGTTTTTCTTCGTATAACGAAAAATAGCGTTACCAGACAATATATTACTTAACTAGTTAAATTTTAATACTTGCGCCCGTAAACTTTTTTTTAAACATATTACATCAATTTTTTCAATATTATTATTTATTATAGATTGGTTATTTATTATGAATTATAAATCAAAGACTGATTTTATCAGGCCCTGCAAAAAAAATTGATTGTTTTGATTAAAAATTTTTAATTACAAACGTATATAATAATAAACAATTAAATTCAGAGTAAAATATAATTTTTAAAAAATCAATTTACAAACCAATTGTTAAATAATTGAAAATCAACAGATTCTTTGGTTATATATATAATATTCTTATCGTTTATTTCATCCATTTTAGTTTACTATAAGTATCATACTTAATTTGTAATAAAATCTTAATCTGTTTCTACAGGCAGACATGCATTACAAATGTACATACATACATTACCTACATACATACACGTACTGTTAACAATATTTTATAGGTATGCATTAAATTCATGGGTTTATAGTATATGGGTTTTAATTTAATATACAGGGTTAAATGTTTGAATTTAAATGAATGAAGCATAAATTTTTCAAATGAATAAAAAATTATTCTTGTACACTTAAAATTTTTCTTAGAAATCCAATTTAAGTTTCACAAATAAACAAGGTAACCGCTTCTTACTTGCGGTAATACTAAAAAGAAAATTTTTATTCAAAAATTATACACATACATACATGTAAGCGAGTCTACTGCTGTTATTTTGTATAGGGCTATAATAAGATTAATAAGATAATATATATTAGTATAGTACATATCGAACAAAATTTTAATTTTGCGGCGATTTTATGATGGTACAGAGCAAAATTAGCTTTTTCTTCTTTCATGTACTCCTTCTTATATGCATATTCATGTAAGCAAGGCTTGTTAATGTAAAAAAAATTATAGAATTAAGTATATAGCGCCTATATGTGCATATGCATATGTTTACATATTTGTATATACCGTTACTTAATATACATATCTTTTCTGTATCATTTTTTATTTATTGTTTACTTATGTTACATACTCGTACAAATGTATATCATAAATATAACGTGTATCTTATAATGCTGAAATAAAAATACATGCATACATATTATAGGTATTAAAAAATGTTTAATAAAGTAAAAAAATATAAGAACTTTGTGCAAAAAACCAATACTCGTATTAATCGAACTACATAAGAGTAGTTAATTAATTATGTGTATACATATATATGTATGTACATACAAATGTATATATGCACAAAAAAAAATAAAATTTCAAATTTTAGCAAAAAATTCTGAAAGAAGTTTAACAAAATATTGTCGGAAACTAAAAATTAGTAATAATACGAAGGTTAAAAAGTTAAGGAAAATAATAATAATTAATGGTAAAATAAGAAAAAGTTTAATTGAAACACAAATAGATACAAACATATTATGTATATGAATATAAGTAAATAAGATAACGTTTATTCATATAATACAAATGTAATAATATTAAATTTATGTTAACTAAGTAAAAGAATTAAATTAGAAATGTTAATACTTATAAGAATTCTATAAAAAAAAATTATTATAATTAATAGAAATATAGGAAAATTAATAAAAATTAAATATTAATTCATAAGATAAAATATAGAATACAGAGTTACATTTAGCAAACATATACATATACATATTTGGATTAAAATAACAGAATTTGAATTTACAAACAATTAAGGTAAGTTATTTAAAAAGAATTTTGATGTTACTTACATTAAATTTAATTATACCTTAAATATTTATCCATGTCATTTTTAGTACATTCGTAAAAAGTACGCGTAAGAATGGTCTTATGTAAATTTATAGTACGATTTGTCAAATTGCCCTTTTTCTGGCGACGTGGCTTGAAATGTTTTGCGTACTTATGTACTTTATAATAAAAAACTGTCAAGATATGCAAACAATTATTTGTTATTTCCTTCTCGTATCACCTCCTTGGTTTAAGCAAAGTTTTTTTCAAAATACTTTAATATAATAATCGCATTTGCCCTAAACTACATTATGCTTAACACGAAGAAATTATTTGCTAAAGTATATTATTGTTTTATGTTAAGTTCTTAGTGTGACTAAATTGTAATGCTTCTTATAAAGAAAAAATTTATTATTATATCTATATAGACATTAATATATTGTGAAGTTTAAAGAGAATTATTTGTGCCTGGTAAAAAAAATTTAATTTCAATTTTTCATAAACAGTATACCCAATTCTTAAGAGTGCTAAGGCGTTAGTTATAAAAATAAATACTTAGTATTGCATAAAATTCCAACATCTTTTAATTCTACAACATTAGGTGAGACAATAGCATTTAATAAATAATTAATTCCACTACTTATTATATTTTCAAAAATTTTCTAAAAAAATAAATTTGTCAAAAAAATAAATATTACTCGTAAATTTGAAAATTTTATGCAATACGAGTACAATGCACGATCAAAATACACATTAAATAATAATATTATTTTATTTTGAAAAAATTTACAAAAATTTTTGTTTGCTAAAGTAAAGCAATTCAAATTTCTCTGTTCCTTTTTAACATGACTTTTAATTTTTACTTATGACCCTGACAAGCTTTCGAAATATAAAGCGACATCAGGCAATATTTCACCTTGCTTAACAAATACAATATAATTACGTATACGTATATGTAATATACATACGTACATTTATATTTTAGTTTAATATTTTTTTATGAGGGTTTACATGGTAGTGGGAACTTTAATAACTAATTTTCTTAGACCAGAACAAAAATTTAATAACAAAATAAAGAAAAAACAAAATATTTTCATTTTAGAGTCAAAAAATGTAACCTATTGGTATAGATATTAGTTGATACAACTGCATTCATATAAATATGTATATGTAACGTACCACCCAATGTTGTAAAATTAAAAATATGCAAATATAAAATTTGAATAAAATTTGTTTAGTTTTTCTTTTTAAGGTGGCATGGATTTAACATATTTTTTTTTCAACTGTTAAAAGATTTTAAGAAACAGTTTAAGAAAATATAATCATATTTTTTGTATATATCTTGACAATGAAATCTAAATGAATTCTATATTTACTTTAAAAATATTCAAAGTACAAGAATATTTATATATAGATGAGTAAATATTCGTTTAGTGTAAATGTCCATATTTATATATTTTTTTCTTCATTACGTTTATGTCACGATTAAGCTTTAAGCGCCACTATATCTTGTTTTCATTATGGGAAAAAACTTCAAATTTCTATGGTTTTTGTTATTTTAAAAATAATTTTTTATGTTTACTTATTTGTAATTCCTAAAAAAAAATTTAATAAATAAGTTTGATTAAAATATTTAGAATAGGTGAATAGAAAAAAGAATAGGTGAAAGATACTACAATCACTTGATTTGAATTTCAGACTATATTTGGATATCATTTAATCAAATACTTACTATTGAATTTCAAAATTATTCACGCTTCGGTACAAATAGTTAAATAGTTAAAAAATGTTCTTGGAAAACTACTCTATAATTTAAATATAAAAAGGAAGACTTTAACTGTTCTTAGAAAGCATTAAGTATATACATAAGTATGTACTTATAAACAAATAAATTTATATAGGTATATTTTTAAATTAAAATTAATTATTAATTGTGAGCAATTATTAGACAAAGTAATTGAAAAGTATTAACTTTCAGATTGCGTTTTATTTTTATAATTTTTTATTTAGCTGAAAAATAGTTCTGATTTGTAAGTGATGAAATTAAAATAAAGTAAATTATAAAATTAATAATTTAAGTACACAGCATTGAGTTAGTTTTGGTCTTTAAATCAGAATCGCATTAGTAGAAAAATTTTTTTTAATTTTTGTTTTTTTCTACGTACAGTGTCTGTACAAAACTTATAAATTTCTATATTAAAAGAAAAAATTGCTTTTCCAATCCAATTTTAAATTATAAAATAACTAATTATTTAAGTTAAATAAATAGACACTTAGACTTACATAATAACAAATACTTACAAGTACATACTAGGTTTCATCTTCATTTTTAAAGCGAAAACGAAATATATTTTTGGTATATACATATACATTTGTATATGGAATACATTTCATTTATATCTTGTTAATGTAGGCATACAAGAATAATATAAATTGCGTTCCATATAGAACTTACATTTTTACAATATTTTAGAAAAAATTACGTAATGAAGGTTAAGGTCGAGTTCATATTAAGCAACTTTTGTGAAAATGTACAGACATATATACATACATACGTATGTATAATTAAACAAAGAGGAGAACTTTAACTCCAAAGAAAAAAAAACAAATAAATTAAAATTTAAAAGAAAAAATAATAAAATTTTTGCACGCATTCAAATTGCGTGACCTAATATTTTAGTTTTAATTTCTACTTTACAAAAATAATTATAAGATTTTTAGTAAATCAACTCAGTACACCCGCATATTTATTGATGGCTTCCAAATTGAAAAATAAAGAATGAAACTTCTTTACATACTTATAAATAACAATTTTTTATCTAATCTTCTTTTTAAATTAGACTTTTCTTTTAATATTTTTCTTTAAATAACAATAATCAACGTTGTATCTTTTCAATTTCTCATTTGAATGAAAACATTAGGTTAAAATGCTCTCTTATTTGAAATTGAATTTTGAAAAAGGGGGCTCTCAACAAATAATAGTTACTTACTAGAAAAGATTTACATAAAATTTCTTTTTCGAAAATTCTTTTAATACTAATCAAGTACATGCAATAAAAATGTACTTTCTGTTTAAAAATAAAACTTTTTTATGACTATTGACAAAATTAAAGCATTAAGAAGGTTTAAGCTGGACGCAACCACTAAATTTTTAATTAAAATAATGAGGGCAAAAAAATAAAACTGCAATAAAATTTTCAACAAAAAATAAAATTCAAAGTTTTCAACATCATTCGATAAAACTATTTTCGTAAAAAAGATGGTCTCGGTAAGATTAAAAAAGAAAGTGAAATACATAAGTACTTACATATAAATATGTTATAATTGCATACTTTATTGTGTACTGTCATAACTATTTTAAGTTCTACTTTAGTATTACAAAGTTTTTAAGTTTACCCTATTTATGCATAAATAATTAAGGGCGATTCTTTATTTTTTTATTTCATAACTATTTAATTTTAACATGAAAAAGTATTTATAATAAAAAAAAAGTTTAAATTTTGAAATATTTATTTCTTAGTTTTTAAATTGTAATTCAATATTTACGTACATAAAATCATAAATGAATTTAGTTATACCATTTAATTTACTTTACGTTTTAAAATTTTTATTTTATTTTAATTAAAATATTTTTTTATTCAAATTAACGATAATTTAGGTAACTCATTGCTTGAAAAATGTTTAATTTTTTTTTTCATTTTTCATACAATTTTCATATAATTTTTCATACAATTTTATTAGAAAAATAAGTTTAGATATGTGTGGGAGACTTAAAATTTTTAATAATTGTATTAGTTGTTTTTAAAAATTTAAATAAAGTATACCTACATATTTTTCCAAAAAGAGAGTAAATACTTAAATTACTTTTTATAAATAACTACCACATTAAATTAAACTAGTTTATGAATTTTTTAAAGAATTTTTTTTTCTACACATATTTGGCTTCCTTTACTCACTTGATGTACATGCTTTAAAATTTTAAATAATTAAAATTTTATTATATTTTTTGATTGATTTAGTTCTTCATAATTAAGGATGTGTACATTGTTAAATTGGTTTTGTACAAAAAATATTTTTTCTTTTTTTTAAAACATTTCATAAAAAGTAAATATTGTATTTTATTTTTATTATATATATGTACGTAAGTGTAATGAATTATTGAACATTTGTTTAATTTCCAATCAAAAAAATGTTTGCACTAATTTTATGTAATTAATTTTATTAAAAAATCATTATTAATTCACAACAATTCACAATAAAAGCAGAAATTATTTAACTATATATACTTTACTACATAGTAAAATATAGTTATACTTAACTTACTATATTTTATGTTGAATAGGATTTACTAACTCAATTCATTTGAATTAAAATTAGTTTGCATATAAAACATAATTTTCACCTTAATTTTTTTAATTTTAAATCCTATCAATATTTGAGAAATAATTTCGTACTTAAGTATACATATACAAATAAATTTAAAATTTTTTATAAATTGGGATTATGTTCAAATCTTAGGACAATGCAAAAAAAAGAATAAAAGCGTTCATTGCGTTGATTTTCATAAATTTTCCAAAAATTAAGTAAGTTTCAATACTTTTTTAATTTCAATACTTAAATGGAATATTAAAACGCTTCTACTTGTATTTTTCGAAGATTTAAAGTTTTTTTAAAAAATGCATTCTAGCACATCAGATATTTAAAAAAAAATGCTTATACTTAATTTATAAATTTTATACAATATCATAAATTTTTGTTGGAAAATTACATTAACAAAATGAAATGCTAATATAAATTTTTTTTAATGTTAGTAAAATCATATATTTATTATATACATAAAATTGCAATATACAATTATGCGCAAACTGTACGTGAAAATATACGTTTGATTGCCTTGAACGCAATTTGAAAGATTACGTATTAGTTTCACTTGACGCTACTATATTTCACAATAAACCTTTAAAGCATTTTAATTTTTTGAACACGGTCTGACCATTTTAACTGACACTGCTTTTATTCATTACACATATTCATTTATTTTTGTCAACATCTTTTTAATTCGGATAAGGCTAAGTTTCATAGTACTTAGTGCTTGTAATATATAATATTTTTTAAATTTAATGGGAAAAATTTAAAAATATGAAGTATAAGTATATTGCTAGTATTAACAGAATTAGTAAAAATTCCAATATGCAACAGCATGTAATAATAACCGTATATTGCTAATTAATTCAATCAATTTAATTAAAAAATTATTCATTTTTTTACTTTTTTATCTAAAAGAAAAATTTAGCAACTTAATAAAGCAAATTTTTCCTCCATATAGTTTATAAATTGAGTATGAGGCACACTTCCTTCTCTTTTTGTATACAATTTTTTATTATTTCATTTTTTATGAGAACTAGATGGGTTAACTCCATATAAATCACCTTGGCTCTACACCAGAAATTCATATTTCTTTATTAATACGAGTATACTTATTCATATTTCTATTATTTCTATTTATTAATATATTCGTATAAATGTATATGTATGTGTGTACCTGTTTCAACACATAACATTAACTAAATTGTGTGTTTTTTGTTATTGATTCGCCAAAATTTTTATTCATAGAAATTAATTTAACATTCTAATTCAATAGAAATTCAAATTAAACAAATTTCTTTTATCATTAATGCTATACAAAAGCTCAATTTTTTTATTGTATTGCGAAACAATAACTATTTACATTTATAATTACACATTTATCATACATTCAAAAAGTTTTCAGTTTGTTTACTTATCAAATGCCTCTATTATGTTTGCTTCTATCATCCTGTCTTTTGAGATGCTGTCTTTTTTGTGAACACTTATTTAATTAATTTTCTTTAATTTTCATTCTATTTAACGTCATCAATCTTATTTTTCTTTCTTTTATAGTATTTTGGTTCCTTCAATTTCTTATAATAATGTTTAGTTTGAGGCGTTTTTCATTACTTTTATAGCATCAGGCAATCTAATTACGTGACCTCTATAACATATTTTCCGCAATGTTTTTTGTTTTTGTATTTTCTATAAGGTACAGCAGTGTATATACATACATATATGTACATATTTATGTAGATTTTGTTTTTTAATGTATAAATAAAAAATTTGGGACGTTATTTAACGTTGAATGAATGAAAATGCCTCATAATATGAATATGTAGACGCATATATTACTAAGTATACATGTATATATATATAAGTATACATAAATTACAAGTGTACATGATATATAATATACAATTACAACGTACATAATATAAAATAAGTCTTTATGGCTTATTTAAAACATTTATACCAACGACAATATAATAAGGTTTTTGTGTCACAGTTGATATGTAATTATTATATTAGGTAAAAATTCATATACATACATAAAATTCAAAATTCAAACTAATTAGAAATCCGAGCGTTATAACTGGATGCCTAATACGAGTACATGTATTAAATATATAAGTGCATATATAGAAGAATTTAGTATAAAACTTTTCATTAAGAATCATTTATATTACAGTGATTTCTTTTGTTGCAAGCCTTAAATATCGAGAAAATCAGATGACGACTATGCCCTTCCATTTGTCTTGTATTAAGCTATTTTTAGATGATTTTACGATTATAAATGGGTAATAGAGATTAATTTTTAAATAGGCAAATCTTTTATTTAATACAATTTGGTATTTGTTTTTTTACTGTTTTACAAACATTTTGTCTTTTAAAATCGAATTCTGACGATTGCTCGATGATCGTTAAATATCATAAATGCAACTTCCATCATTATTCCTTTTTTAGAATAATATTTCTAATTACTAACTGCAAAACATTTCTATAAGTGCCACCCTAAAATATTAATATTAATTCATATTCTATGAGAAGTTTATAATGTAGGTTTCGGTATATTAATTAAAATTCGTTTGAAACTTTATGATATCTCAACGTGAAATTTTAACCTAAGAAAAACTTATAAAGTATAGATAATTATTAAATATTATTAATGCCGTTTTCAATTAGTGTTGTTCTAGAGAGGAGCTAAAATTTTCTATTAATCAAAAATAAAATTATTTATTTTTTGTTTTCTACAAATTGGGAAATTTTAATTCAAATCAAGTATGGAATAACACATTTAAATATTTTAATGAATTAAATTATTTTTTTTGTTACTTAATATTAAAATATTAAATAACATGAAGATAATTTTTTGTTCTGAATCCGTTTAATATATTTATGAGTTAAAGAATATTCAATTAAAGTATTAAATAAATCACCAAATTAACAAAATATGTGGTCAGAAAGATATTATTCAAGTATTTTTGCCTTATATTCTGATTTATTCGATTTTAAACGTGAGGGAAATTCGAAATGAATATGAAAATATTTATTGGGTATACTTATGTATGTACTGGTGTAAACGAAGGAGGAATAAGAAAATTGTGAGGAGAGAAGTGAGAGTGGCGTTCATTTAAATTCGTTAAGAACATAATAATGAAAATAATGATTAAAACTAAAATAAATTTTCAATTTAGCTTTAATATAAACTTAAAATACATATTTTATGTACTTATACGTGATAATCTGTTTGTTATGTAAATAAACGAGTTTTTTTAAATTTAAATTTCGTTTTTTTTATCGATAATTAATTGATAGTTGAATAGGACAATATAAATATTGTTCATATGAGGTAATGTTACTTTTAGAAAGGGAAACTTAAAAAATAAATATGCATATCTACATACCTTAAGAGATCATCAAATGAAATATGGACATACATACATATATAAATACTATAAGCAGTGATGAAATCCGAAATTATAGTGTTAATAAAAAATAATTGTATAGGTATCAAATGAATGGGACTGAATTTGAAATAGAGAGATTATAAATTTGATGTATTATAAATATTTCAAAGTTTAGCATGCGTGAAACTTGAATTACGAAGCTTTCATTATATTTTAAGTTATTAAAATATTTGTGGTTGTATTTTTTTACGCTTAATCAAAAATTTTTTTATATGAAGATTGGCAATTTTTGCATTTAATAAACAATACACAAGTTCCGTAATTTTATGATATACTGGATTGTGAAGAAAAGCAGAATTTTATTCATGGAATGAAAAAGATATATAAAAAAGCTGATTTTTATTAAAATTCAAAATCGTTTACATTGAACTTGCAGTTAACATTGAATTCAAACGACAATTTGTGTTGCTTCTTGTTGATACTCGTAACAAATAAATTTTGCTCGTCAATACATTTTTTACATTAACCATTTACACCCAACTCTTTTTTTACACGGTAGATAAGTTCCAACGAAAACCGTGTAAACAAAAAAACGTGTAAAAAACAACATGCTACTCATATTAAAATTGAGGATGTGTTCCACAATTTTGAAAACCCGTGTAAGATCAAAAAAAGAGTTTTCGGTTGCCAACTCTTTCTCAAAACCAACAACTATTATAATGAAAAAAAAACATATACATATTTAATGTACAATATTAATATTAAAAACAAAATACAGTTCAGCCATATTATGATTAAAAAAGTATAAAATAAATAATAAACAAAATATAATTCAAACATATTAATATTAAATTTACGCAATAATATTTCCTTTTTGTTGTAAGTAAATCCAAACAGAAATTATATTGGCACTAAAACTTATAAAAAACAAATATTTTTTTCTTCGACACACTTTTAAATACAATTATGTTTACATTCTTAGTGATAACGCAATTTTGAAAAATAGACAAATATAAAGTGCGACTAAAAAATTCTGGGAATTTCCCCAGTTATAATTTTTTTTTGTAACTGGGTGCACAAAAATTTTTTTGAACATCATGTTAGAATAAATAATTCGTGTAAAAAACATATTTTTTGCTTTTTGTGAACCGTGTTATTTCAAAATCGTGTAAAAAAAGACCGTGTAAAAAGAGAGTTCGCTGTATTTTTATTTTCATATAAAGTGGGTTTATTATAAATATCCACTAAAAGTTAAAATTAAAATGTATTTAAAAGAGTTTTATTTTATAATTTAAACTTTTAGATTTTTTATGTTATACTTACGTATCTACCTATTTGTTTGTACCTTATTCACAATGAAAGTAGAAATTTTGAATTAATATGTAATAAATCTTTATGTCCCAAGTATGTAATAAATTTTTAACATATAGTTTCAAGTTATTCAGTTTAAATCACCTAATAATCTTATGAGCTCCTTTTATTAAGTAGCGTACTCAACATAACTTGATTGTAATCGTATAAGTAATATGCATACAACAATACACAATACAAAATTACAAACTGTTGCAAATTTAGTTAGAAAGACAGTGTATTTTAATCACAATCAAAATGTTAGCGATGATTTGATTTTTTGTTTTGGAATTACAGTTTTTTTTTTTGGAATTATACAGCCGAAATAATTTCTCTTAATTAATCTAAACACTCGCTCTTAATTAATGACCTACAAATTTTATACTTTTCTGTTTTTATGTGGATTTAAAATTAATTTCTACTTAAGTACATACGTACATACATCATACATATGTACATATGAACACATTTTAGGGTTCACCCAATTTTTTCTTGTGCTACAATTTAAAGCAAAAAAAGTGAAGTTTTCCACCCATACATATTGAATGATCAATAAAATATTTTTAAATTAGAAGAATTCAAATAATATCTCTGCGTCTAAACTTCATTAATTTAAATACATACATACTACATATGTATGTAGTTAGATTTAGAACGTTAGTTAAGAATTTATAGGTTGTAAGCTTTGCGTTCAATCTGCTGCATTTAATTTTCATAAATTTACATAATTTCATATTTATCTTCTACTTGTTCAAATAAAAGCAAAACACTTATTGAAAAATAAATATGTATGCTTTTTATGGTTAGAGATACTTCGTATGGCATTTGGGTTTTGCAACACAATGAACTTTTTCTGTTTTTTTTTATAACCGCTTGAAAATTGATAGATAATAAATAGATAGACGGCGCCTTCGTATAAAAATGTAGTGACGTTATAGTTACATACATACATACCTTTATTTTATAATAGTATGTAGATATTTATCGCGCTAACCGTAAATTATTAATTTGTTATTTGTTCATAAATGACATTTTCACTTTTTATACATATGCATACATATTATGCATATATAAATTTATATACCTATTGTTCATATTTAAATATAATTTTTATTGAAGTAAAAATAAAAGCAAAATAAATTGAACATTAAAGGAGTTTTCATAAATCTTAAAAATTATTAATACTATATTAAAATATGATTATGGGTCAAACCAATAGTATGTATTGATGCACTTTTCTTCTCAACAAGTAAAAATATTGTTTTTAAAAATATTGTATGTATACCTATTACACTATCACAATTACTTTCATTCATATACGAAACTATTATAAAACTATGGCCTACATTTAGGATGATTTATGAAGTCTTTGAAATAAAGCAAAAATAAATTTAAGGAGGTGTTAACATAATGTTCGAATTTAAGGGTTAATTACGTGAGCTAAGAAAAATAATTGCATTTTTTATTGGCATGGAATTTACCATCAAATTTTACAAATTTAACTTTTTTGCTATCTGAGATGTAGAAGAAAGTTAATATAAAAAATTTGAAAAAAAAAAAACGGATTTTGGATAACGGTAAATTTTGACGGCCATTTTGTTTTATATAAATTTAAATATGATTTAGGAGAAGCTAATACTTTTCTGCGTTTTCAGAATATGAAAAATGCTTATGGTTTCACTGTAATAAATAGTTAAAAAATACCAATTTAGGAAGTTAAAGTGCTATAACTTTAGAGGTGAAAGATAGGTAAAAATTTTCTTCTACGGAAGAAAAAATTTTCTTCTACCTATCTTTTATAAGTTTCTAGTAAAGATATATGTACATATAAAATTTTAGCTTTCTAAATTCAAGGGAGTAAACGTTTTGTGAGCATGTCCGCGGAAGGACGGACGGACCAACGAGCAGAATAAAACTAATAAGCACTTTTTTCAAAAAGTTTTTTTGAAAAGTGCTAACAATTGAGAAGAGTTAGGCAAGATTTAGAAGTATGTATAACATCTACAAAGTCCGAGATTCTTACATCACTCATAAATGCCTCCGTAGTTCGTGCAATGTTTTTTTTAATTCCTACTTCGCTCCTGGGGGGAGAATAGGGCTGGTGAATTTGGAACCATGAACACTAGTTTTTTATGTCATTGAGTTTATTAGGTATGTAACGAGCCTACCGTAGTTTTATATTAAATATTTAAGGTTATTGATATTTACTATTTCATTTTGCTGGTATTTTTTTAATATTGGATATTGTTGAAATATGGCAATTAGTTAATATGAATTTTTTATTTTTGTATGTAATGTGTATATAAAGCTATATAATATTGAATATAATTTTTTATAATGACTTGACTGGGCTTTTAACCCGAGGAATAGTGCAATAACCACTGCACCATTGGTCAGGTCATGTGATGTGATGTGATGAAATGTACCAAGACGAACCAAAAATATAAAGATACTTTTTTAACTTAGTTTTAAAGTTATTTGGTTTCAAAATATATAAGAAGTTGTTCTTTGAAAATTTTCTCCTTTTATTTTTAACTTACAATTTTCCACCCTTAAAATTCAAAATTTTTGCTTTTAAGTAATCATTATAAAAGTTACAATCTTTTCTATTTCCGAAAATTTTTTCAGAAACCGAATTAAAGTTTTTTAAGAATTTTTTCAAAAATGTATCTTTAATGGCTAATTTGCTCGCAATTCTACGTTGTAATATGGTACGTTATTAACTTAATTATTTTTGACCGAAAATAAAAATACGTTGACGGGTCCCATATGTCAACTATACATGTTTTAGATTTAATTCACAATTGAGTTTGTTTCAAGATTATTAAACTTTTTTTAGTATCTCAACCCCTTAAACTATGCTTGTCATGTTGAATTTTTTTTTATAGATTTTAAGCATATATGTATATACATATA
Organism: Condylostylus longicornis; assembly: GCF_029603195.1. Taxonomy (NCBI): domain Eukaryota; kingdom Metazoa; phylum Arthropoda; class Insecta; order Diptera; family Dolichopodidae; genus Condylostylus; species Condylostylus longicornis. The sequence goes on from NW_026577985.1 coordinate 2,732,634, forward strand.
CGTATATTATTTATTATAATTAAAATATTTTCAAATGAAGTTATATTTAAATTTTGTCACAATATGTAATAATTAAATAAACTTTAATATCGATAACGGCATTTGTTTCGAATGTAAAACACCTATATTAATAATGTTTTATTAATTTTGACAAAAATATTTAAAATAAAGAGAATAAAAAATAATTTTTATTTATAATGAATTCACTAAAATTCAAATTGATTGTATGCCTTCATTAATTTAAAAAAATTATATAACAATGCTTGATTTATTAAACTTTTACAAGAAACAGTAGTCAAAAATCGATATTAGAAATAAAATCAATATTAATATTTAATAATTTTTTTAGGGTATATTATGGCAAGAATTTTGAGATAAAATTGTTTTGCATATCAATAAGATAACAAAGTTTTTTTTTAATATTTTTTTTATATTGTCATAGTTGACGACGTGGTATTGGTTTAACGATTTTTCGATTCATTGTTCGTTTAGTTTCATCATTTATAAAAATAATTTATTCGTATTAAAGTATAATTTTCCAATAATTTCATGTTGTGTGTTTTGTTCTTTATAAAATATTGATTACTTCTTCTAGAACTACTATGTAATTGATATTATATAAAATATATTACATATTTTGTAGAAGAAATTCTATTGGTGGAAAATTATTTATTAGTTACAAAATAGGTGAATAACAAAGGTCTCATGTGATTAGAATTTTAATGTATACACTTAATTCAAAATATTTTAATGTACCACATGTCTAATCATAATATTATTTTCATGTATACGAAAGACAAATTTTCCGTAAACGAAATACAGACCATAAATAAAATCTTGCACGCAAGATTAAAGAAATTTTCCATGTGTAACATAATTAAATTATAAAATTAGATTTGTATTAATAATGCAGGATTTTGTTTTCAATACTTAAATATTAAAACTTGTAAAATAATAGTGGTAAAATGTTAAAAATTAGAAATTCAAATAATTATGAAAAATAAGTACGAAAACTTATAAGATAGGTTGATATAAAAATAGTTCAATTGATATAAGTTCAAAATAACTTTATCCTATAAGTAAATACATATTATGTACATAGAAAGACCACTCTAAGTATAGTGGTGGCTGATGTAAATTGACGAAAATTCTAAAATTTGAATTATAAAAATACAAAGGATAATTAATATTTTTGATTTGTCATTTAGAAAATTTAAAGTAATTTACATTATGGAAAATACTTTATTTACTTACATACATACATTATATTTATCAATATTGTCACGTAATGTGCATGAAAAGAACTTTTGTAAAAAATACAATTTATAGTCGAAATATAACAAAGACATATTTTAAGTATATTTTTTACCTTGAACCTTGAAAAAAATTTTAAGAAATCACACTGACTACTTTTATCCTAAAAAAATGTCATTTAAATACTTAATATTTAGGTATAACTAGAACGATCACGAAATGTAAAGTAAATCCATACAGTGAACATGTTCCAATATACATAATATAAGTCTAAATAATTTAAAAGTATATTTATATAAGACTGGGTTAATTTGGACGTAGATTTACGTGACTGAAATTTAAGAATAGTATTTAATTGAAATTTGATAGATGTGTGGGTAAAAAATTAATTTTTGTTATTAAAAAACGAGATTATTTGTTTTTTAAGAAATTAAAATTTACAAATTTTTTTTCATCTATTCGTAAAATTCTTATAGAATCATTTAAGAATAGAAAACTAAAATTGTGAATAAAATTTTTATATTCCGTGTTTAAAAGTTCTACGAAGCATTTAAAAATGGCATTTTCAATATTTTACCGTCTTGAAAACATAAACAATTACTAAATTTACCAAACAAAGAAATTTGATTAATTTTTCTCTTATTATAAAATTGTACAGATGACCGAAAATAATCGTTCTATATAACAAAATGATCATTTTGTAAAACTAATGGTATTGTATCGCTTAAAAGTAGTCTTTGATATATAGACATGCATATATACACTTACTCAGTGTCGGATTCTAAAGGGTCGGATTCTAAAGAGTTAAAAGTCGATAGAGTTAAGATCTATACCAAATTTTTACAAAGAGTTTATGATAGTAAATCCCAGAATCCTATTAAGCACTAGCTCACCTAGAATCCTAGTTTGACAAGTTTACCTACAACTTCGTACGAGTATCACAGAATTTACTCATATACACAGAATTAATCAACTCTGTTTTTTTTATTTTGAAAAATTCACATAAGAACAATATGTGATTTGCGCATGATAATATTCTTATACAAATCGAAATTATGGGTTCTTCCATAATTTTAAGCACTTTTCCAAAAAAAATTCGAAAAAAGATGTTTATTAGTTTCAGTCTGTCTGTCCGTGAACATGTTTGCAAAACTTCTACACTCTTGAAGGTAAAAACCTAATATTTCACATATACATAGATCTTCCATAGAAAATTATTTTCGTAAAAGAGAATTTTTACCTATTTCCCTCTTTTTAAAAGTTGTAACCTTCTAAAACCAGAATGCCAGTTTTTAACAATTCATTGTAGCTAAACCATAAGCATTTTTCAAAATTACCGTTATATAAAAGCCGTTTTTTCCACATTTTTGATATCGTTTTTCTTCTAGACCGCAGGTTATAAGAGTCTGGTCTGGTTTTAACATTAGTTAAAATAGTTTGTTTCGTTAGAAAATTTTTTACACCTCCAGCCCCTATCAAATTATCAGCCCACAAAATTTGAGAAATTTGAATTTTTGATACTTTATATTTTCGAAACTGTACGCTTTTCCAAATTTCTATGCAGAAAACTAACAGTAAATCCATGCCTTTCTTAACTCGGAAACTTAACCCTTAAATTCGAACATTAAGTTAACATCCTAAATGTGTGCAACATGTGAAATTTTTCACATATGAATGAAAGTAATTTTAATAATGTGAGCGCATAATTTAGATTGTTTGTAAAAGTAGTATTTTTACTTTACAAACAAACCATTGTTTTAATCCAATTTTATTTTTGCACTGTTTTGCATCGACAGTAATTTTTCCTTTCACACGTGCCTTGGTTGCTTTTTGCAAGGGAACAAAATTATTACTTATACTTGCCTAAATAACAATATTGAAATTGAAGGTTGAATTTAGAGCTGCACAATCTTGAAAAATAATGTAGTACTGTAATACCTCAATTTTATTTTTGTCTTCCTTTAAAAAGTTTTTCAAATTTCAACAATTTGTCAAAAAAAAGAAAAAAAAACAGTTTTCTCGAAACATAATTCATTTTCCTTAAATAAATTATAAGAGCTTCGTGTTTGGAGGAAATTTTTAACACTTTAATTTCGGCACTCAAAAATACGCAGAGTCAAATTTCGATTTTTTTTTTTAAATAAGTATGTATAGTTTTTAATACGGAGAAATTCAAATGTTGCATCACTTTCATTTCGGGCTAAGGAAACTTAGAAAGTTTTTTTTTCACATAAATTTATTTTTTAATTTTATTCCGTGGACATTTTTACAAAACTGCACCCTTAAAGATAGAAAGCTGAAATTTTATATGTAAATAGATCTATGCTGGAAACTATTTCTGTTGCTATATAAATAGATTTTTACTAGAAACTTATTTCCGTAGAACAAAGTTTTTACCTACATCCAGTGCTGTAGTCGTAAAATTAGCATAGGGTATACGCTTGAGAATATAAATTTTTGGTAAAAATAAACAAGGTTATTTTTAATTATATTTTTATTTGAAAAAAAGACATAAAATATTACATACATACAACTTTTACAAACACCACAAACACCAACTTTTCATCAACAATTAAAAACAATTTAAATAAGCTTTTATATTTTTTTGAAAATCAATGTTATTTTGTCAACAGCTTTTGCTAACTTCAAATAAACTAAAGAATAAGCAAAATTAACGTCCACAATAACGTAGTTTAGCATGGTATAGTTTAGCATGGGTAAGGAGGCTTGTTTGATTATTAATTTGAATATAGTTGATATATTTTTCCCAAGAAATTTTTACTAAATGAATGAAATATTTTGTGTGAATTGTTAATTTGAAAATTTTTTGCAATTTTTCAGTACAATTTTTATCATAATTTTTTTTTACTATTACAAAGAAAGAAAATAATAAATTTTTAATAAAAAATTTGAACAAAATCATAGGGTATACGCTATTTTTAAGTAAAACCACTAGGTATACGGTATCTAAATTTTAAAAGCAAAGGGTACTTATACGGCGTATACCCCCGTATACCCTCCACTACAGCACTGCCTACATCTCCCCTCTAAAAGTTATACCCCCCCAAAACCCTAAAAATGGCCGTTAAAATTTACCGTTATATAAAATCCGTTTGCTCCAATTTTTGATGCCGTTTTTCTTCTAGATCACAAGTTGTAAAAGTCTGAAATTTTAAGAGCTTTTAGACACTAATAAATAGTTCATTTCTTTAGAAGAAAATTTTTTCCCACCTCAACCCCTCTCAAGTTATCGCCTCTCGAAATTTGTAAAATTTCAATTTTTGGCACCTAATATTTGCGAAATCGAAAATTTTTGAAAAAAGTGTTTATTAGTTTCACTCTGTCCGTACGTCCATCCGTCTGTCCGTGTGTCTGTATACAAAACTTCTACACCCTTGAAGATAGAAAGTTGAAATTTTATACGTACACAGATCTTTCCGTAGGACAAAATTCTCACCTATCTCTCCCCTTTAAAAGTTATACCCCCCTAAAACCCTAAAAACGGCGTTTTTTTAACTATTTATTGCAATGAAGTCATAAACATTTTTCAAATTTTGCAAAAGCAAAAAATTAGTAGCTGGCTTCTTCTATCGCGGCATACCATTTTGGAACTTTAAAAAAACAAAATGTCGGTTAAAATTTAACGTTATCTAAAATCCGTTTTTTTCCGATTTTTTTATGCCGTTTTTCTTCTAAACCGTACGTTACAGGAGTCTGAAATTAGCAGCTCTTAGATATTCATAAATAGTTTATTTCGTTAGAAGAAAATTTTTTCCGATCTCCACCCCCTCTCGAAATTTGTCAAATTTGAATATTTGGCACCTTATATTTGCGAAACCACCAGCTTTTTCAAATTTCTACGAGTATAAACGCTAAAACCTAACGGTAAATCCCATGTCATTAAAAAATATAATTATTTTTCTTAACTGACGCAATTAACCCTTAAAATTGAGCATTATGTTAACCCCTTTTTAAATTTATTTTTGTTTCGTTTGAAAGACTCCATAAATCGTTTGCATCCTAAATATATGCAATCCCAGAAATAGTTTCGTATATGAATGAAAATAATTTTAATTGACCGGTAGGTGTACATAGAATGTATTCAAAAGCAAAGTTTTCACTTGTTGAAGAGAAAAGTGCTACAATATAAACCGTTGGTTTGCACCAACTTTATTTATAATACATAAAATAATAAAAGTGATTAAGTGTAGAATAAGTGACGATGTAGAACTAAAACAACAACAGAACATTAAAAGAACTGTTCAACCTTATATTATATTATACTTTCATAATATTAAATATTCATATATTTAATAGTTAAAAAGGAGTGTTAGATTTGCTTGTAGTTGTTCCATGAAACTCTCGGCCCCTCCTAAAAAACGTAGACCCCCATGGCTCAACAATCGAATAGGCAAATTATTAAAGGAAAGGGATAAAATATGGAAAAACTATAAGAGGGATCCAAATCGAGAAAAGTTAGTCAGGGTTCGCAGAATGAACGCAATTTTAAGAAGAGAAATAAGGCAGGCAAGGGCCAAATTGTGGCAGGATTTTGCGAATAGCATTGGAAATGATGATGTTAATTTTTGGAGCAGAGCTATGTGTATTTTGGGTCGTAAAAATTCGGCAACACTTGCCATAAGACATGATCGTTTGGGTCCTCTGGTTATTGATTCTAAAAGCAATGCAGATTTCCTTGCTGATATGTGCTCGAAGTATTCGTGTGGGGTTGGAGAACGCCTCTCTGGAGATCATCCTTTTGAGATGTCTGGTTTAGCAGAGACTTTTAACCTGTTCAATGAGGAAATTACATTAGGTGAATTTGAAAATGTTCTGCATAACTATAGGGGAACTACGCCGGGTTTAGATGGAGTTACGTATGGTATGCTTAGACATACCACGGAAAACTTTAGAAACCGACTTGTTGCGTTATATAATGACATTTATAGTTCGGGTAACTTTCCACAGGCTTGGAAAGTTGCCGAGCTGATTCCCATCCCGAAGGGCTCGTGAAATCCTAACGATCCTCAAAACTATAGGTTTATATCCCTGCTGTCAACTTTGTCAAAAATCTTAGAAAAAATCATAGGCAACAGATTAAGCTACATTTTAGAAAGAAAATTATCAAGTAGAATACATGCTTATAGGCCCAATAGAAGTACAAACACCCTCCTACACACTTTGGAATTTGATCTCTCTATGGCATTACACATGGGCGAGCACGCTACTGCAGTTTCCTGCGATATTGAAAGGGCATACGACAGGGTGGCTAAGCACATAATTTTGAAGCAACTCATTGAGTGGGAAATTGGTGCCAAAATGACCAGAACGATTGTAAGCTTTTTAACAAATAGAAGGATCGTCATGAGAGTAAATGGTGTTCATTCGGGTGTTAGAAACCTTTTTAGAGGGATACCTCAGGGATCACCTCTATCTGTGCATCTGTTCAATGTTTTTATAGCGTCGTTACCTAGGACCTTGCAGCAAGTCCAGGGCATTAATGTCTTAATATATGCGGACAATGTGCTAATATATGCTGTTGGTAAGGATAACAAAATCGATGATAGGCTACAGCGTGCATTGAATCTGTTAAAGGATTGGGGCGATTTACGTGCCGTTAGGTTCCCTATAAACAAGTTGGAGGGCATCCATATATGCAAAAGAAGAAGCTGTCTTACGAGATCTTTGACATATGAGGGATGTAGGGTTCCATTCAAGAATGAAATCTCCCTACTAGGTTTAGGGTTTACAAGGAGATTAAATTATGAACCTCATGTTAACCGACTGGTCCAAAAATTAAAGAGAACTAACAACCTGTTAAAGTTAATTTTTCGAAATAGATTTGGCCCTTCTTTGGAAGTGGCACTCCAGATTGCCAGAGGCTTGCAAATCGGTAGAATTCATTATGCAATCTCGATTTATGGTTTTTGTACTCAAACTCAAATATCTAGGATCCAGGTGCAATTGAATCTAGCTGTTCGGTTGGCTTTGGGGGCCTTGAGAACGACAAACGTTGATGCGTTAATGGTTGAGTCGGGTTTTCCGACCTTTACCGAAAGGAGAAATTTTTTATCTTGTAGGTTTGTTCATGATCAATTTGGTGACAGGAGTAGACCTTTGAATAGGGTAGTCGCGGCGCTGTATAAAAATGATATAGTGGTGCCCCATAAGTCCTAGCTTGCCAGAGCTATACAATTATCTAAAAGTGCGGGAATAGTCTTCGAGAATTCTTTGCCAAACACACACAATTTTAGGCCTTGGTCCTGTGATTCAATACAGGAACTTACCGACACGTCGATATCTCATTTTTGCAAGTCTAGCACGAGCGCTCATAGTTACAACCAGCATTTTTTGGCACTCATAGAATCGAATCCTAATTCATATAGGGTGTACACGGATGCTTCTAAAACTACGGAGGGGGTAGCTTACGCTGTAGTTGATGAACGAAAATTGTTAATTAGGAAAATTATGGCACCAAACGTTGAGATTTATAATGCGGAAATCGCTGCCTTGTACGAGGCACTGCTGTACTGTAATGGGCTGGATCACGAATCTATAATAATATTCTCAGATAGTCTGTCCGCTCTGAATGCAATCAGGAACTTTAGAAATAGACAGCCAATCATTCGAGCGATTCGTAATATTATCGTTTCTCACACTAAAAGAATTAGAATAGTATGGATACCGGGTCATTGCAATATAAGTGGGAATGTTTTTGCGGATAGGGAGGCCAGATCTGCCATAGGTAGTCCTTGCGTCAATAGATCTATTTATTTTCGATCAACTAAGGCAAAAGAAATTAGAAACTACATAGATACCAAAAGGCAGGAGAGCTGGTGCATCTCTGGTAGCTTTCTTAGATGCCATTGGCCGCGCGCTGCTCCTCCGGTATACAAGATAGGTAACAGATTTGTAGAAACAAAAATCAGATTGCGTCTGGGTCACACGCTGTTCACGAAGAAATATCTATTTGAAAATACTAGTGCGCCAACTTGTTCCTTTTGTGGCAATATTTTAAATGTTAAACATATTTTTATGGAATGCTCTGTTGCTAGGGATTATTTGGAGTCCTGCTCTAAAGAGTTCTATGAAATTTTGCTTCCAATAACCGAGAATATAAACTTTATTAAGAGTATTTGTGACCTATTTAATATGTGGAATTTGATTTAATTAATCTTGTTAAGAAGTATATAAAGGTCATAATGCACAAAAAAGTAAAATTAAAAATATTAAAATTGTAAACTAACGTAGTATTAAGTTAATAACATAAGTATTAAGATAAATTAATTTTCTAAGCCCATAATGGCCCTGGCAGCCGAGGGTGTTGATAATATTATTATAATTTATTATATAATCTTATATAAAATAAATAAATAAATAAATAATTTTAATAGTGTAGTAGGTATACATAGATTGTTTTGGAAGCAGTATTTTCACTTGTTGAAGGAAAAAATGCTACATTACAAATCATTAGTTTGACCCAACTTTATTATGTATGGGTTTATATATTGATATGGTTTAGGATTTTGCAAATAATATGTTGATTAGATTAATTTAGTAATGCCAAATCATTTTATTCAATTATTAAAATAATTAATAAATTATTTTGTATTTTATTCTGAAGACCTATCAAAAGCAATTAGAAATGGTAATACATAAATATGTATGTATATATATAAATATGAATTTAATACATGTGATGTCATAATTGATACAGGTAGCTATATACATATATGTATACTGTGCAATATGTTATGCAGAAAGCATTTTGTAAGTATAATTAAAGCCCCGTAGGTTTTTTGCAAAATAATTAAGAAGAAGAAATCAATTATATACATACATACATACGTACATATTTATATGCAATTTTTTCTTTTGAATTAAATGAAAATGATGAAAAACTTAATTATACTATAGGATTTACGTATTTTTATAAAATGTATAAAATAATAATTTATTTGAAGTGCTTTAATGCAATTAAATATATAAAGCATTGAATTATAAATATGTAGATATTATTATAGGTATACATTATGCGTATTATATATATTGCTACTTATTTTATATAAATTTAATTGAATGGTAATCCAGGTATTTACAATTCATTTAATCAAAAATTAAGCTTATTTTAGTTTTCAATGAAAATAAGTATGAATTTTCTGTTACACACTTAATTAAATTATTGTGACTTAAAAGGAATTACCGTAACATTATGCTTAAGATTTACTTTTATTTCAATTTTAATTAACACGTAATAAGGTACTAATTTTCAAAAGCTATTTTTAATACATAAGTGACATAATGAAAAACTTGTAAAACAATATACTTACATACACATATCTATAAAGTTTCCATTATATTTTAAATTGTTTTTAATAGACGTTTATGGTATAGATTTTCTTTTCAAATTTAAAAATACATTTTAATGTTAATAACTTCAAAACTTATTCAAAATATAAATATTTGTATAAGTATGAAGTTCTATTTACATTTCGCTTTACAAACCATTCTATAAATAAAGTCAAACTTCCAAAATAAAAAAAATGAAACAAGTTTGTTATTTTTACTTTAAAAAAGAGATAGGTATGTATGTCTATCTCTGGAATTTTATATTTCATTATATTTATTATATTAGATATTTATAGTTCACATACATATTCGTATACATTAATAAGTAATTCACTTTTTACATACAAGTGAAATATAATACAGATAACCATACTATACTATAAAATATAAAAATAAAGTAAAAAAAAAGAAAAATAACAGGTAAAACAGGTATTTTTCCCAAACATTACAATATTTGAAGTGTTTATATCTTGTTTATATGTATTACTATACAAGCTTAGCCTATCAAAATATTTTGCTATAAATTATTTTTTCATATTCTACTATAAGTTAACGTACTCTAATTAGACGATTTTTACAAAAACATTTTCTATGAAGTAAAAATTAAAAACAAACAACAAAATTATGAGATTTTACAGGTTTTCTATAAGATACAAAAAAATGTAATATGACTCTTATTTTAGTAAAAGAATTGCAGTTACAATGTACAATATGAGCTGAAATTTTTTATTTAGTAATCCTTAAATAAGAGTTCTAAGTTATTTTTTTTCTATTCAGTAAGTAACTAAAGGGGGAATGGCCAGATGATTTAATATGCATAATTAGTTCAAGTTTGTTAAAATATACTTATATATGTATATATTTATATAGAAGTGTGCATAATATTAAGAAAAAATAAGTTTAGCTCGCCAATTATATTGTTTTTTACCTTATACTTTGCTGATAATTGTGGTATTAAAAAAGCACCACCCTTTTTATAGGCTTAATAGACAATCTTTAATTAAATAATCAAGCGCTTACTTCTTATTTTATTAATTTTATATAATGAAGATGAACCAATATTCTTACCATTTATAATTTAACCAACTTTCTTAAGCAGTTCAAGTAGCAATCAGATATTTCAAGCTACCTGCTTGCTAGAATTACTTCACTTTTAAAAAAAAAGTTACCTGCTTGCACGAATTACTTCACTTGAGTTAAAAAAAAATATTGTATTTGCCCATACCTCTCTGGCAAATTTATGAAGCAAAAAAGAAATCTATCATACCTTTTAAGTTTACTTTTGTACATAGCCATGTATAAATATTATGTATGAGTAATGTTTATACTAATATTAAATAAAAGTTGAAAATGATGTATGTATTTATTTTTGTAGAAATATGAAAAAAAAATTAATCCAAATGTGGTATAAAAAAGGTGAGTCAAATCATATATAGGTGGGAGTAACAGGAAGAAACGAAATGTTAATAAAGAAAAAAAACGTAACTACAAGTAAGTACCTAAAAGATAAAAGTATTTACTTTTGTAATTTTTAATTAGTTGGTTTATTTTTCAATGTGTTATACTTGCGTAAGGCTATTTTTAGTATAATAGATTTTCTCTGATATTTTTAATTCATGAGTGGTTCAAAGTTCAATTTTTTATTATTAGGTATTCAAAACCGAGATCTTTGAATTTTATTTACTTAATAATTTTTCAATATTTAAATATTAAGTTACAAAAATTGGTCTGTGATGAAAATTTTTATGTTTTGATTGTTTATCTTGTGCCTTTAACTATCTTAATATTGGATAAACCACTCGTTACTTTTATATATAAAAAGAAAATTTAAAATTTAATTTTCCACGAAGTATGACGTAGATTACTAAAACTTTAGATAATTTTGCATGAATATTAATATTGAATTTTCAATTATACGAGTATTGTGTTAAGATGTAAAAATATATTTATTCATATTTTTTTGTACAAGGACTGAAGCCATTCTCAATTTATTCGAAAAGTAATATAAAAAATTGTGTCCTTGTGTGAAAAGAAAACAATTACTTTCGTATTTTATTACAAACTGATACATGGTACATACTTATATTGCATAGGATTATATGAATAAAGGTATATGTATATATGCATAAGTATGTATATTTAAGAATTAATGCAGTGGGAGAAAACTACCTAATAACTTTCGAAGAGTGTACAACAAATATGCACACATAAAGAAGTAGAGGTAAATAGAGAAAAAAATTTCAAAATAGTTAAGTTGTTCTATGAAATGGCTTTCGATGAGTTTTAAGCTCACCTAAATTTAAACTTAAAATCAAAGCATATCTACTAATAAGTAATTCGACTCGTTCCATTACGTTAGTTTTCGTTTGCATCTTGCTTCCAAATTCTTAAAATATTCCATTTTTATTTAAAAATAGATGATAATAAGAGTTGTGTAGGCAAGAAAGAAACAAAATATTGTAAACAAACTAGTGTATCAAAAACATTGAACTGAAATAAAATTAAAGTAAGTTAGGTAAAAATTTTGTTATTTTTATTTTAATAGGAATTTTTTTTTCATATTTTATTTTTCAATTCCTAAAAGTTAGATAAAAACATTCGAATGTATGAAAGTAATAGTTATAAATTTAAAATTTCATACTTTGTTATACGTTACATACCTATTTAAGGTAGATACACAATATGATGTAGTAATATGTATGTACCCCCATTTACATGGCTGCTTCAAGCTTATTATTGTCTATATACACGTTACTTGACCTGAAGCCGGCTTCAATCAAGTCGCTTACTTGACGTGAAATGTGAATAATGATTTGAAATTTAATAGCCAAACGTCGTTTTTGGGCTTTTAAGCTAGCATAGTAAAAACGCAGCTTGAGTTTCGAGCTAATTTCACGTCAAGCCGCAATGTAGACGAGGCATAGAAATTAAGCAATTTATAATACAAATTCATAATAAATATTTATAAGAAATATTTGTTTTAAATTTTTAAAACAAAATTGAAATAAAAATAAACAAGCAAAAACGTTTCAGTCGGTATGAACCGATTGAATTATACCCTGCACCTTTCATTGTTGTATAGCAATTACTCAAACCTGTGAAACCATTCTATACAAACTTCACGGATATGTCTGACCTATAATTGAACACACAACTACCAAGTTTCATGAATCTGACTTTATTACTTTTCCAAATATTTAAAATAAGCTTTTGGACTTGTATGGGAGCCACTCGAACCTGTCCAGCAATTCCAACAAAACTTCAGAAATATCTTTGACCTATAATTGGACACACAACTGCCAAGTTTCATGAATCTGTCTTTATTATTTTTCCAAATATTTAAAATTAGCTTTTGGAGTTGTATGGCAGGTACCCGAACCTGCCAAGCAATTCCACTAAAACTTCGCAGGTATATCTGATCTATAATTGGACACACAACTGCCAAGTTTCATGAATCTAACTTTTTTATTTTTTCAAATATTTAAAAAACCTTTTGGACTTTTATGGGAGCCACTCGAACCTGTCAAGTAATTCCACCAAAACTTCACAAATATCTTTGACCTATATTTGGACACACAACTGCCAAGTTTCATGAATCTGACTTTATTATTTTTCCAAATATAAAAAATTTGCTTTTGGAGTTGTATGGCAGCCACCCGAACCGGTGCAGCTATCTCATTAAAATTTTTAGAGCATATGTAGAATATGATTGGACACATGTATACAAAATTTTATATTTGTACCCTTATTAGTTTTTGAAATAATTAAAATAAACTCTTTGAGTTGTATGGCAGCTACCCGAACCCGTTGTTCGAATTGGTCCAATAACAATAGGGTTCGTCCTTGGCACAAAAGAAGCAACTTGTGAAAGTTTGGTGTCGATTGCATTATTCGTTTTTGAGTTGTCGTGCGATCGGACGGACGGACGGACGGACGGACGGACGGACGGACGGACATGTCTAAATCAACGCAGAATTTTACGCTGAGCAAGAATATATATATATGTCCATACCGCAGATGACTCCTTCAAGTAGTTACAAACTCCATACCAAAGTTAATATACCCTTCACGAAGTGCAGGGTATAAAAATTCATTGTTCATATATATGATAAATGTGATGGCAATTACTAATTACATTTTTAATATTATTTGTATTTTTCAAATTATATACATACATAAAATATGTAAATTATAATTTCTTTTATTTTAATAGTCAAATTTTGTTTTTAAATCGCTTCGCTTTTATAATATGGATTTCTGACACCTTGTACTGGAATAAGTTCCAGAAATAAAACTCCCGTTTTTAAAATTCTTAGTATTTTTTCCTATACTTTATATACGAAAAAATAAATAATTCCAGCTTTTAAAAATACATTATAAAAAAACAGGTAGATATCTATCGCGTAGTTTTTCCCTCTCCCAAAAATTCTTATGTATAAAAATGAAAATAAGAAGGTACACTGTTTAACTCTTTTAGCTAAGGGAATTTTTTGTATATATAAATATTGGTGAGTTGCATTAGTGTGATGTAAACGGAGAGTCGAACTACTTGTTTATAGATATACTTTGCTTAAAATTTTTTAGTAATTTCTTATTTAATAAGGAGAATTTTCAATAATTTTTTATCTGATTAGGGAAATGCTCGCTTTTGAATTATGCAGAAAAATATTTCAGAGTGTATATTTCGATTGCATATGTTTTTTTTCTAGCTTTTAGTCATAAGTAGTATTAATTTATTTGTGAATTAGTTTGTGAAATTTGGTGCCACCGCATAATCTACCTAATTGTAAACAGCGATTGGTAATTAAATTTACACACACACATATATATATATATATATATATATATATATATATATATATATATATATATGTATATATATATATATACATATATTTATGTATATATATTATATACATATATTTATGTATATATATTATATATATGTATATATATTAGTTGGTATATATGTACATATATATTATACATATATACATACATATGTATATACCAACAACGCAACCTATTGTAAAATTTCAAAAACAGTTCAAATTTGAATTTAACTGCGAATAAACACAATAAACATATATGTAAGTATTTCACTTCTAAAATTAAGCGTATTATCAATTTTGGCCCTTTTTGCTTAAATTTGGTCATTTTTTTCGAAAACGTGGCGCATTAATTTTTTCATGAATGGCAACCCTTTTGCCGTTGCCTTAATGTGTTAAAAAAACATTGCACATATATATATGTATATATATATATATATATATATATATATATATATATATATATATATATGTTTTTAGTATTTTACAAATAAAAACACAATCTAATAAAGAAATAATAATATTAAATTATTAATATTAAGAAGAATTGCGCCACGTTTGGCATATTGGACCAATGTGGCAACACTGGTTAAAATAAATACAAAAGATGAAATAATACCGAAATTGTTTTTGGTTGTTTTTAGGCAAGTCCGAAAACTTGACGTTAATAATTTAACTAAAGTTGGGTCAAATTAATGGTTTGTAATTTAGCACTTTTCCCTTCAACAAATAATACCGCTTTTAAAAGCAATCTAGCATTATTAAAATTACTTTCATTCATATATCAAACTATTTCAAGGATTGCATACATTTTGGATGAACAATTTGTACAGTCTTTGAAATAAAGCAAAAAAAAATTTAAAGAGGCGTTAACAAAATGCTCGGTTTTAAGAATTAGTTGCGTGAGTTACTATTTATTTTACTAGTAGAGAACTATTATTACTAGTAGAGAACTATTTATTAGCATGTAAAAGTTGCTAAAATTTCATACTCTTATAATGTGAGGTCTAGAACCAAAATGATGTCAAAAATTTGAAAAAAAACGGAAACCATTTTGCTGCTATATTTCACACACTACTATACTTCTAAAAGCTACTATATTTCTGCCTTTGCAAGATTTGAGAAATGTTTATGGTTTCACTTTAATAAATAGTTAAAAAACGGCATTTTTAGGACTTTGTGAGGTTATAACTTTTAGGGCGTGGAGGATTTCTGGTAAAGATCTATGTATATAAAAAATTTTAGCTTTCTATCTTGAAGGGTATAGAAGTTTTGTAAACATGTCCCGCAGCGAACTTATTAAACTAAATTTTAATAACTTCGCTACCAGATTTTCATTAATAAATAATACGTAATATGTATGTAGTTTACGTATTTTCGTTTTTGTATGTGAAATTGTATTTCAATAAACAAATACTTATAGACAAACATAATACGTGTGTACTGATTTATTTAGCAAAGCTAGTTTTAATATTTAGAATATAAAATAAATTGAATCAATTTATGAAAATCATCTTACTACTGAATTAAGTGCCTGTGTACTTGTACACATAATTACGTAGATATGTATGTACATATGTATTTAGTTATAATTTCAATTCCTATTTAACATTTACAATTACAAATAAGTAAATTCCAGTTGAATTATTTTTTGCTTTCAAAATCATTGCGGGGGTAACTATTAGAAATTTAAAAGTACAAAATGGAGCAAAAAGCAATTAAATTTCAACAGAGCTTGTTAGAACTTTATTTAACCAAACTTTATTAAATACATGATATTAAATAACAAAAGGTGTATAACACATAATTTATAATGCTTAACTAAAATGCATATCATATTTACAAATAATGTTTATGCTTAAGTGTTAAATAATGTGTACATATACATATACATACAAACTAAAATATAATAATCTATATTTTTCACTATACGACTACACCTTAAAATACCAAACAACTAAACAGAAAATGTTTTTCAGAGAGTAAAGAATAATCGGCTTAATACACAATAAAATTCCATCAGTTCAAACAGCTGTATCTATTATGCTCTTTGGTCTAGCGCAACTTGTTTGAAAAGTAAATTTAAATAAACGCAAAGATACATACTATTTATGTTTAATCACATATAAACCAAAATAATATGTTCTTGAATTATATGTGTATATGTTAATACAATTGAATATAACGTTGATTGGCAGGGTTGTGTATAATAACTCCAAGATATTTAAGAAAAGATTGCAAAATTTTCTAAACTTTGTACATCTAGTCTCAATCCAAAAAGTAAAACTGTTGTAAGGTTTGTATGAATATTTCCTTAACCACCAAGTTCATTACATGAAAATTTTTGTTTTTTATTTTGATTGTAACGAACAAAATAATTTTTACCATTACCATCTTCAAAAATTGCTTAAGTGGCTATGTATTAATTTCGTGATATCTTAGTTGATGAAAATAAAGTGGTTTACAAAAAATGTTTGGATTTTAAATCAGGTAGTCCCTAAACATAATTAGCGCGTAAAACTTAAGTAAAGTTGCAGGAGTATCTATACCACTAGTTCTAAAATTGTTCGCTAGTTCGAAAATTGAGATACCGCGCGTTGGTGTTACACATCTTTAAGAGGAACTGATAAGAGATTATAAAACATTTAAGATCTTCACAGTTAAACGAGTGAAGCGACAAATCAAAATTATATTTCCGAACGAACAAATAAATTTCATACATGATTATAAAACTAATATATGTATTAGATAAAAAACTACAAGATTTAAAACAGTATTCATATACAAAATTGTTAGCATGTGTACGTATATATAACTGAAGCCATACATTCACATGTCCATCATAAAACAAAAAAATACTCGAATGTTATCGAAGTAAACATTGTGTATTTGTGTTATTTAAGTAGAGGTGCTCTTTGTAACTTTTTAACTACACCAATACTAATACGAGTATACAAAATATTTCTGAGATCTGTATTATTTAAAAGAGCTGAGATTCATATGCAACTATTCAAGTATGTATAATGCATATGCGTTTTCTTGAAATAATTTAGATAACAGGCAGTTTTTTATTTTAATAAACTTTCTTTTGATCATAGTTTTATGAAATTCAATTTAATGTGATTTTAATCTAAAACAAAATTTATGTCATCCATTAATTTAAATTGTTAATGCAGAATTCGAATTTTTTTCTGGTGTTGAAGAAAATGTTGTGCTTTTCTTGCTTTAACGCACAATTTTTCAATATTACAAATTTTTGTGATTTCATTCACACAAAAACGTAGTGCATTAGTATACTTTGTTAGAATTCTATAAATGTGCAATATTGTGCAAATTTTTTAAATCTATAGTTTAAATCGAACAGATTCATAGATATCTTGTTTTTGTGTTTTTCTGGTTGGTACGTAAATTCCTATAACGTATAAAGATGGCTGTGTCTGGTATCTTAAGTGCTTATGGTACCTTGGTGATGCCACATACATCTTTATATAAGACTTGACAATACACAATTTACTAATACTTTCATACGGTGTATTGAAAATTGATCATCGTACTTTTTGTTAAGAAATATATTTTATACTAGGTATTTTCGAATAAATTAGAAATGGTCATATGGTGATTTGGGATATTTGTAAAATAAAAAACAAATTAATACAAAAAATATGCAGAAATTATTTTATTTCATTTAAATATCAACAAAATTAAATTTCTTGTTCTTACAAACTACTTAAGTACTTATTACAGGTAACAAATTACATTATAATAAATTACAGGTAACAAAATATTTTTCAGTTAAAACCAGAATAATAAATACATAACAAAATTGTTTTTGAAAAAACTGTATGACATGTTTACACAAAAAAATAAAATTTTTAATCCATATTTCTTAAAACTAGTAATATTTGATGAGAAAAGAAATTCATTTTATGACATAAATGTAGCTACATAATATGCATTCAACTAAATTCATAAAATTTTTTAATTTTCTTTAATAAGAGATTAAATTACATACTTATTTAAATTTTTAAAATCTTAACATTAGTAGGTACTTGATTAAATTATATTTGCCACAGGCAACAAAATAAAGTTTAAAGTTCTTACAAATTAAAAACACTTCGCTGGTGTAGAACTCCTTTTTCCTAATGCTTGTATCCATTTGTCCCTGATGACTTCGTTCTTTGGCAAAGTAAATGTAGGTATAGCACTTACGTTATCCTTTTCTCGTAGACTATTGCTTCTGCATCCTTAGACACAACACTTTCCGGGCATTTCTATTTATATGAAGGTAATCAAATATACTATTATATTTTATTTAAATATGATTACAAATAAAACTTTAAAAAGTACAGCAAATCTTACTAATTTATTAAGTGATTTTTCTTTTTAAATAAATTTTAGTACTATTTTTTCAAAATGCACCTTTGTTTCATACAAAATATGAACAAAACATTTCAAACAAAAGAAAAAATTTATTTATGTATATTATAAATCTTCATTTTATTTAATAACACGAAATATTAATATTTTATAATAAATAAAATTATTCACTAAATTTAAATTAAAATTAAATTTTAAACAGCAAATAAATTATTTTACGGCACAGCGACGCAGCCTTTCCGTACGAAATTTACGTATCATGGGCAAAACTGTGATACCACGTAAGTGCAAATATTTCCAAAAGTACTTTACCAATTTTCTGTTTAGGAAATGTCAAACAATCCATCTTTTAAATTTATGAAAATATGAAAATTATTTAAAGAATATGTAATTATTTATTAGTTTTTACTGTTTCGTAAATTTAAGAGATGGATTGTTTGACATTTTCTAAACAGAAAATTGGTAAAGTACTTTTGGAAATATTTGCACTTACGTGGTATCACAGTTTTGCCAGCGATATGGACTAAAGAATACCATAGTCTCATTTTTTTTACAAGAATCAATAGACACAAATACAAAAATATTAACATGTGTTGTACATTATAGGAGTCTATGGTAATGCCTATTTACATAGATGTATGTGCGCGCATTGCACTAAGTGACATATGTATAAGTAAGTAGTCGAAAAGTAAAGTAGTATAAATTGAATACAAATCACGGCTGACAGAAATAAAGGCCAGAACTTTAAGAAAGAGTGCCAGTTCACAGCTGACGACCTTTTTTCAATTCAACCTTTTTCTACTTTACTAGTGCTTAAATTCTTAAAATTTGTGTTAATTATTAAAACATTAAGAAAGTGATTTAAAAAAATCTTCCAGGCTCAGTTCACTTTTTACCGACCGCATTGTGTATACAATAGGTAGGTTATGTGATGGCAACAAATTTTGCATATCAAGTTTTCGGTGGGGACGGACTTCTCCATGGTATAGAAGCATAAATAAACTATTCTTAGCAACCTGTCGGTCTGTCTGTTTGTGTATTCACGCGTGTATCTCAAGTTCTGCTGAACCGATTTTGATGAAATTTTATATGTAAGTTTATTTCTACCATGGCACGGATTGATCAACTTTTGGGATATATCGGGCTCTGCGAACTGCACTCTTTAGCGGGCCTGTTTCACATTTTTGACCATTTTGAAAGAAATATTCAACCGATTTATTTGAAATTTCATATAAAAGCCTCGCTCGACCGTCCGCGAAAACTTCTACCTTTTGGAAGAAATCAGGCATCAGTAACTGGGCGTTTACTACAGGCCAAATATGCATTTTTACGTATATAAAGAGAAATAATCAACCGATTTCATTGAAATTTAATATTTAAATTCTTCGTATTAAAATAATGAGGGCCAATTTTACATTTTTTACCATATCTACGGAACGAATTGATGGAATTTCTCGAAATTTGATATTTGAATTCTGGTTGTTACCGAAATCAACTAGCGAGCATTTCTGGGAATTCGGGTATCACAAGACTTTACTTAGAGCCAAATTTACATTTTTCTAGGTATTTTAACTATAAGCTTACTAATGTCCTAAAAATTGGAAAGAAATACTTAACAGACACTTTTATAATTGATTGCGATCGGTTATGTACTGATCTCATCAGATTTTTTAAGATTTAAGAAATGTTTCTCACAGTGTGTATTTCTTATGTAATCACATATATCCATACATATTTCATGTGTTTAGTATATTAATTAAATTAATATGCTTCATAATTCATAAAAATTATTGCATATGTGTATTACTTTTATATTAAAAGTCCATAGTTATAAGTTATAGGAAATATTTTCAGATTGTTAGTAAGTCTTATTCACTGATTTACCTAAACTACTGCATCAGAAACTTTAAAATTTATAAAGTTCCTTTACAATATTTTTATTGTATTCGTTTTTATATAGGGACAACTTGAAAGACGCATTTTTATATGTTTATTTAGACGCATTTATTATGTTCGAAGGGTCTAAGGTATACTAAATTAGCCTTACACTAAGAAATTTGTCTAAGATATAGACTCAAGTATATGTTTTTGATCAGCGTCGAATTCTGAGTCGATTTAGCTCTGTCTCTCTGTCCGTTTCAACGATAGCTCAAAAACTAATTGCTCAGCTCACCAAATTTTCACAAATTATTTATTATAGTAAATGCCAAAACCGTATTTAAATTGGTTATGATCGAGGCACCGGTTCGGGTATCTGCCAAATAACTTCCAAATTTATTTTTCCATATCTCGCAAACTATAAAAGCTGTGGTATTCAAATTTTTTACAAGCAATTATATTAGTACGACCAATTCGTTGAAATTGCTAAGCTCCGTCTGGTAGTTGCCATACAACTCCCAAAGTTATTTGGCATTGTCTCAGAAAAAATTGGAATTATAATATAGAAATTTCGTGAAAACAAGTGTATTATTAGGGCTGTTATGTGTGATAAAAATCGTTGAATATCATTATATATATCAATACTAGTTAGGCCTTATATATCTTAGAAAATATTGAAAACACAGTACTGAAATTATGCATAAATTAATATGGTAATACGACAACTGAAAGTCATAGTTTGCCCCTAGTCGTCTAGGATAACAAATCAATTTTATTTTTTCTCGTTTATAACTATTATAAAATTATATAAGCAGTACCATAATTATAAAACTTAAAATCAAATAATTACAAACTTAAATTCTAAATTAAAATCTAATACAATTTTTATTAACTTTATTAAGTTGTGTATTCTAGACTAAAATATATAACATCAAATTTTTTTTTACTCAGTGTGTTATCATTTTTATACCCTGCAAACTTGGCAGTCATATAGTCCAGTTGAAATTTGAATTTTTGGTACATTGTTAAGAAAAGTCTAAATTTTGTTTTAGTATAAAAATTTTTAAGTTTTAGTCAACATTTCGTATAAAATCATAATTTTTCCAAAAAAACAACAACATTGATTTTTTGTAATGTCAAGATTCAAACTAATAAAAAATATTTAATTTTCGTATAATACTAATGAAATGATGACGTATTTAATTTAATTACATACGTATTTTTAACGTATTTTGAAGTCATTCATTGAAAATTGCAAGTTTCTACTAATTTAGGTTTAATCCTGAACCAGTCTAATCATCATTTTTCAATTTGTTAAAAAAATTTTAATTTAAGTAGATGATAAAAGAAACACAATTGTTACGTATTGTTTTTTAATCCCAATTAAGTTTAAATATATGTACATATATGTATATATGTATGTAGGTCTATTGAAAATTCTAGAATAAAATTTTAAATTACATTTACTCCCGTTTATTTGTTATTGCAATTTGTTTATTTTTTGTTTTCATAGCATTTCACTTTAATGATACCTAAAATTCGTGATTTAAAAGTTTCGACAGGCGATAACTTGAGAGGAAGTGGAGTTGGAAAAATTTTTTTGCTAACGAAATGAAATACTTATTAGTGTCTAAAAGTCTTCAGATTTCTACAACCTGCGGTTTACAAGAAAAACGATATCAGACATTTAAAAAACAGTATTTTAGGTAACGGTTAATTTTAACGGCAATTTTGCTTTTTTCAAAGGTCGCAAAGATATGCCGTACTAGAAACAATAGTGAAATTAGTAAAATTTTCTTTTACGGAAATAAGTTTCTAGTAAAGATCTACATATTTACATTTAACTTTTTATGGATGAAACTAACAAACATGTTTTTTCAAATTTTTTTTTGGAAAATTGCTTAAAACGAACTGCGTCTGTAGTTTCTCTTTTTAAATAAAAGCAGCATTATTAAAAATTAGAATTGGTCAGCATATCACACATTGTGTATTTTCTTTAAATATTAAATTTGAAAATTATCAAAAGTATAAAACGCTCTGCAGTACAGGTTTCAACTACAAAGTTGATCAATTCATCACAGCTCTAAATGGCCTAAGCCATAAACTGTGGAATCTTTTATATATATAACTCTGTTAACATTATATAAGATTTTTGTCTAAACGTAATAGTTTCAATATGAAAACTACTTAGGAAAATTCTTTTACAAAATCAAAACTTTTAAATCTATAAAATAAATGACATTTTTGATTTTGAAGTTATCTTACTCTCAGGGTTGCTATAACATGTAGGAAGTAAAGTTTTGCAAAAATTTTATCAAAAATTCTTAATTATTTATAGTAATCATTAACAGGAATTACAATATTTGTTTTAAATTTTTTTTTATTAAAACTCTCAAATATTTATGGCGCCTCTACGAAAATATATGATAAGCAGTATATTCACCTTTTGAAATTTTATACTTACTTATGAGATAAAAAAATATTTGAAGAAGAGAATATCTACAATATGTATGTACGAGTATGTATGTATGTACTATTCTAGATAGAGTAAGTATTTGACAACCCTATAAGTTAATTAAAATTCAAAAAAATCAAATTCTTTAAATATCATCAAGCACTTGCTTGTACATTTTATATGTAAAAGTCGATGTACATTAACTAAGAAATTTGTGTACGTTTAATTAAATTAATTTTATTTTAATTGAAAATTTTCTTCAAAATTATACATATATACATAGTTATTTCAATGCAAGTGTAAATTTTTAACCGTGGAACTAGAAATTGTAAGAGTGTTTCAGAAAAATTATTTGAAATTCAATTAAAATTTATTATTAAAAGGTCTTGTATACAAAATACAAAATTCAGATCTAGATACAACGTAATTTTAGAATAGAAGAATTCGGGGGCATTTATGTAGAATAGAATTAGTTAATTCAAAATTAAAAAGCTTATTTTTCAATATAAGTATAAGGTATATTTGTAAATATTAGGGATTAAACTGAGAAAATTAATAAATACAAAAGTTTTGATTTTGAATTACATTTTTGTGTATTAATTAATGAGGATAGTCATATGTTTCCAATATAAATTTTGTAAAATTAATCTAAAATTTATTTTTCTAAACTAATTTAAATTTTAAATAAAAGTTAAAAGTTATATTTTGTGATCTTATATGTTGAAGAAAATAAAGAAAGGGATAATAAAATTTGCTTTTTTGTTTTTTAAAAACTAATTTTTACAATTTGTGTTTAATTCATTTTTTGTTTAAATTTATTTGATCATAGATGTAGTTTTTGATAGTTAAAGATTATAAAATATTTCAAAATAAAATTTACCACAAATAAAGTGGCTATTTTAAATTTTTAATTAAATAATAACTAATGCAAATTGTATGAAATTTAAAATACAATGTCAAAATCCAAAAAAATTGCCAGTTTGTCCGTGTGTCTGTTTGCAAAACTTTTACACCGTTGAAGATAGAAACCTGACATTTTATATGTACATAGATCATTACTAGAAACTAATTTTCGTAGAGCATAATTTTTACCTATCTCCCCTTTCCAAAATTTAGCCCCTCCCAAAACCTTAAAATAATTCCCCCTCAAACCCTAAAAATGCCATTTTTCAACTCTTTATTGTAGAACCATATGTATTTTTCAAATTTTGCAAACGCAGAAAAGCAGTGGTTGCTTCTTTTATCACGCGATACTATACTTGAACTTTAAAAACAAATGGCCGTTAAAATTTACCGTTATATAAAATCCGATTTATCCAAAATTTTGATGTCGTTTTTCTCCTAAACTCCCGGCTGTAAAAGTTTGAAATTTTAGCAGCTTTCAGACATTAATAAATAGTTCATTTCGTTAGAAGAACATGTTTTTCCACCTTCACCCCTTCTCAATTTATAGCCTATCGAAATTTGTAAAATTTGTGTATTTGGCACCTTATATTAGCAAAACCGCAAGCTTTTTCAAATTTCTATATTTTTTGCTTTATTTTAAAGACTGCATAAATCGTTCAACTTAAATATATGCAATCCTAGAAATAGTTTCGTATATGAATGAAAATAATTTTAATAGTGTACTAGGTATACATAGACTGTATTTAAAAACAGTATTTTCACTTGTTGAAGGCAAAAGTGCTACAATACAAACCATTGGTTTGACCCAACTTTATTAGTATTTCAATTTTTAAATAAAGCGAAGGAATGAAATGACCATTAAAATTAGTTATTAATATTAAATTAACGCTGTGGTGCCTATCTGAATCAAAAAGGGTTAAATGGATTTAGGACAAATTCGAAATTAAATTTTAATTTTTAAACTTTGAAAAATAAATTTATGATTTTCTAATAAAAAAAAAACAAATTTATTGCGCTAAAAATTGTCGAATACTTAATTAGACTGCATTAAATGTAACAAAGTTTTTTCAAATATGTACTTATTGGATTTAGGCTTTATTTTAGGTGTAAATTATAACTATAGGCAGCTCATAAATCATAGGGTTGAAAGCATAATTTTGGCAAAGATATGCGTTTATTTTGTAAACTTAGAAATTCTTTAATTTTTAAAATATAAAATTCTTAATCAAAATTTTAAATTCCTTGACTTGCTTATAAAAAGTCATATCAAAATCTTTAAAAGAGTGACTAGTAACAGAGTTAATTTGAAAATTGAATTTGATATTTCGAAACCTGGAGAAATTTTTCGAAATCCTCCAATATACCCATAATTAAAATTTTTCAGTAAGTACGTATGTCGATTTAAAAATTTAAAAATATCTGGATAGATTTTACAAGTAAATGTGTTTTGTATTTCTTTGAATGAAAAAATGAATATAATTTTTCATTTAAGTTTCATTAAGTTAAAATCAAGAAATCTGATTTAAACTTTTGATGTTAAAGTAATATTTCAGGCCTATTAAAATATTGCCGTAAATGTTGTGCAGAGGTATACATAAGGAGTATATGTATACGTATAATACTACATATTTGCATTTATTTTACATTTAAAAAAAATTATTTTTACAAAAGTTTGTACTTACAAAACGTTATCGTGAGCCCTCACATTACATATTTGTGTAACATCATCAATTTGCATAACATCATGAGTTTTTGCAAGTATATTGATGAGTTTTGAAAATATGTATGTGCATGTATTTATAAAATTTAATTTTCATATTTTAAAATAAAATATGAAATTTATGAGCACAACCAATTTTTACAGAATATATGAGCGAATTTTCTTTAGCGACTAAATAAATTTATCAAAAGATAACGAGACCTTATTATCCAAATTCATGTATGCAAACAAACGTCCATTGTCCATTAAAGCAAGAAATAATCAATAAATAAAGAACAAGTAAAAACGTTTCAGTCGGTATAAACCGATTGAATTATACCCTGCACCTTTGGTTATTGAGTAGCAATTACTCGAACCTGTGAGATCATTCTATAGAAACTTCACGGACATGTCTGACCTAAAATTGGACATCCGACTGCCAAGTTTCATCAATCTGACCTTATAATTTTTCAAAATATTTAAAATTAGCTTTTGGAGTTGTATGGTAAGTACCTAAACCTGTCAAGCAATTCCATCAAAACTTCACAAATATATCTGATCTATAATCGGACATACAACTGCCAAGTTTCATGAATCTGACTTTATTATTTTTCCAAATATTAAGAATAAGCTTTTAGACTTCTATGGGATCTACTCGAACCTGTTAAGCAATTCCACCACAACTTCAGAAATATGTCTGACCCATAATTGGACACATGACTGCCAAGTTTCATGAATCTGACTTTATTATTTTTCCAAATATTAAGAATAAGCTTTTAGACTTGTATGGGAGCCACTCGAACCTGTCAAGCAATCGCACCAAAACTTTAGAAATATGTCTGACCCATAATTGGACACACGACTGCCAAGTCTCATGAATTTGACTTTATTATTTTTCCAAATATTTAAAATAAGCTTTTGGGGTTGTATGGCAAGTACCCGAACCTGTCAAGCAATTAAACTAAAACTTCACAAATATATCTGATCTATAATCGGACACACAACTGCCAAGTTTCATGAATCTGACTTTATTCTTTTTCCAAATATTTAAAATTAGCTTATGGAGTTGTGTGGCAGGTACCCGAACCTGTCAAGCAATTCCTCCAAAACTTCGGAAATATGTCTGACCCATAATTTTACACATGACTGCCAAGTTTCATGAATCTGACTTTATTATTTTTCCAAATATTAAGAATAAGCTTTTAGACTTGTATGGGAGCTACTCGAACCTGTCAAGCAATCGCACCAAAACTTTAGAAATATGTCTGACCCATAATTGGACACACGACTGCCAAGTCTCATGAATTTGACTTTATTATTTTTCCAAATATTTAAAATAAGCTTTTGGGGTTGTATGGCAAGTATCCGAACCTGTCAAGCAATTCCACTAAAACTTCACAAATATATCTGATCTATAATCGGACACACAACTGCCAAGTTTCATGAATCTGACTTTATTCTTTTTCCAAATATTTAAAATTAGCTTATGGAGTTGTATGGCAGGTACCCGAACCTGTCAAGCAATTCCTCCAAAACTTCGGAAATATATTTGACCTATAATTGGACACATGACTGCCAAGTTTCATGAATCTGACTTTATTATTTTGCCGAATATAAAAAATTTGCTGTTGGAGTTGTATGGCAGCCACCCGAACCGGTGCAGCTATCCCATTATAATTTTTAGAGCATGTGTAGAATATAATTGGACACATGTATACAAAATTTTATATTTATAGCTTTATTAGTTTTTGAAATATTTAAAATAAACTCTTGGAGTTGTATGGCAGCTACCCGAACCCGTTGTCCGACTTAGTCCAATAACAATAGGGTTCGTCCTTGGCACAAAAGAAAAAACTTGTGAAAGTTTGGTGTCGATTGCATTATTGGTTTTTGAGTTATCGTTCGATCGGACGGACGGACGGACGGACGGACGGACGGACGGACGGACGGACGGACGGACGGACGGACGGACGGACATGTCTAAATCGACGCAGAATTTTACGCTGAGCAAGAATATATATATATGTCCATACCGCAGATGACTCCTTCAAGTAGTTACAAACTCCATACCAAAGTTAATATACCCTTCACGAAGTGCAGGGTATAAAAAATAAGTAAAGAATATTTGCCCCGCAAAAATAATGCAATTCAAATCGTTTTCAACTAAAAGAATAATAATGTGTACATGGGTATTACACGCGACTTAAACAGTCAACTTTATTGTATTCGCGTTATTTAAAATTTAATGTTGTGTTGAAATATATTGTAATATACATATTATGTATGTATATGTGCGTAGGTCAAAAATTTCATGAATGTTCCATTGTGGTATTGTAGTATTACCGAGCGTATTGTATTAACAATAGGTAGGTTATGTGATGGCAACAAATTTTGCATATCGAGTTTTCGGTGAAAATGCACTTCTCCATGGTAGGGATGTGTAAATAAACTATTTTTAGCAATCTGTCGATCTGTCGGTCCGTCTGTCTGTGTGTGCACGCGTGTATCTCAAGTTCGACTGAACCGATTTTGATGAAATTTTATATGTAAGTTTATTTCGACCATGGCACGGATTGATGAACTTTTGGGATATATCAGGCGTCGGGAACTGCACTTTTAAGCGGGCGTGTTTTACATTTTTGACCATTTTGAAAAAAATATTCGACCGATTAACTTGAAATTTCATATATAACCTTCGCTCGACCGTCCGCGAAACCACCTAACTTTTGGAAGAAATCAGGCGTCAGAAACTGGACGTTTACAAAGGGCCAAATATACATTTTTGCGTATATAAAGAAAAATAATCAACCAATTTCATTGAAATTTAATATTTAAATTCATGGTACTAAAACAATGAACATATAAATTATTTAGGAAGATCAGGGGTTGAATACTGATCTGCGGCCCGATTTTACTTTTTTCACCATATCTACGGAACAAATTGATGGAATTTCTTAAAATTTGATATTTAAGTTCTGGTTGTTACCGAAACTAACTGGCGAGCATTTCAGGGGATTCGGATAGCACAAAGCGAAATTCACATTTTTCTAGGTATGTTAACTATAAGCTTACTAATTTCCTAAAAATTGGAAAGAAGTATTTCGAAATGTCGAACAGACATTTTTATAATATTCTGTAACACTTTCACTTAACTAGACAATACACATTTCGGTCGGTTATTTGCTGATCACATCAGAATTTTTTTTGCTGCGACATTACATTAGATTAAATAACTAGAAAAATTTATCTAAAAAAACAATAAAACGAAGAAATCCTTAATAGATATAGATTATTGATCCTTTGTGTACTCCGGCAATTTTCCGGCAGTATATCTAAAAAAGTCTGTTTGCAGAGAAAAGTTCTCAAAAAAATTCAAAAATAGTTCTCTAAACATTCACATTTTTATTTTTTCTAATACATCAATAGAAACCAGTTGGAAAAGTATAGTTTATGCAGTTATCTAACCGCTTGCTATGTATTGTAGAAGAGATTTGTTCAAGTTTTTGTAATTTGAAAAGTTAAAGAGAGAGTTTAATATGTATTAAGGTACCATTTACCATGTATTGTGTATAATATTAAATATAATAATTATATATTTAATTTTTAATACAGTATAATTTTAGATATTTGATATCGCAATGTGAAACAGTATATTCTCCTTTTATTTATATATTTTACCTTTTGTATATTTAAACGTTTATTATTGTAAATGTACAAGTAACTGAACTTCTTTTGGAGAAAAGTTGCTATAGTTGAATATTCTGTTTAGTAGAAGAAACTATCAAACTCTTACATTGCTATAAAATTACATTTTATTTAATTTGAAATAAAATTTAATACAACATATTCTTATTTAAATTTTGTTTTTAATGGAAGAAATACGACATATTTAAAGTATTTCATTCGGTACGATGTGCTGTGCTGTAGATGGTCGTTATGATCAAATTAATATTTAAATCCAATGTGGAAGGTGCAGATATTTGCCACCTTATGCAAAACACCATATATATATATATATATATACAGGATGATTCAAACATATACAATTGGTTAGAGGGTCGAAAATAGATAAAACTTTTGCAACTTTTTTACTAGGTGCTAAATATCAAAGGTTTCCAAAATACAGGGATTTTAAGGAATTTTCACGAAATTTCTACTTATCAAAGCTTTTTTGATTATAACTTCCGTTCCGAAAAAGATAGCGACTTTAAATAAACAGTTTTTGAAAGGGCTAGTACAGGACTTGAAGGCAAAATATTACTTGATTTTGTATTTAATGTACTTCCGGAATAATAAGCATTCGAACTTTGGAAAAAATCTAATTTTTTCCTTCTTTTATTTTTTTATTTCTTTCAACCCAATAACTTTGTGCGAAATTTTTTTAAACTTCGAAATTTACTTGTACAGAATTTTGGAAATTTTCTCCAGCTTTAATTTAAGCTACCAAGTGTTGAAAAAATTTTTATGGTACATAAGATATAACACAAAAACCTTTTCTATGTTAAGATTTTAAGGGCCCTAATAAAATTAAAAAACCATAAGGGTCCTATTAAAATTAGATTATGTTTGATTTTGGTTGATTTTAAAAGCTATATTTATCACCTGCTATTATTTTTTTTATCGCAATATCACTCTAAACAGTTAACATTTATAAGACCGTTATTTTGATAAAAAATCTGAATTAATTGAAATACAATAAATTTTAGAAGAAATTCCCTATGGTTTTTAGTATTTTCCAATTTTTTGCTACAAATACTCAATTGCTCAAGCTGTTTAGGTCTAGGAGCGAAACTCAAATAAATAAAATGTACAAAGCTTGCTAATCAGAAGGCTAGTTTCCAAAAAGAGTGTATGAGAACAACAGTTGACCCTTTGTGTACTCCGGCAATTTTCCGGCAGTATATCTAAAAAAGTCTGTTTGTAGAGAAAAGTTTTCAAAAAAATTCAAAAATAGTTCTCTGAAAATTTATTGTATTTCAATGCAAATATTAAAGTGTTATTTTTTATCAGAAATAACGGTTTATAAAAATATCAACTGCTTTTCAAAGTGACTATTGTGATTAAAAATTAGAAATAGTTGATAATTACGGCACTTAAAATCAATGAAAATAAGAAATAGCGACCATTTTTTTTATATTTCATTTAGCGAAATATTTTTATGGGTCCTAATAAAATGCAAAAATTTTCGATTTTTACATTTTATTAAGACCCATAAAATCTTGACATATATATGGTTTTTATGCTGTATCTCCTGCACCGTGAAATATTTTTGAGGACTTAAATTAAAGCTAAGGAAAGTGGTCAAAACTCTGCAACAAAAAATTTTAAAAATTCTGAAACTTTCAAATAACATTGTAGTGGTGAAAAAATTAAAAAAAAAACCAAATTGGAAAAATTAGATTTTTTGTAAAAGTTCGAATGCTTGGTCTTCCGGAAGTACATAAAATACAAAATCAAGTTGCCTTCAAGCCCTGTACTAGCCCTTTCAGAAACTGTTCATTTGAAGCCCCTATCTCTTTCGGAACGGAAGTTATAATCAAAAAAGCTTTGATAAGTAGAAATTTCGTGAAAATTCGTTAAAATCCCTGTATTTTGAAAACCCTTGAGATTTCGCATCTAGTCCGGAACAAAAGTTTTACACATTTTTGATCCTCTAAAGAACGGTATATGTTATTGTATACCTTTTTGAATCACTCTGTATATTTATATGTACAGATTTATATATATATATAACATATTGTTTATATGAATGCAGTTCTTAAGGCAAAACCAAAAAATTTGTTAACGTAGTCACATGTGAAAGTCAATAAAAGAATTTTTACTTGTCTATTAAACATCATATATGAATAGGAGAGTTTTTAATACGAACAACACATTATAATTAATTTCTCAATAATATAAATAATAACATAACAAACTATCAATACGGTTAATGTAGTGGGCTTTTGCTTTATGATTTGAAATTTCAGTGCATATTAGATACATACGAATTTAGGTCCGTGCTTGTTTTAAAATTTATTAAATGTTTTTTTGCAAATGTGTTGTGAGGCAATTTAGATTTTAGTTTTTCTTAAATATAACTAACTTTCTTTTAGGAATATTTGAACCGAAAAAAATTAAAAAATTTTTGTAAATGAATGCTAACTGTTAACGCTAATAAGCGTATTCGATTTTCAAAAACTTAACTTGAAAACTTAAAATATTGTTAAAAAATTCAGTTGCTCTTTACCATAGTATCAGGTTCAACTAATGCAGTTTTTTGTGAAGCTTATGTTTTCTTTTTAAATATTATTTGTAAGATAATCTTTGTGCAGTTTTACGAAAATAGAAGAAAAGTACTAAATTTCAAATATTATTGGTTTAAAAATTTTAAAAATTTTATAATTTGATATACTTATACTCGTATATCTAGGTACATAAGCATATCTGTGCAAAACACTGTTCTGTGTAAGATACGTATTTAATAGTCATATATGAATTTTGCACTTTTGAAATTGCACTCCTCTTTCACTAAGTGAAATAGTCATTTTTATACCCGTACGAACTTATGCATCGAATTCTGAGTCGATTTAGCTTTTGTTTGTCCATCTGTCCGTCCGTTCGTTCCAATGATAACTCAAAAACTAATTGAGCTAAGTTTACAAGACTTTCACAAGTGATTTATTATAGTAAGTGTCAGAACCCTATTTAAATTGGACCTGATCGGGGTACTTGTTCGGGCAGCTGCCATACAACTTCAAAATTTATTTGGCTATATCTCAGAAACTATAAAATCTGTGATATTGAAATTTCGCACAAGCAAATATATTAGAAGGGCCAATGTGTTTGATAAAAGTCGTTTAAATTGCTTGGCTGCTTCTGGTAGCTGTTGTAAAACTTCAAAAGCTATTTGGCTATACCTCAGAAACTATAAAAGCTGTGGTATTGAAATTTCACACAAGAAAATATACTAGTACGATCGATGTGTTTGATAAAATTCGTTAAAATTTCCTGGCTCTTTCTGGTAGCTGCCATACAACTTCAAAAGTTGATGAAAGTGTTACATGAAACTAGTGTATTTGAAATTTAGGCAAAAACGCCCCATGTTTTTTAAAATTGTTACTAGATAGTACTCGTAAATTGCCAAGATAAAATAAAGGTTATTTGTGAAAGTGAAAATGAATTCTGCAATAAACACAATTCAGAAATTTTTGAGAATTTTTATTGCAGCATTTTGATTCATACAAGGGTATAAATTTATTTTTCGTACTAATTGTATTTTACCGTAATATTTATATGCTTAAGTATACATATATATTTGAATTTCTTCGTTTGTTTATGTTTTCTTCTTAATCCTTCTGGGAGGAGTATGATATCGTATAGATAACCATGAATCAGTTTCTTGCGTCATTGAGTTTTTTTTACTAGGTATAGGTAGGCGCGTAACAACACTCTTCAGTTAAAGGACCGGTGCAATAACGACTGCACCATTGGTGCAATAATCCCTATAATATTTTCGTGTACATTATGAAAAAATCACCCCGATTTTTGATCAATTGGCACATTTTCACCCCAAACGAATATAACATTTAGTTTGAATTTAAACATCTTTACAATATTCATCAGTACATATATTACTATAAGTAATCTTTCCTGATAAAAATTGATTAAATTTGTAGTCACATTTGTTAAAAATTTAATAAATAGGAGCAATACAAAACACATTTCTTTATTTTAATCTTTCATTCTATCTTATCATTCTAGCACATTGCCCCTTGAGATTTGTTAAAATTTTTTTCCTTTCATTTGAATTGAAATGTTTTTGAACAGGTTCGTTCGCATGCAAAGGCCAAAATACAAATTGAGAAATTAAAGTTTTCTTGATTGATGTTAACTTGCCATCTTTATCAAAGTAAGATCATTTTTTTATTGGTTTTTGTATTTCAAGCTGATTAAGAAGCAGAGTAAAAATTTGCAGCAGTTGGTTGAAGTTTGTTTCACTCAATTTAATGATTTGAAAATTTTATTTATTGATTTTTACAAGTTGATATTAAAACGAGAATAGGTAGAGTTGATCGTATCAAGGAATGATTTTTAGTGCTGTGTGCTGATTGCCACACTGTTCTATATAAGTACTCCTAACCCTTCGTTTATGCGGAATTTCGGCATAATAATTTAAATAGTTTCCATAATATGCGACAAAATGGTTTTTGAAGTTGTATAGCAGATACCACCACAAGTTAAGAAATTTCAACTACTTTTAAAAGATATAAGACCACTAATAAAATATTGGTTTTTTTTAATTCCAATACTGTATAATGGTTCCATAATTTGAGAGATCTATCCAAATAACTTTTGAAGTTGTATGGCAGCTACCTCAAGGACTCAAGGAATTTCGTTGACTTTTATCACACTTATCAGCCCCAATAATATATTTCCTTGTGCGGAATTTATATATTATAGCTTCAAGATCTTCTGAGATATAGCCAAATAACTTTTGTAGTTGTTGGGCAGCTACCCGAACCACTGCCTCCATCACATGTAACAAGTTCCGGTTTTTACTATTATAAATCATTTGTGAAAATTTCGTGAGCTTAGCTCAATTAGTTTTTAATTATCGTTCGTTCGTAAGGGTATAAAAAGTTGCGCTATATTGGATATATTATCTTATAATAATATTGGAGAACTATCGATGTATTAAACCAACGATATCGTCGCTTTAGAAATTAGAAACTGTATATTAAAATTACCTGCAGCGTGCATTCGATATGTGCTTTGCCATATCCAAATGAAGATTAATTTTGAAAATTTGACAACAAATAACTATTGCTTAGGAGGTTAAAATGCATTAAATCCCCACTTAAACAATATTCATTATTTTTATATTTTGTTCGATTTCTCAAATCTTTCTTTTGTCAATTATTGTTGTTATTAACAAAGTTTTCGTTTGAGGCAGTTGGAACTAGCTAAAGCTGTAATAATTTCAAACTAACTCCAATTTGTTTTGTTTTATTTTTTTTTTAAAAAACTTTATTTATTTTAAAAGAAAAAAAAAATGAAAAAAATTATATTAATGGTTTTTGCTTTTGTTAACGTATTTAGAGAAATTATTGTCGGCAGATAAGGACGAAAATTTGACATATTCGTGCTAAACCCAATTTAATTCAGGTTCTTGATTATGTTTGTATTTTATTTTTTGGGAGGTGGAAAATTTCTTTTTCTTATTGGTTTGAAGAAAAACTCTCATTAAAACATTGTTTTAAATCAAAATTTTTATAAAATATTCTTTGGTTTGAAAACTTTTTTATTAAGTTTTTTAAATCAAAGTTGTAAGAACGCTCATGTCTTAAGCAGGCGCGGTCCTCATGTATTCGTCACCCTAAGCGGTTGCTAAAAAGTGCGCCCCCCTTCAACCGTTTCACCTATTTTATTACTGTGAACAAAATTTAATAGGCATTGCATATAATCAAATATAATCATTGCATATAATCAATATAATCATTGTACATCATAAAGCACTTTCTTGTAACCTTGTAGATTGTAGATTCTAAGGGAACCGAGTGGGACAGGAGCATCCCCCCAAGCCACCGCAGCCATTTTTGACTTATTGTAGCCACCCCACTCTCCCGTCTATAATATTCCCGTCCCAATCACAAAGCCGGAGATATTCCTAAGGGAGTTGGACAATAGTTCCCGAACACTTAGGGACCCATGTCCAAGACAATTGCGGCGCCGAACAGCCAGTGCCGGACAGTCGCAGAGAATGTGCACGGCGGTCTCATCGCCACCCCCACAAAATCTGCACAGGGGGGAGCCCGACTTCCCCAGCCTATGCAGGTGGGCAGTGCCCCGTGAAGAAATTCGAAATAGTGCGAACCCGGCTCCTGCTCATCCCCAGCAACTCCGCAGTGAATCCGCCGGAGCACGCCGGAACAAACACTTTCGCATGACGGCACCCTTTCGTGTCCCGCCAGTGACGACCGCATTCCGCCGCGAGTAGGCAGGCAAGCCTGGCCCCCACGGCGGAAGAAGGCAGACCACAGAAAGGCAGCGGCTGCACAAAGGCAGCCCCAGATCCCCTCCGCGCCAACTCATCGGCAACTTCGTTGCCCGCATGGCCACTATGGCCCGGCACCCAAATGAGCATCACTCTGTTTTCCGATGCCAATTCCATAAGTGCAGCAAGGCAGCTCCAGACCAGCTTGGATGTAACCTGAGCTGAACGGAGCGCCAGCAGCGCAGCCCTGCTGTCTGAGAACACATAGATGGTGCGGTTTCTATACCCCCTTTCCAAATTGATTCTCAGACAGATTTCTATTGCATGTATTTCGGCCTGGAACACTGTGCAATACGGGTCAAGGGTTGCATATACACGCGTGTCCGGGCGGACACCGTATACGCCCGAGCCCACACCCGACTCCGTTTTGGCGATCCCACGTCCATCGATCAGGAAACAGAACCCTGTACTTGTGGTCGAAGTTGTACCGCGGCAGACAGGTATCTGACATGGTTATCCTTAGAATCGGATCGCCCTCAATGAAGTCTCTGTGAGTTCTGTGGGCCAACTTTAGCCCTGCCCCGTCCTCGCCAGAGAGAAGTCGGTAAGTCACCAGCCAAGCTTCCTTCAATATATGGAGGTGCAGTGGCGGCAATCCGATCATCACCTCCAATGCAGCGGTGGGAGCCGTCCGCATCGCCCCGGTCACTCCCAGGCAGGCCAGCCTCTGTAGCTTTTCCAGCTTGGCCCGCACACCCGCCTGCTGAGCCTTACGGCACCATACAATCGACGCATAGGTGACGATGGGCCTAGCAAGGGCCGTATATAGCCACAGTGCTATTCTGGGACTAATTCCCCAGGTCCCCCCGATGAAGCTCCTACACGTCCACAAGGCCGCCGTAGCTCTCCCGATAACTCTATCGATATGGGTATTCCAAGAGAGACGATCATCCAGGGTTACCCCCAGATACTTCACCTCCCTCGAGTAACTAATACGTTCACCAAACAGAATTGGGCTCGTTAATCTGTCCCTGCTTCTGCGTCTGGTGAAGGCGACCAAAGTGCTCTTGCTTGGATTTATATTTAACTCAACGCCTTTGCACCACCTTTCCACAACACGTAAATTTTGCTGTAGAAGATCAGAAATAGTGCTCTCAAATTTTCCCCGTACGACGAATGCCACATCGTCAGCGTATCCCCAGATACGCGCCCCGGAGCCCCTGAGAGCAGCTATTAGATCATCCACTACAATGGACCACAGGAGGGGCGAAAGAACCCCGCCCTGCGGACATCCTTTTGCAGCGGAGATGAAGAGTATATCGTCAGCTATGGTGGACTTAATAATCCTATCCTGTAGCATCCGACTGACCCATCTGCTAGTCGTCGCATCAATCCCTCGTTTGTGCAACGACTCACAGATGACATGATATGGGGTGTTGTCAAAAGCTCCCTCTATATCAAGGAAGCAACCAACTGCTACCTCCCGCACTTCCAGTGAGTTTTCAAGGACCCCCACCAGACTCTGCAGAGCGAGTACAGTAGACCTTCCCGACTGATAGGCGTATTGAGATTCATGCAAGGGATTGCTTCCCAGTGCACCGTCCCGTATAAATCTATCAATCTTGTAACCATATTATGCTGAATTATAAAATTAAAGTCTGGAACTAAACTTTGAATTTTTTGTTTTATAAATTCAAAAACAAGGTAATTTATTTAAATGTATGTTTTATGAACTTATGATCAGATTTATGTCAATGATTTAAACTTGATTTTTTGATTTTAACAACCAAAAAATTTACTTTTTGACGTAAGTGAAACTTATTGTAAAAGGTTTTATGAAAATTATATCAAATGAACTTTTTTGAAAAATTTATTTACTTATATACTTAAATGATTTTATTTATTTATATACGAAATTTTATTCATAATTTTAAATTTACGAATAAAATTTGGCTTTTTATTTCACAAAACGCCTGAGAAATGAAGCAGCGTATAAAAAAAGTTTCGACTTGCATTCAAAAATTTAAAGAAAATCAAAGTTTCGTTCTAAAATTTGTGACTTGAAAACTAAACTTTTTATGTACATTGGTACAAGCTTTTATACTGTTCATTAAATTTTTTAGATTTTATTAAAATAAATGCATTTTTAATTTTGGAGTTAAATGTGTGAAACAAATTATTGCGCCATTTCATTTTACTTTTATTGTTTGGATGATTTACACAAGATCAATTCAACATAAAATTCTTAACATTCGGTTGATTATTAAACAACATTTTTCCAATTCAATATAAGTAGTAGATATTACCAATTAATATTTAATTCTGTGATTGATAACAGTTTTTTCAAAAACGAAAGCAGAACATAGTAGTAGAAATTCATAACGATCATGCAATTTTAAAATTCATTCAAAATTTTTTGTTGTTAAACAAAAACAAAATATTGGTATACACAATCTCAATATCAATTATCAAGCTATGCTTTCCATCATTTAAGAATATTCTTCTCATTCTCTTTTTCTAATTTCTTTCTATTCTCATTCTTCTCTCTCTTTTTTTTTTTTTTGTTCTTGTTGTTTACTAATGCAATAGTATACAGAAAAAGTAATACATTATAATAATGTGTTTGTTTGTTTGGCCGACAACTAAGCATAAATAAAATTTTGCATAATATGAAACAATTTAAATATAATGTGTACGAACGAGTGTAGCCAGGACGATCACTAAGCATAATAAAAATCTTGCTTTGTGACATAATTATATGTGTACGAGCGAGTGTTGATAGGGAGCAATCTCAGCAAAATAAAAATTTTGCTTTATGAGATAATTATATGTGTACGCATGAATGTTGATCTTATAAATATTAGGCAATATAAATTATGTGTATTTTTGAATATTTTTATTTTTTGCCTACATTGCTTCTATATGTATATGTATGTATATTATATGAGACGATTTCACTTATGTATATGTAGGATTGAATGTATACAGCTGTGTAAAATAATATTCTGTGTTTATAGGCATATACAAATTCATTCTATAATGTATAAAGTAATAATATTAATAATTGTAATCTGATGATTCATATCATTCAAAAAATTATGTTCTGCATTCGTATAAAAAATAAGAATGAAAGAGTAGTGTAGAGTAAAGAAATGTATGAGTAATTTTAATTCTATGAACATTTTTTGTTATATGGTGCAAATAGAAAATATGTGTAGGAACAAAATATTATGTTTGCATGTAGGTAGATTTTATTAAGTTAATTTCGCTATAAATTGATACATATATAAAAAAAAATTTGGAATCCTTTTTTTGGGTGAAAATTTTTTTTTTAAATTTAGGGGTTTTTTAAGTTTTCAATGGCGCCCCTATTTTTTCTCGCCCATTGCAAATGCATACTTTGCATGTATGATAAATCCGGGCCTGGTCTTAAGTATAAGTTAACGTGCAAAAAATAACGTGCAAATCAAATTGAAATTAGAAATTGCTGAGATAAATTGGTGTTTTTTATTAATTGTCTGGAAATTGTAATTTATTTTGTAAAATGTTTAAAAAAGATGAAAAGTATATAAAACTTGTTTTGTTTTTGCGTTTTAAAATATTTTCCCCATGATTAATGTTTTTCATTTGGTTTGTTAAATGAAATAAGATTTGGCAATAAATTTAGAAATTTAAAAATTATAAAAAGTCTAGAAATAAAAACTGTTTTATTATGGTGTTTTATAGTTTGATTACACCACATTAGTTTTAATAATAACATTTCTTATAAAATTTTTATTAAAAAAACCTATCCAACACTTTTTAAAACTCTGAAATCAAAGTTCAGAAAAATTTAAATACTAGTGCATAATATTTAAATGTAAACAGCATTTTGTGAAGTGTTATATTAAATGCAAATAACCAGAAACTGAAATTCTTATCGTAAGGCTTTTCCCCCTAGGCTACAAAATATCATAAGTATGATATCATACGTACTACAGTATGTATGTATGTGAGTGAGAAGAAAATGAGTGAGTTGAATATCATATATCCGCGTTATGTAATTTTCGGGTTGGAAGAGGTTTTTTGTGTTATGTTTTTTTTCCAAATGTATACAAAATTTAGTGATCATTCGTTCACCTTTTGGCGCTCTATACTATAAGGTAGGTGATGTGGTGGCGTCAAATTTTGGATGTCGAGTTTTCGGTAGGAACGCACTTCTCCATAGTAGGAAAGCATAAATAAACTACTTTTACGGACATGTCAAATCGGCTGCACCGATTTTGATTAAACTTTACATGTGAGTTTATTTTGACTATGACACGGATTAAACATTTTTTGGGATATGTCATACTTCGGGAACTGCATCTTTTTGCGAGTCGATTTCATATTTTTGCGTATACAGGGTGATTCAGAAAGGTATACAACAACATATACCATCGGTTAGAGGGTCGAAAATGGGTAAAACTTTTGTTCCGGAGTAGGTGCGAAATCTCAAGGGTTTTCGAGATACAGGGGTTTTAACGAATTTCCACGAAATTTCTAGTTATCTAAACTTTTTTGATTATAAGTAACTTCCGTTCCAAAAAAGATAGGGGCTTTCGTTAGAAGAAAATTGCTAAATTTCAATTTTTTCCAACTTATATTTCCGAAACTGCAAGCTTTTCTAAATATCTATAAATGCAGAAACCTTACGATAAATTTTATGCTTTCTTTCATTGCTCATCCTGAATGTATGCAATCTTGAAATATTTGGGTATATGAATGAAAGTAAATTTAATAATGTAGTATGTACATAGCTGAGCTAGACTATTTTCAAAAGCAGCCTTTTCACTTGTTGAAGGTGTTACACTACAAACTACTGATTTGACCCTTTATTTTCATTACCTATAAGTTTTTGGTTATTTAAATTTGGATAGTGATTTTTAAATTTTTTTACTATTAGTAATATTGCAAAAAATCGTAATGATAAAATGAAAATAGTTTGGATAAATTAAGTTAATTAAAAAATTACTAAAATAATTATTTTTTTCTTTTTTGTTGACAGATATACAATTTTCCTGATATACATAGAAACATATATGTACATATGTATGTACTTATGTGTGGTGTACAAAATATATAAAAAATTATAACTCATTGAAAATAAACCTTTGCTAAGTGCACATTATGATCTTTTTATGTTAATTTTATTTTATCATATTATTTTTTAATTAAAATTTGCATTTTTATCAAATTGAATTTTTTTAAAATAAGGAATACGTTTTATTTATTTTGTATATATTTCTATGAAATTAAATTTTTCAATATTGAATATTAAATATTATATTCCTTATACCACAATACTCACACTCGGTATTTTGCGTTTCTTGTTGAATATGACCAGTTCCATCTTACGAGGGTTCACTTCCAACCCGCCACAAGCAGCCCAGTCATTGCCAAGATTAAGGCTGATCCTGAATCAGCCCATTTAGGGCGTGTTGATGCTTTCCCGACAAAGCCACCACCAAGTCGTCGGCGTAAGCAACCACCTTGTATCTCTTCTCTTCCAGGCGTAATAAAAGCTGATTCCTACAAAATTCCAAAGAACAGGTGTCCCGGCTTTGTTGGCAGCTGGGAAGTGATTTTACAGCAGCAGCTCCGGAAATTTTCCAGCAGAGTTGGTCTATTGGTTCCCAGGAGCAAATAAGTAGCTTGGCACTACTGTGTCGCCGCGATCTTGTCTATTTATCCACTGTTGCGGTTTTCGTTTTCCTCTTAGTCGAGTTAAAGGGCATGCCAATGTGAAAGCATTGTTCACAGTCTCCGTGAGTGTGCTAGCCAGCACGTCCAGTTACCCGGTCATGCTGAGATAAATTGAAGCCTCGCACCCCAGGAAATCGGTTAGCAAGTCTCTGTTTTATGACCAATCAGTTCCTTTGCGAATTCTGAAGCTCCGTGTAGGATATTGCTAAGCTGTGAATTCAATATGTATATATAACGGCGGTCAGAAAAGGAATGATCTTACAAGACTTTCCATTTCGTGATCATTCCGGCCATCGTTTGGTTGTCACTTGTGCTAATATTAGAGCAAGTTCCTATGTTACGTCACATAGAAAGTTAACGTTTTTTAAAATTGAAAATCTGAAATCTGAAAAATCGAAATCTGAATAGATTTAAACTAATGTAGATATTCATAAAAAAGTCCTTACTCTGTGGTTTCCAAATCATATCTGTTAATGTGCCTGTCTTACACAGTCACGGAGTTATACTTAAAATTTTAAAAAGTAAAAAAAGTAAAGCAAGTAAAAACGTTTCAGTCGGTATAAACCGACTGAATAATACCCTGCACTTTGACATCTGAGTTTAAAAATTTGTTTTTGAAGTATTTAGAAATAACCCTGATTGCTAAATGGCAATAACTTGAATCTGTCAAACCACTCAATAGAAACTTGACGAATATTAGGTCTGGCCTATAAGTCAGACACACACGACGGTCGATTTTCATGAATCTAGCATTAATATTTTTCCAAATATTTAAAATTAACTCTCCCAGTTGTGTGGCAGCTACCCGATCCTGCCAAGCAATTCTATCAAAACTTTAGAGATATATCTGACTTGAAATTGGACACACGACTGCCGAGTTTCATCAATCTAGCTTTTATATTTTTCTAAATATTTAAAATTAACTCTCGGAGTTGTATGGCAGTTACCCGAAGCTGTCAAGCAATTCCATCAAAACTTCAGTGTTCTATCTGACCTGAAATTGGACACACGTTTGACAAGTTTAATGAATCTAGCCCTATTATTTTACAAAATATTTAAAATTAATTTTCGGAGTTGTATGGCAGTTACCCGAACCAGTGCAGCCATTATATTAAAATCAGAACATATGTGAAGTGTATTTGAGCACATATTTGCAAAATTTGATATTAATGTCTCTATTACTTCTTGAAATATTTAAAAAAAACCTTTTTGAGTTGTATGGCAGCTACCCGAACCCGTTATCCTAATTGGTCCAATTACAATAGCAGCCGTCGTTTGCACAAAAGAAAAAACGTGTTAAATTTT
The DNA here is from genome assembly GCF_029603195.1 of Condylostylus longicornis. NCBI lineage: Eukaryota > Metazoa > Arthropoda > Insecta > Diptera > Dolichopodidae > Condylostylus > Condylostylus longicornis. Next base: position 2,775,386 of record NW_026577985.1, read on the forward strand.
GGTGTCGATTGCATTATTCGTTTTTGAGTTATCCTGCGATCGGACGGACGGAAGGGCGGACATGTCTAAATTAACGCAGAATTTTACGCTGAGCAAGAGTGCCGTTATGGACATTTATATATATGTCCGGTATATATATATATATATCCGGTATATTTGTAACCACTTAAAGAAGTCGTCTCCGGCATAGACATATATACATACCGGAAACGACTTCTTTAAGTGGTTACAAACTCCATAACAAAGTGAATATACCCTTCACAAAGTGCAGGTTATAAAAAGCAGTCGAAATTGACTTTAAACCCGTGTAACTCTGAACCTGTTGAGCTGTGAACATCGTCTCCATACAAAAGTTTTGTCTACTGATGGGGGCCTACACAATGGCATATTGCAGTGCACTTTGTTACGAGACACCCTGTATATAAATTTGACATCTTTTATAGCCCTGCATAAGTCGGTTGTTATTGAACTCATTTCCTAATAAAACCTAATATAACAAAATATAAGGTTTTACATTTTGTTATATAAGGTTTGGCATATAAACAAAATTTCAATAATGCTTTAGAACTTTAGACATTCTACGGTTTTCGAACGTACATTATTTTTATCGTTCACCCTACTTTTGCAGATTTTACAGTATTAATTTGTCGAAGATATTTTGTATTAATTCTAAGTTAGCACTGTTTATTTAAAATAGCCAATATTTTCTTTAATATACAGGTGTTTTCAGTAAAGTTTTATAATAAAAGTAAAATTTGCTGAATGAGATAGAGTTTGGTGCATATTCCCTATTAAAATTACAATTTTAATTTTATTTTGCATTTTAGACTATATACGTTGTTGTCGGCTATGTGCTGATCACATCAAATTTTTTGTTATTATATAAAAATAATATTCTAGAGTTGAAATTCATATTTTAATAGTTTTAAAAAAATTTTTTTTTGTGTTTATAATTTTTTTATGAAAAAAATATACATATTTACATATGTATATATGGAAAAAATAATAAATACAAAAAAATTATTTATTACATTATTACAAACATTATAAACGTTTTGCTAAAATGTGGCTACGCGGGGTTTAAAGCTAAATTTTGAAACTTTTTTTTTAAATTTTTTTCCTTTTTATATGGTGTGTAAATTTTTACTCAACGGATAAATCTAAATTTTAATCTGTCAAAATTACAATTTCAAATTTAATAATCTTCACTTCAACAAATAATATGCATATTGATATATACATGGGGTGGATAATTTGTTTGACCAGTTGGTGTGCCTTGGTGTTCTTTGGCTATTGTTGTACACTATAAATTTTGTTAATTTATTGAAATTTTGAATTGAAATGGGTGCAATTTTTGCTGCATGTCGCTGTAAACGAACTGGTTTGGATTTTTTTTATTTACGATTGTAATTTGCAGTTTTTCCCACGAATTGGCCACGATTAACTGATGTTGTTATATTGTTGGGTGAAATTTCTGTGATCTTAAAGCACAACTTTAATTATATTATTGAAAGACAAAATATTTACCTTTTTAATTTGATTCCTTTTGTGCAAACCCAAGTAAGTTTCAAAAATGTTGGTTTTCTTGTGATGAACTGCTTCTAATAATAATTTTAATTGGAAATATTTTGTTGTTTATGAAAATATTGATTGATAAATATTTACTTGAATGTATGTCAACCATTCAATTGTCATATATTTTCGAAATTTTATTTTTTCAATTAACGACACTGCCGATGTCCAGCGACATTTTTTGTTTACAACAACAACAAAGTAATAAATTTTGTTTGATCGTTTCTTTAAGAGATGAGTACAAATTCTAGAACAAGATCTTCTGTAAATTTTGTAAAAGCTAATTCAAAACCTGTATCTTCGAGATTTTCACCCAAAATTGTGAGCCATTGTTATTATGCAATTGTTTTTTAATGAGTTTACCTCCATTAAAAGTATGACTTCAGACCCTTTGTCAGAAGTTAACTCTTTGAGAGTTGAAAAAGCAAACACTTATGCTTCAGCCAATTAAAAAAACTAAATGTTAAAGTTGCTATGTTGAAGCAAGAGAAAAAAAATCTGATGTGGTCAGCACATAACCGACCGCATTGTGTATTGTCTAGTTAAATGAAAGTGTTACAGAATATTATAAAAATGTCTGTTAATTACTTTTTTCCAATTTTTAGGACATTAGTAAGCTTATGAAAAGAAAAATGTAAATTTGGCTCTTAGTAGAGTTTCGCTTTGTGCTACCCGAATTCCCTGAAATGCTCGCCAGTTAGTTTCGGTAACAACCACAACTCAAATATCAAGTTTCAAGAAATTCCATCAATTTGTTCTGTGGATATGGTGAAAAATATAAAATCGGCCCGCAAATCAGTTCTCGAGCCCTGATCTTTCCAAAAAAGTTATATGTTCATTGCTTTAATATGAGGAATTCATATATTAAATTTCAATGAAATCGGTTGATTATTTCTTTTTATATACACAAAAGTGTATGTTTGGCCCGTAGTGAACCTCTAGCTGCCGATGCCTGATCTTTCCAAAAAATTTACATGTTCATTGTTTTAATACGGGGAATTCATATATTAAATTTCAATGAAATCGGTTGATTATTTCTCTTTATATACACAAAGATGTATATTTGGCCCGTAGTAAACGTCTAGTTGCCGATGCCTGATTTCTTTCAAAACATACGAATTTTTGGGGACGGTCGAGCTAAGCTTATATATAAAATTTCAAGTAAATCGGTTGAATATTTTCTTCAAAATGTTCAAAAATGTAAAACAGGCCCGCTAAAAAGTGCAGTTCCCGAGGCCTGATATATACCAAAAATTGATAGATACGTGCCATGGTGGAAACAAACTTATATGTAAAATTTCATCAAAATCGGTTCAGCCGAACTTGAGATACACGCGTGCACACACAGACCGACAGACCGACAGGTTGCTAAAAATAGTTTATTTACACTTCCCTATTACTATGGAGAAGTACGTTCCCATCGAAAACTCGATATGCAAAATTTGTTGCCATCACATAACCTACCTATTGTTTACACAATACGGTCGGTAAAAATTATTAAACTTTCCATTTTAAACTTTCCGAAAAAAACAGCAAAACTGTTTCACTTTCGAGTACTGTATGTGTTGAATTGCATGATAAACGTTTATGATGTAAATTTTTGCAGCTGGAAAAAAATAATATTTGATTATTGATAAAAAAAAAGAGTGCATTTGCATAAAATCTTTATTTGTGTATTTTTTTAAAGCTTTTTAGTAGTCAAGAAAATTATGGACAGCACTTCAATATTTACGAAAATAATTTTAGTAAAATAATTTTTCTACATATTTTGTTTTATTTATAAGCTGCATTTATAAAACTTCTGTTTTAAAATTTCAATAAAGCTGGGTCAAATCAATTGTCTTTAATTTAACACTTTTCCCTTCTATAAGTCAAAATACTGCTTTTAAAAACATCCTTTGTACTTGTTAAAATTACTTTCATTCATATACGAATATATTTCAAACATTGCAAACATTTTTGACGAGTGATGCTTGATTAACAGATTTATCTGGAAGTTTAAGATTTTTGGCCTTTTGGGAAGATTTTTTGCAGATAATTTACACCATACTTACTGCAAAAAAAAAAAATAGAAACAAGGTTAAATGGTTACTTTATTATTTTGAAGTTTCTATTTTGTTTATGTTGAATATGTACAGTAGATTATATTATATTTATTATAATTAAAGTAGAAATATTTTATGTTTTTTTTATTTAATGTGAATTAATGTTATTTTTATTCAATTTGAATAAAATTAAAATATATAAGTAGCAGGTTTTATTTAGTTTTAAGTATATTTTGAGTAATCTCAATTGTATACAAGCCGATTATTAGATAACAATATAACTTATATATTGACTTTAGTAATTTGTTAGATTTTGCAAAATTTCGCTAGCAAAATGAAGATTTTAAGCCAATCTCATCTAACATCAGCAGCAAATAAAAATTTGAAAAAAAGAGTAACTCTCGGTTAAAAAGAGTTTCTCTCGGAAAAAAAGAGTTTTCGGTGGGAATACACTTCTTCATGGTAGGGAAGTGTAAATAAACTATTTTTAGCAACCTGACAGACAGACTGTCTGTTAGTGCACCAAGTTATCAAGTAGTTAGTATCTCAAGTTCGGCTGAACCGATTTTGATGAAATTTTACCTGTAAGTTTATTTCCAATATGGTATACACGGACTGATCAAGTTTTGGGATATATCAGGCCTCGGGAACTGCACTTTTTAGCGAGCCTGTTTTACATTTCTGACGCCTTTGAAGAAAGTATTCAATCGATTTACTTGAAATTTCATATATAAGCTTCTCTCGACCGTCCGCAAAACTTCCTAACTTTTGGAAGAAATCAGGCGTCAGCAACTGGACGTTTACTACAGCCGTTTAATACGGACGTTTACTACAATAAATAATCAACCGATTTCATTGAAATTTAATATTTAAATTCTTCGTACTAAAACAATGAACATATAAATTTTTTGGAAAGATCAAGGCTCGAAAACTGATCTGCGGGCCGATTTTACATTTTTCACCATATCTACGGAACAAATTGATGGAATATCTTGAAATTTAATATTTGAGTATTTCAGGGAATTCGGTTAGCACAAAGCGAAACTCTACTAAGAGCGAAACTTACATTTTTCTAGGTATGTTAACTAAACTTACTAATGACTTAAAAATTGGAAAGAAGTATTTAACAGATATTTTTATAACATTCTGTAACACTTTTACTTAACTAGACAATACACATTGCGGCCGGCTATGTGCTGATCTTATCAGATTTTTTTTATTTTGATTCCTTTTTAAATAAACCTCATAACAACATTTCTTAACGTGAACGTTTTTTTTTCGTAATTTTATTGCAGGTTTTTGAAAACTTATACTTCCTGTTAACAAACAGACCTTTTATAATAGTACTTTTTTAACAGTTTACCAAATTTCAACTTAATTTTTTGCAGACTTAAAGGGTTCAATGTACAAAAATATTAAAGTTTTCAGTTTTTTAAAGTGAACACCTAAATTTTACAGAAGATGAAGTTGTAAAAAAATGTGACAATCTTTTTTACGCAAATTAAATGTACATATGTAAGCACATAAAATACGTTGTACCGGATATTTACTTTAATTATTTACCAATATTTTTTATTTTTTTTTCCTTTGTAAAATTTTATTCAAACAGAACGGCATATGCATTTTAAGAACATATGGCACATTCTTCAGGGTATAAAAAAAAACATTTAAATACATGCATGTTTACTCATTTTGATGAAAAAATTTTATTCAATAGAAGGATCGACATTTTATAAAAAAAAAAAAATTCCAATAGATTCGACAATAAATACGAAAGTATGACGCATGTACAGAGCATGTGCAACGATTTATTTTTAAAAAAAAATTATTAAAAACTTAGGTTCATATGCGTTTTTATCTGTTTAAACTCACTTTAGCTTTCGTTGTATCACAATATGGACAAACTGCACTCGGTTTAAGAATATTTAACTATTCGCTTAAATGTAAGCTTACAAAATGGCAAATCTTTTTCTGTGTTTCCAGAAAACTTTGAATGAGTGATCTATGTTTCCTGCATTAAGTTAACGTAGTGTTGCCATAATGGTTGTGTTGCCATACGAATTCATTCCACTTCTGACAATTTGATTTAAATTTGAAAATATTTAAAAATTCTAAACACTATAATGTATATTGTTGGTTTAATGGTCTAGATTCTAGAAGATTATTTAGACTGAGACAATTTTCAATAATTTAGTAGTGCACAATTAAATATTTTAAAACTGTAAGCTACTTAATTAAATTTAGTCAATATCTAAAGTGGAAAATGTACTCAAAAGGTTTCAGATGAAATTTATTATGTTTTTCAATATATATACTTTGTTTGTCAATTAGAGGTATTTTTAATGTTTGATATAACATAAACTGCCGTATTTTAGGTTAAAGGCAGAAAAATTACCAAGAAATCCGTTACAACATTCTTATTACAACAGTTTGGCAAAAGTTAAATTAAAATTGTTAATAAAATATTTTAAGAAGATCAGTTGACAAATTTTTTTAGCGGCGAATATGTTCCTATAATTACAGACACATTGCGTATAATCAGGGAGGTTATGTGATGGCAACAAATTTTGCATATTAAGTTTTCAGTGGGAACCCACTTCTCCGTGCAGGAAAATGTAAATAAACTATTTTTAGAGAGATGTTGGTCTGTCAAGTTCGGCTGAATCAATTTTCATAAAATTTTATATTTCAGTTTGTTATATTTCAGTTTCAGTTTGTTTTGGCTATGTCATGGATTGATCAACTTTTGGGATGTATCTGATCTTGGGAACTGAACTTTTTTGAGGGCCAACCTTAGATTTTTGCAGATATAAAGAGAAATAATTAACCAATTTCCTTGAAATTTAATATTTAAATTTGGAGTGTTAAAACAATAAACATATAAATCCGAAATTTGGGTTGATTAGGGCTGGGAAACTAAACTAGGGACCGAATTTACATATTTTATCTATGGAACTAATTGATGGGATTTCATAAAATTTGATATTTTAGTTCTGGTTGTTATCGAAACTAACTGGCGAGCATTTCAGGGAATTCGGATGGCACAAAGCGAAACTCTACTAAGAGCCAAATTTACATGTTTTTAGGTATGTTAACTATAAGCTTACTAATGTCCTAAAAATTGGAAAGAAGTATTTAGATGGCATTTTTATAATATTCTGTAACACTTTCACTTAACTAGACAATACACATTGCGGTCGGTTTTGTCCGCTATTTTCGAATATTATGTGCACTATATAGCTCTAAATATTTTCAAAGAATTGTTATTTGTTATTGGTGATGTTTAACCATATTAAAGCATTGCACTTTCTCTTTTTTCATTTTAATTGTTATACAAAGTTATTAATGAATTATTTTATAACTTAATTATGTTACTGTAAAGTTCGCGAAAAAATAGAAAATTAATTATTTGTTAAATACAATTTCATTAGTGTTACTGAAGTTAACAATACAATTTCATCATTCTTATTTATTTTTGTACACGATTATTATTATTATTATAAATTTGAATATTTTACAATTCTATTCATAAACAGTCATGTTCAATAATCAATGCCAATAATCAAATATTTTTGGACGAAAATAATTGTTTATGGGCTATTTAGAAATATAATATACATACATATATTATTGCGTTGCTGCTATTGTATGTACAACTATATGTATATGCACACATACTATTGAATATATTTATGACATATAAATTAATTACGTATGTTCATGAAGTAATACAGAAAACAGTGACGTCTAGAACATTCAACACATAAAATTTTGTTCTTCATAGCGAAAAGAATTTTTTAAAATGATTTTTTCAGAGTTTTTGATACAAAAGGAATATAATAATTGTGTTCTTCTTCTTGAATTGTATATACATATATTTTTATATGAACAAATTCAAGCTATAAAAAAGTTCATATGTTTGAAATTACGGAATCACGTTATATTTGCGAGCATGATTTTCATTTTACACCGCCTAACTTTCGAGCAGGTTAGGTTGTTTGAATAATACAATTTATAAGCACGAGGTACCAGTAAGGTCTAAATTATTTGACAGAATTGTTTCCAATTACTCTTATGTTTTTCCATGTTCAACAAGTAAAAGAAATAAATCACTGAACATACTGAATCGCCTGTTTTTTACATCAACTAGGAAACACAGATTTTTTTAATAAATTTAATTGGTAAATTTAATTTTTCTCATCCTCATTTGTTTAAATTGAATATTTATATCCATTTTAGCACAATCAATATTTACAATATTTTTTACTACGTAAGTCTTTATTTAGCAAAACATGTTTTTTGTATAATATTTGTAAGATTACGAGTATAACTTAAAAAAAATAAAAAGATTATGAAGTGTTCATCCAAAGCAAGAACAAAACATTGGTTGAGTTTTAAATAAGTATAAGTATGAACAAAAATATACATATATACATATAAGTATTATAGTGTATGCATTAAAAATTGTATAATATGTACGTTATACAAAATTTACAGATTTTTAAAATTTATACAATATATGTATGTATATATGTATAAGAATCTGTTGGCTATTTCCGTTTATTAACGACCACATTGCATGCAATAAGGGAGGTTATGTGATGGCAACAAATTTTTATATCGAGTTTTCTGTGGGAACGCACTTCTCTATGGTACGAGGTTATAAACAAACTATTTTAAGCAACGTGTCAGCTGTTGATTATGTCACGGATTGATCCACTTTTGGTTTATAACAAGTGTTGGTAACACGACTTTTTTATGAGCTAATTTTAGATTTTTTCCCATAAAAAGAGAAATAATCAAGCAATTACCTTAAAATTTAATATTTAAATTTGGCGGGTAAAAACAATGAACACATGAATTTTCTTGAACGATCGGGGCTCGGAAACCGAACTTGAAGCCGAATTTACATTTTTTATAATATTTATGGAACTATTTGGTGGGATTTCTTGAAACTTGATATTACAGATCTGGTTGTTACCGAAACTAACGGCGAGCATTTCTGGGAATTCGGATGGTACTAAGCGAAACTCTACTATGAGCCAAATTTACATTTTTCTACGTATGCTAACTAAAAGTTTACTAACGCCCTAAAAATTGGAAACAAGTATTTAGAAGGTATTTTTATACCTTCTAAATACTTATTTTCAACTTATTTGTATATTCTGTAACACTTTCATTAAAATAGACAATACATATTGCAGTCGGTTGTGTGCTGACCACATCAGATTTTTTTTATTGCCAACGCATGCCATTTTTAATAAAAAAAAATATTAAAAATGTAAAACTACAATTATGTAGGGGGTACGGTTTTGTAAAGCATAGTTCATATAGTATAAATATATAGCATATATATATATACACATATATCTATGGTATGCATGTCTACATTCAAAACTTTAATGCGTATTTCTTGAAATTTTAAAAATTAAAATTAAGAAAATAAGCATATATTTAGATTCACTTTAATGCAAATATTTATTAATTATAAGTGTTAATATACTTAGTAACTACTGCAAGGCAACTGTAGGCACAACCACCAAAACGTCCTAACATGATTTGTATCACCTAAAATCTGATGTTTTTACTTTTCGTAGACAATTTCTTGGTCTAAAACTAAAGTTTTAAATTAAAAATAATTATATAAAAGTTTTAAATTTAAATCTAAAATTTCTTGGTCTTACTAAAACAAAAGTTTTTTTGGTCCGAAAGTTTTTTTTCTGATCCCAATTTGTGTTATTTGATTATTGATGCCAATTTGAACTTTCGATAAAACTTCCACGTTAATCTAGTTTTTTTTTATGCTGTTTGCAAAAATTGTTTGATCATAAAGGCCTTTTTTATTCATTGCTTACTTTACTTTAACTTAAAATTTTATATGTATAACCAAGTAAAATGTAATTGTATAATTCAAATAAAACTTCTTAATTCCAAATAATTTTGTTTTTAATTATTAAATATTTTCATTGCATTACTTATATGTTCGTATTTAGGAGCATTGCAACAAATAAGAAAAAGAAACAAAAGTATGAATTACAGTTTGAATGTCTAGACGGGAAATTAATTTCCTAAAATTTTCACTTCGCTAAAATAGTAAATTTTTGAAAAAGGGAAAAGAATCAAAATGAAAATTTGTAAGCTTTATACTCACTTTCCTTTTGTACTCCTTTCCCTTTATTCAATAATTAATTTTACTTAAAATTTAAGGAGTTCCCAATAGAATTGCAAAAGAAATAATGTATTAACCCTCTGCTATTTTAAAAACATTATTATTTTTTTGTATAATTTTTTTTTTGAAAAGTATGATCAATGTAAGCATTTTTAGCTCTCTTAATTAGCAAGGGATAATTTTTATTTTAAAGCATGAAAATATAATAAACCTTTAAATTGATATTTTGGTTGGCTGATTCGTAGTACTTCAAAAACATTGTATTTTATTTTTTTTAACATTTTATTCATAATAGAAAAGTTAAACCTTTTTATTATCGATTTTGATCAGATGAATACAAATTTTCTAATATTTACATAAAAATTTGTTGTTTTGTAACATACTGCAATTAATTAATTGCAGTAGTTATTTGAATATAATTTGTTAGATGACTGAAAATAATTTTTCTAAGGTATAATAAGAGATCAGGAAACTCAAATTTGCAAAAATTTTCTTCGTTAAAAATTATCAAATCTTACGACACATGCGATGATTTCATATTTTGTTTTCAATTTAAATGACACTTCTTGTCTCATCTCTTATATTGGATGTACATGCTTATATACATATACACATACACTTGTATGTATGCATATAAAAATATTCTTAATCTTATTTGCTAATCTGTATAGTCTGGAAAACATTGAGTTAATTCAATAATTTTATGTTCAGAAATTTTGTATAAGAAAAACAAGTTTACCTAACTTAAGAATTTAATAAAAATAAATCTGATGTGGTCAACGTATAACCGACCGCAAAATCGGATTGTCTAGATTAGTAAAAGTATTCAAGAAAATTATGAAATTGCGTTTTACACACTTCTTTCCAATTTTTAGGACACTAATAAGCTTTTAGTTAACAGACCTAGAAAAATGTGAATTTGGCTCTTAGTAGAGTTTCATTTTTTGCCTTCGAATTATACGAATAAATCGTCAGAAACGTTTGGTAACGACCAGAACTCAAAAATTAAATTTCAAGAAATTCTATCAATTCGTTCCGTAGATATGGTAAGAAAGGTAAAACTTGGCCCTCAGATCAGTTTCCGAGCCCTGATCTTTCCAAAAAATGGATTTATTGTTTCGTAAAATTTTATATTTAAATTTATGAATTCATTGTTTTACCATCTGGAATTTAAATATAAAATTTTAATGAAATCGGTTGATTATTTCTCTTTATACTTATACGCAAAAATATATATTGGGCCCGTAGCAAACGTTCAGTTGCTGACACGTGATTTCTTGAAAAAGTTAGGAGTTTCGCGTACGGTCTAATAATACTTATATATGAAATGTCAAGTAAATCGGTTGAATATTTTCTTTAAAATGATCAAAAATGTAAGACAAGTGCGTTAAAGGGCCCAGTTCCCGAGGCCTGATAAATATCAAAAGTTGATCAATCCGCGACATAGTCGAAATAAACTTACACATAAAATTTCATAAAAATCGGTTCAGCCGAACTTGAGATAAACACGTTCATACACCGACAAACAGACAGACCGACAGGTTGCTAAAAATAGTTTATTTACGCTTCCCTACTATGGAGAAGTGTGTTCCACCGAAAACTCGATATGCAAAATTTTTTGCCATCACATTGTATGCAATGCGGTCGGTAAATATTGAAGAGCAAATGAGAGGACATGAACGTGAGCACGTTAAAAGAATTTATTGAACTTTATAAATTTTTATGAATGACTGCTTTTCAAAGCATAAAGTAAAGCGGGTAAAGTAAGACGGTTCTGTTTCGATTCTTTGCAAGTACAAAAATCTGATGTGGTCAACTCGTAACCGAGCGCAATGTGTATTGTCTAATTTAGTGAAAATGTTACAGAAGATTGTGAAAATATCAGTTAGAAACTTTTTTCAATTTTTAAGGAAGTTAGTAAGTTTTTAGTTAACATTCCTATAAAAATGTAAAATTGGTTCTAATTAGAGTTTAGCTTTGTGCCATTCGAATAAATATGCTAAAAAATGTAAAATCCGTCCCTAGTTCCGCTTCCGAGTCCTGATCTTTCCAAGAAATTTATAAGTTCATTGTTTTAATATACCGAATTTAAATATCAAATTTCTTTGAAAGTAGTTGATTATTTTTCTTTATATGGACAAAAATTTAAAATTGGCCCGCGAAAAAGCCCGCGCAGTTCCCAAGACATAAACAAAACAAACTCAATATTCAACACAAAATGAAACTGAAATATGACAAACTGAAATATAAAAATTTATGAAAATCGATTCAGCCTAACTTGACAGACCGACATCGCTCTAAAAATAGTTTATAAACTCAATTAACAAAATTTGGTGCCATCACATAATCTAACTTATTGTATGCAATACGGCCTGTAAAAAAGTACTCATTTATTTTTTTTTGTCTTGTTTTTGTGCTTTTTTTTTGCTGGTGTAAGCATTTACATGAATGATTGCATTTGCTGGGTACTTTTCATATTTCTATTCAAAATTTTAATTAAGAGTTTAAGAGTAGTTTTTTTATCTGTATTTTTTTTTACTAGAACTAAACTACTCCAATACTTTATTTTATTTTCATTTTTTATTTTTGGCTTTATTTTTATTCACTATATGAAATTGTCTGCTTAATGTGGGATTTTGAAACAATCCAACGCAAAATATGTCATGTAGAAAAGTGTCATACAGTTTTTATTTTCCATTTTGTCATAACTTTGAGTTTTTTTCGGCATTATGAAGTTGCAATCAAATATCTTATTATTTTTTGTCTATTAATTATACGTTTTTATTATATGAAATTAGCTACACACGTCTTTTTATTCATTGGAAGCGAAGAACTGTTGAATTTTGCATTAATTTAAATATTAAAAAAAAAACAACAGGAAAATCAAATAGCTTTACCGGTTGCACCTACATAAATTTCAATCGAACATAATAACGAACATAACAAGCAAACGTTACATTCTATATTATATACAGTTAGTTCAATTTATGGTAAAGCTATTAAAAAAGTGGATGTTGTTATTGGAGACTTTGGTGCCTACATAATATTTGAGTTATTCTAAAAGAATAATATTATGTACATATATATTTTTACAATACAATATGAGAGTGTATCTGATGGTATATATAAACGAACTTCTTATTCTTATTTCATATATAAATGCACTTCTCAATGGTACTGAATCGTATTTTACTAATTGTTGAATTTTTGGGATAAATATGTCAAATCCTGAGAACTGGATAATTTTATGGCCCGACTTCATATTTTTGATAATTTTTAACAAAATATTCAACAGTTTAAATTGAAATTCTATACATAAGGTGTTTCTATTAGAAACCACCGAATTTAAAAAAAAAATCAGGCCTTAGCAAGTACGGGCCAAATTTACATTTATACCCATATAAGAAATAATCAACCAACCAACTTCTTTAAAATTTTACATTTAAATTCAGGGTTTAAAACAATAAACTTAAAAATTTTTCGGTAATATCAAAGCTTGGAAACCAAAGCAAAAGCCGATTTCACATTTCTAAGGAACTAATTGATTCTAATTGATTTTCTTGGACCTAACTATTGGTGCAGTGATTATGGCGCCGGTCCTTTAACCGAAGGGTCCCGGGTTCAAATCCCGGGAAGATCACTATAAAAATTATATTCAATATTATATAACTTAAAATGCAATACTAATAAATATTATACAAGTAATTTTCAAATATTCACAATATTCGATATTAAAAAAAACTAAGAAAAATAAACAGTAAATATTAATAAACTTAAATATTTAATATAAATAAAACTACGGCAGGCTAGTAACCTATCTTGTTAATTAGGGCACGATACCATGCACTAGCCCTATAAAAAATATTTGATTTTCTTAAAATTTAATGTTCGGTTTATGTTTGCTCTTGAAACCCTTTCAGTGTAAACTTTTCAAAGAATTCAGATGGCTCAAAGTAAACCTCTAATAAAAGCTAAAAATTTATTTTTTTGTTTAAGTGTGTGCACACTTAAACAAACTCACTAGCACCTGTAAAACTTGAGAGGAGTATTCAAAGGGCTTTTCAAAAATTTGTGCAACAGTTTTGCCAAATTACGCAATATAGCTTGGGCCAGTTATGTGTTGACCACAACAGATTTGCTTTAAAGTTTATTCTAAAATAATTTTGACCATATAACATGTAGCATAGACTATTTCCTGTACAAATGTACATTTGTACAGGAGAATTCATGCAATATGCGTATGCATATGTATAAATATAGTGTATTGTGAATAATCAATGACTAATACTACAAACATTTTTAAATTACATTAGAGGAGTTTATGCTAATATGCTGAATTAAAATTATATTAAATTTAGTACATTTGTATACAGATTTTGACTTCAGTTTGTGATTGCACAAATAAAATGTACCATACATACACAGATGTACCATACCATACATATGCATTACTTTTTGCACATGTAATAAAATACATATGTATATCATAATTATTTAAATTTGTTTTAAATTCAGGTAAAATTATGAAGACGATATATATGTACAAGTTTTTATTTACATGGGTAAAATGTGACGTTATGTATGTAAAAATTTTTATAAGTTTATTGAATGCATCATTTTTATTGTTGTATATATTTATTTTGATGAGTTTAATTTTTTAGAGAAGTCAGATGTATTTCATAGTAATTATGTGAACTATAAAGTGAGCTACAACTTTTCTTTTTTCTGTGGACTACCAAGATATTACAGAAGAAATCAAGCCGGAAGAACGTGAAAAAACTAATGCTTAACAGAAGTTAGCCTTAGCGACAGTTGTTATTCTTATTAGTTATTGTGAACACACGTGCGAAAATTGGGATAAGAAAATCCATTGTGTATATTTTGTCGTGAGGAGCTTTTATGAGTTGCGAGGTACTTCGTCGAGTTCTCTGATTTATGGCAAATCATTAGTTTTGTGTGGGTCATTAGTTTGATAAAAGCAGTGCAACTTAGTGAGAAGTCACAATAAACCTTAACTGCTGCAGTGATCTGGTTTAGCATCTACCAATTGGTCTAGTCGTCTATATCTATGTTTAATGAGTAATTTATTAAGATTATAATTCTTTTTTGCACTTGCATTTTATTATTTTCTTATTTTGATTTTGTTTACCCCAAACTTAATTAACTTTATGAATTACATATGTATTTAGCGAATTGCTTTTATATTTGGCTTAGTAATAACTTTAAATTTTTACTTTTAAGTAATATTGCTTTATAGCATTCTCATCTAATTTTGAAATTACAGTTTGCTATTAACTATTTTTCATAGACTTAATATTTCATGTTATTTTTGAATTTATTATGGATTAGGATATATAATATTGTAAATATTTATGAAAAATAAAGGAATAATAAATAAAAAAAAAATATGCATAACTTCCTTCAGCGTTTTGAATTTTTTCTTATAGTTCTTCAAAGTCACAAAAATAACAGTTTTCTATCATCTTTTCTGTATCCAAATCAAAAGCAATTTATGGCTTCGGTAAACACAAATTCTTGTGACATATTTCATAGTTCGTACGTATTTCGTATCTGTTGACTAAACTAACTAAATGAATTAGCAATCCAGTTCAATGTTTTTGTTAGTATAACTCTTTTGAAAATTACACTACATTGCTTCAAAAACTTTTTGAAGAAATTTATATAAAAACTTAATCCAAAGTTTAGCACACTTTTTAAATTTTTTTCTTATATAAATTTTTTTATTAATTTAATATTTTTAAATTTTTTTCTTATATATGCATGTATATTATTATTACGAAAATTATTGTTTATTTTCCAGGCAAGAATTAAATTTCCAAAATTAAATGTGAAAAAATTTAATTAGGTAAATAGCACATTTAAACGTTTATTATCCATTTTTTTACTGACCACCTTGTATATATAATAAGGGAGGTTATGTGATGGCAACAAATTTCGGATGTCAAGTTTGCTGTAGGAAGCGCTTCTCCATAGTAAGGCAGCGTAAATAAATTATTTTTAAAGAGATGTTGGTCTGTCTGGCTGTGTACGCGTGTATATAAGTTCGACTAAAGTGATTTTGATGGAATTTTGTATGTAAGTTTATCTCGACTATGTCATGGATAGATCAACTTTTGGAATATGTTAGACCTCGGAAACCGAGCCTTTGTGCGGGCCGATTTTTCATTTTTGCGCATGTAAGGAGAAATAATCAACCAATTTCCTTGAAATTTAATATTTAAGTTCGGGTGTTAAAACAATGAAACTATAACATTTGTCGAAAGATTTTTTATCATATCTACGGAAATAATTAGTGGATTTTCTTGAAATTTAATATTTGAGTTCTGTTTGTTACCGGAACTAACTGTCTACTTAGAGCTAAGTTTACATTTTTCGTCGAATGTTAACTAAAACCTAACGTTTCTTTAAAAGTTCTTACTAAACTATTAAATAATTAAAAATAAATAATAGTATTTAATAAATAAAAGCATTTATTCAATTTAATAAAGTAAGAATATGATTATTCTTATTTACCAAATCGATTTTTACCAAATAATTAATAGTAAGCGTTCAGATTAATGGGCGATTATTTATACAAATTAAATGAAAAATTACAAACAAAAATAAACTTCTATATCATTAATTGTTTGCAAATACTACACATTGGGAAAATGGATATATTATTGAATTAATCAAAGAAATTCCATTTTTATCAAATAAAACAAATTGTAAAATCAACAACAATAAAGTTGAGTCAAAGTAATGGTTTGTATTGCAGCACTTTTCTCTTCAAAAAGTGAAAAACTGGTTCTAAAAACAATACTACAATCTATTAAAATTAATTATATTCTAGGGTCTAGAAGAAAAACAACATTAAAAATTTGGAAAAAACGAATTTTAGATAACGGTAAATTTTAAGTTTAAGTATGGTATGCCACATCTGGACAAGCCAGCCACTTTTCTTTTACGGAAATAAGTTTCTAGTAAAGATCTATGTACATATAAAATTCCAGCTTTATATCTTCAAGGGTGTAGAAGTTTTGTTAACATGTCCACGGATGGACAGAGTGAAACTAAAAAACACTTTTTTTTTTAAATTTTGGAAAAGTTCTAAAAAGGATAAAATATAGAATAAAAATATGATTGATATGAAAAAATACGGTTAATATCTACGATGTTAATGAATATAAACTGGTTACAGACAATTTATCGATAATCAATAAATTAGTTATGTTTGTTTATTGATATTATTTGAACTTTCTTTGAATAAAGTGAAACACACCAGAGATTGTCAAAATTATGAAAAAAAGTAGCTATAACCGTTCGTTATAAATTTCTTTTAAAATTTTTTAAATATGGAAAATCTACTTTGATCGTTTTGTGGAGCAATGAATTTTACATTTTATAATCGGTGTTTTGTGAAATTAAATTTGACAAAACTGTTAAATTAATTGATTCGGAAGTCAACTGACACGCAATAAATTGTGATTTAACGTATTTGGAATGATTTTTTATGTGGTATCAGTAAAAACAAATAGTGTTCCCAAAAACTGGAGCAAATGACTGTTCTTACGCTTTGTTCAAAATTTTTAAAATAATATCTCAAACAAATAAAAATTTTCTAAAAATTTTGTTCTGATAACTGCGACATAATATTTTCAACAATAATTACATATGGACATACGTATTAGTTACTTATTGATTGCGTATATGCATATACACATATCCATATACCAAAGCTGAACTCTTTTCATATATGTATACACATATGTATGTTTGTGTATTGAAAAGCTTCGATTGCTCAAATAACAAGGTACTCTGTGATACTTATATAAATTGTTTTTCAATCTATTCGAAATCTGTCTTTAACGTCAAAAAATGAATTGTGATTCTCTTGAAATTCTTTTATATTTTGTTAGAAAATTCGCTGACATTTTAACTATTTTAATTACTTTATTATTAATTTTTAATTAACTTTTTATATGTTTGTACCGATTATATATAAAAATATATATCATATATATTTATACATATGAAAGTTAGAATGTTTATTTATAAATCGGCTATATAACGCTAACGGATTTTGGGCGGATTTCGCTATTTGTATACCAAATGTTAGTCTATATATTTATTTCTAATGTTTTTAATTTCTTTTTATGTTAAAGTTGTGTGTAAAACTCAAGTAAGTATAGGATTATACAAACAAAAGAGTTCTTACTTCCATGTTACATTTTTAAGGTTTTAGCCTTTGGATTAAATTTCTTATTTCGTTAATGTAATACCAGAACTCTTACAAAAGCTTTTGCAACATGTAAAAATAAATTAAATGTAAGAAACTCTATAAATATACACATAAATAAAGATTTATTTAAACTCCCCTAAAACTTGATTCAAAAAAAAATATTTTTAAAACCTTAAAGTATAACATTGAGATTGATAATGTCCTTCAGTTCTGGTTATTTAAATTGGAAGTTAACAAAAAAACATTAAAGCAGGATGTAAGTTTATATTTGGGCGATGGTATGCGTATTTGCTATAAAGACTATTAGAAAATATAGGTTAACAGTTGTTGAACTTGTTCTCTAATCGAAATTAGGAATGCTCCACCATTTTACTTTAATGAATCTAACCTTTGTGTTATTATCGGCCAATTGATATATTTTCTGCTAGTTTTCCTTTATGTTAAAAATGCGATTAGTATAGTTTATAGGCAGGATCTTATAATATTCAAATTTAGCATTATACGTACATAAGTAAAATTCGCTAAAATTTTCCATTTTAATTATTTCTTATGGTTGGCAAGAAATTTTTTTTTTAAATATTTGAACTTTGCTTGTTTTTGAGAAGTTGACAATTTTACCAACTGTATAAACCACAACCACCACTTTCTTCATGTTAACTTTTTTTTTGTTGAAAATTGTAAAAAATATATGTACATATTTATACTTACGTATATTGCCATTCTTTGCAATTTACTGTTTCCTGTCCCATTGATATTAGTTTTCAATAGAAGAAAAAGATTTCCAGTTTTTATTTATATCACAATTCCTGTTAATAGTAAGGTTTTTAAAATAAAATAAAAAAATTAATTATTTAATTTATTGCTTTTTACGTTACTATTACGAGGGTCACTATTTATATTTCGGGTCTAGCAATAAAAAACAAACATTTATTATTGGAAATGGTTTTATTGTTTTTCAAAATATTCCCCATGAAGATCAATACACTTTTGCATGAGCTGAAACCAATTTTCGTAGCACTTTTTCCACTCCGATTGAGACACCTCCAAAACATGGTTTTTGAACGCATCGACTGCTTCTTCAGGTGTTGAAAATCGTTGTCCACGCATTTTTTTTTTGATGTGAGGGAATAAGAAGAAGTCATTGGGTGCTAAATCAGGACTGTACGGCGGATGACCCATCAATTCGACATTTTGTGACCCTTATCAAAATGTTTTCAAGAACTAGTTGTGAAAAAGTTTTGACAAACATGTGGCCAAAATTTTCGATAGAGGGCTTGGAAAATTGTTAAGTAGCCTGCAATATTATTCTGAGTGCCGGAAATGTATTAAAATGTTTAAGTAATTACATAATTCCTAACTTAGTTTATTACGTTATTAGAATACATATATACTCGTAAACGAAAATTTTATTGCTGTAACAAAATGAACTTTTATTTTATAACATATTTTGTTATTATGTTATTTTGAAATTAAAAAGTAAGAGAGTGAGAAAAAGAAAAAGGAAAAGAAGTGCCGACGTCTTTAATTACATTACATAAAGAAACTTCTTTGTCGCTCTATACCTTTGAAACCTTTGAAACCGTTTATTTTTATTGTAATAGCGAAAACAAAACAAAAATGTGTGCTCTAAGTTGAAAAGTCAGAAGTTTAGATCATAAATTCATACATAAGTATGTACTAAGGTACAAACTTACATATCTCAATATAGTTTGACGATTTAAATAATGTAAGTATGTACATGGTTTTTTGTTTTGAATTCAAAGAAAATGTATTTGCTTTCAAAATTTTTTAAGAAAAGAAGAGGGAAATTGCCAAAAGTTAATGCATATGGGGATTTTTCAAAAACGGTAAATATATATATACATACATACTTACATAAATGTACCTAGATGAAATTAGTATGATACATACTATGTACAGTTATACGAGTATTACAGGTATGTATGTATTCAATAAATATTTTTTGTTTTGTTGCATTGAATTCGTTATTCAGTATATTTTTATTTTCGTTGCTTTAGCTTCGTTTCTTTTATTGTGCCTAACTAATCTTGTGGCTTGAACTTAAAAATAATTAATATTTTCAAATATTATATTAATAAATCTTTTAATATTGTAAATTAGCAAAAGTTGCTTAAATAAATTTTTAAAGTTGGTTGACTTGAGCAACAAAACCTTAATAATAATAATTATTTAAAAATTTTTTAGAACCTCTATTTTAAAGTTTTAATATGTAAGTATTTTTAACTTGAAATTTAAGGTTTAAGGTGTATCTTTGTTCATTCATTCAATTTTTAATCAAATTTTTTAGTTAAACGAATCAAACATTTAATTTTTTTAGTTAAAAAACAATAATTTTAGGACAATTAAAAGAAGTTTTTTAAGAAAAAGCTACATTTTTGATTTGAATCTTTTGCATTGCTTTACTGAAATCAAAATATCAATTTTCTGGAACATTGGATGCAACTACTTACTTATGTATATGTAGCTAAAAACAAAAAATTTAAAGAGTTTGAAATAGGAATGTACATTGATTATTTCCATCCCTTTATTCTATATTTTAATAAATTTTAACAATTTTACTAACGTAAATAAATTGTTTAAATTAAAAAGTTGGCAACGAATTGTATATATAAACACGTTTATACATAGATACGTACATAGGGGCAGTAAATTTAATTATGTACTTATGTGAAGAAAGTTCTATAAGTGGTCCAAAATTAATTCTAAATGTTAACTTAACAAATTAAGGCTTTTTGCTAATTTCACTTAAGAAACTTAAATCACTGCGAATGAGTGTGACAGTAAAGTTATTATTTTTAATTATTTTACGTTTTTCAAAATGAGGTATTTAGAGGTATTGTGTACAGAGAAAATGCCAGGTAAATAGATGCCTATTAGCCCTTGTTTAATTTAATTGTTTGTTAATCTCTTAATTGTTTGTTAGTCTCTTAATTGTTTGATAGAGTTTTTCTGAGTTGATTATAAGTGTGAATTAATTTTAGGTTGAAGCTTAATATTCAAATTTTTGCTTGATGAAATTTTGTTTTTATTTACGGCAATTATATTTATTAATTATTTTTATTACAATTTTGTTATTAGAACCACAGCTGCGACGGTTTTAACATAAAAGAAGGAATTTTATCTAGAAGCTTTCTTAAAATTTTAAAGTGTGAAAATATAAGGGGGACGACGATACATTGTTCTTTTTTTCATTTTTAGTCAAAAATCTACTTTATAAAAATTGAATTTTGAAAATCTCTTGTATAAGTACATATTTTTAAAATTCAAGTTTTCTTTACAATTACATTTCTGTTTTGTTTCGTGTTTTGGTTACTTGAAAAACAAAAAAAGAAAGAATAAAGTGCTCTGCTCAAGTATTTCATTGGTATTATTCTGAAAGGATTTTTTTTAATAATTTTCGCTTAAACATAAAAAAAAAGTAATTTCTTTTTAGCACATTTTTGAAAAAATTCAAAAATTTTTTGAAAAAAAGTGCTTATTAGTTTCACTCTGTCCGTCCGTCCGCGGACACGTCTACAAAACTTCTACACTCTTGAAGATAGAAATCTGAAATTTAATATATACATAATTGAAACTTATTTTCGTAGAACAAAATTTTTACCTATCTCCACCCCTCTAAAAGTTATTCCCCCCCTCAAAACCCTAAAAATGGCATTTTTTAACTATTTGTTGCAATCAAAGCATTTTTCAAACTTTGCAGACAAACAAAGGTAGTGACTTGCTTCTCCTATCGCGGCATACTATAATTAAACTTTAAAAAAAACAAATGGGTGGTTCACATTTACCGTTATCTAATATCCGTTTTTTCCAAATTTTTGATGTCGTTTTTCTTCTAGATCCCAGGTTGTAGGAGCCTGAAATTTTAACAGCTGTTAGACACTAATAAATAGTTTATTTCGCTAGAAAAAAATTTTTTTCTCTCTCTACCCCCTCTCAACTTATCGCCTTTTGAAATTTGTAAAATTTGAATTTTTGACGTCTTACGCACGCAATTACCCCTTAAAATTGAGCATTATTTTAAGCCCTCTTTAAATCAATTTTTGCTTTATTTCAAAGACTGCATAAATCGTTCATCATAAATGTATGCAATCCTAAATATAGTTTCGTATATGAATGAAAATAATTTTAATAGTCTGCTAGGTGTACATAGACTGTATTTAAAAGCAGTATTTTTACTTGTTGAACGGAAAAGTGCTGAAATACAAATCATTGGTTTGACCCAACTTTAATTGCCTTCTCCACTTCTTTGTTTTCTGATTCAGCACGCTAAATATATAGGCAAACATCTGTTCGGTGTCTCGCCATTCTATCAAAATATGTATTGTCTCTGTTAAAAATATTCTCATTCTGTTAGTTTTTTTATACCCTGCACTTCGTGAAGGGTATATTAACTTTGGTATGGAGTTTGTAACTACTTGAAGGAGTCATCTGCGGTATGGACATATATATATATTCTTGCTCAGCGTAAAATTCTGCGTCGATTTAGACATGTCCGTCCGTCCGTCCGTCCGTCCGTCCGTCCGTCCGTCCGTCCGATCGCACGATAACTCAAAAACGAATAATGCAATCGACACCAAACTTTCACAAGTTGCTTCTTTTGTGCCAAGGACGAACCCTATTGTTATTGGACCAATTCGGACAACGGGTTCGGGTAGCTGCCATACAACTCAAAGAGTTTATTTTAAATATTTCAAAAACTAATAAAGGTACAAATATAAGATTTTGTATACATGTGTCCAATTATATTCTACATATGCTCTAAAAATTTTAATGGAATAGCTGCACCGGTTCGGGTGGCTGCCATACAACTCCAAAAGCAAATTTTTTATATTCGGCAAAATAATAAAGTCAGATTCATGAAACTTGGCAGTCATGTGTCCAATTATAGGTCAGATATATTTATGAAGTTTTAGTGGAATTGCTTGACAGGTTCGGGTACCTGTCATACAACTCCAGAAGCTAATTTTAAATATTTGGAAGAATAATCAAGTCAGATTCATGAAACTTGGCAGTCGTGTGTCCAATTATAAGTCAAAGATATTTCTGAAGTTTTGGTGGAATTGCTTGACAGGTTCCAGTAGCTCCCATACAAGTCCAAAAGCTTATTTTAAATATTTGGAAAAATAAAAGAGTTAGATTCATGAAACTTGGCAGTTGTGTGTCCAATTATAGATCAGATATATTTGCGAAGTTTTAGTGGAATTGCTTGACAGGTTCGGGTAGCTACCATACAAATCAAAGAGTTTATTTTAAATTTTTCAAAAACTAATAAAGGTACAAATACAAAATTTTGTATACATGTGTCCAATTATATTCTACATATGCTCTAAAAATTTTAATGGGATAGCTGCACCGGTTCGAGTGGCTCCCATACAAGCCCAAAAGCTTATTTTAAATATTTGGAAAAATAATAAAGTCAGATTCATGAAACTTGGCAGTTGTGTGTCCAGTTATAGGTCAGACATATGCGTGAAGTTTCTATAGAATGATTTCACAGGTTTGAGTAATTGCCATACAACAACGAAAGGTGCAGGGTATAATTCAATCGGTTTATACCGACTGAAACGTTTTTACTTGTTTATATTTTATTTCATATAAAAATTAAAAATTCTTTTAAAAATGAATGATATTCTGTGTTAAAAGAATTCACTTCATGCTCAAGTATGTACACACATACTTACATAATATGCTTGTTTTGCCATACTTAAATTGATTTTTGTGCAAAAATTGTGTAAAAATAAACTACTCTTCTCGGTACACTTATTTCAAATTTAATTGGAATATTTTACCTTATTTTTGTGAAAACCAAATCATTACATAAGAATGTTTTTCAGATGTTGAGGTAATAATGTTACCATTTGAATTGATGCGTCCGCTTTAATTTAACGTGTTAAATTTTGGAATTTAATGCAATACCATGAATGTATGTACGTATGTAAATTTAAAAATAATTGAAATATATTAACATAAGTACGAGTGAGTTTAGAAGTTTGAAGGTATATTTGTGTACATACATATGTAATATTCCGTTTATTGTTAATTAATATAACATAGTATAGCTGTCTAAGCAAGTGTGCATATGTTATGCCGCTACATGTATGTCCATATTTAGATACAAAATTTTTCTTGAATTTATATCCTTTATATAATTTTAACATTTATAATGAAAATTGTTTTATTATGTTCAGTACCTACAACAAAGTACTTAAAAGTATTCAATTTATAATCCTTGCTGGAAGAAACAAAGTGTTTGTGGTTTTATTGGAGCAACTGTGAAAAAAAGTAAATGTAAAAAATAAACCTAACAAAATAGAAATGAGTAACAAATGTTGCATCAGCTCCTCGGAGGTGGGGGGTTAAGGTTGAAGTTTAATGAGATATCATTTAATTAATTTGGAATGTTTAATAAGATTATAAATTTATAACATTTGTGCATTTGATTATGCGTACGTTAAACCTAATAATTTATTATTTATATTAGTAATTGAAGCAAATAATTTATTATTTTAAGTCAATAACTAATAAAGTTAATTATCTCTTTATGCACGGTATTAATATTTTTAAATGTTCCATTATATTAAAATCTCCAAAAATTTATTGAAATTAATAATAATTTTTATTTTTGTTAATAGTTTATATTTTTGTTTTCTATTTTTATACCCTGCACTTCGTGAAGGGTATATTAACTTTGGTATGGAGTTTGTAACTACTTGAAGGAGTCATCTGCGGTATGGACATATACATATATTCTTGCTCAGCGTAAAATTCTGCGTCGATTAAGACATGTCCGTCCGTCCGTCCGTCCGTCCGATCGCACGATAACTCAAAAACGAATAATGCTATCGACACCAAACTTTCACAAGTTTTTTCTTTTGAGCCAAGGACGAACCCTATTGTTATTGGACTAATTCGGACAACGGGTTCGGGTAGCTGCCATACAACTCAAAGAGTTTATTTTAAATATTTCGAAAACTAATAAAGCTATAAATATAAAATTTTGTATACATGTGTCCAATTATATTCTACACATGCTCTAAAAATTATAACGGGATAGCTGCACCGGTTCGGGTGGCTGCCATACAACTCCAACAGCAAATTTTTCATATTCAGCAAAATAATAAAGTCAGATTCATGAAACTTGGCAGTCATGTGTCCAATTATAGGTCAAATATATTTCTGAAGTTTTGGAAGAATTGCTTGACAGGTTCGGGTACCTGCCATGCAACTCCAGAAGCTAATTTTAAATATTTGGAAAAATAATAAAGTCAGATTCATGAAATTTGGCAGTTGTGTGTCCGATTGTAGATCAAATATATTTCTGAAGTTTTGGAAGAATTGCTTGACAGGTTCGGGTACCTGCCATGCAACTCCAGAAGCTAATTTTAAATATTTGGAAAAATAATAAAGTCAGATTCATGAAATTTGGCAGTTGTGTGTCCGATTGTAGATCAGATATATTTGTGAAGTTTTTGTGGAATTGCTTGACATTTTCGGGTACTTGCCATACAACTCCAAAAGCTTATTTTAAATATTCGGAAAAATAATAAAGTCAGATTCATGAAACTTGGCAGTTGTATGTCGAGTTACAGGTCAGATATACTTCTGAAGTTTTGGTGGAATTGCTTGGCAGGTTCGAGTAGATCCCATACAAGCCTAAAAGCTTATTCTTAATATTTGGAAAAGTAATAAAGTCAGATTCATGAGACTTGGCAGTCGTGTGTCCAATTATAGGTCAGACATATTCCTAAAGTTTTGGTGGGATTGCTTGGCAGGTTCGAGTAGCTCCCTTACAAGTCTAAAAGCTTATTCTTAATATTTGGAAAAATAGTAAAGTCAGATTCATGAAACTTGGCAGTTGTGTGTCCGATTATAGACCAGATATATTTGTGAAGTTTTAGTGGAATTGCTTGACATTTTCGGGTACTTGCCATACAACTCCAAAAGCTTATTTTAAATATTCGGAAAAATAATAAAGTCAGATTCATGAAACTTGGCAGTTGTATGTCGAGTTACAGGTCAGATATACTTCTGAAGTTTTGGTGGAATTGCTTGGCAGGTTCGAGTAGATCCCATACAAGCCTAAAAGCTTATTCTTAATATTTGGGAAAATAATAAAGTTAGATTCACGAAACTTGGCAGTTGTGTGTCTGATTGTAGATCAGATATATGAAGTTTTGATGGAATTGCTTGACAGGTTCAGGTACTTGCCATACAACTCCAAAAGCTAATTTTAGTCGGATGTCCAATTATAGGTCAGACATATCCGTGAAGTTTCTATAGAATGACTTTACGGGTTCGAGTAATTGCTACACAATAACGAAAGGTGCAGGGTATAATTCAATCGGTTTACACCGACTGAAACGTTTTTACCTGTTTTATTTTAATTTTCATTCAGATTTTAATGTTTTTTGTAACAATATAATATTGTGTAATTTTAAATTTTGTATTAATTAAGTTTTGAAATAATTATAAGTTAATAATAAATTGTTATATTATATATTATAGCATACTTTTAGACCTTAAATATTATAATGTTGAATACATATTGTAAATTTGAATAAAATAAATAAAAATATACAAATATACAAAAATTATATTTTTTAATAGATTTTCAGTTGTTAATAATTTTAATACTTTTACGGAAAACCTTTTCAAAATAAACACCAAAAAACATATGAATTACAAAGTGTCCAAAAAGGCACAATAATATTGCATCAGCAAGGTAAACGAATCACATTGGTATACATCAGCAACTTTTTTTTGCTTTGACGCTGCATTGAGGCATATTTTTGATTACTTTCCGATTATACCCAATAATTTTCGTTCGAAAAAGGTTCAAGTAACCAGTTTTTGGAATGATTAACCAAGAACTTTTAGTCAATATATTACATACTTTGCTTGGTACATTTGAAAAATAAATCATTCTAATATTAGAAAAAATCACATTTTTTACTTTTGGCACTTCTGTCTGTCTACCCGTTCATCCATTCGCCCGTGGACATGTTTACAAAATTCTACATCCCTGAAGAAAGAAAGCTATTTCATATGTACATAGATCTTTACTAGTAACTTACTTCTGTAGGAGAAAATTTTTACCCATCTTTTCCCTCCAAAATTTATAGCTTTAAATATTCCATTTTTCAAAAATTTATTGTAGTAGAACATTTTGCATTTTTCAAATTTTGCAAACGCAGAAAAGCAGTGTGTTGCTTCTTCTATCGGGACGTACTATATTCGAACTTTAAAAAAACAAAATGGTTGTTAAAATTTAATTTTTTTCCACTTCCACCCCTTCTAAGTTATCGCCTCTCGAAATTTATAAAATTTGAATATTTGTCATCTTATATTTGCGAAACCGTAAGCTTTTTCAAATTTCTATAAACGTAGAAAGGTAGTAGTAAATTCCATGTCATTAAAAAATATAATTATTTTTCTTAACTCACACAATTTATCCTTAAAATCCAGCATTATGTTAACCCCTCTTTAAATTAATGTTTGATTTATTTCAAAAACTGCATAAATCGCTTATCCTAAATATATGCAATCCTAGAAATAGTTTCGTATACTTATGAATGAAAATAATGTTAACAGTGTGGTAGGTGTACATAGATTGTTTTTAAAAGCAGTATTTTCACTTACTGAATGGAAAAGTGCTACAATACAAACCATTGGTTTGCCCAAACTTTATTATACTTTATTTAACTATGGTATATCACTATATTATTTATTATTTTAATAAAATGTAGTACATTTATTATAGCCTATAAAATATACATAAAATTTTATTGCAATTTGTAATATATACATAAAAATATATTTAAAAATCAAATTGCAATTGATTTTTATGTATTTGTAATATATACATAAAAATCAATTGCAATTTGTAAGTGTGTCTACTTTATATGCTGAAGTGTAAGTGAATACAACGCGTGAGTGATATTTTATTGTTTAATTTAATGAATGATTGGTTTTTATATTAATTTCATTAAGAAAATTATAATTCAACAAACAATTGTTACCAAAATATTTAATTTTTCATTTTTTTGTTTTTTAATTTTCAGCTTGGAAAATGATTTTTATTGAAAAAGGTTTAAATAAAAAACATTAAAAAAGGTAAATATTTTATTCCTTCGTATTACTATTTATTTAATATTTATTTTAGCAAGTATTAACAATAAACAAATATTTTATTTTAATCATTTTGTAGCGTAAACTTGTATACAATTGAATAATATTTTATATAAGTAACTACAAACATGTTACAATTTACTCGAAGTTCTTATTGTAAAAAAATGTCCAATTTTTTAATTTTTATGTAAGGAAGAGTAATACTACGGGATGTTGAGGTTGTTCCTATATTAACAATAACATTTTTTTTTAATTTTGATAGTTTTTTTATACTAATTCATTACTTATCATTGTACCATTAATTAACAAATAACAAGTAAAAACATTTCAGTCGGTATAAACCGATTGAATTATACTACCTTTCATTGTTGTATAGCAATTTTTCGAACCTGTGAAACTATTCTATAGAAGCTTCACGAATATGTTTAACCCATAATTGGACACACGACTGCCAAGTTTTATTTAAAGTCAGATTCATGAAACTTGGCAGTTGTGTGTCCAGTTATAGGTCAGACATAACCGTGAAATTTCTATAGAATCATTTCACAGGTTTAAGTAATTGCTATGCAACAACGAAAGGTGCAGGGTATAATTCAATCGGTTTATACCGACTTAAACGTTTTTACTTGTTTTAAAATAAAATCTAATGGTATACATATGACAACATTTATTTAGGGCATTGTTAATAAAATATACAGTTTATTTTAAATTTTTGAAACTTTAACATGTATACATTATTCTCAATCGTTTGAAAATTTTCAGTACTTTTTAATACTTTCAATATTGAGTTATATGGTATGTAAAAACAAAGAAAATATAAATGAACAGAGATAAGTAAAGATCAAGGTTATTTATATCATATTTGCATACTTGATATGTTTACATACTCGTATATGTAGATTTATTATTTAAGTGCTTATGATTATCATCCTAAATCAATGATATTTGAAAGTATGAAAATATTAAGGAGAACTTAATGTAATGTAAATAAGTAAATATTTGAAAATAATATAGGGCAAAATGGGGATTTCATGTAATTACATTTTAAGTAGTAATTAAAATTTAAAGTAGTATAACTATATTTTTTTAGTAAAGGATATTTAAAGATAGGGACAGGTTAAGTAAACTAAATCAACTTCTACAACTTTTTCATTAAATAGTTTTGCTCGAACAATGTCCAAGTGAAATATTTTTTGCAAAGTAATAAAAAAGATTTTTTATTAATTTAATAATATTTATAAAAGTAAAGCGTAAAAGTAAGGTTTTGTTTCTCAAAGTAAAATACGAAAAACGAATGCTGAAGGGCCTTTAATTGTCATACTTGAGATTTATTTAGTCCTATAAAGCCCATAATTAGGAATTAATTGCAACACAATAACATTTTTTCAAATTTATTTAAGGTAAGTTTTATAGCATTGTTTCTACTTTTAATTTATTTTTATTATTACATTGTTTTATACCATTGTTATTTAAGTATTTCAGACAGGTGTCAGTTAAAATTTAGCATTTTTAATCTAAGTTAACAATTAATGTATTGTTGAATCAATGTGTTTGACAAAACTACCGATTTTTTGCTTGCTACAAAACTAAACATTATTTTAGCGAAAAGGTTAAAAAATTAATAAGATCAACATTTTCTTCAAAATATTCAATGTTTCATTTTCATTATTTTTATACCTATACTTAATTATGAATGCTTGCTTGTATAAAAAATACGCATTTAATCCTATTTTTTACAAAATTAAATTTTTTTCATTTGCAAAAGCAAAAAGGAAATCTTCAGTTTAATATTTCAAGAGTAATTAAATTTCAAAAAATTTCTCTAGTTGTTTTCAAGGAGAAAACTTTTTTTTAATTAATATGCTTGACATTCTTCTTCTTTTGAAAAAATATAGATGTATGTAATATTAATTTTTCATTTCATTTTAAAGAATATTTTGTGAAAATATTTACACCCATATTTATTTTTATATAAAACGACTAAAAATAGAGTTGACCGTGTCAACTCTGGAATACCCGTACGAATTTGTCATCCTATGTGCGAATAAATATGCCATAACTGACTATGGGACGGACTATGACTTTAAGTTGTCGTATTAGCTGTGTTTTCAATATTTTCCAAAATATGGCCAAACTACTATTGAAGTTGTATGGCTGCTACCACAAAGAGTCGAGAAATTTCAAAGATGTTTATCACACACAACAGCTTCAACAATTCCAACAATTTCTGAGATAATGCTAAATATTTTATGGAGTTTTTTGGATGCTATCAGAAAGAACCAGGCAATTTTTACTAAATTTATCAAACACATTGGTCCTACTAATATATTCGCTAGTATGAAATTTCAATATAACAGCTTTTGTATTTTCCGAGATATAGCCAAATAACTTTTGAAGTTGTAAGGCAGTACTACCAATATATTTACTAACATACATATTTATGTACTTCTACGAAATTTCAATACCACAACTCTCATAG
Source organism: Condylostylus longicornis (assembly GCF_029603195.1). Classification (NCBI taxonomy): domain Eukaryota; kingdom Metazoa; phylum Arthropoda; class Insecta; order Diptera; family Dolichopodidae; genus Condylostylus; species Condylostylus longicornis. Next base: position 2,806,042 of record NW_026577985.1, read on the forward strand.
TTTCTAAGATATAGTAAAATAAATTTTGAAGTTGTATGGCAGCTACCCGAACCAGTAGCCCGAACATGTTTAATTTAAATAGGGTTCTGGCACTTACTACAAGAAATCATTTGTAAAAATTTGGTGAACTTAGCTCAATTAATTCTTAAGTTATCGCTGGGACGGAAGGACGGATGGACAGACAAAGCTAAATCTATTTAGAATTCGACGCTGATCAAAAACATAAACTTGAGTCTATATCTCAGATCATTATTTCTTATCGTTACAAACGGTAAAGCAAATTTAGTATACCGTTCAACATACATTCGTACGGGTATAATTATACCCTTTACTCTCTTACATAAAAATATAAAATGTTATACCTATGTGATTTCTCCTTCTCAATAAAACTGAAATTTTAGATTTAATGTAAAAATATTTCATTAAAAGTAAAGGAAAATTATAAGGATTAATTTGTGCTTGCACTTTAATAACAATTAATTATGGTACAACAATATTAACGTAAATATAATATTTAATTTTGAAAAACGTAATTTTGTTAGCAATTACAAAAAAATTTAATAATTGGTTATAATTATTTATAATTTTTTTTTGTCAAATAAAGTAATTATGATGTGCTTGTATGTACATATGTTTTATGTTTGTATATTTTGTGCTATGGTATACATATATTAGAGTGTGCAGAAGTTATTTAAAATATACACAATTCGATTGTATTTCAGTATTTTGTGTTTCAAATTTATTTTGGATTTTGTAACTATAGTTTTAAATTTTCTACTATACGTTATTACGTACAATTTTTAAGTTAAAATTTTACATTTTCATTTTACTCTCTGCAGCTTCAAACTACGAGTACCTATTTTGCGTTTATTCTAAAAAAGATTTCGACAAGGGTTAAACTTAAATTAGTAATATTCATTTGTTTACTTTCAAAAATGTTCCAAAATGGTAATTTTTGATATCCATTGATTTACATTCGTACTTGTCTAAATACATACATGTATTGGTATTTTAAAAGAGTTTACCTAATTAGTGTAGACTGCAAGGAAATATTTTTGTAATATCATTATAATAAGTTTCATGAGAGAGAGCGCCACTAAAAATCTACTACTTTAACTGTCGGTCACGTTCAATAGGTTAAATTTGATTTGAGATATTATAGCTTGTATAATTTGTGCAGTTTTTCTAAGGTTGACTAAATCTGAATTATATTAATATACATACCTGAATTATAACAAAAGGTATCTTCGAAATTGTTTGTGAAATTGTGTATCCAAATTTTTTTCGATACATATATGTACATAATATGTTTTTTATGTAGTTATTTAAGTTGTAAGTATAGAAATTTTTAAATTAAAATAAATTGAAATAAAAAATTTTCTTATTAAAGTAAGCAATGGAATAAAATAATACAATCCATCAAGATTTTTAAGTTTTCAACATTTTAAATTGAAATTTAATTTTTTTTTCGAATTTGACAAAATCGTGCAACTTTTATTTGATTATTTCGAACAAACCCAAAATTTGAGCAATAAATAACAATTTTATGTTCTGAATACGTTTTTACATCAATTTTACATCAACTTTTGAAACTTTTCCGAATATACTTTTTAAACTATATGGAGACTTGATTAGATTTAAAGTAAAAAAAGACGGAGATGCGGGTTGTAAAAATAAAATATGAAGAGCAAAGAAATTCCTTGTCGAAACTTCTAAAAATTTAGTTAATCAGCATACATTTATATGCGTTTTGATTTCATATATTGTAAGTAATATACACGTAAGATATGTCTAAGATTTCATACAAAATAAAGGTTTGTGCATACACAAAATGAAAATTTATAATAATAACGTATAGTGTTTGTTTATAGAAAAACTGGAAGATACTAGAATCATGATAATATAAAATAAAATCAAACCTTGACTTAAGAAAAGGTACAATATAATTTTTGTTGTTCTCTCGTTGTTCTTAAAGTTAAAAAAAGGTGATGTCCGTATATTAAATAAAAATAAAAACTGATATGTTTAGCACATAAACGACCGCAATGTGTATTGCCTATAGTTTAGTAAAAGTGTTAGAGAAGATTAAGATTCCTTTCAATTTTAAGAAAGTTAGCAATCTTTTAGTAACTTACCAAGAAAAGTGTAAATTTGGCTCTGATGTACCCCAAAAGTTGGTCAATCCGTGCCATATTCAAAATAAACTGACATAAAAATTTCATCAAGAACGGTTCAGTCGAACTTGAAATACACGCGCCCACACACAGACCGACATCTCTCTAAAAATAATTTATTTACGCTTTCTACTATGGAGAAGTGATGTTTCTACCGAAAACTGGACATTCGAAATTAGTTGCCATCACATACCCTTCCATATTGTAAGCATTCCGGTCGGTAAAAAACTTAATTTAACTTTTCTCTTGTTTTTACTCCAAGTTATTCATCAATTTTAAATACAAACAAAAGGAGAAAAAAATTAAATAATTTAAATGAAAATCCTTACAATTAACAAATCGTCTATAAAATAAAAATGTATCATTCGACTATTTTATGTGCATTATATGAAACCTTTAACATCTCCCTATTGTACGTTGCAAAACATGAAATCTCCATTATATTAACGAATTTGTATATAAATATACATATTTATATGTATATGCGTGTGGGATCAAAAGTATATACGTATACGTACGTGTTTGCATTCATTATTTAAAAGAGACATTTATATGTAACTACATATGTATATATATATGTATATATATGTAAATAAAAAATGTTCATACAATCATAACATGTGGACCGCATTGAAGGCTTTATTTTCTTTCCGAGAAATTTATTGTTCTCCTTCTATAATAGAAATTAGCATGTCATATTCTAAATCGACATAGAACGGCAGTTGTGTACAATTCTATACAATAGAGAGTATTTTTTTTCTTGTTTTGTGTAAATTAAAACAAATTGGGTGAGTAAATTACATATGAAAAATTTATTTCGATTTGTGTTATAACATAATATAATCGCATGATTTGGATGTTCCATTTAATATGCTTATGTCGCTATATATATGGATTCGAATAGTATAATAGGTATTAAATGATGAATAAATAGTTAAAATATATTTAAAAAATCAAGTGAAAAGAATGTGTTCATAAAGCTTTAGGTTGCGCTAATAAACAAAATAAGGTATGATGTGAGACATACAAGTACAATCAGGTATGTTTGTTTGTCTCACATCAGGTACCGAAACCAGATTATATTGTACCGGTAGTGTTTGTGGGTCATTATTTCTTTTGCTTATTTGAAAAATGTCTATGACTTCTGAGACTGTTTCGAATTATGTATTTAAAAGCTTGTATACAGCGACTAATTGCCCTATCGTTTGTTATTTGAGATAAACTTTTATTTCTTTTGAATTGTCACAGAAACATACACATACGTATACATATTTTAGATATGTATACATCAAGTGTAACTGAGCTTCTGTTACTAGCCGATAGTGCATGTTTACATATCTTTAGCGTGTCTTTAACCTTATTGTATATTTAAAAACAAGATAAACGGAAGGTTAATAATATAATGCATTTGTTTTATAGCTGAAAAAATATTTTAAAACTAGCGGGTATAATTAAAAAAAATAATTACAACAGTTGTCTAATCGAATTTTTTATGTACATACATATGTACATACAAATATACATATTCCGGAGATGATGAAAAATTCTAAACAACAAAATGAACGTTAAACTTAAATAAGGTTGAGCGCAAATAATAATGAAAAGCATATTACAATAAAGTACATTATAAAACAATGTATGTACATATGTAAAAGTATATGAAGTAAATGTTGGACATCAAAGAAAGATAATTAATCAAAATCTACAGAAATTTAAATAATAAACATTTTTATACCCGTACGAACGTGTGCTCGAAGGGTATACTAAATTTATCTTATCGTTTGTAACGCTAAGAAATAACGGTCTGAGATATAGACTCAAGTGTATGTTTTTGATCAGCGTCGAATTCTGAGTCGATTTAGCTTTGCCTGTCCGTCCGTCCCTACGATAACTCAAAAACTAATTTAACTAAGTTTAGCAAACTTTCACAAATGATCACTGGGCACCAAATTTTCACAGGGGTACTGGTTCGGATAACTGTCATACAACCTCAAAAGTTATTTGGCTAAGTCTCATAAAGCTGTGACATTGAATTTTCACGCAAGCGAATATATTAGTAGGACCAATGTGTTTGCTAAAATTCGTAGAAATTGCTTGGCTCTTTCTGGTAGCTGCAATACAACTTCAAAAGTTATTTGGCTATATCTTAGAAACTATAAAAGCTGTGGTATTGAAATTTCGCACTGGCAAACATATAAGTAAGGCCAATGTATTTGATAAAAGTCGTTGAAATTGCCTGGCTCCTTCTGGTAGTTGCCATACAACCTCAATAGTAGCTTGGCAACTTCTTTGAAAGTATTGAAAACACAGTACTGAAATTTTGCATAAATTGACTTATTTATTCGCACATAGGATAACAAATTCGTGCGGGTATCACAGAGTTGAGACGGTCAACGCTATTTTTTCACGCTTATAATAAAAGTAGAGCTGTTTAATAATCTGCTTAACAATATAATTTTTATATTTAAAACAACAAAGGTTAAAAAATTTTAATTTACATTTAATAAACTTTTTTTTTTGTAGATTTTACATGTATATATTAGTAGGTATGTAATACATGCTTTATACACTATTATGTAAGCTTAGATACGAATGAGTACTTGTAATTTAATTATATTGCTTAAATATATTATCAATGAAACTGAATTTCAGCGTATTTTTCATATGTAAATAATTACATCTAATAAAATTTTAATGAGTATCGATTTCAGGTTTTAAATTTTCAACTGAAAAGTATACAAAAACTGAAAAGTATGAAAGTATATAAAAATTTCAGGGATTTGAGAATTTATTTTTATTACCATGTGATATAAAATTGAAAAATATTTCTGAATTCATTAATGTATTAAAAATACAATACAATTTTAATATTTAATTAACTCATTTAATGTAGTTTACTATTTTCCTAAGTAAAGCAACTTCATGTGAAGAACTGCTTTAAAAAGGCATTTCGTATGATCTTTTATGGCATATTCTGGAGACGGAAAGTAAAATTAAAAGAAGTATTGCAATGATAATTGAATTAAATATCGAATCAGGTTAACTAAAGCCGTATATTCAAGATTTTCATTATTTAGTTTATTGCACTTATAAAAATTTAATAAAACTTAGGATTTGAAAAAAAATAGGTTGCTAAAAATCAAAATTTGTTAAAGTTTAAAACGGCAGAGTTCTTAAGAGGAGGGACTGAGGTAAGGAAACTCTTTGTTTAATGGAATAAACTATCCATTTTAGGGCAATTCGAAATAAACTCTATACTTATATCTAAAATTGAAAATTGAATACATACTTATAAAACCTTTTTAGCACTTTTCCACAAAAATTTTGAAAAAAACTGTTTACTAGCTTTACTCTGTACGCCCATACGTCTGTCCGTCCGCGCATTTTTCAAATTTTGTTTTGAATTTTAACCAGTACAAAATGATGGTTAAAATTTACCGTTATCTAGAGTCAATTTTTTCAAATTTTTGATATCGGCTTTATTCTAGATCTCAGGCTCTAAATGTCTGAAATTTTAGTACCTTTTAAAAATTAGTAAGTAGTTAATTTCATTCGTATAAAATTTTTTTCCACCTCCACCCGATATCTTCCAGTTATCGTCTTTCGAAAGTTGTGAAATTAGAATTTTCGGCACCATATTTTTCCGAAACTGTAAGCTTTTCCAATCTATAAATATATAAAGCTAACGGTAAATGACATGCTATTACAAATTATTCATGCTTTATGCTCTTAACTCACTCGATTAACCCTTAAATTTGATGGCAATGTTAACGCCTCCTTCAATTTTTTTTTCGTCTCATTTAAAAATTTCATACATTGCTCATCCTCGTATGCAACCCTTGGAAAATACTTGTACATATATGTATTGTTTTTAAAAGCAGTATTTCGCTTGTTGAGGGGAAAAGTAATATATTACAAAGTTATGTTGAAGCTTTTTATGTTGTTGGGTTTTTAAGCAATAGAGATCCAATTGTTCAATTATTAAAAAAAAAAATCTGTTATAAACTGTAAAACTCTTAAATTTGCAAAATTCTGTTACTTACCCTCTACAACAAAAAATAATGTCATGTGAATTTATTAAAAAAAGTAAAATTTTTAACAGACCATTTCCTATTTTATTAAATATATATAAAGATCCAAAAATATTTTTGAAGTGCAATGTAACTATGCTGGTTAATAGCAATAGATGACTTGAATTTTTAGAGAATACTACTAATGTCTTCAGACTTAAGTTTCTTGAAAAAGCTCCTTTTATATAGTATATCTCATTACAGCTTTCACAATGTATGAATGGTTAAAAGTTTTTGCACTAAGTTATAGGAAAATTTATTACAGTATACTTGTTAAATACATATGTTTCTTTTATTAGTGCTGCTTTTAATATCGTATGAATATTTAGGAAGTTTTTAACATTTAAAACAAATCTGATGTGGTCAGCACATTACCAACCGTAATGTGTATTGTCTAGTTAAGTGAAAGTGTTACAGAATATTACTTCTTTCCAATTTTTAGGACATTAGTAAGCTTATAGTTTACATACCTAGAAAAATGTAAATTTGGCTCTTAGTAGAGTTTCGCTTTGTGCTACCCGAATTGCCTGAAATGCTCGCCATTTAATTTCAGTAACAACCAGAACTCAAATATCAAATTTCAAGAAATTCCATAATTTTGTTCCGTAGATAAGGTGCAAAATGTAAATTCAGATCAGTTTTCGAGCCCTGATCTTTCCACACTTGAAACATTTATGTATATGTTTATTGTTTTAATACGAAGAACTTAAATACTAAATAAAATCGGTTGATTATTTCTCTTTATATACGCAAAAATGTTCATTTGACCCGTAGTACATGTCCAGTTGCTGGCCTGGTTTCTTCCAAAAGTTAGGAGTTTTCGCGGACGGTCGAGCGAAGCTTTTATATGAAATTTCAAATAAATCGGTGGAATATTTCTTTCAAAATGGTCAAAAACGTGAAACAGGCCCGCCAAAGAGTGCAGTTCCCGAGGCCTGATATATCCCAAAAGTTGATCAATCCGTGCCATGTTCGAAATAAACTTATATATAAAATTTTATGAAAATCGGTTCAGCCGAACTTGAGATACACGCGTGCACACACAGACCGACGGACTGACAGACCGACAAGTTGCTAAAAATAGTTTATTTACACTATAGTTTCCCTACCATGGGAAAGTGCATTCCTACCGAAAACGCGATATGCAAAATGTGTTGCCCACACATAACCTACCTATTGTATACACAATACGGTCGGTAATTAGGTAACATTTCCATTAATTTTTAAACTATTAAAATGCTACAAAGACAAGTTGTTTAAAATCAATATTTAGAAAGCTTTAAATTTTCCTTTTTAGTACATCTTTATTTTCTATTTCTTGCCTTTACAAAAATTAACGCTTCTTCATTATTATCTAAAATTGAATTTTAATGATAGAAATAGTCAAGCGGTTTTTCTATATGGTTTATTAATATATGTATTGTGGTACGTATCATAATTACATATTTGTATATTTTGTACAATAGCTTGAATAAAAAACAATTCACGAAAAAAAATTATAGTTTATTATCGAATCAATTTCAAAGAAGTATAATAAAAAATTAAACACCTACGGTCAATAACCAAATGTTAACAGATGCCGAAAACTATATAAATGTTATCACACATTAATACTCGTAATGATTTAAAAAACAATATAATTTTAAATGCTATTTAAAACGAGAAAAAATAGAGTGGACCATGTCAATTCTGTGATACCGGTAGGAATTTATCCTATTTGCTATCCTATAATAAATATATCATAGCTGACTATGGAACAGACTAGGGCTTTAAATTGCCATATTACCATATTAATTTATGCAAAATTTCAGTACTGTGTTGTCAATATTTTCTTAGATATGGCCAAATTACTGTTGAAGTTGTACGGCAGCCACCAGAAAGAGCCAAGCTATTTCAAATAACAGCTTTTATAGTTTCTGAGATATAGCCAAATAACTTTTGAAGTTGTATGGCAGCTCCCAGGAGGAGCCAAGCAATTTCAACGACTTTTGTCAAACACATTGGCTCTACTAATATATTTGAAATTTCAATACCACAGTTTTTATAGTTTCTAATATATAGCCAAACAAAATTTGAAGTTGTATGGCAAGTACCCGAACCAGTACCCCGATCATGTCCAGTGTAAAAAGAGTTCAGGCACTTACTACAATAAATCATTTGTGAAAATTTGGTGAACTCAGCTCAATTAGTTTTCGAGTTGTCGTTAGAAAATCAGAATTCGACGCTGATCAAGATATACCCTTGAGTCTATATATGTTTCTTAGCCATTATTTCTTAGCGTTACAAACAGTAAGGAAAATTTAGTATACCCTTCGGACATACGTTCGTACGGGTATAGAAACTTATTTTTTTTTCTTTAACTGAAAATTTAAAGATAACCGTTTTACATTTTCTCTTTTATTGTATTCTCTTCGAATTTTCAACATTTGTTTTCTTGAATTTGCATTCTTAACGTCAAATCAAATATCAATGGAGAAAGAATTGTAGACTGATAAATTTTAAAAAGCGCCATTCAACAAAAAATAGCACATTATTTAAGTACTAGGTTACGTCACATGAGAAGTTTTACATCAATTGCGATAATAACTGTTATGTGTATTGGCACTAAGGAAATTTCCATTTCACATTTAATATGTATTTAAATAGCCATAATTATTAGAAAGTAAGCCGAAAGTGCTTACATATATAGTAAGCATTTAACATTAGGTTATATTAAAAGTTTGAAAAACAACTTGACAAAAAATTTCTCTGGAATTGGACCAGGTAAATTTTTCAGAGATTTACGGATCGAGAAAATGCGCGCGAAGTAGTTACTAAGTGACTGCACTACATGGGAACCGATCGTATGAAAATAAGTTTTAAAAGGCTAATACAAGTTATATAAAAAAATCTGATGTGGTCAGCACATAACCGACCGCAATGTGTATTGTATAGTTAAGTGAATGTGTTACAGAATATTATAAAAATGTCTGTTAAATACTTCTTTCCAATTTTTAGGACATTAGTAAGCTTATAGTTAACATACCTAGAAAAATTTAAATTTGACTCTTAGTAGAATTTCGCTTTGTGTTACCCGAATTCCCTGAAATGCTCGCCAGTTAATTTCGGTCACAATCAGAACTCAAACATCAAATTTCAACAAATTCCATCAATTCGTTCCGTAGATATGGTGAAAAATATAAAATCGGCTCGCAGATCAGTTTTCGAGCTCTGATCTTTCCAAAAAATTTATGTGTTCATTGTTTTAATACGAAGAATTTAAATATTAAATTTCAATGAAATCGGTTGGTTATTTCTCTTTATATACGCAAAAATGTATATTAGGCCCGTAGTAGACGTCCAGTTTCTGACACCTAATTTTTTCCAAAAGTTAAGAGTTTCCGCGGACGGTCGAGCTGAACTTATATATGAAATTTGAAGTAAATCGGTTGAATATTTTCTTCGAAATGGTCAATAATGTAAAACATGCTCGCTAAAAAGTGGAGTTCCCGAGGCCTGATATATTCCAAAAGTTGATCAATCTGTGTCATGGTCGAAGTAAACTTACATATAAAATTTCATCAAAATCGGTTCAGCCGAACTTGAGATACACGCGTGCACACACAGACCGACAGACCGACAGGTTGCTAAAAATAGTTTATTTACACTTCCCTACTATGGAGAAGTGCATTCCCACTGAAAACTCGATATGCAAAATTTGTTGCCATCACATAACCTACCTATTGTATACCCAATACGGTCGGTAAAAATGCATTAAATTCAATTCAGAATCTACAGCTACCGTTAAACGGTTAAATATTCCCTAACAGACACATTTCTTTGAATTTTTATTGCAAATGTGCATATGCAACATACATACATAAAAGTATATTATACTTTTGATATTTAAACATGCAACATTCAACATATTTAAATATAAGAGAAAATTAAATTCATCTGTTTGATTTTTATAATGAATTGCTTTGAAACGTAAAAGTAGGTGATTTGAGTTTTAAAAGAAAGTAAAAAAAAACATATGCATGTATGTATGTATGTATGAACATGTTAATGTATGTATACGTATATAAAAAAAAGAAGAAAGAAAAGGTTCACTTTTTGATTTCTAAAGTTTTATTTCTGTTTTCAAAACAAAATTGACAAAATCATCAAAATCAAATATAAAAAGTGGAAAATTGCAATTTTTGCAAAATTGACACGTTTGTGCTCATTTTTCATTAACTTGTATTGTCCTTAATCGTATACATAAATGTTTTGTGTCGGTAATGGTTTGGTACAATTATTGTATAGAAAAAGTATCAGCAGGTAATGCAACTGTTAATCATTTATGATAAATAATTCTCACAATTCATAGAAATTTTTGCATTACATGAACATTATGACAAACAATAGTAATTTTTGCAATACATCAACAATCCTATGTTTAGATTTATAAAGTTATTGAATGCTCATGAAGATCTTATATCTATCTTGTCTTTCATCATAAATATATTATTGTCATAAAAACACTTAGTTAGTAGAATTTTTGTGTACTTTTTATAAAGCATTATTTAAGTCACGGTATATGTGTTCAAATATGATAACCTTGTATTCTATATTATTGTGCAAATGTTTGTATTTGGTATTTATTCAAAGGTGCGAATACTAAAATATGCATATATACACAGTTAAAAAAGAAATCAAGAATCGCATTTATTTTTACCTGAAATTAGAATATTGAGTACAGTAATTCATATAATTAAAATGAATTATTACATTATATTGCCAGATAAGTTATTCAAAATACGAGTGTATATGTGCATATATGTATACAAATGTTTTCTTTATTTCAAGAGTAAGAAATTTACGTTTTGCGTGCTGCAATCTATTATTTATAATATTAATATATTTGGTACTTGATATACATACCTCTATCAGTAAATGCATTGAAATTTAAACAAGTACCTCATTTAAAAGTTTAAATTTGAAAACATATTGAAATTGAAGTAAAATGAGCATTTTAGTATTCATGAAAGTTTTTATACATGCACATTATGTAATTGTTATTACCCAACCCAAAGTTCATGAAAGAATTATATTGTCTTTAAATCTATTTATACATGAACTACGATACACTTTTTGGATGTTTATGTATATCGTTGATATCTAGGTAGTGTCCTAGTGAGTGTGTTGAATATTTAACATTTTTCAATAAAACTTGTTCTCTGCAAGAATATGCTTGAATATTTAATCAATATTTCAGTGATTTTATTTCGAATTGGAAATATTTTACGTTATTTGGTGGAATTTCTATTTTTTGTAATTATCATATTTTTGTTTAGCATTTGTATTTTGAAGGCCGGTTTTAATTTTGTTTTAAATAATTTTCCTTTTATTTTCTCAATTTTTTATTAATTTTTTAGCTTTCTGATCTCTTTATAATTACAAACATATTGCGTTCGCATTCTATAATTTCAATTGCAAAGTGCAAACAAATTTATTCACGAATTTTAATTTTAAAGTGCTTATGTATTCAGTATGTATAGTTTATGTATTCCTAACTTATTTATAGTTTTCTATTACAAGCAAATTTATTGTATTTGCTAAAGTAGAATGATAATTTATAAGATGATGGGTTCTTAGAGTTTAATTTTCTTAACAAACCTCAAAAATAGAAGAACAATTATATGTGTGGCTATTCTAAGTGAAGAAGAACTTGTTATGTTTTTTAGCTTTTTTATAATATATAGATTTTTTGTATTTTCGATTTATTCAAACCGTTTTAGTACTAATGATTTACATACAACGTAAAAGAATTATTTGTCAATATATACAGATATATATGTACACCCAAACAAAAGAACTCCATTTGTAAAAAATTGTATAAGCTCCATTTGAGGAACATATGACATTTGTGTCTGCTTGTATAACTAATAAATACTTAAATTTGAATATTTTTCGCTCCAGTACAGAAAAAGTTTAACTTAGGAAAATATTTTATTAAACTGCTCTCAACTATTTCCAATTAGTCTATTCATGTAAATTAACAACAAACATTATATTTCGTTGCAGATTGAACTCAATTCTTATATGTAACCAAATTTGAATCCATCTTTGCGTTTATTACATCAAGGAAATCCATGAAAATAATTAGTTGATTTTTCTATTTTATTTTTAGCCTTCATAGCAGGAAGGCTAAGAATAATAATAAAGAAGTTTTGATTAAAAATAATAAAATTAATTTTGATTTTTGTCAAATTTAATACCTCCTTACTTCTAAATGAATCTTCTTCACTAAAATAATTTATTCCAAATAAAAGATTTGCAAAATAAAGACTTCTGCTTCTTTTTAACCGGGATATCATAGAATCAATTTCCCAAAAATTCTTGAAAAATATGTCGCTAAATAATTTTAGATGAAATTTTTTAAGATGTTCTTTAAAATCCTTCTCAAAAACTTTTTGTGGCTTGATGTTTTGCTAAACTAATTCCCGAAAATGCCTTCCGTTCTCAAATGATGGCTTCAAGAATCGGTTGAAGTGATCATAGAATTTAGATTCTCAGAATTCGATTCTTTCATAATGGACACATATGTTTCCAAGAATTTGTATTTTTCTAATAATTGATCGTAATTTTTTTAAAAATGCTTGAACAGGTAATTTATCGTGACATGGGTAATTTTTTATCACAGCGAAAGATTTGGTAGTTTAGCGACTTATCTGACAAATTGTCTTATAATTTACATTTTACAGCAATATACATTAGCGCATTTACTGTGCCTCGTACAACGTTATTCGGGAACTTTATTCTTGAATTTTGTCAACCCCACAGTAAAATGCCATATAGCCATATTGGCTTAATGATTTGGTTATAAATGAATGTTCTATTATCAATTGCCAAATTGAGCTTACAACCTAGGAGCCAATAATTTTTTCGATATTTATTTTCTAATTCTATGTATTTTTTCTTTATATGATCTTTCCACACTTTAACTTGACATCTAAAGTTATTCCTAGGTATTTTGCTGAGTTATGGATTGCTATGTTCGTTCCATTTAGGTTAATTTGTGGTGGATTCACTATTTTTCGATTGGTGAAGTTTATGGGAACCGGTTTTGCTTCATTCAACTTCATTTTCCAATCTTCCGCCATCGGCTTATTGTGTTACTTGCCTCATATAATTTTTTTGTCGAATCGTCAAAAAAATAATTACCGTACCATTTTCTATTTGTGGTAGATCATTCGTATAAAGCAAGTACAACGTTGGGCCCAATATATTGCCTTAAGATACACCTGCTCTTATTTCTCTTATCGTTCAGTATTCAGCGCCTTGTTTAATTCCAAATAATCTATCAGCTAAGCAAGATTCCGAGATTGCTACAAATAGTGATGGTATTATTTTTCCTAACTTAAATATAAGGCACCTGTGCCGTACCTTGCCGAATAGCGGTGCTACGTCTAGAAATATAGAAGGGCAAACCTTTTATTTTCTAAGCTTTTTTCTATAATATTCGGTATTTTATGGATTTGGTCTATTGTAGAATGGTTTCTTTTAAATCCAAATTGATAGTTATTGGTATGAGGCCCCTATTTTCTATTATTGGCTTCAATCTCCTTAATAGCAGCTCTTCAAAAAGCTTAGACATCATTGTCAAACTTTTAAATCAAATAATGAAATAGTATCAGTTCGCCAATAAGTAGGAGTGCCAGTGAAGTGATAGCAACAACCTAGTTTTTGAAAAGCTTGTCTTAGCTTTCTTCCTTTAGTTGAGGTCATTCTAGAACTCCAATCTGTATGTTTGGCATTATAGTCACCTTCTATTAGATATCTATATCCATGTTTGTACAGGAAATCCTTAAAAGTATTTTTCTTAATGCTGTAATTTGATGGACAGTATGTAGCACCAACACTAAAGTCCTGTTTAGTAGACTTAATTTTTACTGCAATAAGCTGAACTTCTGCTATTTCTATCTTGAATTTTTCATTATGTTCTATACTTTCTTTTATTAGTATTGCACTACCTCCTCTCGATTAATTGCTGGGATATACCGCTTTATAGCAATACCCGTATGAATACGTAGTTGTTGAGATCTCATGAAGACTTGTGATAGCTGCCATACAAAATCATATTTCAGAAATTATTCAGTGTATAGATTTGAAAATTTGCGCAAGCAAATATAATCTTAATACTCGTAACGATCTTAAATTGGTAGGAAATTTCTTTAATATTTTGATATATTTTAGTTCAGATTAAAGTAGGTATTGTCATGTATAAGGCATACACATATATTATGCGGCACTTTGGAAGTTATGAAAATCTCATAGAACATAGTTTACAATTGTTTCGATATTTTAAATTTGGTTATTCTGCCGAGTGCGAGTATAAACTATAATGTACCAGTATAAAATTTTTTGATGTTGACTATTTTCTTACCATCAGAGTTTCATATTGACTTTATATCTTAATATGAAAGAAGAGCCCGACTTCTGTAACTTTGACTCATCGGTTGTTTTGTAAAATATCAACGTCATTTTAAGTTTCTAATGGTAAGCTTTATTTTGTCTTTGACTGTGTGCGTTTTGGTTGGAATACAAATATTTTCTACTGATTTTAGCATTACTCTTTCACTTTGGGAAGTGTAATAAACCGTTTTTAGTCTGTGTCTGTGTTTGCACGCGTGTATCTCAAGTTTGGCTGAACCGATTTTGATGAAATTTTATATGTAAGTTTACTTCGACTATGGCACTGATTGAACAACTTTTGGGATATGTCAGGCCTCGGGAAATGCAATTTTTAGCGGGCCTGTTTTACATTTTTGATTATTATGAAGAAAATATTTAACAGATTTACTTGACCGTTCGCGAAATCTAACTTTTGGAAGAAATCAGGTGTCAAAAACTGGACGTTTATTACGGGCCAAATATATATTTTTGCGTATATACAGGTAAATAATCAACCGATTTCATTGAAATTTAATACTCAAATTCGAGGTGTTAAAACAATGAATCTATAAATTTTTTGGAAAGATCAGGGCTCGGAAATTTATGTGAGGGTCGATTTTACGTTTTTTGCCTTATCTACGAAACGAATTGATGGAATTTCTTGAAATTTGAGTTTTGGTTGTTACCGAAACTAACTGGCGAGTATTTCAGGGAATTCGGGTGGCACAAAGTGAAATTCTTCTAAGAGCCAAATTTACATTTTTCTAGGTATGTTAACTATAAGCTTACTAAAGTCCTAAAATTGGAAAGAAGTATTTAACAGACAGTTTTGTAATGTTCTGTAACACTTTCACTTAATTAGACAATAAATATTGCGGTCGGTTATGTGCTGACCGCATCAGATTTTTTTCTTTATAAGCATTAAATAAACCAGATTTTTTCAGGGTAGGAAGAATTGAAAAAGAAAAAATACTTTAATTTTAATTGAATGTTTTTAACATTAAATTTAGGATCTCAAACATTTTAAGGGGCTTGGTAATCTTGAGCAGGCTTTTAATTTTTCAGTATTTAGTATCATTCTTAGTAGACTTTTATAATAAAAGTATTATAACATACTATTATAATAAAAGTATACGCTGTAACATATTAAATATATACTATAAATATGGTGAGCATGAAATGAGCCTTAAGCTGTCTAGAAGCGTAGTGAAAATCCCTTATAAATGTAATTCATATGAACACTCTTTTTCGTCGACCACATAAAATATTTGTTATTTTATATTGTTGTGTGAAAAGTACTTTTAATCTTGAACTTAAAGATTTGGTAGCTGTCATACAACTCAAAAAGCTTATATTAAATTTTTAGAAAAATAATAAAGTCATATTAATGAAACTTGGCAATCGTGTATTCAATTATACGTCACATATATTTTTGAAGTTTTGGTGAAATTGCTTGACAGGTTCGGGTGGCTGCCATACAACTCCAAAATCTAACTTTAAATATTCGAAAAAATAATAAAGTTAGGTTCATGAAATTCGGAAGTTGTACGTCCAATTATTCGTGCAGGTTCTATAAAGTGGTTTCATAGGTTCGAATACTCAGTATACAACAATGAAAGCTGATTCTAGATATTTTAAAGCAAATTTGAAACTCGGATTGCCAAGGTGTAGGGTATAATTCGGTCGGTTTATACCGACTGGAACGCTTTTACTTGTTTTATTAAACACAAAGTTTATTTTTAATTTTATTATAAAAAAATTTTCATTTTCGAATAATGCAATAGAATCATTAAGAGAGTTTTCAAATTTTCCGATTAATTTCATTGCAATTTGAATATGCACATTTGAATAGGAATATTGGTATAATTTTAAATTTTTGGTATAAGTAAAAATTTAAAAAATGCAACTTCTTTTAATATTGATATAAAAATGAACACTTCGCGCGATTTTACATAAATAAAGAAATAATTTCGCCAACCAATGTAATCGATTTCAAAATTTTGAAATTTTTTTTTTTTTTTTTTTTTTTATTAATTTTTATATTACAATCTAGTCCTAATATGACTAATGAGTAATTTAATTTTAACCTAATTTACTATAAAATTTATTGATAGATTATCTAAAGTGACATCTACCCCCCGTTTTAATATGTTAATAATACATACTCGTTTTTATAAATTATTTTAGTTCATAAGGTTTAGTTCTTTGTAGTCGTCGTGTTATGTTTGTGTTGTCCAATAGTTGTTGTACCTCGACGTTCACATGCCGGACAAGCCTTTCTTCATGTCTTCTTGCTCTACTTTTTATTTCTTCAGCAACAGAGTTTATTTGAAGGTCTCTTTGTAGATCTTTGACTCTAACGTACCATGGAGCATTTACTGCATTTTTTATTATTTTGTTTTGCAACCGTTGTATTAATGCAACATTACTCTTTTTGGTGCATCCCCAGAGCTGGCAACCATATGTCCAAACAGGTTTCAAAACTTGTTTGTACAATAAAAGTTTGTTTTGTACGGACAGAGGTGAGTATTTTCCAATCAACCAGTACATTTTTTTATATTTGATTTCAAGCTCTTCCTTTTTCTTTTTTACGTGCGCTTTCCATCTTAATTTTGTATCTAAAGTGAAATCAAGATATTTTGCAGTATTTGCGTAAGGAATTGCTTCCATATTAATATATACTGGTCTATATACTATTTTTTTGTTCGTAAAAATTATGTGCACAGACTTAGATTCGTTCAGTTTTATTTTCCATTTTTTTGTCCAGGCCTGAATTTTATCCAGTGATGTTTGTAACATCATTGCTGATTCTTCACAATTTTTAGCAACAGCCATGACAGCAGTATCATCCGCAAATGTTCCAATTGTACCATTTTCTAATTCTGGTATATCAGAAGTATACAACAGATACAATATAGGGCCCAGGACACTTCCTTGTGGGACACCAGCCCGAATTTCTCTCAAAGTAGTATAAGAATCCTCTACTCTAACACGAAAGCACCTCTCAGTTATATATGATTCTATTATATCGGCAAATTGTTTCGGAAACATTGTTTTTAATTTCTGCATTAACCCCTCATGCCAGACTTTGTCAAATGCTTGTGAAATATCAAGGAAGACTGCTGAACAAACTTTTTTTTCCTCTAGCGTTTTTTCTATAATATCAGTAATTCTATGAACCTGCTCTATAGTGGAATGATTGCGCCGAAACCCAAACTGATGACTTGGAATGAGCTTTTTGTTTTCGATAATTACTGTCAATCTCCTAAGCAGAATTTTTTCAAAAAGCTTAGAAATCACTGGTAATAAGGAAATGGGCCTGTACGAGCCAGTTTCATTCGGTGGCTTTCCTGGTTTTAAGATCATTATAACTTCCGCAACTTTCCATAATTTCGGGACATATTTTAATCGGAAAGCAGCATTTATTATTTTGGTAAGTTTCAATAAAGCGTGTTTTGGAAGTCTTTTGAGAATTTCACCAGTTATCAAATCAAACCCTGGAGCTTTCTTATCTTTTATGTGTTTTTTTATTTCATTTTTTAGCTCTTTCAATGTTGTTGGTTTAATTCTAAACTCTTCTTCTGTGGGTTCATAATTTGTTACAATTTCCGTTTCTGACTCATGTGGTGTAAAGGTGTTTTCGAGATGCTCAGCAAACAGATTAGCTTTTTCATCATTGGTTTTGGCCCATTTTCCGTCAATCATTCTTAGGGGATGGTTTTGTACGGTTGGTCTGTTAAATTTTTTTGATGCTTTCCATAGTGAATATTCTGTATCCTTGTTACCAGTCAACGAATTTAAGTAATTATTGAAAGAGTCATTTTTTTGTTGCTTTATTAGTCTTCTTAAACGCTGTGTTAAATTATTTAATATATTTTTATCTTGGGGATGTCTCGTTTGGTGCCACTTTTTCCTGGATTTTCGCTTTTCAGAAAGTAATTTTCTTATTTCTATCGAGTAGTTATTTCTTTTGAGAATTTTTTTTACCTCCGGTGTACTTTCCCATGCTGCATTCTGTATTTGCTTAATGAACTCGTTTAATTCACTATCCAGTTCTTCCCTGGAGTCAAGGGGAGAATTAAGGTCAATTTTTTCGTCTAAATATGAGCTAAAATATGACCAATCTGTGCATTTACTGCAAAGCACCGGTTTAGCGTTTGTTTGTATGATATTTTCGCTCAATGTAAGTAAAATTTTGAAATGACCTCGATGAATCCAATTTCCATACAAAAATATTGAAACATAAATATTTTGACTCCTCAAAATTTCAACATTTCAACATGGGAATGACTTCATAATGATAGTTATTAGCAGGCGCAGTCCTAATGTATTCGTCGCCCTAAGCGGTTCCTAAAAAGTGCGCCACTCCTTCAACCGTTTCAACTATTTTATTACTGTGAACAAAATTTAATAGGCATTGCACATTGTGCATCATAAAGCACTTTCTTGTAACCTTATTATGTTGCATTATAGAATTAAAGTCTGGAACTAAACTTTCAATTTTGTGTTTTATAAATTCAAAACAAGGTAATTTATTTAACTGTATGTTTTTTTATGAAGTTATGATCAGATTTATATCAATCATTTAAACTTGATTTTTTGATTTTAACAACCAAAACTTCTTACTTTTTGACGTAAGTGAAACTTATTGTAAAAGGTTCTATGAAAATTATATCAAATGAGCTTTTTCAAAGCTTATTTGAATATGAAAAAAAGTAAAAATTTATTTTTATTTTTAATCGTAATTTTAAATTTACGAATAAAATTTGGCTTTTTATTCCACAAATCGCCTGAGAAATGAAGCAGCGTGTAAAAAAAGTCTCGACTTGCATTCAAAAATTTAAGGAAAATCAAAGTTTCGTTCTAAAATTTGTGACTTAAAAAATAAGCTTTTTATTAAACAACATTTTTTCAATTCAATATGAGTAGTAGATATTACCAATTAATATTTAATTCTGTGATTGATAACAGTTTTTTCAAAAACGAAAGCAAAACATACTAGTAGAAATTCATAACGATCATGTAAATTTGAAATTCATTCAAAATTTTTGTTGTTAAACAAAAAGAAAATATTGGTATACACAATCTCAATATCAAGCTATGCATTCCATTATTTAAGAATATTGCTCTCATTCTCTTTTTCTAATTTCTTTCTATTCTCATTCTTAATTTTTGTTTTTTGTTCTTGTTGTTTACTAATGCAATAGTATACAGAAAAAGTAATACATTATAATAATGTGTTTGTTTGTTTGTTTGGTGAGTGGGCGACAACTAAGCATAAATAAAATTTTGCATATATGAAACAATTTAAATATAATGTGTACGAACGAGTGTAGCCAGGGAGATCACTAAGTATAATAAAAATTTTGCTATGTGATATAATTATATGTGTACGAGCGAGTGTTGATAGGGAGCAATTTCAGCAAAATAAAAATCTTGCTTTATAAGATAATTATACGTGTACGCATGAGTGTTGATCTTTCAAATGTTAATGAGGAAGGATGTATGTTTTTTCATGCATATTTTGTATTTCCCAATAAGGTTGAGTAGTGTCGGCTAACAAAATTTTATTAAAAGTAATATAGGTTGACACATTTCAACAATTTTAATTATCTCATTTCGGTTATTTATACGTTACTTATAAAATTGTTTCAAATAATTTCAGTTAGTTTTTAAGTTATTAATAATAAATATGTATGTACCTACTTCCAATAATTTTTTTTTTAAATAATTATTTTAAAACTATTTCAAACATGTTATATTGAGTGCTTCAAAAATTTTGCTGTGCTCTTTTTTCATATTTTATTAGCAGGTAAACAAGAGCAATCTATTTATAAGATATCCCTGCATGTGTATGTATGACCTATCTTAATTCTAAACGGAAAGAATATTACATAAAGAACAAAAATTTTAAAATACCTGTTATTTTACAGTCGGAATTTTTGAGTCATTTGGTAAAATACCAATATTTCAAAAATAAAAAAAATATTCAAATCCGGTCATAAAAATATATGATTGTTTTTTCCAAACATTTTAAATATTTTTTTAAATGATAGTAAGTTTTTAATATTTTTTCAAATAAAAATAGAGGTAAAATTTTGAAGTTTATATAAAATTTGTATTTAACAAATAGTATTTGATTGTATTTTAGATATTATTTTCTAATTCCCTCTTCAAATTTTTTCTTTATATCAATATTCAATAATTATCTTTCAATAATTATATTTACAACTTGACATCAAAGTTACTCCCCATATCTTGAGTTAACTTACCCTATGAGAAAAAAAAAGCTGCTCACTTAAAAATAATGAAATGCTTTCAGTAACATATAAAACGTTGAACGCGAAGGATGTGCTTGTTGTTTTTCCCCTTTTTTTTTAAATTTTAAAATAATTATCAATGAAAATATTAATATATTTTTTTGATTTTTCAAATATATTTTCTAAATTTTACCTGCTTTATAATAAGTGTGAATTTATTTTAATACTTCTTCTCAAAAAATAGCCACTTCGATTTAAAAAAACCCATATAAAATAAGGTCGTGCTTTCAAGTTTCTCTCTGAGCATTGGGACTTGTTAGATATAAAGACATTAATTAAACTCTTTTTAACTTAAAAAAAATAATAAAATAATAAAAAATATGACACGATCAGTGGCATTTAAAGAAAAAACCAGCAACGAAGCCAAAAATTCGTAATATTTCGTAAAAAAAATTGAGTATTGGGACTTGTTAGATATAAAGACATTATATTAGGAATAAAATATTATGTTTGTATGTAGGTACATTTTATCAAGTTGATTTCGCTGTAAATTGAATTAAATTTGTATTAAAAATTTTTTTTTTTAAATTTATGGTTTTTTAAAGTTTTTAATGGCGCCCCGGCTTTTCTGTCGCCCACTGCAAATGCATACTTTGCATATATGAACCGTCCGTCCCTGGTTATTAGTATATTACAATAATAGTGATCGAAAATATCTGATACAACTTAGTCATCGAAAAGAAATTAGTTTAACATATTTTTATGTAATTCGTAGCTTATAAAAGTTTTCCTAAAGTACCTTTGTAATACTTATACACACATTGAACTGAATTTGTTTTTTTAATCCAAATTTGTCTTTTTGTATTTCAAATTCAAGTCTAATTTAGTAATATAATATCAACTGACAAGTGTCACTTTGATAGATTTTTATTAATTTAATACTTGAACGTATTACAGATTATTCATATTTGCTAACGCTCCGGATTTGCGATTGTAATTGAATTCTGATTTTATACACGGACTAAGTACTTATTCATTCAAAATAAGTATTTGGAGCTTTACATTTTTTACACTCGATAAGTGTACAAATACACGTACAAATTATTCATTAAAATCGAATTGTAAAAATTATAGTCGGCGTACATAAAAATGCATATATGTATGTATGTATGTACATTATGTAGAGCTGTGAATTTTTTTTTATTCGTATACGCTTTGTTAATCTGCATAGAATTGAATATTAAAAATTTTGATGACTGGAAATATTAAATTTATAAAACAAGGACTTAGTGCATTCTAGGTTTTGATTGGCAATTTTTGTTATTTTTTCACATTTTTATTATTCAAATTTTTTAGTACCTACGATACATAAAAATAGCAAGTAAGTGAATAAAAGGATTTGTTAAAAAATTCAGTATTCCAATCGTTTTTTTTTACTGACCGCATTTTTATACAAAAAGTTAAGTATGTGATGGTATAGAATTTTGGATGTTGAGTTTTCGGCGGGAACGCTTTTCTTCATAGTAGGGAAGAGTAAATAAACTATTTTTAGAGAGATTTTGGTCTGTCGGTCTTTCTGTACGCCAAGTTCGGTTGAACCGATTTTAAAGAAATTTTATATGTGAGTTTATTTTGGGTATTGATCAACTTTTGGAATAACTTAAAGTATATCAGACCTGGGAAACTGGACGTCTTTGCGGGCCAATTTTACATATTTGCGTGTATAAAAAGAAATAATCAACAAATTTACTTGAAATTCAATATTTAAATTCGGAGCTTTGTATTCAATATTTAAATTCGGAGTTCAGTACACATTGCGATCGATTATGTGCAAACCACATCAGATTGTTTTTTGATAATTCTATTACATTTTTTCCGAAAAATTTACATTGTCACTGATTTTTCGGGATTTGTGTAAAATACAAATCCAAATACAATATGCAGATCTATTGTCGAAAATCTTTTCAAAAATTAAATAAATTTTTAATACTACTTATGTATGTGATTTTAACAACTGTGTATAATGGAGAGAATATAATACTTATTATATATATATGTACGTATACAAGAATAATAAACGTAACAAATTTACGGTATTTCGTTTTATATTACAAGTAAAAAAATTGTTACAACAAAATTATACGTACTCGTACAACAAAATCCTCATTTCTAATTGAATATCATAATAACAAATATAAAAGAGGAAGTGCTAAGTACGGACGACTATGTATGTATGTACGAGTACATAACGTACATAATGTACTAGGAGCTATTGAACAAAAAGTAAAAATGTTGAATGAATTTGTTACCAGAGGTTTATGAAAATTCAATTTAACGTTTTCACTGTTATGTTGAAATGTAAGTATGTTACAATAAAAAAAAACAAAAATATTAAATCAAATCACACGTTTGGATATCATTTATTTTTGTAAATTTTTAATATAATGGAAGAACGTTGTTGCTTGTCTTTGATATTAACATTGTGTAGGAAAAATTTTTATATAAATTTTCTTGTGCTAATGATAATAATTTTACGTCAATGTTATTTTATGATGTATTTATAGAATTTTAACGTTAATGCATGAAAGTGTTTTACATTTTGAAATCTCAAGATTTTTTAATGATTATGGATTTTTAATTTGAGTGTATATTCAGTGTGTTGCGAAACTTATTGCGATCTTTATATTATTTAAGAGATGAATGGATAATACAATAACACATGAAAAATATAAGACTAAAAGACAACATGAAAATAATATATGTAATTACTTTTCATAACAAATACACATGCGGCAGTTTACACGTACATGTAGTTTATACCGTAAAATCAGGATCGACAATTAAATTTAGGAAATCAGATTGGTTTGTTTAAAGCTTTAATTGCTATATATATAAGTACTACGCACAATTTACTTGGATTTCGTTTGATCGAAGAAATAGAACCCAATCGAATTCTCAACAAACAAATATTAATATAATACGAACGATGTCTAAACTTTGTCTTTTATTGGAAAAAATCGATTTTATTTTTTGACTCCCTTTAGCATATTTTTCAAACTAAAGCTTTATCAAATGCATATTAGCCTATGTTATCAAATAATAATCTGCTGCAAGACAGATGTGTTTTATCGATATGTGAGATGTGTTGTAAAGATATTTTACTAGAACCAATAAGCTACGTTGGTTCTAGTAAAACATTTTGTAAAACATTTGCCAAACGAATGTGAGTGTAGCATCTTACATATTTTCAAAGCATTTTAATTTCAATTTATGTATACATATATATATGTATTTCCTAGAAAACATGCACTTATCTACTTTTACCGTAATAAAAGCGATATATATTCAAAATTTTTGCTTTAATGATATGATTAAGAGGAAGAAAAAAGAATTAAATTTTAAAATTATAAAGTATGGAACTTTATAAAACTCTTTCATTTGAGTAAGTATGAAATTTTCTAAAATTAATATGAAAAATGTCTAATAAAATTAGATTTGCTTAACATTATCACAGAAACGGTTGCAAAGAATTATTTATTAGAATTATTAAAAAACCACAAAAAATAAAACATAATGAAATGAAAGATTTTAAAATTTCAAGGTTAAAATAAATATAAAATACCTGCAATTGTATGTGTACATGTATTTCTTGTTACTCTTCTTATTATTATGTTTTTCTTTTTAGGATATCGTTCTGGGGTATTGCACTTATATTATGCAAATTCAACAAACAAAATTGGTTTTCAAATGTTTCAACAAATTGCACCGCATAATTTTGGTGTTACCTGATCTGCATTGCAATTGATTACATATCCGATTGTCTCGATTTTGGATGTGATAAAGATTTGAATCAATTGGCAAGTTGATCGAACTGAATCTTGTTCAAAAAAACTAGAAGTAGCTTATTCTATCAACTCTTTACAAAAGTTGACGGATATATAGTCAAGTTGAATACTGTCGAATTGTCACAGTGGAACACTGTATATAGAGATGGGCGTTATTTTAAAAATGTAAAATTTTAAAATTTTACCTTTTTCGAAAATGTTAATCTTTCATTATGTATATAAATTAAATATATTATTTGTTATGTTATAGTCGTATCCATACTCGTGTAAATTTGGATTTTTTCTTTAAAGGATAATGTAAGGCTTATTAGTTTCACTCTGTTCGTCCATCCCTCCGTGGACATGTTTACAAAATTTCTACACCCTTGAAGATAGAAAGCTGAAATTTTATATGTATGTAAATAGATCTTTACTAGAAATTTATTTCCGTAGTATAAAATTTTTACTTATCCCCCCCTAAAAGTTATATCCTCTTTAAAACCATAAAATGGTATTTTTCAACCATTTATTGCAGTGACGCCATAAGCATTTTTCAAATTTTGCTAACGCAGAAATATAGTGGCTCCCTTTTTCTATCACCGTTTTTTCAAAATTTTTGATATCGTTTTTCTTCTAGACCACGAGTTGTAAAAGTCTGAAAATTAATAAATAGTTCATTTCGTTAGAAAAAAAAATCTCTGTCGTCAATTGAAAAACTTTGTTTTTTAAACTAATATTGCTTGAAGTTTTCAAAAATATTTAAAGCTTTAAAAAAATTGAATTTAATTTTCTTGAACCCTTCAACAGAAAATTTTATGAAATTATGCATGATATTAGTTCTCTTATTTTGAAAAATTGCTTAATTACTATTTTCAAAATTTTGTAAGTTAATTTTCCTTCTATGCATGGATTTATACAAATTGGCATATTCATCATATGCAGAAAAAACGTAATGAATAATAAATTCCGGTTAAACCAATGGTTTTTAAAGCAGCAGGTTTCTTTTGAGCAAGTAGAAATGCATTACATAAATTTCTAAAATTGTTCTTAAACTTGCATTCTTTTAGGACGAGGACAACAAATGAGTTAACGTACTCGTAATGGTCGAATATCATAAATGAAAGCGATTAAAGATAATAAATAGTTAATTAACAAGTCGGTAGTTTGTGCAATTTAAAAACTTTTTGTGGTTTTGGCGAAAGAAAATATCAAAAATGGCACTGTTTTATTATTTTTACATTATTACAAAATTTTACTGAGCTATCTAGAAAGGAGGGAAACGATTCCTGGCTGAATCTTTTTTCCAGAGAAAATGGTCTTCGCAATCAGAAGTGTGGAATGATGGCTGATAAAGTTTTACTAGTTAGCACATTATTCTACGCTTTTGTCCCAAATTTTTTATTTTTAAATAATTTTTCTTTAAATATTTTTTTTGCAGATTTTCTTTTTTAAAGATGTTTTCTTTAAAGTTACTACCTATTACAATTTTTGCAAACTAATATTCAGATATTTTTGATTAAGTTACTGAGTGATTGTAGATTTATGTTGTCAATTAATTATTTTGTATTATATTTGTATAAGAAATTTGTAAAAACAAAATAAATTAAAACAATGATTAAGTATGTCAGTAAAAGAAATTTTATGTAGAGTTTCCCTTTGTGCTACCCGAATTCCTTAAAATGGTCGCCAGTTCGGTAACAACCAGAATTCAATTATCAAATTTCAAGAAATTCTATCAAATTCATTCAAGAAAGAAATGCGTTTCGTAGATATGGTAAAAAATGTAAAATCGACCCCAGATCAGTTTCCTAGTCTGATCTTTCCAAATAATTTATATGTTCATTGTTTTAGTACGAAGAATTTAAATATTAAATGTCAATGAAGTCGGTGGATTATTTTTCTTTATAAACGCTAAAATGTATATTTGGCCCGTAGTAAACGTCCAGTTGCTGACGCCTGATTTCTTCCAAAAATTAGGTGGTTTCGCGGACAATCAAGCGAAGCTTATATATGAAATTTAAATCGGTTAAATATTTTTTTCAAAATGGTCAAAAATGTAAAATAAGCCCGCTAAAAAGTGCAGTTCCCCAGGCCTGAAATATCTCAAAAGTTAATCAATCCGTGCCATAGTCGAAATAAACTCACATATAAAACTTCATCGAAATCGGTTCACACACAGACCGATAGACCGGCAGGTTGCTAAAAATAGTTTACTTACATTCCCTATCATGGAGGAGTGCGTTCCCACCGAAAACTCGATATTGCCATCACATAATCTAACGTACCTTGCGTACACAATGCGGTCGGTAATTAACAACTCACATTGCATATGTTTGATATTTTTTATCAAATGGGATGAGTTGAGTTTACCATATAGTTTGCATCACTACTTTGTGTTATTTAAATTTTTCAAACTTTTGAACGTTATTGGAATTCATAAATATTATTTTTCGAATAGGAAAAAAAATTTTCTGTAAATTAAAATTTTAATATATACAAAATAGCTTCATCGCCAATAAAATTACTACTTTCAATCGAAATTGTATTTTTATCAAAAAATATTGTAATAATAAATATTTGACAAATTCCCACTTAACATAGCTATAAATGACTTTGAATTTTGTAAATAGAAGTTTTAATTAAAGAAGTGTAAGACTTTTAATATAGAGTTTTTTATTTTTCGGATGATCGATCTTCTTCTTGTACGGATTATTGTCATTTTCAGCACATGATGTTGCACTCATACTTTAATAAATATCTTTTTATGGTATAGGTATATGATCATATGTATATAGGCAGCAATTGTGTTGCAGAAGATTGGCCGTCACCTGTTTAAATAATACATGGACACATATTATGTTCATATTGCGTACATAGGGTCAAGCGAGAATTTCCAATATGTTAAAATGATGCGTTATTTCATTTGTTTAGCGAAAATTTTTTCTTACCATATTTTTAGAAATTCACCTTCAGATACTAAATGTTGATATATATAACGTATTTTATAAACAGCTTTTACACAACAATTTAGTCAAATAAATTGGGTATTATCAACCATGATTACAACATTATTAAGTTTTTACACAGATTTGCATGTGTACAAGCACTTAATGTGCATAAAACATCGGGGTTGAAGTTGCATAATGTTCGAAAAGATGATTTTAACAACTTAAAAGATGATTTTAACAACTTAAAAGATGATTTAAAAACAAAATTTATAAAAAAGTGTAAAATAAAAGAGATGTACAAAAAGCTTAACTTCAATGAACGGCCACTTCAAAAATTCACAAGAAATTTAGATTTTTGTTTTGTAGTTGATTGGCAGTATATGAGTGTAAAATATATAAATATTAAATGTTTCAAAGTTTCTTTGATTTGAAATTTCGCAAGGAATTAGAGGAAACAATTCATAAAATATTTTCAATACTAAAATCAATGCTTCGTTCTTTGAATGAATATAGATTGTATGTATGAGTAAAATGACCATGAAAGGGGTGTCCATAGTGGCATGTATTAACTACTGTGGGCGTTCCTTTCTATAAAGAGTAATTTATTATTCTTTGAAATAAAAATGAACTTCAAAACTCTATAATTAGAAATGTTTTGATTATTTTGAGTGGTCACTTATGTTTTATATGTATGAATGTGTAAATGTATTATACTGCCATAGAGCTAAAATGTTAAAGGGAACAGATATTTGAAGCAAAAAGGAAACTATAGAAACTGTGCTATAGAAAACAGTATGGCTATAAACACTGAATTTTTTATTCAAACAAACTCAACTTTGACGTGAGATATTTTATATGTGTTACAAAAAACGATCGTATTCCTGATAATACCCGTAAGAACATATGTTCGGAGGGTATACTAAATTTGCCTTACCGTTTATAATGCTAAGAAATAATGCTTTGAGGTATAGACTCAAGTGTATGTTTTGATCAGCGTCGAATTCTGAGTTGATTTAGCTTTGTCTGTCCGTCCGTCCGTCCGTCCGTCCCGGCGATAACTCAAAAACTAAATGAGGTAAGTTCACCAAATTTTCACAAATTATTTATAGTTGTAAGTGCCAGAGCCCTATTAAAATTAAACATGATCGGGGTACCGGTTCGGGTATCCTCGTATATGTCAGTATTAACGCCACTGTCAGCATTAGAGGCACTTTCCTTATTATAGGGCCAACAATTTTTGAGAAAATGTCAAAAAACTTATTTAGTTGTATGGCAGTTATTACAAGTTCTCATGAGATCTCAACAACTTTTAATGAATACAGTTGCCATTTTACCAGATTTTATTTTGTAATTGTAATTTGAATAGTTTTTAAGATTTTTTAAGTTGTTTGGCAGTTACCAGAAAGAGCCAAGCACTTTCACTTACTTTTATCAAACACAGTGGCCCTAATAATATATTCGCTTGTGCGAAAATTCAATACTATAGCTTATATAATGTCTTAGATATATCCAAATAGATTATGAAGTTGTATGGTAGCTACCCGAACCTTTACCTCGATCATATCCAATTTAAAAAAGTTCTGGCATTTATTATAACAAATTATTTGTGAAAATTTGGTAAACTTGACTCAATTATTTTTTGAGTTATCGTTCGGACGGACGGATGGACAGACAGGCTGCAAGAAAAAACCTTGACTTACAATTCGACGCTGATCAAGAATATAACTTGACTCCACATCTTAACGGTAAAACAAATTCAAAATACCCTTCGAACATACGTTTCTATGGGCATAAAAATAAGATAGTTAGATAAATATAATAAAGGGTTAAATATGTAATTGCATAATGCATAACTATTTTTAAACTAAATTGTTGCAGCCTTCAACAACAACCATGTTTTTCGTTTAAGTGACAATATTCCTACACAACAGTTTGTGTAGCTACACAGCATGACTACTTTTCACGATTTTGATATTATTTCAGAAAATTTCCTACTGAAGCATTTTGTTTTTAAAACACTATAAGATTTAATTAATGGTATGTAACGGTTCATGTGAAAGTAGTTAGATAAACGTCAAACAAAGGCAAACTCAAATTTGTATGAAAAATTATGTTCATTTTTCTTTTGATTAAATCTACTATGAACATATTTCAACAACTCTAGTTGCAAGACTTAGAAATTCGTAGATTTTTCAAGTGAAAAATTATAAACTATATGTTTTTGCATTTAGATAATATTACATATAATATGTTGATATAGACGATTATGTCTTGGACAGAATATTATTATTATTAATACAAGCTTATCAATGATTGTAGTGTTATCTAAGGAGATTAATATACTACAAGAAGAAGGATAGAATTCTTACGAGTATTACTTACAAAACAATTTGATTGTGGCAATATTTATTAAATAATGTTCGTTTATTTATAAACGAACTAGGCTTAATATACGCATATGTAAACATAATATGTACTCGTATATGCATGTGTATGTTTATTATTTGGCTTTTCCAAAAACATCGTAGGATGTTCAAGTGACTTGTGTTGCTTAGATTCATGCCTAAATAAACATCTACTACATATATAAATATACGTATGCACAATTCTCATTAAAAGTGTACAACTTATGTAAAATAATTATACACTCGTACATGATATGTACAGAAACACGATCATGACTGTGTAAGTTTATATGTATATTTAATATTATTTCATTCATCCTTTCGCAACTTTTACGAGTAAATAAAGATTTTTTTGTTTTAAAGTTTCTTCTTTGTTTTGTACTCTAATGTTGGTGTTGAAAAAGCAAAGAACAAATTGAAAACAATCTCGTGTTTATCATGACTCCGCTATTCAATGGCTTAAATATGCCTTAAGAAATCATGTAAATACATACACATATGCATAGGTATTTAAAGTGTACAATATACAAATGTGTATGTGAATATTTATGATAAATACTGAGATATTGTATTTTATCTTTTGTGTAGATTTTTATTTGTGTATTGTATTGTTTTTGTATAAATGGTAGGAATTCAGAGAACAGGTTGTGAAATATTTGCACTGTTGATGAAAGGGTATTGAACTAACATATGAATTTTGTTAAAATGCAATTCTTATATGCTTTAAGCAACATTTTTATAATCTAAGAAATAAGATTCATCCAAGATTTTTATTTTTAGAGTTTTTAGTGTTAGAAGTGAATGGGGAAAAGGAAAAATGAATCCTAAATTGTGCTGTACAACGAAAAACCAGTTTGAGCATATATTTTCTTTGCTAATATCTACATACATGTATGTATGTATATTGTGTGTACATTCATGTATTTATAATTTTGCTTTATAAAATTTTAATTTAGCTTAGTATGTGGTTTGTTTTTGCCTTAACCAAGTTCTACTTTAACCTTAATCACAGACAGTTTAATACTTTATCTATTGTTTTACTGGTTCTTCTTTTAATTTGACTCAATTTAAAGTTAAGTTTTTTATAAAGCAAGAATTCAGTAGGAGGAATGAAATTAATATCTAATCTTATAAGATTTCTTTGATGTCTATAATGCACTATTTAAATGATATCAATTTTAACACTAAACCGAGAAAAAATGAAAATGATATAAATTTTGGTTTGAAATGATATACATATAAGTAGTCGCCTCATATATAAATTAAAGTGTGTTATTATTAATTTACATACACACATAAATACATTCTATATCATTGATTTTTATAAATTTCTATGATATAATTTTCCATGAAAATAAGTATGTATCAGGAGTTTATGGACATGTATATATATAATTTGCTTCATGTTACGTCACATCAAAAAAACTTGTGTACATGTTACACCATTCGAAATGTGTGCCTTAATCAATTTTAATGATAATAGTCACGAAATCAAATCCATGAATGAGCTCAATAATTTTTAGATAGATAAGTAAAAATTTTGTTCTACGGAAATAAGTTTCAAGTAAAAATCTATGTACATATTAAATTTCGGCTTTGTGTCTTCAAGGGTTTAGAGTTTTGTAAACATGTCCACGGACGGACGGACAGAGTGAAATTAATAAGCACTTTTTTCAAATTTTTTTTGGAAAAGTGCTAAAAACTAGTGTCAACTTAATAGCTGAGCATTTCATAATTATGGTCACTGTTATTATATTGCGGTTTGCATTTTTTCCCAAATTACAAAATAAGTACATATAACAATTTAAAACTCTTTTTAAATAAATTTTCTGCTCTGATATACTTAGTTAATAGTAAACTACTTTAAGCAAGTTGGCAAATTCAGAAGTAAGTAAGATTTAATATATCGTGACAAAAGTAATGAATAATTGTCTAATTTGTAATTAGACGAAATTGGATTTATATATAACAAGTAAAAACGTTTCAGTCGGTATAAACTGATTGAATTATACCCTGCACCTTTTATCATTGTATGGCAATTACTTGAATCTGTGAAAGAATTCTATAGAAACTTCATCGATACGTCTTCCCGTTATAATTGGAAGCCCTACGGCCGAGTTTCATAGATTTGACTTTATTATTTTTTAAAAAATTTGAAATTAGCTCTTGGAGCTGTATGAAAGTTACCAAACCTGTCCGCAATTCAACCGAAACTTCAAGAATATATCTGAGCTATAATTGGATACACGAGTGTCAAGTTTCATGAATCTAACTTTATTATTTTTCCAAATAATTAAAATTTGCTTTTGGATTCTATGGCGGCTACCTGAACCTGTAAAGCTATTCCATCCAAACTTCAGAATATATGCGATCTATAATTGAGGACACGACTGCCAAGTTTCATAATTCTGACTTTATTATTTTTCCAAATATTTAAAATTTTCTTTTGGAGTTGTATGGCAGCTACTTGAACCAGTGCAGCCATTCCACTAAAATTTGCAGAACGTATGTAAAGTATAATTGGACACATCTTTGCAAAATTTGATATTAACATCTTTATTGGTTTTTGAAATATTTAAAAAAACCTGTTTGAGTTGTATGGCAGCTACTCCAACCCGTTGTCCGAATTGATTCAAGTACAATTGTCAGCCGTCCTTGTCAGAAAAGAAACAACTTGTGAAAGTTATCGTGTGATCGGACGGACTGACGGACATGTCTAAATCGACGCAGAATTTTACGCTGAGCAAGAATATATATACATGTCCATACCCGAAATGACTTCTTCAAGTGGTTACAAACTCCATACTGAAGTGAATATACCCTTCACGAAATTGCAGTGTATAAAAATATCGAATTTTCTGATCATTGCTATCAGTCTTCCCGTTAGAAAATTTTTAAAAGGTGGAAAAAAAGTGCAATTTCCAAAAAAAGTGCAAAATTTTACTTTTGCAACAACTTTGTGAAATGAAGCCGAGCTAAATAAAATATTAAAATTTTTTTTATTTTAATTGTTTCCAAGAAAAAATAATGCAATTATTTTCAGAAGTTTTTCTAATTTTATTTTCAAAAAATTATTCAGAGATTATCACCCAATTTATGTAAGATGTGTGACGACACGCGATAGAATATTCTTCAAAAGTTTTGTTTTTTTCAGTATAGAATGTCAAATTTTCTTTATTTTTTTTTTTAAATTTCTATTTATTTAAAAAATCTGACATTGCTCTGAAAACGTAAAAGCTTTTGAAGAGTATTCTATGTCGTCTCGTAATACGTCTAACAGAAAGTGGGTGTAAAATTACAATGAATTAAGTTACTAAAATTGTTAAAAACTCATAAGTCATAAACATAATATAAGTAAATCGTGTAAACAATGCAGTATGAAAGCGAAATATGATGCGTCGCTTGTATTGATATATTTTTCTTAAAACTTATTTGTAAGAATTGCAAAAATCAGTTTTGCAAAATTTTTAGGTAAATGTAATCGTATAATTTTTTTAGAGATTAATCTCTAAAAGTCCAAAAAACAAAAGGTTCACAAAATCTTAAAAAGTGCAATTTTTTCACACAAAGGTGTCAAAACGGGAACACTTATTACAATAGAAAATTAACCACAAAAAAAGATTTCTTACATACTTGGATTTCTTAATATCTTGGATGTCTGGCAATTTCATTTAAGAAGAGAATAGCGCAAAATTCGTTGTTTTACAGCTACTAAAGGAAGAAAACTGAATCTATGCCTTTATTTAAATTACCTATTTTGTTTTTTTTTTATCTATGTTTTTCTTTGTTGATAAAAAATCTATGTTTCTAATGTACTTATGAATGTCTAGTTTTAAAAGGATGCGAGAAATTCATTATTAAGTATTAAATGAGTACATCGGAATTATTTAAATCAACCGAAGCGTCAAGAATAGTTCTCAATTCTCTTGCAAATACTTGTACAATTACGAGTATATAATTAGTTTTAAATTAATTTTTTTAAATTAATTAAACGATAATTAGTTTTAAATTAAAATTTTTGGCTCAAATTTAAGTTTTAAAGTATGGCGTGCAAACTATCGATGTGTGCAGTCAACATAAAACCGAATTAAAGTTATCAAATAAAATTTGTTAAAGTTTCTGATTAATAATATATATTACAAACATAATACAAATATTCTGCACTAGATGTCTTTACGAATATTTGCTAATATTTTATTTATGTAAAAAGTAAAAATATGTATGAATGCATTTTATATATTACATAAGCATTTATGCGTATTTAATAAATTTTTATATTGTATATACTGCGGAGGAAAGATTTATTAAATAGTCATTTCTGAAAGGATACAATTAATAAAATGCTTAGGAATAATATTTCTGTAAAGTTAACAACTTAAAAGACTAAAATTTTATTAAAGTCTTTATCCTTTGGTGGTTTTTTAAAACTAGTTCATAATTCATAATTATTATGCATAGTTAGATGGCAAGAGAATTCTGATATTTACTCTCTGGATCAATTATGTTCAGTTCTCATGTTTCGATTGAGTTCGAATTGAAGTTGTGATACTTTGGCTTCCTACTTCTTTTAATTAAATTTCAATTGAAGATTTCTTATCGATCGTGAAGATTGTCTTTTCGATTAAATCTTCTAAATGAAGATTTCTTTTAACAAAATTAAGATATTTGGGGTATAGAGCAGTGCTGCTCTATTTGGCAGCACTGCTTCAAATTCAATTACAAATTTATTCAAATTGGCTGTTGGTTTCTTTTGAATATTTCAATTTTTTTGAGGGATTCTGCATTATTTTTCCCACATCTCAATATGCATATAGAATACTTCTCCAAAAAGTATGCAAAATCGAAATTTTTAAATCAATCTGATACTTGGTCCGGTCAAAGAAAATTTTAATGATTTTCTTTGACCGGACCAAGATTTTCAGTAAAACATATCGTAAAACTCAGAGGAATTTTTTAAATAATAAAAGGCGTAATATTGCAAGAAGTTTCTTATTAAAGACGCATATGACATAGGCCTAGTCCGCTTAAAAACATACATATATGTATATATATAAAATTTCGTCATAAAACTGATTTTTAAATTCTGCAAATTTATTCTAGACATGCCGCAATGTTTTGTTATTGCATCCTAATGCATACTAAAAATGATTAACAATGAAAATTTATACTCAACTCAAATACGTTTTCAATGTTTTGCACAATTGGAGTGCGAGCAATGACATTTTTCATAAAATTTTTTTTGTGAACTTTATTGATTACAATAGTTAAATTTTATTATATTGTCAAATAATTAGGATCGGTCATTTACAATTTTGGATGGCATGGTCCTCTACATATCGAGTTTATTTCGAAATATTCGATAAATAAAAATTAATATTTTGTAATAGAGATCCACTGAATCTACGTACATGTATACAAAGTAAAAATGTTCAATCATTGTAAAATTAATGGCTACTAACATTTTTCTGAATGCAATATAAAAAAAATCTGATGTGGTCAGCACATAACCGACCGCAATGTGTATGGTCTAGTTAAGTGAATGTGTTTCAGAATATTATAAAAATGCCTGCTAGATACTTCCTGAAATGCTCCCCAGTTAGTTGCCGTAACAACCAGAACTCTAATATCAAATTTCAAGAAATTCCATCAATTCGTTCCGTAGATATGGTGAAAAATGTATAATCTGTCCGCAGATCAGTTTTCGAGCCTTGATCTTTCCAAAATTTATATGTTCATTGTTTTGGTACGAAGAAGTTAAATATTAAATTTCAATGAAATCGGTTGATTATTTTTCTTTATATACGCAAAAATATATATTTGGCCCGAAGTAAACGTCCAGTTGCTGACACCTGACTTCTTCCAAAATTTAGGAGCTTTCGCAATCAAAATCGGCTCAGCCGAACTTGAGATATACGCGTGCACACACAGACCGACAGACCGACAGGTTGCTAAAAATAATTTATTTACACTTCCCTACCATGGAGAAGTGCGTTCCCACCGAAAACTCGATATGCAAAATTTGTTGCCATCACATACCTACCTATTGTTTACACAATACGGTCGGTAAAAATGTATTTTTTGTCTTGTTCATTTTTTGGAGAAAATTATAATAAGGTAATGATCATAAATCAATATTTAATATTAATAGAACCATATACATTTTCATTGATATTGAATTTTATCTATTGTTTCATTGTTTTGGTTAAATCTGTTGTTAAAAATTATGCTTAGCCATCTATAAAATATTGTCTGCTCGTTAAATACGATGGTTTGGTTGAACAGTATTTAAAATATATATAAAAAATAATATATGTACGTATGCATTATGTATATTTGTATAGAGGTATAAAATTATGTATGAATATCATGTACGTACGTTATATAGTATGGTTTGTTTTATTTGATTCGATTATTAGCAAAATTTTATTTTAAGTTGTTTATTTTTTAGAAAAATGGTCGAAAAATATTATGTGTAATACCAATAATATTTGGTTCGTATTAAATGATAAAATTATATTTTGTACATTTGCTTTTAAAATTTTTCAGATGTATATGTGTGACAACTTTTATGGGTTTTTAAATGGTTAAATAGGCCTATACACATCTGTGTTTTATTTTCTGTTTAAATGCTTTATTTTTAGTTTTTTTTGTTGATCAAAATTTTAATAGCGTATTATTTCCGCTCCTAAATTCTATTTGCAATAAAAATAAATATCAAATAAATGTAACTTTTTAAAAAATCTTACATAAATATATTTATACATACAGTTTGTACATATGCATCAGAATGCATGTAAACTTTAAAACAATTTAAAAAAAATCTGATGTGGTTAGCATATATCCGACCGCAAGATGTATTGTCTATAGTTAAGTGAAAGTGTTACAGAATATTATAAAAATGCCTGTTAAATGGTTCTTTCCAATTTTTAGAGCATTAATAAGCTTATAGTTAACATACCTAGAAAAATGTAAATTTGACTCTTAGTAGAGTTTCGCTTTGTGCTACCCGAATTCCCTGAAATGCTCGCCAGTTAGTTTGGGTAACAACCAGAACTCAAATATTAAATTTCAAGAAATTCCATCAATCCGTTCTGTGGAAATGGTAAGATATGTAAAATCGGACCATGATCTTTACAAAAATTTATATGTTCATTGTTTTAATACGAAAAATTTAAATATGGAATTTCATTGAAATAGCTTGGTTATTTCACTTTATATACGCAAAAATGTATATTAGGCCCGTAGTAAAAGTCCAGTTCCTGACACCTGATTTCTTCGAAAAGTTAGCAATTTTCGCGGATGGTCGAACGAAGCTAATGTATGAAATTTTAAGTAAATCTGTTGAATATTTTCTTCAAAATGGTTAAAAATGTAAAACAGCCCCGCTAAAAAGTGCATTTCCCGATATATCCTAAAAGTTGATCAATCCGTGCCATAGTCGAAATAAAGTTGCACACACAGACAGACAGAGTGACAGGTTGCTAAAAATAGTTTATTTACACTTCCCCACCCCTTCCCTACCATGGAGAGAAGTGCGTTTCCACCAAAAACTCGATATGCAAAATTGGTTACCATCACTTAACCTACCTATTGTACACACAATGCAGTCGGTAAAAATAATATACAGAAACGTGTTTAAAACATACTTCATACATTTAAGCCAAATGATTTAATTATAGGAGATTTTATTGGGTCATTATAGTATCGAAAATATCAAAATATTTTGGATAACATTTATTTAAGAGATATTGGGAGCTGAAATTTTTGTAACGAATTAAATTTATATAATTTACAAGGATTGTGCAATTTCTAATCCTGATTTAAAAATCTAAAATCAAAATATGTATTATTTCTAATATAAAAATATTAGAAGTATTTTTATTTATCTTATAAATAAAATATTTGTTTTATTTTAAAAATATTATTTCTAATTTAAAAACAAATGAAACTAAATATAAATCAGGTTGAAAGAAGATCCTTGACTTACCCAAATTAAAGCTTCAAACTTACGTTAAAAAAATATAATGGTATAAGCAAATAAGCTTTTTATTTTATTAATATAATACTTAAGATTTTTTACCATAAAATTAAAAACCTCTAGAAGTCTAGGAGATGACTTAATATGTGCATAATTGTGTATAGATTTTCCGGTTTAGTTTAACTTATTCAAATCCATTTTGACTTATTTTAAGCTTTGAAACCTTAAGGTTTTAATTTTGGGAAAAAAGCTTATTAGTTTCACTCTGTTCGTCCGTCCGTTTACACGTAAAAAAATTTTACACCCTTGAAGGTAGCTTAAATTTCATATGCACATAGATCTTTACTAGAAACTTATTTTGGTAGAAGAAATTTTTTTCCTATCTCTCCCCTCTAAAAATCATAGTTTAAGAAATTATTGTGTAAAATCAGAAACATACTAGAGGCTGACTTCTTCTACCGCGGTATACCATATTTGAATTTTAAAAAAAAAAATGATTGTTAAAATTTACCTTAATCTGAAATCCGTTTTTTACAAATTTTTTAAATCGTTTTTCTTCTAAAGGTTGTAGGAGTCTTAGATATTAATAAGTAGTTCATTTCGAAAAATTTCTTTCCACAACCACCACTTCACCTCCTTTCAAGTTATCGCCTCTCGAAAACTTACACTTTATATTTCAGAAACGGCAAGCTTCCCAATTTTCTATAAATAAAGGATTTTAACGGTACCATTCCATTAACCAATATAATTATTTTTCTTAACTCGAGAAACTAGCTCTCAAATTCGAGATTTGTTGATTTTTTTTACAGTTGATTTTAACTTTAACTGTATAGGTACGATCTAAAATGAAATTCATTGAAGTTTTAATTAATGTTGTGAATTTTCTAGTAAAGAATTAACGGCACTACTAAGGTATTCTTATTTTATTTCTATTTTTACTTTCTTGAAGTATCGCAATTAGGCTTTAATTGCCTCAAGTTTACTTTCACTAAATTTTAAAACACGTCGTCACGTCTTAAGGTGGTCCAGATCCTAATCGAAGTATCATAAAATGGCAGGCCGTAAAATAATGTTAGAGTGTTTCCATTATCTGCTAATCTTAAGTAAATTTTACTTAAGACCGCTGTAGTTGACCTTAAGTCTTGGAAACTTAAGCAAATTTAAGCATTAGTTGACAGCTAATTCATATGTTAACTTATATTTGTACATACTTAGAATGATTTGATATAAAAAAATCGGATAACTCCCTTTTTTCGGAAATCTTGTTACAATCTGCTATAATTGATGACATTGAATGTTATTTTTGAAAGTTGCATGTTTGCAGTATAACCCATACGCTCTATACGTGCGTCTACGTATTGTATATTTTATAAAGAATTACAGGTCCAATAATAATGTTCAGTTTTCGGTGTTAACGCATATCTCCATAGTAGAGAAGCGTACATAAACTATTTTTAGAGAGATGTTTCTGTTGGTCTGTCGGTCTGTGTGTGCATGCGTGTTTCGCAAGTTCAACCTATTTTAATGAAATTTTATATGTGAGTATATTTTGGCTATGGTACGGATTCATCAAGTTTTGGGATATATCAGACTTCGAGATATTACATATTTGCGTATACAAAGACAAATTATCAGCTAATTACATTAAAATTTCCGATTTTACATTTTTTAGCATATCTACCGAACGAATTGATGGAATTTCTTGAAATTTGATATTTTATTTGAGTATCAAGGGATTCGGGAGGCATAAAGCGAAATTGTACTAAGAGCCAAATTTACACTTTTCTAGCTATGTTAACTAAAAGTTTGTTAACTTTTTTAAAATTTATAGAAAGTGTTCAAAAGGCATTTTATAACCTTCTAAACCACTTTCTTTAAACTAGGCAATGCA
This sequence comes from Condylostylus longicornis, assembly GCF_029603195.1. Lineage (NCBI taxonomy): Eukaryota > Metazoa > Arthropoda > Insecta > Diptera > Dolichopodidae > Condylostylus > Condylostylus longicornis. The sequence goes on from NW_026577985.1 coordinate 2,846,010, forward strand.
CATTGCGTCAGTTATGTGCTGAACACATTACATTTTTTCCAATTGAATCTTAATATTCATACCAAAAATAATATGCATATACACATCTATATAAAAACAATATAATACATGCATCCCATTGTTAATTAATAAAAAATGTAGTAAAAAATGAAACAGAAAAAGTACTAATAATACTGACACGAACCTACATTATGTAGTTGGTTTTGTATGTGGCTGAGACCTATTAAGCAGAGTCCATCTATAAGTATATGTACGAGTATATGTACATAAAAATATTCCTATTTTTGTTTTGTTTTCAGTCGAAATACTGTAGGGCTGGAGTTTTAAAAATATATAGTCGAAAATGAAAGAAAATGTAAAGTCAACAATTTATTCTGAATATGATTAAGCAAATAAAATTATTTTTATTTGTATGTTTGCATTTACAATATTCTTTGTGGGCTACCCAAGAATTATTTTGTAAAATATAAATTTTATGTACATATTTGTGTATATATACTCGTATATACATATGTGTAAAAAGTTTTTTATAATACAAGGTTTCTCTTATGTATCTCGTCTCGGCATGTAAATAATTTTTATAAAATATTAGTGCATCATTCTTAAAATGAAAATGTCATCTTTCAGTTTATATTATTAAAAAATAAGAGTTTCATACAACAATTTGTGAAAATGTGAGCAATTTATAAAGTTTATTTTTGTAAAATCTTTTAAGAATAGATTTTAAATTTAAATTACTACACCTAGCAATTACTTATATAACAGCTTTGAAACAAATGCATGTATACGCGTACATTTATGGTAATATTTTATAAAGAACCTATACGCCTTATTATATAGAAATTATATTAGCATTTGTTTATAATGGTTGAATGCAGGTGTTATCACAACGTTGTTCATGTTTAAGAGCTGTCTATGTTATGTATATAGGCTCCAAATCTTTTCTCTAATACATAATATGCACTCATTGCAGATTTGGTGATAAAGTTAATTTAAAAAAAAAAATAGCTAAATGTCTAAATATTCTACATTTAAATATGGAAATTTTCTGATTTTTTAATGTCAGAATATATCATATATTTTCGTTTACTTAGATATTGAATGCACTTAGAAAGTCTTGATATGGTGAACCTTTTTAAACTTAGTGAGTACACCTTTCCGATGGTAGTAAATTATTTTGTTTTTAATTCTTGATGATATATTACTTTTTTTTCAAAAGTTTCCAATTGATTTTTCTTTTTTAATTTCTATAAATTTTATATTTAAGAGACTTTGTATGATTAGAAACAAGCGTATATGAAGCTGTACATGTACATACATACACATACAAATATATATTTATATCTGTAGATAAAATTTACAGTTTTGTTTCTTTAAAAACATGTTAAACTTTTACTTTCTGGAGTTTGACTAAATGGATATAGTGTATCTTGACATTTTTGTTAATATCTCTATAGTCTCAAATGTTATACAAATACGAGTACATACAAATATGTTAGGTATACATACTCAACGAAATTTAATATTGATTTCATAAAAATTTTATAGATAGGAATTTGATTTGAAGTAGTGAATTTTATTGTGTGGTTTATGATAGTTTTACAAGTTATTTTAAATACTTTAAGTATCCGTAAGTTAACTAGAATTTTAATAGCTTTAAATTTTGGGCACTTTGATTGTTTAAATAATTTAATTATTCATAGTTGTCTAGTTAGTGAGCAGATTGGAGACACATTGAACGGATCAACTATTGTGATTTGTCATATCTTAGTAACTGGACTTTTATTATCAATCTAATATTTTTTTAATTATTTTTGAGGAAATTTTCAAAAAATTTTATTGACTAAGGACTTTACCAACAAAATGATTTTACAATGTTCGTCACACAAGGGAATAACTAGTGGAGTTTCTTGAAACAAAATGTTTTAGCAGTGTTTGGCCGCTATAATGCAAACTTCGTGAAATCTAGAATGTTAATATCTATTAAGAATCAAGTTAACAGTTTTGGAGAAATAAAATTTATCAAATTTTAAATGAACACTAATTTATCTTTGTGGCTGTTAAATGATTTAAATTATATGAATTAAAAGTAATGTTAAGTTACTAATAATGATAAAATTCAAAATCTTAAAGCCTCTCAATAAAAGTTTGTACAGTCTGCCAAACTTAACAAACAAAAAATAAATATTCAAATTTGTATTACATATTATTCAAAGTTTGAACAAGAGTAAAATAAACTCATGTAAGAACAAAAAATAAAATAAAAATGTTTTTCTACATGATTTCAATTATGATTTTAAAATTCCATTTCTTAACCTTTGACTTTAATTTTAACGATTTCTTTCCATTACAGACATTTTAAAATGATTTCTAAGCGAATTCAAAAGAAAAAATGTAAAATAAAGATGTGATGTGAGGTTAAAATAATTTATTTTGGGGCAAATGGATCCTCGATAAATTATGTCATAGTTAAAATGATAAACTTATGGCAAATATAGGCTCATTGCATGCGTATATACTTTATGTATGTAAAAATATCGTGAAATATATTTTATATAAAGTAGTGAATAAATGTGAAATTACTTTTTTGTTGAAGATTATTTAAACGAAAGCTAAATTTTATTAGAAAGAGGAAAAAGAATTTTGAAAATAGTTAATTAAATCGCTTACACTTTAGTGTTTGTTTCAAGCGGGTTTAACAAAGTTTTATTAAAACGTTTTGAAATTACTTTCTATGTTCGCTTCTTAGTTTCAAATAAAACATCTGATGTGAGCAGTACATAACCGACTGCATTTGTACAAAAGATTATGAAAATGTTCTTTAGGTATTTATTTCAAATGCTTCAATTTCAAAAAAATTTGAAATAGACTTTTGTTTATGTAACTAGAAAAATGTAAATTTGGTTTCCTGATAGAAGCTTACGTTCTGTGATCTGATTCCCCTGAAAATTTACCTGGTTAATTTCGTTATTAACCAGAGCTTAAAATTATACTTACATATGTATGTATGGGAGTGTGAAAATCAATACAAATATTGTATATTTTATCATGCCCGTATTTCATTCAATTGAGATTTTCAAATTTTGAATATTTGTAAGAAAACAAAGCAATAAAAAATTTAAGAAAATTAAATTGGATTAAGCAATAATATATAAGGATAATATATAATATTTTGAAAAACTTGTATAACAATTTTTTTTAATAAAGAATAATACTATCGCTACACTTAAAACACTTTGTACGATATAACTCTTTTTATACTCGTATTTGAACTATGTTTATTGACTGTTATATGTTTACCAATTCGTTTCAACACTGAAAAAAGTTTGAAGAAAAAACATACACTTATCAATTATTAGATAAAATAATGGCGTGTGTCTAATTCTGAATCAATATTTTCGTGTCCGTCCCAGGGCTAGTGTAAAATAATATATTTATATCCGAACCCTATTTAACTTGTAGTTAAGAAACTGGTTTGGTAACAGACCACCATTCTCCAGAAACTCAACTTAAAGTTGTAGAAATCTTAACTGTAATCTCTATAACAAATTTAATATAACTTAATCACATTTCAATAGAAAATGCCACTGTACTTAAATTTAATATATGAATGACTAAAGAACTTAAATACTACAATCTGTGACTCCAAAAAATAGAAATATATACACATATGCACACAATACGAGCAAAGTAGAGTTGACATGGTCAACTATATCTATTCTCGTTTCTTTTTTTGTTATTGAGTACCAGTTGGTTAAATAAATATTTTGTATTTAGGACATAATAACAAAATTTTATACTGATATGCATATAAAATTAAAATAAGGATTAAAATAAGGAAAAATGGCCATTTTTTTTATATTTTTAGTCTACAGAGTTCAATGAATTTGCTTTGGGCTGATATTAAAATAGGACTTGATATTAAAATCTTCGATAGAACAAACAACATGCCATTTGTTGTTTTTGTTTGTAGTTATTGAAAAACAAATACCCTTTTGGAATTATTTTGAAATTTCATAAGTTTTCACAATTCATACAAAGGCTAACAAAATGAAAGGATTGAAGTATCAAAAAACATATACGTACATCAAATTTTAGGTATGTACAAAGTGCATACTTCATTGTTTGTGCCACATAACATTGATTTTTTTCAGATGTTCATATAAGGATCTGCAATCATAATTATTAGAATTTCCTTATATAGAAAATTATGAATTTTATTAACATAAGTAAAATTATTTTTTTACTGAACAAAAGTGGGGGAAATTATATTAAAAAAGACTTTTTTCTCTAAATTATTTTAGGTCTTAACGTGTGCGAACCTTTGCTAAGGCATTTTTTAAGTACATATTGGGTTTTTGTTGGCGACATTGATACAGGCGATTTATAGATGTTTTTTTTTTAAATAACATTACAATATAAATTTTAACATTTTAATTATCTAGTTTAAGGAATTTTTCTGTATACAAATGATGCCAACTTATAGAATTTTTAATAGGTATTTTATATTAGAAAAATTTTACTGCAAAATGCGGACTAAATAATTCACAATTTAAAAAGAAATAACTTTGGGTCAAACCAATGGTTTGTAATGTAGCTGTTAGGTTTCTTTATTTATAGAAATTTGGAAAAGCTTACAATTTCGAAAATATAAGGTGCCAAAAATTAAAATTTTACAACTTTCGAGAGGCGATAACTTGAGATGAGGTGGAGGTGGGAAAAAAATGTATTCCTAATGAAATAAATTATTTATTAGTGTGTAAAAGCTTAACTTTAAGTTTAACTTTAGTCAACTAATTAGAAATATTAAAGGAAGGAGTATCTAAAAAATATAATGAAGCCAAATTTTTTCTAGTTGTCTCTTTCTTTGCTCCGAGCATTGTGAAAGTCGTAACAGGAGCTTATTTATTTTATTTTCTTATCAGGCCTCTGTTATAAAATATGTGTAATTTGTAAGAAGGATAAGTTAAAATTTTTAACTAAAAAATATTTCGACATATTTTTCCATTTCAAATATCTGTCAAAAAAAAAAAATAAAAATTAAACAAAATTAATTATTTTTTTTCTCTTTGAATAAATTTATTTTATGAATTATAAGATTATAATTCATAAACTTTTGGTAAAATATTTGAAATGCAAACTTCTTTATTAATAATTCCAATCCATTTTCTTTTTATTTCATTACTTCTAGGAGAACTGTAATTATATAAAAAACAGATCAAATCAAAATATTTTATATACTTATGCTATATTTAATCAAATGCAAACTAATTTTGCTTAGAAAAAAAATCCGGTCCTGGTAAAATTATGTCATTTGAAGTAATTTTAACTTAAAACAAAACAAAAAGAGATGTTTTCTTTGTAAAATTAAAAACTTAATAAAATTGAAAATTATGAATTAATCAAAACACTGTTGAATAAATATTTCTTTTAATTATTGAAATGAATAATAAATATTCACATGCATATGGTGTAAAAAAAAACTATTTGTTTTTGCAAACGGGAATAACAATTTAAAACTACACATCTTTTTCTTTTCAACAGATTTTTTTCTTTTTTTTACTTGTTATATAAGTTTTTATCAAATAGTATTTTTTTTAACACTTATTAAAAAATATTTTAAAATTTTTCAGATTTTTTTTAAATAAAAAAATCTTCTTTGTTTACTTTTTATATAGTGGCGGGTAATTTTCTAAGAAAGAAAATAACAACATTTGGCATTTAATGTTGATTTCAGTTTGACAATGCTCGGAGCAAAGGAAGAAGCCGAAGTTTTTGGCTTCACTATTTTTTGTTTCAAGATACGAGTGAGTGTAAGCGAGATAGAAACAAAGATGCTCCTTCCTTTAGTATTTCTAATTCGCTGATTTTAGTTTAATATTGGTTTTATTAATTTAGACAAACATGAAATTTGATAAGGTTTGTTTTTTGAACTGCGGTGCTTTTATTTTGCGGTATTTTTACTTTGAGTAAAAATTTATCAAGAAGAATATTCTTTTCAAGTTCAATAAAAACCTACCAAAATTGAAGAAAAATATTTTTTTTTTAAATAATTTATGAGGCAAAATGAAAAAAATTTTTTCAATAGTATAAATTCGATGATATCGAGAACACTACACATTGTGTTATGTACAATTAATTGGAGAAAACATATATAAACATATGCATGTACATACGTACATATACATGTATGTATGCGTATAAGTATTTACTTGTGGCGCTTTTATTATACATATTTAAAATAACTTATACTCAATAAATTGAGTTAAAAAAGTTCAGTGAATCGAAGAATATGTCAATATTGGATTTTTTATTTCTGTTTATTAAGGAATTTTTCGTTCTATTTTGCTCTTAAGTGGGTATTTGCGATCATTTCAATGTTAAATATTAAATAAAATGTATTAGAAACTTTGTGGCTTACTTTAAAACGAATAATGCAAACAATAACATAAATTCTAATTAAGTATTAATTAAATTATTCTAAAATCATTTTAAAGCTGATAAAATAATTTTTAATTCATATTAACTTAATTTATTTGGTCATTGTTTTCGCGTGCACATACATATGCATATTATAATGCTCTTATATGAAGGGCTCAGAGGCAGAATGGTAAATGCCAAATTCATATTGTTTTGCAGGAAATGCAATCGAAAAAAATGAAATCTTAAAGAGCTAGCAAAATCAGTATTACAGCTGTATTAACTTAAAACAAAATATTGTTATTCTCAATTGTTTTGTACTTTAGCTGGTTTATTACTATTTTACTCTAACTTTAAAAATCCGGTTTTTTTGTAGATTACGCCATACATGCACAGAAAACATTTGCAGTGAGCGTCGGAAAACAGGGCGCCATAGAAAACTAAAAAAAAAGATTAAATTTAAAAAAATAAAAATATTTTCCAATTTTTTCCATGACATGTTTTCCAAAAAATTTTTCCACTTAATTATTAACTTGATAATAACATAACATGTGTCTATATAATAATGTTGCAAACCAAAGAGCTGATAGTTTAATTCCATGTTTTAATTCCATAACTAATCTTGCCTTCAGCATGATAAAGCTACAAGAAAGTGGTCATTATATGCAATGTGTATAACATATTTTTCATTGCCTTGAAAGCGAACAGTGAAATGGGACGACTTTTTTTTAAACCTTCATGGAAGTGCAGGATATATACAAAAATTATTTTATTTCGTTGAAATAATAGCAAAATGAAATTTCTTGTTTTTACAAACAAATAGTAATAAATTACACTTAACAATACATTTTGCAGGTAAAACAAAAAATTGTTTTTGAAAAAAAATGTTTGAATTTACTTTTCTAATTATGTACATAACATATTTACATAAAGGATAAAAATTTTAATCCATTTTTCTTAAAGCTAGTAATATTTGATAAAAAAAAATGTTCCCTCACATAAGTATTCATCTAAATTACACACAAAATTTTTTAATATTCTTTTATTAAAGACTTTAGAGTTTATTTACATTATAAAAATCAACATAGCAGGATATTGATTAATCCTTTTTTTAACAGTCCAATCCCTTTTTTCTAATACTTACATCCATTCTTTTACTCCAAATGTAATGCTTTATTTTTACCTCGTTCTTTAGAAAAACGTTACCAAATTTATTATTATATCTTATTTAAATATTCATACAATAAAAACTTTCAAAAAATACACCAAATCTTACCAATTTATTAAGTAAATTTTTTGTTTAAAGAAACTTTAGTATATTTTTTTCAAAAGCACCTTTATTTTATACACAATATTACGAACAAAAGACAAAATTTAATTAATTTAAATTATAAATCTTCATTTTATTTAAAAGCACAAGTAATATATATAATTATTCACTAAATTTAAATTAAAATTAAATTTTAAACAACAAGTAAAATTCTTTTACCGTTTAGCGATTTTGGTATTATTATATAAGAACTGCTACTGGATAACGAAAAGTAACACTGTTACTAATTCAAAATTAGCTATTAGAAAAATTAAAAAATTTGTTATTATTAAAAGGTCAGTTTCTGTTTTTAGCACTTTTCCAAAAAAAATTTTGAAGAAAAGTGCTTATTAGATTTATTCTGTTCGCCCGTCCGTCCGTGGACGTGTTTACAATACTTCTGCACCCTTGATAGAAAGCTGAAATTTAATATGTACATAGATCTTTACTAGAAATTTATTTCCGTAGAAGAAAATTTTTTCCTATCTCCCCTCTCTACAAGTGATACCCCAAAAAAATGCCATTTTTTAACTATTTATTGCAGTAAAACTATAAACATTTTTTGAATTTTGCAAATGCAGAAAGACAGTGGCATACTACATGTAAACTTTAAAAAAACAAAATGGCCGTTCAAATTTACCGTTATCTAAAATCCATTTTTTTTAAATTTTTGATGTGGTTTTTCTTTTAAACCTCAGGTTGTAGGAGCCTGAAATTTTCGCAGCTTTTAGACATTAATACTTTGTTTCGTTAGAAGAAAATTTTTTTCGCTTCTCCACCCCCTCTCAAGTTGTCGCTTCTTGAAATTTGTTAAATTTGAGTTTTTGACGCCAAAAATTGACGAAACCGCATGCTTTTTCAAATTTCACTAACCGCAAATAGCAAACGGTAAATTCCTTGCCATTAAAAAATATAATTATTTTTCTTAATTCATGCAATTAATCCTTAAAATCGAGTATTGTGTTAAGCCCTCGTTTAACTAATTTTTGCTTTATTTCAAAGACTGTATAAATCATTCATCATAAATATATGCAATCCTAGAAATAGTTTCGTTTATGGATTAAAATAATTTTAATAGTGTGGTAGGTATACATAGACTGTATTTAAAACACTGCTTTTACTTGTTGAAGAAAAAGTGCTACAAGTATAAAGTACATTGGTTTTTCCCAACTTTGTTTTAATTTAGTTTCAATTATTTTGATAAATATTTATATGATAAATATGACAATAGCCTGAAAATGTCAAAAGTGGCGTATAGACTTCTAATAAAATTCGTTAAATAATTCTTAAAAAAGTGATTTAAATCCGTAAAGTTTCCAAAACTTTAAATTTTTTCTGTTTATTACTTATTTAAGCCATGTATACATAGCAATATACCTTCAACATACAGTTGAAGGTACATTACTATGTAATCAAATATAAATATGTAATAATTTTTGTGTAGCCAATGTTTGGTCCCCGATTATAAAACTTGGACATTTTTTTTTGTTTCTGTTGAATTACCTTAAATTTTTAACGTCTTTGGTTAACATCTTTTAAATTGTATGGGTTTACATATTTCATATATTTTTTACCATATATGAATAAAATAGCACTAGACATACAAAAAGCAAGAGCTTGTATGAAACTGTATGTCAATTATCTTCGACATTTAAAATCATTTATTTTTACAAGTATTACAGTGTTCAACGGTCAGCTATTTTATATTCCTGTTTTATTCTTAATTGTAAGTACTTGGATTAAAAAACGGTTCATTCCAAGTTGTCTAGTTTTTTTGTAGATGAAATTCAAACCGCTTTTTCGCAAAATTTTTGGAAAAATTTTCATTCTATGCAAGTTCTTTTTACTAAATCCACTTTAAACATGTAAGTTCGCAAAGTTTTCCTTTCGTGTTATTTAGCATTTATGAAAATCAAAATGAGTACATAGTTCAGCTTCGAAATAATTTTTAGAGTAAAATTGGTAATAAAAGCCTGTTGAAAATCAAAATTTTTTAAAAGTCCTTGTTATTCTCTTATTTCCTCCAGGAGTAGGAAGAAATACATAACATCAAACATAATATTCGTACATCGGAATAACCAAATTTTAATTCAAACAAATTATTGTACAATGAATTTTTTGTTCCTTGAAAATACAAAGCATTTATATGTAAATAAAAGCATAAAATAAGCGTTAACGTGTGTGTGTTAAAATTGACAAGAATAAAATTTATTCTAATTAAGTATTGTGCTCGACGTTATGTTGTAAATAATATATATGTATATCCCCTGTAATTATATTAATATTAGTGTATGTGTACTTATGTGAAAAACGAAAGCTAAAATGTTTGTATTAGAAGCGGTAAATGCAATTTTCATCAGATGCTTTTTCAATCTCATTAATTTGTATGAATTATCCTAAAAATATATGGGATATTCCTACAGCCTCCTTTGCCTAATTTTGTTAATGTATATAGATAAGGTAATTTTTTTTCCTTTTTTGCAAAAAACTTATGGTTAGTGTATGTTATAAGAATAATTAAAACTAATTTAATTTATATATTAGACTGTAATAATTTATTGCTTATATCTAACCGAAAATAATTAGTATAAATATATAACTATGCGTATATATCATACATACATGCAATGATCTGTGTATATAATGCAAAACTATAAGTACATATTATATGTATGCATGAATATTTAATTATGTATTGAGACTTGCGAATTAATGAAGCAAAAATTGGAAGAAAATTTTTTCGGTTGGATGAGGTTTAACTAAATATACATATATATTTTGTTGTTATATACATTACACTTCATACATGAACATTAATATGGATTGTATTTTTTATGTGTATATTTTTTGAAATTATGTATTTTTTAGGTTCTTGTTACTCCAAGTATTTATGTTTTTAGGGAAGAAGGAATTCTATTAAATAATGTCGTCCTTTATGGAGTACTTCTCTGTAGGTTTCTCATTATACCGCCTTCTAAATTATTCAATCTTGAGGTTATTCTTATAATTTATTAATTTATTAAACATTGGTTTCCATGGTTTATTAAAATGCCCTTATCTGGTCACCAAGCTCAGGGAGTAAATCAAAAATAAATTCCATATTAAATGGAAAGGGTCTCGTAAATTATTTGTGTGAAGCAAATTGATCAATATTTTTAGTAACTGATTCTAGATATTTTTTTAGATTTAGAATTTAAATTTTTATAAAAATCATTTTTTAACACAAACAACTGTTCTTGTCTTCCAAATGGAAGGGTACTGAATTAAAGAGAAAAATTTTTGAATAAGAAAGTGAATTTAAAAAGAAATTAAAAAAAAAAGCAAAACAAAAATAATCATAATCTAAACCGCTTTTAAAACCATACTATACTAAATAAACAGAGAGTCACAAAGAATACTCAAAAATTTCAAAAAAAAAATTAAAAAATATTTCAGCCGGAATACTTCGAAATCACAAAACATTAAAAATTGTTTTTGCAATTTTTTTCAAATCGAAATTTCGTAAAATAATTTCAGCTCGGTGGTCTGATAATAGATATACTCGTAGATATATATGTATGTAGATATGTTATCTAAAGTCCCTTTTTTCCAAAATTTTTGATGTCGTTTTTCTTCTAGACCCCAGCCTGTAGAAGCTTGAAATTTTAGGGACTTTTAGACATTAACCAATAGTTCATTTGGTTAGAAGAAAATTTTTTCGTCTCCCCCCCTCTCAAGTTATCGCCTCTTGAAATTTGTAAAATTTGAATTTTTGACACCTTATATTTCCGAAACTGCAAGCTTTTTCAAATTTCTATAAACGCAAAAAGTTAACGTAAATTCCATGATATTAAAAAATATAATTATTTTTCTTAACTCACACAATTAAACTTTAAAATCGAGCATTATGTTAACCCCACTTTATATTAATTTTTGCTTTGTTTCAAAGACTGCATATATGCAATCCTAGAAATAGTTTTGTATATGAATGAAAATAATTTTAATAGTGTGATAGGTATACATAGACTGTATTTAAAAGCAGAATTTTCACTTGTTGAAGGGAAAAGTGTTAAAATACAAACCATTGGTTTGACCCAATTTTATTTATTGTTGCTTTTGTTCATAAACTTATTAAGCCAAAAAAGTTTTGCAAAACTTTCCTCAAAAAACATCATTCAGAAAAAAAGGATCATATGTACATAATAAGCGTGATATTTCTATGTATTATTTGTCTACTAATATATTGCTAACATTAAAATCATTTCAATTTTTGAATATTTCAAAAGTAAATACAAGGTGGTCCGCTTCAAGTGTTAAAGGTCTCGAGAGGTGTTTCCTTGCAGTTTTTTAGAAAAAAGTCGTATGGGTGGGGAAAGCTGTTGAAGCTAGAGCAAAGTTGTTTTCGGAAACTTTTTTGTTAATTAATAAATTATCACATTGGTTGCAAAAGGATACCTCAAGTAACAATTTTCAAGAGTAATACCCTAAAAAATTGACCAAAACTCTCATAAAGCTCTCATACCACTCCAATACTCTCATAATGTTTTTTTTTTTTTTTTTTGTTTTTATGGAACTCTCATAAGGTTCTTAGCACTTGTAGTGTTAAAAATTCTATTACTCTCATAGCAAAACTACTTTCAGCAAGCCATAAAAAATTTTAATTCTCATAAAGTATTTTTTATAAGATGTCAACTCTTATAGAATTTTGTTCTTTAAAGAATTCCTTTATAAGTCTAGTTGTTAGGCACGACAATTGGAGTATTGTCATTTTTCCTTATGTAAATTTTAACCATAATGAGACTGAGATTTCTTTTTTTTGGAAAGAAGTCCGAAAAATATTTATTGTACAGAAATTATTAAATTAAAATTAATGAAATGCAAAATTATAGTTTTATTTGAATATAATAAAGCTTTAGTTGCAATTTATGCACATTATGCATATTTATTTTTTGCTTAACAATTCTTAAATTTTAAAATTTATGTAAATGAAAAAGAAATAAGATAGGTATTATAGGGTTAAAAAATATGTATAAAAATTTTTTAAATTTTAATCATTTTTAGGTGGCGTTGCTTTTTTTCGAAGTACAATATCAACTTTTATCAATAAAATTTTAATGCCAGCATCTTTTTAATTTATAATCATCGCAAAAAAATTATTTTAATTTCCCATATTTATAATTTTATGATATTAAGTTTTTGAATACAAATATTTATTGATTACATATCATATACGTAAACATATGTATATTTTGTTTCATTTTTGTTAAATAATTATTAAAAGCGAAATTATAATAAATTTTAATTATTAAAAGTTCGAAGTAAGACCGATATATTTATTCTATACAATGTATTGCTTTCTCTTTCTAGTAACACTATTATAAATGGCTTGTGAAAGTTTTCGTATACCAAAACTAGTATGAGCGTTATGTTCTTTAAAAACTCTTGTATTGGGAGCTTAACTCTCATAACAAGAATTAATAACTCTTGTAATTGCGCTCTTTTGTTCTATTCGCTCTTTTGTAATATTCTTAAAGAATTCTTAATATAGCTCCACTAGAGTCTTATGAGATAAAAATTTTTATTTTGAGCGTGTGCCATGAAAGTTATGTGTAGCAATGTATAGCAAAGTTGTAAAAGCTGATGTAGCGCATCGAGAAAAAAATAGCGGGCTTTTTTGAGATGTTAAACGTTTTTTAAATTTTCGAGTTTTTCAATTCAAAATTTTCTGTTTGAGCAACTTTTACTTGTAAGCACAAGTCTTTCACCTATCATCGGTATACTATTTGTAAGTACATGCAATTTTTTTATGTGATTTTAATATTTTGTGATGTAAAATTCAAGATCATTTCAAATCAACTACAATGATTATTGGTAGGTTTGTTGTCGGTATAATATTTTTATATTTTGCGAGATTTAATTTTAAATTTTCCTTCCTACATTGAATTAATAATTTATGTGGTGTTATATACATATACAATTCATGTCTAAATTTTGTTTCAATATTTTTGAACATATTTGCATTCAGTGCGATCCGCACAAGGAGCTTCTAGTCTTGTATATACTACACAAATTGAAGTCAGGTTTACGATAAAAATAAATAACGTAAACTTAGAAAAAGAGCAAACGAAACGAAAAGCATGAAAAAAAAAGAAAACGAAAAAAAGTATTTTCTCAATGCTCATACATTTTATGTTATGTACACCATATTCCCAAAATCGTTTCGTGTAAAGTGTATACTGTTATAATATAATAAAACATACTGTTATAATATTATTTGAAATTTTTTGCAAACTAAATAAGATCAGTAAACAAATAAATTATATTGCAATGGATCAAAGATACAGTTAAAGATGAACTTAAAGTAAGTAGCCAAAACGTTTTGTAAAACTTTTCTTAGAAAATGCTATATGGAAAAAAAAGAAAATATACATCCTATGCATTTTTTGTGTGCTTGTTTACAAACTGACAATTTATTAAAATACAGGGTGATCTTGTCCAAGTGCTTCACTTGGGAGTTTATTTGTTGAAGTTTCTTTAGAACAAAAATCGTATGTGCGAGGGACGGAAATTAGATGTTTTGTAGAGTAAAAAATCTGATTGAAAAAAATTTGTCCGACGAACATCCATTAGAGTTTCGAAGCTGTTGAATCTAAAACAAAATTGTGTTTTTGAGCGGAATTTTTTTTGTAAATTACATTAACTATCATTGTAGAAGAAGATGTAGCGCATTAAGAAAAAAAAAAATAATAGAATAGCGGAGTTTTGTGAGATAATAAATTAGTGTTTTTCGAAAAATTTACAGTTTTTCAATTCAATATTTTGTGTTTTGAGCAGCTGTTCCTTGAAAACGGTAAATCTGACACTTGTCATTTGTATATGTCATGCAGGTCTATCAATTGCGACTCATCCATACGATTTTTTTAAGATATGTATAGTAACTTGATTTCAATATGCATATATCCTGGCGAAGCTTAACACTATATATACTATTCATGAACTATATATATAGGTGCTAAAACAAAACGATAAGGCGTACAGAGCTACAAGATTTTTATATTTTGTGATGTAAACTTCAAGATCATTGAAGTTTGCCTCACAAGGTACTTTGAATTTATTTCATACTATTGAATTCATGAAGGTATTTTGAATTTAATTTTGAATTTTCCTTCCTACATTAAATCAATTATTTATGTGGATGTTATAAATACATTTATGTTTAAATTTTTTTTTCAATACATTCGAACATTTTTGAACTTGTGCGTTTCGCATTAGAGGCTTCTAGTCTTATAAACAATATACAAATTGTAGCCAGATTTACGACTAGAAGAAGTAACGTGCAAAAGGGGAAAACGAAAGAAAGAATATATTTTTTTTAACTACAGGTGTTAAAATTCATCGAATGACAAACATAGGCGGACCGAAATTGTCATCAGACCTATCAGTAGTGTGGGCTTTAACCCGACCTAAAACGCACCTGGATGGTGATAAACGTCCAAAACTAATGAAGCTGGCTAACCACTAGTTTTGCTCTATCGTGTTTTTGTGTGTATGTTCCGTGAACGAAGGCACGGAAGTACTGTCACACCACTTTAGGCCAATTCGAGAGTTCTCGTTCGCTTTTGTCCAAACCCTCTCCCCTATAAGACGAGAGACCTCGACATTTGCTGCTGTTACACACAGTTCCTTATTCCTTCACTTGCTTGGGGTGACAACCAAATCTCTATGAATGTCTCTTGCGCGAATACCAGAGAGTGAGCACCATATTACAAAGGACCTTGTTCTGAAAAGTTTGTATTTGTTTGATGTGCACTTGCAACCTTATTAATGTCCATATAGCTTTTATCATTTGATAATATATCAACGGCTTATTGTATGTTGACAATCCAGAACTACAACCTACTAGTTAATAGTTTTCATGTATATATTTACTTTCATTGAGCCTTATTTTCCATGCATTTGTCCACTTAATTATATTGTTACTTGCTTCCTGTAATTTTTGGTGTCGATTCTTCAACATCTCACAGCCAATATTGCTGCATCGTCAGCATATGTAGCCAAAGTTACACCTTCTAAATCTGGCAAATCGCTTGTAGCACGTATAACATAGGACCCAGAATACACATATATCATAAAACCTTGAGGCACACCATCCCTAATTCTCTAAGCAATAAAGGTCTCCTAGTCATGTTTGATTCAGAAAAGAATGTCAGATAAATACGACTTAAGTAACTCAACGAAATGCAAAGGTATCAGTTTCTTAAGTTTAAATAATAAACTAACGTGTCAAACTTTATCGAACCACGTCCAGAAATATTCTCGAACATATTACCCTTCTTCTAACGCCTCTTCTACAATATTTGTTATTCTGCTAACAAGGCTGATTCCACTTTCTATTATCAGCATCAACGTTGTTAATAATAAGGCATTTTCAAAAACACAATACTGCGAAACAATAATCTGATACATACGCAATATATTTTTGAAAGTTGCATAAAAATTATTTTGAATTTGCAGTTTTGCGTTCGTGAACAAAAAATGTGGTTAGTAAAAAAAATCTGATGTGGTCAGCACATAACCGACCGCATTGTGTATTGTCTAGTTAAATGAAAGTGTTACAGAATAGTATAAAAATGTCTGTTAAATACTTTTTTTAGGACATTTTCCAATTTTTAGGACATTAGTAAGCTTTTAGTATACATACTTACAAAAATGTAAATTTGGCTCTTAGTAGAGTTTCGCTTTGTGCTACCCGAATTCCCTGAAATGCTCGCCAGTTAGTTTCGGTAACAACCAGAACTCAAATATCAAATTTCAAGAAATTCTCGAGTCCTGATCTCTCCAAAAAAGTTATATGTTCATTGCTTTAATATGAGGAATTCATATATTAAATTTCAATGAAATCGGTTGATTATTTCTCTTTATATACACAAAAGTATATGTTTGGCCCGTAGTAAACGTCTAGTTGCCGAAGCCTGATCTTTCCAAAAAATTTACATTTAAAAAAAATTTTAATACGGGGAATTCATACATTAAATTTCAATGAAATCGGTTGATTATTTCTCTTTATATACACAAAAATGTATATTTGGCCCGTAGTAAACGCCCAGTCGCTGATGCCTGATTTCTTCCAAAAGTTAGGAATTTTTGCGTATGTTCGAGCAAAGCTTATATATGAAATTTCAAGTAAATCGGTTGAATACTTTCTTCAAAATGGTGAAAAATGTAAAATCGGCCCGCAAATCCGTTTTCGAGCCCTGATCTTTCCAAAAAATTTATATGTTCATTGTTTTAATACGAGGAGTTCATATATTAAATTTCAATGAAATCGGTTGATTATTTCTCTTTATATACACAAAAATGTATATTTGGCCCATAGTAAACGTCTAGTTGCCGATGCCTGATTTCTTCCAAAACATACGAATTTTTGCGGACGGTCGAGCTGAGCTTATATATAAAATTTCAAGTAAATCGGTTGAATACTTTCTTTAAAATGGTCAAAAATGTAAAACAGGCCCGCTAAAAAGTGCAGTTCCCGAGGCCTGATATACCTCAAAAGTTGATCGATCCGTGCCATGGTAGAAATAAACTTACATATAAAATTTCATCAAAATCGGTTCAGTCGATCTTTAGATACACGCGTGCACACACAGACCGACAGACGGACATACCGACAGACCGACAGACCGCCAGACCGACAGGTTGCTAAAAATAGTTTATTTACACTTCCCTACTATGGAGAACTACGTTCCCACCGAAAACTCGATATGCAAAATTTGTTGCCATCACATAACCTACCTATTGTTTACACAATACGGTCGGTAAAAATTTATTAAGTATTATTTTAGCCAAATATTGGAAAATTCTATTTCAAGAAAAATAAAAATTAAAGAAAAAAACTAAAACAAAGAAAAATTTTGTTATTATCTACATTATTAAGTACAACAATTAAGAGACGAATTCCTAAAAATT
The DNA here is from genome assembly GCF_029603195.1 of Condylostylus longicornis. Lineage (NCBI taxonomy): Eukaryota > Metazoa > Arthropoda > Insecta > Diptera > Dolichopodidae > Condylostylus > Condylostylus longicornis. Next base: position 2,863,687 of record NW_026577985.1, read on the forward strand.
CAAGTTACATAGAAGTGATAAAAATGATGCCCAACGATGTTTTTGAAAACCTTTATTTTATACGTATATTTTAAAAAGTATAAAGTATTTTTATACTTTCTTTATTTTATACGTATGTGTCATACATACGTTATTTTATACGTATGTGTCATACAAGAGGAACTTAAATCCACTGGGAAAAATAAAAGTACTGGTAGACCACCTGATAGCTTGGAAGTAACTTTGTATATCACTATATGGACGCTAAGCAACCATACAACATATAGAGATGTATCAGACAGATTTAATTTATCAATTGGATTAGTGCTTAAAATTGTACTAAAAACATGAAAAATGATAAGTGACTTAAAAAATAAATATATTAAATGGCTAAATGAAGTCGAATTGAGAAAAAGCAAAAATAGATTCGATATATTAAGGGGTCCCAACAGTTTTCCAAACGTTATCGGGTGCGTTGATGGAACCCATGTAGCTATTCATCAACCAAGTGAAGATGTATGGAAGTATTACAATGGAAAATCGTTTTATTCACTTATATTGCAGGTAGAATAGAAATTATTTAAATTTGTATATAATAAACACATTTTATAGATAGTATGTCTATTCATTTTTATCTACATTCATTTCAATATTATACCCTGCACCGTCGTAAGGGGCAAATTACCTTTGGCATGTAGTTTGTAACGACATGAAGGAGTCATCTGCGGTATGGACATTTATATATATATTCTTGCTCAGCGTAAAATTCTGCGTTAATTTAGACATGTTCGTCCGTCCGATCGCACTATAACTCAAAAACGAATAATGCAATATTTATCAAAGGTATTTTCACAAATTCCGTGGCTTCAATAATGCGTGAAGTTTTTATAGAATTGTTTCAGAGGTTCGAGTAAGTAATTGACTTTCGCGTTAACACTTTCCTCTTTGAGGATCCTTAATACCTGCGTGTAATTAGCTATATTACTTAATATTACCGGCGGAATTTTATGTTTCTTGAGTTGAGCATTTTTCCTTGGTGGATATTTTTCTGCTTTAGTGCTATCAATTTTTAGTGCCGGTTCCATCTATGGTAAACTCGTGGCTTTTCTCTTTTTTGAGTTCCTTTTGGTTTGAAGAATTTAATTGCTTTCCCTAGCCAACTCTTCTTCGTCTGCTTCATACACATCATACTCCTTTTGTCTTTTTCGGTGCCATTTAAAACTACAGTCTGCTGTTCCAATAATTTTAAATTTTCTGCCTTAATTTCCAGATCTCTTCTTTTAGAAAGCAGAAATTTTAGAGGTTTTACTTTTGTTACCTTCTTCAGACTTTCTTTCTTTATAACCTTCTATGGTTTTCCTTCTAACTTTCATAGGAGGAGCTTGCAACCTTTGAACTCTTGCCAAAATGGTTCATTAATTTCGCTAAGTGATTTTTTTTTCTACTGGCTACTTCATTGAATGGTTTGAACATTCAGCCAAGCCCTCACCCACAGTCGTGATCTGTGTCGACACCTTGATAGATATTTCTACCGCATTTATGGTCTTATTATTGGACATTTCATATTTGTTTATAAGTTATAAAAAAAAAATGACAAAAAGGGAAACGAAAAAATGATATTTTCAATTCTCATTCTAATAATAATGCAATGCAGTGTTGCGATATTTTCATTTCTGAATTTCCCATATAATACTCGTATAATGTTTATTCCAGATTTCCCCACAAAACAATCTAAAAATTCACTCAAAAATTGCTACAATCACGAAACGTCCAAAACACAGCAAAATTCGCCAATGAGTATAAAATGGTAAATCATAAGGCTAAAGCGTTGAACAGTGAAATTGTTGTGATTTATAAAAGTTAAATTCCCTTTCCCTATTCCCTTTTCCAATATTCGTTTCTTCAAATTTCATGATATGGGAAAAATCCATCACATTTGCAACATTGATATTATGTTACTCAAAGTCACAATTACCGCATTGTGAATACAATACGTAGATTATGTGATGGCAACAAATTTTGCATATCGAGTTTTCGCTGGGAACGCATTTCTCCTTGGTAGGGAAATGTAAATAAACTATTTTTAGCAACCTGTCGGCCTGTCGGTCTGTAGGTCTGTTTGTACAAGAATGTATCTCAAGTTCGGTTGAACCGTTTTTCATTGGCATCAGGAACTGCACTTTTTAGCGGGCCTGTTTTACATTTTTGATCATTATGACGAAAATATGCAAAAGATTTAATTGAAATCTCAATTTTTGAAGAAATCAAAATTTTTTGGAAAGATCAGGACTCGGAAACTGATCTGAGAGCTGACTTTACATTTTTTACTGTGTCTACGGAACTAATTGATGGAATTTCTTGAAATTTGGTATTTGAGTTCTGGTTGTTACCGAAACTAACTGGCGTGCATTTCAGGAAATTGGGGTTGCACAAAGTGAAACTCTACTAAGAGCCAAATTTAGATTTTTCTAGGTATGTTAACTATAAGCTTACTAATGCCCTAAAAATTGAAAAGAAGTATTTAACAGGAAATTTTCAGACATCAGATTTTTTTAATTGTTGCTTTTGTTTATGAAATTACGAAGAAGTATCCAAAAAAGTTTTACAAAACTTTTCTCACAAAATGTTATTCAGAAAAAAAGAGAAAACGTAATATATCCTAAGCGTAATGGATTGTATACATTCTTTATTTGTTAATACATAGATTATTAACATTCAATTCGTTTATGGTCTTAAATAAATTTTATTTTTATTCTATTATTATAAGAAATAATGTGTATATACAAATGGAACAAAATGCAAACAAAAGAGAAAATAGAATCCGACTTGTTATGCCATACGAAGTTAATACTATTTATAGATATGGATATATGTATAATGTAGAAAAATTTGATCATAAATAACTTGTTTTATAGTGTAAATTAAAAAGTTAAGTAGACTATAGCATATTAAACATTTGGCCCTTGATAACAAAATGGCAGCCACACATTTTAAAATAAGTGCTATGTCAATTCAAAATATGTAAAAATCTTATTGAAATTCTGCCTTAATTAAATTATACATTAGTTCTATTTATTGAAATCATAAAATGCATTATTAATTCATCTGAACAGTCGGAAACTACTTCATTAAGATTAATAATTTATTTGCTTTTTTATTATTTTTAATCTAATGTCAGTTTTTCACGTTACGTGTACAAAATTAAATATTAAAATGAAATCACATCATAACAAGGACATTTTAGTACGTGCAATGTGTTGTTGTAAAATTTGTTTTTCACAATTTCCTTCTCCTTATGATATGCTATATATATTATACAAAAATATCCGTGTGTTCATCGCAAATTCATTTACATTTCTTCACGTTTTTATGTTTAACTGTATAAAATGTATGTAATGTAAAATAATAAAATACTTAGAGTAAAAAATTTAAACAAGTTCTGAGCATATATAAACCGGTAAAAGGCATAATTTTTTCCAATATTATAGATAATTATAATAGATAATTTGTTTTTTACTGAACTTAATGTAATTGAATAGTGTTGAATTTTATAAATTAAGTGCCTGTTTTTAAAGACGGCTATATGAGGTAAAAATTTGAGAATTGTTTATATTGTAAATTACGAAGTTTACAAGCATTAAACTTGTAACACACAATACTTTAATTTCAGCTAAGCTCATAAAACAAGTTTAATATAACGTCATATAATATGTATAAAAAACTAAAGAACTATACATCCTTGAACTAATACTAAAGCTTAGCGAGTGAAAAAATCTAAAATGGAAAAAACCCTGAATAAAGTACATTTCAAAAAAAATATGTATACGAGTACATTCTATTGTAAAGAATTACACATATGATGAAAGTTAAAACAGGAAAAAAATAAAAAGTTACAATGTGAAACTTCAAAGTAGCAAAACCATGTGGAAAAATTAATATCAAACAAAAAGGGATTAAGATAAGATGATTTTAGGATTACAAAATAAAAAAAAACAGAAAGAAAGAAAGAGGAAAAATCATCAGAAATGTTTATCATAGGTGAAGTAAAATTAAAGTTAAAAGTGAGGCCCAACCAGTCCCTTTATTCCGTGTATATAACAATAATTTTTGTTTATTTTACAAATATATTAAATTAAATATACTTAAATTTATAAATTTCATGGTAAATTTACAAAAAGTAGAGAGTTGAATATTTTTACTGGGATCTGTACTTTTTAGCGGGTCTGTTTTACATTTTTGAACATTTTGAAGAAAATATTCAACCGATTTTCTTGAAATTTCATATATAAGCTTTGCTCGACCGTCCGAAAAAATTCCTAACTTTTGGAAGAAATCAGTCATCAGCAACTGGACGTTTACTACGGGCCAAATATACATTTTTGTGTATATAAAGAGAAATAATCAACCGATTTCATTAAAATTTAAATTCTTCGTATTAAAACAATGAGCGTATGAATTTTTTGGAAAGATCAGGGCTCGAAAACTGATCTACAGGCCGATTTTACATTTTTCACCATATCTACGGTATTGATGAAATTTCTTGAAATTTGATATTTGAGTTCTGGTTGTTACTGAAATTAACTGGTGAGCATTTCAGGGAATTTGGACAGCACAAAGCGAAACTCTACTAAGAGCCAAATTTACATTTTTCTAGATATGTTAACTATAAGCTTACTAATGTCTTAAAAATTGGAAAGAAGTATTTAACAGACATTTTTATAATATTCTGTAACACTTTCACTTAACTGGACAATACACATTGTGGTCTGTTATGTGCTGATCACATCAGATTTCTTTATGGATGAAGTACTAGAAACGAATCTTCCACTGAACTTAAACGTTTTTCTTATATTCTCTGATATTTTAATAACTTTCTTTAAGGTTACATAATTGTGTAAATTCAAGGGTACGAAACATTTGATATTATTTAAATTTAACACAATTTAAGTAGACAAACAAACGGTCGTTTTGTTAGATTTATGAAGAAAAAAGAACAAGAACAAACAAAATATAAACTTTTGTTTCCTTTTTCCATGGGAGCTCAAAAAAATGCAAAAAAGAAAAATTAGGAAAAAAGTTTTTGTGAATTCTGAGTACAACAACTGTTACGTATTAGACAATTTATGTTTGTAACGTTTCCTTCATCTTTTTATCTATCGTTTTTTTTGCGCTTTGATTCTTATTTTTTTGAATAAACAAAATAGTTTTTCTATACAATATTCATCTCTATTTCATTTTTGACTCAAGTGAAGTCGAAATGAAACCATAAATACGTTTTTCTACATTTAAACAATATTGTTTTTTGTATATATAAGATCTTGTTGTAAAAACTAGTTGGAAAAAATGTCATTTTGTTGATATTAGTAATGAAAATATCAAAAACAATTGAACAGAAAGTTCACATATAATGACAAGATGATTTCCAATTAAATTAAGATTTTGTTGTAGGTTTTATTTCGAATAAGTACATTATATATGCATGTACGTATGTGTGTATATTTAATGATGAGTATTTTCTTTTTTACAAATATGATTAAAATTCCAAATTTATTTATTTGTCTTAATTTTTATAATGATATAGTTATTAATTCGGGTAAACTATCAAGATCTGCATCTTTTTAGATCAGATCAAATAAAGAAAATTTAAAATTATATTTTAAACTTCAATTTTTAATCCTAATAAAATTTTGCGATATTGAAGAAAGTCAAATTTTGTAATTCACATAGTATTCATATTTTCAAAATTGTATATTTATGTACACACATTATATGAACGCAATATTAATATGTATGTAAACCCATTTGCATATTAAGATTCATGTTTAAAATTCAAAATACACACGAATTATCAAAATTCAAATAATTTTCAAAGAATAGTACAATGTACCTATAAGCATTCTATTCTAAGTAAGTTAGCATTCTTTAATATTAAAGGAGTTCTTGTATTCACTTCTAGTTAAAAAGCAATCATGGTCGTAGACACAAACCGCCTAACTCGATAAAAGACAAAAATGAGTTATATGTATATTCTACTGAGTCCTTTAAAACGCGTAAACTAAAATTTGGGTTTTCTGCAATAATTGAAACAATTGTTAATAGTAACTTCAAATTGAAAAAGCAGAATGGGAGCCATTTTCGAATTAGAAAGAAATTTAGATCAAATAACCTCAAATTTGTTTCCAAAATTCAATTTAAAATTTTAAATTTAATTTATCTTAGAACGCTTAAAACAAATGTAGTTTGTGTTTGTTGCCCTAAAATTGCTTTACTTTTGTACCCCTTATCAAAATGTTTTTAATTTATTATGAAATATAAGCAAAATAAAAATAATGGTATTAATATAAAATGTATGTAGCCTATTTTTAAGAGATTTTACAATAAAAAAAAACATTTTTTCAATAAAATTTATTGAAAATACCAAATCAACTCTTGTTTGCTTAAAGATTTTATCAATTCCATATTATTAATTTATTTTTTTTTTATTTATTTTATTTTTCAGATATTTTTCAAAGTTTTGGTTATGTAAGTATCCTAAGTGTATAAATATACATATATATGCAAGTATGTACATGTTTTATGTGTATGCGTTTATGTTGGTGAGTTCAATGCCAAACCTTTTTAATACGGATTTGTTTATTAATATAAAAACTAACCTCAGATTTATACATTAATAATAAATTTTAATGTTAAAAGTTTTCCAAGAAATTATTTTATGATATTCGTGACTATATAAAGTCTGCGTCTACCAGAATATTTAATTATTCATTTATAAAGTAAATCATCGAACTTTAAAAACCTTTACAAAATTGAATTTCATTAATTATTAAAGCTAATCATATTATATATGTACATACACATATTATGTAAACCATGCATGTATGTATGTACTCGTACGTGTGTATTATGAAATTTTTATGCGTTTATTACATTTTTTTATTAAGTCTAGAGAATTCGAAAAATTATCGGCATAATTTGAACATTCTTTGTAAATATGAAATTCTCTCAACGTTCCCAATATTTAAAATTCTAATAATTTGAAAAATTTTTTTTATTTAATTTTTTTTTTTTTTTTTTGTGTATAGAAGTCCTTGTTCACCTATGTGTATAAAAGTTCAGACAGGCACCATAAATACATTTAAAAAAATAGAAGAAAAATATTTTGTGAGAAATTTTTTTCTAATTTTCTTTTCTTCGTATTAATAATTTTGTAAAAGGGAATGATTTTGTAGGAAATTTTATTATAATAAAAACAAACATGTTCATAAAATATAATATAAATGTGATTATGTAGTTTTTTCTTTGTACTAAAATGAAAATATGTATGTACGTATGTATATACGTAAAATATTTTTTATTGGAACGCAGCATTGTACGTCGAAAGAGAGTTTTATTTATGTATATTTGAAGAAATTTTCTTTATGTTCACATTTCACTATAACTTTTTCGAATGCTATATACAAAAATAGTTTTATTTTAATTTGTTATATTAATATGTTAGAATTTTTATGTGTGGATTATCCTGTAGCCAGAGTTGGTTTTAAAAATTTTCGTTCCTAATTCCTTTGTGAAACTTAAATGGTACAGTGTACTATAATTTCATTTTAAAGATTTTTAAAAAACTTTTGTTCTGTCATTCTAGTTTTAATGACAGAACAAAAGTTCTAGTTTCACAATGCTGAAATTTGAATCCGATTTTTGCTATTTAAAAAGAATAAAAAAGAAAATATCCAGAGCAATTACAATGTTATATATCATTTTTAGTTTTAATACAATTATTTTAATAGAGTTTGTTAAAAAAATATCTGAACATTGCTTGATGAGTTGCTAACAATTAATGCATAACTGAACTAAGAGCTAATTGTTTACCCATGTTTAAATTGTACCCATGTTTAAATCTTTTACCCTGGTTTAAATTGTAAATAAACATAAATGATTTCCGATTTTACTCGTCTATTCGGAAAACGGTATTAAAATTTAGAAGCAATTGCTACTTAATCTTTAACAACAAATTTTCCGCACTTACATTGGTATATATTTTTTTAAGCTAAAAGAAAAGGGCGTTTTCCCACTTATAAAACTTAAAAGCTTTCAGCGCATTAACGAATAACTCAAAAATGTAAAAATGTAAGGTGGAAAGATTCATAAAAATTTATTTTAGGTACATTTAAATTGAATCGATGTCGGTTCATTCAATAAATATGTAAGTATATTGCATATTTAAAGCAAAATATAAAAAAAATATACCATAGAATTTTTGTTTTGGACGGCTCCAACTACCATTAAGCATACACATAAAAAACCTTTCTTTTTTTCAACCCTAGAGCCATTCGCAAATATAGTTAAAAAACATTTTTCTATGCCGTTTTAAAAATTTAGTTATTGATACTCGTATACAATAAAATTAAAGCTGAAAAGAGCATATTTAGGATTTCTACTTTGATTTTCCTTTCCTGACATTCTTAATAGTTCACAAAAAATACAGACAGTTTTACATCAGTATTGATTTTTTAAAATAGATAATATTTCTATAATGTTTATGTATTTTTTTACATAAATACTTATCGTTGGCTGAGAATTATTTAATGCCACGCGCCATTTAGTCAGTTTCGAGAAAATTGAATTTAAAAGTTTGATTGAACTTGTTGGGAAAACTAGCCGAAAATAGTCCTTTTTATCGTTAATAACAATATTGAAACATTTTTCTCTACATTTTAAGATTTTCCAATCACACTCTAGAAGCTAGTTGAAAAGTTGCAAGAATCTTTGTAAAGAAAGTTCACATAATCGTGTTAGCCCACCTCATACATTTCTTGATTTTTACCGACCGTATTGTGTATACAATAGGTAGGCTATGTGATGGCAACAAATTTTGCATATCGGTGGGAATGCACTTCTCCATAGTAGGGAAGTGTAAATAAACTATTTTTAGCAACCTGTCGGTCTATCAGTCTGTGTATGCACGCGTGTATTTCAAGTTCTGCTGAACCGATTTTGATAAAATTTTATTTTTGATGAAGTTTATTTCCACCATGGCACGGATTGATCAACTTTTGGGATATATCAGGCCTCGGGAACTGCACTTTTTAGCGGGCCTATTTTACATTTTTCACCATTTTGAAGAAAACGTTCAACCGATTTACTTGAAATTTCATATATAAGCTTTGCTCGACCGTACACGAAAATTCCTAACTTTTGGAAGAAATCAGGCATCAGCAACTGGACGTTTACTACGGGCCAAATATACATTTTTGCCTATATAAAGAGAAATAATCGACCAATTTCATTGAAATTTAATATTTAAATTCTTCGTGTTGAAACAATGAACATATAAATTTTTTGGTAAGATCAGGGCTCGAAAACTGATCTACAGGCCGATTTTACATTTTTCACCATATCTACGGTATTGATGAAATTTCTTGAAATTTGATATTTGAGTTCTGGTTGTTACCGAAATTAACTGGCGAGCATTTCAGGGAATTCGGGTAACACAAAGCGAAACTTTACTAAGAGCCAAATTTACATTTTTCTAGGTATGTTAACTATAAGCTTACTAATGTCCTAAAAATTGGAAAAAAGTAATTAACAGACATTTTTATAATATTCTGTAACACTTTCATTTAACTAGACAATACACATTGCGGTCGGTCGGTGACCACATCAAATTTTTATTTGCACTGTATGCAATGGATATTGAATTTTATAAAACAAACTGAATATTTATCAGCTTCTTTTAAAGATTTTGCAGCATGGCCTAAATTATTTTAAAAATCAAGGATGTGATATAAAAACAATTTTTGTTATTTTTCTGTTTTTTATACCCTGCACTTTCGTGAAGGGTATATTAACTTTGGTATAGAGTATGTAACCACTTGAAGAAGTTATCTGCTGTGTGGACATATATATACATATATATTCTTGCTCAGCCTAAAATTCTATGTTGATTTAGCCATATCTGTCCGTCCTACCGATCGCACGATAACTCAAAAACGAATAATGTAATTTAACAAATTGTTTTTTTGTGCCAAGGACAAACCCTATTGCAAATGAATCAATTCGGACAGCGAGTTCGGGTGGCTGCCATAAAACTCAAAGAGTTTATTTCAAATATATCACAAACTATTAAAGGTATAAATATGACATTTTGTATACGTGTGTCCAATTTTCTACACACGCTCTTAAAATTTTAATAGGAGGGATGCCATACAAATTTAAAAGATAATTTTAAATATTTGGAAAAATATTAAAGTCAGATTAATGAAACTTGGCAGTTGTGTAACCTATTCACATATAGGTCACATATATTTCTCAAGTTTTGGTGGAATTGCTGGACAGATTCGGGTAGCTACCATACAAGTTCAAAAGCTAATTTTAAATAATGGAATAAAGTGAGATTCATGAAACTTGGCTTCGTATGTCCAACTATAAGTCAAAGACATCCGTAAAGTTTCTATAGAGTGGTTTCACAGGGTTGAGTAATTGCCATACAACAATGAAAGGTGCAGGATATAATGCAATCGGTTTATACTGACTGAAAAGTTTTTACTTATTTTTATTTACTTTCTTCGACCCAGGACAAAAATAATTAATATATGTCTTTAGAAATCTTTCGAGTTAAAAATAAAATAAAAATAAACTTAAATCCAAAGTTCTTATTTCATTATTTATTTCTTATAGAAAGATTAGGCCGAGTAGAAATATTTTTGATATTCAATTTAAAATATTCAGTCAACTTCGAAAATCCTATTTAAGAAAAATTTACCTACAGTACACACATATATACTGTCATTTTGCGTACATACTATAATAATAATTTTACGCAAGTTAAAAAACAAAATTAAAATATCTTATAGACATCAAAATTATAAACTCAAAGCAAGAACAAAAAGGAATTCGGTTCTCTTTTTTTCAAAATTCGGTTTTATAAACATTTCAAAATTATACAAAAAGTTGAATACAAAATTCATATAGAAATCTTAAAGAAGTTCAAAAATACATACTGTAAGTGTATAATATTATGATGTTTCAAGAGCTCGGTTGAAATATATAACAGAATAAGTTGATTAGTGTTAAAGGAGCCCTATAGTAATAGTAAATATGGATTTCGTTGATTAGGTTCTGTAGATTTGTTTTATATTTGTGGTACTATGTAAATTCCTATTTATTAAGTTAATTTATGGGGTTAGATATTTTTCAATATTCTTATGTCGAAATTTTCATGTTATACGGAAATCAAATTAAAAATGGACTGCATTTATAGTTTGCAATGCAAATCAATGATTTTTCCACAAGTAGAAGAATTTTTTGCTTTAGTTCTGACATTTCGGTTTTTTAGAAGGCACTAGATTTTTAATTACCTTTTATATTAAAAAAAATTCGGAATAATATTGACATATCGTCTAGATTTTTACCCAAATTTTAGAAAAAGATTAAAGAAAGTATGAAAAGGTAAAAAGCAGAACTTTGTCTAATATTCTAATCTATGTAATGGGGAATAATATTTAAAATGAGGATAAAGAGTTTAATTTTAGAATAAGGGAATTATTCTTAAACTTATGTTAAATTTTAAATTTAAATTGATCTTTCGAACTGAGTGGCCTGCTTTTCCACAAGTTATTATCCCATGAATGGTTTTAATTTATTATTCATCATTGGTTTCAATTTAAATATGTGTATATGGGCTCCTCAAGGATTTATAAATGTATATAATTAATAAATTAGATAGGTATTCTAAGAATAAGGAAAACTTGGTTCTTGCTTTAAAAAAAAATTTTTTTTGTCTTAATACAAAGAAACACAATATTCAAAGGTTTCTGGGGAACTTGAAAATGTAGTTGTTTAATTGTGAAATTTTTAAAACGAAAAACTCTTTAGAAAGGTAAGCAGAAAAATATTTCTTTATCCCTAATAGGTATATTATTGGTAAAACATAATGGAATAGAGCAAATATTTTTGCTATTTGCATTTGAAAAGAATTTCATGATTAAATCAAAATTTTCTATCAAAAAAACTAATAGTTATTTTCTTCAAGGCTCTTTTCATTAGCACATAAGAGAAGTTTTTATATTATCATAATATTCGTGGATAAAATCTGGAATATTAATTATGTTAATTAATTAATTGACACGGTTGTATGATGTGAGAGAATAACTGTAATTATAATAAAAATTAATATTACAATGGTACTTACAACTTAAAAAAAATCTTTCAATCAATGGCAATCAATGGTTAGAAATGCCAAGTATATAGGACAACTGTGTCATTTATAAAAAAAAATAACGTTTGTGCTTCATTAAAGTTAAAAGTCCATTTATTAAATAAATAGTTAAATTAAATTTTGAAGTGGGTTGACGGTTGAACCGTTTCATATTATTTTGTTTTCATATTGTTATCAATGGTTCTAATTATGAAATCTCGAGATATCTAAAAAAATTTATAGTGGAAAATCAAGTGTAAGCATTATTACTCCTAACCTTATTAGTTATTGATATAAGCTATTGAAATTCAATATTTTCCACAAAATTTTTATACTTTTGTAAATTTGACACATAAATATTTGCGGAATTCTGAAGCCTTTGCTTTAAACGTTTATTTTGATCTGCGTTATATTTACCGCACTTCAAAAATGAAATTTTATTCTGAAATGGACTGTGCATTGTGAGCAATCTACTTTTCATGGAGAATATTCTTATTCACCTACCTAAAAATTAAAAATATTTTCGATATTGAATTTTATGGAAGCCACAAAAGATAGCAATTTTCTATAAAGATAACTATGTCAAAAAGGTTTAATTTAGCACCTGGATTTGTTTTTCAAGTTTTTCTAATGGCTTTTTTCTTAGATAGTAAATTTTGCAGTTTGAGAATAAAAAAACACCTAATAATATTTAAATACTATAATACCTAATAATATATAAATACACAACAATAAAATAATATTTAGTAATTTAGTAAACTTTCAGTAATTTTAAATTTCAAAAAAAATCCTGGCAGTCTAGCTGACATTCTAGAATAATGTAGATTTTCTAACAAATTTTCTCAAAAATATAAAAGCTTTTAATCATTTATTATGGCAATCGGAATTAAAGTACGACATTTTAAAGGAATGTTGATTACTTCCTTATATGTAGGGCTCAATTTTGATCCTGTTATAGATCCAGTTTTTGTGAGATTAATATTTATTATATTATGAGACAAAATTTAATAAATTTCAAGAAAATATAATGATTATTTTCATAAAAATTATGAAAACTGTAAGGTCGTCTTGTAAAAAAAAAACCCAGATATTGAAGAAATATTTGATTAATTGTTCAATTTCCATAATAAGCTCAGGCATAATTTTCAATAGAATTGGTGTTAAATTTTAAATATTATAGATAAATAGCCAAACCAAGTAGGAGTAGTCAAAATGCAAAAATAAAATTTACAATAAAAACGACCAATAAAATGAAAAATTATACTCGTAAAATTAAAATAACCGATGTGATAGGAAGTGTGTGTCCATGTGTGGTTACAGAAGCTTCAACAAAGTTTGAAGCTTCTGTAACTACATAAAAGCAAAGACCCATATATTTAGATATATGCGCCTTTGATAAAAGTTATATGTAGGTAAAATTTAAAATTTTTAAGTTCTGGTTGTTACCAGAAATAACTAACGAAAAATGAAACTCTCCTAAGAGCCAAATTCACTTTTTTGTAGGTATGTTAACTAAAAGCTTATTAGTGCTCTTAAAATTGTAAAAAAGATTTTTTTTGTCAAGCTACAAAATTGAAAATAGTTATAACCTATTATTAACAAATTATAGTTAAGTCATAGAGAAAAGTCAAGTCAAGTCTATAAAGCCGCTTCTTAAAAGTATCTTTCGTTATTGTGAAATCTAAATTAACTTTATATTTATTCCCAAGAAGCAGCATTCTGTTTACCGGTGCTTGCCGCAATTAGTCTTTTGAAAGGGTACCGTAAAAAACTTTTGCGAGTGGGTTCTCACATTAGTATTAATGACAATTTTGCTCGGAATATCGGGCGATATGAGCTCCAACTTCAAAATAAGAAAAATAAACGTAACATCCGAGATTTCTCGTCTTTTAGCCAATGTGGGCATGTCAATAAACTTCAATCTACATTCATACGGGGTCAAGATTAGGGAATTTTCCCAGGGAAGGTAACGCAAAGCAAATCTCAAAAATTTTTTTTCTGAATAGCCTCGATTCTGTTCCTATGAACTTCGTAAATTGGAGACCAAACCGGCGATGCGTATTCAAGATGTGGGCAAACAAGGCAGGAGTAAAGAGATTTTAATGTGTAAGGGTCATTAAACAGTTTTAGATGTATTATAAAATTTATGCCTATTCAACTAAAATCAGTCAAGATTCGCGACAGTACCCTTAGTAAATGCGATAATGTCCAAAAGTTTTAAAACTTTATAGTTAGGTATACACCTAGAAATCTGCCATATAGTTGGGTTTAATATTCCATAACTTAAAAATCAGTTTTTTCCTTAATTAATTATCAAACTATTGTAATAATTTTAATTAGTAAAATTATAATAATATTTTGATTGCTGAACAGACTTATTATTTTGATTTATTAATTATTTTTTATTAAAACAGAAAAAAAAAATTATTAATGAAAAAAAGAAACAAAAAAACAATAGGGAGATACTTACGCGATTAAGGGGAATACTTATGCGGTTCTTATGAAATTCGAAATGTTGTTGATAATTGGATAAATTATTCATATAAAAATTTAGTTAAAGTTTACTAAAAAATTTAAAAATATAACCAATTTTTGTATCACATTTGTAAAACCGTATATGGCGGTAAAGCTTGATAAAATATTGATAGAGTTCATTTACATGCGCTGTATGAAATTTATAAAAACATAAAGATTCTTGTACGTTTTATGAATGACAAAACAAAAAATGCAATAGCTAAACCATGGTAATTTTCATTTCATATATACGATAACAATTTGAAACTGACCTGCAAAAATGTACATAAGTTGCTTAGAATGAATACAAAGGTATGAATTACGTGTTAATACATATGTCTTGGGTTTTTATCACTTTGTCAGTCCGTCCATCCGTTCGTAGACCTATATAAAAAACTTCTACATCCTTAAAGATAAAATGCTGAAATTTCATACGTAAATAGATCATTACCAGAAACTTATTTCTCTCCCCCTCTAAAACTCATAGCTCGCTAAAGCTTTAAAAATTTTTATTTTTTAACTATTTGTTATAACCAAACAGCATAGATTTTTTAAATTCTACAAACGCAGAAACGTCCCATTAAAAGTGGCAAGTCACTACTCTTCTACATTACAATAACGATTTTGTTACAATAAGTAGTTAAAAAAAATTGAATAATTAGTTGGATAAATTTTCTTCTATGGAAATAAGTTTCTAGTAAAGATTTATGTTCACTTGAAATTTCAGTTTTTGAAAAGTGCTAAAAAGGCAAATATCTATTCTTTTCTCTTGTTTTGTTATCATATTTCCTTACATAAAAATATCCTCTATCATTGAGTCAAATTAATACTAAAACGTGCAATTTCTAGGTACATATTTTATTTGACCTAACTTTTTACTTTCAATTTTTTTTAAATATGTAAAAGCTTTTAGTTATGTTACTTAACTATTTATGTTCCAAATGACGTGGTATTTAACCTTATTCAAATAATCTTAATATATTCCACGCCATTTTATATATTTGTAAATATACATACATATGCTCAATTATAATAAGAAAAAAATTTATATCTATATATGTGTGCATAAATAATTAATCTATATACATAAGTATATATTCATATTACAATATTATCTAGAAAATTAAATCTTGATGTAATAATAAAACTTTTGAAGTCTAAGGTGTGGTTCTTCGTTTACAAAAGATGGTGGTTGTGTTTAAGGAAGAAAACCAGAGGATAAGATGTGGAGCTACAAATTGTATTGATAAAATATTTTTTTCGTGTCAATAGCCAAGCACATGCCAACAATGAACCTTTTGCCATTGAGTATTTTCAATTACAAGGATATTTGAGGTTTAATGCTGTGCCTTATCAATGAATTCGTGAAAGTTATCTTTGAAAATAGTCTCGAGACTTTTGTAAACAATCTTATAGTTACAAACAATACAAAAAAAAAATTATAAAGAATGTTTTAGTTGCTATTTTTATGTTTTTTTTCTAAAAAATAAAATTTCGTGAACTTCGACGATAACCTATTTTTTAAAATTTTGTTTTTATTCTTATATTTTTTTCATTTTGTTAACCAATTCTCATGTTTCCTTTTTCATAGAACGAATTGAATATTAAAACTAAAATTTATCCTCAGATACCTCCGTAAGTATATGTACTTACTACGTAAAAAACCTATACAGTCTTTTAGAATATCGTCTTCTAAGTACCATTCAAAAATTAATTAAAATGGAAGCCAGCCGCAGGTCCTTTCATTCTTTCTTTCTTACTCGTATTATGTAAAAAAAAAACCCCTCAATAAAAATCAAATCAAACACATTTTTTTTTCATTTATCAAAAACAAAAAAAAAAGCGAGAACAAAATAAATTTAGGGAGAAAGTAAATAAATAATATTCAAGATGGAAGGATAATACCAGTTTTATACCAAAATTGAAAAAGAAAAGTTGGGGGAAAAAGTCCATTTATAAGAATAATGCTTTTAGAATAAGATTAAATGTCGCTAGCTAGCATTAATTTTAGATTAGTATAACAAAGAAACAATAAAAAAAGATAACTGGAATGATATCAAATTTATTTGTTAACAAGAATAAGGAGTGTGGGATCGGTTACTGGATATTTTAAATATTTTTAATAATTAAAATCGAAATATTATGGCAAACGTAAAATATTTTATGATATATTGAATTTAATTAAATTTGATAGTTCTCGATTTCTTGAAGTATCTATAAAGGGATAATACTTTTATAATTAATAAATAATCCCTATGAAATATTTTAAATTTCCAAAAAATATAATGAATTTTTATTGAAAAAGGGAACTCAATTAAATAAAAGGAATGATTTTCAACATAATTTTACAGTTATATATACGTATACGTATACACTTTCACTCATAAAATATGTCAATTGTTTCATAAAAAGACGTTGTAATATTAAACAAATATAAATTTTTTCTAATGGAATTATAACATAAATATGATTCCATTAATTTGAAATTTTGTAAATTATTTTATATTTATACATACATAAAGAGTATAACATTAAGAACTTGTAAATTTGCACGGTGAAATTTAAATAAGGAATTTTGATAATAAAATAATTCATTTTGTTTGAATATAGTTTGAGAACTGACATTTTGAAAACAATATAAAATTTTTATAAGGATTGCGGCTGAAAATAATTGAGTTCCTATGCGGTTGTTATACATATAGCAATTCGATTCTTCCCTCGGTTTTAATGAAATTTACACTAAAATTTCAATCAAAATAACAAAAGAATGTGTTCTATGTTAATGAGTTCATTAATAGTGTATTATTCGTTTTTAACATAAATTTTTCGATGAATTTGTTCAAAAATAAGTAAATTAATTGTTCGCAAATTGCTTTTTCTATTAAAATTCCGTAAAATAACTTTAATTTAGTTTAGAGAATTTTTTTCTGAAGACAAATATTTGCCCTTAAATAAATTTTTTGTCCTGTTTTTGTAATACCCTGCACTTCGTGAAGGGTATATTAACTTTGGTATGGAGTTTGTAACTACTTGAAGGAGTCATCTGCGGTATGGACATATTTATATATTCTTGCTCAGCGTAAAATTCTGCGTCGATTTAGACATGTCCGTCTGTCCGTCCGTCCGTCCGATCGCACGATAACTCAAAAACGAATGATGCAATCGACGCCAAACTTTCACAAGTTTTTTCTTTTGTGCCAAGGACGAGCGCTATTGTTATTGGACTAATTCGGACAACGGGTTCGGGTAGCTGCCATACAACTCAAAGAGTTTAATTTAAATATTTCAAAAACTAATAAAGCTATAAATTTAAAATTTTGTATACATGTGTCTAATTATATTCTACACATGCTCTAATAATTGTAATAGCTGCACCGGTTCGGGTGGCTGCCATACAACTCCAACAGCAAATTTTTTATATTCGGAAAAATAATAAAGTCAGATTCATGAAACTTGGCAGTCATGTGTCCAATTATAGGTCAAATATATTTCTGAAGTTTTGATGGAATTGCTTGACAGGTTCGGGTACTTGCCATACAACTCCAAAAGCTTATTTAAATATTTGGAAAAATAATAAAGTCAGATTCATGAAACTTGGCAGTTGTGTGTCGAGTTATAGGTCAGATATATTTCTGAAGTTTTGGTGGAATTGCTTGGCAGGTTCGAGTAGCTCCCATACAAGTCTAAAAGCTTATTCTTAATATTTAGAAAAATAATAAAGTCAAATTCATGAAACTTGGCAGTTGTGTGTCCGATTATAGATCAGATATATTTGTGAAGTTTTGATGGAATTGCTTGACAGGTTCAGGTACGTGCCATACAACTCCAAAAGCTAATTTTAAATATTTGGAAAAATTATAGTCAGATTCATGAAACTTGGCAGTCGGATGTCCAATTATAGGTCAGACATGTCCGTGAAGTTTCTATAGAATGATTTCACAGGTTCGAGTAATTGATACAATAAAGGAAGGTGCAAGGTATAATTCAATCGGTTTATACCGAGTGAAACGTTTTTACTTGTTTTTTAATTCATTCCATGTGTAACCAAATAAAATTTCAAAAACGATTTCAATTGTGTGAAATTAATTAGGGTTCATTTTGAGTTTTTAAAAAATTTTTTGAAATCCTACTTGACTTTAAATATCTATTTTTTAATTAAATAAGTAGATTTTTTTTCCCATTGGAAATCGAGACCCTTAAACCCATACGATCTTTTGTGATCACTGAGTAGATTAGCCGAACTTATAGTTTTATGTAAAATATATCTGTAAGAAATTGCATAAAAGTACCTGTACAAATAAAAAAAGTTTATAGTTTTGAATTAGTTTTAAACAAGTACTACATGCAAAATGCATTTTTCTAAAAGAAATTTGTAATGATTTTCAATTTGAGCTATAGTATTTGAAAATCTTTATTGTATTATAGTCGCTTTATCCGAATAAAATTATTGTGAATATAATTGGTTTACTTTGAAAATAAAAACGAGTTTCTCATTATTTAATTTTTTCCTTCATTCTTTTCTGGAACGTGGTTTCATTTCTAATAAATTCTATTATCCATAAACTTAAAGTTCCGAAATCTTGTATAACTACAATTTGTTAAAATTTGTTATTTTCTCCACAAAGAATTTTAGTTTAAGTATTATGTATACACCCTCATACATATTACATTTACATCTTTATCTACACGACATTGAAATATCTGACAAAACGTTGGTTTACAAAATATGTATAAAAAATTTTATCTTATAAATTTTAGAAAAGCTCATTCTTAAAATTCTTATAGGTATAATGTGAAATTATCACATTTTCAAAATCTGAAATCATAAAACGTTAAAAATTAAAATTTAAACAATTTATTTTCAATATCATTCATATTGTTTACGGATTTGTGTATCTTTAACAAACAATCTTTATTGGTGTTCAAAAATTGGTTATAATAAGAAAACAAATATTTGTTTGGTAATTTGGTGTATGTGAAAAACCGAATTTTTAATATTCAAGAAATATAAATCATGTAATAAAATGTGAGCACATGAACTATTTTAAAATCACATGTTGTGCATAATGTATATTTGTGTGTATATGTATATGAGTAGTATTAAAAATAGTATTAAAATAAAAAGAGAATTTATAAAAATATTTTTTTTGTATTGTAATCGAGAGTAGAGGGCATTCTTATTGTAAATATATGCACAAATATTTCAATGCAAATTCTTACAATTTAAAACTTATGCTCTCGTGCTATTGTGATACAAATAAATTTTTAGTCATTATGTGAGAAGTTTGAATATTTTCATATTGTCTCTAAGATATAATAAGGTTTAGATTTTATTAACAGAACAAAAAGAAAAAAAAGTGTTTGGAAAATATTATCATACCCTTTTCAAGTTTCACATTCTAATAAAAAATGGATACAACTCACTAAAATAATCATTGAGAGGCTTCAATAAAAAAAAAAACCCAGAATAAGTTTTTAAATAAATTTAAAGTGTTTAAGGAGCACATTTTATTTATAAAATGTTCTAATATTAGAAAAGTGACCATACTATGTAACTTTTATTAAGCAAAAAAAAAGCTTTATGGTGGCACGATTTTTCAATTAACATTTTATTCGGTATTGCATTTTGTGGTGAAAACTATTCACATTGATTTTCAATTTCGTTTTGGTGATGCACCGAAACAAACAAACAGCGTCAAAAATTATATTTACAGTATTATATATTTTTATTATACTCGTATATTTATTCCATATTTTTATTATTTCAAAACTATATTTATAATGAAAAAAAAAATATTAAATATTAATCTTGTTTACTGTTCTTCTATTCATTAAAGCTCCCTTTATTTAAAAAAACTTGCCGATAACAAAATTTTTAAGGAAAACATTGTATGTAAAACAATAAAAATCTGATGTGGCCAGCACATACCCGACCGCAATGTGTATTGCCTAGTTAAGTGAAAGTGTTACAGAATATTATAAAAAGGCCTGTTAAATACTTCTTTCCAATTTTTAAGGCATTAGTAACCTTATAGTTAACATACCTACAAAAATGCAAATTTGGCTCTTAGTAGAGTCTCGCTTTGTGCTACCAGAATTCCCTGAAATGCTCGCCAGTTAGTTTGGGTAACAACTAGAACTTAAATATAAAATTTCAATAAATTCCATCAATTCGTTACGTAGACACTGTAAAAAATGTAAAATCGGCCCTCAGATCAGTTTCCGAGCCCTGATCTTTCCAAAAAATTTATATGTTCACTGTTTTAATACGAAGAATTTACATATTAAATTTCAATGAAATCGGTTGATTATTTCTTTTTATATAAGCAAAAATGTATATTTGGCCCATAGTAAACGTCTAGTAGCTCACACCTGATTTCTTCCAAAAGTTAGAAGCTTTCGTGGACGGTCGAGCTTAGTTTATATATGAAATTTCAAGTAAATCTGTTGAATATTTTCTTCATAATGATCAAAAATGTAAAGCGTACGGATATAAAAATTAACAACTTTTTATTACACTTGTTCTTATTTTTAGCACTTTTCCAAAAATTTTTTGAAAAAAAGTGTTTATTAGTTTCACTTTGTCCGCCCGTCCGTGGACGTTATACCCCTCCACCAAACCCTAAAAATAGCCTTTTTTAACTATTTGTTGCAATGAAACCATAAGCATTTTTGAAATTTTGCAAACACAGAAAGGCAGCGGGTTGCTTGCCCTAGTGCGGTGTACTATAGTTAAACTTTAGAAAAACAAAATGGCCGTTCAAATTTACCGTTATCTAAAGTCTTTTTTTCCAAATTTTTGATGTCGTTTTTCTTCTAGATCCCAGCCTGCAGAAGCTTGAAATTTTAGAGGCTTTTAGATATTAACAAACACTTCATTTCGTTAGAAGAAAATTTTTTTGCATCTATACCCCCTCTCAAGTTATCGCCTCTTGAAATTTGTAAAATTTGAATTTTTGACACCTTATATTTCCGAAACCGCAAGTTTTTCAAATTTCTATAAACGCAAAAAGCTAACGGTAAATTTCATGACATTAAAAAATATAATTATTTTTCTTAACTCACACAATTAAACCTTAAAATCGAGCATTATGTTAATCTCACTTTATATTAATTTTTGCTTTATTTCAAAGACTGCATATATGCATCATCCTAAATATATGCAATCCTAGAAATAGTTTTGTATACGAATGAAAATAATTTTAATAGTGTGATATGTATACATAGACTGTATTTAAAAGCAGAATTTTCACTTGTTGAAGGGAAAAGTGCTACAATACAAACCATTGGTTTGACCCAACTTTATTTAATAATTATTTCAAAATAATTATTAAAAGTATGAGTGTATGTTAATTTATTTAGATTTTGTAGACGTAGTTAGGAATATGTATATCATCATGTTAATTCTTTTTGTTCTCAGTATGCTTAAGCGTGACTTTCGGATGTGTATACATGTCCAAAAGAATAATGGGTATATGTTTCTTTTATTTAAAATTTAATATGTTTGAAGAACGCTCATATTACTTCACGTTAAAAATTTGCTTTATAGCATTTTTTTTTTATTCCTACTTCGCTCCTGGGAGGAGCATAGGGCTGATACACGATATTGTAGATAATCATGAACACCAGTTTCTTACGTAATTGAGTTTACCAGATGACCAGATGCATAATGTGTATAACATAATGTGTATAAAGCTATTAATATTGAACATAATTTTTTATATTGACCTGACTGGGCTTTGAACCCGAGACCCCTCTGTTAAAGGACCAGTGCAATAACGACTGCACCATTGATCAGGTGCTTTATAGCATTAACGTCACGCAACTGAGCGTATTTATGCGTTATATTTAATAAACCTAAGGCTTTGTGATAACATTTTTACCGACCGCATTGCTTACAATAACGGAAGTATGCTATGGCAACAAATTTTGCATATCGAGTGTTCGTTCGAAACGCACTTCTCCATAGCAGGGAAGCGTAAATAAACTATTTTTAGAGAGGTGTCGGTCTGTCGGTCTGCCTGTCTGTTTGTCTATCTGTGTGTAGACGCGCGTATTCGAAGTCCAACTGAATCGATTTTCATGACATTTTTGATTTTCATGACATATGTTAGTTTATTTTGACTATGTCATGGATAGATCAACTTTTGGTATATATCAAGTCTTGGGAACTGGGTTTTTTTGCGGGCCAATTTTAGATTTTTGTTCAGAAAAAGAGAAATAATCAACCCATTTATTTGAAATATAGTATTTAAATTTGGGAGCCGATTTTATATTTTTTTCCATATCACGGAACGGATCGATGGAATTTTTTGAAATTTTATATTTGAAAAAATATAAAACCCTGGTTGTTACCAAAATTAACTGGCGAGCTTTTCGGGAAATTTTGATAAAGCTGAATTTTACAAAGCTGAAAATTAGAAAGAAGTGATTAAAAGGTATTTTTATAATCTTCTGTAACACTTACACTTAACTAAACAATACATGTTGCGATCGGTTATGTGCTGACCACATTAGATTCTTTTCTATTTATATACCCAAAGATATACTTTAAATTTCACAGTGACATCATATTCCCATTATATATACTACAAAGTTTATACAAATGTACAAAATATGACAAAATTAAAAAAAAATAAAATAAAATTTATATAAGAAAAAATTGAATCCTTTAAGTAAAATGCGGCAAAAAAAGACGCGATCATACTTGCAGTCTAAATTTTAGTTCTTTGTTCAAATCGTGTTACATGTCGCATGAATTCGATGTGAAGCAAATATTTGTATGTATATGTTGCCTATGCATATATTTCATTTTGAAAAATATTTAATTCCTACTTTTATTATTCCCTGTGTAAATATATTAACAATACCTGGAAAAAAAAGCTGAAAATGGTTACATGTTTGCAGAGAAAGACAATAAAAATTAAGAAAGTAAAATTAAATAACTGATAGTGTATACGCTACGCAACAGTAACCGAAACAAAACATTGAGGTTATGTATTAACAAAAAACAAGGAAACAAAAAAAGTTTGATTATGTGTTGTGGTGATGGTGCCAACACTCTTATTACTTTTTTGCCTTTGCACATTATTTTATGCCTTCATTTCATTTTATTAAATTACATAAGTCGCAAGAAGCATAATTTTTAAAATAGAATTGAACAACTGTAGAAGTTCTGTACAAATTTTTTTTCTGATTCTTATTTGCAATTCAGTATTTTAACTAAAATTGTTGGATATGTTTCACCTAAACAGTAATAAAAATATTTTAGCCCCAACCAAAAAATTAAAATTTCGAAAAAAATTGAAAATTATGTACAAAGTACACAGGATTTTACTGATAAAATGCGTGGTAAAAATAAATAATTAAAAAAAAAGGAATGAAAAATAAATGAAGGAAGAGCTTTATTCTGAAACAGCTAGGAAACTCAAAGGATTGAGTACACATATTAATATATCCATACATATGTATGTATGTGAACATATGTATGTATATGCATATCTTTAGATATGGGTATATGTATGTTTATTTTGACTCAAGGGAGAAATAAATCCTTGAATGGGAATTGTAACAAAGAACGAATAAAAGAAAATTTTTACAAAAAAGGACTCAACCGCTTTGCAAGTTAATATTTATCTTTTGAACGTGTTGAAAAATGCCTTTCAAACCAAAACTAAAGTTGAAAATTAGAAAGGAAGAACGTTCAAAATTAATGAGTCAAAGACAGAAAAAACAAATATTTTTTTTATGTTAAGCTTACCATGAAAACCCATTTTTTTTGTTATTTGAAGCACTTATTGTACACTAATTCAACGTGCTTTCATTTATTATAAAAAATTGAATTTGTTTTAAAAAAAACCAACTCTTAAATGTAAAAAATAGAAAAATTATGTTTGTGGTTTATTATATGCTTCTTTAAATTGCGGTAAAGTATTATCCTAATTTTTTTTATTTAGTATGATAATTTTGTTCAATGCTAAAAATATAAAAAACTACATGGATCGTAACGTATTTGATGTTGGTCAAATCTACTAGAATTATGTATATTTGTAAGAAAATTCGTTTATTAAGTGAATGTGCTTTAAAAACATTTTTGATTATATACTTCATTCTTGAGTATTTATTATAAAACGATCATTTATTGGTTGATATGTGATGCAAAGATTTGTTCATTTAAGTATTATGCACATGTGTACGTAATAACTTTTTCGGATGATTTTATTAAGTCTTATTTGCAATAAGATGCCTTTAATTTTATTACTAAATTAGAAAGAAATTTCACTCATTTGACATAACTGTACATGGACTGCTAAGATGATTGAATACTTTATTACTATATTGGCCAAAATTATTTTCAGATTAATATTTTGGGTCTGGATTGGAGTTTTCTTCTAAATTGAATAGTTTCATGTCGTTTGCGATATCCGGTATACTTATTTAATTTTCACCAATGATGAAAACTTTTGGCAACTTTCAATAATTTATTTTGTTTAAGTAGTGTTATACTTCAATTAAATCATAGATTTTTGTATTGAATTTAGTTGAAATAAACAATGTAGAATAGCAAAGGCTTCATTGTGCTAGATATTGAACATAATTCCAAAAATGGAGTCTCATTTTACTGTACGTATGTACATGGGTTGCATTTTATTAGCCACTTTTATTCTTGTTAGTTTAAACAACTTAATAATCGAGACTAAAAACCTGAAAAATTAAAAAGTTATTTAGAATCATTATTGTGACGGTTTCCTTCTTTACACATTAATCAACTATTTGATAATAAAACAAAAATAACTTCAATAATATTATAGAAAAAAATAAAAGGCTTCAAGATAACCAAATTAATTATAATTAACACTTGATCTCTACATAATTATCAAAGACTTCATTTAAGAGTTTCAATTCAAAGCATAATGACTTAGTAATTTTCATCATATTTATGTATTTCACTATATTTTACTATGTGGATATAAATGAATTTTCATTGAACGCATATTACAATGGTTACAATAGTATTCTTTATTATCCTTATTCTACCCGTTGTCATTGATGCTGATGATATTGATGACGATGTTGATAGAGATTACATTAAACATATATTTGCTTTAGTCATTAAAATTGTTCTGAGGAAAAAAAATAAAAAAGGCAACAAAAAATTTGTTAACTTTTTCTACTATGGTGGTTAGTTTTATAATGTTTCTGTGGTTTCTTAAGTTTTAAATGATATCATTTCATAAAACTGGTAATGATGAATATGTTCATCGTCCATTAACTACATAAAATCATTTTCATATTGAATGGTAATCATTTCTGTTATATTGTTTTGATACCATAAAATTCATACAAGGATTTTATTTGCTTGTGCTTATACCCACAAATTTTTATACAAGAGAAATACCGTCTACATGTTTAATGCAGTATAAAATTTAATTTCGTTACTAATTGATTATTTCAAAGTTTATTTTATTATTTTGGCACTGTGGTAATGTAATAACAAAGTTATGTGAAAGTAAACCGATGACTAAGTAATACGAAAGATATTTAAAAATATTTTATTATTTGTAATTGCTTATGATAACAATTTCTATTATAGAAAAACTTCAATTTTGAAGTTTCTTTGTAATAGAGATTCACTTTATTATTATTTTCGTCACATACTTATTTTGATACGTTCACAAAACACCTGTTTTCTATAACTTAATGGAAATCAAAATAAGCTTCTTTAAATTTAAGAAAAAATATTTTGTGGAAGTTACCTATAAAATGTAAGTGCCAATAAGATCAACAAAATATGATTTTTAGAAAAAATATTACTTATATCTGTCATTTATAACTTATTGATTTGTTCAGTTGCCATTCAAGTAAACGAAATTGAGTTTAGGATTAGAATATTACTCGCAATACTCAATCGTCAATTGAGTTAAAAAAGCAAGATTATAACGCCAATGTGAGAACAGTATAAAATTATATTTGAAACTGATTCTTTAAACGTAAGAAATTGTAATTTATATAAATTACTCGTATTTAAGATTGTAAAACTTAACTTTTGCCATAATTTTTCATTTTAAACCGTTTTGAAGCAATATTTCACTCTAAATGATATTATTTTGAAATAAAATTTTTGAATTAAAAACTTTAAATTTTGCACTTTAAAAAGTGTTTGTATTTTGTCGCCTAAAGAAATTTTCATAAAAGTATTTTTTGGTGTGATTAAGAATTTATTGTACACGAAAGTGTATAAAGAAATAAAGTTGGGTCAAACCAATGGTTTGTATTGTAGCACTTTTCCCTTCAACAAGTGAAAATTCTGCTGTTAAATACAGTCTATGTATACATATCACACTATTAAAATTATTTTCATTCATATACAAAACTATTTCTAGGATTGCATATATTAGGATGAACGATTTACACAGTCTTTGAAATAAAGCAAAAGTTAATATAAAGACTGGTTAACATAATGCTCGGTTTTAAGGTTTAATTGTGTGAGTTAGAAAAATAATTATATTTTTTAATGTCATGGAATTTACCGTTAGCTTTTTGCGTTCATAGAAATTTGGAAAAGCTTGCGGTTTCAGAAATATAAGGTGTCAAAAATTCAAATTTTACAAAAT
This sequence comes from Condylostylus longicornis, assembly GCF_029603195.1. Classification (NCBI taxonomy): domain Eukaryota; kingdom Metazoa; phylum Arthropoda; class Insecta; order Diptera; family Dolichopodidae; genus Condylostylus; species Condylostylus longicornis. Next base: position 2,890,987 of record NW_026577985.1, read on the forward strand.
TCAACAGGCGATAACTTGAGGGGGGGTGGAGATGGAAAAAACGAAATGAACTATTTATTAATGTCTAAAAGCTCCTAAAATTTCAAGCTTCTACAAGCTGGTGTCTAGAAGAAAAACGACATCAAAAATTTGGAAAAAAAGGACTTTAGATAACGGTAAATTTGAACGGCCATTTTGTTTTTCTAAAGTTTAACAATAGTATACCGTGCTAGAGGAAGCAAGCCACTGCCTTTCTGTGTTTGCAGAATTTCAAAAATGCTTATGGTTTCATTGCAACAAATAGTTAAAAAAGGTAATTTTTAAGGTTTTGGAGGGGTATAACTGCTAGAGGGGAGGAGATAGATAAAAATTTTGTTCCGCGAAAGTAAGTTTCTAGTAAAGAATTTCAGCTTTCTATCTTCAAGGATGTAGAAGTTTTGTAAACAAAAGAAGTGTCCACGGACGGACGGACGGGCGGACTGACGGACGGACAGAATGAAACTAATAAGCATTTCAAGTAAATTAACACGCAAGAGGGCATACAAACTTTTCCGGGTTTACACGGTTTTTGTACAAATTCACTAAAAGTGATAAAATGATATACCAAGTTAAGTTATTAACATAATGTACTTCATGTTCATACAAAAAATGTATGAACTAATACTCGTATGAAACACAAATATATTTACTACATAGAATTTAGATGAAAATGTGACATATTTAATGAAGAGCGTCTGAGTGCATTAAAATATTTGAAAAATTTAAATTTTTTATAAGTAAATTACTACTTATTATATATTTCCATTTTATAAAAATAAAATTTTTTAAACTAAGAATATCAAATACTATAGTTATAGTTAGTAATAAGTTTTTATAATTGAAGAAGTAAAACACGGTGAATTGTTAAATTAACTTACTAATAAAATTAAATTTTATGCTAGTGTTTTTAAATAATGGAAAACGAAAAATTTAAATTTCAAATTTATATTGAACTAATGAAAACGTTTCAGTCGGTGTGAACCGACCGAATTATACCCTGTATCTTGGCAATCTGAGTTTAAAATTTGTTCTTGAAATATCTATAATTAGCTTTCATTGTTTTATACCAAGTACTCGAACCTGTCAAACCACTCTACAGAAACTGCACGGATATGCCTGATCTATAATTGGGCACACAACTGCCAAGTTTCATGAACCTAATTTTATTATTTTTTTAAATATTTTAAATTGTTGTGTTGCGGCTACCCAAACCTGTCAAGCCAATCCATAAAAACTTTAGGGATATTATCTGACCTGAAATTAGACACTCGACCGCCAAGCTTCATAAATATAACTTTATTATTATCCCAAATAATTAAAATTTGCTTTTGAAGTTGTATGGCAGCTACCCGAATTTGTCAATTAATTCTAGCAAAACTTCAGGAATATACATATGTAATTTAAAATTTTACGCATGACTCCTAAATTACATGAATCTAGTTTCATTATTATACCGTGCACCTTCGTGAAGGGTATAATCACTTTGGTATGGAGTTTGTAACCACTTGAAGGAGTCGTATATATATTCTTGCTTAGCGTAAAGTTCTGCGTTGTTTTAGCCATGTCCGTCCGTCCGCACGATCGCTCAACGATTCGATTGCTCGACAATCGACCGTTTGGTTTCGATTTTAATATTCGTTTTTGAGTTATCGAGCGATCGGACGGACGGGCGGAAATAAGTAGAACAACGCTGAATTTAACTCTGAGCAAGGATATATATATACATGTTCATGCCGGAAATGACTTCTTCAAGTGTTTACAAACTCCATACCAAAGTGAATATAACCTTCACAAAGGTGCACTGCATAAAAAATTGCAATAAAAAAACATCACTATGTACGCATAACTATATGTGAATTTCGTACAAAAAATTTTGCAGCGCACTAAATTTGTGATTTGTAACATCAACGTATGTAATATTAATTACAAAATAAGGTTGGGTCAAACCAATGGTTTGTAAAGTAGCACTTTTTCCTTCAACAAATGAAAATACTGCCTTATAAAAACAATCGGTAAATAATTAACATTATTAATATTAGTTTCATTCACATACGAATATATTTCAAAGATTGGATGGATTAATAATGAGGAATGCGTGCAGTCTTTGAAGTACAAGAAAAAAAAAATAAAAAAATAATCGTTAATTGCCCGATTTAACAAAAATAATATTATGTTTTTTAATGATATGGTTTTTACCGCTAGCTTTCTGCATTCATAGAAATTTGAAAAAACTTGCAGTTGCGGAAATATATAAAATTTTATTCTAATGAAATGTACTATTTATGAATTCTAAGAGATACTAAAATTTCAGACTCCTACAACCTGGAAAAGAAAAACAATATCAAAAATTTGAAAAAAACGGTTTATGATAACGGTAAATTTTAACGGCCATTTCATTTTTTTCGTATGTCGCGATAGAAGCTACTTCTTTTCTGCGTTTGCAGAATTAAAAAAATTTGTCTGGCTTTGCTACAATAAAAACTTAATAAAGTTGGGTCAAACCAATGGTTTGTATTGTAGCACTTTTCCCTTCAACAAGTGAAAATTCTGCTTTTAAATACAGTCTATGTATACCTATCACACTATTAAAACTATTTTCATTCATATCCAAAACTATTTCTAGGATTGCATATATTTATGATGATGCATACATGCAGTCTTTGAAATAAAGCAAAAATTAATATAAAGAATGTTAACATAATGCTCGATTTTAAGGTTTAATTGTGTGAGTTAAGAAAAATAATTATATTTTTTAATGTCATGGAATTTACCGTTAACGTTTTCCGTTTATAGAAATTTGAAAAAGCTTGCGGTTTCGGAAATACAGGATGTCAAAAATTCAAATTTTACAAATTTCAAGGGGCGATAACTTGAGAGAGGGTGGAGATGGAAAAAGGAAAATTTTCTTCTAATGAAATGAACTATTTGTTAATGTCTGAAAGCCCCTAAAATTTCAAGCTTCTACAGACTGGGGTCTAGAAAAAAAACGACATCAAAAATTTGGAAAAAAAGGACTTTAGATAACACTAAATTTTAACGGCCATTTTGTTTTTCTAAAGTTTATCTATAGTCAGCCCCGGATTTATCATACATGCAAAGTATGCATTTGCAACGGGCGATAAAAAATAGGGGCGCCATTGAAAACTTAAAAAACCCCTAAATTTAAAAAAAAAAAATTTTTACCCAAAAAAAAGGATTCCAAGTTTTTTTTTATACATCAATTTATAGCGAAATTAACTTAATAAAATCTACCTACATGCAAACATAATATTTTGTTCCTACACATATTTTCTATTTGCACCATATAACAAAAAATGTTCATAGAATTAAAATTACTCATACATTTCTTTACTCTACACTACTCTTTCATTCTTATTTTTTATGTATTGTATATGCCTATAAACACAGAATATTATTTCACACAGCTGTATACATTCAATCGTTCATATATATAAGTGAAATCGTCTCATATAATATACATACATATATAGAAGCAATGTACGCAACAAATAAAAATATTCAAAAATACACATGTACACATAATTTATATTGTCTAATATGAATAAGATCAACACTCATGCGTACACATATAATTATCTCATAAAGCAAAATTTTTATTTTGCTGAGATTGCTCCCTATCAACACTCGCTCGTACACATATAATTATATCACAAAGCAATGTTTTTATTATGCTTAGTGGCTACACTCGTTCGTACACATTATATTTAAATTGTTTCATACATGCAAAATTTTATTTTTGCTTAGTTGTCGCCCACTCACCAAACAAACAAACACATTATTATAATGTATTACTTTTCTGTATACTATTGCATTAGTAAACAACAAGAACAAAACAAAAAAAAACACAAATTAAGAATGAGAATAGAAAGAAATTAGAAAAAGAGAATGAGAGCAATATTCTTAAATGATGGAAAGCATAGCTTGATATTGAGATTGTGTATACCAGGGATGGCAAATAGGGTTTGATCAAAGTGCCAAAATTTGGGGAAATTTATTGTCACACTTTTTCCCGTGCCAGCACAGTACCAAGTACAGGTATGGTTAGGTAAATACAATATTATGACAAGTTGTAATAATATTTATTTATACATATTATAGTTCAAGGTATAAAAATTAATAAATACAGATAGAAAAAATATTAATTTAATTTTTTATCAGAAACTTTTTGTTTCATATTACTTGCAAGAGTTTTTATGTCGGGCTGGTACATTGTTGACTGCAGAGTAATACATGCTGCCGAATCTTCCTCTGTTAATCTGTTTCTAGTCTTTGAATGTACATGATTCAAAACGGAAAAAAGACTTTCGCAAGAGTAAGTGGAAGAGAAAATCGTTAACAACGAGATTGCTAATTTTTTGACTGAATAAAAGGTATCTGGCATACTATTCCAAGCTTCTAAAATTTTACTTTCCATGAAACATTCTGATTCCACATTTTGGGATCGATGGCTTTCTAAATCTTCAACAAGCTTCCGCATATTCACAAATTTATTTACCCAAATTGGATTGGATTGCAGATCAATAATTTGCATTTCTAAATTATCTAATCGCATCCAATTAAGGAGGTTATTGTCACAATCTTGCATATCAAATAAATCTGGGTAATTAATAATTTTTAAAATATTTTCGATCCTTTTAAAATCGAGAAATCTTTGTGCAAACTGTTGCTTAATAGAAACAAGAATATTTGTAAATTCATAGGTGAAATTCCAATTAGTTTTTTCAAAAATGTGTATTTCATCAAAAAAAACAAAAATAAAAAGAATATAACATTTGAATATGTTTGGTTTTGAATATTTGTCATTTCGCTATTAGGAAATTATCATTTTTAGGAAATTTTTCATTCAATCAATTTTTCAACGAGTTTTTAGATTTTTTATTAGAAAAAAAATCTATATAAAAATTTGTCGAGGCACAACTATAACGTGCCATCAAATTTTTTTTCCGTGCCAAGTTTGGCACGCGTGCCCTTTAATTGCCATCCATGGTGTATACCAATATTTTGTTTTTGTTTAACAACAAAAAATTTTGAATGAATTTTAAAATTACATGATCGTTATGAATTTCTACTACTATGTTCTGCTTTCGTTTTTGAAAAAACTGTTATCAATCACAGAATTAAATTTTAATTGATAAAATCTACTACTTATATTGAATTGAAAAATGTTGTTTAATAATCAAGTGAATGTTAAGAATTTTTATGCTGAATTGATGTAGTTTGTCATCCAAGAAATAAGAGTAAAATGAAATGGCGCATAATTTGCTTCACACATTTATCTCCAAAATTAAAACAGTTAAGCAAAACGACATTCTGAAATTTCAAAACCACGAGCCTATAAATACCAGTAAATGCATTTATTTTAATAAAATCTAAAAAATATAATGAACAGTATAAAAGCTTATAGCTATGTACATGAAAAGCTTAGTTTTTAAGTCACAAATTTTAGAACGAAACTTTGATTTTCCTTAAATTTTTGAATGCAAGTCGAAACTTTTTTTATACGCTGCTTCATTTCTCAGGCGATTTGTGAAATAAAAAGCCAAATTTTACGAATAAAAATAAAAATAATTATAAAAATAAAAATAAAATTACGAATAAAAATAAAAATAATTTTTTACTTTTTTTCATATTCAAATAAGCTTTGAAAAAGTTCATTTGATATAATTTTCATAGAACCTTTTACAATAAGTTTTACTTACGTCAAAAAGTAAATTTTTTGGTTGTTAAAATCAAAAAATCAAGTTTAAGTGATTGATATAAATCTGATCATAACTTCATAAAAAAACGCACAGTTAAATAAATTACCTTGTTTTTGAATTTATAAAACAAAAAATTGAAAGTTTAGTTCCAGACTTTAATTCTATAATTCAGCACAATAAGGTTACAAGAAACTGCTTTATGATGCACAATGTGCAATGCCTATTAAATTTTGTTCACAGTAATAAAATAGGTGAAAAGGTTGAAGGGGGGGGGGGGGCGCAATTTTTAGGAACCGCTTAGGGCGACGAATACATCAGAACCGCGCCTGTCTATAGTATACCGCGCTAGGAAAAGCAAGCTGCTGCCTTTCTGCGTTTGCAAAATTTCAAAAATGCTTATGGTTTCATTGCAACAAATAGTTAAAAAAGGTCATTTTTACGGTTTTGGAGGGGAATAACTTCTAGAGGGGGGGAGATAGGTAAAAATTTTGTTCTACGGAAGTAAGTTTCTAGTAAAGAATTCCAGCTTTCTATCTTCAAGGATGTAGAAGTTTTGTAAACAAAAAAAGTGTCCACGGACGGACGGACGGACGGACGGACGGACAGAGGGACAAACTAGGTAAAAATTTTCTTCTACGGAAATTATTTTCTAGAAAAGGTTTTATACAAAAGGTTTTATACAAAAAATATTTATGTACATAATTTCAGTTAGAAGTTGAAAGGTACAAGGCTGTAGAAGTTTTGTAAACACGTTCACGGAAGGACAAACGGAGCGGATGAACCTAATAGGATATTTTTTTCAATTTTTTTTTGCAAAAGTACTTAAAATATAATAAGGTTTTAAGTAGTGAAAAACTTATTAAATTTGATCAATTTATTATTATTATTAATTTTATGATTTCAATATGCATGAAAATTTAAGAAGGCAACGTAAATTTAATTTATTTTTAAAAGTATTTTTATTAAATACTTGCCAAATATATAACTATTTATGTATAAACATGTATATGTATATGTAAACATGTATATAACTTTCTTAACTACAGCTATAATGGGAAAGGCTTAAAGCAGATCCCAAAACAAAAAATTTTTTATGGTTGTTGATGTTTGTCATCAATTAAAGTGAACAAAAATCGAGTCATTTGAGAAATATTTTAATATCATTGTATGTTAATTAATTATTCAAGTTTTATCTTAACAAAATCTTTTACTGAATATTTTTAAAACCATGCTTTCCAGAATTTTCTAATTTTGGAAAGTATATTATTGTTTAAAATAAAAATAGATCACAAAAATCAGAAAAAGATCGAACATTTTCTTTTTTGTCTATGAGTTTAGTTAATTTAAAACTCTCAAAAAATAAACAAAATATTTTTAAGTTAAAAAGCCCTTTTAAATCAATTTGAAAACAATTTGGTTTACAACTTCTATAAGGAAAATTTCCATATTCACTTTTACAAAAAATAACTTCGTAATTAGTCGTTCATATTGCATAATGCATCTCAGTTTAATTTTTTTTTTGCTATAATATCTCTTAATCTCTTAAGTTAATATCTTTTAATAGAATTACAAAAATAGGTTTCTTTTGGAAATTAATCTTCTAAAAATTAAATATAAAAGAAATTTTATATGCACGCAAAACATTATCAACGTCAGAAAAAAGAAGTTTGAATGATTACTATTTTATTTGTAAAGGTTGTAAATAAGGTTGATGAAAATACAAAGTTGAGTGCTACTTGGTCATATTTTTTGAAAGCTATTAAAAGCTCTTTATATGATCATAAAAGGAAAGATGCCTTAAAATATTAAATTAGAAATCCAAGTTTTTAAACGTACATTTGTTACTTTTGCATATTTTAAATATTTTAATCAAGTTTAGTTTACTTATCCCAGCATATACTAAAATGCACTATAAAACTATTTATTATTTAAAGTATATATTATTTTTCAACGTCTTCAAACAATACAGTTTTTTTATTAAATCGATTGGTTGTTTTGTAACGTACGAGTATATAGTGACAGAATTCTAAATCTAAAAAAATGCGAAACAAGTTTATTATGACCAATATACCACTGCCATAATGCACGACCGGTATATTACATTATGTAGAAAGCTTAAAAGCGTGCTATAAGCTTTTTCTAGACCTTCACGATTTTGTAATTCAAGTGTATGATAAAGTTTTGGCTTTAGAAAGTTTACGTTTGAATCTATTATCTATTAAGGTATTAACGAAAATTAATTGTGCAAATCACTTTTTTAAACTAATAAAAAAGCGAACTAATATAACTAATACCACTATTCAAAAAAAACCAAGAGCAAATATTAAGTTGATTAAAATTTAAACTCAATTTTTTTAAATAAATAGGAAAGATTCTAGTTATAGGTAATTTGAATCTTAAAATATTTTTTTTAAATTTAAATACACTTAGTTTAATGTACCCGTTTTCTTTAAAAATTTTAGCGCTTACTACATTTTTGATGTTATGAACGGAACGCATTAAACAATTTTTAAAAATAATTATAATATGTTTGTTAATAATAATTTATAGCTGACGACGCGTAGATGAAAAAGTTTTTACTTAATGTTCTTTTAAAAATATTTTTTTTATATCCGCTTCAATTGGGACACCCCAAATATAAACGGAATGCAAAAGTGATAAAATAACTTTAAATTTATGTAAATATTTTACTATTCGAAATTCGTTTCCATAGTTCAACATTTTTAAGAGAACAAGCGGCATCTTCATCAGTTTAATGTTTTTGAGTTTTTATAATATTAACAATTCCCGTCATGTGTTTCGTTAAAAACAAAAAAAAAAAAAAAATTAGGGGAGAAAATAAGAATTAAATAAAATTTTGGAAAATTGGAAAATATTTCATAGTCTAGATCAGTGTTTTTTAACCTTTTCGATGTAATGCTCCCTTTTCAATGTGAAAATGTGCTTTCGCACTCCTGTGAAATTTAAATTACTTTTTACAAATAAAACAAAAATTAATTATAAATTGACTAAAAATTGTTTCCTGATCTTGCTCTTAATTATTTTTATGTGTATATGCATATATTACGACAGCCTAGTCATCTTCCCAGTTAAAAGTCTATGAAGCAACGAAACTGGGACATGACTATCTATTATATCTTTCATTAGCACTATGCTCCTCCTAGGAGTGAAGATGGAAAAAAAATATGTATATGTACTTATATCAAGAATTATCTTTTTTATACCCTGCACTTCGTGAAGGGTATATTAACTTTGGTATGGAGTTTGTAACTACTTGAAGGAGTCATCTGCGGTATGGACATATATATATATTCTTGCTCAGCGTAAAATTCTGCGTCGATTTAGACATGTCCGTCTGTCCGTCCGTCCGTCCGTCCGTCCGTCCGTCCGTCCGTCCGTCCGTCCGTTCGCACGATAACTCAAAAACGAATAATGCAATCGACACCAAACTTTCACAAGTTTTTTCTTTTGTGCCAAGGACGAGCCCTATTGTTATTGGACTAATTCGGACAACGGGTTCGGGTAGCTGCCATACAACTCAAAGAGTTTATTTTAAATATTTCAAAAACTAATAAAGCTATAAATATAAAACTTTGTATACATGTATCCAATTATATTCTACACATTCTCTAAAAATTATAATGGGATAGCTGCACCGGTTCGGGTGGCTGCCATACAACTCCAACAGCAAATTTTTTATATTTGGAAAAATAATAAAGTCAGATTCATGAAACTTGGCAGTCATGTGTCCAATTATAGGTCAAATATACTTCTGAAGTTTTAGAGGAATTGCTTTACAGGTTCGGGTACCTGCCATACAACTCCAGAAGCTAATTTTAAATATTTGGAAAAATAATAAAGTCAGATTCATGAAACTTGGCAGTTGGATGTCCGATTATAGATCAGATATATTTGTGAAGTTTTAGAGGAATTGCTTGACAGGTTCGGGTACCTGCCATACAACTCCAGAAGCTAATTTTAAATATTTGGAAAAATAATAAAGTCAGATTGATGAAACTTGGCAGTTGTGTGTCCAATTATAGGTCAGACATATTTCTAAAGTTTTAATGGGATTGCTTGACAGGTTCGAGTAGCTCCCATACAAGTCTTAAAGCTTATTCTTAATATTTGGAAAAATAATAAAGTCAGATCCATGAAACTTGGCAGTTGTGTGTCCGATTATAGATCATATATATTTGTGAAGTTTTAGTGGAATTGCTTGACAGGTTTGGGGACTTGCCAAACAACTCCAAAAGCATATTTTAAATATTTGGAAAAATAATAAAGTCAGATTCATGATACTTGGCAGTTGTGTGTCCGATTGTAGATCAGATATATTTGTGAAGTTTTGATGGAATTGTTTGACAGATTCAGGTACTTGCCATACAACTCCAAAAGCTAATTTTAAATATTTGGAAAAATTATAAAGTCAGATTCATGAAACTTGGCAGTCGGATGTCCAATTATAGGTCAGACATATCCGTGAAGTTTCTATAGAATGACTTCACAGGTTCGAGTAATTGCTACACAATAACGAAAGGTGCAGGGTATTATTCAATCGGTTTATACCGACTGAAACGTTTTTACTTGTTACAAGTTGATTTATGCATAAATCCGTCAAAAAATAGCACCGAAAACTACATACGTATGTACAATATACGTGTCCATATAGCAATACACATTACTATTTCTTGTTAAACACGTTATTCGAATTTTAATTGTTTCTCGTTCTTCTTTAGTATTTTATTTGTTGTTGTTATTTTAATTATGTGTCTTTTAATTTTTTCTCGTTTTTCTTTTTATCGACCGTTTTTCTTTTTATTGTGTATACAATGTGACGGCAACAAATTTTGGATGCCAAGTTTTCGGTGAGAATGCATTTCTCCATAGTAGGCTGTCGGTTTGGCGGATTGTTAGTCTATGGATCTGTATGTGCATGCATGTATTTAAAGTTCGGCTGAACCGATTTTGATGAAATTTTATGCATATGTAGGTTTATTTCGATTATGGCACGGATTGATCAACTTTTGGAATATATCAGACATCAGATATTTCTAGGTATGTTAACTAAAAGTTTATTAGTGTCGTAAAGAAATGTTTAAAACGTGTTTTCATAATACTTTGGAACTCTGTTACTAATCTATCCAATAAACATTGTGGTCGGTTATGTGGTGATCTAATCAGATTTTTCTATTTGTAAATATGTACAAATTTTATACGCGATATACGTGCATATGTACATAGTGTACATTTGTTTATATTTTTCTATTCTTGTGTCTTATTATTCGCGTAAAATGAATGTAGGTTTATTGTTATTAAGTTATTGAGAAAAAATATTAATTGTGATTTATGTACATTTCTATATATATTTTTTAAGTTTGGGTCTCATTTGAGACAATTATCTTTAGCTTTTACAAACATTTAGAAACGTTCCTTGCACTGCTATCTTCTCTTAATTGTCTTATCGCACCCCCGTTTAAGAATCACTGGTCTAGATAAATGCAGTATAGTTGGAAAATTTCATCAATGTTATAAATAACAGCATCAGCGGAAAGAACATAAGGCGAAACTCCTTTTTAAAGTGTTTCACAAAAAAAAAAAAAGAAAATATGTAAATATACAAATACACACAAAGAATAATGTTCATTTATAAATTAATCTATTTTATAATAATATTGAGTGATACACATATGCATACACACGCGCTTGCTTTCTTTACAAAATACTCTTGAAGAAAACATACTAAAAGTATGTTTTCATGTACGTATGCTTATTTATATTTGAAGTAGGAAAAATAATGTTTGTAGAAGAATATAACGGATGATGGTATGAAACAATAATGGAAATTATTAGTAAAAATTTGAAAATAATTTTTTCGTAATTTATTGATAGCATAATGCATAATGAGAGACTTGGTTTATTTTATGATGATGATCTGCTCCAGATGGGTGGGCTATAAATTAATGTTGATTTACATCAATGACGGGTTATTTTGCCTATAAAAACGTGGTTAGTGTATTTTTGTTTGTTGTTTTTTGTAGTGTATTTTTTTTGAAAATTCTGCTTTTTTAATTAAAGAAAAGAAGGGGTGAGGTAGAGAAGAAATGTAGAATCATAGAGACTTTTCAAAAAGAATATGCACATGATGAATTTAGTATTATATTAAAATAGAAAATGTTTCCATTTTTCTTAATCAATTCCATTAATGATTATAGGAGTTTCGAAATTTGGGATATTTTGAAATTTTCATAAGTATATCTTCTAAGATATTTTCATACATATATGAATAAATTAGCGTTATATGTAAATAGGAAAACTACAAAATATTTCTTTTTGTACCAATAAAAAAAAATTAGGTAAAAGTTTTTCAGTGTCAATTTAAGATAACAAAATTTTTACAATTGAATAAATGGAATTCCGACAGGAGTGGGATTTCCAAAATGACCTATTGCCAATTTAATGAAATTTTTTTATTGTATATTTATAAAAGAAACAACTTTTAATTTTGCTTTAACTTTTTAAAAAAACTCTCTTTTTATTAGTTGTATTTTATTAGAACTTGACTAATGATTTATTTATTAAAAAAAGCTAAAAAGTGGTTGGTTCTTATGTCAATTATTATATGTGTGCATTAAGATTGAAATATCGTCATTCAAATTTTTGTGCACGTTCAATATTCAATTTGTCTCCAAAATCCTTCAGTAGGCAATAAGCTAATTAAGCATTCCAGTAGGCAATTATAATTGATTGATTCCAGTATGTTTTGTTTGAAAAGAATAAATTTAAAATAAACATATATTATTAAAACAAGAAAAATATTTAAATTTACCATGTACAATTTTTAAAAAACTTAATTAAAAAAAACATGTAATATAGTTTTTGCATTTTTCATTAATCTAAAAATTTATTTTTTTTTTTATATTTTCAGTTTCAGACCATAAGTGAATCGTACGTTGAAATTTAAAAAACAAGCGATGATTATTCAAATGAGAAAAACGAAAAAACTAAAATAAAATGCGATATAAAATGAGCGGTGTACTTAGGGTTCATCTGGGATCAAATTTATTTTGGTTAATTCTAGTAGGTGCCCTAAGTTATACCGCTAATTCCATCCAATCCGATAGAAAAATATCACAGACTTCAAAACAGCTCCTGTATAAGTCTATAGCTAATTCAAATGCTGTTGATCCTTTTATTTCATCATTATCATCGTTACCTTCAACTTCATCCTCTGCAATATTTATATCAACATCTACTACAAGTTCCATATTTAATAAACAGGAGCAGCAGCAACAAAGGAAACGACTATCACAATTAGATGAAAATGTACAAAATGATAATGTAAATGATCACACAGCTTACGTATTCAAATTTGATCAGCCTCTATATAATGTGACAATACCAGAAAATAGTGTTGGTAAAACATATGCACTTCAACCTCCTAATGAAGATCGTTTAGGTATTCGTGTTATACCAAATTTAGATGTTAAATTCCGTATAGTTAGTGGTGATCGTGATAAGTTATTTAAAGCTGAAGAACGTTTAGTTGGTGATTTTGTATTTTTAGCAATTCGGACTCGTACCGGTATTGTGATATTAAACCGTGAAAAAACAGAAGAATATAAATTAGGTATAAAAGCATTAGCGACCCAATTCGAATTTAATGGTAAACATGTTTATGAATGTGAAACAACAGTAATATTAAAAGTATTAGATCGAAATGATTTAAGTCCGTTATTTTATCCAACGGAATATATGAAAACGGTGCCAGAAGATATGCCATTGCATAAATCCATACTAAAAGTAATGGCTGAAGATGCTGATTTAGGTATTAATGGTGAAATATACTATAGTTTTTTGGATGATAATGATTACTTCGCTATACATCCAACAAGTGGTGTTATATCACTTACTCGCAATTTAAAATATGTGGAGAAATCACTACATGAATTAACGGTGCTAGCTACCGATAGAGGTACTGGAGCTAATCATAGACTGAATCAAGCCAGCAAGGCTAAAGTAACAATTAAGGTTGAACCGGTAAGAAAAAAGCCATTATTTTTATTATTTAAATAATTTATAGAAACTATTACGATTACAGAATTAATTATACTTAACAAATAATATCGATTTAATAATTATATGATACATGTATATATTGAATGAATAAACTCTACAAGTAACTCATCCTCTCTGCTAGTTACTCTACAAGTAACTCTCTGCTAAAAGTAACTCATCTGAAAGACAAATACTTTAAAATACAATTTTTATCAATCTGCTGATTTCAAATATTAATTTTAAGAATTTTCAAGGACAAATTTCTTAAGTGTTTAAAATATCAGAATTATGGGAAAGCTATATTTCATAAATTAGACGCCTTTTTGTCCAGGTTTTTGCTTTTATTATGAAATGTTATTTATTGAAAAGTTTTCTATGGTGTTAGGAAGTTCTCATTATAAAATGCTTTCTAAAAAGTATTTAATGTGTGCTTTAGCACTCTAAACTGTGAAAATATTTGTATATGTTATAATATTGCTTACAAATGTATTGAGTTTCCACAATTTTCTTTCCACACCAATAAAACAACTTAACAAAATTTAACTTTCTATACGTAGATACTTTTGTATGGTTGAAAGAGAAAATTATTAGAGCAAAAACCAAAAATAGTGATAATTTTTTGGGCTTCTACATTTTAATAAGACCTCTAAAATTTTGAAACACAAATGATTTTTTTTGCTATATCATCAAAACCACAAAATTTTTCGACGTTTAATGATAATGATTTAAACTAAAGCAGCTTGGAAAATTCTTTGAACAAAATTATATATATTTTGTTCTTTACAAATGTAAAGAACAAAAAAATTCCTTCAGAAATCGGGGGAAAAAAAAGATAAGGGAAATTGGAATTTTCCTAGTATTCGAATACCTGTATGTCGGAATGAACTTGTAAAACCAAATAATGCGCCATCCTAGTATTGATTTGTATATCTGCATGCTCCATGAACTTCTGTCTTGTATTTTCCTTTTACCTCTTTTATTACCTTAAAATTGTTCTCCGTAATTATGTGATCCGTTTCGTAAATATGTTTCGCAATCATTTTATCAGAATTCCTGTAAGTTCCTACTATCCTTGCACGTTTTACCTCATTTAAATGTTTCTTAACCTTTTTTGTACCAGGTCTCTTCGTTTGGCCTATGTAAAATTTGTCGCAATTATTGCATTCAATTTTGTATACGCCGCACTTTTCATGTTTCCCCAATTTATTCACATTATTCAATTAATTTGTAATTTAACAAATAAATAAATAAATAAATTTCTTATTTTTTATTATATAAATTTGAATAATTACAACACGAAAAGTATATTCTAAATTAAATTCTATAAATTTTATTATTTTATTGAATTATAAATTAATTGTATAAAAAAAATATGGTCACTTTTAAAAAATCTATTCAGCAAATAAAATGCAAGTTTTTTTACTTGGTATTCAATTACGTAATATTCATATTATTTGTGACATAAAATTTTTTTATTAAAAAATATGTTGAATTGCAAACACTTACATTAAAAAAACTTAACAAAGTTGAAACATTTTATTCAAAATAAATTTCAAATATATTTATTTTAAAATTTTTATTTTTTTTTTTATCATTAATATTAGAATTAATTTTTTAATTCAATAATTTGTAACAAAATTATTAATATGTAAGCAATATTTTTAATTTTAGTATTAATTTGCATGGCAATTGATGCTTTCCTGGTCTAAGCAATTCGTCTGATATATAAATTTTTCTCTTACTGACACATAATTCAAACCAAAATATTTTCAAAATTATACCTCATAGCCAGATGTATATATACGTATATAAAACATAGCTAATATCAAAATAAAACCAATTATAAAACGCACATTTTATTGTAATATGTAAGTCAAATTTAATACCTTCATATTAAAAATAAATTATTTTTCTTAAATAAATTACTTCTGTTTTGAAGTAAACAACTATTGTAGCTTAACGGCTAATTTACAAAAGCGAGCACAATAAAAAAATGTGAAGTCAAATTTTTAAATTTCGCTCCCCGGCGGGTGGGGGTTCGAAATACCCGCAGTAGGAATGCTTGTGGTAAGAGTCCACAAATTCAGTACAAATCCAGAAGCGTGTGATACAGAATGGACGGCTGTCTGGTCTGCAACTGATCTGTGAGGGACGGCAGAATAAGGGCGTGTGGTAAAAGCAAAGAAAATATGTCCAAAGGCGACAAACAGAAAAATACCGATATGGGTGCAGTTAATGAAATAAAAGATCAGAAAATTCATAAACTTAATGGAATAAAAGATCAGAAAATGTACTATTTAAATATAAGAATAAGTGAGCTAGAAGCGCTTTGTAAAGAATTAAAAAATGAAATCCAGTATCTCTGAGAGGAAAATAATAAGCTAAAATTGGAATCAAGCAATGTAAATACAATAAAAGAAATAAATTCGGACAAAATTACGACAAACAAAGAGGAATACTGCACAGAAGAGGAGGATTTGGCAAGAGAAAAAGAAAAAAGCGAAGAGCAGATATGTCACCTGAAATAAGTCCTGAGGACAAGGTGATCAAAATTGAAAAATCTGTGCAGATAAATGCACTATAACATAGATCAAACGCTACAAGAAAAATCAACCCCTCCTGTTATATTAAGCAATGTGGAGGAATATCCAATTAAAACAGAAGCTCCTCAAAGAAGCCAAAATAAACTTTAGGATCAACATGATGAATAATAATCAACTTAAAATCAATGTTGATCAAGAACAAGATTACAGACAATTAACAAAAAAAATAAATAAATTTAAAGTAGAGTGGCATACCTACGAAAATAAATTGACAAGACCTATCAAGGTGATGGCTAGAGGCTTGCAACCTTCGCATAAAGAAAACAACATCACTATGATCCGACTCCCCCTCTTCATATTAATCTTTGAAAATTGGGAAGACATAAATGATATAAATGTTTTGTCAGCGTCTAGCTCAATGTGTCAAGTGTGCTGGTCCTCATTTAAGCAAAACATCGAAGCTCCAAAATGTGCAAATTGCTCTGAGGCGCATGCTGCGAATAACAGGAGTTGTATAGTCGTAAAAACATAAATAAAAACATACAAAAAAATATTCTCAAAACTCCAAAAAAGCCAAAAACAACTACATTGAGTAAAAGAGTGCAGGCAATACAATATGCCCAAATCGCGAGGTGTGAAACATATAACCATACCAAAGAACGAAGAGATTTACCACCTCAAAAGCCTGCTGAAAGCAATATAAATATAATGCAAATGTCGCAAAATATGATTAAAAATATGAACGAAATGTCATTGAGATTGAACAGATTACAAGACAAGCATGATAATATTTATGTACATATGTATGAAAAAAGAATAAAAAATAATGGACGAAGATAAAATAAGAATTGCACCGTGGAACGCCAATGGCGTTCTTATTAAAAAGCATATATCAGAAGTATTCTTAAGGACCCAAAATATTGATATATGTTTAGTAACGGAGACACATTTAAAACAGCAAACATAGATATAAAACAAAATGGTTACATAGAATATAAATAAAGCGGCGCATCCTAGCCAATTTCTTGCTGTATAGAGTCTTATAAACAAAATTTCGATATTGATGTACTTTACTGTCATCCGGGACGTGTTATAAAGAGTGGTTCATTCAAATATCTCCTGAATCTCCTTAAATAAAGGTTTATTCTGGGAGGTGGCTGTAATTCCAAACATATTGAGTAGGGTTCTAGATTGACCTCAACAAGACGAAGAGAGCTAAGAAAAGCTATTAAAGAGATTGGTAGTCACTTGTATAGGTAAACCAACATATTGGCCAAGTGATAGAAATAAAATATAAGATCTGCTAGACTTCCTTATTGTCAAGAAAATCTTGCCAAATTTCATTAGTTTAGAAGATAACTATGATTTGGATTCGGATCATTGTGCAGTTATATTAAATTTAACTGAGACAGTTGCCAAAAAACAAAATAAGCCTGGAATAATGCCTGGAATAATACAAAACAATATGAGTATAAATCCGTGCGTATCTGAGGCAAATACCGAATATGATAAGCGAAAAGGAAAGAGCTATACGCAGATGGCAATCCTCACGAGATCCAACAGATAAAACTGCACTCAATCGACTCACTCAGAATCTAAAAAGAAAAATCAAAGAAGATTCATTTAATATTTACATTAAAAATTTGTCAGCCGAACAAGAAAGTAATTATTACTTATGGAGGGCTGCAAAAAATATAAAAAAGTCAATCTTACAAGTCCCCCCTGATAGGGGAACAGATGGCAAATGGGCAATAGAAAATAAAGATAAGGCTGAATATTAGTAGATTATCTTGAACAAATTTTCAGGCCAAATGACATACACTCAAACATAAATATTGCAATGGGAAATATGAGAGCAGAATACGTTATCGCTCCGTTTGCACAAAGAGAAATAGTGGAAGAAATTAAAATTTAAAATCAAGGAAAGCACCGGGTTATGATTTAATTACAATTACCAAAAAAGGGTATAACAATGTTGACTTTTTTATTGAATTCTGCATTAAGGTTAAAATATGTGCCTAATGCTTGGAAGGTGGCAGAAGTTAGAATGATACCTAATCTGGTAACCTTTAAATGAGACCAAGTCTTATATGCCAATTTCTCTGATATTTCTCTGACATACACTCAAACATAAATATTGCAATGGGAAATATGAGAGCAGAATACGTTATCGCTCCGTTTGCACAAAGAGAAATAGTGGAAGAAATTAAAATTTAAAATCAAGGAAAGCACCGGGTTATGATTTAATTACAATTACCAAAAAAGGGTATAACAATGTTGACTTTTTTATTGAATTCTGCATTAAGGTTAAAATATGTGCCTAATGCTTGGAAGGTGGCAGAAGTTAGAATGATACCTAATCTGGTAACCTTTAAATGAGACCAAGTCTTATATGCCAATTTCTCTGTTACAAATTTTGTCGAAACTTTTTGAAAAGTTATTACTAAAAAGAATGGGACCTATAATTGAGGAGAGATAATTAATTTTGAACCACCAATTTGGGTTTAGAGCAGAACATTCAACTACTAATCAAATTCATAGAATTACATAATATATTATTGAGCAAGCCCTAGAGGAAAAGCAAAGTTGTGCAACAATTTTTATGGATGTGGCACAGGCTTTTGGTAATGTTTGGTATCAAGGATTTAAATACAACTTAGAAAAAATATTACCAAAACAATATGGAGATATTTTGTCTTCTTATTTAATCGACAGATTATTTAGAGTCAAACAGGAGAGGGACTATTCCACACTTAAAGAAATAAGAGCAAGAAATTTTTACAAGAAATATGTCTCAAATAGAAAACACAATTTTGGCTACAAATGCTGGCGATACTGCGATTGTGTCAGTAGCATCAAATATTGACGACGCCATAAGAAAGTTGCAGCAGGCAAGCAATAGTTTTGATGCTTGGACCAAGAAATGGAGAATACAAGTAAACAAGCTTGCACAAGTAAATTTTAGAAATAAAGTTCTTGTAAACCGCTCTCTCCCCTTGTGTTAATTTAAATGGGATAAATATTGCACAAAAAAATGCAGCACAAGATCTGGAAGTAGCACTGGATGTCAAGCTAAAATGGAAAGATCATTTTAAGAAAAAAAAAAAACAGAATTAGAATTAAAATATAAAGAAATGTATTGGCTCCTAGGTCGCAAGTCAAGGTTGCCGATACAGAATAAGGTCCTGCTCTAAAACCACATTATTAATTCGGTTTGGTTGTGTGGTATCCAGTTGTGAGGATGCGCCGAACAAATAAATGTCCAGCGAATACAAACGTTCCAGAATAGGGTTTTCGGAATATGATGGATGCCCCTTGGTATGTGCTAAATGGAGATTTGCACAGAGATCTAAAAATTCCTCTCCTCCTAAAAGTAGAGGCCTCTCGGCTCCATGTTATCCGGGATTCTCCCAGAAGACTAAAAAGAACTTTGCAAAATGCGCTTCACCAAATCGAGTACCGTTGAATTTCTTTCAATCTATATTAAAGAAAATTTTATGGTTGGTCTAAGGGGACTATTATCAGAATATATAATATCAAGGAGGAAGTTTTGGTAGTAAAATACATAACTAACTATGGGTTGCCTTCCTCCTTCCTTCGATGAAAAAAATTTTTAAATTTTTGGTTTAAAATTCAAAGCTCTTGAGTTTCTATATTTTAATAAGGCCTTTAAAATCTTGAAACGTAATTGATTTTTTTTGCTAGTTCTTCAAAATCACAAGTTCAAATTTGCTAGGGCTTAGAAATTATTTATTTTTTATACTAAAATGTTATTTCAAGTTAATTTACGGTTTAACTGGTTAGAGTACCAGTTTTCCTTTCCAAAGTTCTTAGAATAGATCCAAGAATATTGTAAGAAAAGTATGAAATTCTAAAGAAAAACATTTCTATAACAAATTATTATTACTGACAAGGCGTTTTGTTACAAACGATCATAGAGACGAAAACCATCTGTAAAGTTTGCATGCAAATGAGATTTTGAGTAAGTGAGGTCTATTTTTACTCGATTATCCTGAGCACTGTAAAAAGGAAGATCCGCTTATTGCTCGGTGTATGTTACTTGTTATACAACATTTTTCTGTAATATATTTATTCTGTAATCTATAAACTTGCACGTTAAATGGAGAATGTAAGGATTTTTTGAAAAAAAAAATCTGGTGTGGTCAACACATAACTGACCGCAATGTGAATTGTCTAGTTAAGTGAAAGTGTTGCAGAATATTATAAAAATGCCTGGTTAATGCTTCTTTTCAATTTTTAGGGCATCTGTAAGCTTATAGTTAACATACCAAAAGAAATTTAAAGTTGGTTTTTAGTAGAGCTTCGCTTTGTGCTACCCGAATTCCCTGAAATGCTCACCAATTAGTTTGGGTAACAACCAGAACTCAAATATCAAATTTCAAGAAATTCCATCAATCTGTTCCGTAGATATGGTAAAAAATGTAAAATCGGCCCTCAGATCAATTTCTTTCCAAAAAAAGAGCTTTGATCTTTCCAAAAAATTTATATGTTTATTGCTTTAATACGAAGAATTTAAATATTAAATTTCAATGAAATCGGTTGATTATTTCTCTTTATATACTCAAAAGTGTATGCTTAGGTGTTATATGAATTTTCAAGTAAATCTGTCCAATATTTTCTTCATAATGATCAAAAATGTGAAACAGCTTCGCTAAAAGTGCAGTTCCCGATGCCTGATATATCCCAAAAGTTGAACAATCCATATTATAGTCGAAATAAACTTAAATGAAAAATTTCATCAAAATCGGTTCAGTCGAACTTGAGACACACGAGTGCACATACAGACTGACAGACCGATAGGTTGCTAAAAATAGTTTATTTACGTTTTCCACCTAATGGATAATGGAGAAGTGCATTCCCACCTACAACTCGACATGCGAAATTTGTTGGCACACATAACTTATCTATTGTAGAAGATAGAATAACGAAAAGTTTGTTTTTCAAGATATAAATCATTTTTAAAAGAGATCGGTTTTTAAATGCCAACATTCAAATTCCATACATTTAACAATGAAATAAAGAAATGTAACAATTAAAATTTTTTTCTAATTTTTGTGAGATTTTAAAATATTTTAGGTATAAAAAGGAATTGGAATTGAGGTGTTTATAATTTAAATTAAGTTTCGTTCCTGTATATTGTTCTTAATGTGATACTTTATTGTAAAAGGTATACATAAGATGAGCATACTTATTTTAATTGGAATAACTCTTATGTACTCTGGAATGTTACGCTTTTGTGTCAGAAATTTTGTATGTCATACATAACATAGTGAAATATGCATATGTTAGGGGTATGTGTACAAGTGTCAATATTTTAATAAATTATTTTTCTTGAAGTATTCGCTGAAACCTGAACCGCTGAAACTGTTTCATTCTAATTACTGAAACAAATTAAAGTTACTGCCATATTCTTTAATCATGAAATGAAAATTTTTAAGTGAGTAATTGTTGAATGAACACAGTATCGTTAATTTTAACGAGGGAATTTTGTAAGAATTTTCGAGAATAAAACTTTCTTCTACAAAAATTCTCTAACAAATATGTAGAAATTTGGTGTTTATGTTTTACTTGTATATTTTTGCAAAAATAAACTGATTCGCTTTTCTTTGACTGATGATTTTCAATATGAAGACTAATGTCTTCATTTCATTTTGATGAAATATTTAACATATTTTTTAACATCAGTTCATAGTAATTTGTTTTTCATATGTTTTATTTTCAGGTGAATCTCTTTACACCAGATATATACGTTCAAGCACTGCCAGAAATTTTTGAAGGACCAACTGCCAATATATATGGAATTGTAAGAGTTACAGACAAAGATTTAGGTATTCATGGAGAAATAAAAAGTTTAGAAATTGTTAATGGAGATCCAGATGGCCATTTTCGAATAGTTAAAACAGATAAGTCTGGTGAATACAATATTGAAATTCAACGTTTATTAGACCGTGAACGCACCCCCTTAGGTTATAACTTAACTTTACGCGCCGTAGATAATGGTATACCGCCACAATCGAGTTATAAAATAGTGCCTGTACATTTAGCTGATATAAATGATAATGCTCCGGTATTCAATCGGGAAATCTACGAAGTTTCTGTACCAGAAACTTCACCACCAAATACACCTGTGATAAGACTTAAGGTTACTGATCGTGACCAAGGTAAAAACGCTTTAGTATTTCTTGAAATAGTTGGAGGGAACGAAGGTGGAGAATTTCGAATTAATCCAGACACCGGAATGTTGTATACTCAAAAATTGTTAGACGCAGAAACCAAAGCATTTTACACGCTAACAGTTTCAGCGATAGATCAAGGTAACTCCGGTATGAGGATGCAATCTTCAGCAAAAGTTAAAATCAATGTACAGGATACTAATGATAATGATCCAGTATTTGAGAATATAAACAAAACGATTTGGATTGATGAAAATGAACCATCTGGTACAACGGTAACTAAAGTAACAGCTAGAGACCGTGACTCTGGAGAAAATGCTTATATTTCATATAGTATAGCAAATTTGAACGATGTGCCATTCGATATAGATCATTTTTCTGGTGTTGTACGAACTTCAAAACTTATAGATTATGAAAGTATGCGGCGAGAATATATTTTAAGTTTGAGAGCTTCAGATTGGGGTTTACCTTATCGACGACAAACCGAAATGGAATTAATAATTCGAATTCGTGATGTTAACGACAATAGACCTCAATTTGAAAGAGTAGATTGTATTGGCCATATCCCCAGAGAGCTTCCAATAGGAACAGAAATTTTAACATTATCAGCTATAGACTTTGATTCGGGAAACTATATTAGTTATCGTTTGATATCCGGAAATGAAGATAATTGTTTTAATTTAGATCCTACATCTGGAGTAATTTCTATTGGTTGTGATTTAATCGACATTGGTACTGACGCACGAGAAGTTAACGTAACTGCTACAGATGGTACTCATTTCGCAGATGTAATGACCATCAAGATCAACCTTATTAATGCAAAAAGAAATTTTGCAGCATCTGGAAGTGTCTTTCCTAATCAAATGAATCGCCTTGGTCAACCTGTGGAAGAAAGCAGTCATTTTGAATGTCGTGACACAGGTGTAATTCGACGACAAGCGGAAATATTGGCTGCGGCTGAAAAAAATAATATGCCGGGGAGGGAGTATAATGCTCGTGATGATTTCGTGATGATGCCAAGTCGGTACGGAGAAAACCAACACACGCCAGAATTCGTAGAATTCCCAAATGAATTACGTATTAATGAAACTGTAGCATTAGGAACAACTGTGGGATGGATAAAGGCGCGTGATCGTGATTTGGGTTATAATGGAAAATTGGTTTTTGGTATATCAGATGGAGATCACGATTCTGTGTTTCGAATAGATCCTGAAACTGGTGAACTACAAATAATTGGATACCTAGATCGTGAAAGGGAAGATGAATATGTGCTAAATGTTACAGTGTATGATTTAGGTAAACCGCAAAAATCTTTATCAAAGATGTTGCCAATTTTTGTAATTGACGAGAACGATAATCCACCTAAATTCTCAAAATCACTAGCGTCATTTCGTGTAACTGAAAACGCTATTAATGGAACAATCATCTTTCAATTAAATGCAACAGATGCTGATTTAGGGGAAAACGCTGCTATTACGTATACGATGGTAACCGACACAGATGATTTTCAAGTTGATCCTAAAACCGGGATATTATTTGTAAACAATCGTTTAGATAGAGAGCGTCAAGAAATCTATGAGCTTAGAATAAGAGCAACCGATGGTGGGGTTCCTAATAAAAATAAACCACCAATAGCAACTTTGCATTCTGATGCTATAGTTAGAGTAAGTGTTGACGACATAAATGATAATGCTCCGGAATTCACTCTAAATGAATATACATTTAGAGTTAGAGAAGATATTCCTCGTGGTACTGTGATAGCTATTGTTAGCGCTACAGATTTAGATATTGGCCCAAGTGGAGAAGTATTATATTCTCTTAGCGAAGATGATGATGAAGAAAAATTATTTAAAATTGATAAATATAGTGGGACTATACGTACAGAAAGTTTTCTTGATTATGAGGAACGCCAAGTTCACAGCCTCACGGTTCGTGCCATTGATCGAGGAACACCAGCATTATCATCAGAAGCAACTGTAATTATTGAAATTATTGATGTGAATGAGAATCGATATGCTCCAGAATTTCAAGATTTTGTATTAACTGGTAGTATATTAGAAAACCAACCGCCCGATACCCTTGTTATGAATATAATTGCTACTGACGCTGATCCACCTGGCCCAGATTCAAAGGTTTCTTATTCTATACGGGGAGGAGATGGATTAGGAATTTTTACTATATCTAATGATGGTAAGCTTTTTTGATTAATTATACACAATTAAAGATTCAGTAGATTTTGAAAATTTTTGCGAATGAACGATTGAACGAAAGGGATTTTTTTTGCCCTGTTCTAATATTATGGCCCTTATATTTTGATTAAAGTAAAAAAAAAAAGTAAAAGTGTATAAATGTTTGAAAATATCAGTAATGTTTTAGGAAGAATTTAAAGTTTTACTTCAAAAACGGAAGACCAATTAATTCGAAAAAATTCATTGAGCTATTTTGTTGCATGTTGGCTTTGTAGCATAATTAATATACTAATTTCGTAATCTCTCTTTTGAGTCTTAAAAATAAAGATACAACTAATTCTTATATTATTTTAAAAATTCAAAAGCTAGTTTTTGAATAATATAATTTTACAATATTATATTTAAATATATTTTAATATGTAAAGGATAGCTTTGCTTTATTATTATATAATAATAAATATATAATAAAAGTAGTCTAATAGTTTATATTAATATACTATGAAACTACTTTACATGAGTACTTCAATCACTTCAATACCCAAAACATGTTTAGAAAGTTTATATTTTAACATATTATCGTCTTTGATGAAGCCGTTTTAATGAATACAAAATGTGTGATGTTAAAATTTCAGCATACAAATGTAATGTCACTACAATTTTAAGATTATGAACCAAATTTTATGTTGAAAGCGAAGCTAAAAGCAGCTTTAAAACCTGTAAAAAAAAAGTTAATATAATTTCAACCAATAGAATATGAAAATCTTTTATAAAGTTTTAATATACATCAGGGTCGTAAAATTTCCTATGCTTTCATATAATGATAAATTTGTTTGTTCAAAAAAATTCTCCTATTTTTCACTATTCTTTATATATTCAAGTATTCAGATTTTTATCTCATATATATTATATTTTGCATTGAAGTTTTAAAATAAATTTAAATTGCAAGTATTTCATTTTCTAAAATAAATAACACACTTTTTGTTCCTTAATAATCATAATATACATATGTAATGTATATGCTTATATGCCATATACTTAAATTGATACATTTTTGAATTTATGAAATATAATGAAATATAAAGGTCATTTTGGCAGAAATGTCAATGTGAAGAATAAGTCAGGAACATATACATATGTATGTATATATAAATATGCTTTGTGTATTGCAATCATTAGGTATACAAAAGCAAAAAAACAGCTTATAATATAAATTTTAATTTATGACAAAGCATTTTTAAATTCATGAAAAAGCAAGTGTATTGATAAGAAAATTCTATAAATTGATGAAATCTGATGTGATCAGCACATAACCGACCACAATGTGTATTGTCTAGTTAAGTAAAAGTGTTACAGAATATTATAAAAATGTCTGTTAAATACTTCTTTCGAATTTTTAGGACATTAGTAAGCTTATAGTTAACATACCTACAAAAATGTAAATTTGGCTCTTACTAGAGTTTCGCTTTGTGCTAGAACTCCAATGTCAAATTTCAAGAAATTCCATCAATTCGTCCCGTAGATATGGTGAAAAATGTAAAATCAGCCAGCGCATCAGTTTCCGAGCCCTGATCTTACCAAAAAATTTATATGTTCATTGTTTTAGTATGAAAAATTTAAATATTGAATTTCAATGAAATCGGTTGATTATTTCTCTCTATGTACGCAAAAATGTATATTTGGCCGGTAGTAAACGTCCAGTTGCTAACGCCTGATTTCTTCCAAAAGTTAGCAGGTTTCACAGACGGTTGAGCTTAGCTTATATATGAAATTTCAAGAAAATCTATTAAATATCTGTTGAGTAAAGATAAAAACCGTAAAGTAAAATTTATTATGTGAATAGCCAGTTTGATTTCTTAAATATTTGATACTATTCTACTTAAAATTTCGATATTTTGAAGCATGAATCAAGGTAACAGACGATTTTACAACTTTGTCTATGTAATTGAAAAATTTTTAATCTTTTAATCGGTTTGAAGAGCACTGAGCTTTGTTCTTCTAAACCTAAGAACTAAAATTCATTTTATTCTTTTAGATAATGTGGATATAGTTCTTAAAAGTGAGAGAAAATTAATATTCTCGTTAATGTTATTTAGCCAGTGCGGATACATTTAAGTGAAACTGATCATATATGTATAAATATATGTACATTGTCTCAATGTATGTGTATACATGTATAAATACGAGTATATGTACATTGTATGTTACACTCTAGAAATAATATGCGAATGTCTTTATACATGTAAAGACTGAACCTTATATGTATACTAAGGGGTGAATTTAGTCTTTTTCTCGAAATTAATCAAAATGTAATAAGTGTACGGCCTAGGCTTTTAAATACTTTCAACAAAAATTTGCGATAAGTTAGACAATTTATCATAAAGCGATTTTATGTGTGTTAACGTGAGTTTCATTGAGTAAGACATGGCTAATGAAAAATTGTTTTATTTGGGGGAAAGGAGTGATTCATCCAATTTCCTGATTTATCATCAACTAACAATTATTGTTATTACACTGAAAAGCATAACAAAGTTGATTTACCGAGTTAAATCGATTATAGATATTTGAAATTATTAACAACGTTTGTGTATCGCAAATGCAAAAATGTTGGTTAACTTAAAATGAAAATTTTTGAGGATGAAAGATTTTCCGCATTTTGTCACCGAAAAGCAAGTCATAAGCAATTAACAATTTAGATTATTTAAAAGTTTGGGACAGTTATTCTATTAAGTCCTCCTTCATACTCGCTTCAATATAAAATAATATACCTTTTTTCTCAAAATATAGTTGATAATTATGAATGTTAGTTTATTCCTGGAAGTAAAAAAAAATCTTTACAATTATTAAACAAAAATGTGAACTTTGTATAGTTATTATAATATAATAATATAAATTTTTCAAACAGTTTAAATACAAAAGGTGATATATAATAAAAAGAAAATGAATAAATTTTTTATATTTTGTCTATTCCCTTTTTTTTATTAGAATAAGCTTACATAATGCACGTATTCTATTTATAACATTTTTCTAGAAATTTATTATATAAAAACAATGTTTACCATTATCAGAAAAGATTGAGGTTTTCACAATTCTACTTTTAATTTGTCTCATTTTATAATTTTTCATATTTTTTTTTTATTTTAATTTCATTTAATTCATGATCATGCTTTTGCACAATTTCAGGGTCGAGGTCTAATTTTTTTCTTTTCATAAACATTATTTTATTTTTTATCTTCATTAATATCTACTGCATTTCTTTTTGAAGTATATACATATATATGCATATGTACATATACATACTTTGCTCAGTTTATGTGACAAAAATATTTTTTGGAGAGAATCATGTATCTAATAATTGTCTTGCAATGGCATTAATGTTACATTAAATCACCATGATACTTGTATAGGTAAGATTTTATAATTTGATCAAATTAATTAAATCCTTTTGTAATGATCTGATGGGGGATAAATGTAATCAAAAGATTAAAACATTTCCCAATTATGACAAAAATTGTGTTATATTAAGGAAATAATAATTGGATATTAAATTGTGTGTCGTTAGTTAAATTTAAAAAAGAATTTTTTAAAATGGATACTTAAGGAAAACTAAATTTTTTCAACATTTATAAAGGCAGCTTTAAATAAAATCTCATTTCAAATTTGAAGCTTTTCAAATTTTCTACCAATGTAAAGTGCACATTTTTCTTAAATAAATTTTCGCTTTATTATACTCAATTAAGTGTGATTTTTTTTTATAAAATGTACGATTCTAGTCGTTAAATATTAAATTCTTCTATTATTTACATAGTTTACCTGCAGTTACTTAACAGTACTATATAAAAAATGCAACTGCGCATAGTATAAAATCAAAACTGTTAAGTAGTATAAAATTTTCAAACATTTTGTATTGTGAACATAAAATATATATTAATACAAGCAATGTCAATCAAAAAATTTTTTAATGGAATATGTCAAACAGTTTTTAAAAATAAACTGAGATTTTCAAAATAAATAATTTTTAGCTAGTTTAAAATAACTAAAATGCTTTAATTTATGGAAAATTTTTAACACCATGTGTCAAAGGTAAGAAATTATATTTTGAAGGTCACATTTGAAGAAGGTTACACCGTAAATAAAACAAAAATTTTATTAGAGAGTTTAAGAAAATTTTTAATATTTTTTTTTATTCGTCGCTTCGTTGTTTGTAACTATTCCAGTTTTCTTGGTTAACAATAATTAATTATTAAATTTCAAGAAAATTTAGATATCCTACGGTTGATTACACGAAGAAGCACCGTTTTTTTTTTGTTATTTTCATATTTTTTTTACTGAATTTCAGTTTTAATTATATTTATTTAAAAATAAAAATAAAACAACCAAAATATTAAGCGAAAAGAAAAATGTCCTGTATAAATGAAGAATTTCTAAAAATAAAAGAAAGAAAAAAATGCAAATTTTTTTTGTTATTCTTTTGCTTTTTCTTCATTTTTTTTCAATTAATTTCATGGGTATGCCAGGAAAAAAGGCAAAATCATCACGATGAAATCAAAAAGGACAAAAATCTATAGAGGTACCTAACATTGAAGTAAACCAAGTTAATTATACAAAATTTTTTTACATACATCTACTCTTAATTGCAACTAAATCAAATAAAGTATAAAAAAGTTTAGGTTAATATAATATGAAATTTTAAGTATGTTCGTTCCAATATATGTGTATTTTTTTGTATTTGTAATACATATATGTATGTACATACACTTCACATTATATTTTATGTATATGCTTTGTATAAAAATTTCTGCTATACAAATTTATGTTTATTTAATGCTGAATAAGCGGACAGACTAAACCCTTAATTTAGTAATTAATTTTTTTTATAACAAGAGCAAAACAATATTCTTGTTTTATGTGCACACAGCAAAATTTCATTAAGCATGTGTATATATGGAGTTCCTGATATACATGTTTGTTATACGTGTATTACGTTTATAGTAAAGCTAATTAAAAAAATATTATAGAAATATATATAACACTTGTGTTATATGCATTTTTGCCATAAAATGAGAAAGCATATCACAAATGTGTATATATACATATGTGTGTCACATCATATATGTATATATAACACACATACGTATTTACATATTTCTATTTTTAATTAAATTTGTTTTAATTGAAGGGAAATCTAATGTGAATTTCCTTGATTATTAATATTTAGTTTAACTTGGTTATTTTTTTTTTGAAGGTGAATTAAAAAATTGTGCTTTAATTTTCATTAATATCTTTAAGAAAGCTACTAGTTTGTATAGGAAATTAGTAAAAATTGAAATGAAATAAATTTGGGTAAAACCAACGGTTTGCAATACAGCAGTTTTCTCATAAGAAATTCATAAGTTGTTTTTCTTTTTTTTAAATTTTTTTTAGCGCTTTTCCAAAAATTTTTTGAAAAAAAGTGGTTATTAATTTCACTCTGTCCCTCATCATCCTAAATATATGATTGCATATATTTAGGATGATGCATGTATGCAGTCTTTGAAATAAAGCAAAAATTAATATAAAGTGGATTTAACATAATGCTCGATTTTAAGGTTTAATTGCGCGAGTTAAGAAAAATAATTAGCTTTTTACGTTTATAGAAATTTGAAAAAACTGGCGGTTTCGGAAATATAAGTTGTTAAAAAATTCAAATTTTACAAATTTCAAGAGGCGATAACTTGAGAGGGGGTGGAGATGGAAAAAAATTTTCTTCTAACGAAATGAACAATTTGTTAATTTGTTAAATCTAAAAGCCCCTAAAAGTTCAAGCTTCTACAGGCTGGGATCTAGAAGAAAAACGGCATCAAAAATTTGAAAAAAAAAGGACTTTGGATAACGGTAAATTTGAACGGCCATTTTGTTTTTCTAAAGTTTAACTATAGTATACCGCGCTGGGGGAAGCAAGCCGCTGCCTTTCTGCGTCAAAAAAAGTGTCGACGGACGGATGGACGGACTGACGGACGCACAGAGTGAAACTAATAAGCACTTTTTTCTAAAAATTTTTTGGAAAAGTGGTAAAAACCAAAATTTAAGTAAAAAATAAAACAATAATTTTGTAAGACGATAAAAATATTTTTCATCATTAATGCTAAAGAAATGAAGAAACAAAAGATAAGCAAAAGAGTGGAAGAGGGAGGCAAGAAAAAATTTAAGAATTTTTGATGCAAATTTATTTTTTAATTTAAACTTGTTAGCAAGAGTTCTAATTTAACCGTTCTTTTTTATTGAAAACAAAAAAGAAATATGAATAGTTGGAAATGTTTAGTACAATTGAAAGGCTCTGTCCTTGTTGGAATTTAAGTTTTAATTTCACTTCCTTTCTTTTACATTATTTTAAATATAAAAATAATAGAAAATTATGAGTTTTTAAAAATCTGTAATAAAGAAAGAACGAAAATAGAAAAAATTTGTTCCTATGTAATTTAAGCAAGCATTTTGTGAATTTATAGATTTTTCATTTGCAAATCAAGATCCAATTATTCGGTGTCAAGATTTCTTTTTTGTTTTATAACTTTTCTTAATGGCGATCTTTGTATTTTATAGCTTCTTGCTTTACTTTAGTATTATAATATATGACTAGAGCTTGAAATATTTAAGCTCTTTAAGGGGATAGAATTTCGAAATCAATTCCTCATATAAATTGATATAGGTATAAATTTAAGAACTATAGGAAAGAGTGATTCCAGTGTCACATTGATAAAAATATAATTATACTACCGAAATATTCAACTTTTTTAATAATACTCGTGTTGTTTATTTTTTATTATCTTGAACAGTATGTAATCTATAGTAATGAAAACATTAACAAAACTGTAATTCTTCAACTGTTTCCATATTTCGTGTTATCTCGCACCCTCTGCTTATACAGCAATATGTATCTTTCTTATTTAATTACAGTTTCAGGAAAAAAAGTTCTTAAAAGTTAAATATCGAAGTTTTTCTTTGTTAGCCAACATTCTAAATTTGATTTTGGACTTCTTGAAGAAGAAAGTTGAATTTTTTTGTTTTTTCTTTTCTTTGTAATAATAATTTACGACTTCTTAATTTTATTTTGTACGTTTAGCAAATTTTCCACAATTGTATTACATTTAATTTCAAGTTCTGAAAGAAAATTTCATTTCAGTTTAAATGATATTTGACAAAACTTTCTCTTTTCTTTACAAAATGAGCGTAAATCTTGATTTTGGTGAAAAAAAATTTGAATAATAAATTTTTTCTCTAGGGGTTTTACTAGGTTTTTACTGAAATTTCCTCATGAATAAAATGCTTTCTTTCCTTTTATTTGAATTTTAAACAAAAACGGTCCTGGAGGATATTGCTTTGAATTCATTACGCGCATGAATCATCTTTAACAGTACAGTGGGAAGAAAATGTAAACCTGTATATTGTAAGATTTTGTCACTTTTTATATGGTCTACTTTCTAAATCAATATTTGATATTTTTATATTAAACATAAGAATTAAAAATTTGCGAATTATAACACTTGTTAACGATACTATGTATGAAAGGTTATTTGTTATATATTTATTTATGTAAGTTTTCGTGTACAGTTAATTTTTATAAATGATTCCTTTTTTGACACTTTGATTTCTGTAGGATAAGAATAATATTTTCGTTAAAACTTTAATATTTATGGACAAAACTTTAAGTATAAATGGTATTTATGGTTATTTTATATTACGAGTATATATACTTAAGTATGGAAATAATAAATTTTTTATTGTAAATCACTTCACATAACTATGCATAAATGCTGATTATTTTTACACTGAACTTTTTAATTAAATATATATTAATATATTACACAAACATTTTAGTTAAATATATCTAAAGCAAAAAAAATTTTAGAACTCTGGAGAGAACCTTACCTTATTTCTGTTAACTGAAAAAAAAAACTTATTATTTAAGAATTCTAGGGACAGAATGCTGCGAAAGATTTATTATAGGTGTATTTTATAATTATTAAGACGTGTATTTTTTGGATAAATTCATTATGATTGACAATACTGACACAAATTTTGGATACATGCTTCTTTTGAAGTCCAAGTTTGAGACATTGTACGAAGCCATGCAATTTCAAAATGAAGATTTTGTTTTCAGTATCGTTTATTTAAAAGTTTGTTATGAGAGAACATAGAGATTCTTCCTTTATAAAGTGCTCCTCAAAGTGGATAAAGTATAATGGAAGAAGATTTAATAGAAAAGAATTATTGAAAATTAAGTTTTATTTGGATATTACTTTGCCAATTTATTGCAAAATAAGTATATTTCTTCTCTCTCACAATATCAATAAAATCTGCTTGAAAAAGTAGTACTATTGAGTCTGTATTTTATTTGGAACTTAGTGGCAGTGGTACGAGAAATTTAGTTTTCACAAAAAAATTTATAAAATTTGTTTTCATATTTTCATATTAATTTTGATTGAATCTTTGGATATTACAAGCATGAAAAATTGTTATTACAATTTTTGGAATAACTTTAAACGTTTACTGAACATTTTATCTTACCTGTTCGTTTTATATTTCAAAAGTCAAATCCTTACAGAACAGAGAAAGAACTTTATATTTTGTTTTACTGAAGGGTCTCCACTAACATACTTGAAAATTAAGATTAAGTTCATAGTTAAGATGAAAATAAAATATGTTGTGAAATATTCACAAAAATAAGAAATTCATTTCGGAACTCAGTGCTGAAATAAAATATTCTCCTTTTAAAGTGTTAAAAATAACTTGCTTCATGCAATTACTTATTAGTTTGGAATTATTTTATAATTTATTAGTACTTTCTTTGTACATTTAAATATTAAGATAGAATTATATTTATTAACACTAAGTATACACTAATATTTACATTACGAAAAAGAATTTTCTTACTTCAGTAATTACCTTACTTTCACTAAATTTAGGTATGATTAACAATTTTTAATTCATATTTATGTGTTGAATCTGAATGAATAAATCATTTAATAAAATTTCTAAAAATATAACAAAGAAGAAATGTTAGAGAAATGTACAAAGGCAAAATGTATACAGTATTCCTTCCGGCATTAATTTTATGGAATCCATTTTCAAGGATATTATATATTTCTGATTATATGATTATAAATGATATGTAGTCATGAAAACTGCTATATAAATATTTGCTGCTTTAATATAAATTTGCAAGATTTCAGATGATTTGATGGAAATTTCTTTCAATCCTTGAAAATCATACAAAAAAACAAAATACTATTAACTTAAAATAATATAAATCTTTCTTATTAAATAATGAATATTCTCAAAGATAAATAGTATTTTCGCGATTCAAGCTCAGTGAAAATATTTTATTGTCGAAAAGAATATTTAAGAAAAATTTCAGTGAAACACATATTATTCAGAGATCAAAAATAAGGAAAAAATTTTATTGGTGAAAGTAAGTACCTAAGGATTTTTTTTTAAACCTAGTGTACTTGATCCTTGTCACCCTTCAAAAAAATTAAATAGTATTAAACTTAGAGTGCATAAATAAGGGATAGAATAGGTTGAGTAAAATTAATAACAAAATTATTGACAAAATTGGTAAAAAAAACCAAAATATAAGCAAAATTAATAAACATTTAAATAAATTTTGATGAGCTGAAGAATTTCAATAAAATTTCTGCCTTTAAAAAGTCTTACACTACTTTTAATGTTTTGCCATACATAATTTGTAGCATACTTTTCAAAAACAAATTTGGAAAAATAGTGCTTATTAGTTTCACTCTGTCCGTCCAGCCAGATGTCTGCTTACAAAAAATTTACGCTCTTTAATGTAGACAGCCAAAATTTTTTATAAAAATATATCTTTACATAAACTTGTTTCTGTAAAAGAAAATTTTTAGTCCTGAAAATAGTATTCGAAGTACTAAAAGGGCTAGGACTCAAATGGTATTTATTGTATTAAAACCATAAACATTTTTGAAATTTCGAAAACGCAGAAATATTTCGACATACTTCTTCTACTATAACCCTTCCTTCATGAGGTAGGTTATGTGATGGCACCAAATTTTGGATGTTAATTTTTTTATGAGAATGCACTTCTCCATAATAAGGAAGCTTTAATAAACTACTTTCAATGAGATATCTGTCTGTTGGTCTGT
The DNA here is from genome assembly GCF_029603195.1 of Condylostylus longicornis. NCBI lineage: Eukaryota > Metazoa > Arthropoda > Insecta > Diptera > Dolichopodidae > Condylostylus > Condylostylus longicornis. The sequence continues at coordinate 2,925,860 of NW_026577985.1, forward strand.
GTGTATGCGCGTGTATCTCAATTTCGGCTGAACCGATTTTCATGAAATTTTATATGTTAGTTTATTTTGGCTATGGCACGGATTGATCACTATTGGGAACTGGACCTTTTTGCGGGCCAAATATACATTTTTGCGTATATAAAGAGAAATAATCAATCGATTTCCTTGAAATTTAATATTTAAATTCAAGGTGTTAAAACAATGAATCTACAAATTTTTTGAAAAGATCAGGGCTTGGCAACCGAACTGAGGGCCAATTTAACTTATCTACGGAATCGGGTGATGGAAATTCTTGAAATTTGATATTCGAGCTCTGGTTATTACTGAAACTAACGGGGGAAGTAAGAGATAAATTTACACTTTTCTAGGTTTGTTGGTTAAAAGCTTGCTGACTTCCTTAAAACTGAGAAGAAGTGTTCAAAATGCATTTGAACAAATTTGACACTTTCACTAAACTAGGAAATATACATTGCGCTCGGTCACATCAGATTTTCTTAATTTTTGATATTGTTTTCCTCCTGGACGGTAAAATGCAGAATTCTGAAATTTTAGTAGCTTTTTGACATAAGCAAATAATTTATTTCCAAATTTTTATAACAGTAAAAAGCTGACGGCAAATTCCATGCCTGAGAACTCGACGATTATTTTCAACTTTTGCTTTCAACTTTTTTCTTTGTTTTTATCCTAAATATGCCATGAATTGAAATATTACAGTATTTTAAGGAAGGTGACTGAAAAAGCTAATAGAGCTTTTTAGAAAAAGGATTTTCAATTGTTGAACAGAAAAGTGCTACTTGACTTTTGATTTGGTTCGAATTTAATATATTTGTGCTTACTAAAATAGTGTGTAAAACAAACGGTGAAGCCCCTCAATATCATACGAATACATTAAAAATGTTGTTTCATTAATAAAGTCAAGGAACATGAATGTGGCATCTATAGGAATATTGAAATAAAATTCATAAAATTTCATTATTGTTTTATAGTTCTGTGCAAATCTTTGTTTGCGGTGATTTTATAATATAATGCTTTAAATTTAAATAAAGTTGGGTCAAACTAACGGTTTGTATTGTAGCACTTTTCCCTTCAACAAGTGAAAATACTGCTTTTAAATACAGTCTACCACACTATTAAAATTATTTTCATTCATATACGAAACTATTTCTAGGATTGCATGTATCAGGATGAACGATTTATGCAGTCTTTGAAATAAAGCAAAAATTAATTTAAAGAGTGGTTATACATAATGCTCGATTTTAAGCGTTAATTACGTGAGTTAAGAAAAACAGTTACATTTTTTAATGTCCTAGAATTTACAGTTAGCTTTTTGTGTTTACAGAAATTTGAAAAAGCTTGCGGTCAAGGTCAAAAACTTAAATTTTACAAATTTCAAGAGGTGATAGAAGTTTTGTAAACATGTCCGCGGACGGTCGGACAGAGTGAAACTAATAAGGACTTTTTTCAAAAATTTTTTGGAAAAGTGCTAAGAAAAAGTAATGAAAAACACTACTGTTTCTAAAATTTGATATTTTAACCAAAACATTTACTAAACACTAAATTAAAATGAATTAATTAATTTTATTGTAAATAAGAGTACTTGTTTTCATCTGCAAATTTTTAATTTAAAAGCTTTTAGATCTACTAAATAATTTTAAAAATTATAAAAAATGAAAAAAGTTATACTAATATAATACAATAAATAAAAATATTTTTTAATTATTTGATGTGGGTTCCTCAAATCGATCTATATTTTTCTATTTTAAGTTGCGGTTTTAATTTATTGATTTAATTTTAAAATAATTAATATTTTATAAAATTGAAAATCTACATAATTGCTTTGAGGTACAGTTATTTTCTATATTGAATAATTAATAATTTTATATAATTTATTAGCATTGTCTCAAATCTGAAAGGCATAATGTAACAGACTTTAAAATTGAAAAATTATGTAGCAATTTTAATCTAAAGGCAAAAGTTTTTGAAAAAGATGAAAGTTAATTTCATTTGGTTTTATTTGTTTATCCTGATGGGTTCACGAAAAGGTGAACACGAATAGAGGAATATTTTACAACTGACTCTATATTCAGAGGTCATGAAAAAATTTAAACATATGATATTAAAATATAATGTTAAATTTACCCTCTACCTTGTCTCTTTGCCTAGCCCGCGGCCTGCCCGTTCCTTTACTTAACAATGGCTAATACTCGAATCTCAGTGGCTTAGACATCTCATACTTTGGAGTTTGATGCTTTTTACAATATCTTCTCCATATATTAATTGATTCAACTCTTCGTTTGTACGTAGAAGCTATGTTCCATCTTCAAGTTACTTGGCACCAAAACTCTTTTTTAATATTTTGTGTTCGAAGATTTTTAAATTACTTTCATCATCCTGAGTTGTGACCATGCCCCGCATCCATAAGTTGCTATTGGTCTGACGATTGTTTTGTGTAAAATGGTTTTTAAGTTTCTTCATAATAGTCGAGACTGAAATAATTTATTTGCGTAATAGCACCGATTTGCGTTTAGAATTTCTTTGTTTATGCAAGTTCCCTAATGTTGCCTTTTAAGTGAAATGTTAAGCTTCTTTAATTTGTTCCACTTGTCTTTTTAGCACTTTTCCAAAACTTTTTCAAAAAAAGTGCTTATTAGTTTCATTCTGTCCGTCCGTCCGTCCGTCCGTCGGTTTATCCGTGTATCTGTTTACAAAACTTCTACACCCTTGAAGATAGAAACCTGAAATTTTATATGTACATAGATCTTCACCAGAAACTAATTTACCGTAGAACATAATTTTTACATACCTCCCCCCTCTAAAAGTTATACCCCCCAAAACCCTAAAAATTCCATTTTTCAACTACTTACTGTAGCGGAAAAATATGCATTTTTCAAATTTTGCAAACGCAGAAAAGCAGAGGGTTGCTTTTTCTATCACGGCATACTATACTTGAACTTTAAAAAAACAAAATGGCGGTTAGAACTTACCGTTATATAAAATCCGTTTTTTTTTTCAAATTTTTGATGTTTATTTTTTTTTGATGAACTATTTTAGTAGCTGTTACAAATAGTTCATTTCGTTAGAAGAAAATTTTTTTCCATCTCCACCCCCCCTCAAGTTATCGCCTCTTGAAATTTAAATTTTTGACACTTTATATTTCCGAAACCGTAAGCTTTTTCAAATTTCTATAAACGCAAAAGACTAACGGTAAATTCAATGACAAAAAAAAATATAATTATTTTTCTTAACTCACGCAACTAACTCTAAAATCGAGCATTATGTTAACCCCCCTTTAAATTAATTTTTGCTTTGTTTCAAAGACTGTGTAAATCGTTCATCCTAATATATGCAATCCTAGAAATAGTTTCATATATGAATGAAAATAATTTTAATAGTGAGGTATACATAGGATGTTTTTCAAAGCAGTATTTTCACTTGTTGAAGGGAAAAGTGCTACAATAAAAACCATTGGTTTGATCCAACTTTATTATCATTAATTTTTTTTTCTTAAGATATAGTGTAGTAGCTTATTTCCGCTTTTGATTATAGGTTTTGTGATTTGATATTGAGTTTCTGTTTAAAATTTTTTGCCTCGCTTCATTTTCCATTTTAAAAGCTAACTAGCTTTCGTTATCAAACCAATCTGTGTTTCTTTCGATCGCTTTGCTTTCTACTACTTCGTTAGCAACTGTGTAAAGTGTATTTTCGATTCGTTTCCACTCTTTATTTATAGATTCATTTTTATACCCTGCACTTCGTGAAGGGTATATTAACTTTGGTATGGAGTTTGTAACTACTTGAAGGAGTCATCTGCGGTATGGACATATATATGTATTCTTGCTCAGCGTAAAATTCTGCGTCGATTTAGACATGCCCGTCCGTCCGTCCGTCCGTCCGTCCGTCCGATCGCACGATAACTCAAAAACGAATAATGCAATCGACACCAAACTTTCACAAGTTTTTTCTTTTGTGCCAAGGGCGAACCCTATTGTTATTGGACTAAGTCGGACAACGGGTTCGGGTAGCTGCCATACAACTCCAAGAGTTTATTTTAAATATTTCAAAAACTAATAAAGCTATAAATATAAAATTTTGTATACGTGTGTCCAATTATATTCTACACATGCTTTAAAAATTATAATGGGATACCTGCACCGGTTCGGGTGGCTGCCATACAACTCCAACGGCAAACTTTTTATATTCGGCAAAATAATAAAGTCAGATTCATGAAACTTGGCAGTCATGTGTCCAATTATAGGTCAAATATATTTCTGAAGTTTTAGAGGAATTGCTTTACAGGTTCGGGTATCTGCCATACAACTCCAGAAGCTAATTTTAAATATTTGGAAAAATAATAAAGTCTGATTCATGAAACTTGGCAGTCATGTGTCCAATTACGGGTCAAATATATTTCTGAAGTTTTCGTGGAATTGCTTGACAGGTTCGAGTAGCTCCCATACAAGTCTAAAAGCTTATTCTTAATATTTGGAAAAATAATAAAGTCAGATTCATGAAACTTGGCAGTTGTGTGTCCGATTATAAATCAGATATATTTGTGAAGTTTTGATGGAATTGCTTGACAGGTTCGAGTAGCCCCCATACAAGTCTAAAAGCTTACTTTAAATATTTGGAAAAATAATAAAGTCAGATTCATGAAACTTGGCAGTCGGATGTCCAATTATAGGTCATACATGTCCGTGAAGTTTCTATAGAATGATTTCACAGGTTCGAGTAATTGCTATACAATAACGAAAGGTGCAGGGTATAATTCAATCGGTTTATACCGATTGAAACGTTTTTACTTGTTATTTTCTTGGGTTTTATTGTTGGCATTTATCAACTCGTACACTTGGGACTGAAACCGTTCCCGAATTTCAGGTCTTTTTAGCTTTTCCGCGTTCTTCTTAATTCTCTTAACGTCTTTTTCTTTAGCAGTGTTCACAATTCTTTTTCTAAGAACCAGTTTTACCAGAAACTGTTCGCTGTCACGGTTTGCTCCTCCCCATGATCTCCTCGAAGAGATCAATACGTGATGAATTTAGTTAACCACATGTACACCCGACACCCTCTCTGTTCTCTTATATATATTCTTGATAATAACAGCGATCAACAAAGAATGTTTTAGCAATCGTAAACAGGAATGGTTAGAATAATTTTCAAAGTTCTTTTCGATAATATTTCTATAACATTGAAGCGTTTTGGTTTCCTTTTTTCATCTACATGAAAGTATTATTACTGTTTTAAAAAGCGAAATGTATTTGGGAATTTAATTTGTAAAATGAAAAGCGGAACATGTTTTTTATAAGTAAAATTTAAGTGATTTTTTAATATTAACACTTCGTTACACAAAGAACACAATAACACATAAATAAAAAATTTATTAATTTTCCTCTTATATTACTTTTTTTGCAGGATCCTTAAAAACACTTGCTTCATTAGATATTGAAAATAAGCCTCATTATTGGTTAACAGTATGTGCTCAAGATCAAGCTGTAGTACCACTTCATTCTTGCGTTCAGGTGAGTACTCATTCTTTTTTTCTATATTTTCAATAAAAATTCACGTAAATTTAATGTTCGAATACTGAGTCCCACAAATAAATTGCTGATGTCAGAATATTAATATATTTTTTATGTAAATATGTGAGCACATGTATATGATTATATAATAATTTATTTTGTTCTCATATGTGCCTACGTTGTAAATCTGTTCATATAAATGTGCACAAATAATCACACAAAGTAATTTGATTACAATTTCTATTTTGAATAAAGAATGAAATTTACAAACGTTCTGAAAATATCAATTCGCTTTCAAATTATTATTATTGTGGGGATTCATATAAACGTGACAGACATATAATTTTAAAAGTAGGATACATGGTGGTTTTTTGTTGTTATTAAAATGGCACTTACATACATTCAGTTTTAATATTGTTTAATTTTTCTTTTTGCAAAAATATTCGTAATAATATTTTTAATATGTATAAATGCATTTTTTATTTTAATTCCATAATTGGTGCTTTATGTCAGGTTTATGTTCAAGTCCTTAATGAAAACGACAATGTACCATTAACGCAAAATCCAGTTTACTACGCATCTATACCTGAAGGGAGTCCTGCTGGTAAAAAAATTCTGCAATTAATTGCTGAAGATCAAGATATCGATCCAAATCACCGTATAACATATCGTATAATATCAGGGAACCCCGGAGAATTTTTTGCAATAAATAGTACTACGGGTAAGTTTAAATTTGTTTTTATAAATATGTTATAACGATTTAAGAATTGATTGCAGTTTAATTTTCTGTTTGATTGTTTTATATAACTAAAATATTCAACAAAATTTACGAAAATGTTACTTAGTTAAATATTGTTAGACTTAGTTCAAGTCGTCCATGTCTTTAGAGTAAAAACTTTTTTATTTTACTATATATACTATTATCTTATTTTATGCTGCCATAATATTGAAACATAATAAAATGAAACAAAATTGTCGACTTACTATGTGTAGCTGTAGAAAATTACAGTTAAAAAGGTAACGACAGTTTTTTCTATAAAAAAAGTTATAAGCAGATTTTTTCGTTAATTTTAAAAGAAATCTTTTTCTCCTACATAACTCGGATTTTTTTCACCGGAACAAAATTTCTTCATTTCTATATCAAACTCTCTATCTCTATGAGTTCTATCACACAGCATTATTCGTTTTCTTATTCAAAGGTATTTTTTTGTGTATTAACTAATTAAATTAACTAGCAATCAAACTTAATCTTAATGCTATAGCATAAAGTTTTGTTAAAATTGTGATTGTAAATCCTCCCAAATTTATTTAAAATTATTTTAACAAAATGTGCAAGCTATATAAGAAATATAAATTTTACTGAATAAAATTGTTAAAGCGATTTGTGCTACTTTAGAATAGATATAATATAAAATATACATATATAGACTTGGCACATAAGAATATAGATATAACTGACTGTGTCAACTCTGCATAACCCGGACGCATAAATAATTTTAAATATCGGAGATAATTGACATACAGTTCTCTAGCTTTTTAGCACTTTTCCAAAAAATTTTTGAAAAAAAGTGCTATTAGTTTCACTCTGTCCGTCCGTCCGTCCGTTAGTCCGCCCGCCCGTGAACAGCACGATATACTATAGTTAAACTTTAGAAAAACAAAATGGCCGTTCAAATTTATCGTTACCTAAAGCCCGTTTTTTCCAAATTTTTGATGTCGTTGTTCTTCTAGATTCCAGCCTGTAGAAGCTTGAAATTTTAGGGGCTTTTAGATTCTAATAAATCCTTCATTTCGTTTGAAGAAAAATTTTTTCCATGTCCACCCCCTCTTAAGTTATCGCCTCTTGAAATTTGTAAAATTTGAATTTTTGACACCTTATTTTTCCGAAACCGCAAGAATTTTAAAATTTCTATAAACGCAAAAAGCTAACGGTGAATTCCATGACATTAAAAAATATAATTATTTTTCTTAACTCTCACAATTAACTCTTAAAATCGAGAATTATGCTAACCCCACTTTATCTTAATTTTCGGTTTATTTCAGAGACTGCATAAATCGTTCATCCTAAATATACACAATCCTAGAAAAAGTTTCGTTTATGAATGAAAATAATTACTATTATTTATATAATATTAATTATATAAATAATAGAATGAAATTGTGTAAACAATAGGTAGGTTATGTGATGGCAACAAATTTTGCATATCGAGTTTTCGGTGGGAATGCACTTCTCAATAGTAGGGAAGTGTAAATAAACTATTTTTAGCAACCTGTCGGTCTGTCGGTCTGTGTGTGCACGCGTGTATCTCAAGTTCAGCTGAACCGATTTTGATGAAATTTTACATGTAAGTTTATTTCCACCATGGCACGGATTGACCAACTTTTGGAATATATCAGTCCTCGGGAACTGCACTTTTTAGCGGGTCTGTTTTACATTTTTGAACATTTTAAAGAAAATATTTAATTGATTTATTTGAAATTTTATATATAAGCTCTATCTAAAAATCTAAACGTTTACTACGGGCCAAATATACATTTTTATGTACATAAAGAGAAATAACCAACCGATTTCATTGAAATTTAGTATTTAAATTCTTCGTATTAAAACAATGATCATATAAATTTTTTGGAAAGATCAGGGCTCGAAAATTGATTTGACGGAACGAATTTATGGAATTTCTTGAAATTTGATATTTGAGTTCTGGTTGTTACCAAAACTAACTGGCGAACATTTCAGAGAATTCGGGTAGCACAAAGCGAAACTCTATTAAGAGCCAAATTTACATTTTTCTAGGTATGTTAACTATAAGCTTAATAATGTCCTAAAAATTGGAAAGAAGTATTTAACAGACATTTTTATAATATTCTGTAACACTTTCACTTAACTGGACAATACACATTGCGGTCGGTTATGTGCTGACCACATCAGATTTTTTTAATAGTGGATATACATAGACTGTATTTAAAAGCAGTATTTTCACTTGTTGAAGGGAAAAGTACTACAATACAAACCATTGGTTTGATCCAACTTTATTATATGTCTAGGACTATTTTACTCGTTTATGATAGTTACCGTATAAGCCCGTATAATATAAAATAGTTTTACTAAAAATGATTGCAAAATTCGTTTGTTAAATATTTCAACTTTATAGCTTTAATACTAACTGAGCTATGATCAAGCAACTTAAGAAGTTGTATGGAAACTACTACAAGCAGTTGTGAAATTTCATAACGTGCCTTGTAATAAATTTGCTTGTGCAAATTTTCAAAACTATGCTATATCTTGGCTATATCTCAGAAACTGTAAAAGCTGTGGTTTTGAAATTTCACACAATCAAATATATTAATAGGGCCAATGTGTCTGATAAAAGTCGTTGAAATTGCTTGGCTCTGCCTGGTGACAGCCATATAATTTCATTAGTAGTTTGGTAATATCTTAGAAAATATTGAAAACGCAGTACTGAAATTTTGCATAAGCTAATATGGTAATACGACAACTTAAAGTCATAGTCCGTTCCATAGTCAGCTATTACATATTTGTTCGAACATAGGATAACAAATTCGTACAGCTATCACAAATTCGTACGGTTGACACAGTCAACTCTATTTTTTCTTGTTTTTTTTTTTTAATTTTATATGGAGAACTATTTAACAAAATGACAAAATAGTAAAATCTTTTCAAGAAAATCAAGTATTAGAAACTCGCAATATGATGGGATGGGCTTTAACTTGGATTAGATATCAAATTTACATTTCAACTCATAAATGCATATACAAACGCTTAAAGGCTTAATCAGCAACTTTGATTTTTTTTTATTTGAACTATATGTTTGTAAATAAAATAAAATTAATTATAAAAAATTAAATTTTTCGAACTTTTTTTAGCTTCAAGATTCTAAGAAAAAAATAATTTTTAAAGCGCGTTTATACTGCCTCTAAAATTAGTTATATTTAGCTAAATGCTGAAATGGATAGAATTCGAAAGTTAATTTGACAAATTTATATGTTTTGACATTTGAAAACTTATCTTAAAATTTAAAACTTACATAAAATTTAATTAATACATGCTTAAGTAAACGCAATTTTTATACTTTTATACTGTTGAAGTGAACTCTTTTGTCTATGAAAGAAAATAATTGAAATTTTTTAAATGTAATATTTTTCCTTTGCAAAATAGAATTCATAATATGAATATCCACAGAAAAAACCAAATTCATTTTTGATGTCACCTTAAAGTTTAAAATGAAAATTACTTATTTCGTAGCTTTTTTTAATTATTAAATTGTCTGTATTACTAAATAGATGCATTTCTAATTCAAACAAACCAATATAACCAAATAAAAATCAATTAAAATATTAAAAATTGAATATTTACGAGAATTTTAATTTTATTATTTGTGAAATAAGCCAATATAACTTTTACCCAAAAGCCCATTTTTAAGATATTAAACAATATTTGAAAAGAAAAAAAATCTAAAAAAGAAAATTCACCTGGTTCTGATTCACAGATATGATTATTTCTAGAGTACATTGTTAAATAAGCAATAATGTTAAATAATATTAATGTATTCGATATATTTTCAAAAATACCAAAAATATCAAAAAACAAGTAAAAACGTTTCAGTCGGTATAAACCGATTGAATTATACCCTGCACCTTTCGTTATTGTGTAGCAATTACTCGAACCTGTGAAGTCATTCTATAGAAACTTCACGGATATGTCTGACCTATAATTGGACATCCGACTGCTAAGTTTCATGAATCTAACTTTATAATTTTTCCAAATACTTAAAATTAGCTTTTGGAGTTGTATGGCAAGTACCTGAACCTGTCAAACAATTCCATCAAAACTTCACAAATATATCTGATCTATAATCGGACACACAACTGCCAAGTTTCATGAATCTGACTTTATTATTTTTCCAAAAATTTAGAATAAGCTTTTAGACTTGTATGGGACCTACTCGAACCTGTAAAGCAATTCCACCAAAACTTCAGAAATATATCTGACCTATAACTCGACATACAACTGCCAAGTTTCATGAATCTGACTTTATTATTTTTCCAAATATTTAAAATAAGCTCTTGGAGTTGTTTGGCAAGTCCCCGAACCTGTCGAGCAATTCCACTAAAACTTCACAAATATATCTGATCTTTAATCGGACACACAACTGCCAAGTTTCATGGATCTGACTTTATTATTTTTCCAAATATTAAGAATAAGCTTTAAGACTTGCATGGGAACTACTCGAACCTGTCAAGCAATCCCATTAAAACTTTAGAAATATGTCTGACCTATAATTGGACACACGACTGCCAAGTCTCATGAATCTGACTTTATTATTTTTCCAAATTTTTAAAATAAGCTTTTAGACTTGTATGGAACCTACTCGAACCTGTAAAGCAATTCCACCAAAACTTCAGAAATATATCTGACCTATAACTCGACATACAACTGCCAAGTTTCATGAATCTGACTTTATTATTTTTCCAAATATTTAAAATAAGCTCTTGGAGTTGTTTGGCAAGTCCCCGAACCTGTCAAGCAATTCCACTAAAACTTCAGAAATATATCTGACCTATAACTCAACACAAAACTGCCAAGTTTCATGAATCTGACTTTATTATTTTTCCAAATTTTTAAAATTAGTTTCTGGAGTTGTATGGCAGGTACCCGAACCTGTCAAGCAATTCCTCTAAAACTTCACAAATATATCTGATCTATAATCGGACATCCAACTGCCAAGTTTCATGAATCTGACTTTATTATTCTCCCAAATATTTAAAATTAGCTTCTGGAGTTGTATGGCAGGTACCCGATCCTGTAAAGCAATTCCTCTAAAACTTCGGAAGTATATTTGACCTATAATTGGACACATGACTGCCAAGTTTCATGAATCTGACTTTATTATTTTGGCGAATATAAAAAATTTGCTGTTGGAGTTGTATGGCACCCACCCGAACCGGTGCAGCTATCCCATTATAATTTCTAGAGCATGTGTAGAATATAATTGGACACATGTATACAAAATTTTATGTTTATAGCTTTATTAGTTTTTGAAATATTTAAAATAAACTCTTTTAGTTGTATGGCAGCTACCCGAATCCGTTGTCCGAATTAGTCCAATAACAATAGGGCTCGTCTTTGGCACAAAAGAAAAAACTTGTGAAAGTTTGGTGTCGATTGCATTATTCGTTTTTGAGTTATCGTGCGATCGGACGGACGGACGGACAGACGGACATGTCTAAATCGACGCAGAATTTTACGCTGAGCAAGAATATATATATATGTCCATACCGTCCAGACATATATGTCCAGACTCCTTCAAGTAGTTACAAACTCCATGCCAAAGTTAATATACCCTTCACGAAGTGCAGGGTATAAAAAAATATCAAACAAAAATTATGTACATATGTATGTTTTTCAATTTTTAATAAAATTCCGTAAAATACTTTTTTTTATTTTTGATGTTATTCAGACCACATTATTTGCCTGTTATTCAATATACTTAATGCCATAGTGAAATAAATCAAAATATAAGCTTCCATAATGTGTGCATAAATATCTAAATTAAAAAATAATAAAATGTTTAACAATTTATCTTGTAATTTAGTTATTAATAATAACAATGAATTTTTGAATTTGAAATGTTAATTTGCAAATAAGAATATTTCTTAATTAATAAATTAGGTCAGAATTTTAATCATCTTCTCAAATATTTGATTTAATTGTGAAACAAATAATTAATTGATAAATAAAGAGTAGATGTATTTGTACAATAAAATACTACAATACTTTAAGAAAAACATCTTTTAAATATAAGAATTAAAATTTAAGAGAATAACTTTCAAATTTATGTATGTGAACTAAAGAAATTTATAATAAAATAAAATTAAAAAAAACAAGTAAAAACGTTTCAGTCGGTATAAACCGATTGAATTATACCCTGCACCTTTCGTTATTGTGTAGCAATTGCTCGAACCTGTGAAGTCATTCTATAGAAACTTCACGGATATGTTTGACCTATAATTGGACATCCGACTGCCAAGTTTCATGAATCTGACTTTATTATTTTCCCAAATATTTAAAATTAGCTTCTGGAGTTGTATGGCAGGTACCCGAACCTGTAAAGCAATTCCTCTAAAACTTCAGAAGTATATTTGACCTATAATTGGACACATGACTGCCAAGTTTCATGAATCTGACTTTATTATTTTGCCGAATATAAAAAATTTGCTGTTGGAGTTGTATGGCAGCCACCCGAACCGGTGCAGCTATCCCATTACAATTTCTAGAGCATGTGTAGAATATAATTGGACACATGTATACAAAATTTTATATTTATAGCTTTATTAGTTTTTGAAATATTTAAAATAAACTCTTTGAGTTGTACGGCAGCTACCCGAACCCGTTGTCCGAATTAGTCCAATAACAATAGGGCTCGTTCTTGGCACAAAAGAAAAAACTTGTGAAAGTTTGGTGTCGATTGCATTATTCGTTTTTGAGTTATCGTGCGATCGGGCGGACGGACGGACGGACGGACAGACGGACATGTCTAAATCGACGCAGAATTTTACGCTGAGCAAGAATATATATATATGTCCATACCGCAGATGACTCCTTCAAGTAGTTACAAACTCCATACCAAAGTTAATATACCCTTCACGAAGTGCAGGGTATAAAAACCCCCCTTGCCTTGCTCACGCATAAATATCCATTTCTCAATTTGCAATATTTTTCTTTTTATTTGGAAAAAAAGGGAATAGCTATCTTCTTTTTGTTTATGTTTTCCATTTTTATTATTTTGTATAGTATGTATTGTTCATTTATGTTTATTGAAAAGGAGCTCCCATCATATAAAACTGTAGAGGTTTGCTTTTTATATTGTTAACGACCGCATTTTGTATATAATAAGGCAGGTTATGTGATGGCAACAAATTTTGAATGCACAGTTTTCGGTGGGAACGCACTTCTCCATTGTAGGGATGCATAAATAAATTTAATGAATTTTTCTGCCTTTAACTCGTTCCTTTGATTACGTAATCCATCTGTTCTGCAGTTGCATGAAGAAATTTCCATTAAGATAAATGCATAAATAAACTATTTTTAAGAAGGTGCCGGCCTGTCTCTCTGTCTGTCTGTGCGTGCACGCGTGTATCTCAAGTTCGGCTGAACCGATTTTGTATGTAACTTTATTTCGACTATGGCTCGGATTGATTAACTTTTGGGATATATCAGATCTCGGGATCTTTTATCGGGCCTGTTTTACATTCTTGATCATTTCATATATAAGCTTCATCCGTCCGTCCGCGAAACCTTCTAACTTTTGGAATAAATCTGTTTTCAGCAACTGGACGTTTACTACGGGCCAAATATACATTTTGGCGTATATAAAGAAAAATAATCAACATATTTCATTGAAATTTAATATTTAAATTAGAGGTGTTAAAACAATGAATCTATAAATCTTTTGGAAAGAGCAGGGCTCGAAAACTGAACTGTGGATTTTACTTGTTTTACTATATCTACGGAACGAAGTGATGAAATTTCTTGAATTTTAATATTTGAACTCTGGTTGTTACCAGAACTTTTCGTATAATTCGGACGGCTTATTAGTGTCAATTAAATTGTAACGAAGTATTTAAAATGCGTTTTACTCTGGAATACTTTTACTAATCTAGACAATATATGTATGTACATTGCGGTCGGTTATGTGCTGATCACATCAGATTTTTTTCTTTCATTTTAATATGTAAGTATTTTTTTGTTTAGATCGTTGTAGGAAGTAATGTAAGCAATATTCTTGTTTTTATCTTCTTCTTTTTTTTCTTCTAAAATGCTGTAATGTACTTTTTGTTATTTATGTACAATTATATAAACACACACATATGTATGTATATTCATATATAAAGGCATAATAATTATTCATAAATTTTTAGCTGTTTTCTTGTTAAAATAAACCGAAAAAAAATAATGTTACACTTCCGTCTACAAAATTTGTTGTTCTTTTTAATATCTTAAAGAGAAATTGAATTAGACCAAATAAAGAAATTTTTCAATAATATTAAATATAAATAGCTTTAACAACAATAAAGTAGGAAGAGATTTAGCATAAATGCATTAGGATAAAATAAAAAACAGGAGGAAAATTGATTATAAATTTTATGATAAAACTTAATGGAACAAGAACATTTAGGAGATAATATTCATATTACAATATCAATGAACTGCAAATATAAACTTTAGCATTCATTTAAACATTAAATAATGAACTCATAAGAAATGTACATATATATGTAAAATATATATATGTATAAATATATATTTGTATGAATATTTCGCTGTAATAATTATACGTACATACATTGTATTTATGTTTTAATAATATCGTAGAATGTGTAGAGTGTTTTTCTATACACTCTTCTTTCTAGTACTTCAACTGAATTAAATAATTTTGTTTTTCTATTTATATATATGTGCATAGATATAAATATCTCACACTTCGGGAATATTTTATAGCACGCGAAACACAAAAAAAATTCTTTTTTAAATGAAATCCCTGTCTACAAACAACATTTTCGTAGTAATTTTCTTTCCGTTCCAATATTAAAAACAGAATTTTAAAAAATTATTGTTTTATTTTTTGTAAAAACAAAAATGTGTGTGCAGACTTTTAAACTGTGCAATCAATTAAACAGATCAGAGAAATTAGTCGTGATGTGGTAATGAATGGGAAGAAATATCAATTTTCATAAACATCGCGGATCATCAAATAGTATACAAAAATCAAATGATTAAATTACGTTGCAGTAAATATATTGCTCTCTGCCTTTTATAATCTTATTTTTCAAAAACATTTTCCAATTTAAAGCACATATTTATTAATTCAGCTACTTGTAAAAAGTGTTAGAAATGATACTAAAGGCTTTATCAGCACAAAAAGAAGCATATGATCCAAATTCAAATTTTATTCATAACCCACATACATGAATATACTTAAGAATTTTTGCTATTAATTTAAAAAATAGTTGACCGTGTTAACTTTGTGATACCTGTAAAAATTTGTAATCCTATGTGCAAGTAAATATGCCATAATTGATTATAACTTTCAGTTGCCGTATTACCGTAATTGTGTAATGTTATTGTGGCTGTGTTACCATTATTTTCTAAGATATATCCAAATTGAAGTTATATGACAGCTATCACGAGGAGTTCATAAATGTTTTCATAAAATTTCTATATTATACTTCCGAAATTTCTGAGATAATGCCAAATATCGTCTGGAGTTGTATGGCAGCTATTATAAGTGCACATGAGGTCTCAACAACTTTAAGTTAATATAGCTGCAATTTCACCATATTTTATTTTGCAAAATTTCAGAACTGTACGTTGAACATTATATATCCAAATAACCTTCCAAGTTGCTATCAGAAGGAGCCAAGCAATTTCACTGACTTTTATCAAACACAATGGCTCTAATAATATATTCGCTTGCTCGAAACTTCAATACCACAGCTTTTATAGTTTCTGAGATATAGCCAAATAAATTTGGAAGCTGTATGGCTTAAAATATATGTAAAATGTAAAAATATATTTTATCGATTTAAAATAAGTTTTCCGAACATCTGATTAAAAGTGTAATAACCAAAAAATTTCTGAATAGCATTTCGTTTTCAATACTTCATAATGTTTCCTCTGATATTAGTATATTAGAGAATAGAAATTTATCGAATGAAAAATTTATGAGTGTGTTTCTAATGAATGGAAAATCTATGGAAAACGGTGGAACACTTATTACCTGTTATACTTGCTAGTCCCTCTGGTTTTTCTATTTATTAGAATCAAGTAGTTTAAAAGAAATATTTTTGTTTTAACTTTAAAAGTTTTGGAGATTTGAGCAAATATTTTGATGCAAAAAATTTTTGCTATTCGTTTTTGACAATGAGATCTTTAAAAGAACGGAAAAAATGTTGCAAATTTTCAAAAGCTAAATTTTTTGTTAAGTTATCGAAATTTGTAAATTGTGAGATTTAAAAATATCGTAAACTTTTTTAACTCTAGTATGAATATTCTTTGTTCAAGTTGCAAATGTTTTTGCAAATGTTTTTTATTTCAAAACTTATTGTAAAAAATTGAAATGTTGAAATAACAAGTAGAAAGAAGAAATCAGAATTATTAATACTATTCATTTTGGAAAAAAAATTTTAATAAAATAAAAACCTCTTGGATTTCCCCTTCCCGATTTTAAACACTAACTTGGATTGCAAATAATGTTGTAGGAAATGAAATTTACGTCCCGATCCGGCTTATTTTTTCTTAGCTAAAATTAAGAAAAACATAATCATTTTATTCTTATAAATTTATTTCAGTTAATTAAATAAAAATCTAAAAGGCCAACTCATTTGCTAAAATATTTAAATAAATATACGAACGTATCCTTACGCACAATGACAGAGATATAAATATAAAATAAACACATGAACAAGAGTGTTTGTTATGCTTTGATAGTAAGAATATATATATTTTAGCGCAACATTAGTTAAGATGCCTATATTTTATCGGACGACGATGTGGATAATGCCTTAATAGGCTTTTTTTTGTGTGTGTTATTGTATTTATGCAGTGGGAAATCTTTAATTAAAAATTTACGTATTCTCTCACCATGTAGGATGTAATAGGAAAATTTAAAACTGTATAGAAAAATTTAAATTCATACCTGTACAGAAATTGTTTAGATCAAAATTATTGATAACTAAATTTAATTGTGTGGAAGTATCATAAAGTCAATTAGATGTAAACGGATTTGCAGTTTGTCAATTCGTACGTAAAACCCACCTCTAAAAGTTGTAGTTTCTAAAAATGATAAAGAAGTCATGTTTTGATAATTTATTTAGTAGAGGAACCATAAGCACTTATTGAATTTATTACATTAATACAAAAGAAAAATAATTTATTTCTTTAACTCTGAAACATCAGATTCAAACATAACAATTTTTTCTTAATACTAACACCTGTATCGAAAGACAGCGTAGGCGGACCCGAACTGTCATCAGACATATCAATAGTGGAGGACTTTAACCCAATCTAGCGCACCTGGATGATCATAAAAGCCCACAATATTATATCGCGCGAAGGAGTTTGTTTTGGAAAGCTTTTATTTGCTTGATATGTGTTTGCTCGGCACATCCCCATAGCCGAAGCCATAATTCCATATAAGCTTTATCATTTGGTTATAATATATCAACAGCTTATTGTATGTTGACAATCCAAACCTGCAACCTAGAAGCCAACAGTTTTGTCTATATTTGTTTTCTAGTTCTATTCTTTTCTTCTTTGCATATTCTTTTCATCTAAACTTGACATCCAAAGTCATACCTAGGTATTTCGCTGTGTTTTGGCTTGACACTTTAGTATCATTCAAACGCAATTGCGGTGGATTTACAATTTGTGAAATTTACATAATCCATTTACTTATATTGTTACTTGCTTCCTGCAATTTTTTCGCCGACTCTTTAACAATAGATCTCACTGTCAATATTGCTGTGTCGTCGGCAAATCTAGTGAAAACTATACTCTCTAAATCTAGTAAATCGCTTGTGTAAAGCACGTATAAAATAGGACCCAAAATACTGTCTTGAGGCACACCAGTTCCAATTTCCCTAAGCGTAGAGAACTCCTTGTTATGTTCCCTGGACGAAGAGTACTCCTCGTTCTGTTTGATTCGGAAAAAGCTTTCAGATAAATATTATTGAAGTAACTCCAAGAACAACAGAAGTATCAACTTCTTAAGTTTAAATAATAGCACAAAAATCAATCTATTTTTTCTAATCTCTGACATTTTTTTCAAATATGCCAGAACCTTTCTCGGCAATCCTCTTAATATCTCAAAAGTAATGAGATCAAAACCTGGGGTCTTATTCGGTTTAAGCGACTTTATCACTTGGCAAATTTCTTTTTCATTAAACAAAACCATAGTGGTTTCGTACATATCAAAATCTACTACTAAACAAATAATAGAATTCATTTCATTTTGTTGGAAAATTCCTTCCAAGTGATCAGCAAATAGTTGAGCTTTATCCCTGTTTTAATGGTTCAGCTATTTTTCTTTTGAATGTTTGAGAAAGTCTGTTCAGAATCATTAAACCGTCTGGGTGACGCGACACTTGCCATTTACGTCTAGCCCTTCTTTTTCGTACTATTAAATCAGTTATATTATTAAGATAATTACTTGATACAGGTTTGAATCCAGAGAATCTTCTATTTTTTCAGACCGCTTTCTATGTCAATTTCATCAAATTTAGAATTTAGTTGATCTTTAGTCTGCAGGTTAAGGTTTATATTTCTAATAACATCAACTTTGAAGTCTACCCAATATGTGGTTTTGCTGATTAAAGTGGAGCGTTTGTTAGCTATTTTCTCACTAAGGATTAATATGACAGCAGATTGCTCGGAATTCAAATTAAAATCATCTTCAAGTTCAAAAAATTTGCTGAAATCCTTTTAGATATAGAAAAATAAAAAAAATCCGGGACGTTGTTAGCATTATCAGGCCAATAAATCGGACTGCCAGTAAAACAGCAGGAACATCCCAACTTCCAAATGTTTTCTTTCTTTGGTTTTTTTATCTCTAGTTGAGGTCAAGCTGGAGTACCAGCCCACATTTTTGGCATTCTCCAAGTGAGAATCTATTTTTAATTAAAATAGTACTTGAATCTCCTCTTGAATGGTTACCAGAGTGAGTTGCCCAATAACGTCTATAATCAAGTATGTATATCCAAATCCTTTCCCAAGTGTGTTTCAGACAACAGAGATGCGTCGATATTTTTAGCTCTAGGAAAAACCTCCAATTTGTGTAGTTTCTCTCATTGAATACACGTCAATTCTTTATTAATTTCTTTAGGTTTTTGCATTGTATTATTGTCAACATTTTTATTTTTCATGCCTTTCTTAGGTCTTTTATCTATATATATTTCTGCCGTTTTGGAAGCCACTTGCGAGCATGTAACACAATTAATTTTTCACCTTATTTGATGAAAAAGCTTTAATCGTGCTTGGAGACCTCTTGGTTTTCCTTCCAACTTACCACATAGGAGGAGACTTTGCAACTATAAGCCCTTGTTGACCATTTTTTCTATCGTCGAAGCTAGAATCAATCTTGCCTCAATTTTCGACATGCCATTTCTCTGAAGTTTTAACCTTCACCAATTTTCAGTATAATAATTAACTATTTTATGCACAGTATAATTTCATCCATTTGTTCACTGAACGAAAAAGGTACGTGAAATTAATAAAAAATTGCATTGTGACAATGAAAAAGTTCGTTAATTTTGCTCCAATTAACGCGTTTATTGCGTCAATGTAAAAAGTTCATAAATCAATGTACAAGTTCATTGATTAATAAACAGTACATTGGCCCAATGTACGTTTGTTCGTAAATTTTTTAACGAACTTGTTCATTGTGACAACGAATGGTATTTATTGATCCAATGATTTATATTTATTATTGTAATGTATGCCGTTCATTGGTCCAATAATTTGCATTCATTAGAACACTAAACGATGGTCATTATCTCAATGTACGAAATTCATTGTAACAACTAAATTGTTCGTTGGCGCAACCAAATCTTGTTCATAGGCACAATGTAAAACATTCTTTGTAACAATCAAATCGATCATTGTTTCAGACAAAAATTAATCATTGGCTCAATGTACGGAATTAATTGACTCAATGAACTGAGTTTATCGGATTAATGTAGGGAATTGATTGACTTAATATAAGAAGTTGGTTAGCTCAATGTAACTAATTTATTTTCGCAATATATAGCATTAATTGAGTCAATGTACGAGATTGATTAACTCAAAGTGGGGCGTTTATTGACTCAATGCATTGAGTTTATTGTTACTATTAAACCGTTCATTGCTTTAGTAAAATATTGTTTACTGTCCAATGTCCGGTTTTTCGTGTAACAATGAAATTGAAATGTATACTAGTTCATTTTTTCACTCTTTTTTTTTACAAAAAATTATATAAATAAATTGTTTGTTTCACATTTTTTAATTTAAAAAATTTTATTTTTACACAAACTATTAATTATTTACATTCAATTCATTTAATGAAATTATATTTTTTTACACTGTACATCTTTTAGAAATTTTTTAGAAAATTAGAAATTAAGGTCTTAAATAAATTTTAAATTTTTTATGTAATATTTTAGTTCATTTGGTGTTTTATTTTGGAATTTTATTATTACATATTTAAATATTCTGCTAATATACATACTTTTGAAAATGAACGTTCTGATTTTAGCTTAAAAAAAAATTTTTCTAAAAAGCTATAAAACATGACTGACGCTGCAGGGAAATCTAAATTAAATACATACATTATTTTGAAGCATATGTCTACAGCTCTTAAAAAATTGAAGAATTTGTATCTGATGTCGTCAAAATAAATGTAAATTTCTTCTATAGAAAAAATTTCTTTTCCAATGCAGTATATGAAAGGTTGAATGTTTTTCTTTGTTTCCTTCAAATTCTTAATGTGTTCCTCTATTTGCTGAATAGATTTGGCTATAAACAAAAACGATTCCTGCGAATCTTTGATTGTAAATTTCATTACAACTTTTTTTTCCGATTCTGATTTAACAACTTTGTTGATTGGTACGAAATACCCATGCAAACTCCACATCAAAATAGCATCACGGGAATCTAGAAAGAATTAAAATTTGATTTTAAATTCATGTGTTATGTACCCAATCACTAATATAGTAGATTAAAACTTAGATTAATTTTTTTTTGTGATTCTAGAAAAAAAAATTAAAATCAATTACAATTAATTTTAGTCTTTAATATAAAGCAACAATTTCAATTTTATTCTAAAATCCCAAATGGCAAAGGAAACTAAGTTTTAATTTCATTTTGAAATTAAAACGAAGTTATGAAAGTTTAAAATTTAAAATTTGTTAAATTGGTATTTCAAATATTTAGTTCAAATTATTTTTAAAGAATTCTATTTAAAATTTACACATGTACATAAACTAGTCTTACTTTCAGAAACCGTTTCATTAATCCTTTCCAGCGCAGTTTTGACACTTTTGTCTTTAACGTTTTGATTTTGCCTTAAAAAAAGTAAAATTTTATCTGAGCATCGCCCCCAATTATCAAATAAACCATTGGCGTTTTGAAAAGCTATACTAAAATCTATATCAATCTAAAAGGAAAAAGAATTATGTAAAAGATTTAATTAGAAACTTATATTACCAATCGAAATCCAGTTGGGAATTTATAGAATGGCCACTTTTCCATTATTTCGGAAGTATTTTGAAAATTTTTGATATCATTCAATCTGTATTGGCTACATGCTTTCCACACATTGTCAAAATGATCCGCTTCTAAATTGTCATATTTCAACGCCCGCAAGCACCCTTCAGCATCATGTTCTGATTCTGTTAAATTTATATATTTTTTTGATTTTGCATTACATTTAAATTAAAAAATTTATAGAACTACTTAACTTAAAATACAATTTTTTTATAATACATAACTTTGACTTACCAAAAAATTTTTCTTCACGATAATTTTTAGAAGAAACTTTTTTTAGAGTTTTTTCATTCGTATTTTGGCAAAGAATATTTTTCAGTGACATTTTGAGATTGCAACATTTGTTATAAATTTTACCGCGTTTACTAGTTCGATAATATTCCTTAAATACAAAAAACAATACATTGTGTTAATTACTCAATGTGCTTTAGTATTAAAAACTAAATACCAATTTTTCATTAGTAAACCTCTCCAAAATTTCGTTTTCCAACTTATAACTCACTGCTAGGGTCATTGCAACTCCTTTCTCTTCAAAATGTTGAGCTATCAAATTCACTAATATCGTTCTTTGTTCAGCTTCAAATTTTGAATATTTGTTATAGTACCCAACTAACATTTCCCCTTTCGCGTTTTCGTTTAGTATGTTATTCAAAGTAATTTCGCAGTCATCAGATTGATGAAAGAAATACGGTGAAAAACGGTTTTCTCGTGATGGAGTCGGCGATCTAGAAACAAGCGATGATGATGGTGATATTGGAATATTAGACGGTACTAAATGGTTGCATTCATCATAAACCAATGGGATTCCTATTAGTTTTCTCCATTCGAATAAATTGTGTTCAAATAAAATTTGAGTTCCTAAATCATAATTCCTTAAAATACGTTCTATATGATGTGGCCTTAGAACCTTAAGGACTCCAGTAAATATTTTTTGATCTGAAACATAAAGACATTTCTAAAAAATTAAATTCGAAATTAAAATAAATTTATCGTTAATTAACTGACAATACTAAACCAAATTTTAACTTAGATGTACTTTTTAAACCTTTTCAAATTCTGGATAGTTAATCAAATATGTACAAAAATTAAATTTACTTATCAAATCATTAACCAGAAACTCTTGTTTCCAATCAGTTAAAAGCCTCATCAACTCTTGTTTTTCCTGATCTTTTTCATGGTCTTCTTCTACTTGATTTAGAGATTTCGAGTAAGATATATCCTGCAAATCTGCATTTTCAGTGTTGTCTTCTTGAAAGTCATTTTCTTCAGGTATCATATACATTATATTTCTCTAAAATCTTCCAATATCTGGAATTTTTTTCAATTATATACTGCAAATTTTGTAAATAACCACCACATTTTAAATATTTGTAAGCCATCATTCTAATAAAATTTATTTAGTAGAATTTGGTAACACGTTCTAATGATATGTACATATATAACTATATATATAAGTATAAAAGTATAAATGCATAAATATGAGTAAATTTATATACATACATACATATATATATATTTATATATACACATATTTGAATATATTTAATATTTCTGATATTAATAAAATTTACAAAATATTAACTAATTCCAGTCGGTTTGAAATTTTTGATTAATTATTTTTTTCAACACTTTTACCTTAAAACACTTAATTTTACAATGATAATGATTTTTTAACACTTATTAGCTTTTTTGAAGCTACCACCGCACAAGACGAAACAAGACTAATAATAGTTCATAGCAATCCGTATGTATTGATCATATACATAAACGAATTGAAAAAAAAAGTTTTAACAGTTATAAATCAGCGCGTCTTAAATTTGTTGTTTTATATTTTCGGCTTTTTAATCAACTGTTCATTGTCCCAATGAACGTTCATTGTGTCAATGAATATTATGCATTGATAAGTTTGATTTTCTCTCTTCACTTTTTAACCCTTTGGTGCTTGAAATTTTTTTTGTCAAAAAAAAGGTTTTGTGTTTTTTATATGCGAAAATTGAAAAAAATTACAAATTTTATTTTGAAAAATTATCAAAAGTGTTTTTGCAATTGCCAAAATGAAGTATACTAAGATTTTAGCTGAAAATTTCTATTAAAAATTTAAGTAACAATTTTGTTGATTAAGATGATACAAAAAAAATAGTTTACTAAAAATATTAAACGATTTCGATAAAAAAAATCTTAATATTACATAAACGTATTAATATTACATAAATCTTAATATCACATATATTAATCAAAGATATGGCCAATTTCACATTATATAAAATTTCAAAAATTATCTGGAAACAAAAATTTTACAATAATAGTAACACGCTGTCTAACTTGGGGTTAAATATTCGCAACAGGAATTTGATAGAACAAGAATAATAAAAAATATAAAAAGAAATTGCAAAAATGAAAAAAGAATAAAACTTACCATCAGCCACTTTCAACATTTTTCAGGCGATAGCTTATGTTATTCATCTTTATGTGACTTTTTCTGAATTAATTTTAAATTTCTTAATTAAAAAAATAAATCCTTAAGTTTTAAAGCGAATTTTTTTTTGTGAATAATTGAGTAGTTTATTATTACCAATATGATTTTTATTCTCATGCTTTTTGTTAATTTAGTTAATACACAATAAGGAACATAAGTAATAAAAATCTAAAATTTATTAATATAAACATATTTTACTAAATTTTAAAATTTTACTTAGTTCCTGTAAAACTGAAAATAATTATGTATGTATATTAATTGCAATTACTTTCACAACTAAACAAACTTTTTTATGCTAATGTCAAATTTGTAGTTTTTGCAGGTGCGTCTTTTAGTTGCCTATGTTATTTAAGTTCTTAGTTACAAATGCGAAAGCATATTGCATTATCAAAAAATTGTACCTTCTTGCGCCAATCATTCTAAATAGAATTGCATTCTAAAAGCTTCTAGATGGACACTATTTTGTACTATCTTTTTCATCTGAAAACTCTCATAATAATAAACCCTAATAATACATAATGTGTATCTTCAAAAAAGTAAAATGGCTTTTTTAATTAATAGTTATATATGTATGTGTATATATAAGTTATTTTTAAGGCAATTTTCAAATGACACTTTTTTTATAATATGTCATAATTCCATACCTGCTTATTATAAAAATCTATCCAGAAAAACACAATATGTATACATTTCTTTTTATATAAGAAATCGCATCACGCAAGTACCATACGTCTAAATTCTGAATATTACAAAATTTAAAAAAAAAAAAACATTAATTGTTTTTTATTCATTTTAACATTTTATAATTTAACAATGACAAATCTAGAACAGAAAATTGAAGCACATGCATGCTACTTTTTACACCTTTTATGTAATTAGTAATTGCAAGCGAGAATATTTATTCACAAAACTGCGAGAATCTAGACAAGTCGAAATATTTGAGAATGTATTCATCTATTATCTCGTTTATATGGAAGCTTGAGTACTTGACTTGAAGACATAACGAAACTCGAGCTGAGCTATATAAGAAGAATGAAAGCCTTTAATTTCTCGCTTATAAGCAACATTGGGGCAATAATTCACAAAATGGCAAATTTCGTGGAATTTCGCAAATTTGAATATTTTTCCCTGCTGGTTGTGAGATTATTTAAATGAAAATGACAAATCGACCAATGTC
Source organism: Condylostylus longicornis (assembly GCF_029603195.1). Lineage (NCBI taxonomy): Eukaryota > Metazoa > Arthropoda > Insecta > Diptera > Dolichopodidae > Condylostylus > Condylostylus longicornis. The sequence goes on from NW_026577985.1 coordinate 2,951,347, forward strand.
ATAGTAAAATTTTTGAAATTTTGTAAAGCTTTTTGACAAAAAATTTGTGAATAAAGCATTTAAGGGTAATTGAATACATTAGCCCTGTTTTTAAGGAAATATGTATGTTTGCGTGTGTGCAATAGTCGAATACTAAATAATTATATTTTACACTTTGTGACATACTTATCTACATCATGAAAGTGGCGTGATCAAATTATATATACATATAAGCGAGTGCGTACATAGTATGTATGCATATAAACACGCTTATACATACATGTACGCACTTCTAGTAATATGCGGAATTATGAATACACAAACTTAAATTATGTACATACATACATATTACATAGTTATATAATATATAGAACTTCTTTATTTGTTTTGTAAAAATATTTTTTTTTTTTATTTTGCCAAAAGAATTTCTTTTTTAGTTTTATAAAAATAATGTTTTTGTTTTTTTTAAATTTTGTTTTATGAATATGATCTTATAACTGTGGTTCAGAATAGGTAGGTAGTTATATGTTTATATGCATTGATATAATTTAAATGTAGGTACAAATTTATAATAGGTTTACATATTCAGATATACATCCATACACACATTTTTTATTAAAAATTGAAGTTAGAATTGAATTTAAACTAGAAAAAATTATGTTAAAATAATTTCTGGGTATACACATGAGCCTGTGCATTTAGTTATGGATGTACATATATGCACTTGCATTTGCATGCTTGATTTTGTATGCTTAAAGCATATTTATACATACATACATACATACATTGTATGTATGTGTGAATTTTTGAATAAATTTGGTTTAAGAAGCTTAATGTTTTTCAAATGTATGTTTGTGTGTATTTTCAAACTCGTATATACAAATCCACGTGCTATTACAATTATGAATGTACATCTGTATGTATATTTACATGCTAAGAATAGGTATTATAGATTAAAGTACTATCTATTGATAAAAGTATTGTACTATCTCATCTTGGTCTTCTATACCTTCTGTAAGTAATAAACCATTCATTAAATCAAGAAAAAACGTTCCTTAAATCAACAAAAAAGCGTTCATTGCGTCAATAAATGGCGTTTATTGGTCAATGATTTTATACATTGGTACTACGAATGTAGGTTATTAAAATTTTTCGCCGAAAACTTCGTAAATACAATAAATATGTTTATTGCGCCAATGAAAAAGTTCATTGTTGACATGAAAAATCTGTTTATTGTGACAATGTATTTGAGTTCATTGGGAAAATTAATTCGATGATCAATCAATGAACGGTTGTTCGTTGTCGCAAGGAAAAAATTCATTGTTCCAATGAAAAATTAGTTAATGAATGGCGTTCATTGATATTACGAACTAAAATTTTTTCAGTGTTACGTCTTCTAAATATTGTTCTGATCCTACAAGTAAGGAGTAATTATGTCAAATTAATATGACCTGGCCAATGGTGGAATGGTCATTGCACTGGTCCTTTAACAGAAGGGTCTCGGGTTCAAAGCCCAGTCAGGTCATTATAAAAATCATATTCAATATTATATAATTGCCATATTTCAATAATATCCAATATTAATAAAAAATTCCAGCGAAATAAAATAGTAAGTATTAATAACCTTAAATATTTAGTTTAAACTACGGTAGGCTCGTCACCTACCTAGTAAAGTCAATCACATAAGAAACTGGTTCATGGTTATCTTCAATATTGTGCACCAGCCCTATGCTCCTCCCAATAGCGAAGTAGAAATAAAAAAAAATGACATGAAAAGTGCAAAGTTTTTACATATATATCATACATATATGTATACGGATATATATATAAGATTGCACTTGGAAAATCATAGGTTTGGACCAAACTTTTTAATAAGTGATTTCAAATATCTCGCCTTTCTCTTATTTGATCTTTAAAAATTTCGAACGGCTTACAGAATTTTGACATTTTGATCATGCTCGTTGAATAAATTAATTGAGTTCCCTCAACATGAAATTAAAATGTGGTTGCTTCAATATAACGCTAACAAAATTTTTCAATATCCATTTTTTTTTAATTTGGTATTAAACACATAAATTAACAAGTAAAAACGTTTCAGTCGGTATAAACCGACCGAAATATACCCTGCACTTTAACAATCTGAGTTTAAAAATTTTTTTTTGAATTTTCTTGATTTAGCTTTCATTGTTGTAAGTACTCGAACCTGTCAAGCCACTCTATAGAAACTGCACGGGTATGTCTGATCTATAATTTGACACACAACTGCCAAGTTTCATAAATCTAACTTTATTATTTTTTGAAGATTTAAAATTTGTTTCTGGTGTTGTATGGTATCTACCCAAACCTGTCAACCCATTCCTTTAAAACTTCAGGGATATATCGGACCTGTAGTTAGACACACGCCTGTCAAGTTTAAATCTAGCTTTATTATTTTTACAAATAATTAAAATTTCCATTGAAGTTGTATGGCAGCTACCCGAACCTGTCAAGTCATTTCAACATAACTTCAAAGATATATGTGGCATACAATGGGACACAAGACTGTCAAGTTTCATGAATCTGGATTAATTACTTTTCTGAATATATAGAATTCGCATGTGGAGTTGTATGGCAACTACCCGAACCAGTGCAGCCATTTAAATAAAATTCTAAGAACATATGTATGTAAAATGACACAGTATTATTGGACACATCTTTGAAAAACTTGATACTAATATACTCTTCTTCAGTTTTTAAAATATTAAAAAAAAAACTTTGAGTTGTATGGCAGCTACCCGAACCTGTTGTCCGAATTTATCCAATTACAATAGCAACCGTCGTTGGCAGAAAAGAATCAAATTGTAAAACTTTGGTGTCGATTGCATTATTCGTGCGATTGGACGAACGAACGGACGGGCATGTCTAAATCATCGCAGAATTTTACGTGTTATACTATACATGTAATATTATAAACTCCATACCAAAACGACAATAGCCTTCATGAAAGTATAAAAACCTTTTCTTAATAACATTGCATGTATTTATATCCGACTATAAAATATTTTTAAAAATTAACTATTTCGTACTAAGTTTTTATATCACATTTTGAGTTTGAACAAAATAAAAGTTTTCTATAAAAAAAAAAAATATGATGTGGTCAGCACATAACCGACCGCAACGTGTATTGTCTAGTTAAGTGAAAGTGTTGCAGAATATTATAAAAATGTCTGTTAAATACTTCTTTCCAATATTTAGGACATTAGTAAACTTATAGTTAACATACCTAGAAAAATGTAAATTTGGCTCTTAGTAGAAAATTGCTTTCTGCTAACCGAATTCCCTGAAATGCTCGCCAGTTAATTTCGGTAACAACCAGAACTCAAATATCAAATTTCAAGAAATTCCATAAATTCGTTCCGTAGATATGGTGAAAAATGTAAAATCGGCCCGCAAATCAGTTTTCGAGCCTGATCTTTCCCAAAAATTTATATGTTCATTGTTTTAATACGAGGAATTCAAATACTAAATTTCAATGAAATCGGTTGATTATTTTTCTTTATATAGGCAAAAATGTACATTTGGCCCGTAGTAAACGTCCAGTTGTTGATGCCTGATTTCTTCCAAAAGTTAGAAATTTTCGTGTACGGTCGAGCAAAGCTTATATATGAAATTTCAAGTAAATCGATTGAATATTTTCTTCAAAATGTTCAAAAATGTAAAACATGCTCGCTAAAAAGTGCAGTTCCCGAGGCCTGATATATCTCAAAAGTTGATCAATCCGTGCCATGGTGGAAATAAACTTACATATAAAATTTCATCAAAATCGGTTCAGCCGAACTTGAGATACACGCGTGCACACGCAGACCGACAGATTGCTAAAAATAGTTTACTTACACTTCCCTATTATGGAGAAGTGCATTTCCACCGAAAACTCGATATGCAAAATTTGTTGCCATCACATAACCTACCTATTGTATACACAATACGGTCGGTAAAAATCATATATGTACGAGTATGAACCATAAAAAGTGCGTAAAATATTTTACTCCGAAATGATAAAATCCAATATAAATTTTTGAACATAGTAGCTATACTCGTATATTTTAACAATGAAATTTACATTAAAAACAAAAATACTATTCTTCTTTCTCCATGGGGCGATTAAGTAGTGTGACTTTGAAAGTTGTATAGTACCGTCATGATAATTTAAAAGATTTATTTTAGTCTCATTACAATTTTGGTTAATTCAAATAAGGATGTAAATATATTTACGCATTATGTATATATGTATGTATTTTAATTAATTCTAAAATTATGTATACAAAATGAAAATATGTATGTAATGTTCACATAAACAAATATGTAACCACTCTTACACACATAATATGTATTTACATATATATTTATTTTTATTCTAATATCCCAAGTTACGGGGAATTGAAAACTTCATAAAAAGCTTTTAGTTTTTGTTGTTAATTTTAGAAATAATAGGGGTTTTCTTTTACTTTTTTTAAGGAGAATAAGAAAGGTTGAAAATAGAATGAAAAAAAGAAAAAAACACATTTTTAATTACATTAATATTGTATACGTACATACAAATCTGTAATTAAATTTTTAAGATTAAATAAACTTTAATTAAACCAAGACGTTTCATTGGATTCAAATTCTTAAAGTAAATGTAATTATGTATTCAGTTTTAAACAAAATTGTACATATATGGTAATACCACCCATTATAAGTTATAATGCTTTAAATTTAAAAAAAAAATCCGAATTTCAAATTATTTGTAAAAGTAAATCGAATTCCCAGATCACCAGTATTCCACAAAATACTGGTGATACAAATATCCTGTACAATATAATGAGCTGCTAATAATTTATATATAATACGTAAGAACTAAAGGCATTTTTCAAAATTTATAATGTATTTGTTAGAATATAATCTTCTTCGATTTCGCAGGTTTTTTCGATTAATCGAAAAGGCATAAGCATTACTACGTATGAATCCACAGGATCTTTGACACCTTTGATACGAATGTTTTAAGATTTGAAAACATGAGTGATAGATAAATTTATGTTTTTCGACATTTATTTGTACATAAATATGTACAATTTGTTACATATTTAAAAAAAAAAACACAGGTTACCAAACTTCAATTTTTAATAATGAAAACAAGAACTTGGCGTGCAAAAATTTTCGATTTACAAATAATTGACTTACGAAACATTTCATTTGGGGGTTCAAACAATCAGGTATAATACTATTATTTTCAAGATATTTCAGAATAACTTTTGAAGAATAACTTTTGAACTTTGAATTGCATACTCTTGCGATGAAATAAAATTATTTTCTTATTATTCTTTTATATTCTCTATTTCCGTGAACCACTTTCTAGTTCCATTTTTTACTAAAAAATTTCAAAACAGATTTGAACTAAAAATAAAATAAATTTTTTTTTTAAGGTATTATAAGTACTACAGCCCGAAAATTGGATCGTGAAAACCAACTGGAACATATCTTGGAGGTAAATAAATAATATTTCCTAATTTCAAATTATTCTATATATTAAACTGAACTAAAGAAAAAACTTTATTGCAAAACTTGTTGCTTAAGTTTACAGTTTGAAATAAATCTTAAGTTTAAAAACTTAAAGTCATTTTTAAAAAATTTATAGCTTTCTAGCTAAAATGATTCCAGGCTTTAGAATAATATTTTTATTAAACTGACTTTTTAATACTTTAACAGTTTTATCGGGTTTGATTTGCAAATTTTAAATTTAACCACATTTTCGAAATTCATCTTTTTTCTAAAAATAATTCCGTATAAAATATTTGAAGACCCATTTTTCTTAACCTTAATTTGATCTACCTCACGTTGTCCAATATGGAATTATATTTTTGATTACGAAAATTTGTAATCCATAGTTTATGATAAGTCAGCTCTAGCAATTTGTTAAAATGAAGCAAATGTTTTTGTAAAATTTAATGTAAAATGTTTAGAGTCAAAGATTTAAAAGTGTATGTGATATACTTTCCATATTTAATTATAAAATGTATTAGTATTATCCTATTATAAAATTTACTAAAAAATAAATTTAATACGAATAGGTTTCGGTATCGGATAATGGTCGACCACAACTTTCATCAACAACACGAGTTGTTATTTCAGTCGATGATGTTAATGATCAAAGTCCAGAATTCGATCAACGTTTTTATAAAGTTCAAATACCAGCTACAGCTAAAATAGATCAACCATTATTTCAGGTATGTGTTTAACGTTTTTAAATTTTATTTTTAATAATATTTCCTTTATACCTAAAAGTAACCTTTGACTATTGAACTTTAAATATATTAATTTTTTGTACTGAAAAAAAAAACAAATTTTTAAAATTTTTAAATTGATTAATTAAAATACAAATTTTCTTTTCTATTAAAAAATATTTATGAATATAGTTTATTTTTTCTTTTATAAATTTCAATAATGGTTTCCTTTACTTAAAATAAAATCAAATTGCACACAATAATGGGTGACATATGATGTTTTTACTTTATCTAAGATTTAAAAGAATATCAAATTTAATAAATAAAGTTGAGGAAATTTGTTTTTCTTTGATGGTATAGTAAAAATATATACGGAAGACTTCTTTCTTTATCGTTATGTAGTAAAATTAAATTGTATATTTTTGTTATAAACTATTAAATTTTAGGCTAAAATTTGTTCCAAAATTAAATAACATATTTTAATTGTAAAATAATTTTCTTACATTTTACTTTTTAAATATAAAATAAAATAGAATTTTAAATGTTTTCTTTTAAAAAACTCATTTAATTTTCAAATATTTTAATTTTCGTCTTCTCTTCAGAAATAAATGACACAAAAAAAACTTTTTTTAATTTATCACAGAATCGTTTATATTTTCAGAAATTTAAGATACAAAATTTAAATAACTAGTAAATCCATATGTCTTTATGTGTATCTTACCTCTATAAAATTTAAATTTTATATCAGTAAAAATATTTTATTAATTTTTTATTTAATCTTTTGGTTTTTCTTTCAATAATAATATAAATGGAACTATTTTATGAGATACGCATTTAAATGAATATTATTAAAATATTTTTGACTATAATTTTGAATATAAGTAAATAATTTCATATTCAACAGAAATTTTGCACATCTTTACTTAATGTCTATGAATTGTATTACGAGTATAAATTTGTTGTAGTACATTCTATGAGAGAAATTATATTAATAAAATTAATCCTAATATTCTGTTTATATTGCACATGATATTGTTATCATTATTATCATTATCATTATTATTATTATTATTATTATTATTATTATTATTATTATTATTATTATTATTATTATTATTATTATTATTATTATTATTATTATTATTATTATTATTATTATTATTATTATTATTGTACACGTAACTATGTTATATGCATATATAATTGTATGTACATATATTTTATGTTTTAAGATGTTAGACACATTCATTTTTATTATTAACCTTTACCTTGTTTCTCAGAACAATAAATTATGTATAAACAAATACATACATATATTACAGATTATGTTAATTTTTATATATTGCAAAACATAATAATTTTAGCATTTTTCCTTGAAAAATTTCGTTATACAATTGCCTAATAATATTATTGATTATCACTAATGCAATACCTATAATATTTTTCTTCAGTTTGCTTTCGGTGTAGCAAGAAACCAAAATTTTAATTATATGTAATTAAATTTCATGATTTTTTAAAAACATTTTTACATAAAAAATACTTTTGTAAAAGCTTCAATTTTATCTAAATAGTCCAAGAACGATTTCTTCAGGAATAATTATGACTTTCTAAACTATAAATAAATATGCAATTTCATCTAATGATAAATAGAAATAGTAATATAAATTCAAAAATTTAATAAGATATAGATAAAAATTTAAGTGTCGGAAAATTAAAAAGATTATGATTTTGCAAAAGTATTAGAAATCATGTTAATGCGATTAAATTTAAATGATCTTTAGTATATTGTTAAGGTAAAGAAAAAACATATTCAGTTGATCAGTTTATGTGCCAAAATAATAGAAAATTTCAAAAACAATTAAAAAAAAATTTAAAAAGCTGAAAGCATAATTTATTGTATTAAACTTGTTATATGTATATGCATACGTTTGTTTCGGTTTAAAACTTTTTAAGTTTGGCAACAAAGTATCTGCATATACATCTTATATTATATTGTAAAATATTTAAATTAGATTACGCTAAATTATGTATTTATAGAAGCTCAATAAGTAGGGTGCACTTAATATAATTTAAAATTTTACTCTTGACTCTTCTTTCTGTTTTGACAGAATTTTTTATTTATAATATTGCTAGGGTTATGTATTACATGCATTGTTCTTCCATCTAATTCTAAATATTCTGTAAATAATAATGCTAATAAAATAATTTATATAATATATGTATGTATATAATATATGTAACGACAATATCCATGATAAATTATTGGATGCAATATATTATTAAATTACGATACCATAAAGAACACTTTATGCAAAAAAAATATAAAAATTGAAAAAATAAAACAGAATTCAGGTTGGAAAAAATTATTAAATTATTTAATTTAATCTCAAAAATATTATGCTTAAGGAATTAGAAACATTTTTTATACAATATATAAATTTATATACACACATATTATTTATACACCAATAAGGAACGGAAAGGTATAAATATTCAGCTTTTAGTGTACACACTCATACATAAATAAATGCAGTTAGGTTTAATATCAAATACTACACATAATACAATGTTGATTTTATATAATGTTTTAATTTTATTTGCATAGATGCTTTAACAAATTTGTTTTATTAGAACAATGAGAATATTAACATAAAAAGAAATAAGAAAAGAAAAATGAACTTTTCTTGCTCTAATTATTAAAAATATATTATGGAATTTTTATACATAATATGTGTATGTAGTTTTTATTGAAATTTAAAAACAACCGTTCCACAAGACTCGTTTTAAAATTTATATTTGACTAAATAATATAATACAAGACTTGTGTCATAAGATACATATACTACAATAATACTATATTGCATATTATTATGTGTAATATAAAAAAAGCTAAAATTTTATATTTAATTTGCGTTATAAAATTTAACAATTATAAGATAAAATGGCTGTGATGTGAATATTTGCCTCAAACACATATATAAATCGCTTAATTTATTAATAATATTAATACTTTTAATATTGATATAATCACCACAGCAGCTTAATTTATTAATAATATTAATACTTTTAATATTGATATAATCACCAAAAGAATTTCACAAAACATTCAAGATTAATTAATAAATATTGTAGTACATAAAAATACTTACGATGTTTTTTAAATATCTATCTTAAATTATTCAAGAATTTTGATTTTACTTAAAATTAAAATTTTTCGTAAATATACAAAATTTTCGTAACTATACATATAGGTAAAAATATTATAAGATTTTTTTTATTTAGTATTTAATTCGCAAACAATTTAAAAATGTCTAACGGAAATCCAAACTAGAATTTCGAGAAAATTAAATTGAACGTATATTTGAAGTTTTAATTTTACAACTACGTAAAATTATTATTTTTTTTTGTTATATACACACATAATATGTTCGATTCCAGATTTTTGCAGGGGAATAGATTTTTTTTTAAAGATACATAATATTTCGATTCTGTTTTGAAATGCAAATTTAAACTTATTTATCAAAAACACGCATAAATTGCTAAGGCTCTAATGATAAATTTTGTAGGCCGAATTAGTTAATAATATTTGAAAAGGTTGAAGTTGTGAAATATTTTTCAAATAATTTTTTAAAATTACAAAAAAATTTAATAAATTATCCAATATTATTTATAAAGTGTATTCATGGATTTCCAAATGAAACATCGAAATCACAATCATGTTTCAAAATATTTTGTTTCGATTTTCTCTGTTGTTGTTGTTTTTTCAGTTGCTTCGTTTATAATATATTTTCTTCTTTGTTTCGATTTTCTTCCTTTATTTTTTAACATGGTTTTGATTCTTATTGCTTTTGTTTTGTTTATTCCTTTTACATTCATGTTCTTATAATCAAATATTTATTCATATTGAACATACACACTTATATTTAAATAAAAACATATTACATACATACTTTAGGTTGATGGTTCACAAGAAAATATTTATAAATAAAAGATCACGAAATGGCGTCTTAAACCTCTATAAATTTTTCAGTTCTACATAATAATGTTAACTTTCATTTTTAGCACTTTTACAAAAAAATTTTGAAAAAAGATGCTTATTAGTTTCACTCCGCCCGTCCGTCCGTCCGTCTGTCCGTGTGACTGTTTACAAAACTTCTACACCCTTAATGATAGAAACCTGAAATTTTATATGTACATAGATCTTTACCAGAAACTAATTTTCGTAGAACATAATTTTTACCTACGAGTATCTCCCCCCTCCTAAAAGTTATACCCCTCCAAAACCCTAAAAATGCCATTTTTCAACTATTTACTATAGTGGAACCATATGCATTTTGCAAATTTTGCAAACGCAGAAAAGCAATTGGTTGCATCTTCTATCACGGGATACTATACTTGAACTTTAAAAAAACAAAATGGCCGTTCAAATTTACCGTTATATAAAATCCGGTTTTTTTTTTCAAATTTAATTTTTGATGTTGTTTTTCTTCTGAACTCCGGGTTGTAGGCGTCTGAAATTTTAGTAGCTCTTAGGCACTAGTAAATAGTTCATTTCGTTAGAAGAAACTTTTTTTCCATCTCCACCCCCTCTCAAGTTATCGCCTCTTCAATTTTGTAAAATTTTAACTTTTGACGCCTTATATTTCTGAAACAACAAGTTTTTCTAAATGTTTATATTCGCAAAAAGCTAACGGTAAATTCCATAACATTAAAAAATATAATTATTTTTCTTAACTCAAACAATTAACCCTTAAAATCGAGCATTGTTTTAACCCCTCCTTAAATTAATTTTTGTTTTATTTCAAAGAATGCATAAAACGTTCATCCTAAATATATGCAATCATAGAAATATTTCCGTGTAGGAACGAAAATAATTTTAATAGTGTAGTAGGTATACGTGATTGTTTTTAAAAGCAGTATATTCTTTTGTTGAAGGAGAAGTGCTACAATACAAACCATTGGTTTGGCCCGACTTTATTCAAATATTAAAAAATGTCTTCTTCTGTTTTTTAATGGTTTTGACTTGGCCGCAGGCGTTCGGTTCGCGACTGCTTGAGTTCTTTGAATTGAACTTAAATTTTACAAGTGAACAAATTTATTAATTTTGTTTCACAAGTCATATTTTTTTGAATTTTGCTTTATTGATTACGTATTATTTTTTGTGCAAATCTAATTAATTTTGCCAATTGAAATTGCTAAATATAAAATTATTTCCAAGTTTCACACAAATTTTCAAAATCATATCAAAATCATAAAAATTAACTTCGATCATTGACTTCATTGATAAACTTCTAAGACTTCAAGGAAATCTTTTTTACTTCAAGTTTTGCAAAAATAATTTTGGTTCAGGGGTTTCCTCGAGAATGTGTAATGTGATGACTTGTTACCATGTTAGCACATTTTTTAATAAAAAAGTTTTCTTTGGTTCCATCAACAATTATATACCTTCTCCATTAATAAGTTTGGTTAAGATAAACGTAAAACTTTATAAGAGACAAAGTAGAAATCTAACAATAATCACATCTACATATATATAGAAGAAAAACAAAATAACTTAACGGTGAAAAAAAATATTGATTCCCGTTTTAAAGCGTTCCAAATCCCGTATTCAACAACAACATTATCAACAACAACAACAGCAACAACAACAAGATCAAGATATTGGATTAGAAAATTCAACGTGGGAAATATATAAAGAATCAGATTTAAAGGGATTGGTACCTGTATTCTGGGTAAACAAAGAATAAAATTTTCTGAACTTAATCAAAGTTTTATTTAAGTATTATTATTTTTTTTCAAGGTTACTTTAAATTGTTTAATAAATTTTTTATTAGATTTTGGAATATAAAGTACACATATTCAAGTATATTGGAATTTGATTTTGTTTTAGCCAAACTAAATTTTTTTTGTTTGAATTAAAATAATAAAGTTATTTATAAAAATGCGAGTTGTCATAAAAATTAAATATTAATAAATTCGTATAATTGACCTCGAACCTATACTAAAGTTATTTTCTTTTTGCTTAACAATATATGAAATTTAAGGATATCGACAAAATTTTTTGCATATTGAATAAATTTCACTGAAGTGTAAAAATTTCATTACATTTTCGGAAAAAGAAATTATAATTTCCTTATTTGTAAACAATTTTCTTCGTATTCTTAGTAATTTAATAAAGTTTCGTGAAGAAATAACAAAATTATGGTTTAATATAGCTATTTAAAAATTTAATATTTATTAGAGTGTTTGCAATTTGTATTTAATGAATTGAATACATGGTCGATATAATTGAATTTATAAATTCCTATAAAAAAAAATTGATAAATTTTAAATATATTTGCAAAAGATTTGAATTTACCACTGTGTTATGTTTTAAGTAAGGTGTAGTGTAATGCGCATTTTAAATTCAATTACTTTACAATTCAATCAAAAACTTAACTTTCATCTTATTATTATTAAAGTATAGCGAGTAGTTATGGCAATAATCATTGTTTTAAACTTTAACTGGTTTACAATTGAAAATAGACGTTTTAAAAGAAATGTATAAGTAATGTTACAACAAGGAAGCAAAAATAGACCCTTAGTTTGCTTCTTAGGAAATATAATTTGTCAACATGTTATTAAAGTTCTAAATATTTTTGCACGAATATTCATATTTAATTATATGTAAACAGAAACTTACATAATGTAAATTGATACCTACAGGTAGATTTATTTTTAACGTTTCGTAGACATAACTTTGCCTATATATGCACTTACAAAAAAATTTTTGATTTGTGTCTTTACTTCTGCTCAAGAACAATAAAAATTTTATACAAATTTATATAGAACTGCACAAATTAATATAAAACTACATTTGATCTGAATGTAACTTTTTAAAATATTTATGACATCTCAATTAACTAATTTATTTGTACATTATTTTAGCAAAATATACTGTCACTGCTTTTGCTTTTTTCATACTTTGTAAATTTGTTATGTTCATCATCATAATTTCATTTATTTAGAGCAATTATTTGGAGCACTTAAATTGCTTTAAGTGATCCAAATAATCAATATTTTTGTTATAACTGCGTTATTTTGTGTGAATTATTTTATGCCTGTCGTGAGTGTAAATGTTATAAATTTAAAAGTGGTTATATAAAACAAATTAAAATAGTAAAAATTATTTTAAAATTTAACAAAAAATATATTTATTTCATTTTTCTCCCTACTATCGAAATTTAGGGTGAAAATAGGGAAAATACAATTATTTTAAAGTAATTTTGTAATAATTTAGTTATTAAAAGTTTAGTTATTAAAAGTAGAATTAGACATTATTAAAATTATTTTCGTTTACATATATACAGATATATTTCAAAGATTGCATACATTTAGTATGATTAATGAAAATGATATGATATGATGTCGATGAGTAATAAGAACAAAGGTGAACGAAAATAATTTTAATAGGGAAATACATAGATTGTTTTTAGAAGCAGCATTTTCACTTTTTGAAAGTTTTAAAGCGTTAATTGTTTTTCCGCTAATTTTTGAAGTAATGTTTTCCCTAGACGGAAGCTCGGAAGATCGTCAAATTTTTATTTTTTTGTTCTCGGTTAAATTTTCATATGTATATTTTACTATTAAAAATATACGTACACGTATTCAGTACGACGTAACTGGAACTAAAATTCAAATTTTAATTAAAATTTAGGTTACAATTATTATGAGAAACCCTCCTTAATTTACATATTTTAAGTTTATGAAATTTAAAAAGTTATCACATTAAAGTTTATTTTTTAGAAATATTCAATTAACTAACTCGTAATACAATAATTAATACTTATATGAATAATACATACTCAGTGAAAGAAAAAATTGAAAAATAAATTAATTTTTCTTTAAATATTTCAAAAAGCAAAAAATATGAATAATGTAATTTAGAATGTAAAAAAATTTCATGACAAGTTTTATTCTTTTACGTTTTTGAAATATATAATAAGCTCATGAATAAACTATGTGTCTTCATATATTATGTACATATTCGTGTATATATATTTTGAATCAACAAGAAAAAACTCAGTAGCACGCGTATATAATATATAAAATATCTTTTGTTATAGTTTTCCAATAGGTAATAAGATCAAATCTGTTCAGAAAAAAACAGTTTTATCTTATCCTTTAAAATTAGGCCACTAAATATGTTATTTAATTTTTTTTATATAGATATTAGTGATGGAGGAAAAATTTTCGTAATTTAATTGGAATCCCGAACGTCATGCTATTGTACTTTACGTTTTGGTATTACAAAAAGTTATGAATTTATGATATAAGTTATTCAACCTTACTCTAGGAGAATCTGATTATGTGCTTTCAATGCCAAATTTCCAATTTACATTTTATTTTATACATACTTTATAAGAAATTCAAATGATTTATACGTACACACATCACTACCAATATTTTACATAAGGTTTTAAAACATTTTTAAAATATGTACCTATTACATTGTATTATCACAGATTTATCTACTGATTACTTTAAAGATGTACGCATATATATGTAGGTGTATATTGAATGTTATACGTATATAATTGTATACATCACTCTAATATAATTCAATATAATAGTAAAATACATCGATTCTTCAATTAGGTGGTTTTTTGAATTATGTTTAACGATTAGTCTAATGAAGTTTAATTATTTTAACTGTACCTAATGCGTTAAAATAAATATTTATGCAATTTTAATAAACATGTTGACATTTACGTTCAAAAAAGATTTTAATTTTATTAATATTTCTACTAAAATTAATTTCATAGCATTTATTTCACATTTGAATGTATGATATTTTTAACATTTGTGCTTGTATTATATAATAAGCTGTATTGGAAAATATAGTTTGAAAAATGTTCAAGTGATAAATGTATATATTATGCAATCTACTGGAAGCCAATTCAGAGGTTACTGTAGAATGTCCAAGCTTTTTCAAGATTTTGACAAAACAAAGAATTTCTGGATTGTGTTTCTAATGTAATTCATTAAAATAATTTCTGAAGAAAACATGCAGTACCTGTAAAAATAATTTCTACTTACTTTTATGGTTTGATTCTCCAAAGACTTTAAAAAGCAGATAAGCTACAAAACTGCACCGTTAAATACACGTCAGTTTTCCAAACATTTTATTTTAGAATTTCAAAGATAGTTTTTAATATAGTATCTGATTATCTTATCGCGTGTGCAGTTGTAAGGTTTTGATAGACCATTTTCTTACGCGGGAAGTTTTCATGAAATTGGAGAAGATTGCAATAAAAACTAATTTTTATGTTATACATATGTATGTATACTTATATAAATATGTATGAAGATTTAAAATTTTATGAATTAGTTAAAGAAAAATGTGGAATGTGCTTAAGTAATTATAAAAAGCTAATACTTTTATTCACTCACTTATGAAAAGCCTTACTTATTATGTTGTGATCTTCTTATTACCTATGCAATTTTAATTATCTATAATTTATTCAAAAATATTGTAAATATTGTACTAAAATAACAAAGAAAAAAAAATTTTAGTTCATGTTCAACTAAAAATAAAATTAAAAAAAGCTTTACGTACGGTGAATAACATCGTTGCCGTCCGTCTGTAGACATGTTTACAAAACTTCTACACTCTTGAAGATCCTAGAACATTATTTCCGTAGAAAGAAATTTTTACGTTGCTTCTCCCCCCCTAATAATTATCAACTATTTACTGCTGCGAACCCATAAGCATTTTGCAAATTTTGCAGACGTCGAAAAGTAGTGGCTGGCTTCTTTTTTTATTTTTTATTGATATGAAAAGAAAACTTCCTTTATATTGGTATGAAAAGAATTATATTTCGGAAAAATTATCAACCATTGAAGAATTTTTTGTGGCTGGCTTCTCCAGCGCAGTATGCCATATTTAAACTTTAAAAAAACAACACGACCGTTAAAATTTATCGATATCCAAAATCCGTTTTTTCCAAATTTTTGATATCGTTTTCTTTCTAGACTCAGGTTGTAGAAGTCTGAAATTTTAGCAGCTTTTAGACACTAATAAATATTTAATTTCCTTAGAAAAAAATTTTTTTCATTTGCAACGCCTCTGAAATTATTGCCTCTTGAAATTAGTTAAATTCGAATTTTTGGCACTTTATATTTCCAAAACTGTAAGCTTTACCAAATTTCAATACATGCAGATAGCTAACGATAAAGGTCATGCCATTAAAAAATGTAATTATTTTACTTAACTCACACAATTAACCAATCTTAAAATTCGAGCATTCTGTTAACGGCTCTTTCATTTCGTTTTATTTCAAAGATTGCATACATTGTTCGTCTTAATATTATTTATTCGTATTTGGATATGCATGAATGTAATTTTATTGATGTAATACGTAGCTAAATTGTTTTAAAAGCAGTATTTTCACTTCTTGAAGGGAAAAGTACTATATTACAGACGATTGGTTTGCCCCAACTTTATTATATAACCATTCATATATATGAAAGCAATGATGTGCATACTCTAGTTGTCTATTCTATGATATTACAGAAGAAGTGTTATGTGTATCATAATAGTGCATCTAATATTAAAAAAAAGTACATACAAGATACAAATCCTTTCAAGGTAAAATAATCCAAAGCAATCAAGAGAAATGTTTTTAGTGTAAAAGGTAAAATAAGAAAGCAAAAAATTTGTATAACTTGTAGCAATGTAGATCTTAATTAAACTGTCAAAAGATAAGATTTTTAAAAAGCCTTGACAGAAAGTCGAGGAAAAAAGTTGTTATTTTAATAGAAAACTCATTATTTGAAAGCTAACGTTTCTCTTTGTACGTAGATATGCGTACATACATGTTTTCATTCGTAGTTAAATTATTTAAATTTTCGTTATTCTATTGTACCATAACTTAATGTGCAATGCATTAGGTAGAATAAACCTTAATATGAACGTAAACATAATAAAATTTTAAAGTTATATTTATCTACATAGATACTGCACACATACATAAAAATGTCGTGTAACATGTGCATTTTAAAAGTAATTTATTTTGTCCGTACTAGTATACTATACTAGCACGGTGCAACAAAAACTGAAAACTTTTTTTCTCGTTCTTAAAAAAAATTAATTAGGATAGAATTCCATTAAATTTAATAAATTTTTCATTATTACTTTAAAATGTGCGTATCAATTTTTTAATGCCTTTTGGAAATCACCCAATGTAAGTAATTTACTGAAGTTTTTCATGTTAGACTCACTCTCTTTGACTTTCCAAAAGAATGTACAAGCAGATATGAAAAACAGTATAATTTCAAGATTCAAATATCAATAATATTTGAGTAGCTCAGTGTAACTCCATAAACCAAAATATTAAAAAAATGCGTTGAATAATATGTTGTTTGCTTTGCTTTTTACACTACACGTTTCATTTTGATTTTATAGTATGTAAAATAATCAAAAATTGATCATAAGTGGGAAATTAGTTTGTGCACAATAACATAAGACTTCGATTTTAAATAAATTTATACTATTTGTGTTCACAAATCATACAGAAACTTACCGAATTTCGTTAAACTTTAACTTATTGCAATATTTTAATTATAGACACCTCTTTCAATATATTGGGAATTTGAGTCAAATTATATTCATTATACTATTATTACTTATCAGATTTATGTTTATTTATAGTCAAAACGAGAAAAAATAGAGTTGACTTTGTCAACTCTGTGATACCCGTACGAATTTGTTATCCTATTTGCGAATAACTGACTATGGGACAGACAATGACTTTAAGTTGCCGTATTACCATATTAATTTACGCAAAATTTCAGTACTGTGTTTTTCAAAATACTGTGTGTGCCAAACTACTATTGGAGTTGTACGGCAGGTACCAGAAAGAGCCAAGAAATTTTAACGAATTTTATCAAGCAAATCGGCCCTACTAATATATTCGCTTGTGTGAAATACAGCCAAATAAATTTGAAGTTGTACGACAGCTACTAGAAGGAGCCAAGCTATTTCAACAACTTTTAACAAACACATTGGCCCTACTAATATATTCACTTGTGTGAAATTTCAATACCATATCTTTTATAGTTTCTGAAATATAGCCAAATAACTTTTGAAGTTGTATGGCAGGTGCCAGAAGGAGCCAAGTAATTCTAACGACTTTTATCAGACACATTAGCTCTACTAATATATTCGTTTGTGTGAAATTTCAATACCATAGCTTTTATAGTTTCTGAGATATAGTCAAATAACTTTTGAAGTTGTATGGCAGGTACCAGAAAAAGAAAAGTAATTTTAACGAATTTTGTGAGACACATTGACCCTACTAATATATTCGTTTGTGCGAAATTTCAATACCACAGCTTTTATAGTTTCTGAGATATAGCTAAATAAATTTTGAAATTGTATGGTAGCTACCCGAACCGGTACCCCAATCATGTCCAATTTAAATAGGGCTCTGGCACTTACTACAATAAATCATTTGTGAAAATTTGGTGAACTTAGCTTAATTAGTTTTTGAGTTATCGTTGGGACGGACGGACGGACAGACAAAGCCAAATCAACTCAGAATTCGACGCTGATCAAAAACATGCACTTGAGTCTATATCTAAGACCGTTATTTCTTAGCGTTACAAACGAAGGCAAATTTAGTATAGAATTATACCCTTCGAACATACGTTCGTATGGGTATAAAAATAAGAACTGGTTCAAAAAAGCTATTACATACATGTATATCTATAAGAAAAAAACAAAAACGTATTCTTTTCCTTAATAACAAAACATTCAAAAAAAATCTGAAAAATTTTACATAATTACCAATATAATGAGTAGGCAAAATGAAATCTTCTCCATGAAATAGAGAAAGAACTAAATTAAGAAATTGTTGCTACTATTTTTATATAAGTTTTATATTTTTCGGTCCTTGGGGTTTTCATCTTTCTTTGTTGATCAAAAAAATATTTATAAACTTTGCTTCACTCACATTTATTTTATGTAGATACAATTATGTGCTTTTATGAATCGATTACACATGATACAAAAAGTTGTGCTGTTTTAAATTTTCTTATTTATTCATAAATATATAGATATGTATGTACAGATATGCATGTATACATATTATGCATGTTTGCTTACGCAGCACATTTAATACAAAAATAACAACAGCGTAGATTAATTTTTACTAACTGGTTTTCTTGTTTTTATGAAATAAGTATATGGGCATAATATGGATAAAAGTTTAAATGATTTGGAAACAACCTTTAGGATTTATTTTTGGATTTTTTGAAAGTTATAAAGAATATTTATTTTTAAACTTTTAGCAAAATTGCCCAATTATTAAAATTTTAATAGGAGAGAATTCAATAACTGTCCTTTTACAATTTTAAAATTTTTATCGCTACAGAATTTTTCAAAAAATTTTTACTTTGGTTCTACCAGGTTTTAACAGTATTTTAACTACCATGTTTTATTTGAAATTAATAAAACTTTATAGTGTAATTTCAATTAATTTTTTTAAGTATTATAGTGAAAATTCAACTTTTAAGTGAATTAAAACTTTTCCCCACTTGTGATGTGATTTTCATTCTTCAATAATGAAAATTGGTAAGATACATATACATTACATAAGATACATAAACATTCATTATAAAACTCTTACTGCCACAAAATGCTTATCAATGAAAACGAAAAGTTTCAAAGTATTTTTTCATTATATATTATTATGTATTTATTTCATTATATATATATATTATGTATTTATTATTTCATTATAAACATATATATTATGTATACTATTAATCTTGGCTTATGAACATGCTAATCGAATAATTATTGAAGAGTATGTTGCGAACAAAAAAATCTATATTATTTTGTTTTATTTAAAAAAATCAAAATCGTGTAAGAACAAAGCACATGTACACTAATAAGATACGAGTATAAGAATGAAAGTCATTTATTCACAATTTCTTTTAAAGTAGAGAAAAGAGTAAGAAAAGTAACATGAATCAAAAAGCAGATATTATTTGAGTTAAAGTCTGCTGAGGCGCAAAGGGAATATGAAAAGAAATACAAAATTGTTTCTCTGATAACTAATATCGATTTTCATGTCAGAGTAGCTTTTCAATTGCAGTATACGATGATAGCATAAATTCTTACTTATAGAATAAATTTATTCCACGTAAATGATTTTCTTATTTAACTTCATATTATATTGGATTTGTCGGAATGCTGTAAAATATTAGATTTAAAATATTTAAGGTTACTCAATTTGTCAACGCTATATTTATGAAAAAAAGGAAAAAATATTAATGTAAGAATGGGTCATCAAAGACGAAATAAATTAAAAAGAAAAAATCGAATATAATAGAAGAGGTGAGAGGAGCACAAGCAAAGATTTGACTTTTCCGTTTTTATTTAAAAAGCTTTTTGATTTCATAAATGAATTTTGTAATCAAAGAGCAAAATTTTTGTCATCTATTTATATCTTTTAAAAATAAGTTAAAATATTGAAAGAGAAATTGGAATTAAAAGGAATTGCTGATCAAAGGATTTTGGATTATTTAACAGAAAAAAAAACTAAATAAAAGGCAATAAAATTAAGAGTTAATGCGCCTTTTAATTTGACGAAAGTTCAAAGTAGGATCGTTTTTTCACAGTATATGTACTAATATTACTGTACATAAATAAGTTATATATATATACTTACATTTAAAAATGTGTACATATACATATGATTATATATAAAATATATAAGTACATATGTATACAGGAAATTTGAATGTGCATATTGTGTAATATGCTGATTGCAGGCGTGAATAATTAAAATTACAGAAAGTTTTTTAAGTGAATGTATTGAATCATTTTGTAAGGAAATTATGTTTTAGAACTACTTGGTTATAAAAATTAAGATGAGACGCAGAATTTACAATGATAATAATTTCACGGGTGTGGTACTTATTATAAACTTGCTTTTAATAAGATAAAATTGAAACCGCTATTTTTTGTTTATTCTCCGGACTAAGTTTCAAA
Source organism: Condylostylus longicornis (assembly GCF_029603195.1). Classification (NCBI taxonomy): domain Eukaryota; kingdom Metazoa; phylum Arthropoda; class Insecta; order Diptera; family Dolichopodidae; genus Condylostylus; species Condylostylus longicornis. The sequence continues at coordinate 2,972,605 of NW_026577985.1, forward strand.
AAGTTGTGGGTTGAATTTCCCTAAAAAGTTACTTCAATTTGCTGTGGTATAATAACCCGAAGGTACTTTATGAAATATTTGTATTCACAAAAAGCGATTTTAAGTGAAAATGAAGTAAAGGCAATAATTTCAATTAAGAAATTTTAATGCAACCAATTTTCCCTTACGCCGAACTCGAATTATGTTCTAAAAAATCTTTTTTCGTGCTTTTACCATAGAACATTTAGAGTTGAAGGAGTTAAAATGTTCAAATTCAAGCTACATGTAGTGTTAAATTAAATAGTTTCCCATTAGAAAACTTACTTTATTTTAAATATAAAATACCAATGCAAACATAATTTATGCAACACGTACAATTAATAGTATTAAAAAACTTTAAAACCTTTATTTAAATTCACTAACATTTTTAACAAAATTATGAATTAATAACCAAATTAATGTTTATAAAACTTCTATATTCAGAAAAAGTTGTACAAAATTAAAGAATTTAAAAAGTTAAGAAAATTTAGATTTTGGGCAACTTGTTATTTAATGTATGCTACTTATTATTTTCGCGAATTTCTATTACTAAAATTCTTCCCGATTTTTTTTTTATCAAAAAACAAATATTTATCTTAATTTACAAAATAAATAATTGAATTAAGTTAACATTTTGTTGTCATTCTAAAAATGTTGCCATAGAATATTTTTTGTTATTAATAGATTGAGAAAAATAAAAAACATATTTAAAAAAAACCTAAATTGTTTTAGGAGAGAAATGTTACAAACAAATGATTTTATCTCTAGTTTAATCCTTCAATCAAATCGTTTGCACATATCCTAAAATTAAATTGTAACTCCAATAACTCAATTAGTTTTTTATTTATAATTTTAAAATTTCTAAAATGTTCCTTGAATAAGGTACTTGGTAAATGTTTCAGTTTTTTGTGAATTTCGCTCATATTTTACATAAAGTTCATTCAAAAGCATATACAATGTTTTTTTATGAATACAATTAAAAAATTTTTGTGGTATTATAATTGCGCTGTCAAACAAATATCATTAAATAGTGTGTTTCACAAAAAAAAAAACGGAAATTTTAAATAAAATTTATGAAAATTTAAAGAATTTTTTTCTCTCTTTTGCCGCTATTCTTTTCTTTTTATACTGTCAAATTTCCTTTTTTGTGAAAGATGAATAATGATATAAAAAAGAAGAAAGTAAAAACAAATTAACTTTTTTCCCTTTTTTAGCACTTTTCCAAAAAATTCACTCTGTCCGTCCGTCCGTCCGTCCATGACATTGAAAATTATTATTATTTTTCTTAACTCACACAATTAAACCTTAAAATCGAGCTTTATGTTAACCCGTCTGCATATATGCATCATCCTAAATATATGCAATCCTAGAAAGAGTTTTGTATATGAATGAAAATAATTTTAATAGTGTGATAGTTATACATATACCTTGTATTTAAAAGCATAATTTTGACTAGTTGAAGAGAAAAGTGCTACAATACAAACCATTGGTTTGACCCAGCTTTATTTATTATATACATTGAGAATAATCGTGTAAACATAATTTTGTAGCGTAAACATAAAGCATTCGAATATCAATACATCATGTGCAAAGCATTCAAATATTAGTACATACATACATTCTAATCAAATAGAAAACGAAAAATAATTTTCGTTTTCTATACTCCCATGATAGGAAATTTATGATATCTTATTATGTGCTGTGTTATTTATATTATTTTTTATAAGGATATCTAAGTTAAATTTGTTCTGCAATATCAATATGCATTATTAGTTTTGTTTTAATAAACACATGGTTTGTACATGTATAATTCGCTTATATACGAACTCATATTCAATATTATTTTTATTGAATTTTACTTTGATTACTTGGCACATCAAATGTGAATGAAATTTTTATGTACAAAGTATATGTATAGAGTTGATATTGTGAAGTAATTTTGTTGTGTACATTTGGTTATAAGTCACTGATCTGACATTAATCATCTTCTAAATATGAAAACTTGTCTAATACTCAAAATATAAACTATCTTTATTTCGATGAAATTATTACCATTTACAATAGTAACTCGTGACAATTTATGGATATACGTCTAAGTAATTTTTGAAGTTAAATCAAAATATAGTGTGCATTTTGTAATTTTATTTAAGGAGCACATGTAAACTAAAAATTTTAATTAAAACTTTCAAAGGAAAACTATTCAAAAATGTATGCTCAATCAACTGAAAATGTAAGTGATAATAAAAAAAATATATAAAGATTTGCCAATTTTATTTTCAAAGTATTCTTCCAACAATACATGTATATTTTTAGTTATTTGATTTCGAGATTTAGGTGAATATTATTATATATTGGTAGTAAAATTTTAGTTACAAGAGATTTAATATTTCGTCATCATGGAAAAACGTGGAAGCACCACGAAATTTCAACGATTTTGTGTAACAAAATGTCCAATATTCATTGCAGTACTTTTAAATAATATTAGCTGTTATATAAATATTATTAAAGCGGCATTCTATGACACTCGTACAAATGAATGGTAATTGAAATGGCGTTATAACATCAATACAGTTCTATGGGTTTTAAATAACGTAATCCTTGCTGGTGATACAGCTCACGTTAACATGTGGTACTGCATAATTGAATTATTTTCTAAAATAGTATTTTATAATGTGCGAAATTTCAGTTACCAAAAAGGTTTTCCAATTTATTTTAACAAAACGATTGTCTCAACAGTTTCTGAGAAATAGTTTCTGAGAATGAGGACTCGTGAAAACTAATTAAAAAATGCTATATTTGTTTTTAGTTATGTACTTTTGAAGTGTCAAATGATTTTTAAAGTTGTATGGTGGCACCCTAATAGGTAATACCATACGGGTAAAAATAAAGCTGAACTACTTCCAACTATTATGATATTCAACATTATTGAAGGCTTAAAATATTCAATGTAAATAAGTAGAAACCTTGACTTACAAAAAAGCACATTTTTTCATTTACTACTTTCGATTTAAAAGCGTTGCATATAATTAGCCGGAACCTTAAACTTATAATTTTTAATGGATTAAACATTGTTTTCTATAATTTTTTAATAGCTTAAACATTGAGTTAAATTGTTAAATAATTTAGTTTTATACTCTGAAATAATAGGAATATATTCAAGTTAGAAAGGTTGCATTCTGTCTTATGAAAGTATGATTGAGTTTACGGTATCAAAAATTATGAATTAATTTATATAAAGTATATTTTAAAGTGTGACAATTCGGGGGAAAACCTGAAATTTTTAAACACATTTGGAATTGTAATATAAAACCTTTTCCTGTCTGCACTCCTATATTAATAAAAACTTGCACTTTATAGATCAGAAGTTTTCCAGAGTAATGAATAGAATAAATGACAGATTTGTTGAAGAAACCTAATCAGAACATTTTTCCAAAATTTATTGAAAACCACTTAAATAATATTTAACATCAACAAATTTTAATTTTGCTTCTAAATGTTCAAAAATCCATGAATAATATATTGTAGTTTTCATTATATTTGTCAACATTTTGACTTTCATAATTACACGCATATTTTGATTTGTATGTAATTATAATTAATTACAAAAATTTATCTACGAAATACATTGTCGCTTTACTATATCAAACTTAGTTTTGACACGAGAATCAATAAAATTTTTTATATAAGTAGTTATTTTATAATACTCGTAATATAAGCCTTACCATAAATTCAATATTTTTTTGAATTCACAAGTAAGTAAATATTGAAAGTCAAATATTAAAAAAGAAAGAAATTATAGTAACATTCATAACTTTAATTAAAAATTTAAGACCTCAAGACTTAAATAAATTTGTGTTTAGTATAAGGATTCTTTGATAAAATAAAATAATATAAAGAGTTCATTCTATATATTATATTCTTTAATTTTTAATGCATTAATTTTTATGGTCGGAAATCATGAGCATGAAAACTTAAATTTAGCTGAAAGCAAAATTTTCTCAAGTTTTCTTTTTGCTTTGTTAAAGTTTGTTTAAGTTTATTTTTCTTTTGACCTCGAAAACTTGTTATGAAGGTTGAACTGAAAAGTTTTACAATGTCTTACAGCTTTGTTTATTTATTTCCATTCTCTAGCATGCGTCTGAATTTGTTTTACAATTATATTAAAAAATTGCATTTTTTTAATTTAGGCAAAATAAATAAATAATGAATTTATAGTGAGGAGAAAATCGAGGCTCCTTAGTTCAAGAGGAAATTAAATTCTGTAATAACGGCATATACAAAAAAGTTGTGGCCAGATCTTCAACTTAGAACAATACATTTAAATATAATACAAAAACCAAGTTTACCTAATTAAAACAGACCAATTTTTATCAATTCGGACCAATTGGTATTTGAATGATTGATTGTAAAAATTGCAGAAGACTTATAAAATTTAAAGATTAAAAAATTTAATCGCTTTTCTCAAGCAAATATGGAATGTTCTTAATACTGCAAATTGTCGGAAACAATATTATTGCAGAAATTGGAAGAGTTTCTATACCATAAAATATAATTGCAAAAACACTTAAACAGAGTAAGAAATTACACGATCTAAAAAAGTGTAGAGGATAAATTAAATAAAAATTATGTTTGCCATTAAAGTTTCCCTGCAAAAGACTAATACTTCAATAAGTAAAATCACCCCAACGAGTAAATTTTAATCTCATGTTGAGTGGTTTTACATTAGGCATGTTATGTATGTATAAATACTGCTGGTTTTTAAGAAACATCACCAGTTGTCCGTACTTTTCCTCGATTTTAGTGCAATTTTTTGACATCAAACGGAATATAATATTTATTCTTCGCATATGAAAACTTATACAATAATTTGTAGTTTAATCCAATTCTTGCAGTGCACTTATCAAAAAAAATTTAAATGGAAGTTAAGTCGATCTGAATGCCTTTACTTTCTTTTATTGAAAATAATAACCGGGATTTATAAATATTTATAAATAGTGAAAATTTGAATTTAATAGTCAAACAAATTAAGTTTTAAAAGTTCGAAATAAATATATGTATAGTTGATTATATGTGATATAAAAATATGTATAGTTGATTATAGCCAAAGGCGACAATTTAACAAAAAGACTCTGATTTCCATATTACAGGATACATTGCCTTATTGGCAATATCCGGATGAGCATTACATTAACACAAACATATTTTACTACTCTAACTAGGGTTTGAAAAATGTCAATTAAAAATTCTTTTTATAATTTTTTTTTTATCATCGTTTGAGAATCACTAAAAATATTGTAAAATTTTCTTTTTAATAAAACACAATAGCATTTGATATTTTTGTATGCATATTTTTTCTCTATCATGCTTTTTCCAAGCTTCGGTGTGTATAAATTGTGCTTATTATAATTAATAACTTTTGGGATATTTCTTGATCAACATTTGGGATATATCAGGCCTTGGGAACTTCTTTGCAGGCCGATTTTATATTTTTGTGCATATAAAGAGAAGTAATCAAACAATCTGTTTGAAATTTAATATTTAAATTTGTATGGTGTTGAATCAATGAAACTATTAAATATTTGGAAACATCAGGGCTCTACAATCGAAGTAGAATTCCAGATCCTGCATAATTGCTGAAATTATTTGAAATTTAATATTTCAGTTTTGGTTGTTACCGAAATTAACTGGCGAACTTTTCAGAAAAATCGAATAAGGCAAAGCGAAACTCTACTTAGACACAAATTTACTTTTTTCTTCAAAAATTAATTTGCTAAAACTTATTAAATCCCTTAAAATAGCAAAGGAGAGTTTAAAAGGCATTTTCATAAACTTCTATAACAATCATTGCGGTTGCTGCTGACATGTTTCTAGATTTCTGCATTTTGGTATGAAGGAATTTATTTTTGTGCTGATAGAATTTTTGATGATTTCATCTCTTACTGTATCTATTTTTAAGTCTCTGTGTAAGTTTTCATTTCACATACCACGGCCCGCCAACTATGCCACGTAGTACCTTGTTCTGGAACCTTTGTATTTTATCGATGTTTGTTGTTTTTGCACAACCTCATTCCGTATACCCATAATGGTTTTAACACTTGCTTATATACTAAAATTTTATTGAAGTTGATAATTCGGAATGTCGGCCCAACAGCCAATGTAGTTTTCATATTATTCTTTCCATCTTAGCTTTACCTCTAACGTCGTTCCTAAGTATTTAGCTTAATTTGAATAGAGTATTGTATTTCAACTAATTTGGATTGGTACTTGCCTTATCTATTTGTGAAGTTTATCTATTTTTGAAGTTCTGTATTTGTGAAGTTTACAAGTGTTGATTTTCATTTAATTTTATCCGCCACTTTTTTGCCCATTTCTCAACATCGTTTATGGGTTTTTGTAAATTATTTACTGTGACACTTGTATTTTTATTTGCAGAAAGGAGAGCAATGACATCAGCAAATGTTGCCATTAATATGTTTTCAGCTTGTGAGATGTCTATTGCGCAGATAAGATGCAATGTTGGTCCGAGAACACTTCCCTGCGGAACTCCAGCTGCAATTTGAGCGCACTCTAAATTTTCTGTCTGCTAAATATGATTTTAGTAGCTGACAATATTGGAAAGGTAGATTCGTATGTAGTTTGTATTCTAATCCTTCTATTCAAACTTTATCAAACGCTTGCGCAATATCTAGAAATACAGTGAAGCAAACTTGCTTTTTTTCTAGAGATTTTTCAATTCTATTTGTTATACGATGCATTTGTTGAATTGTGGAATGGCTGTCTCTGAATTCATGGCATTAAATTGGTGCGGTGGCATTAAATTTCGTTCTTGTATGACACTGCATAATCTTTTATGCATAATTTTTCAAAAATTTTGGATAGTATCGGCAAAAGTGATATAGGACGATATGATGTAATTGAAAGTTTCCCAGGTTTCAGTAATAGTATGACTTCTGCAATTTTTCACAGTTTGGGCATGTATTTAAGCTCAATTCAAGCATTAATAATTTTCTGATGCTTACTCAGTTACAGATGACAACTCTTTAATTATTTTACCTATAATTAGGTCATATACTGGTGATTTTTTTTTGAAATATTGCTTTTAGTACTTTTCCAAAAAATTTTGAAAAAAAGTGCTTATTAGTTTCACTCTGTCCGTCCGTCCGTCTGACCGTTCGTCCGTCCGTCCGCCCGTCCGTCTGTCCATGTGTCTGTTTACAAAACTTCTACACCATTGAAGATAGAAACCTGAAATTTTCATAGATATATGTTAATAGATCTTTACTAGAAACTAATTTTCGTAGAACATAATTTTTACCTATCTTCCCCCTCTAAAAGTAGTACCCCCCCAAAACCCTAAAAATGCCATTTTTCAACTATTTAATGTAGTAGAACTATATGCATTTTGCAAATTTTGCAAACGCAGAAAAGCAGTGGGTTGCTTCTTCTATCACGTGATACTATACTTGAACTTTAGAAAAACAAAATGGCCGTTAAAATTAACCGTTGTATAAAATCCGTGTTTTTCAAAATTTTTGATGTTGTTTTCCTTCTAAAACCCAGGTTGTGGGCGTCTGAAATTTTAGTAGCTTTTGGCACTAATAAATAGTACATTTCGTTAGAAGAATATTTATTTCCATCCCCTCCCCCTATTTTACAAATTTCAAGTTATCGCTTCTTGAAATTTGTAAAATTTGAATTTTTGACGCCTTATATTTCTGGAACCACAAGTTTTTCTAAATTTCTATAAACGCAAAAAGCTAAAGGTAAATTCCATAACATCAAAAAATATAATTATTTTTCTTAACTCACGCAATTAACACTTAAGATCGAGCATCTTAATCCCTCTTTAAATTAATTTTTACTTTGTTTCAAAGACTGCATAAATCGTTCATCCTAAATATATACAATATTAGAATTTCGTAAAGTTTATAAATCACTTCAACATTGGCACTATTTTCACCGATTTGGTTGGCATTGGTTTTCTTTTTGTGATGCGTGTACCATTTTCTAACTTTTCTGTGGTTCTTTCAACTAAATTTTATGCATTAATAATTTTAAAATTTTTCAGATCTTCGACTATGTTGTTTTTACTACATGTTTGTTTTTGTCTTCGTAAGTATGCCATTCGATTTTTAATTCGTTTAATTTAGCTGTAAGAGCTCTGTAGATATCGCTGTTTGGAACATATATTTTTCATTTTTTGTTTGGGAAAAAAGTATATTTATGTTGCCCTTTTGTGATTTGATGTATAATGCCTTTGATGCAATTAAATTCACTAATATTATATACGTTTATTGGTGGTGGTTGATGTGATTTTTGCTTAGATGTTTTAGATTCAGACTGAGCCGATTTCTCTGGTATTCTTGTATGTTCTTGATTTGTTGATTTTTCTGAATTTGATGTATGTGGTTTGTTTGTGTGTTGATTTTTCTGGATTTAATGTTTGTGGTATTTTGCTCATTTTGGCTTGTGAAGTTTTCTCTTCCTTTCGGATTATTTAATTTATCTTTATCTTTTGTACTTACTGGTACTAATTTACTTTTCTTGTGTTTTCTATGTGTTGAATGAGTAGTCCGTTCTGAACTTCTGGATTCAAAACCAGATAACTCTTCTCCTTCACTAATTGAAGAAAGTTTCGCTAATTCATTACTCAGTGCTAATTTTAAATTTCTAAATATTCATTCTCTTGTTTTAAAGAGTTTAAGACTTTGGCTCGCTTTTTTACTGAAGCCTCAATCTCCTGCAGTTTATTTTGCAATACTTGGTTTTCTTTTTTTAATTTTTCTTGCAATTTTTCACTTTTTAGGTTTTTGTGTTTTTCAAATTTTTATCCGTTGTTTTTTTCATCTTCTGAATTCGACATTGACGCATCTTATGTTGCAGCGCTCCACTCCGCTCGTTATGGTCTCTGTTGCGTCTTCTACGATGAATATAACACTTTTAATATTTTCAATTATGTTGATAGCTGCCAGCTAATTCTGGTATATAATTTTATTTATTTCAAAAAATTATAAAGTTTTAATAATTATAACCAACTTTCCGCTTAAATAATTTTTTCGATATTAAACCTAAAATATAAATTTAAAGGCAACACCGCTAGTGTCTACTCTCAACAAAGTGCCTAATAAGACTAGTAAAATTTAAATTTTTTTTTTAAATTTAAAATCTAAATATAAGTGTCTCTTATATTGTTAAAAATGCATATGTAATAAAAATATTGCACGTTATATTTAAGAATCCTTAATTTTGTCGTAAACCATAATTTCGCTTTAATTATTTCATAATTTTTAATTAATAGATTCAAAATATTTGTTTTGAATATTTAAGAGTTCTTAGACATATTTTCATTCATTGTTTTTGCTTTATTTTTAGGACTTTTAGTATTTTGAAAAATTAATACTCAGCACATTGCATGTTCGTTTTTTATTTCTGATTTCTATACAAATGTCATTATTCTATAACGTACAGTAATCCTCGGGTAATGTGTTAAAGTTAAAATTTAATCTTCTTTTTGGATTTTTCTGTCTAATTCTAAAAAATTTTTTCAAGAGAATAAACTTAAAATTTTTTATCATTTGCTGTTAAATTCAATATTTGAATGATAAAGCCTAATTAAAATAAAATCATTCGCAAGTTATAAAAATTTCAATTAAATTAAATTTAAAGAAAAACAACTCACTATTTAAAAATATAATTTTTTTAGTTCATCAATTAACCAGGATAATTTACATGTATTTTTGAATTGGAGTACAAAAATGTTAACGTTAAAAAGTGGAAAACGCAATTGAGGCTCATTTAAACAAAAAATAATTAAATTTATTTTAAATACTCATAAAAATTTGTTTTTCGCAGCACTGAAACTGGAAATGAGTTTAAGTATACATGGATAGAATGTTGTTTGATTGCATATAACAAGTACTTCCATTAGATTAATTGAAGTTTTTGACAATCAAACTTGAAAAATAATTTGATTCTTATTTACTATATGGTCAACTACGCTTAACCATTGACCTTAGTGTGCAAATATCTTGAATTAACGAATTATTCGTTTAGTTTGGAATGATTTAAATCGTTCCATCTCTGATTGTTTTGAGCATTATACAAATTTCAGTGCACTCTGATCGTGTTGAAAAATAAATATTTTTTTTATAAAATAGTTAATTTTTTTTTATAAATAGTTAAATAGAAAAATTTCAAAATATCCATTGTTTTTTTTTTTTTTTATATTACAAATATACATTCAAAATTGTTTTCATATAAATTTGTTTCACAGCATCAAATTTATATGAAGTTAAAAAATCTTTGAATAAGTTAAATAAATTTTTGTGCTTCATCTTTGCCATTTTCTTTTCTTATTTTAAACTTTTTATTTTTTGTCATATTTCTGTTTGTATTATTCGTGTTTTTAAATAGTTGCATTCATCTACTTCTTGTACACTATATTATTTTAAATTAAACAATTATTTAACAAATTTAAAGCTGCAATGACATTTTCATTTTTAATGAATTCAAAAGGTTCTGGCAATCGATAATGATTCTGGCGAAAATGGACGTGTGACGTATGCCATAAAATCTGGCAAAGGTAAAACAAAATTTCGAATTCATCCGGATACAGGTGTCATATATGCAGCGAAACCTTTTGAAGCAGATACTGAATATGATTTAGCCGTCAGAGCTGAGGATAATGGACAACCCAAACGTTCGCATACAACTCGTGTTAATGTTGTTGTTGTACCAATACCAGATATATCAGAACACGCACCAATAATTAAATCATCAGAACATGAAGTTGAAGTAACTGAAAGTGATCGACCAGGTTTTCTAGTGACTTTAATACAAGCGACAGATGAAGATAACGAGCAATTGTGGTATGATATAATAGGTAAGTTTAAATGCTGTACAAATCCAATAACAGAAAATATTTACTTCACTTTAAAAAATTAGTTAAAAAGTTTCATTAATTTGATTAGCTTCATCTGTAACTTACAATATAAAATCTTGCTGATATAGAAAGAATACTAGTAATAGTTCTAAGTTAATAAAACAAAATTTATCGTTTTAAAAAAATTACGACACGTGAAATTGGGTATTAAAACAATATCTTCAACCTTATTATTACACATAAATGAATAATTTTTAAACAATTTGTAAACTTTAAAGTTTAAAAACTCATTATCAAAATACTTGATTTTACTGTAGCGTTTAGTAATTTTACTTGCACGTGAAAAAATTACGAAAAAAGTTTACATGGTAGTCACATACACTAAAACAATCAAAAATACATTCATTTATAAAAATATTTTGTTCAATATCTTAAACGGCAGCGGCTTATTACAAAACATAAGAAAACTCAACAGCTGAATACAAATTACATTTAATTTTTCAAAAAGCTATATAAATTATAATATGTATTTAAGAAACTATATTTGTATGAGAATAGCATATATGCATATATTCATATATTTAAAAGCATGTTACATATTATGTAATCGTTAAAAAGTGTTAGTTCAATATTATGTAGGTACAAACTTTCAACGTACTAATATTCAATCTTCAGTTGAGCAACAAGCAAACATTGCAATTGTTTCCTCTTCTATCTAAAAGAAATTTTTCTACATTATATTTTTCACATTTTCAGAAGGAGATTCCCGTAATGAATTTTATATAGGGCGAGATAATGGGAATGTTTTGTTAGCTAAGTCACTTGATTGGGAAATTCAGAAGCATTATAATTTGACAATAAGTGTTACCGATGGTGTTCATGTTGTTAAAACTCAATTATATGTAAATGTTATAGATATAAATGATCATCGCCCTGAATTCACGCAATCCGTGTACAAAGTTGATATTTCAGAAAATATTGAAGAAGAATCTGAGATACTGCAATTGCATGCAACTGATATGGATGAAGATAAAAAAATTTTTTATACTTTACATGCAGCACGTAATCCCATTTCATTAACGTTATTCCGTATTGATAGTATAACAGGAAATGTAATTGTTACTCAACGTTTGGACCGGGAATTAATGTCAAATCATGTTTTAATTGTAATAGCAAAAGATCAGGGCACACCAGCAAAAAGAAATTATGCCAAAATTATTATAACTGTACATGATCACAATGACCATGCTCCAGAATTTAGTAGCAGAATTATTCAAGGAAAAGTTTATGAAACTGCTGCTTTAGGTACTAAAATAGTTCAATTGTTGGCAGTTGATCGAGATTTGGGAGAAAATGCTAAAATATTATATTCCATTGTAAGTGGTAATATTGGAAATGTTTTCGAAATTGATCCGGTGTTAGGGCATTTAACAGTTGCAAAAGAATTAGATATCAATTCCATGCCAGAATATATGTTACAAGTTAAAGCAACAGATGGTGGGAATCCTTCAATGTCATCACAAATTCCAGTACACATTGTTGTAACTATGGCCGATAATGATCCACCACGTTTTATTAATACTCAATTAGCTGCCGAAATATATGAAAATTTACCTATTGGAATGTTTGTAATACAAATTGAAGCACGTTCAACATCATCAGTTTTCTATGAAATCGCTGATGGTAATTCTGGTGACATGTTCCAAATAAATCCATCAACTGGTGTGATAACAACTAAAAACTATTTAGATTACGAAAAAAACAAGTAAGAGTTTAAACCAACTTTTTAATAAAAGAACAATAAAGTTGCACAACTTACTCATTAAAGTTTTTGACGATGTCAATAAAAACAATTTTTTTTTTAAAGAACTAAATATTGAAATTAGTCATTATTTCAGATTCTTTAACTTATCTGTTCGTGCTACAAACCTAGCATCAGTATCAGCTTTATGTTATGCCGTAGTTCATATACTTGATCAAAATGATAACGTACCGCATTTTATACAAAATCTTTATCGAGGTGAAATATCTGAGGCTGCACCTATAGCTTCACTTGTTCTAGCATTACCTTCATCATCAACAATGTCATCTTCTTTAAAATTACCCAACGAAGAAAAAATTCAAAGCATTTCGAATGGAAAAAAATTTGTAGATTCACAACAGTCAAGCGGCCTGTTATCATCACTGTCTTCGTCCCCATCAGTCATTCGAAATTCACTAGATTTCAAAAATATTGTTCCTCAGCAGTCTATGCTAAACAATAATATTTCGTCCAATAGAAGGTAAGATTTTAAATTTATATTCAAAATAATTTTACAAAACTTCTTTGTGTATAATTTTTAATTAAGGGTTGATAAAATATTTCAACGATAAAAATATAAAGTGCTACTTTAAGAGTAAACGTTATAAGACTTATTACCTCGGACGTTATCAAATTAAAACATTATGTTTCTCTTATTTGGACAAAGCTAAAAATTTCAAAATTTGAAATTCATTTTAATCTTTAAATTTTTAATTTTTTCATATTCATTATTTAAGCTGAATGCATTAGCTGAATGATATATGTATGTATCCATTCTTTTCATCAGAGGTTGCAACAGACTACTATTAAATAATGAATTAAGAAATGATTTTGAAATTACAAACACTGACATTAATATGACAATATAAAATGAAAACAAATTTTGAACGAATTTTTTAAAAATTTCATGTTTTTATTTTATTATTACAGTCCACTTGTTATAAAAGCATTTGATGCTGATTCTGGATTAAATGCACTTTTACATTACGATATTGTGGAAAGTTTACCGAAGCGTTATTTCCATATTGATTCTACTACAGGTGCTATAAAAACAGTGATGCTTTTAGATCATGAAAAGATTCCAATTTATGATTTTCACGTCAAAGTAAGTAACAAATTTTAAAACAATCTTTTTGACTTTATGTAATTATCTACTTCATATTATTCACTTTATGATTTAAATAGTCTAGTTGAAATTATCTAAGTCGACGAACTAGAATAATTTTTAGGAGGAATACAAGCAAGAGGCTCAATATAAATAATAAGACTGAATCATTTCAATTAAACATAGTAACAAATTAGTTCCTATATTTTTTCAAATATTTTCAGAATTGTTTTTAGATTTTTAATGACCACTTTTCAATTAATTCGTGCATACGAAAACTGATATTTTGATGACACGAATTTTGAGAAAAAGAAATTATGGAAAGGAATAAAATTATGTTAACTTATGCCATATTTTTCAAATAAGTTGAATGTGTGATAATCTCGGCCAAATTCGAATAATTTTGCTTTATACTGTTATTGATTTTTTTTGCATTAAAAATGTATGCTCTCTTAGGTTTTGACTTTATTGCTATTTGTTTGCTTGAATATTTTAAATTGTAACTTTTTTGAAAAAAAAAAATTCGCTTTTGTATTTCCTTAAAAGCGTTTTCTAATTTTTTTCATAGAGCAAACAAAAAATCATAATATATGAAAATTTATTACTTGGAAATATTCGACAAAATGGTTTTTCTTTTTCTGGTTATGTTAAAGAATCCAAAAACGTGTTCGAGATTTATTAACACAAAATATTATTATATACGACAAGGAAAACTTAGAATTAACAAATTATTAAAAAAAAATAAAAGAATTGCAATCATAAAAATTTAATACAGTGTGTATATGCGTAACATGTATCATGTGTAAATAGAATGTATATGAGTATACAAAAAGTTCGTTTAAAGCTTTACATTATAATTTTTTACTAAATACAAATGTGAAATACGTGTACACTTTTCTTACAATATTTATATATATACATATTTTTGTACATATAAGTTCTTGTAATACTTTGATTTTTATGATTTTTCTGTTATTGTAGGTGACAGATTTAGGTAAACCTCGCCTGTCATCAGATTTAACAGCTCGTGTTATTATCGTTGTGACGGATGTAAACGATTGTGCTCCAGTATTCGATAAGACTGAATATAATGTTACATTACTACTGCCAACATACCAAAATGTTGTATTACTTCAAGTGAATGCAACAGATCCAGATAGTTCAGAAAATTCAACATTGCGGTATGATATTATTGAAGGTAACACCGGTGGTGCATTTGCAATCGATTCAAAAAATGGAATAATCACAACAAGGTAAGCGAAAAAACGAACAAAAGTATTAAATAAAATTGTAAATTAAATGTAACAACAAACATATGTTTGTCGTTTATGTGCTGTAAATACGTATGTACTGTATGTACCACATCTCTTTTAGTTAAACAATTATGCAGTAAATATAGTTTTAGCTGCGTTTTTTATTTTTAGTTGAATTATGGTGTTCAATTCAACACAAAAATATTGAAAGTTTGAACTGCACTGCAATATATATATGTATGCATTTCCTTTTTTGTTACCGGGAGAAAGGGTGAAAAATCTCGAAAGACACGGCGAGACGAAAAGCCGTAGTGTGGAACTTTAATCCACTAAAAAACACCCTCCTCAAAATAAATTATAAAATTAGTCGGAAACGACTAACCATTAATTTTGGTCTAATTTTTTTGATTATTTACCAGTTTTTGATGTGGCACATTAGCGTACTAAGTACTCATTGTTGCAGAAAAAAACATTAACTACCAATCGAGCCGCCTCGATGTTTACATGATTGGATAAACGCATTTTATGATTGGCTGCTTGCTTTTTAATTTCGTCTGTGACACTCAGGATCGTGAGATACGTGAGATATCGGTATTACGGACATACCAGGGGGCGTTTACAATGTCTCGTAATACCTTATTTTGAAATATTTTAAAATGCACAGCGCAGCCCCATAACTGAATACCGTAAGCCCAGACAGGTTTAAATATTTGATTATATATCAAAACTTTGTTGTATATGTGCTCCTTCCATCTGAGCTTTGCGTCCAGTGTCATTCCCAAATACTACGCCGTGTTTGCGAACGGAATTAAGACACCATTTACCGGAACCGAAAATAAATTGTCAATTTTTCTATTAGTGAAATTCACGTGTACTGATTTAACCCCGTTAAGTTTTATATTCCACTTTCTAGTCCATTTTGAGATCTCATCACTGGCCCTTTATAATTTTTGTATAGATTCATTTTCAGCAAAAGTAGCTGTTGTCACTCCTTCCGATTCAGGAATATCACATGTGTATAACAAGTATCATATCGAGCCCAATATTCTCCCTTGTGGTATACCCGACCTGATATCCTTAAGCGAAGAGTACTCTTCCTTCAGTTTAACTCGAAATACCCTATTAGTCAGGTAAGACTCGAGCAACTTAACATACTGCCCCGCTAGTAATTGCCTAAGTTTTCTTATTAACATACAATGCCAAACCTTATCGAAGGTTTGGGCTACGTCCAAAAATATGATAGAACATATTGATTTTCCTTCCAGTGAATTTTCTATTAGGTCAGTTATTCGATGGATCTGATCTATGGTTGAGTTGTTCCAGCGAAAACCAAATTGATGCATCGCGATTAACTTTTTACTTTCAATTACTGGCTGAAGCCTTCTCAATAAAAGTTTCTCTAGCGGTTTTGAAATATTCGGCAACAATGATATTTATTATACTTATCTCTGCAACTTTGCAAATATCAAGCACGTAATTAAACTTTATACACGCATTTATTAAAATATCAGCCGTTCTGATTTCCTCTATAACATCTTTTTCCTTGACAATTGGAATAATCACGCTATCTTAAACAAAAGCAAAATCCTCATTTTCACGCATGCCCTGACTGTCATCCGGACAGAATATATCGATCTGCAAACGCATTTACTTTGTCTTTATCAGTTTTTGCCCACGTTCTATCTTTGTTTTTCTAAGGAGCGATATGTTTGATTAGTTGCTTCATTTTCTTTGCCGTTCTCCACAGTGAGCAATTGGTTTACTCACAAGCCGTCTAGCTTTATCAGTAGCATCATACGTTTGCTGCCACCTCTTTCTCGCCCCCTGCTTTGAGCTACTTTTTAGCACTTTTCCAAAAATTTTTTGAAAAAAAGTGCTTATTAGTTTCACTCTGTCCGTCCGTCCGTCCGTCCGTCCGTCCGACCGTCTGTCCGTCCGTCCGTCCGTCCGTCCGTCCGTCCGTCCGTCTGTCCGTGTGTCTGTTTACAAAACTTTCACACCCTTAAAGATAGAAAGCTGAAATTTTGTACGTACATAGATCTTTACTAGAAACTTATTTCCGTAGAACAAAATTTTCACCTATCTCCCCTCCTCTAGAAGTTATACCCCCCCAAAACCCTAAAAATGGCCTTTTTTAACTATTTGTTGCAATGAAACCATAAGCATTTTTGAAATTTTGCAAACGCAGAAAGGCAGCGGCTTGCTTCCCCTAGGGCGGTATACTATGGTTAAACTTTAGAAAAACAAAATGGCCGTTCAAATTTACCGTTATCTAAAGTCTTTTTTTTCCAAATTTTTGATGTCGTTTTTCTTCTAGACCAAAGCACGTAGAAGCTTGAAATTTTAGGGGCTTTTAGACATTAATAAATAGTTCATTTCATTAGAAAAAAATTTTTTTCCATCTCCACCCCCTCACAAGTTATCGCCTCTTGAAATTTGTAAAATTTGAATTTTTGACACCTTATATTTCCGAAACCGCAAGCTTTTCCAAATTTCTATAAACACAAAAAGCTAACGGTAAATTCCATGACATTAAAAAATATAATTATTTTTCTTAACTCACACAATTAACCTTTGAAATCGAGCATTATGTTAACCCCTTTTTATATTAATTTTTGCTTTACTTCAAAGACTGCATATATGCGTCATCCTAAATATATGCAATCTTAGCAATAGTTTAGTATATGAATGAAAATAATTTTAATAGTGTGATAGGTACACATAGACTGTATTTAAAAGCAGAATTTTTACTTATTGAAGGGAAAAGTGCTATAATACAAACCATTGGTTTGACCCAACTTTATTTTAGTATATGTGGAGGATAGCTAATGGCATCCCTTCTAATAGCATTAATTCTCGAACTACTCCAAGTCGCATTTTGAATAATTAGCACTTTTTCAAAAAAAAATTTGAAAAAAAGTGCTTATTAGTTTCACTCTGTCCGTCCGTCCGTCCGTCCGTCCGTCCGTCCGTCCGTCCGTCCGTCCGTCCGTCCGTCCGTCCGTCCGTCCGTCCGTCTGTCCGTGTGTCTGTTTACAAAACTTCTACACCCTTGAAGATAGAAAGCTGAAATTTTGTACGTATATAGATCTTTACTAGAAACTTATTTCCGTAGAACAAAATTTTTACCTATCTCCCCTCCTCTAGAAGTTATACCCCCCCAAAACCCTAAAAATGGCCTTTTTTAACTATTTGTTGCAATGAAACCATAAGCATTTTTGAAATTTTGCAAACGCAGAAAGGCAGCAGCTTGCTTCCCCTAGTGCGGTGTACTACAGTTAAACTTGAGAAAAACAAAATGGCCGTTCAAATTTACCGTTATCTAAAGTTTTTTTTTTCCAAATTTTTGATTTCGTTTTTCTTCTAGACCCCAGCTTGTAGAAGCTTAAAATTTTAGGGGCTTATAGACATTAACAAAGAGTTCATTTCGTTAGAAGAAAATTTTTTTCCATCTACACCCCCTCTCAAGTTATTGCCTCTTGAAATTTGTAAAATTTGAATTTTTGGTGCCTTATATTTCCGAAACCGCAAACGTTTTCAAATTTCTATAAACATAAAAAGCTAGCGGTAAATTCCATGACATTAAAAAATATAATTATTTTTCTTAACTCACACAATTAACCCTTAAAATCGAGCATTATGTTAACCCCTCTTTATATTAATTTTTGCTTTATTTCAAAGACTGCATGAATGCATCATCCTAAATATATGCAATCCTAGAAATAGTTAAATATGAATGAAAATAATTTTAATAGAGTGATACGTAGACTGTATTTAAAAGCAGAAGTTTCACTTGTTGAAGGGAAAAGTGCTACAATACAAACCATTGGTTTGACCCAACTTTATTTTAGTAAAATTTTCGGCCTCCTCATCTATCTGCTGGGTCGTTCTTATTCTTTTCCTTAGATCTATTTGTCGTTCAATCTGTACTTCCATTTGTCAGCCTAGGTTTCGCTCTTTTCATTACAATAATTTTCTTAAGTTTAAGAACTACCAAATGATCGGAGTTAAAGTCACAGTTATCATGTACCTCAATAAAGTGTTTTGCAATCCGTTTGAAGAAATCTATTAAATCTCGACACTTATTAACATCGGTTGGCCAATATGTTAGCTTCGCAGTAGAGTGAAAAGTATAGTCTAGTTGAAGTATGCCTTGAACCCCAATCAGTGTGCTTGGTGTTAAAGTCTCCCCAAAATAAATCTGTCGCCTATGTCGCCCAGAACGTTTTGAAACATTTCTGTCGTTATTTTAAATCTGGGTTGACAATATAATGCATCCACTCTAAATTTTTGCTTAGACGAAGTGATCTGAACCGCCTTCATTTGCATTCTCTCGGGTAGCATCTGGTTGAGATCACAATGCACTAACTTCCGCCCTTCGTCATATTTCCCGATTGGTTAGAGTTGTAAATTCTATAACCTCGAAACTGAATCCTGCTTTATAACGTTATATGTGTTTCAGTTAGGAGGCACACGTCTATATTCTACGTATGTAGAAAAATTTCAAGCATGTCCATTTTATTTGCAATACCATTGAAATTTCATGTTGCTATTTTAAAATGACCTCGTGACATCGTTTACCAGGTTTTTCGGTATTCAATTTTTTTCCGTCGCTCTCTAAAATGCTCAACCTCTGGGAGATTTTGTTCATCATATCTAGCATGTTTTGTATCATATTTTGCATTTTATACAAAACATTCACGTCACTAGCCCTTACTTTATTGCTCGTCTTGCTGTCATCAGTTTTCGTTTGGAGAACGTCCTTGTATGTTACACCTTTTGATACTATTCTCGAAGTGAATTGTCTCGGTAGGCGGTCAGAAGTCCTCTTCAAATTGTTGTTGTTGCTGCTATTCGTACGTTTTTGCAGTTCCTGAGCTACAAGGTATCCGCTATAGTTTGCTGGGTGGTTCTCCAAACAATTTTGATAATTTCCAAATAACTTTGCTGAAGTACTCCTTGCTTTACTACAATCTGCTACTGAAATATACAGTACTCTTTGCACAATTTGGTTTTCTGGCAAAATTTTTTCGAAGTGCCTCTATCCTAACTTTCATCCTGTTTATGTAATCGATTTCATAAATTTCTTTCATCTCCTCGTCATTTGAGAACGTTAACATTAACAACAGTAGAGGCACCATAATGTTTTTCCCATTTTCTTTTATTTTTTTAATTTTATTTGTTACATCTAAGATCTTGTAACCCCTAGAGCTTAAGTCTTCTTTTATATCTTCCGGTTTACAACTGGGGTTAAGATTTCTCACCATGATCCTTATTGGTTTTCATAGGTATGCCATTCTAGTCCAGATCCATTCATGCCCCTGGTAAGATTCCTGTAATCTATTTCGGAATTCACAATGAGCTTTAATTAATTGTTAATCATCATTTTAACCTTATAAATGATGTCCTTATTTTTTAATGTTGACTCTATTTCATTAGAGTCAACCACATTATTTATTACTACTGGAGGCGGCCTAGAATTTTTGGTGACATCACCTCGATTTTTAGAATCAGGAACATCCGCTTTCTCAGCATTGATCGTCACCTGGATCACTTCCGAAGATGATTTCGCTTTTCTTTTTTTACTGGACCTCTTTCACTTTATGATGCAATCTGTTTTTCTGGCGAGTTCTTCCTCATTTGTTGAGTAGGTGTCTAAGATTGACCTCACCTGCTTTGGTTGTAGTGTAACGTCTTTTTCTTTACGACTGCTCTCATTAGACTTATTGTTTGAAATTTACCTCGTTTTTCAAAGCCACACAGAACATGTCTTGTTGTCTAATCCTTTTATGTATGTCAGCATTCTGATCATCACTTTTTTGTCTTGAGTTTTACTCATGTTTATTTCCTTCTTGGTTTGTGGAGTTCGTGTGTTCGGTAGTCCACTTTCCATAGCTTTATTGTTTTATTTATTATTGATTTTAGAATCAGTATATAATATATAGGTGGTGAATTCCGGGTTTTAGCGTTCCTCCTGAACGGATAATTTAAATGCAATAAATGGCTCTCCCCAGAATACGTAGAGCCGACCTCCGAAGAGCGTGTATTCTCCAACGTAGTTAGATTACAATCTAGGGTACTAAATCTTTTTGTTTTCTCCATTGCGCAAATAATTCATGTTTGCATTTTATACCTTCTGCCAGGATTCAAAAAATGCTTACCTTCTGGGATATGAGAGTCGGATTTGTTGGCCAAACTGATGTGTTCAGAGGGCATTTCTTAGCATTTGCAGCTTCACATGTTAGGAAAATGTGAAACCGACTAGGACTCATGCCAACCTTTGTCGAGTATATTAATTTATATATTAATTATTAAATTATTATTATATAAATTAAAGCAATATATTAATTATTAATTTTATATAATCGTACAATATAATCTAAAAATATACTTTTAAATTTGTACAACTAGTTAAAATTTTAAAAAAGTTTTTCAGCTAAAAATAATTCGTAGTTTTAACAATTTCTAATTGTAGCAAATACAATTTAAATGAGTATCTGTTAACGTGAATATTACTAGAACAGAAAAAATCTCTAGACCCAAAAAAAAGTTTTAACCCAAAGTGTTTTTACTGAATGCCTATTACGTTAAAAATTTTCCAGCAAATTTTATCTTAAGTTTTGCCCTACTAGTATTTTTAGGTTAGAAAATTATTATCTTCATATTATAATTGAAATCTCTAAATAAACTATTTGTAAAAATTTGCGTTTATTTATTATATACTATGAACAGTACATATATTATGCTTATGAATCTTAACTAAAATACATATATTTGACAATTAAAAAAGTTAAACAATATCAATCTTAGACTTTGTATTTATTTTTAATAAATACAAAATTAGTACTTCAAATATATTTTATTTGCAACATATCATAATTTTTAATTGAATATTAAAGGACATAATGTATTACAAAATAGTGGGGAAAAGAAATAAATGAATTTAATAAAAAACTTATAAATTTATTTTTTGTCCTATTAGGTTATTCTTGTAATTATATACATAAGAAATGTAAAGTGTGTTTTGCATAACGTCTGAAATAGGCACAATGTATAAATGAACTTCGTAAAAAAATGGATTCTTTTAAAAATACTAATGAAATTATTTATTATGGCCACTGACAAGAAAATTAACAGTCTAATCGTATTCTCGCTTTTGCATCTCACTTTTTATTTAGTTTCAAAGCAGAATTCGCCGTCTTTCTAATGAATATTTCATTTTTCCAATAAGATTACTCATTATATATTACAAATATATTATACAAATATATGATTTCTTTTCATTTGGCGAGTAAAATAGCGAGATGTACGATCAGGCTTTAAATTGTTTTTCAACATCTTTTAATTTCAGAGATGTGGAACGAATGGAACCACTTTACAAATTACATGTTCGTGCATCTGATGGTAAATATTCAAAGGTTGTTAATGTTAACATAAAAGTTGACAATTCAGAAAATTCTGGTTTAAAATTTCAACGAAGTGTATATGAAGGTTCAATTAGCGAAAATTCAACAAAAATAACTGCTGTAACCGTTGTGAACGTCCTTGGTGCTGCACTAAATGAACATATAGAATTTCGTATATTAAATCCAACAGATATGTTTCGCATTGGTTTAACTTCTGGGGCTATTGAAACTACTGGGAAAGTTTTCGATCGTGAAGTTTGTGATAATTACGAATTAATTATCGAAGCACGTTCTAATACAAACAGACAACGTCAAAGACAAATAAACTATCAACACCATCAACAACAATATGATCAATTACAACAATTTCATAATAGCAATAGTAAATTAACAGGCATAAATCCAACTGTTTCGGGATCAACGCTTGCACAACATTCATTGAATGATGATGATTATGACGATGAAAAACCAAGAATAGCTCATGTCATTGTAAATGTTACAATATTAGACATTAATGATAATTGTCCAATGTTTGTTAATTTACCATATTATGCTGTTGTGTCTGTTGATGATCCTAAAGGATCTGTCATAACAAAAGTTCATGCGGTTGATTTAGACAGTTATGAGAATGGTGAAGTTCGTTATGAAATGAAACGTGGTCATGGTGAATTATTTAAAGTTGATCGAAAAACTGGTGAAGTGACATTAAAACAATCACTTGAGGGACACAATCGAGACTATGAGCTTTTAATTGCTGCATATGATGGTGCAATAACGCCGTGTTCAACAGACGTTTCAGTTCATGTTAAGGTAATGGTATTTGCAAATTATAATGATTTTATAATATTATATATATACATATATGCATATTATATGCATATACATATATATATATATATATATATAATAGTTATAAATGTAAATTTTTATTAATTTATGTGTTTCCTTTTATTAAACGCACTAATTTTTTTTTTAATCAGGTTGTAACACATTTTGCAATAATGTTCTTTAACATATTTTCTATATTTATAGGTTATTGACAAATCTATGCCTGTGTTTAATAAGCAATTTTATTCTGATACTGTTTATGAAAGTATCGAAATTTACTCTCCATTATCTGTTGCTATACAAGCAGATAGTCCTTTGGGAAGAAAATTAATTTACACCATCGTAAAGGGTAACGAAATGGAAGAATTTGCTGTCGATTTTAATACCGGTAAGCAATTACTTTTTTCCTTAATATCTCCCTTATAAAAATATACATACATATTATATACGTATCTTCAATTGTGTCTAAAAATATAATTGAAAATAAAAAAAATTAATTTTCTATTATAGAGAAAATTGACAATTAAAATTTCAATTTTTTCATCTTAATTTAAAAGTTATAAGCTTAATTAAAAGTTACAAGCTTTCATCTTTAAATGTAGTATGAGAAAATAAAAAAACAAAAAAAGGGATGTTAAAAACATTTATGGTTGTTTGCTATTTATAAGATGGGGGGAAAAATAATAAACTCTAATTAAAAAGTAAAGTAAATTGAATTTATAAAAGGATAAATTGGAAAAAAGCAGGTACGTGGTGTACTTGTAAATAGAAATAACTTGGTGAAAAGCTTATTAATAAATTAAAATTAATAGGATATTTTCACATTACATTGCTAGCGTGTTTGGAATTTTGTATGCTTATACTGTGATTTATTTGATACTGTGTAATTTTAAATCCATTGAATTTATTTAAAATAAAAATTATTCACAAAATTTAGTTTGTGATAATTATTTTAATTAGATAAACCATCCTTCAGCTTAATTAACCTCAAAACTTATTTTCGCTCGACTTTCAAATATTATTATTAATTCTTCATTTCAGAATAAAATTTATTTTATGATGTAGAAAAACATGAAAATCTTGTAAAATTTATTATAATATTAAAAAACTTGAAGTAAAATTTTAATATTATCTTGAATGTTGGAAAAAAATTAATTATGTAGCGTTTTTACTATCAATTTATAACTGATCGCGACAAAGACATCGATATTCCATGATATTTGGTTATTCTTTTGCATTTAATTTGAATTAAAATTTTCACGAATTGAAATTTGAACACGTTTGAACGACATTTTACAGGCATCAAAAAGAAAAATTTTAATAATAAGCTATTATATTTATGAACATACATTTTGACATTCAATTTTTTAAAAGAAAATCTGTTTTACAATTTTTACTTAATTATCAAATAACTGATATTATCAGCTCTTCTGCTCTTGTTGTTATAAATCTGTTGGATTTATAAAAAAAAAATATCATTAAAAAATTCATCCCAATTTAATTTTTAATTTTACACTCCAAAATATGTTTTGAGTTCGACTAGATTTGCTGTATTTTTTTTTGACGTTTTTATAAAAATGCAAAAAGGTTGTATACAAAAATAATTTTGATACATACATACATATATAAAATTATTTTCCGATTTTATGTTATTTAATTCTCATAATTACCTTCGAGATTTCCTGTAATAACTCAGGTAAAGTTATGTTATAAGGTGTATGTTTTTTCCTTTCTCATGTAGTGAATTTAATTACAATTAAAAATTTCCTTTTTTAACAAAAACTTTTCTAATAATAGTTCTCAATTAAACAAAATTACATAATATGTACTATATAATATGTATATGTAGTTTATACGAGTACAGTATTTAAAAAAAATGCAAAGGATTCAAAGGAGCAAGCCTAATTCATTTTTAAGAGTTTCATATTATACAGATAAATATAATAAAAGAATATTAGGTTCGTTATATATATATAATATATTATGTATATATATAATATAAACACGCATGTGATTTCTGTAAATGGAAAATTTAAACAACATAACCATATATGTATGTATGTTAAAACACAGTTTAGTTTTCGAAAATTAATAAAAGAGCGAACGTATACTAAATACACATTAACTCAAAATTTGTAAGTACATGATTATATACATTTATTTCCCTATTATATGTCTATATACAGGTATATGATATACATACACATCACATATCTATGATTGTTGCAACCGTACTTACAACATATACATATATGGGTATTTGTTAATATTAATGAGCAATTTAAAAATGTTATTTGAAATTTAATGACTCTGATTGAGGAAACTTGAAAAAATTACTGTTTAATATGGTAAAATCTTGATTAAATTCAAATTCAACTTACAAATATTGTAAATATTTTATCTAATATATGTATATACATGTATACATATAACGTATAGACTTTGTTAAAATTATTTATTAAAAAATTGTAAAGAAACAAAAATCATAAATGCTAATAGTTTCCGCAAGAAGAGAAACAAAATTTAAATTAAAGACGTTAACGGGTAAGTGTGGTAGTTGTTGAAAGAAAGCAAGCGATAAAAATGGAAAAGGGGATTTTCTTTAAAGGAATTTTCTTCGATTTTTCATTCGAAACTTTGAGAAATTGTAAAGTGGTTTCAAATAAAATTACAGTGAAGTAATTACTATTTAACGTACTATTTCGGCTGGTATAATATGAATACATGCGGATTAAAAATCATCTCACAATTTAAATACAATTCAATTCAAGAAATCAAAGAGTTGTTAACTTCACTCTCATTTTAATTTAATAATATTAGTCAATTCACTTAGAAAAATTTTTGATGATTGGGTTCTAGTAATGTCTTTATATCTAACAAGTCCCAATGCTCAGAGAGAAACTTGAAAGCACGACCTTATTTTATATGGGTTTTTTTAAATCGAAGTGGCTATTTTTTGAGAAGAAATATTAAAATAAATTTACACTTATTATAAAGCAGGTAAAATTTTAGAAATATATTTGAAAAATCAAGAAAATATATTAATATTTTCATTCAGAATTATTTTAAAATTCTTAAAATAGCGGAAAAACAACAAGCACAACCTTCGCCTTCAACGTTTTATATGTTACTGAAAGCATTTCATTATTTTTAAGTGAACACCTTTTTTTTCTCATAGGGTAAGTTAACTCAAGATATGGGAACTAACTTTGGTGTCAAGTTGAAAATATAATTAATGAAAGATAATTATTGAATATTGATATAAGTACATAGTAAAGAAAAAATTTGAAGGGGGAATTAGAAAATAATATCTAAATTCAATCAAATATTTTTTTTTAAATACAAATTTTATATACACTTCTAAATTTTGCCTCTATTTTTATTTGAAAAATTTGAAATAAATGCAGGGACATTTTATAAATAGATTTGCTCTTGTTTACCTGCTAATAAAATATGAAAAAAGAGCACAGCAACATTTTTGAAGCCCTCAATATAACATATTTGAAATAGTTTTAAAATAATTATTTAAAAAAAAAATTATTGAAAGTAGGTACATACATATTTATTTTTAATAACTTAAAAACTAACTGAAATTATTTGAAACAATTTTATAAGTAACGTATAAATAACCGAAATGAGATAATTCAAATTGTTGGAATGTGTCAACCTATATCACTTTTAAAAACATTTTTGTTAGCCGACACTACTCAATTTACCTTATTGGGAAATACAAAATGTGCATAAAAAATCATACATCCTCCCTCTTTAACATTTGAAACCATATTGAAATATGAATTTGAATTTTTTTTTCATTTTTTCTTTCCTCCTACCTTTCTGTCTTTTTCGTGCAATAGAATTTAAATGGGAAGCTTTTTAAAAAATGTGTATAATATCCTGAGATTTTTTAAAATATTAAACTCTTTTTACTTAAAAAAAAGAAAAAAATAATAAGAAATATGACACGATCAGTAGCATTTAAAGAAAAAAACAGGAACGAAGCTAAAAATTCGTAATATTTCGTAAAAAAAATTGAGTATTGGGACTTGTTAAAAATAAAGACATTAGTTCTAGTTATACTTACTTCACTTTTCGTAAAATAAATATCACAATCGCAACTTTACATACGCAGTTTTCAAAACAAAACTTTACGTATACACTAAATAGTTTTTATATTTCTATGAGTTTGAATAAGAAAGTAGAATCATTTTTTAATTTCGAATTTGACTGCCATAAATTGTCATTTAAAATTTTTCTAATCTTTTAAATAGACGAGACAAAATTAATTTTTTAATAATAAGATTCTTTTTACTTCTTAAAATAATTGTTACATAATGTTATATAATAAACTTTTGTTTCTCTTTCTTTATATTTTGAATTCATAAATTTTGCATATTTATTGATTTATTTAAATCCAAATGAAATTTTCTACAGCTCCGGATAGTAAAAATGGACCGTGTGAGTATTTATCTTAATTGAATGAAAGAAAATAACAAAACTTTAATTTTTTTTTCAACGCTATATGTTCACGCTACATCATTTAGACATTTATATATATTTTGTGGTATATATTTTATTTCTTACAACTTTATATAAATTTTTCATTTTCCATGTAATGTAAAAACGCAGATGCTTAACATTTCGTTCAAAATAGTTTTTGTAAATTGTTATTGATTTTGGTCAAATTATTGTGAATTTAAAATGGAAGAATTTTTCATGTCTTTATTTACGTAGTCAAAAAGTATATTTTTTTACAAAGCATATGAAATTGCATTACTTTAAGCAATGTTTTGTTTCCTTTTAGTAAATTTTAATTTACTGAATTGTACAATTCTTATTTAACTGTCTTAAGAATTGTATATTTGATTTGACTATATTTGACACTTCTGCCAAATAGGATTGTACCGTTTATAGAGTTGCAGAATACACATGAAGTAAATAATTAAAAAATCTATCAGTGGCAAATTTTTTTCAATATAAAAATAAAAATCATTAAAAGTTTAACCTCTTCTTGATATAAAACATGAAATAACATAAATTCACAATAATTTGATTAAATGGTTTCATTACATCTTTATGACATACATACATAGATACATGTTTTAATCATCAAAATCACACTTTACAACTTGCATGAGCTTTTTATTTTTTCTAAATTCAAAAGAAAAACATAAATTAATAATCAAAAAGTATTTTTAGTAATCAGATTTCTTTCATCATCAATTAAACTTAAAACAGTTAATATATATTGAGTTGTTTAAGCACATTTCCAGAAAAAGTTTGATAATTTTTGTTAGAAACTAAAAACTAAAAATTTGTTCCTATTATGTACACTTTGTCCGTCTGTTTGCAAAACTTTTAACCCTTGAACAAAGTAAGTTTTCATTTTGTAGAGCAAAAAAAATTTAATTAACATAACATTTCCATGGAATAAACTGTATTTTTCTATCCAACGCAATCTTAATGCTCATAAATTTTTTTTTAAAAATTTTACTTAAAAATTTTTCTTACATTTATAAAACGTTATGGTAATAAGAGAACTTTCATTATTTAGACTTTGCTATAGACATGCTACCTATAATTTGTTAAGAGAACTGTGCGATTTAATAAATCATGGTTCTAATTCTTTATTGTTCAATTTAAGTAATTAATTTATTTCGGCAAGTTATATTATATATAATATACTTGTAATTTATTATATGTATTAATAAATCTGAATCTAAAACTTATCCCAGAAAAAAGTACAAAAGTTAGAAAATGAGCAAAACCAAAAAAAAATGTTGAAAAATGAAAAAATGAATTATGACTGGAAATACCTTAAAGTTTAAATAAATACCATAGCAGCAAATTTCAAAAATACAAAAATGTTTGAAAAAAAAAAATATAAATAAAGTTGGGTCGAACCAATCGTTTGTAATGTACCACTTTTCACTTCATCAAGTGAAAATACTGCTTTTAAGCAAAAATAGTTATGTACTATAAAATTACTTTCATTCATACACGAATATATTTCAAAAATTGCATATAAGGATGAGAAATGTTGAATACATTGAAATAAACCAAAAAAATTTGAAGGAGGCGTTAAAATAATGCTCGAATTTAAGGGTTAATTGCGTGAGTTAAGAAAAACAATTTTATTTTTTAATGACATCGCAAATTTTATTTTTTAATGACATTTTTATAGAAATTCGCAAAAGTTTACAGTTTCGGAAATATAAAGTGTTGAAAATTCGAATTTTACAAATTTCAAAGGCGATAACTTGAGAGGGGACGGAGCTGGAAAAAAAATTTCTTCTAACGAAATGATTCTGTTATTAGTGTCTAAAATCTGCTAAATTTAAAACCTTCCGGTCTAGAAGAAAAACGATGTTAAAAAATTGGAAAAAACGGGTTTTAGGTAACGGTAAATTTTAACAGCCATTTTGGTTTTTTAAAGTTCAAGTATGATATATCGCGGTAGAAGAAGCAAGCCATTATTTTTCTGCGTTTAGAAAATTTGATTTTGATTTGGTCTGCGATTACAAATGCTTATGGTTATGAGGGGCAAGAGAGGTAAGAACTTTCTTCCATGGAAATCAGTTTCTTGTATGAAAGATATATGTACTTATGAAATTTTAGCTTCCTGTCTTCAAGGGTGTAGACGTTTTGTAAAAGGGTACGCAGACGGACGGACGGACCGACGGACGTACAGAGTGAAACTAATAAGCACTTTTTTCAAATTTTTTTTTAAAATTGCTAAAAAAGTAATTTTGATCAACATCAATCTCGAAATGTTATTATCTTAGGTTTTAAACAATTGTAGTATATCGTAAAAGTATTATTTGGTAAAGGTTTTTCTTCTCGGTTAGAAAACGTACAATTCATACTTAATCAATATTATCAGGACCAGAAAAAGGATCACATTCGTTCCCATGTTAAACTTTGTAATTACGATTTTAATATCTCTCAAACATTGCTTGCGGATTTTTTTAATGAAAGTTAGAAAGCGTTTTACTTATTTTTATTAAAACAAAGTCAAGAACGCAACATCGAATTTTTATCAAATTTGAATTAATCAAAAATAATTATTTGTATGAAATAATAATAATTATAAAGTTACCTATGTTAAAAACTAAGTAAATATTTCTTTGTAATGTGATATATCACAATGTCAATGCATGTGTGGATGTCTTTATTTTTCTTTTCTTAGTTTAAACGAAGCACTTTTTCAGTGAACAATGAACACAATAAGAAATATTAATATATATGTAATTGCGCAATTTACAATAATTACAACAAGCAGTTTAAAATCTGTCTTAACTTATTTCATTGCTTTGTAAAGTTTTTCTTTAATATTTATTTTGTTTCCTTTTATTTGATTCGCTTAAAATGCACTTAAGTTTTTTATTTTATGAACTAAAAATAAAATATAAAATTAAAATTTTATTTCATTAATAAAATATAGGTGCAATTTACGTTGTTGATGAACTTGACTATGAGCGTAAACAAAGTTATGAACTTATTATACGTGCGACAGATAGCGTTTCAGGAGTCTCTGCCGAAGTGCCTGTATCGATACTAGTGCAAGATGTTAATGATTGTCCACCGGAAATAGAACAGGATATCTATAATGTTACTGTATCAGAAGGTGCACCATTTGGAACACAAATATTGCGGCTACACGCTCGTGATAATGATACCAATTCAAATGGCATTGTGACATACAGTATACAAACTGATGCCAAACATAACCATTCCGAGTACTTTCACATGGACAGTAATGAAGGCATTATTTATTTAAAAAAACCATTAGATCATGAAACAAGAAGCTTACATCATTTTACAGTTGTTGCTACAGATCAAGGTGTGCCAAGCTTAAGTTCTACAGCACATGTATGGGTAACAGGTATGTTATAAGTAATTTTTTGTATCACATCGTTGTTATATTGGTCAGCCTCACAGAACTTACTTTACATTTTATTTTAATTGTTAACTTACATCAAATTACACATTAATATAAGATGTTTTTGTTCCCTCTTTTATATTACCAAAACCAAATTATTTAAATTATTCAAATTAAAACAATTGCTTTTGTTTATCAAGAAAACCACTAGTAATTGAAACTAGACGGGCTGCACTATATAATTAAAACAAAAATATATAAGTATACCTATTTAATTTAATATTAGCAAAATAGGTATACTTATACAATCCTTTATCAGTACGACTCCTAACACACCTCTTTCTATTAGCAAGGTTCATTATTTTACTAAATTATTGTTCATATTTCTATGCTTTGGAAATACTTGTGTAATATAAAATCCCTTATTTTAAAAAGGTTAAAAAGACAAGAATTATTACCGCCTTGATAAACTTGGAATTCTTTTTCATTGTTTCATTCAGTTCTTTAAATTTTTTTTTTTTTTATTTGTATTGCAAAACTGAATTCTAATTTCCAGTTGCTGATATGAATGATAATGCACCGAAATTTGATCAAGTATCATATAGTTGCGTTTTATCGGAACATGCTAAACGTGGGCAATTTGTTACAATTGTTAAAGCATCGGACCCGGATTATATTGATCATGATAGTTTGATATATAAGATAGCAGAGGGAAATGAACTACAAACATATGACATAGATCAAATAAATGGAATAATAACATTGATAAATATGCAAAACTTTGCTGAACAGCAAATGGCGGTACTGAATGTATCGGTAACTGACGGTGTATACACAACATTCGCTCGTGTCAAAATAAATATATCACCTGGAAATTTACATAGTCCAGTGTTCCCACATTTAGTTTATGACGTTAAAGTTAATGAAAATCAATTAGCTGGTAGACACGTTATAACGGTAGGTTAATTAGAAGTAAATACATATATGTATACATTTAAAAAAAGTTATATCAACACAATGATTCCATTGATTTATTTTATTTTTTTTATTTTATTATGTGTTTTACTTCTAATTTATTTTACGTTAGGTTACTGCAACTGATGCAGATTTTGGTGAATACGGTGTGATATCATACGAAATTTTTTCCGATGAAATGAAGGAATACTTTACAATAGACAAAGACAAAGGCGTTGTTGAAGCCAAAATTTCTTTAGACCGTGAAGAGAAAAGGTCTTATGAAATTCCAATTATTGCCACTGATTTTGGTGGCAAATCTGGTTTTACAACAATAAAAGTTAAAGTTGGGGACGAAAATGATAATCAACCCGATTTTGTCTATAAAGAATATAAAGCTGTTGTTAATATTAATCAACAAATTAATGCAACAATAATAAAGGTGAGAATAATTTTTTTTTATTATGTATTTTTCATAAAGAAAATATTTCAGGTAATGGCTGTCGATTTAGATGATAATCAGAACAGTGTAATAAGATATTCAATATATGATTCTCAAAATTCTGGTATTCAAAATTTATTTGCAATTAATGAAAACTCAGGGGAATTATTTTTTCATAAATCATTGGAAAAGTCACTTATCAATCAAATGTTTGAATTTTTTATAAGAGCAAATGATGGTGGAAAGCCTTCTTTGCATTCTGATGTTCCTATAAGTATATTAATAGTTGGCGATCAAGAACAACTACCAGCGTTTGAAAAGAAAGATCGAGTTTTATTCATATCAGAAACATCACCACCTGGAACTGTGATAACTAGAGTAAGATTAACTACAAATATTAGTGCTACATTTAAAATAATATCCGGTGATTCTGACGATCCACAATTTTCGATTGATGAACGCGGCGAGCTTATGCTGGCCAAAACTTTAGATCGTGAGCAAAAAGATGTTCATATAATTGGTGTTTTAGCTGAGACAACCAACGGAAAACCTCCATATACTGCAATATCGGAAATTGTGCTGCATGTTCAAGACGAAAATGATAATGCTCCAATATTTGATAGCAATCCCTACAATTTGATATTAGCTGAAAATGTCGACAAAGGCACATCAATCATGAAAATTACTGCTCGTGACGCTGATAGTGGTTCAAATGGTGATATACGATACTACTTAGCAGATGATGTAGGTGATTTAGTAAATGTGTTCGATATTGATGTGTATTCTGGCTGGATTACAACTTTAGTACCTTTAGACAAAGAACAAAAGTCGGAATATCGTTTTCAAGTTATAGGCTCTGATCATGGCCAACCGAAACATGCAGGAAAAACAACTGTTGTAATACGTTTGAAAGATTATAATGACAGTCCACCTGTATTTAAGCAATCGAATTATACAACGTCTATTAACGAAGATGCAATTCCAGGGACTGTTTTAGTTCAAGTAGCTACGACAGATGCTGATTTAGACCTAAACACCTTAGTTGAATATTACATAATATCTGGGGATCCGTTATTACAATTTGAAATACGGGAAAGTGGTGAACTTACAATTGTAAAGTCGTTAGACCGCGAATCTGTTGACTCTTATACTTTGGAAATTGTTGCTACTGATGGAAAATTTACATCGAAAACCAAAATTTTTGTTAAAGTTTTAGACGCAAATGATAATCCACCTTATTGTTTAAGATATCGATATAGACAAACTGTAAATGAATCAGTTGTTCCCGGTACTTTCATATTAAAGGTTTTGGCTACAGATGCTGATGAAGATGTAAATATAAAATTAAGATTTTATTTGACTGGGAATGGGTCTAATGATTTTACATTGGATAAAGATTCAGGAATATTAAAAACAGGTAGACAGTTAGATCGGGAAACTATATCAAAATACTCAATAACAGCGCACGTTCAGGATCGTGAGCACTCTCAATGGGAATGCTCTTCACAAATAGAAATTCTAATAAGTGATTTGAATGACAACCCGCCTGAGTTTTCTATGGATCAATATACCGTCACCCTTCCAGAAGACGCTGAAATTAACACGTTAGTTACTAAGGTGCATGCTACCGACAAAGATATTGGTTTGAATAGAAAAATTAGATATTCTTTTATTGATTCTGGCAAAGATCATTTTAAAATATCTCCAGATACAGGAATTATTACGTTGGCCAAATCTTTGGATCGTGAATCTATTGCTATATTCAATTTGTCAATCAAAGCAACGGACCAAGGTTCGCCAAAATTGGAAAATAATGTGAAATTAATTGTAAATGTACAAGACATCAATGATAATCCACCTGAATTTTCAACACGAAACTACTTTGCAACTGTGGCAGAAATAAGTCCAATAAATTTAGAGGTGACAAAAGTTTTGGCGACTTCGCGCGATACTGGAATAAATGCTGAAATATTTTACTCCATAGTAGGAGGGAATGAGCAACGAAAATTTCAAATTGATAGGCGCAGTGGTGTAGTGGCTGTTGCTGGAGAACTTGACTTCGAAAAAACGAAAGATTATTTTCTTACAATACAAGCTGTTGATGGTGGTACCCCACCTTTAAGCAATTTGGCGACATTGAATATTTCCGTAACAGATAGTAATGACAACACTCCGCAATTTTTACAAAATACGTATAGTGCTCGAATAAGAGAAGATGCAGTATCGGGAGATAAAATTTTGCAAGTTCGTGCAATTGACGCAGATTCGGATAACAATGGTCGAATAAGTTATTTTATTGAACGTGGGGATCGTTTTAATCAATTTCAAATTGATGAATCGACTGGTTATATATCTGTTGCCGGTTCTTTAGATCGAGAATCAATTTCAAGTTATGTACTAGAAATTCGAGCCAGTGACAATGGCGTTCCAGCTTTATCAAATTTTGTTCACGTAAATATTGAAATATCTGACGCAAATGACAACCCTCCTTTGTTTTCAAGGTCGAATTATTCGGTTGTTGTGCAAGAAGATAAGCATCTCGGCCATGTCTTATTAAAATTCGAAATAAGTGATGCTGATATGAATCCAAATGCAGCTCCATACACTTTTGACTTTAGAAGTGGTAATGATGGAGGTTCATTTCGTCTTGAGCAGGATGGAACACTAAGAACTGCAACGAGATTTAATCATAAAGTTCGAAATTCTTATACATTGCAAATTCGAGTATTTGATAATGGAACACCACCATTATATTCAGATGCATGGGTTAATGTTAAAGTAATAGAAGAAAGTCAATATCCGCCCGTTATAACGCCGTTAGATATATTAGTAAACTCATTTCAAGATGAGTTTCCTGGTGGAATTATTGGAAAAATATTTGCTTCAGATCAAGACCAATATGACACACTATTATATGATTTGGCTCCAACAGCTGGGGTTTTGTACTCTCCCAATAACCTTTTCAATATTTCGAGAGAAGATGGAACGTTACATGCTCTACCAAATTTAGATGTTGGGGATTATAGAGTTAATGTTACAGTTAGTGACGGCAAATTTTTGAGTTTTGCGATTTTAAAAATAACTGTTGAACTTATAACTCCCGAAATGCTTGAAAATGCGGTGATTTTACGTTTTAGTAAAGTTTCACCAGAAGATTTCATTTTAAGTCACCGTAAAGGATTTATTAGATCTATTAGAACAGCAATGAGATCAAGACAAAAAGATGTTGTAATTATATCTGTTCAACCAGCTACTGATGACATAAATATGATTTCAACAAAATCACGTATTTCCAGATCATTGTTGAAAAATGAAACGTTATTTATCGCTTTATCGAAACGTTCATATCGCTTTAAAAGAAGTATCAAGAACGACCTCGACATTGTTTTTACAGTACGGAAACAACAATTAAATCCGAGTCAAGAGGGATATTATACAAGCAAAGAAATAACAGCCGCAATTACTGACAGTCTTGAAGAAATCGAAGAAGCAACAAATTTAATAGTTGAAGAAATTGTTAAAACGAAATGTAATCAGAGAAAATGTGCTAATGGATTCTGTAAAGATAAAATTATTTTAGATAAAAAGAATATAAATTCAATTGCTACAGATGTGACTAGTTTTGTATCAGCTAGATACCGCCATATTGATGACTGCGAATGTAAACAAGGATATGGTGGAGAATATTGCGACACCATAGTTAATGCATGTGCAAATAATCCTTGTCCCCCATTTAAAAACTGTGTTCCCGAAACAAATTTGGATGGATTCAAATGTTTATGTCCTGAAGGTTTTACTGGCCCGACATGTGACCGCGATGTTAAGAAGTGTACAGATGACACTTGTTATATGCCAGTTAACCCAGTCTCATTTTCTGGTAAAAGTTATGCTCAATATAAAATTGATAAAGCGGTAGCAAAAAAGAATTTGGAAGATCAATTGATATTTACCTTACGTGTTAGAACTGTTCAACAGACTGGAAATTTAATGTATGCAGCTGGAAAAATCGACTATAATATATTGGAAATCGTCAATGGAGTGGTACAGTACAGATTTGATTTGGGCTCTGGCGAAGGTTTAATAAGTGTTTCAAGCATTCATGTTACGGATGGAGAATGGCATGAAATAAAATTGGAAAGAGAGCGCAACAGTGCAAGATTGATGGTTGACGGAAAGCATGTAGCCCAAGGAAATGCTCCTGGTGTTAATGGAATATTAAACTTACAATCAAATGAGTTCTTCTTGGGCGCTGAAGTGCGACCTCATCCATCTGTTCTGGGCTTTGAAGATGTACAACGCGGTTTCATTGGTTGTATGGACGATATTAAAATGTCAAGAGAAGCAGTTCCTTTGCATATGACTGGTAGCAGTACGGTTGCCGTATTAAAAAGATTTGCGAATGTTGAATTTACATGTGATGCAGCCACAGTTTTAGTACCTTTAGGAATTTGTGGTACACAACCTTGTTTCAACGGTGGAGTTTGCAAAGATAACGGTTATGGCAATTTTGAGTGTCAATGTCATCCCCGATTTTCAGGACGCTTTTGTAAGGACGATTTAGATCCATGTGCTTCCTCTCCTTGTTTATTTGGTGGAAAATGCCAATCTGAAGGAAATTCGAACTATTCATGTGAATGCCCGCCACGAATGACAGGAAAACGTTGTGAGTTTGGAAGATTCTGTTCACCAAATCCATGTCGCAACGGAGGAGTTTGTGAAGAAGGCGATAATGGACCTCTATGCTTATGCCGTGGATACAAGGGCTTAACATGCGAAGTTGATGTCGACGAGTGTGAAAATCAGCCTTGCGGTAATGGTGCTACTTGCATTAACGAAGCCGGTAGCTTTCGTTGTATATGTCCTCCGGATTTAACTGGTGCAAGTTGTGGTGATCCTTTATATTCAAACTCAATAACAACCCGATTAAGAAATATGCCATTAGAACAAGTTATTGGAATTGCTGGAGGAGCTTTGGGTATTGTATTTTTAATTATAACCGGTGTGTTTTGTATTGTTTGTAGCCGTAAAGCATCCTCACATCATTCGAGAAACATAAATAATGATACCAAAAAAGATGTTACTCTAAATTCGGTTTCACCTAGAGAGGAATACAAAAGAAGCTCAAAAATGAGTAATTTGGAAATAATACAAAGACCATTAAGTTATACACCCGCGTCCAATAATGATCAAAATTATCAATGCAACAACACGGTTTTTGTTAACAATTTGGATACACTTAGAAGTTATGGTTCAGCAGGCGATGAGCTTGAGAATGTGCCACCAGAATATCAGAAACTAAACAGAGTGAATCAGCAAGTTAACATTAACGGACATAACAGTGATAACGAATCTTTGTTAAAGCAAACTTGGTGTGATCAAATGCAGTTAAAAACTTTCACAGACAACAAACTTAACAATGGTAAAACCATATTCCAAAACCAATAACATACAATGTTTTAAACAAATCTGTATTTTTCATATTATTTTTAGAGCGGAAATTACCAGACAATCAGAACGCCAGATTGGCTACTTTGAAAGCTACTGGAATCATACAGGGCAGACTTTTAAATGTTCCAATGCCAAATTTAAACCATTCTCCAAATGGACTGGAAGATCCCTCAAATATACACGGTCAATATCATTGGGACTGTTCAGATTGGGCTAGAAGAAGTCAAAACCCATTACCAGATATTACAGAAGTACCTGGAAGTGAAGTTCCAGATTCGTCCAGTTTCCATAGTAATGAGAGTAACGAGTCGCATCCTAAGCATACACCCTTGCCAACAAGTAATATATATTTTTGAATTTGTCTAGTTGTCTGATTATATCATACTATATATGTATGTATGTATATGTAAAATTGTATGATATTAATTGTTTATTTCATTTTGAACGTGACCTAAAACTATTTCAAATAAATGAAATGGAAATTTGCTTTGGATATAAAAGAGTTTTAAAATAATAAATGGACTTAAGTCACTTCAAAATAAACCATCCAATTATTAAACGATTATCAATATTTATTTCATTATCTGCTTAAAATGGAATAAATTTCTTTAGTTTTAGGACCTGTTGATCCTAGTCGTGATATTGAAACTCTAAACGAAGAGGCTGAATCAGAGTTTATTGGAGAATCCGAATCTGAAAACAGTAGAAAGCAATTATCAGTGTCATTTCAAAATACATCTATTCCTATTTTGAATCCTTTAGACAGCGGAAGTGACGATTATAGATTTAGCACAGGTAAATTAAATTATCAAACATTTTCTTGACATTTTTTGTAAACATTTTACAAATTTGAATATTCTTAATGCTTCCACATCAAAAAAAAATAGTGCCTTTAGTTGTAAATAATAACAGTAAGTAATATAAAATTTATTTATTACATTTAATAACAAAAAGTTATATATGTATAATTTTTCTATTCAAAAAATAGCATAAAATTTAAAAAATGTTTTAGGTGATAATTACTTACGTCATCCAAATAGTTACCTACCCCGTTATAATATACAAAGTGAGACCGATGCTGAAAATGGAACAACATTAGCTAGTAGTAAATTATTAAATAGCTTAGAATTAGAATCCCATCAGATTGTGGAAACAGATGACGAAGATGATGATGTTGAAGTGTATGGTTTTCCTAAACATCGCAATAGGCGTAATGGCAATGAAATTGATTTATTAGTTAAAAATGAAGGTAATTTTTTACTTCCATTGACATAAAATAAATTTTGTTTAATTTCGTTTTCAATAATTTTAAAGGTTTACTCGAAAGCAGTTCGCTATTAGCAAAATCTTCAGTGGTAGGTGGAAACGATCAATTACAAAAATCTCACTTACATCATCATCATCACCACCATCATCAGCATCCGCACCAGCATCATAAACGACATAATGAATCCAATAGTGATTTATCGACGCAATTGTGCGAAATTGAAGATTCCGAATTTGATGATGATTTAATTTCAAATACATCAACAAAAGGAATAAAAACAACTGCATCACAACCGGATGTTGTTAAAAAATCCGTGAAATGGACTAATAGTGTTCATCAAACAGAAGTTTGACAAAAGCGATTTAGTTATAACCTAATATATGCAAGATAGCAATCAAAGATGTTTTATACTTTAAAGAATTATTTATACAGCA
Organism: Condylostylus longicornis; assembly: GCF_029603195.1. Classification (NCBI taxonomy): domain Eukaryota; kingdom Metazoa; phylum Arthropoda; class Insecta; order Diptera; family Dolichopodidae; genus Condylostylus; species Condylostylus longicornis. The sequence goes on from NW_026577985.1 coordinate 3,012,322, forward strand.
TTATACAATTTTTTACTTTATTTTTTTTTTATTTGAACGACGCATTTTTTATTTTTATATATTATGTTTAACTAACAAAAAATTTATTTATTAATTTTAGATATTATATTATACATACATACATGTCTTTTTTAAGTTAGAATTTAATAAAAATTATATACTTAGATTGAGTAAATCAATTAACTGTCTTATTTTAAAAAATGCAGATTTAGTTTCAGCTATTTAAATTAAAGCATAAAAATTAAACATAAAATCATACAAAAAAAAATTATTTATTAGACGTAATTTCAATGTGCATTTATTTACATTCTAAATTTAAATATACTGTAAAAATTTTTTTAATTCTCAATTGAAGTAACGGCACAATTCACTTTTTTTTGACTAACTAAAAAGTAAACAATTAAAAAATTAAGTAAAAGAAAATTGATCATACTTAAAAACTATATAGCATTAGGGAAATTTTGTAAATAAAAACTAAAAATCTTAAAAAAAAGTGTACGTAAATTATTTCAAAAATTAAAAAAAAAAAAGAAAAACATTAAACATAATTACAAACTTTATTATAATTATAAAGCGACTGAAAAACAATTGTATTTCATTTCATAAAATTCTTGAAAACAAAATTTAACTATATGTATACAAAATTATTTACACGTATTTTTACAAAATATGTTATATTTTCGTTATATTCTAATTCAATCAAATATGTTTGAAGAAAGTTAAAAATTTTGTTGTATTTCTAAAATAATCAAATCACATTAAAATAAATTTCGTTTTTACCTACACCGTTGTATCATTCTTATCATATTTTGTGTAGTATCAAATACATAAAGATTTATATACATAGCTTCAAATTTTTTCTATTCTGACTGAGAAAATTGTTACAATTAACAACATTCTTTTTTATTATAAATAAAATTTAAGATCTACAAGAGATATTTAGTAAGAGATATGTATAATAATCAATAATGCAAAAATTGCTATAACTTAATTTCAAATTACATGGATATGTATTTTTATACATATACTTTTGGGTAACATATAATATATAATATGTACATTTATAAATAAAACAAAACGTTAATTGAAAATTAAATAAAAATAAATAAACAAATTGTTAAAATATACCTACTTAATTCTAAATATTTTCAAGAATTTTAATTTTTAATTATAAAAAACAAAATTTAAAAAATATATAATAATGTGCTTCTGCGTTCATACGGTATTGAAATAATCCTTGCTTTTTAAAATCACTTCTGATAGTCACATATTTTAATAACCGTTATACATATACGAAATTTACAGTTTTTTTTTCAATTCAATTAATAGAATATAAAAAAAAACCTTTAAAAAAAAGTTGTAAGGTATCAAAGTTATTATTCAATGTCATAGTCTAAAACAGAGTGATCGAACACACTTTTCTAGTATGAAATAAGCAATTTCATATTCAACTTTAAAAATAGAATTTAGATGGACTTGGAAGCTCCAAAGTAATAGCAATATGAAACTTTGTTTGAATATAAAATATTTATATTTTATAAAATTTTCCACACGGTAATACATTTAGGTGGTGTAACTTGAAGAGTGAATGAAGTAAAATATATTTAACTTCTTAATGTACCAAATATCGCATGTCTTCATATATATTTCTGGTTTTTCTTTTTTCAAATATTAAAATGTACTACTATTAACATATTGTTGTTGAAAATTTATATAACATAATGTTTCAATGCTTTTACTTAAAGTAACGAAATTATTTTTTATGGTGTACAATTATTTTAAACAGTTTTAAGAAAATTCAAGCAATTTTTTTTATTTATAAACATTTTTTTTAGATTAATGCAGATTGTAGGTGCATTAAAAAAATTAACTGGAAGATAAATTTAATATAAACGCAGAAGATTTGATATCTAAATAAAATGATTTAATTTTTACAACTAATTCTTATTTTCAAGAATATAAGATTTTTCTTTAAAGAATTTCAAATATAAAATATTCCAACAAAATTATATTAAAATTATGAACTCTAATTTTAACAATTTATTTATAATTTCTAAAAATAAAATTAATTCTTATAAGACATCTATTTTTCTAAAACAAAATATTTTATATGAATATATCACAAAATATAACATTAAAATTAGGTTTTTTAGGTAAAAAAACAAAAAAACGTTGTATTATAAAATTGTAAAAAAAAATAACAAAAGTATAAAATAATATAATGAAACATTTCATTCTATATAATGTACAATGTTTAGGAACGTTTTTAATATTAAAATTAAGTACATAAATAAAAATGCAAAATAGTAAATAAAAAATAAAAATAAATTTTTGAAATTAAGTGAATAGAATCTTTTTTATATAAGTTAAAAAGTATATATACATATATACAAATAGGAAAAATAGGTTTTTTTATTTAAACAAAAAAAAAGAAAAACATATCCAAATTGTTAGTAAAAATAAATAAAGAATATAAAAAACAATAATAAATTTTCTTTTATTACTGGCTAAAAAGTAAATTTGTTCGTTTCAGCACAGAATGTGAGTAATTTGATCAATTTCTAAATATTTTACTAAAAATGTTCATTAAAAGTTGCAAGTACATTATATTATATATCAATTTTAGCATGATTGAAATACAATTTAGGCAAAATTACATTAATTAGCTTAACTAAAAATTGTTAAATTTTAATTGACAAATTCAAGCCCAAACAAAACTTAAAATGTTGATAAGCTATCTCCCACGTTTCGGCAGTCGTATCGCATGCAAATATCGCATGAAGTGATGTTATTATGTTTATGTATAATTCTAGCAATCGTAAACATAATAATTAAACGTCGTACCAATCTTGAAGTGATGACAAATGTCAAAATCTTAACACGAGCTCTTTCTGTAACACTTTTCATACGATGAAATAATGATTTTTTATTTGCTTAATATTTACATTTGGTGGACCATTACGTCAGGGTTTTCCTAGGTTAAGACCCTTATTATGATCGGCGAAGCGAATGAAATTTTTGGCGAATATGAATTTTTGGTATTATGATTAGCGAATTCGGCTAAATTTTAGGCGTATGTGCTGTCAAATCTGTCGAATGAAAATTCTGTGCGACAAGTTTGGCGAATGAAACCAAAAATCAAAAAAATGCATAAGTGTTTTTTTTATTGGATATTATAACATTTATAGTGATATAATGGAAAAATCTAAACTATCCTTAAAGTAAGTTCATAGAATTCTAAAATTATCAAATTATTGTAAAAAACAATTGATTCTATGTTTCTTGTTTTTGAAAAGTGTTTTTCAGTTATTTTTATAATAAAAAAAGTCATTTCGTTCTATTTTTGATGTTTCGTAGATAAATTTAGTACTGTAGTAGTGTTTAAAATCAGCTTGTGGATCGCGAATTTCATCAAAACAAATCCTCAATATATATCTTTCCACTTTTCTTATCTTTCCCATATTTCCAGTGCTTTTGTTGTACAAAATTTGTGCTCCATGTGTCATTACCGGTCAAATTAGTGATTTTTAAGCTATTATTTTTACTTTTGGTAAAAAGTAAAAATAATAGGTGCTTTGTATAACCGTTTGTCAATATTTTCAATCTTGTGTCCGCTAAAGCAATATCTAATAAAGTTGGGTCAGACCAATGGTTTGTATTGTAACACTTTTCCCTTGAACAGGTGAAAATATTGCTTTTAAATACAGTCTATGTATACCTACCACATTATTAAAATTATTTTCATTCATATACGAAACTATTTCTAGACTTGCATATATTTAGGATGTATCAATTTTAAAGGTTAATTGCTTGAGTTAAGAAAAATAATTATATTTTTTAATGTCATGGAATTTACCCTCAGCTTTTTGCGTTTATAGAAATTTGAAAAAGCTTGCGGTTTCGGAAAGATAAGGCGTCAAAAATTCACTTAGTGAATTCACTGCTTATTAGTTTCACTCTGTCCGTCCGTTCGTCAGTGGACATGTTTAGAAAACTTCTACACCCTTGAAGATAGAAAGCTGAAATTTAATACGTACATAGATCTTTACTAGAAATTTATTACCGTAGAACAAAATTTTTACCTATCTTCCTCCCACTACAAGTTATACCCCACAAAACCCTAAAAATACCATTTTTTAACTATTTATTGCAGTAAAACCATAAGCATTTTTTTAAATTTTACAAAAATAAGCAAAATTTTTTATGTCGTTTTTCTTCAAGTCCCCAAATTGTAGCACCCTGAAATTTTAGCAACTTTTAGACACTAATAAATAGTTTATTTTGTTAGAAGAAAATTTTTTTCCATCTTCAATCCCTCTCAAGTTATCGTCTCTTGAAATTTGTAAAATTTAAATTTTTGACGCCTTTAATTTCCGAAACCGCAAGCTTTTTCAAATTTTTATAAACGCAAAAAGCTAATGGTAAATTCAATTAAAAAATATAATTATTTTTCTTAACTCACGCAATTAACCCTTGAAATCGAGCATTGTGTTAACCGCTCTTTAAATTAATTTTGGCTTTATTTCAAAGACTGCATAAATCGTTCAATCTAAATATACATATACAATCCTAGAAATAGTTTCATATATCAATGAAAATAATTTTAATAGTGTGCTACGTATACATAAACTGTTTTTAAAAAGCAGTATTTTCACTTGTTGAAGGGAAAAATTCTATAATACAAACCATTGGTTTGACTCAATTTTATTGTTTTCTAATTCCAACTCATGTAAAATGTTTTGTAGGTCTTTTTTAAATTCATTTCTATCACTATTAGCTGAGTATACTAATACAATATATAAACTCTCACTTACATTAATCTTTGAGTTAATTGCCGATATTTCTTTACTATTATTCTTAGAAAATGTTCTCTTGATTTCTTCATGTTTTATATCATCTCTAATCAAAGTAGCAGTTCCACGAGCTCTCTTGCAATTTCTTCTGTCATTTCGAATTAAAATATAACCCTTGAAGTATAGTTCAATTTGGTTTCATTTACTAACATAATATCTGGTTGATATTCTTCTAAAAATAAGATTAAACTATTCTTTTTTGGTGAGCGATTAAAGAGTTTACGTTTTATACTACTTATTAAAGAAATTATTTTTATACTACTTATTTCAATTTTTTTATTTTGCTTTTTCAATTTTTTTATTTAATATGCTTAATCTATTACGAGCATTACCAACTCAGTCCATGTAGTAGGAGTATGTTGTAGATTTTCCCTTTTGTTCTGCTGCACCACGCTTGTAATTGCTACATATGTATATTGTTTTTGGTTTCTGCTTACATTCGGAGTCCTTTGTGAAGTTTTTGATCTAACGAAAAGTTCTTTATATTTATCACACCCTCTGTATGATGGTGATGGTGTACATAACTCACATTTTAATTTATATTTAGTATTTTCGGATCTCGCATTTCTCAGGCTCATGGTTTGTTCCATATTTTACACATCTAATACTAACAGTCAATTAATTACAATTTACCGCTGCTTGTCCAAATCGTTGGCTTTTTGTACATTGAAACATAGATTTCTTTACAAATTTTTCCCATGTGAATTATTTCCAGTGTTTTCTATGTGTTTTATTTTCTTTACATATGTAATTTATTTTAGTACCTTTCAGGTGAAATTTGTACTACAAATAATGACGTATTACATTGATTTTGTTTCGAATGTTTTGTAACAAAACGTTTAACACTTTCAAACTTAATTTCGAGTATATTCATTCCGTTCAATGTTTCCAAGATTTTGGACCGTTGGATTCTGCATCTAATCCTCTTATTATTGTTTTATTTTTCATTTCAGCAGGTCTAAATGTGAAATAATCTTTTTTGAGTTCTGTTAGCTTAATATTTATTAATACAGCTTAATAATTGGTGTAATTTTTAGTGTAAATAACAAATTTATTTTTATTATTTTTTTTTTATTTTGAAATCATTTGTGGATATTTTTTTTAATTTGAATTGTAATTAAATTAATTTGACTTTTACACACATAAATTGGTGATATTTTGTTTTTGCTTTTCATTATTCATGTGTTCATGACTGATTCTATTATTATGGTTATTATTATCGCTTTAATTTTTGTTTACTTCTACGTAATTTTGATCTTCATTTAAATCATCATCATAAAATGATGAATATTTTCACAATCTTCATAACATGTGTTTTTTTAATTGCTTGGTACATTATTGTTTTGAAACTAATTCACTTAATCTTAATATTCTGCTCTTAACAGTTTTGTCTCTGGTTGAGAATCTTCTTTTTTTTATTTCGCATGGTAGCAACAATATTATCACTGTTCAAATTAGCAACAATATTATTCTTTAATTTTTTTACATCATGTTTTCTCATAAAATTTTTTTTATTTCCTTTGTTTTTATCTTTTTTTTGTTTAATTAATAATTTAATTGTTAATCTCTTAAAATTTTTTTTAAATATTTAGAACTAATATTTAATATAATATAATTTTTAATTTTAACTTTTACTCAGAAGATACTCTTAACGATGTGTTTACCATGAGATGTCGATCGCAACTCATATATCAGCATTGTCCACCATTAATTTTTTAGAAGCCCGAATTGCTCATATTTGTTATTTTTTTTTTGTTCTGGAAGTAACAAAAATACCGATTATCAATATAATAAAGTTGGGTGAAACCAATGGTTTGTATTGTAGCATCTCTTCAAAAAGTGAAAATACTACTTTTAAACAGTTACAGTCTATGTACACCTAGCACACTATTAAAAATATTTTCATTCCTATACGAAACTATTTCTAGGATTGTATATAGCATATTTATGATGAACGATTTATGCAGCCTTTGAAATAAAGTAAAAATTAATTTAAAGAGGGTTTAACACAATGCTCGATTTCAAGGGTTAATTGCGTGAGTTAAGAAAAATAATTATATTTTTTATTAGCATAGAATTTACCGTTACCTTTCTGCGTTTATAGAAATTTGGTAAAGTTTACCGGTTTCGGAAATATAAGGCGTCAAAAATTCAAATTTCATAAATTTCAGGGTGCGATAACCTTGAAGAAAAAAAGCTAAAATTTCATAATATCAGAAATTTAATTCCGTTGAAGAGCCATTTTAACGAAACCGTAAATATGCTTGCATTTTTTACAGTAGCACAGCATAACTGAGTTTTAAAAAGAAATATCTGCTAGAATTAACCGTTACCTAAAGCCCGTTCCTTTTCAAATTTTTGATATTAGTTTTCTTCTATAAAATAGGTTGTAAAAGTTTGAAACTTTTCTGCTTAGATACTAATAAATTTTTTTCTTCTAACTCCACTCTCTCCGAATTCGCAGTAAACCAATGAATTCGAGCATTATGTTAACGCCTCTATTTTTTTATACCCTGCACTTCGTGAAGGGTATATTAACTTTGGTATGGAGTTTGTAACTACTTGAAGGAGTCATCTGCGGTATGGACATATATATATATTCTTGCTCAGCGTAAAATTCTGCGTCGATTTAGACATGTCCGTCTGTCCGTCCGTCCGTCCGTCCGTCCGTCCGCCCGTCCGTCCGTCCGATCGCACGATAACTCAAAAACGAATAATGCAATCGACACCAAACTTTCACAAGTTTTTTCTTTTGTGCCAAGGACGAGCCCTGTTGTTATTGGACTAATTCGGACAACGGGTTCGGGTAGCTGCCGTACAACTAAAAGAGTTTATTTTAAATATTTCAAAAACTAATAAAGGTACAAATATAAAATTTTGTATACATGTGTCCAATTATATTCTACATACGCTCTAAAAATTTTAATGGGACAGCTGCACCGGTTCGGGTGGCTGCCATACAACTCCAAAAGCAAATTTTTTATATTCAGCAAAATAATGAAGTCAGATTCATAAAACTTGGCAGTCATGTGTCCAATTATAGGTCAGATATATTTCTGAAGTTTTAGTGGAATTGGTTGACAGGTTCGGGTACCTGCCATACAACTCCAGAAGCTAATTTTAAATATTTGGAAGAATAACCAAGTCAGATTCATGAAACTTGGCAGTCGTGTGTCCAATTATAGGTCAAAGATATTTCTGAAGTTTTGGTGGAATTGGTTGACAGGTTCGAGTAGCTCCTATACAAGTCCAAAAGCTTATTTTAAATATTTAGAAAAATAAAAACGTTAGATTCATGAAACTTGGCAGTTGTATGTCCAATTATAGATCAGATGTATTTCTGAAGTTTTCGTGGAATTCCTTGACAGGTTCGGGTAGCTGCCATACAACTCAAAGAGTTTATTTTAAATATTCCAAAAACTAATAAAGGTACAAATATAAAATTTTGTATACATGTGTCCAATTATATTCTACATATGCTCTAAAAATTTTAAAGGGATAGCTGCACCGGTTCGGGTGGCTGCCACACAACTCCAAAAGCAAATTTTTTATATTCGGCAAAATAATGAAGTCAGATTCATAAAACTTGGCAGTCATGTGTCCAATTATAGTTCAGATATATTTCTGAAGTTTTGGTGGAATCGCTTGACAGTTTCGAGTGGCTCCCATACAAGCCCAAAAACTTATTTTAAATATTTGGAAAAATAATAAAGTCAGATTCATAAAACTTGGCAGTCATGTGTCCAATTATAGGTCAGATATATTTCTGAAGTTTTAGTGGAATTGGTTGACAGGTTCGGGTACCTGCCATACAACTCCAGAAGCTAATTTTAAATATTTGGAAGAATAATCAAGTCAGATTCATGAAACTTGGCAGTCGTGTGTCCAAATATAGGTCAAAGATATTTCTGAAGTTTTGGTGGAATTGGTTGACAGGTTCGAGTAGCTCCTATACAAGTCCAAAAGCTTATTTTAAATATTTAGAAAAATAAAAAGTTAGATTCATGAAACTTGGCAGTTGTATGTCCAATTATAGATCAGATGTATTTCTGAAGTTTTCGTGGAATTGCTTGACAGGTTCTGGTACCTGGCATACAACTCCAAAAGATAATATAAAATATTTGGAAAAATAATAAAGTCAGATTCATGAAACTTGGCAGTTGTGTGTCCAGTTATAGGTCAGACATATCCGTGAAGTTTCTATGGAATGGTTTCACAGGTTTGAGTAATTGCTATACAACAACGAAAGGTGCAGGGTATAATTCAATCGGTTTATACCGACTGAAACGTTTTTACTTGTTTTTAAAGCAGTATTGTCTTCAAATAGCTCTCTTGGAAAATTGCTACTTTACAAACCATTTAAAGTTTGAACTAACTTTTTTAATTTTGTTAGCTCCTTTTAATAAGAAATCTTTTCGATTTGTAAAAAATTTAATTTGTTTATAAAAAACAAATAACTATGTGTGAGTATCTGCACATTCTATGACAAAATGTGTACATATTAACGCAGTCAGTACTTTTAATAACGAAAACAAAAATATAGTGTTCTTTTGAAAAAAAATATTGAAAAACAAATTTTATGAACTAAATAAAATGATTTCAAGATTTTAAAAATTTTTAAATTTTTGAATTGTATATTTATTATAAGTATGTGGGGATGTGTATTTCTAACAAAAATATTTATATTTGTGTTTTATTTTTCATAAATATACGAACCCAAAGAAAACCTTTTTATTAAATTTTTTTAAGGGAAATTTCTATTTTTCAGTTTTTTAAAAAGAATATTGGTTCAAGTCATCAATTATAATTTAAATATTTGGTTTTTGTACTTACATATTTTCATATATTTTGTCATTTTCAGTATATATGTTTTAAAAACTGAAAAATAAAAATTTCCCATCCAAAAAACTGAAAAATAAAAATTTTCCCTTCCAAAAAACTGAAAAATAGAAAAATGTTTACGTTTTTTTGTTGTATGAATTTCTAAGTCAATAAAATAGTTTCTGCTGCTATGTATAGAAAAACAGGGAATTTCTTTAAAAAAAATCATGTAAATGAATATTTTTTTTTTCGAACACAAACTTTTAAGTTTGTTAAAAAAAGAACCGATTTGTCCCAAATCATTCAAAACAATATTCCCAACAATATTCATCATTAATCCCAACTAAACATCATATCATTTGTAAAAACTGGGAAAATCAAATAAATATCCAGTTATCATATGATGATATATTTCTTATGTTTTTAACAATAGATGTCGCAGCACCATTTTATTCAAAATTAAAATCTTCAAATATAGATGTCGCTTATTAAGTTAAGTATCATTTTAGTTAAGTTTAAAAAGCACTGATGCTTTTATAGTTTATTAACTCGAACGCCAGATGCCGGGAGTTTTAAAATAACAACATTTTCAAAATTTCACGAAGAGATGTCTCTTTTTCCTGTAAAAAGTTTGAGACTCACTGCTGAGATTTAAAAATAACCTAACTAAATTAATGTAAAAATAATATTGTAGAGGCACAAATTAATTCGTATAGTATAATTTTTACATTTTTACTTAGATGTCGCTACGTAAATTGCGACATCTAAGTAAAAATAATATAGATTTTTAATATAATAAAAATAAATAGATTTTTATTTTAAGAACGTAAATATGACAACTTTGTGTAATAACACAAACTTTTAATAATAACACAAATATACAAACTATCTCAATTATGGGTATATATACGTGTTATATAATAGATCTAATAAATATATAAATGGGTATATTACGAACATATATATACTTTTACATATGTACACATTAATATTTTACATATGTATAATTTATAAATATATTTCTTATACATGTATATGCATTAATTCACTTAGGAATTCATGTATACTTATATATGTACGTATATATGTATGTAAATAATCTATCTTTTACTAAATTTAACTTTATTTTGTTTTTGTCTTGCATTTTGCAATGAATAATTCTTCTTTTTTTTTGTAATATTTTTTAATGAAATTTATCATTTACTAATTGGTAATTTCATTTTTTAATTTATTTACATAATATAGTTTAAAATTATATTCAAGTTGCAGAAGAAATATACATACATAAATATGTATGTATATGTAAGCATGCACATATTTCTTATATTATTTTGTGTTAATATGTCAAATCTCACGTTTAAGAAATATTTTTTCTTACTTTGTTTTTTGACGTAGTTTTAATAGTTTTTATTTGCAATTTTTTTTCAGCTGCACTGCAACTTTAATAAAATTATTGTAAACTATATGTATCAAATTTTCAATTTCCAAACTTTACAAAATTTGAGAATTTTGTTTTATTTAAAAAGTGTTGTTGATGTTTGATATTATTGTCATTAAAGTCTTTACCAAAATTGCTGATATTTCCAGCTTTATGATAAACTATTTTGCTTTTCAAAAATCTAAATACAGAAGTGGTTTCACTACTTTTATGTCTCCTCTCTATTTGAAATATTACATAATGTGTAAATGATGTAAAATGAAAGTAAAATATTTTATTTTAACTTTATTAGAGCACTATCTCAGTTTTTAAAATAAAATTTTATATATTGATACATTTGGTGTTGCAAAATATATGCAGAATCAAAAAGTTATCTTATTCGACCAATATGAATCAACTTACTACTTTTTGGCCAAAAAATTTATTTCCACTAAAAAAACCTTCCATATCTTTTATTGTAAGCACAAAGATTATATATTTAACATGAATCATATTACTCTAATTAACAACTGCTGTCAGAATTAATAAGAGCTGCTCTTCTCTTAGAAAGCTCTTCTCTTAGAAAATTCATTTTACTTTAAAAGTACAATAACTCTGATTTAGAAAGGTCGAGTCGAGAAAATATGTATCATTTAGTTTTCAAAAAATCAAATGTTGCAACTTTAATTCATGTTTTTTAAAAAAAATAATATTTTAAATATGACAAATATTAAATGAAAAAGGGGAAAAGTCGAAATTCAATTTTCGAAATTTAAAATTTTAGTTTTCACTTTGATGTTTAAAAACAATGTTTTAACATTAATATTGTTATATTTGAAATTTTCTTTTTTAAAACTATTTTGGTTGTTATTTAAGTTTGTTTAAATAACAACCAAAAGTTTGAGAGCTGCTGCAAACTTGTATTACAACTTTTCAAAGGTTTTCCGAGTTCAAAAGAAACATAAATATTTTATACTGAAAACTAACGCCATATATAACTATCAGGCCTCCAAGTTGAAACTATTTTCCGAAATTTTGAATGGGAAAAAATTACAAAAATAATTCTTAATGTTTTATATTTTCGAAGTATGCCGATTCAAATATTTTTTCATTTTTTTTGTGAAATTTTTGAGTACTCTTTATGAATTTCATTTTATTTAGTATAGTTTAAAAAGCCATCTACATTATAATTATTATTTTTTTGCCCTTGAAGATAGAAAGCTGAAATCTTATATGTGGATAGATCTTTTATTTGTTGCAATGAAACCATACGTATTTTTCAGATTTTGCAAACGCAGGAAGGCAGTATCAATAAAAATAAAGTTGGGTCAAACCAATGGTTTGTATAGTAGCACTTTTCCCTTCAACAATATTAGTAAAAATACTGCTTTAAATACAGTCTATGTATACCTATCACACTATTAAAATTATTTTCATTCATATACAAAACTATTTCTAGGATTGCATATATTTAGGATGATGCACATATGCAGTCTTTGAAATAAAGCAAAAATTAGTACAAAGTGTGGTTAAGATAATGCTCGATTTTAAGGGTTAATTGTGTGAGTTAAGAAAAATAATAATATTTTTTAATGTCATGGAATTTACCGTTAGCTTTTTGTGTTTATAGAAATTTGAAAAAGCTTGCGGTTTCGGAAATATAAGATGTCAAAAATTCAAATTTTACAAATTTCAAGAGGCGATAACTTGAGAGGGGGTGGAGCTGGAAAAAAAAATTTTTCTAACAAAATGAACTATTTATTAATGTCTAAAAGCCCCTAAAATTTCAAGCTTCTACAGGCTAGGGTTTAGAAGAAAAACGAAATCAAAAATTTGAAAAAAATAGATTTTATATAACGGTAAATTTGAACGGCCATTTTGTTTTTCTAAAGATTAACTATAGTATACCGCGCTAGAGGAAGAAAGCCGCTGCCTTTCTGCGTTTGCAAAATTTAAAAATGCTTATGGTTTCATTGCAACAAATAGTTAGAAAAGGCCATTTTTAGGGTTTTGGGGGGGTATAACTTCTAGAGGGGGGGAGATAGGTAAAAATTTTGTTCTACAGAAATAAGTTTCTAGTAAATATCTATATGCGTACAAAATTTCAGCTTTCTATCTTCAAGGGTGTAGAAGTTTTGTAAACAGATACACGGACAGACGGACGGACGGAAGGACAGAGTGAAACTAATAAGCACTTTTTTTTCAAAAATTTTTTGGAAAAGTGCTAAAAAATCACGAATTGTCAGTATTTTCACGAATTGTTGAAGGGAAAAGTGGTACAATACAAACCATTGGTTTAACCCAACTTTATTTAATTCTACTTTTTGTTCAAAAATTTTACTTTGTACTCGTATTATAAAGGTTATCTGCACTAAAAATTGCAATTTTTTTTTTAATGCATTTTTCAGATGGAACCAACCAATTTTTTTGAAATTTAAATTTTAAATTTAATCAGTAGAGTCAAAAATATTGGTTGATTTCCTTCACACAAATAAATTCCGACACACCTTCCATTTAAACTCCATATAAATTTGGAATTTATTTTTGACGCTTGATATATATCTACGGACCATATATATGGCATTACTAAAAACTATAAGTTTTTTAATATTTTAAAATCTTATTTGATTTATCAAATTTATCAATTTGTGTCAAGCTTAAAATAAAATCTATAAATTGTGAAAAAAAATATTTAAACTTGAAATAAAATTTATTAAACTCTATTTTGTATTTCGTAACGGAACAAATTTAAGTATAATTCACTCTCATTTTTCGGTTTCACTTTAATTGAGCTATGCTAGGTGTAGAATTGCATTTTATAAGAAAAAATTAATGCTTTTTTAATTTTGAAGCAAAATATTAAAGTTGAAAAAGATAAATTAAAAACGAATTAAGTAAAAATAATATAAAAGGTGTTAATCGATATTGGAAGTTAATTTAAAAGAAGAATTAAGAAGAAGCGTGAAGTAATTCAACATAATATTTTGAAAAGATCAAAAATTGTTAAGATTGAGCAAAAAAATAATTTTCTCTAATTTTTGTACATTTAAAATGAAATCTAAAATCGTTCAAAACGAGGTAACATTTGAGGTGTGGACACAACTTTAAGAGGTGCTTAAAGTTGTGTCCTCAACTTAAGAGTTTTGTACTACAGGTAAAATTAAATGAGTACAAATATTGTAAATAAATAAATTTTGGGAAAAAATTTCAGGTTCGCACAAAACGTTTATCTAAATCTATTTTTTCAATATAACACTGAATATATATTTTTTCAATATAACATCATAAACAAATGATTTCCGAGTCTAGTAGAATTTGCGAACTTTTTTCCAATGAAATATTTTAAAAAGTAACTTGTTTTTTGTTTGTTCTGTATTGAGTGATTTTCATTCAAAAATTTTATTTTGGCATATAAATATAGTCTATTTCTAGAAATATGTATTATTTTATTTCGCGCTGAGAAAAACAGTTATTTGTGGCGAAATCAAAAGACTACAGGAGGAACTGTCTCTGGAACAGAAAATCCATTCGAAAGTAGTGAAACCAAATATAATTACAATGCATAACTATTTTAAAATGGTTTTAGTATTTCAATGAAAAGCAGTTATTATGTTAAAGAAAAATAAATAATAATATTTAAATTAAATTTATTTATGTAGAAATTTTTTAGATGGATTCGCAGACGGCGAAGTAAATAAGCGACTAGAGTGAAACTAATTAGCAAATTTTTGCTAAAAATTTTGAAAATGCGCCAAAAACAAAAGGAAATGGTATAGTGCATGGTGGTAGTACATAGCCCTTATGTATAACTAGCAAATATTTTTTAACTTATTTTATTAAATACATTAGTTTAATATATTGCTATAATTTCATAAAAACAATGGATAGGCTGCCATATATTAATATAATAAAGATACGCATCGGTATAATTTGGATATTTCCTTCAAGAATACCTTTTATAATTTTTATTAATGTTGTCAACACAAGGGTCTTGTATAAGGAAAGCATATTTTTGTGAATTTCACCCAATCTCTTTTCGTATTTTAATAATACTCTCAATAAAAATATTCTCATTGAAAAAGTAAACCCAAATACCTTGCAAGGATATTACAAATATGTATAACAGTTACAATAAAAAACAAAAAAAATAATTTAAAAAAAAACAATATTACCAAAATTTTATATTTATTTCAGTATTTGCGCATAATTACATATCGATATAGTTTCGTTAAATTTCCAAATTGAAATATGTGATATAAATCTCTCGCATGCGATACAAATTTTAGTACAGAGAAATAAATTTAAATGAAATGTAACATGCTCTATGTAATTTCTCTTTAACATAATTGTTTTTAAGTAATTGTTTCCCCTGGAATTGTAATATGTAATGTAATACAAAATGTATTTAGAGAATATTTAGGTTCTGTATTACCGTATATCAGATTTTTGTATATCAAACAGAATTATAAACGATAAAATATATAATATAACTTTCATTCTTTTTATTCCATTAAAATTATATAAATTAACATACACATATAAATACTCTGATATATGTATGTATATATAAAGGAAATATAATATGCTTTTCTCATATTATTGCACTCTTCTGTCTATTATCTGGGCTTCCGAAAATATTTGAACAGTCGTCGTGATACGTTCATTTGAAACAAAACATAAAATCGCGAACTACTCTCTGGAGTATAATTAAGGAACAAAAATATAAAAGAAAAATAATTTCAAATAAAAATATTGAAAAAGGATATAAAATTAAATTTAATATAAAAAGAAAAGAAGAAAAATTATAAAAAGAGGAAAAAGACATGTAAAAAATAATTTTTTTTTGTATCCTAAAACGAAAAAATAGAAAGAATCTCTTGTGCTTCTTTTCATTTATAAATTTTCATAATTTCATTTCTCTTATGGATAACTACAGTTTTTATAACAAAAATTTATGTAAATTATTATAATTAGCTTTTTTAAATGCGTTATACATATATACTTACAAATATTGAAATATATATATATATATAGATATATCAATACATATTTATTTTAATATCAATTTGTTTACTTCAACCTTTGACAAGAACACAATAAATTTTATGTTATTTTTAAGAGCATATAAAAGAAAAAGTCAAAAATTGATTCACATTTATAACTTTTTATATACCATTAATATATACAACTGAAAGTATATAATTATATGTATATATATATATATATATATTACTATTTGTATATTTTATATAATGGGTATATTTTTATATATATACATATGTACATGCATTTATATTTTGTCCTACTTTTTAAGCTTATTTGTTTTTAATTTTTCTTTTTTTTCCTTATCAAAAAAATCTCTAAGTTTTTATTTTTTTCTTTTTGGCAATTTAATTTGTTAATTAATTTTTTTCATTTCTTCTTTAAATATTTTTAGTAAATTTCTCTAAGCAAAAATTGTATTCTGAAAATAAACGAAACAAATTATAAACTTTATTACAAAAATTAAAAATATTCTTTTAATAAATTAAAAAAAACGAAGAGAAAAGAATTTAGTGAACAGAATTAATTTTATGTATGTATATGTACAAGTATTTTTAATAATTAAATATTTTAATTAGTTTATTTATAAATACTCTTATATTACAGAATATTAATGAATTATAAAATATTTTGTATAGTTAAGAAAGAAATAAAAATTTTTAATTTAATTTAATTAATGATGCCAATCAGATTATAATAAATTACCAACTATTCTAAATAGAAATTTTTCATACGCATACATTATAATATAAAGTTGTATTTATTTATATATTTACATACTCAATTAAAATACACGGATTGTATATAAATTTTCATCCTTATTGTGAATATCCTTTTTTTATCTTAATAATACCTGTGTTCTGCCAGAGAGAAATTTTTTTTCTTTTTTCCATAACGAGTGCACAACAAGAAAAAACAATAAAAATAGAGAAAAAAGGAAATTTCATTTTTGCTTTATTGTTTTAATAATTTCTTTTAGTTTCACTTCTTTTTCTGTATATGTATATTTTTAATGAAAAGCAAATAAAGTTATCATAAATATTATACTGTAAGCGAAATACATAAAAAACGACAGCAAAGAGCATAAGCAGCAGAAAAAAAGCAAATTTTCATTGTTAATAGAAAAAAATTATAAACATAATAGGATAACAAAAAAATTGTTAGTAACATCATCACCGTGTTACATTAAACCGACTTTGCACTCAGATTAAAAATACAAAAAAAAAATAAACACAAAAAAAAAATACTAAATTACCTATGTAAGGAATCAGATGTACTTGAAGTAAATTTGTTAAATGTATGTTGTAGGAATTTATATGTGACGGTATATACCCATAGAAATAATTAAGGAAAATAGAAAAATTCAAAAATAAAAGAAGAGAAAAAAAACAAAAAAAAGTCAGAGGAAATTAAAATAGAAAAGCAAAACAAAAAAAGGAAAAAATAACAAAATGAAATGAAATTCTTTCCTATGGAATAAAAAAAAAAGTATAATGTGAAATGATACATATTAATATGTATATAATATGTATATATGTGTGTACGTATATGTGCATAATTTAAATATAAATTAGAGTGATAACAATATAATATATGCATATGTAGATATGAGCATATAAAAAATATAAGTAAGTTGGTAAACGTTTATGAAAACAAAAATGTATTGAAGCTTAACAAAAAATAGTAAAGAAAATAACAAAAGTAATAAAACAAGAAAAAAAAAAGAAATGCGGAAATGAACTTAGAATAAGAAGTGAAAAAAAAATTTAAAGGAATACGTTATACATATACATATGTATATGTCTGCATAGCTATAAAACATAATAAAATATAAGAAAAGCAATCCTTACATCACATTTGGAGAAACAAGACGGTGGTGTTCCAACTATTTTTCATTCACTTACACGAACGCATATATCAAAGCAAAAATACAAAAAAATTAAAGGTAAGTTCCATGTATTTTGAATGTTTTTTTAATTCTTTATTTGTTACAGTTAAATTTTAATATCCATCAACCCTATCAACTATAATGTAAATTTTAAAATACTTGTTAATGTTATACTATGATGAGTTAACACCACTAATTTAATGAAAGAATAATATTTTTAGCATATTTAATGAAAAACAGTCCTTTACAATTATTATTGAATTTACAAATTTTATTGAATGCAAACCACAAATTGTAAGTAGATGTTACAAAACTTTTAACATCACTCATTGCTTCTTTTACAAAAAATCTTTAAAAAATTTGTTCTTATTTCTTTTTCATTTCACTGCTCTTGAAATATCTATTCAAAATAGAAACGAACTTAACAAATAAAGAACATTATATTTTAAAAAAATGGTGAATTTTCATTTGGAAGGTGGTTTTAAAAAAACATGGATAATGCCCATATTTGATTGCTTGTTTTTATTTCGTAGGTTTTTATTCAAACGCTCACACATGAAACTGTATGATAGGATGCAAATAAACAATCAAACAGTTTCTAATTTTTTGCAAACTAATTTCAAACTTTATTTAATGCATTTGATTTGAATTAACGCAATAGTTAGTTCGATCGATGTGCGCGAAAAGATCTTACAATTGCATATCTGTCTGAGCTCTTTAAGTATAAGTACAAAATTTAAAAAGTTCCGGATAGAAAATCAATTTCAAATTTAAAATTATTTGCCTAACATTCCTTAAAATTTAAATATTTAAGCTTGTTTCAAAAAGTAAATTGCGTACTTACTTTCGAAATTATATATGTATACACACTTTTATTGCAATAAAAACATAAAAAATTTCTACATATGTACATAAAAGTCGTTTCAAAAATGCTTATTGCATATCATTTTAAGTACATACATATATCTACACATATATTCAATACCAGAGCTAGTGTTTGTGAATGTAGTAACTTACTAAAATATAAAGCTTCTAAGAAAATCTGGTTGCAGAAGTAGAATTCCGACGAAAAGAATTTCCATCAATTTTAAAATTTAAAATAAGTTCCCAAAAAATGCTTACCTTTCGTAATTTGTTTTTTCCGACCGCATTGTGTGCAAAATAAGGTAGGTTATGTGATGGCAACAAATTTTGCATATCGAGTTTTCGGTGGGAACGGACTTCTCCATTAGGGAAGCGTAAACAAACTATTTTTAACAAACTGTCGGTCTGTCGATCTGTGTGTGATCAGATTTGTATTTGAAGTTCTTCAAAATTGATTTTGATGAAATTTTATATGTAAGACTAGTAAGACTATGGCACGAATTTATCAACTTTTGGGATATATCAGGCTTCGGAAACCGAACCTTTTAGCGCAATCATACTTTAGAAAGTATTCAACAGATTTACTTGAAATGTCAGAAATAAGCTTCGTTTGACCATCCGCGAAACCTTCTAACTTTTGGAAAAAATTAGAGATCATCAACTGAACGTTTACCACGTGCCAAATATACATTTTTGCGTATATAAAGAGAAACAATCGATAAATTCGACGTGTTAAAACAATGAATCTATAAATTATTTGGAAAGATCAGGGCTCGGAAACTGATCTGGGGGCCGATTTTACATCTTTTAACATGTCTTGAGTTCCGGTTGTTACCCAAACTAACTGGCGAGCATTTCAGGGAATTCGGGTAGCCCAAAGCTAAACTCTACTAAGAGCCAAATTTTACTTACTAAGGGCTTACTAACGCCCGAAAAATATTAAAAAAGTATTTAGCAGGCATTTTTATAATACCCTGTAACACTTTCGCTTAACTAGCCAATACATATTGTGGTTGGTTATGTGCTAATCATATCAGATTTTTTTTTTATTTTTTCAACTTTTTCTCACTTTAATTATCTTTTGATTAAGCGACAAATTAATTCTTGATTAGACAACGTAATTAATACTTTAGAGAAGAATTAAGCATACACAACATGTATGTCTTTATAAGGATAGTTTTCCATTGCAGTGTAGTAATATGTAAAAATTTTAGAAATTTTTATTGTATTACCAATATTGTTGAATACGCGTTACTTAAAGCCTAATTTTGTGTAGTTTATATAAAAATTTTTGGATATTCTAAGTAAGGTTTTGAGTAAAAAGTGTAAACATTTTTAGTTCATTCATAGAGCTTAATGGAAATAATATATCTTGAAGGCAAATATTTTTTTAAAGAATTTTCAAAAATCCTTAAGTTTTCGACAGGTTTATTTGTTCAAAACAATCACAAAATTATAAAAGCTTTTTTTCTTGGCATTATACAGATTTTAAATAAATGTGAAGTTGCTGAATTTATCTTTGAAATCAACCAATAAAAACGGTTATATGAAGCGCTGCTTAATCTATTTTTCGAATATTATTACTCTTTTACGGCATTTGGTTACGGCATACATATATTTTATTAGAGTACAGTTAGGTTCAGAGTTTCAGTATTTTTAATACTAATCAGTGCGCTAAAGTTAAGTGCAGTGTCATTTCATAATTTTTCTACTTTTCTATCAAAATTATATTTAGTTAAGGTTTCAAATTAAAAAATTTTAAATTTTATCATGATCAAAATTCGTCCTCTAAATGTTGTTAGCACTTCCAAAAAAAAATTTGAAAAAAGTACTTATTATTTTCACTTTTTCCGTCTATCCCTGGATATGTTTACAAAGCTTTTACTCCCTTGAAGATAGAAATCTAAGAATTCATACGTAAGTACATAGATCTTTACTGGAAACTGTAATAATTTTAGATAAAACAATGTTTCAGGTTTTTAAATCACGCAAACGAAAAAAGTAGTGGCTAACATCTTCTATCGCGGTATATTTAAAATTTAAAAAAACGAAATGGCCTTTAAAACTTACCGTTACCCAAATATCTTATGTGTTTAACGAAGTAAAAATCAATGAACAAAAATATTATTAAACACACTTACATTTTTTATTTCTTAGTTAAAATTTCCTTTACTTTATTTCAACTTAGAAGGGTGATTTTAACATAATTTTTTGGTCTTTATAATTTATATCTTCTCGACTAGTTTTCGTATAAAATTTATTGTTCTTTTTGAAAGAATACTATCCAGCCTTCATCTATCATTTTAGTAAGAAAACCTTTCTAAAATAAAGGCCATCTAGCATTAAACAATTTCTTAAGTTGAAACGCGGCAGTGGTTTATAAAAATCTCAAAAGGGAAAATAACTTAGGAGTAGTAGTACTTCTGACATAATATATAAGTCGTTTCAAAAATTAACGTTTAGTATTTCACCTTTTAAGTTTTGTTAACTATGTTATAATAAGTGGAAATATTATGAAAACTTGATGAAAATAGTTAAAATAAATTTTGAGCCAAAGTCGACGAAAACCAACTAATTGTGAGTAATTATACAACATATATAACTTAATAAAACTGATCACACCTACAGAATAACAATTTGACATATCAAAATAAAAAAAAACGAAGACATTTAGATGTTATTCATTCACTGAACTATGAAGATCGTATAGATGTCTTCAATATAAAACCTTGAACGACAATAACTTTATTGTATCACACTTATCTAGCTCGAAGAGTCATAGCATAATTTACATTTCGCATTACCGTCTTTCGATATTTCGCTATTCTATAGATGCCAAATATTTCCAAATACGCATCTAGAACGAAATAGAAAAATAGAACTGGCGAAGTAAATGTAGATCTCTTTCAAAGAAAATAATTATGTTACTTATACAATTGAAAAATATGAAGAAAATTTTTCGAAATGGAAACTCATACGAATTCATGTATGTTAAGTTAAATTTTAGATATTATTAAGTAGAAGAAAAAAATTTAATAATGAATAATTTTTTATTTTTGCCTTATGTAATTCAAAAGTTGCACTTAAACATTCCACCAAATGTTTCCAATTTCAATAATCGAAAATGCAAAAAAAAATGTTGCACAATTTATTCTAATTACTTTGTTTTTCTTGTGAACAATATGGGTACATACTTATATGAAATGGGTTTTTTTTCTATAAAAGAAAAGAAGAGATTCAATTTATTAATGTAATATATTGTGTGTATTTTCATTTTATAAGAAGAATATATAAAAAAAGGATAACATGCATACCAATATGTGATGTATCTAAAGCCTTGATATAGATATTTCCATTTTTGAACTTTCACAAGCAATTTATAAAAAAAAATTCAATTGGAAGTGCATTAAAGTCAACAATCTAAAAAAATAAAAATAAAAATCAATAGAAGTCAATAAAAGCTCAATGGAAAAGGGATTTGAGAAATAATCTCCTATTGATATTTCAAAGAGTTTGAGTGACATAAATCATGAAACAGTTAACAAAAGATTTACACAGACAATTGTAAATAAAAAATCAACAACAAAAAAAATTAAATATGTTCAGTTTAGGGTTAAATTTATACTCGCGTTCATGAAAAAGGATAAATTTAATCATTTTAATTGAAAACATGTAATAATTTTTAAAAATTATATTGAAAACAAAAATAAAATACTTTTCACGACACATTCAACTCGAGCACTTAATCCTTAATTGATTACTTATCAAAAGCCTTTAAGCAAGATTTATTGCATTTGAACTTTAGTGTGAGTATTTTTTACCAATTTTCCCCATGCTTTCTAAAGTTTACTTCTTCTATTTTAATTACCGAAATTTTAACTTGATTCATTATGTTTGTAAATTATATAATTAAATTATAATCATCCATTGCAGAAGTAAAACTATTTTAAACTCTTTAAATCCGCTTGCAAATGTTAAAAAAATTTACCTCAAATGCTTTTCTAAAATAATAATATTAAAAATTACGTTCAAGAGTACAACCTGTTAAGGAGTTTTGGAAATCGTGATTAAACCAAAACTTGTCATCCAAAAAAATTTTTTTCACTGGATAAGATTTTAACCAAAAATTGTAAATTTAAACCAAAAAGTTTCTGTTTATTTATTTAAAGAAAAAAGTTTATAATTTAATACAAAAAAATTCCAAAAATTAGTAGGTATATAAAGTTTAAGTTTTTAAATCTACAGATAAAAACATTGCTGTATTAATATAATATTGATTGAGCTGTTTAGATTGTAAGCTGGAAGATAAATTCAGAAGTTTAAATTTTAAACCCTTAGGTTTAGAATTTAAAGTCATGTGATTTGAACTTTTCTATAGCTTATTTTTGAAGCCATAATAGTTTTAAAATTCCATGTAAAACTTAAAAGTTTAATGCTTAAACCAAAAGATTAACAATTAAACTTTGCATATTTTGCAGTGCATATAAAAATTTCATTAAGCTCATTTTTCAAAATTTTTTTAAAGTTTTTGGCAAAAATTTATTTTCTCCTTAGAGCTTTTAAATCCATTTGCAAAATTTGACTTCTACAAAACCATTAGCAGCCTATTGAAGGCCAACCCTATCAAATTCCAAGCAGAGCTGATGTCCAAGAGCATACTTGCTTTCCAAATCTTTCATTGTATACATAGACATAGTTTATACGAGAATCACGACAAGCTTAAAACTCTTTCAATGTTAATTTTTTTCGAACCTTTTTAAGGACCTTAAAACGTACTGACCCTTAAAAAAGTTATCAACAAAAGAAAATATAGAACTCGCCGAGAAATTTTGTACACGTGTAACATTTTCTTCACGAAAGTATTTTCTAATTTATACCTTCGAACCATTAAAAATGAAATACCTTGGAAGACTACTTTAAGGTCAAATTCTCAAAATTTCGAACTCTCGAATGCTTAGGTCATAAAAATATCGAAATACTTTAATTGACTTAAAACGTCTTGTATAGTACAAAAACAAACGATGTTTTTCTTCATTTCTTTATAAAATACAATTTTACAACAACTTTAACTATTTCTTCGCCAGAATGACGAAAAGCTTTCATTGCGAAAGTGCCAGCAATTGCATTAATGCTAGACTTTTATATTTTTTAAATTCATTTAAAATGTTAAATATTAAGTTTTTTCGTTCAAATAGTATTGGGTGTACCTATATAAAAGAATTTAAAATCTACGTATACATAAATATACTTATATACATAATATGGTCCTACAACTCCAGATATCCATTACAATTGAAATTATTTTCTTAAAATATAAAAACATCGCTTACACTATTTATTCTACATTGTAGAACTATCCTAAATAGCTTCTAGGAATATCAACATCGATAACCTTTTATATTTTTTATGCTTTTTATTCAATTTCATCAACTTTTAAAGAAAAAAATGATAATAAAAATGACTGCTCTAGCTTACACTATGAAAGAATAGTAAAAAATTATTCTGCATGAGAAATAAATAAATAATCGATTTCATTTTCTTAATTTTTTTTTTATATATTTTATCATTTTATATATTTTTAAAGGACACAAAAAGAAAAAAAAAAACGAAAAACAACAATAAAAAGAGAAATTTTTGTATTGCGTGTTAAAAAGTATTAAAATATGTAAAATTATCACAGAGGACGTAAACACAAAATAAAAACTAATAAAAATAACAGTTACGCTATTACCTTTAGAGTTCGTAAAGAATATGGTAACAGTAAATTAAACAGTAAATTAAAAGATAAACTTTTTGGTTAATTTAGTCACACCGGTAACCTCCTGAATTCCCTTTGGCCCTCCTCTTTATTATATTACAAATAAAACGATAAAGTTTGTATAAATATAAAATTCTTATAAGGGTTTTCATGTAAACGTAAATATGTGTGTACTATTGTGCACAGTATATAATCGTAAAATTTATTTTTTTTAACTAACGTTCTATTTTTATATTTGGCACTTTTATTTATTTTTAATTCGTTTTTACTCATTGAGCCATAATATTTTCGTTATCAGCATCGGATAAATTCATAAAACTATTAAAATTTTTTATTTTTAAAACTTTTGTATCGATAGGCATATAGAATGTAAAGCTATGCATTTATATTTACATGTGTATGTATATATAACAAGCAATTGTATTTTAAAATGCTAATTTTATAAAATAATTATAAATTTTCATATAAACTATGTACAGATATTTCAATATTTTTGTTGTAATGTACATGCATTAAACTAATGGTATATGTTATCTATTTTGTACATATCGTCGGTTCAATGCTGATGTGATCAATACGCCATTGTGGGTTTTTTGAAGTTAACAACGCTTTCGTTGGTTTTGAAAAACGCCCTTTCATAATATGTAACCCGTTTTTTCCTACCTCTTTTGGGTGCTGAATTATAGAGTTGCAACTTTCATTTATATCCGTAATTTTTAATAAGTTTTAGTGCACTTTGGTCCATATCCAAAACCGATGGCGTATTGATTAAAATGCCTAACATTTTTCCGAGAAAAATTTCGAATACTTAATATTCCATATCCCTGGCCCTAATACATAGACCGCGTTTAGAAAATTATATTGATTCATATCCATATAATCAGCAATGTTTATACATTTGTACATTTTTGATTACCAATGTATTTATTGAAATATTTACATATCCCATAAAAATTAAAATATTTTTCATGCGTGAAAGCGTTAAGACGCGTCTGCGTACAAAATTTTTTATTTTTTTAAAGTAATTTTTTCATAATGTTCTATTGAAGATAAATTACAAAATATGTACATAAAATAATAATAAATTTTTAGTTCAAAAGCAAAATTTTTGCAAATCTTATTTTTTTGGTAAACTTTTTGAATCTTTTTTTTTTTAAATAAACTTCTATTTACAAAATTATTATGTTCAAATTTTAGTATGGTTTATGATGTTTTTGGCAGTGACTAATATTTTCGTCTGATAGTAGAATACGGACTCTACTTTAACCCAGATTTTGGGAAAAAATGCAATTCTATACAATAAAAAATAATTAAAAACTTGATTTTCGCAGAATTTTCAACGCGACTTCCATAAAATCTAAGTTCACATAAATATTTTTAATATAGCTAAAAACTTTCGGAGGAATTTGAATATATTTATTCTTTTATCGTTACCTGGTTCAGCTTTTGATAAAAATATGTCCAGCGGAAAAGTTTTAAAGTAATTATGCAATCAAAAGTAAATGACTTTAAAAACTTCTCCGTACTAGCTGGTAAATTAGATTTTACTAAAAAAAAATCAAGATTTTATGAAAATAACGCCCACGAACTTTTATATTATAAAGTAGTTATATCTTTTATATAATAATTAAACAAAAATATTATCATATTATCAGATATAGATTATAAAAATGGTAGCTCGAAGAAGAAAACAACAAGAAATCGTTTGGACACGCCTGAAAATTTATTCCTTAATCCACATCAAACATTGCTAAGGCATTTTATTTCCGAAAAAAAATTTATGACCTAATATTAAACATTAATTACTCAAAATTGCATACATGCCAAAACAACACCGAACATATTTTCAAGCTACATCAAAAATATAAAAATACTTTGAAATACGTTTTGTAAAATAAATAATATAAATTAATAATATAATTTAATTAATAATTATTACAAATGAAGAAATTCTGCTAAAATATGTTGTGCTTGAAATTCACTTTAATATTTCACTTATTTAATTTAATATTTACTTTTGCTTTAACATCTATTTAATATTTAGTTTTATTAATTTTTTGTTATTAAAAATATTCATTTTTTATTATGAACTGAAATATTTCGTTATAATAGAAAAAAATGCTTTGATATTTTCTTAAAATTTTTGAGTTTTATACTTATACTCGTACATACATATCTACGTATATCATTAAAGCTCAGATAAAATAAAAATTTTTGGAAATTTTTGTTTCTTTATTCTTTTTTATTTTTATAAAAAGCATAAAGACTTCGGCTATAATTCGCTTGTTTATGTCTCAACTTGCTTTAAACTCTGTAGATATAATATGCAATATGTACATATATTAAAAACGAATGTAAAAAAATTCTATCGTCTAGCTAAGAAACATCAAACTCGATTTACTCAAAGCATAAGTCGTGGCGTATGATCACATCAGCATTGGACAATATGTACATGTATAATAATTATTTTTTTATAATATTACACATAACGCATTTGCAATTTTCAATAAATAAATCTATTTGCTCTAATTTATTCTACAATGCAAATTATTAAGTTGTCAAATAGCAAATAAATCGAAATGACATCCCGAAAAATCTTGTCTGGGGATTCCTTTTAATTTATAAAACGTAAAACAAAACAAGATACATATGTCTTCTTAGAGTATAAGCATATTCCCAACGAATTGGAAACAATAATGCTTATTAAACTCAATTTCTTCGCCAACTCGTCTATACGTTGTGCATTAGCATACCAACTATATTTGAAATAGAGAACTGGGTTGATTCATTCAAAACATTAAAAAAATTTTGTTTTAAAGTATATTTAATACTTTCCATTTCTAAATCAGTACAAAAAATATTTTTACGTCAGGTTTTTTCTTACCGTTTTAAAAAACCAGCGTTTTAAAGCAATTAAAACCTCATACGAGGTACTAAAATATTTTGCTTTTTGTGTATCACTTTTCATAAAAATATGAGAATTCATTTAATTAATTCATTTTTAAAAAATGCTCTGAAAATTAGTATAATTTTTCTAGGTAATCAAAGATTTTGCAAACTCTTCTTTCCACTAGAATCTACTATGTTTAAATGCAGTTATCGTCAATTATTTTTGAAAAATAAATTGATCTGATTTACCAGATCCATTTGTTTTTGTTACTTCTGTATAACATTTTACGATCATATACGACGAAATATGCTTAAAATATTTGACCACTCTATGTGAAAGCCCTATGTGCTTTAGCTTAAATTTGATTTATTGTCTTAACAATAATCATTATTATGTCACCCTTTTGTACTTTACTTGCATAGTGCTCGTATATAACGGGTCAATTTTTCCTTATGGAATTAAGCATTATTACATAAATTTGTATATATACCATATAATAAGTATGTATTTACCATACATATATAAAAATATATTTTATATATATATAGAAAAATATTTATAGTTTCAGTTTTATTTCCATGTCAAAAGAGAAATTAAAACAAAAAATTTAAACTCAGGGGCACATATTATTCCTTAAAAGCACTTAAATAACAAAGCAGCACAATTAAAGTGAGTTTATTCAAAACATACGTATTAAGGTTTCTTACAATGATACAAAGCACATCAACGTATTGTTTACAATCTAAATGCTATCACTAAAATTGTATTAAAAGCTACTTAAGGGTTTCATTTTTCTTATTTTGTAGGTTAATCGGTTTAATCTTATGATATATAAATCCTGTTAGAAAATATTTATAAAATAAAGTAAAATAAATTTTTATTTCTTTTTCCAATCCACAAAAGAGCATTTATGTTTTGTTGAAAGTTTAAACTACATGTTTTCATACCCTTATAATTTACTAGTATGACTAAAGACTTTAGCAACTCGAAAACAAAATTTCAAGTAGAAGTAACTCTAATACGAATTCCGGGTGTAGAAAATAACTTAAATATCAATTCCATTTAATGTTTAACTGATATAATGTTTTAATTGATTAGGCTTTTTAAATAAAAAATTAAAAAAAAAATACTGAAATATTGCAATATGTACATAAAAATATTTATAGTAAATTACTAAAAAAAATAAAGCGTTGGTTTTTAAGGCAGAACATTTCTCTTCAAGAATTAAAAAGATCAATATCAAGTGATACAAAAAAAAATTCTTAACCACATTGTTACATTTCAAATTTTAATAATAGATGTAAAGACTTGAAATTAAAGTAGTAGCATAAATCTTAAGCCAATGAAATCAAGCAACAATCTTATTGTAAAAATATTTAAAAATATAATTAATTCAATAATTCGTCAATAATTGACACTTTGCTAATTTCACAATACTTTTTAGTATAATTTTTAATCAGAAAAATTAATTAATAACTCTAATTTTTGCACATTTTCTTCATTCTTTGTTTATTATATGAAGAGAGAATGTAAAACTTGCAAAGCTTCTTAAAAATATCATTTTCGAAATAAAAGATTGCATACATTTGGGATGAAAACGAAAATTAAAAGAAACTTTGGTATAATGTTAAATATTGTGGCTAATTAATCAAATTAAGACAAATTATTTTTTTTTTTCGTTGAAAGACATTTTACCGTCTGAACTTCCTGTGCTTTCGCCTCGTAATTCTTAGCAAATAAAAGGACGACTTATTCTCATAATAAAATATTTTTATTAAATTTTTAATTGAAATTAACCATTTTAAATATATACACAAACTTTTTATTAAAAATATTTTTTTTAATAATTTTTCACTTCTACTTTTTAAATTTATACAGTTTTATGGATATTTTTGTGATAACTAATAAGTTTTAATAATTTTTTTTTAATTAAACACTGTAAAAATGACATTTTGTTCAAATAAAACAAAATGACATTAATTTTGCAAAATTGGATTGAAATTTACGAAACAACAGCTATATAAATTATTAATCAAAATTTTTAGGCAAAAATAGTAAGTTCAATTTCTTTTAATTCCTACTTCGCTCTTGGGAGGGGCATAGGACTGGTGCACCATATTGTAGATAACCATTAACACCAGTTTCTTACGTTATTGAGTTTACTAGGTAGGTGACAAGCCTACCGTAAGTAAGTGCTATAGGAGATCTAAAAAAGTTTGAAAATTAATTTTTATATCTTGAAAAAACAAGAAGCAAGTAAAAAAGCTCTGATCACATGCTTAAAATGTTTGAAACCAAACATGTAAAAGTCAATAGAATATTCAAATTTCGAAGAAATTTGGAGACTACAATTCCGTCTATAACAACATAAAAAAAATTGAACAAAGAGTTTTTATCTTATGATAACAATGAAATTTAATGAATTGCAAACAAATAAATCCCTTGTTTTATGAATAAAATTTAAAACAAATTGATCAATTCTTTAGTTAATTTTTCTTTTTCTAACGTTTTCATAGTTGACTTTAATAGAACTCCCAAACCCAGTACAAAACGCCAAAAGGAGCGACATAAGTTATGTTTACTCAAAATAAATGAATAAGTGGGACATCTCTATACAGAATCTGCAATTGGAACGTTGAAGTTTTGACTTTTGAACAAAAATGGTTATACTCGGTTATATTCAACTATACTCTTAGTATTGCAATATGTTTCTATTTTAACATGCTCATAGTAATGTCTTGCATAATTTTAGAAAATATGCAGGAAAAGTGTGCGAGTATGCGGCAATTTTGAATTTTCTGGGTAATTTATGTAAAAGGTTGCTGTCCGCGTAATTTCTATCCGAAAATTATCAATCTCGTCTTTTTTTCTCAATCTTGCAGTTATATATAAGTCAGAAATTCTCAAAACAATGCTTCCCCATTTGCAAGAGTTCTAATGGTAAACCTTTTTTTTCGTTAAAGAGGCAATAATTTAACACTTGCAACTTACTTTTATTTTATTTTTGTTTTCAATTACTAAAGGTTGTTAAAATAAAATAGAAAGAAATTCAATTTCATATAAGTAAATAAAAAATTTACGATAAACTGATTTACAGTTTACTATAATAAAGACGACTTCTGTCTTATTTTTCCGTGCGATTCATTTTTTCTTCTAAGAAAAAATTTGAAGAAATTTCGTATGGTGTAACAGTTACGTTTCATTATCGTTACACTTTGTTTTAAAATTTTTATTGTTTCTTTTGTTTTCTTTTAATATACATTTTCAGCCCATTTGTAGTATTATTACATAACACAAACCTTATGTTTTGTTTATCTATTTCATAAATTTTATCCATTTTTGTTATAATCCTTGATATCCTTGCGTATACAGCATTAAATCTTAAAGTCTTATGAAAGGTTTTTTTATTTTTTTTTGTTATGTATTGTTTAACAAAAGTCTATTTTTTATTACTATTCCTGTTATTTTTATTCCCCTGTTTTTTTAGACACATATACATACCATTGTGTCTCATATTATTTTATTGTATGTTTACTTTCTCACTCGTTCTAGTACAAAATCTTAGTAAAAAGAAATCAACAACAATTCCAGATCCATTCATTTATTCCATATTAAAATTTCATTTCCACTTCTTTTTTAATATCCTTGTTTAAGCCCTTACAAAACATTCATATGACATTATGTATAAATTCTAAATAACATGTAATAAAAAAAAGAAAATAAAAGCAAAACAGTACAGGGAAAAGAATATTAACCACAAAATCTTGTATTCAGTGCCATTCCTCAGAAACATTAACTGCATAATGTGAATTATATTTTTATTTATATATGTACAACCGTGTGTGTGTTTATATACCCTCTTTGCCTACATAATATAATAATTTTTATTTTAATCTGCTCTGAATTGAAATTCAAGTGAGTTTTAACTTCTTTAAGAGCGTTATCGAATCAATGTAAAGATACTTGTGCCATCCACTTTGCAAAACTTTTACTTTTTCTAAAACATTATTTTATTTCAGTCGCACCGAGTAATGTATGCGATAAATTTTTTTTAATGTGTTGCGAGAATTACTTTTCTTATTACTCTTCTTATTTTCTTCATTTTCTATATTATTATTGTGTATTGTATACTTGCGGCAATTGATGATCCCAATTTTTAGGATATTAAGTTTTGGAAAATGCAAATTACTACCTATACATTGTTTATACAATGTATTCTTCTTTTCTTAAATTAAATAGATTATTTTTGTTTCGGTTTTCACAATATCTAATTATTAATTTACATATATTAAAGTTGAATTAATCTTAAAAATCTTCTAAATAAAAACAAACAAATTTTGCTGCAATAATGAATTGGCTTTAAACAGAATTTTAGTTATTTTTGATATTGCGCGAGAATTAACAAAAATTTCTTAATTCAATATCAAACGAAGAAATCAACGTTAATTTGATTTGATCATACTTTTCAAAGGTTTAATACTTTACTTTGAAAATATGATATGAAAATAAGATCTTCTGGAAGTAAATGATTTACCGGTTTAGACTTCTTCGCACAATTTATTTAAAAAAATTTTAACTTTACAATTCTAAAGAGAGAAACACTGTAAAAGTTTAAAAAGAAACCTTAAAAAATAAATGTTTGACAATTTAAAAAAATACATGCACACAGCTTAAAATCAAATGTGAAACTGGACGTTTGTCTTTCAGTTCAAAATGAGCTTTAATGAAATTTCACCGCCTCCACAAAAAATTTGCAAATGCCATTACTTAGTATTTTGATTTCCTCAATACAATCCCAATTATTTTAAATTTTTGGCAAACATAATATTTCAATATCTAGAGATGAGGTTTTTATAAGTTTTTGTTTTTTGAAATTGGGATGTATTACATTATTTAAAAGCACGCATTTTTGGTATATGAGGGTTCATTTAAATTTTATCTAAATGTGCCTTTGATGCAGTTCGTGCAATAAAAATATTTTTTACGGAAGTCAACTACCGTAATTTTTCTAGAATAAAATTGAAAAATATGTGTATGTGAAAATAAACGTCTTTGTAGAGCGTCTGTTATTATCATTATTCATTTCTTTCTAAAATAACGTTTTTCTTTTATTATTTAATTTCCATTTTGAACTCATGAAGGATGTTTAACTACAATTATACATGTTTTTTTACATATGTATTGCACAAACAAATTGATTATGCTGCAAAATTGAATAGAAAAACGCTTAATTGATCAAAAGAAAAACCAAATTATATTCACGTGAATTATTATTAAATTAGAACTCTCTAAAAATTTCTTTGTCGATAATTTTTCTTTTTTCAAGTTTTTATGAAACCATGTTTTTCAGATTTTTCATTTCTAAGTTTAATTTTTATACTTAAAAAAATATACACTTATATATATATACGTACATAAATCTGTTTATATATATGTGTATAATTTTATTTTAAATTTAATTTAGGTATTAGGTAGTCTTCTCTTCCCTTTGAATTTTAAGTGGTTTCATTTATGGTATTCAATTTTCTTTGAACTTACAATACATACAATATATACACGTAAATTTCATGGCAAATACCAGCAAATTGAACTAAAGATTTGTACTACAAATTGATAATTACTTATTGTTAATGTTTTAGGCTCTTGAAATTTGAGAGAATAAATAAATTGTCCTTTTAAACATAAACATGTCATATTCTAAAAAATGTTAAATTAATATACCTTTTCAATTTAACTAAATGAAAACAGTAGCAGTAGCCTCTTTTTTTGAAAATTGTTTTACTCAGGAACTTTCCTCAAGTTATTAAGAGCGAAATAATTGGAGGAAAATGTTAAATAAAATTGCATTTAAAATGACTTGTGGTCTATTTTCCAAATCGATTCTTTTTCTATAAATAATTTTGAAACAAAACGTATTTATATTTAACTATCATGTATATTTCTGATTTGTATAATTTGTCCGAAAGAAGCGCGAAAAAGTTCTGTCCGTCTCATGCGACAACTCAGCAAGGCAACCTTAGACGGTAATGGCGATGGAAAATCTTCAATACATAAAATAACAATCAATAGTATCAGCACCTAAGTGATTGAAATATTTTCGTAAATACATAGATAGATTTGACGTAAAAGGTTAATAATACTCGCTCGTAAAGGTTAATCACTCGGAGGTTGTATAACTTCTAATATAAAGTAACATAACTCTAATATGTAATATATTACAGAGGAGTTTTGTTGTTATAAAATAAAATATTTATTTTTTGATAACTATCGTACAGGAAAACAATTGCTTGCAAAACAATTACAAAAAACCGGTTTCAAATAGAAGTTCAGTTACAGCGTCGTCGATTAGCGCCGAATTTACAATTTGTTTTTGGTCTGGACCCAGTTTTTTTTTAAACTATAACTCGTAGAGAGGAAAACATAGGGAAAATTAATTTGGAAACACATAAAAATAATGCCTTTACTAAAATCTATTTGTCTCATTCATCTATCTTAAGCACATTTTTTCTAAATTTTTTTTTTTTAACATGCTAAACAGAAAGTTTTTTTGTGAAACAAAGTTTAGAAAAATCGAAATTTATTTAAGCTGCTTTTATTTGTGATCATACCACTGCTGTTACAATAATCAATAGCCTTGCTAATCTAGGTCTGTGCGTAGCTAATAACTTTAAAGATTGATTATTTAGGGTATTTTTTTTTACGTGTAAATAACACTTTCGATTGTTCTGTACATTTTTTCTACTTAGATAAAGGAATTTCAAGTGTCAATATTGGAATTTTAAAACTTTATAAAAGGTAAAGTTTTCTTATCCAAGATCAGAACTAGACGCACACACATTTTCTAATATTATACATTCCCAGCAAGTCAGTTACGAAAAACCCATATACATATGTATACATGTGTATATACATGTTTCACAATAAAAATGTCACCGCAAGTAAAACAAATCTTTTTGTGACATAGTCTCGTCATATTTTGTGTCAGAAGATGATAAATCATAGACAAAAAAACACAAGAGCTTTGAATTTAGGTGATAATATTAAATAAAAAACAAGCAAAAACGTTTCAGTAGGTATAAACCGATTGAATTATACCCTGCACCTTTCGTTGTTGTGTAGCAATTACTCAAACCTGTGAAACCATTCTATAGAAACTTCACGGATATGTCTGACCTATAATTGGACACACAACTGCCAAGTTTCATGAATCTGACTTTATTATTTTTCTAAATATTTACAATTAGCTTTTGGAGTTGTATGACAGCTACCCGAACCTGTCAAGCAATTCAACCAAAACTTCTGAAATATATCTAACATCTAATTGGACACACAACTGCCAAGTTTCATTAATCTGACCTTATTTTGCCGAATATAAAAAATTTGCTTTTGGAGTTGTATGGCAGCCACCCGAACCGGTGCTATACTATTAAAATTTTTAGAGCATGTGTAGAATATAATTGGACACATGTTACAAAATTTTATAGTTATACCTTTATTAGTTTTTGAAATATTTAAAATAAACTCTTTGAGTTGTATGGCAGCTACCCGAACCCGTTGTCCGAATTAGTCCAATTACAATAGGATTCGTCCTTGGCACATAAAAAACAACTTGTAAAAGTTTGGTGACGATTTCATTATTCGTTTTTAAGTTATTGTGCGAACGGACGGACGGACAGACGGATATGTCTAAATTAACGCAGAATTTTACGCTGAGCAAGAATATATATATATATGTCCATACCACAGATGACTCCTTCAAGTAGTTACAAACTCCATATCAAAGTTAATACACCCTTCACGAAGTGCAGGGTATAACAAATATTAAAACAAAACTTAAATTACTATAAAAACGAAAACACAGGAAACGATACAATTAAGGTGGAAATGTAAATGTAAAAATACTCACAAAAGAAAAATGAAAAGTAAAATACAACCAAAAACTGAAATATAAAAGTGAAAAAAATAAACCAATTCCCGAGAATATTTGATTATTTTTTGTATTGTAAATAACGACATAACAAAAGTAAGAATGACATAAAGGAAAAATTATGATTAAATGGAAAAGAAAAGTTTAAAACGGTTTCAAGGACTTTACTCATACAAAATTACGTAAGAAGATTGATTGTATGTGAATCAAAGTTATGTAAAATTTCAGTTATATCCAATTAAATTTAAATTTTTCTGATATTACAAAACACTATTATAGAGTAGATAATTTAAATTACAAATATAGAGGGCCAACTCATTACAGTTTCGACATATTTTAGTTGTTTATTTAAATTGACTATTGGTTGCTGTCGTCAATTTTCCATGTATACATATACGTAGTTTACTTTATGACAGTTTTTACCTTTTTTACTTTCTGTAAGTTTTAGATCTTCACATTGAACATTTAGAATTATAATTTCATATACTCGTATCTATTGTCATATTTCAATATGATATGAACAAATAAATTTATTTGTTTAAAATACAATATTTCGAATACTTTTAAATTATGTTTAGTCGCACAAATTAATGATTAAACTCCTCATAAATTGGAAATCTTATTAAAGTGAATTCTATAAAACTTTCAACCTTTAAGTCCTAATAGTACCTATAAACTTTTTTCTTGGTTATTATTTTTGGAAAAACTTTAATTAAAATTCCTTCATTATGCCTTAAGTTTAAAAATCAATAAATGTGTTGATTTTTAACATTTTTCAATCTATAACAGGATTTTTTTAATTTCAACGTAAAATAACCATGTTATTCATTAATTTTAAAGTAAAAATAAAATTAAATTACTTCTTAATACAAACGTTCAGTGATGCATAATATCTTGTGTTTAATTGTAAGTAAAATTTCTATGGCAGTAAGTAAGTACAGCAAAATTTCTAGAATAAAAAATTTAATATCGCCCATTCCTTACTTCTATTCATTTATTTTTATACCAAAATGAAATGACTAATTGTAAAGTTTAGAGGCACTGATTTTATAAATTGAAATTCCACATATTTAAAACAGGCGCCAATCGGTTTCTACATATTGTCCAGCAAGTAATAAATAATAATTATTTTAAACCTTATTGAGCAACCCTGTTAAAGCTTCTTTTATATTCTTTTCAAACAAATAAACAATTTATTTTCCATTACCTAAATTTAAAATAATAAAATAAGTTATTTCAGTTTGAAAATTAATTTAAAAAGAAAGTACTCAATATGTTCATTCCTACAAATCGTTGTCAGAAATTCTTATAACATTCTATTTGATGCAACCACACGTTCTTAGTAACATTAGAAAAAGAAAGCCGGGGAACGACAAAAAGAAAAAAATTCTTTAACATTTTTTTATATTTTAATAAAAAACCAAATTTGATTTAATATGAAATGAAAAGAAAATATAAAGAAAAAATAAATAAAAGTTGTGAAAGGCAAGTAGCATTTCTCACACATCCATGTAGTCTGCTAATTCAATTTTCGGGTTTGAATTCTTTTGTACGATTTTTTTTTCTTCCTTTTTCAATTTATTATTATTTAATACGTGTACTATTATAAAAGGAAATATAATTCTAACGTGACATATGACATCACAGCAAATAATGAAAAAAAATAAATTCCTCAAGTTTTGTTATGCAACCTGTCAATTCAAATTACTTTCATTAGAAGAGCAGTTCTAATATGTTTTCAAATAAAAAATATATATATGTATATACATATATATCTTTGTATATTTTTTTAACTAAATGCAGATATACTCGTTTTCGAGCTACAGCCGGTTGAAAAAAAGGTACTGGACTTTTCCTGCATACAACATAGAATTATACATACGAGCTTGTTTTACAGGCGATTGATTGTTCTTTATTTCTCACAATAAATTTGATTTGAGCCATAGTTTCCAAGACACAATTAGTCAAAGTCAGAATTTTTCTTCATACCCTATACATATATATGTATATAAAAAACTATTGGTATATTCATGTTTTTGATATTTTACTCATGAG
Organism: Condylostylus longicornis; assembly: GCF_029603195.1. Lineage (NCBI taxonomy): Eukaryota > Metazoa > Arthropoda > Insecta > Diptera > Dolichopodidae > Condylostylus > Condylostylus longicornis. The sequence goes on from NW_026577985.1 coordinate 3,049,838, forward strand.
ATTTTCACCATAAAAAGTGTACAAAAAAAATTCAAAATACAATTTGGATTCTAAAACACTACTTTCCTAATATTTATATGTAAAATATTAAAAGTAAGATAACTACGTGAATATTTCAAAATGTCAAAACAAAATTATAATCGAACGAGAAAAAATAGAGTTGACCTTGTCAACTCTGTGATACCCGTACAAATTTGTTATCCTATGTGCGAATAAATATGCTATAACTGACTATGAGACAGACTATGACTTTAGGTTTATAGTTTCTGAGATATAGCCAAATAACTTTTGAAGTTGTAGGACAGCTACCAGAAGGATCCAAGCAATTTCAACGACTTTTATGAAACACTTTGGTCCTACTAATATATTCGTTTGCGTGAAATTTCAATACCACAGCTTTTACAGTTTCTGAGATATAGCAAATATCTCCAATACAATAATAATCCAAATAAATTTTGAAATTGTATGACAGCTACCCGAACCGGTACCCCGATCATGTCCAATTTAAATAGGGTTCTGGCACTTATTACACATGCACTTGAGTCTATATCGGAGACCGTTATTTCTTAGCGTTACAAACAGTAAAGCAAATTTAGTATTCCCTTCGAACATACGTTCGTACGAGAATAATAAATTATGTGTGATTTGTTAAGCTTAAATTTTTGAATCAGAGTTATAAACAAAATTATATTTTAAGTGGAACTTAAACATTATTTTTTTTTTAAATTTAAAGTGAACAAATAAAAAAATTTTGTTTGATCGTTTACGCAAGCGTTTTTAAAATTTTGCAGTTCTTTGATATTTCTGATTGATAAAGATGAAAAAGTTTTGAAATTTACTTCATCACTTTGCATTTTATCATTTTTAAATCAGTTTTACTTCCTAATACTTCCTACATAGTTATAATTAGCAATACATGTAGAAATTATTGCTAATTATAAATAAAATAACTTAAGATTTGTTCATAGCAATGCTAACAGTTTTCTCGTAATAACTGACATACAACCTCTATAAATTGAAATCAAAACTGTTTGCAAATTTTTACAATTCTGTATCGTGAAACTTGTAATTAACGTCTGTTAATGTTCACGATCTGTTTAATTCTCAAAAAGTTCTTTGAATAATATTTTGGCGATATTTAAATAATAACGAAATGTATGAAATTACTAAAAAATGGTGATATTTTACAAGATTAAATTTAATTTATTAAAGTTTCTATTAACAGGTTGTTAAAGCAAAAAATTTACTTTGTGAACATTTCTATAGAATTTTCATAACAAATAGCAAAAGAAATATATTTTCGAGAAAAAAAAATTTATTTCTTAAAGTTTCTCAATAATTTTTGGAAATTTTGCACTTATGTATATAATTTTAGTAATTATACATTATGTACCTATACTAAGTGAAAAAGATTTCCATGTACTTTTACATAATTGATCAAATATCATTTACCTCAAAATTTGATTGTATGCGTTTTGGGAATTTTTTATTATATAATTAATGTAAGTAAACCCATTAAAATTTATAAATCTGACATTCAAAGCAGAACAAAATATGTGGCAGCAGTCCAATGTAAGAAGAAAATTTAAGACATTGATTTAAAATATTAAATAAAAATCGATTTAGCCATTACAACATTACAACCTCTTTCAAAATTTTTGTATGTAAATTATGGTGTTAAGAGATATAAATCAGAATTGTACCCTCTTTATCTTTTGTTCTTCTTTTGCTTATTTAATAACCGTATTAAACAATATTTAATTACAATGCAAGGTCAACATCGTTGGTGAATGGTGCATATGAGTCAACTTATAGTTCCATGTGAAATTTTCGTCTTTAATTGTTTTTTGTAAAGGTAATATATGAATTTATAAATTTTAAATCGAAAAATTAATTGTTGTAGACAATGGCGTTGCAGATATTTGACGACATTTCCAAAACAGAAATAGAGAAGAAACTTACTTATTTTCATTTCATTCATAAAGACTAAAAGAAGTCGCCCAAAATTATTTTTCAGTCGAAGTACAAAACAGTTTATTACCATATAACTCTTAATTGAACATTAATATTACCGTGGAACTCTTCTTTTAACATTAATATTTTAATATTATGTTAATACTCGTACGTGTTAATATGAAAATAACATTATATGAACATTTTCAGTTCATTTAGTTGTTATAGATTTTTAATCAAAAAAGAAAGTATATTTTTTCTTTCCGTGGAAAAATTTTCCATCCGCGAACTTTTTTGCAAAAGTATTTTTGGTTTTGTTAAATAGCCATGATTTTTCTGTATTACTATTAGGTAAATCTTAAGAGCTTTCTAAAATAATTTTTTTTCTTAAAAATATACCATTATCGAATTAAGAAGAAAATAAATTCAAACAATATAGTATTATATTCGCAGACGTAATCACATTCTTCAAAATGAAAGAAACTTGTTTTTATCCTTGATTTTCTTTAAATATGAACGCACACTTTAAAATTAAAATTAAGATAAAATTAATCTTAACTTACATTGACGGCAATATTTAAAGTGAATTGTAATCTTATAAAAAAAAACACATGCTTGAAGCATAAATTTCAGTCATATACAGTTTTCTTTTTCCAATGTTTCCTGTAACATTCTTTCACATAATTTATATTATAATTATTTCTTTTTCATCATAATCTTATCGTAACAATAGTCTTATATAAGCACTTATTGCACAAAACAAAAAAAGGATATACTCCACCGTCTTTGAAATTTGAATACTGCAGAAAACCAAAACCAGCACACATTTACCAAATGAAAACTGAAAAAAAAACTAAAAATAAAAAACAGTAATAAAATTATGCGAACATTGCACGTTTTGTATCCTAATATGTAATGAAATGTAAAATACACTTTACTCGCTTCCACGTTGTACTTTGGCACACAAAAAAGCAATGTTAGCATTTCGACTAGAAGAGAAAACAAGCAAAAACGTTTCAGTCGATCTAAACCGACTGAATTATACCCTGTACCTTCAGAATCTGAGTATGACGACATGTTTTTGAAATATTTAGAATTAACTTTTACAGTTGTATAGCAGTTATCTATCAGACCATTCCAAAAAAACTTCGCGGATTTGTCTGACCTATAAATGAGCCCATGATTGCTAAGTCTCATAAATCTATAACTTTCTTATTTTGCCGAATATTTAAAATTGGCTTTTGGAGCTCTGTGGCAGCTACCCAAACCTCTTAAACCATTCCATAAAAACTTTGCAAATATATCCGGGCTATAATAGAACACCCGTCTGTCAAATTTCATACAACTAGCTTTATTCCTTTTTCCAATGTTTAAAATTAGCTTCAGGAGTTTTGTGAAAGCTATCAGAACCTATTAAGCCATTCCATAAAAATTTCAAGGATATTTTAGACCCATAAGTGGGCACATTACTGCTAACTAGTTTTATTATTTTTCCGAATATATAAAATTAGGTTTTTGAGTTGTATGGCAGCTACCCTAACCAGTGCAGCCATTCCATTGAAATTTTTAGAGCACATGTAAAATGTAATTGGACACACGCATACAAAATACAAGTTATTGTGCGATGGGACGGTTACAAACCGAAGTTAATATACCCCCGGTTACATGCCGAAGTTAATATACCCTTCACAAAGGTCCAGGGTATAAAAATAGAAAAACAAATTAAAATAATGAAAAAACTTAACTGAATTAGATGAAAAATCTGATGTGATCAGCACATAACCGACCGCAATGTATTTTAGCAATGTCAATATTGTCTACTATAGTGTAAGTATTGCTTAAGATTATGAAAATCAGTTTCAAACACTCCTTCAGGGTTCAGTTCCCGAGACCTGATATATCCTAAAAGTTGATCAATCTGTGCCATAGCCAAAATAAACTCACAAATAAAATTTCATGAAAATCGGTTCAGCCGAACTTGAGATGAACGCGTGTACACACAGATCGACAAACCGGCAGGTTGCTAAAAATAGTTTATTAACACTTCCCTACTGTAGAGAAGCGCGTTTCCACCGAAAACTCGATATGCAAAATTTGTTGCCATCACATCACCTAACTTATTGTATGGGTGTGTAAGAAAAATATTGAAAGAAAAAAAATTTACAAAATATGTGTGGGTGTGTAGTTATATGTACACAGTTAAAACTACAAAATTAATAAAAACTGTAAAATTTGGACAAAAACTAGATTTCAATTTAATTTTTAGCTACAAATATGAAACAATGTTTCTCAAATTGGAGTTTATATCTAAAATTTGATTAAGAAAACCTTAACGTTATAAAAAAACTATAATTAGGTATGTGAACTTTATTCAAATCTTGGCCAGGTTTGTAATCAAAATTATTTTTATTTACTTCTTATAATTAGAATTATATTTCATATTCATGCCCAACCACCACAGATCATTTATGGGAAATAATCAATTAAAGGACGATTAGGCACATTTGTGTTTATGGACAACTATAATGTAAAAACATTTTTCAAAACACAATATAATTTTGCTGAAGCAATTGGTTTGTGACATTATACAATGGAAAATTCCACATTTCAATTCCAATCCAATTTCGCTTCAATTTCAGCGACATAAAAGTTTTTTTAGACGTAAGTTATTTAATGTTAAACGAAGAATCCACAAACTGGCTTCATGTTTCATTTACGAAAATATTTAATTTAATTTACGTACATACGTAACAACACATAAACCCATTACGTTTGCTCTTAGGTGAAAACCATTTAAAATAATCTCATTTGATATTTATTTTTGGTTTGAATTTTAAAAACTTGAACATTTTAAAAACTATAAAAATTTTAATGCCAAAATGTATGACAACAATTGTAGTATGTGATAAAGTTTTAAATAAAATTATTTTTTATTAAATTTTTAAGTGTTTGAGATTTTTAATAATTAGAGAGTAGAGTCAAATTTTTTATAATCAATTTGAAAGTTATAGGTGGGTACTATACTTCGCTTGTTTACAAAACAAAAAGGTTTTAAAAAAATCATTACAAAACGAAACAAAACTTAAAAATACTCAAGATAACAGAATGTTAAATAATAAAGAGAAAAACAATTTTAAGAAAGTTAGTATAGATTACAGGTGTAAATTATTTAAGTCATTTTTTGCACTCATCATAAGAATAAAAAAGGTTTTCATAAAAGCAAGATCTTTTATGTTTGATATATACATAATTTAATTATATATGTATAAATGTGAGTAATAATTTCTGGAAAAAAATGGCAAATCTCTTGGTAAAAATAATTTTTTCATAGTGCTCCAATATTACAACTCCCTGTTTTTCTATAGTAAGTTAGAAGTACTTGAAACATAAATACTTTTAACTTACTATAGAAAAAGTAGAAACATAAGTACTTTTTATTAAACTTAAGTACTCTATAAATTTTTGTAAATATTTTACGCACCAAATTTGAAATTCAACTTCTAAAAGCGTAGAAAAGGAGTGGGTTGCTTGTTCTATCGCGATGTACTACATATGAACTTTAAAAAACAAAATGGGCTTTAAAATTTACCGTTATATAAAATCCGTTTTTTCCAAATATTTGTTGTCGTTTTTCTCCTAAGCCCCAAGTCGTAAAAGTTTGAAATTTTAACAGATTTTAGACACTAATAATGAGTTCATTTTGTTAGAAAACTCAAGTTATCGCCTCTCGAAATTTGTAAAATTTGAATATTTGGCACCTTATATTTGCGAAACCTCAAAATTTTTCAAATTTCTATAAACGCGGAAAGGTAACGGTAAATTCCATGTCATTAAAAAATACAATTATTTTTCTTAACTCACACAATTAACCCTTAAAACGAGCAATATGTTAACACCTCTTTAAATTTATTTTTGTTTTATTTCAAAAACTGCATAAATCGTTCGTCCTAAATATATGCAATCCCAGAAATAATTTTGTATATGAATTAAACTAACTTTAATAGTGTAGTAAGTATACATAGATTGTTTTTAAAAGCAGAATTTCCACTTCCTGAATGCTACAATACAAACCATTATTTTGACACAACTTTATTAACAAGACAAACCAAAAAAAAGTTGTTATTGTTTTTATAACTTTTAAGCAAACATTACAAAAGTAATCACTATACAAGTTAGTGATTACTTTTGTGTTTTTGGTTCGATAATCTTTCAAACCTTAAGGATAGGTTGGACTATAAAATTGTTTGCAGTTTACACTTCAAATATGTGAATATATTTTCAATTCTTATAGATTATTGCATCGACATTTCCAAATTTAACCTATAAAGTAAGATTTTACTATACAATATTAAACTGAATGAGCGAAAAAACAAAAATTATATTTTCAATATTTATTTTTAATTATCTTTTACAATTTCAATTAGGAATAAAATAATTCAGTTTTTCAATTTATTAAAAAATATTATGAAATCTACTATTTTCTTTTTTGTCTTTTTTTGCAGGAAACAAAAGTTGAAAAAAAAATTAAGCAGTTATACACAATGCAAGAATATTTTTGTTACGTGCTGTTTGCAGTTTTGATTCTATTCGCCCATATTAACAATGGTAAGTTTTTACAAATGTGTAGAATTAAATATGTTAGTGTGTGTTTATCATAACTATACATGTTGTGCATAAAATATGGGAAAAATAATCGTTTTAAATTTTTTTCACTTACGCTAAAATGTTTTGTTAATTTTTAATTAAATGTTATCAATAGGCATTGAATAGTATTGAGGTGAAATGACTGTATTTCTTGAAATCTACTGAAAATCTAATTTTTTAAAGCAATTTAGATTTATTGATGTGAAGTATTTCTGTTTCTGCACTGTATTGTAGTGTCAAGTATATTTCAATGAGGGTGGGCAATATGTTTGTTTCAAAGAAGTACACAAACTATATCGTTCGTGGTAAAAGAAGGACTGGCAAAAATTCATCGACTTAATTGTGCTTATATGACAAATTTCTTGGATCATTTATGAAAACTTCTACGGAATCGATTCTTATCCGGTGTAAATAATGAAATATTCATTTTCTGAAGTAAATATAATTTATTATATAAGTTTTTTATTTACCTTTTATAATTTACCTTTATTTAATACATTTCATAATTTTAAAAAATCTGTATACTTTACCTCTTAAAATCGTGTACGGGTACATGATGTCTCAATCAGAATTTAACTGCAGTACCTTAACTAAATCTATATTTATCGTGTTTGTTCAAATTGTGGGTAAAAAATTTCAATATTCAATAAAAGTAGAAAAATTTTAAAGTAAAAACAAATTAAAATTTAAAATAATTAAAGCTTGTTTCGAATAGGGAGTACTTTACTTAATTTCTAGTTTTCCCTTTTCTTTAAAGCTTAATTTTTCCTTTTCTTTAAAGCTCTAATTTTATTCATACATAAGATATAAAAATGTCTGTGACTATTATCTATTAAAATATTTTGTTTTTTTTTGCTTTTTCTAAGAAAAAGTTTAAATTGTTAGTTTAAGTTTTAAATATTGATTATAAATTTTGTTAATAATTATTTTTTATATGAGAGGAAGAGGATAAAAAATATAATAATAATAATAATAATAATAATAATAATAATAATAATAATAATAGTAAATCTTAAATAATGTCGAAAATAAAGTTTATTATTTTTTATAGGTAAATCACAACTACATAGCTCATATATGACACAACATGAATCTAGTAATACACAAGAGATAGCACCAAAATTCTTATCTAGAGGTCATCTATATAAAGTAATAATAGGTGAAACAATAGAACTCCCATGTAAAGTTCAAAATTTAGGTTCCTATGTATTATTATGGAGGAAAGGCACATCAGTGCTGACAGCTGGAAATTTAATGATAACAAGAGATCCCAGATTTCAAATAGTAAATGATTATAATTTACAAATAAATAGTGTTAAAACTCAAGATGCTGGTGATTATATATGCCAATTGGGTGATCAAGAGAATCGTGATCAGGTACACACTGTAGAAATATTAGGTAAGTAAAACGTAAATAGAGTGTTGGCCATTATAGTCACAAAAAATTTGATATACAATAAAATATTAATTAAAATAAATATGAAAAATAAATTTGATATAAGAAAGAACTTCAATTTTATTTTGTTAAACTTAATATTCGGAAAATAAAAATTGCACTGATGGAGCTCACATATAGAATTTTATAGCTTTATATATATATGTAGGATTATGTTGACTGAACATCATTATTGTAGCTATAAAATACACATAGCCGGTAACATGATATTCACATTTTGCCGCAACCTAAGTAATTTACTGTAATTTTATAAATCGTATGATCTCTATTACTTTGAATTTTATGATCTTTTTGTATCATAAAATATCCGATCATTTTATGATCGGATTTTATTTCCTACATATATATAATGTTCACAGTTATGTAAAAGCGAGTAAATAATATTTGAAAATCCTTTTGAATTTTTCTTAAATGTCAAATACATATTTATATCAAAACAACAACGGCACTATTGAAAAAATTCTAATGAATTCAAGCCTGTTAATAAATAAAAAATGGACAATAACAAAATATTTAACTCACAACTTTTATCCCTTTTTAAATAAGCTTTACAATCTCCTCTTATGCAAAGTCCTACTTTCTGCAATTGCCTGCATATTTATTACGATAACGCATTGACCTTAACATCTTAATAATCTTCATCAACGCAATGCTGCAAAAAAATAACATGCAATAAATATGCAATTTATTTCTAACTATTCCATAAAATCATAGCAGTTCATATAATTTAACATAACAGCGACACACCACACATACTAATTTCACTATATTGCGAAAAATTAGGTGTATTATGAACAAAATATTACTTTTTTAAACTTACTTTCATTCATTTACGAATATATTTCAAAGATTGCATGCATTCCGGATGAGCAAAAGGCGTTAAGATAATGTTCGAATTTAAGAGTTAATTGAGTGAGTTAAGAAAACTAAATATATTTTCTAATGACATGGTATTTACTGTTGGCCTTCTGCATTTATAGGAATTTAGAAAAGCTTGTGATTTCAGAAATACGAGGTGTCAAAAATTCAAGTTTTGCAAATTTTAAGAGAGGGGTTGGCAATATCTGCGATGAATAGTTAAAAAATGTAATTTTTAGAGTTTTGTGGGACTATAAGTTTCTAATAAAGGTCTATGTACATATGAAATTTCAGCTTTTTACCTTTTAAGGTGCAGAAGCTTTGTAAGCATTTCCGTGGATGGACGGAGAAAGTAAAACCAATTAAGCACTTTTTTACAAAATTTTTTTGGGAAAGTGCTAAAAATTAGGTTATCAACATTTGTTCATAAATAGTACTAATAAATCATAAATATCAGTTTTCACTTTATATCGCGACATACTGTATTTATCATAACGTCAAATATATTGAGTAATCAAAATTATTGTACATTAGTTTTTGTTTTATTAATTTTTTTCAAATTATGTATTAAAATCACATTATATATTAATTAGTTCCACCGACATTGCGAGCTTTACCTCATAATGGCCAAGTAACAGCAAGAAAAGGAAGCACTGTAACATTAGAATGTAAAGCATCTGGTAATCCAGTACCAACAATATATTGGTATAAAAAAGATATGTTTTCGGGTCCAACACATTTATCGGATAGTTCAACTTTAATATTAGAAAATGTGGACCGACATCACGCAGGAATATATCAATGTTCAGCTGATAATGGTGTTAAAGAACGTGTATCTATGGATATTCAATTGACAATTCTTTGTAAGTAAATTATAGCTCAGTTATTTTTAAATCTATTTTTAGAATAGTTCGCTACATTTTTTTCTTGTGCTTTAGTAACGTCTATATCAAATTCTAAGTTTTAATCATAAAACAAATAGAATCTATTTTTAAAATACATTTATATGTTTTGATACATACAATTTTCTCAAGAAGTTTATTAACGCATTAATTTATTTTTATAGGAAAATAAAACTAAATTTACCTAAATTATGGGGATGTAAAAGATTTTGTTTGGACTACTTATTCTAAATTCTTTAATTATATTTTGTATGAAATCAATTGTATTGTACAGAATTAGTTAAGGAATTCATTTTAATATTTTATGTCTTTTAAATCTTGTGTTTTTCATTAGTTTTAAATAATAAACCGCAATATTAAATAATTAACATTTGATTCATAAAATAATTTTATTCAATAACATTATTCATTTAGAAAGGTGTTAATGATTTTGAATCCATTGAAATTTGGCTGACAAAATATTCCTGCATCACCTTGTGAAAAATTTTTTTTTTTTATAAAAGAGGCAAGGATTGGACTAATCGAGTTTCAAATAAAAATATTAATTTATTTTAAAACGTATGTGTAGGTATGTAATTACTAAAACAAAAAAACGTTCTGTCCACATGAATTGAAAACTTTTAATTTATCAAATATTAGTAGTGCACACTGAAATGCGATAAATATTTTTTATAAAAGACAAAGTTCGATTATTCGATTGTTCGAAAATTTTAATACTCGTAAGAATTTTTAAAAATACTTTTACTCATTTTTTGATATAATATTCAAACTATTAGAAAAAAAGTAATATATATTGAGTATTATATATAATTGACCTCACCAATGGTGCAGTGGTCATTGCACTGTTCCTTTAACAGAAGGTTCTCGTGTTCAAAGCCTCGTCAAATCACTATAAAAGTTATATTCAATATTATATAGCTTTATATACATTACGTCATACATATTATACATATTAACTAATTGCCAAATTTCAATAATATCCAATATTAAAAAAAAAAAACAATACCAGCAAAGTAAAATAGTAAACATCAATAACCTTAAATATTTAAACTACGGTAGGCTCGTTACCTACATAGTAAACTCAATGACGTAAGAAACTGGTGTTTATTGTTATCTACAATATCGTGCATCAGCCCTATTGCTCTTCCCAGGAGAGAAGAAGCAATAAAAAAAAAAAAATATTTATTGAGTATCCGACTTCAATATGTGCATGAGTTTTCAATGTTTTCAGCAGAATTTTCTTAAAAATAAAGGATTTTTAATTTTTGTCGGCTTTATCTTTTACAGAATTTACTACACGTTGATACTTTATGAAAACGGCGACAGAAAAATAACTATAAGACAATGTTCGCAAATACATCAGAACTAATAACCAAATTTAAATCTGTTTACAACTTTCTGTCAATTTGCTGTCAAACTAAAATGTCAAAATTAACTAATTTTTAATCAAAACAAAAATTAGTGCAAGCAAAATAATTATTGTCGTATTTGGTTTTTTAAAAAAAAGAATATGATATCACATTTCAAATCTGACCATAAACAAATAACATAGCAGCCATCAGGTTTTATCGTATTTGTAAAGATTATTTTAGTTTTTTTTGAAAACCAAAACAAAAAACTACACTAACCTGCAGAATTAAAGAATACTTTGCTATGCGTTTCAGGTTTTAGAGTTATAAATTAATGGCTATTTTCAAAATAACTAAATTAATACAATAATAAAAAGTATTTAGAATTTAAATTTTATAATCATTATTACTGATTATTTAACAATTCTACAATCAAATTGGTTTGTTCAACAATTTAAACGTTTTCGTATAGGTGGCAGGCTTCATTAAATGTGAAGCATTCTACAGCCGAATACTCCTTTTAATATTTAAATTTTTTTATTTTAAAGAAATTTAAAAGGAAAAATTTATTTTTACTTCATATTAATAATATATTATAAGTATCATCTTAATATATGTATTATTAAGTCTCAACATACATATATATGTATAATACATTCTGTATATATTATGTAAGTATGTCGAGTGTTTAATTTGAAAAAGGGCTAAACATAAAAATTTTTATAATAGCAAGTTTTAAGCAAATTTCAAATATTTACATGCATACACATATTCTTTCATCTGTATATATATGTATATATATATATATATATATATATATATATATATGGAAATACAACTTTCGAAGCGATTAAATAATAATTGTGAAAACTTTAAAACAAAATTTTTCATTAATAATTGCTTTTAATTAATCCTTTCCTTTTAGTAGTTTATTCTCCGTTCAATTCATATTTAGATGTTCAAAATACAAATACAAAGTAACTCGGAAAATCAATTTACAGAAATTAATTTGAATAAATATTTTTTTTCTTGGAATCTAAAAGGAAATATTCTAACCCTCTAGAAAAAAATTTTTACTTTACATTTATACTCGCTTTCTTTTTTATTTTTTTAAATTTGATTTGAAATTCAATATTCTGAGAAATTATGGTTTCTATTATAAACAGCACCGCCGGAAATTACTGTTGAGAAATCATGGGTTCATGCAGCTGAAGGTTATGATATTGAGTTGGTATGTACCGTACATGGTGATGTGAATTCTGAGGTAAGAGTTTAAAAAATAAATTACAATTCAACAAAGTACATTCAGAATTTTTGAAATTTTTGTTTTTTTTATGATTATTCTAATTTAAAAAAATTATTATTTTTTTTTTGTTTTAATATTTAATTTTATTTATTTGCGGCATATAAATCTTTAGATGCTTTGGTACCAGAATTCATTTCTCTTGGATCCAACAGATCGAAGGTCTATGCATTCAAGAGATGATAGATATAGTTTAACAATACGACATTTTCAACATTCAGATTTTGGAAATTATAGTTGTGTTGCTGATAATGCATTAGGCCGAACAAAAAAATATATAGAAGTTTCGGGGCGACCTGGTCCAGCTGAATTTATTTCTCCAGCAACCAGTGGTGCTCTAGATCATTATAATATGACATGGACAATTGAATCTATACCACCATTGGAAGAAATAAAAATATTATATAGAAGACTTCTGGTAAGTGAAAATTCATAATCAAAATTTTGTTTATTGTAATAAGATTTAGTTTTCTATAAAATTATGGAACGAGGAATATATATTTAATGTAATTGAAGCAGAGCCGAAATTCCATGTAACATTTCAAATCTAACAATCAGTTAATCTAACAAATACAGTTTTTAAAAATCTATAGTTCATACAATTATACATTAGTAAAAATCCTATAGCTGAATGTTCTAAATGTTAATCTAAAAGTTTGAAAGAAATTTTTCGTTTATTTCAATTGAAAAATCTACTATAAATGCTTTCAAATAAAAGAAATTTCTTGAATTTTTCATAAGAGGCACCTGTTTCAAAAGCTTACTGACGGAAAAAATAGAATTTGTTTGTGCGTTTAACTTTAAAACTTTAGAAAAAAAAACTTTTTAAAATTGGTGTTTTTCAATTTCAATTGAAATTCGTTTTAAATTTATTTGTTTATTTTTTTTTTATATTTTCAAGGAAAAGCTTCTAACCTCTTCCATAGTTTTTAATATTTATGTACACATTAAGAATATGAGTAAAACAATTTTGAATTATTATTGTTGTGTGGTGAATATTTAAATTTTGTTGTCAAAAAGTTGTTTTAATTTTTTATCTCAGGAGAATTTAAAAACTTATAATAACACAATCCGTATAATGAAAGACTGTTCCAAATATTTTCAAAAGAATGAACATTTCTGAGTTAAAGCTTGCTCTCTTTTATATTATAACCTACTGTTCTTCATCTGCGTATGAAACATTGCATAATAGAACGCTTCCTTCGAAGTAAATTTTGTTTAATTGCACAGAATGGATCATGAACAACTAGGGCATTTGAAAAACTTTAATAAAATAAGGGTCAGTTCCAAGTTCATTGAAAGCTATTGACATTTAAAAATATTGTGGATCGTTACATACTATAACTTTCGTATATTGTGGAAAAAAAACAAACTTATTTAAAAGCTTGTTTTTTAGTTTAGCTTTAACTTGTGTCAGTTTCCGTTGGATTCTAATTTGAAAGTGTCTAAAACTGAGAAATTTCAAATTTTTCTTTCTTTAACGCGTTTTATTTTGTTTAAAAAATGTCATTCTCTTTTATCTACATTTTGAATGCAACCCCACTATTTCCATGAAACTAAAACTCAAATAATTTTTCATGATAAATAAAATTTCTTTCAACTTGCAATTTAATTAATACTAATCTAATTTATCTTATAAAAGAATATTTATAAACGGTTGAAGGCCTGCTCTATGAATGGTAATAAAACTCGTTTTTACATTAAAAGAATTTTAAAAATTATAACAGTTGCCTTCACATAATCGGGAAAATGCAGTTTTCCTGAATCATTTCTCTGTTAAGTTAAAACATGCAACATTTTATCTACTGAAGTATGCAAAATAATAAGAAAAACACAATGATCAAAAAATGAAAAAAAACGGACGAAAATGGTGCAGATATAAGACAAAAATTTCTAATAAAAATTTACATTGTAAATTTTAGACAAACAGGAACGGCTTTCCCGAATCAATAAAAAAACTTGAATTGTTTACCTTTCGTATTTCGCGCTATTACTATTTGCAAATGTACCTACAGTGATATATTAAAAATCGCATAAATAAAAAAAAAAAAAAATTGGAGACAAAAAAATTAGGTCGATTATTCTAAAAAAAAACAATGAAAAATTTTTAGAGAGAAATAAAAAAAAACATAATTGACTGTTTGCTTGTGTTTTATACCCTGCACTTCGTAAAGGGTGTAATCATTGTAGGATTGAAAATGAGTAAAACTTTTGCTCTAGACTAGGTGGAAAATCTCAGGAGATTCGGAGTTACAGGGATTTTAACGCATTTTCATGAAATTTTAATTTGTCCAAGTTTTTTTTGATTATAACTTCCATTCTGAACAAGATAAGAGCTTCAAACAAACAAAATTTTGAAATGCCTAGTAAAGAGCTTAAAATAGACATGTTTCTCGATTCTTTATTTTATGTACCTGCGCAATATCAAGCATTCGAAATTTACAGAAAAACAAATTTTTCACTTGTTTTATTTTTTCAGTTTTTTCTAACCAGACTAGATATATTTCAAAAATTTTGTTGGAATTAATTGACAGGATCAGGTAGCTGCCATATACCTGAAAAAGACTTCAACACCGTGTGTCCACTTACAGGTCATACATATCCGTGAAGTTTCTATTAAGTGGTTTGACAAACTCAGATTGTTAAAGTGCAGGGTATGATTGAGTCGGTTTATACCGACTGAAACGTTTTTACTTGTTATTTTTAAGTTAGAAATAAAAAATTGAAAAGAATGAGATAAGGTACACGCAGACGTAAGGATTGGAGAAAATAATTTTTAAAGCGTCTTGAAATTTATACTAAAAAAGTTAAACCATAAAAGTTCCAACAAAATTAATTTTGAAAATTGAAATATTATAAATTTAAAAAGCTTGTTACCTATCATGTTTTTGCTGCCACATAAATTTCTTATAAAAATAATATTCGCAGTCTGATAAAAAATCCCCTCACATCTAGAACAGAACAATAATTGAGATAGAATATTATTTGAAAATAGGAAAAACATAATTTAAAATTTCTTTTAAATATTAGTATTTTGAAACAAGTGGAATTCGGATATTAAATTTTACTTTAAAATTTTCCAAAAATGTTGACCCTATGCTTTTTTAACAACCTCAATTTAAATTTTAAATTATAATTTAAAAGATCTTGTCGAAAATTACTTTTTAAGTTGAAGAACACTAAATTATTTTTGTAACTTTTGTAGCTTCCGCATATACATATTCAACATGAAAATAAATATCCTTTATTTAAATTTGCTTTCCCATAAAGATGATTTTATTTAGAAACAAACTATAGCACTCTCAAATTTTTCCCAAAGTTGTTTACATATGATGTTCTCAATGTAAGCTACTATACTATTCAACTGCCTTATATGCCTTCTTATAAAATCACCTTAATATGTCCCCGCATTAGTATAACGGCGGCACACTTACAATTTTATACTACACCAACCTACAAAAACAAATATTTACTAATAGTTACAGTCCATCAAAGCAAAATATCTTAGGTGAATAAAATTGATTGAAAAAAATTGAATGATGTCTATCTTAAACAATCATTAGATTTTCCATTTTCTAAAACTAAAGGTTTTCGCAGTAGTGTTTGAACCTTATAAAATTTTAGCCATAGAAGCTTTGCAGAAAACTCATATTATCTTCTCAAAATTAAACTAAAGCTACCTAAATGTTATCCATATTATAAACGCCATGATAAATTCGTAATAAACCTTATTATATATCTGAAGTCATAATTCTCTCAACAGCATACGAGTATATTGAAAATCTGAAATTGAAGCTTAATTTTATGACATATTCAAAAATGTTTTCCACGAATAACTTTTAAAGCGTTTATTATGAAAATACGTGATACTTAAGAAATTTTATCTATCTAACATTAAACTTTTAAAAAAAAATTATTCTATAAAGAAAATCTTTCTTTTATGAATTCTTTAGATCACGTTATCAAGGTGAAAAATGATGGATTCTGTTAAATAAAATATAAGTTTATATTCAAAAGAACACAAGTGTGATGTTTGCAAACACATTCATGCATAGATACACAATCCTGCATACACATATTCGTTAAAGTCGCGTAGATTATATCTTTTATCCATTTTATTTTAAAAAAAAGCCAAAATATTTTCCAAAAAGGATTAAAAACAAATTTAAAAAGTAATTCAAAAAGTTTTTATAGCGTTTTTTACAAATATGAAACGTAAAATTTGCTGGTAGGAATTTCGAAATTATGTTTATCACTTTTTCAAAAAAAATTTTGAAAAAAGTTTCCCTCTGTCAGTTCGTCCGTCTTTTTATGTCCGTTTACAAAACTTCTACATCCTTGAACATAGAAAGCCGAAATTTTGTACATGAATTGGTCATTACTAGAAACCGATTGCCGTAGAAGAAAATTTTTCACCTATCTCCCCCCTCTAAAAGTATTAACCCCTCTAAATTCTAAAAATGCAATTTTTTCACTATTTGTTGCAACGAAACCACAAACATTTTTTAAATTCTGTAAAGACAGAAAAGTAGTGGATCTTTTAATCCTAACCTAAAAATCCTTTTAATCGTTACCTGTTTTTTTTCAAATTTTGATACCGCTTTTTTTCTAAACTACAAGCTATTAACAGCATTTAGGTTCTAATAAACAGTTCATTTTGCTAGAAGAAATTTTTTTAACTCAATCGTCTCCCTCTCAAGTTATCGCCTCCAGTATTCTTATCAATCAGGAAAGTCTACTACGCTCTCTCTGTAGGGTTTAGTGGGGGTCCTCGAGAAGTCACTGGATGTGCGGGAGTTGGTAGTTGGCTGCTTTCTTGATATTGAGGGTGCTTTTGATAACACCCCATATCATATCATCTGCCAGTCAATGCACAAACGAGCAGATGGGTTGGTCGGATGTTCCAGGATAGAATTATTAAGTCCAGCATAGCTGACGACACACTCTCCATCACCGCTGCAAAAGAGTATCCGTAGGGCGGTGTTCTTTCGCTCCTTCTATGGTCCATTGTAGTGGATGCACTACTCGCTGCACTCAAGGGCACCGGGGCGGGTGTCTGGCCACGCCGACAATGTGGCTTCGTCATACACGGGAAATTTGAGAGCACTATTTCTGACCTTCTACAGCACAGTTTATATATTGTGATGCAAATGTTTTGGGTTAAATATAAATCTCAGTAAAAGCCTTTGCTAGACCTATCGTCACCTACGCGTCGAACGTATGGTGCAGAAAGGTTCAGCAAATGAGTGTGCGAGCCAAGCTGGTGAAGCTTTAGAGGCTGGCCTGCTTGGCAATGACCGAAGCTATGCGGACGGCTCCCACTTAAGCATCTCCATATAGTAAGCAAAGCTCGGCTAATGACTTAGCGACTTCTTCCTGACGAGGACGAGGCGGGGCGAAAATACGTTCGCAGGACTTACAGGGTTTCACAGAGATTTTATTGAAAGCAATCCGATTCTGAGAATAACCATGTCCGATTCCTGCCTACCACGATACGATTTCCACTGGAGGTATAGAGTTCTGCTTCCCGATCGATGGACGTAGGAGCGGACCGGCTCGGTTCTTGAGCCAGGTTCAAGCGTATGATATGCGGACGGGTCCAAAACGGGCTCGCCCGGACACGCGTATATATGTGAGCCTGGACCCGTATTGCACAGTGATTCAAGCTGAAATACGTGCAACAGAGATCTGTCTGAAAGTCAGTTTGAAAAGGGGGTGAAAAAAACGTACGATTTATGTGTTCTTAGACAGCAGGGCGGCATTGTAGGCGCTTCAGTCGGCCTAGATTACACCCAGGCTGGTCTGGAGTTGCTTTACTGCACTTGTGAAATTGGCATCGGTAAACAGAGTAACGCTTATTTGGGTGCCTGATCACAGTAAGCATGTGGGCAACGAAGTTGCCGATGGGCTGGCGCGAAGGGAATGTCGTTGTAGCCCTCCCGATAACTCTATTAGGGGATTCCAGCTCACGGCGAAATGCGGCTTTCACTGGCAGGACACGAAAGGGTGCTGTCAGGCGAAGTTTTTTCTTCCAACACGGGCCATTGCAAGATAAGATATCACCTGCATAGGCTAGGCAAATTTTGCGGAGAAAGTGATGAAACTGCCCATTCCTTGCGACTGCCCGGTACTGGCCGTACGGCGACGCAGTTATTTTGATTAGGGTCTCCTAAGTATTCGGAAACTGTTATTCAATTCACTTAGGGGTGTCTCTGGTTTCATATTTGGAACGGGGATATTGTAGGTGAGGGCGTGGAAAGACTACAATAAGTTGCGAATGGCTGCGATGGCCATTTCCAAATTTCTAAATATGCGGAACGCTAACAGTAAGTATCATGCTATCAAAAAATATAATTATTTTTTCTCAACTCAATTGTTTAACCGTTCAATTCAGCAAAAATATGTTAATGTTTCTTCATAGTTTTTTTTGCGCTTCCTAAATGTATATACAATAGTTTTTTATATAATTCGGTATCAATGAAACTAATTTAAATAATGTGGTGGATTTCTTTTACAAGCAGTATTTTCACTTTTTGAAGGAAAAACTGCTTCCTTGCAAACCATTGGTTTGACCCAACTTTATTCTTTTTTAAAGACAGTTAAAATGCAGCATGAGTAGAAATTTTTCATTTAGTCCTCTTATTGGCTAAGTAGCATTCGTTTTCTAGAGAAAATTATTCAAAAATTTGTTTTTATATTAATTAATTTGCCCACCAACTTTTTTAAATTTTGTCCAGAACTAAAAAAAACTTTTTAGAATTTTAACCACTTTGTGGAATTTTTACTTAACACAGAAATTAAAGTAATTCGCGTTTAGAAAATATCTAATCTTTCAAGCTCACACGCTTGAAAAGTTTCATAAATCTAGCTGAAGAATTTAAAAATTTAAAAAACTCTTAAAGAAAGTTAATTTTATATTTTATTATAAATAAATTGATGTTATGTACTCACCAGTTTATTTATAAAAAGAGACAGAAGACACTAGTTAAAAAAATTATAACGTTAATAAAAAAAAACAAAATTTTATAGAATCGAATTCATATTTCTTTTTGAAGGCAGCACACTTTCTTTATGCATATATGAAAAGCTATTAAAAATACAACAATACCCCACATCACGTTCTTGCACAATCCTTCACACTCTTATAAATGAGTTTATGAGTGTTAAAAATAAAATAATAAAAACCCACAACATAGAAAAACTAACACCGCTGTTAAAAAAAAACACAAACAAAATACAAAAGTAAAGCGAACTAGGAATTTATTTAACAAATAAAAGTAAAATACACAGAAATACATTTTCCAACCAAAAATTTTGTAGCTCATATACGATAATTTTATAGAAGCATAGGCATACCGTACATCTAAGATGCAATTGAAACTTAAAAGAAGTTTTTTTTTTTGAAATTCTTTTATTTTCAAAATTCAATGTGTATCATGTTTTTTTGAGTTCTCATACGATAACATTAATTTTGCAAATAAAGGGCTTATTGTAAAAAAAAAAAACAAAAAAAAATAACCAGAATCCTTTCTTTTATTCTTCAAACGTTCCCAAAAAAATTAAATTTATTTATAATAAAATATAAAATTAACTTTCTTTAAGAGTTTTTTAAATTTTTAAATTCTTCAGTTAGATTTATGAAACTTTTTTTCAAAGCGTCATTAAAATTTCTTATCAGTTTTTCCAATTGAATTTTCCTATTCCTGTTCGAAAATATAAACTCAATAAAGTTTTTGAATTTAATAGAAAGATGTAAGGAAAAAAATTTGATTAATTTGAGTATTTTAAAAATTATGTTAAATAAATATGAATTTAAATTGGAAGCAACTTTTTCCTTCCATTTATTTATAACTTAGAAAGGAAAACATTTACTATCTTTAAAAAAGTACAGAATGAAACAAAATATGCACGAGCAAATGAAGAAATATTTGAATTTAGCTAAAAGCAACATAATCGCGTTAATTTGTATTAAACAAAAGTTCCCACTTATAGCACTCATAAAACTTAGCACCGTAACAAAAATTATAAAGTAGTATACATTTCCATAAACAAACAGCAACATTTTTTCAACAAACAATTTATATTCTTTTAAGTCGTATAGTTTATTTATTCTCATTAATATAAAATTTTAAGCAAATTATTCTACAAATTGTTAATCAAAGTTGCACCAATCATATTTCAAGATCACGTTTTGAACGTAAGCAACAAAATATCAAATAAATAAATATTATTATTTAGCAAGTAACAGTAATTATTTGAAAGCCATCTTGAGAGCTTGACATTTATAATTGGAGAACTTAAGCTAGACAAGTGTTAGAACAAGAACTCCCAGCTCCGTCAAATTAACTCATTAGAATAATTTAAAAACATTTAAACGAATGTAGCAAAAATTACTCAAAATATAAGAATATATTTTAATTTTTGGGCTTCCTAAAAAGAGATTCCAACCCTCAAAGGAAACAAAAAACAAAATGTTAAATAAATGTATGAGATTATTTTTGCAATCTGTAAAAATAAATTATTCAATTAAAAAAAAGCGTCAATTTTTACATTTCTCAATCGTTCAGATCTTAGAAAGATAGTTGATTAAAAATTAAAATACTTATTTATAATTTTATGAAAATTAAATTCTTCAATAATTTGTTTTTTAACATTTAAATTTACGACTTGTAGCAGCAGTTTATAAGAAAAATTAATTTGAAAAATTACTATCGATGACAACCACACTTAACAAATAGTCCACGAAGTTTTAGAATAAACTAAAAATATTTGCATTCCTTTTTTTCTCTTTTTATATTTTGTAATAACTAAGTGACCAGATTTGAAGTTTTCGTAATGTAACTAATTATTTCGAATACTAAAACAACATGCTACACCAATTTAAATATCCGAATTTTATATTATTTTATCAATAAATAGCGCACGAATATAATGAATTCAACAGCCAAGAAAATCTTTTCTACGTAAATATTACCAATTATTCAGATCTAAAAATAATTGTTTAAAATTATTCCAATGCACTTTTCAGATAAGCACTTTATTTATCTCCTTTAACAATAATAAATAAATTTGATGCATCTTTAATTTTAAACGATAACGGAAATGTTTACATCGTGTCGGCTAATAGCGTGATCACATTGCATATAGATATAACACTTTTTGAAAATCGACTACATAATTTCCAATAATGACATTTGTTTGTACATAAACTTCCATATGGTTAAATTCTACTTGAAATTTTAAAAATGGTTGTTGCACTTAAATTTACTTAATATTTAACAAAATTTTTGTCCCAATTTATCCAATTCTCTTCCTTTTTTACAGTTTGAGAAAAAACAAGTAAAAACGTTTGAATAATAAACCGATTGAATTATACCCTGTATCTTTCGTTATTATATAGCAATTACTCGAACCTGTGAAATCAGTCTATAGAAACTTCACGGATATGTCTGGCCTATAATTGGACATCCGACTACCAAGCTTCATGAATCTGACTTTATAATTTTCCCAAATATTTAAAATTAGCTTTTGGAGTTGTATGGCACGTACCTGAACCTGTCAAGCTATTTCATCAAAACTTCACAAATATATCTGATCTATAATCGGACACACAACTGCCAAGTTTCATCAATCTGGCTTTATTATTTTTCCAAATATTTAAAATAAGCTTTTGGAGTTGTATGGAAAGTACCCGAACCTGTCAAGCAATTCCATCAAAACTTCAGAAATATATTTGACCTTTAACTCGACACACAACGGCCAAGTTTCATGAATCTGACTTTATTATTTTTCCAAATATTTAAAATAAGCTTTTGGAGTTGTATGGCAAGTACCCAAACCTGTCAAGCAATTCCATCAAAACTTCAGAAATATGTCTGATCTATAATTGGACACACGACTGCCAAAGCTCATGAATCTGACTTTATTATTTTTCCAAATATTTAAAATAAGCTTTAAGACTTGTATGCGAGCTACTCGAGCCTGTCAAGCAATTCCAACAAAACTTCAGAAATATATCTGACCTATAACTCGACACACAACTGCCAAGTTTCATGAATCTGACTTTACTATTTTTCCAAATATTTAAAATAAGCTTTTGGAGTTGTATGGCAAGTACCCAAACCTGTCAAGCAATTCCATCAAAACTTCAGAAATATGTCTGACCTATAATTGGACAATCGCATGCCAAAGCTCATGAATATGACTTTATTATTTTTCCAAATATTTAAAATAAGCTTTTAGACTTGTAGGGGAGCTACTCGAACATGTCAAGCAATTCCACCAAAACTTCAGAAATATATCTGGCCTATAACTCGACACACAACTGCCAAGTTTTATGTATCTGACTATATTATTTTCTCAATATTTAAAATTAGCTTCTGGAGTTGTATGGCAGGTACCCGAACCTGTCAAGCAATTCCTCTAAAACTTCAGAAATATATTTGACCTATAATTGGATACACGACTGCCAAGTTTCATGAATCTGACTTTATTATTTGCTGTTGCTGTAAAAAATTTGGAGTTGTATGGCAGCCACCCGAACCGGTGCAGCTATCCCATTATAATTTTTAGAGCATGTGTAGAATATAATTGGACACATGTATACAAAATTTTATATTTATAGCTTTATTAGTTTTTGAAATATTTAAAATAAACTCTTTGAGTTGTATGGCAGCTACCCGAACCCGTTGTCCGAATTAGTCCAATAACAGCAGGGCTCGTCCTTGGCACAAAAGAAAAAACTTGTGAAAGTTTGGTGTCGATTGCATTATTCGTTTTTGAGTTATCGTGCGATCGGACGGACGGACGGACGGACAGACGGACATGTCTAAATCTACGCAGAATTTTACGCTGAGCAAGAATATATATATATGTCCATACCGCAGATGACTCCTTTAAGTAGTTACAAACTCCATACCAAAGTTAATATACCACGAAGTGCAGGGCATAATAAAAAGAATACAAAAATACCTTTATTATATTAAAGTACTCGTAGTATGGCAACACACAAAAATGGAATCCCTCAAAAAATTTTCTTTTCAAGAATTCAAAATTATTCCACCTGTAACAGCTCCAGTTGAATGTAAATTGAATTTCTACTAAAATGAAAATAAGAAAATGAAACATTTATGAAATTCGAAAAACAAAAAAAAATAAAAATTATTCAAATACCTTTAAAATACACTATTTCTCTGATCTAGGACATTGCGATTATGTAATGAACATTTTTCGTTTATTGTTGACATATTTTTTCCAACCATTCTTTTTTTTACTCGTTTTTTATTTTGAATGCAAATCAAATTCGAATGGCAGCAGTTTTGTTAGAAATGCAAATAAAAGTATTTCAAAAAAAATTTTGCCGCTTTTGCTTATCTTCTTCTTTGAATGTCAATCAGAGAAGTAATTGCATAAAAACTTTCACAACGCTTTCGTAATAGTAGCACTTATTTAACGACTAGCAAGTAAACTGTAAAATACATGTATGTACCAATGTGTATCATATTTATATAATACAATAATTTCCAACGAAACTATTAAGCAAAATTTTAAATTAATATTAAGTGGTATAGCATTTAACTATGAAAATATTATTTAAATGTCAAAGTCTAATTTCCAACGACATTTCACATTTTAAGACGTCATTTGCCAAAAAATGCTCTTCTAACAAGAGTACTGGCATTGAAAATTTTAAACTAACATATAAACAAACCGAAAAATATTTTACAGCAAAATAAAGCACTATAATTTTGAAAGCCGAAAAATTTTGAAATCTCTTCAATTTATTTATAAAAATCAATTCAAGATAGCAATTCTTTAAATTAAAAAAATCTTACCACATTTGGCAATCAAATATTTTTTATTAGGATCCATAATTGGCATTGAGTCAAGATTTATGACGATTTCCTTCGTTTTAAATTACAATTCTGTTTTTTGACACAATCATCTAATTTTGGGCTTTACAATTTTACGTTCATTCAAACTTTTCACTTAAAAGCACTCTAGAAACTAATTTTAAAGTTCTATAAGGTAGAGTTTATATATTTTTCGCATAATAGTGATATAGAAAATGAATAAAGTGTTGAAACTTAGTGATTGTAGAAAATAATCACTTTTATTTTATAATTGTTACATGTGTCCCTCTTAAATATTCAAATACCAAATAATATTTCAAAATAAAATTAAAGTTAAAAGAACAATATAGCAGGGACAATTAAAAGACATAAAAAAAAATCTGATGTGGTCAGCACACAACCGACCGCATTGTGTATTGTCTAGTTAAATGAAAGTGTTACAGAATATTATAAAAATGTCTGTTAAATACTTCTTTCCAATTTTTAGGACATTAGTAAGCTTATAGTTAACATACTTAGAAAAATGTAAATTTGGCTCTTAGTAGAGTTTCGCTTTGTGCTCCCCGAATTTCAAGAAATTCCATCTATTTGTTCTGTGGATATGGTGAAAAATGTAAAATCGGCCCGCAAATCAGTTCTCGAGCCCTGATCTTTCCAAAAAAGTTATATGTTCATTGCTTTAATATGAGGAATTCATATATTAAATTTCAATGAAATCGGTTGATTATTTCTCTTTATATACACAAAAGTGTATGTTTGGCTCCTTGTAAACATCTAGTTGTCGATGCCTGATCTTTCCAAAAAATTTACATGTTCATTGTTTTAAATTTACATGTTCATTTATATTAAATTTCAATGAAATCGGTTGATTATTTCTCTTTATATACACAAAAATGTATATTTGGCCCGTAGTAAACGTCCAGTTGCTGATGCTTGATTTTTTCCAACAGCTAGGAATTTTCACGGACGGTCGAGCAAAGCTCATATATGAAATTTCAAGTAAATCGATTGAATATTTTATTCAAAATGGTGAAAAATGTAAAATCGGCCCGCAAATCTGTTTTCGAGCCCTGATCTTTCCAAAAAATTTACATGTTCATTGTTTTAATACGGGGAATTCATATATTAAATTTCAATGAAATCGGTTGATTATTTCTCTTTATGTACACCACAAAAATGTATATTTGGCCCGTAGTAAACGTCTAGTTGCCGATGCCTGATTTCTTCCAAAACATACGAATTTTTGCGGACGGTCGAGCTGAGCTTATATATAAAATTTCAAGTAAATCGGTTGAATATTTTCTTCAAAATGTTCAAAAATGTAAAACAGGCCCGCTAAAAAGTGCAGTTGCCGAGGCCTGATATATACCAAAAGTTGATCGATCCGTGCCATGGTGGAAACAAACTTACATATAAAATTTCATCAAAATCGGTTCAGCCGAACTTGAGATACACGCGTGCACACACAGACCGACAGACCGACAGACGGATAGACCGACAGACCGACAGACCGACAGGTTGCTAAAAATAGTTTATTTAGACTTCCCTACTATGGAGAAGTGCATTCCCACCGAAAACTCGATATGCAAAATTTGTTGCCATCACATAACCTACCTATTGTTTACACAATACGGTCGGTAAAAAGTTACTTTATGTCGTTATAGCTATTATAATTCTTCAATTCAAAATATCACAGTTGTCAGGAACACATGACAAAACACGATTATTTCGCTTATGAATTAAATGAATAATAAGAAACCGAAACCACAAAAAGAAAACAGGAGAGGAACACGAAGAACTCAACTTGTCAGAAATCTTACAATACAAACAATCAAATATTATACGTTCACGTATATACACATTGATGTATAAATATAATAGAATCAAAGTGAAGAGTAATAATGACATGCATAATATAATGAATTGGACAGAATTGTATTTCTTCTGTTTCTTCTTTTGTATAGAAAATTTTATTGAAAGAAAAAATTTCCATTTGATTTAAAAGATCGTGTTTTTATTGTAATATATTCTTCCGAATTACTAACGACATTACAAGTAAAAATATAAAGAAAAACTTTTAAGTCAAAAAAATGTTTACAACAAAATTCAAATGATATCGTCTACAAAATTTTATATTAAAAAGTTGAAAATTGAATATAGATAAACCATCTTAATAACAGAAAATCGGTCGATTCGATCAAGAGGAAACAAATGAAAGAAAATATTCCATAAAATTCACAGAGTTCCATTCAAATGCAAGTTATTATAAAATTTATATAAAAAAGTTTTGCTATTATTCGTAAACCTGCGGTCGTCATGATTAAGAGAAGAAAATTAGTTTCTTGGCTATTTCCTCTTCTTTCTTTCATTTTTCGCATTGTAATCAGAATCCACTGATTAATGTTCTGAAGTTGTTCATTTTAAATCAATAAAATAGTGGTTATTTTCACCTAAAAATTTATATTCATTTAAATTTTATTTCAATTGAAAAGAAACTTTTTAATACAAACTCAAAAAAGGTATAAGATATAATTTAAGTTCAGAATTATTGTCCGAATGACTTTAATGTAACTTTAATTTTTAAATAATGTGCATTTGACGAGATCTTAAATTAAGAGAAATTTATAACGAGAAAATAATAATTTCTTACGGTTCCAAAAAAGAATTTAAAGTATTTTCCACATGAACTCAAGCTACTAATTGATATTATTTTTTGTTACTTAGTAAGAGTAAACGAAACAATATATTGGTAACTATATACACTGAAATGGACAATGAGAGAAATAAGAAAAATCTTGGAAAGGAGAGCAATAGAAAGTTGTGAGACAATTATAAGAAAAATGCTAATTAAATATGAAAACATAAATTTGAATATTAAATAATTAAATGAGATTCATTTGATAAAGGTCAAGATTGAAAATTAAATTTCACAGTTAAATATTAAGCTACTCGTAAAATGTTCCTGATGTACGATGCTGCTAATATTCTGTCAAATCTTGACTTCTTGTGCTATGCATATTTAAATAAAAACTTTTAATTCTTTCAAGGAAATTCTCGATAGAATTAATAGAACATATTATTACTTTTAGGGATTGCACTTTTTGTCAGTTCCAAAAATTCCATTGCCTAATACACTGCCTAATATAACAAATCTGACCTTGCATATTACAAATCAAAGATATAAGAGCGCAACATGCAAAATATCGAAAACAACTTTCAAATTTTTTTAACCAATTTAAAAATAATCATCAAGTCTCAATAACTTGACAAATGGCAAAATATTGCATAACTTCGGGCGTTTTATTTTTTAGTAATAAGTATGTAGATAACACAGGATCAATATTAATACTTCTCATAAATAAAACTGTTTTTAATGAGAAAAACAAAATGTAGTTAAAATAAAATTATGATATTTTGCTAATGTTTGTGCAGTAGGGGGAGAGCATTGTAAATTTCAATTAATGATGTTCAGCCACTTTAGTGCTATTTCACTCATATTATCCGGGCTTTTTAGGAGCTTGCTATTACTAATAATTATTAATTGCTATAATTGGGGTAACTACTTTACACGTCACCAAATTACAAAACGAAAATTGTACTGGGGATTTATAAACCGAAGTATTATTCATTGTTTCCAAATAAAAAAACGTGTATATTACCTAATTGCTCTGAATTTCTTTATTTTATCTTATTTTATATAATAATAATATTGCAAAATTTTTATCTTCTAAAAAACATAAGTGTTCTGAATACCATAATAATATGTACAAATAAAGTTGTATATACATATAGATATTTAATAGATACATAACATGAAAGAAAATTACACTCTCGCAAATACATTCCATTTTGTGTTTTTTTTTGTAAATTTCAGATGAATGAAACCTATCAGCATCCAGATAAATGGCATGAAAGTTTTTATACACCAACACCAGTACGTTTAGATGCTAGTCACTATATAATGTCACATGTAATTCGTAAGCTAGAACATAATGCGGTATACGAGGCAATTGTTCAAGCTAAAAATCGATATGGTTGGAATGAGGTAAGTATAACGATAGCTACACATCAAAAATATTTATATATATGAAGTATGTATGTATATATGATATATATATATATATATGTATATACTTACATATACGTGTGTATTATATATGGATATAGATTTTGCAAACGCATATTATATGTATGTATATGTTAAGTATACATTTACTAAACATGGTAATACCAAAAAATATCATTTCCAACGGAAAATTTCAAATATCCTTTTTATAAATAAAGTGAAAATAAAGGAAACAAACCAACAAAAGAGCCTACATAACAAAATAGCAAATGGAGAATATTAAAAAAAATGTTTTTTAAATTAAAAAGCGTAAAAAATTTTCTTGCAACATTCCCCCAACTTTGCAATTATTTTTTATATTTCGCCATTAACATAATTCTTAGGGAAGTGAAAAAATGTCATACACATACATAGTTATTTTTTTGCATTCTGCTAATAATAGAAAAAAAATCTATTCATTGGAATTATAGTAAGTTCTCATTAAAAGTATTCTCATGAATGAAAATATTAAAAAGTGACAAAAAAATTATTTCGAAATTTATTTTTTGGTTATAAAAGAGTTTTTGGTTTTAGGTTGTTAAAGTGTTACAACAGCATATCAATCGATTAAAGTTCAAATTCAAGGAACTTGATTTTATTAAAAATTTGAAAAGAAAACGAAAAAACGTTACAGTTCTTTCCATCACCTTGTTTCAGCCGTTTCTGCAGAGATAAGACAAGGCACAGTACTTTCTACTAACCAGCTCAATAGCATATGAATTTAACATTTTAGCATCTGAACAACTAACTTGTTTCTTAACATAATTTTTCGGCTAACAAATATAATCTCCTCTTGGTTAAATTAACTATCGGTATAATAAAAAATTAATAAAAAGTATTGCGATTTATAAGTAGTATTTGTTGTTGAACAGTTTTTCGGCTCTCGCAATTTAAACATAAAATAAAAATTTATTCAAAAGTTTGGTGAATGTTTTTAAAATTTTGATGGTTTTCTTAATCATTTGCAAATTTTGATTCTTAATTATAACACTGAATATTACAAATTTCAATAATATTTTGAACATACATGAAGAGTAAAAGTCTGACAACTAAACAAGGAAACAATAATAAAGCACAGACACGTCGCTGATGTTAAACACAATTCCTTTTTTAAAACAAGTTTCTACATTTATTTTTTATTTTTATTTGTTCCGTAAATTCCGATTTTTGTTCTTTTGTGCTATACCGCTACACCTTTGTAGTGAAGTGTAGAAATTTCTAGCTCGAGATAAAAAAGTTCAAAAAAAGTCAGTAAAGATAAAAATCGCATACGAAAATGTAATTATCTTCTGTTTTGCATATATGATGTTTGTATTAGCGTGTTAATTTGTAAATAGCGAATATTTTCAAATTGAAATGAACCAGACCAAAATCTAAAATTGGTTATTATTTTTATAATTTTTTTTTGAATTTTGTAAAAGGCAGTGAAAACGTGTTATTTTTTAATCGTACCATAGAATTTAATTTAAAAAAGTTAAAAACAGTTGAAAATGTGAAAAAAAGCAATTTTATTGAAATTTCGTTTTATTTTACCATGTTTAAATAGTTTTGACAATTTCTATATTTTTATTTCGCTGTACTTAAATAGATAATTTTTCAATTCTCGAACAAAATTTTTCAAATAGTAAACGAATAATTACAAGACATTCATATGAAAAAATTCAAACTTAAATAAATCCTTACAAGACATTTTTATGATTTCATATGAAATTAAAAATTCTAAAAATAATTTTAAAAATACAAGATTTTTTGTTACTTTCTTACAAGATTTTTTGTTACAAGTTTTTTCTTAAAAAATTTATAGAATTAAAATTTTTAAATTTTTTAAACAAAATAGAGAATGGAGACATCTTGGTTAATAATTTGAATAATCATTTGTATCGAAATCTAATCACACTAAGGCAAATTTTCAATATTTGCCAAAAAAGAGAGTTTTTTTTTCAATTTGTACATTTTCAAATTGTTTATATGTTTTCTGCTTTTAATAGTATATTTGCGGTAGAAGTAAAGAAACACAAGAGGTAAAAAAGAATAATTCAAATAAATTGACAAATGTGCAAAAAAAGTTATGTAAATTCTTTTCAATGAATAATAGACAAGCACCTAGAATTTTCTTATTTTCATTGATAGTTTTCCAAATCAAAATATATACAAAAAAAAAGGCTTGTTTCTGGTTATGTTTCTCTTATAACTTTTGTAAAGTTTTTTTGTAATAGAAATGCCCATTCAGTATCATATTCATGTCTGATTCAACGTACAGCTTTCACAATAGATTGAACTTTTTGTGCGTTGATGCCAGGAGTTTTGTCAGCCAGTAAAGAAAAATCAAATTTTATTTGAGAATGCTCATTTGATTCTAACTTTATCTTAAGATTATTTTTAGTATTTATACAATTTTGAATTTTATAAATCTATAAGATTTTGATTATACATATGATGTTACTCTTAATATTAAAGTTTAAAGTTCTAGTTCAGGTCGGTAATAAAAAATATGTTTAAGACATTTTTTGTTTCAAAAAATATATATTTCATACATGATGTAAATAAAAATTTAATGTTCATGTAAATGCATGATTGTTTGTATACGAATCAACGTCTCCATTCTAATAGCTAATAGGAAATTGGTACAGCTTTTTAAAAAAATTTCTAAAGTAAACGCTTTAACAACAAATTTTCTAAAAAATTATTTATAAGAAAAAAAAAATTTTTACTATTTTTATTTTAGATTAGTGACATTCATCAGTTCTACACTAAGAATCATGATCTGCTCTTAGATATCGATATGGAATACAAAATGGGAATATCAAAAGCAACTAAATTTCCTCAAAATACTTTAGTTTATAAAATAAATGTATTTGTATTTGTTTATACAATTTTATTTATATTATCGTTGATTAGTTTTTCGACGTCGATGAACATTACAACAGAAACAACATCTACAACTGCAATAACAATATCAACTTCATTATTACTAACATTAATTCCAGAACCTTCATCATCATCATCATCCACAATTATGTTATCATAAATATAATCCATATTTTTATACGTATATGCATATGTATATATGTTACATGTATTATTAAAATAATATTTTTTTAAAATTTCTAATTTTTTTATTTTGTTTATAAAATAATTTATTTTTTTATGAAATTTTGTAAATAATAAAGCAATTGTTTTTTTACAGTTTTATTATTAAAAACAAAAATATTAATATAAATAAAAAATATCTATTGAAATATTTATTTTTTAGTTGATTTTGATTTTTCACACAAAAACACAATTATTTAATCAAAAAAAAATAATTAACTTTCAATTTATTTCACAAAATTTTATTTTTCTAAAAAAAGTAATAGAAACTTTTTTATTAATTTTCAAAATATTCTTCCAAACAAGAGTTTTTCTGAATCAAACTGTTTTCATAACTGTTTATCAAACTGTTTATGTTGTGTGCATAAATTTATATGTTTTCTGAAACAAAACATATAATAAACATATGTACATGTTGCATGTATAATACAATATTAACAGATATTAAACAATGCATTGTCAATGTTATTATTTTCCATTTAAATTAAAATAATTATTTATGTATGTATTTTGATTAAGGAAAGCTGCCAATTCCAATTTTAACTTGCAATTAAAAAAACTTTTATATTTCCATTAATCAGCTAAGAAAAAATCAAAATGTTCAAGGTAAAGTTAAACTACATACATACTATTGTCACGTAGTTAATTAAGCTGGATCATTCATTGGTTCGTCAGTTAAACGAAGAGCTGATGTATTTTACATGAAAATTTGGATTTTTTACATTCTTTTTATTTTAGTACAGCTTTTTTTCTCTCTCTCTTAAAAAGTTGAATCAACTTCAACGTCAAACGAGGTTTTTTTAAAACGTCTAATTTATATATACTGAACTATTACAATTACATATAATTCTTGTCAAAAAAGTAATAAATGCATTATAACAGAAAAAGAAAGATCAGCTTTTTTCA
Organism: Condylostylus longicornis; assembly: GCF_029603195.1. NCBI lineage: Eukaryota > Metazoa > Arthropoda > Insecta > Diptera > Dolichopodidae > Condylostylus > Condylostylus longicornis. The sequence goes on from NW_026577985.1 coordinate 3,082,256, forward strand.
GACGAACCAATGAACAATCAAGAGAACAAAAAACTTCGACTTTAGATAGCTCATATAAATAAATAGATTTTCGCTCATATCACTTGTGTGAAGAAAGTAGTTGAATATCTCTCATTTTAACGAAATTTGCAAATGAGAGGAATGCTTTTTTTTATATTTTTTTTCCAAAAAATATCCAAAACTCAGTAATTTTTATTAATATTGTACTAATTAAAATTTAATAAACGATTAAGTAATAAAATTTGAGTTTTGGTTCTCTAAGTGCAGCTTTCCGAAATTTCTACAATTTGCGCTATATTCGTTCCCACTAGAAAATTGAATGACCCGCATATTAACTAAAAAGGACTTCAATTCAATTTTAAGTAAAATATTACGAATAAATTTTTATCTTCTTCGATTATTTTACAAATAATTTGTTAGGTTTTAAGTTTATTTCTCAAACAACTTTCTTTTTTGCTTTTATATAGAGTATATAATTACAAAATCTATATATATATATAAAATATATTCGTGGATGAATTTCCTATTAATATATTTAATAAAATTATTAAATTAAATTATATTGTGCTTATTTTTAAAATTGAAAAGTGCCTTAAATGTATAAATCGATTGGACATAAATTGTAGTTTCGTTTTAATAAATAAAAATAACTTATTTGTCTTATTTATAATTTCATTAAAATTATTATTGTTTTATGTATTTAAGATTATTTTTTTTTTTTTTGTATATTTATCAATTAAGAAACGATATAAATAATTATTAATTAGGCTGCAAAATATGAAAAATTGCGTCAGTGATCCGTTTTGTATTCTGAAATAATTTAAATAAAATTAATATTGTACATATTAAAAATATTTATTAAATTGAATCCATGCATTTAGTCATAAGTAAAAGTATTAAATAAAAATCAGAAACAAAAAAATAAAATATGGCTATAATTTAATCATTATATATGTATATGTATGTCCATATATGTATATATTTATGCATATTTTATTAATATATAAAATATTAAATTATTTTACTGTTAGTCTAGATAATTCTGCTTTTGTAAGATAGAAATTTTCAATTGTAATCAAAAATAAAAAAAAAAAACAAGTAATTAAAAAATGTATAAAAAAAATTGGAAAAAACCAAGCCCTGAACCATAATATTATTAAGAAAATCTAAAAAATTAACAACTAAAAAAAGTCTAAAAGCTAGTTTTCCAAAAAAGATATTTTCTTTTAAATACATACATATACCTTTTTCTGAAATTTTAAATCTAACAGAAACAGCTGCCATTTTTACCACATTTTTTTAAAGCTTTTTTGCAAAAATCATAACAATTTTTCAATTGTTGAGTATTTACTTTAATCATATTTTTATATATGCTTTATTTTATTTCTTATTGAAATTTTAAATTACTACCCATTTGACATTCTTCTTCCAAACAAGTTAATTTATATCACAAAACAAAAATTTTTTTAATAAAATAATAATATAGATAATTATTACCATTACAATTCACAAAATAATCTAAACTTATAAAATTTTATACATCACCACAAATCTTACAGTATAGGAATGAAATACCATAAATAAAATACTTAAATATATTATTCATGTTGGATGTGTTACTTTTAATAGAAATTAAAAAGTTGGTAAATGGAACCCCGTTTTTTTTGATGTAGGAACAAAAACCAATCAGTAAATTGAAATATTGCTGATTTCATGTTGATTTCATATCAAAAACCAGAGTTATCCGATGAAATGTGTATAACCATTTTCCTCAATTCCTATGTAAAAATTAGTTCAATAATTACAAATGCTATCCATCCAGCATATTAATATGTACTTAAGCCAAAAACAAACACTGAATGTTTAATCAACATCTCTATTTATGTGATATTGTATAATTTTATTAGAGTTTATACTTTGAACTTATTTAAAAATTTAAAATTAAAAAAAAATTACATAAACAAAAATAAAACTCGAACTGTTCGACAAAAAATAAATTTATTTTATACATGCTGTATTTTATGTTATGATTATGACTAATTTCAAAAGCAAAAAAAGAAATATCATTTTGGTGAGAGCTAACACAACAGAATAGAAATAAAATTTAAGAAAAAATTTATATACATATGTATTAACATAAATAAAAAATGAAACAAAATAAATAAACGGCCATACTTTTAGAAAATTTAAAATATGAGAGAAACATAAACAGAATAGATTTATTTAATAACATAGACTTAATTTATATAACAATGATAATATAATAAAATAAGGCTTTTTAATTAGAAATTTAAGATGGAAATTTTGAATTAAAATGCTTTCAGAAAAAAAAACCTAATTATTTAAAAAATTTAATAAATAATCATGTGAGTATCAAAATAATTTCCAAAATAAATTATACCAAATGAATAAGAATTACCCACCAAAAACAAAACAGATTTGAAATATTCATTTATTAATTTTAAAATTAAAAAAAAGCATAAGGGTATATTAGAAAATATTGACTATTATTATAGTTACAGATTTCAGCAAAATTCAAAATTTGTTGAGCATGATCTATGATTGCAGCGCGTTCGAAAATTTCGTGCTGTATAAAGTGTTTCGAAGTTTAATCAATATAACACGTACCTAAATAAAATATAAATCTGTTAACCTAATGTTCTGAAAAAATTACAACGCATTTCATAATTTCACTCATATACATCCGGATTGCATTTTCGTATTTCAAATACTCGTTATTTTCGTTTAACCAAATTTACTAAATTCGACCAAAATTCTTTCTCAATTTATCTTACAACCATACTATATGTCCTTACTTTTAGAAGTAATAAATATCATCAAATGTAAGAGAATAAGTAGCATGTATTCATCTATTGATCGGTATGTAATACAATACTGATGTTTAAAACGATTTTGTTCAAAAACTAATGACCACAAATATATTATTCATATAGCATCATTATTCCTTTAAAGCTGTACACAAAAATTCTCATGTGAAATAACAAAAATTGTGAAAAAACTTTCAATATACCAAAAGAATTCCTACATGTTTATAAAACACTCAGATGAACACTAAAGTCAGGTTACAGTGAGGACTAATTTTTATTTCATATCACATCTGTCGTGTGATTCAAGCCAGATTTTATTTGAAAATAATAACTACATTAACCAAAATATTTAAAGGTGTATATTAAAAAAATTAAACTTCTTATAAAGATACAAAAAGATAATAAATCGATTTTAAGCAAAAAAAACAGACAACAGCGGAATTTGGTTATTTTAATTAATAAATGGAAAATTTGGCATTAAAGAGCACTTCATAAAAAAATTTAAAAAAAAAAACGTATTCGATTAGAATCATATCATAAAATTAGACTAATTTTTTACATACTATTGAATAACATAAAATAGTTAATTATTTTTAGGAATAGCTATTACTAAAACTAAAGTATTATACATAATAATTATTGTGTTAAAATAAAAATAAAAAAGCATGCTTAAAATATGTATTATAGTATTAAAAATATTAATAGTAACAAAATGTAAATTCTATAAAAACTTGAGAACTTAATATTAAAAAATTAATTAACAGTTTTAAGAAAAATAAATATAAATAAAATAAAAACTGAAATGAAATAAAAATAAATATAAATTAAAAAAATTATGAAATAGAAAAAAAACAAAAATAGGACATATTTTAGAATATAGGAATTATAAATTAAAAAAGAATAAATAAAAATTTGAAATAATAACACTCCTGTTTTCTTCGAAATTTTAAAATTAAAAGTATGTATATAGCTAATTCTTTTCTTCACTTTTTTTACTCCTATTTTTATTTTCAAGTGTAACTATTCGCCTTGTATTTTATTACAGCTTTAACTTATATGCCATTCTCATACTCATGACTCAATAGTTTAATAATACGTAGTGGTATCAGTAATAAAAGAACAAAAATATCTAACCACTAAAATCAGCTGATCATAACAATATTTAGGCAAAGTGAAATTGAGATTAAAAATTAGCAATTCTAAGAAAAAATGTTTTACGAAAGTTCATTCATTTTATGTTAGTTACAGTTTTTGATTTTGTAAAAATTATACAAATTATTCCCAACTACAAAAAAGATGGTTCAACATATTTTGCTTCCCCAATATAATAGCATTAAAACAGCAAAATATGTCTCCAAAAATTCTTGTTTTTGTTTGGAAAATAAAACGCAGATTTTTTAAATATTTTTTTATTGACTATTAATATTTTTTTCTCATTTTTTTTTTGTAATAATGTTAAAATATACACGCGATTTTACATAATATATAAAAATTTTATATATATGTATATACGTATATAAATAATTATTTAAAGGTATGTATATATAAATACTCGTATATACATGAAAGTGAACTTTTTAGTCCATATATGTATATACACATATGTACGCAACTTATAAATTTAATCTAATTTTTTGCACTTTTTTCTTTTCTTTTTTCTTTTGTTCATTACTTATACAACATTTTAATATATTTAATACAGAATTTAAAAATAAATTTACTTTTATATAAGAGTTATAATTAATAAAAATTATAATACAATTACAACAACAACAAAATTTTTAAATTATATTTATTTATAAGCTTTATAATATTTTTATTTTTTTAATTCTTATTAAAAGACACGATATGGATCTTTATTCTAATATTATAATTTAATATAAATAAATTTATTTTTTTCTGTGTAAACTATTACAAATTTTTCAATGTTTTATATATACATGGATAAAGTTTTTAAATTTAGAAATATTTATTTTTTTATAAAAATACACTTAATAGAAATAAGAAAATATGGCAAAATTTTTTATTTATTTTTTTACAACTTTCTTACAGAAAATTAATTATTTTAATCTTAATATAACATTTATTAAAAACTATTTTCTATAAAAAAAATTATTTTATATGTATATATACATACATATTTTAAAACTTGAAAAGTTAAAGTAAAGTATTCCCAACTATTTCATTCTGAGAATTTAAAGAAAATATTAATAATTTAATTTTTAGCAAATAGCTATTTATGTATAATATTTTTGAAATTAAAATTATTAGGAAACTTTGTAAGCTGTTAACTTATTAAAATTTTTCTAATTAAAAAGAATTCTAAATTTATTCACACATAAAACCACATCTTCATTAATTGTAAAATATGACAAATAAAAATATTTGAAGCTTCTATTTTGAAAACTTCTGATTTGGCATTACAATTACGTAAATTTTCTGGTATCATTAACCTTGCATTACAGTCTTAAAATAATTAATATTATGTACAATAAAAGCCTAGTAATTGCACAATCATTTAATATTCACACAATGATCGAATGTTTTCGAGTTTAAAACCTAACATTTTATATATACAGACATATTCTAGATCTGTTCGAAAAAATGAAAAATGCATTTCTAAAATCTATATGCTTCCTGACATACATATTTTTACTTCGATATATGTATTCATTTTAGATATGTTTACAAAGTATTTTTCAAAATTTTTAAATACATGTACATAATTATGATTTTTAGAATTGTTGAGAAAATATTTAAAAGTTAAAGCCTACACGTCGGTTTTAAATTTTAAACTTAATGAAGTGTGACATTTCGATATATGTACATAATTATGAAATTTGTAGCAAAAAATCTAAAAAAAATTCGCGAGATCCAATTAGTTTTTCTTATACCTATTGTTTCTATAAGTCGCATCGCTTGGCGTGATATTTTGTTATTCAAAACTTTCGCGTCAAACATTTCGTATTCTTTCGTATATGTATACGAAAACAAGAGCTCAAGTAATTTTAACAATTATTCCTTAGAGACGTACTTGACTGAGCTGACAAGCAATTGTTGGAAGTGAATTAATTATTAAAAAGTAAAAATATTAAAAAAAAAAAATAATAAAAATAATTTATTTTGCTTATGAAAATATTTTTCGTTGAAATTCTTCTAATTAAGTTGATCTAACTTCAATAAATTTAAAAAGTGATAAACTCAATAACAAATATTTAATTTAAAAACGTCCAACAGAAAGGAATTAACAATGACCAACGCGTTTTATTTATTAAGAAATCCGAATGGGCAATAATTACATAAACCTGCAACAAAATTAAAATAAGCATCCGGATTATCAACTAAAAAGTTTTGTGAAATAGGATGTTTTCAGATAGGGCTAATAGAAAAGAAATATTAGATTAGAAACATTAATTTCCTCATATCTGTATTGTCCTTGGTCATAATCATTATTTATTAGAATTACAAAACGTTGGAACAACTACAAAAAGTAGATCTTGCACATATAACACAAAAAAATCACCTTTTTCATTTTTCAGTTGCTCCGAAATTTCATTAGTAGGCTTTGTTTGTGAACAATCGGTTGAATTATTTTTGGTTTTTTTAACATTTTTCAAGTAAAAAGCAAATAATATTCAAAGAATAGTAAGAGGTAAAAAAATAAATTTTTTCCCACATTTCCACATTGTAAAACCTAATACATCTGCACTAATTAACATTACTTTTCATACTTTCATTCGGAACACTTATTATAAAAGAGGACCACACAAAAATGTTTTGAAAATAGTTAAGTACTTTAAATTTTTCTATATCAAATGATTACATCAAAGTCATTATATTTGGCTATCCCATGAGCTTTAACCATAATAGGATTAAATAGAATAGTCTCATAATCATAAGAGGATTAAATAGAATTAATGTAACACCCGGCACTTGAACAATCAGAAACTTAATGGATTCTAAGTAGTTTACAATACAATTTTTTATAATAACAACACTAAAATATTAACATAAAAACATGAAAATAAATCAAAATATAGGTTCCGAACTAGCGTTGTTTGACGAACTTTAGTAGAAACTACTCTATTTGATGTTTTATCATTCAAATAAACTAGAAATTAGAAAAGTTTTTTAACTAAAAAATTCTAGTTAAACTTTAAGCATTCAATCATTGCATATAAATTTTATAAACTACAAAATTGAGTTTTTGCAAGAAAATACATTTCATGTGTAGCTTTAAAATTATATCATTTATTGTATAATTTAAAATTCAGTTCAGTTGTCATACATATATTTATGAAATATGTACATATGCAGCGCCGTTTTAATCCACATAACCAAGTTGCTACTAAAAGAGTAATTAATTTTCTTATTACTTTATATTCTTCAATTTTTATTTGAAAATAAATACAATAAAATTTGTTGTAAATAAACTTTAATAAATTTAAACGTAAACTTATTGCAATTCATTGTTTGCTTTAAACTATACTTTCCCGTTCAGGTGGACTAGGTGGCAATTCATCAAAACTTGGCAGAGCTTTACTAATAGTACTTGGCAAAATACCAACTTTACGTGCTGAAGTATCATTAGATTTTAAAGAATTATTTTGAAAAATATTAAAAATCCAAGACTTAATGGATCCGCCACTACCACCTCCACTAGCGTTATTACCTACACCTCCAACAGCCAAATTGGTTAATCTACTTGACAAATTTTTTTTATAATTACTATTTTTATTACTACTATCTCCATCTCGGCTTTCGCAACAACTGCTTTCGCTAACACCACGTCCTCTTCTTAATATGGCTACATCCGTTTCACCCATAGCTTCTAAAGAACGCGAACGTTTCGAAAATAAATACAAATTATCTTCCCCTGGCTTATTTAAAGAACCTTGACGTAATAACAGTTGACTATTTGCATCTTCATAAATGTTAATTGATCCATTACAATTATTATTTACATGCTTATATGTTACAATCTTAGGATTTCTAACTGTTTTCCCAATTAAAGGGGTTTTAGCACTACTTCTATCGTCTGTTGCTCCGCAATATTCTAATGCAAAATTGTTTTTGAAATCATTGCTATTTGAATTATTACAAATAAATGAGACAGCAGTATCTAATGACTTAGAGTTTATTTTTGACAGCTTCATTGTGTTCAAAACTGACTTTCTTTTAACTGTTTTATTAGTAAACCCTTTTAAAGTGCTTTTGGATCCTTTAATAGATTGCGTACGCAATGGGACGCACTTACCATAAATGTTTTCACATTGAAGAATATCTAACTTTTTTCGTAATAATTCAGATGGAAATGCTTCCCATGAATATGATTCACGTAAATTGTTTACGCTTCTACTACAATTCAATCGATTTTGATAATTATAAGTTGGGTGATATAGATATTGGCACTGACAATGATTATTTCTTGGTGAACATGTTTTTATTATATTGTCCATTTCATTATTATTACGATTAATTTTTAATATGGATTCAGAATCACAATTTGATTTAATTATTCGATGTGGTTTTACCTTAGCTAAAGGTTTATGACTACAATTATCACCACCACCGTCAAAATTATTTAACGATGGCGACTTGGTACTACTATCACAGTTAATATCATCATTTTCTTCGGAATGATCTAGCAGTGTACTGCGAGATGCGCTAAAAATATTACGTGTATTATTACTTTGTTTAATATTATTATCTTGAAAAAAAATTAATAATTCTTCTTTTCCTTGCTCGCCATTTTCAGATCTCTGCTTTTTTCGCAAATTTTCGTCGCTACCTATTAATTCATGACCAATTTTAAAGAAGCCTCCTATGGTTTCATCAAAATTATTACCACCACCTACGCCACAATTAATATACGTTAACTGACTATCTGAAATTCTTTCATTACTATCACTGTTTACTAAAATACTATTATTGATGTTGTTATTATTAATCAAATGTTCACGTTCTCCTTCTATCTCATCTATATCATACGCTATTCGGTTCTTTGTCGTATTTTCGTTAGATCCATTTAAATATAATGGTAATTTTTCAAGTTTTCTGTGAATTGGACGGGGTGAATCTCTAAATGCACACATAGACCCCTGCAAACTATATGTGCTTTCACCGTCTGGGCGTGGTATACTCGATTGTCTTCTGCTATTGTAACCGCATCCACCTGGTCCACTACCATTAAAATAATGAGCGCCTATTAGGCTGGGTTGACGACTATCACAATTTAATTTTGGGCTTTTTCGAGGTCTACAAAACAAGGGGGGTGGTAATTCTGCAACATCAACAGGTTTTCTCTGTATAGCATTTTCTGTAATTCCAGTAAGCCAATATGTCAAAACTTCTCCTTTACCCTTCATAGAAACAAGACCCCGCACTTCCGTTATATAACCACCTAATTTGTCTAAAGCTTCTTTACATTTCGGAGAGATATGAATTTTCAAAGCTTCCCCATTTGACTCCATTCGCGATGCTGTATTAACGGTGTCCCCAAACAAACAATATCTGGGCATGGTTAATCCAACTACACCAGCGACAACGGGACCGGTGTGCATTCCAATCCTAAGTTTCAATATTTCGGTAGGTCGATGAGCAATTTTATGTTGACGAACAGCATTTAGTAAGTCTAATGCCATAGAGGCTACTTCACCTACATGTCTGTCACCATTTTTTATTGGAAGACCAGATACCTGAAATGGTAAATGTAAAGTAGACTATATTGTAAAAAGAAGAACATTGAGTATTTCGTATACTTACAACCATATAAGCATCGCCAATTGTTTCTACTTTATATACATCATAACCTTTAATAATCCGATCGAACACAGTATATAGATCATTCAAAAAATTAACTACTTGAAGAGGAGTGCTTTCAGCTGACATAGCAGTAAAACCAACAATATCACTAAAATAAATTGTAACCTGCAAAATAAAATTTGTTGTTTTAAAAAAATACACTAATATCAATAAAGAAATTAAAAATACAAATCTCATGTAGCATGCACGCACAAAGTGTTACAAAAAAATTTATAAAATTATAACTTTAAAAACTGCGCTGTTAAGTATGGCCATCGCATTAAAAAATCTTTCCGAACTGCTTCAATCGGGTCAACTTCGATACAATTCGCATGTTTTCCCTCAATTTATTTTCTATTCAAATCATATTCGAAATTATTAACCTTATTGTGCTCTTTTTTTAGGTTGGAGCACTTTCAGCACTTTCACAAGCTGTAAAATGTCGTATCAAGCTCAAAAACAGTACATACAAACACTCAGCACTATAATATTAAAAATTATGAATGTAATCTATAGTATTCCCAATTATTGTAACAACATTAACGTTATCTTAAAAAAATTTTATTTTTAAATATAATCTTTTATCATTTATACATTTAGGTTGCATAATAAAATGTAGCGTATCTGCCTATATTCGACGAGCTTCTCAGACAGCAAAAATTATACTTTCAGGATTTTTTTGTTAAATGAAATTATTTTCTCAAATTAGAGTTACATTACTAAGAGTTTGTTAGTTTTTTTATAGAAAAGCAACAGCAGCAACAGTTTTTTTATATTATAATGTTATAAAAATCAAACTCTGAAATCGTTTGTTATTCAGAGCTGTGCTAATTACGTTAAACATTTTTTTTTAAATTTATAGGCACTTTAAAAATTATGTATGTATGTAGTTCAAAATAATTGAAATTTGCCTTTTTTGGACCCTTTTCAACTGAAATTTAGATCTTTCTAAACTTTACTGAAAAAGGTCCAAGTAAGAACTGCTTCAATCGGGTCAACTTCAATGTAATTCGTATGTTTCCTCTCGAATTATTTTCTATTGAAATTATATTTTAATGAAAAAACTATTGAAGAAGTATAGGTTCTTTTTGTTTGCTTAATATTTTTTTATTTTTATTTTCGTATATTATAAGAGAAATGAGCAATTAAAGACATTTAATAGCTCCGTTTTAGGTTCTTAACTCAAACTTCAAACTGAAATCTTAAAAATATTTTTCTACATAATTATGGATCTTTAATAATTAAAAATTTTACTTTTGCAGATTTATTGGTTAAATTATATTAGTTATATTTCTATATGTACATAAATGTAACCAATAAAAACAAATGAAAATGTTTTCAGTAGTTTTTTAATAAAAGAAAATATGTTTAGAGTTTGGTAAATTTACCTATGAAAACTTTTCAATTTAAAATTTATTTTGATTTTTTTTTCATAATTAAACTCAGCACCCTTTTAATTGACAATGTGGAAAGTCTGTATGAATTCATTTTCCATTAATTTTTATAATTATAAATCAAAATAAGACTCCAATATTTATTTATATAAAAATATTTTTAGGTATTTTTAGATGCAAATGACTTACAACATAAAACGTTGGTGAAAGTTTTTTTTCTTCATATAAACTCTACATTTTTTTAAAATCCTAAAAGGAAAATGAGTTGCTCTCTCTACGGGATGACCTTATACTTACCAAGGCAGTGCTTTAAATATAATTTAGTAACATAATTCCATCATATTTGAGAAACCATGACTACCACAAGGTAAAACGTAAAGTTTACCATGTATCATATTTATTAAAACTTCTATTTATTAAAATGTTTATTAAAAACTCTTGACATTGTACAATATTCTAAAATGTATTGAATACGCATTCAAAACGTAAAACAGAAAAGGATTTAATAAGTTTTCGAAATATTTCTTAAAACAATAACCAAATTCGAAGAAACACAAAGGTAAAAACAATAAATTATTAAAATTAAATTACTAAGTGTTTCAGAAAATCTTTCAGTATTGTGTTTATTATAATTATTTACACGGTTACTTATTTTGAAACGTATAATATGTACACACATATGTATGTGTAATTTTTTATTGTCGCATTGATATTCCAAAATGCAGCACAAACTTCATCATTTTTTATACAATGCGGTTTAAAAAGCTTTTATTTTTGTAAAACTGTATTTAAACTGTATTTAAGCGTTTTAGAAGCACTAAGATTTAACGCCAGCTATTCGAGAAAAAGCGTTATTTCAAAAAATGTTTTAAAGTCAACAATAACCGTTAGGACATATAAAATTAAGTAAGCAGTTCATACCGGTACTATAGAGTTACCGTCCTAAACTACTAATTCTTATCTCTTTTTTTTCTTAAATTAACTTACAGAATCATAAGAAACCGGTTCAACACCTAAACCTCTAGTGAGCTTCTCTGCAACTGACTGAGGTAGCATTCTATGTAGTAAATCTTCAGTTTTTCTTTTTTCCTCGCATAATAATCGCGTGCGCTCATTAACAATATCTTCTAAATTATTTGCATATTTTTCCATCATTTCCATCATTTGATCCATAATATTTTTCGATTTCCCTCCACGCATCTTTTTTAAGCGTGTTCTAAAAATAAATTCAATAAATATAATTTTAGACAAAAAAAAATAAAATTATTAAAAACCGTAGTTAACCTTATAGTTGGAAAATCTGGTCTATTTTCAGCATTTTCGTCCCAACAATCCTTAATACAGTTAACAACATAGTCAGGGCAAGTTTCCATGTCAGTTATACATTCTAGATCAGGACGAAATGGTTCATTATCAATTGGATAAGCTTTAACTAGATCAATAATTTCTTTAGGTTCGAAACCGATATTTCCAAAAGGACCACGTCGCCCTATTATCTCATATAAAATAATTGCAAAAGCATAAACATCGCCCTTTTGCGAACCGTAAACACTTGGATGCCTTAAAAGCTCTGGAGCCTTCCAAAATAAATCTATGAAAATCAGAAAATTAAAAACGATTAAAACGTAAGAAAATAATTTTTCTTTAATATCTGTTTACTTCTATAATGTTGATGTTCTCCTATTGACTCATTTTCGGCACAATGCCTTAAATCGTGTAATCCAAAATCAGCCACTTGCAACATCCATCTAGATGTAACAACACAATTTGATGACTTTAGGTTACCGTGATATTCTAGTGAAGAACTGTGAATATATATCATCCCCTAAAACAACATTTTCAAGAATGAATTTGCGAAAGATTATTACCGATTAACCGTAACGTTTAAAATATTTGTCTTTAGATAATAATTCGTTCCTAAAATATTCAATATCTAAAATAATATTTTGTACTTACTTTGATTAAATCATGAACTAATGACGCTATAAATAAATCATCCAATTTTATGTCTTCATTTTCAATTATATCATATAAACTGCCCTTAGCGCAATAATCTGTGACTAGTAAAATTCTCATTGGTTCATCGACACATGCTCCTATAAAACTATTAATATTATCATGCCTTAATTCACGCAATAATCTCATTTCCTTCATAATATCACGTGATATATCCTTTTTTCTCGCGAATTTTAATTCTTTTATACGCACAACAACACCGCGAAAACGAGCTGTAGGTGTAAAAACTTGATTTGAACAACGTGATCCATATGATGCAGCACTCACTAAGCTGAGCTGTTATAAGTAACCAAAAGAAAATAATTTAAATTTCAAAAAATTAACATTCATGGCTTCCCAATATGTTTAATTAATTGTTGGATTCATTTTTTAAATCATATGTTATATTTTATTACCTTACTAGGCGATGCAACCATATCATTCCCAAAATATCCTTTTATTTCCTCACGATCAATTTTCCATAACAATCCTTCAATTTCTAATTCTATTTTCCATTTTCTATATATACTCATCGCCACTACACCCGAACAAAATAATATTAAAGCCAGTATTCCAGCTATTACAACTGAAGTTATATGCCGGTCGTCTTTTTCGCATAGTTCATTATTGAAACCGCACATTGGCTCATCAAAAGGTTTCTCTTTAACTGGCCAGTCCACTCTAACGGATCCATTAATTAATTTATATTCCTGCGTATAGTTTTTTAAGTAAGTAAATTTTTTTAAATTTGTTTGTAAATAACATATTGAGTAAACATTTGAACATAAATTAATAATAGGATATAAGATCATTTTTTGCAAACATTTGCAGCCACTTGCAATATTTACATTCCCCATAGTTATAACTTAAGTTTCCCTTTATTTTTGTTAAAAATTTTTGATTTTCAGTCACAGCAGAAGCTGTTACTTAAAAGTTAAACCACTCTATAAAAATTGTATATACCTTCTTTAAAAAACGTTCTTTTTTTTAAAAAAAATATAAAAATATTTTCTTTTTTAGTTAAGTAAAACCTTTTTTAGCACTTTCCCAAAAAAATTTGAAAAAAATGCTTATTAGTTTCACTCTGTCCGTACGTCCGTGTGTCTGTTTACAAAACTTCTACACCCTTGAAGACAGAAACCTGAAATTTTATATGTACATACATCTTTTCTAGAAATTAATTTTCGTGGGACATAATTTTTACCTATTTTCCCCCCTCTAAAAGTTATACCCCTCCTAAAACAATAAAAATGCCATTTTTCAACTATTTACTGTAGTAGAACCATATGCATTTTTCAAAACAAACGCAGAAAAACAGTGGATTGTTTCTTCTATCACTTCATACTATACTTGAACTTTTAAAAACAAAATGGCCGTTAAAATTCATCGTTACATAAGATCTGTTTTTTTTTTTTTTGATGTTGTTTTTCTTTTAGACCCCAGGTTGTGGGAGCCTGAAATTTTAGTAGCTTTTAGGCACCAACAAATAGTTCATTTCGTTAGAAGAAATTTTTTTTGCATCTCCACCCCCTCTCAAGTTATCGTCTCTTGAAATTTGTAAAATTTGAATTTTTGAAGCCTTATATTCCCGAAACCGCAAGCTTTTTCAAATTTCTATAAACACAGAAAGCTAACGGTAAATTCCATGACATTAAAAAATATAGTTATTTTTCTTAGCTCACGGAATTAACCCTAAAAATCAAGCATTATGTTAACCCCTCTTTAAGTTCATTTTTGCTTTATTTGAAAAACTGCATAAATTGTTAGTCCTAAAAATATGCAATCCTGAAAATAGTTTCGTATATGAATGAAAATAATTTTAATAGTGTAGTAGGAATACATCGATTGTTTTTCAAAGCAGTATTTTCACTTGTTGAAGGGAAAAGTGCTATAATACAAACCATTGGTTTGACCCAACTTTATTATACATATATTAAAAGATACTCGTGAATGTGCTCGTGAAGATACTTTTTACAAATTAAGTGAATGTGCATTGCAAAGCAAAGTTTTTAAGGATTTTTATAATGAACAGCAAAATATAAAAATATTAAACATTTGATAAAATAAACTTTTTAATAAAACTTCGAATTGTAAGTGCAAAATCTGTATAATAACAAAATTTATCAGGAAATAAGAGTAGAAAAATTGTAAATTCTGCATTATGCCAACCTACTCCTGGTATACAATTTTACAAAAAATTTTCTTTCTCGCTAAAAGTTCTTGGAAATATTCACTTTTTCATCCAAAAATACCAATCAAACACAAAAGTTTTAAATTCCATATTTTATATGAGACGATAAGATTAAAATACTGTACAAGCACATGGGATAGAGACGGAATATTGCTAGCATGAATTTACTATAAAAAAATGTGTATTTCGCTCAATATCAAAATGTAACGCAAGCGAACTCATCAAAAATTCTTATTTTCAGAAAAATAAAATGACGACGATCAAAAAGCAAAAATTTGTAAATATCCGAATTCCGTATAAAGACAAATTACACACATGGGACACGGTAACACGTACTAAGTGTCTGTGTTTATTTATGTATAAAAAAAGTACGAAAATTTTATACGCATTTTAAAAATTTTTGTACGTAGAACATAATCCCTTATACAAAAATGTGTAAATCTTGCCTCAAGCTTTTAAACACAATATTCCCAATTAAAAAATTAAGGATTTATTTACAAAAACATTAAGTTTAGAAAAATTAGAATTTAGAATGTAAAAATTATAAAAGTTTCATTAAGAACATTAGGTCTTTCAAATTCATTGTTAGCTGAGTTACCTATTGGTTAAATTTCATAAAAAATTTTAAATAAATGATTCATTTTTCCTTCCGTTTACAAAGTTTCTACGACATCAATGACAGAACAACTAAATAATATAGAAATAAGCTTTAGGGACCCTTCCGAACAGTTCTTCAAAGTTGTGAAAGTTTTGGAAAACCACTGTGCTTAAACCAAAAATTATTTGTTAAATTCTGTAAAGAAAGGAAAAGTTAGGAATCTACTTCTTCTACCATTAAAAAATTAACAAATTTTTTTTTAAAGCTTCCAGGCATTGGCAGGTAGAATAAAATTTCTTTTCACTGATTTCTCCTCTTGAATTAATATCCCAAAATTTAAATTTCCTATAAAAATTATAACTCTTAGATTTCTTTATTCCTGAAGACACGTTTTAGAAGCCTTTGTAATTAAGTCCTAAGGAGAAGTTCTTAGTCTTTGGGAGATTCCTTTAAAAGAGACATAGCTAGTGCTAATATATACATATATATACGTACGTGTCCCATATGTATTGTTACGTAACATAAATGTAAGCAAAATTATATTGTACCAATATTATTTCAATAGATCGTTTTCTTTATTTAGGCCTAAAGTTACAAAAATATAACTTCTAAACTTATTGTATTGTTTACAAACAAATCACTTTTTTATATTAATTTTTTAACACGAAAGGCAAAAATACGCATATACATATATGATTTGCGGCGCCATAATAAAGCAAAAAAAGTGACAACTCACTCACTGGAAAATTAGCTCCTTGTTGAAAATATGCCACTGGTACCATATGTAGTTCGCATGTTATATTTTCTCGTATATTATGCCTATATGGTTTTAAAGCAACAACCGAAAAATTTCCTTCAGAATCACCATTTTTATCTATTTTAATTGTTGCTCCAGTCACACCTAAAAAATATAAAAAAAAATTATTATAATTTTCTTATATTTTATTAAAAAGTAGGAGGGATAACATTTGTTGAGTTCTATTTAAGAAAAACAGTCTGATATGATGCCCACAATTCATATACTTGACTTTGAATCAATTCATTAGTCGATAGCGGTTTAAATAATATGTAAAAAATTGGAAAAATTAATACTTATTTGAAAAGAAAAATTTTGGATCAGAAAATTTATTTTACAAAATGAACGAAATTCTGTGTTATACCATAGCGTTTTGATTACATCTATAATTTCAAATTCGCTCAAGATTAAAATAAATACATTTTAAAAAATAAACTTCCATGTACTTTATAAACAAAATTAAATATAAATCAAATTGTGTTATTATTTTATTTTAATGAGTTTAAAACGGGGTGCAAGATATTCTTGTGCATTAGTTGTTTCTTCCTATACATTTTAAAATATACTCTAAATAAATTGTTAATTTAAATAATCTAAGATGATACCCATAGTTAGGTAATAGGAGAGTAACTAAAAAAAAAGTGAATACCTTTAGTACCTTAAACCTAACTGAGAATTTGTTTTGTATATGTATAACTAGCTAATTATATAAACTAATATATTTATAATAACAATTAACAAAATCCACATTTACTTTAAAGTAACTTCTCTTGTGCATAATAATTGCAACGCAGTTTGGTATTTAGTTCAAATATTTGCACATACATTGTTACACATGTATATTGTTACAATATTTTTTAAACTTACTTTTGTATGTGTGATTATTAATGATTGTTTCAATAATTTTCGTTCCGTTACTTGCAACGTCTCTTACCACATCATCTGTCAATGGTCTTTTCTCCTGACGCAATAGCTTATCTAAAGCCCAGGCATAAAGTTTAACGGAATCATAGAGGTAGGCGGCATATATTGACACAAACTGTAAATGAACAAAAATAAAGTTTTTGATGTCATTATATTTAAATATTGAAGATTATTATAAAAAGAAATTAACCAAAACTTGAGGTTTTAGGCGAGTTTTTATTCTTTATCATTCTAAACAAAATTAAAATTTCAAAGATTTCCAGTGTCATGAATTCAAATGAATCTTATTCCTGAAGACAATATGTGCTTATATTAGCATAGTTGCACGTTCATTTATACTCGCTCTGTATACGAACATATGTATGTGTTTTTTCAATTTGAATTAGAATACGTCAAAAAAATTCATTCATATTTTTTATATTACCTACTAACTTTGGTGATCATTTTATCTTAATTTTTTAATTTACGATCGAAATCACATGACTTGGAAATTAAAAACGAAAAATATAAAAAAATTTGCATAAAAATACAAAAAACAAACTAAAGGCTTATCAAAGTAAAGCAAAAGCAATTCGAAAAACAAAAATATTAATGCGTCATTTTGTGACACGTTTTACATATTTAAATAAATTTGAATAGCAAACTGGCTAATGCAAAGGTAGAGACAAACAAAGAAAAAAATGACAAAAAACTGACAAAACTTTCTAAATTTTGTTTACCAATACAAAGTTTTTTGTTTTGTTTACCAGCAAATTGAAATCGAATTTCTACAATAATTTAAGATTAAAAATTTTAAATGTATTTTAATTTTGAGCGTTTTCAATGAATAATTTTAAGTTCTACACTCGTTAGAGCTTCTTGTTAGTTAATCAATACACTTAAATTAATAGAAAATTTTCTTTGTTTAAATAACACTTAATAAAATAAAAAGATAATTGTATTTCCACTTCCAGGATATTTAAAAAAATATCTTTTTCATATACATTATATGTACGTAATGTAGAACGTTAAAATGCGATTTTTTGTTAATTTAAAATATTTCAAACATTATGTTATGTGTTTTTTTTATTTGCGTTGAAATTTTGTTTTCATCAATTATGTTCGGAATATTCCATCAAGCTATCATTGAGTGTTCTGTTTTTTTAAATATGTATGTACATATTCCTCCTTTGGCATAAATACAATTTGTAAGCAATAACACTAAAAAAATTTAATCTAGAATAATTCGTTAAGATATCGATTTTTAAATTGTACAGACATTATTCACAATCAATAAAATATACAGATAAATCAATAACATACAGCAGATATTCACCCCCGATTTAGACTCCGGCCTGTTGAAAAAAAGGTATACAGCTTTTCCACTTAGATATAATTGCATTCATTTGAATACATTTTTGCTTGAAATTTAACGTGGATACAAAGATACCCAAATCTGTAAAAAGACCGCAATTGGCTACATTTAAAAATTTTGCTGAAATGTGGGTACATTTCTTTCTCAAACACTAAATAAATGTTACAAAACTTTCAAAGTAATGCTAATGTTAAATTGCAAAATTATTTTATCTGTAAAAAATCTTATTTGCTTGCTCTACAAAGCAGATTTCCAAATGTGTTAGAAGAAAGTAGGAAAGTAACAGTGCCACTCTTCTTATGTTCAAGTCTAGAACTGGCTAACTTTACTAATTTAAATTAAGTTACGACTTAGTATGATAACTCAACTTTACAAGGCAAACAATTTGGATACATTTTTTCCCGAAATATGATATATTTTGTTTTTACCAATTGGCAACACTACCCATACAATATTTTTCTCTATCTCTCATAGTTAAGCCAGTTAATCGTGTTAAATGTGTTTAAAAAATGCGAAAAATGCAAATATTATTTGCTTTTGCTAAAGACAATATTTGACTAAAATAACATTCCTTTACGAGATTTTTAAAATAATGTGCTATTTTTTATTTGATATAATTATTTCAATATTAAAAAGTTTTACTTACCTTTACAATTTTTTTATCATTAAATATAGGTGGAATTGAAAAATTAAAAGGTTCCTTTAAATTAAATTCTCTAACACGTTCTGTAAACTCTTGATAATTGTCAGTCGGTGGCGTTGATACAACAACCAATAAACTTTTTGCTCTTTTTAAAAAATTTTCCTGAAATGTACATGATATCATTTTATCCAATGTTTCCGGCCGATACAAATATTTTTCCGCTTCTCTGCAAAAAGATAATAAGTTGATGTGTTAACAAATTTTACTACTTATTTTTTTTTTTTTTTTAGCACTTTTCCAAAAAATTTTTGAAAAAAAGTGCTTATTAGTTTCACTCTGTCCGTCCGTCCGTCCGTCTGTCCGTGTGTCTGTTTACAAAACTTCTACACCCTTGAAGATAGAAACCTGACATTTTATATGTACATAGATCATTACTAGAAACTAATTTTCGTAGAGCATAATTTTTACCTATCTCCCCTTTCCAAAATTTAGCCCCTCCCAAAACCTTAAAATAATTCCCCCTCAAACCCTAAAAATGCCATTTTTCAACTCTTTATTGTAGAACCATATGTATTTTTCAAATTTTGCAAACGCAGAAAAGCAGTTGCTTCTTTTATCACGCGATACTATACTTGAACTTTAAAAACAAATGGCCGTTAAAATTTACCGTTATATAAAATCCGATTTATCCAAATTTTTTATGTTGTTTTTCTTCTACACCCCAGCTTGTAGAACCTTAAAATTTTAGGAGCTTTTAGACATTAACAAATAGTTCATTTCGTTAGAAGAAAATTTTTTTCCATCTTCACCCCCTCTCAAGTTATCGCCTCTTGAAATTTGTAAAATTTGAATTTTTGACACCTTATATTTCCGAAACCTCAAGCTTTTTCAAATTTCTATAAACACAAAAAGCTAACTGTAAATTCAATGACATTAAAAAATATAATTATTTTTTTTAACTCACACAACTAACCCTTAAAATCGAGCATTATGTTAACCCCACTTTGTATTAAATATTGCTTTATTTCAAAGACTGAATAGATCGTTCATCGTCCTAGAAATAGTTTTGTATATGAATGAAAATAATTTTAATAGTGTGATAGGTATACATAGACTGTATTTAAAGCAGTATTTTCACTAATATTGTTGAAGGGAAAAGTGCTACTATACAAACCATTGGTTTGACCCAAATTTATTTTTTTGTAATTTTTGATACAATTTTTATATAATATACAGTGCTTCGCATAAGGTGGCAAATAATTTCAGGGATGATTCTTTGATCAATTTCCAGCAAAAAATTGTGTGGGTGAGGGGGGTAGATATAGTCGTTTTCAAGCTACAACCTGTTGAAAAAAAAGATACTCGACTTTTCCTGCATATAAATAAATGCTTATAATTGCGGAACCATACAACATAGAGTCATCATTAGAAGTTTGTTTTATAGGGGATTGATCGTCCTTTAATTTTGGCCCTCCAATTAATTAGATTTGAGCCATAGTTTTCGAGATAAAACTCGTCAAAATCAGAATTTTTCTTTTTTTGTTATTATTTTGTTTTTTTTAATGCGCTACGATAAGAGCTAAAAATTAACTCATATGACATTTTCTTCTATCTCTCATAGTTTTTCCAGTAAAACGTGTTAAATGTTTTTTAAAAAAATGCGAAAAATGAATTTTTCATTAAATAAACTTGTAGCACTTGATTTAAACAATTGCTATAAATTTCTTTCAATTATAGGACAAAAGTTTAAAATTTTTTGAAATGTAAATGTTATGGAATTAAACTTGTGTATGATCCGTCAAAAATAAGGCTTTAATTAATTAATGCTTAAAATTGTGAAACTATGAGTCAAAAAATACAAAACTATCAAATTAAAAAATTTACGAAAGTAATAAAATTTATGGAATATTAATATTTTTAAATACAATTTCGTTTTCTTTTAATTTTAGCTTTTTGATTAAAACTGTATTTTAACTCTAAGAGGCAAAACTGAATTTTCATTACATTTGCTTATAAACTTGAGAAGCTGCATTTATTCCATTTAAAAAGTTTTGCAAAATTTCAAACAAATGAAAAAAGCGGATGTCACTTAACTCATTTATGATAAAAGGGATCGAGGCTAGATTTAAAATAATTTCATTTAAAATTAACTGAATTATTTTTTGCGATGTCAAAGTACATGTACATATATGTATGTATATTTGAGTTAACTGACAAACTGTCAGAGAATTAAATAATTTTTGATGAAAAAACAATTCTTTCACGAGACAAATAGCATTATACCCGTACGAACGTATATTCGAAGGGTATACTAAATTTGCCTTACCGTTTGTAACGTTAAGAAATAACGGTCTTAGATATAGACTCAAGTGTATGTTTTTGATCAGCGTCGAATTCTGAGTCGATTTAGCTTTGCCTGTCCGTCCCAACGATAACTCAAAAACTAATTGAGCTAAGTTCACCAAATTTTCTCAAATGATTTATTGTAGTAAGTGTCAGAACCCTATTTAAATTGGACATGATCAGGGTACCGGTTCGGGTAGCTGCCATAAAACTTCAAAATTTGTTTGGCTATATCTCAGAAACTATAAAAGCTATAGTATTGAAATTTCACACAAGCGAATATATTAGTAGGGCCAATGTGTTTGATAAAAGTCGTTGAAATTGCTTGGCTCCTTCAGGTAGCTGTCGTATAAATTCAAAAGTTATTTGGCTACATCTCAGAAACTGTAAAAGCTGTGGTATTGAAATTTCTGGTAGCTGCCATACAACTTAAATAGTAGTTTGGCACACACAGTATTTTGAAAAACACATAGTACTGAAAATTTGCATAAACTTTACCATATTAATTTACCATATAATACATGATTACCATAATCCCATAGTCAGTTATGGCATCTTTATTCGCACATAGGATAACAAATTCGTAAGGGTATCACAGAGTTGACAAGGTGAACTCCATTTTTTTCTCGTTTTTCAATAAGATTGTTTAATACTGTCTCGTGAAGGGACCTGCTAAGTTTACTTAATCTGTTATTAAAATTATACTTACTTTGGTGAATAAGTCATCATATCTACAAATATAACCATATACTCTCCCTTCGAAAAGAGTTGTAAGGTCTCCATAGTGTTCATCATTTCAACGAGAGCGGATGGTGTTCCAAGAAATACATATATTCTTGTACGGTTTCTTGTACTCTGTATAACCTAAACGAGAAAAAAATTAAAGAAAAACTTTTTCTCTAAAAATTTTTTTAATGCATTTTACAAATGCAACTAAACGTTGATAATTTTTTTTAGGTGTATAAAAATAAAACTCCTTTTTCTTCGGAATAAAATACTTTTATTTTTGCTAAAATACGCACATTACCAAAGCTGATTTTCTTCTATCAGGAAAAGAAAATCAGCTTTTCTAAAGTGCGTACGCAAAGCACGAACTACATAAAAAATAAAAGTATATTATTCCGAGGAAAAGGGAGTCTTCTTTTCACACACCTAAACTAAGTTTTATATTTCGGAATAATATCAACATTTTCAATGAAAATTTTTTTGAAAAGTTTAAAACTTTTAAAAAATTATTGTAAACATTTGGTAATTTAAATTTTATATAATATTAAATACTTAACATATTAACATATTTCTTCTTGAGTAACAATGAGCAAAAAACAAAAAAAATACTTTGGGTGAAAAAAAAGTAAAACTGGTAATTTAATCTTTTTTTGAGAGTTATTATGGGCATCTAGGATAGACCTGCAAAATATTCCGATTATGCAATGCTTTAAAATTTGACAGAAATTTAGAAAGAGTTAACTAACCTAGCCAAAAAATTAATCTTAACTATAACACGGTTATGTATAATTTTTTAACCTAAATGTTAAAGTTGATTTATAGCTCTTATTCATACGAATCAATTTTATTTGTAACAAACATTTATATAGCATTTTCAATGCAGTGATATGAAGTAAATCCGTTTGTTTAAAGTTCTACACATTTTTTTATTATTTTATGATACATACTTGGCTTCAACTTTTTTTTGTGTTTTAAATTCGGAACTCAGAATGACTCTAAAATATAGCGCTGCTCTAGAGAATACAAACTTTTCCTAACTTTTAAATAACTGCGTATTTTATTATATTTTAAAAAATACGATAAACAAAAAAATCTGATGTTATCATTTGATAGTTTAGTGAAAATGTTACAGAAGATTACGAAAATGCATTTTAGACACTTCCTTACAATTTAAATTAAACACAAATGGTAAATTTCGAGAAATCCCATCAATTAGTTCCGAAGATGTGATAAACGGAATTTCAAGGAAATAGATTGGTTATTTCTCTCTATACGTGCAAAAATGTAAAATTGGCCCGCAAAAAGGTCCAGTTCCCGCGGCTTGATATATCCCAAAAGTTGATCAATCCGTGACATAGCCGGAATAAACTCATACATACATTTCATTAAAATGGATTCAGCCGATCTTGAGATACGCGCGTGCAAACACAGAACCGCAAACTGATCTGAAAATAGTTTATTTACGCTTCACTACTACGGAGAAATGCGTTTGAACTGAAAACTGGACATTCGAAATTGGTCGCTATTACATAACCTCCCTTATTATATGCAAAGCGGTCGATAAAAAATTTAAATAAATTGTTTAATTAATTTTTTCTCTAAAAAAAATTTCTTGTACTTGGTACCAATAGCCGCTCCGACAACATGCAAAATTATTTTCGCAGCACTTATAGTTATCCATAACCATTTCATTGTGGTTGATAGTCATATTTTTTGTTGAAGCTTGTTTTGATAATGATTGTGCTACAGTCTGCCATGTGTCCTCGTATATTATAGAGAATTTTTTCCAACCATAGTAACGTAAGAGCGATATCACAGATTTTGTTACCTGTAAGAAAAATTAAATAAATGTAGTTGAAAGTAAAAATTTTAATTTTTCAATTCTTATTTTAAAAGGTTTTATTTTTTTTTTAGAATTTTTTATTTCTTATTTTAGCCCACAAGAAGAAGGCTATGTACACGCAAATAAGCCTGCGAATTAAAAAATTAGTAAAAAAAAATTAATTTCCCTAAGAACTATAATTTGATTTGGTAAATGTTTTTTTTTTTTCAAAACTTGTATGAGCACTATATACTCGTACCAATAAAATGTATGTTGAATTAGAATTTTATAGTAGTATAACGACAATTATTAAAACAAGTCAAAAATTCAAATTCAAGACGCGATAACTTGAAAGGGGGTGGAGGTGGAAGAAAATTATATTCTAACGAAATGAACTATTATTGGGATCTAAAAGCTGTTAAATTTCAGACTTTTACAAATTAGGGTCTACAAGAAAAACAATATTGAAAATTGAAAAAAAAAAACGGATTTTAGATAACCGAAAATTTTAACGGCCATCTTGTTTCTAAAGTTCAAATATGGTATGCCGCGATAGAAGAAGCAAGCCACTCGTTTGCTGCGTTTGCAAAATTTAAAAAATTGTTATGGTATCACTGCAATAAATAGTAAAAAATGGCATTAATTAAAAAATTCGTGAACTAATAATAACTTTTCTTCAAAAATTTTTTGGAAAAGTGCTAAAAAAGAACATGAGTAAATAAATTTAATACACACACATACGTACTTACCCTAAATAAATAATGTTTAATTTGTACTTTTCTCTAAGAAATTGTAGATTTTTAACCAAAAGTCCTGTTTTTAAAGGAATATAACATTATTCGCTTCTCATATTTGGAAAATAGCTCCTTAAATCCTTACGTATATATAGCACATACATATACATCGATTTATATAATACATAAATAAATATGTATATAAAATTTTACATGAACATTTTCATTTATTACTGTCCACATTGCACACAGCAAGGTAGGAAGACGTATATAAAGTATTTTTAAAGAGTTCAGTTGAACTGAGTTTACCTTAGTGGTGTAACGAATTGATCTACTATTCTAACAGGAAACTGAACCTTTTTACGGAGCAATTTTACATTTTGATCACTTTGAAAATACCCAACATAATAACTTTGAATAACTTAACCTTTGTCGGACAGTACGAGAAACAACCTGCCTTTTGGAAAAAATGTCAAATCAAATATGTGAAAACCATGAGAGGTGAGAAGAGGAAAACGATATCCAATAATGTGGCCACTTTTTAACACTTTTCTAAAAAATTTTTGAAAAAAATTGCTTATTAGTTTCACTTTGTCCGTCCGTCCGTCTGTCCGTGTGTCTGTTTACAAAACTTTTACACCCTTGAAGATAGAAAGCTGAAACTTTATAAAACTTTATAGAAGTTATACCCTCCCAAAACCCTAAAAATGCCATTTTTTAACTATTAATTGCAATAAAACTATAAGCATTTTTTAAATTTTTCAAACGCATAAAAGCAGTGGCTTACTTCTCCTATCGCGGCATACTATATTCAAACTTTAAAAAAACGAAATGGCCGCTAAAATTTACCGTTATCTAAAATCCTTTTTTTCCAAATTTTTGATGTCGTTTTTTTTCTACACCCCAGGTTGCAGGAACCTGAAATTTCATCAGCTTTTAAACACTAATAAATACTTTATTTCGTTAGGAGAATATTTTTTTCCACCTCCACCCCTCTCAAGTTATCGCCTCTTGAAATTTGTAAAATTTGAATTTTTGACTCCTTATATATCCGAAACCGCAAGTTTTTTTAAAATTCTATAAACGCAAAAAGCTAACGGTAATATGCAATCCTACAAATAGTTTCGTTTATGAATGAAAATAATTTTAATAGTGTTGTAGGTATACATAGACTTTTTTAAAGCAGAATTTTCACTTGTTTAGGGGAAAAGTGCTATAACACAAACCATTGGCAAATATAATTACATTTACATACAGATATATACATACATATTATAGAAATAAAAATTATTATGATTGATATATTGATTATAATTTCCCATAATTTATTTCAATATTTTGTATATCAGTTTAAATTAGAGTAAGTATATATATTTCAATTGATTTCAACAAAACAAATAATTTGTAAATTAAATAGATATAAAACGAAGTCTTATATAATATTATATAAGTTCTGTAGGTGTAAAATAAATAAAATGAAAAAAAAACAGGAAATGAATGCCGTACAATAAAATTTCAAAAAATGTTGAAAGGAAATCTTACAGATAGGTATTTAGAAAATCATATATGTATGATTGCATGTATTCAAACAAATTAAAGTTCAATAAAGAATTTTATTTTAATTAAAATATTCTCTTAAAAATTTGTCTTTGATAAATAAATAATCATTTAAAATTTGTCACCTGAGGCAATCATTTTTAATAATAGTAAATTTTAAAATTTTATTTGCTACAGAGACAAAATAATAAATGAAATCCCAATATGAAGATCAATCTTTTATTAAATAGATTTTGTTTTGTACATCCTTTTTTCTTGGAACCGAATTCAAACTCAAATTATATTTATACGCATACATATTTACATCTATCTAGGCAAAAGATATCAATTCTTGATATTTTCAAAAATAAATTTATTCCCCTTATAAGACTACATACTTACCTACAAATCTGTGCGAAATTTATTAAATTTTTAACGAAATTTTTCACAAGAATAAAATAAATAAAGTTGGGTCGAATCAATGGTTTGTATTGCAGCACTTTTCCCTTCAACAAGTGAAAATACTGCTTTGAAAAACAATCTATGTATACCTACCGCACTATTAAAATTATTTTCATTCATATACGAAACTATTTCTAGGATTGCATATATTTAGGATGAACAGTTTATGCAGTTTTTGAAAGCAAAAATTAATTTAAAAAGGATTAACATAATGCTCGATTTTAAAGTTTAATTGCGTGAGTTAAGAAAAATAATTATATTTCTTAATGTCATGGAATTTACTATTAGCTTTCTGTGTTTATAGAAATTTGAAAAAGCTTACTGTTTCGGAAATATAAGCGTCAAAAATTCAAATTTTACAAATTTCAAGAGGCGATAACTTGAGAGGGGGTGGAGATGGAAAAAATTTTCTTCTAACGAAATGAACTATTTGGCTCAATTAATTATTTAGGCTCCCACAACCTGGGAACTAGAAGATAAACAACATTAAAAATTTGAGAAAAACTTATTTTATATAACGGTAAATTTTAACGGCAAATGGTAAATTTTTACATTTTGCTTTTTTAAAATTCACGTATAAGATGCCGTGATAAAAGAAGCAACCCACTGCCTTTCTGCGTTCCTAAAATTTGGAAAATGCATATGGTTCTACTACAACAAGTAGTTGAAAAATTGCATTTTTAGGGTTTTTTTTTTCTTTATTTGTTTTCTTCTAATAATAAGAACATAATATTACAAATGTATAATCTTATATCTAAATTTTAGAATATTTTTTATTAAAATTTCTTATATCTAGATTTTAGGGGGGTATAACTTTTAGGGTTCCCTGACATATCATCATACGAGACATTTCATCATTGTAACATTTCATCATTGTAACATTTCATGATTATAGCAATTCATCATTGCACATTTCAACATTATAGCAATTCATCATTATTGAATTTCATCACCATAACATTTTATCATTGCATAAAGTGCATTTTGCAAACATAAGTACATGTAAGTGTAATTAAGTAATTAACATACTGAACAATTTTGGCAACATGTTGAAGCAGTTTGCAGTTTTGTTGCACAGTGCAGCTACTGACAGTCGCCAATACAATTTCAATGGGCAATTTGCTTATTGAATTTATATTGGTGATCGCCGAGCGCTTCATAATTTACATGGGCAACTTACCAATTTGCCCAGTGAGAAATTGTGCCACAGTGATCAAAGCATTTAAATTAACTTTTGCTTTTAAATTAAAAAAGAATTGTCTAGATTAATTACTATAGCTTATTATTATATAAATTTGCTTTAATATCACTTTACCTGAAAGAGTTCTACAAGAGATGTTGTAAGTTCGATAGTCAGCTAAGAATGAGGGCACTGCTGCTGTGCACCAAGGGTATATTAAATCATAATCTGATAAGAAATTTCTTTGCAAGGCCAGTTTATCTGTGATCTTAAGATCACAGGCATCTTAGTGATGAAATGTTATGGTGATGAAATACAATAATGATGAATTGCTATAATGTTGAAATGTGCAATGATGAATTGCTATAATGATGAAATGTTACAATGATGAAATGTTACAATGATGAAATGTCTCGTATGATGAGGTGTCTGGTCACCAACTTTTAGATGGGGGGAGATAACTTTTAGAGTAAAAATTATGTTCTACGAAAATTAGTTTCTAGTAAAAATCTATGTACACATAAAATTTCAGCTTTCTATCTTCAAGATTGTAAAAGTTTTGTAAACAGACACACGGACAAACGGACGGACGGACAGAGTGAAACTAATAAGCACTTTTTTCAAAAAATTTTTTGGAAAAGTGCTAAAAACCGGAATAATTATAAGCACATCGTTTGATTCCTCAGTAAGTAATCCTTGTTATACTTAAAATACACAGGCATCGTCAATACATAGGTACATCTATAATGTATGTATATTTAACAGAATTCTTTACGATATTCTACAGAATTTGGGGAAATTGAATATTGCATACTTATATTTATATTAGCAAATTAATACATTGCTAACAATTTGTGATTGCAAACAAAAAATTTCTAGGTCGAATATTGCAGCTCCCAATATTCTCAAGTTGAACACAGAATACAAACGAAATGGTGATAATATAACCCGTCATAAAAAAATTCGCAATTGAATTTGCGGGAATAAACGAAAAAAATAGTTTATTTTAATTACCTGCGTATCTGGCGGTTCTGTTCTTGCAAATGTTGGTATAACTGATGCTTGATAATCCGAACATTTCTGAAAAATAACAAGTAATATTCAAAAATATTTGATCAAATAGGAAAATATATTTTATAAGAAATGTTTAATTTTTTTTACTTCAATGAAAAAAAATTAACTGGAAAAACTCATACTTTATATTTATTATAATATTTTGTAGTCATTATATTTTATTCAGAAGAAAAAGCACAAGATATATTAAGTAAAAGGTAAATTTATAGAACTTTAACATAACGTCTCTTGAGAGTTAAAGTATTTTAGAATTTTTAATTTCCTGTACCTTAAGTCTTAAAAAATTAACGTAATAGCAGAAAAGCAAAATAGATACACTCATCTTTAAAAAGAAAACCAATATTGCTAAATATGTAAACAAAATCTTAACGTATAGTTAAATAAATCAAAAATTTATGAAGAAAATAAAACTGATATAAGCGCGTTTACGCAAAATTTCAAGTATTGCAATAAATATAAATAGAGTGACATATTTTATGCTTCTAAAACGAGGAAAATGAATTGAATATAAGCATGTTGATAAGATATAATTAGTCCTTGTTTTCTACTTAAAAATAATAATATTTTATTAAACCGCTTAAAATCTGTTCATTACCACATAATTAAAGAATTGCAAAGTTGATTTCAACGTTATTTTAAAATATTTTGAAATGTGTGTTCATTTACTCACAACTTCCACATATTATTTGCTCATAACTCGCACATACTGTTTTCTGATATCTGTCAATTTTTGACTAAAACGCAATCTTATGATTTTTATCTATTTTACATTTGCACAAAATGTCACTATTACCATTATACTGTACAAGTATGGCAAAATTTCACACATTTTTCAGCAATATATTCTTTTTACCGACCGCATTGTGTATACAGTAGGTAGTTTATGTGATGGCAACAAATTTTGGATATCGAGTTTTCGGTGTGAAATAGTAGGAAAGTGTAAGAAAACGATTTTTAGCAACCTGTCGGTCCGTCGGTCTGTCAGTCTGTCGGTCTGTCGATCTGTGTGTGCACGCGTGTATCTCAAGTTCGGGTGAACCGACTTAGATGAATTATTATATGTAAGTTTATTTCGAACATGGCACGGAATGATCAACTTTTGGGATATATCAGGCCTCGGGAACTGCACTTTTTAGCGGGCCTGTTTCACATTTTTGAAATTTTATATATAAGCTTCACTAGACCGACCGCGAAGCCTCCTAACTTTTGGAAGAAATCAGACCTCAGCAACTGAACGTTTACTACGGGACAAATATACATTTTTGGGTATATAAAGAGAAATAATCAACCGATTTCATTGAAATTTAATATTTGACTTCCTGCTATTAAAGCAATGAACATATAAATTTTTTGGAAAGATCAGGGCTCGAAAACTGATTTGCGGGCCGATTTTACATTTTCACCATATCTACGGAAGGAATTGATAGAATTTCTTGAAATTTGATATTTGAGTTTTGGTTGTTACCGAAACTAACTGGCGAGCATTTCAGGGAATTCGGGTAACACAAAGCGAAATTCTGCTAAGAGCCATATTTACATTTTTCTAGGTATGTTAACTATAAGCTTACTAATGTCCTAAAATTGGAAAGAAGTATTTAACAGACATTTTTATAATATTCTGTAACATTTTCAAATTAATTAGACAATACACATTGCGGTCGGTTATGTGCTGATCACATCAGATTTTTTTGAATGTGAACACAAAACGTACGTTGAAGTGATTTTAATAGTTGTTAAATGTACCAGCGACAAACATAAATATTTCATCAAACAGACTGTAAATCATGCAGGCAAAATTATAGATATCTCAAAAGGAAAGAAAAGATTTTACGATATAATTTTGAATATTTATTTCAATTTATATGTGCATTTTACAATTAGCGCAATGTCATTTATTAACCACTTATTTAACCAAATATTTTTCTTGGTTCTTTTTTCACTCATATGGGGAGCATAGGGTTAGTGCATGACATCATAGATAGCCATGCCACAGTTTCATTGCGTTATAAAGTTTTAACTATGTAGATGACTAGCCTGCCGTAGTTTTTTCATTATATTAAATATTTAAGGTTATTTTATATTTACTGTTTATTTTTCTTAGTTTTTTTTAATGTCGAAGTTATGAGTATATGAGAATTACTTGTATACCATATTTTATATATAAGGTAAGTTATAATATTAAATATAATACTTTATAGTGACCTGACTAGGGTTTGAACCCGAAGCCCTTCGTGGTGAACCGGTGTCATAACCACTTCAGCAACGGTCAGGTACAGCTAAAGAAATATAATAAATTGTAGATATAATAGAGGTAACTTTTAAAAAACATAGGTGTAGACTACATGAACGACTTCTATGGAAAAAATTCCAAATGTCCCGTTTCGAAGTCCCTAATAAAATATTTGCTTGTGCGAAATGTCAATAGTGTAGGTTCTATAATTTCCAAAGTGTAGCCAAATAACTTTTGAAGTTGTATGCCAGTTATCATAAGCACTCAACAATTCCTAATGAAAATTAATGGCTATGTTATCATATTTCTTTATACATTATATTGAACATAACAGTTCAAATAATATATGTATTTGCTTGTGTGAAATTTCTATATTATAGCTTCAATAATTTCTGAAATATAGCCAAATAACTTTTGAGGTTGAAGAGCCGCTACCAGAACCATTACCTCGATCACATTCAATTTAAATAAGGTTACGACATTTACTATCATAAATTATTTGTGACTTGAGAAAATTTGGTAAGCGTAGTTCTGGTAAATTATAGTTTTCGAACCATCGTTGAACGAAATCGACTCAAAATTTGACCCTGATCAAAAACATACACTTATGTTTATATCTCAGACCATTATTTCTTAATTTTACTTTCAAATTCTTAAATTTCAGACCATTATTTCTTAATTTTGTGAAAGAATAAACTTGCAACTATTACTATTCCAATGCAGTAACTGGAGTAATTATTTGTTCTTTTGGATGAACTAGATGGGACACATTTTTCTCACACGCTGAAACTCATTTTTAAGATGCGCGAAAATAAACGAAGCTTAAAAACTTTGATATTTAATACAACAAAATGTTCTTAAAAAAGAAAAATAAGAGTTTGAAATTTAATGAAAAAAAGAAAAACAAACAGAAGTTGAAGTGGATTAAGAAATAAAAGTAAATTTAAATGAAGAAGTTCAAAAATAAAGGATAAAAATGTTTATTATACTTTCTGTAAATCAAAAATCGATAGAAAAATAATTTTCTTTTTCTCCTCATAATCACCTTTTTTCTTAACTTGTGACAATATGCGAATAGATAATCCTTAATAAGCATATAAAAATATATTAAGGTATTTATGAAACTTAAATGACAGATACGTGCAAAGCATAGTATTATTTTGCAATGACTGAACATAAAGTTAACTTTAAGAACCACCTTGAAAGTTATTGGGTTAACATATTGCCACAAATATTCCGAAATCCTTAAGATTAATAGCATAATAAAATTCTGACATTAAAGTTTATTAATTTCCATATTGAATCTTGTCAGAGTGGTAAGGAACAGAATATAGTTTTACCTACACTGGCCATAAGATTTAAGTAACAAGGAAAAATTATTGTATGATATTTTATAACATTATATATTTTTAATATTATAATTTATATAAATTATTACATTAAATTTTATATTATATTTTATATTAAAATTGTTTGATAACTTTAATAATATAAATTATTTAATTTTTGCATGAAACTAAAATTAATTTATAACAGAATTACGTGTTCTTTACTTCACTGAACAAAAAAGGATTGTCTATTTTATTTTATTTTCAAATTTTAAGAAGCATTCAACCCTAATAAAAAATTTTTAACCATAAATTTGAATTTGAAATATAAAACAAAAGTTTCAAAAGTTCAAACTATAGATGGATTTAAATATACCAAAGAAATTTTTTCTACCTTACTTTAAAATCACAGTTCATAGAGAGCTTGTAAATTTTTCTTCTAAACAATTTTATGCAAAATAAAAATTTGGACTCCTAAGTCTCTTTAGAATCCATATTAGATGTATTTATCCAGTACTCTAATATAGGAGACACACTCCTTAACGAATAATACTTTTCTTTATTACGTTATATGAATCATTACGATATGATTTGGTTGTCACACGAATGAAATTTATGTGACTTTTGAAGTTCCTTGTACCGATTTTTTATTGCATTAATTACCGACCGCATTGTGTATACTATAGGTAGGTTATGTGATGGCAACAAATTTTGCATATCGAGTTTTCGGTGGGAATGCACTTCTGCATAGTAGGGAAGTGTAAATAAACAATTTTTAGCAACCTGTCGGTCTGTGTGTGCACGCGTGTATCCCAAGTTCGGCTGAACCGATTTTGATGAAAATAAACTTTTCGACCATGGCACGGATTGATCAACTTTTGGGATATATCACGCCTCGGGAGCTGCACTTTTTAGCGGGCCTGTTTTACATTTTTGAACATTTTAAAGAAAATATTCAACCGATTTGCTTGAAATTTCATATATAAGCTTCGCTCGACCGTCCGCGAACCCTCCTAACTTTTGGAAGAAATCAGGTCTCAGCAACTAGACGTTTACTACGGGCCAAATATACATTTTTGTGTATATAAAGAGAAATAATCAACCGATTTCATTAAAATTTAATATTTAAGTTTTTCGTACTAAAACAATGAACATATAAATTTTTTGAAAAGATCAGTGTTCGAAAACTGATCTGCGAGCCGATTTTACATTTTTAACCATATCTGCGGAACGAATTGATGGAATTTCTTGAAATTTGATATTTGAGTTCTGGTTGTTACCGAAACTAACTGGCAAGCATTTTAGGAAATTCGGGTAGCACAAACCGAAATTCTACTAAGAGCCAAATTTACATTTTTCTAGGTATGTTAACTATAAGCTTACTAATGTCCTAAAAATTGGAAAGAAGTATTTAACAGACATTTTTATAATATTCTGTAACATTTTCACTTAACTAGACTATACACATTGCGGTTGGTTATGTGATGACCACATCAGATTTTTTTTTACTATGTTAGTTTGATATGTTAAGATATTTCTCAAAGTTATGGTGAAAATTTTATAACATGGTTAAAAGTTTTTACCATGCGAAAACTGCCTTTTTTATAATTTCAAATTCAGATGAAAATTCAAACTATATTAAAAGTTTGTAAAAAAATTATTAAAGTAAAACTGAATAAACCAAAAAGTTATTGCATTACAGGGCCATTTTACATTTTAGGGGACTAGTATATTGCATAAAGTTATTGCATTATACTAGTTTTACTTCAAGGCATATGAGCGAAAGTCGAATACCTAGAATAATATCATTTACTAAGTCTCTTTGTAAATCTATAAACAACTTACATACGATATCATTGGTATGTTTCTACTTTGTGAAACAATCGCTTCAACGTTGCAAGGTCCTTCTGGTCCAAAGAATGTTGCAATTCCATCACATATCATTTCAGTTATTGCTCTTGTTGCAATAACCGTATCACCACGAGTATCATTCCATCTTAAATCAAG
Source organism: Condylostylus longicornis (assembly GCF_029603195.1). NCBI lineage: Eukaryota > Metazoa > Arthropoda > Insecta > Diptera > Dolichopodidae > Condylostylus > Condylostylus longicornis. The sequence continues at coordinate 3,117,225 of NW_026577985.1, forward strand.
TCGGACATTTGGCAATAAGTTTGTATCGTTATTGACCTATAACAATAAATGAATATAGAAAATTATTATTTATACTATAGAATATCTCCCTATTTTACCTCTTCGAGAGCCATTGTTAAGGCCCCAGAAATAGCCAATCCTTGTTTATCTCTCATTTCACCCTTCATTGCAGTTAAATATCCCACAGTTAATGCAGTTCTATTGTCATAATAATTATTATTATAGTGTGAAATTGCACCCGGGGCAATAGCTGCTGCCACCGAGAGCAGTAGGAGCAGTTCAAAGGGCCAACGCGTCATGGCCCCTTATGTCGGGGCCGATCAGCGCGACGCCTATAAGCTAAGTTTTTCTTCTGAAAATGAAAAACAAAAAGACAATAAGAGTTTTGAAAAAGTTTAGAATTTGCTTATTTTTATAAAGTCTATATTTTTCAAAATGAAACGTTAAAAAAATTAATGAAAATGTTATATATTAGAATGACTGAAAATCTTACAAGTTTTAAATTAACTTAGATATTAGACAAAAAAAAACAGTAGTATTCTCATAAACTTTTACTTTAAAGGTACGATGAAAAAGTTATTGTTTACGAAAAATTGTTTTTAAGTATAAACTTGTCTGCCAAAGCTTAAAAATAAATAGCAAAGCTGTTTAATACTTATTTGAAAAACATTATTTTAAGAAAATTTTAATGGTCGAAAGCGGTAATTAAAAATGGAGTTTCTTAGACAATCTTGCTATCTTTACAAATTAAAAATTACATGTGTTACAGTAATTGCTTTTCTTCTTTAATCTTTTATTTTATTATGTGCTTTAGGAACTTTAGCCTAAACCGAATCTTAACTTAAAAATAAACCTAAATTTATATTACTTAAATTATAAGATAACTATTACGTAATTTTATGTCATTTTTGTATATATTATTATAAGTATGTACACAAAAATATATAATTAACATTTCGTTGTTGGTGCTGAATTTGGACCTGCGATTTATTAGAGGATATAAAAGTCTAAGTCTAGTACATTTTGATTTTTCATTTCAAAAAATATTCACAAAGTATGCATTTTCAAGATTAGACAGAATTTTAGACGGACTTTTCGAAGAATGGCGGTATCATTCTTCATATGTAGGCCAATATAACAGTTTGTCAATTTGGAGAGTCAGATATAAATATATCTGATATACATTATATAGAATTGGAGACAAAATAGAGCCCTGAGGAGTTCCTGCAATTATATCAAAAAGTTCGCCGTTTCTTTAGCAACCATGACATGTTAGAAAATTTAATTGCACACATTTGAATACATTTGAATTTATACATTTGGAAAACTGAGTCAAAAGGTTTTTAATATCCAAAATTATCATTCCAGCAGACATCTTATTATGAGAACATTAAGGATACGTTTTTGTTTATTCTGGCAACTTGATGACAGGTGGAATACTCAGCACGAAACCCAAACTCTTGGGGGAATCAAGGAGTTATCATCATATTTCGTTATTTATTTTTTATTTATTTATTTATTTCATTTATCTCAAGTGAACGCATTGGCTCGTGTAGAATGTAACAAAAAGGTACTATGTATTTATAATTCATTTAACAAAGTACCTGTTTTTTTCCTTTTTTTTATTTAAAAAATTACAAAATGTATTGCAAAAATTTGAAAAAATAAGATTTAACAAGAATTAAGACAATATCAACATATAACTCCATGAGATCTAAATGTTAACCTAAGAATGTGAAACATCCATTACCTAACATTAAAATAATTCTAAATTTTGAAAAGAAGAAGAAAGGGATAAAAATAAAAAAATCTGATGTGGTCAGCACATAACCGATCGCAATGTGTATTGTCTAGTTAACTGAAAGTGTTACAGAATATTATAAAAATGTCCGTTAAATACTTTTTTCCAATTTTTAGGACATTAGTAAGCTTATAGTTAACATACTTAGAAAAATGTAAATTTTGCTCTTAGTAGAGTTTCACTTTATGCTACCCGAATTCACTGAAATTCGCCAGTTAGTTTCGGTAACAACCAGAACTCAAATATCAAATTTCAATGAAATCGGTTGATTATTTCTCTTTATATACGCAAAAATGTATATTTGGCCCGTAGTAAACTTCTAGTTGCTGACACTTGATTTCTTCCAAAAGTTAGGAGAGTTCGCGGCCGGTCGAGCTGAGCTTATATATAAAAATTCAAGTAAATCGATTGAATATTTTTTTCAAAATGTGCAAAAATGTAAAACAGGCTCGCAAAAAGGTTCAGTTCAAGAGGCCTCATATATACCAAAAGTTGATCAATCCGTGCCATGGTCGAAAAGTTTATTTTCATCAAAATCGGTTCAGCCGAACCTGAGATACACGCGTGCACACACAGACCGACAGGTTCCTAAAAATAGTTTATTTACACTTTCCTACTATGGAGAAGTGCATTCCCACCGAAAACTCGATATGCAAAATTTGTTGCCATCACATGACCTTCCTATTGTTTACACAATATGGTCGGTAAAAATTAGTTATGATTATAAATCAGAATAAAATTTTGAGACAAATAGCAAAACGAAAAAAAAGGTGTATACAAATATTATATGTGTATTTCTAAATTGCCTTGCATTTGTCAATTTTCAATTTCCTATATTGCCTTTTGAAATTCGCTGCAGATTTTTATGTCAGCTGGTAACACGTTGTATAGTTTGATGCCGGAGTTGTAAATCGATTCAAGTCTATTTAAATTGACACTTAGATCTTATGTTTCTGGCCGTTCTCGTATTGTAGTTCTGGAAGTTTTCATTTTTTTGTTGAAAGTTCTACAATATTATGCACATGAACTACTTGCATCATTTCTTTGTAATCTCTCAATTTTAACAAATTAAGCTTGCTGTATATTAGGTTTGTCTTAGATATTTTAGACATAGGTTTGTTTTAGATATTTTTCAAATATTTTGCTTAAAGAGTTAAGTAAACTTATTGGGTTGGAGCTTGTGTTGTTGGATTTTCCAATGGACGCAATGAATGCTGTTTTCCATGCTTCTGCAAAATATCCAATTTTTAAAGCATGCCTTGATTTTAGGTATTTTACAAAGGTAAGCGAAGAATTTATTTTCAAGATTTCTCAACATGATATTTCTGATGCCATTACTCCCGGAGAATTTTTTATTTTTTAGTGAACAAATATATTTCTTTATTTGTTTGACAGAAATATATTAAATTTAATTGTTAGGTTAACTATCTAAAAAGTTTATAGCGTCAGACACAAGCCCATTTGTATAGAACTATAACACAAAGTAAGTTTATTATTTTTTGAGTTAGCAAATTTATTACACTCATGTTGTCCGTAACTCGGAATTTGGTAAATCGAATCTTTTTACTTACATTACCTTACAACCACATAATTTTTTACTTAAATTTATATAGGTATATATATTTCTTGTTAATTTGTAAAAATTATAGTAGGATTTTATTATTGTTACAGCATTAGACAACAAGAATCAACAAGAAATTTTAATTTTTCGAAATAAAACAATTACATATACTTATAAATTATTTGCATTATTTTGCTCTGATCTCTGTTTCATATAAAACATTAACAGGCCCTTTCATAAACACTGTAAACAGCGCTATATTTGTGTTCATAAACAAATGTTGCTAAACAAGTTTGTTCATAAACATTGCTAATCAATCACAAAATAAATAAATTACCATGGCTAGCACAATTAAATCAGCTGTACCTTTTTTACCGACCGTATTGTGTATACAATAGGTAGGTTATATGATAACAACAAATTTTGCATATCGAGTTTTCGGTGGGAACGCACTTCTCCATGGTAGGGAAGTGTAAATAAATTAATTTTAGCAACCTGTCGGTCTGTCGGTCTGTGTGTGCACACGTGTATCTCAAGTTGGAATGAACCGATTTTGATGAAATTTTATATGCAAGTTTATTTCGACCACGGCACATATTGATCAACTTTTGGGATATATCAGGCCTCGGGAACTGCATTTTTTAGCGGGCCTGTTTTACATTTTTGACCATTTTGAAGAAAATATTCAACCGATTTACTTGAAATTTCATATATAAGCTTTGCTCGATCGTCCGCAAAAATCCCTAACTTTTGGAAGAAAACAGGCATCGGCAACTGGACGTTTACTACGAGACAAATATACATTTTTGTGTATATAAAGAGAAATAATCAACCGATTTCATTGGAATTTAATATTTGAATTCTCGTATTAAAGCAATGAACATATAAATTTTTTGGAAAGATCAGGGCTCGAAAACTGGTTTGCGGGCGATTTTACATTCTTCACCATATCTACGGTTTGTTAACAATAAGCTTACTTATGCTCTAAAAATTGGAAAGAAGTATTTAACAGACTTTTTTATAATATTCCGTAACACTTTCACTTAACTAGACAATACACAATGCGGTCTGTTATGTGCTGACCACATCAGATTTTTTTTGGTTTATTTCCAAAATTGAATACATTGCTCATCCTAAGCGTATGTAATTTTTGGAATATATTCGTATATGAATGAAAACAATTTTAATAATGTAGCGTACAGGATACATTTATTGACATTCTTAAGCGGTATTCCTCATACAATTATTCTATACACAGTTATAAAAATTTGAACATCGTAAAATATAAATTGAATATAGCTCTTTCATAATAATTTACTAAAATTTATAAAATGTTAAATAAAAGTATCAACAATTAAATTTGTTTATGTTAATATCCAAAAGTACAATTATTGACACCCTGGTACAACTATTGACATAGTATAAATGTACAGTTATTGACATATCTTCCTGAGAAAATAATAGAAAATACAATTTAAGTAAAAATAATAGTTTTATTGCAATAATTACAATAAGTACACACTTAAAATATCTTTTATAGGAATTAGTTTTATCTGTTACATTTAGTTTGATCCTTTTATATATGTATAAGATTTAATCCCAGGCTTCTCAAAAATGCAACGCAACAGCTGCTATTTTAATAAGGATATTTGATCAAACATCGTCAAGTAAGTTTACATACTTCACAATTCTTATATAAGCGCTATATGCATTAAAAGCAGTTCTTATATAAATTTTTATAAAACTTTGTTATATATTAGTAAAATGCCAGAAAAGCTTAAAAAACGAACATGAATGTATGTATATATGAGTACAAATACATATACATATGTTATCAAATATCGGATGTAACTCAAGTTTAAATAATCACTATAATTATTTTATTTTACTAAAATAAAGTTTCTTTGTAGCTCTTAGCTTGCAAAATGTGCAAATTTTAGTATACAGCTATTGACACCCCATGTCAATAATAGAAATTCAGCAAAAATTTAACCAATTATTGACACCCCCATTTTATAAACGTTAAATAGCTTTTTTTTCATTTTGGTTATATAAAGACAAAATTAAACGTTCATTTATCCAAGAGTGCAACAAAGAGATTTAAAATATCGTAGGAACCTTAAAAATTAAAATTTATATGTTAAAGTTCCAATGATTTCACCTTTTTTTATTGCCTAAAATCTATAATATTCTGTTTTTATTTTTCCAAATTAAAAGCTCACTTTAATTTAAGTTTATTATATAAAATTAAATTAAAGATTGAAGAAAATGTTAAAAAATTAGAATCCATTATTATTTTCATTTGTTGAAGGGAAAAGTACTACATTACAAACCATTGGTTTGACCCAACTTTATTATTATATAATTTCTTTAATTAAATTAAAATATTAGTTGTTCGCAGATTATTACTTATGTAATACATAGACTATTAAATGTTTAACTTTTATGAAGTTTATTTTCTAATGAATGTTAAAATAATTTGTTAAAAGTAGAATTTTCTATTCTGAATATTATGCTCCCACTATGCCTCTTTGGGCGAGGGAACGATATTTTTATTTGCTTTTAATATTATTTTATAGTTTTATTACCGTTAAATAAAAAATATATATTCTCCTTAATTTTGTTATTTAGGTGAAAAGCACGTGCTCTAAAAATAAAGTTTGACTTTTACCAAATGCGTCTAAAATATATTTTTTGAATAATTAGTTGCTAAACTTCTTCTATTTGAATACCTATCCACTTAAGTGATTATATTTTGAACATGGAAATCTACAATTTTATTATTTGGGTCCTCTAATTTCTATATTTCTTTCAAATTTATTTTGGAAGACAATGTGTTCTTGAATTTTGCCCAGTTTGCATTAATTTAGAAAACAATAGCAGGACTTTTTATGAATAGATTTTGATTTATTTCAAAGAATATAGGTACATAAGTAACCATAATTAATCGATTTATAACATGAGGAGCGTTTATAAAAGATAATTGTCAAAATTAAATCAATTGTTGAAGGATTACTCCTTAGTGAATGAGGATGGAAGTGAATGAAGTGTGTGAATCAGGATATAACAAGGAAAAATCTACTAGAAATCAATTTATCTTTGAAAATTCTTCCCCTAGCGTTTGAAATTAAATTATTCAAATAATTATCATCTATTGAATTTTTGAAAATAAAAATTTTTTCAGTTACATTTGTAAATTCTTTGTTACCGACCGTATTGTATATGTATACTATATGTAGGTTATATGATAACAACAAATTTTGCATACCGAGTTTTCGATGGGAATACATTTCTCCATAATAGGGAAGTGTAAATAAACTATTTTTAGCAACCTGTCGGTCAGTCGGTCCATGTGTACACGCCTGTATCTCAAGTTCGACTGAACCGATTTTGATAAAATTTTATGTGTAAGTTTATTTCCACTGTGGCACGGATTGATCAACTTTTGGGATATGTCAACCGATTTACTTGAAATTTCATTCATAAACTTCGCTCGACCGTCCGAGAAACCTCTTAACTTTTGGAAGAAATCAGATGTCACCAATTATGCGTTTACTACGGGCCAAATATACATTTTTGCGTATACAAAGAGAAATAATTGACCGATTTCATTGAAATTTAGTATTTAAATTCTTCGTATTAAAACAATGATCATATAAATTTTTTGGAAAGATCAGGGCTCGAAAACTGATTTGCGGGACGATTTTACATTTTTAACCATATCTACGGAACGAATTAATGGAATTTCTTGAAATTTGATATTTGAGTTGTGGTTTTTACCGAAATTAACTGGCGAGCATTTTAGGGAATTCGGGTAGCACAAAGCGAAACTTTTCTAAGAGTCAAATTTACATTTTTCTAGGTATGTTAACTATAACCTTACTAATGTCCTAAAAATTGGAAAGAAGTATTTAACAGACATTTTTATAATATTCTGTAACACTTTCACTTAACTAGACAATACACATTACGGTTGGTTATGTGCTGATCACACCAGATTTTTTTTTAATTAATTTCTTTACTTCATTTTTAGAGCTCATTTACAATTTTGCTACAAGTGTCATCGATAAACTTTCTTTTGTATTTGAAATAAGTATGAATTACAAATTTTTATAACTTCTACATTTTTATAAATTAACACTACTTTACGCTATTTGGGATTTTTTGTTATAGGTCTTGCATTAGCACGTATGAAAAATAATTGATCCCTATCCAAATATTCAAAATACCAAAATCTTACGGTTATTGATTGATATCAGTTTAAGTTGTCAATAAGTTGTGTCAGAACGTACTCTGACAACATATTCTACCGTTGATTTATTATATGTGTATTATTGTTTAGTGAAGTGTTGCTCTAATATTTCATTTCTTTACACTCAATCTTTAATTAAATTTATATTGAAATCCAGGTTTTTTATTTTTATGCAGGTTTCGAGATTTCTTTCCCTATCCTTTTATACATACATACTTAATATCAGATCATCATTGATATATTATGTGATTAAAGTAAACTGGCTATACTTTTCATCAGGACAGGTTCACATTGTTATTATAAGTGAAAGGGGTATTAAATATATATGAGTAATACAAAATAGTTGAAATGTTAATTTGATTGATTCGTAGCCATTTATTTAAATCCTTTTTATTTTTCACGTCTTTAACTTATTGTTATTCTTTTTAGTGTTCACAATTGGGCATTAGTTCATATAACGAAGTAGTCAATATAAAAATAAAGAAGTCAAAATAAAAAATACATATGCGTGCGTGTAAATATAACGGCGAGTCTAGTTTTTCCTAAATGCGAATGAAATTAGACATTTTATTTCTGAAGAATATTAGACTAAAATGGCATGCATCTGTTTGGACTAGGTTAAAGTGTATGTAAGTCTATATTCATTGGCAATTTTTTTTTGTTGTCATTGTTTTTAATGAAATGAGAGCTTAAATTTAAATATATATAGAAGAGCTTTTTTGTCAATTAGAGACCAGTTTTGTTATTTTTATTTTTTATTTTTTCATATTTTTCGTATAATTTATTTATAAATAGTTATTTATACTTATACATATAAAGATATCCACGAATATCTATTTATAGCACTTGTTTGAAAATATAGTACGAAAAAAAATTAATTATCAGAAATAATTATAATATGAAAAAATATCTGATGTATTCAGTACACAACTGATGGCAAGGTGTATTACCTAGTTTAGCGAGAATGTAACACAAAATTAGGAAAATGTTCTTTAAATTCTTCTCTCAATTTTGAAGGGCGCTGAAGGGCTTTAAGTTACCATACCTAAAACAAATGTAATTTCGGCTCTTAGAGTATATTCGCTTTATGCCACCCCAATACCCCGAAAAAGAACTCAAATAATAATTTTCAAAAAATGGGTTCCTTAAATGTGGTGAATATTGTAAAATCGGCTCTAGGCTCAATTCCCGAGTCCTGATATTTCCAAAAAATTTATAAGAAATTTTAAAAAATTAATTATATATATTAAATAAAAATTATAAATTTAAAAAATAAAATTATAAATTTCAACCCTCGAAGTTTAATATTTAATTTTAAGGTTGTTATTCTCTTTATAAGACTTAAATGGAATTTGTTATTTGATAGCGGGTGCCTCAGTCCTCAGATTGGTGTCAATGAAAGCATATTGCACTAGCAAGCAAGGCTATTATTACTGCTAAATATGGGTGTTTGCCCGTCACGCTGAGGCGCAGAAATCGAAAATGCCTATGGAGGAATGAGGGGCTTTCAAGGCTTTGGCTAAAAGCCAGAAAGCTTTTCAATAAGGCCAAGGCGTCGGGGTCGTAGAAAGAGTTTAAAAGTTTTCTCACAAAATACAACTAGGAAACAATCACAGCGAAATGAAGCTCATGGAGGGTGATCTGCAAGGGCATATATGAACTTCGCAGCAATGCACGTATTCAAAAGGTACTTTTTAAGAAATAGGCCGTAAAAAATCATACGATTTACAAAAAATCTCAAACTAGAATTTTTACCACAAAATTTGGAAAAAACACTGGTTCTAAAACTGCATTTCGCAGTTGCACTTCGCAATTACACTTCCAGAAAATACTTTAGTGCGCACTATTTACTTATCGCACTTTAATATTTTCCGAACTAAAAATTGGTGACAGTTAACAAATTTTTCGAAAAAGAACAAGTGCTACATTAGTGAACAAGTGTTACGTCAATCGAAAAACATACTATAACATGCAATATATTATATTGAATGTTATAGCAACATTGAATAAATAATGTCATATATAATATATCATGCTCATATTTATTTTTTTGTAAAATAAACAAAAAAAGACCAAATGAACGGGGAAAAATTAAAGGCAAGTAAAAAAAATTTTTATTATGATATTATATGTTCACTTTGATATGTTTTATATACGTTTTTAATTTATTTTGTTTTGAAAAATTGTAGTTATCATATTTCTTCTTATTATACTACGATTTATTGAGTTACTTATTTTCCTTTTTTAAATATTCACATTTTACTTAAAATATTTCTTTAACTTTTTTATTTATTTTAAATTTTTTTAAGGGCAATAATCTATGGCGTATATTGCGATACGTTCGAAAACAGCCTAAATTTCAGTCTGCCAGTTTCCCCGTTCGTACATTCTTTTATGCCCCTGTTTACAAAACTTATATACCTTTTAAGATAGAAAGCTGAAGTTTTATATGTCATTAAGAAAAACTTATTTCTCTACATAATTTTCACCTACCCTTTATTATAAAATCTCCATTTTTTGCATCGAAGCCATGTTTTTTTTTTAATTCTAGAAATGCCAGAAAATAGTGAATTTCATAAAATTACTAAAGTTTAAGCACTGAAATAAATAATTTATTTCTTTTGAGTAAAATTCTTTTCTACCTCTACTACCTCCGCCTCCCAAAATTAACAATAAATTTCAATAAAACAGAAAGCTAACAATAACTTTTTCTAATCAAAAAAATATTATTTATCTTAATTCATTTAATTAATCGTTGACGATGGGTTAATAAAAGTATTTTCACTTGTTAAAAGGAAATGTGCACGTTGAATTTATTATATTATTTTTTGATAATTTGTTGAATTGGTCTGCGCACACAAACGCTCTAAAATCTTATTTGCGCTCTACTTTGCGTAATTTTTATCGTTTGAATAAAATTTGTTTGCAAAAAATTCTACTGATGTTTTATTATGGCATTTTTCATTCTAAGTTACAATATGGCATAAGTTGTTGAGGTGGTACTTATAAAAATAAAATATATCCACTATTGATTTTGCCAAAATATGTTATTAGAAAACTTTGCAACAGGCATCGTTTATTTCACAGTATGGATTTATTCAGAAACCTAAAAATTCTTCCAGTTAGACAACTTTACTATTACAGGGTTTTAAAGGTTTTTTACTTAAGAGGCGGTGTTTAAACAGTAGAGCTTCAAATCGTTATGGTTTACGTATTAATCAGAGATTTCTAGTTAATATTCCAGTTTTTAGAACTACAAATTACCGAAACTTTTTTGACATAACTTCTGTTCGCTTGTTTAATAAACTTCCTGAACATATACATACGTGCTATTAGGAATTTAAACAATTTTGTTAAAAATGTAAAAAAATGGCTTTTAAATTTTGAGCATGGTGAGGTAGATAATTTGTTAAATAGTCTAGTTTGATATTATAAGTATAATATAGATATGTATAATAAAAGAAAAATATAAGATTTAAAAAATTCTTTAAGTTAATTATTTTTTTGTTTAGTAAAGGTAAATTGAAACAAATAATTGTGGAAAATAACAAAAAAAAAAAAAAGTGTTTTTTCTAGTATTTAAAGCATTAAGAAATTGTAGATTTAAATAACAACACTTTTAATTAAATTATTGTGGCATTTACACTATTTTATTGTTAAATAATAATGCCATATTTTTTATTCTCTTAGTTTAAGCAAATTTTGTAAAAATATAGAGAGTAAAGTATAAATAAATAAATAAAAATAAATAAAATTTTCATACCTTAAAAAATTATTTTAACTGCTGAAATCTGAATATTTTAGAGTTTTTAAATAACATGTTGTGTTGGAATTCACAATATCGAAAAACTTCAAAAGTAATTTAATAAAGATTTTACATTTTACAAAGATTGTATATGTTAACTTTTAGTTAAAAATTTTTAATTTAGCTCACACGATTTTTATTCATTCATTTACATTTTTATTCCTATCTAATCATCCAACCAAACATATTTTATATGATGTCTTATTCAAACCAAAAATCTTTGCCTGTTTATGTTGAACTCAACATTTAAAACGGAAATTTCTCTCTCCGAAAAAGTTATCGCTGGTTCAACTTCAATCAAAGAAAGCATTGATTTGAATATTGTCAGTGTTATAATAACAATATATTTTTAAAATAGTTTTGGTATACAAACGGATAATTAACACGCAGAAAAACAATTTAGTCGATAATGATTTGCAATTTTTACATAAAATACATAAAATTAATAAAAGCAACGACATAATAGGAGTAACATTATAAGAATATTTAAAATTGTACCAAAAATGTAAATATGGATTGACCATTATTAACTTAAAACAGCTATAGAGTTTGATTTAACGCATTTTTGTTCAATAATTAAGTATATATTAAGAATAAGTTCCAGATTTAAATACACAAAAACACTTTAAAATTTAAAAATATTATTATTATTCAATTAATAGCTTTAAAGAGCTTCTTATTAGCACTGGACACAATAATTAATATAAAGATCACTTATCAAACTACAATCGAAACCACTTTAATTAAATGACTATTATTTGAAATTTTTGATAGCTTATTCAAATATTATCTCACCTCGATTTTATGTAGCTGTTATTGCCTATTCAATATTAAACATAAATATTTATTCAATATCTTATCATCTAATTTACTGCTTAAATTAAATCAATATAAAATTTGTTGATAAAATTACTGATAATGTTGTGAATCAAATTAAATAGGGTAACTATGTACATATGCAGAAACAAAGTTTTTTGATTTCGAATTCAAAAACATTTTAAATTTTTTAATTTTTAATCACTTCAAAATCTGTTTACATTTACATTTCTGTTACATTTCTTTAAAAATTGCATATTTTAATAAACAAATTAGTTTTAAAAGCCTCTACTACCGTAAAATAACATTGCTATTTTCTATTTCTAACTTCAAACTAATTTTACTACCCCAATTAACTATTAAATTTATGTTATGTTTTTAAATAACACATAAAAATTCTCAAGAATTTTTTAATTAATCTTCAATATAAATTAATTACAAACTGTCGTTGAATTACATTTATGACAATATTATAGACATTCATATGTATGTACATATACCTATATATGTATGTACATATACCTATAGCTTTATTATTTCATTTCACATCTTCCTTTTATGTCTAAACAAAAAAAAAAAAATTAAAATAAAATTTTAAAAAATGTTGCGTTTATTCAGTAATCAAAATAATGTGAAATTTGTTTTATTAAAGCGACATGCCGCTCAAAACACTCAATTTAAACGAAAGCTTATTTCGTGTATTATTTTTATTTTCTAAAAAATTCTAATCTATAAATAATAGAAAAATATACATACAGACATCATGTGAATTTCGATACATTTAAACATTTTTATTTGTATTAAATTTTGCTAAATTACAACCTTCAATTTTTACATTTTACCAATTCAAAAAAGTGTTACACATTTTTCTTAACGCAATTGAAAGAATTTTTGATTTCAAAATTCAATTTTTAAAGGTTAAAATTAAAACTGTTTGGAACTCCTATGAATATTTTCCATATGGTTTATATAACAGCTGACAAAATGATTCATTCTGTTGCTAGTAATACTTTTTACCAACCGCATTGTATAGAACAGGCTATTTCATACCAAATTTCACATGTCCAACAGCTGATTGAATTTAAGTTAAATAAGATTCGTATTGTAATTATTTGTTTTTTTCACACAAGAGCTCGAAGGACTCGAAATTCAATGCTCAGATTTGAGAAATTATTTCATAATTTGACGCTAAGCGTATGAATAAGTATATTTATATCCATATTTATATTCATATATTTGTATATTTACATCTATATTTATATGTAAATATGCGTATTTATATTATATAAGTACATTTACACTATTTGTTCCGAACTTAGTTTTAAATCTGAACCGTTTCCGAGCTACAGCTTGGATTTTAAAAAATTTTGATGAAATTTTAATATCCCTATAAGTTTTTTACTGACCGCATTGCATACAATAAGGGAGATTATGTGATAGCACCAAATTTCGGAAGTTCAGTTTTCGGTGGAACGCACTTCTCCATAGTAGAAAGGTGTAAATAAACTATTTTTAGAAAGATATCGGTTTGTCGGTCTGTGTGTACACACGTGTATCTCAAGTTCGGTTAAACCGATTTTGATGAAATTTTATATATGAGTTTATTTCGGCTATGGTACAGATTGATTAACTCTCGGGATACATCAAGCCTCGACAACTTGACCTTTTTGCGGACCGATCTTACGTTTTTTCATATACATATAAAGTGAAATTTAATATTTAAATTCGAGATATTAGAACAATCAATCTATAAATTTTTGTGAAAGAACCGATTTTACATTTTTTACCATATCTACGGAACAGATTAATGGAGTTTCTTGAAATGTGATAATTGAGTTCTAGTTGTTTCTAAAACTAACTTTTCAGGAAATTCCGGTGGCATAAAATAAAATTTTACTAAGAGCCAACTAAAAGCTTACTAACTTCCTCAAAATTGAAGGGAAGTGTTCAAAAGGCATTTTCATAATCTTCTGTGACCTATAATCTGTAGCATATATATGTTGCGATCGATTATGTGCAGACCACATCAGATTTTTCTTTCTAACTTTTATTCCAAAAAGGCGGAAGTTTTTGAAAAGGTTAATAGGGGGCTTAAAAAATGGCACATTATTTAGTTTTTTATGTTTTTTCAGAAATACAAGCATTCGAATTTTAGGAAAATTGTGAAATTTTTTAAAACTAATAAATTCAATTTTCTTTTGCCTAGTGGAATCATAGTCAATATCGCAATTAGTTTTATAATATGAAAATCAATTTTGTGATAACTCTGTAAGAAGACATTCGATGCGTTAGTGTGTCATACAGCAAAAAAAACATATTTTCCAATCTATTACTTCAATATACCATTTTTCTGGAAGTTTTATACTGAAGTATAATGAAACATAATTCAAGTATATTGAAACATAAATAACGTATTATGTTTATTTTCTATTCGAATTAATGTTTGAAATTGTAGATACTTAGATATTTTAATAAAATATCTTAAAAAATCTGGCCTTTCTTCAAATAAAGATTGAATTTAAAATCGCATTGTTGCGCTATAAGTAATAGACGGTTCAATTTATATTTTTTACAAATTTTTTATACGGTGCAATTTATCATAACCACACTGATATATTTTCAGAGTTAATCTAAATTCTCTTGAAATCATTGCAATTAAGACTTCTGAAAAAAATTATGTATGTGTAACGGCGATTAATTAACAAGCAAATAATGGTCACAATTATCTTTTGCATTTATCATTCAATATAAAAATTTACATATGCGCGACTTGTCAAACTACACATAAAATATAAGTACGTACATATCTACATAGATGGTTTGAAATTTCAAAACAAAATTTAAAAAAAAATATTTAAATTATTTTTTGATCAATTTTATTGAAAAATTTTATACGAATAAAAATCAAAACCCGATTTAAAAATAAAATATGCTTCTAAAATTTCATTTATTCAACTAAAACGCGTTTATAACACCATGTCACACACACAAAAACCCACATACATACGTTACTATTGGTATAAATTTCATACGCATAGTACATTTTCTTTATTTTTTTTTGTCCTTTTCTGTCTATTTCTTCTTTTCTCTGCCCCTCTCTTAACATGAATGTTAAACCTTTCTTTTCTAATTGACTCTCATAGTATTTTACAATAGCATAAAAGTATTAAAACTTAAATAAAGCTAAAAAAAAATGATTTTCTATTATTAGTTTTTTTAAACATTTTATTTAAAAAACAAAAACAAGAATAACACAACACGACATACTCATATGCTCAGATGACCAAACAACAAAACAAAAATAAAAAAATTATAGCACGTTTCATATACTAGTTACAATTTATTTAAACTCGCGTATTTATTCATGATACATTTGAATCAATATAAAAATAAATTATTCAACCCAACCTACCCCCCCGATCTATTTTTAGAATTCCGGTTCTTATTTTTGGTCTACTAATTCTAGTTTTGAGTTCACAGTTTGTATATTTGCTTATTTATAATAATGTGATTAAACTTCTTTATGAATTTTTAATTTTTTATTTTATTTTTCATAATTTTTAAATTTTCATTTTGATTTGAAACTATTTGTCTTATTAACCAGAAATTTGCATTAATCAAAATCTATCAGTTTTAAAAGGTAGTTTGGATGAAAAATAAATTTATACAACAAATTTATACATATTCATACATAATTATTGTAAGCAAATAGTTCAGTACGCTTACTTATACATACATATGTGCACATGCATGCAATATCAATATTATAGGTATGCAAATTTGGTAAATATCGATATATGGTTATAATTGAGTTTAGGTGATGTACATAATCTATCCGATGAGCTTATTCAAGATGAGAATTTAATTTTGTAAATTACCCCTCAACGTAATTTCATGAAAATAATATGAGAAGTAATAAAAATACGAACATTAAGAACTCTCTGTCCCTACGCATCTATTTACAAAACTCCTACACCTTTTGCGATAGAAAGCTGAAATTTTATACACAAATAGAACTTTACTAGAAACTTAAATACGTAGAAGAAATTTCGTACCCTCCTCTAAAAGATACAGCTCCACAAAATCCTAAAAATGCTTTTTTACTACTTATTGTAACGAAATCAAAAACTGTATTTAAACTCTGTAAATGCAGAAAAGTAGTGGTTGGATTTTTCTTCGACGGCACATCCACAGTTGATTATAAAAAAAAGAACTCATGCAATCAAACCTTGAATGCGACCAATATGTCAACGCCTCTTTAAAATTTTCTTTTGGGCTCATCCTAAATGTATGCAGTCATTTTAAATGTTTTGGCATATGAATAAAGATAATTTAAATAGTGTATGTTAATAGGATGTTTTTAAAAGCCGCACTTTCACTTCTTGAAGGTGAAAGTGCTGCTTTACAAATCATTGATTTCACCCAAATAAACCTCTTAACTATATAAAAGGCTTTTTTCTACCATGTGTAACTTTTTTTTATTATTTTCTTAAATAAGTTCCAGTTTATTTGTATCCAACCTGAAGAAATCTTAAAAATCTAGATTTATAGTATACCAAAAAATAATCACATGTAAAAACTACAGTTTCTTCAAAAGTATAATTGTTTCGTATACGACTAATTTATTTAATATCAAATTTTATATTAAAATTAAAGCAAAAAGAGCAAATTTTATATTTAAATTAACGCAAAAATATTAAATACCTTATACCTCATTATAAGTGTTTTAACAAATCCTAATTTTAATTTATGTCTAATTAATGTGAATCTTAATGTGAATTTAAAAGTACATAATTAAATTAAATATATGTATTTAAATATTATAAGTAATTATTAAATTTTATAAAAGATATTAAATTTTGTTATATAAACGGTTTTTTGTTATATAAACTTTTCGGCATCATTAAAAATTAGTGCTTGGAAAAACTTCTTCCAGTTTTTTTGGGTAAGTTATGCTATGTACATACATATATGTGTATATATTGTATATAAGTGACATTTAAACGAAAACTTTCAAAAATAGATGATTATTTATAATATTGCAATATGTAAAAATTTGTTTATTTATTTAAAAATTAACAGAACATATGAAAAAGAATTGGAATGTAATATACATTCATTTATAGCATACATAGTTCCACTTAATATTATTATTTTCAGCAAGGAAAAAATTATCAATTCATATTTATAAAAAATATCGTCCGATTTTGTTTTTTTAATTTTCTGTCAAACTTATGCAAGTATACATAAATATGTTAAACTTATAAGTATGTCAAACTTATACGTACGTATACATTATATTATATTTATATTACATACTATATGATATGTATACATGTATTTTAATTTATAATGTGTTTTCCATACGAAAGTGAGTAATATAATATTAAATCCTTTTATTATATGAAAGTTAAAATGTAATAATTTGTAAATCACCCTGTATGCTAGCTTTATCATTAATCTATTAAAACATTGAATTGCAATTTTTTAAAATAGTATTCAGAACTATTATTCAAAAGTATTTGTTAAATACTTTAATTTTTACAAAAGAATTTTACTGAAGAAGCTTCCAACGCAGATATACCTTCATTGACCAAGAAGCAATTGATTTTTTTGGAAGAAAATTAGAGAAAACTTTTTGGGTGTAGAGGAAGAAAACCTAAATTATTTCCTGGATATTTTTTAGCACTTTTCCAAAAAATTTTTGAAAAAAAGTGCTTATTAGTTTCACTCTGTCCGTCCGTCCGTCCGTCCGTCCGTCCGTCCGTCTGTCCGTGTGTCTGTTTACAAAACTTCTACATTCTTAAAGATAGAAAGCCGAAATTTAATACGTATATAGATCTTTACTAGAAACTTATTTCCATGGAACAAAATTTTTACCTATCTCCCCCCCTTTAGAAGTTATACCCCCCCAAAACACTAAAAATGGCCTATTTTAACTATTTGTTGCAATGAAACCATAAGCATTTTTGAAATTTTGCAAACGCAGAAAGACAGTGGCTTGCTTCCCCTAGCGCGGTATACTACAGTTAAACTTAAGAAAAACAAAATGGCCGTTCAAATTTACCGTTATCTTAAGTCGTTTTTTTCCAAATTTTTGATGTCATTTTTCTTCAAGACCCCAGCCTGAAGAACTTTGAAATTTTAGGAGCTTTTAGACATTAACAAAGAATTCATTTCGTTAGAAGAAAATTTTTTTCCATCTCCACCCCCTCTCAAGTTATCGCCTCTTGAAATTCGTAAAATTTGAATTTTTGACACCTTATATTTCCGAAACCGCAAGCTTTTCCAAATTTTTATAAACGCAGAAAGCTACTGGTAAATTCCATGAAATTAAAAAATATAATTATTTTTCTTAACTCACACAATTAACCCTTAAAATCGAGCATTATGTTAACCCCTTTTTATATTAATTTTTGCTTTATTTCAAAGACTGCATAAATCGTTCATCCTAAATATATGCAATCCTAGAAATAATATCGTTTATGAATGAAAATAATTTTAATAGTGTGGTAGATATACATAGAGTGTTTTTAAAAGCATTATTTTAACTTGTTGAAGGGAAAAGTGCTACAATACAAACCATTGGTTTGACCCAACTTTATTAATTTTAAACTTGAATAAACATTATATATATATATACTTATATGTGTAAAACATTTTAATAACTCATTAGCTATATTTTTCTTTTGACTATTAATAGGGTTTACCAAAATTAGTATTTTACCTAACAAATGTAATGAACTTTACGAAGTTGTGCTTTAAGGGAAGCTCCTATCATCGAAAATTTACGCATTTTTAAATCAAAGGAAATAAAAAAATGTATAATATCTATTAAGTTAAGACATATTTTGTTTTTTAATTTTTTAATTTTTAAGCTTCATATTTCTGTATGCCTTTGTTACACTTAATCTCTATTTTTGCTATGTTTCGTGCTAAATTATGATACATATGTCCCAATAGCACTTATTCATATTTTAAATATGAAATTTCAATAGAAATTGAAATTGAAAGTAAAATTTTTAAACATGCTTTTAATTAATATACAAAAAAAAAACTTGTGGCATACTGAAAATTTCACTGAAATTTGCAATATACCCCAAGTACGCTGAAAAAATAAAATTTCAATTTAAAAGAAGGCATTAAATATTGTTAAATTCATAGAATTATTTTATTTTGTGTACACCACTGGCTTATGTGTAGAAAAATAGAGGATTTTTTACATTTTAAAATTGCAGAATCTAACCTATAAGCTTAATATGTTTAATTAAAATTAAGATATTTAAAAAATTCATCAAATTTATAAAATTTCAATTTAGTGTATTTAAAAATATTATTTTCAAAAAATTGATGCGTTCCTAATTCGCTAAAATGCGCTGAAATTAATGAAACGATTATTTTCATATCATGTGGCGCTTGAATCTGGTACACGTATCTTTGCAAGAAAGTTCATTTTGAAGCAAACATCTACAGCTGATTCCATGGTACGACAGTATATTTGAAACAAATTAATATGGCTGTCGCTAATAGTATCTGAATGAAATAGAAATGAAATTATTAAATATTACCATGGTAACAAAAAAATTAAATAATGAGAATAAAAATATACAAAGTGTTAGTATTTTACAAATAATAAATTCTTGATTTGATTGAACTTAAATTTTTTTCATTGGTTTAATCTTCACACATTTGGTTCTTAGAAATGAAAGTGTACCAAAGGTATACCGAAGTATGAAGAAAATGCAGATTTTTTCATTGTTTTTAAACTTAAATTTCGTTAAGCAGAGATTTCATTGCATTCGTTAGATAAAATACTGGGCTTGGTAGACTCCTATTGAAAAAAAAAATACATATACATAATATTTATTCAAGTTTAAAGCTAAAAAATATTCATAAAATAACTTAAGTCTTCTTTTTCCACTTCTTAAAAGTTTTCTCTTCAATTTTTCCAAAAAAAGCGCTTGCGACAAACAATATATTTGTATAATATGTACATAACATGACTTACCCAAAAACTAGAAGAAGCTTCTCCAAACTCTGACTTTTCAAAGATAGGCCGTTTATATAAAAAAAATATATTACAAAAAAAAAAAACTTTTATTAAATTTAATAATTATATTTATTAAACAATCATATTCAATTTAATTGAATAATGTACTTTTAAATTCACTTCATTTATAATTCACTGTTTGAATGAAAAAATTCAAAAAATATATGCACTTCCACTCGCGTTAAGTTCTAAAACAACAGTATTCTTGTAACCTACGAATTTTATATCAATACTTTTATATACTTATGTTAAACTTATGCAAACAGATTTGCAAGCTGCCTTATTTTATATGGCAGAATGCGCCAAGCACCAAAATTCTATTATAAATTTACAAAGTGAATTAAATATTATATTTTGCTACAAAACATTGCAAAATTTTCCATTTTTGTGGACAAGATTTGCTATTTTATAACAGGAAAATATTACTATGTATTTGTATTCTACTATACAAATATGACAACTTCCTATTTTAATGTGGTGAAATTTGCAATATTGCAAACAACATTTTACTATTTGCGATACAAAAATGCAATATTGCAAACAACATTTTACTGTTTGCGATACAAAAATGCTGTTGTAGCTATAACTTTGAAGAAAATCTATCATAATTTCTGAAAATTTGGTTTCTATACAAAAACATATTTTCTTAACATAACTTTGAAATAAAATTCACTTTAATGATCAATTTCGAATTCTTATTTACTAATTAAATTCAATTTAATCAATTAAAATTATAATCTGAAATATAATAATACTATAAATTAACCAGAAATAAATTTCTGTAATGCAGTTTTTATTTAATAATAACTAGGTCGAGAAATTCATAAATATTACCTCATTTTTATATTCTTATAGCATTTCTCAGAGGTTAAATGTTATTTTACAGTATTCTTTTGGTAATAGAAGAATATGTACTTTCCATGTACTTTGAATTCTTAGCATTCGGGTAATTTTTTAGTAGCCTTTGTATATAACACTCTAAAAATGTAACATTTCTAAATATGTAAAGCTGCAATTAGACATATTTGAAAAAATAGGTGACATGAATTCGAGTGGCAATATCACTCAGCTGTTGCAATTAGAAATTTTGAAAGCCGCAGAACACATTTGCATGTTTATGTAAATTTCAAATTTGTTAACCCGGTTTTATCTCAAGAAAAAGGAAAATACAATCTTTTGCCTAAAACATTTCACGCGAATAATCTGCCAATTTTGTTTTCAAAAACTATGAAAGAACGCTATAAACGTAGTTGGATGTTTTATTGCAAATGTTGCAATTAACTTTTGTGAAATTAATAATAACAAAATTTGAGTTTTTTTAACTTTTCTTGACATCACTTAAAATAAAATTTGATTTGGATATTTTAGAATTTGAAAAAAATATTGCAAGATCCCTTATATTACAAGAGAATTCTACACATTTTCTACTTATAAATAAATAATTTATATATAATCCATCTTTGATTATATATAATAATAAGATTTATATCTTTCCTATAATTTATAACTTAAAAATAATTTTATAGCAAAATCTAGTATTTAACGCCACTATTCCGGTGAGCATTTTTTTTGCAAAAATATAGTTGCTGCAGCAATTTTTTTTTGTTTACTGTAGAAAAGAAAAGTTGGATGAAGCCAATGATTTGTAATGCAGCACTTTTCCCTTAAAGAAGTGAAAATACTGGTTTCAATATATTTCAAGGATTCATACCTTTAAGATGAGCAATATATGCTATCTTTGAAATAAACTGAAAAAAATATCGAAAAAGACGTTAACATAATGCTCGAATTTAAGGGTTAAATAAGGCATGACAATTATTGTTAGCTTTCTGCATTT
Source organism: Condylostylus longicornis (assembly GCF_029603195.1). Lineage (NCBI taxonomy): Eukaryota > Metazoa > Arthropoda > Insecta > Diptera > Dolichopodidae > Condylostylus > Condylostylus longicornis. Next base: position 3,139,347 of record NW_026577985.1, read on the forward strand.
ATAGAAGTTTAGAAAAGCTTGTAGTTTCGGAAATACAAAAATTCGAATTTTACAAATTTTGAGTAGCAATAATTTGAATTTCATTGGAAAAACTTCCAATAAATTTTAAAGAACACTTCGTTTTTTTTTAAATTTAAAATAACGTATGGAAAGAAGAAGCTAGCCACTACTTTTTTGCGTTTGTGAAATTTTAAAAATGCTTATGGTTTGCAAATAGGTAAAAAATAGCATATTTAGGTTTTTGAGGGGCTATAACTTTTACGGGGGGGGGGGGGGGGGGACATAGTTGAAAATTTTCTTCTTCGAAAATAAATTTCTAGTAAAGATCTTTGTACATTTATATGAAGTTTCAGCTTTTTATCTTCAAGGGTGTAGAAATTTTTCTAAACATGTCGACGGACGGACGGACAGAGAACTCATAAGACCTTTTTTCAAAATTTTTTTTACTGTTTAGTATAGTGACATTTCTCTGCACACTAATATACGTTAGGAGAAAACCGTTGTCTCCTTAAGCTCCTTAAAATATTCGTTTATAACAAATATTCTTTATAGTAATAACTTACTTTCGCAGAACTCTAGGGCTCATTAAAAAATTGACGATCATTCCACAAATTAACGCTATTTGCTAATTATATTAAATTATTCTATAGTACAGAGATACCCTTTATCCAACCGAGATATCTTTTGTATTAAAATTTAGAAATAAGAAACAATCCTTGAAATTTGAGTGAAGAAAAAGCTTCCTTTTTAATCAGAGAAATCCCTTCAAAGGAATTTTGTGCTCGAAGGATCCTTTGAACTCTAAAAGGTTTAAAGTACCTGCTATACTGATCAATTTCTGTTAGATTATTAAATTGTCATATTGTTTTTACCGACCGTATTGTGTAAACAATAGGTAGGTTATGTGATGACAACAAATTTTGCATATCGAGTTTTCGGTGGGAACGTACTTCTCCATAGCAGGGAAGTGTAAATAAACTATTTTTAGCAACCTGTCGGTCTGTCGGTCTGTCGGTCTCTGTCGGTCTGTCGGTCTGTGTGTGCACGCGTGTATCTCAAGTTCTACTGAATCGATTTTGATGAAATTTTATATGTAAGTTTATTTCCACCATGGCACGGATCGATCAACTTATGGTATATATCAGGCCTCGGGAACTGCACTTTTTAGCGGGCCTGTTTTACATTTTTGAGCATATTGAAGAACATATTCAACCAATTTACTTGAAATTTCATATATAAGTTTTGCTCTACCGGCGATGAAACCTTCTAACTTTTGGAAGAAATCAGGCATCAGCAACTGGACGTTTACTACGGGCCAAATATACATTTTTGTGTATATAAAGAGAAATAATCAACTGATTTCATTGAAATTTAATATATAAATTCCTCGTATGAAAACTATGAACATATAAATTTTTTGGAAAGATCAGGGCTCGAAAACTGATTTGCGGGCCGATTTTACATTTTTCACCATTTTGAAGAAAATATTCAACCGATTTACTTGAAATTTCATATATGTGCTTTGTTTGACCGTCCGTGAAAATTCCTAGCTTTTGGAACAAATCAGGCATCGGCAACTGGACGTTTACTACGGGCCAAATATACATTTTTGTGTATATAAAGAAAAATAATCAACCGATTTCATTGAAATTTAATATTTGAGTTCCTCGTATTAAAACAATGAACATGTAAATTTTTTGGAAAGATCAGGCATCGGCAACTAGACGTTTACTACGGGCCAAACATACACTTTTGTGTATATAAAGAGAAATAATCAACCGATTTCATTGAAATTTAATATATGAATTCCTCGTATGAAAACTATGAACATATAAATTTTTTGGAAAGATCAGGGCTCGAAGACTTATTTGCGGGCCGATTTTACATCTTTCACCATTTTGAAGAAAATATTCAACTGATTTACTTGAAATTACATATTTGAGCTTTGCTCGACCGTCTGCGAAAATTCCTAACTTTTGGAACAAATCAGGCATCAGCAACTGAACGTTTACTACGGGCCAAATATACATTTTTGTGTATATAAAGAGAAATAATCAACCGATTTCATTGAAAATTAATATTTGAATTCCTTGTATTAAAACAATGAACATGTAAATTTTTTGGAAAGATCAGGGCTCGAAAACTGATTTGCGGGCCGATTTTACATTTTTCACCATATATACGGAACGAATTGATGGAGTTTCTTGAAATTTGATATTTGAGTTCTACTAAGAGCCAAATTTACATTTTTCTAGGTATGTTAACTATAAGCTTACTAATGTCCTAAAAATTGGAAAGAAGTATTTAACAGACATTTTTATAATATTCTGTAACACTTTCACTTAACTAGACAATACACATTGCGGTCGGTTATGTGCTGACCACATCAGATTTTTTTGATTATTAAATTGTCATATAACTCATATTATAACACTAATATCTTAAAAAGGTATTTTGCTGCTTTTAACTTTTTTTGTTAGTAATTACGTGTATGTAAGCAAATCATATGCTTATTAAATGTTTAACACTGATTTAAAAAAATAAAATACTAATTAAAAACTTGATTGAGAATAATGAAAAATTATTTTGAATAAAAAAAATTGTTTTGAATAAAAATTTATAGCACACACAATCAAATGCTGTTATCCGAAGACTGTATGAATTTTAATTAAGAACTTTTACTCATTTAAATATTAATAAAATAACATTTTAAATATGAAAATAGCTGGGCATTCCTTCAATAACCTGAAAAGTAGATCGGTGAGACAAAGCGGAGCCGACCTAGACATAAAGTGAATGGAAAACCATACAAAATAATTTAATTTTTTTTGTTACATTTATATTTTTTTTATTTATTCGTTTTTCTTATACTTTATTTTTTATTTATTCGTTTTTCTCGTATAAGTAGTTAGTAAATTAGAAAAAAATCACGCGTAAAAGTGGAATGCGATTTTGTAAAATAAAAAAAAAAATAGATAAAAGAATACATGAAACAAGAAGTACTGAACGTAATTTATTATTAAAAAATGTGAACTGATAACTGGTTTTTTACTTAAAAAAATTAATATGAAATCAAAAGCTATACCAAAAACTATACAAAAAACAAATCATAGCATAAAAATTTCATTTAAACGTAAAATGTAAAATACAGTTGTTGTGGTAAAAACATATTTTTTATATCAAAGGTGTTACTGTCGTTAAATATCAGTAAAAAAGAAAATAAAAAAAAAAATTTGCATAAATTGTGCGTCCGACCTCACACAGGCGAAAATCTTTTTTTAGCAAGATGCAAATAGGTTTGAACCATGTGAGACAAAAGGAAAATTTTTAACTCACATAAAAAAACTTTTATAAATCCAACACCATTTTGTTTACAAAATGATTGTCAATTCTTCAACCAAATTTATTTGCGAGTAGAAATATATACACGTGGATTATTGAAAAGTAAATACACAAATTAATGTATTGAAGGTTCAAATTATTGCTATATATTAATTAAGATAACACTAACTTTACTGATCTTACTTTTAACGACAAAAACTCAGTATATCTCAGTATATCATACATTTGTCGCATATATATACATACATATATAAGTATGTGCATAGAACAACAGTAATAAGGAGAAAAAATAGAGTTAACCGTGTCAACTCTGAGATACCCGTACGAATTTGCTATCCTATATGCGAATAAATATGCCATAGCTGACTATGGGACAGACTATGACTTTAAGTTACCGTATTACCATATTAATTTATGCAAAATTTCAATATTATCTAACATATGGTCCAACTACTATTAAAGTTGCGTGGCTGCTACCACAACGAGTCAAGAAATTTCAATGATTTTTATCACACATAACACCCCTAACAATACACTTGTTTTCACAAGATTTCTATATTATAATTCGAATAATGCAGCTACCAGACGGAACCAAGCAATTTCAACGATTTTTGTCAAACACATTAGTCCTACTAATATATTCGCTAGTATGAAATTTGAATATAATAGCTTTTACACTTTCTGAGATATAGCCAAATAACTTTTGAAGTTGTATGACAGCTACCAGAAGGAGCCAAGCAATTTCAACGATTTTTATCAAACACAATGGTCCTGCTAATATATTTACTTGTACAAAATTTCAATAACATAACTTTCATAGTTTGAAGGATATAGTCAAATAAATTTTGAAGGATAGAGTCAAATAGGATTCTGGCACTTACTACAAAAAATCATTTGTGAACAAGAAGAAATTTGGTGAACTTAGCTCAATTAGTTTTTGAGTTATCGCTGGGACGGACGGACGGACGGACGGATGGACAGACGGACAGACAAAGCAAAATCGACTGAGAAGTCGACGCTGATCAAAAACATACACTTTAGTCTATCATCTTAAATTAATAATCCCTAACATCAAAATATTTTAATAAAAGCCCTAAATATCTACTCATGTATTAAAATTTGTGATTGAATCTAAACTGTTTAAAAAACTTTTTTCAATTTGTTGGTCAATATAGTACAATAATTATGAAATGTATGTTTATATTACATACATATAAAATAAGTGTTTCTAATACTGACATATACGAGGTTTTTTTTAATTATTAAGAGATTTTCTCCATACAACATATATATATATTTTTTTATTTCTAGATTAAATCAAATTATTGCAATACTTCCTTTTATTTAGTTTTGAAATAACTGAAAAATATTGAGCAGAAATCTGTTTTGTTTCCATAGACATAGTAAAAGTGAGTTGCATTTCTTATATTTTTTGCTTAATTTTTTCGATTTTGTTTTTATTGTTTTTTGATTTATATGAAGGTTGAAAACATATGTATTTACATTAAATTAAATATTTTAATTATTTTTTTGCTTATTTTATAAGTTATTCGGAGTAAAAACTTTAAATATACTACTAATATACTGCTTCTTTTACTAACGTATACATATATGTCAGTAATACGTCAAAAATCCGTATTTTTATAAATGTCGTAAATATCTAAAATATTTAAGTTTTTATTCTCGTATTTATTTAATTAAAATCGAATTTGAATTTTCTTTCTAATATCCGAATTCTGACACTAAGAATTCATTACAGTTTCGGAGTATTTTAGCTTTAAAAACTGTCTAAAAGTAATAGGTTCTAAAAAGGGTCAGTATTATGTACAAAATTATGTCAGTATAAAGTTTCAATTTTGATATTCATTTTAATTAATTAAAATACTTTCTTTATACTTCAAAATTGTTTAAACTATTTCTGTTGAACGAAAATCGATTATATTTGCGAAAACTTATAACTAACAACCTTTTTACCTTTTTAATATTGATATTCGTCTAATAAATTGTGTGTTAATATTGTATACAATACTGTCAATAAAACAGTACAATTCGCTTTCTAAAAAATTCTTTAAAATTACTCTTAACGTTAACGTCATAACAGATATCACACCGGAAATGGTTTTTTTTTTAAACAAGAAAAAAGTAGTCCTTTATAATATCCCAAAATGTTGTTCCAAAAACTAAGAATGGGTTCCTCTCGTTACGTAGCTAATACATAAATAGTTTTTCTTAAAACAATAAAGTTGGGTCAAATCAATGTTTTGTATTGTAGCACTTTTGACTTCAACAAGTGAAAATTCTGCTTTTAAATACAGTCTATGTACACCTATCACACTATTAAAATTATTTTCATTCATATACAAAACTATTTCTAGGATTGCATATATTTAGGATGATGCATATATGTCTTTGAAATAAAGCAAAAATTAATATAAAGTGGGGTTAACATAATGCTCGATTTTAAGGTTTAATTGTGTGAATTAAGAAAAATAATTATATTTTTTATTGTCATGGAATTTACACGATTATTTCGATCACATAAACAGGATGAAAGTTAGGATAGAGGCACTTCGAAAGGATAGGACCATTCCGCAGTGTAATAGGTGTCAAAGGTATGGGCATACACAAAAATTTTGCCAGAGAGAACCGAATTGTGTTAAATGTGCAGGCAGGCACTTAACATCAGATTGTAGTAAGCCAAAGAGTACTGCAGCAAAGTGTTCAAATTGCTTGGAGGCCCACCCAGCAAACTATAGGTTTGGCATATCAAGAAAGTGGCATATTATTAAGCAAACCAAGTAAACTAACCAACTGTATACTTTAAAATGCAAAAATATGTTGTAGTTTTATATTAATATACTTTTTATTTTAAAATAATTTACTGCGTTACTGTTCAACTGTGTTACTAAATTTAAGTAACGCTACTGAAGACATGGTAACAAAGTTGATTTTAAGGCAGTTTACTCTAAGTTGGTGAAAAAATTCTTAATAATTTTACATACAAATAGGCAATAACATGTTTTATTGATTATTAGGCAAAATGCTGCTATCTATTTTATATTTTAAATATGTATATTGTTAAAAATGCAAATGAAAAACTTAACCGAATATATACAACTTCATCGAGAGAAAAAAAGTTAATATCTTAGCGTATTCCACAACAGCAGGTAACAAATTTTAGATTATTTGTCCCGAAGCTAATGTGAGGCTGTCAAATTATCTAAATCAATTTTTTTTAGCTGTTATACTTTCTAAGTTAATCAATAAGAGATAAATTGTTTATAAATTCATTGATAATAATTAATTGATTAAAATCAATTATAATTATTAATAAATTTATTAATAATTATAATTGATTTTAATTATAAATAAACATTGTAGTTATAATACATATGCAAAATTGGCAGGAAAAAAGTATAGCTTAATCAGATCTTCAAATCAATATCATCGGATGGTGCGAACTGATAATGTATACTGACAGTCTAATCGTATATCTCGCTTTTTCATCTCACTTTTTATTCACTTTCAAATTAGAATTCTCCATTTTTCTAACGAAAACTTTCCAAAACAAAGTGAATAAATTTTGTATACATTTTAGGATAAAACGAGATATGACATACGGAATAATTCTTCTCACTCAAAAACTACATGATACAAATTTTAAGTTCGTTGAAGAAGTACAGGCTTATCATTTGAATCAAGAAATCAAATTGCCTTAAACTTAGCTGTTCTTAATATTTTGTACTATTTCAACTATTGCGAATTATGGCCCAACACCAATTTGGGCACATTTACCTCAAAATTGAAATTTCATAAAAGTAGTCATCATGTATGTTCAAACCATTGATATTTTTTTTTCGATGGACCCAGCATTCAATACGGACATATGTGATTTTTTTACTGTTTTCTAAGTTTTTAAAAATTTACTGTTTTTGTTTTAATTTTTTTTGTTAATATACTGAAGACTGAATCAAATTTTTCAACAGTGTTACTATATTTTCCACTGCGTTACTGTTTTGTCACAAAAAAAAATATTGTTTTAAACTTTTTTCTTCTAATTTAAGCTCTTAATTTTTTTGTTATGCACATTTTTAGAATAAACGAGAAAAAAAATAAAGCTGACCTTGTCAACTCTGTGATACCCGTACGAATTTGTTATCCTATGTGCGAATAACTAATGTGCCATAACTAACTATGGGGCACACTATGACTTTAAGTTGCCGTATTACCATATTAACTTATGCAAAATTTCAGTACTATGTGTTTTTCAAAATACTGGTTGTGCCAAACTACTATTGAAGTTGTATGGCAGCTACCAGAAAGAGCCAAGAAATTTAAGCGAATTTTATCAAGGACATCGGCCTTACTAATATATTCACTTGTGTGAAATCTCAATATCACAGCTTTTATAGTTTCTGAGATATAGAAAAATAACTTTTGAAGTTGTATGGCAGGTACCGGAAGGAGCCAAGAAATTTAAGCGAATTTTATTAAGCACATCGACCCTACTAATATATTCACTTGTGTGAAATCTCAATATCACAGCTTTTATAGTTTCTGAGATATAGAAAAATAACTTTTGAAGTTGTATGGCAGGTACCAGAAGGAGCCAAGTAATTTCAACGACTTTTATGAGACACATTGGCCCTACTAATATATTCGTTTGTGTGAAATTTCAATACCATAGCTTTAATAGTTTCTGAAATACAGTCAAATAACTTTTGAAGTTGTATGGCACGTACCAGAAGGAGCCAAGTAATTTCAACGACTTTTATGAGACACATTAGCCCTACTAATATATTCGTTTGTGTGAAATTTCAATACAACTTTTATTGTTTCTAAGATACAGCCAAATAAATTTTGAAGTTGTATGGCAGCTACCCGAACCGGTACCCCGATCATGTCCAATTTAAATAGGGTTCTGGCACTTACTACAATAATCATTTGTAAAAATTTGGTGAACTTAGCTCAATTAGTTTATGAGTTATCGTTGGGACGGACGGACAGACAAAGCTAAATCAACTCAGAATTTGAAGCTGATTAAAAACATACACTTGAGTCTATATCTAACGCCGTTATTTCTTAGCGTTACAAACGGTAAGGCAAATTTAGTATACCCTTCGAACATACGTTCGTACGGGTATAAAAATTAATTTTTAAAGCAGTTATGTAAAAATTCCTGCAAGAAAAAAACTATTAAATAGTTTTTTTTTTGAAAATAAAAACCTTAAATTTAAAATTAGTAATAAAGTTGAAATTACTTATAATTTATTTTTTTATAAAAATGATTTTTCAATGTTACAAAATAAATTTATTTATAACTTTAATTACAAATGAGAGTAAAATATGAAAATAATAATTTCTATTGAAGGGATCGAAAAATTTAAGCTATTTTTATCGGTAACGAAGTTGAACTAAATTCAAACCTGAGCTTACTTTTTTGGTTATAGTTTCTAAAATATTTACAAAACCTCCGAGCCACTTGAGGAGATTGTATATTATATAATAGGCAACTATAAAAAAATAATTTTAATAAAAAATTCTAAAAAAATAATTTGGAAAAAAAAAATTCATTTGTGCTAACTTTTAAATTTTGACCCACATATATAAATATTGAATTAAAGGGAATAAAAATATATATAATATTTTTCAATTATAATTTGATCCATTTTTAATTTTTTTTTAAACAAGATGAAATATCTGTAGAAATCTAAATTATTATTCCATTTTTAATTGAATATTATCATTTTAACCATTTTAAACCATTATTCATATATAGAATGCAGATTACAGCATATCAAATTACATTGTCAGTATTACGAACACAAACTGTCAGCAATAGACACAAATATTTGCGGATAGGTCAATATTTGGAACATTTTTTTCTTTTCATCTTTAATCGAAAAATCATGACTTAAAAAATATTTTGATTAAATAATTTTATAAAAACCATTGTTCTCAATTATCTAAATTATTCAAAAAATCAGAAACAGGATCACTTACTCGTATTGTGTCCCACGTATAAAATATCTCACGCCAAAGTTGAATTTGTTGCGACGTATGTCAGTATTAGAGACACTTACCTTATAGAAATGACACATACACGTAATTATGCATATTGAAATACTGTAATAAATAAAATGTACTTATGTACATATATATATTATAGATCTCATTTTTTTTTTTTTTTTTATTGGTGTGAAAAGAAAACTTCCTTTTATTCGGAATAAAATACTTTTTATTTTTCGCTAATATATTTCGTGCGCTACATACGCACTTTATCAAAGCTGATTTTCTTCTAAGCTGATAAAGTGCGTATGTAGCGCACGAAATATATTAGCGAAAAATAAAAAGTATTTTATTCCGAATAAAAGGAAGTTTTCTTTTCACACCAATAAAAAAAAAAAAAAATTGTATTTCGGAAAAATTATCAACCATTGAAAAAAAAAAAAAAAAAATTTTTGAATAGATCTCATTCTTATTTTTAGTTATAATGCACTTATACAATTATTTAACGGCAGCGTACATTTATCACAATAATTGGGAATTTTAATAGATTAAAGAAAAATAATCTATTAAAATCCCCAATTATTAATAAAAAGTTTTTATGGTGTCACAGTAATAAAAGTTTAAAATGACAATTTTAGATGTTTGAGGGGCTATAACTTTTCGAGGGGGGAGACAGGTAAAAATTTACTTCTACGGAAATAAGTTCCTAGTAAAGATCTACGTACACCTATGAAATTTTAGCTTCATAGGTGTAAAAGTTTTATAAACATGTCTACGGACCGGCGGACGGACAGAGTAAAAATAACAAGCAATTTTTTTCAAATTTTTTTTTGCATACATATAACACATAGTTAATCTTCAATGTTCAAGTATAAATATTATTAACGCAAAAGTGAAATTTTATAAATACATAAATAAAAATATTAAACTTTATTTAATGCAAACAATTACAATAATTATAGAAAATTTTTGTATGTGTGTATGTATAACATACGTATGTGTGTGGAGCCGTACTGAAAAAGCACACTTATTCGGAAAAAAATTGTATACATACTTTAATGTAAACAATAATTTTTATCAAATAAAAATTGTTTTTTAATAAAAATTTTATTTTTTATCATTCCAGGTAGCTTTTTTGTGTTATACAATAATTATATGCCTTTTAATGTTTAGAATGTTTACTACGCGTATGTAATTAGTATTTATTTTTCATGTAAATATTTACAAACTAACCATTGGTAAAATGAAGAAAAAACAAATTTTTCTTTAATCTATTGAAAGTTAAATTCAAAAATTTTTACGTTGACAATGATTATTGACTCTCAATATATTTAATTGCAAATGCATTAAATTAATAACATTTAATTAAAGTTTCTATGTTATGTTTTACGAAGCAAATACAGAAATTTAACTTCAAAAAATCACCCACTATTCTTTTAATAAAGGTAAGCGTTTCAACACCAATAACGTCTTTAAAAAGTCTGATTTGATCAGCGCATAACCGACCGCAATGTTAGCCTAGCTTAGTGAAAGTGTCACAGAGGATTAAAGATGAAAATGCATTTTGAACATTTCCTTTCAATTTTAAGGAGGTTAGCAAGCTTTTAGTTAACATACTCGTATATAAAAAAGTGTAAATTTCCCTCTTAGTAGGGATTTGCTTTATGCCACCCGAATTCTCTGAAAACTTCATCAGTTAGTTTCGGTAACAGCCAGAACTCAAAAATCAAATTTCAAGAAATTCCATCAATTCGCTCTGTGGATATGGTAAATGTCAAATCGGCCCTCAGATCGGTTTCCGAGCCCAGATTTTTCCAAAAAATTTAAAGATTTATTGTTTTAAAATTCTGAATTTAAATATTAAATTTCAAGGGAATTGATTGATTTTTTTCTTTTTATATACGCAAAAATGTAAAATTGACCCGCAAAAAAGTTCAGTTCCCGAGGTCTGGTATATCCCAAAAGTTGATCAATCCGTGCCATAGCCAAAATAAATTCACGCATAAAATTTTTATCAAAATCGGTTCAGCCAAGCTTGAGATACACGATTGCACGACAGACCGATAGACCAAAACACCGACATCTTTCTAAAAGTAGTTTGTTTACGCTTCCCTACTATGGAGAAGTGCGTTGCTGCCGAAAACTCGATATCCAAAATTTTGTGGCATCACACAAACTACCTTATTACAATGCAGCAAAAAAATCACTGTACTATTTACACGGTAAAGTTAACAATATAATAACATACATATATATAAATAGCAAACACAACTATAATTGTATTACAAACGTCAAGGTTATTTAAAAATACCCTAAATTAAAAATAAAAAAAAATTCAATATTATTTCTTGAAATGTTGCTAAAAATAGATCACGCCATATGAATAAGATCGCCATGTGATACTGTTAATTTATTATAGCAATGCCTTTGAGCAACGGAATCAAACAACATGCTATCAAATGTACTTATGTATATACATATGCACATATATACACACTTAGTTACTTGATTATATTTTGTTGTTTATTGCGGTATTTATGCATTTATTTTTTGTTTTTATTTTCTTTTGTGAATTTTATATACAATAAACTGTTTTAGAGTTGCCAACGTGAATTAAATTTGTCAAAATAATGTAAGTTCATATGTTACATATGTATATAAAACCCTTCCTGAAATCGAATGAAGTTCTGGTATACATACGTACACAAATATTGCACGTTATTTCAATTTTTCTTATAAAAGAAGATATAATATTTGTTTTATAACTAACTTTATTCCACAAATCTTTAAAAATTTTAAAGATTGTGAAAGAAGAAATTTGAAATGAAATACATAAGAGCAGTATGCCTACATAATGTATTTGTGTAAATGTATTTGCATAAATATAAATTGCGCAGATTTGCAGTGAAAGTGACTCGGGAGTAAAGAAAATTAGAAAATTCATCTTGACTACAAAAAAGTATAAAGAAATTTTGCAATGATTTTCTTAAGGTATATACATACATACGTGTGTATGAACATATATTTCATATATTTGTATATATGTATCTACTTGAAAATGTAAAGGGAAATACAAAAACCAATGCTTCTCTCAATAAAAACTTTTCTTTAATCTTTTCTATAGCATAACCTTGCGAATTTCCACATGATTCCAAAACAAAAAAAAAACTTAAAAATTTTGATACTTTTTTCAACAATATTGGTAAGATCAAATATCATACCTCTGTTTGAGGAAGCAAAATAAAACGAAAATATTAACTTCCAGCAGCGAACTTTTGTGCAGATAAACTCAAAAGTCCAAATTTTTGAAGAAATTTTCTAGTTCTTTTATTATTTGTGTAAATAACGTGGTTAAATGTATTTAAGTATGTGTTTGGACATACACACACATTTTCGTCAGAATATGATACTTATCACATCGTCACATACTTATACACATTTTATATTTATGTACAAAATGTCAACAATCATTTGTTTTGTATACAAACGCACAATCCCACTTACATTAAATTTGCTTCATTTTCATTTATGTATTATTTTTTTTTTTTCAAATTTTTCTCGTTAAAATTTTTAGTGTTATATGTATTTATTGCAACTTATATACACATTTTTTTTAGTGAACATGCAAAAGTATGCTTTAGTATATTTTTAAATTTTTATCTACGTATTAATATACATATATAAAGAATATAATATTTACTTTTGTAATTTCACCATGATTTAAAAAAAATTAGAGAATTAAATAATTCAACCTTTTTATTTTGTAAGCACAGGAATGGTTAACCAATAAACTGTGAACCGCGGAATTTGCGTCAACAAAATCCTATAAATGTGAGGAATCTAAAAGGGAAATTTTAGCAAAGATTTACAAAAAAATTTCAAGGTAGAGTATGGAGGAAAGTTTAATTTTTTTCATCAAATAAACTATCGAAGTTTAAGTCAAAACTTGTACGGTTTATTTCGAAAAAGACCTAAGTTCATTTTAATTAAAAACGAGAAAAAATAGAGTTGACCATGTCAACTCTGTCATACCGTTACGAGTGTGCTATCCTATGTGGGAATAAATATGTCATAGCCGACTACGGGACAGACTATAACCTTGAGTTACCATATTAATTTATGCAAAATTTCAGTACTGGGTTTTCTAAAATATGGCCAAACTACTATTGAAGTTGTATGGTAGCTACCACAAAGAGCCAAGCAAGTTCAACAAATTTTATAAAACACATTGACCCTACTAATATATCCGTTTATGTGAAATTTCAATATCAAAGCTTTTATAATTTTTGATCTATAGCCAAATAAATTTTGAAGTTGTATGGCAGCTACCCGAACCAGTACCTTCATCATATCCAACTTAAATAGGGTTTTAGCTATTACTATAATAAATCATTTGTGAAAATATAGTGAACTTACCTCAATTAATTTTTGAATTATCGTTCTACTCAAAATTTGATGCTGATCAAAAACATACACTTGAGTCTATATCTAAGACCGTTAGTTCTTAGCGTTAGAAACGGTAAGGCAAATTTAGTATACCCTTCAAACAAACGTTCGTACGGGTATAATGAAATATTGCTCCGTTTGCATTTTTAATAACCAGAAATACGGTTAACTGGTATTTGCTTTATAAAAGATTAATTCATATTGTCATTGCTTTGGAAAGAGAGTTTTGAAATTGCAAATGGAAAGTAACTTTCAAAATAAACCATCTAATAAAAATTCAATGTGTATTACATTTTGGTCATGGGTCAAAATCTTTAACATCTTAACTACAACGTTGTTATGAATAGTATTTTTATAGAATTTCGCTTATTAAAATCGGTATATGTTATATGTAATAATAATACTTTAATGTCAAATTCAAATTCGTGTGTGACATATATAGTAACAGTACAAATCTAAATTTCCAATTTTAAAATTATCATGAAATGTGTAATTCTAATTAAAATGCTTTTAAAATCTCAGATTCGTATAAATGTATGTCTAATATTTTTCCTGTTTTTATTTTTTTAAAAATAAATTTAAAAAATGTAAAGTAAAAAATTAAGCAAATTATGCATTAATTAGAATTAATAAATTTATTTAATTTTTATTTGATTCGATTTAATATTATTGTTATAAAAACTCGCTTTATATACATATGTACATATATACGTATGTATGAATACAATAAGTGGTTGAATAAACGCGAAAATCAAGTTTTAGACGGCCCGAAATTGTTTTTCATCACTGACCTAATCTACACATTTAAATTATCTTTATTCACTGTATAAAACCAATGTACCTATACATAAATACATACAATAAGTATTGTTAATTTAAATACATATTTTTATTTATAAATACACAAGAAAAATTCAAACTTATTTTAAGAAAGCTATTTTTATAAGCTGTTATTAGGAAATTATTGAATCACTCATAACATTTTCCAATGTTAGCTGTTTAATTGTACTAGTACAAGAGGCGATTATAATTGTACATTAACTTCATACTATGGAAGTTTGTGGCATACTCTATTTATAATGCATATAAGTTATAATATAAACTAAACCACAAAAAAAATCATGTTATTGTTAATAAAGTTCAAGTAACTTTTAATATGCCCACCTAATTCGCATTTAAAATAAAAGCTTTAAGAAAATAAAATTTATAATTAAATTCTTTGAACTCAAAATACATTTATACATCGTACAATCAACATACATACATATTACACACGCCGTTATAATAACAACAACAACACAAACATATACATAAATATAAAGGCAAATGTGTAAATGTAAACATTAAAACATGGAAATAATTGTTTTAAATTCTTATTTATGTTAATGTTTGACGCTATGACTTTAGTTCGAAAGAAATAGCTATGAAAGCAAAAATTTAATTAAACAATCAAAGTTAATTTTATTTTTAACTTTAAGTTGTTTACAACCCCAAAATTCACAAATCAAGGTAATTCAGACAATTTGTACAGAATTCTCTGGATTTAGCAAAATGAAACTGCAGAGAATTGTGTTCACGTATGTATATGTTTACAACTTAATGTTATTAGGCGTTACCAATCCCTTTTGAAAATTTAAATTAAGCACTGTTTTTAAAACGAAACGCGGATCAACAGTTTTAGAGCATTCATGACCAATGGATCGCTATCAAATTACATCGCTATTTGGTTTTTGAAAATTTAAAAAATTAAAAGGTTTTTGAAAGGCGAAATGACAACTTAGTTTGAAAAAAATCTGAGAACGTCATCTTAAAGTTAGGCATCCTCCTAAAATCAGGAAATCGTAAAAAATGTATTGAAAAAACCATATATGTAGTATAAGTATGTAGTTCCAAATATAATATGTATTGATCAAAACAAAAAGTACAAAAAATGCATTTTTCATACCCAAAGAATCACCTCTGAAATTATTTGCCACCTAATGCGAAACACCCTGCATACATATATATATATAAATATCTTTAAGTAACACGAATTATGTATTTTTTTATGAATAAAACTAGAACTTTTAATACTGTGTCCGCACATTTCATATCATTATAAAAATGTTAATTAAAAATTATTTAAAATTTTATTACAACCTCATTACCTAAATTAATGTAAATTTTAAAATTGAATGTTATTATCATATAAATTTAGAACTACCCAATGTGAATTTAACAATATTTCTATATAGTCCTCATCAATACATACATCCATATATGAATCAAAAGTCAGCAAAATTAGCGACAATTTCAAAACATATTCTGTATAAGATATAAAATTGGCATATTTCTCTGAAACAAATGTTTCATTTTAATAAAGTTGGGTAAAACCAAAGGTTTGTATTATAACACTTATCCCTTCAAAAAGTGAAAATTCTGCTTTTAAATAAAGTCTATGTATACCTATCACGCTATTAAAATTATTTTCATTCACATACAAAACTATTTCTAAGATTGCATATATTTAGGATGATGCACATATGCAGTCTTTGAAATAAAGCATAAATTAATATAAAGTGGGGTTAACATAATACTCGATTTTAATGTTTAATTGTGCGAGTTAAGAAAAAGAATTATATTTTTTAATGTCATGGAATTTACCGTTAGCTTTTTGCGTTTATAAAAATTTGAAAAAGCTTGCGGTTTCGGAAATATAAGGTGTCAAAAATTCAAATTTTACAAATTTCAAGAGGCGATAGCTTGAGAGGGGGTGGAGATGGCAAAAAATTTATTAACTATTTATTAACGTCTAAAAGCCTCTAAACGACATCAAAAATTTGGAAAAAAAGAAGAAAAACGACATCAAAAATTTGGAAAAAAAGGACTTTAGATAACGGTAAATTTGATAGGTAAAAAATTTGTTTTACGGAAATAAGTTTCTAGTAAAGATCTATGTACATATTAAATTTTAGCTTTCTATCTTCAAGGGTGTAGAAGTTTTGTAAACAAAAAAAGTGACCACGGACGGACGGACGGACGGACAGAGTGAAACTAATAAGAACTTTTTTTCAAAAAAATTTTTGGAAAAGTACTAAAAACATGTTTACAACAACGAATTTGAAATTACTTGAAAAAATAAGTTACAGCTAAGCACTAAATTTCCCCGATCATATCAATTAATTCTATTTTCATTTTCAAAATAAATAATAAATTAAAATTTTCACAAAACCTTACCATTAATTTAAAAATACAAAAATTAATAACAATCATTTCATAATTTTTTTAATTATGTTTTTATGTTTATTTAATTAAACTAATTTGCTTATTTAATAATGTTTACTTTTCTATTTTTACTTTACTTTAAATAAAAAAATAAATTTGAAAACAAACAATAAAATATTTTCGTAATTTTTATGAAACTGCTTTTGGCTTTTGTATTGTCCAATTTATCAAACTTTTATAGCTATCGTCGTAAAACAAATTCAACAATATCGTGAATTCGAATTGTAAGAAAATAGAATATAAAGACAAACAGCAATAAAAAAGTATATTGCTTGTAGTTTAGTGCAGTCGGTTATATCTTACACGCATTTACAATGCGTCTCATGAAGACCTCAAATCATTCTTCGATACTCAGTTTTCTTTAATTAATTCTTTAGAGCTCGAATGTACTCAAATCGATTTTATTTCCTTTTTTACTCAAATTTTAGTAACGAATATATAAGTAAATAAAATTTTGTATACTCGTATTTTATTTTTATATTGACTTTTTATTTATTTTTCTAATTAATGAATAAATTTGAAATGTATTTCAGCCAGGTCTAATTTCATAAATTTTTTGCGCTTTAGTATAAGTGCTAAGGAAATATTTATTTAGTATAGTTTACGAAAATAGCTTCTAAACTTTTCTATCTAAAATCAATAATTCATATTATACGATAAAAAGAAATTCATTAACAAAATTGATTTACGGTCATCTTTTTTGTTGCTGTTAGTTCATTCAATTCCAAGCTAAACTTTGAACTATTACAAAAATTTCAAAGAAATCAAAGAGTTGGGCTTTGAAAATACCTAGTACTACTGAAATTTCCCGATATTATTGTTACAATATTACAAATTATCTACAAAAAATCATTTTTGGCAATTGTATAATCAAAAATCTTTTTTGATTTCTTATATGAAAATAGCTACTTAAATTTAATATAAACATTTTTGAATGTCAATTTTAAATATTGAAAAATTTTTCTTCTTTGGCACATTTTGAAAAAAAAAAATTTGTGAAAAATATACTTAATAATTTTAGCGGTTAGTCGTTTTGGCGGTTAGTCGTTTTGTGCATTAATAACATTTGCCATTTGAACCCACAACTTTTAGATTTATACAAATAGATTTTAATAAGAAATTTCTTTCTGTAAACAAAATTATCATAACATGTTTTCTCATTTTTAGCACTTTTCCAAAAAATTTTTGAAAAAAAGTGCTTATTAGTTTCACTCTGTCCGTCCGTCCGTCCGTCCGTGTGTCTGTTTACAAAACTTCTTGAACTTTAGAAAAAGAAAATGGCCGTTAAAATTTACCGTTACATAAAATCCATTTTTTTTCAAATTTTTAATGTTGTTTTTCTTCTAGACCCCACGATGTGGGAGCCTGAAATATTGTAGCTTTTAGGCATTAACAAATTCATTTTTTCATAGTTCATTTCGTTAGAAGAAAATTTTTTTCCATCTCCACCCCCTCTCAAGTTATCGCCTCTTGAAATTTGTAAAACTTGAATATTTGATGCCTTATATTTCCGAAACCGGAAGCTTTTTCAAATTTCTAAAAATGCAGAAAGGTAAGGGTAAATTCTATTACATTAAAAAATATAATTATTTTTCTTGAATCACGCAATTAACCCTTGAGATTGAGCATTATGTTAACCTTTCTTTAAATTAATTTTTGCTTTATTTTAGAAACTGCATATACTGTTCGTCCTAAATATATGCAATTCCATAAATAGTTTCGTATATGAATGAAAATAATTTTAATAGTATGGTAGGTATACATCAGGTAGGCAGTATTTTCACTTGTTGAAGGGAAAAGTGCTACAATACAAACCATTGGTTTAACCCAACTTTATTTTTTTCAATTTCCAACCTCTTAAAATCCTATAAATAGACAAAAATACATATATTTTGTACCAATTATTAGATATAGATTAAATTAGAAATTTCGACAACTTTTCTTTGAAACTATAATCTTTATGAAATTTCAACAAAAATAACAAAGATAACGATACTTAAATATTTAATTGTAATATTATTCTGATTGCGTACTTTACTAATTTTTTTTGAATAAAAAAAATAATTTTAAAAGATTTTTGCTGCAACCCCTTAAAGTTTAGGTTTGCGATAACACTTGCAGATCTAGCTTTTAAAATGCACATATAAATTATTTTAAAACTTTTTTTAATTCCTCTTCATATAACCGTTAAGACCTCTTAACAGTCCATGACTAGCCGATTTACAATATTATAAATTCTAAAATATGTTGAGTATATTCAAAAGAGTTTTTAAAGTGTTTAAGCGTGAAAAACTAAAGAAAAGTACTTAGATCCTTCAATTAAATATCTCAAATACTATCTATAATACTCGTATATATAAATGTTGGAGGTCATATCCGGAGTTTCAAAAATTTACGGTTTTATATTCATGAAAATTGAACTTCAAATCAAATTAAAATTGATTACTCATCTATGAATTTAAATTATCGTTTTTATGTATCATGAATGTTAACAGTGCATATATGTAGTTCTAATTGTATAGATCATTAAAATTTAAGAGACTCTGGGAAAATTTTCATAAATTTTATTTTAAAGTTATTTTCATGAGCAATTCTAAAGAACTAAAACATCAGATTCTTTCGGTTATTATTATTAAAATTCTTATTTTTTGATTCTTAGAATGTTCTAGATTTTACTTTTCATTGTTACACCGTAAAAATGTAAAAGTAAATCAACAAATTATAAAATAATACACACATACATACACATGTAGTTGCAATCAAAAACAAATTTTAGTTTTTCAAAAATTTTACACAACATTAAAATTTGCAATTTTAAATTAAAATTAAAAATTCTATATGTAACGATTTTATATATTTATACCAAGTTACACCTACTTTCCACATTTGTATTTTCTTATCCGTCAAGTATTTTATTGAATAAAAGCGCAATACAAATATAATGCAGCTATCAAAATAGAAACAAAAACTCTTATTAGAATTGCTTGTAAGCAAGCAATTGATCAAAATTTACTATTGTACAAGGTGACAAATAATTTCATGGATGATTCTTTGATCAATTTCCAGCAAAAATTGTATGGGCGGAAAGAGGGTGGGAGGTTGCAGATATATTCGTCTTCGAGGTACAGCCTGTTAAAAAAATGATACCCGACTTTTCCTGATAATATTCATTTTTTTATTCATTTTATACAACATAGAGGTAGAACCATACATCATAGGAAGCTTGCTTTACAGGCTATTGATTGTTCTTTATTTTTGCACTTCATTTAATTTGAGCCATAGTTTTCCAGATACAGCTCGTCAAAGTCAGTACTTTTGTTATTTTTTTTTTAAAACTCGAAAGTTCTCGAAAATTTTTTTTATTTCTTTTGTTTTGTTCTTTTTTTCGATGCGCTACAATAAGAAAAGTTAACCCATATAACATTTTCCTCTACATCTCATAGTTTTTCCAGTAAAACGTGTAAAATGTATTTAAAAGCTTGTGAAAAACCCTGTATTATAGATATATTACAAGTACAAGAGTGTATGCACAAATGCACATAAATATTAATATGCTAGAGAAATAAATAAATTTTTTGGTCACGAGCCAAAGTTACGGTAAATATGGAACGAATTCTAATAATATTAGACTTATTAAAAAACTACCTAAGAATATGAAGTGCAGTTTTATGAAGTTTCACCACATGTAAGCATAGTTTTTTGTTATTTATTACCGACCGTATTGCGTAAACAATAGGTAGGTTATGTGATGGCAACAAATTTTGCATATCGAGTTTTCGGTGGGAATGCACTTCTCCATAGT
This sequence comes from Condylostylus longicornis, assembly GCF_029603195.1. Taxonomy (NCBI): domain Eukaryota; kingdom Metazoa; phylum Arthropoda; class Insecta; order Diptera; family Dolichopodidae; genus Condylostylus; species Condylostylus longicornis. Next base: position 3,160,210 of record NW_026577985.1, read on the forward strand.
AGGGAAGTGTAAGTAAACTATTTTTAGCAACCTGTCGGTCCGTCGGTCTTTCGGTCTGTCGGTCTGTGAGTCTGTCGGTGTGTCGGTCTGTCGGTCTGTGTGTGCACGCGTGTATCTCAAGTTCGGCTGAACCGATTTTGATGAAATTTTATATACAAGTTTATTTCCACCATGGCATGGAATGATCAACTTTTGGTATATATCAAGCCTCGGGAACTGCACTTTTTTGCGGGCCTGTTTTACATTTTTCAACATTTTGAAGAAAATATTCAATCGATTTACTTGAAATTTTATATGTAAGCTCAGCTCGACCGTCCGCGAAACCTCCTAACTTTTGGAAAAAATCAGGCCTCAGCAACTGGACGTTTACTACGGGCCAAATATACATTTTTGTGTATATAAAGAGAAATAATGAACCGATTTCATTGAAATTTAATATTTAAATTCTTCGTGTTAAAACAATGAACATATAAATTTTTTGGAAAGATCAGGGCTCGAAAACTGATCTGCGGGCCGATTTTACATTTTTCACAATACCTACGGAACGAATTGATGGAATTTCTTGAAATTTAATATTTGAGTTCTGGTTGTTACCGAAACTAACTGGCGAGCATTTCAGGAAATTCGGGTAGCGCAAAGCGAAACGCTACTAAGAGCCAAATTTACATTTTTCTGAGTATGTTAACTATAAGCTTACTAATGTCCTAAAAATTGGAAAGAAGTATTTAAAAGACATTTTTATAATATTCTGTAACACTTTCACTTAACTAGACAATACACATTGCGTTCGGTTATGTGCTGACCACATCAGATTTTTTTTTAAATCGAATGCGGAAATTAGGTTAAGTTTTACGATGAATTTAAATAAATGTAAAAACTATTTAGGGAAATTCACGGTCAAATTTACTCTATATATTATTAAAATATTTCAATATTTTTCCTTTCTAATCAGAATTTAAATGTTTAAACAGATTTAGCCAAAAACATAACAAAATTTAGGTATGTAAAGAGAACAAACTCAGTGTTAAAAACTGTTTTCTCAATACTGGTTCATGTTTAACTTCGAATAGTTTACTCCAAATTTCATTTTATTGCGATTGTAAGCACATATATTATGTAAATGTAATCAAAGTATTGTCAGCAATACCTTAAGTGCGTTTGTGATATAGTCTTAATTTAGGGATGAACTTTTTCTTCTTAAGGATAAAACTTGTTTAATGGTTTTTATTTAGAAAAATACAAAGAAAACTTGCAATGGCACAATTACATTTTTTGGACACAAATTTTTAACACACAAACCAGCCAGCCTATCCAAACCAGCCAACCTCCCTGGCGAAGCCCAAAAGCCGCGCAAGAGACACCTCGGAAAGGTCCCCCAGGCCATCGTAAACATAAGCCCCCATAACACGCCTTCTCTTCCACATCAGAAACGGACAGGCACAGAGGACGTGCTCTACATCCACCACCTCCGCCACATCCCGACATCCACGACATACATCCGTCATAACAACCCCAAGCCTCCTGGCCGTTTTCCCCAAAAGACAATGCCCCGTCAGGACCCCCACCAGTGTGCTGAGATCAGCCCTATTATAATATTTAATTAATAAAGCACTTTAAATTTAATTTAAGAAATTTAAAGAAAGAAAGTATTTGCAAAGATCGAAGATTTAAGATATTCTTCGCGTAATTTATTTTTATGAATTTTTTTTCCGCAAATTAAAAAAAAAACTTCCGTTAAACAGAAATCTGGTTAAATACAAAAAAGAGTTTTTTTCCAATTTCTAAAATCTCATTTATTATTGCCTTATACACATCTTCGTGATTTATATTAACTTTGGTATGGAGTCCATAACCACTTAAAGGAGTCGTCTCCGGTATGAAAATGTATATATATACTCATATTAAGCACAAAACTTGACGTTGATTTAGACATGTCCATCCGCCCGTCGATCGCATGAAAACTCAAAAACAAGTTGTTTCTTTTCTGTTAAGGGAGTCTGCTATTGTAATTGGACCAAATTTTGTAAGAGTGTGTCTACACATACACTGAAAATATTAATGATATTCCAACACTGATTCGGATAGCTGCCTTACCACTCCAAAAGAAAATTTTAAATATTTGGGAAAATAATTAAGTTAGATTTATGAAACTTGGCAATCTTGAGTCTAATTATAAGTCAGACATATCTGTGAAGTTTCTATAGAGTGGTCTGATAGATTCGAGTAATTGATATACAACTTCAGGTATTTCAAAAACAAATTTTTAAACTCAGATTGTCAAGGTATATATGTACAGGGTACAATTTTGTTTGTTTGTGCCAACTGAAAGGCTTTTACTTGTTTTTTTATTTTCCTTGGTCAAAGTTATTGAAATTTTAATGATTATGTGGAAATTTTTATAATAAATTAATTGTCACATAATTTAGATTTCTAAATTTGTTCGTACGCTGATTCAGTTATTTTTGTATCAGAAATATTTTTGTATATTTGCCACATATTTCTTTTATTTGTTCTTTATGATTTTATTGCATAAGCTTTATTTCTTAAAAACACAAACATGAGAGATATGGTAACGATTAAAAAATTTCGAACAAGTTTTATGCTGCACAATTCTGGGAAGCTAGCGTAGTACTTGTATAGTCTCTTTGTCGCACTGAAACTCGGATGTTTTTTAAGGTCCCAATCATTAGTTTAATTTAAAAAATAGATTTTTCCGCAAATCATTCCCAAATTTTTTCCTAGGCTTTTAAACGTACCCTTCTCCATACAATTTCGACGAATGACCCTTTATCACAATTATTTAGAAAAAAATTTCATAGACGCAAATTTTTTTTTGAACCTTACTTAGAAATGTTTTTCAAATCCTCAAAAATTTTAAAACTTTAAAAAAAAGTGTTTAAAACATAATTTCATGTAGATATTAAATAAAGATACATATTAAATAAAGACAAACATAATATATAGATATACATATATAGATGTATTAACTTTTACTTCAAAAAATTGAAAATCTTATAAGGTACCAAAAATTCGAATTTTACTAATTTCGTGAGATAATAACTTAAGAGGGGGTGGAGCTAGAAAAAAATTTTCTTCTAACAAAATGAACTTGTTATTAGTGTCTAAAAACTGCTTCTTCTAAAAATTTCAGATCCCCAAACCTGTCTGTCTAGAAGGAAAATGATATCAAAAATTTGGTAAAAAAGGGTTTTAGGCAACGGTAAATTTTAACAGCCATAATGTTTTTGTAAAATTCAAATATGGTAGGTCGCAGTGGAAGAAGCCAGCCACTACTTTTGTGCTTTCGCAAAATTTGTAAAATGCTTATGATTTCACTGCAATAAATAGTTAAAAACTGCCATTTTTCGAGTTTTGCGGAGCTATAACATATAAAGGGGGGGAGATAGGTATAAACTTTTTCCTACGGAAAGAGGTCTCTAGTAAATGTCTATTTAGATATGAAATATCAGACATTCAAAAAATGTTTGGAAAAGTGCTAAAAATAAGTAAGTACATGATTCCCTATACAAAAACGTTTTTTGTGAAAATATGAAAAATAATTAAAAATAAGTTTAATAAAATTTAAAATTATTTTACCTTAAAAATCAGTGTGAAAATCGTTTTACTCAAAATTTTTTAAAATAATATATAAAACGAATCTTCAATAATTATGTAAAAAACCGCAACTCTGCCTTTCACCGCCACATAAGGTTTCGTTGTTAAAGGGTTATGCACCTGAAATACAAAACACAAAAACATAAAAATCGACGTAAAATAAAAATTATTTGGAAATGAAAAAAATTAACTAATATTTCTAATTTTTTTTTTCTTCTACCTTCTTGCCTCGTCGATATTGTTAGCCATGTAGGTGTGATTAATGGATTAATGCTCGTCTAAAGGTCTACTAATTAATAACACGTATTATCTTATTCTCATATCCCAAATGGAACAGTTTAAAACAAAAATCTATGTTGTCGTTGCAGTCAGACGTCACACCAAGTTAGGGAACAAATACGCTTCATCAACTTAGAATTTGAACAAAAAATATTGTGGGCTTTTCGCTATATTTGCAACACTATTTTCCGTAGATGCAAAATTACTGCCATGAATTTCAAGATTCATGGCAGTTCAGAAATTCACTTGATCGAAAAATTGGTTTAGAAAGTATGGAGAAATATCCTGTTCTTTACATTTCGTTTCGCTATTTGAAAAATCGCGCAGGTGAGAACAGCTTTTTAGTAGAATTACAAATGCTTATCACTGATGAGCATTTGCTAGAATTGTTTCTTTTCCTATTTTCAACCAACATTAAAAGTTCATTAAACGAAAATGTATTCTAATAAATTTCACATTTACTATCCAAAAAATGAACAATTTTTGATGTTAGTTCAAATTGTAAAAATGTAAGTAAAACAATAATTTACAAATCTTATTAATTCGAAAATCTGTGAATTTTCAAACTACATAATGATTAAAAAGTCTCCATTTTGTTGAAAACTTGCAAATCGAAATGGCCATCAGAAATCTGAACGACTTTCAAGCAGTTAAGAGCCTTTTACCGCCATAAAATTTTAATATACATTTGTCATCATACAAGCATATGTTTACATATATTTAAGTCAATATACGTATATGTATGTATAGATGTTTCAAAAAAAATCCCTCCTATCCTGGATGGAATCACTAATATTTTAACATTAATTTTATTCCGGTTAAATTTCGATAGGAATCAAAAACTTTACTTTTATTTTATTTATTTCTCTTCATCACAGTTCCAACTTGTTTTATTTGTTGTACAAATAACAAGTTATTTACATATTACTAAAGCTACTGGGAATTTCTATATTTTATAAAAAATTTATGGCAATATTATGATATTTACATATACATATGTGTACCTACGAGTATGTATTTAGAAAAAACTAGTGTATAAGTACAAAAGTGGCAAATAAGATGGAAATTTAATTACAATTTTTTAGATTCAAAAAGATCTTAAGATGACTTTGATCTTAATTAACTTTATATACATAAGTAAGCACATGTATATTGTCATCTTAAATCAAAACTACCCTAATACCCATTTTAGGAAAGAAAATAAGTTTTTTTTTGTTGGTTGACTAAAAATTAGTTAACAAAGGTACATTCTAATTCTAATGCTTCGAATCCTCAAAACCAACTCCATTCTTTATTCTTAAAAGTTGAGTCCCAAAATTAGTTTCTTATATGAAAATAAAAAATAATCTGATAAGGGACCGCAATGCCTATCGTTTAGCTAAGTGAAAGTGTTACAATATTATAAAAATGCTTGTTAAATAGTTTTTTTTCCAATTTCTAGGGCATTTGTAAACTTTTAGTTAACATACCCAGAAAAATGTAAATTTGGCTCTTAGTAGAGTTTCGCTTTGTGCTATCCAAGTTCTCTGAAATGCTCGCCAGTTAGTTTCGGTAACAACCAGAAATCAAATATCAAATTTCAAGAAATTCCATCAATCCGTTTCGTAGATATGGTAAAAAATGTAAAATCGGCTTTCAGATCAGTTTCCGAGCCTTGATCTTTCCAAAAAGAATTCATATGTTCATTGTTTTAACATGAAGAATTTAAATATTAAATTTCAATGAAATCGGTTAATTATATCTCTTTATATACGCAAAAATGTATTGTTGGCCCGTAGTAAACGTGCAGTTGCTGACACCTGATTTTTTTCCAAAAGTTAGGAGGCTTCGCGGACGGTCAAATTTCATATGTGAAATTTCAAGTAAATCTGTTGAATATTTTATTCAAAATGTTGAAAAATGTAAAACAGGTGCGCTAAAAAGTGCAGTTCCCGAGGCCTGATATATACCAAAAGTTGATCATTCCATGCCATGGTGGAAATAAACTTGTATATAAAATTTCATCAAAATCGGTTCAGCCGAACTTGAGATACACGCATGCACACACAGACCGACAGACCGACGGACCGACAGGTTGCTAAAAATAGTTTACTTACACTTCTCTACCAAGAAGTGCGTTTACACCGAAAACTTGATATGCAATATTTGTTCCGTCACATAACCTACTCTACTGTATACACAATGCGGTCGGTAAAAAATATTGAAATTTATGCGGATCAATTTCAGAAATAATAAAATATTTGTAAATAATTTTACATGAATTTGAATAACATGAAAGTTATTGTGAATTAAGTATGTGTATTTGTACATATATCGACACCAAACTAAAGCTAATATGTATAAAAATTTAAAAGTAAGTAATACACAATTTATAAAATTAAAATACAGAATTCGTGCAGACAAAGAAATAGAAAATATGCCGCGACATAAAACTCTTCATTTACAAACCGATGGTGATGCTGGATAAGATTGACTCCATTTTCCTTTCCAAAAATCTGGCAAACACTAGCAAATTACTAAGGCTAATATCTATAGTATATTCAGTATTGTTAATTTTATTAAAATTGTACCGTACTACTACAAAGCCATTTTTACTACTTTTTTGCCTTCTTACTAGAAAATGTGATTATTTGTTTTTGTTCATGCCACAAAAACCATTTGTACAACAAAAAAAATTATATTTTTTTGTTTTTCTAAATTTCAAAATTATTTCCCAAAAAAACTTTATATTGTTAATTTTTGAGCACGCGCTTTACATAATATTATGTAAATTAACAGCAATCACTTTAATTTGACAATCAGAAAAAAAAAAATAAAAAACAGAAAAAAAATGTACCTATCGTTGCCAAAGTCGGAAATATCAATATATACGTTGCTTAGACGCTTAGCTGCATTAGGTAACCTGATTTAAAATGTACAGGTATAAAACTATTTTTGCACAAGTTCTTCCTGCTACGCGTCCATTTAGCCTGATGCCTTACTTTTTATTTGGTGTTAATGATAGCCGCAAATAACTACGGTATTGCTCTCCATACTACTTTTTTGAGACCAAATACTTACTACTGAAAAACAAGTTGAACTTAACAACACTGATTATATTATACAAGCCAAATCCGACGGCGAAACCATCGAGTACTTTCGCTTATATTCTTTATCTTCACAGGAATAACATAGAAAAAGAAAACGAAAAAAAAAACAAGAAAAAATAATTCTAAATTCTGCCAACATCTTGGTATGTATGCATATCATATTATAAATTATATGCAGATTTGTTGCAGAACTTTTTTATTTTTGTGTTATGTTTATTTTCTCATAAGTTTAATAAGCCTGTCTATTATTGTTTTGTTAATCATTTTCTGCAAAAGAATAAAATCAGCAAAGAATATATTTTTTTATAAGAATATATTCGTGCATGAATCATATTAAGGCATATGAAATAAAGTAACACTCAAAAAAGTTTTTTATACCCTGCACTTCGTGAAGGGTATATTTACTTTCGTGTGGAGTTTGTAACTACTTGAAGGAGTCATCTGCGTTATGGACATATATACATATACATATTCTTGCTCAGCGTAAAGTTCTGCATTGATTTAGACATGTTCGTCCGCCCGTCCCATCGCACGATAGCTCAAAAACGAATAATACAGTCGATACCATAAGCTTTTCACAAGCTTTTTCTTTTGTGAAAAGGATGAATCCTATTGTAATTAGACTAATTCGGACAACGGGTTCGGGTAGCTGACTCAAAGAGTTTCTTTTAAACATTTCAAAAACTAATAAAGGTATAAATATGAAATTTTGTATACGTGTGGCCAATTACATTCTACATATGCTCTAATTTTAATACGATGACTGCACCGATTCGGGTGGCTGGCATACAACTCCAAAAGCAAATTTTTTGTATTTAGAAAAATAATAAAGTCAGATTTATGAAACTTGGCAGTCGTTTGTCTAATTGTAGCTCAAATATATTTCTGAAGTTTTAGTGGAATTACTTGACAGGTTCGGTTACCTGCCACACAACTCCAAAAGCTAATTTTAAATATTTAAAAAAATAATAAAGTGGGACTCATGAAACTTGGCAGTCGTGTGTCCAATTGTAGCTCAAATATATTTCTAAAGTTTTGGTTGAATTGCTTGACGGGTTCGGGTACCTGCCATACAACTCTAAAAGCTTATTTTAAATATTTAGAAAAATAATAGTGAGATTCATAAAACTTGGCAGTTGTGTGTCCAATTATAGGTCAGATATATTTCTGAAGTTTTGCTGAAATTGCTTGACAGGTTCGAGTAGCTGCCATATAAGTCCAAAAGGTAATTTTAAATATTTGAAAAATAATATGACAGATGCAAGGTATAATTTAATCGGTTTATACCGACTGAAACGTTTTACTTTTTTTATATTAGGTTTTATTCATAAACGTAAGTAGCCAAAAAAGTTTTTATGCATTTATATTATGTTATGATAGAAAAATAATGTATATGTAAATGTGTACATATATATATACATAATAATAAGGGTTCAATTCGTTTACAGCCGCGGCGATCGACACATCCGACGTAATGTAAATATAAAGTAAAAAAAAATAAGATTCATTTTTTAAGAGAAAACTATAAAAAGAAAATTTCTTTAAAACAAAGGCTTTCAAAGGTTTGTTTTAAACAACCCCTTTAAGTATATTTAAGATCCTGTCAGCTTAATTGTTGTTTAGTTTTAAATTCACCGGTTTTAAATCACTTACTTAAAAAAAATATTTTGAAAAATCGTGCGAATCGTTATTGCTATGGAAAAATCCAGTCGTCCACGTATCGTGGTACATTTGCAGTAAATACATATTCATAAAAGAATAGAACATGGATACTACAGCTTTCTATATGGGTATTTTTGTCATATGTAAATTTCTGCGTATTTTACAATATACAAGTAATTCCAAATTTGGCCAATTGAAATGAATTGAAATACAATATTGGATGATAAATTGACCCTACTTTTAAAGGATTATTTCAAATATCGAACTTTAGAAGATTAACAATGACTGCAGATTAAGCCCTTAACCACTTAACCAGAACACGACATTCACATTATTTGATTAATTTCTTTAATAAATAAATTTATTTAATTTTAAAATATTTCTGTGACCTTTTTTATATTACTATAAAGCAAGAAGAACCTACTCAATTTACAAGTATATACTTATACAACATAAACTCAAGTAAGTAAGTAAGTACATACGTATATTTATTTTTGAGCTATAGATACATATCTACATCTGATTTTGAATTGTAAAAACATTAAGATTCTTATACTTGGAGAATTAAATCTATTAAATTTTTGATCCATCAACGAAATTCTACACTCGCCAAGAACTTTCCAAATATATTTTATAAGAATTTATTTATATTTTTATAAGTACGTTGTTATTTTTACATTCGGGTATTCTTTATAAATAACTAACTACATACGTAGTTAGTTTTAGTGCATCAACTTTCCCAAAAAAAAGTAAAAATAAATTCAATACTTGCTGCATTATTTTATATTTTTGAAATATGAGTTTCCATATAATATGTATAATATGCAGATGTATTCTGATTATTTTGAAAAATAATAAAAAACGCACATAAATGGTTTCATATTAACTTTTCTTTTCCTCAACTTCAAAATGATACGAGTATAAAATATTTTGTTAAATTACAAAAGTCATTCAACTAGTTTAGTTTAAATGTTATTTAAACATAAGAGATAGCTTCAAAACTCTTATATAGAGAGAATAGACAATAGAGAAAGGAGAAAAAGTATAAGTAGGTCCTTATATAAAACTATATAAGGCTTATAAACTAGGTCCTTTTTTAAAACAAGAATAAACTTCTCTGAAATTCAAATATATATATATATATATATAAATTAAACATTTCTATTACTTTTTGAATGTGTTAACAAAAAACAAGGATTACTTTACACACAATTGTAGGTAAAACCTCATTCGTTAAATACAGCTAAAAACATTAGTTCACAATAGAATTGAATTTGGCGCTCTAATTATTTTTTTTTAAGTTGTTAAAAATCTTGTTACTTATTTAAAAAATAATACAATTGAGAAGTTTACATGAGAAAGAAGTTTACTAATTCGTAAGTATTAAAAAAACAACAATCTAAACTTTTTTCTTCAAGTTTAGGTGCGGAACAGTACCAATTCCATTAGAGTCCTCAACCTTAATAGCTGTCCTCTACAACCGTTTGCTTATAAATTGCAAATCTTATAGTTTTTATACCCGTACGAACGTATGTTCGAAGGCTATACTAAATTTGCCTTACCGTTTGTAAAGCTAATAAGTAATGGTCTGAGATGTAGACCGAAGTGTACGTTTTTGATCAGCGTCGAATTCTGAGTCGATTTAGCTTAAATCAAAAACTAATTGAGCTAAGTTTAACAAATTTTCACAAAAGATTAATTATAGTAAATGACAGAACCATTTTTACACATTTTTATACTTTTTTGACAAGAGAAAAAGACTTCTTCATTTATTTAGGATCTTTGTTAAAAAAAAAACTGTGCTCGTAGTTTGTAATCAAAGACTTGACAGTTTAAAGTTTTCAACAGAAAATAGAATATTAATCCTTATTAATAAACAATGGTTTAATGACTAGATTAGATTAAGTATAAATACCATTTAAGATTTGATGGTCATAAAATATAGCTTTAATACAATATCGTCGATATTATGGAAGAGTCACAAAACTGCTTTTTGTGTGTTTCGGGAAAACCACATTTGAAAATATCCACACTAATGCAATTTTCTGATATGTTTAAAATTTACAATGTTATATTTCCGAAAATAATAACGTTAGAGTTACGTGGGTATGTTTTTATAATATGTTTTTAAAATCTTTAAAATAACTCAAATCTCTCAAAAAAGCAGTTTCGTTAGTATAAATAAGATAAAAGATGATGAGGTTATTTTCAAAAACGGCAAGCTATTTAAATCTAAGAAGTACTCGTACCATCCAAAAGCATGCGTGTCATATTTGATTCATTAACAATATTTATTTTTATAACTCTTATGGCTTTTATGAAAATTTCCCGAAAAAAAGGAAAAAAAAAAATACTAATAATAGGAAAAGAGAATAGCAAACAAGTAAAAACTGACTGAACCGATCTAACCGACTGAATTACACCCTGCACCTTGACAATCTGAATATGAAAACTTATTTTGAAAATATTTAGAATTAGTTTTCATAGTTGTATGACAGTTACTCGAACCTGCCAGATTATTCCGCAAAAACTTCACGGATATGTCTGACCCATAATTGGATACATGAGTGCGAAGTCTCATGAGTATAAATTTATTATTTTTTTGAATATTTAAATTTAGGTTTTGGAGTTGTATGGCAGCTACCTCAACATGTCAATCCATTCCAAAAAAAATTCCAAGGATATATGTGACTTATAATGGGAAACATAACTGCCAAATCTCAATCAAATATTTAAAATTAGCATTGCAGTTGCATGCCTGCTACCCAAACCTGTCGAATCATTCCAGTAACCTGTCATGCCGTTCCATAAAAACTTCGAGAATAACATTGACCTATAATTGGACACATGACTGCAAATACATATTATGTATTTGTTTGAATAAAAATATTTATTTTTCAAACAAAAGCCTTGCGTATCCTGTATTACATTATCCACTTAATACGTTATATGAAGGTACATGTTGCTATGGGAACTCTATGTAAGTATGGGAAAAACAAATGGATCTAATACTCCAGGTACTTCGGGTACCATAACATCGGTTACGAATTCAAAAATGACAATCAGTGGAAGAAGTACGCTAACCAAACGCACTTCACCAAAGGATTGTACTCCTAACAGCTTCGTAAAATAATATGAAAGATTGCGGAGTAAAATGATATTAAATGAAAAGAAAATGCTAAAGTACGCAGAAATCACAAAAAGGCTTCTGAAAGAACTGAATGAATTAAAAGCCGATAATTCAACCCTGCTATCTACACTGAATGCTAAAAAAAATAGGAGCACAAGCGAAGAAGAGCTCGCGGGTTTTCAAACAGACGCCAATGCAAACTGGGTTTCCCACGCCAGAAAGGAACGCAAGAAAAGAAAACCAAACTCTTCTTCAGAAGTTACTGAGGCGGATAAAACTAATGAAGATTTAAAAAAATTGGCCCTGTGGAAATAGTGAAATAATGAAGGAACTACGGAGCCAAAATTTCAAAATAGAAGATGCAGCCAACATTATCAAAAACGAAAATCAGAATGGAACAATTGGCGAGAGAATTGCGTATGTTAGGCAACTACCTTGTTCATGCTGACATTTAACAAACGTGAATGCATTGAAAGAATATATAGTATCAGATCAATAATGAATATGATTATTAAAATTAAGCCAATAAAAAAGAGTTTCAATGCTATTCCTCAGCGCAAAAGATGTCAGGGATATGACCATACAAAATAGTACTGCAAAAAACAAAAAATGTGTTAGATGCGGTAACAATCATCATTCCTTCCAGCGAACTATAGAGGCTGTCAAATAGCTAGAAAATTCCAAGCTAGAAGAGATAGAGCGGTTGCTCAAAGAACATCAAAGAGAGCTGGTAAACAAACAAAAACTAAAATTGCAACTCTAGAATCGTCAAATCGACACCACTTAAATAAGAACAATAGGTCTAATAACGGTGGAAGTAACAAGACACCTCGCACCTTCGCTGAGACTGCCAGGGGAGGTGCAACGCAAAAAAGTGAAGAAGAAATGACACTTGAAGCGATATTGAAGAAGCAAGAGCAAATTGCAGTTCAACAAAAGAGTATGAGTTGAAAGCTGGACAAGTTGGAAAATAAAATTAATAACTATCAAGTGAGTAAAACTTGAAGATGACCTTATACGTTTAGAATTGCAACGTGGAATGTAAATGGCTTGCTTTGGCATATCCGAGATTTAGAATTATTCCTTCATGACGAGGAAATAGACATATATCTGATTTCTGAGACTAATTTTACAAACGAATCGTACATAAAAATTCAAGAATACGAATCATTGCAGAATATAATTCCCGAAAAAAAAGCGAAAGGAGGTTCATAAATTCTTATTAAAAAGAACATAAAACATGATCCAGTGAATAAAACAATTTTACAATAGGGGTAGATTTCACTGCGAAAAATGTCTGCTGGGGCTCTAAACTAACAACACCAAAAGGAAAGGCTCTTTTCGAGTTGAGCAGCGGTCTAAACTGTTCTTTTGACTCGTCAGGTACCCCAAGGTATTGGCCTACTGATCCAAAAAGATTGCCTGACATTGTTGAATTTTTCATTACAAAAGTAATATCAGAAAATTATATCAGTGTTGAAGGAAAGTACGATCTCGGTTCTGACCATTCTCCTATTATATTCACTATTTTTTTTTTTTTTTTTCCTTTGTTCACTCCTAGAAGGAGCATAGGGCTAGTGCATGATTTCTCATGCACTAGTTTCATAGCGTCATAGGGTTTAACTAGGTTTTATTTATATATTAATTATTTGAGATTATTAATATTTACTATTTATTTTTCTTAGTTTTTTTTTTTTTTTTTTTTTTTAATATCGAATATTAGGAATATTTGAAAATTACTTGTATAATATATTTTTTTTTTTTTTTTATTAGTATTGTATATTAAGTTATAATAATATTGAATATAATTTTTATAGTGACCTGACCGGGGTTTGAACCCGAGACCCTTCGGTTAAAGGACCGGTGCCATAACCACTGCACCAATGGTCATATTCACTATTAGTGAAACTATTATTCAAGCAGAAGATCCACCAAGGCTAGGTAACGAAACAACAAAGTGAGAAGAAGTCAGGAACACGGCAAAATTACATTCAACTGGAAGAAGAACTGGATTTATCTATTCATAATGTTCAGTCGAGTGTATGGAATAATATAGCTGTACAAAGTAAATCCGTGACTGGTAACATAAGCTTTCCTCGTGAAGTCACGGAGCTGGTCAAAGAAAAGCGAAAAGTCGCAAGACTTGCCAAATGAATCGTTCTCCGAGCGATAAACGTAAACTAAATCAACTAAGGAACAAGCTTACAACTCTGCTAAGGGATGTTAAAAACAAATCAGTCACGTATCGTCTCCAAAACCTTGCAGCTGAAAAAAATACTGACTACTCTCTGTGAAAAGTAGCGAGGGATATTAAAAGACCTAAAACGCAAAACCCGCCAATAAAGAAAGATGACAACTCCTAGCGAACAACAAAAGCTGATATATTTGCAGAGTACCTAGAAAACCTTTACCACAGAAAACTCCTCTAGAAAACCTGCAACTCAGCAATCCTCCTCAGACAGTGCAGCTTCGAAAAACAAAGCTAGGTGAGCTCAAAAAAGAGATTGGGTTGATAAAAAATAAAGTTCTTGAATATACCTTAGTCACGAAAAAAAATCTCAAGCAACTTCCGGAAATTCGCACTCAAAATACTACTATTCTTTTATAATGCAGCTCTTCGCCTAAGTTACGTACCAAGACAGTGAAAAGCAGCAGAATTTATGATGGTGGTTAAACCAGGGAAGCCCATAAATTAGCTGACATCGTATAGGCCCAACTCGCTGCTAAGACTTCCTTTAATTTAAATGAAACCTATAATAGAGGAGAAAAATTTTATACCGAGGCATAAATTCGGTTTTAGATGCAAGCACTCTACAATTGATTAACTACACCGTATTACAGACGTAATAGAAAACTCGCTAGTAAATAAAAATATAAGTGCAGGAGTATTTCTTGACGTAGCTGAAGCATTCGATAAGGCTTACTATTCAATATAAAAAGAGATTTACCAGATCCACTTTGCAAATTGTTTAGCTTTATGGTGAAGCATGGTGGTGCCTATTCAAAACTAAGAACGATTGGGGCTGGAGTTCCGTAAGGAAATGTCCTGGGTCCTATTTTATATCTCCTCTATACTAGAGATATTTCCAGAAACAATCAAATGTTTATGGTGACTTTTGCTGATGACACCGCAGTCATAGTCACAGAAATATCTGCTGAAGATTGTGCTATCAAACTCCAGGCGGCGCTTGATGACATCTGCTCGTGGGCAAAAACATGCAGAATCCAGTTTAATGAAACTAAATCAGTCCATGTCTATTTTACGAACCGCAAAATTAGACCAATTCCGGTTCAAACTAACAATATTCCAGTGCCAATAGCGAACAATGGCAAATATCTAGATATGAATTTAGATGTGATACTTAAGAAGGAAGTGCATCAAAAACAAAAGAGACCAAATAAACATCAAGTTCAGGAGTTTGAATTGGCTTTTGGGGAGAAATTTCAGCTTCATCATTCAAAACAAAATTCTCATCTACGCAAATAATCAAGCCAATATGAATTTATGGAATTCAACTCTACACTCAAAAAAAATGTTTATAATTTTCACCAAGTATTTGGCAAAAAAATATATACAATCACTTTTTGGTGATATTTACAATTTTTTTGACAAATTTAGCAAATTTTATTAAGAACTTGGTTACATTAACAAAAAGTTTGGTAAAAAAGACTATGAATCATGGTAAAAACATAATTTACGATAAGCTTAATAAAATACACAAAAAATTTTAGTAAAAATATTTTGTTTTGGTAAATGTGAAAAATTTTTTAGTATAAATGACAAAAATTATTCGTGACTCACAAACAAAGTTGTTAATTTTACAAAGTAATTTAGTAAATTATTACCATCTTTTTTTACTAGAAGAACAACATTTTTGCTAAAATTTACAAATAAAATTCTTGGAAATAACTTACTTTATAATTTTTACCATATGTGCTTTGGTAAGTTTTACTAATATTATAAGTTTTACATTGTTTTGCAACAATTTCCAATTATTTCGTTAAAATAACGGCTTGTTGTAACACGTGATGTCGTAAGCAATTGTCAAGGAAAAAGAAGTGTTTTACAAATTTTATGTAAATAATTTTATTGATACAGATGATCTTACAATTATCCAAAGTTAAAGTTATGTTAAAATGAAAAAAAAAATAAAGCTCTAAAATTAAAATTAATTGAAAAAAAGCAATTATAATTCAGTTCTTAAATTAAAAAAATAATTAAATGAAGTGAAAATGTAATTTTGACATGCGAAAAAATTTATGTTTTTTACTCTTTTTTAATCTTTTCAAATGGTAGAAACTCCATCAAACCCATACGGAAGCTAAAGAAATATGAAGGAAGACTTGTAAATGGAGACTAAACCAAATATGCGTAGTGAATTCAACTAATACATACAACCATTGGCATAAGGAATCATACAACAACATTTATTATTGTATATTAGATTCTTTATGACATGATTTTATAATATTTTATATTGCAGTTTAACATTGATTTTTTAACCCTATTTTTTTAATGTGAAACGTGGCCTAAAAGAAATTTCAAGCTTTCATTTGAAAATAAAAAAAAAATTTCACAGAAAAAATAAAAGATAGAAATTCAAAGAAACTAATTAATGTTCTACTAATTGAACATTAATAGAACGGAAATTTTTTTGGAAGTAAGTTAATCTAATTTTATTAAAATTGAACTTCAGTCTAACGCAATAAATAACAACTTAAATCACAGCATTCAAAATTTTTAAACATGAAATGTTTAACAAAATTTCAGCTTTAGATGGCGTAACTCTCACAACAATATATTTACTACATCATATTATAAGATCAACTGGACACTAACGACTACGCATAAAGAAAAATAAAGTTGGGTCAAACCAATGGTTTGTATTGTAGCTCTTTTCCCTTCAACAAGTGACAATTCTGCTTGTAAATACAGTCTATATATACCTATCACACTATTAAAAGTATTTTCATTCATATTCAAAGCTATTTCTAGGATGATGCATACTTGCAGTCTTTGAAATAAAGAATTAATATAAAGAGGGGTTAACTCACATAATTAACCCTCGATTTTAAGGGTTAATTGTGTGAGTTAAGAAAAATAATTATATTTTTTAGTGTCATGGAATTTACCGTTAGCTTTTTGTGTTTATAGAAATTTGAAAAAGCTTGCGGTTTCGGAAATATAAGGTGTTAAAAATTCAAATTTTACAAATTTCAAGGGGTGATAACTTGAGAGGGGGTGGAGATGGAAAAAAGTTTTCTTCTAACTAAATGAACTATTTGTTAATGTCTAAGAGCCCCTAAAATTTCAAGCTCCTACAGGCTGGGGTCTAGAAGAAAAACGAAATCAAAAATATGGAAAAAAAAGACTTTAGATAACGGTAAATTTGAACGGCCATTTTGTTTTTCTAAAGTTTAACTATAGTATACCGCGCTAGGGGAAGCAAGCCGGTGTCTTCATGCGTTTGCAAAATTTCAAAAATGCTTATGGTTTCACTGCAACAAATAGTTAAAAAAGGCCATTTTTAGGGTTTTAGGGGGGTATAACTTCTAGAGGGGGGGAGATAGGTAAAAATTTTGTTTTACGGAAATAAGTTTCTAGTAAAGATCTATGTACATACAAAATTTCAGCTTTCTATCTTCAAGGGTGTAGATAGTTTTGTAAACAGACACACGGACAGACGGAACGACGGATATTCGGACGGACGGACGGACAGAGTGAAACTAATAAGCACTTTTTTTCAAAAATTTTTGGAAAAGTGCTAAAAACGCTGAGAGATTAAGAAAATTCTAATGATGATTGGAACGGCAGATCAAAATGTCGATGATTTCTTTCAAAAAAGAATTCAATCGTAAGGTTCTATTCAACTTCTGGTGTTTATTCAAGGTTCCATTTTTAATTCAGGAACAATATCAGTTTTCTTGGCAATATTTTTATGAAATATCTTAATAAAGGTAACAATTCATCACTTAACATTTTAACTAGTGAAATAATTTAGAGAAGTATAGTATTATTGAAAAATAGTTTTTTAGTGTCTTGTAGTACTTATCTGCTAAGACTTTTGCAAAATTATTCTTAACTATTTTTATATACATGTAATTAACTAAAAATATTGTTGTTCAAAAATGTTAAATGATGTAAAATTATAATTAACAGATTAAAAAATTAGAGTGAATTACATAATTTAATAAATTTAAAAAAAAACATTAATTAAAAACTTTTATTAAACATTTTTCAGGTTCCAATGTTATCATTTTAATTATAATGTTAATATTTAATAAATTGGTAAATGACAAGAACTAATTCAATTATTTAGCACTTCAGATAAGAATAAACGATTCTTATACCATATCACACAACGTAGGTTACGTAGGTTTGGTAATCATGACAGTTACTTGTTGCCATTGTTGCCATATGTATTCGTGAAATTTACTAATACCACTTTTTATTTTTATCAAAGTATATTGGTAATTATTACCAAATGTTTTGGTCATTTTTACCATGTCTGTTTGTTATTTCAACCAAGTTTAAATTTTAACACTTTTACCAAAACACTTGGTAAAAAAATTGTCGTTTTCACTAAGTTTACTTGTTAGCACAAAAGTACCATGAAAAATAGCAGTTTATACTCAGTTTTTGGTAATTACTTATTACTTTTTTTTTTGTGTGTGTAGGGATGTCCTTCGAAAAGTAACCTAAATATCATTTAACGCTACCAAAATAAGATCCTGGGAGCTATTGGGGGGGCCCTGTGGTACATGAGGAACCAAACAATATATCGCGACTTGGGCATCAGTTCAGTAACGGAGGAAGCTAAATGGTATGCTATAAAACATAATCAAAGGCTACAAGATCACGAGAATTCTAATATGAAAAAATTATTCCAAAACACCGAGCCAATCAGGAGACTCAAGAAAAAAAGCCAATCTCGATCTACTGACCTAGCATGTAAGACTTGAGGGAGTTTTAATAAATGGCATCATCACTGGATGTTGCCCACCAAAACCAGAATTAAATCGAAAAATAAATTGCTAGATAGGTCTAGTTGACTTTGTTGCAGTACAATAAAGACAAAAAAAAAATATTTTAAAAAAACTTTAGATTGAAATCATTTTTACAGCTTTTATTTTAATTTAAATTAAAAAATATAATGTTCAAATTTGTATAAAACATTGTAATTAACTGTTTTTATGTATTTAATATGTTAAATAAATATTTTGACAAACTAGTGAAAAATCTAAACTCAGTATAAAAAAAGTTTTTAAATTTTGAAAATAAAAAGCTCAAATTTAAATTGAAAATTTTCCACTATACTAAAGAAATATTGTAGTATCGCTTTTTTATTTTATTTTATTTACAAATATACTAGATCCAAGTATCTATTGTGTTATTTTTTTCTGCTTTAATTTGCGTTATTTGCTCTTATTATTCTTTTCAACATTTAAGAAAAAAAATACTTTTTTTTTGTTTTATTTTGAAAAATATTGAAATTTTCCATAAAAACCCCATAATATGTATGTTATATAGCTTGTACAAATATAATATACATACATGTAGACATATTTATACCTACATAATATAAAACAAAGTACACATACATTTATGTAGGTACAATAAGTATATCATTGCTTTTCTTTATAACAAAAATTCCTCGCTACTTATTACCCTCATTACGAAAGAAAAGAAAAGTTTATTTACAATCACACAAACAACAATATAAGAAAACAAGTATATGGACATACAAACACACACAGAGCATATTTATAAAATGATTGAAGTTCCATTCTGCGCAAAACAGTAACTCATTTACGGGCTTGGTCATAATACTCACCATAATAAATGTCAAATTATGTTTGCAAATTACGATGTTTCTGCTTTCTCTTTGTTAGGAAAGGGCCTAATGTACATTCCATCCTTAAGATTATTACAATCGATTTCTAAACAAATTACAAAATTCGATATCATTCTTTATTATCATTATTAATTTTTTGTTTTTTTTTTTTTAATTTTTTTTTGTTTTCTCTTCAACTGTTGCAAAATCATTGAAATTTAGTCATGTGGGCTCGTTGTCAAACTTTTTTAAGACATTTCTCTTTAATTTAAAGTGATAGAATACTTAGTTATTTTTGTCTTCTTATAAAATTACAATAACTTTATTAAATAGCCGATTACCCAAAAAAAAAAAATTTTTGGAAATATTGAAATTATCAAATCTTATTAATTAAGTATAATAAAATTTATTAATTATATAAAGACATTCCGTAGTATAATTAACTAATTAGTTTACAACTATACATTTTGAGCCGAAAAAAATAGTTTTTCCAACATGGCTCAACTGTGATTGTTTTCAAAAATTTAATTAAATACACCAACGCCTCGCCTTGCGACGATAATTCGTTCTCAAAAAATTCGTCGAAATCAAAACGGCGCAATTGAAATATAAAAAATTTTTAATATATTAAGAAATATTAAGGATACGTTCCAGTTTCAAATCAAAGCATTTTTAAGTTTTTTATAAATTAATTTATTACTACAACAAAAGTTTTGTTTAAATGTTAGTTTTCGGTACCTTTAAAAAACTTTAAAAAACACACTTTTCGCTTCAAGAGCTTTTATCAAATTAACATCAAAATGTAGTATGAAATGTCGCAAAGCGTGGTATTATGTACTTATAATATCAGTGATATACTAGAAAAATAAGAATTTAACAAAATTCAATTGAATTTTAAAAATTTTTACGTTTCTAAAGTAATATTTTCAAAGAAAAGATTGAAAATTAAAACAGAGACATTTCTTTTGTGGACTTCCTAATCATACGAACCCGTATTATATTTCACCCGAAATTTAGATAATAAGTAGTTTTTTTGTTGGTATTTCCTATCTCTTCAAAATTAATAGAAAATAAAAGTTAAATTAAATTTTTTACATTTTCACTTCACAACTTTTTGATTGATAGGATTAATTTCAAAATTTTGTTTATTAAAAGTTATTATCATCTAGATATTACCCTACTTGTGGTACATTCTCTGTTATGTAAATATGTAAGTTATTTAAAAGTTTTACTTTTTGAATTAGATGCAAAGCAAGATTATTTAATACAAAATTTTATTGTTAAGAATATTTTGACTTTCACTTTTTTTTGGCAATAAAAATCCATAAAAATGCAACATTTTATAATGCAAAAACATAGAATGTAATAAATAACATCATCACAGATGGAAAAAATTCTAAAATTAGCAATGATTTTTTAAAAAATATTCTACAATTAAGCGGAAATTAAATAAATCAACAACTTTAATGACTATAACTGTACCACTGACAAGAACATGGCCAAAAAGTTCAATACTATATATTTGAGTAGAAGTAGAACTAACAAATTTTTAAAATTTGAGCGTATAACTGAGTATGTTACGCGAAAACTTATAAATAATCTGAAATGCGCAAATAGTCCTGGAATAGATAAAATTAGCAATGATACTATTAAGTTACTGAAAGATGACCTGATAAAACCTATTACCTCACTTACAAACTCAGTATTGGTATCTGGATAAATCATGAATTAGTTACTATACTAGAACTGCTAATCAGCTTAGAACATAAATATCTCGAAGTTTATGTGGTCTTGATGTTGTTTTTAATACTGCCATAATGCAGTAGAAGAACCAGTTGCCAAATAGTTATAAAAATTTGTCGACTAATGTACTACAGCAAAAATTGAAAGGTAAATTTTTAAATTCACACACATTAATAATCAATAATATTAATAACTACAGAACTACAATATTACTAATTTGTCAAAATAAGTTTAAAGTTTATATATGTTACAATTTTCTGTTCTTTTGAATTTTTGGCTTTTTTCCATTTTCATTGTTTTTTCTCTTCTATATTTAAATTTTTTTATTTTTGACATATCAAAACATTATAAACAAAGGCTGTATGAGATTTGAGCTCGTTTGAGATGATGGTTCAATAAATAAGAAACGCGGAAATTCAAAGTAGTTAAACTGGATATCAGGATTAAAACGACTTTGGAAAGTTGTAACGAAAACCTTTGCTTAAAAGGTAGAAACATATGTATTTGACGTTTGCATTAAAAATTAATTAGCCAAGATTAAAGTCGCTTTAAAATTTAAAGCATTTAATCGGTAATGTGCAGACCGAATTAGTCGAATATGTAAATATATAAAAGAGCCAACCCCTGAAAAGAATTTTTCAAACTCGGTTTTACGAGTAATATACATATACAATTTTAGCACATATTTTTAACAATTTATTATATCGAAATCGCAAACATTTTTCTCTACAAATGCAATGAGTTGGAGCCATGCTTAAACTGCAAAATAGTATACAGGCAGAACGCATTATTTTCAAAATTTTGCCAAATTTTTTCCCCAAAAATAGCGTTTAAGACAATTTCAATTTGTTGTATTTTTGTATGGAAATCTGGAATTTTACAAAACATTGGTTTGATCTTCCTTTTTATTCCTATTAAGCACACATCAGCGTGTACTTCATTTTTAGCACTTTTCCAAAAAAAATTTAAAAAAAGTGCTTATTAGTTTCCTTGTGCTTGAAAAGTCGCGGAGGTAATTATGGTGCTGAAACCCGGAAAATCCTTGAGGGAAACAAAGTCTTACAGGCCCATTTCACTGTTACTAATGATGTCTAAACTTTTTGAAAAGCTGCTATTAAGGAGATTGAAGACAATAATAGAAAATAGGGGCTTAATACCGAACCATCAATTTGGTTTTAGAAGAAAGCATTCTACAATAGACCAGGTCCATAGAATAACGAATATTATAGAAAAAAGCTTGGAAAATAAGGAAATCTGCTCTTCTATATTTCTAGACGCAGCACAGACATTCGACAAGGTATGGCTTAAAGGCCTTATATATAAGTTAGGATACATGATACTATAGCCATTTGTAACAATTTTGGAATCTTACTTATTTAGAATTAAACAAGACGCTGAATACTCCACGCTAAGAGAAATAAGAGCAGGTGTGCCTCAAGGTAGTATATTGGGCCCAACGTTGTACTTGCTTTACACGAGTGAATCTACCACAAATAGATAATTCTACGGTAGCCACTTCTGCTAACGATACTGCAATATTGGCAGTAGGAGCGAACATTGACGATTCGACAAAAAAATTACAGGAGGCAATTAACAAAATAAGCCAGTGGACTAGAGATTGGAGGGTGAAGTTGAATGAAGCAAAATTGGTTCAAATAAACTTCACCAATCGGAAAATAGTGAATCCCCCACAAATTAACGTAAATGGATCGAATGTAGCGATCCATAACTCAGCAAAATACCTAGGAATGACTTTAGATGTCAAGCTAAGGTGGAAAGAGCATATAAAGAAGAAACACATAGAATTAGGAAATAAATACAGAGAAAATTATTGGCTCCTAGGTCGTAAGTCCGATTTGGCAATTGATAACAAGATATTAATTTATGGCCAAATCATTAAACCGATATGGCGATATGGCATTCAGTTGCGGGGCTGTGCCAAGAAGCCTCACATTAACAATATTCAAACCTTCCAGAATAAAGTTCTACGGGACACGGTAAATGAGCCATGGTATATACGTAACAGTGATATCCACAGGGACTTAGGAATTCCTTTCGTCTAGAACAGCATGTAAATATGAAAGCAGCTCGGCTGCTAGACAATGGCGTTATGACAGAAAGACTTAAACGAACAAGACCATTCGATTTAACACGAAATACCAATTTCCTTATGGAAGGTATTTAATTCCTACACGGAAAAACCAAGTTAGCGCGGAGGTAACAGTTGGTCTGTAGGACCAGTTTTATCCGTTCAGAATTTAGGTGATTTTTTAGGGTAAGATTCACGCTCCCCCACTGTCGGAGGAAAAAGGCAGATAGAGCCGTCCTTCTTCGTCTTTCGAGATTTTTTCACCTAGTAGAAAAAAAAAAAAAATTAGTTTCCGAACGTCCGTGCGTTCGTCGTCTATCAGTCCATCACTCCGTCCGTCTGTCCGTGTATCTGTTCACAAAACTTTTACACCTTTGAAGATAGAAAGCTGAAATTTTATATGTACATAGATCTTTACTAGAAACTAATTTTGGTAGAACAAATTTTTACCTATCTCCCCCCTCTAAAAGTTACACCCCTCCAAAACCTTAAAAATTCCATTTTTTAACTATTTATTGAAGTGAAACCATAAGCATTTTTGAAATTTTGCAAACGCAGAAAGGCAGTGGCTTGCTTCCCCTAGCGCGGTATATTATAGTTAAACTTTAATAAAAACAAAATGGCCGTTTAAATTTACCGTTATCTAAAATCCGTTTTCCAAATTTTTTATCTCGTTTTTCTTCTAAACCCCAGATTGTGGTAGCCTGAAATTTTACCAGCTGTTAAACACTAACAAATAGTTCATTTCGTTGGAAGAAAAGTTTTTTCCATCTCAACTTATATTTCCGGAACCACAACCTTTTCCAAATTTCTAAAAACACAACATTAAAAAATATAATTATTTTTCTTCACTCACGCAATTAACTCTTAAAATCGAGCATTATGTTAACCCCTCTTTAAATTAATTTTTGCTTTATTTCAAAAACTGCTTTGGGATGAACAAATATATTCAATCCTAGAAATAGTATTTAAAAACAGTATTTTCAATTGTTGAAGGGAAAAGTCCTACAATACAAACCATTGCTTTGACCCAGCTTTATTCATGATGCTTTCATTCACAAATATCTAATGACTATTTACATTAAATTTCGTTTTACTCGTACACTGTAGAATAACATTTTAATTTGCTTTTATTTTTTATTTTTTATGTATATATATAATGTACCTGAACTAAAAAATTAGATAAAAATAATGAAAAAAAAATTTCGTCGAGAATATTTGAAAATTTTCAAACAAAACTTCTATTAAAAAAAAGTTTTGAGAAAAAGTTCTGAATTTCATTTTAACATTAAACAATTTTTTGTTATTTTATGAAAATTAAAAGTAGAATAAGCAAAAATAATGATGAAAAACTTTACCAAATATACCCGAATAATTTTTCGAAGTACTTCTGCTTAAGTAAGTTAAAACAAGTAAAAACGTTTCAATCGGTATAAACCGATTGAATTATACCCTGCACCTTTCGTTATTGTATAGCAATTACTCGAACCTGTTAAATCATTGTATAGAAACTTCACGGACATGTCTGACCTATAATTGGACATCCGACTGCCAAGTTTCATGAATCTGACTTTATTATTTTTCCATATTTAAAGTAAGCTTTTAGACTTGTATGGGGCTACTCGAACCTGTCAAGCAATTCCATCAAAACTTCACAAATATATCTGATTTATAATCGAACACACAACTGCCAAGTTTCATGAATCTGACTTTATTATTTTTCCAAATATTAAGAATAAGCTTTTAGACTTGTATGGGAGCTACTCGAACCTGTCAAGCAATCCCACCAAAACTTTAGAAATATGTTTGACCTATAATTGGACACACGACTGCCAAGTCTCATGAATTTGACTTTATTATTTTTCCAAATATTTAAAATAAGCTTTTAGACTTGTATGGGAGCATTAAATAAGCTTTTAGACTTGTATGGGAGCAAATATTTAAAATTAGCTTCTGGAGTTGTATGGCAGGTACCCGAACCTGTCAAGCAATTCCTCTAAAACTTCAAAAATATATCTGATCTATAATCGGACATCCAACTGCCAAGTTTTATGAATCTGACTTTATTATTTTCCCAAATATTTAAAATTAGCTTCTGGAGTTGTATGGCAGGTACCCGAACCTGTCATTCCTTTAAAACTTCAGAAATATATTTGACCTATAATTGGACACATGACTGCCAAGTTTCATGAATCTGACTTTATTATTTTGCCGAATATAAAAAATTTGCTGTTGGAGTTGTATGGCAGCCACCCGAACCGGTGCAGCTATCCCATTATAATTTTTAGAGCATATGTAGAATATAATTGGACACATGTATACAAAATTTTGTATTTATAGCTTTATTAGTTTGTGAAATATTTAAAATAAGCTCTTTGAGTTGTATGGCAGCTACCCGAACCCGTTGTCCGACTTAGTCCAATAACAATAGGGCTCGTCCTTGGCACAAAAGAAAAAACTTGTGAAAGTTTGGTGACGATTGCATTATTCGTTTTTGAGTTATCGTGCGATCGGACGGACGGACGGACGGACGGACGGACGGACGGACGGACGGACGGACGGACGGACGGACGGACGGACGGACAGACGGACAGACGGACATGTCTAAATCGACGCAGAATTTTACGCTGAGCAAGAATATATATATATGTCCATACCGCAGATGACTCCTTCAAGTAGTTACAAACTCCATACCAAAGTTAATATACCCTTCACGAAGTGCAGGGTATAAAAATGGTCGGAAAAATAAAAGTCGTACAATTGGATATAAAATCTTTGGCATACGAGTAATTGATTCTGTCATAGGTGTAATATAATTTTATTCAAGGTCATCATTCAAATTATCAAATCAAAGTTTTCATATTAATTTAACTGCTCAGTATTTCCACACTTAAAACCACAACAGAAATTATGATTATATTTTATATTTATTGCGTTTTGTTATTTTGTCATTTTCGGTGACGTTCAAATCATCTAAAAATAAGGTTTTAATAGATATTGTGTACATATAATGACAAAATCTAAGATATAATACAAATCTAATGATTTTTGTATTTTCATTTTTAAACTTCTTTTGATTAATCAAATCAATATGCTACTACGTACTACGTTAATATTCCCGATTATTTAAAAATAATGAGATTTTTAATATTTTTGTGAAAGTTTCGCATACAATTTTCATATTTACTTATAAAGGTATATTAGTTTAAATAATATCTTCGTTTCTATTAAAGAGAATACTTAAAAAACTAAAAAGAAAAATAAAAGAATACTTGTGGAAAAATCTGTACAGTAATGGTATGAAAATGTCATAAAAACTTTTAAATAACTTTAAAAAAAGTTTTTAGAACAAATAAACTTACCTGTGTGCATAATTGTATGGTTATACTTATGCATATATAAAATATAAGAAGATTATAATAATATTGAATCTAATTTTTCAAAATTATTTAAAATAAGGATCTGAAAGCACTTAAGTAATGATTTTTGTTTTGGAAGAGAATAAAATATCCAAATGACTGCAACACTGATAATAACCATATACAACTCAATTTAAAATTTAATTATTACACAAAAATATTGAATAATTTTCATGAAAAGAGGGTAATTTTATTTCAAAACTATAGGAGGTGACTATAATGCCAAACATACAGATTGGGGTTCTAGAAACATCTATAGGAGGAAAGCTAAGAAAAGCTATTCAAGAACTAGGTGGTTGCTATCACTCCACTGGCACTCCTGCTTATTGGTCTACTGACACTAATAAGACTCCCGATGCTATTCACTTTTTTATAACCAAAAAAGTATCAGAAAACTATCTAAGCCTTGAAGATAATTATGATTTTAATTCAGATCAGTCTGCTGTCATATTAAAACTAAGTGAAAAAATAAGTAGAACATTATTTAAACCCACAAATAGCACCACAGATTGGGCAACCTTTTAATACGAAATAATAAACAATATTGACGTAAATATTAATATAC
This sequence comes from Condylostylus longicornis, assembly GCF_029603195.1. NCBI lineage: Eukaryota > Metazoa > Arthropoda > Insecta > Diptera > Dolichopodidae > Condylostylus > Condylostylus longicornis. The sequence goes on from NW_026577985.1 coordinate 3,187,636, forward strand.
AATCAAGAGAACAATTAGATCTTGAGTTAGAAGGATTTATTAAAATCATACAAAAAGCTGCATGGAACAATACAAAAATGTCAAAGTACAAACCGACAGCAAATAGATATCCTGCAGAAATAACTAATTTAAAAGGTGAAAAAAGAAGGGCCAGACGTAGACGGCAGCGTTCGCGTCACCTTGATGATAAAACTGTTTTAAACAGACTTTCACAGGTGCTTAAAAGAGAAATCCAAGATTTTAAATCGGCAACATACGAAAATTATATAAAGAACTTGTCAGCTGCGAAGGAAACGAATTATTCCTTATGGAAGGCGGCAAAGGGCAAAAAGAGACCGATTTAGCACGCTCCGCCACTGATGAAAGCAAATGGCAGTTGAACGAGGAGCAATGTAGAGAAAGCCGAATTATTTGCTGATCACTTAGAAAGCATGTTTAGTAGAATCTATCGCAAATGAACCAGGTAGCATAGCTCCATTTACTCAATTAGAAATTTCGGAAGAGATAAGATACTTGAAGTTGAAAAAATCGCCGGGCTTTGATTTTAGTACTGCGGAAGTATTGAAAAAGCTATCAGGCGAGGCATTGGAACATTTGACGAATATCATGAATGCAGCTATGGATTTTGGGTATGTTCCTTGTGCTTGGAAAGTCGCAGAGGTAATTATGATGCCTAAACCCGGGTAATCCTTGAAGGAAACAAAGTCTTATAGGCACATTTCACTGTTACCAATGATGTCTAAGCTTTTTGAGAAGAGGAGATTGAATCTCCTTGATTGCTATCAAGGAGATTGAAGCCAATAATATAAAATAGGGGCCTCATACGAAACCACCAATTTGGTTTTAGAAGAAACCATTCTACAATAGACCAGGTCCATAGAATAACGAATATTATAGAAAAAAGCTTGAACATAAAAGAAGCTCTTCTATAGCTCTTCTTTTTAGACGCAGCACAAACATTCGACAAGGTATGGCACAAAGGCCTTATATATAAGTTAGGATACATGATACTATAGCTATTTGTAACAATTTTGGAATCTTACTTAGCTGATAGATTATTTAGAATTAAACAAGACGCTGAATACTCCACGCTAAGAGAAATAAGAGCAGGTATGCCTCAAGGTAGTATATTGGGCCCAACGTTGTACTTGCTTTACACGAGTAAATCTACCACAAATAGATAATTCTACAGTAGCCACTTTTACTGACGATACTGCAATATGGGCAGTAGGATCAAACATTGAAGATTTGCTAAAAAAATTACAGGAGGCAAATAACAAAATTAGCCAGTGGACTACGGATTAGAAAATGAAGTTGAATGCAGCAAAATCGGTTCATATAAACTTCAACAATCGGGAAATAGTGAATCCACCACAAATTAATAGCAATCCATAACTCAGCAAAATACCTAGGAATGACTTTAGATGTCAAGCTTAGGTAGAAATAGCATATAAAGAAGAAACTCTTAGAATTAGAAAATAAATATAGAGAAAATTATTGGCTCCTAGGTCGTAAGTCCAATTGAGCAATTAATAATAAGATATTGATTTATAGATATATGGCTATATGGCATTCAAGTGTGGGGTTTTGCCAAGAAGACTCACATCAAGAAAATTCAAACCTTCCAAAATAAAGTTCTGCGACGCATGGTAAATGCACCATGGTATACACGTAACGGTGACATCCACAGGAACTTAGGAATTCCTTTGGTTGTGGATGAAATTAGGAGTTGTGCTACAAAGCATAGGACTCGTCTAGAACAGCATTTAAATATGGAAATAGCTCGGCTGCTAGACAATGGGGTTATGACAAAAAGACTTAAACGAACAAGACGATTTAACACAAATTTCTTAATGGAAGGTATTTAATTCCTGTACGGAAAAACCAGTGAGCGCGGAGGTAATAGCTGGTCTGTAGGACTATTTTTATCCGTTTAGAGTTTAGGTGATTTTTTAGGGTAGTAGTCACACTCCTCCACTGTCGGAGGAAAAAGGCAGATAGCGCCGTCCATCTTCATCTTTCGAAATTTTTTCACCTAGTAAAAAAAAAATTTTAATTCAAAAAAATTTGAAGTGATCAGCACATAACCGACCGCAATGCCCTAAGATTATGAAAATGCATTCTGAACACTGCCTTTCAATTTTAAGGAAGTTAGCAAGCTTTTAGCTAACATACCTATAAAAGTGTAAATTTGGCTGGTAGAATTTCGCTTTGTGCAACTCGAATTCCCTGAAAAGTTTATGAGTTAATTTTGGTAGCAACTAGAACTTAAATATCAAATTTCAAGATATTCCATCAATCCGTTCCATAGATATGGTAAAAAATAAAAAATCGGCCTCCAATTTGATTTCCGAGCCCGCATCTTTCCAAAAAATTTAAAGATTTATTGCTTTTATACCCCGAATTTAAATATTAAATTTCAAGGAAATTGGTTGAAATTTTTATTAATAACAACATACATATGCATAGTATTATCAAATTATTAACATAACAGCCTTTCTTTGAACTTGCAATTGTTAGTTTACAAGCAAAACTACAGTGGCTGCAAAGTTTAAAAAAAATAGTTAAAAAATAAACTTAAAACAAGTGAAAACATTTCAGTCGCTATAAATCGAATTATACGTTCATTATAACTATTTGTTTTTGAAATATGTAGAATTAACTTGTTATATACCAAGTATTCGAACCTGAAAAACCACTCTATAGAAACTGTATGTTTATGTCTAGCCAATAGTTTTACACATAACTGCCAAATTTTATGAATATAATTTTATTATTTTCCCAAATAATTAAAATTTGCTTTTGGAGTTGTATGGCAGCTACCCGAACATGTCAAACCATTCCATAAACTTCTACGACATTTCTGGCCCATAATTGGACACATGACTGCCAAGTTTCTTTAATCTAGCTTTATTATTTTTCTGAATATATAAATTTAGGTTTTGAAGTTGTATGGCAGCTACCAGAACCAGTGCAGCCATTCCATTGAAATTTTTGGAGCACATGTAAAATGTAATTGGACACACGTATACAAAATATCATATTTATATCTTTATTAGTTCCTCAAATATTGAAAATAAACTCTTTAAGTTGTATGGCGTGACATGTCTTAACCAACGCAGAATTTTACGCTGAGCAAGAATATTTGATAATTTTTAGTTTTTTAGATGAAATCCAACTTTTGTTTAAAAATCTTCGTATTAAATAAACCGTATTTACAAATAACACTAAATTTGTTCAAAAAGATATGCTTCTGCATATATATTTGAAATATTAGCAAAAGATACAAAAAAAAACATTAGTAAGCTTATAGTTAACATACCTAGAAAAATGTAAATTTATCTCTTAGAAGAGTTTCGCTTTGTGCTACCCAAATTCACTGAAATGCTCGCCAGTTAGTTTCGGTAACAACCAAAACTCAAATATCAAATTTCAAGAAATTCCATCAATTCGCTCCGTAGATATGGTTAAAAATGTAAAATTGACCCGCAGATCAGTTTTCGAGCCGTGATCTTTCCAAAAAATTTATATGTTCATTGTTTTAATACGAAGAATTTAAATTTTAATGAAATCGGTTGGTTATTTCTCTTTATATACGCAAAAATGTATATTTGGCCCGTAGTAAACGTCCAGTTGCTGACGCCTGATTTTTTCCAAAAGTTAGGAGGGTTCGCGGACGGTCGAGCTGAGCTTATATATAAAATTTCAAGTAAGTATATCGGTTGAATATTTTCTTCAAAATGTTCAAAAATGTAAAACAGGCCCGCTAAAAAGTGCAGTTCCCGGGGCCTGATATACACCAAAAGCTGATCAATCCGTGCCATGGTGGAAATAAACTTACATAAAAAATTTCATCAAAATGGGTTCAGCCGAACTTGAGATACATGCGTGCACACACAGACTGACAGGTTGCTAAAAATAGTTTATTTACACTTTCCTACTAAGTGCATTCCCACCGAAAACTCGATATGCAAAATTTATTGCCATCACATAACCTACCTATTGTTTACACAATGCGGTCGGTAAAAAGTTGTATGAAAATACAATTTACTTGAATTAATTAGATTTTGAGTTTTTATTCAAAGCGAACAAACGATAAATGGGTAAAATCCACTTAGAATTTAAATCTGAGCAAGTTTACATGCACATGTCTAGTAAACTTATGATACTCTCGCAACTTTACTTATATATTATAATATGGATATGAAAATACAATTGATATAAAATTTCAAAATTTGTAATGAATAAAGCGCGTGTCACAATTAATAGGCGATCAAGGTAATAGGCGAACATTCATCGGTCCTGAATCTACACTTATTTAAAATCTCTTGCAAGCGCCCATACATACAATTATTATTATTTTATTTAATTTACAAACTAATTAGTTTCTAGGTGAGAGTTCTTCATTTGTTAATTTTAATATAAATTAGTAGTTAAAGTTCGTTTTTATTATTTCTATTATTGTCTATGTGCTACAAATGTTGATACATATTAAAACTATATGGCTATATTTATATTACTTTTTTCTCCATTAGATAAATATATAACATTATCGCTAACAAGAATGTTTTCCATGTGATTGTTATTAGCGGTATGTTAATCACATTTAATTTTGATAACATGTATTTGAGATCTATTTTTAGAATTTTTTTTTATTTTATTTTCAGAATTGAAATATTTTTTTAAGTTTATTAATAACTTTAGCATATACGATTTTTTTTGTTCCAAGAAAATAAAATTTGCAATCAATTTGATTTGCGACGTAATTTATAACGAAAAATAAATTTTTTTTTTTTTAAAATATTATGATTTTGTCCTCAATTCCTTGGGATGTTAGCCAACGAGTGAGCCGGTTAATGGCAGTAGAAAATCTATTGACCAAATTCTACGAAAAAATTTGAAAAATTTTTAAAATAAATTTGAATATTTTTTTTTAAAAAATTTATCAAAAATGCAAATTTTTTTGGATATATCAGGGCCCAAAACCGTACCTTTACAAATGGCAAATTTTACATTTTTAACCATATTCAAAGAACCAATTACCGGAATTTTGAAATCAGAAAAATTAGATTACATAAAAAGGAACTCTACTAAGAGCTAAATATTTATCTTTAGATAACTTACTTAAAATTTGAAATAATTGTTTAAAGGACCATTGCCATTTTCTTGGTCAATGATTGGGCTCATTGTAGAATAATGACCATGAAATTAATCTAACACAATTTTTTAAAGTTACTTTCAGAACTTAAACATTCTTTAATTTTCTTAATTTGAAATAAGCAATTAATTAATTAAAATTATTTATTTTACACAGAAGTTATAAATAAAAAGTAACTGATTTAATTGAATCAAAAACAAAAATTACTACGATATGAGCATTTATAAAAATATTTTTATACCACAACTATAAAACCAAATAACTACTTATTGAAATTTTACAACACAATAGAAAAAAAAATTCAATTTTGAAATGAGATACCCTATTTTTTATCTCTTAGTTTTTATTTTTTTAGGTATTGAAGAAAACCTAACAGCATTTTTGAATCTTAACTTCAATTATTAGTTTTAAGTCACAATACTTCACACACAATCAAAAGAAATTAAGTAGCTAGCACTCAAAAATTATTGTGGTAACAGTAAAGAAAAATGCAAGATTCATTAATTCAAGCTTGGTGTTTTTTCAAAACCAAATAAGCGAACGTTTTAATTTTCATTTAATGAAATTTGAGACAATAAAACAGTAAACTTATTCAAGTAAGTCTGATATTAACTTATTTTGACGTTTCTTTAAAGTACGTTTCATTCAACTTTTATAATCATAAATTTACTAAGAGCATAGCGAACAACTTGCAATTTGCCTTTAAAATACATCCTGTATTAGTAATTAATAATTCTTAAACACAATTAGATACACAAATCAACTGCAATATTAATAAAAATGCAAGTTTTTTTTGTACAAATAAAAGTATGGTATTCGATACTTTTCGATACTTTTTACAGTAATAAGTACACGTATATTTTATGGAAGAGAAACTTTTCAAGCTAATTTTTTAAAATTTTCAACAATTGTCGTTAACTGTCGTCTTTCACTCGTGTTCAAAATTAATTAAAATAAAAAAATTCCAAAAGAATACTAAGTAAAATCAATAAGTACAAAACCTTAGTAGTTATACAACCTAAAAAAAATTCAATTCAATTGATAACTGTCTAAGGTTTGTGAATAAAATTTTTCAATACCAAGTCTTTTTTTTTTCAAATTATCAACAAATTTTAAAGCTTATTTTGAAAGTTAGTCAATAATTTGACAATAAAAATTATAAAATTATGAAAACTGAATGAACGTAAAGATCAGCGAACAACACCAAGACATGAAAAAGATAGATACACTGTTTAAAATTATGGATTGTAAAAGATTATGATTGAAAAGACCTTGTCCGTTCCATGATCCTTGTACGACAGTTTGCAGAGAGCTATACTTATAAAACGTAGCATCAATTTATACGACCACAACAAAATGTTGATAGCAGTGTAACTCGGAATAGTTACACTGTCACCAACCTTTGATATACTTGTATTTTCAAAGGCATGAGAACATTTTTCTTGTAGTTTCACTCTAACCGGACTTTCGGCAGAATATCTGTACAATTAAATTCATATGTATATGCACGTATAAAAATAAGTTCACACCAAAAGAGTACATTTGACTCTAACAAATTTAAGTTTTTTGAGGAATTGTAAAATTCAGTGTAAAAAAAAAAAGAAATAATTAAAAAATCAGGAAAAATCCTGCGAAAGGAAAGACGATTGAGTGGACAAAGTAAATTTAAAATTATTTCCTCATTATTATAAGAAACACATTCATTGTTTATACAAGTAAAAAGTTTTAATAAAAGTAGTGCTTTCAAATGAAAATTAATTTTAGCACTCTTACTACCACATTATTTTTGAGCTTTTTTTATAGGTTGTTGTCCGTCAAAAAAAAGTGACAAAAATAAACTACAAAATTTTTGGTAGACACCTGCAGAGAGCTATTGAAAAACTGCCCTGTCAGTCACTCTTGTAATATATTTTTAAATAGATAAATTTTTAAATATTTGACGATGGAATGGGACTTTTCTGATTTTTAAATATCTGCCAAAATTATGTTTATAAAATTTTTTATTGTACGATGTCGGCAACTACAAAAAGCAGTTGCAGTAGCGGAAACCATTTTAATAATTTTCGTTTTGGGCGTTGATGACGGCAATGTGTCGCGCCTTTTGGCTGACCTAGCAATGAGAGTGCTGACTAAAATTTCATGAAATTATATAGCTTAATCATAAATTATATAGTTGTAATGGAATATGATATGATCTCAACATATGAGATTCTGCCTCTAAAATTCAATTAAATATAGAATCTGATTGTTTTATCCTTTCTTAATCATCTCCACAGTTGGTTTTGTATGAAATTCAACAAATTTTCTTATTCCCCTTAATTTTATTGAGCAAAATACTCAAACATTTACTTTTTCAAGTATAAGAGTATTTAAGTAATCGAAAATAGTTTTTTTTTTAAATTATTCGGAAACACTTTTGCATTTAGTTGCATTGAGCTTTTGTGTAGTTGGAGTTTTATATATATTTAGGGTGTTTTGCATAATGTGGCAAATAGTTTCAGGAATGATTTTTTGATCAATTTCCAACAAAAAATTGTAATTTAAAATTTTTATCTAAGTACCTTCCCTTATCTGAGAATTTTCTGAGAATTTATTTTCAAGAAACCACAAATATTTTTCAAATTTGCAAACGCAGAAAGTGAGTGGCGGATCTCTCTATCGCGGTACAGCATAATTAAATATTAAAATGTCTGCTAAAATTAACTGCCCTCTAAAACTTGTTTTTTACAAATATTTGATATAGTTTTTCTTCTAGGCAATAAATTGCAGGAATCTAAAATTTTAAAGGGAAAGCTCTACTTTACAAGCCATTGGTTTGACCCAACTTTATTTAATTATAATCCCCATACGTTTTGCTATAGTAATTAAAAAATAAAACTAAGTCATGTATGTAATTTGTAGCACTGTGATAATTTAATTAAATATCAGAAAGACCAATAAAAATGAAAATGATTCACACTTTAATAGCAGAAATCGTCATTTCAATTGTCAAACCAAACGTGGACAATTTTATTTAAAAATGTTAGCAATTAAAACGAAAATACAATGAGGAATACATACATTTATATATATATATATATGTATATATATGTTCATGTATTTAAAGATTAAAGCACGAATTTTATACATATTACAAAAAGTAACTCACACAAAAGTTTATACATGTACATACCTATTATAAATATAAAAAAAATTTGAGGTTCATAATGATGATGAACCGCTTTAGTTGAAATTGTGGATTCGAACTAAATCACCAATAGCTTTTTGCAACAAATTATTTTAACACCTTCAAATTGGTACCTTTAAATGTATTGGTAATTGGTACTTATTTCTAATTATTTACTCATCTTTTTTTTAATTAATTCCTTGTTCTTTTTATGCAAAGGTGATTTAAAAAAAATAAAGAATACCATCCACAAGCGAAAATTATTTGTAGCCGAATGAAGTCTTGTTGCTTATCAAGATCAAGGGATATTTTGGAAAATATTCATTATAACTCTTCATTATTTGTTCAAATACATTTTTTAAAATTTATTTTGTAAACCTGCCCCATCCAAAACCCGAATAGACGTTACCCCAAAAAGGATTAGGTGATTCCAGATAACGGCTTCAAATTTTGTGACGTCATAGCATACGATGAGACAAGAAACTTTCCTTTTACCACTTTTGACCAAAATGTCCTTGAAGAATTATAAGGAATTTCAAAGATAAAAAGCAACCTAATCGCTACGAAGGTCTTTTAAAATAGCAAAATATTTATTTAAATATCTAGCAACAAAAATTTCTTGTAAAATTTTTACGAGAAATGTATAAAAAATTTTAAAATTTTAAAAATTGGAAAATTGAATAAATTGCGAAATTGATATTTTTACAAATTTGAATTATGAATGAAAAATTCGTTTATTTTTTGACTGATTCGGAACACAGAATTAAAACATCAATTTAAAAAAAATTTTATTTTAAAATACACATGTAATTAAACTTAAAAGGAGGCACCATTTTCTTATCAACCTTTATTTATTACAATAATTAAAAAAATGTGATGTGGTCATTACATAACCGACCGCAATGTGTATTGTCTAGCTAAGTGCAAATGTTACAGAATATTATAAGGTGGGAAGGAAGGCAGTAGTAAGCTTTTAGTTATAACATACCTAGAAAAATGTAAATTTGGATCTTAGTAGAGTTTCGCTTTGTGCAATTCGAATTCCCTGAAATGCTTGCCAGTTAGTTTCGGGAACAACCAAAACTCAAATACTAACTTTCAAGATATTCCATCAATTTGTTCCGTAGATATGATAAAAAATGTAAAAACGGCCCTCAGATCAGTTTCCGAACCCCTGATCTTTCCAAAAAATTATATGTTCATTTTTTTTATACGAAATATTAAATTAAATATTAAATTTTAATGAAATCGGTTGATTATTTCTCTTTATATACGCAAAAATGTGTATTTGGCCCGTACTAAGCACCCAGTTGCTGACGCCTGATTTCTTCCAAAAGTTAGGAGGTTTCGCGGACGCTCGAGCGAAGCTTATATATGAAATTTCAAGTAAATTTCTTGAATATTTTCTTCATAATGTTCAAAAAGGTAAAACAGTCCCGCTAAAAAGTGCAGTTCCCTAGGCTTGATATATCCCAAAGGTCCATCAATGCTTGCCATATTCGAGAAAAACTTACATATAAAATTTCATCAAAATCGGTTTAGCCGAACTTGAGATACACGCGTGCACACACAGACAGACAGACCGACAGGCTGCTGAAAACAGTTTATTTACACTTCCCTACCTTGGAGAAATGCGTTCCCACCAAAAACTCGATGTGCAAAATTTGTTGCCATCACATACCTACCTATTGTATACACAATGCGGTCGGTAAAAAAACATTTAATTAGTATAGTGTACAGGGTGTTTCGCATAAGGTGAAAAATAAATTTAACTATGATTCTTTGATCAATTTCCAACAAAGAAATGGATGGGTGGGAGGGCGGGTGCAGATATGCTCTTTTTTTAGCGAAAGCTTGTTGAAAAAAAGATACCAGATTTTTCCTGCTTTTAAATAAATGCATAAGTATATCTTCGCAACCATGCAAATTTGCATTTTTTGGATGTTTTTTAAACACATTTAACACGTTAGATGTTAAATGGGTAAACTTTTAGATATTGTAGCGTATCAAAAAATAAAAGTAACACAGATTTTCGTAAAATTTCGAGTTTTATAAAGAAAATTTCAAAAAAATCAAATTCTGACTTCGACAAACTGTATCTCGAAAACTATGGCTCAAATCAAAGTGATTGCGTGACCGAAAATAAAGAGAAATAACCCTCGATAGTTCTGTGCCGCATGGTTCTGAAGTTATAACAATTTATTTATATGCAGGAAATATCTGGTATCTTTTTTACATCAAGGTGCCCAAAACGAAAATATCTGCGTCCCGCCCCAGCCCACCCATGCTTTTATTGTTGGATATTGATCAAAGAATCATTCCAGAAACACCCTGTATATACAAAATTATTCGAAGATTATAAAGAGCACAACTATAGAAACTATTCTTATCAATTTAATATCAAATGACATTTCATTTATTTCATAAATACCTTTTTGGAAAGGAATTTTGTCGTTATTGTAGTTTCTTTCATTTTATTTTTTGTATAGTCCTTTTAAATTTAGTGTTCTGACAAAAAATTAAAAGAATCTCAAATATAATTTCTTTTTTACGGTTTGATTTTTTTCAAAAAAATTTTTTCTTTTTGAAAATATTAAATAACATTTTCAAAAAGAAATATTCTAAAGAGAAAAGCATATTTAAAAGGTGAAATTTATAATGAAAAGATTTAAAATTAAAGATAAATAAATCTTGTTATAGATAAAAATTTGTATATATGGTTAAAATGTCCTCATAGTTTTCATGATATAAGATTCTTCAAGTACTGTGTATCCAAACACAAAAATATGACTGAACATTTCTAATGATCAGCTCTGTCAAATTAATAATAAACTCTAACAATACTCTGAAAAACTATGGGCTCATTCGACGAATGCAAGTCTACGCTCCAACATATTTGAAATTAAAAGGTAAGATTTGATTGCTTTAACTTAAACCAATTTCACGATCAGTAATGGAACTTACTTATCATACATTTATATATAAGTATATATACGTGTATAAGATATAATATATACTTATATCTTATATAACATATATAAGATATACATATATAAGTATATATACTTTATATATAATACTTTACATATTAGCTCTTTTCGCAATGCAATATAAGTAGGCAACTTAATACCTTTTTAAAGTATAAAGCGAAGTTTTCACGAGCTCTCTGTAACTTGAACATGGCTATAAATTTACTCAAGTTTTTTTTTTGGGTTGCCAATATTTTCAATACCTTTTTTAAAATTGTTTCCCGGATTGGTTTCAAATATGAATTCGAAATAACTTGGTAATTTCTTATGATACTTTCACCATATTTTAGAATTTGTCCCCTTATTGATTTATTTGTACGAAAGAAATTAAACTAAAGCACTTAAGTATTTAAAAACAATATACATGCGCGATCTCTGTTTACTTTTATATACGTAGAAGATATTGATTCGTTTCAGTTAAGGAAAATCAATAATTAGAAAACTACATCTGTTAGTACTGTCCTTAATTTTTTTTTTTTTTATTCATTCATTTATTACTTATTTGTTATTTACAATTAAGTATATGAAATTTAAATCTGGCAAAAATTATAAAAATTCTTTTTGTTCTTAATATAAATAAATGTTATTAATCGTAATGGAAAGTTAATAAAATTTTAATTCAGAATATTAATTTTCAAATTTACAAATTTAGATTATTCATTTAAGAAGTATTTCATCAGTTATTATTACGTGATAAATAATTTATTTTGAACAAGTGGTATAATAATTAATTCAAGATTTCGTTCAAGCGAGCTGAGGATAGTAAGAGTTCTTTTAATTCAATTTTAAAAAGACCAATATCCGGTATATTTTTTAGATTGCTCGGCAGATGATTGTATAATCTAGGAATGGGTTTACATACTTGAGCTTTATAAACCAATATTTATAAAGTTTATCGGTTTCATTATTAATTTAATTGATGTTATTTAATCGATTTCAAGCCAAAAAAAATGTTTCAAGCAGAAAAAATTTTGAATATGATTGATGGATTGATACGTATCTCAATTTCAGAAACAATATGGAATTTAAAACAATTGAAATTTTCCTGCAATAAGTTTGATGTAAGATTTACATTCATAGATATCAGGCCCACTTTAAAGCCCATTTTTATGAAATTATCCACATTTAATTTCATTATTTGTATATAAATATTTTCTGATATGAAAAGAGTGTTTGAGATTTCTCCGAATTTCATTTATCGTTATATTTCAATTATAAGTACATAACAAAAAATTTCAAAATTTATAATACTAATAAAAATAAAAAAATTGTTTTAAACAACAAATCTAATAAAAAATGGGTAACTAAAAATTTCAGCCCCTTCAAAATTTTGTATAAAGTATTTTAATACAGGTAACAAAAATTTTCTTTTTATAGAATTATAGTACTTTAGTAACTCAAACTCTGGCATTAATTCGCTGAAACTTATTATTTACGGCAATCTTAATTACAAGTATTTATTTATGTACGGTATACCTGTTTTATGAATTCAATGCTATTCAAAATCTTTTTAAAATGCTTAATTTTTCCACACGCCTCTATTGGCTTTGAAGTAAAGCTTTCATAGATACACAATTTCCAATAGTTCCGATTTTAATATTCCATAATATGTTTGTTCATTTTCTAGAAAGATTTCTTATTTTTCATTATTCGAAAATAACTTATGATATAAATGAGACGTATAATTCAGAATAAAGCAAATTTTAATAAAATTGTGAAATATGCTTATAAGTATGCACTACCGATAAAGTTCTCGCTATTTTCTCATTTTTATTACGATAGAATGTTCAATTCAAAGATCAGTGAAAATGCAAAAAGTGTTAGACCACATTAATTGATTTAAAAATAACTGTAGTGTACAAACAGCTACTTATAATGTCAAAACTAATAAAAATTGAGTTTGCAGTCAAAAAAATTTTTTATATAATATTTCTGCATTGCAATAATATAATTTTTCTCCATACACACAGATATAAAAATTTAAAATAGGTAAGTAAGAGGTGCCAAACACTGCTGACTAATGTTGACTAATTAACTTGGGTCAAAGTGCAATTCAATTCAGGTAAATGTCAACTTTCTATTTTTAAAAAAAACGTTAACATACCTCAAATATAAGCAAATTTTAAATCGGTTTTTTAAATTAACTTTAAATTTTGAGAAGTGATCCTTGAAACTTAAGCAAAGTATAGAGTTAAGTTGTTTTACTTTAATAAAATATGATGAATACGTAAGTTTATTCGAGTTTCTTTAACTAAAACAAGCTCAAAATAAAGTTGAATCAAACCATTGTACCCTTCAACAAGTGAAAATATTGCGTTTAAAAAAAATCTATGTATGCCTACTACAGTATACCTACGAAAATATTTCAAGGATTGCAGACATTTAGGATGAAATTTGTTCAATGTTTGAAACAAATCAAAAAAAAATTATAGAAGCGTTAAATTAATGCTCGATTTTAAGGATTAATTGTGTGAGTTATAAGAAAAATAATTATATTTTTTAATGACATGGCAGTTTCAAAAATATAAGGTGCCAAAAATTTAAATATTATAAATGTCGAGAAGCCATAACTTGGAAGGGGGTGGAGGTAGAAAAAAATTGTCTTCTAACGAAATAAACTATATAAGTTTCTAAAAACCGCTAAAATTTCAGGCTTCTAATACTTGAAGTCTAGAAGAAAACGGCATCAAAAATTTGAAAAAAAAAACGGATTTTAGATAACGGTAAATTTTAACTGCCATTTTGTTTTCTTAAATTTCAAATATGGTATGCTGCGGCAGGAGAAGTAAGCAACTACTTTTCTCTGTTTGCAAAATTTGCGCTTTCAGTGCAATAAATAATTGACAAATGCTATTTTTAGGGTTTTGGCATATTTTCTTCTACGGAAATAAGTTTCTAGTAGAGATCTATGTACATATAAAATTTCAGCTTTCTATCTTCAAGGGTGTAGAAGTTTAAAAAGAAAATTTCAGCTTACAAAGGGACGGATAAAGTGAAACTTATAAGCAGTTTTTTTCAAAAATTTTTTGGAAAAGTGAAGTACGGTATTTTCTTAACCCAAATCCATAAAACAATAATTTAACTTACATATTACAATAAACCCAAAATAATTACTTACTTACATATAAATATAGAGTTAAGTTGTTTTACTTTAACAAAACAAGTTAAAAAAAAGTATGTTATTTTCTTTCTCAATTAGCAAAAAGCATTTCCACATTAATTTTCAAAAACCCATATTAATTACTTATATATAAGTATGGACATATGTGTCTATATACTTAGGTGTACATAACATAACATAATGTAACTATTTAATTAAAAATATAGGCATTTAATCACTCAAGTGAATAAAGAGCATCATAATAATATATCATAATAAGAGTATCTTTGTTTTCTACGAATGAAAATATTTTAAATTTTCCTAAACAAAATTCTAAATGATTTATTATTCTCAGAATTAAATAATTTCAAATACCTCTAAGGAATTCCCAAACATATTTATTTTCTCTTCACATTCAACATTTCATTTTTCAATTTTTATTAAATTTAAGCTGTACCAATCCATTATGGGTGAAATCTGTAAATTTTCAGCTTTTTTTTTGAAAAGTTTTTTGAAATAAAAATTGTTCAAAACATTTTTGGTTTTCAATTCAAGATTTTCAATTACAAATTGACAATGAGAATTAACTTTGTTAATTCATTACGGCAGAAAATAGCAAGACAGTGAATACTTCAAAAGTGATATCAAAATTCCGATGAAAATACAAATTATAACTCCAAAGCGACAGCAAGTAAAAGATTGTTCTCAAACAATGTTTGAAGATACTCGGCTCTTAATTTTTTTTCGGTTAAAAATTCTGGCTATATTTGCTGGTCCTATAAGTAAGTATTTTTCATTTAAGTTTATTTATTTTTTACTATAACTACATAGTATCATTAATTCAATAACAATCATTTGAGCAATAATTAATAGTAGTTAATAAATATCAATATAATAGTAGTTAATAAATATCAAATCAAGTAGTACTTAAGAAGCATTATAAAGAACTATTTAGTTTCGTAAAAAACTGCGTGCTTGTTAAAGTTTTTAGAAAATATGCCAAAAATTTGAAAAAATGCTGTTTTCTGTAAACAACATTCTAACCCAGTAAACAACCTGTAACTTATGTAATATGTATAATAATTATTCTCGTTATTAAAAAATAGTTAACTGAAAATCGTATGCTACGTTAAACTATTTTACCGTAAAAAAAAGGCTTTTGAAATATGAAAATTGAGTTACTTAAATATGAGAAATATAGTTAAAAAAACGTTTTACTAACGCTTTGGGGTAACAAGGACAACAATCCTGCGTGCAGTGAGTGATTGGGAGGAGCGGACCAGAGTCGAACATTGGAACGGCTGCCCGGACCTGTCTCACTCTAAGAAATTTATGTCCCCCTTGGAACTGGGGCGGGCCAAGAGCTGGCCATACTTGGTTGTCCAGATTTTAGGCTATTGGTGGGTGTCTTCTCTGAACACTGCCTCTCAATGGTTCATTTAAAAAGGAAGAGCAGGGCGGAGGACGGGATCTATGCCTGAAGAAGGAACAAAACGATGTATGAATGCGAGGCGGTGGCTCGCCTGCTACTAAGATGCTTCCGAGAAGGCTTTGCGACCCCGAGGGAAATCACGCAGCTTGACGTGGCTGCTATACTGAAGTTTGTCTGGGGCCTAAGTATAGAGCTAATGTAGGATTAGAATCACAAAAGTGAGAAGGGCTTAAGGGCCTAGGTCCCCGACGCAAAAAAATACGTATTTATAGATTTTTAAATTATTTATTTAAATTATTACAAATGTTTAAAAAGGAAGAAACAACACCAAAAAAAGTTTTCCTACTTAAATGTATCCAGTATTGTCCATAATCAATGACATAAAAACAAGAAATGTATACTTACTTATACGTACTTAATAGAAATGAAAAATACATATTAAACAAGCATTATTGTTTAAGATATGCCATCAAAAAACGTAGAGCATTCTAATCCCAGTAAATGGGAGCCAAATTATATTGTGAAATCGATATTTAAGTAAATAATCGCAAGAACGTCTAGTCATAGACTACAGACGGTATGCCGAACGAATATGTACATAAATTTTGTCTTACCCAAAATTATATACATATATTCATATATAACCAAGAAACTACATAGAAATTCAGATTAAGAAAGTAAAAAAAAAATATAGATTTGGT
This sequence comes from Condylostylus longicornis, assembly GCF_029603195.1. Taxonomy (NCBI): domain Eukaryota; kingdom Metazoa; phylum Arthropoda; class Insecta; order Diptera; family Dolichopodidae; genus Condylostylus; species Condylostylus longicornis. The sequence continues at coordinate 3,204,222 of NW_026577985.1, forward strand.
GTTACAGTTCATATACTTATAATATAATAAAAATTTAAATGAAAGAGCAGAACTGTAAGAAGGAATTTTGAGATGGACAATTGGAAGGAAGCCACTGCATAACGTTTTATTTTATGCATTTCCTAAAAAAGTAAAATACGGCAGAAACATTTTGGAGAATCCCTCGACTCCAAGGCTAACTAATTAAAAGTGAATTATTGTTTTGGACTCCACCTACATATTTTCAAACGGTCTTTTATTTTTAAAAGTTGCTCAATTCACATTGTATTTAACTTTAAAAAAGAGCTGTTATCAATAGTTGCATTACTTAAGTATATTTATTGATGTGTGCAAATGCGTTACTTAGTATTAAGTGCAAACTTTATTAATTTTAGTTATACAAAAAAATGTACAAGTAATAAAATATTTACGCTCATTGTATAATAAGCATACATGCATATTTGAAAATAGTCAAATCAATATTTCTTTTCAAGTATACGTAGATATGTATACGTACATATATTGAATTTGTATGTGTTACATAACTAACTAAAATGATAATACTTAGGGGCTCAATTTATAAGTCATAGAAAGTTGAGTGCTTACGTAGTTGGATAACTTCACCTAATTTAAGATTTTGTAATTCATCTATCAAAGTCAAAACTGTAGAAAGCATTAAAATTACACGCTGAAGAGATATAAGTAAATTCAAAGAAATCCAAATTAATTTATGGAATATTTGATTTAAACCATCAAAATAAAATTTAATACTTACAATTTTAGAATTGTTACGCCAATATTTCACTAAAAATTAATGCAATTTAAGCAATAAATTCAGTATATTATTTAGTTCACAATAAAAATCAAAACATATTCATTTGAAAAAAACATTCTTTTATTACGTTTGATAATTGATCAGATTTATTTGTTTGTTAAACTTTTACACTTTATTTTGCTTTTTATAGTTCTTTTACAGTTACTATATTTCTTTCTTTTATATTTATACTAATGTCTTTATATCTAACAAGTCCCAATGCTCAGAGAGAAACTTGAAAGCACGACCTTATTTTATATGGGTTTTTTTAAATCGAAGTGGCTATTTTTTTTAAGAAGTATTAAAATAAATTCACACTTATTATAAAGCAGGTAAAATTTAGAAAATATATTTGAAAAATCAAAAAAATATATTAATATTTTCATTGATAATTATTTTAAAATTTAAAAAAAAAGCGGAAAAACAACAAGCACATCCTTCGCCTTCAACGTTTTATATGTTACTGAAAGCATTTCATTATTTTTAAGTGAACAGCTTTTTTTCTCATAGGGTAAGTTAACTTAAGATATGGGAAGTAACTTGGATGTCAATTTGGAAATATAATTAATGAAAGGATAATTATTAAATATTGACATGAATACGCATAGTAAAGAAAAAATTTGAAGAGGGAATTAGAAAATAATATCTAAAATACAATTAAATATTATTTTACCAATACAAATTTTGTATACACTTCAAAATTTTACCTCTATTTCTATTTATTCTAAACAATTTTAAAACTTAATATATTACCTGAGTAAAAAAATATTTAAAAGGTTTTGGAAAAGACAATCCTATATTTTTATGACCGGATTTGAATATTTTATTTATTTTTTCATTTACTATTAAGATTCATATACAAGCAGGGCCATTTTACAAATAGATTGCTCTTGTTTACCTGCTAATAAAATATGAAAGAAGAGCACAGCAAAATTTTTGAAGCACTCAATATAACATGTTTGAAATAGTTTTAAAATAATTATTTAAAAAAAAATTTATTGGAAGTAGGTACACACATATTTATTTTTAATAACTTAAAAACTAACTGAAATTATTTGAAACAATTTTATAAGCAACGTATAAATAATCGAAATGGGATGATTCAAATTGTTGAATTGTGTCAACCTATATTACTTTCATTAACATTTTTGTTAGCCGACACTACTCAACTTACCTTATTGAGAAATAAAAAATGTACATGAAAAATTATACATCCTTCCTCATTAACATTTGAAATCATACAGAAATATGAATTTGGAAAATTTTTTCATTTTTTCTTTCCTCCTACCTTTCTTTCTTTTTCGTTCAATAGAATTTAAACGGGAAGCTTTTTAAAAATTGTCTTTTTAAAAATTTCTGAGATTTTTTAAAATATTAAACTCTTTTTTACATAAAAAAAAAGAAAAAAATAATAAGAAATATGACACGATCAGTAGCATTTAAAAAAAAAACAGGAACGAATTCAAAAATTCAAAATATTTCGTCAAAAAAATTAAGTATTGGGACTTGTTAGATATAAAGACATTAACCAAATACTTATAAACAGGACCGTCATTTTACAATTTCACAAAGTATCCGATTTTACCAAAAAGACGAAACTTTCAAGTTTGAAAGGAGCCCTGGCCCGTCTACCCGATATTGTAATACTATTAAATACTATATCACTCTATGCTAATTAATATTCTGTTACTTAACTATACTTACATACGTTAGTTCATTGCGAGATTGGTTTTTTAAAATATTATTTAAGGATGATTAATTTAACTCATTATACATCTATATAAAAGCCACACATCAAATATAATACAAGCCAAGAACCTTGTATTTCACAGAGGAAGAAACTTTGGACTTAGTTTGATTTTGGTATAAGTACTTTTGTGTTTTATTTTCGGCAGCGTTTATTTTCTTTATATAGAATTATAGAGCTATAATTGAGTAGTGGAGAGAATTATTTATAAATACTTTTATGTTCTATCAAAGTTATTGGAAATGTTTTTAAAATCTTTGGTTTAATCAAATTCAAAATCAAAATAAATTATGTATATTTATACTAAACAAGCAAAAAAAAAACTACTTAAGTTGTGAGGTAAAAAATATATCTGAATACATACTTATTATTAAAAAGGTGTTTTCTGTATCCATAATTTATATATGAGACATCAGAGCACACGTGGAAAAAAGAACAAAAAGCTTCGTTCGGAGCCCAAACGATGGAGCACTGTTTATAATCCCACAAGAAAATGAACATCGTTATTTGTGATTGAAGCGAATTAAAATACTCAATAAAACTGTTTATAGTTCAAACATGCACGTTTGCAACTAATTAATAAGTAGGTAAATATAAATCTTTATAGAAATATATAAATTATTTTTTTTTTTCATATATTCATTTATTTCAAATCAAAGTAAAAATTGAATAATTATTTAGCTAATTATTTACTTAAAAAATAGTTGAATCGAATAAATTTGCAATCATCTTGCACTCATTCAATTGTTACAACCTTTATTTAACATTTAAAGTAATCTATGACAATAAGAACCTGAACTCGAAGATGAAAAATCACAGTTAAGTACATACTTATAAGTTATATTATAACTTTGGAATTCGATGATTCTGTATTTACAAATCACTATTAAAAAAATAGTGGTTGTAAATTATAAAGTCTGATGTAGGTAGCACACAACCAACCGCAAGGTGTATTGTCTAGTTTAGCAAAAGATTATGGACATACCTTTTGAATATTTCTTTCAAAATTTAAGGACCATGGTAAATTTAACTTAATGGAAATTTCTTCATGCAACTGCAGAACAGATGGATGATGTAATCAAAGGAACGAGTTAAAGGCAGAAAAATTAATTAAAAAGTTTAGAGAGAGAGAAAAATTTTTTAATAAATTTTTCTGCCTTTAACTCGTTCCTTTGATTACGTCATCCATCTGTTCTGCAGTTGCATGAAGAAATTTCCAATAAGTTAAATTATTAGTGTAATAAGCACATTACTTATTAATTTTACAACTATGATGTTGTATTAGTAAAATTCATAATATAGAGTATAGATCATGGTAAACTTTTAGTTAACATACTAGATATATATGTGAATTTGACTCTCAAATTGACTATTTCTTTGATGGCTGTATAATTGAAGTAATCAAATCAGAATTTAACCTTATTTTAATTTATTTTAATTAAAGATTTAAATCACAAAAAAAAATTTTCTGCAACAGGCAGCCGCAGATCATTCTTTTATGAGTAATGTAAAGTCATGTAAAGTTTCAATTCCTTTAATTCTTCATTTGAATAAACTTATGTTAAATTTTTTTACTTTATTTACTTGGGAAAATATGCAGAAAAAGAATTTAAAAAAATCTTAAAACTTTTTAAAAAATCATAGTTTCGAATGTTTTTTAAATGTTATGTGAACTTTATTTTAAATAACTAACTATAAACAAAAAATTAAAAAACAATTATTGAAAAAACAGCAAGATAAACATGTATTTTTCGAAATAGAAAATATGTACGGCTTTCAGAGTATAGTACATAATATGTTTGGAATTTTTGCTCATTACTTATCTTAATAAATTTGGCCTCTTAAAAATAAATTCAATTTGAATAAATTTAATTTTTACATTATTTGTAAAATTCGTAACCAAAACTCTCTTTATTTGCTGAATTGTCCACGCCTATTAATCATATTACTGTCAAATTAAGTGTGATTAAAACAATAAAAATATGTATACTTAATCATGTTAACAATATTTGCGATTATATATCATTTTTATATATTTATTTTTTTTTCAATATTGAAGTTAGTTAAATGTTCAGCCCGATTTTAAGCTTTATTGGAAATGAAAAAAATAGAATAACAAAAGACAAAAATAACCATTGATAAGAAAAAATAAATATTATAAATCCGCAGACATAATTAAAACACAAACATTTACAACTAAGTATGTATACGATAATATGTAAGTATAATTTTTTAAAGTAAGATAATTTTTTCCATTTTTCCCTTATTAATTTTAAATTATGATTCTTAAAATAGGAGTTTTACTTATTTATCAGCACCTTTCCCACTAAATCCAAAATAATATTACTCTCATTTACAAATACTTATCTTTTTCTATCCGCTCGTTTTCTTCAAATAAAAATTCATGAACTTCAAATAAAAATAATATTTGTTTCCTCATTTCCCAAGAAAAAATATTGTAGACCTTTTTTAAAATTTTTTAAAAGTTTGCTGTACAATAAAGTAAGATGGAATAGTTTCCATGAATGGTTTCTGCATATGTTGTAATTAAGCTATACATATATACACATACATATATACACATACTCTCTTTTCAATACTATTAACAACTCTTCAAAATGAAATATAAATGCTTATGAAAGTACAAGTTTTTGGAAAAAGCATTTATTTACTTGTACTTGCCAAATATTTAGGAAAACTGAAAATTTTTATCGTTTGTAAATATTAACAATTTAATTTCAGCAGAAAATAAATGTTTCTAGCTTCAGCTTTATTGCTTGCACTTAAAATCTAAAGAATTATGAAATATAATTACGGGTATTTTAGATGTATTTATATATACTCGTATAAAGATATATATATATATATAATATAATTATATTATATATTAATATACATACATAAGTATATATATATATATATGTATGCAATTTTACATACATACTTTAAAAGAGCCTAAGTAATTTCCCATAAATTTTTTTACGAATAATCCTGATCTATCTTACAAATAGTGAGATGTATCTATACTGATTACGAAAATTCACATATGGCCAAAATGTGCGCAAATAAGTAATGCCGTAAATAAGTAAAATAAGAATAAGCCTGAAAATTCGAAAACATCACCTAAGTACACAATTTTTAATTCTCTGTTGTGAACAAAAGTTCTCTGTCGTGTCTTATAACCCAAAAATTGGTTAATGTTAAAAAATGAGATCTGCATCTTCCCAAATCGTAAACTAGCAGAATATTTTCTACCTTTTACCTTTTTTATGATCACTTAAATTTTTTTTATAGGTCCAGTATACTTAAGTACAAGTATAATACATGTATATTATATATATGTACAAATATTACTTTTCCAGTTTCATATCTGAAACTAAATCCGATAATTTTTATAACTGTATAAGAAAATTTTTAATTTTATTTTCTGTACATATTTTGTAAATATTCTAAGTATAATTTTTTTTTATTAACCTACCCCATTTTACCCACCTTCCCGCATACGAGTATTCTTAAATAATTTCAAAGAGTGCTTTTCGACAAAATTTTTCACAAACTGACAAAGCATTTCGCAAAGTGCACACGCATATATACTTACTGTTTGAAACATATTAAATTAACATAAGAGTTTAGTAATTATTTCTGCTTAATTAGAATTATAAATTATTCCATGTTTCACATCAAAATTTGATGTATGTATGTATATCTTTGTATATATATATAGGTACGCGAAACGTTTCGAAAACTACTTAGCAATCTCCTTTTATTCTATTCTTAAACAACTGTGCACATTTTTTAGAACAAACTCACAATATTACACTTGCTGGTACTGAGGTTTCTTATACTTAAAAAATAAGTAACTTTATTTAAATATGAACGCGAATGCATTCTCTAAGGTCTAAAGTAGGGATATTTCAAAATAAATTTTTATTAGTTTTTATTAGTGTAGTGTAACGAAATATAAGTATTTAACATAAAAAATTTTTTTATTGCACTACACGTTTGGATAATTTCTATTTTTAGTTGAAATATACTTTAGGTTTTATATTTGTATTAAACAAAAAAGGGGAATTGATTTATAAAGTTCTTTATCTAAATGACGTCCACTAAAGAAATTGCGATAACATAAAGTAATTAAGTAAGTAGGTACTTAGTTATAAAATATGAGTTAAATTTATTAATTCAAATTTGTTACTTTGTACATCCAAGGTGTTTCTGTTAATATCAACCACAAAAATATTTATTTTTTCTCATGTACATACTTATATATAAATATATATATAACGTATATATATATCTATTTATAGAAACTTAAAAATCAACAAAAAAACAATATATACTCGTATACATGTTATAAATTTATAGTAAAATTCTAGATAATGACAATTATAATTTTATATGAAATTTTATCGGCCACGTACATTCATTTAAAAAAAATGAAATAAAAAAGTTCAACCATAAAATTGTGTCATTTCATAATTAAAATACATAAGCACTTATATACCATTCAAAAATGAATTTTATCAAAAAGTTGGCGTAAAAAAAGTTTTTTGCTAGACCAATTTTTATGAAACCAAATATTTGATAAGATAAGCTTTATTATATTTTTTATCAGATGATTGTAAATCATTTTAATAAACTAAGATATTCTCTAAAGTTAAATAAGTACTTTCTATTCTTTTTTCTCTCAAAATAAATGGGAACTTAGATTATAACTCAGTAAAAATTTTCAAAACAATTACTTAGTTAAATGAATCAAATTTCACTTAAAAACTACTTAGAACATATGAAATTCAAAACATATTCGGAAGCCTACAAGTAAATGAAAATATAACAGACTTCTAAACCTCTTAATTCTCATGTCATAATTAATTGGGCTACAGATATTACACATTATATGGCAATGATTTTTGCATAAGTACCGTCAATCGTTATCAACAATATCAAATACACATTTGCTTTTTAAAAGTTCGCATAATCTAATACTTATCACTTTAAAAAATTTAAATTGGTTGTATTAACTAGGTACTTTATGTAGCACATAAGTTAACTTTTTTTTAAAAAACTATTAAGTAAGTATGTTTAATTGTAATGAAAAATTATTTTCATCAGCGTTTAATTCAATAACTTTTAAAATCAAAAATTTACCCTCACAAACTTGTATATGCTTATACAAAAGTTACGTTTAAAATAGTCTCTTAAGTGTGTAGAACATAGTGAAATTTTATTTAAGTTGATGCATACATATACAGGGTGTTCCGCATAAGGTTGCAAATAATTTCAGGGATAATTCTTTGATCAATTTCCAACAAAAACAGCATGTTGGAAAAAAATTATCGGACTTTTCCTGTGTGTAATTAAATGCTTATAACTTCGGAACCATACAACATAAAGCTAAGTATCATTAGGAGTTATACAGGCGATTGATTGTTCTTTATTTTTGGTCTTACATTTAATTTGATTTGAGCCATAGTTTTCGAGATACAGCCCGTTAAAATCAGAATTTTTGTTATTATTTTTTGTTTTTTTCGTTGCTCTACAATAAGATCTAAAAGTTAACCAATATAACATTTTCCTCTATCTCTCATAGTTTTGACAGTAAACCGTGTTAAATGTGTTCAAAAAACATATGAAATAAATGTTTTCAATAATGAGACTTAAAACTGTAACCCACTGTTACATCAATGAGCTCAAAAAAAATTCATTTTAGGAAATAACTATTCGAAATCTCGGCTGCACTTACAAGCAAACTATTGGCAAACATAAATTTTTGTTAATGTATATACTTAATTGCATGTGTAGAAACTACGTTAACATCAAAATTTGTGGTTATAAACTGAACTCACTATGTATATAAGAATAAGAAATGATACTTATTACATAAATTTTTTGAAAAAAAGTAAAATTATTAATTTTTCTAATTTCATAATTTTCCGTTAATTAGGCATTCAAATATGAATAATTACTTACTTATTTAAGTAATCAAATTCCATTTTATAAATAAAGCTGGGTAAGAAAGTAGATACAATAATAATCTAATTAAGTGTACTCGATAATAATTCAAATTACTGATCTTATAGAATATATGTATTAACGCAACAATATTATAAAATACAAAGGAATTTTAATTAAGAACCAATATTCAAACAGCTTTGGTACGAAATTTATCTATTGAGATGAATTATATATTGTTAAAAGATAAGAAGAAATAAGCGTACTTGTACCTGGACAGGTATCTTTCTTACCTATTTCCACTTACTTAATTTAATTTTATTTTTAATTATCTTTTCACCAGTTTTTTTATTCATTTTGATTTGCATAGGTAATTATTGCTGCATTTTTTTTAAATATTTTCTTTTGTTTATTTAAACTATCTATTAGTGGATACCTAAGTTTTATTTATTTCATAAAAATTTTTGAAAATATTGAACGAAATTTATTCTCTTTAAGTATTCTTTTTTCGACTTTTAACGAAATATATAAACTTAGCTACAGAAAACTTGAATTAATTATTTATTTTTAAAATGTCCTAAGTTAATTTAAATAAAAATTAAATATTGCACCGTTTGAGTTGGAGGTAACTAAAAAGTTATTCAAATGGTAATTTGCCTTATAAAGTAGTTTATTTATTTTTCTATCCAAACATATAGATTTGAATAGACTATTTTGAAAATAAAAGAGTTTAGAAATGTACTAACGTCATAGTCAAAATAAACTACCCAATAAGCTATTTAAATATTAATTCAATTTAAAGTTATTTTTTTTATTAAAGAATTCTAATGAATGCATTATTAATTTTTATATTTGTTTATCGTTTAACTTCAACATATTTAATTTTGATATCAAATGTAATGGACAAAATATACAATAAGAAACTTAGAAAAAATATTTTTAATTGTAAGTGTTTTAGTTTCAATTGTATTTAAATAAGTACGTATTTTCCAAAATTCTTAAAAATATATTTCTAAAAAGCTTGAGAGATGCTTTTAAACATGCATTTAATAAAGTTGGGTCAAACCAAAGGTTTGTATTGTAGCATTTTTCACACCAAAAAGCGAAAATATTACTTTTAAAAGCAGTCTATGTATACCTACCACACTATTAAAATTATTTTCATTCATAAACGAAATTATTTCTAGATTGCATATATTTAGGATGAACGATTTATTCAGTCTTTGAAATAAAGCAAAAATAAATATTAGGAAGGGTTAACATAATGCTCGAGTTTAAACGGTAAGTTTGAACGACCATTTTGTTTTTTTTAAGTTTAACTATAATAGGCCGCGATAAGAAAAGCAAGCCACTGCTTTTCTGCGCTTGCAAAATTTCAAAAATGCTTATGGTTTCATTTCAATAAATAGTTAAAAAATGGCATTTTTAGTATTTTGAGGGGGTATAACTTCTAGAGGGGGCTAACGGACAGAGCGAAACTAATAAGCATTTTTTTTCAAAAAATTTAAAAAAAAAATACAATACTTTTTTTACATTAAATATTTTCCTATATTACTTACAAAGCAGGTACATAGGTATATATGTATGTATGTATGTCGGCCATAGGTATATACACACATGGGTATAGGTTCCTTTAATTACACTTATTTTATAACAACCTTAAGTATTTTATTTTATTTATTTCTTATTTTCAACTGCCTAAATAGCAAAATATCTGAATATGTGCTTACTCATATTATGTCTTCCTAAGTACCTGTCTAATTAGCCACTTGAAAAAAAAGAAAAACTAAATTCTATCTTGTTACATTTGAATGCATTTTTTATAGTTCCTTTTCAATTTGCTATAAGAATATTCATGCATACATACTTGTGTATGCATATATGTTTACACATATACACAAATATTTAATATAATCTTATATATTTTCAACTATAATATGTACATATGTTGTAATAATTTTGATCAACAAATTTAAAAAAACAAGTTTTCATGAAGAACAAAATATAACAATAAAATAAAAATTCTATTATCATCAAAAGAACAGTAATATGAAAATAAGTGATAATCAACAAAAAAGTTGCAGATTATTTTTTATATGAGTGGAAGATTTTTTTAAACATACTCTACATTTAAGTCTGTACATAATAGGTATGTACTTGTAAAATTATTATTCTTTTTTCTAGTTTTTATATATGTATATACATATATATTAAATAAAGTAATAAATTATTTTTTTAATTTTTTTAATACATAAAAAAGCAAAATACCCACCTAGCTTTATTTTCGATATTATTTAAAAATAAACTTTTTTCTCTTATATATGTATGTATATATGTACCAACTTTTAATTATAATATAATTTTAAATAATTATTTTTTTATTTTTATAAGAACACTTTTATTTACAATTAATTTACATTTATTTTTTAATAATACCTTATATTTGTTGAATTTTTATATAATATTCAAAAATATTTCTCACATATAATTCCGTATCAAAATGTTTGTGAATTATTTATATGTAGTTAATAATACATAATATAAAAATATATATTTATATACATAGTACATTGTGAATGTGTGAATGAAAATTATATTTTAATACAACTAATTATTTATAATTTCAATTTAACTTTATAGGTATATAAAAATGTTTACAAAACAACATTTAGCAGCATTATTTTTTTAACATTATTGTTATTATTATTATTTTCTTTCTTATAAGTAAAAATTTGGTTAATTTTTTAATACTTTTTTAATATTTTATTTGCATTTTTTTTTATATACGAACATGTACATATGTTAGTACTGCAATATCTATAATTTTTTTTATAGTAAGATATATTTTTTATTATTAAAATAAAAATACAATAAACAAAGCACTATATATATTCAGTAATGCACACACTCATGTAAAAATTTTTAATGCGATTCATATACAATCTCAATAAATATATATTTATCTACACATTTATATTATTTATTGTATAAATTGCTAATAAGAAAAATCTATTTTTAAAAATAATTTTCCTATATTTTTTATTTCCTTTTTTCTCTTCTTTTTTGTGCTTGTTGATTATTTCTCTCTCTTCTTATCAGAACATTTTGTTATTTACTTCTCAAGAATAATGTAAATTTAACTCTGATAATAATTTAAAAAGTGATTAATTTAAAAAAATTTCTTTGTCAAATTTATCAAACACAAAAAAAATTTTAAAAATGTATTATTTTGCTTATTTAAGAGAATTAAAAATTTCGAGATAAAAGATCACTCAATTAACTAAATATATTTTTAAAAATTTAATTATTTAATATAATAGGAAAACATATTATCAAAAGGTTAAAATATTTTGTGTACTTTTTAATTTAAACTTCAATTATTTAGGTACATTCTTGCAAATATTTAGGTACTACTTTTTTTACACATAATATGTATATTTCTCAATTTCTATACAACATAAAGATCAGTTCATTATCTATGCATCTAAACATACACATTCAAACATACGTACAGAATTAAGTTTATTATGGCAAGTAAATTTTTTTTTAATTTAAGCTGCACTATATTATTATTTGGAAAGTATCAACAAAAATATACATACATCAATATATTATTTAAACCAACAAAAATATAAAATGTACTTTATTATTCTAAAAAAAATCAACTAAACGCGTTGAATAAAATTTACATTCACTGCACTACTCTTACAACACATCTTTTTTCAATGAAATTCTCGCGAAAACTGAGTCTGAAACTGAGGTACTTTCATTTCTTTTTTATTTTTCCAATCAAAATTTGGAAGAGTACCAAAAACAAGTACAATACAAAAATACATCATTATCATATAATATATAACACATATACAAATGTATACAGTCTTATATATTCATATCTTTATTTCCATTCATATGTATTCATTTAAAACAAAATAAATAATAATAACAATAATAAATAAAAAAAGTTAAAACACTGTACGATTACGAGACGACGGCAAAGCTAACTGATTTTTCTTATCTGTATTCTTGGAATAGAGTTTTTGCACTACAATAAAAATTTATGAAAATGACTTTTAAAATCCAGATATATTATGTAATCTATATATGTAATGAATATGATTTTTATATGAAATTTAAAAATTTTATTTCTTCCTACATATTCCGTTCATTTTAGCATACGAATATACATACATATGCGAATCCTACATTATGTAGGATTGTAAGTATATACTGCCAATTTCTACTGTGTCGCTCGATCAAGTTTTTGTTTATTCACAACTACTTTTTTCAAAAGGCTAAAAAACTTTCTTGTCTTTCTCCTTAATAAAGTTATTCTTTTGAAATCTGAAATTGGTTCACATCTAAAATAATATTTAGTAAATTGGTTCATGTATTTGAATGAAATTGTAATATATACACTACATATGTATTGGAATTGCCGTTTTGATTTCATTAGTTAACGCGTTTTGCTTCATACGTTCCTATTTATTATCATATTTGACGTTTGTAATCATTGTTTCTGACAATAGGTGTATTTACACGAAAACTTTTGCATCGGTGATTGACATGTGCTTCATTTTCCTTGCTTTTAAAAGCTTTTGTCGACAGCTATTAACTTTTTATAAATCCATTATTCTTTTTTATATCATCATTAAAAAGTGAGATGTCTAAGATAGTTGCCATTTTTAATTGCAATGTTATAGGAAAAAAATTTTGATGTCAGTTTTAATCATACTCAATTGAAAAAAAATTTTTTGTCTCATGCAAAAATTAATAAATTTCTTTTGCATTTCTTTTGAACTTCATTCAGAACTTTCATATTTTCTTATTCAGAAGGTTTATATTTTCTTATTCCAATTATCTTTTTCATTAAATCAATTCAAAACTAAATAAAATTTTTTATTTAAACAAACAAGATTAACTTCTTTTAAAATAACTAGGTGATTTGCACGGAAACGGTGATACTAAACAAGTGGCTTGTTATTATGCGAAAATCTTTTCAAAAATCAGAATTGATGTGTAATTTGTACGGTATTATACGATTACAAGTACCGTATTAAGACCGATGCAAGTACGGTATTAATACGATTGTACTACCATCTCAGAGCTTTCTATACCTTTATATTGTAAAAAAACTGCTAAAGCTTTTGATACATTTCCGAATACAATTTTTACAATATTAATACATATGGTGAATTCTTAAACGTCAAATTTTACAAAATCTGAGTTGTCTGAGTTTACGGATACTCTACTACGTTTTTACTCTCAGTCAAAGTTTAAATTCTTAAACGTTTAAAAAAAGTCAATTAAGCGTCAAAATTGTAGATTTTTTTTTTTACATGCAAACAGTCTGACGTAGTAATTCAGTAAATAAATTTGATGTATTGAGTGACTATCATTACGTTAAAAATAATATAAAAAATACTTTTTTTATTAATTTTTAATATGTAAGTATAAAATTATTTTAAATCTAAAAATTTTTTTTTTGTTTTGACGTTTACGGATGATCAAAATTCAAAGTCAATTACGAGTAAAAAGTTTACTACATTTCTGTCCGTAAAAGTTTTAGTTTCAGACAGTTTGCAGACTAAAATCAAAATTTTGACGTTAAAGAATTTGCGGATACTTTGACGTTTGTTTAAAAATTTCAATTTAAAGTTCTGTGCAAATGTTAATTTTCAACAAACGTTACCACATCATTAAAAACATAGCATTCTTATCCTGCATTTTAGGAAAAAAAACTTAATAACTACCACTTTATTGCTGAAAATATATGCTAGTTTATTTAATTGATTATTTCTGGAAAATTCTGGAAGAAAAGCGTGGTCGATTTTTTCGGTACCCAATTTACTTTTTTTTAAGTACCCGCTGCATACAGAAGGCTTTCAGGAAAAGTGTACAATGACAAGAGCTTTTACTAAACCTCTTGGAATGTGATACTTTGTAAAGTTTCCGTCGTAAGCGCATTTTTAAAGTCACGGATTGTATGCGATAAATTTTTGATACGCAAAATGCGTTTCAATTACGTCTCGGTCACATTCAAGGCATTTGCATTACAATTCTGATCATGCGACTTGATTTCGGTGTATTTTTTCAAATTTAAGAAAATTTACATTTGAGGTTAACAAGTTTGCTAATTATGCATGATATGTCTCCCAAAATGCGTAGTTTTTATATAGTCATGAATTAAATCATAAAAACATCATGTATTAAATACGTAGTCATACGAATAGGGTATAAAAACTTATGTACTGTGTTTTGATTAAAATAGATACACACTAGATTCTTTAAAAATAATATTTTTAGTTTATTTTACTCACGGAATTCTATTCACATCTTAAATAGCCAAAATTATTTATTTTGAAAAAACTTATCAAGTCCTTGTGACCGCACGTTATAGAATAAGGCTGTTAGCGTCTCATATAAAAAGACGCATTTAAGGTGGCAGATTTGCTATTTTGCTAGATGTGCGTCTCACTACTTGTTACAACTTGGTGCGCCTCATTATGACCATAATGTTATTCTGCTAGATATATATTTGAAAATGGTCAAATTTTTTTTGTCACATTTGTAAGTACATATATATTTTGTTATCGGTAGAAAGTTGGTGAACAATAAAATTTAAAGAAAATGGAGAAGATGTAAATATAATAAGATGTTTTAAAGGCAATCTCGAGTAATTTTACTTATTCCAGTGTAAAAGTAATCTATCGCTGCAATTTTAAATTTTAATCGAGTTAATGAATAGTTCATTTTCTCGATTCTTTTCTTTTATTGACTTTTACCTTTGCTTTTACCCAAAAACCAAAAAAAGTTCGAAAACATCTTTCTTTCTCTAATTTACTATTTGTCACATTAAGAAGTTATATTTCTTTCTGTCACCAGTTTATTTAAAAATAATTTTCTAACTTTTTAACATCAAAAAATTGCGAGTCTCGCTTCTTCTATCATCTCACTTTTCGCGTCTAGTATAATACCAAAGAAAATGTCGTGGCTGTGACAAAAAACATTTACAAAGCTGTATATCAAATGAATCCGATGTGTAAATGCTCATCAGATTTTATCGCAGATTTAGATAGGTAACCTGGCATCTTACTCGTATACCGAAATATTTATACTCATATTTACAAATTTTGCACATACGTTCATGAATAGTTTTAACATGTAATATGGGCTCATTGAACATTTAAAGAGAACGGGAATATTAGGCTGGTCTGCTATATAACTTTAAAAAACCTTAAAAAGAAAAAACCGTGACGTCACTTTCCGCAATGAAAACAAATTCCCATTTCCAAAAAAATAAGCCAGACGGAAAGTTTGAAAAGCTTATATGTATGTATTTATCAAAAATAAGCAAATATTTTTGAAAATAATTATAATATTTTCAAACATAAATTGTACAAAAAAGCGAAAATATTGATTTTGGATTATAAAAGTGTGAAATTCAGCAAAAACCATTTGCTTATCCATTTTGTTTATTTTATTTTTAATTAAAAGGTTTTGAAAAAAAGGATTATTGTTGATGAATTTGTAGTTTGCAAAACGTCTGGTAAATTACTCTTGTAGAAAAATTTGACATCAACGTTAGTTTTTTGAAGTTTTATAAAGGAAAAATTTTTTTTTGTTTCATCGAAGGAAGGAGGAATGCATGAATGTTACTATCATGCCATTTCCTGGCAACCCATAGTTATGTGTTTTACCACAAAAATCTCCCCCTTATATTCTGATACTAGTCCCCTTAGACCAACCATCAAATTTTCTTTAATATAGATTGAAAGAGATTCAACGCTTTCCTATTTGATGAAGCGCTTTTTACGCTAAATCAGAAAGCAGGGTCCTTTTTAGCCTTCTGGGAGAATCCCGCATAACAATTAGCCGAGAGGCCTCTACGTTGACATATTGCTCCAGACGAGCTCTATGTCTCACAGTCCTTTCCTTAATTTCGTCTTCTACACGTGGAATGTCTAGATCTCTGTGCAAATCTCCATTTTGCACACACCAAGGGGCATCCACCATATCCCGCAAAACCCTATTCTGGAACGTTTGTATTTGCTGGACATGTACTTGTTTCGCACATTCCCACAACTGGATACCATACAACCAAACCGGTTTGATAATTTAGTAATAGAGCAGGATCTTATTATGTGTCGGTAATCTTGACTTGCGACCTAGAAGCCAATTTCTTTATATTTTAATTCTAGTTCTGCCTTTTTCTTCTTAACATGTTCCTTCCATATTAGCTTAACATACAGTGTCATTCCTAGACTTGTTGCCTCATTTTCTGCGCAACATTTACCCAATTTAAATTAACACGTGGGGGATTTACAAGAACTTTATTTGTAAAATTTACTTGTGCAGACTTAGTCTCATTTACTTTTATTTTCCATTTCTTGGTCCAAGCATCAAAACTATTGCTTGCCTGCTGCAATTTTCTTGTGGCATCGTCAATATTTGATGCTACAGTGAAATTGGTCTATAAGACTTGGTCTCATTTATAGGTTTACCAGGTTTTAGTTTCATCATAACTTCTGCCACCTTCCAAGCATTAGGCACATGTTTTAACCTTAATGCAGAATTCATTAAAAAAGTCAACATTGTTATACCCTTTTTTAGTAATTGCTTCAGTATTTCAGATGTAATTAAATCATAACCCAGTGCTTTCCTTGACTTTAAACTTTTTATTTCTTCCACTATTTCTCTTTGTGGAAATGCAGCGATAACGTTTTCTGCTCTCACATTTCCCATTGCAATATTTATGGTATAGTGCATGTCATTTGGCCTAAAAATTTGTTCACGATAATCTGCAAATATTTCAGCCTTATCCTTATTTTCTATTGCCCATTTGTCATCCGTTCCCCTAATAGGGGGACATGTAAAATTGGCTTTTTAATTTTTTTTGCAGTACTCCATAAGGAATAATTATATTATTATAATTTTTTATAGTGTATATTTTTTACCTTAAAAATCAACTGATTTTTAAGGTAATTTAAGGATTTCTGTTGTTCAAAGAAGGAGAAGTTTTATACGGACGAGGAAGAGAAAAAGAAAAAGTTAAGACAACAGTTAATTGGACAACAAAAAGTTGCAAGTCCTCAACGAAAAAGAAAAGGTGCAAAACACAACAGTTACGAAATAAACAAAAAAGGACAAATAAACGAACTAAATATCAAAAAATATCCTGAACCGGAACTTTGTCCTAAACGTAAACCTCCTCCTGTCATATTGAGCAATATATATGACTATAACTCGGTTAAAACAATCCTTAAGGAAAAATATAAACTATGAACTGAAAGTTTTAAACAGAAAACAGCTAACAATAAATGTACAAAATGAAGGAGACTATAGAAACTGTACGAAAACAGTAAATGAAAAGCAGTACGAGTGGCATACTTACGAAAACAAATTGACAAGGCCAATTAAGGTTGTTGCAAGAGGGTTGCATCCGTCTTGCTGACCAGAAGACATCGTAGAAGAGCTAGCTGACCAGGGTTTCAAAACATTAGCGGCAACCTATATTCCTAAAAAAAGTTAAAGAGGATGGCAAAAGAAAATTAGTTTCTTTTCCGTTATTTGTGCTGCCTTTCGATAACAGGCCAAAAAAATTCGATAAAATGCCAAAAAAATTTACGATATTAAGTGTATCCAACATACGAAAGTTAAGATAAAAGCGCTAAGAAAAAATTGGGACATCCCACAATGCAAGAAATGTCAGCAATACGGACACACAAGAATTTCTGTCGTAGAGTAGCATGTGTCAGAAGAAGAAATATGAGGAAATCGATACAGAGTACTTTTAGCCAAAGACATTCACATCAACAAAAGTAACTAATGGATTGTCATACTCAGATGCGGTGCCTCAAAATCAGCGTCAACGACTGTCATGTAGCGGCGTCACTCGGAAAACAAATCAACAACGTACAGATACGAAAACACCAAGCATAAAGCTTCAAGAAAAAACACCAAATCAGATGGAAAAAATCAAATGCAAACAAGGGTAAATGACTACATTGTATGGCAAACAATGGAAAATATGTTAAAATTATTAGATAGAATTAGCTTAAGATTCGACAACCTTGAGCAAAGGGGCAAGGACAAATATCAATTAACACTGCGTAGGAGATTAAAAGATGGTGGCTGACAATATGATGAGCGTTCTGACCTGGAACGCCAATAGTCTTCTCAAAATAAAAGTTGGAGTTAGAAACTATATTAAATTTGGAAAATATAGATACATATATATGTCTTGTGTCAGAGAGCCAGGACTGTCGACAAATGTATAAATTTCGACAATTCGAGGGTATAAAATTTACCCTGCGATGCATCCGGACAATCCAGCTCAATGTGGTAGTGCTGTTATAATCAAAGAATCAATTAAACATTATGAGTTCTGTAAAGTTGAAAACAGAGAGATACAGTTAAGTGTAGTTCAAGTGAAAACAACTAGGTATAGTTTGCAAGTGGGAGCAGTATATTTTCCGCCGAATTACACAATCCAAGAACATACATATATTTAAAGAAGTAATTCAACTACTGGGGGACAGATTCGTCATGGGAGGAGATTCCAATGCTAGATCCAGAGGAAGAGAACTTAGGCAAGCTATAAAAGAAACAAATTGTTTATTTCATTTGACGGGCAAACCAACATATTAACATTAAATAAAATGCCGGATATCGGAAAATTATTGTTTTTTCATTACAAGGAAAATTGCAGAAAAATTCATAACGATCGAAGATAGGTACGACTTTGAATCCGTACATTTAGCCGTAATGCCAACGGTTAGGGACAGAGTGATAATAAAAGAAACTAAACCATCTCTTTGAATGCTTCTACAGACTGGCAGACCCTTTAAAAACTTTTAAAAACTTTATAAAGTTTTTGCATGCAAACTGTCTGGAACAGGGCT
Organism: Condylostylus longicornis; assembly: GCF_029603195.1. Lineage (NCBI taxonomy): Eukaryota > Metazoa > Arthropoda > Insecta > Diptera > Dolichopodidae > Condylostylus > Condylostylus longicornis. Next base: position 3,223,615 of record NW_026577985.1, read on the forward strand.
GTCGTTTGGTTCCGATTTGAAAATTTGTGTCACTGGCTCCTCCTTTTGCATTATGGCTCCGTTTTTGTTTTTCCTCAGTCAAACCCAAAAATAGTATTGATAATTATTCTTGAAAAAAATTTTTCAATTCAAAAATATAATTTCTAAATAAAAAAATAAACTTTTTTTACAATATTTAAAAATTCGTTAACAATACCTTGACTAGCGATATTATCTACATATACCTTTTTCTGCTGATTCAAAAGCCGCGTGTGGTCAAGTATTTTAATTAGTCAGTTATAGCGTCAAAAAACCAAACTTAGGAAAATTCGTCGATGTTACCAAATGAAATATGTGTGTATAGATTTTTTTCAATAAACGATACTCGTAACATTGCAATCTGACTTCTTAATTGAAGTGGATCGAGTATATTGTTGAAAACTTGAAAAATTTAACTAATGTACCTCATTTTAGCCCATTGTGGTGCGGCAGCGGAAAAGGTACTTTCTTCTGTTAATTTGATTAAAACCAAATTGAGAAATGGTTAGCAATATTTCAAACCACTTTTTTTACTTATCATTCTGCAATCCACTTTCTTTTTATATCATCATTCCTAAGAAAACTGTAAATATGTAAAAAAAAGTTCATTTAAAATATCGTACGAGTATGTATGAAAAAAAAATTCTTTCCTGGTAAAATAAAATCATGAGAAGTAATTTTAGTTTAAAACAAAACAAAAACAAATGTTTTATTCGCAAAATTTAAAACTTAATAAATTGCTAAAATAAATTTACAAAGTATCAAGTTCCAAAAAGTTTACTAAAAGCTCTTGATATTGTATACTTTTCGCATTGTATACTGCGTTTCATACGTAGTGAAGACGTAAAATAAAAGTAAATCGAGTATCGAAAAAATCGAGCACGCTTTTCTTATGCCTTGTCATATAAATGTCACCAGAAATACCCGATAAAATAAACTAGTATATATATTCAGCAATAAAGATCTAGTTACCAACTATTTTTTCCTAAAATCCAGCATAAAAATGCTATTAAAAATGCTATTGTTTTTAATGATGTGGTAACGTTTTATAAAAATTAACATTTGAACAGAACTTTAAATTGAAATTTTCAAATAAACGTCAAAGTTTTATTGATATGGTAAAAATTGTATTCCAAAATTTACGAAGAGCTTTAGTAGTTTTTTTTACAATGTAAAGGTATTGAAAGCTCTGAGACGGTACTACAACCGTATTAATACCGTACTTAAATCTTTTTTAAAGCATTATTGAAGTCACGGAATCTTTTTTCCACATGCTATTTTTTTTCACATACTAAGTTTTTATAAAACAATATTCTTTTTTTACAGTTATTATTAAATATTATAATTTTTTATTTACAAACAGGGCGAATTTTAATTATACTAAAATCATGAAACTTTCTTCAGGATGAGCGATTTATGCAGTTTTGGAAATAAAGCAAAAATAAATTTAAAGAGGTCTTAACATAATGCTTAAATTAAATGACTTTTCCAAATATTTAAAATTAGCTTTTGGAGTTGTATGGCAGACTCGAACCGGTGCAGCTATTCCATTAAAATACTTAAAGTATGTATTGCACTAAAACTTTGCAAATATATCTGATCTATAATTGGACACACAACTGTCAAGTTTCATAAATCTGACATTATTTTTCCAAATATTTAAAATTAGCTTTTGGAGTTGTATGGCAGACTCGAACCGGTGCAGCTATTCCATTAAAATACTTAAAGTATGTATTCCACTAAAACTTTGCAAATATATCTGATCTATAATTGGACACACAACTGCCAAGTTTCATAAATCTGACTATTTTTCCAAATATTTAAAATAAGCTTTTGGACTCGTATGGGAGCTACTCCAAACTGTCAAGCAATTCAACCAAAACTTCAGAAATATATCTGACCTGTAACTGGACATCCGACTGCCAAGTTTCATGAATCTGACTTTATTATTTTTCCAAATATTCAAAATTAGCTTTTAGAGTTGCATGGCTAGTACCCGAACCTGTCAAACAATTCCACTAAAACTTCAGAAATATATCTGACCTGTAATTGGACACATGACTGCTAAGTTTCATGAATCTGACTTTATTATTTTGCCGAATATAAAAAATTTGCTTTTGGAGTTGTATGGCAGAATCGAACCGGTGCAACTATCCCATTAAAATATTTAAAGTATGTATATGTAGAATGTAATTGGACACATGCATACAAAATTTTATATTGATCCCTTTATTGGTTTTTGAAATATTTAAAATAAACTCTTTGAGTTGTATGGCAGCTACCCGAACCCGTTGTCCAAATTAGTCCAATTACAATAGGGTCCTTGGTACAAAAGAAACAACTTGTGAAAGTTTGGTGTCGATTGCATTAATCGTTTTTGAGTTATCATGCGATCGGACGGACGGACATGTCTAAATCGACGCAGAATTTGACGCTGAGCAAGAATATATATATATATATATGTCCATACCGAAGACGACTCCTTCAAGTAGTTGCAAACTCCATACCAAAGTTAATATACCCTTCACGAAGTGCAGAGTATAAAGAGGTTGCTATTTCGGAAATATAAGATTTGGCGTCTTCAAATTCAAGTTTTGCAAGTTTCAAGAGCCGATAATTTTAGAGGGGGTGGAGGTGGAGAAAACTAATTTTCTAACGAAATTAACTATTTATTAGTGACTAAAAGGTGTTACAACCGGAGGTCTAGAAGAAAAACGACATCAAAATTATGGAAAATATGAATTTTAGGTAATGGTAAATTTTGACGGCCATTTTGTTTTTTTAAAGTTTAAATATAGAATACCATGATAGAAGATACTTATGATTACTTATGATTTCACTTCAATAAATAATTAAAAAATGGCATTTTTTGGTAACTTTCTAGTAAAGATCTATGCACATATAAAATTTACCTTATCTTCAAGAGTGTAGAAGATTTTAAACATGTCCGAGAAACGGACGGACAGCAAAGTGAAATTAATAAGCACTTTTTTCAAAATTTTTTGGGAAAAATGCATAAAAACAAACAATTTTGCAAATTTGAACCGCATTTATAAAAAAATAAAGTAAAATGAGAAAAAATATTTATACATGTAAAATAAAAAATCAAATAAATATTCGAAAGTCGGAGTATTTAAAAAAAAACTATCATTTGAAAATGGTCAACAAGTAGCAACTCCAAAAATTAAGTAGCGCTTTAAAATTAACCCAAAATATTATCAATTTTCAAAAATTTTCTTATATTTAACGTTTTTTTTTTACATTTAAATCTTTTTTAAGCGATATTTGTCTGCAAAACACAACAATTTTTTTCCCATTAATTATGTTTTTTTTAAAACTTTGAATTAGTTTTTTCCATTTTCTTTGGTACATATATGTATGTATATGTATGTACATTTGTAAAATTTAATTGCTATAAAAATATTTTTGTTAATTTCAAACTAATAAAATTTATTGAAAAAAAATTAAAATGTGTACACATAATATGTATATCTCTTTAAAAATTACGTGAAAACAAGGACTCAATAGAAAAAATTCTGAATTTTATCCTTGAGTTCTTCAAGAAAGCTATCGCGTACAACTCTCAATATTATTCGATTTGAAAAAAATTTAATAACTTACATAATGTATCTACATAGATATACATTGTGTCCATACTTATATACATACATGCGCATCTTCATTTATAATTGTATCCGATAATCCGATATTTGAAAGTGCATAGTAATTGATATTAATATTTAAATGCTATTCCGGAAAACATATTGTGTTGGGTCCTATTGCACTGACCCCTTTTTACTTTTTTAATCAGGTTATCAAAAAATTTCAAAAGTTTCCCTTGCACCAATAATCGAAACACAAATAAAGAACTTTTTATTTATTATCATTAATTTGTTGATGAACAGTACTTCATTGTGAAACATATTTTTGCCTATAGATAAAAATGCAATCTCCATAAAAAAATTTAAATAATTTGATAATATTTAATATTTTATTGATACATCCACATGATTTTATCTTTTCTAAAAACAAAACTATTTTCTAGAATTGTACACATTTATCACAAAAATAATGCATAATAATCCACTGTTGCAAAACAAAGCAAAATAACTTTTGTTTTAACTCTTCATTTTATATTTTATAAATTCATATATTAATTTATTATCTTAAGTTATTTTAATACTTTCAAACCAGTAACAAAGTTTCGGAATAAACGCTAAGTTTTTTAACACAAGAATAATCACAATGCGAGAACTTTGAATCCAAAAGCTTTAAACTTAATTTTTGGATATTTCAGTTTTTAACATTGCTTTTTTTGTTAACATTGAAATAATCAAAAATGTTTTTAAATGGTAAAGTAGTTCTTATGATTACTATAAATACATACTCACACAATAGTTTTTGTTAGTGTTTAACGAATTAATTTAAAAACAAAATTAAAATTTTAAATCAAAACACTAAATGAGATTCTTTTTAAGATATGTAAAAATGCTTTTACTAAATAGCAGATAAAACTTCTATTGGTTGGGAAAAAAATCGAGATAAAATAGTATCCCGCATAGTATCTATGTAACTTTGTTCAATCTGCTACAATCTGTAATAAAATTCGTATTTGCTACTATTATTTTTGAGAGCTTGATACTAATGCAATTATATACAGGAATATATTCACTTCAGCTGACTCATATAATATATATTACATAATACATTTTACTTGTTTTTTAATTATATTTAATTCTAATGTTCCTAAATATATCAACGAAAATTTTTTTTGGTAAAAGCTTTTTAAATTTCACTAAAATACATACATATGTATATTGGAAATTTTTTTTAACTTTGTGAATGTTGCGTGCCCGATATGTTCGTCTTATTATTTAACGAAGTATAGCCGGTTGGTCCTGGAGATGGATCTCTTCTTTTACAGCAATCAAATATCTTCTTCAATATATCGAACATTGAATCATTACCAAAATCATCAAAATCTTCTTGAAATATCCCTGAAGTTAAGTCTTCCAAACTACTTGAACCAACAAATTGCTTCAAATCGCTTTGTGGAAACCCATCACGGTAATATCGCTTGATTGTATCATACGCATCCATTATAACTGATATAAATAACGATAGAACAACATATATATATAGTGAAATAAACGAATATAAATAAATTCGACAAAACCACCACAACATTTGTGATTTATTTGACATTGTTGTAAATGTTGCAAACATGTCGTCACCGTTTATTAAAGAAAACAAACACTCGGATGTCATCGCTAAGGAACGAAATTTCATATGATATGGCCCAAGCACTAACCAACCACAAAATGTAAATCCACCGTATATCAATAAGGCACATAATAAGAAACGAACTATTTTTGGAGCAGCCTTTTTTAGTGTTAATATCACTACGTTGTATGTTTTGAAAAAACCCAAATACCGCAAAACACCGAACCAAACTAATAAGTTTCCTATTCCTAGAAAAACAGAACAAATATCCCAACTATCACGTTCAGTGAATCTCCTTTCGATTTGTTCTTTAAGTGCCGATCCAATTATCAAAAGAACATCATTACAGCAAATCATGATATACCTTATAATAATACATAAAAATATTAATAATTCTTTTAATTAAATTTATGTGCTCACCAAAAATTAACAAATTCCATTTTTCCATCAAAACTCAGAGGTTTTCTGTATGTAACCCAAAAAAAATTTTGTGTTTGAATCCTCAGCAGTTGTGCACGATAAATGGCACGCGCACAAAGTGAAAATGATATCACGCATATTAATATTACAAAGTAATTTAAAACACTCCTTAGTATAGAGTCAATACTCGATTGCATTACATATTTAACATCGCCTTTACAATACAATCGCAGAGCGTCTGCCGTTAAAGATATCAATGTTTGCCCGTCATGATCTCCATTATCGAAAATTATTTCAATGTTAAATTTATAACAGTCTGGAGCTGAAAATGGACCATAAGCTTTGAAATTGACTGTTTTAATAGCAAATCTTAATGTTGCTTTTACTAAAGCTGAGAAATTTACTACAATATCTTTTGATTTGAGAAAAACTTCAACACCACTTCGAGTAACATCTTCTGTTAAACTCACGCATAGTTTGTCTATTTCTGGATTAAAAACATAACTTTCATTAAATCCAAATATCTGTCCTTCACGATATGTGTATAAGCAAAGTTTCATTGGTGCCATCGTATTATCAGACGAAGGATAACTATAAGGCCCAATAGATCTTGATAAATTTGAATATCCTATAGTAGCGTAATCGATTGTTTCAAAAAATTCTGATTTTTCATATATTGCTAGTGGACCAGCTGACGGAGGATATGCTTCAACTTCCATGTAGGAGTCCCAACCTTTTAAAAACAAATGTGAAAATGTAATGCGGTTGTCGCCAGTGTAATTAACATGATTATAACGCGAGTGCGCAAATAAACACAATTGCATTGTTACAAGTACAATTTTGACTACCTAAAAAAAATGATCAAAGTTTATGTTATAATTGATCAGGTTATATAAAAGTGTTTGCCTGGTAATTTTTAAAATTTAAACTTTTTATTTTTACAGCTTCTAAATTATCAGTTATATACATTTTTTTGATATATTATGTATGTATTAAGTTATATGTACATATGTTGGATATATTTATGCATGTACATATGAAGTACTATAAGTAGCAATGTCGGTATTTGGAAAACAATGTGGGTATATGTACTTAAAATATTGATAAAATTTTATGTTAATACTATGTTTATGAAAATTAAGAATACAGGTTTTATTATAATTATATAAGTGCATAAACAAAGCTACATACCATGTTTTTGCATGTTAATATTACAAAGATAAAAATTTTAATTTCGCTTTAAAAAGTTTTCAGGTATTAAAATTACATCATACAAATTAGACTAGACAAAACAATTGTGATTTATCACTTTTTATTTATTTAATGCGAGAAACCTAAGAAGGAAATATAAAAAAGAGTAAGCTACTTTATTTTTAGGTTTTTATAGGTACCTAAGTATATTGTTTGTTTGTGTTTATAGGGTAAGTACCTATAACAAAGAAAAGTTACTTGTAAAATTAACAATGCATATACATATATTTAATTGTAGCATTAAAAAATTTTTAGAACTAACAAAATAAAATTTTATTCTATTATTATTATTAACTGAAATTACTAAGCAAATAAAACATGAAATAATTTAATAAATTATAACCTTGATCTATTTGATGCTATTTAATATCAAAATAAATCGAGGAAACTATTTAATTATTGAAATATTTTAGATCTTACTTGAACTACAAATTTATAAGGAAATCGCCGTTTAGCTCGCCATTTTTCTATAGGATTCATAAAGAAAAATTGTAATTTCCTCCTCATACGATTTTCATTATGAAAAGAGAATGGAGACAGGCCCGATGTTTCTTCACATGGTTCAGTAATTGGTCTCGTACTGGTTTCTGATGTGATTGATTGATCTTCTGTTAAATTGTTTACACTAGATTGGAAATTTTGATTTGTTTTGAATGCACCACGATAATCTTCATCACTTTCACAACCATAATTATCAACATTTTCTTGGCTGAGATTATCTTTCCTTATCATTTTATGTAGTATATTTATTACTATAGAAAGTTTTTATTATTGTGGGTGTATTTTCTGACTTAGTAAATTTCAGAAAAATTAATAATTTTTATAAGATAACAATATCAGCAGATAAATCGTCTAAAGTGTATTTATATTAATTATTAATAATGTGTTTATGATTTATGTTGACAAAGAAACGTCGTAATTAATAGCTTATACTTTCACCACATATTTATATTTGAAACCCTATAAACAAATTTATCAAAGCTGGTAGAAACTTGAAGTTTACTTAAATTTACTAATGCATTAACTAACACCAACGTTTCCTTACAATAAAAAAATTTAACATTTGAAGTAAAAATTTACTGAAAGCAAGACGGGATTATTATATATATGGCAAAATTTAAGATTATATCTACGGAAAAGTCTAATGACAGTTGACGTATCAAACTGATATTTCCTGATAGAACGCAGACATTACTTTATAATTTAATATTTTTGGTACAAAAATTATAATCAAAATAAAAATCATCTGATCGCTTTTCCAAACTCTTACAAAGAATTTATTGACGCCATAGAGTAATTTCTATTGTTGTAAGACAAAGTCTGATGTCAAACAACAATGACATATACAATTCAAGTTTCATTAAACTGAGACACATTTTAAATTTTGTTGTGTGCAATCAAATCGGCAACTTACGTTAAGAGCAAGAGATATTAAACATTGAACAAAGTAAATAAAAAATATATAATAAATTAACCTCAGTTTATATGTAAAATTTTTAATAAAAAATAATTGTTATCTTTTGACAACGTCAAAGTATACTAAATTATTTTTTGTCAAAAAACTAATAATTTTTGGTGAAAAAAAGACAAAAATTATTTATTATTTTATTATTATTTTTTATTAGACAAAGTTTATTTCTTTTTTAATAAGAAAACTGGGTTAAAACTCGATTCTGCCTCGCGGAGGAACAACAGAGTCAAGATTTTTGAAATATTATAATCTGTGTTACTTTATTATATTTCAATTATTCTGAACGTATTCTTGAATTTTTATAGATAAAATGCCAAAATAAGCAAAAGCAAAATTGAAAAATAATGTAGTTTTCATTACTTGTTCTCCTTATTGTGTTCTTTGTTTTTCTTTGTTTTCAGTTCTAAATGCTCTACAATCAGTTTTTGTTTTACGATTACATGTAGGTAAAAACTTCGAAGTACATACTTACATATGTAAGTACATATTTGAAAATAACACTAAATTAATGTTACTATGAAATAGCATGTTCCTATAATGTTTTTACATTTTGTTTGATATTATAGTTTTTGTAAACCCAAAAGTGGGTTTATTTATAGCGGGTTTGATCGCAACTAATGGGAACTTTATACAAATATGTATATAAATTCCGTATACAACTCAGCTTTAAGTGCTTTAATAAAACGTATAAATTCAAAAAATTGTGCATAAAATACGAAATCAAATAGTATGTTTATATTAAGCCTTTTACTTGCCTCTGCAGAAACTGTTTGTTTGAAGCTGAAATTTTATATATACATAGATCTCTACTAGAAACTTATTTCCGTAAAGAAAATGTTTACCTATCTTCCCCTCTAAAATTGTACCCCTCAAAAACTCTAAAAATGCCATTTGTTAATTATTTATTGCAGTTTTTGGAAATTTTGGAAACGCAAAAATGTAGCGGGTGCCTTCTTCTACCACAGCACAGCATTATGAACTTTAAAAAGACAAAAATAATGGTAAAACTTTCGGTTATCTAAAATGCGTTTCTTCAATTTTTTTGATGTCGTTTTTCTTCTTAATCCCAGGTTGTGAAAGTCTGAAACTTTAGCAGCTTTTAGACACTATTTAATAATTCATTTCGTTAGAAGAAAATTTTTTCCCACCTCCACCCTCTCGCAAGTTATCGTCTCCGAAATTTGTAAAATTTGAAGTTTTTGCGCCGAATATTTCCGAAACGGCAAGTTTTTTTAAATTTATATAAATGCAGAAAGTAATGGTAAATTCCATACCACTAAAAAATGAAATTAGTTTTATTAACTCAAGCAATTAACCCTAAAAATTGAGCATTATGTTAACTCCTCTTTAAATTTATTTTTGCTTAATTTCAAAGATTGCATAAATTTCATATTTAATCCTAAATATATGCGATCCCTGAAATAGTTTCGTATATGAATTTTTTTTTCTTTTTTTTTCCTCCGACAGTGAGGGAGCGTTGCTCCTACCCTAAAAAATCAACTAAACTCTGAACAGATAAAACTAGTGTCACTGTTACGTATATACCATGGCGCATTTGCCATTCCCCGTAGAACTTTTATTCTGGGATGTTTGAATTTTTTTAATGTGAGTCTTCTTGGCACAATCCCACACTTGAATGCCATATAGCCATATTGGTTTAATGATTTAGTTATAAATTAATACTCTATTATTAGTTGCCAAATTGGACTTATGACCTAGGAGCCAATAATTTTGTATATTTATTTTTTAATTCTATGTGTTTCATTTTTATACGCTCTTTCCACCTTAACTTGGCATCTAAAGTCATCCCCAGGTATTATGCTGAATTAAGGATTGCTACCTTCGTTTCATTTAGGCTAATTTGTGGTGGATTCACTATTTTTCGATTGGTGAAGTTTATGTGAACCGATTTTGCTGCATTCAACTTCACTTTTCAATTCTTAGTCCATTGGCTTATTTTGCAATTTGCCTCCTATAATTTTTTTGTCGAATCCACAATGTTCGATCCTACTGCCAATACTGCAGTATCGTCAGCAAAAGTGGCTACCGTAGCATTTTCCATTTATGGTAGATCACTCGTTTAAAGCAAGTACAAGGTTGGGCCCAATACACTGTCTTGAGGTACACCTGCTCTTTAATTTAAATTCTTGAATTTTTCTTTTAAGCACCTGGGAAACTCTGTTTGCTATCGGTTTGTTTGACATTTTTGTATTCTTCCATTAAGCTTTCGTATATGAATGAAAATAATTTTAATAGTCTAGTTGGTATGCATAGATTGTTTTTAAAAGCAGTATTTTCACTTGTTGAAGGGAAAAATGCTAGATTACAAACCATTGGTTTGAACCAACTCTATTTTGTTTTATTAACGACAATAATTATTCTGCTTTATTATAAATGGTCTTTGCACGTACCTATTTACTTAATTAAAAATATACCTACTTATATAAAATAAAACAATTTTATGTATTTCATTTAAGGTTTTTTTACTATCATATTTGGCTTGTTTCGCTTTTTAGACATTATAAATTATTTAAAGTAAGTATAACTAATCAAAATATTTTTATGTCATTTTATACATTCCTTACAAAATTTCTTTTGCAAAAATTAGGTTCAAAATTTTATAGAATTATTTTAATTATAAAAAAATGTCTATTGCGAACAAAATGCTTATTGAGGTTACATATATTTCATTATAAAACTGTAGTCGTTATTAAGGCAACTAATTTTTTAAAAATACTAGTAGGTACATGTGCTTAATATGTGAAATTCTGGGTCTTACTTGTGTAAGATATAATGTTTGTGATTTATTTTAATTACACTATTTTCCAATCAATAATTAATGTGGAACACTATATAATATTTGTCATGATTTAGATAAAATTATAAAAGGGTTGATTTTAAAATTTATTTAGACATAACAAAAAATAACGGTGTTTGTTTTTGCTTGATTTTAATGTAAAACGAGACTTGACGGTGTCAACTCTGTGATGGCCGTACGAATTTGTTATCCTATGTGCAAGTAAATATGCCACAGCTTACTATGAGACAGACCATTACTTTAAGTTTCCGTATTACCATACTAATTTATGCAAAATTTCGATACTATGTTTCCAATATTTTCTAAGATATAGCCAAACTACAATTGAAGTTGTATGGCAGCTACCACAAGGATAATAATACACAAGAATAGTAATACACTTGCTTTCACGAAATTTCTATATAATGCCAAATAACTTTTGAAATTGTATGGCAACTATCACAGGTGCTCAAGTGATCTCAACAAATTTTAATGAATGTAGCTACCATTTTACCATATTTTATTTTGGGAAAATTTAATATTCAGTACTATTGAACAGTAATATATATAGCCAAAGAAACTTTGAAGTTGTACGGCAGCTACCCGAACATATTCAATTTAAAAAGGGGTTTGGTTTTACTATAATAAAAAATCATTTGCGAAAATTTGGTGAAATCAGCTCAATTAGTTTTTGAGTAATCGTTATTTATTATACATAAATATGATTGCAGTTCCACTTTTTTATACCCTGCACTTCGTGAAGGGTATATTAACTTTGGTATGGAGTTTGTAACTACTTGAAGGAGTCATCTGCGGTATGGACATATATAAATATTCTTGCTCAGCGTAAATTTTTGCGTCGATTTAGACATGTCCGTCCGTCCGTCCGTCCGATCGCACGATAACTCAAAATCGAATAATGCAATCGACACCAAACTTTCACAAGTTTTTTTTTGGTGCCAAGGACGAACCCTATTGTCACTGGACTAATTCGGACAACGGGTTCGGGTAGCTGCCATACAACTCAAAGAGTTTATTTTAAATATTTCAAAAACTAATAAAGCTATAAATATAAAATTTTGTATACATGTGTCCAATTATATTCTACACATGCTCAAAAATTATAATGGGATAGCTGCACCGGTTCGGGTGGCTGCCATACAACTCCAACAGCAAATTTTTTATATTCGGCAAAATAATAAAGTCAGATTCATGAAACTTGGCAGTCATGTGTCCAATTATAGGTCAAATATATTTCTGAAGTTTTGCTTGACAGGTTCGGGTACCTGCCATACAAGTCTAAAAGCTTATTTTAAATATTTGGAAAAATAATAAAGTTAAATTCATGAGACTTGGCAGTTGTGTGTCCGATTATAGATCAGATATATTTGTGAAGTTTTAGTGGAATTGTTTGACAGGTTCGGGTACTTGCCATACAACTCCAAAAGCTTATTTTACACATTTGGAAAAATAATAAAGTCAGATTCATGGAACTTGGCAGTTGTATGTATGTCCGATTATAGATCAGATATATTTCTGAAGTTTTGGTGGAATTGCTTGACAGGTTCGAGTAGCTTCCATACAACTCCAAAAGCTTATTTTACATATTTGGAAAAATAATAAAGTCAGATTCATGAAACTTGGCAGTTGTAAGTCGAGTTATAGGTCAGATATATTTCTGAAGTTTTGGTGGAATTGCTTGACAGGTTCGAGTAGCTTCCATGCAAGTCTAAAGGCTTATTCTTAATATTTGAAAAAATAATAAAGTCAGATTCATGAAACTTGGCAGTTGTGTGTCCGATTATAGATCAGATATATTTGTGAAGTTTTAGTGGAATTGTTTGACAGGTTCGGGTACTTGCCATACAACTCCAAAAGCTTATTTTACATATTTGGAAAAATAATAAAGTCAGATTCATGAAACTTGGCAGTTGTAAGTCGAGTTATAGGTCACATATATTTCTGAAGTTTTGGTGGAATTGCTTAACAGGTTTGAGTAGATCCCATACAAGTCTAAAATCTTATCCTCCATATTTGGAAAAATAATAAAGTCTGATTCATGAAACTTGGCAGTTGTGTGTCCGATTATAGATCAGATATATTTGTAAAGCTTTGATGGAATTGCTTGACAGGTTCAGGTACTTGCCATACAACTCGAAAAGCTAATTTTAAATATTTGGAAAAATTATAAAGTCAGATTCATGAAACTTGGCAGTCGGATGTCCAATTATAAGTCAGACATGTCCGTGAAGTTTTTATAGAATGATTTCAAGTTTTTATAGAATGATTTCAGACAAGTTAGAGTAATTGCTACACAATAACGAAAGGTGCAGGGTATAATTCAATCGGTTTATACCGACTGAAACGTTTTTACTTGTTTTCGGATAAACATTAGTATATTCCATACACCATTCATATTATAAAAAGTAAATAGATTTTAAAAAAATTGATTTTAAGTAAAACGAAATTCTGTTAATAGAATTTTTTGCTGAAGAAATGTTGTAGTTATTTTCTATTGAAACCCCGACAAAACAGAGCAACGGCAAAAAATTCTACTTGTAATTTGTACTTTTTTTTCTTTTTATAGTTTAATTTAGTTTGTTTTTATTTATTTCGTTATTAGTACCCGAATTTCTGCAAATTTTATCGATAGGAAATTTAAAAACTAAGACAAGTTTCCTTATATTTTTCCAATTCCCAACAACGCTTTTCCGCATCGACCATAATAACAATAATGTGCACTCATAACACTTAAAGAATACATACATATACATATTTACATATTACACAGAGTGTTTCGCATAAGATGGGAAAAAGTGCAGAGAGTACAAAATCATTATTATATTTACATACTAAACTAAAAAGTTATTTAGCGTAACTCATTTTTCGCATGTTAACACATATTACTGGCAAAACTATGAGAAATGGAAGAAAATGTTATATGGGTTAACTGTTAGCTCTAATTGTAGCGCATCAAAAAAAAAAACAGAAAAAAAATATTAAAACAAAATTTTCGAAAAATTTCGATTTTTTCTAATAACAATTAAAAAGAAAACACAAACATTCTGATTTTGAAGAGCCTTATCTCGAAGATTATGACTCAAATCAAATTGGTTGCAAGACCAAAAATAAAGAGCAAACAACCAAAACTCATTTTCATGAGCGAACATTTCCGAAAAAAAATGAAAAAAATTATATTTCAGAAGTATCATTTTTATACCCTAAATTTTATACTAAATTTGCCTTACTAAGAAATAACGGTCTTAGATATAGACTCAAGTGTATGTTTTTGATCAGCGTCGAATTCTGAGTTGATTTAGCTTTGTCTGTCCGTCCGTCCGTCCGTCCCAATGATAACTCAAAAACTAATTGAGCTAAGTTCACCAAATTTTCACAAATGATTTATTGTAGTAAGTGCCAGAACCCTATTTAAATTGGACATGATCGAGGTACCGGTTCGGGTAGCTGCCATACAACTTCAAAATTTATTTGGCTATATCTCTGGAACTATAAAAGCTGTGGTATTGAAATTTCATACAAACGAATATATTAGTGGGGCCAATGTGTTTGATAAAAGTCGTTAAAATTATTTGGTTCCTTCTGGTACCTGCCAGACTTATCTCAGAAACTATAAAAGTTGTGATATTGAAATTTCGCACAAACGAATATATTAGTAGGGCTAATGCGTCTGATAAAAGTCGTTGAAATTCCTTGGCTCCTTCTGGTAACTCCCATATAACTTTAGTAGTAGTGTGGCCATATCTTAGATAATATTCAAATTTCACAGTACTGAAATTTGGCATTAATTAATATGGTAATATGGCAACTTAAAGTCATAGTTTGTCTCATAGTCAGTTGTGGTATATTTATTCGTACATAGGATAAAAAATTCGTACGGGTATCACAGAGTTGACAAGGTCAACTCTATTTTTTCTCGTTTATTTTAGAAAGGGAGGTGCCTCACTAGTAATTGCGAACGAGTTATCAAAAGCGTGTATTGAAAAATGAATGAGTTTTTGATTCGACACGGTTCAAAATAATTTTTTTTGTGTGTGACCCAAACAAAAGTGATTGATTGCAAAACTAATACTGCTTAAAGAAAACAATGGCAGCTGAGCAAAAACATGAAAATAGCGCGAACTTCTACATTTGCATACTGAAAGTATTATTTAATAAAAATAGTACATTAAAAGTATTTTCAATACAAACTTTGATATTAATATTTAATGATAATTATATCAATGATTTAAACTTGCAATCTTCTTTATATGGTAAATTTAAATCACTGAAATTAAAATTTTTAGCCAGATTGGTTGTATGGAGCCATGATAAGAATCAAATTATTGAAATAATTCGCCAAAATAATTAAATTTTAGAGCATAACATTCTTTTCCATGTTTCCATACGTTTATGTGGATAAATCTAATGTAAATAATAAATTAGAATATCTACATGTACTATAAAGTTACTTGCGCGAAATAATATATTTTGTTACCTTTGTATTACTTTCGTCTTTGTTCATATTATCGGAACTAAGTACCTTCAATCAAAACATAATAAATGAGTTAATGCTATAAAATTTGTCTACATTTTTAGTTTTTCAAAATTTTATTATTTGTTTGTTTTTACTTTAATAACCTTCTTTTAAAAATGATAATACCGACGGAAATTATGACACAAAAAAACAACACAAGGAGTAAAACAAATATTGTAAAAGGATTTTAAAATTAAAAAAACCTCTTTTTTGACCTGGTAAAAACTTATAAAAGAGTTTAAAATAATAATAAAAAAAAAAATTGTGCCGCAAACGCGTAAATTTTGAATTAATTTTTCTTGAGTTGTAGAAATTAGAAAATTTATTTAACAAATTGGAATTTAAATACATATAGGAATAATTACACACATAGGAATGACAGAAAACGGAAAGTCCATATGCAATAGCCAAAAGAATAGTCAAAAGCGTAAAATCTTTAGCTCAAATTTATTTTGATGTTCACCAATTGAAATAATTATTACGTTTCTTAATACCAGCTCGCTTACAAAGTGCTTTAATATGGCTTCAAGTGTTTAATAAATTTGTGGATTGTATCGTGTATCGCATAGCTCATTTGTAAATACTCACAAGATTTTTTTAAGTGTGGAGTTTCTTTACAAATGAAAATAACTAAGTTAATATTTCTAAACATCGAAAACTTCAACTTTAATAGTTTTAACAATTGAGTGTTTAAGGACATTGAAGAACCATTCATGTAATACATATGTAGAATTTTTGTCAAAGCTTAGTTGTAGTAACTTAAAACTTTTTACGAAAAATGTCGCTTATGAATTTTCATTGCAAGCTTGTAACGTTTGAGAACGTTTTTGTAAGAACCCACTGCATAGTAGATTAAAATTTTTAATCGAATTTAAGTCTAAAGCTAGAAGATGTGTTGAATTTTTTGCCAGAAATTAATATATTTTCGGCTATTTTAAATAAACTTTCTTTATTGAAATAATTTTTTTCAAAGCAAAAGAATTGAAAAATTGAATTTTGGAATTCTACGTCATAAGTTCATAAAGATGTCGCTCAACAGACATATTTTTGAACATAATATATATATATATATATATATATATATGTGTAAATTACAAGTGCTCACCTTAAATGGGAATTTCAAGTGAATGTGGGCAGGTAGAAGTACTCTCTTTTTAGAATTATGCCGTAATGTAGAGGTGACTTAGGTTAGATATTCTCCATATAAGATAAAAACATTTGAATTTCATTCATGGCGAGCTCTCTTACGACATTAGTTTATGCACAAATACTGTTAAAAGTAATATAAATTTATGAAAGTTGTGTGAATAAGATTACCGTTCATTATGATTTTTTTCTAAAGTTAAAAACAATTCTTCTTAAATGAAAAGCATTCAAATGTTGCTTTTTGTATTTAAGCAAATGCCAAAAAGTCAGAGTTTAAAATTATATTTTAAAAATATACGTATGATTGAATGTTTACATATGTACATAAATTTAAATAATTATTTCATTTTCTCAACACTCGTTAAGTATTTTACAACGCCAAATTATTTATTCTGACTTCGTTTAGAATACTTGCAAAGATTATGTTTTAAAAGTGATTACCTTACTATCATTTTACCAACTTATTTGTGACTGTTCATCATACGGCTTAAATATTAAATGTTTTAAAGACAGTACTGTTTTGTATAATGTTTGCATGCATTTCATAAATAAACCACTTAGACTTTTTTTGTTTTTCAAAATAATATGTAGCTGAATAAAATTTTTTCTGATGTATAGAAGCTTTTCGGACACAAGATTACTGAATGAGAAAGAATTTATTTGTAATGTGTTCTAAATATTTCTCAATTCCTCGAAAAATATTTTGAATTTGGATACAAAATATACACAAAATTATTGTGACGTATTCAAAATTTTTTTTTATTCTTTATATAATTTATTTTCATAAATGGCTCAGAAGTATAACTAATTTGAAAACAAATTGATATTTCTAAAACTGTTTTGAATTATCAATATAAAAAAATCTGATATGGTCAGCACATAACCAACCGCAATGTGTATTGTCTAGTTAAGTGAAAGTGTTACGGAATATTATAAAAATGACTGTTCTTTTCAATTTTTAGGGCATTAGTAAGTTTATAGTTAACATACCTAGAAAAATATAAATTTGGCTCTTAGTAGAGTTTCGCTTTGTGCTACCCGAATTCCCTGAAACGTTTGCCAGTTAGTTTTTGTAACAACCAGAACTCAAATATCGAATTTCAAGAAATTCCATCAGTCCGTTCCGTAGATATGCTAAAAAATGTAAAATCGGCCCGAAGATCCATCATGATCTTTCCAAAAAATTTATATGTTCATTGTTGTAATACGAGGAATTCAAATATCAAATTTTAATGAAATCGGTTGAATATTTTCTTCTAAAAGGTCAAAAATGTAAAACAGGCTCGGTAAAAAGTGCAGTTCTCGAGGCCTGATAAATCCCAAAAGTTGATTAATCCGTGCCACAGTCGAAATAAACTTACACATAAAATTTCATCAAAATCGATTCAGTCGAACTTAAGATACACGCGTGCACACACAGACCGACAGGTTGCTACAAATAGTTTATTGAGAAGTGTATTCCCATCGAAAACTCGATATGCAAAATTTGTTGCCATCACATAGTCTACCTATTGTATACACAATACGGTCGGTAATAAAGGGGTAGAAAATACATTAACGTGAAAATTATCTATAAAGTGTGGTAGTCGTTATTTTGAACATAGTTATTGTTTTTTCTGTTTATAAAAAATATCTAATTTAGATAGAATTCTTCTCAGTACAAAAGTTAATTCCGCTCCTTTCATTTCTTTATAATTAATTGTTTCACATCAGTACCCTATGGTTTCGACTTAATGTTATATTTTAAATACTTTTCAATATTTTTTATATATTGTACTCAAACAATATTATTCTAAATGATACGAGTATTTTTACCATGAAGTTTTTTTGTAAAGAAAAAATAAATGGAAAAGAAACAAATATTGGAACATGAATATTTTATTTTCCTCAAGAACTGTTTAATATTAAAAAATCAAAATGTTTGTAAATTTATTTAAATGATAAACGCCATTATTAAAAAAGTAAATAAAATCGAAGTATATATGTACATATTTTCTGTATAAGAGAAAATGAAACAGGAATTAAATAAAAGGTGGGACTACATGTTTACTGCATTATAATATACACTTATCCATACACAAATGAATACACGTGTATAAATGAATATAATATTTCTACATACATAAATATTTTGATGTGAAACATCTTTAACTCTTTTCTTTCAACAGCCATTTCTGAATAATAAAAGATTTTATTGGTCTTTTGACTCTCTCTTATAACTGGGTTTTCTTTTCTCATACTTTTTAATTGTGTTGCAATATAGAAAATAGTATAAGAATAAGCAAACGATTTTAAAGATATATTGGTATACATATGTGTCAAGATTTCGTTTTTCTTATACTGTACATATATGCATGTAAATAACAAGCAAAGAGTACAAACAGATCTTGTACTTAACAGATAGAACTTACGAAAATCTTTATAAAATAAAATTTTTCTCAATTTCATTTTTCATTAGTCCGCAGCTAGTTCAAAAGTTTAATTTAGTTTAAAAGTGTTTTATAATACCAAGAATGTCACGGATAATCGTATTTTAAAATGAAGCGAATAAAATAATTAGTAAAATTATAAATTGAAAATTTAATTTAAATAATTTTTGTATTTTAACAACCGTTCTCAATTAAATTTTTAATAAAATATTATATATGTACGTTTAATAAAAACATCTTCTAGTAAAAGATATTATGACCTTTTGTAGAAAAATTAAAATGTTAAATCAGCTATACAGTTAAATTGAATGTTTTAATTTTAATTAAAAATTTTTAATATAATTAAAGTTTTTTAATAAATAATAACTATTTAATTTTAAAACTAAATTTGTACAAATGCGTAAAATATTTATTAAATGCATTCAAAAATTATACAAATATGTTTGTAGTTTAGCAATAATATAATGATTAAAAATTACACACATTATTTCAAATTTTGTCGTATAAGTGCGAGAATTTACGGAAGTGAATTAAATATACATTAAATATATATATATATATATATATATATGTATACATGTAATTACAGTTTATATTATTATATACAAAAAAAATATGTGTATGGTGTTTTTTAACAGTTATTTTACTAATACTGTTATTAAAAGATAATAACAGAAAAAAATAAAAGTAAAAATTTAACTCCAAAAAAAAGCAAATTTATGACAACTTATTTATAAATTCATTTGACAAATGTATACTAATTAATTACAGTTTATCTAAGGTATTTAATACAAAGTTATAAATAATTGATTATTTTCAAAAATAATAATAATAAAATTAATAAAAAATAAAGAAAAAGAACATTTACTTTTTTATTTTTGTTAATATTTTATTAAACCGCTAAAAATCTTTGACACCTTAAGTGAGTGAAGAACTTCACTTTTATTTTTATGTGAACAAAATATTAAATTTAATGTATGTAGGTGGATATTAAATTTTTAAACTAAGTTTTTAAGTATTTCGTATTTTTAAATTTTACAAAGAAGTTTGTTTTTATTGTTATTCTTACTGTTATTTTTTTTATCTGTGAACTAACTTATTAAATAAAACATTTCTTAAATTTGCAGGAAGGTGTCAAAAGAGCTATTTCCGATATAATAATAATCAAAGTGTTAAATATTTTTTCTTTGTTTTCTCTTTTCTTACACTCTTCCTCAACCAATTTATTTTGTATACTTATTTAGAAGTGTTAATAAAAAAGGATAATTAAACAATAACCATTTAACATACGTTATACATTAAATGATACATTAGATAATAATAATTTTGAACAATAGCAAAATAATATAAAGTGAAGTTAAAAGGAAAGTGTTAAAATTTGAGGGAATTCTTATGGTTGATTATTTCCCAAAAATTTTGTTTTCAAAATATGAATTTTATGTACTTATTAATTTATATTAATTGAAGATAATTTATTTAATTAAAGAATTTTTGGAAAAATCAATCAAATAATTATTTATATTATTATAAAATAATAATAAAAAAAATTTATTTGTATATAAACTGATCCACACATAATAAGAAATGCGTAAGTATTTTTCTGAGAATTAATATTACTAAAATTTTACTATGCTACTCATAAAATATAAAAATTATTATTATGCTCTTAATTAAATATTAACCACCTTAATGCTATATATATAAAATTAATTTTAAATTCAGTAAAAATTCAAAAATAAAAATGAAATTTCCATTTTTTGCATATTTTAAAATGATAAAACGAAAAACTTACGTTAGAAACTTTGTAGTATAAGGAGCAAAAGAAAATATGTATAAGGAAAATAAAATTGAAAAATGAAATGAGTTATATAAATCACTCAGTCAATTGTAGGAAACAGTTATGCTTACTATTTTTATATGTTATACAAAAGATGTAGTACTCATATTCAATTCTGACTGAAATAAGTCTCTGCTTATGATTGAATGATTAAAGGTACATAGAGCATAGAATTGCATTATGTTCAATGAAAAATTTTATTTGTTTGAAAATAGAACGCTTTCCGATCTTCAGTAGATTCTGAAATAGACTCAGTAGAAAATAAAATACATCCTTTATATTAAAGTTAATATTACGTGAATCAGCCATAGTTCTTTGTACTTTTCAGTGACCCCCTATAGGATTTATTGGAGATACATTTTAACAAATTTTCACCAAATTTCTACTTGTCCAATCTATTTTGCTCATAACTTCCCTTCCGAAAAAGAAAGAAGCTTTCAATAAACAGTTTCTGAAAGGGCTAGTAAAGGGTTTTAAAGCAATATATTGAGCCTTATTCTAGTTGTCGCGTCACTTACGTGACATTTGTCGTTGTCGTTGTCACATCATTTGAAATGTGGTATTCTAGTTGTCGAGTGACGTGACTACGAGAAATAAACGAAAATGAAACGTTTCAAGTGAAATTGATACATTTTAAAAAGAAATTTTGGCGAGTAAAGTTCAAACTAAAAAAAAAAATTCGGTGTATATATTTATTTTTTTAAATACGAGGGAAATAAAAAATATCGTCATTTGCATTATGGTTTATGGATTCTTCAAACTCCGAGAATGATGAAATTGAAAAAAAAACAACAATTAAGGATCAAAAGATTTAAGATTAGGGACAGCTCTAATCCATTGGATTTGCCAAATGGAGTGTAAGATAATAATTTTTTCAAATACATTAGTTACAAACATTTTATTTTATTCGCAGATTTATAAGCTATTACAGACTTCCAAACCATATATTATTTGGTTTAATTTATGTATTAAATTACAAAATTTATTATTTTTAATATTTTTATTAAATTGTTTTGTTTAAACTTACATTTTTGGTGTATCCATCTCGCTTGTCACTTGTTAAATACTTTTCGACAAAAAACGTCGTTTCACTACGACATGTGTCGCTCTACAACGCCAACTGGAATATACCTGAAACACATTTTCCCGCTATTCCACGACACGTGTCACTTTAATCGCCATTTAGAATATCAAATTCAAGTCGAGACGACAATTGTCGCTCTACTTCGACAACTAGAATAAGGCTCATTACCTAGCTTGGTATTTTATGTACTTTTGGAATACCAACCATTAGAACTTTAGAAAAAACCAAATTTTTCACTTATTTTAATTTTTTAGTTTTCTTTAACCCGATAAATTCATACAACATTTTTTGAAACGTTAATTTCTTTTTACAAAATTTTGTCTAGTTGCTTGAACTTTAATTAAAGTCATAAAATAGTAAAAAATGTTTTGTGGTACAGAAGTAATACATCATACAATTACCATTCCTATGCCAAAGGTCTTAATAAAATGTAAAAAATCAAAAAATTGTCACTATTTTTGATTTTTATTTCCTTGTAACCTGTTTGCGAAACCCTTAAAACAACAAACATTCCTTCGTGTCGATCAGACGTGATCAGACGAGAATTTACATAGACTTACCTTATAAATGAGCCTGTAAGCTTCCATAAGCAATCTTCAAAAGTTAACTTTTGATGCAAAGCAATCAAAGTTTTATTATGTGCAATATATACTAATACTCAAATTCGAAAGGGGATATAAGTATATTCTAACTTATATGTAATACTGCAAGAGCTTTTTATCTTGAGTATTTTAAAACATTATAGAAATTCCGATGTCAGATTTGACATAACAATGACATCAGTGTCATTAATATACCTTGCAACTATATTGAAAAGCAATCTTTCAAAAAACTTCACAACTTAATTCTGGGTTTTGGAATTATTACATGCTAGGTGTACGGCTCTGATGATTTTAAATTAATGGACACGTATTGCAACCTATATCAGCCTCTATTTTTAGACTTTAATTGTAAATTTGAATATTGTTACATATTCTAAAAAATATCACTATTATGAAATTTATTATGTCCATATTAAATGAAAAAAAAACTAAGTTGTTAAAGGAATCTTGCTACTGAATTTAAAACTGAATCCTTAATATGATATAAGTAAGTGCATTACGATATTGACAAGTGCACTTCGATTAAAAGCAAGGATTTAAAACTTTTTTCAATATTTTGATTCAATTACGAATAAAATAAATTAATGACTCCAACAACCACTTAAAAATCAAAATGTTTACTTATACGCACATCTTACAGTTCGTATTACTTTTCTCTCTGTAAAATTTCCCATATTTCTGCGTTACAATTTTCAATTTAAACATGCATTCCTAATCAATACAGTCATGCACTACTATAAATTTATCGTTTTCATATCATATAAACGTGTGAATTACAGTCAAATATTAAAATGTTTCTATAATTTTTGCTGTTGGAATGATACTTTTTCCAACTTTTTATAGTAGAAGTAAATAAAATTAAGAAGTCATAAAAAGGCAAAATATTTTTATTTCATTAAAAATTCGATCCAACTTTTTGCGAAAAAAAAAACATTGTAAAATTAATAATGTAAATTTATTGAGTCAGTGATATTGGTGCAGTATCGATGATCCGGCTTTGTTTTTAATTAGGTTATTAATTTTTCGATGTTACTAATTTCAACAAATTTCGATATTCTATACTTCGGAATAACAGAGATTTAGAATAAAACACAAAAATTAATATTTAATTACATTTAAATTTCAAAGCATAATTTAACATGAGTCATTATAAAAAAGTAAGAATACTGAAATAAAAATAGACTGTTAAAAGTTTAAAGTCCATCAAATAATAAAGAAATAAAAACCTAACAATTCAATAAATATTTTATTAAAAATTTAAGAGTATTAAAATACATTTATGTATATATGTGCCTTGCCTTCATTTTCCAAAATATGAAAAGGAAATCATCTTAATTTCAAATTTAAGTCTCGTCTTGCTATTTCTGCTGCCGGTATTTTTTTTGTGTTATATTCAAAATTATAATCAAGCATTTTTGTACTATCTTCTTTAAAAATAATTACTACTATCAACAATAACTATGTTTGACATTACCTTATAGAGCGGAAATCATTCGGACCTCGTACACTATCGTTTAAAAAACCAAAAATTGGCGCCGTTTAACCTGTTTAGGCTGAATGAAATTTTTTTGATTTAATTTTTTACCCAACAACAATTGATGTTGATAAAGGTTTTTTGGAATTATCGCCAGAATAATTTGCATTAGTAAAAATGAAAATAACAAGTCCCTAAAAGTATCTATTTTTGAGAATATGCCTTTAAGATATAGAATTATGTATTATATAGAATTTAAGATATAATACTCAAGATAGAATTATGTATTATCAAGAAAATTAATTAAAGCTTATTCATTGAGTCCAAATCAAACTTGCTATGAATAAGGGCTCTGAACAAACAAAAAAACACAAATTTTTAACATAAAATTTGTTAGGAAAAAATTAAAGAATCTTTTTTTTCTAGCTGATGCTAACGAAATTGATTTTAAAATTGTTTTTAATCTAAAAATAATTTTTCTTTAAGCTAACCAAATAGCCTTAATATATGGCAAGGAATTCATTAAACAACCATTTTCTACATTAAAAATTAGATATTAGTGTAAGTTAGTCTCTAAATTCCATAATTTTATTAGGCTATATCAAATTTTTGTTTTGTTTTTTTGGAGAAAAAAAAATATGTATGCATATAAAATGAAATAAATAATACTTGCTTTTAAGGTCTCTAAAAAATTAGCCGACAAACGGAACCGTTTTGTGATGAAATGTTAATTTTATTGATTTATGATTGGTCCAATAAAATTTCAATCAGGTAAAAAAGATTACAGCCATCTAAGTGATATGACGGAATTATATGTGAGAATATATATGTAATAAACATATTTATATGCGCAAGTTGTATAATATATAAGTGATTTGCTGTATTTATGGATTAATGTACGAGTATATGAAACTAGTGGCGGCATATTTAGTTATTCCTTCATATTTTGCATGCAATAAAAGTGATGTCTACATTCGTTTTTCATATAATGTGAAAAAGGGAAAAATTTATAAAGTAACTTCTTACAGCGAGAGACGAGAGTAAAAGAGTTCATTGTTCCACAGAAGAAAACGTTTTGTTTTGGTAATAAAAAAAGGAAAAAAAAACATTTTATTATAAATGTGGAATTAGATTGCAGTCCTTTTTGAGAGAAAAATTATTCATTGTGTTTTTCTTCTATAAGTTACGCTGAAGTTTACAGTAAAAATCACAACGTGGAATGCTTGTGGTAAATCTTGTGAAAGTTATATTTTGACATATTCTGTCAACTAATACTTTAAAATATCGCTTTTCTTATTATTTCAAGTTTGAATATATTTAAAAAAAAACCGTATTTAATTAAGAAGAGATTTTGAGCTTGAAGCTATGAAAATTTAATAAAAATAATTTTAATCTTTTTAAGCAAAATTGGAACATCTTCTTATTTGGAATTCTTAGTTTATTTAAAAAAGAATGATTTTCAATCTTAAACTTTTTCTTAAACTTACAAAATATTAAGGTTTTTATTGTTGAGTTTTGAATTTTTTTAATTTACTTTACATATTAATTTGGATCAATATGTAATGAATTAGTAATGGCAATTAATTGCACATTATTGCCGCCAAAATTAAAACATACCACTTAAGGAAAAATACAGCAGTTTTAATAAATATGTGGAAATAAATATGAATTCCATCTGTGAAAAAGATCTCCTTAAAAAAATCGATATCCGTTCGAATTACTTCTTCTATTTCACATCGTTTTACTCTGTATGTTTTAATTTATCGATATTTTAGAGATTCTTACATTTTTAAATATTTCTAATGAATCATTTATGAAAGCGTAAAGAAAAATATTAAAGGTGTACATTAATATAAAGTTTTACCTAAATCTAAATCATATTAAAGGGCATTTTTCTGGAAAGCATCAATTAAAATCAATATTAATCAGCTTTCACACCGTTTTCCAATCAACACTAGTTGGTTTTCTGTAACAAAATACACAAAAAGGTCGACATAACTTTGACTAAAAGTAATTTGTTAAAAGTTTGTTGTTTTTTTTTTAATTTGATCGTAAATTTCTCATATCTTCACTAAGATTTTTGAAAATATTTGATAATGAAATGGAGGTAATGCAAATGGAAAAGAAAAATTTTGGAATCAAGTCTATCATTTTGGAAAAGAAAACAAACTTGTTAATAATGTATAATATTGAATAATAAATATTTGGAAATTTTTGTTTTTGTTTGAAATTACTTTGTTGTAGTTATTTTTTAATTGTTTTCGTCCATAGAAATATTTTTTCTACCGAACGTTACATTGATAGACATGTTTTTTCTCAGAATATAAAGCTACTAAAAGAAAAATTTCATGAAATTGAAAACAAGTATACAAAGTTGGCTTTACGTGTTATATCCGAGTTATCAATAAATATGTAGAAATTAGACATTTCTAAGAAATTCTAACGTTAAGGACTCACAACCCGAGAAGGAGGGCCTGCAGCAAAATGTCACCCTAGTGCAGGAGTACTAGGTATAGAGTCTGTATAAAGACGAAAAACGTAAAAAAAATTGTCAAACCCTTTAACTATAAAAATATCTTAAATAAATCATAAATTAACTATACAAATAAATATAATTTGCTAAACATTTTCTGTTTTAAATAAATGATGAAGTAAAGAATGAATTCAAATAACTCGATCTGGGATTTTTGGTATATTCAAATATTCTTTAAGAAAGCCTTACACATAAATATAGCAAAAAATCGTTGAAAAATTTACGATTAATCTTTATATACCTGGAAACCAAACTTAAATTATTATTTTTATGTTTTGGGGTATGAACAATATAACATAACAAAAGTTCACCACTGTTCATTCTATTTTACGTCTTTACCAATACTCTTTTTTTAAACATGCTTTTCTTATTATTATTATTATTATTATTATTTATTGTATTTTAACTTTTATAAAAATTTATGAGCTTTAACTAAAACTTCATATTCAAAAGTAACACACAGCACTTCAACATTTTATATAATATTTATTCATTCCAATTTTATATTATTTTTATTTGTGGGATTCGCATTAAACTTAGAAATTAATAGGAATTCAGAAATACACATTTTTGACAATATCAAATTAAAAAGATTGTTTAGATTCTAAAATTTCAGGTGCTAACCGCTTTCCGCTTTACATTCATGGTATTCTGCTAGTATAAATTCTAATTTTCTATCAATACACTTTAATTATAAGTCTATATGTACTGATGTTCACGCTTCTACGCAGATGCCATATAATGGTTGATTTTTTAAGAGTGTAATGTCTTTATTTAAAAACAGAAACAGAAAAATCTCAAATTCGAATATGTAATTTTTATTTGAATCGATAAATCAAATCGTTGACATTTACATTTTAATTTCAAGTGAAAATTCCAAATTTGAACTTTACTTTTTTATTATAGGTTCGATGTTGTCTAGTTAAACAGAAATCCCGTCCGCTGTTTCTACGAACTCCAAAAGAAAGTAATATAAAAAGGTCAAAAAATCTAGCATCGATAAGTTTATGAATTCACCGAAAATTCATTAATTGAAAATTTAAAAGATAAAAAATCATGCTGCCAAAAAAACACCCGTTATTTGTACCTGCAAAAACTTAGCATAGTAATTAGAAAAAATTTTAGATTATTACCGTTTTTCTCATAATTCATAGAAATTTTTAAAATTCAGGACAATCAATTCGTATAGGATATGCTTTTTAATGTTTAAAATAAATTATTAATCAGAAAAAAATTGAGTGACAAATTGATTACAATTTGTAATCAATTTTGAAATCTCCATTTGTGTACGATTACCTGTGTATATATGGACGTACGTGCATACATTTGTATACATACATATATGTATGTGTACTTTATAATTTATTTTTAAATCGTGTTCGATTGATTAAAAAATAATTTCTCGCACATATTGTACTTAAAAAGAATTAAGAAACAAATAAATTTAAGCCACATCCAAATCTACCAGTTATTGGTTGATATTGCTGGATACGGAATTGCCTAGACTTGGTTTTAAAACTTTTTAAATGAGTGAACGATTTAGATAAAAAAAATAAAATTGATTTCATGATTTAACAAAAATATTTTTTTTTTTTAACTTTTAGTTTGTTTACTTGGATGCCATTAAATTATTTCAGTTTTTTTTTGTACTTCTTATGTATGAACAAAAACGAATGACTCTAAAAAAATTTCGTGATCAATTTTGTTTACCCAATGAATTTGTTATGGTCGTGGATAACCACAAGTAAAAATGAATTTTTTTTTTAATTTATTTTACATTTTAGAGAAGAAATATGGAGATCATTATTTAACTAAATAAATATGTATATATGCATACATATATACATGAATAATTATATATATACAGTATTGGCCAAAACTAAAGCGACCCTCTACTGTAATTTTACGTATTTATGCATACATTCTTAAAAATAATGTATATAGGTTTGTATTTTTTTTTGATAAACTTAATATAGGCAATAGAAAAATTAGCATTTAGTCGCGCTATTCATTAAAAAAACAAAAATTAACCATAATTGCTTCAAAAGCTCAAAATTTAGATGGACAAAACAAAAGCAACTCATATTTTTTGTCAAAATTCGTTAATATTTGGTTACATACCCTATGCTTTTTATAACTTTTTTGTATTTATTAAGCATGGAAAAAATTCAACTTTTAATTATTTTACCCGTAATGGAAAGTTATTCATTGGTGGAAGCTAGTTTGGAAAGCTCGTTCACCTCTATACATAAAGTGACTAAATATGTGAAGATTTCTCTATTGATCTTTGTATTTACAATCTCGCTCATGTTTTTCAGTAGATTTAGACGTGGCGATTGTTCTGATCAATTTATAACATCAATTTTTGTTCAGTCATGTACTACTTTGCTTGAATGCAATGACCTAGTCGTGTTGGAACTTTCGTTTCAAGGGCATTTCCTCTTCGGCATGTGGCAACATTTTAATTTTAAGGATGTCCGAATATTTAAAACAATTCATAATCCCCTGTATGTGGCAAATGGAACCGATAATCTAACCAAGAAAAAAAACTCAGACCTTTCACATTACCAACTTCAATTTTAATGTATTTTGGAATAAATCGTTAATTCTTTGGCTCTCTCAGTCTTTGACCTGCTAACACATTCTGTTAGATTTAGAAATGTGCTCGTTGAGATGATCTCTCGCAACTTTAGTCTGGCTTGCACATCTTTTATGATATAAGAGGCTTTTTGGCACGGCAGCGAATTAAAATTCCGAGGTCTACAGCCTTTTTTTCTAAGAGATTTAGCAGATATCGGTAAATTTAATTTGTCTGCTCAGCATCTCAGGGTTCTCTACCACAGCGGTTTTTACTAAGTAGTCCTGCTGTGGTGCAGGGTTTCTAGGTCTACCTTTAGAATGTTCAACATGTATAGTGCCAATTGATTGATATTTTTTAATTGTTCGTGAAATTATTGAGACATTAATTGAATATTCTGCACTTAATTTATAGCGAGATAATCCCTATTAAAATTCGTTAATAAGTATTATTCCTAAACTCACTATATACTTTATTGTACTACCATTATAAAATTAAATACTAAATCTAAAAGACTAGCAGTGTATTCATCAACTGTTTTGTATTAAATCAATAGAATTTTTATGCAATGTTTAGTTAAAAATATACATACGTTTTGTGTAAAAAATTTTTTCAAACGTTTTGAATTTACTTTTTATTTAGTATTTCCAAGAAAAAAATTAAAGTTTGCTTTTGTTTTGTCCAACCAATCTTCGTACTTTCAAAAGTATATCGGGCAAAAAAGCTTGTTCCTTAATTAGTATTTTTTTTATGTTTTTAATTTTTTTTTCTAATATTTGAACAAATAAAAATAGGAAGGAAACCAATTTTTAGCTTTTATTTTTACGGTTTTTTACTAAAAAACATAAATAATGCGTTTGGGGTTGCTTTAGTTTTGACCAATACTGTATATATACATAATATTCACGTCCATATAATATATACACTTGTCAACAGCTTCTTATACATATGAGGTATAAATGAAGGTATAAATATACGTGTTTAATTTTCAACATATGTACATATGTTTACAAAATGTTTTTGTATATTCTTTAATATTAAAATATTCAAATTTACATATTGTGTACATAAACTATACTTTGCATATATATTTACATTATATATTCATATACATATATGTATGTATTATAGAACTTAATAATATAACTTTGCAAATAAATAAAATTTAATGTATTCACATATAGTTTTGCGTCATAATTTATCAAAATTTTAAAGTTAATGTGGAAAAATTTTGTTGAACAAAATCCTTTTGAGATCTTATAAAAACTTGCAATATGTAAGAATCATTAAAAGACACAGATTTTTAATTTAAAACAATTGGAATTATTAAAGACAGAAATTTGCAAGACAAATTTTCATTCATAGACCTTTAAGAAATTTCAAAATTTTTTGTATTGCAAAGACAAATGTAGAAATTCTTAAATTTCCAGAATATATGTACAATATACATATATACCTTATGTAACAAATTTTTCTTTAAATGTATAGTGAGAAAATCAAGGAAGTTTTTTAATTTGCTATCATTTCCTTAAGTACCATCTATATTTGTGTACTAAATTTTATATGTACATATGTGGTTATGTAATACATACATTATAAATCATGAGTTGTTAGGAAAAAAACTGAATATCAGTCTGCAGAACAACTCTCTTAAAAAACATAACATTCATAAAATTATTGTTTTTTATTTAATATTAATTTTTAGTTATCCTATAGTTTATTAAGTTTAAAATTTATAATACATATACTATTCTCAGACATCTTACTGTAAAAAATACATAAATAAATATAAATTCTTTGTTTTTAAACCTGCTTAAATGAGAATTTGTATAAGTTTCGAGAATGAATTTTATTATTAGTAAATTTTTATTATAAGTAAATTTTTATATAAGTAATTAAGTATTCCATTTTGTAATTTCAATGTTCAATTATACTGTTTCTAGGTAGAAAAAGTAAGTATCTTTATTGCGTTTGCTGAATTCAAAAAGGGTTTCTTGTTTCTATTATATAAATAGTCAATAAATGGCAGTTTTAGAACTATGAGTAGTTATTATAAAATAAGAGAAACATAGAAAAAATTTCTCAAAGCGTGTAACCAGACAAGCTAATAGATAGAGGGAAACTTAATAGCACTTTTCTTAAATTTTTTATGTGCTTAAAAAGGATATTTGGATTTTTGTCACCAAACATCAACATTAAAGCGTTGAAAAAATCAAGTAATATTATTAAGATCCAATGTGATTTTCCAGAATTTAAACAAATTTTGCGGCAAATAAATCAGCAATCGCTGCGTTATAAACTTTACGCAAGCTTGATCAACAAACAAAAACCTAATTTATAAATTTTGTCTCCCAAAAAAAATTATTATAT
This sequence comes from Condylostylus longicornis, assembly GCF_029603195.1. Classification (NCBI taxonomy): domain Eukaryota; kingdom Metazoa; phylum Arthropoda; class Insecta; order Diptera; family Dolichopodidae; genus Condylostylus; species Condylostylus longicornis. Next base: position 3,255,382 of record NW_026577985.1, read on the forward strand.
TAAAATTATTATATTTATAGTCAAATTGTAATGTACAAAAATGCCAAAATATTTAATTTCATTTCATTAAATATTTCATATAGATTGCAAATAGATTAGAAAATCAAATGAATAGATTTGTTTAATAATTGAAAAAAAGTAATACTTTGTCGTTTATTGATCTTTTACGTCAAATTGTGATTCCAGGTCCCTCAAAATCGGTTTTAATTTTGCTTTTTCCCTTTTTTTATGAACGCGCTCCATACAATAAAGTTGGGTCAAACCAATGGTTTGTATTGTAACACTTTTCCCTTCAACAAGTGAAAATTAAACTGCACACTACAATATTAAAATTAAACCACACTATTAAAATTATTTTCATTCATATACGGAACTATTTGAAGGATTGCATATATTTAGGATGAATAGTTTATACAATTTTTGAAATAAAGCAAGGGGTTAACATAATGCTCGATTTTAAAGGTTAATTGCGTGAGTTAAGAAAAATAATTATATTACCGACCGTATTGTGTAAACAATAGGTAGGTTATGTGATGGCAACAAATTTTGCATATGGAGTTTTCGGTGGGGACGTACTTCTCCATAGTAGGGAAGTGTAAATAAACTATTTTTAGCAACCTGTCGGCCTGTCGGTCTGTGTGTGCACGCCTGTATCTCAAGTTCGGCTGAACCGATTTTGATGAAATTTTATATGTAAGTTTATTTCCACCATGGCACGGATTGATAAACTTTTGGTATATATCAGGCCTCGGGAACTGCACTTTTTAGCGTGTCTGTTTTACATTTTTGAACATTTTGAAGAAAATATTCAACCGATTTACTTGAAACTTTATATATAAGATCAGCTCGACCGTCCGCGAAAATTCCTATGTTTTGAAAGAAATCAGGCATCGGCAACTAGACGTTTACTACGGGCCAAATATACATTTTTGTGTATATAAAGAGAAATAATCAACTGATTTCATTGAAATTTATTATATGAATTCCTCGTATTAAAACAATGAACATATAAATTTTTTGGAAAGATCAGGGCTCGAAAACTGATTTGCGGGCCGATTTTACATTTTTCACCATTTTGAATAAAATATTCAATCGATTTACTTGAAATTTCATATATGAGCTTTGCTCGACCGTCCGTGAAAATTCCTAGCTGTTGGAAAAAATCAGGCATCAGCAACTGGACGTTTACTACGGACCACATATACATTTTTGTGTATATAAAGAGAAATAATCAACTGATTTCATTGAAATTTATTATATGAATTCCTCGTATTAAAGCAATGAACATATAAATTTTTTATAAAGATCAGGGCTCGAAAACTGATTTGCGGGCCTGTTTTACATTTTTGAACATTTTGAAGAAAATATTCAACCGATTTACTTGAAACTTTATATATAAGCTCAGCTCGACCGTCCGCGAAAATTCCTATGTTTTGGAAGAAATCAGGCATCGGCAACTAGACGTTTACTACGGGCCAAATATATATTTTTGTGTATATAAAGAGAAATAATCAACTGATTTCATTGAAATTTATTATATGCATTGCTCGTATTAAAACAATGAACATGTAAATTTTTTGGAAAGATCAGGGCTCGAAAACTGATCTGCGGGCCGATTTTACATTTTCACCATATCAACGGAACGAATTGATGGAATTTTTTGAAATTTGATATTTGAGTTCTGGTTGTTACCGAAACTAACTGGCGAGCATTTCAGGGAATTCGGGTAGCACAAAGCGAAACTCTACTAAGAGCCAAATTTACATTTTTCTAGGTATGTTAACTATAAGCTTACTAATGTCCTAAAAATTGGAAAGAAGTATTTAACAGACATTTTTATAATATTCTGTAACACTTTCATTTAAATAGATAATACACAATGCGGTCGGTTATGTGCTGACCACATCAGATTTTTTTTTAATGTCATGAAACTTAAAAAGCTTGCGGTTTCGGAAATATAAGGCGTCAAAAATTCAAATTTTACAAATTTCAAGAGGCGATAACTTGAGAGGGGCTGGAAATGGAAAAAAAATTTCTTCTAAAGAAATGAACTATATTTGTTAGTGCCTAAAAACTAAACTTTCAGGCTCCCATATCCTGGGGTCTAGGCGAAAAACAACATCAAAAATTTGAAAAAAGCGGATTTTAAGCAACGGTAAATTTTAACGGCCATTTTGTTTTTTTATAGTTCAAGTATAGTAGGCTGTGATAGAAGAAGCTTCCCACTGCTTTTCTGCGTTTGTAAAATTTGGAAAATGGTTCAACTACAGTAAACAGTTGAAAAATGACATTTTTAGGGTTTTGGGGGGTTGGATAACTTTTAGAGTAAAAATTATGTGTTACGAAAATTATTTTCGTAACACATAGTTAGTTTCGTTACAATAATATAATATTTCAAGTTTCTATCTTCAAGGGTGTAGAAGTTTTGTAAACTGGCACACGGACAGACGGACGAACGGACGGACGGACGGACAGAGTATTCGAAATTCAAAAATGAAAAAAAATTTTTAACTTCAAATTCGAAATTCAAAAAAGTTATCAAAAATGAAACTTTTAGTAGCAGTTAAAAAATTATTTTTTAAAATTTACAATTATGTTCTAAATAATTATGTCTGATCCCTTTTAAAACCGATTTGGGCCGCAAGTTGAATGTTTTTAAAATGGATCAAATCTTTATAAAATACTCGTTATAAAATTTTCAAGTTACATATATATTATATGAATTTTGAAAATAATTTTACAAAAATCAGAATAAATTTTTAAAATATTTCAGATGAAATAACAACAACATCACACATTCTTTCTGCTGTAGATCCTGTGATAACATCAAATTTAGGTGCACGCCATCATAACCAATCAAGTCCTGATGTTGATAGAAATTTGCATGTTTCGTTGGACGACAGAGAATTATGGATGCGGTTTCAAAATTTGACAAATGAAATGATTGTTACAAAGAATGGACGGTAATAAATTTTATGTTTATTTAACATTTTCTATAGATTTTGAAATACTTTTATTGACCATGAATATTCATTATATATATTTAAATATACATTTTTAAGTGTATAATTCACAATGAAAACGATTTTTAGTTTTACATTTGACTTTTCTTGGATACAGATTTTATTTTTCTTTTTTACATATTTTGCTCATATATATATATATTTTGTTGTAATATTTATTGGTTAAGAAAATCCCACAAAAATCCTATAGTTTAAAATTTATACTCTAGTTCAAGAACGAAGTCTATATACAACATCTTCAATAATGTTTTATCAATTAAGCCGTCATATTTAACGACCGTATTGCATACAATAAGAGAGGTTATGTGATGGTATCAAATTTTGCATATCGAGTTTTCGGCGGGAACGCACTTCTGCATAGTAGCGTAATTAAACTATTTTTAGAAAGGTGTCGGTCTGTCTGTCTGTGCGGCCACGTGTGCATCTCAAGTTCGGCTGAACCGATTTTGATGAAATTTTATATATAAGTTTATTTCGACTGTGTCACGGATCGATCAACTTTTGGAATATATCAGGCCTCGTTTATAAAGATAAATAGCCAACCAATTTTATTGGAATTTAATATTTAAATTCGAGGTGGTAAAACAATGAATCTATGAGTTTTTTGGTAAGATCAGGGCTCGGAACGACCAAATCTACGGCACGAACTGATGGAATTTCTTGAAATTTAATATTTAAGTTCTGGTTGTTATCACAAGTTTCTGACGAACTTTTTGTATAATTTGGACGGCACAAAATGAAACTCTACTAAGAAACAACTGTTAACTGAAAGCTTATTAGTGTTCTTAAAGTTGTAAAGAAGTGTTTAAAACGCATTTTCATAATCTTCTGGAATACTTTTACTAATTTAGACAATATACATTGCGGTAGGTTATGTGTTGAACACATCAGATTTTTATACCCGCACGAACGTATATTCGAAGGGTATACTAAATTTGCCTTACCGTTTGTAACGCTAAGAAATAATGGCTAAGAAATAGATATAGACTCAAGTGTATATCTTGATGAGCGTCGAATTCTGATTTTCCAACGATAACTCAAAAACTAATTGAGCTAAGTTCACCAAATTTTCACAAATGATTTATTGTAGTAAGTGCCAGAACCCCATTTAAATTGGAGATCAGGGTACCGGTTCGGGTACCTGCCATACAACTTTATAATTTACTTAGCTCTATATCAGAAACTATAAAAGCGATGGTATTGAAATTTCACACAAGCGAATATATTAGTAGGGCCAATGTGTTTGATAAAAGTCGTTGAAATTGCTTTGCTACTTCTGGTACTAGCCATACAACTTCAAAAGTTATTTGACAATATCTCAGAAACTATAAAAGCTATGGTATTGAAATTTCACACAAGCGAATATATTAGTAGGACCAATGTGTTTGATGAAATTCGTTGAAATTGCTTGGCTTTTTCTGGTAGCTGCCATACAACATTAAAAGTTATTCGGCTATATCTCAGAAGCTGTAGAAGCTGTGATATTGTAATTTCGCGCAAGCCAATATATTAGTAGGGCCAATGTGTTTGATAAAATTCGATAAAATTGCTTTGCTGCTTCTGGTAGCTGCCATACATCTTCAAAAGTTATTTGACTATACCTCAGAAACTATAAAAGTTGTGATATTGAAATATCACACAAGCAAATATATTAGTAGGGTCAATGTGTTCGATAAAATTCGATAAAATTGCTTTGCTGCTTCTGGTAGCTGCCATACATCTTCAAAAGTTATTTGACTATACCTCAGAAACTATAAAAGTTGTGATATTGAAATATCACACAAGCAAATATATTAGTAGGGTCAATGTGTTCGATAAAAACGAGAAAAAATAGAGTTGACCGTGTCAACTCTGTGATACACGTACAAATTTGTTATCCTATGAGCGAGTAAATATGCCTTAGCTGACTATTGGACGGAACACGACTTTAAGTTGTCTTATTACAATATTAATTCATGCAAAATTTCAGTACTGTGTTTCCAATATTTTCGTTAGGACGGACAGACGAACGGACAAAAGGGCGGAAGGGCGGACAGACAAAAATAAATCGACCCAGAATTCGTCGTTGATCAAAAACATATACATTTGAGTCTATATCTCAAACTATTATTTCTTAGCTTTACAAATGATAAAGCAAATTTAGTATACCCTTCGAAAATACGCTCGTACGGGTATAAAAATTTATTATTATTTGTTTATTATTTATTTTTCGCTGTAATTTTTCAAAGAAAATTTCCTTTTTTACTTTTGGGCCAGAATTCAATAAATTTCATGAAAACGTTAAAATCACAATATATTTTTATAATAAAAAAATTTAAAGTAACAATATTTTTTATTAAATTTGTTTAATTTGCAGAAGCAAAGTACAGAATTGAACAATTTTTGTTATACAAAATCACATTTTAAAATGCTTGCGAGGGTATAGAAAGAGGTACGAATATAAATTAAATTTTATAAAGAGAGATGTGAATAAAGTTTAAAGTTTTACTTTGTTTGATTTAATAGTTTTGTTTTCCTTTGATCATCATTTCTGAATAGTGAAATGCTGAATGTCTTAGCTTAATATTTTTCATTCCGCCTTTTGATCTTAAAAGCAAAATTTGGGATATAAGAATTACATGTACCCGCACTATGTACAGCAAACTTTATACAAAGTATATTTTTTATAATTTTTATATAAAGTATATTTTTCCAGAACTAGAAGAAAATGTTATTTCGTTAAAAATTTTCAAACAATATTTTAATTAACAAACTTTTGTTGTTAGCACTTTTTCAAAAAATTTTTGAAAAAAGCGCTTGTTAGTTTCACTCTATCCGTCCGTCCGTGGACATGTTTGCAAAACTTCTACACCCTTGAAAATATAGTGAAAATGAAATTCTATGTTTCTAAAATCTTCAATAAGTTGAAACTCATTCCTCAGAAACAAAAATTTTACCTATCACCACCCCTTTAAAAGTTATACACCACCAAAACCCTAAAAATGGCATTTTTTAACTATTAATTGCAGTGAAACCATAACCATTTTTCAAATTTTGCCAAAGCAGAAAAATAGTTACTTGCTCCTTCTACCGCAGCGTACTATATTTGGAAAAAAAAAAATGGCTGTTAAAATTGCCCGATATCTAAAATCCATTTTTTCCAAATTTTTGGTACCGTTTTTTTTCTAGACCCCAGATTGTGAAATTCTAAAATTTGAACAGCTTTTAGACACTAATAAATAATCCATTTCATTAGAAGAAAATTGTTTCCCACCTCCATCCGCTCTCAAGTTATTTCCTCTGAAAATTTGTAAAATTTGAATTTTTTGTACCTTATATTTGCTAAACCGCAAGCTTTTCCCATTTTTTATAAATGCAGAAAACTAACGGTAAATTGAATATCATTAAAAAATATAATTAGTTATCTTAACTCACGCAATTAACCCTTAAAATCGAGCATTATGTTAACCCCTCTTTAAATTTATTTTTACTTAATTTCAAAGTTAAATGAGGATAAAATGGAAAATGAGTTTATACATAAAAAGTTGATATTTAGGTTAGAGGACTGCGCGATCTCTGAATTAGTTTCGTATACGAATGAAAATATTTTTAACAGTACAGCAGGTACATAGATTGTTTTGAAAAGTTGTATTTTCACTTGTTGAAGGAAGAATTGCTACAATACAAATCATTGGTTTGACACAACTTTATTTCAAAATTAAAAGCAAAACAAATGGTATGGTGTAGTTGTAAAGTATTATCAAGTACTATAGGTATAACTTTTGGTATGTACATGTTTCAAATATTTGATATTTTGCATTTGATCTTTTACTTTTATTTTTAAAATACAAAATTTCCTATATACAAACTCTTATATAAACATATGTATGTAAGTATTTGCAGCGGAAAATATTCATACATATTCTCTTCTTTTATTAATTAGCATTCATATCTTAGTTAGCAAATAAACTCTAACTATTTTCAATTTGTTTTTGTATAACTCTTCAATTGATTATTCGTTCACCATTATTCATTTTCAAATCTTTATACGTAGGCTTTAATTACACTTAGATGTATCTCAAGATATGTCTATTGTTTCAATATCATAAACAGTAACCTTAAAGCGTCTTTTTCTTTTTAGACTAATTTATTTATCACCTTTTTTAAACTAAAGTTTTTAATTATTATTTTACTATTATTTTTATTTGTTGTATTTCTTCACGGCAGAAGAAGATCGTCTTTATCAAATGCATATTGCAAATGTATCACAGTGTGTACAATACTGAAAAAAATTTTATTAGAATTTTTAAATAATTTATTTTCCAACACACAATATGGAAACTTAATTTTTATCAATAAAAAATAAATTTTAAAACTCCTTGAAAACTTACAATATAGATTTAATTTTTATGAGCAGATACTCGCACAGCGTAACGCTTTTTACTTTAGGTACCAATGTACGAATCAAAATTTTAATTTTGAAATATCACTTATTTTTAAGTGTAAATCTGATGCTTCTTTGCATGCATGTCTTATATTCATACAAACATGTTTAAATATGTACATATATTGGTTGAACTATAATAAAATATTGTAAAATACATAGATTATTAAATTTCAAAAGGAGTACAAATAAATATTAAGTTCACGTTTGTCTGTAATACGTCTCTATACTTTATGTAGCTGTAACTATTCAATTATTTATTTATCAACACAGTGCATGAATGTATGTATGTATGTATCGTATTTTCCAATTGGTTTGGATGTTTTATCTATGGAGAAAAAGTTTAAAAGCCAAGTAAACACAGACTTATATACATTTACTCAAACATTTAGTAATTTAAAACTTTGAATTGAAAGGTTGCAAAATTGCTTGCATTGCGTTTACATTGATTTGAAATTTGTACTTGTCCAATTTTTTTTTATTTATAACTTCCTTTTCGAAAAAGATAGAAGCTTCAAATCAACAACAAAAAAAATAAAACAAAATAAAGCAACAACAAAACACAAAAAATACAAAATTCACATTAAAATTAATATATACTCGTATTTATCTAATGAATTCGACATGCATCCGCTTGCACAAGTTTTCATTTGAACCTAAAAATTAAGACTCATTAGAGCATATATAGATATGTATATATTATTTGATATAAAATATGTAAAAGAAATTTCAACTTATCTGTTGAATATATTGCAAGTTGTAATTTCCACCAGTCCTTGATATTTTGAACTAGCGCCGTTAGTCCTTCTTTGTAGGGGTGATATGCATCGCTTCACTGATTTTTTTATTATTCGAAAACGTTATTTTATGTATATATGAAAATAGTTATTAACACAGATTTCTTTTTTATCCTCAAATATTATATTAACAAATTCAACAATTCCTTTTAACTTAACGTTAACAAAAAATTTACTATATAAAATAAATGTAACAAGTCAATTTGTAATTTCAATGCTAAGGTTTTTCTCAGACTGAAGTCCTTGTAATTTCGATGTGTAGGTTTTTCTATGTCCCGATCTGGAATTTTCCATCGCATTTATAAATCTAGAAAAGATTCCTTCCAAACTGTTGTGCAACGGTTATGCGGGTAGCCGCAGTCCTACTTTTTGGTTACTTTTTCATACATACAATTTTTACCGACCGCATTGCGTACAATAAGGGAGGTGATGTGATGGCAATTAATTTTGCATATCGAGTTTTCGGTGGGAACGCACTTCTCCTTAGTAGGTAAGCATAAATAAACTATTTTTAGAGAGGTGTCGGTCTGTCTGTCTGTTTATGTTGTATCTCAAGTTCGGTGCCACCAATTTTCATGAAATTTTATAAGTAATTTTTTTTTGGCCTTTTTTGCGGGCCAATTTTAGAATTTTGCCCATATTTTTGTCGATTTTACATTTTGTACCATATCTACAGAACGGAAGGGAATTCGTATGCCACAAAGCGAAACTCTACTAAGAGCTAAATTTACATTTTTCTAGGTTTATTAACAAAAAGCATACTACCGCCCTAAAAATTGGAAAGAAGTTTTAAAAAGGCATTTTTATAAACTTCTGTAAAACTTTCACTTAACTAGACAATACACATTGCGGTCGGCTATTTTTTATATAAAACCGATGACGAAGTTCACCGAACTTTAAAATACGATGTAATTTAAATACACGGCACCAATATTTCTTCTTCACTACAATTGACAAATAGCCGAAATTAACATATTTTCACACTAATCCAATTGAGTGATTATTTTAGAAAGGACATCAAGCAACAAAATATTTGATTTTATATTTATGTTTTTTCGGAAAACCAAGCATTAGATCTTAACAAAAAATCAAGTTTTTTCCCTTTTTTATACCCTGCACCTTCGTGAAGAATTTATTCATTTTGGTATAGAGTTTGTAACCACTTGTAGGAGTCGTCTCCGATACGGACATGTTCTTGCTTACCATGAAATTCTGCGTTGATTTCGACATGTCCGTCCAATAGCACGGTAACTTAAAAACGAATAATGTAACGGAATCCAAACTTTCTCAAATTGTTTTTTTTTCTGCCAAGGACAACTGCTCTTGTGATTGGAGAAATTCGAAAAACGGGATCGGGTAGCTGCCATAAAACTCAAAGAGATTTTTTTTGAATATTTCAATAATAATAGAGATAATACCAAATTTTGCGAAGGTGTGTCTTATAACATTTTGCACATATGTTCTGAAAACTTAAATGGAACTGCTGCACAATTTCGTATATATTTCGTATTGTCAGTCGTGTGTCCACTTACAGGTCCGATATATCCCTGAAGTTTTGATGGAATCTATATCCCTGAAGCTTCACGTGTTTGGGTTCAATTATAGGTCAGACATATCCGTGTAGTTTCTATAAAATTGTTTGATAAGTTCGGGTACTTGGTATGCAGCAATGAAAGCTAATTCTAGATATTTCAAAAACAAATTTTTAAACTCAGATTGTCAAGGTGCAGGGTATAATTCGGTCGGTTTATACTGACTGAAACGTTTAAACTTGTTATTTGTTTTAGTTTTCTCTTGCCCAATAATTTCATACGAAATTTTTTGAAATTTTCGATTTTTTTTTATAAAATTTTGCACAGCTACTTAAGCTTCAATTAAAGTTATTAAATATTAAAAACTCCGACATAGTGCGGGAAACATGTAAAAAGTACTATTTCTATGTCATGATGTTAAGAGCCTTTGCAGAACCTAGGAACTCACAAAATTGTCACTATTTTTGATTTTTATTGAATTTGTGACTATTTTTTTTTATCTTAATTTTTTATTACAATTGTCGATCTAAAAAGCAGTTCACATCATTTGTTGAACATTTTCGTAAGTAAAAAACAAATATTAAGATTTTTTTTAAATACATACATATGTATATATAAATTTTAAAGAAGAATCTGTATTGATGAAATTTTTTTGAATTTTTCTCTTTGAATAAACTTTTTCAGTGGTGCTTCGACCAAATTCAGTAACCGGAGATTGCCGGTCTACTCGAAAAACAAACTAGTCTCTTGGTCGGCAAGGTCTGTATGCTCAATTTAGTCCAGCTTACTTCGGAAGAATTTGTAGAAAAAAGTTGGAAAAAAGTAACATTATGCGAAATTTGCTCTAAAATGTATTGGATTTCAATAAAATTATTAACATTCAGTTTTTAAGTAAATAACATTTCTTAAAAATGTCAACTGCTTAAAATCAATAATAATTAAAAATTATAGTATTTAAAATTAATTAAAATCAAAAATAGCAATAAATTTTTGAACTTACACATTTATTAAGACCTTCAAAATCTTGAACTACAAATGGTTTTTTGCCTCTATTTCACATACCATAAACTTTTTAATATTTAGTGAGTTAAATTAAAGCTTGAAAAAGTTTCCAAAATTCTGTTTAACTTTCTTCTTCACTTATAAAAAAAATTACTTATTTTTCCAGTCGAATGTTTCCTGTGGTTAAAGTTACAGTTTCTGGACTTGATCCAGCTGCTATGTACACCGTTCTTCTGGAATTTGTTCAAATTGACAACCATAGATGGAAATATGTCAACGGAGAATGGGTACCAGGTGGAAAAGCTGAAGTACCACCAGCACATCCAATATATGTTCATCCAGAGTCACCAAATTTCGGAGCGCACTGGATGAAAGAAGCTATTTCATTTGCTAAAGTTAAACTCACAAATAAAACAAATGGGAATGGACAAATTATGTTAAACTCATTACATAAATATGAACCACGTGTGCATTTAGTACGTATAGAATCAGAACAGCGGCAAGAGCAAAGACATGTTGTTACATATCCTTTTCCTGAGACTCAATTTATAGCAGTAACTGCCTATCAGAATGAAGAAGTAACATCACTGAAAATTAAGTACAATCCATTTGCAAAAGCCTTTTTAGATGCAAAAGAACGTCCCGATTCAATTTATACTGAAAATTCACATTATGGATGGTATATACCACCACCATCATCATATGCTGCAGCTGCTGAGCAAGCAACGAATGCGTCTGATCGCTATATTCGTCATTCTACCCGACCATTACTGCGGACAACGCCGTACACAAGACCTCGTATAATTGCACCAGAAACTAATAATTCTTCTACTACACCCCCTTCACCTAACCCTCAAGCGTCAAGTACACCCACCGCCCAACAACAACCTACCCCAATATCAGTCCAATCCGGATTTTTACCAGTCGAACCTTCAATTGCAACAAGTTCAAGTGGATCAACTGGAAGCATTTATCCTTATGCAGCATGGCAAACAACAGCTACTCCATATTGGACTTCACCCGCTGCAATATCAAATTCTGCTAGTCCAATAAGTAATAACAAGTTTATTTTCTCATAAGATATTTATTTATTAAAATTTTTTGTGGCTCTTTTATTCCAGCTACAAATGCGTCGCCAAGCCCATCTACAGGATCACCTAATTATACATCATCTCCAGGATACACAATACATCATTTGACATCGGCACAAACTTCACATCAATTCTCCCACCAAAATGAAAGCTACGCAACACCTTCACCTCCACAGGTCTATAGTAGTAGTCATCAAATTTATCATCCTACACCAACTTCCCCAAATCATCAAATTTATACAAATGTTTTAAATACTGCACCTATTGGCTACTCTGCAACTTGGCACAGTGGAACTGAATACAGTCTTTATCAAAATTCGTACCCATATCAAACTGCTGAATTCATTCCATTAGTTGGAGAAATGAGGTGAGTGTTCAAAAATTTTTTGTGTGTACTTAATAAGAGTACACTTATATAAAATGCAAATACTTAAATTAGAAATATATATACGTATACATATTTTTTTCGATAACTAAAGCGCATATAATCATCAAATTGAAACACCAAATGAACCTGCTAAAGTAACAACTGAATCAGCAACATCACTTTATAATAATGAAGAGGAACCAACAACAGTATTAACATTAGAATGTCCGGCAAGAACTGATACAAATAATAAATCCCACGAGAGTATTCGAAATGGAGAAAATTGGACTCCATTAACACCACCTCATAGCCAAATTTAAAACTCTATATAAAAAAAATATAAAAAACACTTTCAAATAAAAAAAGTAATAATGAAATCTAGAATATTATGCAGGCTAAATGAAAAATAATTAAATAAATTACAATAATTTATAAATGAGAAGAAACCTGAAACCTAAATGTAGATATGCTTATTAATTTTCCTTTTCCATTTTTTTGTAATATGTATACTGCAGCATAATAATGTAATATGTATACTGCAGCATATTGATACACATAAACAAGTACATATAAGTATAGTGAGATAAAATCGAATTTAAAGAATGGTTTGTAATGTTATTTCTCTTCAATAGTTAAAAGTACTTTATAAAAACATAACGGTGCTTTATTCACGTAATTATTTTAGTATTTAGAAACATAATTATAGAAAATTATTAAATTTAAACACTATATGCGAAATTTCGATACCATAGCTTCTACGATTTCTGAGAATTACTAATAAAACTAGTTCCTTGATTATACCCAATTTTAGTAGAGTTCCTGCATTCACTACTCTAAATCATTTTTGAAAATTAGTGAGCTAAGCCCAATTAGTTTTTGAGTTATCGCAGCTGGGTAGATCTACTCAGAATCAATTTAGTTGGGTAAATCTACACAGAATTCAACACTGATCAAAAAATACACTTATATCTACATTGCAAACCATTATTGTTTAAAGTTACAAACGGTAAGGCAAATTTAGTATAATTATTAAAATTAACATTTAATTTTGCATCATCAAAAACAAAAAATAAATATTAATTTAAAAAAAAAATTTTCAGTGAATTTATTGAAGATAAATTTGAATTTATTGTAATTATAGAAGCAAAGAAGATTACATGAAGGGCATCTGAAAAATTTTATAATTCTTTTTTTTAATTTTCCACATAATGAAATAAACAAAAAAATTAGCTTTCTGATTTCTATTACAACAATTTTTGAATATTAGAACTACTTATATGTACATATATTTGCCAATAATTGTCGTAAAAAAAATATATATGTATGTTTTTAAGAAGGTACATATGTATGTAGGTAAATTAAAAATATTTATTGTTTGATTAAAGTCTCATATAATTAACTGTTTTCCTAGTCTGAATACTTTACATCCGAGATGCAACAATAACAATTTTTTACAAACATTGAAGTTTCATTCCTATAAACACATTTTCCCACTTTCAACATGCAAAACAAGAAGACACCGCTTTTCAGAAGCTATGCGATATTCTAATCGGTGATGACAACTATGCTCCACCAGAAATCAGTCATGAAACCCGGATGAAAAAGCCTAATAATAAAAACAGAAACCTGAAATCTTAGCGAAAGCTTTGCTAATCCTACACAAAGAGAAGTTAAACAGGATCGGGATGTGGATATTAACAACTATGTGTTTCAGACAGTGATAGACATAGAATTACGGACGTTGTAAAATGTATATATGTATAAGGGAGTTTTCTGGTGAACATGGTAAATATGGGTCAAGAAATACGAGCGTTGAAAAGATACTCGCTCTATATTGGCTCTATATTGGCCACAGTATTATACGTCATCAGTACAGTAAGAAATATGTATATTCACAGGTAAAACAGATATAGCTCATGGATCTAATAATATGTTGCTTTTTGTTCTTATTTTTTACAACATACAAAAGGTTGCCAGAAACGGTTAGAAAATATGAATATTATAAGTTAAATGTAGTCAAATGTAAAAAATTTATAATTTTCCAACAATATAATATTATATACACACTTGTTTTCATTTTAGACATACATACATACATAATTGTTTCTACAAAATTAAAACAAATTATGTTTACTTAAAATTTCTGTACATTATTGCTTATGTGTGTTACATTAAATTATTGATCGGAAAACAAAATAACTTTTTTTAGATGAACAAAACAGCTTTTAGATGAATGAAAGAGATAACGGAACAAAGTCACTGTGCATATAATGTGATATAAGTCGCCTCAAAAACACTAAAATTTTTATACAGAAGCTTGTGTAATAAAACACACTCATTGAGTTTCTAAATTTCATTGATCACAGTTATATCAGTGTACAGTCGTTTTGAAAATATCATACATCACAAAATGCTTTAAACATACCTGCTTTAAGCGAATTGTTGTTACGACTATTTCCTATTTAACAAACAGAACAACCAAGTTGTTATCAATGAGATATTATTTTTGCGTCTACCGGTACCGTTAATAATTATCTGTGCAGGGGATTATAGCATTTTATAAGCTTCAAACATATAATTTTGTGTTCATTTATCCTTGATGTTAAATATTTTTGAAATATTTGTATACTTAGTTTACAGATTTTATATTTGTATACTTAACAGATTAAGTTTTAAAAGGAGAAATTAAGTTTATGTATGTAAGTACATATCTACAAGAAAAGGCAACTTCAAATATCTTTAAAGCAAAAAATTTGAACTGTAAGAAATTTAAAATAGTATTTAAAAAATATTTTATCTTTTTTTAAACGTATGTTCATAATTAAAAATATATAATAGATATTTCTTGCTAATAGGATTAATATTTTTAATACTTTTAAAAAATTGCTTTGCTGGCAAAGTCCTTGCATGATTTTACCACAAAATAAACTTTAATCTTTTTAAAAAATTTTTCTTCGTAATATTCGCAAGAAAAATCTTAATTTCATTATTTTTTTATAATTTTTACGAAAACGAAAATTTAAATAACTTAAAATAGCCTACAATTTGGTTGCATTGAAGTCAAGACATTATGGTAATGTAAAATTTTGCTAAAACATAAAATTTGACATTGTCAATTTGACGTAAAGGTTTACTGCGTTATATAGTAATCAAAGTATATCTACTAACAAGTAGTTCGACTCTCCGTTTACATCACACTAATGTAATCACTCACCAATCTTTGTATACAAAAATTCCCTTAGTTAAAAGAGTTAAGCAGTATACTTTCTTATTTTCATTTTTATACACATAAGAATTTTTGGGAAAGGGAAAGAGTACGCAATAGATGTCAACCTTTTTTTTTATAATGTAATTTTGAAAGGCGACACTTTATTATTTGTTCCTATATAAAGTATAGGGAAAAATATTAAGAATTTTAAAAGCGACACAATAATTTCTGTAATTCATTCCAGTACAAGGTGGCAAAAAATGTGTATTATATTATAAAAGCGAAGAAGAAAAAAAGTGTTTAAAAAAATTATTATAATTTATATAATATAATTTTTACAAATAATAAAAATAAATTTTGAAAAGACGTACAATAGTAAAAAAAATTTAAATAGTTGTGAAAAAAATATTTTTTTTTATAGAAATGGGTAAACATTATTTGAAGTGTTTGGGATGAAAAAAAGCCGACACGAAAATTTCATTTGTTGCCAAAAGATGTGAAAAGGTAAATTTGTACTTTTGAAAATATTTTAAATATTTAGTGTTAGGCATTTGTAATTAATAAATAAAATAAATAAATTATCTTTAAATTTTTTATTTTTATTTCAATCTTAATAAATTTAGAACATATTTGCCATGAATAATATATTTCCCGGTAATAATTATATTTCATAAAGTAATCAGTATCTTTTTTTCTTTATAAATTACTTTATTTCTATGTCACTACCTGATACTGTGTATCTACTGTACCAGGTACATGCATGTGTACATTCATACATGAAATTTCAAACTCTTTTGCTTTCATACATTCGAATTCTTTACCTAACTTTAATAAAATGAAAAATAAATTTTGTTATTATCAAAACAAAAATAACAAAATTTTTGCCTAACTTAATTTCATTTTATTTCAGTTCAATGTTTTTAATACACTCGTTTGTTTACAATATTTTGTTTCTTTCTTGCCTACACAACTCTTATTACCATCTATTTCTACAAAAAAATGGAATATTTTAAGAATTTGGAAGCAAGATGCAAACGAAAACTAACGGAATGGAACGAGTCGAATTACTTATTAGTAGATATACTTTGATAGTAATGTACTTAATGTTGACTTCCTTTTTGTTTTGTTAAGGAATATACAAGTGCTTGCGCAACATAATATCATTTCGGCGAATATTCGAGTAATTCATTCGCTTCCAGTAAATATTCGCTTCGCGAATCGTAGTAACCCTATGACTTGTGGTTGAAGATAATTCGACTACAAACATTAACAACAAAACCTTTTCAGCGACGACAGTCTCATCTATAAAATTACTTTTCGCTGTTAGATATGGCTGCAATGTCATTCGAAGAAAAAATTATTCAATGCTCAATGAGAATGACAACTACATCGTAATCAATTAATGTTAGTGAAACAAAAACAACGCTCCGTGAGAACGCCAAAATTCGACGGCCTTAAGTTAAAGTAAGCAAAGAAGTCGTTTTTTTATTAAACTAAAAAAAAAAATTTTTTTTTTTTAATTCAATTAAAGAAAAAAAAAAGTGTGAAGGCAAAAAAAAACAAAATTTTAAAAATTTGTGAATTGTATATTAAATATAAATATTATGTGAAAAAAATGAAGAGATGTTAAAAAAAGTCGACATTGGGTTCTTGAAATCTTAAGAAACATAGAGAAAACTGGACTTTTGCAATTGTATACCCAAAAACAACATTTGATTTATTTAAATTATGTAAATTTTATTTATATTTATTTAAATGAATGTATTTATCATTTGATACATTTGTTTATACAAAAGGTCATCTGTGTTTTTGATTATTTATAAATTCGTCACCTAAAGATTATACACCATTTTTGCATATTTTGAATTAGGAGTTGATCTTACGGCTTTAAAACATGCTTTTTAGAATCCCTTACATGCGTCACATATGGTCACATTTACTGCAATGAACTAAATTTTTGTAATTAATAATTATAATTATAGGTCAAAATAAAATATAAAACCGTCCCAGTTTAAAAAAATAGCAAAATAGCACTAATTTTGTGTTAACTAACCAAATTTGTTTCGCTTCTCTTTTCTTGACTTTTCTCCTTTCCAGTTTTACATGCATTTAAATGTATGACTATTTTGAAATAATTCAAATGCTTACTTTGGAAAAACTGTCAGAAATGTCAAAAAAAAAAATATTTTACAACCTGATGCCAGTTTAAATTTTCTACGATGCATAGTATCATACTATTACATAGTACCAAATTATTTGCGAATCGAAAATGAACTTACTGTGTTCTTTTGCTATCAAGTTCTGGTTCAATCCCTTAATTTGAAAAAATGACAGTCGAAAACCAAGATAATTTTACGGTTTTTATTTAGATCTTAAGTATTTAATAATGCTAAAATAAATGTTTTTAATTACTTGGTAACAGAGTAAATGACATTAAATTAAATAAAAAATGGAAAATCATAGCGAAAGGTATGTTTTACAATTTAATTAAAAGGCTTGATTTCAAAATATAGCATTTTCCACAAAAAAATTAAAGAATTATTACTTTAGCTTTGTAAAAACAAACAACACGTGTAACTTTAGCTTTTGGAAGCTAAAAAATAAAATTAAAATAATAAAACAGAAAATTATAAATATAAAAAATATTAAATACTAAAACAGTTTTTTACTTCACTTTCCCATATTTAATTTTTAATTCGAGGCACTTGATACAGTATAATGAATAACTTAGGATACTTTTAAAACTTAATTACTAGATTTTTTAAAAGAGATTTTACTTAATTTTTAATTTTCCGTTTATCTTAACAATTCTACCAAACCCTGTCCAATTACGTCACTCTATAAAGTTGTCTATTTGACAACTAATTTTTTAAATTTCCTTGTTAATGTATACCATGTCTATATTGTATATTGGGCACACTTGACAGAGGTATTGGTCAATATTTTTATTATGTCAAAATTTGAATCAAAATAAAATTAATCGAACTAAAGTTAGACAGAAATATCGCACTTCTTATTTTAAATTTTCAGAAAATTTTGCCACTAATATAATTGGTTCACCGTTGGAATATTTTAAACATGGGAAGTGCAAAAGAAATAGCTGAGAAATCGATAAAAATGCTTCAAAGTTTACCTAGAATTCAACTGGGGAATCTGCGTCCAAATCCCAATTCTAAGCTAAATGTAAAAACATATAAATCTATTTTTTCGATTTTCTCATTAAATATATGTATATTGATTTAAACAGGTCAAAAGGGGTAGAGCTCAACATGGTGGTGACAAACATGGTGCTGGAAATAAAGGTTCTGGCCAACGGCAAAACTATATGAGATTAGGTTACGAAACCGGTAATACACCCTTCTATCTACGATTTCCATATGAACCTTATTATAAGGTATTAGAATACCAGAATCCCAAATATTTTAAACCAGAAAAAATTATTTTGCACGATAATTTCAGGGTCATCATTTACGTCGAGAATATCCTCCATTAAGTTTACATCAGTTACAAACTTTATTAGATACAGATCGAATTGATAAAAATAAACCAATCGATTTAACACAGTTATGTAATACTGGAGTTGTTAATATAGATCCAGTTGGAGGAATGCATTATGGTTTTCAATTAACAGATGAAGGGATAAATAATTTTAAAGCTAAAATTGTTATAGAAGTTCAACATGCTAAAGAAAACGTTATTGCTGCAGTTGAACGGAATGGTGGTGTTATTCGGACTGCTTATTACGATGTTAGAGCGTTACAAATTCTCGTTGATCCTGAAAAGTGGTTTGAAAAAGGTATTCCAATTCCTAAACGAATGCTGCCACCACAAGATGCTATTG
Organism: Condylostylus longicornis; assembly: GCF_029603195.1. Lineage (NCBI taxonomy): Eukaryota > Metazoa > Arthropoda > Insecta > Diptera > Dolichopodidae > Condylostylus > Condylostylus longicornis. The sequence continues at coordinate 3,274,666 of NW_026577985.1, forward strand.
ATTATTACACTTCTGCTGTCAATCGAGGATATTTAGCGAATCAAGCAGAAATTGATAAAGAACGTGAAAAACTGGCCACAAAATATGGATATACGTTATCAAAACTAAATGAGGATCCCGGATTCGCCGAAATTGCTAATATGGTAAAAGAAGAAGAAGAAATTTTTTATGGTTTAAAACCAGGTTGGGTTATAAATTTGGTCGATAAGGAAATTATTAAGCCAAAAGCTACAAATGTTTAGTTAGAAATATTTATAAAGATTTTTTTATTGTTAGATTAATAAAGGCTAATGTTCTGAAAGAAATAAAGAATATATATTTAATGTTTTTTCAAGAACGTAACAGGAATTTCAATAACCTAAAAAAAATTCGTTGAAAGTTCATTCAAGAACTATAAGTGATTAAATGAACAGTTAAAACTTTGAAGGGGTTGTTGATAGAGATGGAAAACTATCAATGGCATTATCGATACTATCGACAGTTTTCAACTATCGAAACTATCGATGGTTTTATAAACGGTATTATACTATCGTCAAATAAGCATCAACATGTCAAGTATTAATAAATTTTGAATATAATGAATTCCATAACATTATTTTCGTATTTATACACATTAATTTAAAAATCAATAAAATTTGAAACTTTTTCCTTTTTATTTCTATGTTCTTTGCTTTCTTTTTAAATATTCCGTGAAGTCGTGAAGCGAATTCCATTGAGTAAGAGTTATATTTTATTGTATTGAGTTTCGTTATATTCTTATTATTTTTTTTTGGAATGAAAAAGAGAAAAAACTTTGTTACTAGCCATGTCAAAGTGGAAGTTTACCGCACAACATGTCAGTTATTGGCATAAATGCTTCAATTTATACAATAATTTTACTAATATTCTAAAATATTTCAACATGCTAGGTTATTGGTAATACTTTTGAAAATTCAAAAAGTTCAAAACAACAAACGATTTTTTATCGATCAAATAAAAAATGAAAAGTTAACAAAATAAAAATATTTATTTTAGGATAAAAAGTTAATATTTTGCACATTACAATGCCTGTGTGAGCCGCTGATAAGTCTAATTACAGTTGATATTTTTCAAATTATATTAATATTGTATATCGTACAACCCTATTACATGTTTCTCTACAAATTAAATGCAAGCCACAGATACATTGTAATACAGCAAGTTGTGTTACAAAACTATCGATATATCGCGCTAGTTTTGCGACGATATATATCGATTTCAAAAATATCGATGGTGCAATAAATCAATAGTTCTCCAACACTACTTTGTCAACAAAAATGAGAGAAAATGATGACATTCTCATTTTCTCAATGCTCAAGTTTTGTTGTAAAGTAAAATTCAGTGTCTTAAAAACCTTCAAAATCTTACTCTCGAAACATATGTTTTTCCAGGTCAGGTCAAATGGTTTTATTTTTCATTAAATATACATATATATTTTTTTTAAACTTTTCAATTAAAAAAAAGTAAAATAAACAAAATAGAACCACAAATGGTTTTTACAAAATCAAAATTTTCGGTTTTTGGTATAACCGTATAACCAAAAAATATTTGTTTATGTTTGATAGATATGTATGTACTTTGAAATTTAACGTTTATCGCATATTTATGAAGTTTTTAAAAGTTTTTTCAAGTTTTCCGTCTAAATACGCTCCTATTACAACTTTGACAATGATTGGACAAAAAAAGAGACAACTTGAAAGAATTTAGCTTCATTGTACTTTCAATTGGCATCTTTCCTTAGTTTTTCTAATTAGTTGATATAAGGTATTTTCGTCATTTGCGATATAAAAAAAATTTATTTTGACGTAATTATATGACTTTCTGTATCTCATTTTTGAACTAATTATTTTTTATATTTTCTTAATTTCCTTAAAAAATGATTGAATAAATAAGAAAAAAGGCAGCATTGAATGCTTTTCATAATAATGCATTACAATACAATGCTTTATAATGAATTACGTACCTTGGACAGATCTTTTAAGTTTAATATACCAAATTGTATACGTACCCAATTACAAAACTTGTTTTTCATATAATTTACAATATTGTTTCTTAAAAACATTTTTGTCATCATAGCAATACACGCTTAAACTTTATTTAAACTCTATATTTCTAAATTATATGTGAGGTGTCATGCAATCTACAAAATTATACCTAAATAAATTAAAATTTTGCAATATTCTTTTCAAGCAATTTTTCAAATAATTGACGAACGAGTTAACTTAAAAACTTGTTATGTAGTCAACTTGTGATGCGCTGAAAAACCAAGTTAAGCAATGTATAATCGGCTTAATAAACACGGTTGACTATATTGTCAGTACTGGCATTATAAACAATATTGTCTGATACCATTTAGTTATAAATGTCAAATAACAATAAGTGTCAAATAAAATTTTTTATTTACAAGTTTCAAACATATTTGTAATATAAAATATTTTTTTTTTTGATTTGAAGAAATATACTAAATAACATTTTGCCTGTTTTTGCTAAAGTTAAAAGCACCAATAAGACAATTTTTTTCGCAAAAACGATGATAACATCAAGAAACAAAGTTATCCAGAGCAATCATATTTTTGGTCAGTTAGTTTTGGGGCCTCCAGGTTCAGGCAAATCAACGTATTGTTTTGAAATGTCTAAATATTTACGTGAAATTGGAAGAGAAGTATCAATAATTAATTTGGACCCTGGAAATGAGAATATGAAATATACTCCTGATATTGATATAATGAATCTAATTAAAGTAGAAGATGTAATGGAATTTCATAAATTGGGGCCAAATGGAAGTTTGATGTATTGCATGGAATATTTGGAAAAAAATGTGAAATGGTTAATAAGTGAATTGAAAAAACTTAAACCAAGTTATTTAATATTTGATTGTCCTGGTCAAATAGAAATTTTTACACATAGCCGGTGTTTATCAAACATTTTTAATAAATTAGAAATTATGGGATATCATTTATGCTCCGTAAATTTAATTGAATCCCATTACTGTTCTGAACCAACAAAATTTATATCAACGCTATTGCTTAGCTTAAATATTATGTTAAATATCAGCCTACCTCACGTAAATGTACTTAGTAAGGCCGAATTATTTAAAAGATTTGAGTCAAAACTGATCTTTAATTTAGAATTTTATACCGAGGTTTTAGATTTAAAATTTTTATTGGAAGCAATAGATTTTGATTTTCCAAAATACGCCAAATTAAATGCTGCAATCGTTTCAATGGTTGAAGATTATAGTCTGGTAACTTTTGAACTCTTAGATTACTATAATAAAACTACAGTCGCAAAAGTGAAGCATGCAATTGACAAAGCAAATGGTTATATAAATGCAAGTGAAGAATCAAATGATTAAAAATTAAATCTTGATCCACATTAATTATTTTCTTTTTTGGAATGCTAGTTTGGATTTAAAAATTGTAGAATATTAAATTAATAAAACTGTAAATGAAAGCCAAGGTATATAAATAATTAAAAGTTATAACTACTTTGTTATAATAATTTAGCATTTTCAGAGTAAATTAACCCTTTTACGAATTAAATTAATGTTTTTACGAATGGAATTATACTTTTTGCGAATAGAATTTACCCTTTTGCGAATAGAATTAACCCTTTTGCGAATTGAGATAAACCAATAAATTAAACCTTTTTCAAATAAAACTAAACCTAAAAAAAGATGAAAATCATGAAAATGAAAATCAATAAAATTTAAACGACTTATTAAAAAAATCTGATTTTTTCATCATGTAGTTTTTTCTTTGCTTTTCTTTGTTATTTTACCGATCACTTTTCTTATCAAAATTAAAAAAGTTTTACGATTATCTTATTTTTGAAAGTTTAGAGTAAATTATTCATTTCCATTTCTAACTTTTTAAATCAGAAATTCATATTAATTAATGAATTTTAATTACATGTAAAATTATGGATATTAATTATTTTTTATTTTATGCAAGAATAAATATAAAATTTAAATTAACATAATTTAATTAAATACATACATATGTCCCCATATATATATGTATAAGTATACGCATACTCGTATAATATTACGTGCCCAAATATGAAAAACATGATTTTTTTAATAAGTCGTTTAAATTTTATTGATTTTCATTTTCATGATTTTCACATCTTTTTTTAGGTTTAATTTTATTTGAAAAAGGTTTAACTTAAAAAAAAAGTTTAATTTATTTCGCAAAAGGATTAATTCAACTCGCAAATGGTTTAATTCTATTCGTAAAAGGGTTAATTCTATTCGCAAAAAGTTTAATTCCATTCGCAAAAAGATTAATTTAATTCGCAAAAGGGTTAATTTAATCTGAAAATGCTATTTATATTATATTATGCAAAATATTTTTGAATACAAAAGTTTTAAAGTGAAACCCGCGTCATATAAAAATAATTGACAAGTTTTTTTTTTAACTTTTTATTAAAATTAACATGAAAATACACTTTTGTATCTATATGTACTTATGTATGTATATTATGCGCATATGCATATACACATATATATACATATATATATTTACAAGTTTAAAAAAATATCCATTATTCCTGTTTTTAATTTTAATAAATATAAAATAATTAAAATTTTATTTTAGAATGAAAATTTTTTGCCTTAAGTATAAAATTGTGCTAATCAGTTAACTTAATTAACTGATTATTATAAAATTTAACAAATTTTATTGAGCCATCAATTAACAGTTTTCATTATTAAATTATTTTATTTGCCTTCATCTTTGCCGAAGATATATAAACATTTTTAATTAGGCGCACAATGTACTTGTTTCGAGCTTATTTTCACTTGGCGGTACATATTACACAATATTTAATATAAGTCTCTTTAAAAGTTTAATATTGATGTTCGCGTATACATGTACATATGTATGTAAAAATTTACTAAAATTAGTTTGGCATTAATGCACTTACCGAAATAAAACTAGCAAATTTTTATAAAAACATTAAATTTTGGCAACATCGTATGTAAATATAAAAAAATATTATCTAAGAGTAACGTGAACTAAAAATATTAACATTAAATTCGTTCTAAAAAAATTAGAAACCCAAAGTTTTAAGGCCTGAGATCTTAAAATTGACTTTGGCTTTCCTTTAGCTGTTTCTATATCAGGTTCATATCGCCTTCTTGAATTTTTGTAGTTTTCATAATACCATTCCATTCCGTGCTTTTTTATTGGAAATGGTTCTTCAGTGTGAGGGAAACTATTAGTAACAAATTCGTTAGATTGAAATTCATTGTCTATTTGTGCATGAGATGCGTGAAATGCTCTGGAATATTCTTCGGCTGTAGGCTGACCCGGAGTTGAATGATATGATGAAGTTGAAGTTACTCCGCGCGAATATTCTTGCTGAAATACTTTTTTAATATTTGACCGAGACGAAGGTATAATTTTATAGTCTTCTTCAGGTTGATTGAAATTTTTAGAAAAATCGGTGGACCACGGCCGCAATTTTATGGATAATTCTTCTTGTTCTTCTGCTGGAGGTATTAAAAGTATAGTTTCAGAAGTTGATGTAAGTGGAAAAATATCTTCTGTAAGTAATTGTTCCGTAGTATCTTCTTGTTCTGAAACTTTTGCTGTCCCTACAAGCTGCGACGTAGATGGTGTAACTGAGAGTACGGATTCCAAAGTCCTTGCATCATTATGCGCTGTATCTTCAGTGACATAATATGTAGGTTGTACTTTTTCAGATGTTTGATAGTCAAAATGTACAAATTTTGGAGTAGTAGATTGCAAATCAATTTTATTTTGACTTATATCAGAAAAATTTTTGGTTTGTACTGTGCTGCTAAGAGGAGATAGCGTAGAAGTATCCAAAACAATTTGCTTGTAATCAGTTGTTTTCCCAGAAATTTGGAATGTCTTATTATTTGGTAAGACGGGAATAAATCCACCTATTCTTCCGGGGAAAATTGGTAAAAATCCACCTTTTTCAATATACGGACTTTTAAATTTTCCAGTCATAAAATTAGCTGGAGGATTTTCATCTCTATCATACGTTTCGCCAATGCTGCTTGTTTCAGCTGAATTATAATTACCACTTCGAGAATTTGCATCAGAAAATTGAAAATCGCCCTTTAAGTACTTCTCAAATTCATAATCAGTAGGCTTAAACATTCGTACCTTTCCACGATTCATTGATCTAATTACGTTAAGCCCTTGTTGCTCTCTTCCTTTAGCATCCGGAGTTTTTGAATAAGGATTAAAAAATCTACCAAAATTCAGACTTGGTAAAGGGTACCCAAAAAAGGTGAATGTTGGCGTTCCACCGTATTGTGGCCTTGTTTTGTTGTAAGTATTAAAGTTGAGGAGGGTATTATTCACTAAATTTATACTGCTAGATGTTTTAGACGTTGTCGTAATCATATGGGAAATGGAAACTGGGGTTGCGGAAAATGTTGCAGAGTCGTTAGTTGGATAATCTACATATTGGTCATAAAAATATTCACTTTCAACAGCAAAAGGTTTTTGCTTTGATGTCTGAGTATCTACATCTGCAGTTAAGTCAATTTCGCAATCTTCAACGAACTCATTTTGTAAATGGCGTCCAAAATAGTCGCCATGCTCGTTAAACAACGGCAAATAGTTTGATGATCTATAATCCCCACAATCGGTTTGATCCAAACGTGATGCTCGTAAAAGTTTACCGTTCTGACATTTTGGACCCGGATTAGGCGAATTAGTCTCATCCAGCCACACGCTTAACCATTGCATTTCACAGCTGCATCTAATAGGATTTCCTACATTGGCAAAAAAAATAAAAACAGAATTATTTAGTTAGATTTTACCTGCCTGTATACACAACTTATTTATTTAATTTACGTACAGTTGTACATACATATGTAATATTAAATACATTTGAATGTGCACAACATGTTTGCATATTATACTCATGCATTAAATATACACGTAATACATCTGCATTCATATATGCATATAAATTAATGCACTTTCATTCATACATATCAATGCATCTGAAAAATATCACCTACCTTCTATGTCAAGTACAGCAATATTGCCTCTTAATTTTTGGAAAGTTTTTTCATGCATAGTTCTCAACTTATTATTCTTAATCGACAATACTCTCAGTCGTGGCATTGTTTCAAATGGCAAACCCTGTTGAACAATTTTTATGTATTAATTCTGTTAAGCTATAAGTATGTATGTACATATGTATGTACACGACATCATGTTATAATAAATATATACTAAATATAAACAAAATAAATATATACATATGTACATATGAAACCTTGAAATAACAAAAATATTTTTTAGATAAAAAATAAATACATACTTTGAATAAATAGGCCTGTCTGGCATAAGACTTTAAAAACAGAAAACATTAAAAAAAAAGTTTAAAAAGAGAAAACAATGACGTAATTTCAAGATACACATACATATTATATCAACACACTGCTCTGGTAACGGTAAGTATAAGGCCACCACGTAGAGAGCATTTTCCTTTTATGATTTTTAAAGAAATGTATAGAGTTTATATGAAGAAAAAAAAATGATCACAAATTTTTTATGTTTTAAGTCATATGAATCTAAAAATACCTAAAATTATGTTTATATAAATAAACTTTGGAGTTTTATTTTGATGCTTGCAAAAACAAATTGGCAAAAGAGAAAAGTTTGCATTCAAAATCAAATTTATTAAAAATATATTTCCTTAAATTTAGAAAAACCTATCATTACCATTTAAAAGGGTGCTGAGTCAAATACATATACATATATAAGACAGAAAAATCAAAACAAATTTTAAATTGAAAAATTTTTAAAGAGTAAATTCACCAAACTCTTAATTTTTTAATTAACTCTTTTATTTTCTTTTTTTTTAACAGAAAATTTTACTAAAAAATATTTGTCTTGAAGAAAATTTTGGGTATTTTAAATAATAATTTCAAAACTGTGAAATCTGCAAAAAAGAATGTTTGATAAAAAATGTACGTTCGAAAATCGTAGTGCATATATGTACATATCTAAAGTGGTAAACTATTTTGAAATTTTGTTTATATACTATAAAATTACTTCAAGTAATTGGTTACATTTATGTTTATATGTACATACATATAACTAATGTAATTTAACCAATAATTCTGCAAAAGTATAATTTTTATTTATTAAACATCTATTAGTATGCAAAAAAATATTTTTAAGATTTTAGTTGGAAGAACCTAAAGAGGAGCAATTAAATGCCTTGAATACACGAAAATAAAAATAAAAAATTATTAACCAAACAAAAATTACCTCCCTCCTTCAATATTTTTCAAGTTTTGCAAGGTAAAATTTAGTGTTTAAAAAACTTAAAATCTTACAGCTGTCGAATCATACGTTTTTTTTGGTTATATCAGAAGGTTTTATTTTCGAAAAAAAAAATGTTCATCAACAATAACTTTTTTATTAAAACTTTTCAATTAAAAGCAAAATAATATAACCAAAATGGGTTCACAAATGGTTTTTTTTAAGTTTCGCACTTTAATAATCCAAAATCAAACTTCTCGGTTTTTGGTATAACCAAAAAATATTTATTGGAGTTTGATAAATACTTTGAAATTTGACGTTTATCGCATATTTATAAAGTTTTTAAAAATTTTTTCAAGTTTTCCGTCTGACTTATTTTTTTTTTCTTTTTGCGAAAAATTTCGTCATTGTTTTTTTTTTTAAAGTTTTTTCAAGTTTTGTCAAAGGCAGACCTACTGAATTTTACTATAGAAAACTTGAAAGAACTTTAAATATTGAGAAAACGAAAACGTCATAATTTTCTTTCTCATTTTTTTTCAAAAAGTGTTATCACGGACCGTTTGCACGCAAAAACTTTATAAAGTTTCTTCAAGTTTTATATGCTTCATACATGATTCAAGTAAACTTTTGAATCATGTATGAAACATATGTAAGTACACGCACACACACACACACGCATGTACATATTTACATACTTATATACATATGGCGACAAATCGGGAATCGAATTTTGATCAGATCTTTTTAATATCAAAAATATTTTAAGAAAAATATTTTTTTGATTTTATAAAAGGAAAATTCATCAATTACTATGTTAGATCTACACATCCATATAATATAAGATGCATATCGTAACATTATGACATTTTTGCATTAAATTAAAGTATTTTTATGAGAAAATAAACTATTTTCAACTGAAATTAAACTTTTTTAATTTTGAAATATACTTTTTTATCCCCTAGAACAATCAGGCCTTTTATTACTCTTCGCTTCTTTTGCCTTACAAAATAACCAATTAATATATCTAAAAATAATTTTCAATGTTTGACTGTGAATCAATGTATTTAAGTATATCCATTAACAAGCACTCTCTATATACATCTCCTAACACCATGAACAAGTACTCTTTACTTCCCTAACAAAGTTTTTCGTACTATCTACGTATAACGTAGATAATTCTTTATAGATAACTTTTTCTTAATTTGTACCTGGAAAGAATAATGTTTTTTGGTTTTTAAGTTATAAACCGTTATTTAAATACACATAAATGACCATACATATAATTCTGCATAAATTCGATCCATATTCTCGTAGTCGTATCGTATGCAAATATCGCATGAAGTAATATAATCACGTCTACATATTATTATAGAAGTCGTAGACATGATAATTAAGAGTGGTACCAATCTCGACGTGATCGCAGATGTCAAAATCATCACGTGTACTTTTTCTTCAAAGCTTTTCATGCGACTTAATAGTAATTTTTTATCACCTCAATATTTGTACTCGATTGACCATAGCCTCAGAGTTTTCCTATGTTAAATGTATGGAAAAATCGATGAAGTTAGTAATTACGATAATTATTTAATAAATATTATAGAAAAAATCTTACTCTATTAGGAACAAAAAAATAACAAATATGACAATTTGAGCTTCTAATCAACTGAACATAAAATTAAGAACCGCGCCTATTAAATGCAACAATATTGCAATTATGAGGTGACCCACTGCAAAAATTTTGCATTTATCCGATGCCCTTATTATTGCAAAAATTGCTAAATTGCAAGGATATGTATAAATAAAAGTACCCTGAAATACAGTTTCGTACCGGAAAGGCTATGAAAGAAATTTTCAAGGAAATTTCAAACTACAAATCGCAAAGCGGAATAACGGTTTTAACTCAAGAATTTTTATGAGAGCTCTAGGTAACTATTCTAGAAACTTATGTATATATGGCATATGTATATATGTTACTAATTATTTATTATTTGATTAATGTAATAACAAAAAGAGCTTACGTTTAAAGCAATAAATATTTTTCAATTATCTCAAAGCAAAAAAAAAATATTTTTAATCTATGTATGTGTATGTATGTATGCATTTACATGCATTTTAGCTGTGCAACAATTGCGTCCTAAAAATTAATCAAAGAAAAGATAGCAGAGAGGCTCATAAAATGAATTGAAAGATATGTAATATTAAAAACTGAAAAATAAATCTGACTATACAAAAAGTATTTGACCGTATATACTAATCCAAAATATCCCTAATGCATACACCTACCAAAAATATATATGCAATATGTATGTGTGTAACGTGCTTGATTTAAAAAAAAACAAACTTACATAAATTTTGCATATTTGATTATTATCCATTTTTAGCTCAACTAACCAATTTAATATTTTTAAAGGCATGGTATTTACTATTTTTACTTTATTTGCAGATAAATCCAGTACTTCTAAACTTCTCATGCTTCTTAAGCCAACATTATCCATGTTGTGAAAATTATTTTCTGATAAATTTAAGTAGACAAGAGTTGGTAAGTTGTAGAAAGCCTCGGGAGAAATAAATTTTAATTGATTGTGTTGTAGGTGAACCGCTTGTAAACTATTCAAGTTTTCAAAGACACGATCTTTTAATTCAACTAACTTGTTGTCAGCTAAAACTAGTTCCTGTAATTCTGGAAGGTTTTTTAAAGCACTTGGTTCAATAGATTGAATTTCATTACTAGACAAATCTAAATATTGTAATTTTGGAAGATTCATAATTGTGCCGTGCTTTAGTTCAGAAATCTGGTTATTTGACAGGCGAATTTCCACAACATTTTTCCATGCCCCAACAATATTAAATGGTAAAATCATTAAATGATTGAAACTCACGTCAATATCTTTAATGTTAATAATATTTGCTAAACTTTCTGGCATTTCTGAAAGAATATTTCCAGATAAATCTAAAAACTCTAATCTCTTTAGATTTCTAAAAAATGATTGAGGTAAATCGCGAAGGTTATTTCGCGATAAGTCAAGTTGTTCAAGTTTCGAGTTATTAGTAAACATGTTATCAAAAAGGATTTCCATCTTGTTACCCTGCAAATTTAAATTACGCAAGTCCAACATCATTTGGAACGAGTTTTTTTCAACATCAGTTATTAAGTTATCTTGAAGGTGAAGAAGTTCTAATCGATTTGCGCCCATGAATGTTAGATCTTCGAGTACTCTGATTTTATTATAGGCAAAACTTAAAACTCTTAATTGTTCCAATGACTGGAATGTAAATTTGGGTATGTATTCTAGCAGATTTCTGCTCAAATCCAGCATTCTTAAATTAGGCAGGTCTAATGACTTACTTGCCTGTGGTAGTGGCAACTCAGATATCATATTGCCACGCATTGAAATTCGTTCAATAATTTTTGGTAATCCTGGAATAATTCTTTTAAACTTATTAAAACTTGCATCAACTTCAAATAGTTTGTCCAAACTTTTGAAAGTTAAGGGATTTATGTCGAAAATTTCGTTATTGGATATGTTTAGAGTTTCCAAAAAAGGTGTATTAGAAAATGTGTTACGATCAATTACATTTAGAAAATTTTCGCTTAAATCTAGCCTTCTTAATGACGGCAATCCAGATAAAAGAACACTATTTATGCGACGAAAACTGTTCAGACTCAAATCCAGTCCTTTGAGCCCAGGTAAATTCCAAAAAGGCATTGGAAGATTATCTGACAAGCTATTATTTCGTAAACGAAGTTCTCTTAAAGCTGGCATCGCTATTAATGCGTCTCTATCAATGATGCTTAGGAAATTGTCATTTAAATGTAATTGTTCTAACGTTCCATGTCCTCTTAAAATTCCATATGAAATGTCTGTCAATTGGTTCTGACTTAGTTCTAAAAATTTCAATGCTGGTAGTGAATCTAACAATGAACGAAGTTCTTCAATGCGATCTATTTCATTGTTATTTAAGTATAAGCTTTCAACTCCACTACCAGATGTCTGCATAAACGATTCGGGATGAATTTTTTTAATTTTATTATTCTGAAGGAATATTATTCGCAAATTTGGTGTCCTATGAAAGGCTCCGTAATGAATTTCACTAATTTTATTATCATTCAAATACAACTCAGTTAGCATTGGCAAATCGACTAAACTACCTTCTTCCAATACTGTTATTAAATTGTGATCTAAACGTAGCTTTTGTAAGTTTTCTAAATCTTTTACAACTCTTCCCACCATTCCAACATCATTGATTTTATTATCAGACAATTTTAAATTGATTAAATTTGGTAATCTATATAATGATCTTAAATGAATCCAATTAATTCCGTTATGACTTAAATCTATAACTCTTAGAGATTTTAAATTATCAAAAAGGCCAATTTCTAATCGTGTTAGGTGTTTACCGCCATTGAGATGAATGCTTTCTAATTTAGGTAATTTTCTAAAGTGTATAGGAGGAAATTCAATTAGAGATTTACTATATATGTTCAAATATTTCAAATTTGTTATTCCTGAAAAATCTGGTATTCGTTTTAATTCGTCACTTTGTATGGTAACTGCTTCCAAATTAGTCAATCCGTGCAAACTTTCAGCCGGAATACTTCTTAGATTAGGTTCTACCATAAATATTTCAATTAAATTATTTTCTAATTGGTTCAACCATCCGTTAGAAACTCTTTCGATTCCATTATAACGTAACATTAGTCGAATTATACGTAAACTGCCAAAAAATGTTCCTGGTAGGGCTGGAAGTTGATTATTTTCCAAAATAAATTCATCAATTGTATCGGTTAATGTTTTTTCAACAGCTTTAATGCCTTCCATCGTTTGGGGAAGATTGCTATGCGAACACCTACATTTAAAAAAAATTTATAATAAGAAAATTTATATAAGAAAATTCTGTTGTGTAAATTTAATGAAATATAAATCCGAATTATAAATTAAAACATTTTCTATAAAAATATAATAGTATAATTACTAATTATGTAAAATCCAAACTAAGGAAGAAACGAAAATAAAAACAAGGAAAAATCAAAAGTAGCTTACATAACATCTCATTTGAAAGAAAATATTATATTGGCTCAACAGAGATAGATATGTAGAGCCATACAATAAAAAGAAGGAAATAAAAATCAGTGATTATAATATCTAAAAAAACTAAGTTTTAGCTTGTCAAAATAAGTTTTTGCTTGACTTTATCCCAACTAAAAATTCGTTAAAATCTCTAGTTAAAGAAAAAATTAACAGGTGAAGTCAATTGTTCCACTTTTAAAACAAATTTTTCCTTTCCAGTGGCAGTTTACAAAATTACTGTAGAGTGCATTGCAAACTTTATCAAATTTACATAATATTAGAGTACTTTTCGAACTTTTAGTAAAAAAAAGTCTTTTTATTAGAATTACGGGATATTGTTATCACAATTTAAAACTAATCAAACTTACCATACTTGAATTTCTTCATTTTTAAATGCGCACCTACATGGTAAAATTGTTTCAAGTTTTGAACAAGATTTGTTGGCTTCAATAAATTTCCAATATATCAATGAATAAAGCAAAATAAACTTATTTTCAATTCGTATTCTCATTCTAATGCTTAATGAACGCTATCCATGCCATAATCCATATTAAAGGTTTATACATAATAAATCTGTGAATTATATAATGAAATCAGTTTGAGAATTTTGTTATTTTTAGATCATGATACCATTTAATAATTCAATAATTCTGACAGTCAATTAATCCGGTGCTCAGTAAGTACCGTAATTACCATATATTTAGTTACAATAACTGTATTGCAACACGATTCAGCAATCGTAACTTAAAAAACTGAACCGTATCTACAACCGTATTGATGCAATTTTGAAGTTAAAGATTATTTTAGTTTAACCTATTTTAGATGTGATATACTTATGTTAGGTATTTGAGGTAATTCTAAACTTGAATTAAATTTTTATCTAACGGCTTCAAATATTAAATAGAAAAAAGAATCAGCAAAGTTTATAAGGTTATTTGCACAATTCCAGGACGGTTGTCACTAAAATATTGGACTAATGAAAAGTTTAAATCAAAAGAGTGTACGAAACTTTTCAAAGACAAGCCACACCTGTTAAATTTACAAAAATGCCAAAATTATTCGAAAATTAAATCGAAGAAATGTTTTATTTTGTGCAAATTTGAAAAGTATGATTTCTCAAACCACAAGAGAAATGTATGTGCAGTTTGAGAATCAGATGTAGGAGTTAAAATAACAATAAAAAAAACCGTTAACAACAAATAATAGTTCTATCGAATTCAAAAGGCAAATTTTAAATCTTACTTTACCTTCGATTGAAGAATCATTTTTAATTTATACAAATACATACATACATATTATGTAGATTTATTTTCTTTTCTAATTATTAATGCTACCAGATCATTAAATTCAGCAAGTAAATCAAAAAAAAAAATTCTCAAATTTTTATGAAAATCACAATAATTGTTAGAAATTATTTGTGTGAAGTAAACTGACTAATATTTTTTACGTTGTTAATTCTTCATATTATTAATATTAACGTTCAAATTAAAACAAAAAAATTGATAAATAAATTTGAGAAATACATTTGACAAAAAAAAATTAATTGCAAATTTAAATGCATTCCTTTCCTGTCTCCCAAACAGAAGTTTAGCGTATTAAAGTATAGAGAGAAATATAATACATTTAATTTAAAAAAAAAATTCAAAGTAACCTCAATTATTTTCTTTTCCAATTAGAAAAAGTAAGAAAAATAATGTTGGGTCAAACCATTGTAATATAGCACTTTCCCCTTCACCAAGTGAAAAACAATCTTTTAAAAGTTTTGTCATATTTATCAACGCTTTTAAATAAAATCGATGTACAGCTATTATTACCTAGTTCACTATTAAAACTACTTTCATTCATATGCGAAGGTATTTTAAGGATTGCATACATTTTGGATGAATAATTTAGGCAGTCTGAAATAAAGCAAAAAAAAATTAAAAAGGTGTTATTATGTGCTCAATTTTAGGGGTTAATTTCGTGAGTTAAGAATAGTAATTATATTTTTTAAAGATATGGAATTTACTGTTAGCTTCCTGCGTTTATAGAAATTTAGAAAAGTTTGCGGTTTCGGAAATATAAGGTGCAAAAAATTCAAACTTTACAAATTTCTGGAGGCGATAACTTGAAAGGGAAGGTGGGAAAAAATTTTTTTCCAACGAAATGAGCTATTAGTGTCTAAATTTCATACTTTCACGATCTGGTGTCTAGGAGAAAAACAACATCATGGTTTCACTGCAATAATTAGTTAAAAAATGCCATTTTTAGGGTTTATGAGGGGTATAACCTTAGGGGCAGGAGATAGGTAAAAATTTTCTTCTATAATGAAATAAGTTTCTAATAAAGATCTATGTACATAAAAATTGCAGCTTTCTATCTTCAAGGGTGTAGAAGTTTTGTAAACATGTAAACATGTCTACGGACGGGCAGACGAACAAAAAGAGTGAAACTAATAACCACTTTTTTCAATTTTTTTTTAAAATGTGCTAAAAATTAGATTTGCCAGGCCGTTGATATTTTTGATGCTTTGATTTAAATTTAAAAATTATAAATTTGCCTCCAATTATTTAAAAATGTAAATAATGTAAATAAATAAAAAAATGTATTTTAATTTTGACTTTTGCTACCGAAATACTACTCAACTTAAGCAGCCAATATACCGATAAAATAGCCATTCTATTTTAAAGTTTATTGAAATTTTAACTTTAATAAGTTTCAATCGTGAAATGATTGGTTAACTAGACCACTAACATGTTTATATAACAGGTAGTTTATATAATTTTTCATTTAAACATTTAGGTAACGTTGATCCTAGATGATTTTAGAAACAAACTAAAAAAATGGAGAATACTCAAAAATTGGACAAAAAAAAGATATCTATCAATCGGAATATTTTGGAATATGAAACATTAAGCATTATTTTTGTAAATCTATTGTAAATTTTAATTTAGTATATCTTACACTATTTTTTTAAAGGACAATTTCAGCAATCAAAAAAGAAATTCGTCGTAATAATAATTTTAATTGGCAGTTAACTCCAAGAGTTACAAATTAAATTAGAAAATACTTTGAAATAAAAGCTTAAAATTTTTCTTAATCTACTCAAAATTGAACACTAACAATTATTTTGAAATTGGTTTTTATTATTTTAAATTAGAATGTTATTTTTAATTCTCCTCCTAATGGGAAAGTTTAATATTTTGAAAATTAAGCTTCAAAACTTTAAATTGTTTAAAATTCAATAGCTCTAAGGAAAAAACATACATATATGAATGTGATGTTCTCTATTAAAATTCAAAGGATACTAGCAACTTGTTTTTCATACTTTTTTCAAAATATATATTGTATAAGTTAGAGACTTTAATATTTTTCAGGTTAAAAACATTAAAATTGAAATCGAGAAAAACGAATTGCTCTCTCTAATTCTGTAACTAACTATATTTTTATCATAAAAGAGTATCTCAGAGATCATTTCTAAAGTAAACAGTAATCCAATTTATTACAGATATTTAGTAATTTCACCTGTTAACAGTAAATCAGAAATAACGTTATTTGTTTGATTTTCTTTTATTCCATATTAAGAGAAAAAGTTTGTGTACTATGCGAACAAAAATACATAATATGTAAAAAATTGCATATGGCATTAAATAAACCCATTTAATACGCTTACAGGTACCATATATACATATTTGTTTTTCTTTTTGATTATTCAAAATAAAACGTTGAATTTTCATAAATATATATATGTGGGTATAAACACACGGTGTTTCCATTAAGGTTGCAATCGATTTCGCGGATGATTCTTTGATCAATTTTCAGCAAAAAATTGAATCGGTGGTGGAGGATGCAGATATACTCGTTTTCAAGCTACAGGCTGTTGAAAAACAAGGTACCACACTTTTCCTGCATATAAATAAATGTTTATAGTTTCGGAACCATGCAAAATAGGGTAACCATTGGTGGCTTATTTTACAAACGCTTGCACCCTCTCCCCATACAATTTTTTACTAGAAATTGATCAAAGAATCATCTCTGAAATTATTTTCAGAAACACCTTGTATTTATATATGTGTATATAAGATACTATATAATCGCAGTACAACAATCTTGCACATAACGAAATATGTTATATAATTAGATGCGCTTGACAATAATTTCAAGGTCCAGTGAATCTTCTTTTAATACACTTTATCGAAATGAGGGAAAACTATTCATATGTTATGAAAAACTTTCTCAATCAGCGACATCTTTTCGCGTAATTCCAAATAAAAGTATTAGTGTGACTTCTCTATGTGCTTGTATTTTTGTATATATAGCGGTGTCTATGATTTAAACATTAAAAACCATACACAACATTTTAACACAATTAAAGATAATTTTGGAAATAAGTATTAAGGGAGTGGAACATCCCAATTGTGTAAAACATTACAATAAGACTATATTACTATTCCTTCAAAAAGTATAAACTTCTTCCTTAAAAGCAATAAAATTATTTAAGTTAAGTATTTAGTAAAAATATTATACCTTTTTATTTTAAACGTTGTAATAATATATTTTTCAAATTACTTTAACAAGGCATAACACAAGGGTGATGGAAAATTATGAAGTTTTTTGCGACAATATTCTTTGGAATTTTAATTTCTTCTTGAAATAAAACGGCTGTAAAGCACTACTTTTTGGCTTATGATTATTTTAAAATTATAAATCACAACTGAAAAAAAGAATTCCCCTGCAACCAGTAATCACCTATCCTAAAAAAGATGTTGACAAAACATATAGTTTTAACCGTGACATTTTTTTTCAAAATCACTCATGATATTTGAATTTTGCGCCAGTTTAATACATTTGGTACTCATATAGCTTATTCAAATCATTCTTGAAAATGGTTTATCAAAAAAATTCCTATTTCGCATTTTCTAAAATCTTTCACATCGAATTTGATATAATTTAAAATTCTTTGGGGTTTAATTTTTTTAAGAATTTCTTTTTGGAACTTGGGGTCCAACAAGTTTAGTTTAAAAAATTAAAAAAATATTATTTTATTGAAATAAGTTTATTTCACTATTAAGCGGCAATTTTGTGAAAAAAATTTATTCGCAAATTTTTTACGCCTAGTTTGAGAAGATAAAAATATTTCGGACATTTTTTAATTTAGCGAGTCATCATTTTCTCTCATTTTTGTTCAAAAAATATTACCCTAGACGCTTTAGATGCAAAAACTTTATAAAGTTTTTAAAAGTTTTTAAAAACTTTATTATCCCAGACCTATTATTATATTACTCTATACATTGTAATGACACTAAGGCGCTTCAGGCTTCACTCTTTCTTCACATTTTTATAATTTTTAATTTTAGATCTTCAAATATATTTACATTAATCAACATTGCAATTAATTCTTATATCACACAATACAACCCAGTTCAAAGTTGTATTAAAATTTCGCAATAAATTACTTAGCAGATGTTTAATTTGTTCCACCCTAAATAATTTGTCAAATAAAATTTTTTTTATACTGCAAGATTTTGAAAAGTATTGCTCTTTATGAAAAAATTGATGTTTGATTCGCAAACACCATATCTTTCAAACGTGGCTGATAAATATTATTAGACAGCGAAAATTTGCATAACTTATTACGAAGAACTTCTTTGGATAATATAGTCAGTACCTACTTTAAAGATTTTTTATCAATATATCAGATTTATTATCAATATGTATTGTGGGCATCGACATAAATAGTACAGTAAAGTTTTGGAAACATTTTTCCATTTCCATTTTTAACTGTATTGCAGGAATATATGCATTTTTATATTTCACGTTTTTTAATAAGCATTCTTAACATTACGACATCACTTTTTATTAAAATTTCTGAGTCAGGAACATGAAAATGTAGACACTTATAAGTTTTATAAAAACTTACTAGATTAACACTTAATTAAAAACTATAATTTGAAAAACTTGGTTAGAGAATGTTCTATAGTTGGTAATGTAGATTATTTGACACATAATTATTAAACAATGGATAAAAGCTTATAGATTTAGGCGTAAGCAAATAGTGCGTAAAACAAAATTGTGTTAGTTACAATAAATTTGCAGTGCAGCTTTTAAATAATCTTTTCATTTGCATGTTGTAACTTTGTAAAATTAACACAATATTTTTGTTATAATTAGAGCTTACGAGTATATCAGTAAATACTACTATTTAAATAAATTTTGCCGGCAGAAAATGTTTCAGATCTTTACAAAATTTGTCCTATAACAAACGGTTCCAAATAATCGTTTCGATAGTTATTGTAATATTATCTCTAATTCTTATTTAAGATTACTGAAATTAAGTTTCTGTAAATTTAAATTCTATATTTTTTCTTTTCGTAAATTGAGTAAGAGTTTCGGATAATTGTTTGTTACTTTTTTTCATGTATAAGTTAAATTGGATCCTTTTTTACCTTTTTTAATTATATAACTGCTTTTATGAATTTTTATTTTTATTATACAATTATAAAAAATAAAAAAATTGTTTAAACTTTACAAATTCTATTAAACTCAAACACAAGGTATAAACTGATGTTAAAAGAAACTTAAATTTAAATTACGGTCACTTTCAAACTTGCACAAATTAATAAAAATTCCTGAGAAAGAGAATTCATATGCAATTAATATTTTACTCTTTATTACAATATTTTAATATACATAATTTATATTATTGCTATGACTTATTATTAATATTATTTTTTGTAATTTCACTTTCGAAATTATAAAATTTAAAAATTCAAAAAAAAATGCGTAGAACTCAACAAGAATAAAAAATGGAAAAACAGCGATACCGCGTTATTTCTTCAAATAGAAGCAAATTTTAACTAAAACCTTCAATAACAGCGAAGGAACTAAAGTTTCTAATTTTCCAAGTCCAACATTTCGTAAAGTATTTCTTACTTCAAACTAAAAAATGAAGAAATTTATTCGATTAATACATTTATCCCTACCATTATAACACATATAACATAATATAATAAGTGTAATAGGTATTCATAGTAGGGGTAACTCCACAAATTCATAGAGTTAGTATTGTTTACATGAAACAACCATTTCAAACTTACTATTAAGTTTTGAAAAAAGAAAAATATTCAACAAAATAGTGGAGCGTTTATATGCGCTAAAATAACTCATAAGAATGTGTAGTGAAAATGATAATAATCATATCGATAAGCACGATGATGATCATAACGATAAATATGGTTTTTTAAGCGAAACTTTATGTAATATGCTTGCTTTGTTGTATTGTAAAACTAATTGTATTGTTTTTATTTAAAAGCTATTTCACTATTGTAATATTAAGGAATCTTTTCTTGTTTTAAGGTAGCATATATAAGAAATAATTACTAAGACTATAAAAAATAATAATCGATACTGTAAATGCGGTAATACGGGAAAAATTTAAACATTTCGGAAAAGTTGGATTTTGCATGCTTTAAAACATAAGTGTAATATAAAAAATTTAGTAAATCAAACACATAGTTTGTGAACCGGCAGATTACCTCTTCACAATTTATATCTAGAGTTTGCATTCACATTACTTTAATATATAATGTACATCTACACGTAATGAAAACAGTTTGTTGGCATAACCATATATAGTATTGCACAAATTTAGATAACATAAAACTTGAGTCTTCTTTATGATTGTTAATTTAATGAAAGCATGAAAATTTGTTTCCAAATAACTTTTAATTTGAAGGGTCAAATCGACAGATTGGTATGTGAATTTAATTTCTTATGAATAGTAATATCTGAATTTTCTACGTTTAAGGAATTTAAAAAGTGTATTTAGTTTGGAAAATGAATTTTATCAACTCGTACTTACTTTTTTACGACTTTGGAGAGAGTCGGAAAGTGCAGGGTAGCACGAAACGAAACAAATTATTCTATAGAAATAACACTACTAAATTTACTAAAATTTATTTGAGCAAAATCTCATTTTTCTATATTAAAATATATATAGAAGTTTTCTAAAAAGACGAACAAATTATAGACAGAGTGGAACTAACAGACGCATAAAAGAGTGGAAACTAGTCTTATTTAGTCACTCACAGGGTGGAATTAACAGTGACTGTATTTTTAAAACTATAATTAGTAAAATGTCGTGAAATTTTAAACCTTTCCTTTAAAAGTACTCCAACTGTAATTCTAAAATAATAGCTCAAAATGTGTGTGTTTTTATCAGTTTTTTTATTAACATAACAATTAAAATGTCGGCAAAAAATATAATGAGAAATTATTAACATATCTTCATGTCAATTCACAAATTCAACCTAAATTTAAGGAAAGTGTATTACATATATTAATATTCACTTTTTGGCAAAAAAAAATAAAAGAAAATATTTAAATAAAAATAAAATATAACCCCGATCAACTGAACATGTTTTAGCAAATTTACTACTTCTTTTAAATAAAAGAAAATTGTATGCCAATTGTTTCTGCCTTTAAAGTGTAACGAAATTTTTAAAGTACATACCTATATAAAAACGTACACTAATGGATATGTGTGTATTGAAAGATTGCAAAATCGGATTTTTACAATTTAAATCGGTTTACTACATTTATTTGTTTTAAAGCACAATAAATATGCACAACTTTTATTTTATTATGATTCGGATTGCTTTTTTTCAAGATTTTTTCTTGACTTTTAATTTTTTGGCCATAGGAAATAGGAAACAGTAAAATTTGATAACCATATTGTATATTCATATATCAGAATTTAATAATTTTCAAAATATTAAATGACATCCAATCTATAAATTTTATTAAAAAATTGTGATTTTCTAATTTGCGAGAAAATAGTTAACTTTGCAAATTTGCAAAGATGTACGTTACATATAAAACGCTACTTACTTCATTTAAAAAAATTCACATTAACTTTTAATATTATGTATTTTAGGGATTTAATATCAAGATGACCTTTTATTAAACACGCTCTTCAATTTTTTACTTTAGTTAACACAGATTGTATTATTTTTTCTTAACTTTTTTGTTATTTACTTTGACAATGCTACTTTGACAAGTAATATGCTTTACATATATTATGAAGAAAACACACGCCGTAGACGTGTAACAAAAAGTGTAACATAACTATCTAAATTAATTATTAAAATTAAAAAAATTTTTTGTTTCATATACATATTATTTAACGATTAACACTTTTTCTAAAAAAAAATTTGAAAAAAAGTGCTTTTTGATTTCATTTTATCCATCCGTCCGTTTCTCCCTCTGTTCATGTGCCTGTTTACAAAACTTCTGCTTTAAAGATAAAAATAAGATAGAAAGCTGAAGCTAGAAAGAAAAATTTTGTATACAACTAGATCTTTATTAGAAACTTTTTTCTCTTGAAAAAAGTTTTTCTTTTTTTCCCCATAGCTGCCGTTAAGCACTATAAATAGTTCATTTCGTTAGAAGCAATTCTTTTTCCATCTCTGCCCTCTTTCAAGTTATCTATTTTCGAAATTCGTAAAGTTTGAATTTTCAGCGCCTTATTTGCGAAACTGCTTACCATCAAAAAAGCTAACGGAAAATGCCATACGATCGAAAAATATGATCGTTTTTCTTAACTCACGTACCTAATCGCTATTCAACCATTATTTTAACACTTCTTTCAATTCTTTTGTTTTTCTCGTTCTAAATGTATGCAATAATTTGGTATGCATGTTTCAGTATATAAATGAAAGTAAATAAAATAATATGGTAGATTGTTTTTAAAATTTCGGAATATTTATATGCCTTGTTGACTTTTGAATCGAGCTTAGAAATATGTACATAAACAGACTGCTAACGTTTGTTCATTCATATTTTATTTTTATCGAACAAAGCTTGAAATTATATTGTAAAATTTTTTAACCTCCATTCAACGACAACTTAGACCTTAATGTTAACTGTGTAATGAGAAAGAATAATCTTTTAATATTGGAAAACATATAATTTTCAAAGAAGTAATAAAGAAAACTGCAGACAGCCATAATAGGAAAGAAAGCAAAATAGTTTTTTTAAATTACCCTACTTTTGAAACTTGCGATACCATCGGAAATAAGTTTTTGTTTAAGCTTATTTTTAATTTGCCTAAATATTATCGCTCCTATACGCTTCTATACGTTAATAATACCAACATAAAAATGAATAATGTAGCATGCATATACACATACTTATGTACGCGTACAGTTGTAAACGAGTTGTAAACGAAACGGTAATTGCAATTAAAACTTTTTTATTTTTATGACATTGCTGCAATTCATATGTGACATTGATGCTTATATGCTTAATTTAATTTAAAAAAAACATAAAAAAACATTTTTCATAAAGTATGAAATTGTGTAAGAATAATAGAAAATATGAGTTAGAACACTGCTGTCAGTAACAAATTTAAAATGTATAGTTTACAGGTCTATATATTAAAAATTTCTATGAAAACTAAGCATTATTTATGTTATTATCACCACGTAAACATATTCAATATAAATTAAATACACGTTTACCTGATTAAACGTATATTACCTTTATTTTCAACAATCGCAATTCCCTTATTAAACCTATTTTTTTTTATCCATTATTAGTATGCCGTGTTTACAGGAGAGACCAAAAGGCAAACATTACGACTTCATTTGAGCGATATTAATATACTAGCACCCAAAGTGCTAGTATATTAATAGTACCTATTTCAAAATATAGTAAACGCCAAACGGTTGGTACTCTAAGTACCTATCTCAGTTCTTTTTCCGCATTTTTATACAATTATGTTTTTTACTTTTTATAAATTTTTATATATGAACAGTTCCTTCCCATCTATCATAATGCAGTTATATACCGTTTAATCATTGCAAAATAAATTTAGCTCTTCACCACTTAAATTGCGTTTGCGATATAAAAGTAAGAAAGGAACTTAAATTTAACTAATATTAGCCAACAAAAATGCTGCAATTGGATAACATTAACAATTATTATATTTTTATAACAGAAATAATTGATAATGTTTGTTTTTTCATAAAAATAATAACAGTAAGAATAAGTGTTAGATTGACTCGATTTTATATGTAGATATCTATAGTATAATTTGCGTAGATGCATACGTAAATATTAAATGAATTAATTGTAAACAATTTTTGAAGATTTCAACTCATTTGAATCTTTGTTGTTCACAAAAATATTAAAGGAAGTTACAAGCAATACCGAAACATTGATGTAATTGTGTTACTAGTACTTATATGCTGTAAAATTCAGGTCATGGTTAAAGCCTAATACGAGAATTTTCAATTGAATAAAACCTTCAAAAAAATAAATTTTTTTTTTCTTAATATTTTATTTAATATTTCTTAACAGCAAATTCATACATACTCGTATATACATACATTAAATATTTGTAAAAGAAAATGATTTAGAATGGGATTTCACGATGTTATAGCGAAATTATACGTAATATATTAATTTTCAGTAAAATGCAGTTAAAATACTTGTGTGGTTTATTTTAAAAAACCATTTTCATTTAAAAAAAAAATAATAAAATATGATAGCTAATTATTTTGCGTGAATGCAAAGCATTAGTACTGTTAATTAAGTACAAAAAAGAGTACCAGTACAAAAATATTTATGATTTAGCTAACTATAAAATGTAACAAGTTTTGCACTTTAAAAAGGAAATAAAACTATCGTTTGTTATGAAATAATCTCTTAAATCAAAACTTTGTAGGAAATAAGTATTACGTAAAAAGTAAAACCAAAATTTAATAAACAGCAGCACAGTATTTATTGTTTTTGTTCATATATGTTTTAAAACAATATACAACATCTATTGTTAAGATTAAAAAAAAAATCCAAAATACACACTCTAACAATATGCTGTCATTCTCCGAAAGTTTTTTCGCTTACAAATTTACGCTAGTTGAATAGAAGGTTTTACACTTTTTAGCATATTGAAATTTGAAGATTTTACATACTTTGTGAAAATTCCAAAAGTTATATTTCAGTTTTAGTATTTTTATTATGCTGAATTGCATTTAGATCGAAAGTCTTTTTTAGTAATCTTGCAATAACTAATGCTTGCTTGTAAAATTGCACCACATTTTATATTTAACCTATAGGTTATCACTATACTACTAAATGCTACATTGTTCAATGTAAATTATTTCAAAGTAGCAATTTTTGACTTTGCTGCCGAAATACTAAATAATGCCCCTTTTTGGTAAATATACTCAAAAATCTGTATAATTCATTTAAATGATTTGCATTCATTTAAATATGTATTTTAATTCGATTCAGACCGAAGAATATTGCATTTACTTTTTATTTTATTACATGTCTATACTTAAATTAAATTACTTTTGTGATTTATATTTACAAATCAATAAAAAATTATATCTAAAAATTATTTTTTGCGATTCTACCAAATTTATTTGAAATATCTTACTTAATGCAAACTATATAAAACATATCACTTACGTTATGTTCTTATTTATTTTGCCATAACTGTATGTGGATTTGAAGTATTGTACAAATGAAAGTGAAAATTAAAACACTTGCGATTTAATATTCCAACATATAGTGTGCAACGAACCGATTTTGACGCAAAAAAAATTTTTTTATAATTTTAAAAATATTAACCATATATTTGTATAAGATATGGGTATTGTCAATTAATTTAACCGTTTGAAATATTAAAAATATTAGCAAATTTTTCGTAATTTTTTCGCATATGATTTATCTTTGTTATAATTATACCTTAAATAATACCTAGAAATATCTGAATTTGGCTCTTAGTAGAGTTTCACTTCAGGCCACCCGAAATCACTGAGAAGTTCATTAGCTACTTGCGATAGCAAACAGAACGCAAACATTAAATTCCAACAAATTCCGTTAATTAGATCATTAGATATTCTAAAAAGTTTAAATTAAGTAAAACCTCCTAGTTCGATTTCCAACTCCTGATTTTCGTAAAATATATTACAATTTCACCCTGAACTCATTGTTTAGAATAGTTTTAAAAACTTGAACTCATATACTTAGGTACTAAATTTTAAGCAAATCAGTTGATTATTTCTTTTCATATGTGCAAAAAGGTAAAATGAGGCCATAATAAACGTCAAGTTGTTACCACCTGATTTCATTCATAAATAGGTGGTTACTCATAGTGTCAGACAAAGCTTATTATAAATTTTCAAGATAACATGCAGATAACTTCGTTAAATATAGTCAAAAAAGTCGTCAAACAGTCTAACACTCGATTGAGACTTAGAATTTTTGTGAAAATCGGTCTAGTTGAACTTGAAATCAAAGTATATCTATACTAATAAGTAATTCGACTCGTTCCATTCAGTTAGTTTTCATTTGCATCTTGCTTCCAAATTCTTAAAATATTCCATTTTTTTTTAGAAATAGATGGTAATAAGAGTTGTGTAGGCAAGAAAGAAACAAAATATTGTAAACAAACAAGTGTATCAAAAATAATGAACTGAAATAAAATTAAATTAAGTTAGGTAAAAATTTTGTTATTTTTGTTTTGATAATAACAAAATTTATTTTTCATTTTATTAAAGTTAGGTAAAGAATTCGAATGTATGAAAGCAAAAGAGTTTGAAATTTTATGTATGAATTGACACATGCATGTACCTGGCGCAGTAGATACGCAGTATCAGGTAGTGACATAGAAATAAAGTAATTTATAAAGAAAAAAAGGTGTATGCATACTGATTACTTTATGAAATATAGTTATTACCGATTCATTTAAAAGAGCAAACCTCTCCACATTTCTTGGCAACAAATGAAATTTTCGTGTCGGCTTTTTTGCCTCACACACAATATTACATCCCAAACATTTCAAATAATGTTTACCCATTATTATAAAAAAATTTTTTTTTAACACCTTAAAATTTTTTTTATTATACGTCTTTTTAAAATTTATTTTTATTATTTTTCATATAAATTATACTCGTAATAATTTTTTTTAAACACTTTTTTTCCGCTTCGCTTTTATAATATGAATACACCTTTTTTGCCACCTTGTACTGGAATGAATTACAGAAATTATTGTGTCGCTTTTAAAATTCTTAATATTTTTCCCTATACTTTATATACGAGTAAATAATAAAGTGTCGCCTTTCAAAATACATTATAAAAAAACAGGTTGACATCTATTGCGTACTCTTTCCCTCTCCCAAAAATTCTTATGTGTATAAAAATGAAAATAACAAGGTATACTGCTTAACTCTTTTAACTAAGGGAATTTTTTGTATACAAATATTGGTGAGTGATTGCATTAGTGTGATGTAAACGGAGAGTTGAACTACTTGTTAGTAGATATACTTTGCTTGAAATACTGACCTCCACAGAGATACTGACTGGTAGGCAAACCGGCAGGCATCTTTCTAAAAATAGTTTAATTACAATGCAATGTAGCCAATAAAAACAAAACATCTATTTTTGCTACGTAAGGTCGATATGGAATAATATCAGATAGAAAATTTTTATTTTTGTACAAGATAGACAGTATCTTTATTGTGAAAATTGGAACCGCTTTTGAATCATATTTAAATCCAAAATTAAATACAATAACAATACATTTTCAAACAAAAAATAAGTTTTTTCTTTATATTGCGGAAGTAAAACACAAATTTTGTTTTTTTGACGTTGACATTTTTTTTTAAATTGACTTTGTAAATATCATTATAAGTACAATTACTATTTTCCTTAAAGTTTCCAGCCTATTGCTAATTTTCTACATCAAAATGAATGCAAAAAATCAATAATAACTAACACATAGTAGTAATACTAATTAGTAATTACTAATGATAAGATAAAAATAAGAAAACTTATGGCGAAAAGTTTACAAAAAGCATCCAAATTTTTCGGATGCACAATTTCCTTTTCTCTTTGTTTTGAAAACGCATATTATAAAACTTGGAACGTGATCAAAGTTTACGATTTTTTTACAATACGAAAATACATACTGCCATATATCTATATATGTATGTGCATATGTACATACATATACATATACATATTATTCATTTCTCGTGCTTTTAAAACCTATTCTTCTGACAAATTCTAATATTTGATGTATCAATATCAAATCTGACTTTATGTTTCCTGAGAAATTGTATCAAAATCTTTCAATGGCCCCCAAAGAACCTGCAAAACTTTTCAACTGCCTCCCACCTTACTTAGGTCATTTACCCTCAAGTTGACAATGTATTGTTAAGAGATTCGTTATCCAATTATGACTATTTTCTTATATCGCTTTTAGTTTTAAGTAGCACCTCTGAATACTTCGTGAGCACATATGACCACCCCCTTGCAACTGGAAATAAATAAGCAATTTTTCTAAACATGAACAACAGAACAAATGACAAAACACAAATCACAAAAAATCACAAAAAAAAAAATTACAGAAAAAAAATTAAATTTTTATTAAATCAAAAATAAGACCTCTTTACATTTAATAAAATGCACATTTTAAATGTTAATTGAATTGAGAAAAATCATATGAGAATTCACACTGATAAAATATATATTAATTTGAAGAACACAAACACTAAAATGAGATAATTTCTTTGTAAAACTTGATTGAATAAAAAACAAATCAAGTGACGTCTTATAATATTTAGCCAAAATTTCAACTTAAAAAAAATCGCCGAGGAGAAAAGAACTTTTGTTTATTTCCAGCAAATTTTTAAATTATTTTGTTTTGAAAATTTTGCTACTAAGGCACACCTCCAAAATCACGCCACATTCAATTATATTCTTTTCGTCTTGTTTTTTCTTTTTTCGTAACGAAAATTTGTCCGGTTATAACCTTGAACTAACGGGGTGAAACATTAATTTATGTATAAGTGAGAAGATTCTGCTCAAATTAGATAAGAAATAAGGCTTTAATTCAAATTCCAATACACTGTCGAGTGTCGAACATACAGGGAAGAATAAGATAAAACCCTCGTAAAAGAAAAATTTTAAAGAACATTTGCACTACCTTAATAAGTCAAATGAAAAATTATCTCTATGTGTACATTCTGTAAATTATATACATACATACATATAAGTATATCATATCCATTGTTAAAATGTACTTACTGATATATACATTATACATATATAAATAAATATGTAAATACTTATGTAACAAGTAAGTTTATTAAAGATTTCAAACATTCCTTATGTAATAGCGAACCGTAATATATACATATGTATATACAAGCATTTACTATTTCTTATATATTAAAATGTCCATCTATTAATTTGGGCAAGTAAGTATACGCCGGACATATAAAATTATGAACGTTTTTTTAGGTTTACGTTTTTACCGTATTGTGTAATTAATCAGTATTTCTCAGGCAAAAAAATCCAAAGACTATTTTCATTAAAAGTATAAAAACTAGAAAATAACTTATAAACTATACGTGCATACTATCAACAACAATATAAATGGTGACCAATAAATACGTTATGTGTCTTTTAAAAGTCACGAGAGTTGGCTTAATTAAAATAAATTGGAACTGCCTTCGCTAAGGTCATTTAAAGCAATCTCACAAAGGTTTATGACATGTATTACTACATACATACATAAATACAAAAAAATATTATGTATGTATGTACAAGCATCATAACATTTTTATTAAATAAATTTACACACTTTTAAAATAAAAAGAAATAGGGAGAAGAGAGAGAACATTATTATTTTACTGACCGCATTGTGTATAATTTACAATAAGTAGGTAATGTGATGGCAACAAATTTTGCATATCGAGTTTTAGGTGGGAACGCACTTCTTCATAGTAGGGAAGTGTAAATAAACCATTTTTAGCAACCTTTCGGTCTGTGTGCGCACGCGTGTATCTCAAGTTCGGCTGCACCGATTTTGATGAAATTTTATATGTAACTTTATTTCGACTATGATACGAATTGATCATATCATAGTCGAATTGGAATATATCAGGCCTCGGGAACTGAACTTTTTAGCGGGCCTTTTTTACATTTTTGAACATTTTGTGTACGTCAGCAACTGGACGTTTACTATGGACCAGATATACATTTTTGTGTATATAAAGAGAAATAATGAACCGATTTCATTGAAATTTAATATTTAAATTCCTTGTATTAAAACAATGAACATATAAATTTTTTGGAAAGACCAGGAAAGAGGGAAACTGATCTTAGAGCCGATTTTATATTTTTTACCGTGTCTACGGAACGAATTGATGGAATTTATTGAAATTTTATATTTGAGTTCTGGTTGTTACCCAAACTAACTGGCGAGCATTTCAAGGAATTCTGGTAGCACAAAGTAAAATTCTACTAAGAGCCAAATTTACATTTTTCTAGGTATGTTAACTATAAGCTTACTAACACCCTTAAAGTTGGAAGGAAGTATTTAACAGGCATTTTTATAATATTCTGTAACACTTTCACTTTAACATTATCGTCAACACACTTTGTGGTCGGTTGTTTGCTGACCACATCAGATTTTTTTATTAGTTGCATATTATATTTTTTGCCTATGCGATACTATAAATAATACACAGTATTTAAAGCAAATTTTTCACAAATTTTTGTCTATGTTATCATTTATTTAAAAAGTTTTCTCGAAGTAATATCACTTTTGGATTTACATATTGGCATTTTAGAGAATTTCCTAAGGCGCAAAAAAAACCATTTATTAAAAAAAATTATTTTTGTGGCAAATTTTAACAAATGAAATTCCAATAGTTCCAATACTTCTGATGGTACTTGTAGAAAAGAGTAAAAATATATAACAGAAATTGCTATACATGTATTAGCAACGATTTTCGGCTAAAACCTTTTAAATATAAGAAACGGTTGAGAGAACCCCTATTTGATTATTAGAAGTACATTTAGTTTTCTTTTCGTTAACTAATATTATATATAAATATTGGCGGTCTTTGTGCGAGTACTCAAAACAATACAGCCGGAGTCATAAGCTGTAAGGTTTTCCAAATTTCTTAAAACACAAGGAAGGAATTTTAATTGTGTTTAAAGTGATGTTTAAAAGAATCTTGTACTTTTCTCACTAACCATCTTCCATTAAACAAAAATAATATCATTGTATATGCACACATGTTTTCTTCAATCTCCAAAATTTAAACAATGAATAATGACGTTGTGCACTGTTTATCAAAGAAGAAAAAATAATTTCGAGAAAAACTTATACATTATTTAAAATTTGATAAAATAGATATTTTTTACAAACAAAATATACTCGTCATACATGAGTAAATTAGTGTATATATTTCGTATATGTACATAATACATATATATGTATGTACATACATACTTTTAAATTTTGTTTTTAGTTTTAATTGCAATTAAAAGAGTTATAATTGTTGAATTAATGTTATTGTCAAGGCAATTCTAATAAACTAAAATAAGTTGTAGGAAAACTAACTGTTATTGTACATATCATACATAATTTTTGGGAATCCTAAATAGATTGTATTGGAACAAAAAGTGTGGAAAATATAAAAAAGTGTGTATGAATATGATTAAATTGTCGAATTTATAAATTTTTATATATACATATGTATATGTATAGACGCTACCTAGTAAACAGCATGAACATTTGTATGTACGAAATCATAAATTTTATAAGTATCACATTTAAGTCATTTTAATGATTTGTATAATAAAAATGGATTTATTTGTAATTTTTTTTCAATAATAAAGTTAAGAACAAATTTTTATTGCGTTCATTAATGTTTATTCGGAATTTTCATATATTTGGGCATACTGCCAATTTACTTGATCAAAACAGCACGTGATTTACTCACGCTTGTTTATATTTTAATACTCATGTTTCTAAGTAGATATTTTGGATGTATGATCTGTTCATTTTGGATTTTTATCAATTTACTTATTTTCAATGGATACATTCAAAAATGCTTTCGATGTATAGGTTGAGTATTTTGGACACAACATGAAGAATAAACTTTCGTATAATATACATAAATATACTTCCTTTAAATTAATTCTTTTTTCAGCGACACATTAGCATAGAGAAATGTGTTTTGAAACGGCTTTTGGTGAATTGAGATAATATCGTCGAATGGAAATAAAAAATCTAAAAGATTATTACTAAATATTTGTTCGTCAAATCAAATGCAATTTATGTATTTTCTTATGGTCCTTTATTTATTTTCTTTCAATATAACAATATTTTGAATGACATTATGTTGACGTATTGCATATAAGAAAAAATAATAGATCTGTCTAGTATAAGAAGATTTTATATAGATAATGTCATATGCTTTCACATTTCTAACTTAGAACTTAAATACCATACCATATAAATAGACAACAAAAAGGAGTACAAAACAGTTTTCGCAGCAGTAAAACCAAAACTGAGTTGTTGTGTGTATATCTTAAAAATCTTAACATACAGTTGTAGTTATAAAACAAACCGCAAAAATAGTATCACGTTATCAAATACTTCAAAAACTTTATAAAATTTGAAAAAACTTTGCGTACTAAAACTTTGTCTGCTATTATACTTTTTGTGGTACGACGTCAGCGTTCTCTTCTCAATGTTTGAAGTTATGTTTTTAAAACTTTTGAAATCGTAAAGCAGTTCTTCTTCATGTATGTACTGTTTATGTTTCATAGATATTTTAAAGTTAACGAAAGATAACGTATTTTATAAAGTTTTCAAAAGTCTTTTAAAAACTTTAGAACCAAGTTCTGGATTTTTTTTTAAATCAAATTTTCGTTTTGCGAAAAAAGACGTCACTGTTCTCTCGTTTTTAAGTTTTTTTAAGTTTTATACCAGACAGACCTAGTATTTCTAAGAATTAAATACCGTTCAAAAATCTTAATGGTGTTAATAGATTTTTTATTTTAGTATTTGATCCGAGACAAACTTAAAACGGAATATTTGAACAAACAACTAAATTCAGATCTATAATATCAGTTACATTTTCTATTAAAATGTCTATATTGCAATATAATGACGTCAGATCTAAAGTCATTATATTGCTGAAAGAGACTCGTTAACATTCGTATTTAACATCTGTATTTAAGTAGACACTCTTTGTCTTAGGGTCCTAACAAAGATCAGCAACATAATACAACGACAAAAGCGATCTGTGTACATACATATGTTTTTTTATATTTATATTTAGTTACTAGAACAAAACAGAATTTTACATATAAAAGGTTAAAAATATTGCAAATGTTAAAAATTATGAACAAAAGTTAGTCTAGGAGTTAAAACCTAGTCTAGGATTTCGGAATAGCTCCAAATAACTGGCTCAAATCTATATGTTTCTTACACCACCGAAGAAAGTAATCTACCTATCTAAGGGTAAACCTTGAAAGAATTTAATAGGAAATGCGGACGCATCGCAAAAGCTGAAGCTGAATATCGAAAATTTCTTGATGCTTGAGATTGCATAATCGGCAAAAGAAAATTAAACGAAGAATAAAACAGGTGTGGCAATTTAGAAAAGTGGCATAGTATTTCCATCAATTCTGTATTTCAGAAAATGATAACTAGATATGAAGTGATAAAAAATCCGTTGGACTAAAAGCAGCTTAACTCAAATAAGACAAAGAATTGATTTAGGATACAAGAAAAATTAAGAACAGAAAAACGAAAGAAATTAACTTTGAAAACTTTTGCTTTTCTAGCTTTAATTTATGTTAATAAATTTAATAGATTATTTACATTTGATTTAATTCATTTATATACTTTGGTTACCAGTTCAACTTATGAAATAGGTATTCACTCGGACTTATATTCGGGTAGCTCCCCTACTTTCTCCGTGAGTTTCAGAGCACAAATTCTTTTCTCTTCTTCTTTCTTCTCCACGTAACAAAAATACTTGCCACTGATTATAACTTTGCGCGTTTTCTATATGATGTAGAGAAAATAAAACTACCTATCTATATAATTCTGTACATATACCTGTCTAGAATAGAACTATGTATCTTATACATAAAATATTAAAAATCGATTTATTAAAAAAATTGGTTTAAAACAACTTTAGGCAGTATAGGCCTACTAGCGTATTGGCGTATCTGTTTAGTTAAAAAATTTCAATAAACTAAAATATAATATGTAGACTAGTTTTTTTTGAGCGTTTGATTTTAAAATTGAAATAAAATTATAACGAAATGGCATATTTACATCTAATTTTTATTTGGTAAATAAAAAGTAAGTCGATCGTATAAAAATTATTAATCCAGTTAAAAGAGATCATAAAAAATAACCTATATTAATTTTAGACAAAAGTATCGTTTTAAGCAAAAAGTTTTCAAAAAACCGAAAACACTTTTTGACTTCCAAAGTGCAGCAATATGATATTAATACACAATTCAGCAATACAAAACATTTACAGTGAGTTTCTTGTGTTTTAGAAATTTGAGAAAGCTTTGGAAAAATAAAGTACGAAAAATTGAAATGATGATATTTTTGAGAGATGATAACTTGAATGAAAGGAGAAAGTTTTTCCCAATGAAACAAATTATCTATTTACTAATATCTAAAAATGAAATTAGTTCATAAAACATTTCAAACTAATCGTTTAAGGTATTCTATTAAATTAAAAAAAAAATCAGTGTAAAATAATGGTTAATTCTCACTATCATTTTGTCAATTTAAAGTTTATGTATTCTGCTTTTTACTAAAAGAAACAAGTTGTTGTATTTGTTATTCAGGAATACTAAAAACAGGTGATTCAGTAAAGAGTACAATATTATATATCATGGCTTAGTTAGGGCATTGTAAATGGGTAAAATTTTTGTTTAAAACTAGGAGCCAATTCCCAGTGGCTTCTGAGATACACGGATTTAATCGAATTTTCAAGAATTTTTTTTTCTACTTACCAAGTTTTTTTTGTTTACAACTTCCGTTCCTAAAAAGACAAACTAAAACAAACAAACAAGCTGTTTTTGAAAGGGCTTGAAATCAACATATTATTTGATTTCGTACCTTATGTACTTTACGCACTCTAATTTTAAATAAAATCCCTAACCCATCATTTCGTACGAAATTTTTTAAAACTTTTAAAAATTTTTTTACAGAGTTTTGGCCACTCTTTTAAGCTTTAATTAAAGTATCTGAACGTTAAAAAATCTTTTATGGTATAGCAACAAAAACCTGGTTATATAAGCACATAGTTTATATGATATCGATATAATAAATTGTCAAATAATGGCATTTTTAGGACTTTGAGTTCTAAAAAATTTTAGAAGGATTGCTAAAAAATTTTGTCTATGAATACAGTCTATGTATACCAACCACACTTTTAAAATTACTTTAATTCATAAACGAAACTATTTCTAGGATTGCATATATTTATGATGGACGACTTATCCAGTCTTTGAAATAAAGCAAAAATTAATATTAAGAGGGGTTAACATAATGCTCGATTTTAAGGGTTAATTCCGTGAGTTAAGAAAAATCATTCATGTCAGATTTTACCGTTAGCTTTTTCCCTTTATAGAAATTTGAGAAAGCTTGCCATAGGTGAAGCAAGCCACTGGATTTCTGCGTTAGCAAAATTTGAAAAATGCTTATGGTTTCAGCGCAATAAATAGTAAAAAAATGGCATTTTTAGGGTTTTGAGAAGGTAAATGTTTTCTTCTCAGGAAATAAGTTTCTAGGAAAATTACTATATACATATTAAATTTCAGCTTTCTATCTTAAAGGGTGTAGAATTTTTGTAAACATTTCAATTATTTTTTTCAAAAAAATTTTGCAAAAAAGATCGGGAGTAAAAGTTTTTGTTTTGCGTTAATACAAAATCCGCAATAATACAATGCTCATCAGACCCAAAAAATTTTTAATGGGAATTTATATCTATTTACTGCATGCAAGAAAATTATTAATTATATACATATGGACAAACCGCATTTCGTTTACCTTTTTGACACCGTTCTTGCAAGGGTTTGAAGTATAATAAATTTAAATTTTATGCTTAGTCTCTATATAAATAATCGCGTTTCTTATTAATTGATTTATTAGAGCCATCCATTTAAAAATTTGGCTATTATAATGTGTGGCTATTAGGAACACAATTATGTCGTTAGGTATTTACATTTGAATCTACTCTTAAAAATTTTGTTTTTTAATGCTTGTTACCGATGTTGTTTAATAACCACGACTAAAAAATTGTTAATAATAACGGTTTATTATTGATTTCTCCAGAGTATAGGATAATACACCTAGGATAAACTATAATAGGATAGAACAAATAGAATAGTTCGGCTATCTAACATGCTGATTAATAACTAGAACATCTTGTGTTCGTGTATAATGTACATAATAAGAAAATACATATACATAATGTATGCATATTAGTAAAATACTGCATATTATTCCTTTAACTTTTAATAAGTAATTTTATTTGTTAAAATATTGCAATTACATGGTATATGATTTATAGGCATAAGAACAGGTAAGTTAAACATCCGTTGAAGCACTTAAAAGTGCTATGTTTTTTGTTTTGAAAATATGTACTTAAATTTGAACTCTTTTCAACAACATATTTTGAAATATATTGTTGAAAATATATGTATATACTTTTTTTGCGACGTTTTTCTATTATATTGTTTTTTAATTCAATAAAAGACTAATTCTTTTTCAAATTGTTTTTGCAAAAACGTTTTCAAAATAACAAGAGAATTCTTTTGGTAGTCATAATAGATCGTCATAACAAAATAATTAAAAAAATATCATCCCATTTTGTTGCATATGCGCGTCGTTTGATGTGTACGTACGTACACACTTCTATGTCTACGTAACTTAGAACTTAATATACATATTAAAGTCTATGATAAACATTCTCAAGCCCACCAAATTGTTGTTTTGCTATAATTTTTTTTGCATGAAATTATGATGGCATAAACGATTTATAGCTAAAAACAAGAACTTATATTAAAAAAATAGAATAAAGGGAAAAAGTTTTTTCAATAAATGACATATATGTATGTAGCTACTTACATATATGTTTATTGATATTTTCACAGCGATATACATACATTATATACGCACATACATTTATATGTGATATGTACAAAAAGTTTTAAGGATATAAATACAAGTATATGTATACATACGTCGTTTATATTCTTATTCAGAATTTTACACATAAGTACATACAACATATTATGCATATATTTTTTTATCTACTTAATACATATTTTGCATTTTCAATTTACGAATGATGTTTTGTATTCTTTATATGTATTAACAACTTAGAAAAAGAAAATAACTTACTTAGGATTCGTCTGTATACTTTACAAACACATTGTCATCGAATTTAGAACAATTGCAAAGTTTTTTTTTTTGAATTTTTATATTTTAATAAAATCGTCTCAAATTATAATTTTATTCTTTATTTACAAATCGTAGCGTTCAGATCACAAAGTCAACTAAATATTATTTCGAATATTTTTTTTTATTAGTGATATTTTTTGTAATAATTTCAGTTGAAAACAAAATTAATAAATATTTCTCAAGCAATAATTAAAAAATTGTTAAATTTTGAAAATTCTTAAATTTAGAAATTTATGTATAAATCAAATAAATAAATAACCATTTTTTTATAATTTTTAATAATAAAAGTGTGTATTTTTCATATTATAAAGACGACAATGTCACTGAAAAAATTATTAACAAGCGGTTTAATTAAAACATACCTTCATTTACCTAGAAATCAAACTAATATTATCAAACGACGTTTCTTGCACAACCAAGGAAGAGCACCAAAAATATTAATTACTGGTAATTAAAAATTTATTTTTAAAATAATAGATTAAAAAATTGTTAAATTTATTTAATACACACTTGTATAATCACTGAATGCAAAAACTAAAATATTGCGTTTTAAAATAATTGATACTCAAAAAGGTACCGGTAAAATATAATTTACAAAAAAAATAATTTCAGCATTTTTAATTAAAATTAAAATATAACGAGAAAAAAAGTAGAGTTGACCTTGTCAACTCTGTGATACCCGTACGAATTTGTTATCCTATGTGCGAATAACTAATGTGCCATAACTAACTATGGGGCAG
Organism: Condylostylus longicornis; assembly: GCF_029603195.1. Classification (NCBI taxonomy): domain Eukaryota; kingdom Metazoa; phylum Arthropoda; class Insecta; order Diptera; family Dolichopodidae; genus Condylostylus; species Condylostylus longicornis. The sequence goes on from NW_026577985.1 coordinate 3,313,055, forward strand.
ACTATGACTTTAAGTTGCCGCATTACCATATTAATTTATGCAAAATTTCAGTACTATGTGTTTTTCAAAATACTAGTTGTGTCAAACTACTATTGAAGTTGTATGGCAGCTACCAGAAAGAGCCAAGAAATTTTAGCGAATTTTATCAAGCACATCGGCTCTACTAATATATTCACTTGTGTGAAATCTCAATATCACAGCTTTTATAGTTTCTGAGATATAGCCAAATAACTTTTGAAGTTGTATGGCAGGTACCAGAAGGAGCCAAGTAATTTCAACGACTTTTATGAGACACATTGGCCCTATTAATATATTCGTTTGTGTGAAATTTCAATGCGATAGCTTTAATAGTTTCTGAAATATGGTCAAATAACTTTTGAAGTTGTATGGCAGGTACCAGAAGGAGCCAAGTAATTTCAACGACTTTTATGAGACACATTGGCCCTATTAATATATTCGTTTGTGTGAAATTTCAATACCACAACTTTTATAGTTTCTGAGATACAGCCAAATAAATTTTGAAGTTGTATGGCAGCTACCCGAACCGGTACCCCGATCACGTCTAATTTAAATAGGGTTCTGGCACTTACTACAATAAATCATTTGTAAAAATTTGGTGAATTTAGCTCAATTAGTTTTTGAGTTATCGTTCGGACGGACGGACGGACAGACAAATCTAAATCAACTCAAAATTTGACGCTGATCAAAAACATACACTTGAGTCTATATCTAACACCGTTATTTCTTAGCGTTACAAACGGTAAGGCAAATTTAGTATACCCTTCGAACATACGTTCGAATACGTTTATTATATTACGTTAATACATATTACGTATTCAATTCACAATCTAGCTTAAATTCAAGGATTACATAGGGTTAGCGCCAATTTTTAATTATATTAAAAATAGTAACGAAATCTATATTTAACGAAAAATATTAATTAACGGTTTTCTTCGGTTGATTTATTTTATGGCTGAAAATTCGGTTTTTCTTGTTTTAGATCTCAAGTAAATTATTCAAATATTTGTGTACTAATATGTACTATATAACAGTAAGATTGAAGTAAAACTATAAATATAAACTTCTAAATTAACATAACTCAAATTTATTGCTGCTTTATTCTCAATTTAGTGCTGCTAGAATATATACATACATACATATATAATATGCTGGCATTTTAATTCAATAAAATACCTTTAAACATCTGAAATAATATAATTTTATAAATACTCCTGGAAATTTATATATGTTTATTTACAGTTTTCTGTATCGAACATGTAACAAAAAAGAAATTAAACAAAACTTCAATTCCTTTTAAGTTTTTATTAAATGTTTCATTTTTCGAACTATAGGCGGTTTGGGTCAACTTGGACTCGAGTGTGCTAAATATTTACGTCAAAATTATGGAGTTGAAAATGTAATATTATCAGATATTCTCAAACCAAGCACAGCCGTTCCAGGCCCATTTTTGTATGCAGATATTTTGGATTTTAAGGTATATTTTAATTTAAACAATAAGTAATAAATGACAATAATCATTATACAGAAATCATGTTAAAGTAATAAATTCTTTCATAATATTTACAAAGAAATATACTTGAAATATTATTAATACATACATATTAAACATAAATATTAAACTTTTCAGGAAAATCTTAAATAATAACATGTTTTATAACAAGTTATAAAACATAATAAATAATTTTTAAATAAAAAATTTTTTTTTGTGTCTATATGATTATATAATATGATTATATAATATATTTCATTGCAATCATTAAAATGATTATATAAATTTGAATTGTAAAAATCATCAAAAAATTAAGAGCATTATAATATTTTTGTGTATGTAAGTATATACATATAATTAAATAACAAAATTGTAAGAAGATTTATAAAAATCTTCAATGAATTGAGCTCTTAATTAACAAATTATATGTCTTGTTAAAATAGATCTTAAAAAATATTTTCTATGATCGTAAACAAATTATTTATAAGATCAACCACTCTATTAAGAAATAGCATATAAACAAACATATATATATATAAAAAACAAACTCAGAAAATCAATAATTTCTTATTTGTTAAATAACCGAGATTCCCTTAATTACAGAGTCTACAAAAAATCGTTGTTGATCATCGTATTGATTGGTTATTTCACTTTTCCGCATTGTTAAGTGCCACGGGAGAACAAAATGTTCCTTTAGCAATCAAGTAAGTTATCTAAGTAAAATTTCTATACTACATGCTTCTTTTTTTTATTATTTTTTTTTATTTTCTTTTTAATTCCTTGTTCAATTTCGAAAATCAGTTCATGCTTACATACATAAATAATTATACAATAAGAAAAAAAATATTTATGTATGTAAGTATATGCACATAATATTTTACTTTTAGCACTTTCTAAAAAAATTTTGAAAAAAGTGCTTTTTAGTATCACTCTGTCCATCCGCCCGTCCATGGACATGTTTACAAAACTTCTACACCCTTGAAGAAAAGCTGAAATTTAATACGTACATAGATCTTTACTAGAAACTTATTTCCGTAGAACATAACTTTTACCTATCTCCCCCTACCCTCTAGAAGTTATACCCCTTCAAAATCCTAAAAATGCTATTTTTTAACTATTTATTACAGTGATTTTACAATTTTTTGCAGATGTGGAAAGGCAGTGTCTTGCTTCCCCTAGCACGGTATACTATAGCTCAACTTTAAAAAAACAAAATTTCCATTAAAATTTACCGTTATCTGAAATCCGCTTTTTCCAAAATTTTTATCTCGTTTTTCTTCTAGACCACAGGTTGTGGGAACCTGAAATTTTACCAGCTTTTAGACACTAACAAATAATTCATTTCGTTAAAAGAAAATTTTTTTCCATCTCCACCCCTTCTCAAGTTATCGCTTCTTGAAATTTTTAAAATTTGAATTTTTGACGCCTATATTTCCGGAACTACAAGCTTTTCCAAATTTCTAAAAACGCAAAAAGCTAACGGTAAATTATATAACATTAAAAAATATAATTATTTTTCTTAACTCACGCAATTAACCCTTAAAATCGAGCATTATGTTAACCCCTCTTTAAATTAGTTTTTGCTTTATTTCAAAAACTGCATAAACTGTTCATCGTAAATATATGCAATCCTAGAAATAGTTTTGTATATGAATGAAAATAATTTTAATAGGGAAAAATTCTATAATACAAACCATTGGTTTGGCCTAACTTTATTCTTTATTTACATAGGTAAAACTGAATAGCATTTTGTTTAAATAAAAATATTTTATTTAAGATTTTTTTTTGTTTAAAACAACGAGTATAGCTGTGGAAGATACAAAATTTTTCTAATTCAATGGAAATATCAATTATTTTTAAATGGGAAATATACAGTTGTATGTACATAAATATTGTATTGTTCAAACACCAAAACTAAAAAAGCCACATCACATGTTATGGAAAAATTTTTATGTACCGACTCTTAAGAAAAAAGTTCTATAAAATTGTTTAAAAAACCAACCTCATTTTTATTAATTTTAAATCTATCCATTTATTACTCAAAAAATAAAAAATAAATTGTTCGTGTTTTCACCATCGTTATAGAATTAAAAAAATATTTACCCCCCTGTCAATAATACGATTATCAGCATTTTGTAAAAAGATGAACTTCATTCAAGGATCATCACAAGTAATTATAATAATTAATTAATCAGTATTAATTATCGATTAAATAAGTTATTCAATAAATTTAATTGTAAAAAAAATTTAAGCGCAATTATAAACAATAAAATTTAAACAAAAATTGTTTTTTGTAACCGATTCTAATTGCTGATTATTTTACACAAATAGATTTGATGTTTGAGATGATCAGAACTATATGTATGTAAATATGTCGCTTGCAAATATCAAACGATATATTATGTAAATAGACTAACATCATTTTTCTTACGTCTTATTCGTGATATCGTACTTTTTTTTAAATTGAAAACCGTCTATGGTTTCATCTGAACTAAATAGTTAACAATGTTAAATTAAAAATGTTCTTGAGATTTAAATGTTTTTATTGTTTTTTATGAAATAGAGTAAACATCGAAGGTGTTCACAATATTTTTGAATTGGCAAAGCAATACAAGCTGAGATTATTCGTTCCAAGTTCCATAGCAGCATTCGGACCCGAATCACCAAGAAATCCAACACCAAATACTACGGTGAGTGTAATTTTTAAATAAATATTGCACAATTTAATAAATCATATAATAGGATCTTTTCTTATACATACACCATTTAGTCAGCTTTTGTTTTACTTTTTTAAATGTTTACTAAATAAATAAATTTCATTATTTAAAAATAAACGAAAACTGAAAACGCTACCAAATTTTTGTTTACGAGCACATTGCATACTACAATCGAATCAATTTTCAACGAAATTTCAGCAAATACATTATACCTAAAAAAAAATTATATACAAACGAAATTTGTACTTACATTTGAAGACATTTCTTAAAAATACACTCATCCCTCGCTTTACGGAACTAGACTGCTTAAATTTTTTAGACTACTTTTTTTCGGGGTTTAAATATTTTCTGAATTCTGTAAAACTGAAATTCTGTATAAGGAACTTCCGTTAAACGAGAAATGAGTGTATTGAAATTATTCTTATTAATTTACCAACCTTTTAATACTTTTACCTTCATGTACCTAAATCCTTCTTTATTAAGAATTAAATTATAACGAAATTGAATGTAGTCAAGAAATAAAAAATCCAGAAAGAGTACAGCCCTATCATGAATTCTACGAATTACGAACTTAGCTACAACGTAAACTTCTCAATGATCACAAATTTCTTTCGTAGAGATTATAAATCACCAATGGCAGCATTATTTCTCAGAGTGTCAAAATCAATATTTCATTTCAACTGTTAAAATGTTTATTTATATACAAAGTGGCTCGCATAAGGTGGCAAATGATTTCTGGGATAATTCTTTGATCAATTTCCATTAAAAAATACTATGGGTGGGCGTGCACATGTGCTCATTTTCGAATTGCAGCTTGTCGAAATAAAGGTACCAGATTTCCTGCATATAAATTAATGCTTATGTCACAACAATGCGACATCGATTTTTTTAGATAAGCGTTACTTTGCAAAATTCATCTAAGTTTGTAATATTTTGCAAAAAGTTTTGAAGTTGTATTATAGTTTTTGAATAGAGGAAAAAAAAATTTTCTATCGAATATTAATTCATTTCTCTTCATGGTAGCTGTGTTAGGGTAACTCAAACTTAAACAAAAATATTCAAAATTTAAAAATTTGATACGATCATTCTTTTTAAAGTACTTGTTAGATGTAGTTATTTCTTTCGTAGACTTTTGACAGAATTTTAGTAATTCGTAATCGACAATATAATGTTCGTAATTTTCCAAATTTCAGAGCTACGTACGAAATTAATAACGTTCGTAATTTTTTTTTTACTGTTTATAGAAAAATTACGAACATTAAATATCAAAATTTAAGTTTTGCTCTTAATCTATAACTTAATTTTTCTATTCGATACATATTGGAAAAATGTATATAAATTTTATACAGTTTATAAGGGTTGATAATGGAGTAATTTCCTTGCAAAAAATTTCTCTCACTATGCATATAATTACCCTTCTAAATTTTACTTCTTAAAATTCAACAAAATATAAATTGGTCGCATAAATAGCAAATAACCTTAATCGGATATATTAGCAATTTACTGCTTTTACAATCCCCCCAAGCCTTATGCAAAAGAAAACGATAAGAAAATAATCAAAAAGAAAAGATAATAACACAATAATTTCACTTAAAACAGCTTTCATCACATCACGCGAAAAACTTTAAATGTATAAGAATTGCAATTAAATAATACGTCTAACAAATTTTTATTACTTTAAATTTATAGATACAAAGACCCAAAACTATTTACGGGGTATCAAAAGTTCACGCAGAGCTATTGGGTGAATACTATTATCATAAATTTGGTTTAGATTTTAGATGTCTCCGTTTGCCAGGAATAATTTCAAGTGATTTGCCAGGAGGCGGTACCACAGGTAAATTTTTAGTTACGTCTGCGTAAGTGAATAGTAAAATTTGATGAGATTTTATTTTTTAGACTATGCAATTTCTATTTTTTATGATGCGCTAAGAAATGGAAGATATAACTGTTATTTAGCTCCTGATACACGTTTACCAATGATGTATATAGAAGATTGCCTTAGAGCTATGCATGAATTTATGACGGCTCCTGGAGAAAATCTTAGACAAAGATGCTACAATATCGCGGCTACCTCATTTACACCAGCAGAACTTGTTGAAAAAATTAGTAAATTTTAAATTGCATATAAATATACATTTATTAAATTATATTATTAACTTTAGAAAATTATATTCCAAATTTAAATGTTCGGTATCAACCTGATGCAAGGCAACTTATAGCTGAATCGTGGCCTCAAATTATAGATGATTCTGAAGCCAGAGAAGATTGGAAGTGGAAAGCTAATTATAATTTTGAAAAACTAGTCGATGTTATGTTCAAAAGCGTACAAGAAAATTATTTAAATGTTATAGACAATAGTTCTAGAATTTCCGCAGAAATATAAAAATATCTATGGGAACAGCCATGCAAGACAATTATTTTTTTTAATATAGGAATTTAATTTCTAAGAAATTCAATAGTTTTACCTGCTTAAATTTTTTCAATTAAAATTCAAAAAATATATAAATTTCTTCAACTCATTAGATAAATTTTTTTCAAAAATAAGAATGTTATTTCGACAAAATTTAATGTCATAATTAAAATAAAACATAAAATTTACATTTTAACTGTCACTTACATTTTTCTGTATTAATAATACATACTTAAAAAACATAAAATTAATAAGTTACCGATTTCCAAAAATGCCTTAAGATTCATAATACAGTAATACGATTTTTAAATTCAATTTAAAGATTTATTTTTCAACAGATTTTGGCAATATACATATACTCTGTTTAGTTCAAATCAAATTTTAAAATGTTATTGCTACAATACGAAACTGAAAGATAAATACTTATTTATGAAAATACATGTTATACTTGTTATGTACCAATATCACTATTTTATATATACGGATGCATAATTTGATACTGATTTTCATTGGTAAACTATTATGTATATGACTTGGTTATAATGTAAATACAAGTTAAAGTACAGTAATGAAATTTAATAAATACTTTTAAACCATAAGCATTTTATTAGCAAGAATTGTAAAAATTATTAAGTTATTAATTCCAATTATATGTATTATCCTTTTATGTATAGTGTATTATAATAAATGCATAAAACATGCTTAATAATCTACAAAATATAAATTATATTTCGTAAATTTAAAAAAGAAAAGATTTATTAAAAAAGGTTACAATATCTTCAGTAATGTTTCCGTACAACAATTAAAAACATAATCGACTTTGTACAAATGCACTATATTTATAATATACTAATACAAAACAATTTAAATTAATTTTAGATTAAATTATGAATTATGTTATGTTGGTTACTTTATTGTTTTCAAAGTCTTTAATGTATTTACATGTATTTTATTTAGTGTTGTAAATACTTTTTAATTTATTTTTGAAATACTTTGTTCAAAGAATAAAATAATTTATACACATACATACTGCAAACAAATGTATCTTTATTTATTATTTCCATTATTATTGAAAAAAAACCTTTGAAGAAGGTAATTAAATAATTTTATAGCAGTGTTTTACACTAAATTTTTTACACCAAAGTTTTAAATAAAATGCAGTTCTCCATAATAGAGAAACACAAGTTTTTTTTAATTAGGTGTGGTTCTATAATAAATTGATTAAAATTAAAACTGAAATGTTACCGCAAAGGAAAAGTTATCTCACATCTAAAGCTGTCTTCTGTTCAAAAAAGGAATAGTATCTTCAATCAACCAACTAACCAGAATTATCAAAAAAATGCATTTTAAAAACGTTTTGTGGCTTTCAGTAAATTGCCTCCAGAGTTTTTACCAGAGAAAAGCAAAGCAGAGTATGCAGAAGCTCATGCAAATCTCATAAAATTTTTGGCTTTTATTAATTGATGTTTACTTTTACAAATGGAACAAAGTAAATGCCTTTTACTTCTAGGAAAACCTAGATTATCCTGCTTTGATTCTGCATTTATATTTTAGATATAACTTTATGATAGCAAGCCAAAATTTGCAAATCCACATCAATGCACTTTTCCGTTTTGAATCAATTCGCTTTTATATTTTGAAATTTACGTTAGAATTGCTGAAAAAAAGTAATAATAAAATAACAAGACAATTTGAGCATCAGCAACATTTTTATTTTTAATCAACAACATATAAACGAACGATAAAACAATTTTTTTATGTTCTTTAACAATATTTAACAGGAATCGTATAAAACTAATCTGTGCACTGCAATATATGTTAGGTGGAAAAGAGTAGCCTCTTGGCGAACGAGCAAAAAATATATTCTGCACATAATCAAACTAATTTTGTCTCTTATATGATGGAATTATGTGAGAAAAATTATGACATTAAACCTTTGTTAATATCATAAATTTCTGTTTTTCTTAATTATATAAGTATGTACATATGTATTATTTGATTGTATTAAATAACATTAAATTAGAGCTCAAAACACGAGCAATTTGTAATAAATGCACGTACTTTAGTTTTTCCTAATATTTTAACGCTCTTTTACAAAGATGGTACGGTGAAAAAATAAATTGATACTCGCTGTCAACTTTATTGATATAGCAAAAAATCTGTTCTTTTACTTATTTTTTGAGCAAATATTTTTCCATCTTCCGTCGGTGAACTAAAAGCTACCTTATCGATATCCACTATATCACCGACTAAAGTATGAGAACGCGCGGCTAGCAATAATTTGGAAGCGATTCCTATCCGGCGGCACAGTGGTGACACCCATATTCTTGAAATTCCAATTCTAGAAAAGTGTAGAATTTGAGTTATACGAAAATTTAGTACTTAAATTTTTACTCACTTTGCATCAAAGAACTCTTCTGTACAACAATCAACACCATTGATTTTAACATATCGATTCGCCTTTTTAAGAGATTGCACCAAACATAAGCCAACGAATCGACTTTTGCGTACAGCAAGAAAAGCCTATAATTTTTAGAAAATATTTTTTTTTAAATGCAAATACATGTTTTTTGTTTTTGCACTGTTTTTTTATCTTATCGTTTATCAATCTTTACAAAAAGGCTACGATAAACACGATAGTTACATATTTAAGTATTCAGATAATGTCTTTATATCTAACAAGTCCCAACTCCCAATACTAAATTTTTTTCCCAAATTATAACGAATTGTTGCCTTCGTTCCTGTTTTTTTCTTTAAATGCCACTGATTGTGTCATATTTCTTATTATTTTTTCTTTTTTTACTTAAAAAAGAGTTTAATATTTTAAAGAATTTCAGGATATTATACACATTTTTTTAAAAGCTTTCCATTTAAATTCTATTGCATGAAAAAGAAAGGTAGGAGGAAAGAAAGTACGAAAAAATATTTTCAAATTCATATTTCAGTATGGTTTCAAATGTTAATGAGGAAGAATGTATGATTTTTCATGTAGATTTTGTATTTCTCAATAAGGTAAGTTGAGTAATGTTGGCTAACAAAAATGTTCAAAAAGTAATAACAATTTGAGTCATCTCATTTCGGTTAATTATACGTTGCTTTTAGAATTTTTTGAAATAATTTCAATTAGGTTTTAAGTTATTAAAAAACCGCACTGTCACCTCCTAGTGGTGGGCCCCGGTAATGGCGGAGGATAAAGGGGTGATTGAAACGATCAAAGTTACGTTCGTGTCGTGGTCATGTCTCGCGGCGAGCCTCTTGCTTTGTGAGTTTCAGCCCTATATCTATACGTCAGCTGACGACAGGCGTCCCAAGTCAAGGTGGAACAGCATATGCCGATGACTGCGTGGCTAAGGGGGAGCTTAGTCGTTAGTATGCGGACTCTGGATACCAGGCGCCCTCCAGTTTAAATGAGCCTTCCCATGGTATGCCGGGCTCTGCCATGGGTGACTTTACTTTCCCGCGCTACTCGTGGGACAGAAATGGAAAACAACAACAACAACAACAAGACAAATAACAACAGTGACAACAACAACAACGACACTAAGGACAACATACAACCACTTAGTGCTCAAGGGTCTTCGGAACCAGAGCTTCTCTCAACTGACGCAGAGGAGGAACTCCTTCTCACGCCAGTGGAGGAAAAGGCGTCGCCTCCTATGGAGGCGGATAATCAGGATCCTCTTGGACCTATTATCCAAAAAACTGAGGAGGACCTGAAAAGGTTGGACATCAGGGGAAAAAAACAATATTTCTCTGGTGCATCCAAGCGGCGTATCGCGGCTTATATCAGGGATGGCATGTCCCCAGAGGAAGCTCGCAGATACGAGAAGGAAAGGCTGGAAAAGCTGAAGGCCTGCGGATCGGTTGTTGTGGCCGACCATCCCCAAAAGAGGGAAAGGTCGGAAAGCAACACCCCTGATGCAGGGCCCTCAAAGAAGAGGTCGATGAAGGGCAATGTTGAGGAAAAGGTCCCTGGGATCATTCCTCAACAAAACCCGAAAATGACTTCTTATCGGGATGCAGTAGCACAGGTCAAGGTGGCCATCACTCATAGACTGCATCCAGAGGAAAGGCTATCCGAAGTCCAGATGGGGAAAATCAAAGTAGCCATCATGGATGAAATGGATAGGGTTGTGGACTCTCATCCACAATTCACTGCAGCGTTGCAAAGGGACGGATGGATATCCGTAACATGCAACAATCAAGACACCAGGGAGTGGATAACCAGTGTCTGCAGGAAGATAAAGCCTTGGGACGGTTGCGATGTCGTGGTACTGGATGGCGACAGCATGCCCAAACAGCATGTCTGCGTCACCTACGTACCAAAGGACGAGACAACCGTCAGTCTCTCCAGGGACAAATTTCTAAGTAGGATAGGGAAGCAAAATCCCAGCCTCAAGATAAGTTCCTGGAGGGTGCTGAGGATGGATAAGGAAAAGGACGGGGGCTGCTCCATCACCTTTTCCGTGGATGATTCCGGATTGGAAGATCTACGGAAAGCGGAGTTCCGACTTTTCCTGAATTTCTTCCGTGTTACCGTTCGGGTTAAAGGAAGAAAATCCTCTCAAGGTGCTGGCGGCAGGGCAGGACAAAATAAAAAACCAGTGCCCACCGCGACAACGACAACGACGAGCACTTCAGGCCAACCAAAAGAGCCAAAACTCATTGGAAAGTCTGAAGTCGCTCCGAAAATGGCGGCAAGGGAAACGGAAGGACCATCGACCAGCACGCCAAATACAAGCGTCCCGGGGGAACCAAAAGGGCTCAAGCCCATTGGGAAGCCCGGAAATGCTTCGGTATTTGCTGTTGGAGGGGCTAGCGTGGCACCTGGGGCGGCAAAAGAGGCTGTGGCAGGGCAGGCGCCCACCAAGATGTGTAAAAAGGCGAAAATGGGAGGTAAGGCTCATGTAAAGCCTTTGTCTAAAGGGCCAAAGCCCATAGACAAGAGCCGGAGGAAATAATATGGCTGTGAGGTGCATCCAAATAAATCTACAGCATGCTAGGGCATCTACTGATGTTCTGGCTCATAGATTTATGAAGGATCACCTCGATATCGCCCTTATCCAAGAGCCTTACATAGTGAAGGATCAGGTTAAGGGCCTAACAGGTGAGCTATTGTATGATAATACAACTGGGGGCAGGCCTAGGGCTTGCATCTTGTTTAGTAAAAAGCTAACGTATTTTCCCATTCCAGATTACTGTTCTAAGGATCAGGTAGCTGCGTTGGTGAAGGTGAAGTCCTGCGGGGGCTGGACAGAGTTCATTGTGTGCTCATCCTACCTCCCGGGGGACTGTGCCCACCCGGACGAGCAACTGAAGGATCTAGTGGACTTTTGTGGAAGGAGGAACTTCCAACTTATAATAGGAAGTGATGCCAATGCCCACCACACCGTCTGGGGAAGCAGCAATATAAACAAAAGAGGTGAGTGCCTACTTGAATTTATATATAGCAATAAATTAATGATTATGAATGAAGGCAATAGGCCGACATTCATAAATGCAATTAGGGAAGAGGTCCTTGACATCACCCTTTGCACTGAATTTATCGGCAGTAGGATAGGTGGATGGCATGTCTCAAATGAGACATCCATGTCCGATCATAGGCAGATTAGGTTTGATATCATGGTCTCCGGGGGCCTGGCAGAAGAAATATATCGGGTGCCCCAATCCACAGATTGGAGTCAATTCGAAACGCTCCTCATGGATGGGATTAGATCCGTTCCTGCTTCTGTCAGAACGGTGATGGATATCGAACTGGCCAGCGAGGCCCTGACGGCGACTATTACTAATGCCTATCACGGGAGCTGCCGTGCTAAGCCGAGGCGGAGCAATAGGAAGTGCCCGTGGTGGAATGAGGAGCTTTCAAGGCTTAGACTAAAGACCAGGAAGCTATTCAATAGGGCCAAAGCGTCAGGTTCGTGGGAAGAGTATAAGGACTCACTCACAAAATACAATAAAGAAATTAGGAAAGCGAAGAGAATCTCGTGGAGGGCGTTCTGCAAGGGCATTGATGAACTCCCCAGCAGTGCGCGTCTTCACAGTGTGCTTTCCAAAAAGTATGCTAGTAGGTTGGGCCTAATGGAACGTCCTGATGGCTCCATGACTGAGAACGGAAGGCAGACGTTGGAGCTTATGGCGTCAACGCACTTTCCTGACTCGGAGATTCTTCGGAATCACTCAAATGCAGTCATCGAACCGGGGGCACCCTGGCCCAGGAGGGATGACTGGCAACGATCCCGTCTAGTCTTCACGATGGGCAGGATTAGATGGGCTGTTTTCTCTTTCAGGCCCTTCAAATCTCCAGGTGATGACGGGATATATCCTGCATTTTTGCAGAGGGGTTTCCAACATATCGCTAGAGCACTGTTGGGAATTTTTCGCGCCAGCTATGCGTGGGGTTACATCCCTCAGGCATGGAGGGTGGCTAAAGTGACGTATATTCCGAAGGTGGGTAAGCGACCAAGCAACCACCCAAGGTCTTGCCGTCCAATCAGCCTTACTTCTTTTCTATTGAAAGCAATGGAAAAAGTGATTGATAGATTTATACGGGACGGTGCACTGGGAAGCAATCCCTTGCATGAATCTCAATATGCCTATCAGTCGGGAAGGTCTACTGTACTCGCTCTGCAGAGTCTGGTGGGGGTCCTTGAAAACTCACTGGAAGTGCGGGAGGTAGCAGTTGGCTGCTTCCTTGATATAGAGGGAGCTTTTGACAACACCCCATATCATGTCATCTGTGAGTCGTTGCACAAACGAGGGATTGATGCGACGACTAGCAGATGGGTCAATCGGATGCTACAGGATAGGATTATTAAGTCCACCATAGCTGACGATATACTCTTCATCTCCGCTGCAAAAGGATGTCCGCAGGGCGGGGTTCTTTCGCCCCTCCTGTGGTCCATTGTAGTGGATGATCTAATAGCTGCTCTCAGGGGCTCCGGGGCGCGTGTCTGGGGATACGCTGACGATGTGGCCTTCGTCGTGCGAGGAAAATTTGAGAGCACTATTTCTGATCTTCTACAGCAAAATTTACGTGTTGTGGAAAGGTGGTGCAAAGGCGTTGAGTTAAATATAAATCCAAGCAAGAGCACTTTGGTCGCCTTCACCAGACGCAGAAGCAGGGACAGATTAACGAGCCCAATTCTGTTTGGTGAACGTATTAGTTACTCGAGGGAGGTGAAGTATCTGGGGGTAACCCTGGATGATCGTCTCTCTTGGAATACCCATATCGATAGAGTTATCGGGAGAGCTACGGCGGCCTTGTGGACGTGTAGGAGCTTCATCGGGGGGACATGGGGAATTAGTCCCAGAATAGCACTGTGGCTATATACGGCCCTTGCTAGGCCCATCGTCACCTATGCGTCGATTGTATGGTGCCGTAAAGCTCAGCAGGCGGGTGTGCGGGCCAAGCTGGAAAAGCTACAGAGGCTGGCCTGCTTGGGAGTGACCGGGGCGATGCGGACGGCTCCCACCGCTGCATTGGAGGTGATGATCGGATTGCCGCCACTGCACCTCCATATATTGAAGGAAGCTCGGCTGGTGACTTACCGACTTCTCTCTGGCGAGGACGGGGCAGGGCTAAAGTTGGCCCACAGAACTCACAGAGACTTCATTGAGGGCGATCCGGTTCTAAGGATAACCATGTCAGATACCTGTCTGCCGCGGTACAACTTCGACCACAGGTACGGGGTTCTGTTTCCTGATCGATGGACGTGGGATCGGGGTGGTCCGGTACTTAGGTCGGTTTCGAGCGTGTGGTATGCGGACGGATCCAAAACGGAGTCGGGTGTGGGCTCGGGCGTATACGGTGTCCGCCCGGACACGCGTGTATATGCAACCCTTGACCCGTATTGCACAGTGTTCCAGGCCGAAATACATGCAATAGAGATCTGTCTGAGAATCAATTTGGAAAGGGGGTATAGAAACCGCACCATCTATGTGTTCTCAGACAGCAGGGCTGCACTGCTGGCGCTCCGTTCAGCTCAGGTTACATCCAAGCTGGTCTGGAGCTGCCTTGCTGCACTTATGGAATTGGCATCGGAAAACAGAGTGATGCTCATTTGGGTGCCGGGCCATAGTGGCCATGCGGGCAACGAAGTTGCCGATGAGTTGGCGCGGAGGGGATCTGGGGCTGCCTTTGTGCAGCCGCTGCCTTTCTGTGGTCTGCCTTCTTCCGCCGTGGGGGCCAGGCTTGCCTGCCTACTCGCGGCGGAATGCAGTCGTCACTGGCGGGACACGAAAGGGTGCCGTCATGCGAAGGTGTTTGTTCCGGCGTGCTCCGGCGGATTCGCTGCGGAGTTGCTGGGGATGAGCAGGAGCCGGGTTCGCACTATTGCGAATTTCTTCACGGGGCACTGCCCGGTGAAATACCACCTGCACAGGCTGGGGAAGTCGGGCTCCCCCCTGTGCAGATTTTGTGGGGGTGGCGATGAGACCGCCGTGCACATTCTCTGCGACTGTCCGGCACTGGCTGTTCGGCGCCGCAATTGTCTTGGACATGGGTCCCTAAGTGTTCGGGAACTATTGTCCAACTCCCTTAGGGATATCTCCGGCTTTGTGATTGGGACGGGGATATTATAGACGGGAGGGTGGGGTGGCTACAATAAGTCAAAAATGGCTGCGGTGGCTTGGGGGGATACTCCTGTCCCCACTTTGTTCCCTTAGAATCTACAATCTACAAGTTATTAAAAATAAATATGTATGTATGTACCTAATTCCAATCAATTTTTTTTTTAAATAATTATTTTATTTGTTGTGCTCAGCTTTCATATTTTATTGGCAGGTAAACAAGAGCAATCTATTTATAAAATGGTCCTGCCTGTGTGAACCTTAGTGGTAAACCCAAACGGACAAAAATTTAGAAAAATACTGTTTTTTCGATGAAAAATCAAAACATACAAATTTTTTTCTTTTTATAAAAGGTTAAGAGTTTCTTTTTCTCGAAAACGCGTCCTTAAAGGCGTTACAGTTGTAAAAAAAGCTTCTCAAGAAGCTTTGGAGCAAACATATAAATTATAGTCGCCATTTAGCATCAAAGTATATCTACTAACAAGTAGCAAAGTATATCTACTAATAAGTAATTCGACTCGTTCCATTCCGTTAGTTTTCGTTTGCATCTTGCTTCCAAATTCTTAAAATATTCCATTTTTTTGTAGAAATAGATGGTAATAAGAGTTGTGTAGGCAAGGAAGAAACAAAATATTGTAAACAAACGAGTGTATCAAAAACATTGAACTAAAATAAAATTAAATTAAGTTAGGTAAAAATTTTGTTATTTTTATTTTGATAATAACAAAATTTATTTTTCATTTTATTAAAGTTAGGTAAAAAATTCGAATGTATGAAAGCAAAAGAGTTTGAAATTTCATATATGAATGTACACATGCATGTACCTGGTACAGTAGATACACAGTATCAGGTAGTGACATAGAAATAAAGTAATTTATAAAGAAAAAAAGGTACTGATTACTTTAGGAAATATAATTATTACCGGGAAATATATTATTCGTGGCAAATATGTTCTAAATTTATTAAGATTGAAATAAAAAATTTAAAGATAATTTATTTATTTTATTTATTAATTACAAATGCCTAACACTAAATATTTAAAATATTTTCAAAAGTAAATTTCTAAAATATTTTCAATTTCTTCACATCTTTTGGCAACAAATGAAATTTTCGTGTTGGCTCTTTTTCATCCCAAACACTTCAAATAATGTTTACCCATTTTTATAAAAAAAATATTTTTTTCACAACTATTTAAATTTTTTTTTACTATTCGTCTTTTCAAAATTTATTTTTATTATTTGTAAAAATTATATTATATAAATTATAATAATTTTTTTAAACACTTTTTTTCTTCTTCGCTTTCATAATATAATACACATTTTTTGCCACCTTGTACTGGAATGAATTACAGAAATTATTGTGTCGCTTTTAAAATTCTTAATATTTTTCCCTATACTTTATATAGGAGCAAATAATAAAGTGTCGCCTTTCAAAATTACATTATAAAAAAACAGGTTGACATCTATTGCGTACTCTTTCCCTCTCCCAAAAATTCTTATGTGTATAAAAATGAAAATAAGAAAGTATACTGCTTAACTCTTTTAACTAAGGGAATTTTTTGTATACAAAGATTGGTGAGTGATTGCATTAGTGTGATGTAAACGGAGAGTCGAACTACTTGTTAGTAGATATACTTTGCAAGTAGTTCAACTTTCCGTTAAAAGAGTTAAGCAGTATACCTTGTTATTTTCATTTTTATACACATAAGAATTTTTGGGAGAGGGAAAGAGTACGCAATAGATGTCAACCTGTTTTTTTATAATGTATTTTGAAAGGCGACACTTTATTATTTGCTCGTATATAAACTATAGGGAAAAATATTAAGAATTTTAAAAGCGACACAATAATTTCTGTAATTCATTCCAGTACAAGGTGGCAAAAAAGGTGTATTCATATTATAAAAGCGAAGCGGAAAAAAAGTGTTTAAAAAAATTATTATAATTTATATGAAAAATAATAAAAATAAATTTTAAAAAGACGTATAATATTAAAAAAAATTTTAAGGAATTGTGAAAAAAAAAAATTTTTATAACAATGGGTAAACATTATTTGAAATGTTTGGGATGTAATATTGTGTGTGAGGCAAAAAAGCCGACACGAAAATTTCATTTGTTGCCAAGAAATGTGGAGAGGTTTGCTCTTTTAAATGAATCGGTAATAACTATATTTCATAAAGTAATCAGTATGCATACACCTTTTTTTTCTTTATAAATTACTTTATTTCTATGTCACTACCTGATACTGCGTATCTACAATTTCAAACTCTTTTGCTTTCATACATTCGAATTTTTTATCTAACTTTAAAAAATGAAAAATAAATTTTGTTATTATCAAAACAAAAATAACAAAATTTTTACCTAACTTAATATAATTTTATTTCAGTTCATTGTTTTTGATACACTCGTTTGTTTACAATATTTTGTTTCTTTCTTGCCTACACAACTCTTATTACCATCTATTTCTAAAAAAAAAATGGAATATTTTAAGAATTTGGAAGCAAGATGCAAATGAAAACTAACGGAATGGAACGAGTCGAATTACTTATTAGTATATATATACTTTGTTTAGCATATTGCAGAAAGTCCGTGACTTCAATAATGCGTTTACGATGTAACTTAACAAAGTATCACATTCCAAAAAGTTTAGTAAAAGCTCTTGACATTGTACGCTTTTCCTAAATGAGTTCTATACGTAGTGGATACGTAGAATAAGAGTAAATTGGATATCGAGAAAAATCGAACACGCTTTTCTTATACATGTCATATACATGTTGCCAGAAATAAACAATTAAATAAACTAGCATATATTTTCAGCAATAAAGTGCTAGTTTTTAAGTTTTTTTCCTAAACTGCAGCATAAAAATGAAATAATTGTTGCACAAACTTTAAATTGAAATTTTTAAACAAACTAAAAGTATGTAGTAATATTGTAAAAATTGTATTTTAAAATGTATCAAAAGCTTTAGCAGTTTTTTTAGCAATGTAAAGGTATTGAAAGCTCTGAGGAGGTATTACAATCGTATTAATGTCTTTATATCTAACAAGTAATGTCTTTATATCTAACAAGTCCCAATGCTCAGAGAGAAACTTGAAAGTACGACCTTATTTTATATGGGTTTTTTTAAATCGAAGTGGCTATTTTTTTAGAAGAAATATTAAAATAAATTTAGACTTATTATAAAGCAGGTAAAATTTAGAAAATATATTTGAAAAATCAAAAAAATATATTAATATTTTCATTGATAATTATTTTAAAATTATAAAAAAAGCGGAAAAACAACAAGCACATCCTTCGCCTTCAACGTTTTATATGTTGCTGAAAGCATTTCATTATTTTTAAGTAAACAGCTTTTTTTTCTCATAGGGTAAGTTAACTCAAGATATGGGGAGTAACTGTGGTGTCAAGTTGAAAATATAATTAATGAAATATAATTCTTAAATATTGATATAAATACATAGTAAAGAAAAAATTTGAAGAGGGAATTAGAAAATAATATCTAAAATACAATCAAATATTATTTGTCAAATGCAAATTTTATATAAACTTCAAAATTTTACCTCTATTTTTATTTGAAAAAATATTAAAAACTTACTATCATTTATATCAATTACCTAAGAAAAAAAAATATTTAAAATGTTTGGAAAAAACAATCATATATTTTTATGACCGGATTTGAATATTTTTTTATTTTTGAAATAAATGGTATTTTACCAAATGACTCAAAAATTCCGACTGTAAAATAACAGGTATTTTAAAATTTTTGTTCTTTATGTAATATTCTTTCCGTTTAAAATTAAGATAGGTTATACATACACATGCAGGGACATTAAATAGATTGCATGTTTGAAATAGTTTTAAAATAATTATTTAAAAAAAATTTATTGGAAGTAGGTACATACATATTTATTTTTAATAACTTAAAAACTAGCTGAAATTATTTGAAACAATTTTATAAGTAACGTATAAATAACCGAAATGAGATAATTCAAATTGTTGAAATGTGTCAACCTATATTACTAAGTAATAAATAAATTTTTTTTAAATAATTATTTTAAAACTATTTCAAACATGTTATATTGAGTGCTTCAAAAATTTTGCTGTTCTCTTTTTTCATATTTTATTAGCAGGTAAATAAGAGCAATCTATTTATAAAATGTCCCTGCATGTGTATGTATGACGTATCTTAATTCTAAACGGAAAGAATATTAAATACCATTTATTTCAAAAATGAAAAAATATTCAAATCCGGTCATAAAAATATATGATTGTTTTTTCCAAACATTTTAAATTTTAACAAAAATAAAAAATATTAAAAACTTACTTTTCCAAAGTAAGTTTTTACTATTTTTTCAAATAAAAATAGAGGTAAAATTTTGAAGTTTATATAAAATTTGTATTTAACAAATAATATTTGATTGTATTTTAGATATTATTTTCTAATTCCCTCTTCAAATTTTTCTTTACTATGTATTTATATCAATATTTAAGAATTATCTTTCATTAATTATATTTTCAACTTGACACCACAGTTACTCCCCATATCTTGAGTTAACTTACCCTATGAGAAAAAAAAGCTGTTAACTTAAAAATAATGAAATGCTTTCAGTAACATATAAAACGTTGAAGGCGAAGGATGTGCTTGTTGTTTTTCCGCTTCTTTTATAATTTTAAAATAATTATCAATGAAAATATTAATATATTTTTTTGATTTTTCAAATATATTTTCTAAATTTTACTTGCTTTATAATAAGTATAAATTTATTTTAATATTTCTTCTCAAAAAATAGCCACTTCGATTTAAAAAAACCCATATAAGATAAGGTCGTGCTTTCAAGTTTCTCTCTGAGCATTGGGACTTGTTAGATATAAAGACATTAATCGTATTAATACCGTACTTGAACTTTTTATAAAGCATTATTGAAGTCACGGAGTGTCTTCGAAAGCTCTATTAGTGTTATTCA
Organism: Condylostylus longicornis; assembly: GCF_029603195.1. NCBI lineage: Eukaryota > Metazoa > Arthropoda > Insecta > Diptera > Dolichopodidae > Condylostylus > Condylostylus longicornis. Next base: position 3,333,224 of record NW_026577985.1, read on the forward strand.
TGGATTTTTACAAAAAATTGTTCTCCTAAAATATACAAAAAGTTTCAATTTTGTTACACCAAGTAAACTAATAAAAAGTAGTGCAAAGTTTAATAGTGGTGTATAGTTTTATTTTTAAAACCTTTTAACATTACAGAACTAATAAAGTACTATATCTACTCTTTCAACGCAAACCTCGGAGCACAACTTTTGAAATATTTTGATGAGCTTTTGAAACTCTTTTTACAACACGTCGCGTATTTTTTGTTTCAAACGCTTGTTGCGAGCTCCTTCAAGACTTAATCCATAAGCAATATTTTTTTTAAAAATCGATGAATAACACTTATAGAGCTTTCCAAAATATTTTCTAGAATATGCTACATGACGACTATAATTTATGTATTTGTTTCAAAGTTCCTTTAGAAGCTTTTTACAACCTTAACGTCCGTAAGGGGTTCTTTTCGAGATACAAAAAAAAACTTGTACAGCTTTTCAAGATCTTGCCTATAATATGAATTGATTGAATTTATAACAGATATTTTTTAAGTTGTTGGACAAAGTCGTTGAAACTTTTCAAGACCTTTTCCATTATACCGCACGATCATATTTAAAATTTTTTTCTCCCTGCTCCGGATTGACACAGAATAGATTTTTCTGAAGGGTTTTTGAACAAATCATGTAAAACTCTTTCTGATGTTTTATCCCGAATATAATTCCATTTTGCAAAAAAATTTAATTTTAACAGACAAAATCTGGAAGGAATATTTGAAGCCCGAAAACTGTATTATTTTCAACTTTATCAATAGAAGGAAATAAATAACACAATATAAAATAAAAAATAAAAACAAGTTTCATAACTTAAGTAGCTTACCACATACGTATCAGGTAATATATAGGAAGCAAAACCTAATTCTTTGTCAACTATCTTTAACAACTCCATTAACCTTTCTCTTTTTTTTTGATGCTCAGAACTGGTAACTCTAATAATTCTTCCGTCGTTGCTCCATTCAAAATAGCGTCCGATAACGTCTTCATCAATCCAACCCCGGAATTTTAGGAAGTACATTGAATCATGATATTCCTTATGAAGTTTTTCTTCTTCAGGTTCATGAACTGTATAAACTAATCCACATTTTTCGCATTGCTTTGCCCCGAACTCTTTTTGACCAGCATCTATTTGATATTGTTCCCCTCCAACGGCCCCCCGCCATAATTTTCCAAATTTGTTACTTCTTGAAAATTTGTTTTGTACTGGAATATATTTTTTTCCTGAAAAAAAAATTGGATAAAGCCCTTGTTGTTCGCAAATTGACGTATCCTTTTGTTTAATTGGCTGAGCTTCGACATCTTGAGATAAATTTTCACTTGGAATTGGATCAATTTGCATTAAACTAGACACACTTTCAATTACTTTTTCCGCCTCTTCTTTCCGATTTTCTAGGTCTTTTATGAATATAGTGAAATTTTTTTCGGTGCATATATTGTTTTCAATCAAAAAGTCCAGCAATATACCCTGCTCTTTTGCTTTTACTGGATCAGTAGTATTGTATGGAATTTGATTTCGAAAATGATCATAGGGATCTAAACTGAAATTTTCTTTTAATGGACAAATATCCTCATTTACTATCTCAACTATGTTATTAATAATTTCGTCAGCTTCATCCTTATGATTATCGGGATCTGCTATAAATATTTCAAAATTTTTTTCGTTGCAAATGTTGTTTGTGATTAGAAAATCTAACAACAAATTTTGACGCTCAATTTCATTAGGATCGATAGTACGATATGGTATCTGTTCACGAAATTTTTGATATAAATTATCTTGTCCAAGAATATCTGAAATATTTGAAACATTCTCATCCATTTTACTAGCTACTTGTTGATTCAAAAAATCTGTTAACTCATACGAAACTTGAAAGTTCTCAGCAATTGCCTTGCATCCCTCACTTTCTTTTTTCTTCGGAGAAACATCTAAATTTTTAATTATGTCATTAACTACTGCTTGTTCGTTAATGAAGGTTTTATCTGTAAAACATTGAAAATAAACACTAAAATACCTTCAAATGATCATGCCAACTATAAACTTACTGCTTTTTGTTTTTTTTTTCTTTTCCGATAATAATGACATTTTTCCACAAGATACACCAAGTTTTATATTATCAGTGATTTTAATTTCCTTAAAAGAAGAATGACCTGATTTAAAAAATTTTTTGCCTTTTAAAGGTGAAACTAACTCGTTCTCTTTAATCGTATTTATACATAATGCACCATGGCCTTCATTACTCTGTATTGTATTTTGATTTTGAAAATCATCGATTTCACTTTCTTCTGAGTCTGAAAATGTTGAAAATGTTTCATTTTCGCAATTTATAACTAAAGGTCTTGCTAGCTCAATCGAATTCACAGCAGTTTTTAATATATTATGAACTTGCTTAACTTTTTCTGGGGAAACTCTTTTAGATGGTAAACACTTTAACTTTTCAGATTTAATTGTCTTCAGAAATTCACTTATGCTTTTTATGCTTTGCTTGTTCTTACTAGGGTTTTTACGAATACCATGACTTACCCCCTTATTAGCTAGTTTGGTAATATTTTCAGTATTACCTTTTTGTGATCTTGTTTTTTTAGAAAATTTGCAGTAAGGTTTTGCAAGAGGAGATTTTGGGACCATTTTCAAAACATTGGGAGATATATTTAAAGGAGCAGAAGCCTTTTTAATTTCTATTGGCCCTTGCTCAACTTTTTGAATTGTGTAAAAACATTTCGTTGAGATTTGTAGATCTTTAATTGAAACTGTTTCTTTTCTCCTTAGTTTATTCAAATCATTTGCTGAGCTTGGAAAATGTTTGAAGTATAATTTATGTTTATCTCTAATATTTTTGTCTGAATAAATTACTTTTTCATCAAAAGTTTTCAATCGACTACTATTAACTGATTGAATGCTAACATTATTGAATATTGTTTGTAATCCTTCGTTGCCTGTTGTTCTGCTTTGTACCCTTTTCTTTTTTGCACTTGATGTAACATAATTCATGCTATTTTCAACAAAAGGTATTTTCATTGAGGATCTTAAAATTTTATGGCTATTTTGCATCGACATGGGACTTAGTGGCGCAATACCGCTAAAACTTGTTTCCAAATTTTCATTTGTATCATCTTTTTCAAATAAACTGCGTCTACTTTCTTTAATGCCGAAAGGAGACAATGCGCATTTTTTTCTGCGAGATGTTCTTGGTGTTTTCAACTAAAATAAGTAAAAACACTATATGTTACTACTATAGAAACGTAAGTTTTATTAAATTACCGATTCCGAAAATTTATTCGGCGAGCAATTTGGATAATCTGGGGTTAATTGGCCTTTCGGGGTTTTCTCATTGACACTTCGAACTCTCAAACGACTTTTCCGTACCAAACTTTCTTCTGAAACTTCTGTTAAACACTTATTTTTATCTAAAAACGGACTCTTTCTTTTCATGATATAAAAATATACATATATTATATTTCTGAAAATCAAATCTTAATTCATAAAATATTTAACAAAATATTCAATTTATTGTTCACTAATTATACTGTTCTGACTACACTATCATACCCGCAAAAATGTCAAATTTAAATGGATTCCCGCCACGAACACCAAAATTGATAAATAAATCCAAAATAGTGCTTCCGTTTTAGCAGAAAAAGGAAGAGTAATCAGCAAAGGTCCCAACTGAAAACATATAATAAGTAGATCTTATCGAAAAAATTGAGTAGAAGTAGATTTTTCTTCTTAATATTCAAAGAGAACAAATCTAAAAATAAGCGCAATTTATAAGTGTGAACCCGATTTATGTCTTTTTAGTTTTCGTTTTTCATTTTGAATATTCCAGTAATTTACTGCTTAATTTTTTCACAAATTTTATTAATATTCATCTCCTTATTCGACTTTTTTTCAAATATTATCCTTTTTTTACAGTATATACACATTAACACCATAATGCACACAAAATTTTTGTGGATTTTAAAGTTTCAAACAAGCGAAATATTTCATAAGTTTAATTATATAAAAAAAATAGTCAAAGTAACAAGCTTAACGTTCGTTTTTCTTTTTATCATATATGCTATAAAAATCCTATTCAAACAGATTTTGACAACCAAAAAATGTAACTTATTTCCAGCCCGTTTTACATCTTTCATTTTACGAAAGCAACCTGGGTGTAAATTAAGTTTAAGGTGTATTTTAGTTACCGTTATTCTAAATCTGATGAAAATTTTCTGAGAATTGGACGATATTCTACTTTTTTGTTGCAAAAAGTATGGTTTTGAACGAACTCTAAGAAAGTTTATACATCTAGATTTTATCGAACTCGCATCAGATCAAATAAATTTAGCAAAATGCACACCAGACATTTCCATTAGGTACACGCGCTCTCTGTAACTTTCACTGCGACGTTGTTAATTAGTCAAAATGAAAAATTGATGACTTTTGATAATTTCTGATATACTCGTAAAAGTTGACACTTTGATAAACCAATAAAAAAATTATATTACTTTTTAAAATTTATTTTTATTTTTTTATTGGTGTGAAAAGAAAACTCCCTTTTATTCGGAATAAAATACTTTTTTTTTTTTTTTCGCTAATATATTTCGTGCGCTACATACGCACTTTATCAAAGCTGATTTTCTTCTGATTTTCTGAAAAAAAGTATTTTATTCCGAATAAAAAAAGGAAGTTTTCTTTTCACACCAATAAAAAAATTATATTTCGGAGAAATTATCAACCATTGAAAAAAAAATTTTTTGAATTTATTTTTATTATTTTTCAAAATTATATTATATAAATTAAAATAATTTTTTTAAACACTTTTTTTCCGCTTCGCTTTTATAATACACATTTTTTGCCACATTGTCCTGGAATTAATTACAGAAATTATTGGGTCGCTTTTAAAATTCTTAATATTTTCCCTATACTTTATATACGAGCAAATAATTAAGTGTCGCCTTTTAAAATACATTATCAAAAAACAGGTTGACATCTATTGCGTACTCTTTCCCTCTCCCAAAAATTCTTATGTGTATAAAAATAAAAATAAGAAGGTATACTGCTTAACTCTTTTAACTAAGGGAATTTTTTGTATACAAAGATTGGTGAGTGATTACATTAGTGTGATGTAAACGGAGAGTCGAACTACTTATTAGTAGATATACCTTGGGAAGTGGCAAGCAAACGAAAAATAACGGAGTGGAACGAGTCGAACTACTTATTAATAGATATACTTTGCTTTAAACATTAAGAATGTCATCATTTCCTCTCTTTTTGTTCAAATAAATAATATTATCTCAGATGCAAAAATTTTATGAAGTTTATAATTCCTTGGCCATGCAAATTTATAAAACAACAAAAAAACATCACCGCAAGTATGGATTTAAAATGTATTGCGTTACGTTGCGATCGCTTGAGGGTTTATTCAAAGACTTAATTGTAGCTGTAAGATTTTGCAATAGGTTTATACATCAAATATTTAACGAAATTCTCAAAAAATTAAACTTTAAAAAGTAATTTATAAAAATTCCAACTTTGATATTAAAAAATCACTTGTGTCATAGTAAATTCGCGCAAAGGAGACAAGCTCTGAATTTATTTTAACAAAATTTCACTTTATTTATACAAGAATATTTTGTTTTAAAATGAAAAACTATCTATAATACTACAAAAAATATCTTTCCCTCTTCGTAATACCTACATATTTCAACATTAATATAATTTTGTAATTTTGCTATTGCGCGATCGAAATTGATTGTAGGAATTGTAAAAAGTCTCTATTGAGTGAACTTAATGATTTGAAATTGCAAATTTATCTCGTTTCAGTGCTTCACTTGTTTCATTTTTATTCTCCATTTGTAATTTTTATTAGGTATAGGTATAGTTTCATATCGTAAATTTAAAAACTAGAAAGCATTCAAGCAAAGTCATCGTCAGTGCAGGTATTATTGAATATATGTAGGTTGATCAAAAATTTAAAATATTAGACAAAAAGTTACATAAAAATTTAAAATTAGAGTCACTACAATTTCTAAATAAAAAAAGGTAAGCAAGAGGAATATTTTTCATAAATTTATAAAGTTTTGACGTGCAAATTAGCTTCAAGAGTCACCATTTCTTTTAATTTGAATAAATAAATTTAGTGATGACGCAGTTAAAGAGCTGTGCATTTGTAAGTACGTATGTACCTTGTATTTTAATTATATGGCAGCCATGATATATGGTAACAAATTAAAATTTTTAAATTAAGTAAATGTAAATATAGGAATTGAAACCTTAATAAAACTAACATACGTACATATGTATGTAATTTGGAAATTGTGATATTATGAAGTTAATTTGAATAACTGGAAAAATCTACATTGTATGTATATTTAAATCGGTTCGGGTTCGGTCGCGATAAATGCGATTCATTTTATATAATAAAAGTAAGTTCGGAAATATTAAATATACATAATTTATACAAACTTAGGTGCAAAACTTCAACGGTTTGTAAAAAAAATACATTAAAAAAAACACTAAATAAAAACAAAATGCCGGGAGCTGGAACATTTAAACTTTTTATTGGAAATCTTGATGAAAAAACTCAGGCATCCGATTTGCGCCCATTGTTCGAAAAATACGGTAAAGTTGTTGAATGCGATGTCGTCAAGAATTATGGGTTTGTTCATATGGAAACCGAAGAACAAGGTCGCGAAGCAATGTCTAACTTAAACGGTTTTGAAGTAAACGGCAATGCAATCAAAGTGGAAGCCGCAAAAAGTCGTCGTAATCCAAACACATCGACAACTAAAATATTTGTTGGTAATTTAACAGATAAAACTCGAGCACCGGAAGTACGAGAGTTGTTCACTAAATTTGGTACCGTTGTTGAATGTGATATTGTTCGGAATTATGGTTTTGTTCATTTGGATTGTGCCGGTGACGTTCAAGATGTTATTAAGGAATTAAATGGACGTGTCGTTGATGGTCAACCATTAAAAGTTCAAGTTTCGACGAGCCGTGTAAGACCAAAACCGGGTATGGGTGACCCAGAACAATGTTATCGTTGCGGTCGTTCTGGACATTGGTCAAAAGAATGCCCACGTTTATTTGGTGAACGCGGTTTTAGAGATCGTATGTACGGCCGCGATCCATATCCTCCACCACCACCACCACCATTCTTACGCGACAGGATTATGGATAACTATAGGGTAAAATAATGAAAATATAAGAAAAGAAAACTTTATATTTCGAATATATTATATAAACTCAATTTTGCAATATGAAATTTTTGATAAATAAATTTATTTGAGTCGCAATGTTAGAACGCAAATCAATCAAAAATTTTATGTTGAATATGAAAGATTGTTTTTAAATAAAAAATGTTGAAATTTCGATTAGGATTATGATTACTACGATCGCAGATTTGATGATGGTCGCGATCTGTTTGAAAGACGTTTCTCCAGCTCCAGGATGCGAGACTTTTCACCGCCTCCTATGGGAAGACGTGAACCAATGCCATTACCACCATCTTTAGGTGGAGGAAGTTTACGAGGCGGCAGCGGATTAGGTGGGCGTGGTTTTGATTCGATGTTTAGTCGTAGAACTCCACCAAGAAGCAATGGGCTTGGAAGATATGGGTAAGTAAGCTTTTTTAATTTTAATAAGTTTCAATGTAGTATGCCCAATTATATTTCAGTGGATATGAAGATTTTAGTCGTGATTCGTTTGACGATCGTCGGCCGGGTGGTATGAGAGGAAGATATGCTCCGTACTGAGATGAATTTTTTTGCTTAATTTCATCTACTGACGAGTTTCGAAGTCGAAGGAAATGGAGTACAATTGAACATCGTGCTGGATTTATATGACATTAAAAAAATAAAAACGTAACAATTCATAATTTACTTCTCAATTTTATAAAATTGTTAGAAAACATTCATCTTTACGTTCATGATAAAATGTGTTTTAAAAAAATTTTTGTATTTGGGTACCGATAATTGCAATGTGAAGAATATGTTATACAAGTACGATATTTAATCAAATTTATAAAGTATTAGCAAAAATTCGTGTATTTACCGCAGTAAGAATTAAGATTTTAAACAAATTATTACATAAAACTATGTACTATAGATTTTAGATTTACTTGAATGATTACAATTTGAAATATTTAATTGAGACATATTTTTTCTTTTTGATAATTAAAATTGAGTGAAAAATCAAATTTTAATAAAACTTTATAGTACATTGTGTACATACAAGTAAAGTAAAAAACATATTAATAACTCTTTTACCTCTAAGTTAATGAAATTCGATTTTTAATTAACATAACAAAAATTGTTATGTTAATGGAAACTACTTTTTTATTTAAATATCAGTAGAAAAAATATGAATTTCCTATGCTTAACAGAAATATAAACCTTGAACGCTGAGAGGGGCAGTTCACAACAAAAATTTATCTCGCACAAGGTCAACGTTTTTTTTTAATTTTCAGGGATGCTATCTTAAGATATCAAAAAAAAAAGTTCGAAGTAAAATTCAAAAATAGAAATTCTCATTTCAAGTTTTCTATTAAAAATTTTTTATGTAAGAACAAAGTTTTTATATAAACAATAGTTTGTACAGTCAGTCAAAAAAATTTTCATACACTAAATGATTTCTGTATATTTTTTAGCTAATGCCATTATATCTAAAGACCACCAAGCTCAGAAAGCAAATTATGTTAAAAATTCGTGACTTCAATAATGCGCTCACGACGTAAATTTTACAAAGTATCAAGTTGCAAAAAGTTTTGGTAAATTCTTAAACGTCAAATTTTACAAAATCTGAGTTGTCTGAGTTTACGAATACTCTACTGCGTTTTTACTTTCAGTCAAAGTTTAAATTCTTAAACGTTTAAAAAAAGTCAATTAAGCGTCAAAATTGTAGATTTTTTTTTTACATGCAGACAGTCTGACGTAGTAATTCAGTAAATAAATTTGATGTATTGAGTGACTATCATTACGTTAAAAATAATATAAAAAATATTTTTTTTGTTAATTTTTAATATGTAAGTATAAAATTATTTTAAATCTAAAAAAAATTTTTTTTTTGTTTTGACGTTTACGGATGATCAAAATTCAAAGTCAATTACGGGTAAAAAGTTTACTACATTTCTGTCCGTAAAAGTTTTATACGTCAGACAGTTTGCAGACTGAAAACAAAATTTTGACGTTAAAGAATTTGCGGTTTAGTAAAAGCTCTTGACATGGTACACTTTTCCTAAATGCGTTTTATACATAGTGGAGACGTAAAATAAAAGTAAATCAAGTATCGAAAAAATCGGGCACGCATTTCTTAAATCTTGTCATATAAATGATGCCAGAAATAACCGATAAAATAAACTAGCATACATTTTCAGCAATAAAGTTCTTTTTTCCTAAAATGCAGCATAAAAATGCTATGTTTTTAATGATGTGGTAACGATTTATAAAAATTAATATTTGCACAGAACTTTAAATTGAAATTTTCAGATAAACGTCAAAGTTGTATTGATAAGGCAAAAATTGTATTCCAAAATGTACAAAAAGCTTTAATAGTTTTTTTTACAATATAAAGGTATTGAAAACTCTGAGACGGTACTAAAACGTATAATAAACTGAGACGTATTAATACCGTACTTAAATCATTTTTAAGCATTATTGAAGCCACGGTTTTAGTGACTTCAATAATGCTTTATAAAAAGTTTAAGTACGGTATTTAATTCTAAGTTTTTGAAAAATTAAATTAAACAATGGAAGTGTTACATTTATTTTGCTTTATTAAATTTATAAAAACCTTGCATTTAAAATTTACTGCAAGTAACTAAATTTTTGTAATTAATAATTATAATTATAAGTAGGTCAAAATAATTTCAAAACCATTCCAGGACTCAAGTTTTCATCTACAAGCTTACAAACCTCAGCTATAATAAGTAAAATGGTTTGTTGAGGAAGAACGACACTCAAATCTTAACCTGCATAAAAATTTTTTGCTATCCATATTTGTTTAAAAAATTAACAACAATCGCCTCCTTTTTATACATACATTTAAATGAGCCTTATTCTAGTTGTCGAAGTAGAGCGACAATTGTCATTACGACTTGAATTTGATATTCTAAGCGGCAATCGCAGTGACAATCGTCGGCGAATAGCGGGAAAATGTGTTTCAGCCATATTCCAGTTGTCGTTCTGATGCGAGATATGTCGTAGTGAAACGACGTTTTTTGTCGAAAAGTATTTACAAGTGACAAGAAAGAAGGATAAACCAAAAATGCAAGTTAAAACAAAACAATTTAACAAAATCATAAAAAAATTAATTTTATACATAAATCAAGTCATAAAATATATAATTTAATTTTTGTATTTATAAATTTGAAGAATTGGAAATTTCATGACAGGGAACGCCTTGAATATATTCAGTAAATATACAAAGGCCTCCTTTTGAAGTTTGTAATAGTTTATAAATCTGTGAATAAAATAAAATGTTTGCAACTAATTTTCTAGAAAAAATTTGGCAAATCCAATGGATTACAGCTGTCGCTAATCTTAAATCTTTCGATCCTTAATTGTTGTTTTTTTTTAATTTCATCACTACCGGAATCAGATGAATTCGTAAACCATAATGCAAATAACATTTTTTATTATTTAAAAATATAAATATATACACTGAAAATTTTTTTTAGTTTGAACTTTACTCGCCGAAATTTCTTTTTAAAATGTATCAACTTCACTGTCATTTTCGATTATTTCTCGCACTCACGTCACTCGACAACCAGAATACCACATTTCAAATCATCGACTTTCATATTTTTACATAGTAGGCCACCAGGGTACCAACTTGAACAATACTCATACAGTCCCATACAATCATATTACCGTCACTGTTTTATTTTTTCCAAAATATTTTTCTTTATTGAAAGCAGTGGGTGACGGGGGGGGGTAATGGGGTAGTATTGCGCAATACGGCTGTTGGGTTTCTTGTTACCACAGCCTAGAATAAGCTACTCAACGCCATATCTCACCTACAAGTAGTCCCTCCTGCTGCAGGAGGGACAAGCAACTCCTATGAAAGATCTGGTTCCAACCCAGGTAGTGTAATTCGGGTCAGCTAGCAAATGGGATTGGCGGTTATGCAGAGAGCTTAATTCGGAGCGTCTGTTCCAATAGTTGTCGGCTCCGGGCGGACGTCTGTCTTGCAGCAAGCGGCTCGCTTTATAAATGTGCATTCAAATTCATTTACATATGTATATATTTAAACATGCAATGTCGAAAACAAAATGATTTATTTTCCCAGGTGGCAGACCAGTTGATCTGGAAAATCCACTCTCTTCGGAGATCGGTCCCATGGATTCTGGGGGGGACCAAAAATTGCTTTTCCGTAGGAGTACATTAATACCGAGAACTCCACCTAAAATATCATCGAACGATACACCCTCCGCAAGTTACAAACGTTTATCAGAGACAGCCAGAAACACCATTCACAAGGCTGAAAAGAGGATTAATGCAACTAGTTCTTCAATACCCAACTTGGATCCAAGATATTCAGAAAATTCCAGAGCTTTAGAAGAGGAAAATGAAAAACTTCCACAGAAGATAATGTCAATGAAAGAAATACTAGCTACATGAGACAAAAAATCAACCAAATGAAGGCTGAAAATGCAGCCCTCAAATCCCAATTCAAAGAAGCGAAAAGCAAGCAACCTGTCGTTCCGTCAAGAGTAGTGAGCTTAAGTGAGAAATCCGATCTTACGGGGTATGACTCAGAGATGAAACCGACGACTATACGTAGAGAGAAGAAACCCTGTAAGAAGAGAAAAACGAAATCATCGCCAGAAGTGAACACAACCGAGCAGACAGCAGTAAATAATCAGCCAGACATGTTCAAACTAGTAGTAAACACCGAAAATGACATCAACACCAATCAACAAGTGAAAGTGAACAAAACGTATGTGCACAGTCCGCCTCCCATTAATATTGTGGGAATAGTCCCTAGGCTGTGAAAACTGTTAAACGCTGTTATCGCAAACTATAAGATAACTGCATTGGGTAACAACGTGTTTAAAGTGAACACTGAAAGTCCACTGATTTGCACACAGTAAAATGTGGTGCAAATCATTTCACTTCTGCTTGCAATAAAAGTCGAAACGTTCCTCCAAAATGTTCTAAATGTAATGGAGCTCATCCTGCCAATTATAGGGGATGCGAGGTTGCGAGGGAACTTCAACGTAGAACAAACATGGCAACAAGTGCACGGCACAAAACTACAGCTCCTTCAAGTTTTCCATTGGTGATTCAGGTTCAAGAAAGGGGTGTCGGGCCGCCCTTGACACCCAACATAATTAAGAGAAAGGCAGTTCCAATGGCAAAATCAAAGAAAAAGACTTACGCTCAAGTTGCTGCAAAACCTACAACGGACGAAATTCTAGAGCTTATACTTGACGATGACAAAATTGCTGAAAAACAATTCAATGATAGATTGGCGAGGCTAGAAAATAAAATAAACACAAGACTAAATAAAAGATGACACAAACTTTTAGAATTATGACATGGAATACTGATGGTCTCCCGAGCATATGCAGCAACTTGAAATCTTCCTCAACAGAGAAAAACGCTTGACGCTTGCTTGGTTACAGAAACCCATTTTACCAAAGAAAGTAACCTAAAAATTAATGGTTATAAGTGCTACAGTGCAATACATCCTCATAATAAAGCTAAAGGCGGCTCGTCAATTTTTATCAAAAGTAATATTAAGTATCAGGGACAGATTAGTGTTGAAAAACAAACAATGCAAATTTCTTCGGTTAAAACGTCTACGTTAAAAATAAGAAATTAGTGATTGCTTCCTTTTACTGTCCCCCACGCTATAATTAAAAGTGGGTGATTATAAATCAATGCTTGATCATATGGGTAAAGACTTCCTGATCGGTGGCGACTTCAATGCAAAAAATACTTTGTAGGGGTCCAGACTCACGACTCTGAAAAATAGGGCTCTTTACGAAGCAGCAGTTGGTATCGGTTGTAATTTTCACTCCACCAGAAAACCAACTTATTGGCCAATAGACAGAAACAGAATTCCAAACCTATTGGACTTTTTCATAACTAGAGGATTTTCCGACAATTATACATATATAACCGAAAGTTACGATTTAAACTCTGACCACTCTCCAGTTATATTAACGGTCTAGGAAGCAGTGATACTCAAAAGTGACATTTGCAAACTAACCAACCGGACAACCAATAAAACATACTTGAAAACAATACAGTGTTAAACGTACCACTAAGAACTAAATACCAACTTGAAGAAGAGCTTGATCTATTCATAACAAATGCACAGGGCGCAGGCTGGAGTAGCTTCTCGGAAGTTAAAAAAAAGGGCAAAAAATGTGACGTATCCACTAGAAGTAAGGAACCTGATCGCTGAAAAAAAGAGAGCACGCAAAGTATGGCAAATTTCGCGGTTTCCACAGGATAAAACGCGTGTGAATCAACTGGAGAATAAACTAAAAAAACTTCTAAAAGAAATAAAAAATGCAAGTTTCCCCTATTAGAAAGGGTGATGGTTCCTGGATAGTAAGCGATGCAGAAATGGCGAACAACTTTGCAGATCATCTCGAGGGTATATTTTTACCACTCCCAAGACAAACCTCAGCAGAAAATTTAACTTCGGCGAACAGAACTGACGCTGTACGAGTTCCGAAAATTAAAATGACTGAACTCACGGCTGAAATCAAGCCCTTAAAAAATAACAAGGCCCCATGTTATGACTTGATAACAGCTGAAATAGTGAAAAAGCTGCCAGAAATTGCTGTAAAAAAGCTGCTTTTTCAGCTCAATGAATTGCTGAGGCTTAATCATGTCCCAGCTCAGTGGAATTTCACAGAAATCATCATGGTACCCAAACCTGGAAAACCTGCCAATGAGATGAAGTCGTATAGACCTATATCACTCCTACCGGTGTTGTCGAAGTTGTTTGAAAGGGATTCAATAGATTGAATCTCCTGAAACCAATAATAGAAAATAGAAGTCTCATTCCCGACCTTCAGTTTGGGTTACGGTATAGACATTTTATTATCGACCACAAGTACACAGGCTAACGAACGTCATTGAAAATGCGCTTGAAAACAAAGAATATTGCTCAACTGTCTTTTTGGACGTAGCCCAGGCGTTCGACAGGGTTTGGTACAAGCACCTCAACTTGAAAATAAAAGAGTTTCTGGGAACCATTTTCAAAAATTTCTTAGCAACTTTTGCAGACTATACGGCAATATTAACGACCGGTAAAACTGTTGAAGAAGTTACGAATAAATTGCAAGCCTCATTGAACAGAGTGTCTACTTGGATAAAAAAGTGGAGGTTCAAACTCAACGAAGCTAAATCAGTACACGTAAACTACACCAACAGAAGGGGCGATCCAATTGGTGTCTTACTTAATGGGGCAACAATTCCGTACGCAAACGAAGCCAAATACTTTGATATGCCACTGGATGCTAAATTAAAGTGGAAAGAGCATGTTAAAAAAAAGAAAAATAAGCTGAACATTAAACTGAGAAACAGGTATGTTTTCCAAGAAGCCATTTTTGGAAGACATTCTGAGCTTAATACACAAAACAAAGTACTGCTCTACAATCAGGTTCATCGAGATCTAAACGTGCCGACAGTCAAAGATGTTATAAAGAAGTATGCAATCAATCATCAATCAAGATTACTGCAGCATGACAACCCCGAGATGCTGCAACTTTTGGATGTTGATCAAGTACATAGACGACTAAAAAGGGTCAGACCGCTTGAACTTATCGGCTAGACACAATGTACAGGGAACTCATCAGTGGATGATGCACCCATAACCCCTATATTGAGCCACAAAACTTGCTAGATAGGAATTATTTTCTTAGTTGCAATATCACTTAAAATAAAAAAAAAAATTTAAAGCAGTATTTGGTTTTCAAAACACTTTTGAGTGACCATCGCTATCAAAAATATACTTACTTTCATCACTAAAAATGGCGTTATTTTAACTCAATTTATTTAGGTGCAAATTTATTTCTTTAGCAAATATAAGCCGTTTTGTTTTATTGATGCTTGATATGAAAGGTTTGTTGAACGTCCATTCAAGTCAGCATTTTGTAAAATATTTCGAATTGTTTGAGAGTTGAAAGAGCTGAAATTTTTTATTCTTTTTTACCATGTCGACATAACTTGGTGTTCCTTCTAAGTGGATATTTTTAGTCGACCTCGTGGCAATTAAATTACACAAGCCTGTTAAAATTCCTTTGTCTCTGCCCATTTTTTAAGGTCAGTAATAAGGTTTTCTTTTATGCAAGCTGCACTGAAATTTCTGCATTAGAACTAAAATTTTTAAGTCACAGCGTTAAACAGTATGTAAAAACTTTAGCAAAGTTTTTTAGTTTTTTTTTGTTTCCGCAGTCTACAAATTCTGAAGCTTCTAAATAATCAGTAGTTCGAAAATAACAGAAATGACATTGTTTATCCAATTGTATCAAAATAATAAAATTTTCGGAAATTTCGAGTTTTGCGAAAAAAATTAAAAAAAAAACTCTGACTTTGACGAGTCGTACGTCGAAAACTATGGCTCAAATCAATCGCCTGTAAAACAAGCTCCTAGTTATAACTATGTTGTATGGTTCCGAAGTTAAAAGCATTTAATTATATGCAGTAAAAGTCCGGTATCTTTTTTTTTCAACAGGCTGTATCTCGAAAACTATTATATCTGCACCCTCCGCTCCCCACCCATACAATTTTTTGCTGGAAATTGATCAAAGAATCATCCCTGAATTTATTATCTACATATACGGGTGTTTCGCATAAGGTGGTGGTAAATGATATAACGTATGTTTTCATGACAGAAAATTTTTGATATTCTCTACTGCATATTGAACTAATTATTAATCGATTTGGCACATTAACTAAATTAGCATACGGCTTATGACATCATGTACTGTTATTCATGTCATTAGTTGTTCTTTTTGGTTCGAGTTGAAATGTTTTGATTTTCAGTTCAAGAAAAGGGATATTTTGGTTTCCTGCCTTTTGAATTTAAAATCAATTGAAGATCTTAAACGGTTCGTGAAATTTTTTTTGCCGAATCTTCAAAATGAAGATTTAATTTTAAAAAAATGAATATATTTGTGCTAATCTATTTGGCAACAATGCTACGAACTTATTTTGAAAGTATATCTACCAAGAAGTAGTTCAACTCTCCATTTACATCAATGAAATCACTCACTAATATTTGTATACAAAAAATTCCCTTAACTAAAAGAGTTAAGCAGTATATCTTCTTATTTTCATTTTTATATAGATAGAAGTTTTTGGAAGGGGGAAAGAGTACGCAATAGATGAATACCTATTTTTTTATAATGCTTTTTTAAAAGCGGGAGTTTCTTACTTTTTTATATATACGTTAAGGTATAAGGAAAAATATTAAAAATTTTTAAAGCTGGAGTTTCATTTCTGTAATTCATTCCAATGCAAGGTGGAAAAAATAGTGTATCCATATTATAATAGCGAAGCAATTTAAAGAAAAAATTTGAGTATAAAAATAAAAAAATAATTATAATTTATATACCTAACATAATTTTGAAAAAAAAATAAAAATAAATGTTAAAAAGAATAATATTAAAAACAATTTAAATTTGTAATTAATAATTATTCTCAATTAATTGGTATAAATATACATATGTACATTGTGGACTACCTGTTTTTATTTCAATGTTGTCTTTCTAAATTTAAAATTCATAGTTCATACGTACTTATACACATATCGCTAATAATTAGATTTCATAAATATTTTGTGCACACACATTTTTTTCTTTATAAATTGCTTTATTTCTCTATGATTACCTGATACTGTGTCTATCTACCACAGACATCTTTATATAAGACTTCACACTATACAATTTACTAATACGAGGGTCACTATTTATATTTCGGGTCTAGCAATAAAAAACAAACATTTATCATTGGAAATGGTTTTATTGTTTTTCAAAATATTCCCCATGAAGATCAATACACTTTTGCATGCGCTGAAACCAATTTTCGTAGCACTTTTTCCACTCCGATTGAGACACCTCCAAAACATGGTTTTTGAACGCATCGACTGCTTCTTCAGGTGTTGAAAATCGTTGTCCACGCGTTTTTTTTTTGATGTGAGGGAATAAGATGAAGTCATTGGGTGCTAAATCAGGACTGTACGGCGGATGACCCATCAATTCAACATTTTGAGTGCTCAAATAGTCCATTGTTTCAGCTGATTTGTGAGAGCTTGCATTGTCATGATGAAGAATGATTCGCCGGCGCTTGTTTGTTTTCCTTATTTCTTCGAAAACTTTCGGCAAACAGATGGTGGTGTACCATTCAGAATTGACCGTCCTACGTTCCACTAAAGGTACTGTGGCCACATGACCGGTTATACCAAAAAAAAACGCGATCATTTGCTTCGATGTGCTTCTTCCACGAACAACTTTTGTTGGATTTGGCTCGTCTTGGAACACCCATACGGTCGATTGCTGTTTCGTTTCGGGCTCATATGCATAGATCCATGATTCATCACCTGTGACTATCTTATAAACGTCTTTTGACGCACCGCGATTGAATTTTTTCAACATTTCTTTGCTCCAATCGACACGAGCCTTCTTTTGTGCAATCGTCAAATTTTTTGGGATCCATCGACAACACACCTTTTTCACGGCAAGATGTTCATGCAATATCTTATGTACGCTGGTGGAACTAATGCCCAAGGATGCCTCAATCTCACAGTATGTCACATGCCGGTCCATCATTATCATTTCGCGCACAGCATCGATGGTTTCCGGCAAAACGACCGAAATTGGCCGACCTTCACGAAATTCATCCTGGAGCGAACGGCGTCCGAAACCAAACTCTTGGTACCAGCGATTTACAGTGGTTTTTGATGGTGCTTCATCACCAAAAGTCGAAACAAGTTGATCGAGACACTCTTGTCTCGATAATCCGCACCGAAAATCGTAAAAAATCATTTTCTTCACGGGACGTGGAAAATTTTCACGGGACAATTCCATTTTTTGACCGAGATGAATTTTTCAAGTCACTGTAAACAAAACAATTCGCGCTCGAATGACAAAACGTTCTGAGTGAAGTTGTCCTAAAAAATGTCAAACTTTCCAATGGAAGTGTCAGATTGCACCTGGCAGCACTAGTATTACCAGGACCCGAAATATAAATAGTGACCCTCGTATTAATTAATACATACGGTGTATTGAAAATTGATCATCGTACATTTTGTTAAAAAAATATATCTTATATTAGGTATTTTCGAATAAATTAGAAATGTTCATGGATCATGGTGATTTGGGATGTTTGAAAAATAAAAAACGATTACATACAAAAATATAAAGAAATCATTTTATTTCGCTTTAATAATAATAATATGAAATTTCATGTTATTACAAACTGGAATAAAAAATTACAGGCAACAAAATATTTTCCAGGTAAAACAAAAAATAGTAAAAACCTTTTAATATATAAAAAAATTGTTTTTAAAAAAACAATTTCACTTTTTTGGATTCACTTTTTTTATTAACTACATAACATATTTACATAAAAAATATAATTCTTAATCCACTTTTAAAAAAATAAATTTTTTAATCCACACCTATAAATTTTATCACATAAATGTACCTATGTATTCACCTAAATTATAAAATTTTAAAATTTTCTTTTGTTAGAGATTCAATTACATACATAATTAAATTGTTAAAATTAATTTAACATTAGTAGATAATTTATTAAATTATATTTGCCGCAGGCAATAAAATTAAAGTTAAAGCTCTTACAAATCAAGGCGGAGCCTTTTCGGCGCTTTTGGCCGAAATTTGAATTTGACGGGATTAGGATGTTTTCTCCAGCTCCAGTGCTTGATGGGGATTGTGGTTTGGCTAATTTCACTTCCTTGGGCGATGATTTGAGGCCTTTTATGTCTTTTAGTGTGTCTGGGGCTCTTGGATTTGGCACTTCAGCGGTTTCATATCGGATTTATTTGACGTCTTTGCATTCGCTGGCTTCTCTTGGTCATGGTTCGAGGGGCCCTGCGCGTGCGTATGTTTCTCAATCGGTGCCGGTTGGATGAGCGGTGGGGTCTCCATTTACCGACTCGACTCCTGCGGCGATTCTTCCTTCTGTTCCGTCTGGTGGTGCTGTGGGGGTAGTTGGGGCTTGGTTCCTTGTTCAAAGTCGTTCGAGTTAGTATGACGTCTACTGGTGCCTCTTTGGGTGACGGCTGCGGCGAGGTTGCATCGTCCATTGGTGTTGGTGCCTAAAAGTAGCATTCAGAACACTGAGCCGGGTGATGTGTTCTGCCATGTTGCCAGTGTTCTGGGGTTGGAGCATGAGGGGTAACGGTTACGAAGATAGCGGCTGGGCATTATGTGTTTTTTAGGTTTGCTATTCCTGAGGATCACTTTGAGCGGTTCTTGCTGCCACGGAATGGGTCCGTTGGTTGTCTTGCCAGGAATTCTAGTACAGCCTTTCGGGTTTTAACTGTTCAGGTTCGAGGATGCAAGCTGACACAAAAAACTGACTGTCGGGTGATCAGGTTGGACAATTTTGGGAGATGGTTTCGAGCTAATGGCTTGGAATTTAACGAAGGAGGGAGTCTTCTGTTCTTGGTGTAGTGTTTGGCCATAGGCTGGAATTCGGAGCTCATTTGAATATGATTCTTGGTACGACTAATTCGAAGTTGAACTTTGTAATATGGTGGGCTAAAGAGTTTGTTGATTTGTATGTTGTGAAGCATTTGTATGTGTCTTGTAAGGCCGATTTTGAAATATGCTTGTCAGGTTTGGGCATCGTAATGTGGGGTTGATGTTTCTCGTATTGAATCTGTTCGGCGGAAATTTCTATGTTTTGCTTTGTGGGATTTAAGCTGGTCTGATCCTTTTGGTTGCCGTCTTATGAGACTAGATTGATGTTGACCCTACGCAGTCCTTGAGAGAGCGATCGCTAAATTGAGAGAGGTTATCGGTGACGTAGTGTTTATTCATCAGTTTGTGTCATAGGCCATTGTAGCTCCTTTATTATTGGAAACGGTTGAAATAAGCCGGTCACCAGAATGTAGCGTTGTATTAATTCTAATTCTTTGATGTTTGCTCCGACTATTAGCAAGAGTAATTAGACTTTTGTGTAATTTAAATTTGCAGTAATATTCTTTTTCTTGTTCCCTTTTATTTATTTTTTTTTCTCTTTTATTGTTCTTACTTCTTTTGTATCTGGTGGTCGGTATGTTGTTAATTTTTAAGTTTTTATTTGTGTTCGTCATTTTATTTTAATTACATTATCCTCTTTTAACCTAAACTCTCCTTTTTTTCCCTTTCCTGTAAATGATGACGCTATTGCTTCATAACTGATAGCATAGAGAAATAAGTAATCCAAGAGGTCCCAACATTAATTTTTTCCATTTTGTCTTGCTGAAATGGGATACCAGAATGTTGGTGTATATGAAAATATTACTATGAATAAAAACAACAAAAAGAACACAAAAATTTGGTATACAAACAATATTTTATCGTAAATTTTTTGTATACCAAATAGAAAAAAAGTTTTTTACGTTATTCTCTTGTTTTTTCATTACTTCTTTGCATTCTTTCAAATTATACATATGTATGTATATGTATAGGTATGCATATCTACATTCATAAATTCGAAATATTAATAAGATTATTATATGTATTTGTACGTACCGCTGCTTTTCGATATTTTTTCGTTTGAAATAATTGAAATTGTAAAATTTTGGAACTTTATATGTACATTATAATTGCGTTTGTACAATAGCGAAGGCTGTAGATATTTAATCGCTTGAATTTAAAGTTCTTATGCTGTAATAAACACGCATGATTAAAATGGCATGCAAAACATATAAATATAAATTTAATTTAAAAGAAAGATTTGAAAAGTGTGTTATTTCAAATTGCTTTCAAAAAAGAGATTCCAATAATAATTTTAAACTTTTTAAATTTCCTAAGCGAAAAAATATTTTAAATATTTGGCTTTCTAATTGTAATCTGAAACAAGAAAAAATAAAAAATAAATTCATATGTAATAAGCATTTTAATTCAGATTGCATTGGAACTAAATATTTGAAAAAAAATGCAATTCCAACTATTTTTGACTGGGAGCCTAAACATAGGGAGATTCCTGAAAATTTATTGAGTTTTCCTAACACTAAATTAAAAAAATGTTGTGCCAAGGAATGTACTAGCTCTAATAGGACCCATAAAATATTTAAATTCCAGATATGTCATTACCACCATTACAAACCAACATTTTTAAAAAGAAATATCTAACTTTGTACCACTTTCGATTTCATGAAAACTGTCGAAAGATTCTACTATTTTATATATTACAGTTCACATTATAAACGTTTCACGTAAATGATAATTATTGTAATAAAAATTTACATAATTTTCGTAATATCATATTCATATAATATGTATACATATATATACATATATATATATATATATATATATATATATATATATATATATATATATATATGTTTGTACCTACTTATATGTACATAATATTTTGTTTGATCTTTATTTGTATTGTATACCTACGTACATATACATTTAAATGATCATAAAAAAAAAATCAAGATATCGTAAATAAAATCATTGTTCAATTGAGAAACGATATTCTTTGTTTTTCGTTTTTTCTTTTTTCTACGTTCATATTTTTTCATATACACCAAGATTCTGGTACCTAGTTTTCATGTTTGAATTTTTTCCATTTGTTCGGCTTGAATATTCTTCAATTGGGCTTTTTCGATAATTCAGTTCTGTACTGAAAGATCTAACTTAGGTTTGTAAAAACTTTTTACGCATACTTACAAACTTCTACAATCTGAATGACATATCTTTGCATGTCTGAAATGTCTAAAATTTTTTTTAACAAGCTTTTATTTTGTTGTTTGCAAATTGTCAATTTTATAAAAATAAAAAAAGAAAGATGTCTGAAGAACAAAAAAAATTTCTAAGCAAATATGTTACAGATCAGATAATTGATCTACTTAATGAAAAAATTGAAAAAAGTAATATACGTTTTTATCTGGTAAATAAAAGAAGACGAAAGCATTTGTTACTAACATACATTAAAAAAAACGAAAAGAACCTTGTACCTAAGGTACCCAATTACTTAGAAACAATCAATTTGATGCCGGATACCATATTTTTTGAACATTTCAGGATGGAGCGCGATTGTTTTGTAGTAGTTTGTTTCATCATCAAGTCTGGCTTGTATCAACATTTTTATTTTACATTTATCCCAAAATTTTTAATTTTCTAGCTCTCTATGAAAGAAAAACATAAATTATTAAATGTACAAAACAAAAATTGCATAAATTTACCCCATTAATTCTTCAATATCCGACAATTTTCTATTTTACTAATTTTCACTTTTATTGCAGTATTAAAAAAAAATCTTTAAAATTGCCTAAGAACTTAAAGCTCAATCGTATTTTCGAACGAGCTTTTTTTGCACGAGAACATTATCGAACATGCTACTTTTACAGATTTTGCAGATTCGATTTATCGAACGGGCTTTACATTCAGAACTAAGTTAGAACTGAATTATCGAAAAAGCCCTTACTTATTTTTCTATGCTGATAGTTACCTAGTTGCGACTAAATTATGTTTTTATTTGCAACTTTTGGCAATATGATTAATGCTTGATCTTAGCAATGAATATATGATATATAAAATTCGCACATTGGACTGAGTAGAACTAAGCGAAACTTTATTTTACCCTTGTTGAATGTAAAAATGCTTAAATTCCTATTTTGCCGTCGGCGCTTTTTTTGACATTATCTTTCCTCGTGTGTGTGTTATATGAAAAATACCAGAACTGCTGACTTTGCCGTTCTGCTATTAACAACGGAAATCGTCCGTCGCTGCCGTATCCATTTTAGTTCAATTTTTACACTAACCCAGCATTTACACGTACAAGTTACTTGCAAGAAAGTTGCAATACATACAAAAATTTTACTAACGCATTGAAATATTTCTACTTGCTTGTTTACTTGCAGTTCAACTTGCAAGAAAATTTTGCTGCCAGTAATTTGAGCAAGTAATTTGACATATTGAGAAATTCACAAAAAAAAATTTGTTGTTTTGATTTTTTTTTTTTTTTAATTTAAAATTTTTGAATTTTGTTTTGAAAAAATTAAACTTAGCAAACTTATGGTTTCTAAAATTTATAAACAATTATATATATTGCTAGTTGTTTTCTTCTCAAAGACATTTTCAAAAATTAACTTGCTAAACGCCTACGTCATAATAGCAAGTAATTTGACATTTCGAACAACTAATTGACAATTAATATTATACAAACTTGCATGCAAGTAACTTGTATGTGTAAATGCTGGGTAAGAATAAATTTTTACTTCCACCGAAAACGTCACAAATAGATTGAAGTGACAGTACATCTTATGTAGTGACATAAGACCAATAGCACTGTTTTAGTGCTGGGGGTAAATTTACCTGTCCACAGTATAATGTGTCATTTTTTATGACTCATTCATGTCTATATCATTAATTTTTTCCAAGAACATTAAATGGGTTCAGTATTAGGTACATCAAAAACAGAGGCCGATATGGACGGTCCAAAAGCTGAATTCGTGAAAGCTCAAATAAAAGGAAATAAAGTGGTAATATTTTCGAAGTCTTATTGTCCCTATTGTACAATGGCAAAGGAGGTTTGTTTGTATTTTTAAGACAGTAGAAATAGTTGTATTTTTAAATAAAACATTTTACAGCAATTTCAAAAATTAAAATTCGATTACACATCCATTGAACTTGATAAAAGAGATGATGCAGACGAAATTCAAGCAATCTTAGGAGAAATAACAGGAGCAAGAACAGTATGTATCTTTGTTTGTTATACATATTTTTTTCGTCTATAAAACTTTCATCATGCAAAACATTCAACCTATACAATCAATTTATATTAAACGTGCGACGTAAAAACAATACTTGACAGAAAAAATATGAGAATTAATTTGAATTAAAGAAAGTACGTAGTACCTGTTTCACTTTAAAAAAATTTATTTTTTCTACCTATAGACACTATACCTTTCTTTATTTTCATTGTAACATAAAAGAAAACATATCATACAAAGTAAAATGTAAGCTATAACAAATAATGTTTTAGAAAAATGAAAAATAAGTTAAAAATTCTGCATATAAAAAGTAACTTAGAGAAATGTATGCTTGAAATTATTTGGGTAAAAATTAGGTGCTATATATAAATACATATTTGTTCATGTCAGTTCTCTTTTTCTATAGCAAGGTAGAATTTTTTTTAGTATAAGTTCATATTGTAATTTTGTACGTAGCTACCTACCTATTTTCATAAGAAAAACTTTGCATTAATTAAAAATTTAATTCAGCACATGTTACAATTACTTAATGTGGTGTTACTTGAAATTATTATTAAGTTTACCTACCTACTTACATACCCATATCTCTGTCAAGTAATTTTAGTAAACATGGAATGTTTTACATCTTATCTTAAACTATTTTATATTTAACAAAAAAATTTTCGTTCGTATTTTGCATTTAAGGTGCCTCGAGTATTTGTAAATGGACAATTTATTGGAGGTGGGACAGATGTAAAGAAGATGTATGAAAATGGAAGTTTAAAGAATCTTTTGGCTTAATACAATTTGTGGAACTACAAATTTGATTATTACAGATTATTATTATTATCAATGTACTATTGATTTTCCAACTTTTTTTTAAATTATTTACAAGTGAATCAGGTGAATGTTAAAATAATTTTTATGCAAAAAGGGCTTCCGTTTTCTTTAATAAATCATAATGAATAAAAATTATGTAAAATCTACCAAAGTATATATATATATATATATATTATGTATTCGTTTTCCAATATATGCAAGTTAAAAGTTGACTTAAATTCAAAAGTTCCGCATTTGAAGCAGATGAGCGTCTTATTATATGGTTTGTATTTTTTAACTAAAACATTTTTTTTTAATTTTTTATGAAAAAAGTAATCTATGAAGTAATAATTTTATATTTTGTATTTCCATTGTAAGCATTCAATCATCAGAACTATTTTCGTTTATGTAGTCCTCTTCAGTTTTCGGATAACAACCTTTATATTGCCTTCTTCGTTTCCTTGACTCGTTGTTTTCGTTGTTTTTAGGTATTTTCCTATTTGAATTATATTTCGAAATGTTCTCATTCAAATGTTGATTGCTATAATTGTAGTCTACCAATATGCTGTTATTCCCCTCATCAATTTCGTCGTAATCATTAGCATTACCATAATCATTTGAGTTTTGTATTTTTGCAGCAACATCTGAGTCATCAGTGGTATTTTTGTAATCATTGTTTTCATTTTTTTGGTCGTAGTCTTCAGCTTTTTCTTCAGAAATTAAATCATTATCCTCGTAAACATCATCAGATTTGTTATGTTCTGGGTTTTCAGCTTCTAAATCTTCGTAGTATTTGTAATCTGCGTCGTAAGCTCTAATATCATCTTCATTGATATCACTTTCATTATAATCATTTTCAACAAATGGCTTTTTCTTGGCTTTGTTTCTATCTTCAGGACCATTTTCAGATTTTTGCTGATATTTAGTTTTACTGTAATCAACGGAATCCTTAGGCTTTCTTTGTATGATATATGGTTCATAATTGCGATTTTTTTTTCGACTTTTCCTTTGATCTACATTTTCTTTATGATTGTTATTTGAATTCATTCTTAAGAACCTACTATTATTATAAATATTTTCTTTGGAAACATTCTTTCTTGTTTGTGGCGTTTTTCTGATCTGATATATTTTTGTTTTTATATGAGGAAATAGCCCTGGAAAAAAATTGTTTTTTTTTTTATTAATTGACGAATGTTTTTGCTAATAACTTTAATATAAGAGTAGGCAAAATTTAAAAAAATAATGATTATAACAATTAATTTCTTTTTCCATATGTTTATCTTTTTTTAAATTTTTAATTTTTAATCAGTTACTCGAAATTTTTAATTATCAAATGGTACTGAGTTGCTCCCTTGAATAGTGGCAGATAAATTTTGAAATATGAGTATCAATAATTTTGTGAAACAGTTAAAAGAACTTTTTAGATATTAAACAAAATAAGTTATTCCTGTTAGTTTGTTTATGCACACATATGTATACATATATTTATTTTAGTTTGAATAAATGTATTATCTGTACGTGATTTATTTATTTACTTATTTGCTTTTTTTACTACAATAGCCTAAGATACATAGATATGATATATAATAGAAACGTGATTGATGTTCGTCCAATTCAGCAGTGCTGATATTAGGATTAGAAAAATTTCGTATGACCTACAACTTATCTTGTTAATCAATCCGTTTGGCAAATATGTGAATGTGTATGCATAACTATGTATATCGGTAGTTATAGTTATAAATTATAATTTGCAATTATTCATTCATATAACTTCCATAAATAATATAATATATTGCATAATGGATATTAAATTTTCGCAATGTAACTTGATTCATTTTTAAAATATGGCTAAATATTCTCTGAAGTTTCATAGACGCTACCATTGGAGCTCATGCAATCTCACAAATTAATTAAATTGTTTATGCAATGCCATATATTTCTATCAGACCACCAAACTGAAATTATTTTCCGAAATTTTAAATTGCAAAAAAATTACAAAAACAATTCTTCTTGTTTTATGTTTTCGAAGTAAAATTTTTGAGTATTTTTTGCGACTCTCTGTTTCTTTAGTATGGTTTTAAAAGTCATCTAAATTATTATAATTATTGCTTTTTTTTCAATTTATTATTAAAAATTTTATTCTCTAATTTAGTACCCTTCCACTTGGAAGACAAGAAAGATTGTCTGCGCAAAAAATTGCAATTTTTTTTTAAATACATTTTTCAGATGGAATTTACCAACCGATTTTTTTGAAATTTAAATTTTAAATTTAAAAAAATATGTAGAATCAGTAAAGCTAAAAATATTGATCAATTTCCTTCGCACAAATAATTTCCGAAATTCTTTCCATTTTAACTCTATATAAATTTGGAATTTATTTTTGATTTGCTCTCTGAGCTCAGTGGCCTGATAGATATGTATATAAGGCATTAGTTTATGTATTTTTGAAATTTTATGAATTGTTTTTAAAAGCTTTCTCGGACCAGACAGACATCACAAAATTTAAGATTAAATCTGTGATGATATCTGATAACTGTTTACATATCAAATTCAAATTATCTCAACTCAGACTTTACATAAAAATTTAACAATTGTGCTAGTTGGTAGAATTTAAAAAGCTGAAAAGTAGAAAAATAAAATGTTCACGTTTTTTTGTATGAATAAAAAAAAATAAACTGTTTCATAAGTCTATAAAATAGTGTCTGGTGCTATTAAAATCACAGTTCGTCATTTTATATTTAAAATATGTAGGTTTGTCTGGAATAAAAAAGTTTTTAAAAACTTTTCAAATCTTACAGCTATCGAAACATATGTTTTTCTTGGTTATATCAGAAGGTTTTATTTTTGAAAAAAAAAAAATTTTTTCATCAACAATAGTTTGTTTTCAAAACTCTTCAGTTAAAAAGAAAATAATAATGTTGGGTCAAACCAATGGTTTGTATTGTAGCACTTTTCCCTTCAACAAGTGAAAATTCTGCTTTTAAATACAGTTTATGTGTACCTACCACACTATTAAAATTATTTTCATTCATATACAAAACTATTTCTAGGATTGCATATATTTAGGATGAACGATTTATGCAGTCTTTGGAAAGCAAGCATTAATTTAAAGAGAGGTTAACATAATGCTCGATTTTGAGATTTAATTGTTAAGAAAAATAATTATATTTTTTAATGTCATGGAATTTACCGTTAGCTTTTTGCTTTTATAGAAATTTGAAAAGCTTGCAGTTTCGGAAATATAAGGTGTCAAAAATTCAAATTTTACAAATTTCAAGAGGCGATAACTTGAGAGTGGGTGGAGATGAAAAAAAAAACCCCTAAAGCTTCAAGCTTCTACAGGCTGGAATCTAAAAGAAAAACGATATCAGAAATTTGGAAAAAAAGGACTTTAACTGTAAATTTGAACGGCCATTTTGTTTTTCTAAAATTTAACTATATTATACCTCGCTAGGGGAAGCAAGCCACTGCCTTTCTGCGTTTGCAAAATTTCAAAAATGCTTATGGTTTCATTGCAACAAATAGTTAAAAAAGGCCATTTTTAGGATTTTGGGGGGTATAACTTCTAGAGGAGGGAGATAGGTAAAAATTTTGTTCTACGGAAATAAGTTTCTAGTAAAGATCTATGTATGTATTAAATTTCAGTTTTCTATCTTCAAGGGTGTAGAAGTTTTGTAAACAAAAACAGTGTCCACGGACGGACAGAGTGAAACTAATAAGCACTTTTTTTCAAAAATTTTTTGGAAAGTGCTAAAAAGAGAAAAAAATCAACTTGACCGTGTCAACTCTGTGATACCCGTATGAATTTATTATCCTATGTGTGAATAAATATGCCACAGCTGACTATGGGACAAACTACGACTTTAAGATGCCATACTCGTATTAATTTCTGTAAAGAGCCAAGCAATTTCAACGAATTTTATTAAACACATTGGTCCTATAGTAAAATAACTTTTGAAGTTGTATGGCAGCTAACAGAAGGGGTCAAGAAATTTTAACGACTTTTATCAAACACATCGGTCCTACTTGTATATTTATTTGTATGAAATTTCAATATTACAGCTTTTATAGTTTCTAAGATATAGTCAAATAAATTTTGAAGTTGTACGGCAGCTACCCGTATCAGTACCCCGATCTTATCCAATTTAAATAGGGCTCTCAAATTTACTATAATAAATCATTCGTGGAAATTTGGTGAACTTGGCTGAATTAGTTTTAGAGTTATCGTTGGGACGGACGGACGGACAGACAAAGCTACATCAACTCAGAATTCGACGCTGATCGAAAACATACACTTCAGCCTATATCTCAGACCAGTATTTCTTAGCGTTACAAACGGTAAGGCAAATTTCATACCCTTCGGACATACGTTCGTACGGGTATGATGAAAAAAATGTATTCAAAAACGGTTTTTTTTTTAAGTTTCATAATCCAAAATCAAAATTTTCTGTTTTTGGAATAACACAAAAATATTTGTTTATGTTTGGTAAATACTTTAAAATTTTTAACACATATGTATGTATAAAAAGTTTTTTCTAGTTTTCCATCTGGTTTATTTTTTTTTAAATGAGAATTTTTTTGCTTTTTTGCGAAAAATTACTTCATTGATTCAACTTTTAAGGTTTTTTCTATTTACTAATATCTAACAGCAGTTGCTATGACAAGGGATCATTTTTCCCTTAGGGATCATCTATTTCCATAGTTAGAGAGTATTCTCTATGAGACTTTCTGTTATTTGCCGTTTAACAAAGTCTAATGTCAAAGTCAAACAGCGTTTACAATTTCTCATATACATATACATATATACATACATATATGTTCGACTTTTATCAGACTCAGATTAAATCTTAAATTTTGTTGTATTTTGTTTCCTTGAATAAATATTTTTATATGATTTAACTGTTTTTACCTTTTAATGAAGCATCGGGTTTAGACTTGCTCCTATTTTGAATAACTCCTTCATTCATTTTTTGTCTAGTTTTGTAATTTGTATATATTTTGTCGGAGGCTCCATTTCTTTTATTTAATTTAATTTTTGGTATTTCACCACTTTGAGGTGTGACATGGGCAAAATTACGATTTCTTTTTGACCTTTCAATTCGTTCTTCATTTTTTTTATAAGTTTTAGCTTCTTGATTTTTCATTGATTTATCTATATTTTTTTTTTCGTTATATCTTTCTCTGCCATTTTTCTCAACTTCTTTTCTTATGTTCTTAATAGGTATTATAGCTTCTAATTCGCCAGATTTTTTTAAAACGTCACGTTCATTGTTCTTGTTTTCATTTCCTTCGCTATTTTCGTTACCACTTTCAACACCGTCATCGTATTCAAAGTCGTTGTTTGTTTCATCTTCATAATCATAAATTTTGTCGGAACCTATAACATTTTTACTGTTATCATTATAAAATTTTTCGCTATAATCTTTATTGTTCGAATTCTTATAATTCTCGTCATCACTGTATTCACCGTCATCATTGCTACCGTAATTGTAGCTATAGTGATCATATTCATTTTCATCTTTTTGTGATTTACTTTTATTCTGTTTCTTCGATTTGTGTCGATGATTTTTTGTAGTTTTTATAATTGGGAAATAATTGATTAAGGAATTATGTTCATTCTCAGTGCTCTTATAATCTTTTTCATTATAATTTTTTTTATTTTTGCGATCTTTTCCTTTGTTTTTATTAGGCGCCTTATGAATGATAAAAGCTTCGTAACCGCCATGAACATCAGCTTGTAATGGCTTAATATTTGTTTCAGAATTTGTGGTATCTTTGACTAAAGTTTCAATTTTTTTTTTATTGTGTATTGTATGTTTGCCGAGGTTAATTGGGATTTGAATATCTGGCATGTCAATATTCGAATCGTATTTATTACTATTATATTTAGCTTTATTAAATTTTTTTGCCTTTTCCTTATGAACTTCATAGTTTTTCTCATCGGCTCTTTTGGATTTGACTATGGGACTTTTTGATATTGATGAGTTTCTTTCTTGCAAAATTAAACTAGTTGGATGATTTTCTTGACTCTGGTTTTTATTCGCTGGAATTTTGAATATTTGACTGTGAACTTTATATTTTTTTCCTATCCCTAATGTGTAATTAGAAAAATATTGCCATTGATGTGTTACCGTTATGTTATAATATTAATAATTATATTATATTATCATTCGCTTAACAAATACAAACATATTTTTCTTTATATCAACATGATAAAACTTACCAGTATTGGCCAAACTCTTATCTAATTTAATTTGACTGATATCGTCTCCATTTTTCATAAAATAATCCCTTCCATCTTCCTTGTCAAACATTTCGTTATCATCATATCCTTTAGATCCTTTATTGTGATAACTTCTAGAAAATTCATTTTCATTATGGCCACCATATTCTTCAACATAATTAATTTCAAAATTTCCATCATTCCTATGATTGTTTTGTTTATTCTGAAGTAGTTGAAAAAAGTTCAGACGAAAATTGAAAGAAAATTGATTCATATGTAGGTATATAAGTATATATGAATATATGTATGCTATGCAGGGTGTTTCACATAAAGTAGCAAATATTTCAGGGATGATGGATTGATCAATTTCCAGCAAAAAAATTAATGGGTGGGATTATGCAGATATACTCATTTTCAAGCTACAGCCTCATGGAAAAAAAAGATACCAGATTTTTCCTGTATATAAATAAATGCTTGTAGATTCGGTACCATGCGGCGTAGAGTAAACATCGGATGCTTGTATTACAGATGATAGATTGCTCTTCATTTTTGATCCTACAATCAATTAGAGTTGAGCCATAATTTTCGAGATTAAGTTCGTCAAAATCAAAATTTTTGTTTCTTTTTTATTGTTTTTAAAAAAAAAACTCAAAATTTCTCGAAGTTTTTTTTTCGATGCTCTACAATAAAAGTTAAAAGTTATCCCATATAATTTTTTCCAGTCTCTCATAGTTTTTAATACTCGTATAATGCCATAGTTCATACATTTCATACAAATTCCTTATTATAAACACTAAACTAAAAGCATTTAGTGTATGTTATGTTTGTATAAACTCTGTATGTGTTTGTAATAGATTTTTTACTGGAAAATTTATGAGATAGAGGAAAACGTTATATATATTAAATTTTACCTTTCAATGTAACTTTTACCTTTTACTCTAAAAATAACACAAATTTAAAAAAAAATTAAAAAAAAAAGGAAACAAAAGTTTTGACTTTAACGCGCTTTATCTCGAAAATTATGGTTCAAATCTAGCTGATTGAAAAACCGAAAATAAGGAGCAATCAATTATGTGTAAAACAAGCTCCTGGTGGGTACTCTACGTGGCATGGTTCAAGCGAAGAAGGCAGTAGCTCGAAAATAAGTTTATGTGAACCCCCCCGTCTTTGCAAAACCTTTGTATTTTAATATTTTACTTACCTTCTCGGTATTGTTCATAGTTCTGCGATCGTTTTCGAGTGTTATTGGTTTTCTCACGTTATCTAATTCTAAAAACATATTTTTATTTTTGTCATTGCCACGAATCTGGGTGTTGTTTGTATTACTATTGTTGAATGGAACTTTTTTAATATTTGTATTCGAATTATTTAAAAATATATTTTTCATTCTTTTCCCGGAAGGGTTACACTTTATCAAATTGAATAACAAAATAAAAGCTAACAATAAAACTTTTGAAGTCATCTTGCTATGTATACTTATTTTGAGGATATGATGTTCTTCCTTTGATTGACATGTTAAAATAATTTTAAACTAAATAATTGACGGTTCCGTTTAATGTTTCAACGACTTTGCTAGTAAAATTGGTATGAAATCACTTCACCGATAATTATCTCAATTATTATAATGTAACAATTAAACAGCCAAACTTTACTGACTTCGTGCTCTCGTTTATTTAAAGTAAATTGAAATTTTATTTTGTAAGAGCTATTTATAACATCATGATACAAAGTTAAATGTGGATTATATATAATAGTATAGGTATCTACGTGAAAAGTAAAGTTAAAGTAAAAATAATCCAAATTTCAGAAATAAAAGAAATACAAAAAAACTATTGAAGTGTGCCGAACATTTTAATACAAAAACCATCCTTAGTAAATACTATTGATACGGTTTTAATTAAATTGTGTAATAATAAACGCATAATATTAACCCATGTAAATTAGAAATATAAATAATAAACATATGTATAACATACTTACATACATATATAAAATAATATACGTAAGTATTATACTAAATAAATACAATATTTATTCTGTACATATACGTATAAATAAACATGTCTATATGATGTAGTTTTTTGTCAAAAAATTATACTTTACTTTAACGGTTATTATAGTTTCAGCAACAGATCCACGTCCATGAACGTGTTAATTAATAGATATATTTGTATGTTTATTAGGAAAAATAATTTGTCGTCATAAAGGTTTTGCTAGTCTATTAATTTCGTAAAGTTTATATAAATAGTTTTGTAACAGAATTTAATCTTGTAACAGATCATCGTTGTGAATTTTGATTATACACACTACATCAACATATGTACCACGGCTGACAAAAATACAGGCTTGGACCCTAAAAGAGAGTGACAAGTCATATCAGACGAAATTACACGTATTCTTATGGAAGCTATACAGGGCCCTTTTTAACATCATAAATTTCAAAATAAACTTTTATAAAGTTTTTAATTAGAAAAAGGTAAAATTCAATCCTTTTCTACTTTACTAGTGCTTATATTCTTGAAGTTTTGCGTTATTAAAACAATAAAAAATTGAATTAAAATTGATCCAGGCGCTGTTCATTTTTTTACGATTTCAATAAAATATGCTATACTATAGAAAAACAAATAGTGCAAATTTTTTGTTTTTGAAGTATTAACTTGATTTTCGTGTATTTTTTCAAATTAGAAAAAATGTACATTTGATATTAACGATATGTTATATATGCCTCCCAAAATGCATACTTCTGATATAATTACGTATTATATCTATATATTTTTCATAATATGTACATATATTTGGAAATATCTTCGCCTTGTAAGTAAGTCTAATTCACAAATTTATCTAAACTACCGTGCCAGGAATTTTAAAAGCTTCATAATATTTTTATTATATTTCATTATAGGGGACAACTTAGAAAGACGCTTTTTTTACAATGATTATAAAATTACAAAAGCGCTGTAATAATACCTAAAGTAATTATTCAAACTTAATCTAATGATTATAAATATAATAATCTAATGATTAAAAATTTAAATGCTAACTTAAAATCTAATAAAATTTTTATTAACTTATTTTAAATCGCGTATTCTAGACTAATGAAAATTTTTTTTCATTCAATGTAATATGATTTTTTACTCTAAGTTCTCTCAGATATGTTGCCTGACATGGCGGTTTAAAAAAATGAGGAATAAATTCGAAAATATATTTATCACATCAAAATTATAGTCAAGTTTTCGATATGTTACTCAGAAAACTTAAATTTCATTTTAATATAAAAATTGTAAGGTTTAGTCAGTTTTTTTCATAGAAAACTCGAAATGATTATATGCAAAAAGCATCATTTTTTGAAAAAAAAAAAAAAAAAAGGAAAAAAAAAAGATTATTTAGAAGTGTTATTTGACTAAAAAAAAAAACGGTCCAGGCGCTGTCAAAAGTGAAGATTTATCTTCAAAATGAAGGTTTTCCGGTATCATACATCATTTTGCATGTCATTAGTTTTTCTTTTTGGTGTCTGATTGGATTCGAATTGATATTTTGCCTTCCTACTTCGTTCAATTAAACTTCAATTGAAGATCTTGAATCGTTCATGAAGATATTTGGGCCAATCTATTTGGTAACACTGGGTCCAGGTATTGATATTTTCGTTATGTTAAGGTATGTAGATATGCGTTTTACATGTTTTTCGTATATGTTTGTATGTATGTTTGCGTATATTTAAGTTGTAGTTGAAGTAGTTATTGAATTTTTTAAAATTGTAGTATTTATTAGAAGATTTTTTATTTCCAATAAAAAAAAAGGCGAAATAAAAATTATGTAGTTGCAAATAAGTAACTAAATCAGAAGGCTACAGAAAAATTTGCCTTCTGATTTAGCTCAAAATGCGCTTCTCCAAATCGGGGAGCGTTGAATCTCTTTTAATCTATATTAAAGAAAATTTGATGGTTGGTCTAAGGGGACTAGTATCAAAATTTAAAGAGGAGGTTTTCTCCGTAAAACATAACTAACTGTGGGTTCCCAGAGAATGGCATGTTAGTAGCATTCATGCTTTCCTCCTTCCTTCGATGACAAAAAAAAGTCTAACATATAGACGACATATGTATATGTACGTATACCGCAAAAGCTTTTTCTGGACACAGAACATACAGCTATCTCTCACTTAACGTAAATTTTGGCACCCAAAATTTCCTATGTTAACTGAAATTACATTAAGAGAGACTATGAAAAAAAATTTTATATGTACATAATCGTAAACAAATTTTTTAAAGAAAAACATGAACTTTTATTTCATGAAACGTTTTCGTTAGTAAAACAACATAAGATTTCAATACATACTTCAAAAAAAAAATCAAAAATGGGAACATTACATATTTCAATAAAAATAAAAATCACAAGTAGTAACGTATTAATATTATATTATATCATAACATGTTTTGATTCCATACACATACATATGTAGGTAATTAAATTTATTTTTTATTGTGATTTTCATTTTCAATGACATCAACTGAATTTGGTACAAGATTATGAATTAATTTTTGCTTTAAGATCTTTTTTTTGCCCTTCAATATTTTGTACCCGGCGGTAACTTCTTTACATCTATAGCTGTACTTATACTAAATAGAACCACTTGTCAAGTGTTCCTAAATTTTATGAATTGACAGTTTTAGATATGGCAAAATGTTTTTTTTTATTATAGGTACCACCTGTAAAAAGATTGCCAAAGGTGTTTATTTTTCTAAAAAAATAAGGTAAAAAAAATTACGATAAGTGAGGGAAAAATTTACGATAATAAAATAATGTCGCAAAAAAAAATCTGTATTAAGTTAAGCGTGGGAAACCTGTACCCGAAAAAATGACTGTAGGATACAAATACTT
The DNA here is from genome assembly GCF_029603195.1 of Condylostylus longicornis. Lineage (NCBI taxonomy): Eukaryota > Metazoa > Arthropoda > Insecta > Diptera > Dolichopodidae > Condylostylus > Condylostylus longicornis. Next base: position 3,369,049 of record NW_026577985.1, read on the forward strand.
TATAACATGCGGATCAAAACAATCGTTAACCACGCTTCAAATTCACTTCATTCGACAGATTTGACACCTCATTCACCAATAATTTAGGCGGATTCGTTAATCATAATATCAAAAATTCATATTTTTGTTTTATTTTAATACTCATTTTTTTAATCTTTTCGTTTTTATAATATGGATACACCACTTTTGCCACCTTGTGCTAGAATAATATACAGAAATGGTTTGTGAGTCTTTAAAATGTTTAATATTTTTCACAATTCTTTATATACAAAAAAGTGGTTTTGTCCGCCTCTAAAAATACATTATAAACCAGGTAGACATCTATTACGTACTTTTTTTCTCTTTCAAAAATTCATATGTGCATAAAAATGAAAATAAAAAAGTATATGTTACTGTTTAACTCTTTTGGCTAAGGAAACTCTTTTGGCTCCATTTTTGACACGCTAGTCAAAAGTCACATAACACAAAATACACACATATTTAAAGCAGAAAAATTGTCATTATTATTAGTTAATTAGTTTATTATTCAAATTGTAGTTATTATTATAGTTAGTTAAAATAATTGAATTTGGCTCTTTTTGGCCCTTTTTTCCACTGAAATTTAGCCCTTTATAGATTTTATTGATCCCAACACTGACTATATTGATTGAAATATAGTCAGTGTTGTATACTTGTATACTTGAAATCGATTAGTCAGTCATATATTGTCATATATTGTATACTTGAAATCGATTAGAGTTTAACAAGCATAATATATATTAATTTGTCATTTTCTGTCTTATCTGTCATGCTAATAATTTCATTGGATCGACTTGACTTGAAAATTTCAAAAAATTTCAAGTGAAGTAGTGTTTATATGAGTTAAAGCTTCAATTCAGTTTTAACTGCAAACATACGCATTTACATACATGCATAAATGTGTACGTTTCTTTATTTCATTTTAACTAGAAGCCTCTAGTGCGGATCTTTCTGAATGTAAATATGTTCGAAAATATTCAAACAAAATTGAGACATGAGTCAATTTTTTTTACGAAATATTACGAATTTTTGGCCTCGTTGTTGATTTTTTCTTTAAATGCCACTGATCGTGTCATATTTTTTATTATTTTTTTCTTTTTTTTTACGTAAAAAAGAGATTAATATTTTAAAAAATCTCAGGATATTATACACATTTTTTAAAAAGCTTCCCATTTAAATTCTATTGCATGAAAAAGAAAGAAAGGTAGGAGGAAAGAAAAAATGATAAAAAATTTCAAATTCATATTTCAGTATGGTTTCAAATGTTAATGAGGAAGGATGTATGATTTTTCATGCACATTTTGTATTTCCCAATAAGGCAAGTTGAGTAGTGTCGGCTAACAAAAATGTTATTAAAAGTAATATAGGTTGACACATTTCAACAATTTGAATTATCTCATTTCGGTTATTTATACGTTACTTATAAGTTTGTTTCAAATAATTTCAGTTAGTTTTTAAGTTATTAAAAATAAATATGTATGTACCTACTTCCAATAAATTTTTTTTTAAATAATTATTTTAAAACTATTTCAAACATGTTATCCCTGCATGTGTATGTATGACCTATCTTAATTCTAAACGGAAAGAATTTCAAAATACCTGAACAAAAATTTTAAAATACCTGTTATTTTACAGTCGGAATTTTTGAGTCATTTGGTAAAATACCATTTATTTCAAAAATTGAAAAATATTCAAATCCGGTCATAAAAATATATGATTGTTTTTTCCAAACATTTTAAATATTTTTTTTTCTTAGGTAATTAATATAAATGATAGTAAGTTTTTAATATTTTTTCAAATAAAAATAGAGGTAAAATTTTGAAGTTTATATAAAATTTGTATTTAACAATTAATATTTGATTGTATTTTAGATATTATTTTCTAATTCCCTCTTCAAATTTTTTCTTTACTACGTATTTATATCAATATTTAATAATTATCTTTCATTAATTATATTTTCAACTTGACACCACAGGTACTTCCCATATCTTGAGTTAACTTACCCTATGAGAAAAAAAAGCTGTTCACTTAAAAATAATGAAATGCTTTCAGTAACATATAAAATGTTGAAGGCAAAGGATGTGCTTGTTGTTTTTCCGCTTTTTTTTAAATTTTAAAATAATTATCAATGAAAATATTAATATATTTTTTTGATTTTTCAAATATATTTTCTAAATTTTACCTGCTTTATAATAAGTATAAATTTATTTTAATATTTCTTCTCAAAAAATAGCCACTTCGATTTAAAAAAAGCCATATAAAATAAGGTCGTGCTTTCAAGTTTCTCTCTGAGCATTGGGACTTGTTAGATATAAAGACATTATAATAACAATAATATTATAAAGAATAATATGTAAAGGTTTTGCTGTGTAGCAGACTTATTTTATTTGTGAGCAAAATCTGTATACACTTTGTAAGATACGTTTTTACGAATGTATGTATAAGCATTGAAAAACGCTTTTTTTCTCTTTTATATTTTCCCATGTTTTTTCGTTTCCTTTTTGTATAGTTTGTTTATTACATATAAGCAAAGATTTTATTTTGCCTTTGATATAAGGAAGAAAGCAATTTCTTTTTTGTTTCAGACCTGACCTTGACATAACAAAAATATGTGTCAACCGTGGACCTGACCAATTCGATGATATTATAATAAAAAGTCACAGTTCAACACTTTGGACATGTTTTAACTTGTTATATGGTCTTACTTTTAGCTCTCATTGCAGCACATCGAAAAAAATAAGACAAATTTTCGAGAAATTTCGTGTTTCGAGGAAAAATTAAAAAAGAAATAAGAACTTAAACTAGTTTTTTTTTTTTAGAAAGAAATAAAAACTTTTAAACACTTTATAAAGTTTTTGCATACAAAGCGTCTGAGATACTACTTTTTTAACAAAAATGAGAGAAAATGATGACATTCTCATTTTCACAATACTGAAAGTTTTTTACAGTTTTGTAAAGTAAAATTTAGTGTTTTAAAACTTTTAAAATCTTACAGCTGTCGAAACATACATATGTTTTTCTTGGTTATGCCAGAAGGTTTTATCTTAAAAAAAAAAATAATTCCAGCCACAATAACTTTTTTTCAAAACTTTTCAATTAAAAATAAAATAAAATAACTAAAATGGGTTTCCAAATGTTTTTTTTTAAGGTTCACACTTTTACAATCCAAAATCAAAAATTTCGATTTTAAGTACAACCAAAAAATATTTGTTTGTGTTTGATAAATACTTTGAAAGTTGACGTTTATCACATATTTATAAAGTTTTTTCAAGTTTTATCCCGTTACTTGTTGTTACGTTATTCTTTGCGTACCGGAATTTGTACATGTGGGTTGGTAAATAGTGTTTATTTTATATAAACAAAGCAATTTCATGGCGTATAAACAACTTTTATTTTAAGTTGTTTATATAAACATAGCTACACATCTAATTAATTAGTAAAAACTATAAAACAATTTTTTCCTTCTTTCGGGTAAATTCGTTTTGAGGAAGGAGGACTTTCTGTAATAAAATAATATGAAATTAAAAAAAACTGAAATTAGAATTAGACCACAAATTAGTGTTCTACTCGCAAAACTAAGCATTTTATCGATTTTGGCTCTCGTTTTTAAATTTGACCCTCATGATTGAACTTTTGGCACATTGTGTTATAATTATTTTTTTATAAGTGGCAGTTCTGCACACTATACGCTGTACTATACGTATTCAATTAAGGAATAAACTTAATATTTTAGTAGGTCCATTATGTATTTAAAGTGAGCCTTGAGTCATACTTTGTGCTTTCGTCTGTCATTTTATTTTTTGTTATTGCTATCTTTTTGTATACAATTTATTGTTTGTTTTTATCTTTAAGGAATATCTTTCAAAATGGTATAAGTTTCAATTTTAGAAAATTTGAATTCATATCCTTTTGTTCACAAAATAAACTTTGTTTGGTATTGGAGCATTTGAGTACGTAATTATTGCTTAATTTTTGAACTAACAGGTTATTTGTGATTAAAAAAGCGATTCTTTGAAACAAAAATTTGCAGAACCAACTTACCAACTTATTTAAGATCTACATACAACATATATGTTTCATGATTCCCATATAAAATTTTTCATATTACTTATAATAAGTTCTCAAAAATATTTTTGATGTTTTTGTTTTTATAGAATGCTTGGCCAATTTAATGTACGTAGTATTTTGAAACCGCTTTACACTATCAATAAACGCATTATAAGTACTTGTCGTCCAGATTATCATGGCGAATATGAATGGCAAGACGCGAAATCTGAGAGTGAGGTAGTTCATATTAAGTATATTGGCAAAGATGGAAAGGAAACTGTAGTAAAAGGCAAGGTTGGTGATAACGTACTATATTTAGCTCATCGTTATGGTATAGAAATGGAAGGTGCTTGTGAAGCGTCATTGGCTTGCACAACATGCCATGTTTATGTGGCGGAAGGTTATTTAGATAAAATACCAGAATCCACTGAAAAAGAAGACGATCTCCTCGATATGGCACCCTTTTTAAAAGAAAATTCCAGACTAGGTTGTCAAATTATTTTGACCAAAGAAATGAATGGTATGACGCTTGAGCTACCAAAAGCAACAAGAAATTTTTATGTTGACGGACACAAGCCAAAGCCTCATTGATTAATTTATGAAAATATGTATATGCGTATATTTCATTTCAATAAAATAGATATTTGTTATTAATTTTTATCAATATAGACCAAAAAAATATGAAGTTTTTTAACGTAAGCGGGAATGTATCTATATAATTTTGTAGAAATAGATACGATCTGATTTTTATAAGTACATACATATGTAAATTGCAGGCTTGAATTTACAATTTTACTAAAAAAATGGTTGTTTAATTTGCTTAGGAACTAGGAAATTATAAAAAATGCATAATAATGGTTTACAATAGGTAGGTAGGTAATATTATTTTTTTCAATAAAAATATCTCCATAGAGATACAAAAATTATTTAATGACTGATCAATTTACGTAAATAACTAACTTAAGGAATAAATTAAAAAAATAAAAATAATGGTAGATATATTGAAACGTGAAAAAGAGTTTCAAAAGTTAAATGAGGAACTAGATAAAAAAACAAAATCAATAATTGAAAAGTCTTCGAATTTATCATCGAATAATATTAAAACCCCCAAACCAAAGATAATAAATAACGGAAGAGAAAATCGTGAAATTCCGGAAAAAGATGACACAAGTATTAAATTTCATAAGTCAAATACCATTCCGAAAAGATTTCGAGATATATTAACTAATAGGAAAGCTAAGACTGTTTTGGAAGTGAGTGAAAAATCAGTTCAAATATCTGAAAATGAGTTTTCAAATGGAATTTTGCAAACGGGACCCAGTTCTGAAGGTAACGATGATGCGTCACTGGAAAAAATCAAGTCAGAAATTATTTTTATAGAAGAAAAAGAATCTAACATTGATGAAAATATTGAACTCTCAGAAAAAAATGGAAAAAAAGTTGTAAAAGCACACACAGTTCCAAAAAGATTGAGAGATTCTTTGACGATCCGCAAAGTGAAAGAAAGTAAGGCACATAAATTAAGAGTAGATAGTGTGACTTCCGAAAAATGTGCACAAAACGAAATTGATTTAGAAAAGAAACTAAATGAAAGACCAATCGAAATAAATCAAACTTTTGAATCTACACATTCTTATCCTATTCAGTTAAACCAAAACGTAGAAACGGAATCAACTTCAACAAAAACTTCAAAAAAATGCAGTGCGAATACTGATATTACAGCAAAAAAGACTTTGAGCAATGAAGGTTTAGTAAAGTATTTGAAATCGAAGGTCTCAATATTAGAGGTAGAACTGTTAAATACAAAAAATGAAATTACTAAACAAACAAAGGATTTGGAACGTAGCTATGAAATGCAACAAAAATTGGAAACACAACGCGATAATGCTTTTTCAAAAAATAACTTTTTAACAGATCAGGTGGAAAAGTTCAATGAAAAATTAATTAAATATGAAAAGAAATTGAAAACTTCTGATTCTGAAATTGATCAATACAAACGTAACATAGAAATTTCAAAACGTGAAATTAAAGTGTTGAATCAAACTAATAAAAATCTGGAAAAACGCTTATACAGAGCTAATGAAGAGATTGAAAAATTTAAAACTCAAATAGACTCAATTAAAAACAATGAACGCAATAATTTGGAAACGTATCGGTTAGAGCAAGAAAAGTTAGAGAAGCAAGTTAAAGATTTAAAACGACAGCGGAATGAATTCTTGAACGCTTATAAAAAACAGCTGTTTTTGATTGATAATCTAAAAAGGCAAAACACTTGCATAGAACAATGTCAAATTATTTGCCTTGGGGAGAAACAATTTTCAAAAATATTAGATTTACACAGAGAATAAATGGATTTCATGCACATAAAATTTGTTGTATTAAGTTTTATATATTTCAATACTCTGGCATTTCTTTCAGTAACATTTTAAATTCGATTTTAGCTTAACGAACTATGTATATAGAAACACTTTGCCTTATAAAATTTCAATAGCATAAATCTGCATGTATCAATGATGTTTATGCAAATTAACTTAATTTACATTACGTTCACCAATAAAAATCAAATAAATTCTTTTCATAATTCATCTATTACATGTTTTTTTTCGCTTTCATATACTTTATTTTCTATAGTCATACTTTCTAAAAATTCTTGCTGCAATAAAAATGTCTTTGATTCCCAAGCCTGAGCTCCGTCTTTGAACAAAAATATTGCTCGATGTGAATCGACCATATATCTTTCAGCTTGTATATGATTATTCCATAACCCTGTTTGCCATAATTTTGTTAACTCCTCAGCTTCCTCTTTCGTTTTATCAGTGGATACATTGATGAAAGTCATTAAAGTTTTCCCTTTTTTTGATATTTTTAGAAGATTTTCAGGATTTGAAGTATCGATATTAGATAAATCTATTTTTGGCGGAGGTCTTAAGTGTTCCGGCAGCTCGTCTGATTGCAATGGTTCTTCATCCTCTTCCCATTGATCAAATAAACGTTCCATATCAGCATCATCAAAATCCCGAATATCCTTTTTTGCCCACTCGGGCTTTTCTCCTTCCTTGGATTTTTTACATAGCACGACAGAAAATAACAAGAATATTAATATTGAACGATACATTTATTTTATCTTTGTTTTTATGGACTACAGGTTGATCGGGTTCATTTCCGTAAGAAAATATGTCACAAATTTTCATAATATAGTCTATTAGCAATACATGTCAAGTGATTCACAATCTTTATTGGTTCACAATTTGAATTTTACATACACAGGATAACAAAATTATAATCAAAATGCAAAGTTCATAACTTGGATGTTTGTTGGTAAACTAAAAGATTAAAATGTGTGCATTGAGTTCAAGCACAAAGGTAAAAAAAAAAACAAGAGCGATTTTCCGCGGGAAGTGTCAAACTTTTGTTTGTGTCAACAATATTATTAGTTGTTTCTATTGAAATATTTTTTCATTTAGATATACAGAGTAAGTGGTATGATTTTTCGGGAGGAGAAAGAATTACATTTTCATTATAAAATGTTTAATAAATAATATTATAAAATATTTCATATATTACATTTTATAAAAAAAAACATACCTGAGGAGGAGTGGGGAGCCGCAAATGAATATTCAATCCCTAAAATACCTGAAAATTTTTGGTTTCGACAAAAACATGTATCGACATAAATGGCTATAACTTCCATAATTATTAACCGATTTAAATAATTAATATTCAATGAAAAGTAGCTCTTTATTTCAAAATAAAACCAGGGTGTCATTTGAAGTAAAAGTTATTAAGGAAAAAATAAAAAAAATGTCAAATTTTTGACAAAGTGACCAATTACCTAAAAATTTAACCAATTTGATTTTTCCACATTATCAACTGCAGATCAACTCAAAGATTTCATAATTTGAAAGCTTTTGGTTGATTTTCAAAATACCTCTTAATAATTCTTTGTTCGTTATCCCGTTTTCGAGATAATTCCATTGCAAACTGGACGGCTTCCGGAAAAAGTCGTTTTTTTACTCTAGGTAAAAATTGCATAAACTACATAAATAAATTAAATCAAAGACAAAGTCTTACTTATTGTTTATACCAACATACCGAACTTGCAACACTCATTGTACATGATATTGATCTTTGATTTTACATCACAAAATATAAAAACCTTGCAGCTCTGCATACCTTACAATTTTGCTTTAGCACCTGTATTATGTTCATGAATAGTATGTTCATGAGTATGAAGCTCCGAAAGAATACATTCATATTGAAATCAAGCTATAATACGTATGGGTTTTATTCACGGCTGACAGAAATACAGACCCAACAAATTAGAGATACCAAAGAAAGGAGCATTCAGTAAGTAAAATAAAATATAAGGGTGAATTATTTATATTCTAAAATATTTTGTATTGGACAACATACCACCTACTTCAATGGGTAATAACTATCATATTAATTAAAATTTGTCAAAAATTATACTGTTTTAGAGTCATTAAAATTTATATGTATTTATATTTTTATTGTTTAGAGTTGTTCAGCAAAATTGTCAAACAAAACTGGTTTCTTACTGATAAGAAATTTTTTAAAATAATATGTTCATTTTCTTATAAATTACATGTATTTTATAGTAGAGGCTAGACAAAAAAATGAAATAAAATACGCTCCTGTTACGACTTGGACAATTCTCGGAGCAAAGAAAGGGACAACTAGAAAAAATTTGGCTTCATTGTTTTTTTCAAGATTCTCCTTCCTTTTGTATTTCTAATTTGTTGTAAAAATTTTGTTTATATACGTTACATATGCAACAAAAATATTTCAAGTTTGAAAAAATCATAGCATAGAAATAAGTTATTGTTATTGGTTACTTTTTTATATATGTATATATATACATATAAGTAATATCATTTAACCAATCTGCAAAAGAAAAATTTTTATTTATAGATACCTATAATTATGCAAAAAATTATTTTTAAGGTTTTAATTAGAAGAGCCTAAAAAGGAGCAATTGAATGCCTTCAAATGTTCTTCTCTTATACGAAAATAAAAAAATATTAAGCAAACAAAAATTATCTACCTTTTTGATAGTTTTTTTCAAAAATAATTTCACTAGAAAATAAATTGAGGAAAAACATACGAATTTTATGGAAGTTGACCCGATTGAAGCAATTCGGAAAAATTTTTTAATGCTGTGGACGATGGGCTTATTCTTACCACAGGTAGAAAATTTATTTTTTTATTCCATTTTTTAATATAACAACAAGAAAGGGGAAAAATGGGAGGAGTTGAAGGAATATAAAAAACGGTATTCTAAGGACTTTTTTTTTAAAAAGATCATGAGTGTTGCTCATGAGTGTCCGGTTAACACATGCAATTCAAAATTTCCATTATTTATTGCAGAAACACACATTAAAAAAAATAAATTTGTTTTGTTAATTTTAATGAGGCGTTTAGAAGTTTTGTACTTATTAGTGAATGTTACATTTTCATTTTGAAAAAAACAAACAAACGTACAGAATCTTTGCTTATACGATAAAAATATAAGTTGAAGCTTTTCATTTTTATTTTTTTTATAACATTGCACTTTATGTTTATATTATATAAAAGTTTTTAATAACGTACCTTGAAAGAGAAGCGCGTTTTAAGTGAATATGCATTTTTTCTTGGTAACATTGCGCATTTTATATTATTTGGGAAGTACTAAGTCTATTGCACTCCATTTTGGGAATCTTTTCAACACTCCAATTTAAAATTTTAACACGGCGACATTCGAACTTTTATATTTTGTTTTAGACAGATTGAACTTACTGTAAAAGTCAAATGAGAATTCTTGACGTTTAGTTATTTTATTTAGACGTTTTTTTTCTCCATTTACATTAGAAATTCATTTGAACATTTGGTGATCAATATTGTTTATGGAAGAACCTACGATAAATTAAAATTACACATTGTAATACCAAAACAATTAAATAATGCTTATTGGGTGAGATGTTTTTAAGTAAGTATACATAAAGTAAAAGGAAAGGAATTGGCATAAGGAATAAAATCATACGTCAAACATTGTAATTGATGTAGTAACATTTATTTGTGATTAGATTAGAATTTCATACAATTTAACATATGAATATATAAATAATCAATATAATTTATTTTAAATATGCTTTCAATAATAGTTTTAGCAATAAAATTGGAGGAGCTTTAATGAAATAGGATGGACATTTCCATAAAACAAGAACAAGGGGAGAATTTGCCTAATTTAAAAATAGCTTCAAGTTTTCATTACAAGTGTGGGGAAATATTTTACCTAAAATCACTAAATGAATTTTCAATTTCTTGTAATATTTGTAATATAGAGCATTTTGAAAATTTTAGTGAATTTTGCAAGCACTTTTTAAAGTGCAAATCTGTACAAAACCCCACAGATGAAATTAGAGTACATAATGAAATACTAACCGCAGAAAAACCTAAAAGTATTTCGGCTTCACCTCAAAGTAAGTTAGATTGAAATTAGGCATATTTCAATAAGAATTTATTACAATTATTAAAATATAAATAATAAAACGAAATAATTTATTAAAGCATTATGTTACACACTTAACTCAAAATACGAATCTTAAACTAATTTAAATTGCATTTTATTTAAAGGAAGACGTCCAAAAACAAAAATAACGCCTACAAGATCAGAAAAATTATTAATATTGAAAAATTTGTGCAAATCACCTCCAACAGCTCGGGAATTAAACATTAATTATGAACAACCGATGGATGAGAACGTTTTCCTTAATCGTCATATTTCACAAATACAACCACTGGATATGTTATGGACTTCCCAATCGGATATGCAAGACTGTTCTTCTTCAAATTCTACTCAAGTCATACGACCACAGACTAATCAATGGCAACATTCCATTCAACCATCTGTTAATTATGAAGTTAGTCCACGTATATCTAAAAATATTGAAAGTACAAATTCTTGGTCGACATCAGTTCAAAATTACCAACTTATAAGATCTACTTCACGAAATGAAGAGAGTTCTAATGAGTGGACATCACGAAGTGCAACCCCGCAACAATACCCTATGCACCCACCGCCAATACCACCACCAAGGACAGAAAATCGAAATACGTGGACTGCCGAAATAGCACAGGAACAATTTCCACCACTTCCTCAAATTACTTCATCTCATCATTTACAATCTAATTATTTGTCCTCCACCCCAAACACTGTTGCAGCTCCGAATTCTTCAAATTTTCATACTGCACATCCGAATATTCAAACAACTCAAATTTCTACTCAATCTTCTAATTCCCCAGTATTTGAAAACTCTTCTTTATCTTCACATCTTTTGCCACCTTTTCATTTAAACAAAACTACACTTATGAAGTCGACTAATGCTATGAGCTCAAGTGAAATGCTGCAGCAAGCCAAAATAGCTGTTTCTTCAAATAAAAATACCGTTGAAACTACTAGTACGTGGATTCCCCCGACGATTATCAGAGAAAAAAAATTAAATAACTTTAAAGATTTGACAAAAGAAAAAGTAAATTATGCGTTCCAAGTTAAATTGCAAAAAATACAAGAAAATACCAAAAAAGTATGTGAACAAGAGTCTTCATCTAACGATTTGAAAATTATAGAAATTGATGATAAGGATGATGATGTATCGATTGAAGGAGGCGATTCAATATGTTGTACAGAAATTGTAAGTAGGGAAAGTCTATATGAAAAAAATGTAACTGAATTAAACAAAGATTTAAAAAACGAAGTGTCTTTAAAAAATGAGACTTTTTTTGATGAAAATATAACTCAAGTATATAATTCGGAAAATGATATCACCGCATCGAACAAAAATTTGATAAATTTTGAAGAGAGTGTTAGTAAAATTAATGAAAATGAGAGAAAGTCGCAAAATCAATTAGAAAATAAGTCAGTTGTAGTTCCCAAGCCTGAAGAAGCTCACAAAGTCTCTTACCCGCATCGTGGAGATGATCCTAAGCTGCGACTTAAGCCTTTAGTGAAAATTGAAAAAATGCCAAGACTAGTTTTAGAGAAATACTTTCCAAGATTTTTACTTGCGAAAGACTTTTTACAAGATTTAGTGCGGTATAAGAAAGGTAAGAAAATAAAATTTCGGAAGCAATGTAAGCTTTGTCACCGAAAGTTTTCCACTCCCACTTATCTACGCATACATTTAAGACAACATACTGGAGAAAAGCCATTTGGATGCAATTTTTGTGGTAAATTCTTTGCAGATAAAAGTGCTTTGAATACTCATACAAGAAGTCATACTGGCGAAAAACCCTACAAATGCGAGCAATGTGATTTAAGTTTTGCTCATTCCGGAAGTTTGAAGTGGCATGCAAAGAAACACGATGATCCAGATGCTAAATTTCGTACGAAATGTTTATCGAAAAGTTTAACTAACGAATATTTTATTGTTTCTGATAAACCAAATGCTATAGATCCAACAGAAATGTCAGAAATGCTAACTACGAAAACTTGTAATATTTGCAATAAAAGTTTTTCTTCATCTGGTTATTTAAAAGTTCATTTACGCTCACATACTGGCGAAAAACCGTTTGGCTGCAAAACTTGCGGAAAATTTTTTATAAGCAGAAGTGTTTTGCGAATGCATTTGCGAAGTCATACTGGAGAAAAACCATATCAGTGCGAAACTTGTGACGTAAGTTTTTCATATTCTAATAGCTTAAAGGAGCACTTAAAAAAACACGAAGATCCGAATTTTAAAGTTGAAGAGTTCTGTCAAAAAGAATGTCAATACTGCCAAAGAATTTTTACTAGCTCACGATATTTAAGGGCTCATTTAAGGAAACATACGGGAGAAAAACCTCACCGTTGTAAACTTTGTGGAAAACATTTTATGTATGCAAAAAATTTACAAACCCATTTAAAAGGTCATAGCGGAGAAAAACCTCACAAATGTGACAAATGCGGTTTGGGATTTTTACATTTAGTGTCGCTTAAATCACACTTAAAAATACATAATGGAATCGGTTTTAGATGTAATATTTGCGGTTTGCAGTTCCCAACACTTTCGAAAGCAAGAATTCATATGAGGGGTCACAGTGGTATAAAGCCTTATAGATGTAAAATTTGTGGAAAAGGCATTTCAACCGCTAGCAGTTTTAGCTATCATATGAGAACTCATACAGGCGAAAAGCCGTTTAAATGCGAGGAGTGTGATGTTTCCTATAAATCTTCAGGACAGTTAATATTGCACAATCGTATGAAACATACTGGTGAAAGACCGTATAAGTGCAGTTATTGCGAAAAAACGTTTTTCCAATCGCAATCTATGAAATACCATGAGAGGGTACATACTGGTGAAAAACCTTTTAAATGCGAAATTTGCGGAATTAATACGGTTACATCTAGTTCATTGGCAGTTCATATGCGGAGTCATACCGGAGAGAAACCATATAAATGCAATGAATGTGATGCGGCATACACGAATTCTGGCCAATTACTCATACATCGTAGAACCAAGCACACGGGAGAAAAACCATTTAAATGTACTTATTGCGATAAAGCATTTTTTCATTCTGCTGCTTTAAAATCCCATACAAGAACACATACTGGTGATAAACCATTCAAATGCAGCAAATGTGATTCTCGTTTCAGTCAGTCGTGTTCTTTGCGTAACCATGTAAAGCTTCATGATGGAACTGCATTCAAATGCGAATATTGCAATAAACTTTTTGCAACAGAATCTCAAGTTCGAACTCATTTAAAATCACATACTGGGGAGAGATCTCATAAGTGTCAAATATGTGGACAGACTTCTACAACGTCAAGCTCGTTAGCAATCCATATGAGAACCCATACAGGTGAGAAGCCCTATCAGTGCAAAGATTGCGATGATGCTTTTGCTACCTCAGGGCAACTAGTTTTGCATATACGAGTAAAGCACACTGGGGAACGTCCGTTTCAATGCACTTATTGTGAGAAAGCCTTCTTCCAGTCAACTGCACTTAAAATTCATATCCGTACGCATACAGGTGAAAAACCATATAAATGTGACAAATGTGACATGAGCTTTGCGTATTTAACGAGTTTGAAATCACATCTTAAAATCCACGATGGTATTGTCTACAAATGCAAATATTGTCAAGATACATTCCCATCGCTTCGTTATTATAGAATACATTTAAAAACACATACAGGTGGAAAACCATTCAAATGTGATGTATGTGGTCACCGAACATCAACATCCAGTAATATGGTAATTCATATGAGAACACATACTGGAGAGAAACCATTCAAATGTGAAACCTGTGGATCAGCTTTTGCTACATCTGGACAGTTGTTATTACATAATAGAGTAAAACACACTGGTGAACGGCCTTTTAAATGTACATATTGCGACAAAGCTTTCTATCAATCAGTTTCATTAAAAGGTCATGTTCGAACACATACAGGAGAAAAACCGTTCAAATGTGATTTATGTAATGTTTCTTTTAGTCAAAAATCTTCTTTAAAAACCCATTTGAAAAATCACGATAATCCAACTTTTAGTTGTGGTATTTGTGATAAAGTTCTTCGATCAGCTTTAGCTTTAAAGGCGCATAATCGTCGGCATAATGGTGAATCACCGTATAAATGCGAAATCTGCGGTCAAGCAGCTACTACTTCAAGTTCTTTGGTGGTTCATATGCGTGTTCATACAGGAGAAAAACCTTTTAAGTGTACAGATTGTCCAAACGTAGCTTATTCGACATCAAGTCAATTGAAGTTGCACAAACGTGTTAAGCATACAGGTGAAAGACCACACAAATGTTCTTACTGTTATAAAGCTTTCTTTCAGTCGACTTCTTTAAAAGCTCATGTACGAACGCATACTGGAGAAAAACCTTACAAATGTAAGAGTTGTGATGCATCTTTTGGTCATTCTAGCAGTTTAAAAACACACCAATTAAAGCATACGGGAGGTTCTCCTCATAAATGTGAAATATGCAGTCAATGTTTATCAACCCCAGCTGCTTTACAGACTCATATGCGCATTCATACTGGAGAAAAACCGTATAAATGTAAAGAATGTGAAATGTCGTTTACTACTTTAGCTCAATTATCTAGCCATAAAAGAACGAGACATATGGATATAAAACCATTGAAGTGTACTTTTTGTTCTTACATAACCAAGAATAGTAGCAGTTTGAAATCACATTTGTTGAAACATACATATAAAAAGCCATACCGTTGTGACGAATGTGATGAACGTTTTTATACTTCTGCAAAACTAGTATTACATAAACGAGTAGAGCATACCGGTGAGAGGCCTTACAAATGCAGCTATTGTGACAAAGCATTTTTTATATCCACAGCACTAAAATCACATGAACGTTCTCATACTGGGGAAAAACCATATAAATGCGATCATTGCGAAATGTCATTTGCTCACTGGAGTAGTTGGAAATACCATTTAAAAAAGCATACTGCCTAGAAAATATAAAAATTTTTGCAAAAAGTAAGTTGATTATTGAAAATAATCAATAACAAAATAATTTTTTATTTCTTATATTATTTTGTATACATATGTAGGTTTAGTATCACCTTTTAAAAAAACATTACTCTATATGTATACACATATTGTTAACCAAGGACTTAAATTATAGTGGCAATTAAAAATCGTGAATCAAGAATAAGTTTAAGAAATTCTAGTATTTATAAGTATTTTATTAGCTTTTTAGATTTAAAATGAAATAAACACAGTGAAGTCGGGTGCGGCGGCCTTAGCAGGGTGATTTAGTAGTCAGTGCTTTGATACATGTCTGTGCTTACGGAATAAAAAATAGGCATTTACTTGTAACTTCCTTTCAGAAAAAAACAGAAGTTTCAAATAAAGAATTTTTTTAAAGGCTAGTAAAGGGCTTTTAATCAACATATTATTTGACTTAGTGTTCTATGTACTTTCGGAATATCAAGCATTCTAATTTTAGAAAGCCCTTTTAAAAATTCTTTGTTGGAACCTTCTATCTTTTTTTAAAGGGAAGTTACAAGGAAAAAAATTGATATAAGCAATTAAAAGTTTCGTGAAAATTTGTCAAAATTCCTAAACATTTGATGTCCTAAATGATGTTGTGTGTATTAAATCAAAAAAAAAAACCCTGAGAGTATGTTGCTAGCAAAAAAATCAAGAAGAAATCACGAAATCAGCTGCCGCGTTGTGAGTAACGTAATATAAATAAATTTCTCAAGATTAACTCAAAATTGCGACGATATTTAGTAAAGATTTGCAACACGAAATTTCATTTTGCTCTTATTATTTTTTCAAATGTCCATGTCCAAGCCTTTTTTTTATCATAAATAGTTGACTAAGAGTACATTTTATGTTTACTTTTTGATTTTTATGTTGAAACATTATTTACTGAATTACCATGTAAATTTTTTTTCAAAAATAAGTTAGATATTACCTAATATAATGTGTTGGAAATATGCCGCTTGTATTTTAATATTTTGTATGTATATGTATTTAATACATGTAAAACATGAAAAATCTGTAAATTAATTTAGTCCCGTAATTCAAAACATTATTTGCAAACATTATAGCTGCAAACACAAAACTAATCCGAAATTTGAGTTAATAGCTGAGTAAGTTTTAAATTAATAATTTTTGTGCAATTTCAGTTGATTGCAAATAACAGACTTATTATCTTTGAATTACAGACTTATTATCTTTTAAATTTTAGAAAAAAATTAATTTTATAAAACAAAAATGGTGCGTAAAATAAAATTACATAATGTTTCCTTTTTATTATTATAAGTTTGTACTTTTACTATATTTGCTTGTTTTTTGTAAAAATTTGAATAAATATTATTTTAAAATATGTACATAACTGTTATTAAGAATTGGAATTTGGTTTTACCATAATCTATACGTTTTAGGACGATTCCAGGATTATGTTTAACAGATGTAAGTATGTCCATACAAAGCAAGAATTTTTTTGGCAGTTTTATACATGTTGTACATTTATTTATATACATATGTTTAGCTCAAATATTTTGCAAAAACTAAAATTAAAGAACATATACATACATGTATATATTATTGAAACTTTTTTTAGGCTATAACAAATAATAATATTTACTTAAACATTAGTCTTATTACAGACTTAAACAGACTTTAAGCAAAGCCTTTGACATTTTACCACATGACGTAATTATTTTGAAGTTGAAACTTACTTTTAGGATGGGTAAAATCATACCTTTCTTGCAGAACTTACTCTTTCGTTCAGCAATTTCTTGAACTCTTTCGGCTAATTTTGGTGTCGCCCAGGGTACCCACTTAGGTCCATTGCTGTTCATAATTACTGTTAATGATGTTGTTTTCATGTTGACGAACAGTTAAGAATAAATATCTCTGTAAAATAGGCTCTGTAAATGAAGCGATGTATCTTAAAGACGATCTTTACCACTTTTACGAATGTTCAAGTAATAACCTAAAAATCAAAATAGGCAAACGAAAATAATACCAAAATCAGCCACATGAACATTAAAGGATAAACCCTGTCTCCCCCGGACGCAACAGCAGAACCAATCATCCCGGCAGAAAACATAATAGAGCTATGCGCATGGTAATCATCCGGACGACAAATAAACTGGTCACAAGAAGACACAGCGAAACTACCAGGATCTTAACAAAAGATAAGATCCAGCTGCCTACCAAATCTATTGCAAATACCATTAATCTGCCACAAGTCACACGAACCAATATCTTCAGGAAACTCCAACTGAAAACCCAACGGGACAATAGAAGCCACATTATCATCTGAAGAAATCCACTCAAGACCAGGCGAATTAAAATCATTTACCAACACAAAACTATGTAAAGAATTTATACCATAAAGTCCACTTATATTTAGTCCAATTACGAGCAGCTCACACCAATCTTCACACATACAGATTAAAGCATATTGCAAGACGGAAGAGATACAAGTCCAGACAGTAATGTCGAATTCATGGTCAAGAAAACCCCACCAGCCCTCGAACCTGCACTTTCCAGCCTATCCACTCAAAACACCTGAAAATCATATTAAGATGGGTTAACATTATAATAAAAAAGTAAGCTATACAAATATCACACAACATAAAAAGTGTTGCCAGAAACGGTTTGGAAATATGGTTAGGAATATAGTAAGAATTATAGTAAGTAATTTATGTGAGTTAATTTTTCAATAAAAAATTTATAATTTTTGAATGTATGGGGTGGGGGGTATCAAGCATTGGGTGCAAAAATCGACCTTCGGAATTCTTGCTTCTTGCCTGTACAATCTTACGGTACCAAGTTACTTCAACTTAATATTGGTTTACGAAGACAATTTTTACACGCTTTTATCATCGCATCAATTAGTATATGATGAAAGCCTTATCTAATTGATTTTTTGGAGCGTTTCGGGCTTTTGGTTAATCTTAAAAATCAAGCATTGCGGAAGTAGAAGTATGTCGGTCAAGGTTTCGCAGGCTAAGGTTGACACCTTTGCATTATATCGTAAACAACGTGTACGGAGGAATCCTTAAAAACTACCCGACTCTTACTCAGGGCTCAGATTATTCCACACCTGTTAAACATTCGGTCGTTCATCACATCGTGACCAAGGGACAACTTCCTTTTTCCTCTCCGAGTAGAATGCCTTCAGCGCGTCATAAAACGGCTAAATCGGAATTTGAATTTATGGTTAGCATCGAAATATGTTTTTGAAGTTTGAAATTCGAGGAGGAGTCAGAAAGTAGAGTTTTCAACTCCTCGTCAGTATCCTGAGCTTTGGAAACTATTCTAAGATCGACAATGAATTTGCTGCCGAAAGATGAATCTAAACGTCACATTAAATTTAAATAATTCTGGCGGTTAGATAAATTTTTCGTACTTTTTACATTTTTTTTACTTGCAATTTTTATTCTTCATACTTAATTATGTATATTTAAATTACCTGTTATGTGTATTTAAATCACGTAATTATTTTGCTTACGTATATATAATTTGCTTTAATTTCGAATAATGAATTAACTGTAAAATTCATTTTCCTCTCTTTGTAGTATGTATAAATAATTTGAAACTCTTGATCTAAATTGAATTTGATGTTTTAATCTTAAGAATAATTATTATATAAAATAATAATTTAAACAATAATACTAATAAAGAACATAAATAAATTAATTTGTTGTAATTTTTAAGTGAATAAAATTAAATGGTCTTCATGCCGCAAATTCAGCAGAAGCTATAAATCTATCAAAATGTATGTGACTGCCCTTTGGTAAAGATTTAGTTAGCAGTATTATAGACGGTCCATGGCGAAGTCCGGTATCTGGGAATGTCCCGGTTCCCTGAAACAGCTCGAAATCAATAATAAAGTACTTTGAGGTGGTTCAAGCAAAATTGTTTAGTCCTACAGAACAAGGTTTTGATTACTAGGCGGACTAGACATCTCCAGATGATTGATGATTTGCTCATCAGTACTTTAACTTGTAATTCCTGTACATCTTTAAATATCCTTTTGCAGGAAAGTTTTGCAGCTTTTTTTGTTTTGAAATAAATATTTTTGAAAAGTGGAAATAAAAATTTTGGAAATATGAATTAATTTCCTTTCGTGGAAGCTGGGTTAGAGTAACTCAAACTCAAAAACAAAAATTCAAAATTCGAAAATTTAATACGACTTTTTTCTTTAAATTCCTTGTTACGAGTGATTATTTCTTTATGTGATTTTTGAGAGTAATTAAAATTTTTATTTCGAACGAAAGTTATGATTACTCCATTACAAATATTTGGAGCAGATTTTTAGTAATTCGTAATTTCACAAACTAAAACAATGCTAAATTACTAAAATTCTGTTCCGATTATTCGTAAGGAACCAGTCAGTTTAAATTTTTCTCTAAATTTAAAAATACTCTGCTTTATTCTTCCTCCTACACCATGAAGGAAAGTGAATTTTTATTACTGAAAAAATTTTTTCTACTTTTCAAAAATAAAAACTAAAAATACAGCAAAATTTTAATACGAGGGGATATTTTTAAAATGAAAGTTGATACTTAAATAGCAACAAAAAATATAAATAAACATTTGACTGTGGAAAAAAATACTGATTTTGACTCTGCGCAAAACGGTGCTGCATTGCTGATTCACAATCTCAACGAAAGGGATTTGTGATCATTCAAAGGTCTGTGTCGGAGCTATCTATGAGTGGAATTCATGACAGGGCTCTAAGTATTATTTTTTAAGATTTAGAAGTCTTAACTATGAAAACTTTTAATTAAAATAATTCTCATACAACCATATTTAGGACAGACCTTAAATTGATAAATTTAGATTACATACCTTGTATTTAAGTATGAGCATAGGCGTCAAATTTGGTTGATAATTGCATTCTTGCATTTTTGTTTTAATTAAAATTCGTTAGTGACGAAAAATTGGAAAACCAATAGTTTTCATTTTGTAAACTTTATGTGCTTTGCTCGGGGGAAGAAATAGCAAAACATTTTTGTACTATAGTGGAATAAATATTTTTCAATTGTTATATTTTCAGAGTAATCACAATGTATATGAAAATCTAGATCAAAAATTAGCTAAAAATTCATTTGAAAGATTAAATTAACGATTAGATATTTGATTATTATTTTTTATAATAGAGAATGGAGTCTTTCATATTTTGGTGTTTGTGGAATTTAAAAAATGTTTTTCTTTTTGACACAGAAACTTCTTAAAAACTTGCATTTTATTTGCAGAAAAAGAAGTAACCTATAGAAAATATTTAGGTTTTTAGCTTGAACGCTGAAAGTTTTTTAAGCGAATACATAGAACACATGAATAGGTAGAATAAAATAGACCGAATTTTTTTAAAAATTTTTGAAAATGTAAGCAAATTTTTTTTTCTATTTGATATTTTGATACTAGTAATTCTTATACTTAATATACATAGTACATATTATATTCACAAAAGTTAATTCAATATTGGTACTATATTATAAATTTTCAATTATAATTTAAAGGGATTAGTTTCTTTACTTTAAGTTCAAACGCCATTGTTATGAGATTATGACATCAAACAAATTTTATTAGCTCTTTTCATTTTGAGATATTTTTTATTGAATTTTTGATCGCAAATTTTAAAAATCATTATTCAATTTTAATATGTATTTCTTTTGACTATTTTCGTTGTTTCATTTAATTACAGTATTGTCTAAGGGTGGCGACAGAACATGGATTTTTACAGCATTCTTGTACAATATTGATAAGAAGTGATCTGCGATATCTTGTTGTATAATACCCGTCGGTTTTATATAATCCAGATGGCCATTGTATTACTTCGTAATCATTATTTTGGTCGTCTGTATCAAATGCAGACAATTCCTTATTTGATTCAGTAGAAAAAACTGCAAGTATATATGAAAAAAATAGTTTTTAAAAATAGGTAATTTCTTCTTTAGAGAAAAAAATTTTGAAATTCTTTTCTAGATTTGACACTTGTATTTTCTTATATGTATATGTACATACATATATTGATTAATGTTGCTAAATCAGATATAAGTATATCGAAATTCTTCAAAAGTGTACACAATCATTTACTCTTTATAAAAAGTCGCATGTATCCTTTTTATTTAAATTCATTATTTTACTAATTTCTTTTATTGTTGAGTTTTGTGATTCTAGTATTACATAGGAAAGCAAATTATAAACTTTTTCAGTACTTTCAAGTTATTACTCCCGAAAATTGCTGTATTAATATGATTACTATATTTTAAATATCTAATTTATGATTTTCTTAATACGCTATAGAATCTAGCCTTGGCAATCTCGACGACAACAACAATATTATTTATTTTTTGTTACACAAAACTTATGCATTCAACTAGGAACAATTTAATGACAATCATTTTATAGAGAATGGTTTAAGAAACCGCGATTAAGGTAATTGAATTAAACAATATTAATTTAAAATTATTTTGAAAAATTGCTCAGTTTGCACTTTATTTGTTAAACTATTTATTAAAACCAAATTTAAATATGTGTTTGTCAAGGAGAAAATCGACTTTTTAGTAATGATTCTCGTATCTTTTTGAAATATCTATATTTTAAAAAGCAATCAGGCACAATGATAAATGCTTTATTTCTAAACTATTTACTACAGCCGTTGCAAACAAATCTAATTATTATAAATTGCTATTTTTAATCAAAAGTTGTTCAAAAACAAGAATTTTTATGAAATAAATTTAAAATTTAATCTTTTAAGAGTTCAAAAGCAATTTAATCAAAGTTTTATTGAGCTTAACAATTTTTGATGCGGGTGAATAAATTAAAGAAAATTTGGAAAACTTTAATAGATTTTTAATCTATTTAATCTAGATCTTTCGAAAGAATTGGATTGGTACTGCTGCATATTCAAAATGCTTTGTAACATATACACATTATTAATACTTACTAATTATCATAAAAAATATTTACCTCTTTTTCTCCGCTGACTGAGTTTGGGTCCATTGATACCGTTCGGACATATTTCTTCAATAGCTCTTGTTAATACTTTACCACAATATACTCCTTTTATCTGATCGTCTGGTATATAACCGGAAATATTATTAATTAATAAAATTAAAAGGATTAACAAGTACATTTTGTTATTTTTTTTTATGTTTAACATTTTAAAATTTTTTGAGCTCGAATTTATTGAATTATATAAAATTATATAAATCGTATATTATTTAAATATTTTTATTTAATTTATATAAAATAATTTTATTTATTTTTATTATATTATTAACAATATATTTTTTTATTGTTATTATTTTTAATGTTACTAATGTTTATTGTTAAGTTTCGTGGATCTAAGTTTATATAAAACTAAGTTTTAAAATTGAATTTATTTTTCGGTATTTTAAAATTTTTTCATATTTTAATGACAAATAACAAGATTCACTTTTAAAGCACTTAAATGCTCTGATTTTCTTATAGTGTTTGCCTACCCTATTTATATAAAAATTTTTAAAGTTATAATGTGTATATAATTTACCTATATATACATATGTACACAAAACTTTATTTTATATAACATTAAAATCGAAGGCGATAATAAATGGCGTCATAAGCATCCTTAATTAATAGGAAAAAATAAAGTTTAACCTGGACGATTTTGTACCCAATTTTAAGAAATTATTTATCCGTTTGGAATATTCACTGAAAGGAGACATAATATTTAAATATACTATATACACATATATAAACAAGACAATATAATTAGTAAGGAACCAGTGATGGGTTTTGATTGTAACAGAAGGATGAATAAAATGCTGAGTGTAATTTCGTTATAACATATGTACATATGTATTTGCAGTTATAATGCACGCATTTGCTTAAACAATTTTATTTGAAAAAATGTGAAACTATTTAAAATGATAGCAGATAGAATTCCATTTTGGGAGTGGAATTCATTAGGAGATTTAGAATTCAATATGCATTAATGAGACATTCTTTTAAAATTTTGATAAATAATATAAATTTATTGCATTTAAAGATGTTAACATTTTAGTATTTTCTAAATTTCAAAACTGGTTGTATGTTTGGATAATAACAAGAGGTTTTTAAAATAAACTTTACTGTCACTGACAATATTGAATGTTACTTACCTGCATACACGTAATAGATGAAAAAAAGAACAAAACATATTGTAAAGTAAACATTATATACACATATAGAATTAAAATGTCATACAAGTATTTTATAATTAATACAAAACCACCGGCTGTACCTAAAATATTCACCTACTTTAAGTTTAAGAAAATACGCCAAAATAATATCTTCCTCTTTTAATCTTTTGATCACTCTCCAATAATTTTTGTACTATAAAGTTTTAAAAAAATGCTTGTACAACAATTTTTCAAATGTAAAATAATTTAGAAATATTTGATAACCACTCTACTAAAATCATAAGGTTTCCTATTGTCCAATATTGCCAACTTTATGGTCAAAAGAATCATTAAATTTTTGAGAAGTATCACGAAAATTATCGAATTATGAAGAAAATTTTTTGATTTGCGAAAATTTCTAAGATTTTTTTTTAACCCCTTTTTCGTTAATTTTATTTAATTTTCATTTATTTTCTAAAAATATTTATCTAAAATACAGCAGACAGGTAATTAATTTATTTAATCAGACGTAATTAATTTAACATACACATATGTATGTAAAGTATGTATTTGCGTAAGGATTATTGTATATAATTAATTTAAAATCCGTTAAAACCATTGTACAGATTATCGCGTACATAGTTGTTTACAACACTTTTCATTGAAAAATATGAATGTGATGGAGAAGGAGGTTTTTTTTCAGGCTGATTCACTGAGAAGCAAAGAAAATTTATGCAAGAAATAATTAAACTATCTGAACGAAATATTTATGTATGTATTAAAATTGAAGATTAAAATTGATTTACTTTATTTAAGAAGCGTATAATAATTCAGAATGTCACAAATTGCAACAACGCCTGTATTATTTTGTTATTGACTTCAACATTGGAAAACCACAAAAGCAAGATGCAACTTTGAATTTTATTGAATATTTTAAATTTTCACAATTTAGTAAAATTTAAGTTTTTTGATTCCAGAAATTTCCTATACTTGTGCCGAAATTTACCTTAGTTAACTAGACCAAGAAATTGCTTATGTATAATAAAAAATTTGATTTCTATTCTTTATAAATGTATTACTGCTCACAAATCACATGGTTATAAATACATGGTTTTTAGCACTTTTCCAAAAAATTTTTAGAACAAAATTTTTACCTATCTCCCCCCTCTAGAAGTTATACCCCCCCAAACCTTAAAAATGGCCTTTTTTAACTATTTGTTACAATGAAACCATAAGCATTTTTGAAATTTTGCAAACACATAAAGGCAGCGGCTTGCTTCCCCTAGTGCGGTATACTATAGTTAAACTTTAGAAAAGCAAAATGGTCGTTCAAATTTACCGTTATCTAAAGTCTTTTTTTTCCAAATTTTTGATTTCGTTTTTCTTCTAGACCCCAGCCTGTAAAAGCTTGAAATTTTAGGAGCTTTTAGATATTAACAAATAGTTAATTTCGTTAGAAGAAATTTTTTTCTATCTCCACCCCCTCTCAAGTTATCGCCTCTTGAAATTTCTAAAATTTGAATTTTTGACATCTTATATTTCCGAAACCGCAAGCTTTCTCAAATTACTATAAACACAAAAAGCTAACGGTGAATTCCATGACATTAAAAAATATAATTATTTTTCTTAACTCACACAATTAACCCTTAAAATCAAGCATTATGTTAACCCCTTTTTATATTAATTTTGGCTTTATTTCAAAGACTGCATGTATGCATCATCCTTGTAAATCTTTAGTTTGGATAATTTACGAATTAAACCAGGTTCTCTTTTTGGCTGTTACAAGGTTCTCTTTTGGCTATTATTTTTTAATGGGAAAGTTTTTCCCTTTTCTTACATCTTTTTACACGAATAGCCCACCAAGATTTTAAAAATAATTTTTTGTTAAATTATTATAGCAAACCTACAAATTCCACAAAAAAAGAATTCTTATCATATTTAGTTACTCTCTTTTGTAGGTACTAGCAAAAGTAGTTTAATGAGTATAGCGGTTGTTTAAATTAACAGTGGTTATCTTTAATGAATTTTTAATAAGTCTATACCCTAATTCAAAGAGCAATAAGATAGGGAGATACTCTCGCTCCTATTAATTTAATTTCTAAAAACTCAAAATAATTATATTTATAACAATTTAATAACGAATGCTTAGGCCAAGCATCAATTGCCATGCAAATTCATATTGCATGAAAGAACTAAAACAGCCATCATTTATAAGCACAAAAATGCTTCCAGATTGCATGGCACAATCGTCATCTCTTGATAGGGGGACTTAGTAAGGGTAGAGTTTATTAGTATGAGAGACATAAAAATAATTTCACTAACACTAAAAAACAAAAATTAGCAAAAAAGAAAAAAGCATTAAGTCACAACACCACCGCTATATTATCCACAATTCAAATTCCGCATGTAACCGCACGCAACATCCAAGTCGATGACTCATTTCTACCACAATCCGTAGAGTGATGACGAAATTGAAAACCCCTACTGACTTCAAATTGTTCGAATTTTCTCTAAAAAATACCTGCTAAAAAAAATTCCGAAACAACGTTCCCCGAAACAAGTCGATGAATAGAAATCACGTCCTGAGGGGATCAGACCAACATAAAGTATGCAATGCGAAACAGAGAAATTTTCTCTGATCTGATTCGATCCAAGAAATATCTATAGAACGATAAGGGGCCCAAACTTGACACGCATTATCAAAAATAGGTCTAATGTATAATAAATAAAGACGCTAACCAATGTAGGCGTCAGCAAAGCCCACCTCATATCGAAAATTAAATTAGACTTCGCCCTACTTATAATCATATTAGGGTGAGCCTTAAAGTCGAATTCCTGGTCGAGAATGACTTCAAAATTACTCATAAGATTAACCCGCTTCACAACCCTTTCATTTTTCGAACGGGAGGTATATTTAATTACAGAAGACTCGCTTTTATGAGAGAAACTTAATACACGACACTCGTCAACATTCAGTTCTAAACCATTACTGCGAAGCCACTACCATAAATTAAAAATGTCCAAGTCGTTCTGTAACGAAAAACAATTTTTTTCAAAAAAAAAAACCGTCTTACTAAATTTTGAGTCGTCTGCAGAACTGCTGAATCTACAGTCCGCTACAGAACCCAGTGCAACGTTTGTCGATATAATGAAAAACAGTCGACCCAAATGGTTACCCTACGGAACCCCGGGGGCAGCAAGGGAAATTTCGGACAAAGACGATCAAAAAGACACCTGACAATCCCTACCCGAAAAGTACAACGAAACCAACCTTAAACTACGAATACCGAACCCAACATCTCTTAAATAGATTTTTTTTGCTTTGAACATATCAATATTTTTATTATCGAAATATAATTTTTTAAGGATTTTTTACTATGAAAATCTACCGTCAAAAAATATTTTTTTCTCATTTTAAAGTATTTGAATAATGTATGTATGTAAGTAATGCGTAAGCAATTTTTTAAGGAATCGATTAGAAAGTATCTTTGTTTTTAATTTGATTATATTTTGCGTTGATTTTTAAAGTGGTTTTTCGCTTGTTCCTATCTTATTTTCCCGTTTTTAAATCGTTTATTCCTATCTTTTATATTTCCATGTTCTTTTATTTTTTATTCACAAATTCATAATTATTCACACTTTTTCAAAGATCATTTCTGAAATTTTACTCAAAAGAAAAAATATTTTATTCATTGGTGCAAATTTGCTAATCAGAAAATATCTTTTTTTATTAATTGTTGTTTTAACAGTGCAATATTTTTTACTATGATACCATCAATATTTAGGTAGACTATCTTTGACATGAATCTTTGACAACCCATTCTAAGTTTTGTTATTAAAAACAAAATTGCTTTTCTCGTCTTATCCTTTATGTTGAGCCTCGTACAGTTGTTACCATTTGTTTATGTAAAATTATAAAATTCTATTAGTGTTTGCAATTTTTATTTAAATAAAGTTGAGTCAAACCAATGGTTTGTATTGTAACGCTTTTCCTTTCAGCAAGTGAAAATAATTCTTTTAAAAACAGTCTATGTAATACCTAGCACACTATTAAAATTATTTTCATTCATATACGAAACTATTTCTAGGATTGCATATATTTAGGTTGAACGATTTATGCAGTCTTTGAAGTAAAGCAAAAATTAATTTAAGGAGGGGTTAACATAATGTTCGATTCTAGAGGTTCATTGTGTGAGTTAAGAAAAATTATTATATTTTTTTAATGGCATGGAGTATACCGTTACTTTTCTGCGTTTATATAAATTTAAAAATGCTTGCG
Organism: Condylostylus longicornis; assembly: GCF_029603195.1. Taxonomy (NCBI): domain Eukaryota; kingdom Metazoa; phylum Arthropoda; class Insecta; order Diptera; family Dolichopodidae; genus Condylostylus; species Condylostylus longicornis. The sequence goes on from NW_026577985.1 coordinate 3,397,008, forward strand.
GTTTCGCAAATATAAGGTGCCAAACATTCAAATTTTACAAATTTCAAGAGGCGATAACTTGAGAGGGGATGGAGGTGGAATTTTCTTCTAACGAAATAAACTATTTATTAGTGCCCAACAGATGTGAAAATTTCAGGCTACTACAACATACGGTGTAGAAGAAACACGTGATCGAAAATTGGAAAAAAACTGATTTCAAATACCGGTAAATTTTAGCGCCCATTTTGTTTTTTTTTAAGTTTAAGTATAGTATGCCGCGGTAGAGGAAGCCAGCCAATATATTTTTACGTTTGAAAAATTTAAAAAATGCATGTGGTTATACTACAATAAATAGTTGAAAAATTTCATTTTTAGGGTTTAGGGAGGGTATAACTTTCAAAGGGGGAGAAAAATTTTGTTCAACAAAAATTGGTTTCTAGTAAAAATCTATGTACATATAAAATTTCAGCTTTCTATCTTCAAGGGTGAGGTTTTGTAACCAGACACATGGACAGACGGTTGTGGCAGTAGTAGGTTGTGGCAAGAATTGTAATCAACCAAAGTTATGCCAAAAAGTATAAAAATCGACTTTTTTTTAATTCTGGTACGGTTTTGTATGTGATAGAAACAAAATGATGAAGTATGTGATAGAAACAATCAGCTAATAAAGCTGATAAATACGGGTGCTTATTTAATTTATAGAAATTATTGTAATATTGTTGTCAAACGTTTTAATATTTTAATTACATATATAATATATAACGTAACGTACTTGTATACGTGAATTTGATATTATAAAAACCGATCTTATTGCCACATAAGTCTTTTTTTATACCCTGCATTTCGTGAAACTTTTATATACTCTTGCTCAGCGTAAAATTCTGTGTCGATTTAGATATGTCCGATTGCATGATAACTCAAAATCGACACCAAACTTTCACAAATTCTTTCTTTTGTGCCAACGACGGCTGCTATTGTAATTTGACCAATTCGGACAACGGATTCGGTCAGCTGTGTTTGCAAAGATGTGTCCAATTACACTTCACATATATTCGGAAGATTTTAATAGAATGCCTGCACTGGTTCGGGTAGCTGCCATACAACTCCGAAAGTTAATTTTAAATATTTGGAAAAATAATAAAGCTAGATCCATGAAACTAGGTAGTCGTGTGTCCAATTTCAGGTCAGATGTATTTCTGAAGTTTTGGTAGAATTGCTTGACAGGTTCGGGTAGCTTCCATACAAGTCCGAAAATTAATTTTAATAATTTGGAGAAATATTAGAGCTAGATTCATGAAACTCGGTAGTCGTGTGTCCAATTTTAAGTTAGATATATTTCTGAAATTTTGGTGGAATGACTTGACAGGTTCGTATAGCTGCCATACAACTCCGGAAGTTAATTTTAAATATTTGCAAAAATAATAAAGCTAGATTCATGTAACTTTGTAGTCGTGTGTTCAATTTCAAATAATAAAGCTAGATTCATGAAACTTTGTAGTCGTGTGTTCAATTTCAGGTCAGATATACATATTTCTAAAGTTTTGGTGGAATTGCTTGCCAGGTTCGGGTAGCTGCCATTGAACTCCGAAAATTAATTTTAAATATTTGGAAAAATGTTAAGGCTAGATTCATGAAACTCGGCAGTCGTGTGTAAACTACAGGTCAGACATAATATCCGTGAAGTTTCTATTAAGTGGTTTGACAGGTTCAAGTAATTGACAATTAGGGATCAAAGTTATTTCTAAATATTTCAAAAACAAATTTTTAAACTAAAATTATCAAAGTGCAGGGTATTATTCAGTCGGTTTATACCGACTGAAATGTTTTTACTTGTTGATATCTGACGTAGGTATTTTCCTCATTATTGGAGAATAAGTAGTAACATGCTATTCTCTGATAACGGTATTCTCTGTATTTTTATTTTCCTTGCATGTATATAAATCTATATCAGACTCCAAAGATCAGGTGGCTGCACTGGTGAAGGTGAAGTCCCGGGAGTGATGGACGGAGTTTGTTGCATGCTCTTCCTGTCTTCCGGGAGATAATGACCGTCCACACGAACAAATGAAGGTGCTAGTGAACTTCTGTGGAAGAAGGAACTTCCAACTGATAATAGGAAGTCTAGCAATTGCTCACCAAACCGTCAGGGGGGGGGGCATCAATATAAATAAGAGAGGTGAGTGCTTATTTGAATTTATATATAGCAATAGGCTAGAAGTTATGAATGAAGGAAATAGGCCAAAATTTGTAAACGCACTTATTTGATTGACAAAATTTGTACTGAATTCATGCAATAGGGTTGATGGGTGACATGTCTCTATGTTCGACCACAGGCAGCTCAGATTCAACATCCTGATCTCGGCAGGTTTTGCGGAAGAAATGTGCCGGGTGCCTCATTCCATAAATTGGAGAACATCGAATTGGTTAATGATGGCCTGACAACAGCCATCAAGAGATAAGGAAAGCAAAGACGGCCTCTTCTGTCTTCACGGTGGGCAGGATTAGATGGGTTATCTTTTCTTTCAAGCCTTTCAAGTCACCAGAGGAAGACGGTGTACTGCTGCACTGTATGCGGAGCTATTTTCAACATAATGCTAAGGCATTGTTGCAGATCCTTCGTGTCGGTTATGCATGGGGTTACATTCCATTATCGTGGAGGGTAGCCAAGGTGGCGTACATTGCGAAGGTAAGAAAGCTACCAATCAACCACCCTAGGTCACTTGAAGACGGTGGTCAGAAACTGGCTCTTTCTGGGTTCCAGGGAGGTTACATATTTGGGGGTAACCCTAGATAATCGCCTCTCTTGGAGTACTCATATAGGCAAAGTCATCGAAAAAGCAATGACAGCCTTGTGCGCATGTAGAAGTTTTGTTGGCCTGTTGGTGAAACTTCAGAGGCTGGTTTGTCAAGGAATTACTGCCGCTGTCGCACCTCTAAATTGTGCGTAAAGCTCGGCTAACAACTAACCGATTTCTTACTGGTGATGATGCCGCAGGGAGGAAATTGACCCACAGCACTCATACTCGACCAATGAGGTTGCTCTCGGCAACAGCTCTTTGATTATTTCGGAATCGCCATCTTTAACCACCTCGAAATAGTCATCTCTCGGCCTGGATTCTTATTACTCGATTTTCAAGCCGAGCTATGCTGATTATAGTTTTATTATTAATTATTTTCACATTGTTAGTAAGTCTAATTCACTGATTTACTTAAACTATTGCATCAGGAACTTTAAAACTTACAAATTTCTTTATAATACTTTTATTATGTTTTATTTTATATAGGGGACAACTTGAAAGGACTCATTTTATTAATTATAACAAAATTATAAAATCACTTTCATAATTATAAAATTTAAAATCAAATAATTACAAACTTAAACTAAAAACTAATAAAATTTTTATTAACTTTATTTTAAATCGTGAATTCTAGACTAAAAAATATAGCACCAAATTTCTTTTTATTCGCTGTATTATCATTTTTTACTCTCAATTCTCTCAGATAATATTGTTTGACATGGTGGTACAAAAAAATGCGGGAAAAACTCGAAAATATATTTCATCAAAATTATAGTTAAAATTTGAATTTTTGATATGTAATTCGGACAACTCCAAATTTCATGTTACTATAAAAATTTTTAGGTTTTAGTGTAGAAAACTCGAAATCAAAATAGGCAAAAATCATTACGTAATTTTTCTAAAAAAACAACAAAAAAAAAATGAGTCTTCAGAAATGTCTTTTCGCCAAAACTACATGTGCAATTTTGCAAATACATTCACAAAAAAAGCAGGGCCTTGATTTTTTGTAATGTTAAGATAAAAAGGAATATTTTTAAAAAACGGAATTTTTAATTTTTTTTTGAAAAGTGAAGTAAAATTTTTTTAGCAAATATGAATTAATTTCGTTTCTACAGCTTTGGAAGAACTTAAATTCAAACAAACAAAATTGAAAACTTAAAAATTTATAATAATCACTTTCTTTAAATTGCTTGCTACGTGTGAGTATTTCTTTCGTTGACTATTGGGGGTTATTTTTGCTACGTACGTTCGTAGTAACTAATTTATGACTACTCTATTATGAATGTTCGTAACAGAATTTTAGTAATTAGTAATTTCTGAATTCTTAATTAATTCTTTCCGAAACGAAATTCGTAATAGGGCTGACTATGAAAAATTCAAAACAAAAAATCAAACACGTTTATTATTATTTTAAATAGAAATATGTTAGCGTAACACATTTTTGTTCTTTTCTTCTTCCATTAGTAAACTGTCAATCCGAAAAAGCGCGTGCCGTATACCCATATGTATGTATGTAATAATAAGTTTTAATGTGCCTTGGTTTGTTAATAATATAATTTAAAAAAAAAATAAGTGAAGATATTAAAAATGTAGACATTTATATAAAAGGAATCGAATATAAAAACTTTAAATATATTTCTACTACGTCATCTTTTATTTGCGAATTCTGGAAATATTGTGGAATTAGATGTAAAAGAGATAAGTTAACAAATTATATAAAAAAAACTATTTGCTTTCTTCATTTGTCAACCTTAAAGTTATCCTATTTTAGTACAGAACTTCAATAAATATTTTCAGTCCTTCGAAGTAGGTAAAAAACTGAATAACTCTTTATATATTAAAAAAATATCTTTTTGTATCATACATCAAATATTTTAAGATTTTTTAATATTTTTCAGTACTTATCCGTTTCTGGGATCTTGCAATAAGATTGAACCGATCATGAATGTTTTTTGAATTGCATTACAATTTAGTTATACTTCAAATTAAAAAGTAAGTAAATATTAAATACTTTAGGAATAAAAATTTTCAAAGTATCAAAAAATTACGTTTTTTTTTTAATTTGATTATACTAAATTGATTTGCTTAATTAAATTAATATTGCGAATTATTACAAAGAAGCCCTATTAAATTTAAATACGGACAAGTTTGATTTAACTTTTTATCTGTTTAAAATTTTCAAACAGATGCTATTATAATGAACATGAGATGTTTTTTGAGATACATTGTCAATTATTTAAATAGAAGCAGTTTGATGTATTAGTTAAAATTTTAGATTTATGTTAAAATCAAACTGATATCATTTTGACGCAAAATCATGTGTTTCTATTTGAATTAAACATGAATCTATTAATTTTTTCGCTTAGTGCGTTACCACTGGTTTCTTCTTTTATGAAAGAATAAAAGCAATAACTTTTATGAAAGAATCTTAGTTATATTTACTTCATTTGAATATTAGTTGTGTCTTCTTTCCTTTTCGAGTTATTCCCCTCAAAGTTTTTGTAATGTCATTTTTTGGTCCCATATTTCTACGATACTTTATCTAGCGTCTATAAGAGCAAAAATATAACAGTAGTAGTCCTCTTCCCAAAACAATACCCTTATGTTATATTACCTTATTATGCATAGCAAATTCGCTAGATTTCCTTGCGAATTCGAGAAAAATTTGACTAATGAAAATATGTATTATGATGTTATAAGTACACGAATTCGTCAAAAGTACAGAATTTTAGTAAATGCTAGCTGATTGTCCTGGTCAAGAGAATTCGTCAAGTTAGCGGATCTGCAATATACATGCACATTAAGCCTCCGAAGTTTTATATTAGTATAATTCTTCAAAAATGAATTATTACTCTAATAATGCTCAGAAATAGTAAGAAAAAATTTAAAAATTTTAGAATTGTTAATACAAACAAAACTATTCTTACAACAAGAATATCACAAACGGCCTAACTCGAGTTAAGACAAAAATGTGTTATGTATTGCAAAGCCTACTGGTACACATCACATTTCCTTATTCACTAAAAACATGTTTTATGTTTATTAGACCATATGTCTTAACAATTAAGAGATTAAAAGAATTAAATATAAAAATAAATAAAAAATACGGCCAATTAAATTTTAAATATAAAGTTATTTTTATTTAACGATTTTTTTTTTTGGTTTATTTTTTAAACCTTAACTAAAATATAAAATTAAAATATTTTGAGTGCTAGTTTTTTATTGTTTATATAAATAAACAGAAAAATATATTTCATATAAAATAGTTTGAAAGTTTTATAATATTTTTACTCAAATACAATAAATAACTTAAAAATTAAATTTTCAAATTATTACATTGTTTTATATGTTATATTATATTTATGTATTATTTTTTTAAATTTCTACTTAATTGGACAAAACATATTGCTAATTAATAAAAAATACAACAAATACATTATAAATTTTAATATTTACTTTAAAAATTTGTATCAATTATTAGATTACAAAAATTATTTCTTAAACATATAAAAGAAATTAGAAGAATAATAAATTAAATAATGTTTAAAAAAATATTACTAAAAGAAATTTCGTTTCATTTAATTTAAATTGAAATATTACGAGATTCATTTTTTTGTATCAAATTAATATGTGCAAGTAATTAAGACACAAGGAATCGGGATATAAATAAGTAATCCTTAACAATTTAAACCGAAGATTAAAATCATTTTTATCATTCGCACTTATATAAAAGTTACTTTTGACCAATTAACACAAATTTTATAAAAAAGAAACTGCTTGTAAAAAAAGTTAATATTTTCAAAATGAAGTATGTATGTATGTATTTTTGAACATTATAAAAAATATTTTTTATATTATTAATCTGTATATACAAATATGCACATCAGTACGTATTACTCGTAATGATTTATTTTTAAATCAAGCGATATACACTAAGTCCTCGAGATACGATATTTCGAATTACGACATGATATAAATTTGGACCATTTTTATTCGGCTTTGGACATTCAAAATTTAAAATTTTTTTTTTTGTTCATAGATTTTACTATTTTTTGAATAAAACTCTATACCGAATTTAGTTATAAGCAAAAGATTTCAATAACGAACTCTTTCTAGTTAAAAATGCTAGTCAGTAGTTAAAAATACGAATTGAAGTGATATATATTAACTTAATCAGATTTTATTTTACTTATTTTTGTCACAAAATTGAGTTTTTTTGGTTTTGTTATTATATTTTGTTGTTTTTTTTAACTTTGTTACCTTTTTTAAAAAACAGGACAATTATGTTATAAAATATTTTGTCTAATTCACTTTTTGTTTCCATACATTTTTTTTCCTCCTCAAACGACAATTTGAGTTCCGACATAAATTTCCAGAACCAAATGCCGTATCTCGAGAACTTTGTGTATTTTGTTTACTTTACGGGCAAAGTTTTAAAAATACAAGTAAGTATTTTATAATTTTTCAGCATTGCTAAATTAAATATTTTAGATTTTTACATACTTATAAAATTTTATTTAATGAAATAAAATTTTGACAACATTAGGTAATAGTTTCTATTAGGATATAAATCAGTCTATTTGCAAATTGGAAACTTTATTTTGCTTTCATTTAATCATTCCAACATAAAACAGAGTAAAGAAAAATAAGAGACAAACTTATTCGAAATATTCTAAATAAGCGCAGTAAATGAAAACAAACAGGAAAAGAAGTAGATACTATTAATTTTATTAGAACACCTACGTATATTCGAGATATTTTTAGTTACATAAATGTAATAATAAGTAATGCTTTTACTTTATTATACTTTAATAAAATGTGAAAATAATTACAATACATACTTGCATTTTCTTACAGGATTTACGTTAAACACTGTACTATTATTTTAATAAAATTTTATTTAACAGAAAATGTTTTAATTTTATTAAAATTTTTACTGTTTTTGATTTAAATTTTTTTGACTATTCTTCAAAAAGATTTTTTCAAATCAAATTTTGATTTTGAAAAATTTCAAAATCAAAAGGCGGCGGCACGGCACTTTGAATAAAAACCTTGATATTTATTTCTGCTAGTCCATTATTACAATACTTTTTTTATAATTAGATACATAAAAATATAAAATAAATAAATTTCAGCCAAAATAATTGAACACTGAACACAACGATTGCAATAATCTAAAACTAATGCCATATCAGACCTCCAAGTTGAAAATATTTATTTTTAAATTCTATTTTTTATTGAACAATTTTACTATGTAATTCAGTACCGTTCCTTTTGGAAGACAAGAAAGGTTGTGTGCGTTAAAAATTGTAATTTTTTTTAATCCATTTTTCAGATGGAAATTACCAATGGATTTTTTTGAAATTTGAATTTTAAATTTAAAAAAATATGTAGAATCAGTAGAGCCAAATATATTGATCAATTTCGTTCACACAAATAAATTCTCACACACCTTCCATCTAAACTTAAGATAAATTTGGAATTTATTTTTGATTTGCTGTCTGAGCTTGATGGCTTGTAGATATATATGGCATTATCTAAAACAATAAAAAACACTTTTGATTCGGAATGAATAAATGAAACAGCCAAAGTTAAATTAACATTCTTCAATATATTCAAATACCTCGCCTACCTAATTTTTTCCTTCATTTATATCGATTGATGGATATTTTACTATTATTAGTCAATTTTAACTATAAAAGCTAAAAAGATCCCAATACCAGTAAACCATATGTGTATGATCATAAAATCAATTCAATTTTTCTCAATAAAATTGAAAAATTATATATGTACATTACCCAAGTTTTGAGTTTAAAAAAAAAAAAGAGAAAAAAAATTAATTCAAAAGCGTAAAAAAAAGTTAAAAAACTGTGAATTTTTTTCATGTGCATTCCTGTATATTTCTAAGGTATTTTTATAGAATTTTGTTCAATTATTAAGCAAATTCCTATAAATATTTTTTTTTAATTCAATTGAAGGTTTTTATCAATTGAAAACGATTAATATGCCTATTCCAAGATGCGTCGTAATATTGGTTCGAACTACTATACGACCCCGAAGAAAATGGTATTCCAATATACGAATAAAATATTTAATTTTTCGGATTGTCAAAATCAAATGAAAACTTGTTTACTGGTAAAAAAGGAAAACAAAAAAAAAACGAAACACAACGAAAACAAAAATTATTTTAATTTAAAAGTAAACAAATAATAGTGGTTTTATTAATAAACGAAAAAAAATATATTATATCTAGCATTTCAATATATTTTAAATATATATTAAATTGAAGTTGAGTTGGATTCAGTAACTTTTTATATTGAATTACACACATTTTATTATTAATTACAGAAGCTATACTTATATTTTAATAATTTTTTGACTTGTATTATTTATTTTAAAACTTAACTGAAAACAGCTATCGATAATAAAACTACAACTAGCTATAAATTATTTACGAAGAATGTGATTATTCGTGGAATTTTATTAACATTTGCTAAAAACGGATCTTAAAATGAGTTACAAAAATTCGGAGTCATAATTTATTCGTAACTTCTGACGTTTAATTTGGAAAATTTTCGGATCTTGTGTATTACAACATTTTTGTATCATCCCCGAAAAAAAAGCAATACGACGGATTTTGGGATAGGCATTTTTGAAAAATAATCCTGCACATTAAACATTAAATCTTAAGTTTTTATTATAATATTGCAAAAAATTTAAATTTAATTTAAATAAAATATAACATTTTCTTGTAATAAAGGTGGGAAACTTGAATTTTTAAATTATTGCGATTTACTCGTACACTTATTTTCGTTACAAAATTTCACATGTTTACTCAACCTGATAATACATTTTTCTCTTCAAGATTCAAGATAAATTGAAAATTTTAAAGAATTGTTCATTTTCGGATTGGCATGATTAAAATATTTAACGGATATTCCATTTCAACTAACTTAATTCTAATTATTATTTTCAAATTATTCTTGATTCAAATAAGTTGATTCAAATTATTATAAAATATCAAAATGTCTAAATTAGGGTATGAAACTGTGAAACTTTGCAAAATGAATTGCGTTTACAGTCTTGTAAATAATAAGAAAATTTGATTTTTGAAAATCTAAATTTTCTTTTATTTCACTGATACTAAAATTTTGATTCCTAGAATTATTTTTGCATAATACCAAAATTAGTTTAATTATTGTAGAAAACAAATCAAATTATTGAGCAATTAAACAGAATCCTTTTTTTAAATTGGTGAAATAGGTTTTCTTTTATTATTTTTTTCAAATGCGTTAGAAAAAATTTTATTATCAAACATTGATTAACGTGTAGGCTCTTTAAAATTTATTTTAAGTTTCCCACTTTTTAAGCAAAATTTCTTTTTACAATTTTACAAATATTTATTTAAATATTTTTATTAATAAAAATGTTATCCGTTTTACAATATACATTTACATGCATGAATAAAAATTTTATGTAATTTTCAAAATTTTCAAAAACAAATTTTAAGCCTAATTCTCTTGCTAATAATTATGATAAAAATTTAAAAATATATTATATTTTCTTTGAAAGTATATTTACTATAGTTTTGTTCAATTTTATAATATTTTGTAGTTATTAGAAATATTATGAATTTTTCCTTATTATCATCATTTTAGTATTTTTTGTTTTTCTTGTTTTTGTTAATGCACAATAAGCTTAAAATATTAATTAAATGAGGAATTAGATCATGTTGCATTAATTTTGCTTCTGAAAAATAAATAAAAAAATTATATAACATTTTAAATTAATTACTTAGAGTTAATTAATTAGAGTTAATATAAGATTAAAAACAAATATTATAAAGACTTTTGTTTACCTCGTCTTTCTCTGCAACACTATCTTCATCTTTTAAATAACGGGAACGGCGTTTGTCGTTACTTAGCAATTGTGCAACTTTTGATTGTTTGGCCAAATCTAAGGCCTCTTTTTTACTTCGTAATGCACAATCTTCCAAAGTTTCGGCAGCTTCATACATACCTTGACGACGATATAGAGCTCCTAAATTCTTTAAAGTTGTGGTTACTGTTGGTGAATCAACTTTGGCAGCTTTGTGCCAACCGCCGTATTCTCCATATGGTGTATTTTCACGATTTTCGAATTTATGCTCCTCACGCTCTTCAGCAACCTAAAATTTAATTCAATTATATAATTATTTTCATAAAATAAGTTCATTAACTATATATTTCAGCAATAATTTAAATAAATTGCTTCAACAAATATTATCTAGTTATATTAGATCTTAAAAGTAATACATATGTATATGTATTTCCACCAAAGCCGATTAGTTTATTTAAAATTACTTTTGGTTTTAAAAAAAATTTAGTTTTAAATAAATTTTTAAAAGATTTTGTTTTCTTACATTTAACTGTGTGTCTTTTCCCAGTTCAACATACGTAATAAATTTTATAGGTTCTAAAAAGTTTTAAGAAATTAAATAGAAGAAGAAGTAACCATGTATATAAACATACATATTACCTCCGAATCACTCAACAATGAAAAAATTTTAAAATTTTTGGAATGTATTATTTTGAGAATTTTTTACAACTCATTGGTTTTTTAAAAACTACTTACACTTAATTGTACGGTAATATCTTTAAGGTTAGACATATATGTATACATGAATTTCTATTTAATTTCCGTTTTTTCTAATTCATTTTTTTAGTTCCGTCATGCAGATTCTTCAAAATCTCATCAATGTATGTAAAAACAAGATTTATTTGAAATTGAAAACATTGAACAGAAGGATGGAAAACCGAAATGTAATCAAATTTTCATTGCCATGTTTAAAAACCTTCTCAACACTTTTGCTTATTTATTATAATATGTACAATAATTCACACAAATTTTTCAAGTGAAAATAAAAAATAACTTATCACTAAACCTTACATAGTCAAGGTAAAGTAAAAAAATTTACAAAATGAATTTAAAAATATTAAAATAACAAAATTAATTATAAATTGTAAATAAAAAAGAAAATTACTTTAAAAAATCCTTTTAATTTTATTACGAAGAAAATTTGCAATTAAATTTTATTACAAAAAGGCAAGCAAAATATAATATTTTAGAAGTGCAATAATTTCGAAAAAAAATCGTGTTCTACTTTACACATAAATTACGGAAGACATTTTATAAAAATTTGTAACAAAATGACTTAATTTATATTTTTTTTTTTTTTTTGAGAAATTTATGAAATTTTTACTTTTAGAAGTAAAAATTGTTAAAAATCTTTACTTGATTAATTTAAGTCCTAACTATTTTAAGCTCTTAAACTAAAAGATTAAATAATTAAATTTTATTAAAAAAACATTCAAAATACAAAGTTTAAAATAATAGAGATAATTTTTTTAAATTCTTAACTTTATCCCTGCAGACAAATTTAAGCATTAATTTCTGAATTTGGTTTCAAGATCGTGTTGTTATAATATCGATTTTAAAGATTATAATTACATTTGTGTATTTAAAATAATATTAAATTATTAGTAGTGGATGACTTTTTTAACTATACACAATGTTTTGTTATATTCTTCTGCTAAATTAATTACAAATTATTAACATTACAGCAAAGATTTTAAAAAAAATCTATAATACGAATAGAATAACTTAATTCTAATATATAAAAAATTTTATTAAGATTTAATTTTTAACTTTAAATACAATTCTTATAATACAAGCTAATATATATTTAAATGCTACTAAATCAGATAAAAATAATTAACTATATTTATTAGAAATTTTGTGAATAATACTCTAACTATTGAATTATTAAATTTACGGAAAAAAATAATAAACTTTTGTCTCAATTCTTAGGATTGGATTTGAAAACTTTTAGCACCAAAAATTTTATTTCAGAAAATTCAACAATCAGTACGAACTAGTAAATGGACAAAGCGAAAAATTAAAGGAATTTAGGGAAATTATACTCTTAGAAATATTGGCGTTAACAGCAATTTTGAATTGATTTTATTAAAAAAAATAAAGCTACTGTATAAAATCCATATATGAACATGTAAAATTATCTACTTGTTTTAGAAATAAAGCTTATTATCCAAAACGACTGAGTTGATGTAAACTCATTTACAACATCACATAATAGTCTAGTTTCAAATTTTGGCTAATTTGAAGTAAACACATTTTTAGACGTGATTTTAACTATGTTCAAATGCATTAAGATTTTTAGAGAATTTTCTGGAACTTTATCTGAAAAGAAAATGTGAAAGGGTGTTCACAGAGTAATGAATCTGATGAGATAGCAGATTTTTATTCGGTCATTTTTTACTTAGTCCTCTCTCATTATTCACGTAAAACTGCCAAAATTTAATAGCATCGCTCATAAAGCAATTCTGGACGGAGAGCAGAATGTGATTTTTCGTAAGTGGAATCTTTATCACCCGTGCTAACATTTTTTAAACAATGTTATTTAACAATTTTACTCTTCGAAATTTGTTCTTCTGTTTCGGAAAGAAGACTATATTATACCCGTAAGCGAGATATATTTTAAAGGTGACGTTCGCGATCAAATTTTCAGCGATTTTACGATGAAAAACCAACACGGTTCTGCGAATGACCAATTTCATTACAACACATCTATCATCGTAAATGACGTAGATGATCAGCAATAGAGAGATGAAATTTATGAGAAAGATTTTCGGCCAACCGGCGTCATAATCTTGGAATAAAATTATGTTTTCTTCACACTTTTAATGACAGAATTAGTTGGTAGCTTGCTAACAGAACTTAGTTCCCAGGCTGTCACTTTGGTCTACTATTATTTGTTAATTTATCTATCTAGGTTAAAGATGTTTTCTCTATTTTGACAGCTGGTGAGGGTTCAAATGATATAAAAAATTGTAGAATTTAATTACTATTTTTTGCTTAGTTATAAGTTATTTGCATTATTTACCTTATCTGATTTAAAATGACATAAAAAATCATTCTTAGTAGTTTTTTGTTTTTTGCAACATCTTTTAACATCGAAAGTATGTTCGTAGGGTATACTAAATTTGCCTTACCGTTTGTAACGCTAAGGAATAATTGTCTGAGATATACACCCAAGTGTGCTCGATTTAGCTTTGTGTGTCCGTCTCAGCGATAACTCAAAAACTAATTGCGCTAAGTTCACCAAATTTTCACAAATGATTTATTATAGTAAATGCCAGAACCCTTTTTAAATTGGACTTGATCCGGGTACCGGTTCGGGTAGCTGCCATACAACTTCAAAATTTGTTTGGCTATATCTCATTGGCTATATTGAAATTTCACACAAACGAATATATTAGTAGGGCCAATATGTCTCAAAATAAAAGTAGGGCCAATGTGTTTGGTAGCAGTGATATAGCAACTTCAATAGTATTTTGGCCAATCTTAGAAAATATTAAAAACACAGTACTGAAATTTTTCATAAATTAATACGGTAAAATGACAACTTAAAGTCATAGTCTATTTCATAGTCAGCTACGGCATATTTATTCGCATATAGGATAACAAATTCGTACGGGTATCACAGAGTTAACACGGTCAACTCTATTTTTCTTGTTTCGAATGCAATTGAAGAAAAAGTAATATTTAAAATATCTACTGTCAAAAAGAGGTTCCCGTGAATATTACAAATTACAAAATTTCGGATAGGTAATTTGCTATAAAATAAGGTAAAATTTTGATACTTCAATAATAAATTCATACAGACTTGTTTAGGATGCAACAACAACAATAATGTTTTAATGCATTTTATTTGTAAAAAAAAAGTATTATTTACGCATGTGTGTAATCATTTTAATGAAATAATAAACGCTCAGTTAAACGAACAATTAACTTGGGGAAAGGAACTCTGGGAAAATGAAAAAATTTAAGAGAAAAGAACTATGAATGCCTTAGAGAAAAATGTAAAGAATAATTCAAGAATACTGCTTTTAGAAAAGAGTCAGGACTGCTTTTAGAAAAGAGTCAGGACTGCTTTTAGAAAAGAGTCTTCTCAAAAAAAAAGTTTGCTGCGACCCTAGCAATAATAAGTTCACACAACCTATTAGCAAATTCAAGAAATATAATGGTACGAAGATTTTTCAATTTGGAGAATTTGAAGAAGCTACCAAAAAATAGAACCCTACAAAAAGAATATATTGAATTTGCGAAGTTATGGGCAAATTTGATACATATTGAATAAATTAAAGAACATGAAATTCTTAAGATCCATTATTTTATGCAATATCATGGTATAACCAAGCCATTTAGCAGCACTACTACATTAAGAGTGGTTTTTGCACTTCATGCAAAACGGCGAGCAATCTTTCTTTAAACGACATCATGATGAAGGGCGCAAAACCGCAGTATAATTTACTTGATATTTTACTTCGTTTTAGAACACAAAAATATGTTTCACGACTATTTTCAGCTATATGAGAACATTAGAAGGCAGCCGCATATGAAAATTTTTTTTAAATTGGATTTCTTTTTTTTTTCATTTTAATATTTTTTACATAGTGCGTTCATTACATATAAAATGGATTGTCTAAGAAATTTGCTCATTTTAATGTTATATTTAAATCATATGTGTATAAAACACGCCTTCCAAATTTAATGATAGAACAATTAGAGGAAGGATATAAATTGGCTTTCTTTTTATTAGAAAACGTTTACATAGTGTTGATTATTTTGATACTGCTTTATTATATAAATATAATATGAAATATGTAAGTAAGGAAGGGAATGACACATTTTATCAAGAAAAAATTTTTATTCAAACATATGAATAACATTAAAGATTAAAAAAATTTCGGACCTATTTCTTAAAAAAAAAGGAAAACAATATTAAAATTAAATTATAAATTGTAATAATAAAAGAAAATAAAGCTTAGGTACGGAAGCCTGATAGCAATTAAAAAGTGAAGGCAACACCACCACACAAGATGTGAACAACGAAAGAGCACCTCATATTTTTAACCTGAATGCCTACATGAAACCTTCTTAGTAAAGATTTAAATTTTTATTTTGAATAAACTTGCTTCATTTACTTTTTGCATTAAAATCTAAAGAAGAAAAGAAAACAGCACTTATCACCTGATGTTTAAAATGTGCGTAAGTTAAAAATACGTAAACTCTAGCCAAACTTTTAAAATACTATAGAGCAGACATAGTACTATCAGAACCAAAACTAAGACGTTGCCACAAACCATAATAAAACTTAACAACAGTCACTTACAGAAACAATTAAAACAGCAATTCAAATACCAGTACCACTTATTAATATAAAAAGTAAAGGACTTGTCAAACTCAAATCACTAACAGAAACATTAGTACACCAAAAGACAACTAAAGATGAATAAGGACTGATTGAGCCATCACAAACAACAACAATAATTGGGAAAAGGACTTTTGAAAGAATAAAAATTATAAAAAATTGAGAGACAATAATTATTTTATCGCTTCAAAGACAAAAAAACATTTAAATGGAAATAAAAAAAAATTAAATTTGTCTTATAATTAACATTAGTGACCTTATGGATAATAATTAAATTGTACAAATGAATTTACAACTTATAAGTAAAAATTAGTTTTAAATCGATTTCAAATTTCAGGTTTATCAATATTTTGGCATTTAGGAAATTTAATTAAGTATGCAATCTAAACGGTTTTTTTTTTAACAAAACATCATATTTTTAAATTTTGTAAAAGTTTTTATCGTACATGGTATTATATATCAACATGCCAGTTGTAACTAGCATTTAAATTTATAATTTCACAATGGATTTAATAAATTACTTTAAAAATACAAATAATAACCTATAATGTGTAATTATTAGGAAATTTAATTTCTAAAAATATGTTATAAATATTTTTTTTTATTGTGCATTTTTGTCCTATAGGAATTATGAATTTATATTATAACTATTTTATATCATTATTAAAATTTTAAAATAAATCTTTTCTTAATTCGTTTTCATATTTTTATAAAATGAATAATTTTATATAACATAATTTTAAATTTGTGCATCTCATGTTGATTTGTTTGGTAAAAACTTATTTAACATTTCCTTAACACCTTTCTAGAAAAAAAAAATAAAAAAAGAAAGAAAAACAAAACAATAAATTTAAAAT
Source organism: Condylostylus longicornis (assembly GCF_029603195.1). Taxonomy (NCBI): domain Eukaryota; kingdom Metazoa; phylum Arthropoda; class Insecta; order Diptera; family Dolichopodidae; genus Condylostylus; species Condylostylus longicornis. The sequence goes on from NW_026577985.1 coordinate 3,413,915, forward strand.
TATAAAAAGCAATAAGGAAAGAGAGAAATGGCAATACAAAAGAAAATTTAAAATTTTTATTCAAAAACTTTAGATAGCTAATTATAAAATTATTTACTCAAAAAATTTTGGATGCAGTTAACGACAAGTAAATAATAACAAAATAACAATTATAATTATAAAAATAATTAAAATTTTAAATTATTTTGAAAATTTTTCTAATAAAATGTCGCTCTTATGACTTTAAGTTTTCTTTTTTCTTAATTTATATTTATATTTAAAATTGACCCAAAAAATTTTTTTTTTAAATTTATTCCGTAATAAATTCAGCAGAGCAATATCTGTTAGTATATATTAAATGATTACAAATTAAAATTTTTACAATTGCCAATTTTGAGTACAATTATAGTTAATTTATTTAATTTCTTTTGTCAAAATTTCAGTTTTTTTCTGTTACAACAAAATTTTATCTAAGATATTCATAAAATTTATGTAATGTAATTTTCAAACACGAAATTTTATAACTTTTTTAACCAATTTTTTTCAAAAGCGTTTTGAATGAGGCATAAAATAAATTGGACATTTATTTCCCACTTTTTAAGGGCTTTACTGATACAGTCCATAATTTTGAACTTTCTTTTTCAAAGACAATATTTTACTAAATGAATTGCTAAAATAGCAAAATTAACATACGTTTACTTCCTAAGATCATAGAAAACCAATGACGTGCAAAATCAAATAATTCATATAGTGCTGTTAAATTTTACAAAATAATTAAATATTTTGACTTAAAAAATGCAACGAAACCTTTAATGTGCGTTTTATAGAGTATGACTCGTTAAAAGAGAGTAAATTGATAGATTAAAATTAAAAAAAATTAAATTATAAAAAAATATTTTTGTAATTTAATTCTATCTTGATTTATTATTTAATAAAAATAATTAAAACAAAATTAAAAAAAATTACTTGAAAAAAAAAAAAACAAATTTCATTAATTCTAGGTTTTTTTTAAATTAAAATGTAATCATTTTCAGTTTAGCACCTGTATTAGAAACTTGTACTTGTATGCAATTATTGCAGCAACTCTTTTTCGAACTATTTCAAAATTCTTAGAAATCGTATTGATTTTCATACACTTATGTAATACATAGTTGGCATATACTTTATTATAAAAATTAACTATTCGTTAAATCTAAAATATATTATCTATCTATTAATATAGAAAAGAATTCTACCTGCTGACTCAAATTAGAATAAATATTTTTGAAACGAACTACACGAGTGCACAAATATAAAATCAATGTTTTAGCACAACTTATAAATTTTGTTTTTGTTTTCCATTGAACCTTGAGTTTTACACTTTTATTATTTCCAAGTTAATATTTTCGTTTTTATCAAATATTCATTGCTTAGATCAAGCATTAGACAAATCGTCAAAAGACTTAAATAAAAACATTATTTAGTCGCAACTAAGCAACAGAGTCATTATTTATAAGAAAGGGAACAAAAAAGAGAGGAGAATATAGGTTAATAGAGGATAATGCAATTAAAATAAAATGACGAGCACAAATAGAAAAAAACTTAAAGCCTAACAACCAAAGTATATCTATTAATAAGCAGTTCGACTCTCCGTTTACATCACACTAATGCAATCCTCACCAATTTTTGTATACAAAAAAATTCCCTTAGCTAAAAGAGTTAAGCAGTATAACTTCTTATTTTCATTTTTATACACATAAAAATTTTTGGGAGAGGGAAAGAGTACGCAATAGATGTTTACCTGCTTTTTATATAATGTATTTTTATATATGTATTTTTCCTATATAAAGTATAGGAAAAAATATTAAGAATTTTAAAGGCGGGAGTTTTATTTTTGTAACTTATTCCAGTACAAGGTGGCAAAAAATGTGTATTATATTATAAAAGCGAAGAAGAGAAAAAGTGTTTAAAAAAAATTATTATAATTTGTATAATATAATTTTGAAAAATAATAAAAATAAATTTTGAAAAGACGTATAATATTAAAAAAAATTTAAATAGTTGTCAAAAAAATATTTTTTTATAAGAATGGGTAAACATTATTTGAAGTGTTTGGAATGAAAAAAGGCCGAAAAAATGTGGAGAGGTAAATGTACTTTTGAAAATATTTTAAATAATTAGTGTTAAGCATTTGTAATTAATAATTATTAATAAATAAAATAAATAAATTATCTTTAAATTTTTTATTTCAATCCTAATAAATTTAGAACATATTTCCCATGAATCGGTAATAATTATATTTCATAAGGTATTAATCAGTATGCATACACCTTTTTTTCTATACAAATTACTTTATTTCTATGTCACTACCTGATGCTGTGTATCTACTGTACCAGGTACATGCAAGTGTACATTCATACATGAAACTTCAAACTCTTTTGCTTTCATACATTCGAATTCTTTACCTAACTTTAATAAAATGAAAAATAAATTTTGTTATTATCAAAACAAAAATAACAAAATTTTTGCCTAACTTAATTTCATTTTATTTCAGTTCAATGTTTTTGATACACTCGTTTGTTTACAATATTTTCTTTCTTTCTTGCCTACACAACTCCTTTTTTGAATATTTTAAGAATTTGGAATCAAGATGCAAACGAAAACTAACGGAATGGAACGAGTCGAATTACTTATTAATGGATATACTTTGCTAACAACATACCGACCACCAGACACAAAAGAAGTAAGAACAATAGAAGAGAAAGAAAAAATAAATAAATAAAAAGAAACAAGAAAAAGAATATTAATAAAAATTGAAATTACACAAAAGTCTAATTACCCTTACTAATAGTAGGAGCAAACATCAAAGAATTAGAACTAACACAACACTACATTCTAGTGACTGGCTCATTTCAACCTGTTCCAACAAAGAAGGAGCCACAATGGTCCACGATGAAGCTGATGAATAAACACTACGTCATCGATAACCTCTCTCAATTTACCGATCGCTCTGTCAAGGATCTCAACATCAATCTAGCTTCATAAGATACTGACAAAAAGGATCAGACCAGCCTAAATCCCACAAAGCAAAACGTAGAAATTTCCGCTGAACAGATTCAATGCGAGAAACATTCACCCCACATCACGGTGCCCAAACCTGACAACATAATTCAAAATCAGCTTTACAAAAGACAGATACAAATGCTTCGCAACATACGAATCAACAAACTCGTTAGCTTACCAATAACACAAAAAAAAAAACGCTAACCCTCACCAATACCAGAATGTGGAGTCATAATTCATGCCAGGTAACAGAAAACTCCCTCCTTCTTGAAAAACTCAACACCCGACAACGTTATATAACAAGCCGAAACCACCTCCTAAAATTGTCCAAATCACTCTGTAACGCCAAACAATCAAACACCGACCCACCCGGCCCCAAAACCAAGGAATCATTGGCAAAACTATAAGACGTGACACCTAAAATAGAGTCAAAAGTATCGTTAGTAGCCACTATAAGAAGGCAGAGCCGAACGGAAAGAAACCTGATACAACCTACGTGTTAAATAAAAAGAGACCAACATCAAGCTAAGAAGAGGAAAACCAATACTAGCCACTCAGAATAACCTGATGCAGAATAGTATCAAAAGCTTTGTTAACGTCTGCAAAAACAACATCGGCCTGTCCTACCCCTCCATGATATTATTAGTATCCTAGACAAACTCTACTATATTAGTAACCAGCCACCTTTCTGAATACCATGCTAACAGGAATGAATAAAAGGACCACAGTAAGAATAGAAGTAATCAACCAAAATACCCTCAAAAAGCTTAGAAATAGTCGACATCTTAACTATAATAACTTTATAACCTTAGCTAATATTTATAAACCTATAATTAATAACTGAAATACGCTAACCCTTCTTATGCACTGGAACAACATTCGACTCCTTTCAAGCCGAAGGAAAGACGGAAGACACCAACGATTGATTAAAAAGGTAAGAGGACCAATAGTGGGACCAGCACACCTACACAACACTACTCTTGGAATTCTATCAGGACCAGGAGATCAGTCACCACCCAAACACTCCATGACGCGCAGAACGACATCATTCCCCAGCACAATACCATCAAGATTAAAAACACCAGAAGGCACACCACCAATATCAGCAAAAGCAGCAAAATCTCCACCAACCGGAGCAAAAACATTCGAAGAGTGGCAGGCGAACAAAGGATCATTAGAAGAACTAACATAAAATTAGGGCGAGGATGGATAACCATTAGACCTATTCTTAAAATTAATAAAATCAGAAATTATCTTGGACCACAGACACAGAAACACGCAAACAAAAAGAAACACGCAAATAAAGCTTGGGCAGACAACCATCAGTTTTCATTCGCATCAACATTCATCATCAGTTCGCCAATATCCACCAACATTCGCATCAGTTAAGAAAATTGAGTCAAACTCCGCGCGCAAGGAAAAAAAAATCAAAATAAGCAAACGAAAAAATAACCAAGATTAGCCTTACAAAAATTAAAGCTGAAGCACTGCTTCCCCCCGGACAGCAGAACAAATCATCCTGACAGGAAACATTACAGGGACAGGTGGATGGTAATCATCCGGACGATCAAAAAATTGGTCCCAAGTAGACACAGCAAAACTCCCAGGATCAGAACAAAAGACAAGATTCAACTGCCTACCAAATTTATTACAAAGACAATTTACCTACCACAAGTCAGACGAACTAGTATTATTGAGAAACTCACATTTAAACCCTACAGAAAAATTAGAAACTACATAAAATTTATTATCTTCATATTTAAAGAATTCATACCATTAAAAACATTTTTTTGAATTTAATATTAATGGATTTAGTGTGAGAAAAAAATAAAAATCCCATTACGTTAAATAAATTTATTCAACAATGATCTTCGGTGTTAAACTACCCAGGTTCATAATCTGAGAAATGAATTATTAAATATTTCTCGAATGAATTTTCTTACAATAAAAAATAAAACTTGTTACTTACTCTACAATTTGATGTAAATTCATTAAATAAATATAAAATATTTTTAAATATTTGTGAGCACAATGAGTAGTTTTAACACTTACAACGTTTATAATATTATATAAAAATTTTTTAAGAGTTTTAAGTGATTGCAGAGAAACTACAATGTCAAGTCATAGTCACAATTCCAACTTGCATTCTCTTTTTCAATATATATTTACAAATAATTTATAAATATGATTATGCTTTATACACCACCCTGTTGAATTATGAAGGGCAACGATTTTTATCTAAAAATTATTGTAATAAAGCTAATGCCGAATGTATTCTATCAGAGCACAATACTCAAAGAGCACCTTAAAAATAATTTAATTTCTATGTAAATTAAATAAGGAATAGCGTATTGAGTAATATTTATTTTATGCAAATCGTATAATATTAAAGTTGTTTGATTTCAACTATATTAAAGTAATTAAGGTCTTAATTTCTTTAAAATAAATTCATAAAATTACTATAAAAATACATTGCAAAATCTACATTCGATATTTTCTTGCTTCCCTACGAAAGGAAACTGAATTATAGAGAAGAAATTTGATTCAATCAATTTAAAAAAAAAAGTTTCCAGTGCTTTTTTGAAAATTTCTGTCAGATAGTTTACAACTAACACTGCAAAGAAAAATTCAAACTAAAATTGAAATTATATAGTTTTCCTAGAGAGCTTTGCAAAACGTACAAAACAAAATGAGAATACTCAAAAATGAAAAAAATCTACATGAACCGGATAATATGCATAACGGTATACAAAATAATAAGAGGAAGCAATTGGTTTAGTAAATTGCTTTGTTTCTGAAAATAATTTGAACTGAATTGATAGTCTGATAAAATATATTCGGCATGAAATAAAATAATAAATATAAAAAATAAGAGTTGCAGGGAATAAATTTAAAAAAACATAAAGTAAAAAAAAATTTTGAAAAAATGTAAAACATGTTTTATATGTGTTGTATTTTATAAATATAAAAACATAAAAGCGACACTTAAACTGGTGAAAAATAAATAATTAAAATTAATTTTGAATATTATATGAAATTAGTTGGTTACTACATACCCGATTAAAAAAAAACTTTTTTTACCAATTGTAACGTAAAACTAATTTTAAATAACTTACCTGCCATATTGGTTTATTTTTACTGTCTATTGCGCCAAATTCACGTTCATGAGCTCTTGTTAAAACTTGTTTGTATAATATTTCGGCTTCTTGGTATTTACCTTGTTTCAAATAGCAACTAGCTAGGTTATTTTTAGTTTTTGCGACATTTGGGTCATCTGGACCTAATTTTGTTTCATATATTTCCAAAGCACGTTGGTAATATTTTTCAACTTCTTCATATTTCCCTTGATTCTGACACAATAGAGCTAAATTGTTCAATTGCTTTGCAACATCTGGATGATCTTTTCCTAATACCTTTTCTCGTATCTCTAAAGCGCGTTTGCATAATGGCTCAGCATCTTTATATTTACCACGTTTTCCGTACAACACAGCTAAATTATTTAAAGTAGCAGCAACAGCTGGATGATTTTCTCCTAAAGTTTTTTCACGAACGGACAATGCATCATTTAGCAAATTTGCAGCCTCTTTGTATTTATTCTAGATGCAAATACAAAATTATAGTAATTATTATAAAATATAATCAATTGGACACCAATTTATTGTAAATTTAATTTCAACAATTTGGCTTAGGCAATAATTTGAATTGACTAATTTGAATGATTTTCATTTGATTATACACATGTATTTTTTTATAAAATTTGTTTATGCAAAATCATCAAATAATAAAAAATTTGATGTAACCAGTGCATAACTGCAAGGTATTTTCTAGTTTAGCGAAAATTTTGCACAAATTTATGACAATGACTTTTAAAGAGTTCTTTCAAATTTTAAGGAAGTTAGTAAGCTTTTAGTTAACATACCAAGAAATATGTAAATTTGGCTCTTTGTAGAATTTCGTTTTGTGCCAACTGAATTCCTTGAAAAGTTCGTTTGCTAGTTTCGCTAGCAAACAGAATGGAAATATTAAATTTCAAGAAACTCGGTCAATTAGTTCCTTAGATACGCTAAAAAATTTCCCCGCATATGCACAAAAATATAAATTTGCTTCGTATAATAAAAGTCCATTTGCTGATGCTTGATTTCCGGGAAAAATTAGATGGCTTCTCGTACTGTCAGTCTAAGTTTATATGTATATCAAATAAAGTTGAATATTGTCTTAAAAGTGATCAAAAATATAAAATCGCCCCGTAGTAAAAGTTCAGTTCCTGAAACCTAACATATTCCAAGAGTTGATCATTATTTTACTGAACTCACGCAAATAACCCTTAAATTCGAGAATTATGTTGACGTCTCTTTTAAGTTTTTGTTAGTATTTAATAATATAGTAGTATTATATAGCTGATTGTTCTTAAAAGCAGTATTTTCTCTTGTTGAAGGGAAAACTGTTAAATTGTAAACCATTAACTTAACCTAACTTTATTTTAGAAAAAGAACGCTTTTTTGAATTCTGATTTAGACAAGCTTGCAGAAAAAAGGAAAATATTAAATTGATGAGTTTTCTAACAATCTAAAAGATACGTTTTTTGGGGAATGTTTAACTAAGTTCTGGTTAAAATTCTCCAATTGTAAAAGGATTTTTTAAGTTTATTATATTTAATAAAGAGTGTTTAATGAAAATTTTACGAGAATTTGATAAAACTGTACCAATTTAAACAAAATATTTAATCTCAAAAGTAATACATAGTGCATTTTTTTAGAAAATTTTATCATTTAATAGAAAGATGTTGGTTTATCAATACATGAAAAGTTTTTAAATCAGGATTTGATTGGTTTTAAATTAAACTTATTATTACCTGTATTTGACTATAAGAATATGCGTAACAAAAAAATAACCTAATTGAAAATATAAGAAAAAATTCAATAAACTTCTGCATAGTTTTTATATGGTATAATTAGGAAAGTTTATACAGAGCAAATTTTTCATAAATGGAAATAAAATTCCTTTAAGTTTCATTTTATTTCTATAAAATAAAAATTAATAATACTATCTTTAATACTAATTTTATATGATTTTTAAAATACAAAAGTAAAAAAAAACCTGATCTCTGTAGACCAAAGCCAGTATATTTAACATAGTTGCCACATCTGGGTGATCATGACCGCTAGTTTTCTCCAAGTCTTCAAGAGCCTGTTTGCAAAGAGGTACAGCAACTTCATACCTTAAATTTGAATGAATTTTTATAAATATATTTTCTCAAATTTATATTCTTAATATTACCTTCCTTGTGCAGCATATTGTATCACCAAATTATGTAGAGTTCTTAATCTCGCCGGAATCTCATATCCAGACGTTTGATTAGCGAATTGGCTTGGTGGTGTCGGGGAATTCATATTATTGCGTTCTTCTTGATCTTCTTCTGGAAATAGTTCTACAACTGGATCTGTTCTAGATTTTTCAAAATTTTCTTCTTGTTCTTGATTATCATCATACTTTTTAACAGATGCCATAAATTCCAAATGTTTTTTTTCTTCTTCTAGTTGAGAAACCATTTGCTCAGATGCTTGGAACTTTTGTTGCGTGTTTGCTAATTCGTCCCTAAGCCATGCGTTTTCTTGATATAATCTTCTTACTTGAGTTTTTAATTTCTGTTTTTCAGCTTCAATGTTTTGCAGATATGACGCCAGCGCCATCATAACTTGTGCTTCACCTAAGCCTAATTCAATACTTTCAATATTTTTTGTAACAATTTCCGTTTTTTCATCACGTCGATTAGCATCTGTAATACCAGACATCAAAGACATATGCTCAACACGTAACGCTTCCAATCCTTGAAGGACAGTTTTTGTATTACTAATAATTTCATCTTGTGTCATTTGTGTCATTTTGCCAATGCTTTCTATTTTACGGCTATAAATTAAAAAAAAACAATAAATAATGGAAGCAATAAACTGGTTGTATAATAGGTTTAAATGTAAGTAAGTAAATATATTTAAGGTAACCTGTACGCGTATCTATATATTTTGAAAATAGTTTTTTAAATACAAATTTGTAATAATATATATGATGCACTTATAAAATGTAATTGGGTCAAACCCATGATTTGCAGTGTAGCACCATTTCCTTTAACAACTGAAAATACTGCTATTAAAAACGAGCTATGTATTTTATTAATTATTTCATTATATATATATGACTTTAACGCCAAGCACACTGACTGGGGTTCAAGGCATACTTCAACTAAAGGAAGAATCGGTGGCCAACGTAATGGCCAACCGATGTTGATAAGTGTCCAGATTTAATAGATTTCTTCATAACAAAACGGATTGCGAAAAATTTCATCGAGGTACATGATAACTATGATCTTAACTCCGATCATTCGGTGGTTATTCTTGAACTTAAGGAAAATATAGTTATGAAAAGAGCGAAACCTGCGCTGACAAATGGAACTACAGATTGGTCAAGATTTCGCTTAGAGATTGAACGACAAATAGATCTAAGGAAAAGAATAAGAACGACACAGCACATAGATGAGGAGGCCGAAAACTTTACTAAAATTATTCAAAATGCGGCTTGGAGTAGTTCCAAAATTAATGTTATTAGAAGGGGGGCATTAACTATCCCCCACATATACTAGCAAAAGTAAGACGAAGCAGGCGGCGAGAAAGAGGTGGCAGCAAACGCGGGATCCTACTGATAAAACCAGATATAATCGTAAATCGCAACAACTAAGAAGCCGTATTAGAAAATACAAAGAGGATTCGGTTGCTGATTATATTCAAAATTTGACGGCGTGTGAGAAAACCAACTACTCACTGTGGAGGGCAACAAAGAAAATGAAGCAACCTATCAAACATCTCGCTCCTATTAAAAACAAAGATGGAAAGTGGGCAAAAACTGACAAGAACAAGGCGTTTGCGGATCATTTGGCCGATATATTCTGCCCACATGACAGCCAGGGCGTGTATGAAAATGAGGAATCTGCTTTTGTTGGGGATAGCGTTGCTATTCCAATTGTCAGGGAAAGAGATGTTATAGAAAAAATCAGGACTCTTAAACCTAAAAAGGCCCCAGGATTTGACCTAGTAACGGCCGATATTTTGAAAGAATTACCCAAAAGGGGTATAACGATGCTTACGCGCCTAATAAATGCGTGTATAAGGTTCAATTACGTGCCTGAAACCTGGCAAACCTATAGACAGGGCGACTTCTTATAGACCAATCTCATTGTTGCCGAGGATTTCAAAACTGCTGGAGAAACTTTTATTGAGAAGACTTCAGTCTATAATTGAAAGTAAAAGGTTAATCCCGAATCATCAATTTGGTTTTCGACGCAACCACTCAACCATAGATCAGATTCATAGAATAACTGACCTAATAGAAAATTCACTGGAAGAAAAAACAGTATGTTCTATCATATTTTTGGACGTAGTCCAGGCCTTCGATAAGGTTTGGCATTGTTGATTAATAAAAAAACTTAGGCGATTACTGCCAAGGCAGTATGTTGACCTGCTCGAATCTTACCTAACTAATAGGGTTTTTCGAGTTTAACAGGAAGAGGAGTACTCTTCGCTTAGGGATATCAGGTCGGGGGTACCACAGAGGAGTATATTGGGCCCGATATTATACTTGCTATACACGTGTTATATTCCTGAATCGGAAGGAGTGACAACAGCTACATTTGCTGATGATACAGCAGTTATCGCAATAGGACGAAATGAAAATGAATCTACACAAAAATTGCAAAGGGCCAGTAATAAGATCTCAAAATGGACTAGAAAGTAGAATATAAAACTTAACGAGGTGATATCAGCACACGTAAATTTCACTAATAGGAAAATTGGCAATTCATTTTCGGTTCGAATAAATGGCGTCTTGATTCCGTCTCAAACACGGCGAAGTATTTAGGAATGACGTTGAACGCGAAGATTAGATGGAAGGAGCAGATGAAGAAAATGAGATCTCAACTAAAGGAGGAATACAGAAAGTTTGAATGGCTTTTGGGGAGGCGTTCTAAATTGACAATATACAACAAAGTTTTGATATATTATCAAATATTTAAGCCTGTCTGGGCTTACGGTATTCAGTTATGGGATTGCGCTGCGCAGACTCATATCCAATCTATGCAAAGATTTCAAAATAAAGTATTACGGGACATTGTAAACGCCCCTTGGTATGTCCGTAATGCCCTTATACACAGGGATCTCACGATCCTAAGTGTCACAGACGAAATTAAAAAGCAAGGAGAAAATCATAAAATGCGTTTATCCAATCATGTCAACATCGAGGCGGCTAGATTGGTTCACAATCAAAACTTTGTTAGAAGACTTAAATGTACGAGACCTCTGGAGTTAGTTTAAAGCTTTTTATCTATAAAACAATATAGAACAATATAGTACATGTACACATACACTCATAATAAAAATTTATTTATTTTGAGAAATTAAAAAAACGAGATAGTCTAACACTCATTTCTAAAATATTATTTCCATTTACTTTTCCATAATATCCTTGGTAATTTAGTTAAATGAAGTACAATTGATAGAAAACAGTGAATCATAATATTTTTAAAAATAATTTTTGCGGTAACACTATATTAATGACACTGAACTTGAAAAAGCATTTTTAAAAATTTTACCAAAATAAATCGATTTTACGTTTTAATAAAAGCTCAAAAAATCTAAACGCTCAAAAAATCCAAAATGTTTCTTATTCCTACACAATAAGTAATATTATGTACAGTACATGTAATTATGTTATATACAGTAGTCGCTCGAATGAAGTCATTTCAATATAGACAACTTAATCTCTAAAATTTTTAATACTATATTTCTGCACTTTAAGTCATTTAAACCAAAAAAATCTGTAAGTTACTTTATTGTCAAAAATAACCCTAAATTAAAAAGTCAATTTTAATTTTCAATCTATAATTAAGTCAATCTATAATTAGGTTATTAGAAATTCGCTTAAAGTCCCAGTCAACATCATTAAAGTTATTTTCGTTCGCAGAAACCAATTTAACAAAGGAATTACTATATTTTCATATTATTAATATTAAATTTATATAGATTATTATTATCTATATTATTATTTCTATATTATAATAAATATTAAATCTATATTATTAATAACTATCATATTATTCATTAATAATATAGATTAATATTAAATTTATACAACTACATATAAATAGAAAAATTGTTTTTCTTGATTCAATGTCTTAAAACTTACTCATACGATGTATGAATTATTTATATTAAGTTTTGAAAATAATTAAAAAACCTTTAAATAAAATATTAGGTTTTTTCTTCTTCGGAAGAAATTAAACTTATCTTATTAGATAATCAATTTAAAAAATTTTATTTTTTAAAAATGTTCACATTGGAATAAGATTATTTTTGAGCATGGGCTGATTCATTGGGACTCAACGTGTTAAAATATGAATGGGTATACATTATGTGCATAAATATACAACTTAATGAAGAAGGAAAACTTGAAATTAGGTTTGGTAATAAATCGCTGATTTAAAAAATATAAAAAATTGCATCCACATACCAGCAGTAATTAATCAATGAGTTATAATTTGAAATAAACATAAACTTAAATCTTACAAAGTTCTTACAGTTCTGTATGTTATGTCGTTTTACTCTAGCACCTGTATAAAATGACCGGAAAAATATATTCTTATTGAAGTAAAATACTCGTCATATCCGACTTAGCACTCCATGCTAAATTTGAAGCCAATTGGAGTTGCAAAAATAGCTTAAAAACCGGTTATAAAAGCTCAAAAATCGGGTGTGAGTTAATACATGGGCTGTATTTACATACTTGTAATATAAAAAAAAATGAAAATTTCAAATATTCACACACTGTTACTTAATGAAATTAAACCAATATGTAGTCTTTCTTCTTATGATAGTCTAGTTGTCTATGTTTTTCATTTCCTGTGCGAAACTTTTTAGTGCCATGAACGTCTTAAAAAAAATCTCTAACTTAATAGTCCATATGTGTTTCATTAAGTTGTTTAATCTACCTTTATGTACATAATTAAGTTACACATATGTATGTACATGTTTTTAAAATATTCAAACTAAGAAATAAGTTAAAACATTACGTAGTATACATTTATGTACTTCAATAAATTTGATAAATTTTCAAAAAAGTACATAAATAATTTCGTTGCGTACATTCTCGCAAAAGGTTTAGAATCACTGCTTCAATACAGAACTGATTAGAGCACTTTGAGCTCTTATTTTTACTCAAATTTATTTACATTATGAGAAATCTCGTGTCTCTACATTTGCTCCTTTTTGTTTAAAGTACGTAACAATAAGTGGCAGATTAAGGGTTTAAACTGAAATTAAGAAATATATTTTCACCATGAAAAATAAAAATTAATAAAATGTTACACTGAGATTATGTTAACTTGCACAAGAATATTAAAAGATTTATAAAAGCAGGAAACATTATGTTTTTGCATTTAATAAAAAAATGTATTTCTGTACACATACGAAATTAGAAAAATGTGGCAAAAAAGGGCAAAAATTTATAAATAAAAAAAAACTTGTTGAAATTCGTTGAATACTTGAACCAGATTTGAATAAAAAAATTTGCATTCACCACAATTATTGAGTCTATTCGACACAAAACACGCCACCAGCCCATATCTCAATTAAAAAGCTTTGAGAATTATAAAAAAAAACAAGAAAAAACGTTTCAGTCGGTACAAACTGACCGAATTATACTTAAAATTTGCTTTTGGAGTTGTATGGCAGCTACCCGAATAATTGCATCCATTAAAATTTTCAGAATGTATGTAGAGGGTAATTGGACACATCTTTGCAGATTTTGATATTAATATCTTTATTAGTTTTTGAAATATTTAAAAAACCACTTTGAGTTGTACGGCAGCTACCCGAATCCGTTGTCCGAATTGGTTAAATTACAATAGCAGCCGTCGTTTACACAAAAGAAACAGCTTGTGCAACAGCAATGGTTACAAACTCAACATCAAAGTGAATATACCCTTCACGAAGGTGCAGGGTATGATAATATAACATTGAAACTTCGAAAAGTATAGGAACCTGGAGAAATGACTGTACGGCGTGTCATAATAAATTTTTACTTATTATCGAAATTAATAATTGCATTCATTACTATATAGATCCGCCAAGCAGCTTTTTAGGTTTTATTATCGAAATCTCAGTAAATTTCAACGAACAATCAACCATTTTTGTATAACAAGATAAGTATGTGAAAGTAATATTAAATTATAAAATATAACTAAATAAATCGATAAAATATTATAATATTTCAAAAAGGTAAAATGAATGAAAAAGGTAGCTATACGTTGTAATATTTAATGACGCTTATAATTCAGCATTGTAATATAAAAAAAATCTGATGTGATCAGCACATAACAGACCGCATTGTGTATTGTCTAGTTAAATGAAAGTGTTACAGAATATTATAAAAATGTCTGTTAAATACTTCTTTCCAATTTTTAGGACATTAGTAAGCTTATAGTTAACATACCTAGAAAAATGTAAATTTGGCTCTTTGTAGAGTTTCGCTTTGTGCTACCCGAATTCCCTGAAATGCTCGCCAGTTAGTTTCGGTAACAACCAGAACTCAAATATCAAATTTCAAGAAATTCAATCAATTCGTTCGTAGATATGATGAAAAATGTAAAATCGGTCCGCAAATCAGTTTTCGAGCCCTGATCTTTCCAAAAAATTTATATGTTCATTGCTTTAGTATGAGGAATTCATATATTAAATTTCAATGAAATCGGTTGATTATTTCTCTTTATATACACAAAAAAGTATGTTTGGCCCGTAATAAACGTCTAGTTGCCGATGCCTGATCTTTCCAAAAAATCTACATGTTCATTTTTTTAATACGAGGAATTCAAATATTAAATTTTAATAAAATCGGTTGATTATTTCTCTTTACATACACAAAAATGTATATTTGGCCCGTAGTAAACGTCCAGTTGCTGATGCCTGATTTGTTCCAAAAGGTAGGAATTTTCACGGACGGTCGAGCAAAGCTGAGCTTATATATAAAATTTCAAGTAAATCGGTTGAATATTTTCTTCAAAAATGTAAAACAGGCCCGCTAAAAAGTGCAGTTCCCGAGGCCTGATATATACCAAAAGTTGATCAATCCGTGCCATGGTGGAAATAAACTTACATATAAAATTTCATCAAAATCGGTTCAGCCGAACTTGAGATACACGCGTGCACACACAGACCGACAGACTGACAGGTTGCTAAAAATAGTTTATTTACACTTTCCTACTACGAAGAAGTACGTTCCCACCGAAAACTCGATATGCAAAATTTGTTGCCATCACATAACCTACCTATTGTTTACACAATACGGTCGGTAAAAATACATACATATGTATAATACACTTCTTCCATTATAAATAGAAAAAACCTAACATTACTTTAAGAAAATATTTTGAAATACTCAGATAACACTAAAATTATTATTAAATAATAAAAAAATAAATATAAACGAAAAAAATAGAGTTGACTGTATCAACTACGTGATACCCATACGTTGTTGTCCTATATACGAAAAAATATGCCGTAGCTGACTGTGGAATAGACTATGACTTGAAGTTGTTGTATTACCATATTAATTTAGGCAAAACTTCAGTACTGTGTTTTCAATATTTTCTAAGATTGGCCAAAATACTATTGAAGTTGCTGTATCGCTATACTGCCAAACACATTGGCCCTTCTTATATATTCGCTCGTGTGAAATTTCAATAACACAGCTTTTATAGTTTTTGAGGTATAGGCAAATAATTTTGAAAGTGTATGGCAGTTACTAGAAGAAGCTAAACAATTTCAACGATTTTTATCAAACACATTAGCCCCACTAATATTTTCGTTTGTGAGAAATTTCAACACCACTACATTTATAATTTTTAAGATATAGTCAAATAAATTTTGAAGTTGTATGGCAGCTACCCAAACCTGCACCCCGATCATACCCAATTTAAATAGGATTCTGGTATTTACTATAACAAATCATTTGTGAAAATTTTGTCAACTTAGCTCAATTAGTTTTTGAGTTATCGCTGGGACGGACGGGGGCGGACAAAGCTAAATCTACTCAGAATTCGACGCTGATCAAAAACGTACACTTGGGCCTATATCTCAGACCATTGTTTCTTAGCGTTACAAACGGTAAGGCAAATTTACATACATTCGTACGGGCATAACAATAGTACGAAAGCATATAATTATTATAGAAAAATTAAAATAATGAAACGCATGAAATTAAATTTTTTCTACCGCAACTGAAAAATTACACAAAATTGTAATTACTATTACACATTTTTTGAAGATGTGCGTGTTGTACATTAATTTTAGCATTAAAACTTAAACAAAGAAAATATTTTTGAATTTTTAGTCAATTTCATTTTACTTGTTTTTGTTTATTGATTTTTACCGACCGTATTGTGTATACAATAGGTAGGATAAGTGATGGCAACAAATTTTGCATATCGAGTTTTCGGTTGGAATGCAGATCTCTATGGTAGGGAAGTGTAAATAAACTATTTTTAGCAATTTGTCGGTCTGTGTGTGCACGTGTGTATATTAAGCTCGGCTGAACCGATTTTGATGAAATTTTATATGTAAGTTTATTTCGACCATGGCACGGATTGATCAACTTTTGGGATATATCAGGCCTCAGGAACTGCACTTTTTAGCGGGCCTGTTTTACATTTTTGACCATTTTGAAGAAAATATTCAACCGATTTACTTGAAATTTCATATATAAGCTTCGCTGGATCGTCCGCGAAACCTACTAACTTTTGGAAGAAATCAGGCGTCATCAACTGAACGTTTACTACGGGCCGAATATACTACTTTGCGTATATAAAGAGAGATAATCAACCGATTTCATTGAAATTTAATATTTAAATTCTTCGAACTAAAGCAATGAACATATAAATTTTTTGGAAAAATCAGTGTTCGAAAACTGATCTGCGGGCCGATTTTACATTTTTCACCATATCTACGAACGAATTGGTGGAATTTCTTGAAATTTGATATTTGAGTTCTGGTTGGTACTGAAACTAACTGGCGAGCATTTCAGGGAATTCGGGTAGCACAAAATGAAATTCTACTATAAGCCAAATTTACAGTTTTCTAGGTATGTTAGCTATAAGCCTACTAATGTCCTAAAAATTGGAAAGAAGTATTTAACAGACATTTTTATAATATTCTGTAACACTTTCACTTAACTGGACAATACACATTGTGGTCTGTTATGTGCTGACCATATCGGTTTTTTTTGTACTGTAGTTTGTACAGTACTTTGCAAATTGTACCAAAGGTTATTTACCAAACCAAAAATATGTTTTTTTATATTGTTTTGACAAAACTTTAAATAAAAGTTAGTAAAGTTCTTAATACTGCTAAGAACATTATTTTTCATCATCAATAGGAGCAAACTTATGAGTAAAATGTAATTTTATTGATTCTCCATAAATACTTTTTATCCGCTTACGAACGTTATTCGAAGGATATACTAAATTTGCCTTACCGTTTGTAACGCTAAGAAATAAAGGTCTTAGATATAGACTCAAGTGTATGTTTTTGATCAGCGTCAAATTCTGAGTTGATTTAGCTTTATCTGTCCGTCCGTCTGTCCGTCCCAACGATAACTCAAAAACTAATTGAGCTAAGTTCACCAAATTTTCACAAATGATTTATTGTAGTTAGTGCCAGAACTCTATTTAAATTGGACATGATCGGAGTACCGGTTCGGGTAGCTGCCATACAACTTCAAAATTTGTTTGGCTATATCTCAGAAACTATAAAAGCTGTGGTATTGAAATTTCACACAAACGAATATATTATTAGGGCCGATGTGTCTGAAAAAAGTCGTTGAAATTACTTGGTTCTTTCTGGTATAACCACGACAGTTAGTTGATTTTTCTTGTGCTATAGTTGTATTCTACTTTTCATTTTCCAATCAATAAAAATCGTTGAAAGTGTTTTTTAGTTTTTTTGTCACAAGAAAAATTTCATTAATGAATCATGAACTTTTTCAATAATGCAGCAGAAGTTATACTTACTATTTATACAATTCTGGTTATCTTTACTACTTAAAATTATTAAAGGCTATGTTTAAAATTTCAATACATTTTTTAATTTATAATTGTTAGTAGTAAAGTTTAATTATTTGAAAAATTAGTTAGTAGTTTTTCACAAAATTTTACGATTTACAAATTAATTATCAATTACTACATCAATGATTTTATGAATACATTATGATATTTTAAATGTGTCAGCAATACAAAAAAAATCTGATGTGATCAGCACATAACTGACCGCAATGTGTATTGTCTAGTTAAGTTACAGAATATTATAAAAATGTCTGTTAAATATTTCTTTCCAATTTCTAGGACATTAGTAAGCTTATAGTTAACGTACCTAGGAAAATGTAAATTTGGCTCTTAGTAGAATTTCGCTTTGTGCTACCCGAATTCCCTGAAATGCTCGCCAGTTGGTTTCGGTAACAACCAGAACTCAAATATCAAATTTCAAGAAATTCCACCAATTCGTTCTATAAATATGGTGAAAAATGTAAAATCGGCCCGCAGATCAGTTTTCGAGCCCTGATATTTCCAAAAAATTTATATGTTCATTGTTTTAATACGAAGAATTTAAATATTAAATTTCAATGAAATCGGTTGATTATTTCTCTTATCTTATATTTGGCCCGTAGTAAATGGCCGTAGGTTTCGCGGACGGTCGAGAGAAGCTTATATATGAAATTTCAAGTTAATCGGTTGAATATTTTCTTAAAAATTGTCAAAAATGTAAAACAGGCCCGCTAAAAAGTGCAGTTCCCGAGGTCTGATATATTCCAAAAGTTGATCAATCCGTGCTATGGTCGAAATAAACTTACACATAAAATTTCATCAAAATCGGTTCAGTCCAACTTGAGGTACACACGTGCACACACGGACCGACAGACCGACAGGTTGCTAAAAGTATTTTATTTACACTACTTTTAGCACTTCTTCCTACCATGGAGAAGTGCGTTCCGACCGAAAACTCTTTATGCAAAATTTGTTGCCATCACATAACCTACCTATTGCATACACAATAAAAAACGTTCGTGTAATGAATATGTGTTTATGTTGAAAATATACTGTGTGTTATATTTACCATTGTCAAAAATACTTACATGCGATAGTCATTAATAGCCTTTGACATAATCATGTTTGCGCAATTTTACATTAATTTTAATTTTTTTAAAGAGTACTTTTAATTTGATGTTTCCACAGAGCTTCACAGAGAATTCCAAATTTTCACAAAATTATTTTTTTAGGCTTATTTGAATTACATAATTTTTATATAAATTCTAATACAAGAAATGGCAGTAGAACCATTTTATCAGGCAGTTCTAAATTTCGATTTTGTTTGTTTTGAAATATTAAAATTATTAAAAACTATTTATTGTTAGTGAATTATTTTTTAACATTTTTAATATAACACTAAAAACAGAATTTGTTTCAACTTTTTATGAAACAAATGCTTTTGTATCTGGTACCTTTTTAAATAGTAAAACTGTTTTTAAAGCGTATTTGTAGAGCATAACATTCATTTGTTTAAATGCAGCAAAAAATAAGTTCACACGAATACAAAAAAATATTGAAGGCAATTCTATTATAAAATATCTCTTTTCTTTTATTATTTATAAATATACTTTTTAAAATTTTTATTTATTATATTTTGATAGTCAATAAATTATGTAGCTAAAATAATTAAATTCACATAAATGTATGTATGTATATGTATCATTTATTATTTACATATTTAATTTGGTAAGTGTTTCTCTTTCATAAATATTTACGAGTACATAAAATAATACGAGTATATATCCATAAAATAAATTAAAATAGTCTTTAAGAAACTAAAAATTCAAAAGAAATTAACAATCAGCGATGATCAACACAAAGACCGGTCCGGATCATTTAAATTTGACAAATGATTCTAAATAAACAAAAATTTTGTCTTTTTTCTCCTTCTTGAATTTGGTATTCGATTTTTTCCCCCAAAATCAGGTTTCCATCAAAAAACAATTTAATATAGCATAGTAGGTACTTAAATTTAAATTGGACATTCCTCTTTCATAATCTTATATCAAAATTTATCAAACGTTACATAATAATATTAAAAATTAATTTGTTGGCGTGAATACCCAAAAGTACAATTATTGATACCCTGGTAAAACTATTGACGTGGGTTAATAGTACAATTATTTGCACCAAAATATAGTTATTGACATGGTATATATCTGCAATTACGAGTATTGACATACCTTTATGATAAAAAAATAGAAAATGCAATGTAAATAAAAACTTGGTTTATTGTAATAATTGCAAGGAATACGAGTATACATTTAAAATTTCTTTCATAGAAATTGAATTTTATCATTACGTTCATAAATTTTAAACTAAAATAAGTAAAGCATAAATTAAATTAATAAAAAAAAAACAAAAATTTCGTTGTAAAAAATAATCATATTTAAAAACTAATTCTTAAATAAATAAATTTTTTTAAATTAAGAGCCTACCAATTAATTAAAATTTACTATATAATAAACAAAAAATGAAAAGAATGTCAAATAATTAGAATTCATAATTAATTTTTGTGATAAAAACTCGAAAAACGAAAATAATTATAATTTTACCAATGTCGAGGTTATAATATTACCAATTTTTGTGTCAATAACTGTACGGTTTTTCAGAATGCCAATAGTTGTACTCGTTACGTTACTTTTTAAAAATTTTACTCAAATTAAATTTTGTCAAACCAATAGTTTGTAAAATAGCAATTATCGCTACAAGTGAAAATACGGGTTTTAAAAGCAATTTATGTACGTACTACATTATTTTAATTTGCATAGTTAATTTCATTCATATATGAATAAATTTCAAAAATTGTAAATGTATGCAAAAGCAATGTATTCAATTTTTGAATTAAATAGAAAAAAATTGATAAAAGCGTTAACTTAGTGCTAGAATTTAAGGGTTAATTGCATAAGTTTTTTTAATGACTTGTTATTGATCGTTAGCTTTCTGTATTTATAGAAATTTTGAAAAACTTAGAGTTCCAAAATTAAAATTTTACAAATTTCGACAGGCGATAACTTAGTAAAGCGTAGACTTTTTCTAATTATTTTTGGGAAAGTATTAAGAATGAAATTGTTTTTTAAATAAAAAAATAATTTCAATTCCAATTCAAAACATATAAACATTCACTTTATACCTCAACAAAAGTCAATTGAAATTGATGAACTATTTAAAATTTAAACTACAAACGCTAAATTACTTTAATTTGAATCTTATTTAAAATTTTTAAAGTTTTTATAGAAAACCATGATAGTTTTAACCTATTTGTTAAAAATTTGCGGATACTTTAGTGATTTCAAATTTTTCTGGAAAAACTAGAAATGGTATTGTAAATACAAATCTTATTAATTTAAACTTTTTCTGAATTAGTAGAATAATAAAATAAATTTATGTACTTGTTGATACGGAGATATAATGATTTAAATAATTTTAAACCAAGAGCGATTCGACATGTTGTATTCATATGTACAATAACTTTAAAAATAGTAGGTTTGGATATAAAAGTATATAAGTGCAATGTTTCATAAAACTGCCACCTAAAATATCATCAATTAATTTTTTAATTAAGACATTAACAAATTTTTGGAATTGTAGACCTTGAAACTAAAACGTTAGATTGATTAATATTTAAAGTTTCAAAAGTTTTTTGTTTGCAGTAATGAAAGATTTTAAAATTTAAAAACAAATCTGTTATAAAATACACGGATTTTCTACTTTTAGCACAGTAAATATTTATAAACTTTCTACACAATTTTCTTTTTTTTTCAATAAATTTAAACTCGCAACATAAAATTTCGTTCCTATAAATTGACTTTAATTTAAATTAATGTTGCTGCAATAATGGATATATTCCATTGTTCTGCATTCACACTCAAAATACCTTCAGCATTAAAAAGCAGATTAATTTTTTCCTTTATTTTACGTTCTTTTTTATAATATTATTGGTTTTAAATCACATTCTGTATAAAATTTTTAAAAAAATATGCACAAATTCATAATACTCGTATGTATTAGCATTAGCGTAAAACTTTTAGAAAGCGCTCCTTATAACTGTTTTTATTCCTTTTTTTTCATTTTTATTATAATTGCCTAAGGTAAATTATTAAAACGCAATAATCCTTATTTATTATTTAAAAGAGGTTTATGATTTATAGTAGTAATTATTTACAATTTAAATAATAAAAGTTTTCTTATTTTCTTAATTCGATTTTTATTTCGAAAAAAGGATATACAAAAATTTCCCTTTTTTCTGCAAAATATTTTGTTTTTTTTTACCACAAAATTTTTATTTTTTATTTTTAAATTTACTTTTATTTTAAATATTAAAAATTAAATGTTCTTATTTAAGTCATTGAAGTTCTAAGTTTCATATTTTGCAATTATTCCATTCCATACTTAATTTTAAATACATATACAAATGTTCTCCAATATAATCGATTAGGACGGATAAAGAATTTCGATATTGTATTTTTAGTACTTGTTTGATTTTTGTCTTTATCAAATATGATCAGAAATACAAAATTTTTTTCCAAAAAAATTAAAGTCGTTTTACTTAAATTTATATACAATTAATTTATGGTAAAAAATATAAATCAAAAATTTGCTATTTCTCGAAAATAAAAAGAAGTATTAAAATTTTAATTTCTATAATGAATTGGTTTGCCGAAATACCCCACTTATCATACACAAAACTTAATAAAGGACTGAAGCGAATATTTAATACTTATATCAATGAAAAAAATTGAAAAGGAGAACTTGTTCGAAAAATCGTTTTTCTTCTTTTTTTTAAATACTGCCATTTATGAAAAATGCAAAACGTAATAAGTGCAAAAGATTCATGAAAAAATAATTTTGACTTTAAATTAGGGGAGAGAAAAATTTTGTTATTTTTTCCCCCGAATCATTTTAAGGGGAATAAGGAAATATATTTTTGATTAAACACAAATTCGAAGTTAAACGAAATTTAGTAAAGCAAGTCAAATTATATTGATTATATTTGGCTATAATTGAATTTTATGTTAAACGAAAGTAATAAGTAAACATCAAAAAATAAATCAGAAAAAAGCAAAAATTTAACGATATATTTGAAATGTAGACAAAATAATGAACAAAGTTAAAAAAGAAAAATGAAAAGTAACTCAATAAAAACACAAGCAAAATTTAAAATTACACTGTCTCTTACCAGAATTGATTTAATTATTTAAGGACACAAAACATAAAATATATAAATTAATACTTGAACGCATGTTATAAATAAAAAATTAAAATCATGATGCAGCGTTATAAAGCATACAAATAAAAAAAATAAAAACAGAAACACTTATTTTATTAAGAAAAAAAAAATAATACAAATAAAAAAAGAACGATGTAGTTTTCGAATATCGTAAGGGTTGCAAGCAAGTGCAATACAATATGAAAATTTGAATTGAAACTGTAAAAAAGAACTTGTATTTATAAGTTAAAATTCATCAATGTGAATGCATTATGTATACGCATTCAGTTATTTTCTGTTTTTCTGTTTTTTATATGTATTATTTCTTTTTTCTTTGCTACTCTTAAAAAGAAGTAAATAAATGAAATTTTTAACAGAGTCTAATTATTGTCCCTTATTATGAAAAATAAATCGTGCGGCGATACACGATTTCGTATTGCAATACTATTAGAAATATCGTGTATCGTACGATATATTTTTTTCATAATAAGGGCTATTATTCTAATATACTACATTCAATATAAATAATTTTAGCAACATTTTTGAAATTTTCACCAACGAAAAGTTGTACATTTAATAAAAAAATTTACAATTACAAACATAATATTTTACTATATTTGAAGAGAGTTACTTCGTGCAGCAGTTCATAGTAAGAAGAATGCCGCTTACAAATACAAGTTATATTTGGCAACTAATACATTTCCAAAAATAACTTCCTAGAAAAATTTAAAATAACAAAAAATTAATAAACTTTTGATTAGTTTTATTTTTGTAAATTAATTATGTTCGACACTTTAAATTATTGAAGTATTTTTTAAGCAGTAAGCGTGATCTTGCCCTGCCAAAATTCAATCTTTGTATTTCTAACATACATAGTACACAAAACAACACAGAAAAAGCAACACAGAAACTTTAAATTTTTTTTAAAATAACAAAATCTTATTCTAAATCTTAATTTTTTCCAGATTGAATACAAAGAATCGGAAGTCTAAATTTTGGCATACATCGAAGTGCTATACCGAAGACAGTTTTTGTAATGACGCAAAAGAACTACTTATTTGAAGCTCCTCAAAAAAGTAGCTTGTTGTGTATACTTACAAAAATATAGCACTACAAACTAAATCTAGAACAACTTTAGTTAAATTTTTGGTAAATTTTCTTTTTGAAATGTTCGATAACAATAATTAGCAATTTCTTTCCAAAATATTTTGTTGATAAGCTGTTAATGTTTAAAATTATATTAATTTTCATAAATATATAAACATATATTTATGAAAATATATGTTTATATATACTTATATATATTTATGAAAAGTTTATATATACTTATAAACATATATAAGTATATATAAGGAAGTCATAAATATATAAACTTTAAACACCGCATTAATTTTAAACAATAATTTTAAAAATAAACTTAAAGGCGTTGGTTCCTTTTAAAGCAACTTAATAACAATAGGTTTTTACTTTCAATATGAATTACATAAAACGAATCAAATGAAAAAAATCGATTGATCAAAAATAGTGTTTGTTTTAAATTTCTATTTCATTAAAAGGGTCATAAGCTTTGATATAGGAAATATTATTGCTATTGAATAATATTTTATATGTAGAACGACTAATCACACCAATATTATAGAAATATATAAAAAGAATTCAGTAAATATATGTGGACACTAAAAAATTTCCCTTCAAACATATTATAACAATCAATTTCCAAAAAAAAAAACAATACAAGTTTGACGTATTTAAAGTTCGAAAAATAAGAACACATGCGCAAAAAAAAATTAAATATTTAAGTTTCTTTTCGAAAAAAAATGAAAACTAGCAATATAAAAGATTTTTTTATCTTTTTTCTTGTGTTCGTTCTAATTTATGTTTTAAAGTAAGGAATGTTTTTAAGGTAAAATGCACAGATCCAATAATAAATAGATAGCTAGCAAATAAAAATTTTTAAAGTCAACATAAAATATGTTGCATTTTTGTTTTTATTTTTTACAACATAAAAAGTGTTGCCAGAAAAGGTTTTAAAATATGTTTATAAAATATGATTATAGTAAGAAATTTATGTGAGTGATTTTTTCAATAAAAAATTTATAATTTTTCAACAATATATGTATACATATCTTCTTTTTAGACATACATACATAATTATTTCTTCAAAATGAAAACAAATTGTTTACTTAATATTTCTGTATATTATTATATTAAATTTTTGACCAGAAAACAAAATAGTTTTGGTTAGATGTTGACGAAAATTTTTCTTCTTAAATCTATAATGTTAGGCGTTTTCCTTCATGATAAAGTCTAACTTTTACATACTCAGATGCTTGATTACGTATTGTACACAATACCTTTAAGTTGCATGAAGAAATTCCCAGTAAGTTAAATTATTAATGTAATAAGCACATTACTTATTATTTCACAACTATGATGTTGTATTAGTAAAATTCATAACATACTCAGATGCTATTATTTTTATTAACTCACTTAATCTGTGATTATCGTGCATCCTTTATTGCGAAATCAGTCGACTGTAATCGTTCAAGTTTAGAATCGGTACGTCAAATGCAAATCAAATCGTAAAACATGATGGTATAAAATTCAATAATGCCAAAACATGCAACAGTTACGAGTACTTTAAATTATGGATCAGAATGCATATATTTGTGTACTTAAGCATAAACAAGTGCATAAATGAATAATTAAAATGTCATTAGACTTTAAAATTCTCAAATTAAAACCTAGAGTCAACACTTTTCTAAAGCAAAAAAAAGAACTTAAAAAAAACAAGGAAAGAAATTTTTCTTCATCGTATATGTAAACATACGCTACGTATTTTGATTTCATTAATGGACACTAAAATCTAGAAACCCAAAGACTTCATAATACACAAGATAAAATATGTGAAAGAAATTATATTATTATTTCTTTCACATATTATATTATTATATTTATAGAACTGCGCCATTGCCTTTCTTTACATAATAAACGCTGTCATTGCTAAAAAATATATTCCAAGACAATGGAATGTTGCTGCAGTTATTATGGTTTTGAAGGCAGGAAAGATAAAAGCCTATAAAGGTTCATAAAGACCAATATCATTGCTTTCATTAATGTCAAAAATATTTAAAAAACTTTTTTTGCTAAGGCTAACAACGTTAACAGAAGAAAGGCATCTGATACCATCAAAACATTCCACTATAGACCAAGTTCATAGAATCTCTAATATCATAGAAGACGCCTTGGAAAACAAAGAAATCGTTGCATCATAACAACATAAAGTTTGTCATAAGGGGCTGATCTATAAACTAAATAGTTTTTTACCCGAAGATTATTGTGACATTTTATAATCGCGCTTAACAGAAAGAACTTTTCGCGTCTAATACGATGTTGAATATTCAAATTTAAGACATAATAAGGCTGAATTCCTCAAGGTAGTGTGCCTGGACATATTTTATATTTATTGGGGACATACCAACAAATGGTAATTATACCAAAACTACTTTTGCAGATGACACTGCGATCCTCTCGAGTAAAACTGTGGATAAAGCTAGAAAGACGCAGTCAACCAAATTAGCCAGTGAACTAAGATGGAGAATAAAATTAAAAGAAAACTTAGTTCATATTAATTTTACGTATTAAAATGTAGATCCAAAAAGAATGCTTATAAGCTCCAATCTTATCCAATACGGTAATTCAGCCATACTTTGGTGTGGCGTAAGATACCAAATTAAAATGTAAAGAAGAAAAAATAGCAAATGAAGATCAAAATTCGTAAATTCGATTGGCTAATTGGCAAGTATTCTAAATTTAATATCCATAACAAATTATGGATATTATCAAACTTTTTAAAGCTAGAGCTAATAAACGCTCAAATGCTGATATGAAAAAACTATTGACAATAAAAACTCAAAGTAAAGAGATTGAAACCGTTTGACCTGGCGCAATAATAAACATCGTAGTGCACTAACTGAAGTAGTTGTGGAGTAGAATAGTCGATCATATTCTTATTGGTAACAAAAAAACCAATTAAGAAAATAAAATTGCTATATAGGTTGTGTTAAGTTAGTTGCAATAAAAATTATATTATTATTTTAATTATTATTTCTCCTTTCAGTGTTTTAGCTATTATGTTCTTAGCTTTATATTTGTGTAGCAAGTCTTATTTTTTCGGAAACATACAGCTTTCAACAATATTAGCATGTTTATTAAGGTAATATTAAATTTTAAATGTTCAAAGGTTAAATCGCAGTTGATTTCAATTTATTCAGCATCTAATAATAGAACAATATAAAGGAAAGTATGTAAAACATTGATTAACAAGTTAAGATATAACTTTATCGTTTTTACAACAAATCAAATTAATTTAACTGACTTATCAAATTGTATTAAATTTGAAATGAAGCGTGATCAATGTTGATCCAAATAACTTCACTAATTAAGAAGCGAAAATCAACGAACTATAGAAAAAGATGTAGAATAAACCTTTAGCTCTTAAAATAAGCAGTATAAAAATAAGTAGAATAAAACTTTAGCTCATAAAACAAAAATTTATTTTGGTACATATGTATGTATAATACTAAAATCATGAAATATGTCCTTGTTATTTTATTATATTAAGCTAACAGTCCCCTGAGGAGGTACACTCTCTTGTATTTGAGTATGTATGTACGTTGGTATTTACCTATTACGTCTTCATTCAAAACATTTTTGGAAAACTTAGAAGTTTATTCTAATTAGAAGTTAAAAATTAAATTACATATTAAGAAATATTAGCAAATAAATAGGCCATTATCAAAATGATTGTGTGGAAATGTATCATATGCAAATATGTATATAAAAATACCTTCGTGAACAGATTTCCAAAATTTTGAAAAAAAATAATAAATAACTAAACAAGTGAATACATATTATATCCTAAATATCGATGACCTCAGTTTCAGTAAATACATTTTATTAATAAAATAATATAAAAATTGTAACTCACTCGCTTTATTAGCAATTTGTTATAAATTATTATAAATAAGCATTAGAAGAGTCAATATATGCTGCAAATTTAAAATTGCAAAATGTTTTATTATGATGACGCATTTTTTCTTTGCAATTTTTTACTAATTTTCTTAGCCGAAACATGTAAGATCCTATATGAAACAATCATTTAATTTAATATTCATTTTTTTTCATAAAAATTATTTTGATGATCTCATATTTTAATCATGCAACTCATTTTTCCCAACATTACATTGCGTGTAAATAATATATGTTCATACACATTTGAGATTACCATAAAACTTATTAAAAATCTTATTCTCTATTTAAATATTATTTATTAAATCTTATTCTGGAATACAATTATGAAGAAACTGAAATACAAAAAATAAGGTATGGATGTAATTTACTCACCTTTTTGCGGTATATGAAAATCAAATTCACAATTTTTTTCAAGTAAATTTTTTCTTCGAATGTTTTTCAATTTTAACCATACGTTAGACGTCAGTTTGGACGATCTGAACTTAATAACACATCAGAGACACTTTTTCTGGAATAAATTATTTCTTAAAATTATCTTCAATTAACCAAAGCAAGAATTTTATATTTATTTCTGCTGTTCCAGATCAAATCCCACAAAATACTTTCAACTTAACAAATTAAACGTCAATATGCACAATATTTAAAAGGTACGTGAAGTTTATAAAATTGAAATTTCTTTATCTTTGTTTTGCAATGGCGTTTTTTTTCTTTTTATTGAATACTATGAAACAACAAATATACCATGATCTCAATTTAAATGTAAAATAAACTGTTTTGTTTTAATTTTTTTCTTTTCACTGCGTACAAAAATTTTCGGGAAAAATTTAAAAAAAAAATTAAATGCAAAAATTAGCTTTTAAAAGAAAATTTTTACTAATGCAAGATTAAATTTAAATCTTTGCAAAATTAAGAAATGTCCTCACTTCATTATTAAAGCATTGTCATACCGACTGTCATAATGTTTTAAGTATTGACATTACAGGAACGCCAATTTTTGCTTTTATATGAGCGCTTACTGTTTTTTACTTTAAGAAACAAATTATAACGTCGTTAGTTACTGTTTACATTATATGATGTAATGAAAGTCACGTTCGTTAAACTTAAATCTTTATAAGTATATTTCATGTTTATTCTCATTAGTTTTACGGGTGGGTTGTTAAAAATTAATTAGCGGTAATTAGTTTTTTGTGAAAGATTGGAGTGGTCAGTTATTTTTATTTTAGTTACACATAATTTAAATAGAAAATTATTATATTTTAACGTAAAATCGGAGCTTATGAATCTATGATTAAATCAAACTTTGTCGTAGGTTAAATTATAGATTTTGTCGTATATGGAGATAAAACCACGCACATGAAAGAAGAATCAGAGGATCTTTCCTTACCATCACATTTTTCGTCAAGTTCTTAAAATATGATTTTTATTTTTATTTTTTAATTCCATGTTGCCAATGTATAGAATATTTTCCAAATACAAATAAATATGGGGAAACAATTTTAAAAGAGCAAAATTGGTCAGAAGTAACTCATTTGGTCCAAAGTGATAAAGTTGCTTTTTGCTGTTTACGATTTTTTTGTACATACTCATTTTCAGAAACATTTTCAAAATAAGCAACTTTGTTTCTATATCACTTGCACCTCTATAAAACCGTAAATTGAAAAAAACACAGTGAAGCCAAAAATTTCTGGCAAGTCTCTTTCTTTATTCCAAGCAAGGAATTAGAAATACTAGAAATTATTACAATTTAGAGTTCTTCAGAAATTTTCAGTAAAATTTAAAAAAAAAAGAATACTATTTTATAAAAACTTATAAAAAAAATATAACACTTGAAAAAAAGAAAAAAATCTGTTGAAAAAGAAAAAGGTGTATAGTTCTAAATTGTTATAAAAACAAAATTGTTATAAATTGTAAATAAAAACACACATGTAAATATTATTTATTTCAATTATTAAAAGAAATATTTATTCAATAGTGCTTTGATTAATTCATAATTTGTAATCTTATTAAGTTTTTAATTTTGCAAAGAAAGCATCTGTTTCGGTTTTAAAATAAAATTGCTTTGAATGACATAATTTTACCAGAACCGGATTTTTTTTAAGCAAAATGTGTTTGTGTATGATAAAATGTTGCATAAAACCGTGATTTCAATCATGCGCTTACGACGTAAACTTTATAAAGCATCACATTCTTGAAAGTTTAGTAAAAGTTCTTGACATTGCACACTTTTCCTGTATGCGTTCTATACTTAGTGGATTCATAAAATAAAAGTAAATTGAGTATCGAAAACATCGAGCACGCTTTTGTTATACATGTCATATAAAAGTTGCCAGAAATAACCAAATAAATAAACTAGCAATAATTATATATATTCAGCTATAAAGTGCTAGTTATTAAGTATTTTTCTTAAAATGCAGTAATATGCTATGTTTTTAATAATGTGGTAAGGTTTGTTAAAATTAATACTTGCAAAAAACTTTAAATTGAAATTCTCAAACAAACATCAAAGTATGTTAATATTGTAGAAATTGTATTCCAAAATGTATCAAAAGCTTTAGCAGTTTTTTTAACAATGAAAAGGTATTGAAAGCTCTAAGGTATTTTATACGATCTTTGTTTTTGTATAATTAGAGTTTTCCTAGAAATGATGAAATAAAATATATTTCCCTGTATATTGTGAAGATCTGGTCACTAAAAAAATATATGAAGATGCCGTTGAATTCAGTAAGTAAAATAAAATATTAGCGTGAATTATTTATATTCTAAAATATTTTATTTTAGAATAAATTAGTATGTGAAGCTCAATTAATAAATAAGGAAGAATACGACAACATATCATCCATTTCAGCTAGTAATAATCACCGCATTAATTAAAATTGGTTAAAAATTATACTGTTTAGAGTCACTAAAATTTACATGTATTTATATTTATTGTTATTAATATTGTTTAGAGTTGTTCAGCAAAATTGTCAAACAAAACTGTTTGATAATAATATAAGAAATTTTTTAACAAAATATGTTCATTTTCGAGAGTCATAAAATATTGTGATATTAAAATACTTATAATTATAATTATTTATAAAATCATTTTATAATTAATTTTACATATTTATAAAATTAATTTATTCAAATGGAAAAAAATAATGCGTTTTGTTTAAATTTGTTTTTTTTTCACAGATATCTAAAATTATTCTTCATACAAATTACATATATTTTATAGTAGAGGTCCGACAAGAAAATAAAATAAATACGCTCCTTTTACGACTTTGACAATGCTCGGAGCAAAGAAAAAGACAACTAGAAAAAATTTGGCTTCATTTAGTATTTTTAATTTGTTAGTTCCAAGTGTTGTTAAATTGAAATTGGTATTTAATGATAAATCAAAATACATCTATTTTAGTAATAATTTGAAGTAAATTTGTTTGCAACTTGCAAACCCTCAAAATATTCCATTTTAATTAAGAAATAGACGGTAATAAGAGTTGTTTAGGCAAGAAGGAAACAAGATATTCTAAACAAACGATTGTATCAAAAATTTTTTTATTTTAATAGAAATTAAATTGATTTTTCATAAAAGGTAGGTAAAAATATTCGAATATATGAAAAGAATGGCTATAAGTTTAATATTTCATATAATGTTGTATACTTAGATATGCATAGTTGATACACATTATAAGATGTAGTAATACGTATCCATCCCGTTTATATGGCTGCTTCAAGCGTTTGAAGCCTATTTTATGTCTACTTGACAAAAGTTACTTGACTTGAAACCAGGCTCACTCAACTCAAGAAAAAATTTTCTTATTCGACTTGAAAAGATAATAATGATTTGAAATGTAATAACTAAACGTCGTTTTCGGGCTTATTAGCTGACATAATAAAAACGCAGCTTCAGTTTCCAGCTGATTTTACGACAAGTACTCTTTCACGTCAAGCCGCAATGTAGACGAAGTAAAGAAAAAAAGCAATTTATAAAAAAAATGCGTATTAACGATATGAGTGTTTGAAACAAAAATAAAAAGTTCATAGTTTATATTTATTACAATAAATGTAATGACAATTACTAATTATAAATTTTACATTTTTTAAATATTATTTGTCTTTTTCAAGTTAACATATAAATAACATATAACATAAATTATAATTTTTTTTATTTTAATAGTCAAATTTTGCTTTTAAATCGCCTCGCTTGTATAATACGGATACACCATTTTTGGCACTTTGTAGTGCAATAAATTACAGAAATGAAACTTCGCTTTTAAAATTCTTAATATAGGAAAGCCTATACTTCAGATACTGAAAAATAAATAACTCCCGCTTTTAAAAATACATTATAAAAAACGGGTAGTTATTTATTGCGTACTCTTTCCCTCTTCCAAAAATTCTTATGTGTATAAAAATGAAAATAGAAGGTATTTTTCTTAACTTTTTTATCTAAGAGATTTTTTTGTATACAAAAATTGGTGAGTGATTGCATTAGTGTGATGTAAACGGAGAGTCGAACTATTTCTTGGTAAATATACTTTGTTCAACACCATTGAATATTAAATTCAGATTAAGATTGAAGCTTTTCTAGTAGTGTCAATTGTCAATGCTCAATTGACACGAGATTTTAGGTTTTTTATTAATTCGGTAATTAAAAAATCAATTATTATAAGCAATATGTTATGTTATTATATTTATTAGATTTTAGAATTGAAATATTTTTCAGCCATGGATAAATGTTTGAACCTAAATATGAATGGTAATGACTCAACAAATAATGCTTCAAACTCTCATCAAAAAGACAAAGTATTGAAAAATAGGCATTTAATATGTCAAAAAGAAAATATGATGAGCCTGTTCTTCAATTTGGCTTTGCATATGAAAATCATCACGATAATGAACAACCTCTCATTTATGAACTCATGAACCGTTAATGAAAAATATTTACTAGCGTCATATGAAATATTTTACTGCATTGCTTTTGAAGAAGATCTTCTATTATCTGCCGCTATTAAAATGGTAGAAAGGCTACATGGCAGTAAATATGACGATGACATACGGAAAATCGTGCATCGCTAAAAAATATTGAAGAGGTGTTACGTCCAGTGTTAAATATTTAACCGAGAATTGATTTGCTGTGCAATAACAAATTGTTACATCCAACACATTAAACTCTTTCATTTAAGCTTATTTTAATACGGAATTCTCTATCATTTATGTTCCTTTTGTGCAATTTTATATTTTATGTTCCTAAATGAATTACATATTTTCATATGTATATTGTTACTTAACAAATAAATAAACTCAGAAGAAAACTGATAACAGCTTTGAGCAAAATGTTCAATAAAAAACTTGAAACTAACATAGTACTTTATTCCGTATTTTATGTACTTTTATGTAAACTATAAATATTTTTCGTAAACAAATCAAAATACCTCGAAAACCGAACCGGCCGATTTTACATTTCTTATCACATCTAAGAAACCATTCATTTTGATCAAATAGAACAACATTCATTTTCATTCCATTTCGATTAAAAATTTATTTCTAAATTAAAGTTAGTAAAAGAAATTCAACAATTTTAAACGCATTCTTGTATTAATCGTACTTTTTGTTTTGTTTCATGTCAGGATTCCAAAATGAACGAAGACTTATAATAGAGAAGAATAATTTGCAAATTCACTGCTAAAGCAGCGTTATTTGAATTGCTGAATGAAGCTATACTTGTATATCTATTTTTATCAGACAAAAGCCCTTTAAAATTAAGCATTAATCTATGATTGCATTATGTTGCACAATTCATTCAATTTTTCCCAGTAGCTTTTTTATAAACATAAAACTATCGAAGACTTTAAGATTTTCTTGCTGATCTTGCACATAGTTGATAAATTTTCTAGCTGCTAATAATTACTTAATTATTTTAACTGTTTAAAAACTAGAAAGAGCAAAAACGTTTGAAAGTTATTTACAAATTATTTTGTTGATTTGCTAAAGCCATGATTTGGGAATAAATTACTCTCAAAAGTATTAGGGATATTTAAAATTCGTCAATTAATACATATTTCTAATAAAATATATTATATCAAACTATAAGTCTGCAAATAATGTATTTTGAAACAAGATTTTACGGCTACTAATTCTAAAGAAACATGTGATTTTGTTAGAAAAAAATTTTGTGTTGCAAATAAAGGCATAGATAATAATAATAACTAATAAAATGTTTTAATACATTGAATTATATAGAAATATATCAGGATTTTGATTCTACTACGATTTTTTAGTTTTTTTTAAGTGAAATAATGGGGTTATGTGTACTTTCACAAGAGGAATAAAAGCTTATCATTAGTTTAATTTTTTTAAATTTTGTAAATTGAAAAAAAGGATAAAATTTTGTAGAAAAAGAAAAAGGTGCATAGAAAAATAAATAGATGTTTTACACCTATTACACAAAGAAATATTTATTTAATAGTGTTTTTTTCTAAGCAAAATTAGTTTGACTTTAATAAGAATTTTTTTAAATGTAACTTGTTTTGTTAGCATTTCGCTTCATAGAATGAAAATTTGGTCAACAAAGAAATATATATAATATATAGCACCGACGTCTTTGAATGAGATTAGTAAAATAAAATATTGGTGTGAGTTACTTATAAAATGTATTGTTTTAGAATGAATGAATATGTACATATGTAAGTAGGTAAAGCTAGTTGATTAATGAGGAAGTTTATGACAATATACATCTACTTTAGTGAGTAATAATCAAAATAATAATTAAAATTTGTTTTAAATTATATAGTTTAAAAGTCATTTTGT
Organism: Condylostylus longicornis; assembly: GCF_029603195.1. NCBI lineage: Eukaryota > Metazoa > Arthropoda > Insecta > Diptera > Dolichopodidae > Condylostylus > Condylostylus longicornis. The sequence continues at coordinate 3,449,146 of NW_026577985.1, forward strand.
GCCTGAAATTCAAAAAAATTAATAAAACGTCACTGAAATAACGTCACGTTAAAAAATGTTTTACTAATATGGTCATCAACTACATTGCAAGTAAAAACTAAGATGTCAAAAAAATATGTTCAATTTCTTTTCTTTTAATGTTCATTGTAATATAATAACATGTGCATATATTTAATTTCAATTAAAAAACAAATTTATACAAAAAAAAAAAAAAATAAATTAGTTTGTTTAAATTAAAATTCATCATTTGAAATTGAACAGATTAATATTTGTTCAATTTCAAATGATGTCGAAGAAAACCGCTTGCGGCAAAATAAGATTTATTTAGGCAATTTTACTGCCGGTTGCTAAATTTTCGGCGGTAATTTCGCTTAATAGCCTGCAGTCTCATGTAAATATGGCTTAATAAAAAATAAAATGAAGAAATATGAAGATAAAAAACTTGGAAAATTGAAAAAAAAGAATTATTTAGTATTTTATAAATAGCAAAATCTAGAAGACTTAAAATTAAGACTTCGAGCGTGTTATGAAAATTAACATAACACATAAGCAATTTGAACTAATATCGAATTTGTACGTATTGTCATTCTCTGTGTGGATGCAAGTTTGCATTTTGTCATGTTGGGAACCTCAGTAAAACTTTGAAGTTAAATCAAAAATTCTAATCTTTGCATTTCATAAAGCCGGTGTGGCTGTCAGTCACTGAAAAAAAATTTATTAGACTTTTAAAATAGAGTATAAATTCATCTCCTTGAACTTTCTTTGCCATATTTTGTCAATAGAAATCAATTATTTATGGCATTCAAATAAAGATAAGGAAATAAGTATTCTTTCCGTTCTGCTATTTGCTGTGGTGACAAATAGATTACGTGTATTAAGTTGTAAACTATGCGTTGAAATATTTTTATTTGATTTCTTAAGAATTTTACCCTTTAGCTGAAACACTAAAATGTTTTTGAAATATTTTTCAATATTTACAATATTTTCTGTTGTCTCCGCATTACTTTCAATTATTTGCCAAGCATACTTTGCTTTGAAACACTTAAATACTGTTACAACGATATTGGGTGAGTAAATATAACATGATATATATGCTGACTGTAATATAAGTCTTTAAAATTCCAGCTAGCCTTTTAGCAATAGAAAATTTAGGTCATGGGGGTTTGGCTAATCCTAAACAGAAAGTCGCAGTCGGCTATGGTGCTTGTGTAGATCTTATAGTTAATGGAACAACCTTTCTAAATTTTTCTGATTTTGCTGTTGGTAATGAAGAAAACTTTTATATTGATGATGTTACAAATTATAAAGAATTCATACAGAGTTTTGGCTATTATTTCAAAAACGGAGCTGCCGCCGAGCGTTTTACTCCTGACAAATTCTTTTTTCAAAATTTAGTGAATAAAGCCAAAACAGAGCATGATGTAAAATGGGTTTTAGGAGGAAATGCCCCTGTAATGGGTATTCGTTTTCTTGCTGAAGGTTGTAACGTGTTACTCGGATCAAGAATGTCTACGAAATTAAGGAAACATTTACCGGAAAATATACAACTAATTGGAAATGAAGTTGATGAAGACGATATTCATTTAATATTGGAATATAAAGCAAATGAAGAATGGGGTGATCTAATAGCGCCACGGGCAAATCGCTATATTTTACACAATGATAAAAATAATCCGCAATTGAGCACTCTTGAAGAATTTGGGGAAACTTTAAAAAAGTTCAAACCAAAACTTTTGGTTGTAAGTGGTTTGCAAATGATGGATAGTTATAAATACGAATCAGGTCTGCAAGTAGTCTTTGGTATATAAAATAATTAATTATGAATTTTCAGGAGTACGTGAAGAAAGGTTAGAAAAATTGCGAAAACAAATATCTGCTCAGCCTAAATCAACATTAATTCATTTTGAGATGGCGTCATACGTCGAACTAAAACTTTTGCAATTATTATCTGAAAATATTTTGCCATATTCGGATTCAATTGGAATGAATGAGCAAGAGTTAGATAATCTGCAGAAAGTTCTGTCAGATGGCCAAATTTCGTTTGCTTCTGATTCAAATCCTAGGGTTGCTACCGCTCTAGATCAGATGAGAAAAATATTTTTCATAATAAATAGCAATTATTTGCAAAATAGAGCTAAGAATTCAAATTGCCGTATGCTAACCAGAATGCATGTCCACACATTAGCTTATCAAGCAATTTTAACGGTAAATGATTCCCAATGGACCAATAATAAGTTGGGGGCCGCGAAAGCCGCTTTAACAGCTAATAGATATGTGTGTGACTCTGATAGGGTAAGTAATTTGTTTTAGCATTATCAATATTTAAATAAACGTTGTCTTTTTTTTAAGATAAATCCAGATGCAGCCACTTTAATTTTAGATGAAAGTTTTGCAACTTCTGCTAATGGTATAGAGTTTGATGTCAATATGCCGAAGCGCATGCAATTAGACCCCAAAGATCCTGTGCCATGTTGGAATGAATCTATGGTATTTTCTAAATTTAAAAATGAAAAAATTTTGTTTCAAATATGCGTGGCACCAGTTTTAGTTTGCCGAATAGCAAAAAAAACTGCTGGAGCTGGCGACAATATTTCTGCATCAGGCCTTTCACATCAAATATGGTGAAAGCAACAAGTATTTTATGCAAAACGGGCTACTTACGTAATTTCATAGATAAATAAAAAATACTCAAGTTGAAGACGCAAGGAAATTTTTAAGTGTTCTTAATCATATTTTGATTTGATTACCATCGATATTGATAGATTGACAAAAATCAGATTCGCATTTTTTGTAATATAAAAACATAGATATTGGAACGAAAACAACTTTTTGTATAAATATAAGCTACAAGTCATACCATATATTTTATACAAAATGAATTTATTTGGTTCTCTTTGGAGAATGTAAAAAATAAATATAAAATATTTTAAAACATTTTATGAAAAATATAAACATAAAATTTTACCAAATGGACGATTAAGTTGTCGAATATATTTTTATATTAAGAAATACATGAGATTTTATCTCTTTTAAATACTTAATACAATTTCGAGTCTAGAATAAGCCTTACAAAAAGATTATTATAAAAATAAAAGACAAAGTAGCAACTTAAGTCTGATCACATTTTGAAAACAAAAATATTTAAAATTGTTGGATTTATTTAGATGAATTATGTTTTACCCTGTTCCTGTTATGTGAAATTTATTGTGTTCGAATACTAAATTCCTATAAAAACCTACATCATAAAACATTCCCTTTAAAAAATTATTTTTAATATGTATTAAGATAAAATTTATAAAATTATATTATAAATATATATGTAATATATGTGTAAACTTATGTTGTATACACATTAATTATATTTTGTACGTAGTTAAAAATCAATAAAAAAATACTAACGCTTAAAATTTTCAAAAAAAAAAGTGAAACATGGAATGGCAAATATGAAAAATTAAAATATTTTTATTAAATATACAAGTTTTATTTTTTTTGAAGTGATATTCTTTATTACATATTTAATATACATTTTATTGTATGTATATTCAATATAAAAACTGAATTTATAAAAATAGTGTTTAGTTTTATTGAAAAAATGTTTTATAAAAATAAATAATCTTATAATTTACATTTAATCCTATAATTTACAATATTATTCATATAATACTCTTAAAGTCCAGGCATTATATAGGCAATGTTGTCTAAAGTTTTGTGCATATTATCGCGCAATTTTTTGTCTGTATCTGTACCAACGTTTGGAATTGAACAAGTTAAACACATTAATGGTCCAAGAGAACACAGTAAACTATCAAGTAAAACTGATAAGCTTCCACTAACTGTAATTTGCCCCTCGTGCTCCTTCAGCCGCTCACCGATAATGCTTAAACTTTCCCCGAGTAAATTTAAATGTGCAGCAACATCTAAAGGCTCCAATCCCGTAACCTTATAAACCCCTGGTTGTATTTGGGGTGCATTCTTAACAGGTGATGTTTGAAATATTGAAAATGCTGTCTCCTCTAATGTGTCTTGCAACTCCTTTTCTTCCAGTTCTCTTTTACTAATTTCTTTCGCGGAAGAGTTTCCAAAGTGATCTTGCGGTTTATTATTTGGAATTTGCTGTACCCGTTTTGGTGGTCGTCCAACAGGGTTTCCTGTGGGTGCATATGGTGATCGATTTATGTAACTGGATGTTCTGAATAACAAACAAGTACTGTTACTTTTATTAATATTACCTTGGTTTAATTTAGCGTCTTGTTTTTTGTTTTTATTTGCCAAACGCTTTGCCTTTCGGCGCCATATAATTTTTTCTTGTGTTGGAACATTAGCCCACATTTCAGCCAACCTTCTTGTTTGATCTCCTTGACAAAAAAAAATGAGTAACAGATAGTTATTAATTTCACTTTCGATAGCTACCTGAATCAGTTTGTTTCATGTTAGAACGATTTTCTCGGCACCATAGCATATAAGCTGTAATTCGAGTTTTTCCTTTATCTTTTCTTGTCGATTTTCCATACACAACCTAAGAAATTTTTTATTTACTGTATGTACATACATATATTTTTATTGTATGTAATACAACTCTTATAACGTAAACTTTCAAATTTTCTCACCTTCCCGTCCTTAAGTACCTTTTTTTTATTGAATTTTTCTTGCATGTATAAACTTTTTCGTACAGTTGGATCCACCAAACTTTCGTCTAATTCTCCTTCTTCTGCCTCAACACCTTGTTCTATATCATCAGAATCATCTTCTGAAGCCGACACACTTTCAGATTCATCAGTTGCAACTGATTGAAGGGTAACTTTCCGGTTTTTTTTTGGTTTAGTATCAATTTCATCTGGATTTTGAAAATCCATTAGTTTTGAAGATTTTTTTCTAATCCGACCGCTTCGAGAAACTCCTAACATTTCACCTCCTAAAGTTAAATGCATAACTCATGAATTTTAATAAACATGTGCGTAAGGTACCTTTCTGATTATTTGTTGAATCCATTATATTTTTACCACTTTTTATGCGTGTTCTGATTTTGCAAAAAATTAAGGAAAACAAATACGTACTGCCAAATTCTCTTAACTCGACGATATTATGATGAATATGAATAATACATGTGTTAATGACATATATGTCTATCAGGCCACCAAGTTGAATTTTTTTCCGAAATTTTGAATCGGAAAAAATTACAAAAACAATTCTTAGTGTTTTATAATTATTTTTATGCTCAAAAACTTCACAAAAAAAATAAAAATATATTTCAATCGGCATACTTGAAAAGCATAAAACATTAAGAATTGTTTTGTAATGCTTTTCCGAATCAAAATTTTTGGAAATAAATTCAGCTTGGTGGCCTGATAAATATATATGGCATTATGTATGTGTACATTTCATTGGAGTAAAATGTAGGATTGGAGCAACAACAACGAAAAATCGGTATATATCGATTATTATAATATCGTTGAAATTAATGATAATATTTAGCGATATTTAAAGCATAAATTTTTCACTTCACTTCCATTATTACTTAATTCTTTCAATTTAAAAACCTTCACATTTAATCTAAAAACTCTTCCCTCTTTTCTTTTTTTTACCCTTAAATTTTCCATGATAAAAAATTTTAATAATTTGGTCCGCTTTGTTTTTTCAAGTTGAAACATCAACATTTCCATTAAAAAATATTGAAAAAAAAATTAAAATATTTTGAAAATCTGAATTCTGAGTTTTGTTTGGCTATGGAAAATAGTCTGAATACATTTATGACAGGAAAAAAATCGAAAATACCAATAATGGCCATTATTTTTGATGACGGCATATGGAAGAAACGATATCAGTACTTTTTTGCATTATTTGAAATACGCACTTTGAAAGTGAAAAATGTTGGAACCACAGCATGCAATGTACATAGAGCTAATACAATTATCAAATACGAATATGATATGATATTACTGTAAAGAATGATGTTCTTAGAAGTTTTGGAAAGGGGACATAGCTGCTCATTCCTTTAAGAAAGTAAAATTAATTTTTTAAGATAACTATAGCGCGGTATTACCTAATACCTTCAACTAAATATGCAAAGTGTAAACTAAACTACAAAATAATAGGTCTGTCTATCCCAGCATTTACACGTACAAGTTACTTGCAAGAAAGTTGCAATACATACAAAAATAACCCAGCATTTACACATACAAGTTACTTGCATGCAAGTTTGTATAATATTAATTGTCAATTAGTTTTTCGAAATGTCAAATTACTTGCTATTATGACGTAGGCGTTTAGCAAGTTAATTTTTGAAAATGTCTTTGAGAAGAAAACAACTAGCAATATATATAATTGTTTATAAATTTTAGAAACCATAAGTTTGCTAAGTTTAATTTTTTCAAAACAAAATTCAAAAATTTTAAATTAAAAAAAAAAAAAATCAAAACAACAAATTTTTTTTTGTGAATTTCTCAATATGTCAAATTACTTGCTCAAATTACTGGCAGCAAAATTTTCTTGCAAGTTGAACTGCAAGTAAACAAGCAAGTAGAAATATTTCAATATGTTAGTAAAATTTTTGTATGTATTGCAACTTTCTTGCAAGTAACTTGTACGTGTAAATGCTGGGTAACACATTGAAATATTTCTACTTGCTTGTTTACTTGCAGTTCAACTTGCAAGAAAATTTTGCTGCCAGTAATTTGAGGAAGTAATTTGACATATTGAGAAATTCACAAAAAAAAATTTGTTGTTTTGATTTTTTTTTTTTTAATTTAAAATTTTTGAATTTTGTTTTGAAAAAATTAAACTTAGCAAACTTATGGTTTCTAAAATTTATAAACAATTATATATATATTGCTAGTTATTTTCTTCTCAAAGACATTTTCAAAAATTAACTTGCTAAACGCCTACGTCATAATAGCAAGTAATTTGACATTTCGAAAAACTAATTGACAATTAATATTATACAAACTTGCTTGCAAGTAACTTGTATGTGTAAATGCTGGGTATGATAAAACTTGCAAGAACTTTAAAAAGAGTGACGAAATTTCTCTCAAAAAGAAAAAAATTCTAACTTAAAAAAAAATTAACCAGACAGAAAACTTGAAAAAACTTTTAAAAACTATATAAATAGATGATAAATGTCAAATTTCAAAGAATTTATCAAACATAGACCAATATTTTTTGGTTATACCTAAAACCGAATATTTTGTTTTTGGATTATAAAAGTGTGAAATTTAGAAAAACCATTTTGGTTATTTTATTTTTAATTGAAAAGTTTTGAAAAAAAAGTTATTCTTGATGGAAGTTTTTTTTTCAAAAATAATATCTACAGACATAACCAAGAAAAACATATGTTTCGACAGCTGTAAGATTTGAAAAGTTTTTAAAACACTAAATTTTACTTTACAAAACTTGAAAAAAAACTTTAAACTAATGCCATATACATAACATTTTGCAGCCCTCCAAGCTGAAAATATTTTCCCAAATTTTGTATTGGAAAAAATATAAAAACAATTCTTAATGTTTTGTTTTCAATGTATGCCGATTGAAATACTTTATTTTTTTTCTGAAATTTTTAAGTATTCTTTATTAATCTCATTTTATTTAGTATATTATATATAAAAGCCATTTAGATCAAAATTATTATTTTTTTGCTTTTTTCTTCAATTTATTTTTAAATTCTATTTTTTATTCAAAAAATTTACGCTGTTTGCGATAAAAATTGCAATTTTTTTTTTTAATGCATTTTTCAGATGGAATTTAACAACCGATTTTTTTGAAATTTAAATTTAAAATTTGAAAAAATATGTAGAATCAGTAGAGGCAAAAATATTGATCAATTTCCTTCACACAAATAAATTCCGACACCCTTTCCCTTAAAACTCCATGTAAATTTGGAATTTATTTTGGATTTGCTCTCTCAGCTTGAAGGCCTGTAGATTATATAGCATGGCATTATTTAAACATTTAGAAAATGAGAATGTCATATTTTGTCTCATTTTTGTTCAAAAAGTATTATCCCAGACAGTTTGTATGCGAAAACTTTATAAAGTTTTTAAAAGTTTTTAAAAACTTTCTTATCCCAGAACGACTTAATTAGTAGTCAATAAATAGTAAATAGGTACTCAAATATTTTAACCGTTATTGAAACGGTTTAATTTTTTAAATCTGATTTCTGTGTAGTCAAAATTTTCATTATAAATATTGTTGTTGTAATATATATTTTATTGAAAATCGAATTTTTTGTTTTTGAATGTTTTTGTAAAAAAATGCAATCATTCTTTGTTTCCTTTATAGACTTTCGAAACTTTGAATCATATATAGGTGAGTCGAATGACTAAAATTTTTGTTCACAATATAGTGTCGAATCGGGACTGTTTCGGAATTACATTTTAAATAAATTTGGTGAATCCTTAACATGCTCACATTTTTTTGCTTATAATTTCCGTTTATAAGTTTTTGCTTAAAAGCAAAATAACACATTATTTGGGCTTTTATGTTTTTTCGAAAATACAAACATTCAACCTTAAGGAAAACCCAATTTTTCCATTTTTATTTTTTACTTTGTTTTTCCCTGACATGAAATTTTTTTAAATTTTTCAAAATGCTTAGCTACTTAACACGTTCCCTGTCCCAATACAAAAATGGAAAATTGACCGACAAGTCAAACGAGGTTTTTTGAATAATTTGTTTTTTTTGCAGTCATAGTCCAGTGCAGAAACTGTACAGTTCCGTTACGTCAAGCCGAATAATTTGCTTTAGAAGTTTCATATCACCCCCTGACGCACATATGGCTCAGGAACGTATCAGTGCTTATCAAGCGCACGTTTCCTGAACCATATATGGCTCAGCGGACAGGGAACGGTTTAAGCTTTACTTTGAGTCATTAAACGTTTTCTCCAAAACGTTTCAAAATCTTTTATGGTACAAGAGATATAGAAAAATAACTATTCGAATCCAAGATTTTAAAGAGTTTATTAAAAAGTATTAATTTAATTACTTTTGTTTTTTATTTTTTATAATTATTTTTCTTTTTTATCAGTTTAAGTTGAAAAAATTATAAATTATTAATAATTTTATGTTAAAATAGTAAAGTATAGAAAGCAGTTGACATTTTTAAGAACCGTTATTTTTCAAAAAAAATAAAGAATTTTAAGAACTTTATTCAATCCAATTCATTTTAGAGAAAAACTCCTATTGTTTTATTTTTTGAAGTTTTTTCCACAAATTAACCTTTTTTACAGGGGCTGCGAAAATAATTAGTTATCGTAGGTGACTCAAACTGATGTCACATTATTCACCCTTTATCGGGGTTAGTTTTTTGGCCACCAAGTTCCGTGTTTTCAATTCCGTCCAACTTATTTCGCTTCTGGAATTCCTGAACAGCTTGAGAAATTGAGTGTTTGTACCAAAAAGTTGGAAAAAAGTAAAACCAATGGGATTTTCCACTAAAATTTATGTATTAATCTTAAAAATAAAATTTAGTAAAATTATGTAAATTTTATTTGAAATTGATAATAGTTGAGATTTATGCCACTTGAAATTAAAAAAAATTAAAAATAATGATAGTTTTTTTAGTTTATACATTTCTCCTTTAATATAAAAGATTTCTTAACGTTTAATAACTTAACTTAAAACTTAAGCAGCCAACCAAGATTCTGTATAGAGCTTTTGGAAGATTCAAAAGTTTCATGAGAAATTGTCGTGATAGAAAAAAACAAAATAATAAAACATGAGGAAAATTAGGTTTTTCCTAAAATTCGAACGCTTGTATTTAAAAAAAAAACAAGCCCAAATAACGTGTTATTTTGCTTTCAAGCCCTCTTTTAGACCTATTTGTTTGAAGCTTTGTTGGATGGAACAAGCAAATAAACTTGGGTATCCACATATGTTAGGATTTCATAAAATATCCTTCAAATCCCTGTTTTTTGGAAACGGTTTCGATTTGACACTATGTTCCGAACAAATATTTTGCTCATTTTCGAACGTCTACCCGAAATTATGTGGCTTCTAGCTTGTTGCTGAAGCACCTTGTATATAACAGCCTATTTAAAAGATATCTGTAAAAAGGAAAAAACTATGCATTTCATTTCGTTCACTAACATTCAAATGTATTATTTTAATTGAAACTTAATTAAAACTTTCATATTCATAGAATAATTGGCAAAAGTAAAATATTTAGTTTCTGCAGATTTATAAGTACATATGTATGTGTAAAAAACTTTTAAAACTTAATTTAGAACTTTCAGTGCATGTCTGAATTATCGAAAGTCCCTGAAATTATAGATGAAATAAGTAAATAAGTTAATAATTTACTTAATAAATTAGACCGTAATTCAAAGGAATAAATTATTTTGCATAATTATTTAATTGAAATAAAAACTACCTTGTTCTTGTTTTTTAATTCTAGCTACAAATTTATTTTATATTTTAATATGAAATGTGGTAGTCCTAAATAATGTTATTTTGTTAAGTTTTTTTACTTTTTCCTCTTAAAACATGCATAATTTTGATTCATAATTAAATAGAAGAAGCCTGAAGATTATTACATTATAATATACTTTTTTCACATTTCTTATATGCAACTATTATTAATTTTAATTATTTTATTTTTTTGTCTACCAGAAATTATATAAATTATTATGTTCGAAATTACCAATTAATATATTAAGCACAAAATTTAAATTTTATCTGAACTTATAAAATTTTCATTATTATTAAATATTTTGCAAAATTTTGAATCAATCAAGTGTTTTTTTTTTACTATCAAATGTTTTAGACTTAGTTTTTTACTTATATGTAAGAATATAATCGTAAAATCTATGTAATAATATTTTATAATTAAGAAATTTTTACAGACAATTTCTTTAGTATGTTTTTATCTTTTTTTTTTTTTATTTTTTTTTTCCTTTTCTTATAAAATTTGTTTTAATTTTATATTTTATTTTCGTGGTGTCGTGTTTTTTTTTTTATATAAGTGTGTGGGTGTGATTTTTAAATATATTAAATATGTCCTTTACTTTTTAAACTTTTCTTTAAACAAAAAAAAAAATAAAAGAGTGAATACAATTTAAGAAATAAAAAATTATTATACTTAATTAAGACAAAATTAGAGTTAAAAAGCAAAAATACAAATAAAAAAGATATTTTTTTCAATCACTTCGAATTTTTTTCGATTCAGGTTGACTATTTGATTCTGAGTCGCAGCAATCAATTGACCGTTTTGCACTGCTTAGGGAATCACTGTTCTCATCAACTCCCGTTGGAATACATTTTGTCAATGGCTTCTCTAAACTATCGTCTTCAGATCTTGTACTACTTTCATCTAAGCTATCCAACGCACCATTACCATTATTATTTCCGTTGGCTTTTGCGGTTTCTTCTACAGGATTTTGTTGCAACGGCGGTGGCTCTAAATTGCTCTCATCGGATATAACTGTGTTCAGTGGTTCACCACCAGTTGTTGTAGTTGTATTATCTTCTTCAACTGTGGTTGACGAAGCTGTAGTTGTATCGTCGTTAACCAGTAACATTGGGGATGGGATTTCATCATGAGATTGATGATGATGAATCGGTTGTAATGTATTTAACTCGTTATTGGTATCTTGTGAGTTATGTATAATAGGTTGTAGATGTTCTGTGTTGGTTTTATCAGTAGTCGTTATAGTTGTTCCATCTGTCGATGAAGTTTCAGAAATTTTGTTATTATCAATGCTGGTCTGTGTATTATTTGCCGAATCAATAACGGCATCTTGAGAATCATTTGAAATGGAATTTTCATCCGTTGTTATACTAGCTGAATCAATACCGCCTCCACCATCACCGTTTCCATCACCATTACCTCCACCATTAGTTTGTTTTACATCTGTTGTGTTTGCGCTATCATTTACGCCAGTAACGACACCGTGAATTACGCTGTCCTCATTTTCGTCTTCTTCACCAGAAATGCCTGAAAATTTATTTGAAGGATTAACCAACATACTTTGATTTGGCATATCATCCAAAAGTTCTGGTTTTAAATCTCTAGCCACATAATGAGTCCATAATGCTAGCTCAACACGGTGGGGTGTCCAGGATGAACTACTATCTTTTTCTGAATTCAATCGATCAACAGTTGTCTGAATATGCTGAACAAAATTTAAATATTCTTTTGTTGTATAATCAATTCCCTCTATTTCAGGAATCGCCATTAAACATTCATCAGCCATAAAAGGTGCATGATCAGGAGCAGCTGCTGCTAATAAAGCAGATGCCATTGTTGTACCAACACCCTTTAAATTTGACAAGGCAGTTATAGCTAATTCCAAATTTGGTAATTTTCTAAATGCTTTTTTAGTTTCTTGCATTACAGCACGTGGAGTATTTACTTTAATTAGATATGAAAGTTGTGGGTAATATTTTCCACGAGATTGCTTCCATTTCATGCATTGAACAAGTTCTTCGTGTACCATATGTGCGTCTTTCCCCCTCTGCCTAATTAATTTTGGAAGTTCATGTTGATACCAATTATCTAATTTAATGAGTTCCTCTGGCTTTTTTGAACGAGCTTCTGCTTTTAATTTTAATATTTCAGGATATAGTTTGTAGCAGTAATCAAATTGTTTAGTATTTCCATTTGCAAAAAATGACGCTGTGTCTTTGACCGAAGCCATATTGTAAAATATTTTGCTTTTATATTTTCAGTTAATATCTAAATATTTTACACAAAAGTAAAGTTTAGAATTTTTTAAAACGTTATTTTCATTTGTTTTTAAATAAGTAACGCAGGCGCATATATATTTTTTTGTTCTTAAATTTTTTTATAAAACTTAATTTATGTTTAAATATTACATTAGTACGTGATGTCTTTTTTTTCAATTTTATAACTTAAATTAACTATTTTTTTTAATTACTACTTTTCAAAATTTTGATGCAGTTCGAAACAATATGTAGAATAGTTTTTTAATAATTTATAAATTTGTTCCTTTTTTTTCGAACTACAACCAATTTTAATAAATTATAAATGTCACCTCCTCACACACCGCTCAGTGAAATAAAACTAGAAAAGAAAGGAGAGTTTGGCGTGCACTTTTTATAAACAATTACATGTATATATATGTCTGTGGTGTTCGAAATCTTTTCAATTATATAAAATAATTTGTCCAAACTCCATATAAATCTTCCATTTCATATTGAATATCCTACTTGTTTACTAGACTCAATTTTTATGAATTAGGGATTGAAGTCAAATAAATTTAACTTAAACTTAAAAAAACGAAATACCTACTTGGTATTATTTGTTACATACAAATTTACTGAAACGTCAAATGTCAGAAAATGTAATGGCGAACGATATCATTTATCGAACTCTTTCATGCAAATTGAAAAGAGAAACATACATATTAAATTTTATTAAATGCTTTAATGATATGTCAACACTGCTCATGAAAAGAAGCAAGCTGCCAGTTTTCAAAAAGGTTAAATGAGCTCTAACATGTTATCAAAAACAGTGTTGTCAATCAAAAAAAAATATCGTAGTGTTTTTATAATGGAAGGAAATTATAATATAAGCAACATGTAGAAGGGAAATAGTTTTTATAAAAATCTTATTAGAACAAATTAATTTCTTTATTAATTGCTTATTATCATAAAAATTAAATAAAATTAGATTTTACAAATTATCACCCAAAAAATTTTAAAAAGTATTAAATAATTTTAAATTAACAGTAGTTATGTAGATTTTCGGTAACCTTTAAGGAATCAACCTGGATGGGTGTATAGCATACGCAGGCACGAATATACGCGTGGAATAATCGAATAGAACCCAGAATATTTCATTTATTGTCAAAAGTTTGTTACATGTATTCTTTTTTTTTACAAAAAAATATCTCTGTAGTGTACAAAATCTTTTCAATTATATAGAACAATTTGTTCAAACTGCATATAACTCCATTTGTTATATAACTTTGTTTTTTGTTAAAATGTATGGATTTGGACGTGACCGTATGATCAAAATACGATAGAGCTGGATTCATTTGTTCTTTCTAACGAACTAGAGATATTGAAGAAAACAGCAACTTTGTTTCTATCTCACTTACACTCTCTAAAAAATCGTATATTGAAACAAAAACATAGCGAAATCAAAAACTTCAGGTAAGTCACTTACACATATATTGTGTTTAGAAAGTGCAAGTGAGATGGAAAAAAATGCTATTTCCTTTAATATTTCAATTCGTTATAAAGCTTTTTCAACTTTTTTCCTGGTGTATATTATTTTTGAATCAAATTTTTTTGTCTTTACGAGAAAAAACGCCACTGTTTTTCAATTTTGCGAGAAAAAACCCCACAATTTTTCAAGTTTGATACCAGACCCAATTATACCATGTGGACATAAAAGGAAAGATATAAAGGAAAACAGTAAGTGTGTTGTATAGAGTTTCACACGAAATGCATAATTAAAAAAATCGTGCTTGTCAAAAATACAAAATCATTCGTTTATCGAAAGAAGTGTATCGAAACGAATATCTTGATATTTTTATAAAAAATACCGATACTTGTAAAAGAATATAATGGTGTATTCTTCAAAGAAAAATCAAATTCAAGAGACAAGTTCTTAAAACAAAACATTAAAATTTAAGATCAGAAATCATAAAATATTTAACAAATTACGTTAAAACATATTGAAATTACATTATTGCATATTTAAAATGACTTCAGAAATGAGTAGTTCAATGCAATCTCGACAAATTGGAGAAGAGTCTGAATTTAGCATATTCCAAAATTATACTGCTGCAGAAGTATTTAATTTACATTTTTTCGGGAAATTGAAAAAACTGATTTTGAAAATTTTAAAGGTTTTTATTCAAGGGCTTGCTGGAATAGTTAATCAAAGTGATGTTGAAAGTATGATAAGAGCGCAAAAACATATGTAAGATTTTTTCCTATTTTGCTTCGGGAAATCATTGGTTCTTTACTTTAGGCTTCAGAGATTTGAAAAGACAAATGAAATGATAGTAAATTGTAACGCATTATCTGTGAATAGACTAAAAGTTGCTAGTGAGGATTTTAAAAAACATGTAAAGCTGTTGAATGATATGAAAAAAGATTTAGATTATATATTTCGTAAGATTCGCAACATTAGAACGAAGATTAGTCAACAATATCCAGAAGCATATGCTGAAGCGCTACCTCAACGTAATAGCTTTGCTGAAGAGGCGGAAGATGATGATGATGTTTTAAGTGTCGTCGAAAACACTTTAACAACAATTGCGAGTAAGCCATCATTAAATTCTAAAACTCTGGAAACCGATCAGACAACCATCGAATATGTTCAAATGGATGAAAATTCAGACAATGGAAAACCGATTGAGAATGAGTTAATTAAAAGAGTATGTTCTATAGAAAATCCAAATGTAAACGATTCATCTGATTGCACATCTGAGGATACTGGCTAAAAGTTTAAATGAAGGCTATAAAAAAAGTAAACTTATAGAATTAAATTAATTTTCTTTAAGAAGAATATAAATTGAAATTTGGTATGGGAACATTTAAGTATTTTATATACTTACATGTTTACATATGCTAGGTATGGTTGAGGAAAGCTTTTTGAGCGAAATTTTTGTAAAAAAAATTATTTGTATGACATGGACCATTATAGCACATTAACTATAAAACATATTAAAGAATCCGATAAATTATTCTTTAATTTATATTTTATCCGATAAATTATTCTTTAATTTATTCACCTTACTTGTTTTACATACTTAACTAAACAAAAAATATTTTAAAAACTTCTTAAAAGCATTACATCAACAAATAAAAATGTTTCATTCGACCTTTACAGATACTAATTGTATACATCTTGACAATCTGATTATAAAATCAAAAACCTACCTGAAGAAAATTTTTAAGATATGTATAAACTATGATTTGGCTTTTTGTTACCGAATTTCCTGATGTCACCCCAAACGCTAGCGAATTTCAACCGAATTTTCTGGTGCTACACAGCTACTCAGCTGAAATGCCAAGACATATTACTAAAACTTCTAAAATATATATGTGCTGCAATTGGACACATAGCTGCAACCCTTCATGCACCTTAGAGAGCTTTAATTCTTCAAATATTTAAAAACAGTCAATGAGCTGTGATTGAACACATGTCTTTAATTAAATTTCCCTAAAATTAGTAACAGTCCGTGGTAGAAATAAAAAAAAAATTTTGAAAGTTGGGTGGTGTTTGCTCTTTTAAAGTGAACATTTTTGATCAAAATCGCACTGGATCTTGTCTAATTAATTTGCTATAACTCTTGATCCCTTTGTCGAAACTGAAAATAATTTTATAGTAAAACTCTTAAAACTATAAAACTACTAACAAAAATTGAAGGAAATCCCATCGTTTAGTTTTGAAATAAAGTGTTGTTAAACTTCAAACGCGATTTCCTCGATTTAAAATTTATGGCGTGTGGATCAAAATAGCACTTAGCCGGTGAATTGTTGAACGAAAACTCTTTGTGCGAGGTATTTTAAGGACATAATATGTTTTAAAAAGTTTTTCACAGTTACAATATACTCGCGTAGGTTTATGCGAGATTGCTTTTTGAATTTAGTAAAAAAATTACATATGTAAGTATGTTAATTTAAATTCAGATAAAGGTAATGTACCACATTACTTTTTTCTTAATAAACTAAATTTTTCGAAATGGAAGCTATTCTTTTATAAAGCATTTAATAAACTATGATTTTCAAACAATAAAACTAATAAGAACGTCCGTAGTAAATTTAAATACGATTGATATGTATTTACTACATACGTATGTATGAATGTGTGTGGCTATTTTAAATTAATTTCCTTTGTACGAAAATTTTGGGAAGAGCGTCTAATATTAAACAATGCATAAAAGATAAATTAATTTCAGTAGTTGGTACCTACCTGGGAACTTTAAATTTTTTGATTGAGTTAAAAAGAAATTTGCGTTACATTTATGTATACATATGTATGTATACGTGAGATCTGTTTTATCAAAATTTTTTTGCATATAAAGCAAGTGATATCACTGGCGGAAAGTCAGTGATGAATTAATATTCAATTCGAAAGCAAAACAAAATAGCAAGGCATTAATCATCTTGTGTTTTAGTTATACCTACATACATACTTACACATTTGTTATGTAGATACATTGCTATTTTTTCCAAGAGTTTTCAATCATGCTAGGGGGATTTTCGAGTAATTTGTGTTTCAAGATAACATTTTTTGTATTATTATTTTTAAATGAGAGTTATGAATATTCTATACCAGTTCCAACTTTAGAAATATTATCACCTAAGGGGTTTCGAGTGTATATCCCAGGTAAGTTGAATTTTTGCTTTAGATATGCGGGATTTAGACTTTTTCTTTTTTTTGGCTTTATTTCGTTACATTATATGTATTTTCATTACGTTCTTCCCCTTTGTTTAAAGAATTTTTTTTTATTTTTTTTTAAATAACAATTATTCATTAATACAACTTGTTGACAGGTACATACATATATGTATATGTACCTACTCACCTACAGCCGAACTCGTTTATGCAAAATTAAATTCTGGTGGTTTTATAGTTTCCAAAATATGGCCTTATTATTTTTTGAACTTTATGACTTCTACTATAAGAGCTGCTTTCTAATTAACTATTATTTTTCTTTTAAAAAGTTTAACAACTTTTCGTTTAGCTGAATGTTTTAATTTGAATTTAAATGTTTAATCTGTGGCAAGTGATGATAGACCCCTAATTAACTTTCGCTGATTAAAGTATTAAAGGGTCAAAATATTTAAAACCAAGACAAGGTTTATTGTATATAAAAGTATGTATTTAGTATTAAATTCATTGCAGCGTTATCACCCTCAAAATTAAAACAAATACTTATATATGCATGTATATTTAAGCTTAAAGCTAAATACAATATTTAAGCTGGGCTCTGTTTGGTTCAACTCAGTTCCATTGTAAAAACTCAGATGTTTGGGGAAAGTAACGATCCATATATGTAACGAAGTATATGTATGTGCATGTATGTATGTACATATGGATATTGTATAAACGATTTGCATATCCACATATATGTACATATGTAGGTATTTATGTAAGTATATTATATACATACATCCATATGTATCTTTGCAACTTTTGGTACCCCAGAATGACGAGCATTTTATGTTTGTAATTATTCTAGTTATACGTACATACATATTTTATGTTGTTCTATTTTAAGATGAACCTGGTATTGCTTTGTTTGGGTTTCATGGTGCTATTAATAGAAAACTAAATGGGATTGAGCCTGGAGATTTCGAGGAAGATATTTTAAGGGCAAATAATGGTCATTGGATTTATGAGAATAAGAATCAAATACTCGAACCCGGTGACATTCTTTATTACTGGGTTCATGTGCAGCATAATAATCTTGGTTACCGACTACTAGATCGTAGCTTTTTGTTATCTAATGAATCAAAAGTTGATAATGGTTTAAATGAACATTCAAAAATAGATAAAACTTTAACCAAATTAGTGGAAAAGAAGACAGACGAAGATATAAGTGACGTTGAAAGATTACAATTGGTTGACGAAAGATTGAAATTAATCGAAAATCAACGTATAAGTAATAACAGCATTGAGAACTGTATTATATCTAAAACAACAGTAAACGGGCGAAAGGTTTGTAGTAAAGCGTTAATATTTGAAGAAAATTTTGATTATTTCAATTGGACTAAATGGGAACGTCTTATTCAAATTCCATCGGATAGTGAAGATGCCGAGTTCGTTTCATATCAAGATTTTCCAGAAAATTGTTATATTACGGATGGAGACTTGCATATTGCTCCAACACTTTTAAAGGATGCTCCAGGTTATAGTCAAGAATCTATAAGAAACGGTTTTATAAATTTTGGATCAAGGTAACAAATGCTGACATACGGTATTTTGTTTCGAAAAATAATGAACACATGCGTATATACATACTTGCACATTTATATTTTTTATTAGGTGTACCTCAACAATTGATATTGACGTGACATGCAAACGTGAAGCTGAATTCTCTAGAATACTACCACCGATTGTATCTGCCAAGTTGCGAACGAAACATTTTTTTTCATTTCGGTATGGTCAAGTAGATATAAGAGCAAAACTGCCTATAGGTGATTGGATTTTTCCTCGTAAGTATATTTTTTTCTCTTATTTAAGGCACACAAAATGCTTAACTTACTTTTTAAAACAACTATTTAGAGCTGTTCTTGCAGCCCCTACATAATGAATATGGTATAAATGGATACGCCTCTGGACAGTTAAGAATTGCGTTCATTCGCGGAAACTCTTTTCTAAGGACGATAAATAATAAAGAAATTGATGGGCGTACATTGTTTGGAGGGCCGGTTCTTGCCGTAGGCGAAAAGTTTCGGGACATATGGCTAAAAAGCAAAACTCTAGACGAACACTTTGGAAGTAGATTTCATGTAATGATATTATAATGCATGTACATATTGTATACTCATTAAAGAAACATTCGAATTTCCATTTTAAATTTTAGAAATATACTGTAGTTTGGGATGAGCACTCTATTACTCTGGCGCTAGACGGTAGAGCTTTTGCAACCTTTCAAAAAGGATTCAAGAACTTGTACGACATTTACAATATAACTCACGCCGAAAAGTGGGAATTCGGAGAAAAATTAGCTCCTTTTGATAAAGAAGTTAGCGAAATTTTTAAATTTTTTCTTTTAATTTACTAAATGCGTTTTTTTTTTGTGGCATTCCCAGTTTTTTTTAGAAATCGGAGTTTCTGCTGGAGGGATTTCTGACTTTCCTGATGGTAGCCGTTCTGGGACCCAGCGCAAATTGAAGCCTTGGCAAAATTTTAATCCAAAAGCAGAACTGAAATTTTGGAATGAAATTAGCACGTGGCATTCAAGCTGGAGTTATGACAAATCTGCTTTGGTTATAGATTATATAAAAGTTTGGGCAATATAAAATAGAAACCATCATTTAGCAAAATAAAAAAAAAACATTCCGAATGTTTAATTTAAATATGTTTTTTACTTCCAATTTTTTCATATACATTTTCCCAGTTATTTAAAATTACTCCATTTTCTAAGTTATGTATTTCTTTTTAAATGATTGAGTTTTTCTATGCTTCCTGGACACCTTAAAATACATAAACGTATAAATGTTAAAGCTAATAATATCGATTGTCCTAAAAACTCTCGCTTAACGCCATCTAAATTTTGAAATCGTTTAGTAAAATCTTGCGGTATTGAAACTTTGCTTTCTACATTAGTAGTGCTGTGCTCTATGTTTGTAGAACATGTTTCACTTGAAATATTTGCAACATTATAATGGTTTTTAATAAGTTTTAATATAACTTCGGATGTAGTAACACTTTCTGAGCCAATTAATGTGTCGAAAAGGCGCGAATGTAAATATCTTTTTAAAAAAAATAAATTTGGAAAAGATTTTGAAGACAAATTTCTGTTATTTTCCACCCATTTTCTATTTCTTAGACCGTAAGAAATAATTGCAATTATTTGAGATTTTTGTATATTTATATTAATTTGTGGAGGGCTTCCTGGTTGTGCCATTTGAGCTACCTTTGGGTTTTCTAATACATAGCAATCTGAATCAGGTATTTCGTTAATCAAAACTAAACATTGTTCTACTAAATCATTTACATGCATTTTTTTATGAAGAATGTCAATACAATTCCAATGTGTCAACGTACATAGGTCACTCACATTTAACTCAAAACGCGTCCATGAAATTGTAGATACACCAATGTAGAGTGATAGACATGTTTTCATATGCATGCGAAGGGATTCAGGTATTGGTGGGATTGAATACTGCATTCCGACTTTAGTTTTTTTTTTTCCATTTTCAAAATTGTTCCGGTCTTCACATTTTGGATTTAAAATCTGATGTGCAAGTTTTTCAACTATTTTAATGCCAATGCCGTTGATACTTATCAGGTCATTCATATTTTTGAATTGTCCGTTTACTTCTCTCCAAGCTACTATGCGTTGGGATCGTGTTTTGGCAATTCCTAAACTAAATAATAAAATAGAAAAAATTTTCTATCGTTTATTTAATACCTAATAAGCTCTTTTTCCGTTGAATTGTTGATAACATTTAAAACGCTTTCCTCATCGTTCTGGTTAAATGTTTTACTAAGCCCGGTCATACACAAATTTCGTAAGAATTTAGCTTTGTGGTAACATTCCTGAAAACTTCGTTGAGGAACCAGATTTTTTAATACGTTTAATTGAATCTAGAAAAGATTTATTACATTAAATAAAATTAACCCCACAAGAAAAACAAAAAACAATAGCTGTATTTGTACCATTATGCAAAGGCTAAAGTAAAGTAATTTCAGATAATATGTTCCATAAATTTTTGTCAAATATTGGAAGGTGGGATATAGAAAATAATCGATTAGGAAGTCGATTTCCGTGATAAAATTTTTAGAAAAATCGACTTCATGTTGTTACATTAGGTCCTTTACAAATTAAGCAAATTGTACGGTTTAGTTTGTAACGATCAAAATTTGAAACATATTTGATTTGTAAGCATCCAATCCCATTATACTAAATCGTATGAGAAAAATAAAATCTTGTCATATTTTCCAACCAATTTTTTGATAGTTGAAACAATTAAAAATTGTTAATACTAAAATTTTCGATCTGTTGTAAGTGTGACAAGCTGATTTTTATTCTTTTTTAACTACAATCATGAAAAAACGACAAAGTAATAGAAAATTTAACCAAAAAAAAGGTCTGTCTGGTATAAAAAAGTTTTTAAAAACTATATAAAACTTGAAGAAACTTTGTAAAGTTTTTGTGTCCCAAGCGTCATTTTCTCAATGTCTAAAACTTTTTCAAGTTTTATAAAGTAAAGTTTAGTGTTTTAAAAACTTTTGAAATTTTACAGCTGTCGAAACATACATTTTTCTTGGTATGTCAGAAGGTTTTATCTTCCAAAAAAATTTTTCCTTAACAATTTTTTTTTTTCAAAACTTTAATTAAAAGAATTTATTTTCTTTTAACCAAAATGGATTGTTAGATCATTTTTTCCCACTTTTATAATCCAATACCAAAAAATGTTTGTTTGACAAATATTTTGAAATTTATCACTTATTTAAGTTTTTTATGTTTTTTCAACTTTTCCGTTTGGTGAATTTTTTTTTCTTTTTGCCGAAAATTTCGTCATCGTTTCTCTTTTCAAAGTTCTTTTAAGTTTTATACCAGACAGATCTAAAATTTGAAATTTAGCTTGAGCTGTAAACGCGGCCTTGTAATTATTTTGTTCTGTCATATTTTTTATAATTGTTGAATCGAATTTAAAATTTTAAATACATAGATCAATTTGCGTTTTATATTGTTATTCTTTAAAACACGTATGTACATACATATATATTTATTTATTTATTGTAATAACCAAAGTAATAAAAAGGAAGAGGTTTCCTATTCAAATTTTTGTAAAACGTTTCAAATTCTACTTATAGACTTTTTTGCAACTCAATTCATCAATTACATAGGTCTGATTCTTATCTTTATAAAACAAAAATAGACACATTGTTTGTCTTCTGATTTTAACTTGTTTCTTTTTTCATAATAACTCACTGATACAGTGAGTTATTAAACAAAAATAAAAATTTGATGTGGTCAAAATAATTTAAGTAGTTTATTTAATATTTTGTTTAAAAAGAGTTATTTTGAGAAGCAATTTAAAATTTTAGGATAATATAAAGTTTTCTTCTTCTTTCTGTCTTTCTCACATCTTTCTCTTTCATATGTCAGTTTTTGAAATTCAATACGTCAATAAAATTCTCCTCAGCTAAAGATTTTAATGTTATATCGTATCATAAATCGATTTGGTCAGATTTTTTTTCTCTGTTAAAATTCTTTGTTTGCCCATCTAATTTTTGTTGTATTGTGTGGAATTACGCAATGAATTAGAAATGCTAAAGAAAGGAGCATCTTGGAAAAACAGTGAACGCAAATTTTTTCTGGTTGTCTCTCTTTTTGCTCCGAGCATTGTCAAAGTCGCTAGCCAGCCCATAGCCTCGCTTATAGCAGCCACCTCCACCTGAAAGACGCTGCAGTGGTCCGGAAGACGAAAGGAGATCTCCACCCCAAGTTCTCTGGAGTAGACTCCCCCCCAACTCTCTCGTTTAACTTGGAACTCGTTTCCACCCGTGTAGAAGTGAATAGAACCGCCCCAAATGTTGCCTTCGCTCCCCTAAGTTTGACTTGACGGGAGCAAGGTGTTAAGGTTTCTCGTGAATGAAAGCAGAGGAGAGACATAGTCAACCTTCTGTGCCACATCCTCGCCGCCTTCTAATATGGCAGCGTGAACCACAGGGCTGCCGAACCAATGTGATGCCGCTCTTAGCCGCCTCTGCCGCAATTTGCCTCCCCCGGAATATCAAATGGAAGAAGATGAAAAACTACCTCGAGGGCCTGTGTAGGGGATGAGCGCAACGCTTCTCCAATGCACATCAATGCCTGTGAGTCCCATATTGATGGACCGGCTAAGTCTCATCACTGCGGTGTAGAGACAGTGAACCATGCGTGATTCAATGGCTCTTGCCAGAGTAAAGCACAGTTGCCTTCCTCATTCTCTCCCTGATATTGGGTCCCCAGTTTAACTTATAGTCCAAGATCAATTCTAAGAATCTCGTCTCAGAGAAGAAAGAGAGCCCAGTTCCATTAAGTTTTGGCGAAACCAAACTTGGTATTTTGTATTTTCTGCTGAATATGACCAGTTCCGTCTTACGAGGGCGCACTTTCAAGCCAGTGCAAGCAGCCCAAGCAGAGACGAAATTAAGAGCTCTCTGAATCAACCCATTTAGGGCGTGTAGGTGCTTTCCCGACACAGCTACCGCCAAGTTGGCAGCATAAGCAACCATCTTGTAAATTTAAATCAAACTCACTATTTTTTTCTCTTTGAATAAATTTATTTTATAAATTGCAAATATTTATAAGTATTTTAATATCACAATATCTTATGACCCTCGAATATGAACATATTTTATTATAAAATTTCTTATATTATCAGTTTTGGTTGACAATTTTACTGAAAAACTCTAAACAATATTAATAATAATAAATATAAATGCATACTTATAAATTGTAATAACTTTAACACAGTATAATTTTTAACAAATTTTAATTAATATGATGGTTATTACTCACCTTATTCATTAATTGAGCTTTACATACTTATTCATTCTAAAACAAATATTTTAGAATATAAATAATTTACGCTAATATATTATTTTATTTACTGAATTCAACTGCATCCGCACGTCTTCATATATTTTTTTGGTGACCACTCTATAAAGCGAAATATATTTCATTTCATCATTTCTAGGAAAACTCTAATTATACAAAAAAATAAAGTTGGGTCAAACCAATGGTTTGTATTGTAGCACTTTTCCCATCAACAAGTGAAAATTCTGCTTTTAAATACAGTCTATGTATACCTATCACACTAAAATTATTTTCATTCATATACAAAACTATTTCTAGGATTGCATATATTTAGGATGACGCATATATGCAGTCTTTGAAATAAAGCAAAAATTAATATAAAGTGGGGTTAACATAACGCTCGATTTTAAGGGTTAATTGCGTGAGTTAAGAAAAATAATTATATTTTTTAATGTCATGGAATTTACCGTTAGCTTTTTGTGTTTATAGAAATTTGAAAAAGCTTGTGGTTTCAGAAATATAACGTGTCAAAAATTCAAATTTTACAAATTTCAAGAGGCGATAACTTGAGAGGGGGTGGAGATGGAAAAAAATTTTCTTCTAACGAAATGAACTTTTTGTTAATGTCTAAAAGCCCCTAAAATTTCAAGCTTCTACAGGCTGGGGTCTAGAAGAAAAACGAAATCAAAAATATGAAAAAAAAAAGACTTTACATAACGGTAAATTTGGACGGCCATTTTGTTTTTCTAAAGTTTAACTATAGTATACCGTGCTAGGGGAAGCAAGCCGCTGCCTTTCTGCGTTTGCAAAATTTTAAAAATGCTTATGGTTTCACTGCAACAAATAGTTAAAAAAGGCCATTTTTAGAGTTTTGGGGGGGTATAACTTCTAGAGGGGGGGTGATAGGTAAAAATTTTGGTTTACGGAAATAAGTTTCTAGTGAAGATATATGTACGTATTAAATTTCAGCTTTCTATCTTCAAAGGTGTAGAAGTTTTGTAAACAGACACACGGACAGACGGACGGACGGACGGACGGACGGACGGACGGACGGACGGACGGACAGAGTGAAACTAATAAGCACTTTTTTTCAAAAATTTTTTGGAAAAGTGCTAAAAAGATCATTTAAAATATTTGTTTGTCTTCTTTGTTTACAAAATCTTCTTTATTTAGTTTTTATATAGCGGTGCGTAATTCTCTAGAAAAAAAATAAAACATTTACATTTGGTATTTAAAGTTAGTTTCATTTTGACAATGCTCGGATCAATAGACTTACCTGAAGTTTTTGGCTTCACTATGTTTTTTTTCAAGATACGATTTTTTGAGGGAGGGCATGCGAGATAGAAACAATGAAGCTCCTTGTTTTATTATTTTTAATTCGTTGGCATGATCATTCAGTGTTGTAGTTTATATTTTGTGTTTCATCTGATGTTTCTATCTAACAAGTCCCAATGCTAAGAGAGAAATTTGAAAGCACAATCTTTTTTATATGGATTTTTAATTCGAAATAGCTATTTTTTGAGAAATAACAAAACAAACTCATACTTATTATAAAGCAGATAAAATTCCGCAATCTATTTAAAAAACCAATTAAATATAATAATATTTTCATTCGCAATTATTTTAAAATTCTTAAAGTACATGCAAAAAAGCAGAAAAACTACAAGCGGAACCTTCCCCTTCAATATTCTATATGGTATTGAAAGCATTTCATTATTTTTAAATGAGGACCTTTTTACCCATAGGGTAAGTTGACTTAAGATATGGGGAGTAACTGTAGTGTTAAGTTGAAATATAATTAGTGAAAGAATAATTACTAAATAATGATACGAATACATAGTAAAAATAATTTGAAGAGGGAATTAGAAAGTAATATCTAAAATACAATTAAATATTATTTTACCAATACAAATTTTATATACACTTCAAAATTCTACCCCTATTTTCATTTAAGAAAAATTTTAAAAACTTAATATATCAATTACCTAAGCAAAAAAAATATTTAAAATTCTTTGAAAAAGACAATCATATATTTTTATGACCGGATTTGAATATTTTTTTTTATTTTTGAAATAAATAGTATCTTAGCAAATGAATCAAAAATTCCGATAGTAAAATAACAAGTACTTACATACATATGTACATATGTAAATTTTTGTTTATTTGCGTTGAGTATTAAAATGGGCCATACATACACAGGCATTGTTTCATTCAAAAAATGGCACATAAATAGATTACTCTTGTTTACCTACAAGGAAAAAGTGAAAGAAGAGCACAAATAAATTTTGCACGTACTAAATATAACACTTTTGAACTAGTTTTAAAATATTTATCTACAAAATAAATTGTTAGGAAGTAGGTGAATGTATGCTTTTTTTTGACGTCTTGTTCCACACTGCGTTTTATACATTTATAATGAAATTATTAGCTTCCTTTCCAGTTGTTTAGCTGCTCTTAATGAAATGTTTAAGTTAATACACCAGTTTCCACAAGAATCCACAGCAGTTCGTGGTTTTATTTGAGAGTTCCAACGGTTCGCTTTTTAAGATAATTGTTTTAGTCACAGTCAGGGTGATAGAAAAATGATCTCATGTCAGATCGAAGTTTTCAGCAACATAAGTGTACCTAATAGCTATGCCTTTCGAAATGAAAAAATCTATGAGATCTGGAGTACGGTTGGGATTTGTTGGCCAATTTATTGGTTTTCCAGATGATAAAAAGTTACATTTTAATTAATTTACAGTTTTAAACACGGTCCTGCCCCTGGGAGAGGTAACTTTCAAAACCCAGAATGTTTTTTAGCATTAAAATCTCCATTTATAATGAAATTATTCCTCAGCTCTCAAACAATGCTTTATATTCAGTTATTTTGAGGTTGTTCTATTCGGGCAATAAATAGTTGTGATTTTGAGCTTTTTATTATTTAATTTGATACATACTTATTCGACTTGCGTAATGTTTTTTTTATTTTTGGCTCCACGTAATGTTTAATGTTGTCTTCGATAATGACTGGCAATTTTTCATACAAATATAGCCTTTAATATTATATTTTCATTAGTGAATATTGTTTTCATTAGTGAAAATTATTAAATTTTCATTAGTGAAAATTATTAAATTTTCATTAGTGATTCAATATTTTCGTTGTATAAAAATGTTTCTTGAATTTGAAAAGACAACACACGATTCAAATATACATATGTATGTACATATGTTTAACACTTAATATTGTGTTGTTACAAAAATATTGATGTGGCCCCTCCCTAGTAAATATATGCCCGTGCGTAAGTCTTGGATGTCCTAACCTTATCCTGGTAAGTGCGACAGAGTCCCTTCGACCAAAATTGTCAATTGATGACTAATATTGAGTATCGTTTTTTAGAGAACGTAGTTTATTCGATGTTGAAGTTGACTGCCACTTATCTTCCCATTCATCGCAATTTTTTTTATAAATACTCTGTTTTAAATCTTTGTAATAATATCTAAAGTTGGAATCTTAGTTCATAGAACTTTTAACTAATTTGTCCACATCAACATTACCTGGTATATCAATGTGGCCTGGAATCCACAAAAATCCAATAGTTTTATTCGCAGAAAAGAGTAAATGTCGTATTTTTAGTGCAATAGGATGATATGGATAAATTTTCTTTAAAATTAGCAGAACACTAATGGAATCACTGCATATTACACAATATTTTACGTCCAAAGTTGTTGCATATTTAATAGACTTAAAAATAGCATAGAGTTCAGTAGCACAAATATTGATACGCCGCGTAAGATGATACATTCTCGGAAATGATTGAGCCGTCAGAATAGATTTTCTGATAGCTTAAATATTTCTTGTTAATTTCATTAAAAAGAGCCACAAAGATTTTCGAACAGATCTTGCTTTTCTGATGCGCCAAAAGACTCAAATTAGGAACTATTGCGGGGCAAAGTCAAGGGGGATGAATTGGAAATTTCTGTATGCCAAAGAGAAAGTTATTCAGCAAATTATTATCATTTAGTTTTCTAATTAGAGGAATATATGCTGGCTGGTATTTATCTTGTTTTATTGTATATACTATACAATATATATATTTTATTTTCCATAGGTTTGTTGCACATCGGATGTTCGCGATGGCTCAAGACCTTACACAAATAATTCAGAACCTGCTTAAGCCTATAACAAGTCAAATCCTTTTATCTTGGATCAATAAGAAAGCTTTCAACGGAACTTGTCCGAAGTGCTCCGGTGCAAATTCTCCTACCAGCATTACTGTACAGAAAATTTCCATAGTTCAAAATTGGAAGGATCAGAAGTCTTAACAGCCATTTTCTATCGCTACCGTAATTTGAATGGGACAACATTTTAAGTAGGTTTAATTTTTTTTTATGGTCTTTGAATTTCTTTGACTTATATGATTCTTTCACCTAAGTTTTTGAGTCGAATGTTACACCCAGAAATATATGTATGCAAAATAGTGTACACTAAATCCGAACCATAAAAAGTTAACCTTGGATATATCTTCTTGTGTTTCCGTGAAAACGCCATGATTTTGTTTTTTCCTATTGAAAAAGAGAGCCCCGTTTCTTCACACCATTTCCGTATATTTTTTAGAGCATTTAGATTTTCTAAATCTTCATATAGCTTATGAAGATTTAGAACGACAGAAAATTACTATATCAACACAATACAGTGAATATTTAACAGAGTTAGGAATATACCTGGTAATAGAGCTAACTAAAATCACAAAAATGGTAACACTTAAGATCGAGCCCTGGGGAATTCCATTCTTCATATTCCATTCATTAGAAAAGGTATTGCCGATACATAATTGAAAGGATCTTGAACTAAGGAAATTTTTTTAAAAAGTAACCATATTTTTCTAGATGCCCATTCCAACCAACTCCTCTAGTATCTTATACTTCCAGGCAGTATCATATCCTTTTTCAATATCAAGAAGGATCGATACAAGGTACTCCTTTTTACAGAAAGTTTACAATTTGTGTTTAATAAAAGGGTTAGACAAAAGCATAGATTTGCTTGCAGCTACTATGATCTGTTCCGTAATATAATGGCATTTCGTAATTATATTATCACAATCATTCAAATCAAAGTGTATACTATTTCTAAAAACATTCCAGTCCGTCTTTTTAACAATAAACTTTTTCCTTATTTCAATTTCAGCACATGAACTAGTTACAGGTAATACATGGGGTCATGATCGCTATCATGTAAATTCTCGTCAACGAACCACTCAAAATAGTTTAAAAGCCCTGGGTGCACAATTCTATAGCGCTTGAATTACCATTAAATGAATCGAAACGAGTTGATCTTCCGTTGTTCATTATAACTAAATTATACTTTTCAATTATTGATTCAACCACTTTTCCTCAAGAACCCAACTTACAAGACCCCCACAATGGGTTGTCGTCTTCCGATACAATATATATATGTTCTGCACCTGCTAACTATGCGGTGAAGACGAATCACCACGAAAACGGACAAATTTTAAAAGATATGTGCAGCCAATGCATTTTCTGTTACACTTAGTTTACATCAAAATATTTCTGGCACGTTTTTGTCTTAATGTTCTAGGTTAAAATACAGAAGAGAAGAGGAGGTACTCATTTAACAAAGTATCTTTCTTACTTTCTTCTAATAAATTTTTAAATCTGCTCAGTAAAGTAACATTTTTTTGAAGAAAAAGCTTTAATATTAGCAGCTCTTTAACAGTTTTTAATATTTATTTAGTGTTTGACAAAGAAATTTCCATATTTCAGCAAAATTTTCAACTGTAGCCAATTTCGGCATTTTTGCAGATTTGAGAACATTAGTATCCACGCCAAATTTAAGACTTAAATTTAGTTCTTGTCAACAAACAACATAAGCATTATACTTCTGAATTAATAATTTAAATTCCTCAAAATGACTAAAGAAACCATTACAGTTCCACTGTATTAAATTGAAATTAGAATTACTCATTTTCAATATCGTTTAAAGACAATGATTCAGAAAAATTACTTGCATTATCTGAATCCGAAATTGTTTTTTTCTTTTGCTTAGCTTCTTTGCTTACAGATTTTTTAATTTTTTGTAATGATCTTTTTGATATATTTTAAAAAAGGTAAGGTTTTTGTATTATTGTTACAATTTTTTTTATTATAATTAGATGGTGAACTTACCATGTTTTTAGTTACAACATTAAATATACTTTCATTTGAGGATTGCAGTTCATTAATAGTACTATCTACTGGTAAAGTTTCTGGTAATGGTAGTGGGAATGGTACTATTTCCAAAGTAGGTGCTGCCACCGTTGGTTTTGTTCTCAGTATTCGACGAGTATTTAGTAGAGTTTAGTATCGCTTCATTTGTGATAGATTCTACTAAACCCGCATCTGATGTTATTCTGTTTGGTGTGAATATGCTTTCTAAGTGATCAGCAAATAATTCGGCTTTCAATGCCATTTGCTTTTATCAGTTGCGCGAGCGTGCTTAATCGGTGTCCTTTTGCTCTTTGCTGCCCTCCATAATGAATAGATCGTTTGCTTAGTAGCTGACATGTTCTTTATATTATTTTCATATGTTGCCGATTTAAATTCTTGGATTTTTCTTTCAAGCATCTGGGAAAATCCGTTTAAAACAGTTTTACCAACAGGGAGACAGGAGCATTGGCACCTACGTTTAGCCCTTCTTTTTTCACTTATTAAATCAGTTATTTCTTTAAGATAGCTAATTGCTGTATTGGTTTGTAGTTTGACATTTTTTATTATTCCATGTAGCTTTTTGTATGATTTCAATAAATTTTTCTAACTCAAGATCTAATTGTTCTCTTGGTTGTATATTAATATTTACGTCAATATTATTTATTATTTCGCATTTAAAGCTCGCCAAAACTGTAATGCTATTTGTCAAAGTGGGTTTATATAATGTTGTAGTTATTTTTTCACTTATCATATGACAGCAGAGTGATCTGAATTAAAATCATAATTATATTCAAGGCTTAGAATGTTTTCTGATATTTTTTTAGTTATAAAAAAGTCAATAACGTCAGGAATCTTGTTGGTGTCAGTAGGTCAATAAGTAGGAGTGCTAGTGGAGTGATATCAACAACCAAGTTTTTGAGTAGCTTTTCTTAGCTTTCTTCCTCTAGTTGAGGTGATTCTAGAACTCCAGTCGGTATGTTGGCATTTTAGTAACCTCCTAATAGATATCTATGTCCATGTTTGCGTCCATCCAGGAGATCTTTAAAAGTATTTTTCTTAATGGTGAAATTTAATGGACAGTATACAGCACCAACATTAAAGTCCGGTTTAGTAGATTTTTTTATCGAAATAAGCTGGATTTCAGCTGTTTCTATCTTGAATTTTCATTATGTTCTATACTTTCTTTTATTAGTATTGCACTACCTCCGAGAAGAGTATTACTAATTTTATTATAATATTTTAAGGCCTATTTTAACAAGAATTAGAGATTTTTTAAGAAAAATCTCTAATTCTTGTTTCTTATTAAAAATACCATTGCATTCAAAGTTACTATACGTATTTGATTTACCTGTATCTTTTCTCAATTTTTTATTTGCTGTCACCGTATATACCTCAGTGTATCCATTTTCTATTTTTAATAGATCTCGTCATTAGATTATCTTGTAGAGATCTCGTCAATTCTATTCAACATACTATGGATCATTTGCGTAATGTCTTCGTCAGTTCTTTTCATTTGTGAAGCACCTGCGAATATGATACTCCCTTTAACACTTTGTTAGGTGTTGTTATTCTGGTTATTTTTCGAGCTCTTTGCTCATTTAATTTAACTTGATTTTGTTTGGTTTTACCCTTTTTTAACCTCCTTTTTTGCAATTATTTTGCAAGCAAACAACCTCGATAGCTGCTGGCAGGGCTGAAATTTGGGCTGAAAATTATCCTTTTTGTTGCACTATGCTGTCATATGATTATCAGCATATTTTACACATTCAACCTCTCTTTGGCAAAACTTTTGTGTTTGTCCAAATCTCTGGCATCTTGTGCATTGCGGAATGGACTTGCTGCTTCTCATGTGCTGTAAGTATTCTATTTTATAGATTTTGGTTATCTTTTCCGAATGGTCAGAAGATAACATAAAGAGCGGAAGTTTTACTGAAATATATTTTCCATTTTCTTTTTTCCTTTTGATTTTATTTACAACATCTAGACATTTAAAGCCTTAGCCAATGAGTTCATTTTTCATATCTTCGGGTTTACACGATGGAATGAGATTTCTAGCTTTAACTGGCCTTGTCAGTTTATTCTCATATGTGTGCCACTCCAGTCTAGCCTTATTTATAGCTTTTGTTAGCAATTTGTATTAATTTTCATTCTCTACATTTATTTTTAATTGGTCGTTATTGATCATGTTGATCCTAACGTTTATTTTTGCTTCTTTTAATATTTTAACTATGTGGGGGTTGTTTTTAATATTGCTCAATATAACCGTAGGAGGCCTGTGCTTCTTTGGATTTTCAGCCTTGGTTTTAGGGCGGGTTTCATTATTTTTTTCTTTAAATTGTCTTCCCTGAATTTATTTCAGAAGACTTTTCCATTTTTCATATGCAATAACTTTCGTGTCTTTGTTCTTCTTTTCTGTTGATGCAGATTCTATTTGATTTTTTAAATTTACGTTCTCTGCCTGTCTCTCTAACTCGGTTATTCTCATGTAGTCTCTCCAACAGATTTATTTGACTTTTCTCAGAGTTATCATCCTTAACTCTGTTATTTTTATCGGCAATCACCAATGGAGGTGATCGCATGACCCCCGATCTCCTTTTAAATGGGTCCATTAACGCCGAACTACCGCATCAGGAACTTTAAAGCTTATACAAGTTTCCTTATAATATTTTTATTATGTTCGAGGGGACAACTGATTATGAAATTACAAAGGCACTATAATAATAATTAAAATAATAATTAAAACTTAAAATCTAATGATTACAAATTTAAATTCTATTTTACAATCTAATAAAATTTTTATTAACTTTATTTTATGTCGCGTATTCTAGACTGATAAATATCACATCAAATTCTTTTTATTTAGTGTATTAGCCGTGGCCCAGGCCTTGATATTTTTGCTATATCAAGGTAAACACCTAAAAAATATTATCAAATATTATCAAATTATTGAATCAAATAGCTGAAAGCAAAAATTTTCTCGACAATTTAACAGACAATAAACGGGCAAAATTTTGTATGTATTGCAATGAAAAGAAAACTTCCTTTTATTCGGAATAAAATACTTTTTTTTCTGATAAAAATACTTTTTTCAAAGCTGATTTTCTTCTTTGATAAAGTGCGTACGTAAAAAAAAACAAATAAAAAAAGTATTTTATTTCGAATAAAAGGAAGTTTTCTTTTCATACCAATAAAAAAAAAAAGAATTATATTTCGGAAAAATTATCAACCATTGAAAAATTTTTTGAATGTATTGCGACTTTTTTCCCCGTAGATTGCTTATGTAATAGTTCGGTAATGGGCAAAAAATAAAATTTGTAAAATTTTAATGCTTGCAACAACAAATTAGAGATACTAAAGGTAGAAGCATCTTTGTTTCTATCTCGCTTACACTGCCTAAAAAATCGTATCTTGAAAAAAAACAGTAAAACCAAAACCTTCAGGTAAGTCTCTTTCTTTGCTCCGAACATTGCCAAACTGAAAATTTAAAATTTTTTTTCTTAGAAAATTACACGAGGCTAAAAAAAAAAACAAAGAAGATTTTGTTATATTGTTCATAAAATTAGTACAGTTTGTAAATAAAAAATTATAAAATATTTAATAAAAAGTGTTAAAAAAGGAATACTATTTTATAAAAACTTATAAAAAAATATAACAAGTGAAAAAAATCTGTTGAAAAAGCAAAAGGTGTATAGTTCTAAATTGTTATTCCCATTTGTAAAAACAAATAGTTTTATTACAACAAACATGTGAATATTATTCATTTTAATTATTGAAAGAAATATTTATTAAATAGCGCTTTCTTTGATTAATTCTTATTTTGTAATTTTATTTCATAATTTGTAATTCAAATGTTTTACCAAAATTTATAATTTTATAATTCATAAAATAAATTTATTCAAAGAGAAAAAAAATAATGAGTTTTGTTTAAATTTTTAACTTAACTTTCTTACAAGTTACACATATTTTTTAGTAGAGGCCAGGTAAGAAAATAAAATAAATACGCTCCTCTTACGACTTTGACAATGCTCGCAGCAAAAGAAGAGACAACTAAAAAGAATTTGGCTTCATTGTTTTTTCAAGATGCTCCTTCCTTTACATATACGAGTATATTTCTAATTCGTTCGGTTGCAAACTACCTAACATCAGGGAAAATGCGATTTTATGCTTCTAATCTTTCTATGATGTGATTTTATACGTCACTTTTTCTTATATTATATATTTTTCTTTTTTCATATATTATGCACATCTGTTGTGTTATCTGTACGAAAAAAGTTTATGTACTTTTTGGAAAAGCCAAATTCAGTTGGAACACAAGCAAGATTTTCTGAAAAATCAATTTTGTTATATATTAATATTGCATTCGAACGACTTTTGATTTTCCATACATTATACATAATATAACAAAATTAAATATATAGACCGATAGATGAACAGATCAATAACTCGCCAGGAAGCGCTTTTTAAACATGGAAAGGTCCGGAGAAAAATTTAAATTTGAAATTTTATATGATCATAAAAACTTCCGTGTTGTACATATGTAATGTAATTAATCGTGATAAAACATACACAAACTAAGGCAATGATAAGCTATAAATAAGTAATTATGTATGTATGTATGCGCATAAGCACATACGAGTATTATTATGTAGAAATAGGTTTTAGAGATTCTCTTTATCATTTGATGTTATGTTACTTTAGTACTTATAATTTATTTGAAAAGGAAAAATTTTTCTTTTATATACGTACATAATTTATAATGATGTTTAATAATATTGTTAAATAAGAGTTTAATCATAGCAAGATTTAGTTTTGATTTGTAATTCAAACGTTATCAATATTAGAAAAATTTCGAATATCGTATACGTTATGTACATACATTTATGTTTTTTTTTAAGTTTCAATGGCGTATATTTTTTTGAAAAATTTAATTATATCATTTATAATTTGCACTTTACTTGTTATAAAAAATGGTAGAACATACACAGTTCCAGCACCAATAATAGAAATATTGAGACCTAAAGGTTTTCGAATATCTATACCGGGTAAAAGAAATTTAACTTATCATTTTTGTTCAATTTGAGATTAATATGAAAGGTGATATATGTAGGTCAATGGTAATTTAAAATACTACTGATTTTAAACTTGTATTCCGGCTGTTATAGACCCATTATATCAAAAACTTAAACACAATTTAATCAAAAATTATTTCGAAGTGATTTTTCTTTTAATTTTCTGGTAATAATTAGTAGCTAATTTTGAATTTATACTCGTACCAAGTGTTGATGTAAGAGAAAAATTTATTGATAATGCAAGCTCATAACTGTGTACGTACTTTCATATGTACATATGTATATATACATTCACAATATTTTTATGCAATGATGATAAATTGAAATTATTTAAAATATGTATGTATGTATATACATACTTAGGTATCATATTTAAACATGTAACAATTTCAATTGTTAAAAATTATAAATTAAAATTTTTCATGCCGTTTCCTAAATCTGTAGAAGTTAATTTTGATTATATTGAGAGTTATTGAAGTTTCATGGCTATATTATGTACATATATTATGTATGTATTATTTACAACTTATATAATTTATATAATTTTCTTACAGGAAATGTTATTTATTTAGGAAAAATTTAGTTTTATAATTTCGATATTTATTTTAGATGAGCCTGGTATAACTTTCTGCGCATTTCATTTCAAAATTAGGTCTAATGAATACACCTCAATGACAACGGTTGGAGTTAATGACGAAAGTTGGATATTCGAGAATAGATTGGAAGTTATCGATCTTGGTCAAGGCATTATATATAAAATTGATGTAATGTATAATAACAATCTTTACAGTATAGAACGCTATATCCAAATTCCCTTTTCGTTAAATAAAAATTTTACGTATTTACGTTCAGATGACGAAAAAATAGATATGCGCAGAAGTGGATTTCGAATATCCTATCCCGGTAAGTAGGATAAATATAAAGGTATAAATAAATTGAGTTTAATATTTTACATAAAACATATCATCTGATTAATCGATCGCATTTGATACCAATTTTATGTGTGAATAACAAAGATATAGTTCTGGTAAATTTGTTTTGAAAATTTTATTTGAACGAAATATTTTCTTAACAAAAAATATTGTACTTACTACGTTAATTAGACATACTTATGTTAGCTGCAAGAGAACTAATTTCATAAACCATTATTTAAAAAAAATAAGACATTATTAATATAACATTTATTTTATACTAATATAAAAAAATTATAAATTGACATTTTTTTTTTAAATTTAATTTAAATGTATTAATTTTTATTTTAGTTAATCCTGATTTGACTTTTTTGGAGCTAACTGGTTTAATCTATAATGATTTTAATTTGGATTATATTTTTAATATTCCTATTATATCTGGTAAAATTTCGAATGAAACAATTGTTTATGAGATTAAAACACCCAAAAACAAATATTATTCGTTGTGCTTTTATACATTACACTATTGGATAAGAGTATTTTATAAAGACTTTGAATATCGAATTCACAATAGTGTTCACTATTTTTGTGTAAATAAAATTTTGACGTTGGAACCTAAAGTAGAAATATTAATGCCAAGAGGTTTTCGTGTCCTTATCCCAGGTATTATGTAGTCAATTTTTAACTAATATTAAAATGAATTTTGTCGTTTTACTATAAAAATATTACAATTAAAATAATTTGAAAAATTCGTTTGACTTGGTGCAGTTTACTGTTATTATAATTGTGCAAAAGCCCACATACAGTTGTGATTATTCATACAAAATATATTTCATCCGAAACCAGTTTGGATGATAAATGAATTTTAAATATAAAATATAATTAAAATCCTATTATTCCAAAAAATTTATTCATAAAATAAAGTCGGATCTTTTCAAATACATATAAATAAATTATTATGTAACATTCATTTCTTCGTTTTAAATTTAATAAATTAAAACAAATTAATTATTATTTTATAAAATAATTCTTTTTAAAATACAAAGTATAACTTATATTGAATCAACAAGTGAAAAAATCCTTTATTCTAAAGGGCTTTTATGCATTTTTATTATACAAAAATTAATTCTATATAAGTAGTAGTTGAATTTAAAAATTTTTGATTTGATGCTTGATATCCATGGATTTTTAATACTTCAAAAATTTTATTTAAATTTTTAAAATAATTAAATTATACAAGTTTTAGAGAATTTATTAAAAAAATTTATTTATGTATAACGTTTTAGATGAAGGTGGTAAATTTATATTCGGACTACGAGGTGTAATTCATAAGGGTTATAAACGCATTGAACCTGTAGAATTTACACTCGTGAGCAATAAAGAGAAAGTAGTCTTTGAAAATCTTAGGCAACTGATCAGTCCTGGAAGTACGCTTACATACACAATCTTTGTAGAATATAATAAAAGCTCAATCTACGAACAAGGCAGTTTATTTCTTTCTTATGAAACTAATACGACCGAGATGTTTTTGAAAAATGATTTTGAAAGGATTTTTATTAATAAAAATTACACAGCTCCAATACCTATATTGGAATCAGTAACTTCCAGGGGCTTTAAACTATATTTTGCAGGTGAGATAATTTTGCTGTATAATACAAAACTTAAAGCTTTTGTTTCAAAAATATTAAAACGTACAATATTAATTTATTTCTGTATTTCATAGCGCAATGAAAAAAAGAAAAATTAATAACACAAATTCTCGAGAAATTTCGAGTTTTATAAAAAAAATTTCAAAAAAAAAAATAAAAATTCTTACTTCGACGTTTATGTATTATTTAATCGTAATTTTTATTATTTTTACATTATATTTAGATGACCTTGGTATGAGAAGCATAAATTTTCGTGGCAAAATTAACCAAAATATAAAAAAGCATACAAAAGCCGATTTTCATTTTACTATAACAAGAAATGAATCAGTGGATGGGAGGTGGAGTTATGAATATTCAAAAAAAACTTTGAATCCTGGGGACCGCTTATATTATCATCTTAAAATTACATATGACAATCCAAATCCAATTACATTCCGGAACAGCATTTTTATTCCGTTTAAAACTGGAAATAAAAAATATATTTTGCCAATTAAAACGATAAATACTACAACGCATGCTTCGTTAAGTTCGAGACTTGAAACAATTTATGAGTCGGCTAAAAATGAAATTAATATTTCTGAAATTACTAGTGAGGAAGAAAATTGCGTGATGTCAGTGACAACTGTAAATGGTCGTCAAGTTTGCAGTCGTCAACTGATTTTTGAAGAAAAGTTTGATAAATTAGTTTGGAAAAAATGGCAACGTGTTATTCAAATCGGATCGGACAGCGGTGATGCTGAATTTGTGTCTTTCCAAGATTATCCGGAAAATAGTTTTGTATCTCGCGGATATCTGCACATAATTCCAAAGTTGCTAATGTTCATAGGCGATTATATTTATGAAACTATTCGGACAGGTTTATTGGATTTTAAAGAGAAGTAAGTTAAATGATCTCTGTAGTTAGAATATTTATTCGAGGATTACAATTATTGCTTGTTTCAAATACATACTTCATATTCACTTACACAAGCATGCATATTTTTGTATTTCATAATTAATTTAATTTTGTATTTCATAAACTTGTATAATTTGCAATAGCCACTCTTGTTTTGAA
This sequence comes from Condylostylus longicornis, assembly GCF_029603195.1. Classification (NCBI taxonomy): domain Eukaryota; kingdom Metazoa; phylum Arthropoda; class Insecta; order Diptera; family Dolichopodidae; genus Condylostylus; species Condylostylus longicornis. The sequence goes on from NW_026577985.1 coordinate 3,488,191, forward strand.
AATGTTATTAGCAAAAACTAGTTATGCATTTGTATACGTAAACAGTGTAATAAGTTAAGGTTTGCAAAAAGCCATCTTGGTCATTTTTTAGAGCTCTAATATAAAAATTAATTTTATGTACATATGTATGTATAGTTATTTTCTACATGTTCCTAAATGCTCTTTTTTACTAAGTGGTTGTTGAGTCTCTAATTTATGAAGACAAAATTGGGAAATGCGGCAATTTAAAAAATGTTTACCTGTAAAAATTCAAGAAAGTTTTAAAATTTGGGGAGCTTAGGCGTAAAATTTTAATTGTGTACATAATATGTAAAATACAAAATGAAATCTAAGTACCTATTTCTATTTTCAGCTGTACGTCAAATGTCAATGACGGTACTACGTGCAAACGACAAGCCCGTTTTTCTACAATACTACCACCAGTTGTCTCTGCAAAATTCAATACAAAACATTTTTTTTCATTTCGATATGGTAAGGTTGAAATAAGAGCAAAAGTGCCCAAAGGAGATTGGCTGTTTTCAGGTATGTAATTTTTATTTTTATTATTATTAAATGTTTACTTGCATTAGTTGGTGTTTTGATAGAACTACTTCTCCAGCCAACTGATAATTATTACGGAATTGAAAATTATGCATCCGGCCAACTAAGAATGGCTTTCGTTAGAGGAAATACGGCTTTAATCGATGCAAACGGCACAGATATTAGCGGTCAAAAAGTATATGGTGGCGCCGTTTTAGCTGTTGGAGAATTATTAAGAGAAATGTGGTTGAAAAATACAACAATAGATGAACATTTTGGTAATCGATTTCATGTACATACATACACATATACATATATTTGTAGAAAATTTCCTTTTCTACATTTTATTTTGAAATTGTTTTAATATTTATATTTTATTTAGAACTTCACTTTGATGTGGAAAGAGGATTCTATAACTACAATGGTTGACGGAGACGTTTATTCAGAATTATATCAACAACATTTTGAAAATTTATACGAACGTTATAATTTAAAATATGCGAAAACTTGGGGATCTAATACTAATATGGCACCTTTTGACAAAGAAGTTAATAATAATTTATTTTAAATTTGGTACCTATATGTATTTAATTTTGACTTATTTTTTTTGTGTTTAGTTTTATATAGAATTAGGGTTATCTGCTGGTGGAATGTCAGATTTTCCAGATGAGTGTTATTCTGGTGTATTCAGAGATAAGTTAAAACCTTGGAAAAATTTTGATCCTAAAGCCGAACTAAACTTTTTTACAAAGATAGATGATTGGTATGATAGTTGGCGATATCAAAAACCTGAAATGCTGATTGATCATGTCAAAGTTTGGTCACTTTAAACAATGACTATAAAATACCTAAGTATCTTCCTTTGATATTATCTAACTTATTAAAATATATATGTATACAGCTAAAATAAAACAAATATGAAAGAGCAAAATAGATTTAGAAATTAAGCATAAAAATTTAAAAATAAATAAGTAAATTTTTTTATGAATTTTCAATTACAAATTTATTAAGTAAACCTTTGTATTTAATTCTCAAAAAGAAAAATTAAGCACACTATTGAATTGCTGATTACAATTAATTTGTGCATACTTGACTAAAACTAACCTAAACATGTATTGTTTTACAAACATTTTATAAACATTTATTGTAAGAATCACACATGCATTCGTTTCTCAAAATACGCAAACCAAGCTTCATTAAGCTTTCCTAAAGCAATTTTAAAGTTATTAATTTTCAAAAAACATTTCAATATCTATGTATGTGATAATGAAATTCCTACACGCATGAAGAAAACGAATACTTCAAACAAAGAAATTATCACAATTAGAATGAATCATAACAAGGAATTTTAAATGCAATTGTATAATAAAAATAAACTGAAATTTATAATAATTTTTAAATAAAAATGTTTAAAATTTCATGAAAAATAACAAATTTTTTCAAAAAACTTTTGCTATGAAGATGCCAAATACACAGACATCTTTATTCTCAAGACTCCGTAATACCAGAGACTATAACTCCTATAATGTACAAGACTTGTTAATATTTTTGTATTTGTTTCTATAGCATAAAATAATATCTTTATATCTAACAAGTCCCAGTGCTCAGAGAGAAACTTGAAAGCACGACCTTATTTTATATGGGTTTTTTTAAATCGAAGTGGCTATTTTTTGAGAAGAAATATGAAAATAAATTTACACTTATTATAAAGCAGGTAAAATTCTAAAAATATATTTGAAAAATCAAGAAAATATATTAATATTTTCATTCAGAATTATTTTAAAATTCTTGAAATAGCGGAAAAACAACAAGCACATCCTTCGCCTTCAACGTTTTATATGTTACTGAAAGCATTTCATTATTTTTAAGTGAACACCTTTTTTTTCTCATAGGGTAAGTTAACTCAAGATATGGGAAGTAACTTTGGTGTCAAGTTGAAAATATAATTAATGAAAGATAATTATTGAATATTGATATAAATACATAGTAAAGAAAAAATTTTAAGAGGGAATTAGAAAATAATATCTAAAATACAATAAAATATTATTTTTTAAATACAAATTTTATATGTATACACTTCTAAATTTTACCTTATTTTACCTTATTTTAATTTTAAGTATCTTACGAATAGCAAATGACTCAAAAACTCCGATTGTAAAATGAGAGGTAGTAGGTACTGATGTAAATTTTTGTCCGTTTGCGTTTACTATTAAGATTCATACACAGGTAGGACCATTTTATAAATAGATTTCTCTTGTTTACCTGCTAATAAAATATGAAAGAAGAGCACAACAAAATTTTGAAGCATAATATGTTTGAAATAGTTTTAAAATAATTTAAAAAAAATTTTATTGAAAGTAGGTACATACATATTTATTTTTAATAACTTAAAAACTAACTGAAATTATTTGAAACAATTTTATAAGTAACGTATAAATAACCGAAATGAGATAATTCAAATTGTTGAAATGTGTCAACCTATATTACTTTTACTAACATTTTTGTTAGCCGACATTACTCAACTTACCTTATTGGGAAATACAAAATGTGCATGAAAAATCATACATCCTTCCTCATTAACATTTGAAATCATACTGAAATATGAATTTGAAATTTTTTTTCATTTTTTCTTTCCTCCTACCTTTCTTTCTTTTTCGTGCAGTAGAATTTAAATGGGAAGCTTTTTAAAAAATGTGTATAATATCCTGAGATTTTTTAAAATATTAAACTCTTTTTTACGTAAAAAAAAGAAAAAAATAATAAAAAATATGACACGATCAGTGGCATTTAAAGAAAAAACCAGCAACGAAGCCAAAAATTCGTATTATTTCGTAAAAAAAATTGAGTATTGGGACCAGCGTTCCCACTTGGATACAATTGTATCCATTTGGATACATTTTTGCTTTAAATTTGAGCTTGGATACAAAGATACTCAAATCTGCTAAAATGCCGAAATTGGCTACATTTTAAAATTTTACTGAAATATGGATACATTTTTTTTCAAACACTAAATAAATATTACAAAACAGTTAAAATGCTGCTAATATTAAATCGCGAAGTTGCTTTATCATCAATAAATGTTATTTGCTGGCTATTCTAAGCAGGCTTCCGAATTTTTTATAAGAAAGTAAAAAAGATACTTTATTAACTGCCTCTTCCTGTATTCAAATTTAGAAAATTCATACAAGAACGTACCAAAAATATTTTAGTGTTAGCTAGATGTAATAGAAAATGCATTGGATGTACATATTTTTTAAAATTTGTCCGTTTTCATGGTCAATCGTCTTTACCGCATAGTTCAACAACTACAGAAGGCATATATGCGTATGTTTTTTCTGACCTTAACTTTCACATTTAAAATATAATAGAAGTTGTATGTGATTTCTTAAAGAATTTAGTATAAATAACAAAACTCATGTTGTGGAATGAAGCAAATTAATATTAATTATGGGTTAATTTGTACAAAATAAGAGACTTATTATAATAATGCTATTTTACGAGGTTGGATACATTTTGGATACATTTTTTTCTCGAAATTGGATACATTTTGTTTTTTCCGAGTGGGAACACTGATTGGGACTTGTTAGATATAAAGACATTATAAAGACATTAACATTAGTTTTACACAAAATGAGACTATGGCATTTCTCTGGTCCATACGTATATATACATTTCGTACAGGAAGGCTGTGCCGCTGAGCTATAAAGTAATTTATTTACTGTTTAAAATTTAATTTTAATTTAGTGAATAATTATATTAATTTTTTTGTGTTATTAAATATTAATTATAATTTATATAAATAAATTTTTTCTTTGTTCGTAATATTTAGTATGAAACAAATGGGATTTTGAAAAAAAAAAACTAAAATTTATTTGAAAAGAAAAAATCACTTAATAAATTAGTAAGATTTAGTGTACTTTTTAAAATTTTTATTGTAATCATATTTAAATAAAATATAATAGTATATTTGATTACGTTCATGTAATACAAATGCCTCGAAAGTGTTGCGTTAAAGGATGCAGAAGCAATAGTAAGAGCTTTATATTTTATTCTGTTGCCTGTGGCAAATATAATTTAATTAATTATTTACTAATGTTAAGATTTTTACAATTTAAATAAGTAAGTAATTTAATCTCTAATAAAAAAAAATTAAATAATTTTGTAATATTTATGTCATAAAATGTATAGGTTTTCTCATCAAATATTACTAGTTTTAAAAAAAATGGAATAAAAATTTTATTCTTTTTGTAAATATGTTATGTAGGCAATAAAAGTGAATTAAAATTTTTTTTTTAAAAAACAATCGTTTTATGTATTTACTATTTTTGTTTTACTTAAAAAATGTTTTGCTACCTGTAATTTATTATTCTAGTTTGTATAAGAACATGAAATTTAATTTTTATTACTAAAGCGAAATAAAATAATTTCTATATATGTACATATATTTTGCAGTTAAGCGTTATTTAGTTATTTACAACAAAATAAATCTAGGTATATAGGTTTAGAAAATTTTTACTAAATTTTTAAAATATTCAATTTGTAGAAGGAATAATATATTTTTCTAAATTAATCTTTCGCTTAAAAGTTAAAAATTGAAATTTTTTAACAAAGTTTCTTAAAATTGCTAAAATACTTTACATATTATAGAGAAATTCTAAAATTTTGCTTTGGATAATTACTTTAAGTATACGTGCATTACCATATTATAAACCAGGCGATTCGAAGAAATATCATTTACAATTTTTTCATGTTCTCGAAAAAGTAGATTATTGAGAAAAGTTAAAATCAGAATATTAAAGATCAAGAAATAGAACGCTTATAAGCACCGTTGTTGATTATGATAAATATCATAATATAAAATACGTCACGCAAAAACCAGATTCTTAGAAAAAAATTGTTTTAATAATATCATTATTTTTTATTTCCTTTGTTTATCCTTTATTCCATATTTCTTTCCATTTACTTTCCTAAGAATAAATCGTATGACAACAGTTGGTTAATAGTAATACATGTTTCATTTAAGCTCATTAGAAAATGGGAAACATATTTTTCTTTTCTGGCAAAAAATTTTAGACTACATGTAGATGAATGTCTAATAAATATATGCGACTTTTAATGAAGTATGAAATGAGCTGGTTTTTTTAAAAGTGGTGTAAGTCCATTTTTTCATATATTGAGATATTTAAGGTTTTGCATTTGAATCAATTTAAAAATATTAACCATAATAATATATTTTGTTTGTTTTATGTTAAACAGAACTCTATTGAAATTGTAACTGTAGAGAGAAGGTCTCTATAGCTTATCAAAATTACCATTAACTTAGTCTTTTTAAAAATTAGACTTATATACTTTCAAAAAAACCAGCTCAAATATGCATTTTCGCATGTTTTTTGAACATATATAACATGTTTTACTGACAAAACTATGAGAAATAGAGAAAAAAGTTATATGGGTTACTTTTTTGCTCTTATCGTCGCGGATCGAAAAAAACAGAAAAAAAGGGAAAAATATAAGTCCAAAAATTTTGGAAAAATTTCGAGTTTTATTAAAAAAATTGAAAAACAAAAATTCTGACTTTTGCTAGCTGCATCTCGAAAACTATGGCAGCTCGCCAAAACTGTAGCTCGAAAACGAGTAAACGAGTAAATTGAATCTTCAACTTTGAAGTTTCACCTAAGTTCATGAACATACGAAATGTGAATTATCATAATAATCAGTCAATATTTCTCAGTGTTTACATGTAAATCATAGATTGACAATCATGATTCAGATTGATGAAAATTGACCAACTAAACATCATCAATCCACCATTTTTATAAAACTTTTATCGATGAAAAAATAGGCTTTGGTTATATTTTCGTCAATAATTTTTGGCAACAATAAATTAAAAAATTGTGTAAAGATGAGTTTTCGAATAAAGTAGGCTGTGATCAACTATTTTAATGTTTTTCCGTTTTTGCTGCGATTTATCATTTGATAGTTTTTAAGTTTTGAAATATAAAGTGCATATACGTAGAAGAATTGGAAAAAATTTATTGTCATGTAAACGTTAATTCTCGCGTACCTTCAATTGATTGTCAATTTTGATTGACATGAAAACGCAACCAGTAAAGATTTCTTATTGACATTCGACTTTTCAAACTTCAAAAATAAAAATCAAAACAGAAATTTTTGAAGAATAAAAAAGTTAATTCAAGTAAATACAAAGACAAATTTAACGTTATTCATTTTCCAATTTAACTTACATATTCGCTTTTTATGATACGTGTGCACATTTATGTTAAAATTTTAAAGGAATTAACAATTTGCATAATAAGCAGCCTAGCGTTAGCATCAGAACACGAGGTTATTTTGTTTACAACCTAGGACATTAATTTTTTTAATATGGAAGATAATATGAGTCTCAATGCTGAGATAAAAATTTCTGAAGATTTTTCTTATCTTGAGCGTGAAGAATTTACTTCCGAGATATTCAAGATCGAAATTCGGAATTTAGGAATATTTGGAATAGGTGTAGGTATAGAGATTATTGTTATTTTTAATGTTAGCTTTATTTCGAATTAGGCAATAAAAGGTTCGTGTGGATTAAATTTTTAATATAACATTGCAGGAACTGAAAAAATTACTAAGAAACCAATTTTCATTGGATGCAAGCAAAATTAAATCCCCTCGAAGGCGAGATTTTGCGTATGTGTGTTTTCGGACACAGGAAGATCAGGAAAGCGCACTAAAAAAGTTGAATGGTTTTAAATGGAAAGGGAAAATATTGAGCGTATCGGTAATTTTTAAATTTACTACAAATATTTAATTGAAACCTGTAATATTTTGAATTTCAGCCAGCGAAGGCAGCCCCAGATCCACTAGCAAGGAAACGTCGGGAAGAAAATAGTTGCCCAGGATTGTCAAAAAGAAGAAAAACTTGTCTTGAGGCCACTTGCCCCTTAGGTCATTTAAAGTACGAGGAGCAGGTGACTAAAAAGAAAATTGAAATGGAAGAACTGTTAAAAGTTTTTGGATGTGAATTAAAAAAACTTAATCCACAAGCAAAAAATTTATGCTTTAAAAGTAATAGTATGGATATGCCGTGTGAATTTCTAGGCTTGAAACTCTCTCCTCAGGTTGATGGTTATCGTAATAAAACGGAATTTGCAGTTGGAAAAAACGCGGAAGGTAGTATTGTGGTAGGGTTTAGATTAGGTAGCTACGCAGACGGTTCAGTGGAAGTAGGCTCTCTGGAAGGGCTACCCCACATATCAGAGAAAGTAAAATTGGCTGCAAAAACTTTTGAAGAATTTATAATAAGCTCTAAATACAAAATATTCAATCCAGAAAATAATTCAGGTCATTTTAAACAGCTGGGTGTAAGAAACTCTGTTACAAGTGGAGAAATTATGCTTATTATAGGCGTATACTCTGGAAACTTAAACAATGAAGAAATTGAAGGGTTAAAAAATGAAGTTACAGATTTTTACCGAAGTTACGACGAAAATATTTTCAAGTGCGACAGTCTTTATTATCAAGATTTGAATCGCCGCGATGCTGGTCAAATGATGAATCCAGTAGACCATCTTCTTGGGAAAACTTATATAACTGACGAAATACATAGCCTTAAATTTAGAATAAGCCCTTTAGCTTTTTTCCAAATAAATACGAAAGGTGCTGGTATTTTATATGAAAAAGTTATAGAGCTGGCCAGACCAACGAAAAATACTATTGTATTAGATATTTGCTGTGGTACCGGAACTATTGGATTATGTTTTGCGAAGCATTGTAAAAAAGTCTTAGGCGTTGAAATCATTCCTGACGCAGTTAAAGATGCTGAATATAACGCAAAAGAAAACAATATTAAAAATTGTAAATTTTTTACTGGTAACTCAGATGACTACATTCAAACCATGGTTAGAGAAACATATTATGAAAATGTTGAAAAGAATGAATTAGACATTGTTGCAATTGTCGATCCGCCAAGAGCAGGTCTACGTAAGTGTTAGAAAACTATTTTGATTATTAATATTTTTCTAAAATTTTTGATTCATAATATTAATAAATTTTTTAGATAACCGTTCTATTCTTGCTTTGAGAAGTGCACATGGTTTAAATCGATTAGTTTATATATCATGTAATCCAAAAAGTGCTCAGAGAAATTGGTTGGATTTAGCTAGGCCAGAGTCTAAATCTTACAAGGGTCAACCTTTTTTTCCTAAGTTAGCAGTAGCTGTTGATATGTTCCCACACACAGCACATACCGAAATGGTCGTATTATTTGAAAGAGTCACAGTTAATGACCAAAATTTAATATAAAACGAGGATAAAAATTTTCAGAAAAATGAAATTGATGACAAATGTAGTGTAAAAAATTTTTGTAATACGTGCAGTTTTGTTTAAAAAAATGGCTAAAAATTAAAATTTTACAATTCTAATTCAAAGATTTATTATTAAGCAGTAAGTAATAAACAATAATTTCCATTTGAGTTCTTTTCTTTATATTCGATTCTCTTTTATTGTTCTGAATAAAATAAGTACACATTATGTTCAATATTTACTTTTGCTGTTTTCAAAGTTGTGCAACAAGTGAAGTGGACTTATATCACCCTTGCAAAAAATTTTCATTTATAGCCAAAAAAAAATCTAAAAAATTTTTATACGAGAGAACTTACCAATAGCTCTATAATTTCCTAGTATCTAATTTAGAACTCGATTTAATAATAAACTTAAAAAGTTTTCAAAGGTCTAGAAGGATACTTAAAAATAAAATACATAGTGGATAAACCAGTTTGTTACATTTTTTTCACCACAACTAGTGGCCTTCCATCAGGACCGGAACCAGTGTTTCGCCAAGACTGTCCGTGAGTTCAATAATGCGCTTACGAAGTAAACTTTACAAAGTATCACATTCCAAAAAGTTTAGTAAAAGCTCTTGACATTATAGATTTTTCCTAAATGGGTTCTATACGCAGTGGATACTTTTATTTTACATAAAAGTAAATTAGGTATCGAAAAAATCGAGCATGTTTTTCTTATACATGTAATATAATGTTGCCAAAAATAACTAATCAAATAAACAAGCATATATTTTCAGCAATTTTTACAATATTAATACATATTTTGACGTTTGTTTGAAAATTTGAATTATTAAAGCTTTGTGCAAATGTTAATTTTTAACAAACGTTACCAAATTATTAAAAACAGGATTTTTATGCTGCATTTTAGAAAAAAAAAACTTAATAACTAGCACTTCATTGCTGAAAATGTATACTAGTTTATTTAATTAGTTATTTCTGGCAGCATTTATATGACATGTATAAAAAATGCGTGCTCGATTTTTTCGATACCCAATCTACTTTCATTTTACGTATCCACTGCGGATAGAACGCATTTTGGAAAAGTGTAACAATTAAAAAAGAAAACACGTTTTTGATCAAAAAAGTCAATCTTGCAGAAAATCATGCAAGAACTGGATGTAGTATTTTACTACACTTTGGCATTCTATACTACTGCAACGACATTTTTACTACATTTTTGCGTTTATATTAGAAAATATTATTTTCCTTTTTTTATGAAAATGCTATTATTTTATTATTTTTTTACAAAATCAGTTGCACAACACACAAAAATAAATTGAGAATCTTGTTTGAAATATGTACGTTATCGAGAAAGATACGTCTAACGCTGATATTTCGTATTTATTAATCAAAAGAAAATTTTTTTATCTTGTCATTTTTAATTTGAAGTATAAATGCGAAGTGTTGAAAGCAGGTACATTATAGATATAAGTTTCTTGAAATTTGTTTTGAATATAATTCCACAAAATCGTAAAAAAAGTCTTTACAAAGCTAAAAAATGTAATAAATATGTAAACCAGTTAATTTTTAATAACAAAAAAATATATATCAATAGTATATATTTTTAAAATTAAATATACTTCGTTCAACACCTTTGCAATTCATATATTCTTATTAGTTATTGCAACTAATTAACAGAAGAAAAAATATTAATTGCTAATAATTCATACTTTATTAATTGCTAAAAAATATTGATTGCTGCCAATTCATTACAAAATTCTGTTTCAGACTTGTTGTTTTTAGATTTTAAAAAATTGCGAAAAAAATATAATTGTTGTCATAAACGAAATTTGATTTAAAATCATTTTTAAACAAAAATGAAATGAAAAAACGAGTGTAATTTTTTTAATGTCACGTTTTTTGATAAAATCTTTAATCTTTTATACAAATATTGTTTCCATAAAAAAGTTGATGAAGACCTAAAAATATTTACGTAGATTGTTATTACGTTTTTATGTAGATTGTTGTTACTCCGTTTACACCACACTAATTGATTGCAAACCAATACATATTTGTATACCAAAAATTCTTTTAGCTAAAAGAGTTAAGCAATATACCTTATTTTTTCGTATATAAAGTATAGCAAAAAATATTAAGAATTTTGAAAGCGGGAATTTCATTTCTGTAATTTATTCCACTACGAGGTGGCAGAAATGGTGTATCCATATTATAAAAGTGAAGCGATTTAAAAACAAAATTTGACTATTAAAATAAAAAATTATTTTTATTTCAATTTTGTTTTAAAAATTTAAAACAAATATTTCTTGTGAATATAAATACATGCACACGTATCTGTACTAGGCATTTTTTTTTATAAATTGCTTAATTTCTACGCATCGTCAGCCTCATTGCCGCTGACGTGAAATCAGCTCGAAACTCAAGCTGCGTTTTTGCTGTGTTCGCTTTTTAAGCCCAAAAACAAAGTTTAGCTATCAAATTTCAAATCATTATTAACATTTTAAGTCAAGTAAGCGACTTAATTGAAGCCGGCTTTAAGTCAAGTAACATTTATATAGACAATAATAAGCTTGAAGCAGCCATATAAACGGGTTACATACATATTACTACCTTGAATAGGTACATATATATACTGTAAGTTAACATATGTTCCTATAGTATTCAATAATATCTTATTTTCCAAATTTGATTAGGCTGCAATATTTTTGTTATTCAATTTAGGATACGATAAATTTGTTATTGAAATTGATTTTTTATGTTAAACGCACACGATATTTGAAATTGATTATTATGCAATATTTTTATTATAAAAAGCTTGTAATTATTAAAGAAAAGGCAGAATAAAGATAACATTAAACCTTAAACGTTCTTTTTTATTCAAACACTGTGAACTAAGCCATTATTATTTCTAAGGTGAGGCTGCCTTAAACACAGTGCAATTTTGAATAAGAACTTAAAGGAACTATTAACTGGCGCCCAACTTGGGGCCATAGAGAAAAAAAAATCAATAAGGACAAGGCCCAAAGGATCCAATAATAACATATCGCTGCTTTATTGCTTTATTATTAATTCCACATGAAACTGTTGTAAGTCAAGATTGATTAATATCTTTTTAAATTTCGGTTTCGGTTATTAATTTCACATTTGAATTTTAAAACCCTCTTAAAAAGAGACAGTTATAGTAAAATATTTTTTTTGCTTCTAAAACCCTCCAAAATAATGAGTTAGAGTAATTTGTGAAATTATCGTTATATTTTTCTCGAAAATTAATTTTACTTTTGAATACAAAACCCTCCAAAATAGTGGGTTACAGTAATTTGTAAAATTAACTTAAAGTTTATTTAAATAAAAACCCTTAAAAAATTGCGTTATTTATCAAATTAATGAAATTTTTTTAATAAATTAATAAAAAATTTAAAGTTTAAATTTTTTAAAATAAATATTAAAAGTTTATAAAACTGAACAAATATTAAAATATTAAACCCCAATATTAAATTAAAAAATTATTATATTTAAAAAATAACTAACATAAAATAAATATTAAATGCTAACACAATTTTTGTAATCTTGCCATTATTATTAGCAAGATGAATATAACAAAAGACCAAGTTCAAGAACCAATTACTGCCGTTATAGAACGGACTAAAAATGAATTCTCAGTCCAAATTTACAATTCAATGATTCATGATCTGCACCCTACTCCTGTAGAAACATTTCAACCAGTCTCTATTCAACCTGGAGTTAAAGAAACTCACACCAGTTTAAATCTTGTTAAATCTCTTCCAGAATTCCAAAGCGACAGTACAGCGTATCCAGCATGGAGGAACAGGCTCAGAAACCTATTATGTTGCGACAGGAATTCTGCGTAATAAAATAACAGATTCTGCTAATGCAACCCTTGCAGCCTTTAACAGAGTACTGAACTTTAACGCAATTCTCAATAGACTAGACCAAACTTACTCAGATAAACGCCCATTACATGTCTTGGAAAGTGAACTAAGCATTCTAAGACAAGGTAGACTTACTATTTCAGAATACTATGACAAAGTAGACAAACAGTTAACGCTCATTATTAATAAAAATGTTATGACTAATTCAAATAATAAAGACCTGACAACATCTATAAACGAACGAGCACGTGACGCTGGCCTTAGAGCGTTTATTTCTGGATTACGATGACCACTATGTGATATCCTATTCTCAGCTAAACCTGCGGATTTAAAAAAAACTGTGGCAACAGCGTAGGAACTGGAAGTCAATCATAAACGATACGATTTCGCCAAAACATTTGCTGCCGGTTATTCTAATAATAATAACTTTAAAATACAAACCGCAAGACCGAATAATTATGATTCCAATCAAATCACGCCAATGGACGTAGATCCGGGAAGCTCTCAATTTAGAAGAACGACCCAACTAAGAGCTACAGCTCCACAAAACCAAATTAATTTTATTCAGCCCAATTTTAATCGATCTAACCCTAATCAACCAAATTAAAGATACCCTACAAACACTTAACGTCCCCGTGGTCATTATAATTCAGATAAGTCCCCATTACAAAAATTTCAAAAACTAAACTATATGTCTGTTTCCGACAAAGAAGATGATAATGAATCTGTAGAAGATGATAACATTACTGAAGATGTTCATTTTTTAAAAAACTATATAAAAAATCATGCCTTCCTGAACAATGGTTCACCAGTGGACAAACCCTTTGTAGTCAAATCAATTAATGTTAGTAACTTAATCACAAGAAAATGCAAAATTAATATTTTGGGTAAAAACTCAACATTCTTCATACTCCCAGGTTTGAAAACCTTTGATGGTATAATCGGATATGATCTTCTTAAAAAAATTAACGCTTTAATCAACTTTCAAAAAGAAATATTATTCCATAATACAGGCCAAGAAAAACTGCAACACGTTTCATCTGAACAAGCCAACTTAGTAACAATAAATAATGAGTCAGTCCCAGCAATTATCAAAAATGAATTTGACAACCTTATAAAAAGGAATATAAAAGTTTTCGCGGAAGCCAATCAAAGCTTACCGTATAATACTCAGGTAAAGACAACAATCAGAACTTCAACTAATGAACCAATTTACATCAAAGGATACCCCTATCCAATCTCTGCAACTGACTTCGTCAACAAAGAAATAGCAACACTACTGAAAAACAATATCATTAGAGAATCTAACTCTCCCTATAATTCACCCAATCATATTGTTAATAAAAAAGGCGTTGATGAAAACGGAAAACCCAAATTACGTATGGTAATTGACTTCAGAAAAATTAACGAAAAAACCATACCTGACCGGTACCCTATACCGGACACTTCGGTCATTTTAGCTAATTTCGAAAAATCTAAATTCTTTACTACCTTAGATTTAAAATCCAGTTTCCACCAGATTATTTTAAATAACGGCAAATATGAGTTCTGCAGATTGCCGTTTGACTTGAAAAATGCTCCTAGCATTTTCCAAAGAGCCATTGATTACGTTTTGAGGAATTATATCGGGAAAACCTGTCATTCAAAAATTTTTTTTTTTTCAATGGTTGATAATTTTTCCGAAATATAATTTTTTTTTTTATTGGTGTGAAAAGAAAACTTCCTTTTATTCGGAATAAAATACTTTTTATTTTTCGCTAATATATTTCGTGCGCTACATACGCACTTTATCAAACAGAAGAAAATCAGCTTTGAATGCCCACATTGTAAAGCCTTTAACTAAGTATCTTAGAGGAGAAAATGGACATGTAGGGATAAACCAGTCAAAAAAAGTTAAAATTAAATTAGACACGGATTCCCTAACCGCCTTTAATCGTATTAAAAAAATTCTTGCTTCAGAAGACGTACTTCTACCCTATCCCGATTATAAAAAACCATTCGAACTTACCACAGACGCATCCTCAGTAGCCATCGGTGCAGTCTTGTCACAATGTGGAAAACCCATTACCATGATATCACGAACTCTCACGAAATCTGAAGAAAATTACGCCACAAATGAGCGAGAACTTCTTGCCATTGTGTGGGCATTAAAATCCTTGCGGCATTGCTTATGTGGAATTAATAACATTCACATTTACACAGATCGTCAACTACTAATATTCGCTATATCTGATAAAAATCCAAACACAAAATTGAAAAATGACGAGCATTTATTGAAGAATTTTCGCCCACATTTCATTACAAACCTGGTAAAGAAAACATAGTAGCTGATGCTTTTTCTAGACAGTACATTGATAATCTAACAAATAATGACAATAGCGGCACAATGCATAGTGAATTATCGAGCACAAACATAATAAAAACAATTAAATACCCAGTAACCAATTCTCTCTCAATCTCCACATAACAGTAAAACCACTAAAATCATTTATCAAAAAAACATTAGACACACTATTAATTTTAAAACCTTTAAAGATCTCTTGAAATGTCTCAAATTTTGTATAAACACCGATGTCACAAATGCGATACACTGCGACTTGACAACCTTAGCCCAAATTCAAAATGTAATTTCGATTAATTTTCCTGGTGTTAAATTTATCCACACTGATAAATTTGTAACAGATTTAATAAATAAAGACGATCAGATAGAGGTGATGACTACAGAGCATAATAGAGCGCATAGGTCTATGCAAGAAAACCTCAAGCAGATCGAAAGTGAATATTACTTTCCTAATATGAGGAAATCTGTTATATGTTAAAATCTTTAACTAAGAATTGTAAAATCTGTATGGAAAATAAATACCAACGCAAACCCCCGAAACCGCAAATTGGAAAAACACCCATTCCGAACTTTCCAGGAGAAATCCTTCATATAGATATTTTAATTACAAACAAACAACATTTTCTAACATGTATTGATAAACTTTTGAAATTTGCTATTGTTAAACCTATAGCATCAAGGTCCACACTAGAGATCCACACTAAAGTTTCAGATAACGAAAGGGCATTTAATGCTAATTCTATAAAAACATTCCTAAGAGACCACTTTGAAATAGACCAATTTTTTATTCCGCACTTCACAGCGAAAGCAACGGTCAAGTTGAGAAATTTCACGCGACACTACTTGAAATCGCTCGCTGTATCAAAGAGCAACAAAATATCATTGAAACTACTGATTTAATACTATTAGCCTGATTTTAATACTGATTTAATACATACAAATACAATAATTCCATTCATTCTGTTATAAATGAGAAACCAATCAATATACTTCATCAACACTCCACGGAACACATCGAAAATTTAAAAGCAAAACTTAGACATTCCCATGGAAAAACTCTCAGCAGATTTAATTCGAACTCTAATACAAAAACATACAAATCGGGTGACAAAGTTTTTTTGCGCATCAACAAACGCTTAGGCAATAAATTCTCTAAAATTTTTGTTGAAAAAACTGTAGAAAAAGATTTAGGGACAACATTATTAATAAATGGTAGAAAAATCCATAAAAGTGATCTCCGTTAATTTCAGAGTATTTTTCGTCGTCATCCCTCGGCTGACCTTATCTAAAATAATAGACTACTCTTCAGCACACTTTATTGCCATAACGCAAGGAATGTAGCAATTTATGAAGAATTTAATTTTGAACTTCTATATTTCCCACATAACGAATCTTACGGACTATCAAGAAATTATTACAGAAAATTGGGAATACCTTGAACAATTACAAAACGCAACATGGCATCGTAGTATTTTAAATCAACAAATAGAAGAAATCTCACATGCAATGCATATCCTAGAAATTCCAAAGCGTATGACTATATCAATCAACTTCCTTGGCAGTGCATTAGAATTTATAGCAGAAACACCTGATCATGACGATTACGAACTTTTATCAACAAAAAATAATATACTGATTGAAAACAACAATCGACAAGCAAATATAAATTCAATTTTACAAGACAGAATAAACGATCTTACAAAACATATTCACTATTTGGGTATGAAATGTTTCTCATCAATTTGAATATTAGGTATTGAAATACCCAACAAAATCTTTTCGGATTACGGGGAAGGTTAATCAGATAACTTTTGGCTGAATATCAATCGTATGAAAACTTTAATGGTTTTCTCTGATGGCTAACTCTTTAAATATCGACGGTGAGGTTTGCATGATTGCAGTCACAATAGCAGGAAAAATAAATTTATATTTTACAATAAAATAATTTAAATTTATATTTATATAAATTTATATTAACGCGTCTCAAATATTTGACATACCTACCAATCCGATAGCTATTTCATATATCAATAGGAATCGAACGACCGTTTATACGAGTAGTAATTTTCAACTCTGCTCCACAAGCACGAGTTAAGTTATACAAACAATTTCTTCTTTAAAATCTTCTGCTGCGACTGGCTGTGATAGAATTTCTACAAAATTTATCTTGCTCCTGTACTTGTTAAGTTAAAAAACAGAAAAACAGTTCCTTCTTGAATTCAATTTTTCCACAGTCCTTTAAAACGGCGAAAGTCATAACTATACATAAGACGGAAAATACTTCTGAACCGTCAATATCAGAGTATGATTGGACCTTTTGGGCTCCATTCTATTATGCGGTAATAAAATATGCATCTGTGACAGAAGTCCTTCTGAAAGCTTTTAGCTTTGAGGGTGGCCTGAAAAAGATGAAGGTTGGAAAAACAATGATTTTATTACTAGGCAAGAGAATTTAAAGGTCCCTGTCGACAACCTGAAGTATTTGGGTTTTTCTATTTAGGTTAAGATTTTCCCATATATTTTTATTTTATACCGGGTTCATAAATTTATTTCTGGCAACGCGTTATGCACCATTTATTCCTCTTTTTTATATTGACTCGCATAGTTTTCCTGTGTAGGGAGGTGCCAGTCAAGAGATGTTAAATAAACTAGATGTCATACACAAAAAATTTTTCATTAACTTTAAAATATTCAATTTTTGCTAAATTGATATATAAAGTTACAATACGCGAAATTGTCCAAATTTTTATTTGTCACTATTTAGAACGGAGAAATAATTGCAGAAAAATAAATGCATAATTGCATAATAGGAGAAAAATAATTGTTTGTTTAATTGCTTGAAATTGTATAATGGACTGGCGACTAGATTGAAATAAAATGATGCTATACGCGTTTTTAAAAATTAAATAAAGAAATATTATATTCAATAATGGTAATTCAATCAGTGTTAGTTGATAGGTCTGAAGTAGAATTAAATCTGCGTAGTTATAAGATAACTAGTTAAATTTTTACTATTTATATGCTTTTGTTTGAATAAATATGTGTTATTATATTTTCTTAAATTTATAAATAAAAGCGTGGGTTTTATAAATGTTTTGAAGAATTGTAAAATATCTTTGAAAATCAGACAGCTACGATTTAAATCGTAGGCTACAATAAAAAAAAATCGTATTTGATTAACTTATATTGTAAGAATTGTTACCTTTATACATTTTGGAAAGTAAGCAAAAAAAAATCTTACATAAATGTCTCATTTTACGAATTTGAAAAAAAATGGTTTTAAATAATTAGCAAAAACATCACACAAACAAAGAATTTCTCATTTACTAACGTCAATAATTTACCTTAAATTATATAAAATAGTATATTTCTTAAGAAAAACAATAATGGGTTTTGCAAACTTTAATATAGTTTGAAAATGTATGAGTTTAAGAGCTCCTGTCTTAATCTTGCATTAGTAGAGTGCTTCATGAACTGAATTGTTTATCAATACAGTATACCTGTGATTTGAAGTCGGTTATCAAAATAACTTGCTATATTTAATTGGCAAAAATTTTAATTTTTTTTGATGCTGTGTCAAAAATGTCATATTGGTGCCTTAAGTATTAAATTAAATGTCCGCAAAAATGCAAGTCTAAATACAATTTAAAATTTCACTTATATTTAAACAACTAAATTCTGTTATCTGCACAATTAAGTTTTAAATAAAGCTATCTTGACATCGACATTATGATAATATTAAATGAATACGCAATGCAGTAATTCAAGTTAATAAGCTAAGTAAGTGTGTATTAATACCGTATTACTACACCGTATTTTAAAAGTCAAAGACTTTGATAGAATGCAATTTTAATTTATAAGGCTTTAATTATAAGAGTAAATTTATAGATAAATAGGGGACACATATGAGAGTAGGTGAAAAAGTTTATTCTTTTGTATCATGCATTAATTGTCTTTTTGCGTGATGCCAGAGTAATTCCAAAATCAAAGCAAGTAACGCTATTCCACATCCAAAAGTAAAATACAGTAATGGATATCGGCTCTCAGTTAGCCCAATTGATACAAAACCAGCAACTCTGTTTTCGCACAGTGGCTTTGCTGGTAACCATTTTCTGAATTCTCTGTTCATAAGCCCATTCTCACGTTGCCATCTCAAACGTTGTCTGAATAATTCTTTATAGGGGAATTTCTTTTTAACTGGAATTGCCATAACAGGTAATTGAAATAGTTCAAGTTCTTTCAGACCACATTTTTCATGTTCATCATATGTAGCACTTACTACCTGATAAGCGGCTTGCGATTCGACTTGGTATGCAAAGAGACCTTTACGAACGCTTTCCATGCCTTCGTGTGGTCTGATAAAAGCATTTTCTCCTTTCGGAGCGATTTTTTTCTTATAAAGAGCTTGAGTTTCTGGATCAGTTGTTTCTTCAAAATAGATTTTATTATATTTCACATCCTGAGCACCAGCGTCCAGTGGAGAATGACTTAAGTCGCTGTAAAAAAGGAAATATATCATTTTCTACATACTTACATATTTTTAACTTGCTTTTTATACTTCACAGTTTTTATAGCTTCGCTAGGACTTTGCAACAATGCAACAATATTTGCCGAAAATGATGTAAATAAGAATAATGTTGATATAAACGTTGTAAGAACGATATAACGTCCAGATGCAGAAGAAAAGTCTACATGAAATCCCTGTTGACATACAGCACCCCAGACAAAAATTAGTGACTCTTTCAAATCCACGTTATTTGACATTGGGTGAAAAATTATATGAATGATGAGAAGAATAGTTGTAATTACTATAAAAATTATGCACGATATCCAAACATCAAGTGAAAACGGTAAAGTAAAAATATTTTCTACAGCTGAAAGTGGTGGTTGACGAAATATTATGCATGCTCGGATATTAATAGTTTCTGACACAAAATCACATAACGTAAAACGTTCTAAACGCATAAATATGGCATTAACACCAAAATCTATTGTGCCATGTTGAAAATGACCCATCATTCCATCAAAATGCGCGTCAGAATGATTCCACCCATAATTATCCATTTGCATTAAATCAAAGCTAAAAAAAGGCATCAATATATTTAGGTCTTTTTTATTAAAGATGGAAATATTTAATATAAATAATTTTAATATACTTAATATGATATATTTAAATGAGATAGCGTTTCTTGATCGCAACAAAGTTTTTCAGCGACATGAATAAACATGTTCTGAACTGTTGGCAAATTTTTTATTGAACAATTAGTTTAATATTTTTAACATATACTTTGCCTGCAAGAGATTGCGTTAGATTATATTTTTCGCGTGGATGTTGGAGAGTATCATGCGAGTTTGGTCCAGAATGGATGGCGTCCTCGTCTGATCCCAGAGCACGGTTGTAGAAAAACCTTGCTGGGTTAATAGTCATATAAATTATAATAATAAACAAAATTTCCAATATTAAGAATATAAATGCGGTAGAGACATCTGCCAAAGCGGCTACAGAGACCATGGCTGTCGGCGAGAGCTTGGCTGAATGTTCAAGACGCTCAGAGAAGATGGCAGTAGAAAAAAAGAACACTTGGCAAAATTAATGAAACCGTTTGGCAAGAGCTCAACGGATCAAGAAAGTGGACTAATGATCGATTTGCGTATAAGCGATTTGGAAAACCTGTGTAAAGGGTTAAAAAAAGAGATTTGCAAACCTAAGGCAGAGAATTAAAGATTATTGGGGCAGCAGAATACAGTTTTAAATGGCACTGAGAGAAATAAAATAATTGTGGTCGTATACGAATCAGATGAGTAGAATGGCCAGTAAAACCGATCGGACATTAAAAACCAGAAGAAACTCAAAGAAGAAAAAAGCCAAAAGTTCATAAGAAATAGAACCGGCATTAGAAATTAATAGCACTAAAGTAGAAAAATCTCCATCGCTAATAATTGTGTGAATGTAAACATGATGAACAATGATCAACAAAAAATAAATGTTAAAAATGAAAATGGATGTAGAAAATCAACTAAAGCTGTTAATAAACCCAAATTGGAACGGCGTACTTACGAAAATATATAAAAGAAGCCAATTAAATTAACGGTTTGAAACCTACACCCATCATGCGAGCCGAGGATATTGAGTGCGAACTTATCTAAAGAGGATTCTAATATGTACAAGTCATAAATAAAATAAAAACAATAAAAGAAAACGACGTCAGTATTATTAAAAAGTTGTGCCTTTTCATGTTTTCCTTCGATTATACCGAAGACATAAATTAAATATATAAGGCTTCAGCACGTGGGAGTAAAAGTTGAGACTCTTAGAAGGAGTTGGTCCGTCTCGCGACGTAAGAGATGCCACAGCGTAGGACAAACACAAAAATTTTGCCAAAGTGCAGCAATTTTTTTTTGTTCTTTGTTTTTTTTTTTTTTTTTTTTTTAAGATAAACGTAAACTATATAAAGTAGCAAGACAATTAAGAGAAATTTATGGTAAGTTGGATAACAAAACTTATTATTAAGTTGTTCTCTATTTTGTGACAAATCATCAAAATTTTTATAGTTCTTAACATTAAATAGAGGAGAGGGACAAAGGGAGCCATTCGGTAGTTAGGATGTTCCCATCATTCTACTGGCAGTCCGACTTATTGGCCTACTGATGCTAACAAGGTCCCGGATTTTTTTTATTTTTCTATATCTAAAAGGATTTTAGCAAATTTTTGAACTTGAAGATGATTTTAATTTGAATTGCAATCACTCTGCTGTCATATTAATCGTTAGTGAGAAAATAGCTAAGAAACGCTTCACTTTAGTCAACAAAAGATTGGGCAGGTTTCAAAAATGATGTTGTTAGAAATATAAATCTTAATGCTGAACTGAAGGCTAGAGATCAAATAGGTTCTGAAGTGGAGGATTTTATCAAATTGATACAGAAAGCCGCCTGGAAAAATACAAAAAAAAAATTCTCTGAATTCAAACCTGTGTGTCATGTAATCCTTAGAATAATACAGATTTAATAGCACAAAAAAGAAGGGTTAGACATAAATGACAAGAGTCGCGTCCCCCAGACAATAAAATGGTTATGAATAAATAAAAAATAGAAAAATAGAAAATTTTAAATCAGTTTCATACGAGAATTATATAAAGAGCTTACCTGCAACTAAAGAAATGAAGAGCTTGGTTGGGAAAAGCAACGAAGAGTACCAAGAAACCGATAAAGCGAATTCCCCACTGAAAAGAGTGGAGGGATCATAGGCAAAAAGGAACAGGGATAAAGGTGAACTATTTGCTGATTACTTGGAAGGAATTTTTCAACCAAATGAAATGAACTTTAGTGTTTGTTTAGTAAAATACAAACTTGTCTATGTGCCTTTAGGCAAAGTCACATAGACCGATTTCTCGACTATCAATGATATAAAAGTTTTTTGAAAAATTGTTGTTTACAAGGATGATGCCGATAATAGAAAATAAAAAATTGAAAATAAAACAAAGCATGCAAAAGTTGACCGAGTACACAGAATACCAAATTCGTTCGATAAGGTTTGGCGCGACGGTTTATTAGTTAAATTTAAAAAATTGATACCTTTGCAATTTGTTGAGTTACTTGAATCATAAATACAAATAGGACGAGGAATACTCTACATTTAGATAAATTAGGGCGGTGTGCCTCAAGGCAGTAGTCTTGGTCTTATATTATACGTGCTTTATATGAGCAAATTTAGAGATTTAGAAAGGTGTAAGTTTGGCTGCATTTGCCGACGATACAGCAATATTGGCAGTGGGATCTAATTCGATTTTTTTGTTTTTTAATTTTTTCAACTCTTTATCAAACCACGATGGTGAGGAGTAAGCGGATCTATCGCGCCTAGCAGGAATAAATAAGGTGAGGGCATGATTTAGAACGTTGTAAAAATTAACCACCACTTCATCGATCTCCAAGTTAAAAAAAGGAAAATAAAGTAACTGTGGGAATATAATTATTTAAGGCTATCAAGTTGGCTTTAGAAAAGTCAAATTTTAAACGAACATCCAATATGTTTTCGATTTTATAATTATAAAAGTAAGAACAACAAGTTGGAGGATAATAATTATCTGCTTTAAGCAAATGTATACCGCAGTCATTTACAATTAATTTACACCAATCTGTAGTAAAAATTAAGTTCAGTTGCGTGTTTTGAAAATTAATTTTATTAGACATTTGCTGTAGGTCATTAACGTTTTAAATATTTATGAAAATTGCTTCATAATCATTTACAATATGACCAGTTATTAAAAAGCCTTCTTCAACATGAAGCATCAATATTGGTTGAAATCTATCTGATTCGTATTAAATCTATTTTTAACTGATATCAGAACATCTCCTCCCTATGCGACCAATTATAGTCCGACCGAATCACTTGAAATAGCATCGTATCTGTCTTTTCTGTAAATAGTACTAGTATAACAGTAATTATTGATATGAAAGTAGGTTGAAGATTTATATTTTAATTGAAATAAAAGTAGGTTGGAGATTTATATTTTTACAGTTAAAAGTGGTAGTGTTATTAATTAATTATTAATAATAATAAAATTATTATTAAAAGTGGTATCAGTACTACTTTAATTTGGCATGTTAGGAGTGAAAATATTTACTGTGGTTTCCTCTGGTCAGTTGAAGCTAGCTAATTCTTCTCTTGGAAACGTCTCTTCTTCTCTTGGAACGCAGCTTTTAAATGTTCTGCGATATCTTGGATGGTACCCATTTGTTTATAAAATTTCGTGTACAGATGTCTCAATTTCTGAAAATCGCATAGAAACTTCTCCAGGTGAATCAAGACCTTGACGTTTGTCTTTTTTCATCAACACAACCATGAAACATTTCATCAACGTACATGTATTTGCAAACATTATAGTTAGTTAATGTAAATATTTTCCCATAGATAACTTTATCACAATATTTTAGTAGGAGTCAAATCACACATATTTTGTTTATTAATTTTACTTTAAGTAAATTGGAAATCTATATGATACGTAAGTTAGCATGGAAAGATTATGAATTTTATAAATGCGTAAAATTGCTTACTAATCTCTTTTTGTTGGAAATAATTAATTTTAAGTCATATAAATTTTGTATAAAAAGAAATAAATAAATAAATTAATTAACTTCAAACCAAGCAACAAGAAGTTTTTCAATTAAAATATTTAACATTTTGGGCGCTCAACTAAAAAAAAAAATACAAAAAAAATGTCACAAAATCTAAATCTGGATGAAACTTCTGCCAAACAGAAGAAGTTAGGAGAAGACATAGAAAAGTTACTGATTAACTTTAAGAAAGATCCAGCTTCAAGAAAGACAGCAGAATATCTAGCTGCTAGGCACGATAAACTCAACAAACTATGGATTAATCACCAAGGAAGATTATTTGGAATTATGTTAATACAACTGTAAGTCCCGCTGACTTGGCGCCAAAAGGAATCTGCCCGAAACAAATTATTGAAAACCAATTGTGGTGGTCAGGGTCATAATAGCTACATAATGATACAATAAATGTGACAGGCAAGGCACTTCAACCAACATAGTTGGAGTTAAAAATTAGTTCCCTTACGTCAACAAGAATGCCAATCAAAACTCTTTCCATTGAAAGATTTTCATCATTACCAAAGCTGCAAAGGACCATCGCCTTCTGTCAAAGATTTTGTAATAACGCAAAATATCTAAAAAGGAAGAATACTGGACAACTAATAACAACTGAATTGGAAATTGCACTGTATTCCATAATCAAACTAGAGCAAACTGTCTATAACACAGAAACTATACAAATTAATTACAATACGGGGGCGAATAACATCATCTCGCTTCATATTTGATGCAAAATTCCGTTGCTATAAGCAGAATTTTTTTAAATTTTCCACATAATCCCAATGATTGTAGTTATCAACCCATCATCGGAATACATTGTAATTAATTTAGTTCGTGACTCATATTATGCAATTAAGGAAAATGAGTTTAAAAACTGCCTATCTTTTAACATTAACAAATTTTATTACCGGAAGTTGCATCCTATATACAACGAAAAACCTGAAGTTGCTCAATGTGAAGTTAAACTAGTCAATCACCAGACAGAATTACCTGAAAGTTGTGTGATCTTAAAGATAAATCGGTAACAAATATGGATTCCTATGAAACCACCAACAACTGCATTTACGTTATGGACAAAAGAAGAATGTTCAACTTAATTTTCAGCGAAAATATAATAAGTTTAACGTTATAATAAGTAGGAATCTTACAATTTCACAACTGCCAGTTGAAAACACCAACAGTAACAATTTCTTTGGGCGGTGCTATTACCAGTCAAGTCGAATTAGCCTATGAAAATCACCAAGTTCGTAAGCTCTATCCACAATCTACCACAACATCTATTAGACAAAATAAATACTGGGTTTTTAGGAAATGTCACTAATATTATAAAAACATTTTTATTATTATTGATTAGTGTCGGCCCTAGTGCACAAGCACATCCAACGTCCTTGCGGTAAAGACTAGGAAAGTCCGGTCTGACAGGAGCTCTGCCAATAAGTCCAAATCTAACCTCTTCAAAGCTAGATAACATAATTGTTGGCCGGGTATCTCCTGGGAATCTTCTCCGGTAGAGCCAACAAGATTTTGTAAAATGTGAATGGCTGGCACTTAAAATCACCAAATCGATGGGAAGCCGGGTCCGTATAATTACCCCAGGTGGTAATGTAGATATTCTAAAGGGAGCAAATCTGAATAATGCACAAACAGACGAAGGCTATGATCTAGGCGGCCACAAAATAAAAAATATGAGTATGGAAACTAAGAATGGGTTAACTAAGCTGGAAGAATCCATAGAGATGCTGAGGCAGTGCAGGTAGCAGCGAATTTTGTATCGTAAAGGGCGATCGAAGAAACGTCGAATTTCAGTGATTGATCGGATGCCTACAAGTACAGGTGCGAATAATAGAGCAAGAGATTATAAAATGGGGACTGGGTGAAAAGAGGTGACCTACACAGAGAACCGGTTTGCTGCCCCAGGGAAAAGGGAGTTCGCTAGCATTTAACGGAGTAGGAAAAAAATTGGATAAATCCTGGGAAACAACAAAAACACGAGCGGAGGCAGTACTTCTTAAGCCAACCATTGGGAAAACTCACGCTGAGATTTTAAAGGACATTAAGGAGAAAGTCAACACAGAACAAACGCAAATGGTCATAAGGGGCATCCAAAGAACGCAAAAAGGTGAAGTAATATTAGAAATGGGAAATGGAAACAAAGATGAGTTTACCAAGGAACTGGAAGAAATACTAGAAGAAACCGCAAATGTGAGAGGGTTTGTAGATAGTATTTTATAGACTTTTAAGGTGAACCGGGTGGCCATTTGCGACTTGTTGTAGCTTTCCCAAGCCACCACCTATCATATCCCCGCTACAAGTATGAAGTCGGAGATATCCCCAAGGGATATTCCCTCCGCACCAGCCCATCGGCAACTTCGTTGCCCGTACGTTCAGTGTGGTCAGGCATCCAAATAAGCGTTGCTCTGTTTACCAATGCCAATTCCACAAGTGCAGTGAGGCAACTCCAGACCAGCTTGGATGTAGCCTGGGCCGACTGAAGCACTAAAAATAAATCCGAGAAGACATAAATGGTACGGTTTTTATACCACTTCCCAAACTGACCCTCAGACAGATTTCTATTGCATGTATTTCGGCCTGAAACACTGTGGAATACGGGTCTAGGCTCACCTATAAACGTGTGTCCGGGGAGACACCATACTTTCTAACTCAACTCAAGTATCGGGCCGCCCCAATCCCACGTCCATCGATCGGGAAACCTTTGCCTGAGGTCAAAGTTGTATCGTGGCAGGCAGGCATCCGGCATGGTTATTATCGGATTGCTCTCAATAAAATCTTTGCGAGTGCTGTGGGCCAATTTTCACCCTGCCTCTTCCTCGTCAGAGAGGAGTCGGTAAGTCATTGGCCGAACTTGCTTCTGTATGAAGAGATGCAGTGGGGGCAACCCAATCATTACCTCTAATGTAGCAGTGGGAGGCGTCCGCATTGCCCCGGTAGCACCCAAGCAGGCCAACATCTGAAGCTTTTCAGCTTGACCCGAACATCCAAATGGTTAGCTTTGCGGGACTATACGATTGACACGTAGGTGAAGATGGGCTTAGTAAGGGTCGTATATAGTCACAGTGCTATCCTGAGGCTGATTCCGCAGGCCTTGGCCGATAAGCTTCTACACGTCCATATGGCCGCCGTAGCTCTCGTGATGACTCTATTTATATGGGAATTCTAGGAGAGGCGAGCATCCAGGGTTAACCCCAAATACTTCACCTGGCTAGAGTAACCAATACGCTCACCAAACAGAATTGGGCTCATTAGTTTATCCTTGCTTCTGCATCTGGTGAATGCAACCAAAGTGTTTTTCCTGGGATTTATATTTAACACAACGCATCTGCACAACTCGCCCACAACACGTAAATCTCCCTGAAAAAGGCCAGAGATAGTGCTCTCGAATTTGCTCAGTATGACAAAGTCCACATCGTCGGCATAGCCCAACACCACGGAGCCTCAAAACGCATCCACTACATTATATCATCCACTACAACGGAAAACAGAAGGAGCGAAACCAACCCTCTGGACACCCTTTTGCACCGGGGATAAGGAGTGTGTTTTCAGCTATGGTGGACTTAATGATCCTATCCTGTAGCGTTCGACTAATCCATCTGCTCGTCGTCGCATCAATTCCGCGTTTGTGCAACGACTCGCAGATGACGTGATATGGGGTGTTATCAAAAGTATCCCGTAACTAGACCCCGTAGAGCGAGTGTAGCAGCCTTTCCCGGTTGATAGACATACTGAGACTTGCGCAAGGGATTGGTTTCCAGTGCGCCGTTCTTATATATCTATCAAGCATCTTTTTCATTGCTTTCAATAAAAAAGAGGGAGGGTAATGTACGTTCCCTTGGCCAAGCTCCATACTTAGGGAAACCCCTCTGCCAAAACACAGAATATATCCCGTCAACATCCGTAGATTTAAAAGGCCTGAAAGA
The DNA here is from genome assembly GCF_029603195.1 of Condylostylus longicornis. Taxonomy (NCBI): domain Eukaryota; kingdom Metazoa; phylum Arthropoda; class Insecta; order Diptera; family Dolichopodidae; genus Condylostylus; species Condylostylus longicornis. The sequence goes on from NW_026577985.1 coordinate 3,516,284, forward strand.
AAACACTGCCCACCAAATACTACATTTCTTTAAGATCGTGCGAGAACGTTCTCAGTCATATCTCCTGGGCCAAGACGTCCTTGGTTCAATGACCGCATTCGAGTGATTCTGAAGAATTTCCGAGTCAGGAAAGTGTGTTGAGGTTATCAGCTCCAGTGTTCCGCTTTCCGTTCTCGGTCATGGAGCCATCAGGGTGTTCCATCAGGCCCAACCCGCTAGCAGAATTTTTGGAAAGTACCCTTGCAGAAAACCTGCTGCCTTCTTTTCGCTTTCTTTATTTCCTATTGTATTTCGTCTAGTCCTTAGTCTAAGAATTGTTCTGACAGAAGCAGGAATGAAATTAGCCTCATCCATGAGGAGCGTTTCGAATTGACTGTGGATTGAAGCACCCGATACGATATCAAACCCAATCCGCCTATTGTCGGACATTGATGTCTCTTTAAGACATGCCCTCCACCAACCCTCTTGCTAATAAACTCAGTGAAAAGGGTGATGTTAAGAACCTCTTCGTTAATTGCATTTATAATTGTTGGCCTATTGCCCTCATGCATAATCGTTAATTTGCCTCGCCTTCTCCAACGCAGCTACCTGATCCTTGGAGCAGTGACCTGGAATGGAAAGATGCAGCAGACGTTGGTCTTGTCAGCTTCTTTGAGCCTACCCCGACCCCAGTACACTGAAGAAATTTTTTCCCTTTCACTATTTATTCGGGAGAAATTAAGAAAATGACCGAACGTGATGGAACAACCCCCGTTGTTTTTCTTATCCATTTGCAGAACTCTCAAAGAACTTATCTTCTTATCTTAAACGGTTGTTTATTAATTGGGACATAGCTAACACAGATGTGCTGTTTGAGAGCATTTTCGCCGGCTAGCACAGCTATGTTGCAGCCGCCCCAAGGTTAAATGCTGCTCCAGACACTGGTAATCCAATTCCTGGTTTCTCGATTGTTGTATTTGACAGATATTCATCCATCCCTTTGCGACGACGCAGTAAATTGAGGAAGCGAGTTGGTAACCTTGTCCATTTCATCCATGATGACTACTTTTATTTTCTCAGTTTAGTTCTTCCGCGAACATACCATTCCTGAAGTATGACGCAATACGCCTTTTTGAAGCACCAGAGAAATGATGCTTCTTTCCTCTGATCTCCAACTTCTCCAGTTCCTCTTCGGCTTTTTGGATATGAGGTCCCATGCGATCTTGTTTATTCGTTTCCGTCGGAGTTGCTGCTGCATCTTCCGTCAGCGTGAGAAGGTTTAAATAGGCCAGTTGAAATAGGCTTTGGTTCTGAAGACCCTGGAGCACCGATGATTTTGTTACCGGGCACTTTATTGTTGTCCTTGCCGTTGTTGTTGCTGTTTTCGTTGTTGTTGTTGTTATAGTTTTTTGTTTTTTTTAATCCATTTGTGGTCTCACAAGTAGCACGGGAAGTACGGTCACCCATGGCAGACCCCGGCATACCATGGGAAGACTAATTTAAACTGGAGTGCGCTTGGTATCGACTAAGCTCTCCCTTAGCCATGCAATCATCGGGAGAGAACAAAAGATGGCAATCATAGGACTTGATGAGAAGAATGCTCAAAAGCTATGTACAATATCAAAAATCAAAATGAATGAATCAATTGTAGAATAGGACAAAAAATGGAGGTTGTGCGGTGCTACAGCTGCTTTTTGGAACATATTAAAGTTTTGGACATATTAAGAGGAACTGTAAGACACCAGATGGAAGAGATTTTTGCTACAAATGCGGGTGGGCGGGCCACACAGTGGAGTACGTAGAAGAGTATGCAGTAGCGGAGACAAATGGAGAGGTAATACTCGTTCGTGATTTTAACGCAAAGTCAGTTGTTTGGGGAATGCCACACACGGATGCGAAAGCCACGCAGATTTTAAAGATGGCATCTCCACAGAGCGTAACAGTGATGAATACGAGGAATACATCAACTTTTTGCCGACCAGGCTACACCGAGACCATACTTGATATGACATTGGCGACAAATATTCTAGCAAGCAAAATTGAAGGCTCTGTGGTACTTGATCAATATATTATTTACAAATTATGCGTGAGAGCAGATGTACAACTTAGAGATGCGGGTCAGACCCCTAAATGGAATATAAGTAAATTGGACACCAACAAAATTATTGAAATGCTACAGGACGATTACAATCAGGGAATACATATTTTGGAGAATTTAAGTGAATTAACACATATTTTGGAGAATATTATCAAAAATGCCTGCGAAAAATTAATGCTACGGAAAACACGTGGCGGAAGGAAACGTTCGGTATACTAGTAGACAGAAGAAATCGCAGAATTAAGGAGAAAATATTTACATATGTGACAAGTGGCTCAACGAAGAAGAAATACAGGCAGGGAAGACTATCGGGATTGCGATTAGAAAAAGCAAGAGTGAAAGCTGGAAGGCACTGTGTAATGATGTTAACCAAGACTCATGGGGGCTTAGATATAAGACTTTTCTGAAAAAATTCAAGACTACAATGGTTGGGGATCACGAAGAAAAACCATCATTCACAATGGACAAATAGAAATCAGCAGCGAAAACAATAAAAAACAAGAAGGCTCTGGGTTTGGACGGAATTCTAGAAGAAGTAATAAAAATAGTTGTTAATGTATGTCCACAAATGATGTTGAATATGTATAACACCCGTCTGGAGTATAGAATTTTCAACAGCGCATGGAAGAAAGCGCGGTAATCATCGAGAAGGGAAAGGGCGACAGTTTTCGGCATCGTCTTATAGACCATTGTGCGTGCTGGATACGGCAGGTAAACTTTTGGAGAAATTAATTAAAGGTAGACTGCAAACAGCAATAGAAGCATCAGAAGCATAAACGTAATTTGAATTTAGGCAAAGAAGATCAACAGTGAATGAAATTAGAATGGTTACAGAAGTGTTAAGAGCAGCTTAGTCTGGAAATCATCATTCAAGAGGAATGATATTGCTCGTGTCGTTAGACGTTAGAAATACATTCAATTCGGTAGAAAGATGCGATAGAGGCACGAAGAGAAAGTTTTAACATTCCGCGTATCTCCTAAGGATAATAGATGATTATTTGAACGATAGATGGTTGCTGTACAACAGAAAGGATGGAAAAAGAAAGAAGCAAATAACAGCTATGAAGGATAGAGGGTTAAAGTGCAACACAAATGATGGAAACAGAATGAAGAAAATAACAGCAGGAGCAGCGCGAGGATCGGTTTTGCGGCCTGACATATGGAATTTATTGTACGACAGCATATTTCGAATAGAGATGCCAAAATGCACTGTTCTTGTAGAGTATGCAGATGACATAGCGGCAGTTATTACAACGTAAAACATGGAGGAAGTACGAATTAAACTTAACCAGCTATTGTGAAGACTCAACACGTGGGTTGAAGACCACGGTTTAGAGCTAGCAAAAGCCAAGACAGAAATCGTTATTTTAACAAAGTAAAGGTTTCGTACAATTGTAAAGATGCGAATAGATACAAAGAATTCAAACAAAGGCAGCAGCAAAATATCTAGGAGTTACATTGGATAATGAACTTAATTATTGGAGGGACATCAGTCAGGTGGCAGACAAGGCAGAAATCCTTACCAACAAGCTAAGAAGGCTTATGACGAACATCGAAGAACCAAAACCGAAAAAGAGGAAAATTATTTTGAGTTCAAAAAAGTCAACACTATTGTATGGCGCGCAGATAGTAAATTACTACATAACGCAGTTTTTGCCAGATCCTTTCAGGCGTAGTAAGCTATTGGCCCAAATAGGAGGAGCAAACAGGCAACATAACAGGAAAGAGTGGAAATAAAGAGAAAGAGGCAGACCTATTAAATTTTGAAGTGAACGGTGGACAAGCTCATTGGCACGCAGAGCATCATTGGGATGATCTTAAAAGTAGCCACTGTACAAAAAACGTGGGTATGAATATCACGAATCGACTCGGGTTTTGTTAGGAGCTTACCGGATACGCTGATCACGACGGCCGTGATAAAGGGCTTGACTTAAACTGTTTCCTTAGGAATAAGGAACCTCGATTGTCTTATAACGGGAAGAGACGTAAGGGCTGCACTGAAGGTCGCCATAGGGGCAGCAAGAGGTCTGGCAGACTTGCAATACGGCTTCAGGAAAAGGAAGGTTAACGATGGATGCAACAAAAGTGGTGCCGGATGCAGTCAAGACCGACGAATCGGAAGATCATCATTCAAGGAAAGTGGTGCTATTGGTTACGTTAGACGTGAAGAATACTTTTAACTTTGCAAAATGAAAGAAGATTTTAAAACAGTTACGTGGTAGATTTCGAGTTCGGTTGTATTATTGGCGAATTCTGGAGGATTATCTTAAGAACCGCAGCCTGGAGTACTCGATCGATGCTGGTATAAAATATAAGAAGACAAGTAAAAAAAGAATCGCGCAGACGAAAAATGTAAGAAGACCCAAAAAAGAATCGCGCAGGATCATTATGTATGACAGCTTACTACAGTCGCAGATACTCATGACACGCATAACAGAAGAGGGCGAAATTAGGCTCCAATAGACAATGAGGATAGTAAACATATGGATGGGGCAACACGGCTTGGAGTTAGCTACTGCCAAAAAGGAGATAGTCATGATAACTAATGGTTGGATGCGAACTATAGCGTCGATACAGGTCGGGTTGGATTCTGAGGAGACAAAGTCGGCAGCTAAATATTCATAAGTCACACTACATGCAAAATTTAACTCTTGGCAATATGTTCAAAGCGTTTTAGAGATAAAAGTGAAGACTATCAGTTAACTCAACATGCTGATTACAAATCAAGAAGGAAAAAATTATTTTGAGTTTAACAAAGTTAATACTATTGTATGGGGCTCCACATAAAAGGAGACTTTTCATGTCAGCAGGGCATGTCTGTGTTATTATATGGAGCGGAGTTTTTCGTAATGCGGGCGTGATTCCGATAGATTTACTGGCATTTGAGAGGAAGAATATATACCTGTAAAATCGTGAAATTGGAAAAGAACAAGAGGCTGTAGAGGAAGAGACGTCGAGAGGTAAAAGCAGAACGCTGAAGAAGCGATGTACAAGGTAGATGGACAGCAAGGCTTATAACTATATACATGGTTTTCGAGTCTGATATAATAGCTGTAGAAAAGAGGTTTTTAGATGACTGCGTAGGTGAGATAACACCGGACACTTCGTTGAGAAGATGATCGACAGTGAAGACAAGTGGAATGCAATAGCAAAAATTCCAGTGATGCAACTAAGGAGGGGAAGGGAGCTACACTACGTAGATAGCGCAGAAGGGAATGAAAACTAATTTGAACATCGACATTAAAGCATCAGCATGAGGACCACAATATATAAATTGAGGAACTCAAGGAAAAGCATGACCTAACATGAAGTATCGAATATTGTAATTATCGTTATTATTCATTTTAATATTGTTATTTTTATTGATATTACTATTGTCGTTATTGTTGTTTTTTTTTATAAATACTTTTTTTTTTTTATTTTTACCACTAATAATCAGATAACCAAATAATGAAGCCTGATATGTGCATACTAGTGAAATTCTTAGGGATTTGGGTGTCCCCGAACTTAGTGAAGAAATAAGGAACTGCGCCATAGGGTGCGTTTGGAACAGCATATAAATATTAAGGCTTTTCAACTTATATGAGAGAGGGTTAAGACAAAAACACTAAAATGAACGAGACCTATCGATTTAGTCCAATGATGAAACGTAGATACAAAAACACGGTAGATCAAAATTAATGGTTAGTCAGTTTCACTAGCTTAAGGAGCTTATAATCATCCAGGTGCTTTATAGGTTGAATTGAATTAATATTTCGCCACTATTAATAGGTCTGTCGACAGTTTGGGTCTTTCTTTGTCTTCCGATGATTTATGGTTTTTAAAACGTTTATTAAAAAAAAAAAAAATTATCAGTATAATATTATATTATTTGGAGTATAATATTAAAGATGTAAGGGTGTATGTTCTGGTCAAAACGTGATGTGTGATAAAGTAATTCTGAAACGATAATTTAAAATAATTAGGCGTGTTTCGGTTTCATATGAAATTAATTTTAAAAAATTAGTGGAAATGATTAATTTCCATTATCTGATAAATATCAGTTGAAATAAATTTACATATATATGCAATTTTTCTATATTTAAAAGCCAAAGAGTTTAGAAAATCTCTTTAAATTAATAATATATTACTAATATTAATTAATTAACTAAAAAATTGCAATGAAATCTCAAGCTATTCAAAATGCAGCAATAAACATAAATTTACCTGAAATTTAAATCTGTTTCTATATTTTTCATTAATGGATAATTAACTTTTGCAATTGTATTAATATGCCGTGTGCTCACATCTTCAAATGTTGTGAAAGCATCTGGAAATTCAATGACTACACCACATAAAATTTTGATATTTTCCAAATTTTTTCGTTTTGCTGCAAAAACTCCAACTTTTTTTAAAGATTCAATAAAACTATCAGAATTTGTAATATTCGCTGATAACATTTGAATTTTTAATGGTTTAAAAGAAGAAATACGATATATATCAAACAGCATCCATTTAAAAAATTTCAATTTATTAAATACTCCATTTTCCTTTAGTGGACTTTCTTTAACAACGTTGGTATAATTTTCATATTCGGTGTAAGTAATATATCTGCTTATTCTTTTATTTTGATTTAAATTTTTGCTATAATTAAGTGATAACGGTTTAATATAAAATGGTACCCACGATACAGTTGGCACAATATTTGGTATTAAAATTTTAACATCTGAGTCGGGCATTACAAATATTTCTTTAAACATTAAATCTATTATATGTAAATCATTAATGTTTGTAATAGTTAACAACCAAAAATTATTGCTTGTAAAAAAATTATTTTTGTCTGCAATCTTAAAAATCTCTCGGGAACTTTCTATTGAGCAGTCGTCAATTGTACGCATTACAATTCCATTTTTATATGCACGATCTAATTTAAAATCTGCAGGGTATCTTTTATTGAATTGAAAAATATTAAGATAAAATCCAGCTTCAATAAAATTTCGCATTGATTTGAAATTTGAGTTGATTTTATAATTGTTATTATTACTTTTGTTATAAATATTTTTTGCTGAAGCAAATGATGTATCCTTGAATAATTCTAGGAAATAATATATATAAATTTATATGCATATGAAAAAAATATAAAATGATTAATTTTCTCTTTTCATAAAAATTTGTATGTCGTTCTCATATACAGACATAATATGTATGTATATATACTTAAATGAAAAAGGACGCAAATCAATCAAACAAATTGGTTTAAAAAGAGGCATATTTTATTTCGATGATTTGACTGAAAAACTGAATTGGGAAATGTTTGAGGACAGAAATGTTAAAGTGGAAGATCATTTATTGCAAGCGTTATACATTATATTTATAATTAAAACTTGTATTGCATTATAGTAGTAACTCTGCCTGTTGTGAAGTTAACTGGGTCCTAGGTGGCAAGACGTGATGAACATTCGTGCCAATTTAAAAAAAAAATTAAAAAATCATTTTTTTGTACTAATAAAATCGAGTTGAAAGTTCGACGTTATTTCTACAGTTTTAGAAAAAATGATAAAAACTTTCCACGTGCTATAGAAAATTTGAGACGTACCAATCTTGACATACATGCCATGAATTGCCATCCCGAAATTAACACTTTATATTTTTTTAAGAAATTGTAAATTAAGTTTTGTAAATTTATTCTATTATTTTTTTAACAAAAGGAAGATGTAAGAAGTCGAAAATTGAAGTAGAAAAATGTATTTTAAACAAAACGAAATATTTTATTATATCTATAATCTAGGAAATCTGTTTTATCAATCTATAATTTATTATTTTTTCAGAAAACTTTGAACTTTCTGCTTTTGCGGAATTCAAAAATTTTGTTTAGTTTTAGTACAACAAGTAGCGAAAACTATAATTTCAGAAAAAGGAAGGTAAAAGAAGAAATTATTCTGAAGAAGTAATTTTCTAAGTAAGATCTATTCATTTGGAATTTCCATTTTTTACCTCGAAGATATGTGTGACGACTAAAAAGAAACTGCTGCCGGAAAATTTTTAAAAAAAATTATCAAAATGTGCTTAATATTTAAAATTGGTGCGAATATGAAAAAAGGTATAATTTATACCGTATAAGTATATAAAGAATTTTTGATTGATAGAACGTTACTAAAAATTTTTATGATGGGTGATAGACAAATTGTGATACCATGCTAAGTTGTAGTTTTAAAATGGAATGCTGCAACATTTGTTATGCTCCCTGTAAGACAAAAAGACAAACATTTAATATTAAAATTAATCGGTTAATTTTCCTTTTATATGACATAGGATTCCTATAGGTAATATAGTACTCCATTCACAAACTATTCTCAACTACTTCGAAACGGTGTGAAAATATTTACAATATTTGTTTTAATTAGTTCCATTAAACCTATAAGATTTAAATTTATTAATGTAAATCCTAATGAAATCAATAAATTAATTATTTTCATCTTGAGCTTAAATCAAGTGAACAAGGAACATTTAACAAATTACGTGTTAGAATACTATAAATTAATAAATTATTAAAGTTAATTATTGGTAGTTATTTTTCAGACATTTTTGTTATTCAAAATTAATTTTTCAATTTTCAAAATGAATAGCAATATTAATAACGTAAAATACTGCGAATGTATGAAATATAATGGTTTTTGAAAAACACTATATACACTGTAATTGTATAACATTTTAAACGTATTGGATTGCTTTCGCTACCAATATTTTATAAATCCAACCTGTGTAGCTACAATGTGTTAACGTAAATTATGCATAAATAGCCTTATCAAATTGTAACTTAGAGTTTTCTAATAATTTAAAGTTTCAACGATTTAGACCAAGGGGTGATTATGGAACAAAATTTTCAGTTTTAGTTTGATTTAAGTTAAAATCCAGAGTAGATTTTCATCGAATTCAATTGAAGGTCCAACCTAATTGGCTCAAAGAGCCAATATTTCTTAGATCGGCTTTATAAATTAAAAAAAATTTCAGTGAAACGAATGAAGTTCCGATAAGTCTATATGTACAAAATTAAGATAAATATTTATAACTTACCACTTTTGCTATCACTATTACAATGTATTATAACAACATTTTTAACTCCTTTAAATAAAAAATATTTTAAAATTATGTTATTTAATGATTCCTCATTTATTTCTGAATCGATTTCGGTTGAAAAGGCTCCATGATGCATGAAAAAAATTATTATTGGAATGACAATGATTTTACGTCTTTTCATAAATTCCGACATTTTATCACTCTTTCTTATATTTTTAATCACCAAAACTTTATAAACAAATACTTCAAAAATTAAAGAAAAATATTAAAGAAAAAGTAAAAAAGTTTTAGGTTAACATATTGAGATCCTTCCACAATTGATGAAATAAGATTTTAAATACTTTCTATTATATTTGAATATAATATAATTTCTATTTTATTGTATTTGATATTTTATTATATTTGAACTTTAACCACTTTTTTACTCTTCTTTATATAAGATTTCTAATCCAAATTGATGAAATTCAATTTTTAACTTCTTTTTATAATGTCATAGTTTCCTTTATATATAAATCAAATTAAAATAATCAAAGAAATTATTTTTCAATTATGCCTGAATAATAGATGATCAACAAATGTAGTTCGAAATTGGCTAAGTAAAAAAACTGGTTTGAATATGTCTGTCCTAAAAAAGACTAAAAATATATGCGATTCGGTACATTTGCTTTTTAAAAGTTTAACAACCTGATTGCAACATTGATTTTGCAACATTGTTTGCAGAAATATCTTCCTCTTAGAGAGACTTAGAGTGGTAAAATTTCAACTCCAATTCACCGTTTGGCTCGTAATAATTTCATGTTTTAGTTTTCGTTCTGGTTCTTAATTTTTAATTTTGGTTCAGATTTTTATTTTCAATTTTTAATTTCAGTTTTGTTCAGGTTCGGGTCTGATCCCAAATCACTCCAAATGTAAATAAAATATAAATATAATTCAATTTCATTTAATCAATTCATTGAAACAACTAAGGCAAATATTACCAAACGTTTAGAAGTAAAATAAATAAAAAAATCAGCATTTCAAAAATATTGTTAATATATTAAAAATGATTAAAATATTTAGTTTCTTCAAAATGCATTTTATTCTGTTACTACTATATTTTATAACCGTATGCTGCCAATTATTTTATGCGGTTTGCTAGACTTGCTGATTATTTATTAATTATTTAGATTTCAAACTACAAATATCAAGATAATTCGATTACCATTTTTCAATTTGAAACTGGAACGAAAATAATCAAACAAAAGAATCGGTGAAATATAAATTGTTCCCGTTCTTTTTCAATTCTATAAAATAACTTGGTTCGGTTAACTGTTCTATTCGTTATCAATTAAGCTACGCTTCATATTTTTGCGTTTAAATATCCTTTATAGTTTAATATTAATTACTATTAAATGTATGTATCTTTGTACAAAACAACAATAACATCTGTGAGAACAGTACATGTACAAGCTTTTTTCAAATAATTTTATAAGTCAACCTGAGTTAGTTGATTAAAAATCTTTAACTTTTCTGTAGGTAAAAGTAGAAGAATTATTAAAAACTAAAATTTAATAAAATTCTGGTAAATTTTATAATGTTTTTGAACACCTTTCAAGAATAAATTTTAGTTTATTGACCTAGAAAGATCGATTTTAAAGGTCTATATGTCATGCAAAGAGTTTATATGTCTATTCTATTTGTCAAGAACAGTTGTCATGAAGGTCTTTTCGCACCAAAGTGTTTACTTTTAGCTTTTAACTTTTTAAAAGTGTCTTTAGCATTAGAGCCCATTAGCATTTGGTGCAACAGATATTTTCCAATTTTTTTAATTAATTGATTAAAAAAAAAGTAAAAATTGGTTAGTGCAATAGGGCCTAGTACAAGTAAAGTTGACTTACTCAATGCTTTTGTAATAATTATTCAATAAAAAAACTCTACCTGCTGTTGAATTTCTATCAGTAAAACTTCGAACTTCAAAGTAACCTAATAAATTGGATTAGATTTTCTTGATTTGCGCGAAGGGCCAAACAATAAAAAATAATTCGTTTTCTAATAAAACAAATTTTTTTCCTTTCTCTTTTGTTTAATTTTTTATTTCTTTATGTATTTTAAATTTTATACAAATTAAGTATAATTTGCGAACGTATAAATTTTGCAAAGTAAACTATACGTAAACTATACATGTCTAATATATCATAAGTTTAGAGTGGCCGCATATACATTATCTTCGTTTGTAAGAAAAAAAATTCAATTTACAACATTCTTCTGTCGCAACTGGGAGCCAAGAAATTTTGAAGTTAAACGTTTTTTTGTAAGTAGGCTATAGCTTTGCTAATATTAGACATAAACCGTTATGCTAAAATTCTTTGTAAAAGAGAAAAGTTAAGCACTTAAATATTCCAAAAACGCCATTTGAAGGCCATTTTCTTTAAAATAAATGCAATAAATTAGTTTCACCTCCCATGTTTCCAGAGTTATCAGAGGAAATTAAAAAATTAGACAGTCTTTAGGGAAAAACCTTAAAAGCCTCATCGTATTCCCCTAGAACAACATTGAAGGAGTGTGAAAAAATATCCCCCTTTATTTTTTGTTCACCTCAACTCCACCTACAAGCCCTGTATATACATACATATAATATACAAGTAATATGGGTATGGCAAATGGAGTAAAAACTTGTAATATAAATAACTATTCATAAAAGCAAATTTTTAATAATTTGAAAATTTATTTTTATTCTAGACGGCATTATTGTATGTTTTACTTATCTTACAAAAAATTTCTGTAATGTTCTAATATTGTTTGTATGCGTAATTTTTGTAAAAATGGAAAAAAAAATAATGGTTTATATACAAAAACATACTCCAATCATCATCAGAAAAATTGAAAGTAATTTATGGAAATTATTAGAAACTGATTTTAACAATAGTACATACATATTTGCAAATTCTCCATTTATTTTTAAAGAATTTTAATTTTTGTAAATAATTTGAATGGTTTAAAAATTAAGTTAATAACTAAAAGAAAAACGACATTAAAAATTTGGAAAATAAGGACTTTAGATAACGGTAAATTTGAACGTCCACTTTGTTTTTAAAGTTTAACTATAGTATACCGCGCTAGTGGAAGCAAGTCACTGCCTTTCTGAGTTTGTAAAATTTCAAAAATGCTTATGGTTTCATTGCAACAAATAGTTAAAAAAGGCCATTTTGAGGGTTCTGGGGGGTATAACTTCTAGAGGGGGGGGGGGGAGATAGGTAAAAATTTTGTTCAACGGAAATAAGTTTCTAGTAAAGATCTATGTACATATTAAATTTCAGCTTTCTATCTTCAAGGGTGTAGAAGTTTTGTAAACAGATCGTGTGACAGACGGACGGACGGAGTGAAACTAACAAGCACCTTTTTTATTTTTGGAAAAGTGATAGACAGTAAATGTCGATTTAATTTTTCAAAAATTGTACACCTTTTACATATGTACTTGTTTTATTTAACTATTTTGTATAAGATTCTGTGATTCGAAGAAAATCATAAAATCTCAAAATTGCTTTTTATACGGATCAGTTATCTGGTTTCCCTTTTTTGTTTTTGCTAAAATAATTTCGTTAATATATTATACATAATATTCAGTAATATATTATACATAAATGTGTGTTCATATGTATATGATTATAAAATGTATGTATGTAAATGTTTGTATTTAAAAATTTGTTCTTTCTACCATAATAATGCGCACGAAAATTTACCAAACAAATTATGCAAAATAAATAATTCAAAATAATACCAATAAAATACAATAACAAAAACAGAAAAAAAAATTGTAGGGAAAATTTTAGAAATTGAAAATTATTACGGTTATAAATGGAAAAAAATTATGTATATACATACATACAGAATATAAAAGAAAATGTGAAATTGAAAAAAAAAATTATAATAAAATTTTTATGTAAATTTGAATATAATTAAAATGAAGAGTTTATGAAATATTTCAAAATATTTAAAATAGACCTATTAATATGCAAAAACAATTTTTTACAAAATCTATATATTATGTGTATGCTAATGAATTTAAGCTTAAAACGGAAATTTTCTTAATCCTCATTAATACAATATTTTTTATATACTTTGGTGTTATGATTGAAATGAATGATATCCTTCAATATCATATTTATTACCATATTGATTTATTTTGAAGAAATATGCGAAAATCTGTACAGTACAAAAAAATTTAATTTGACTTTCAAATGTGTCAGTGTTTCACCGAAAATTTCATTCTTTAAAACGGTCAAACGAAAACATTAAAGTTGTCAATAAATATAAATATTCAATCCTTTTTTAAAATACATATACTCGTAGGTTCACGAAACAAGATCAAAACGACTTTATTTAAAAAAAAAGTAACTAGAAATAAAATCAATACAAAAATAAAATTGGGTCAAGTCAATGGTTTGTAATATAGCACCTTTGTCTTCGACAAGTGAAAATACTTCTTTTAAAAACAGTCTATGTATACATAGCACACTATTGAAATTACTTTCATTCATATATGAAACTATTTAAAAAATGGCATTTTTTTTTTATTACATACATTCTTTCTAAACGTAGTCTTCGAAATAAAGCAAAAATAAATTTAAAGATGTGTTAACATAATTAAGGAGCATTAAGGGTTAATTTCGTGAGCTAAGAATGGAAGTGCGTGAGTGGCATGGAATTTACCGTTAGCTTTAGCTGTTCGCCAACATATAAGTTGTCAAAAATTCAAATTTTACAAATTTCAAAAGGTGATAACTTGATAAGGGGTAAAGGTGGGAACAATTTTTCTTTTAAAAAAATGAACTATTTATTAGTGCTAAAATTTTAGACTTTCCCAACCTAGAGTCTAGAAGGTAAACGACATCAGAAGTTTAATGAAAACGTATTTTAGATAACGATAAATTTAAAGCCTACTTTTTGTTTTTAGCTTTCGTTTTTATTTTTTTCAACTGTTGGACGATTAAATAAAGTTGGGTCAAACCAATGGTTTGAATTGTAGCACTTTTCCCTTTCAACAATTCGTGAGAATACTGCTTTTATCTAGTATATCTACCACACTATTAAAAATATTTTCATTCATATTTTCATACGAAACTATTTCTAGGATTGCATATATTTCGGATGAACGATTTATATGGAAAAAAATTTTCTTCTAACGAAATAAGCTATTTATTAGTATCTAAAAGTTGCTAAAATTTCGGGCTCCTACATCTACATTCCTCTAGAAGAAACTCCTACATTCGGGTCTAGAAGAAAAACGACATCAAAAATTTGGAAAAAACGGATTTTAGATAACAATAAATTTGAACGGTCATTTAATTTTTTTGAAGTTTAACTACAGTATTAAGGTTTTCGTAAAAGATCCATTTATTTTTTAAAACCCAATACTAAAACTGAATAATGTCTTACCATCAAAAATATTAATAATAAAAGAAATTTTTGAAAAAAAGTGCTTATTAGTTTCACTCTGTCGGTCCGTGGACATGTTTACAAAACTTTTACACCCTTGAAGATAAGAAGCTGAAATCTAATATGTACATAGATATTTACTAGAAACTTATTTCTGTAGAACAATATTTTTGCCTCCCTCCCCCCTCTATAAGTTATATCCGCCCAAAACCCTAAAAATGCTATTTTTTAACTATTTGTCGCACTGAAACTATAAGCATTTTTCAAATTTGGCAAACGCGGCATACTGTAGTTAATTTCTGCTATCGCGGCATACTGTAGTTAAACTTCAAAAAATTTAAATGGCCGTTCAAATTTACCGTTATCTAAAATTAGTTTTTTCCAAATTTTTGATGTCGTTTTTTTTCTAGACCCCAGGTTGTAGGAGCCTAAATTTTTGTAACTGTTAGACACTAATCAATAGTTTATTTCGTTGGAAGAAAATTTTTTTCCTTCTCCACCCCCTCTGAAGTTATCGGCTCTTAAAATTTGTAAAATTTGGATTTTTGACGCCTTATATTTTCGAAACGGCAAGGTTTTTTAAATTTCTATAAACGCCAGAAGCTAACGGTAGATTCCATGACATTAAAAAGTATAATTATTTTTCTTAACTCAAAAACTGCATAAATCGTTCAATCTAAATATATGCAATCTTAGAAATAATTTCGTATATGAATGAAAATAATTTTAATAGTGTGCTATGTATACATAGACTGTTTTTAAAAGCAGTATTTTCACTTGTGAAGGGAAAAGTGCTACAATACAAACCATTGGTTTGACCCAACTTTATTCTTTTTTGAAAGACGTTAATATAAATATTTGAAAATAACATTTATATTTAACATTTTTTTGATACGTTCTTCAAATCACTCTCCATATATTCTCCACTATAATATACAAAAACAAAATGAACATGTATGTAGGAAAAATAACTTCTTCTTCTTTTGGCTCTACAGTTTGGGGTGAACTTTAGCCTCCTTCATGATTTGCCTCCAACTATCACGATCCTTTGCTGTAGTTTTCAAGTTTATTATTGTTAGTTTATGAGAAAAAACTTTAGTTAGTTATGTTGATAGATATTTAGTTAGTTATTACAAATAAAATGTTACTATCCTTTGTCTGTACAATAAGGATGAGCAGATGTAGTTAGTTCAATTTCCCTGCATGCAAAATAATTTGTTCCCACAATTAAATTTTTGTTATTAAACATGAAAAATCCTTTATAATTCTTTTCATATTTTATATAGTATTACACTAGAAGAATACATTTGTGTTTTATACGAATACGTGTGTTTTTACCAAACATAATATGTATGATTTGGATTACGATTGTATTCTCTTTATTTTCTTCGTTTGCAACACTTTCTATTTATTAAGTCTTAAAAAACTGTTTATATTATAAAATATTTCGAAATCATAATAAATTTTAAAATGCCGTCATGGCGTGGAAGAGTGGTTTTCCCGTTAACCATACCAATTGCACGTTAATAAATCTTAAATTAATTTAATTTTGAAAAGTTATATACATATATTGAACAAAGCTAAACTCATAAACTTTTATATTTTTTTCTAAATCGGTTTGCATAATTAAGCATAGTTGTTCGAAAATATCCACATACATAGAATAATTGTTCAATTTTAGATGTACAATATTGAATTGATACTCGTACAATTTTTGTGTCAATAGCCGTACACATCAGGAATAGAAACTCAATTTTCAATAGTTTCATTTTTATTTTTGTTAAATTTAGTCATATGCATTGGGTATAAAGTGCATTCGATAGAGAATGTAGAGTCGAAATAAGTAATCAAAAATTGACGTTAGGCAAATTTTGAGAGGAAAGAAGTTACAAAGAATTTTTTTTTGTAGTAAAATAATGCACCTAATAATTTATAAACTGTTAAAATTTCAGACACACTCGAGTTGCCATGTACGAGAATAATATTTTGGAAAATTGGCGAAAAACATTCATTACTTTAATTTATATAGTTGATAATGAAGGAAGAAAAAATTTGTGACGTCTTTGCATTTCCACAACTTTGAACATTAAAACTTTGAGTAAGGAAGAATACGAAAAAAATTTATTTTATATGAAAACAATTTCTTCACTAAGATGCAAATTTGCACACAAAAGTTCATCTTTTAATCCTGTTTCAGGATTAATAATATACAACTACAATTGACTTTTAGTAAAAATCAAAAGTTTTTCTTTTTTATTCTCTTAAGGCAATTTCTAGAGTATATAAAAGATTTCATATCGCTCTTCCTTTTGAATCTTAATTTTTTTGTCCTTTGTTTAGAATACGAAAATATCATCAAATTGTTATAAAAAATACAACTTTTATATGTGAGCGCATATATGCGTACATTAAACGTTATATATACACAGGGTAGCCCATATCAAATTGCACTGCCATATACTATTGTATTGGCCCTCATGAGTAGACAAAACTTTTGTATGGAGACGATGTTTACAGTTCAACAGGCTCAGAGTCAATTTTACTAAGGCTTAAAGCCAATTTTGATTGAATTTTTTACTTTTTAATTTTAAGTATAACTTCATGCGTGTGTAAGGCAGGCGCATTATGATTTGGAAACTTTAGAATAAAAACTTTTTTATGAATATCTACGTTAGTTATAATTTGCCCAGATTTCGCAATTACGTGACTCTAAAGTTTAAAAAATTTAAAATGATAACTCTCCCTTTTTAAAAAACGTTAATTTTCTAGATGACGCAGCAGTGCACTTCGATACGGGACACTGTGTATATTTAAATTTTTGTTTCTTTTAAAGAAAACTAAAGTGAAAATTATGTGGTGGACTGGGTTGGTTTTTTCTCGAATGATTTTTTAACAGACTTAATAGATTCGTTAGAGGTTGTAGGGAGAATATTTTTACGTAATTTTAAATTGTATGTAAAATACTAAATACTTAGCTCGTATTTCTGCTAACTCAAGTATCATCAACAATAAAGTAGATTTTAAATAATTATATAAAATGGGACTGCGTGCTTGTTTTTTTAAAGTTTCCTGAAGCGTAAAAATAAACCAATTTTTATCCTTTTTCAACATAATTTATATTCAACTCACATGTTGTCTTGATATGTTAAACAATAATTTGCGACATTAATCTGTTGAAAATTACCTGTATTTAATTTTTTTATCAAATGAGTCGGTTATATATTTTATAAGAGTTTATGAGTTAATATTTGCTCCACATTTACATATATGTACATATGTACATTATGTGGGTAATGCATATTTATTAAACTGAAATTCTTAAATATATTTACGTATTTAATTTTCTTATTTTAAAATTTTCTGCTTTAAAATCTGAACTTTACAGAGTGTTTAGGCAATGTAATAGCTTTAAGGAAACATTAAATTATTGTAATGCTTAATAATATTAAAAAATATATAAGCATATCTGTGCAATTATTTGAAAGCAATTACAGTTTAATAATATACTATTTCTGCGTTCTATTATGTAGAATAATTCAGCTTTGACAGAACTCAATTTCGATTGTCCTTTAGCTTAGCAACTACTATTCCGTTACAAAATTGTTGTATTTGGGAACTACTTGTGACTTGTAGTGCAGAATTTGAGATGCATTTGACATGTGGAACATGACATGCATTTGACTAAGTATATTTGAGATGCATTTTACATGTGGGAATATATGAATGATGACAAATATAAAAATATAGTTAAAAAAGTGAGTCGTCAATTATTCGGCAGAGTGGAATAATTTTTTTCCCTGGGTATGTCAAATTTTTTGTTAAATCCCTTCATATTAAACTAAAAATCTTTAATTTTTGAAATCTTTTATAACAATTGTGTCGCTAAACATATAAAACACAATTTTATGTTACGCATACATTATATTAAATTAATAAAACTACAAATTACACTTAAAATTAAGTTAGTAAAAATTAAAAATTGCATAAAATAAAATTAAAGTTGTTACATAAATAAATATTTTAAAAATTTTGTTTTAATAATAAATGTATGAAATTTGAAAAGTTAAAATCCTATTTTTTCGCTATAACTCATGTCGAAGTAGTAATTTTATTTGCTTCATTTAATTATATTATTTTTAAGACATTTTAGTTGAATACCTATAATATAATCTGAAATAATGAATAAGTTATAAATATGATTTTGATCAATCAATGAAAAACTAAATTAACAAATAAATTATTGTTTTTTTTGCGATTTTTGTACAAAATGTATAATTATATTGACGTATGTTTTTGATATTTCTTTCTTGGTTTATATATATAACGTATATATATACATATAAAGTTCAACAAATGTTCAAAAAAACATTCTATTTTTATAGAAACAAATAAACATATAGTAAATATACATTATGGGAATAGATAACTTTTATGGTTGCTTTTGAAAAAAGGCTAAATTGTATTCAAAGAGTTTTCCAATGCGCACAATTGAAGTATATAGGTTGAATTTTTAATATTACATATCGTAGAAAATGATTAGTCAATGAAGAATATCACAAATACGAGGTTTGTATAAACAAGGTAAATTTAATGACCTTGATACTATTAAATTGAGAATTTTGTTTTCATTTTTATACCCTGCACTTCGTGAAGGGTATATTAACTTTGGTATGGAGTTTGCAACTACTTGAAGGAGTCATCTACGTTATGGACATATACATACATATATATATTCTTGCTCAACGTAAAACTCTGCGTTGATTTAGACACGTGCCATTCGTGCGCCCGTCCGTCCGATCGCACGATAACTCAAAAACGAATAATGCAATCGACAACAAATTTTCACAAGTTGTGACAGTTTGGAAAACTTTTGTGCCAAGGACGAATCCTATTGTAATTGGACTAATTCGGACAACGGGTTCGGGTAGCTACCATACAACTCAAATAATTTATTTTAAATATTTCAAAAACTAATAAAGGTATAAATATTAAATTTTGTACATGTATGTCTAATAACATTCTACATATACTCTGAAAATTTTAATGGGATGGCGGTACCGGTTCAGATGGCTGCCATACAACTCCAAAAGCAAATTTTCTATATGCGGAAAAATAATACAGTTAGATTCATGAAACTTGGCAGTCGTCTGTCCAATTTTAGGTCAGATATATTTCTGAAGTTTTGGTGGAATTACTTGACAGGTTCGAGTAGCTCACATACAAGCCCAAAAGCTAATTTTAAATATTTGGAAAAATAATGAAATCAGATACATGAAACTTGGCAGTCGTGTGTTCAATTATTGGTCAGACATATTCTTGAAGTTTTGGTTGGACTGTTTGTCAGGTTCGGGTAACTGCCATAGAAGTCCAAAAGCTAATATTACATATTTGGAAAAATAATAGAGTCAGATTTATGAAGGAGCGTATGTCCAATTACAGGTCAGACATATTCGTGAAGTTTTTATAGAATGGTTTCACAAGTTTGAGTAATTGCTTTACAACAATCAAAGGTGCAGCGCATAATTCGATCGGTTTTTACCGACTGAAACGTTTTTACTACTATTTTATTTGATTCAGTAATTATATAAAATACAAGTCTGAAACCTTGCAAACTTTCAACTACAAATTTTTCCTACGACTTCTTGAATGATTGTTTTTAATATTTGATGTAAACAAAATTGCTTTATATAAAAAAATTTTTACGTTGTCGATTTGTTACAAATAAGTATTAGATTGCAAAAAACATTGTCAGAATCGAGTTTTATAATTCGCAATTTTTATATCCAGACGATTTGTGAATTATTGCTTAATTAGCTCACAAATAGCAAAAGTTGAGGCAATCAGTTACTAAAACCGTCACCAGTATGAGCGAAGCCATTGTATTATTATTATGAAAACCAAACGCAATGTCAATTATCTAGTTAGTTGAAAGGATTACAGAATATTTTAAAAATGCCTTTTCAATACTTCTTATAGAGATGCTCGTAGTAGAATTCCGCTTTGTGTCATTCGAATTCTCTGAAATGCTCGCTAATTAGTTTCGGTAACAACCAGAACTCAAATAGAAAATTTCAAGAAATTCCATTAATTAGTTACATAGATATGATAAAAAACGTAAATTCGGCCCCTAGTTTGGTTTTCGAGCCCTGATCGTTCCCAAAAATTTATATGTTCATTATTTTAACACAACAAATTTAAATATTAAATTTCAATGAAATCGGTTGAATATTTCTCTTTATATGGGGAAAAATCTAAAAATGGCACGCATTAAAGTCCAGTTCCCAATTCCTGATATATCCCAAGAGTTGATCAATCGTGACATAGTCAAAACAAACTCACATATAAAATTTCATGATTTGATTAATGAGTTAAGTTTTAAGTTCTTAAAATTCTAAATACAAATATAATTGACTGAAATCAATTTAGTTAAATTTTATTTAGATTATTTTAAAATTTCCTATTATACTTAACCTTAAAATATATTACGACTTTTTTACTGTTTTAAAATTAAGTTAACTCAATTTTTGAATGCGAATTGTTCTGTTGCTTGAATGAATTTTCGACATGTATGTTCCTACAATCTTTGGAATAGAATGAAGCATCCTATATACGTATTGTGTTTTGCATTCTCTTAATTTTGTTTTGAAATTTTATATGTATATGTATGTATATACATATGATTTCTCATAATAAAAGCTAGGAAATAGGAAATAAAGAATTGTAAATAAAGTTGGAACAAACCCATGGTTTGTAAAGGAGCACTTTTCCGTGAAAAAGTGAAAATACTGCTTTTAAAAGCAATTTACTAGACCAACCGCCGACAAACTTTTGTGGGCTATAGGCAAAATTTTTACTATGTGAGTATGAGTATATGCCGTTCGGATTTCCTACTAGAAGAAATGACATTTTCAACTGACCTTATTAATTGTTTTGTTTTTGATAAATAATAAATTTGTATAGAGTTTTATGTACGTATAGCTAACGTATATTATTTATGATTGAGTTCTTAAAATTTTGTTTTAAAAAAAAATTTCAAATTTTAATAGTCGTAATCGAATATTTTTTTCTTTCAAGCAAAATTATGGGTTGCATTTTGAAGTTGAATGGGCCACATGCTGTCCATGGACCGCATTTCGTCGACGACGAAACTAGTTTATTTCAATTAGTTTTATTGATATATCAAAATATATATGTATTAAGCTATTATATTCGTTTATGATAAGACAAAAAAAAGGCAAAAGAATCGTTAACATAATGGTTGAATTGGACGGCTAAATAATTGGGTTAAGAAAAATAATTTTTTACGACACAATATTTACCGTTAACGTTCTGCATTTATAAAAATTAGGGAAAGCTTGCAGTTTCGAAAATATAAGGTACTGGAAATTCAAATTTTACAAATTTGAATTGAGTTAAAAAAAATTCCTAGTAATTGAACTGTAGTTCTAGTATTTAAAACTCATTAAAGTTTCGGACTCCTAAACCTTATCGTGGTAAAAAGTAAAAAAAAAAAATGATTTTGGATACTGGTTCATTTTAAAGGCCATTTTTTTTCTTTTAAAGGTCAACAAAGCTGTGCCGCGATAGAAAAAGTTCACCACAATTTGACTGGGTTTGCAGAATTTAAAAAATGTTTGTGGTTTCGTCACGATAGATAGTCAAACATTTTAAGGATTTTGAGGGTATAAGGATCTATTTATATTTCAGTTGCCTATTATAAAGGGAGTCTTGTAAACAGATACAAGGATATACGGACGAAGGGACGCACAGAGTAAAACTAATAAGCACTTTTTTAATATTTTTTCTTCTTGAAAAGTGCTAGAAGGATGGAAATTTTTGTTTTTACTTTCCAAGTCTGCAAAATTCAGAAGGGAAAACGTAGAAAAAAAATATTAAAACTGGAAAACGCAAAAATGAAAACGTACAATTCCGGATTCATGTCTTTTCCTTTATCTAAAAGTATAAAAGGACTTGAATCCTTACAGGAAATACTTATTGTTCGAAGAATCATTGATGATACGACTCTCTTTTTCCGATTTAATAAAATTGTGATCCATTTTTTTCGCAAACGAAATTATCAGGAAACAGATTAAAATATCATTGAGAAATAATAAATTACATAAAATTCTCATCACGAAATTACAATAAAATTTTAATAATTTCGTTGAAAAATAATAAATTGGAAACATACAACTCTCACTAAATAGACATATAAGACTATTTTATTAAACTGCATATTTATACAAAAAAATTCATAAAAAAATCTATATATAGATACATAGAATGGGAAAAACAGTAACTAATTCAAAACGTAATGAATTATCATCAGTAACAAAAATATCAATCATTTTTAAACCAATAACAACACTACCTTGGATTTCTTTTACAATTTCACTTACAATATTTTTACTTGCATTAACAATAGAAATCAGTAATGCAAATATGCTAGAATTTCCATTTGAATCAATTTTACATCAAAGTGAAACGGATAATAACGT
The DNA here is from genome assembly GCF_029603195.1 of Condylostylus longicornis. Lineage (NCBI taxonomy): Eukaryota > Metazoa > Arthropoda > Insecta > Diptera > Dolichopodidae > Condylostylus > Condylostylus longicornis. The sequence continues at coordinate 3,539,330 of NW_026577985.1, forward strand.
ATTACAATCTAATGAAAACAATAACATAAATAATGCTGGTGATATGATTGCATCATCAGCATCTAATGACATAAATTCCAATGAAAATTCTAATATGAATAATAATCATCATAACAATAACAATATTAATAATAATAAAAAGACTACTTTAGCAGTTGATGATGGAATACCACCACTTTTAAGCGCTATATTTCATTCAGCAACACCATCCTTTACATCAACATCACTACAGGAGGATACTGATGAAAATTTAAAACATTCTATTCCAAAAATATTAAATGCAAATCATTTTAAATATAAAATTCCTGGGAATTCTGGAAAAAATAAATTGGGAAATTTTTGCACTATCGAAATAATTAAAAAAATACCGGGTAAGTGTGAATATTTTGGACGTACTGGTAAAGGCTGTATTGCTGGTGATTATATGGATTTATTTAATTCTGAATGCCAGTAAAATGAATGTATATATAAAGAAACATAACAAAAAACTTTGCATCTCTTACTTCAAAGGTAATTAAAATAATAACAGTTAAATATATATATATGTATCTAAGAAATATTTATTTAAGTTTCATTGTGAAAGTTGAGCTATTTGCTAATTAAAATAAAAAATGATTGTGTCAATGTGTATACTTTCAGCAATCTTGAATTAAATTATCTTATTAAATTTATTTAATTTTGTAGATAGTTTGTATACAGGGGATTCAGAAAGTTATACAACAACATATACCATTGGTTAGAAAAACGAAAATGGGTAAAACTTTTCTTCCGGACTGGATGCGAAATCTCAAGGGTTTCCGAATTCTAAAAATTTTAACGAATTTTCACGAAATTTTTACTTATCCAAGTTTTTTGTATTATAACTTCCATTTTGAAAAAGATAGGAACTTCAAACAAACAGCTTCAGAAAGGCCTAGTAAAGGACTTAAAATAGACATGCTGCTTGATTCTGTATTTTATGTACCTTCGGAATACTAAGCATTCGAACTTTGGAGAAAATCAAATTTTTCCCTTGTTTTTTTCAGTTTTTTCTAGTTGGATAATTTCGTAAGAAATATTTTGAAACCTTGAATTTTTTTTTATAGAATTTTGCCCAGCTGTTTAAGCTTTAATTCAAGTCCTCAAACATGAACAAAATTTTTATGGTACAAAAGATGTAGGACAAAAACCATTTCTATACTAAGATTTTAAAGGCCTTAAAGGCAAAGATTTTAAGCGTTGTAATTATCAACTATCATTAATTTTTGATGATAAGACTCACTCAAAAAAACAGTTGACATATTTTTTGACATATTGAAATGTAACAAATAATAATAAAATTGAAATGAAATTTTATACAAACTTTTAAGTTGAAAAACAAAAATTGATTTTAAAAAATTTGAAAAAAATATTTTCGAAATCTAGACACCATTTGGCATCTGAAATTATTAAAATTATCCAGCTGAAGCTAATTTTTGAAGGCATGCCATATAAATTTCGACATTTATTTTAATAGAAATTTCTTTTAATAAGAAAATTTAATTTTTTGACAAAATGGAGTTTGTGGTATTTGAACATTATAAAGATAATAAATAATTAGTAAATAATTTAATGGGATTAATAAACTTTAAACCTATTTCTACAAAAGTTAAAATTGGTGTACGGTTGATGCAACTAAAGAGGTGTTCCAGTAAAGCAATTAATTTAAAACACGTGATTGAATAGAAATAGATTTGAAAGAACAAAAACCATAAATTTTTTCAGAATTTGGTGAATTGAGAAATTTGTAAATTTTTTGGATAAGGAATTCATATTGCTCCAAATTTTTTGATAAAGGAATATTAAATAAAATTTAATTTTGGTTTTATCAACATCTGGTTTGATTTTAATTGAATTTGTGGTTCACAATATTTGTGGTTTTTATACTATTTATATCTTCTGTACCATTAAAATTTTTTCGATGTTTGAGAGCTTAATTAAAAATTAAATTTTAAGCAGCTGGGAAAAATTCTATAAAAAAAAGTTTAAAGTTTTAAAAAATTTTTTACGAAATTATCTAGTGAGGAAATAAAACAAAGAAAAAATTTGATTTTTCCCAAAGTTTGAATGCTTGGTATTTCGAAGGTGCATAAAATAAGATTAAGCAGCATGTTTATTTTAAGCCCTTTACTAGGCCTTTCAGAAACTGTTTGTTTGAAGTTCTTATCTTTTTCAGGACCGAAGTTATAATCAAAAAACCTGGATAAGTAAAAATTTTGTAAAAATTGGTTAAAATCCCTGGAACTCTAAAACCTTTAAGATTTGGTACCCAATCCGGAACAAAACTTTTACCCATTTTCGATATTCTAACCAATGGTATATGCGATTGGATAACTTTCTGAATCACCCTGTATATATATGTTGATAATAAAAGAATAAAACGAGTAAAAATAGAGTTGACCGCGTCAATTCTGTGATACCCGACGAAATTGTTATCCTACGAATAAATATGCCATGGCTAACTATGGAACAGACTATGACTTTAAGTTGCCTTATTACGATATTAATTTATGTAAAATTTCAGTACTGTGTTTTCAATATTTTCTAAGATATGGCCAAACTAGTATTGAAGTTGTGTGGCTGCTACATCAATGAGTTAAGAAATTTCAATGATTTTCATCACACATAACAGCCCTACTTATATATTTACTTGTGGGAAATTTCAATATCACAGCTTTTACAGTTTCTGAGATATAGCCAAATAACTTTTGAAGTTGTATGGCAGCTCCCGAACCAGTACCCCTATCATGTCCAATTTAAATAGGGTTCTGACGCTTACTACAATGAATCATTTGTCAGCATTTGGTAAACTTAGTTCAATTAGTTTTTAAGTTATCGCTGGGACGGAAGGACGGACAGACAAAGCTAAATCAACTTAGAATTCGACGCTGATCAAAAACATACACTTGAGTCTATATCTCAGTCCATTAATTCTTAGTGTTACAAACTGTAAGTCAAATTTAATATACCTTTGGAACATACGTTTGAAACTTAAATTAATCGACTACTATACTTGCTGAATAACAGAATGTTATTGAGGATGCAGAATTAGTGCATGTTGACACAAGTATTTATAATCTTAAGCAGCAAAGTGAAAGGGTGGCGATTAAAATTTGTACACATTTAAAAAAAAAATTAAATACGCAATACGAAAAAAATTCTTAAAATTCGAACATTACATTATATGAATTTATAATAATCACTTACTTTCTTCCAACTTATAATCGTTTTAGACCAGCTCCACACGCTTTGTGTAATTTTAACAATTCACTGGTAATTTAAATGAGCACTTTCTTTTATTGACATTTAACATACATATATAATATATTACATATATAGATTTTTTATTTCATTAAACAAATATTTTTTTATTTTAATTTATTATATCAGAAATTAGTAATTAAAATACTCATTTCCAAAATTGGATGCTTTATAAGTTTTCCATTAATTACATACAAATTTTACTTGGGTACTGCATTTCATTTTAAATTTAAGCTAATTTTATGTGAATTTAACTTGAAAATTCATAGAATATTCTTGAAGTAGTTGATTTTACTATTGTGAGTTCATGAGGTGGCACACGGAATATGAGTAAAATCAATCCTTGTTGTCGCCAGAGTCTTCTTATGCTGTTTTTTACGTTTCAAATAATCCTTTCGAAAACAGTTTTAAATCTTTCAATATAAAGCGCAATAAATCCTGCTACATATCCTGAAGTTATTATAAAGATAGGAAACAACAAATGATCAAATTCCAATATAGGTAGTTTTTGATCGTTCTCGTCTTCAACGTATTTAAATAAACCAATTTCTTTTCCCTCTTCTAAGCTATCCAAATACAACCATTTATTGAATATACCACTTTCATATATACGAAAAAGATAATCATTAAATTCTTCTATATATGGTGAATTTACATGCATCGGATAAGCAAGAATTAAAGCTGATATATTGGCTTGTAAAGCTTCTCGCATACGTTTAAACTTTAAATGATCCTGTTGTGCCAAATAAAAAAAAGACTTGTCATTTGGAGCTGTATAACAGTAATTAACATTTAAATTACTTCGTGCATTATAAAATGTATCTACATCAACTAAATGTAATAAATCTTTGTATCGCGGATAAAATAAAGGATCAAGTTTAATAATTGGAGCTTCCGAGTTAATTGTCATAATTTTTAAATGTGCTTTTTCAATATCGTCAAATGAATCAATTTGTTTTTCAAATAGTTGACTTACTAAGAAACTCGATAATAAAGCTAAATAAATATTTGTAAGAATGAATCCTAAAAGAGAGTACAAAATGAAAATTAATATATTTTGCATTTTAGTTGGTTCCTTTAATGAATAATTTCCATATCCAATAAAAACGCATATAACTTTGCAAAATGATTTTCCAAAGTCGTATTTCTTGGAGTTAGTAAAGTTTGCAATTGCGTCCAAAATAGTTAATAAGACAATTCCTAAACAGATTGTTACCCAAACACGCTTTTCAAAAGGTGATAAAAAATATAAAAATTTATCAATTTCTCTATTATTTGGTACAATTATATTATATGTTGCGTGCTCCAATGCTATTGAATATGTATGATTCGTAAATTGTTCCATTATCGGAAAACGTGATGGTGCAAAGTCGATTGATAAATTTCCTATGGAATTCATTTGTAACATGGAATTAGCATTATCCCATGGTGACTTAACACTACCTTCAATCAATGTTGTATTTTTGTATTTAGCGAATTCTAATAATAACTTTATTTCATTGCCACCTGTAATTTTTTTTTTACCATTAGGTTCGTTTTTGTAGTATACTCGCGGAGGATCTAATGCTAATAGAGTCCTGATAGGATATCCTTTGAAATTTTTTAGCTTATTTGAAAACAATTTTTTCAAATTCAATTTTTTTTTAGTTAAATTATTTATTTGAAACTTTGGAAATGGATCATATGAAAATACTTCAAAATTCTTTATTTTTCTGTTATTAACCCAAAATAATGCGATAACACGTACAAATTTCATCTCCCAGCACCATTTTAAAATATTTTCAACTTCTCGCAGCGAAAGTGTTTCTACTAAATCGATCACAATTATAGTTCTAGTAAGATGCAATCCTCTTAAAATATAATGTGCAGTTTTAAGAATAGGATCGAATATGCCATTTCGAATTATTATTAAACTGATAAAATTTTTATTTACTATTTTTTTTAAATTTATATTTTCTGTAATTGAATTTTTAAATTTTATAAAGGCTACGTTCAAATATACTTCTCCAAAACATGGCTCAATTTCAGAATTCTGTAAATTGTTATAGTTCAGTGAATCAAAAGTTATTATGGTATTCAAATTTAAATTATCTGTTAGATATTTTAGAAAGTGTGCAATTGCTTCACATTTTTGTCCGCAACTTACATAATTTATTTGAATAATTAATATAACTATTATCGTTAAAGACATTCTAATATTAAACAAGGTATTGGTTTAAATCCTTTTAAAAATGTGCACTTTATTGGTAATTTTAAATGAAGTTCTTGTTCTTTTATTGGAAAAAATTTAAATATTTGCTTAATTAAATAAAAAAACCCTCAACATTTTTTTAAAGATAAATATTAATTTTAATGGTGGCTATAATAAAACTTTTTATAACCTTGTGGTTAATTACATTTTAATTTTTAGAGTTGCGCTAATTAGACGTACATAAATATTTACTGATATGCGCATATTTGAATAAAACGTTATACAATTTCCACAATATATGAAACAATGAAATAATATGAAGACAAAAAGTTTAAATCCTCAATGAAAATATGAAGTATTTCTAGAGGATTTAAACTTTTTGAGGGTAGTTTAGGTGTCTTAAACTTGTATTAGACACTTAGGTGTCCTTTCAAATAACTGTTCTACCATTATATATGTGCACATGATCGCCCGATTTGCCTTGATATAGAATTTTGAAACTAAAAGTTTTAATTGTCAATTTTATTATTTTTATTTAGCTTATAACTATTTATTAAATATTGGTGTAAAAAATACATCCTTTACAAATGGAGCGAAATATTTTTGTGAGAAGTGGCACTTAGCGATGTCATGAGTTTTAATATTACATCTACCCAGTCAGCTGAAAGATTTTTGAATGTACGTTGTTTAATTTTATATAAGCCCTTTATTTTTCAATGAATCTCATTCCCTTAGTTGCCAAGTATCTAAGTTTCGTCTCGAACCTATATAGACAGTACTGCAAATTTTTGTTGTATATTTAGTCTGAAGTTGTAAACAGGTCATTTGCAACTGTAAATGCTAAAATTGTTACATACATATGTATTTGAAGAAACAGCCCCACTATATAAATAGAAGCAACTATATACAAATAACATCTAAGAAGCAACTATATAAATAACATCTTGCAATCTTATAGAAGATGTCTTACAATTTATAAAGGATCTTTCAAAAATTACGCATAACATTCGGAGCGAGATTGGCGCACTTTATGTGATAGTATGTGTGCGAACCTTTGAAAATTTTGATTTTCGTATGATTGCTGCAAACTGTGGTGGACGTTTGAAGAATGCAATTTTTCACATCTTATAATACACTTTACTTTTAATAAAAATGGGTAAAAATAAAAAACGTAAATTTTTGCAAGTTTCGTTTTAAAACAACATCTTTTTACTTTTCAAGGACCCTATATTATAATACATAGCTTGGAACTTCCACTTGATCACTAAGAAAAATTAATTATTGCTTTAAGTTTTTATAGTCATATTTGATAAAGACTTCATTTCAATTTTATTTGTACGAGTTGCAATCGTAACAGTTGAAAAAAATAGGAAAGTATAGTGGATTGAAATAAAAGTAGATTTTGGAACTAATTACAGAAAGCTAAAATGATGTAGCTGATGTATTCTTACCCAAGAATACATCAAAAAACATCAAAGAAAGAAGTCACCAACATGACATGAGCAGAAGTAAAATGAATGTACCCTAGCTGAGTTCGTTGGAGAAGATTTGTGGAAGCCCTATGTTTCCAAGCGGAGTAGAGCAGGAACAAAAAAGAATATAGAAAAATTACCACCTTACCGTATACAAAATACACATAAAACAACTTTTATATTTTTCGTAATGACATTTATTATTTTATAATGTGCACACATGCATACATAATACGTAATATCTTTTTATTTAACATAAAATTTGTTAGTTTTCAAGGGTTTCTATGCAAAAAGCTATAAAGCTAGCAATGTAGCCAATAATTATGAGAAAAATTGGAAAGAGTAAGTAAAATATGTGCTTTTATAGCTTCTCTCATTCGTTTAGTTTTCAATCGATTCTGTTGTGATAAATAAAAATATGCTTTGTTTCGTGGCGCTGTATAACAATAACTCATATTTAAAGATCTTTTGTGTTCATAGAATGTATCAACATCAACTAAATAAAGGATATCCTTGTACTTTGGGTAAAATAATGGATCAAGTTTAATAATTGAAGCTTCGGAGTTAATTGCCATAATTTTTAAATGTGCTTTTTCGATATCGTCAAATGAATCAATTTGTTTTTCAAATAGTTGACTTACTAAGAAACTCGATAATAAAGCTAAATATATGTTAGTAAGAATGAATCCCAAAAGGAAGTTTAAAATAAAAATTAATATATTTTGTATTTTAATTTGTTTTTTCAATGAATAATTTCCAGAACCAATAAAAACGCATATAATTTTGCAAAATGACTTTCCAAAATCATATTTTTTGAAGATAGGAAAGTTTGCAATTGCGTCCAAAATAGTTAATAAGACAATTCCTAAACAGATTGTTACCCAAACACGCTTTTCAAAAGGTGATAAAAAATATAAAAATTTATCAATTTCTTTATTTTTTGGAACGATGATTTGGTATCTTGCATGTTCCAATGCTATTGAATATGTATGATTTGTAAATTGTTCCATAACCGGAAATCGTGATGGCGCAAAATCAATTGACAAATTTCCTAAGCAAGTCATTTGTAAAATGGAATTAGCATTATTCCATGGAGACTTTACGCTACCTTCAACCAGTGTTGTATTTTTTAATTTAGCGAATTCTAATAGCAATTTCATATCTACTCCTCCGATAATTTGTTTCCTTCCATTTGGCTTTAATTTATAAAATACCCGGGGTGGATCTAAAGCTAATAATGTCCGGATGGGATATCCCTTGAAATTTTTTAGTTTATTTGGAAACAGTTGTGTGAAATTAAATTTTTCTTTAGTTAAATTATTTATTTGAAATTTTGGAAATGGTTCGTATGAAAATATTTCAAAATTGTTTGGCATTGCATTATTTAACCAAAATAAAACGACGACATTAATGAATTTTACGCTCCAACACCATTTTAGAATGTTTTCAACTTCTTGTAAGACATTTGAATTTGGAAAATCGATCACAATTATAGTCTTAGTTAAATGTAGCCCTTTTAATACTTGATCTGCTGTTTGAAAAATCGGATCCGAACTGCCATTTCTAACAATAATTAAGTTAATAAAATTTTTATTAATTATTTTCCTTAAGTTTATATTGTCTGAAATTGAATTCTTGAACTTAATCCAAGTAGAACCCAAAATCAAATCATTCAGATATAGTTCACTTTGAACACCAATACTGTCTACACTGTTGGAGTGCAGAGAATCAAATTTTATAACTGTATTTGGAATAACAAATTCTTTCAGAAGTTTTATAAAATGTTCTAGAGTTTCGTACTTTCGGGAACATTTGGAATAACTTATTTGTATTAAGATGACAATAATTACTTTTAATTGCATTCCGTATTAGTAAATGTATATCAAGTAAAACAGACCAACAAATACTAAATTTTAAGGAGGCCTTTATTCGGAATCGCTACGGTCATATGTATAATATCATAATTAGAAAGAAATTAATTAAATTATTAAGTTAAATTATTACGAAGAAGTTTTTGGAAGTCTTGATTAATTATATTTAAACAAGAGCATACTTTCCAATGTACGTTTGCTATTGAATTTAAGAATAAAATTTAGTAAAACTTAAATATTTACAATTGTATAGAAATATTGTAATTATTTATATAATTGCTACTGTTTGAATAAAACCTTGTTATACTAAGGTATTAAATTCATACGACTTTCTTTGATAACTTAAAAGGCAAGAACAAGAACAAACGCAAAAAAGTTTGTTCATATCGCATTGAACAGACTGATGGCTAAAAATAAGTTGTTAACCTTCGACTTTACTCGGTTCAAAGATCTTCCACTTCCCAAGTAATGGGAACAAGAAATAACGAACGCAAGTTATCTATGTATGTAAGTTAATAAAATGGTGATATTTTCGCACAATTACGGAAATTGATTACTGCTTATTTGAAAGATTATCGTTAACACAAAAATCCTCAGATTGTTGGAATAAAATCGTTCTTTATTAAAAAACGATTATTAATCATGCATTACTCTATAAATTTCCCATATGAATTCTTTTTACCAAGTATTCCGTCTTGAATACTAAAATATAATCAAATAGAGTAATTCAATGTTGCTAATTTTTTTGATATTTGTTGTGTATTTTTATGATCTAAAAATAAATAGGGCTCGTGTCATAACTGCTGCAAGCAATTTATGAAAATTAAATTTTCCAAGCTCTTACCGCATTTAAATTATGTGTGACACAGCAAAATGGAATCAGATTTTGAAGCTTAACAAAATTTTACGAACGGAATGATAAATTTATAATATTCTCTACACATTCGATCGTACTGGCATATAAACACGAAAAACCAAACGCAAGAAATCGCCTACATAATAATATTATATGCTCACAAATTTCAAAATATAAAAAAATATTATATAATGTTTAAATATTTACATAAAATCTTGTAATATATACACGAAACCTCATAACACGTATGTATACATATATCTGCACGTAATATACATACATAAATATGGAAGAGCAGGTATTGATATATACGTAGATAACTTTTTAATGTTTATTTTGTTTTAGAAAAACAGCATGTTAACAGCATGTTTGTACACGTAAATAGATAAAGGAAAGTTGTAATTGAATGTGCGGCGCGAAAAACATTGTAACCAACAAATTAACAACTTTTCCGCAAAAAAACTGTTTGGAAGTGTTATATTTTTGTTTATATAAATCTGTTATTGGCATATTCTGATATATTTAGCAATTTTACACTTTCATTTCAAAAATTATTAAAATATGATTTATATAAGAAGTCGAAATCGGAAAAATAAAAATTTTTGCGTGGAAAAACGACGTAAATAATGTGTAAATAATATTATTCCATATTTTTTTCTAACTAGAATTTTTGTTGCCATCTACGACTTTTTCCCGCAAGTAAAATTTGTCAGTTTATGTGATAAAATTTATCATTACTTTTGTTGAAAAATTTTTACATTTAAAATTACATACGAAGTCTAAAAATCGCATTAATAAAATTTTGTTACATATAACGTGATTCCACGAACCATTTCTGGAGCTTTTTTTCAGGTAGAATTTAATTTTCCTGTATTCTTTAATCTTTTGCGTTTAATACTCGTATCTTTCCATTCGGAAACATTTGCACGTCAATTTTGTCTCTATTTAGCTTCTTAACATGCCACTTTCCATACTCCCTTTTTTGACTTCCGAACGATACAACGTTTTTCCACGGACTGGCTATTTTTGAAGCGAAATTGACCAAATTCTTATTCGAATTTAGCGGTACTTTACGTATTAAAATGTAAAGTTTAGAAAGTATAACGTTTTTGTAAAAAAAAGTAATAAAGTGAAAATTGATGGTTATAACGTTATTCGATTATTAAAAAAACTTATGTATATCAATATGAAAACGATACTACCTAAATAAAACTTTAATTTATAATTTATTTTAAAACGAGAAAAAATAGAGTTGACCGTGTTAACTCTGTGATACTCGTACAAATTTATTACCCTATGTGCGAATATGTATGCCATAGCTGACTATGGCATAGACTATGGCTTTTAAGTTGTCGTACTACCATATTAATTTATGGAAAATTTCAGTACTGTGTTTTCAATATTTTCTAAGATATGGCTAAACTACTATTAAAGTTGTATGGCAGCTACCAGAAGGAGCCAAGCAATTTCAACGACTTTTATCAAACACTTGGCCCTACTTATATATTTACTTGTGCGAAATTTCAATATCAAAACTTTCATAGTTTCTAAGATATAGTCAAATAAATTTTGAAGTCGTATGGCAGCTGGCAGCTACCCGCACCAGTACCCCGATAATATCCAATTTAAATAGTCTTCGGGCATTCGTTATAATAAAAAATTTGTGAGAATTTGGTGAACTTAGCTCAATTAGTTTTTGAGTTATCGTTGGGACGGACGGTTGGACGCACGGACAGACGGGCTTTGATTATTATTTTTTAGCGTTACAAACGGTAAGGCATATTTAGTATACCTTTCGAACATACGTTCGTACAAGTTTAATAATTATTTAATCCAATTTTTTACTTTCAAAAGTTCAATATGTAGGTCAGTTTATACATTACGATTATAATGCCTGCTTTATTTGTAGTGGTTTTGTGCCTTGTTTGTTGTGAAACTTGGAGCCATCTGCGGTATGGACATATATATATATTCTTGCTCAGCGTAAAATTCTGCGTCGATTTAGACATGTCCGTCCGTCCGTTTACCGTCCACCCGTCCATCCGCCCGTCCGATCGAACGATAACTCAAACACGAATAATGCAATCGACACCAAACTTTCACAAGTTGCTTCTTTTGTGCCAAGGACGAACCCTATTGTTATTGGACTAATTCGGACAACGGGTTCGGGTAGATGCCATACAACTCAAAGAGCTTATTTTAAATATTTCAAAAACTAATAAAGCTATAAATATAAAATTATTGTATACATGTGTCCAATTATACTCTACACATGCTCTAAAAATTTTAATGGGATAGCTGCACCGGTTCGGGTGGCTGCCATACAATTCTAAAAGCAAATTTTTTATATTCGAAAAAATAATAAAGTCAGATTCATGAAACTTGGCAGTCATGTGTTTAATTATTGATCAAATATATTTCTGAAGTTTTAGTTGAATTGCTTGACAGGTTCGGGTACCTGCCATACAACTCCAGTAGCTAATTTTAAATATTTGGAAAAATAATGAAGTCAGATTCACGAAACTTGGCAGTTGTGCGTCCAGTAATAGATCAAATATATTTGTGAAGTTTTGGCGTACTTGCTTGACAGGTTCAGGTATCTGCCATACAACTCCAAAAGCTAATTTTAAATATTTGGAAAAATTATAAAGTCAGATTCATGAAACTTGGCAGTCGCTTGTACAATTATAGGTCAGACATGTCCGTGAAGTTTCTATAGAATGGTTTCCCAGGTTCGAGTAATTTGTATACAATAACGAAAGGTGCAGGGTATAATTCAATCGGTTTATACCGACTGAAACGTTTGTACTTGTTTTAACTCTAAATTAAGTATAAGAAAAAAAATGTGAAACTACAATTTTTCATTTCTTTGATCGAAATTTTTTTATAGTTTCTTCTTTCTTTGTGCTGAGTTTCGTCAATTTGAAACAGGGGTGTATTTTTTGTAATTTGGAATTCACTATAAAGTTAGTGTGTGTAAAATATAAGATAAACATATTATAAAAAATTCCTACTAAAAAAATAAAAAACTTTTTTTAAGTTCAAGAAAATACTTATTTAAAAAATATACATATGTACACATCTATTTATGTGTGAATCTATGTAAGTGCGAATCCATTTTCTAATAATCTTACAGTTGTGCTGTATTGTTTGAATGATTGTCGCTCGAATAATTTATTTTAAATATAAATTGTACTAATAGTAGGTCTTTAAGTTTGTAATGGAGAAGTTGAAAGCTTATCTAATTTATACGACTAATAAAAATGATTGTACGGATTGCATTAAATATTCGAAATAAATCGATATTTAAAAAGAATGGCGAAATTTCAAGATTTTATAAATAACGTGATTCTTATAATTGTCATAATTTTATATTTTTTTGCAAAATTTTTGGTCATACCATTTAATATTAAATTAAGATTTAGAAAGAAAAATTTTAAAAATAAGAGTAAATCAAAATTTTTAACAATTTTAATTATCATAATAAGTTTTTGCAATTTGTTATACCAGCCTTTTGATTCTAAAAGCATAGTTGAAGACCAAAATGTGGATAAAGTTGGAAAATTTTTAATATCTGCAATAAATTTCACAAAATCATTACTTTTATTTACTTTGGCAATATTTCGTTTAAGGTTTTTTAAATTAATAACATTAATAAATAAATTAATAATATTTTCGAAAAAAATATCATATAATAATTTGCAATTAAGAAAATTTCAACTAATTTACTTTTTAATACTCATATTAATACCATTAATAGTAAATTTTTCAATATCATTATTAATAATATTAATTGGTAATAATAAATATAATAGAACAGCTACTTTAATTTATTCACAAATTTGTTATGAAGTATTTTATATAATATACAAAGTATCATTTATAAATATTTTCAATATAATTTCATTATTATTTTCAATAACATATATTAATATTGATAATTTACTTAATAATTTATATCAGAATTTAAACGATATTACAAATTTAAAATATAAAATCAATAAAATAATATATGTTCAAGATTTATGTGATAAAATCGATGAAATATCAAAATATTATTATAAACTATATAAAATTTATAATAAATTTCAGAAATTTTGTCAAATTCAATTACTTGCTTTTCTAATGGGTGAGACATTAACTTTAGCTTTTATTTCTTCAACAATCATTTCAACAAAGTTTTCCGGCGATTATTATACAGTTACAAGAATATTTTTGTATATTATATTATTAATTATTTATGGCATACAAATGACAAATCCAATTTTTGTTATAAATACAATAATGGAAAAATCGAAATTAGAATATTGGAAACTTTTCGGCGTATATACAAGTAGAAATTTTCCAGATTTAAATAAAATTGTAAGTTTATAAAATGATAAATTAAGTGTAATTTAATACCCCTTCAATGTTTTAGGAACACACATATTGAAAAATAAAATAATATATTTCAAAGAAAAATTTTGCTTTTTGAAAATTTAGTAATTTTTTCAAGTTTTCAATTACACCTGATTTTTTAGTGGCCAGATAAAATTTTAGGTTCGAGATAGTGGCATACTTTGTGATATTCTATGATGAGACAAGAAACTTTTGTTCTACAGTTTTTGTTTAAAATGTACTTGAAGGACAATAATTTTGATTCTCAGGGATAAAAATTTTAAAATTTTTTAAAGTTTAGATTTCTTAAACTAAAAAAGTTATCAAGGTCAATCAAAGGTAAAATTAAAGGTTGGTGGCTTAATTTGATTAAGAGCTTTTTAAATTGTTTTTTTTTTTTAAAGTATAACAAAAGTTTCGTGCATTGTAATATGTTATGACCCTAAAAAGTATGAAGCCATTATCTAGAACCACCTACGTGTTACAATACCTGGTAAATTGATAGCAACAAAAAAGGTGCAATTGATTAATTCAAAAGTTGTTGTCTAGAATCGTGTCTAGAATGCATGTGTTTAAAATACAATAAAGTTGGGTCAAACCAATGGTTTGCAATGTAGTACTTTTCCCTTTAAAAAGTGAAAAAACTGCTTTTGAAAACAATCCGTGTACTACATTATTAAAATTACTTTCATTCACATACGAAAAAATTTCATGGCAATGGCATGGAAATTACCGTTAGCTTTCTGCATTTATAAAAACTTGGAAAAGCAGTTTCGGGAATGTAAGGTGCCAAAAATTTGAATTTTATAAATTTCTTGAGAAGCGATAGCTTGAGAGGGTAAAAATTTTTTTCTAACGAAATGAACTATTTATTAGTATTTAAAAGCTGCTAAAATTTTAGGCTGCTACAACTTGTAATCTAGAAGAAAAACGTTGTCAAAATTTGGGAAAAAACAAATTTTAGGTAACGGTAAATTTTAGCGGCCATTTCGTTGTTTAAAGTGCAAATGGGAGGAGATAGGTAAAAATTTTCTTCCACGGGAATAAGTTTCTTCTAAAGATCTGTGTATTTATGAAATTTTTTATTTTCAACGTTGTAGAAGTTTCGTAAACATGACCACAGGCGGATGAACGGACGGACAGAGTGAAACTAATAAGCACCTTTTTTCAAATTTTTTATTGGAAAAGTTGTAAAAAATAAATTAATTTTTTTTCAGGTTGAAGGAATGTTTTATAAACATAATTTTGAATCAATTAAGTTTAAGATTTTGAAATATCTTGACATTAATCTGAAGACGATTATTATTTTGGCATCATTTTTTCTTAATTATGGATTCATAATTGGACAATATTATGCAGTTTACATTCAAGAGTTTTCAAAATCTTTTAATTTTACGTTTTACAATGAAACAGATGATTTATTTAATTTCCTATAAAATTAAAATTTTGTTGCAGTTCCTCAAAATGTCATACAAAACTTGTAATAAATAAAATTTTTAAATTTGGAAATTTAGTTTTTATTTGATATTGATAAATGGCCCGCATAAGTTTGCACTCGTCAAACCGATATGTGTGCTTTTCTATTTTATAATTTATTTAGGAATTAGAAAATTTTGATATTTCGTTTGAAAATTTAATTTCTTAATTAAATTATATAAGATTTTTTCTTAATCGTTCCAACTACACATATATACTTAGAATATAATGGCAATGTTGATTGTAGAAGTTCTCTGACCACTTAAATATAAAAAATAAGAAAAATATAAAACATATAAAAAAAGGAAATCAATAAAAAGGAAAAAAATTCCACCCTTTTTAAGAGAAAAATCAAATTGACATAAAATATTACTATAATACATTTGACATGACAACGGTTGACTTGTCTATTAATCAAACTTTCAAGAATCATGAATATGAAATAGATGAAAATGTTAAAGAATTTCTTTAAACCTAATTCAACTTTGAATATTTTATAGACTTTCCTTGCACACACACAAACATTTGAAAATTTATTTATTTTTTCCTTTTTATGAATAAATTTTGTCTATATTGACTAAAAAACATTCTTGCTTTAAATATTTTATTATTATTTTGCGTATTCGATACATTTAGGTATGTATGGAATTTCCAATGTAAAACATTCTTTAGGTTAAAGTTATTCTGACCAAGCTTATATTATTTTCTATTTTATGCTACCTTTCCAACGTTAATTCGAAAGCCTCAGAACGATTTAAATTTCACTTTGGTTAATTTAATTAATTCCTTAATAATATGAAGAATTAAGTAAAACTAAATTTTTGAAGTAACTCATACATATTTCGATCATATCCTTCTCGAATATTTTAGCTTATATTTTCGATTTATTTTTTTGATAAACCGATTTACTATCAGTGTTCCATACGCTTTATTATGTTAAATTTTTTTTGCTAAACTCTAAATATTCGATACGGATTGTCTTGAATGGGTCAAGTGGTTGTAAAATTGAAGTTTCAAAGTGTCGGTTAAAAAGTGTTGACTTATAAGTAATCTTTTAAAAAACGTCATCAAAAGCAAAATTGAAAAACAAAAAGCGAGAGATGATGTGCAAGACAAAGTCTGTTTTGCAACCTATTAAAATTGGTTTTATGCAAGGATCTGTTTTTTTAACCGATGGAAATATAGCACATTAGCAAAAATATACAAATTCAGATGTCGCAATCAAAATTGAATAAAGACGCGGATTTATCCAAACTCTGTCAACATTTACACTCTCTGGGCAGTTGACATTGATAGCATAAAATCTTCTGCTTAGTCAACTAATCATCGTGGCATTATATCAATGAAAAAATTATTTCATTTTTATTATCGTATTATCCTTTGACCCTTGTTGTAATTTAATGCATCTGTGGTGATTATTGTCCCATCGATATATTCAGTAACTCGAAAAAATAGACTTGACCCTGTCAACTCTGTGATACCCTTACGAATTTGTCATTCTATGTGTGAATAAATAAACCATAGTTGACTATAGGAATATATTAATTTATGCAAAATTTCAGTACTGTGTTTTCAATATCTTGTTAGATATGGGCGAACTACTATTGAAGTTGTATGCAGCTTTTATAGTTTCTGAGCTATAGCCAAAAAACTTTTGAAGTTGTATGGCAGCTACCTGAACTACTACCCCAATCATATTCAGTTTAAGTAAGGCTCTGGCATTTACTATAGTAAATTATTTGTGAAAATTTGGTGAACTTAGCTCAATTAGTTTTTAAGTTATCGTTGAGACAGACGGACTGACAAAGCTAAATCGACTCAGAATTTGACACTGATTAAAAACATACACCTGAGTCTATATCTCAGACCATTATTTCTTAGCCATACGTTCGTACGGGTATAGTTACGTAATAAGATCTTTGGTTTTGTTTCGAATTGTTGAATATTATATTTATCGTTATTGTGAGTGGAACCGATTAAAATTTTTCTTAAACACAAGTTATTTCTTGTTGTGGCGTGTGCTCGATTGATTTTGTAGTTTTTCTTTGTTTTTTAAAATAATGGTTAAAGGGGCATATATTTGCATGTACTTCATCCTTAACCGCTTTACCAGAGAGAAGTTAACTTTTAAAATTTAAATTTCGAAACGAAATTTTATTCATGAGAAAAAAAGAAAAGAAGTCAAAGATAAAAATTTTCTTAAAGGATTGGACATGTTTACAAAACTTCTACACCCTTTAAGATGGAAAGTTGAAATTTGATATCTTTACTAGGAATTTATTATCGTGGAAGAAAATTTTTACTTATCTTCTCCCTTTAAAAGTTATAGCCTCCCAAATACCAAAAAACACCATTTTTTTTAATTTTAATTTTAGCAAAAGAATTCTCTCTAAAGTTATCGCCCCTTGAAATTTGTAAAATTTGAATTTTTTTCTTATATTTCCGAAACTTCAAGCTTTTCCTAATTTATATAAATGAAGGGAGGTAACAGTAATTGCCATGCCATTAAAAATATAACTACTTTTCTTAACTTACACATATAAGCCTATTATGTCACCGACTCTTTCAACTTGATTTTTTGGCCTCGTCCGAAATATATGCAAACTTTGAAATTTTTTCGTAAGTGAATAACAGTAATTTTATCAATGTAGATAGATTGTTTTTAAAAACATTGTTTTCTCTTTTTAAATGAAAAAAGTGCTACATTACAAACATTGGTTTGACCCAACTGTATTTTTTATTTTTTTTAAATATTAAAGTATAGGCATAAATATTTTGTAGCGAAGGCAAAAAATAGAGGCGGGATTTATTTTTTGCAAGATAAAAAGAAGAAATGCAAATATGCTACAAAAAGAATATTAAAGGAGATGAAAGAGAGACTATAAATGGATGCTATTTAAAATGTATTTGTATAAAAAAAAATTTTAATGAGTTTAGAAGCATTCAAACGATAAAATTTTCCTAAAAAAAGATAAATCATTTACGCTTTTGATTGAACATTAAAAATATAAGTTGTCACTTAGTGCAAATGAATTACTTAAAATTGATTTAAATTAAATTTTCATATGCATGCATAAAAATTTACTAAAAGTTGTTTCGTTTAAACGTAAGATCTTTTGTTAAAATAGATTTGAGAGCTATATATCAAAGAGATGCTACGAGTATTGGATGAAATTTCTTTATTATAATAAGGTTAAATCAAGCGTAAATTTGAGTAGAATTAATACTTTTTTCACTTTTTAAAAAGGTAAATTATTTTGTTTTATATATAATTTCATTTTAAGGAAAAGGTTTCAATTTGTAGAGTCTAATGCTTTTAACTCACTGATATTATGAATTTGTTCGAAAATTAAGTGTTGAATGTTCTCTTTAATATTAACACCTATCATAACGTTTTGAGTAGGATTTATTTAATAGTTCTATAAAATACTACACTAGTATGAAAAATATATTTAGAGCTGAATTTACGGTATCAAGGATCATAAGCTAATAGAATTACTAGAATGAAGTAATGAACGGAAATATGTAAAGCATAAAAACATAATTCTGTAGATTTTTGTAGATTCTAAGGGAACTGAGTGGGGACAGGAGCATCCCCCAAGCCACCGCAGCCATTCTTGACTTATTGTAGCCACCCCACTCTCCCGTCTATAATATCCCCGTCCCAATCACAAAGCCGGAGATATCCCTAAGGGAGTTGGACAATAGTTCCCGAACACTTAGGGACCCATGTCCAAGACAATTGCGGCGCCGAACAGCCAGTGCCGGACAGTCGCAGAGAATGTGCACGGCGGTCTCATCGCCACCCCCACAAAATCTGCACAGGGGGGAGCCCGACTTCCCCAGCCTGTGCAGGTGGTATTTCACCGGGCAGTGCCCCGTGAAGAAATTCGCAATAGTGCGAACCCGGCTCCTGCTCATCCCCAGCAACTCCGCAGCGAATCCGCCGGAGCACGCCGGAACAAACACCTTCGCATGACGGCACCCTTTCGTGTCCCGCCAGTGACGACTGCATTCCGCCGCGAGTAGGCAGGCAAGCCTGGCCCCCACGGCGGAAGAAGGCAGACCACAGAAAGGCAGCGGCTGCACAAAGGCAGCCCCAGATCCCCTCCGCGCCAACTCATCGGCAACTTCGTTGCCCGCATGGCCACTATGGCCCGGCACCCAAATGAGCATCACTCTGTTTTCCGATGCCAATTCCACAAGTGCAGCAAGGCAGCTCCAGACCAGCTTGGATGTAACCTGAGCTGAACGGAGCGCCAGCAGTGCAGCCCTGCTGTCTGAGAACACATAGATGGTGCGGTTTCTATACCCCCTTTCCAAATTGATTCTCAGACAGATCTCTATTGCATGTATTTCGGCCTGGAACACTGTGCAATACGGGTCAAGGGTTGCATATACACGCGTGTCCGGGCGGACACCGTATACGCCCGAGCCCACACCCGACTCCGTTTTGGATCCGTCCGCATACCACACGCTCGAACCCGACCTAAGTACCGGACCACCCCGATCCCACGTCCATCGATCAGGAAACAGAACCCTGTACTTGTGGTCGAAGTTGTACCGCGGCAGACAGGTATCTGACATGGTTATCCTTAGAATCGGATCGCCCTCAATGAAGTCTCTGTGAGTTCTGTGGGCCAACTTTAGCCCTGCCCCGTCCTCGCCAGAGAGAAGTCGGTAAGTCACCAGCCGAGCTTCCTTCAATATATGGAGGTGCAGTGGCGGCAATCCGATCATCACCTCCAATGCAGCGGTGGGAGCCGTCCGCATCGCCCCGGTCACTCCCAGGCAGGCCAGCCTCTGTAGCTTTTCCAGCTTGGCCCGCACACCCGCCTGCTGAGCTTTACGGCACCATACAATCGACGCATAGGTGACGATGGGCCTAGCAAGGGCCGTATATAGCCACAGTGCTATTCTGGGACTAATTCCCCAGGTCCCCCCGATGAAGCTCCTACACGTCCACAAGGCCGCCGTAGCTCTCCCGATAACTCTATCGATATGGGTATTCCAAGAGAGACGATCATCCAGGGTTACCCCCAGATACTTCACCTCCCTCGAGTAACTAATACGTTCACCAAACAGAATTGGGCTCGTTAATCTGTCCCTGCTTCTGCGTCTGGTGAAGGCGACCAAAGTGCTCTTGCTTGGATTTATATTTAACTCAACGCCTTTGCACCACCTTTCCACAACACGTAAATTTTGCTGTAGAAGATCAGAAATAGTGCTCTCAAATTTTCCCCGCACGACGAAGGCCACATCGTCAGCGTATCCCCAGACACGCGCCCCGGAGCCCCTGAGAGCAGCTATTAGATCATCCACTACAATGGACCACAGGAGGGGCGAAAGAACCCCGCCCTGCGGACATCCTTTTGCAGCGGAGATGAAGAGTATATCGTCAGCTATGGTGGACTTAATAATCCTATCCTGTAGCATCCGATTGACCCATCTGCTAGTCGTCGCATCAATCCCTCGTTTGTGCAACGACTCACAGATGACATGATATGGGGTGTTGTCAAAAGCTCCCTCTATATCAAGGAAGCAGCCAACTGCTACCTCCCGCACTTCCAGTGAGTTTTCAAGGACCGCCACCAGACTCTGCAGAGCGAGTACAGTAGACCTTCCCGACTGATAGGCGTATTGAGATTCATGCAAGGGATTGCTTCCCAGTGCACCGTCCCGTATAAATCTATCAATCACTTTTTCCATTGCTTTCAATAGAAAAGAAGTAAGGCTGATTGGACGGAAAGACCTTGGGTGGTTGCTTGGTCGCTTACCCACCTTCGGAATATACGTCACTTTAGCCACCCTCCATGCCTGAGGGATGTAACCCCACGCATAGCTGGCGCGAAAAATTCCCAACAGTGCTCTAGCGATATGTTGGAAACCCCTCTGCAAAAATGCAGGATATATCCCGTCATCACCAGGAGATTTGAAGGGCCTGAAAGAGAAAACAGCCCATCTAATCCTGCCCATCGTGAAGACTAGACGGGATCGTTGCCAGTCATCCCTCCTGGGCCAGGGTGCCCCCGGTTCGATGACTGCATTTGAGTGATTCCGAAGAATCTCCGAGTCAGGAAAGTGCGTTGACGCCATAAGCTCCAACGTCTGCCTTCCGTTCTCAGTCATGGAGCCATCAGGACGTTCCATTAGGCCCAACCTACTAGCATACTTTTTGGAAAGCACCCTGTGAAGACGCGCACTGCTGGGGAGTTCATCAATGCCCTTGCAGAACGCCCTCCACGAGATTCTCTTCGCTTTCCTAATTTCTTTATTGTATTTTGTGAGTGAGTCCTTATACTCTTCCCACGAACCTGACGCTTTGGCCCTATTGAATAGCTTCCTGGTCTTTAGTCTAAGCCTTGAAAGCTCCTCATTCCACCACGGGCACTTCCTATTGCTCCGCCTCGGCTTAGCACGGCAGCTCCCGTGATAGGCATTAGTAATAGCCGCCGTCAGGGCCTCGCTGGCCAGTTCGATATCCATCACCGTTCTGACAGAAGCAGGAACGGATCTAATCCCATCCATGAGGAGCGTTTCGAATTGACTCCAATCTGTGGATTGGGGCACCCGATATATTTCTTCTGCCAGGCCCCCGGAGACCATGATATCAAACCTAATCTGCCTATGATCGGACATGGATGTCTCATTTGAGACATGCCATCCACCAACCCTACTGCCGATAAATTCAGTGCAAAGGGTGATGTCAAGGACCTCTTCCCTAATTGCATTTATGAATGTCGGCCTATTGCCTTCATTCATAATCATTAATTTATTGCTATATATAAATTCAAGTAGGCACTCACCTCTTTTGTTTATATTGCTGCTTCCCCAGACGGTGTGGTGGGCATTGGCATCACTTCCTATTATAAGTTGGAAGTTCCTCCTTCCACAAAAGTCCACTAGATCCTTCAGTTGCTCGTCCGGGTGGGCACAGTCCCCCGGGAGGTAGGATGAGCAAACAATGAACTCTGTCCAGCCCCCGCAGGACTTCACCTTCACCAACGCAGCTACCTGATCCTTAGAACAGTAATCTGGAATGGGAAAATACGTTAGCTTTTTACTAAACAAGATGCAAGCCCTAGGCCTGCCCCCAGTTGTATTATCATACAATAGCTCACCTGTTAGGCCCTTAACCTGATCCTTCACTATGTAAGGCTCTTGGATAAGGGCGATATCGAGGTGATCCTTCATAAATCTATGAGCCAGAACATCAGTAGATGCCCTAGCATGCTGTAGATTTATTTGGATGCACCTCACAGCCATATTATTTCCTCCGGCTCTTGTCTATGGGCTTTGGCCCTTTAGACAAAGGCTTTACATGAGCCTTACCTCCCATTTTCGCCTTTTTACACATCTTGGTGGGCGCCTGCCCTGCCACAGCCTCTTTTGCCGCCCCAGGTGCCACGCTAGCCCCTGCAACAGCAAATACCGAAGCATTTCCGGGCTTCCCAATGGGCTTGAGCCCTTTTGGTTCCCCCGGGACGCTTGTATTTGGCGTGCTGGTCGATGGTCCTTCCGTTTCCCTTGCCGCCATTTTCGGAGCGACTTCAGGCTTTCCAATGAGTTTTGGCTCTTTTGGTTGGCCTGAAGTGCTCGTCGTTGTCGTTGTCGCGGTGGGCACTGGTTTTTTATTTTGTCCTGCCCTGCCGCCAGCACCTTGAGAGGATTTCCTTCCTTTAACCCGAACGGTAACACGGAAGAAATTCAGGAAAAGTCGGAACTCCGCTTTCCGTAGATCTTCCAATCCGGAATCATCCACGGAAAAGGTGATGGAGCAGCCCCCGTCCTTTTCCTTATCCATCCTCAGCACCCTCCAGGAACTTATCTTGAGGCTGGGATTTTGCTTCCCTATCCTACTTAGAAATTTGTCCCTGGAGAGACTGACGGTTGTCTCGTCCTTTGGTACGTAGGTGACGCAGACATGCTGTTTGGGCATGCTGTCGCCATCCAGTACCACGACATCGCAACCGTCCCAAGGCTTTATCTTCCTGCAGACACTGGTTATCCACTCCCTGGTGTCTTGATTGTTGCATGTTACGGATATCCATCCGTCCCTTTGCAACGCTGCAGTGAATTGTGGATGAGAGTCCACAATCCTATCCATTTCATCCATGATGGCTACTTTGATTTTCCCCATCTGGACTTCGGATAGCCTTTCCTCTGGATGCAGTCTATGAGTGATGGCCACCTTGACCTGTGCTACTGCATCCCGATAAGAAGTCATTTTCGGATTTTGTTGAGGAATGTTCCCAGGGACCTTTTCCTCAACATTGCCCTTCATCGACCTCTTCTTTGAGGGCCCTGCATCAGGGGTGTTGCTTTCCGACCTTTCCCTCTTTTGGGGATGGTCGGCCACAACAACCGATCCGCAGGCCTTCAGCTGTTCCAGCCTTTCCTTCTCGTATCTGCGAGCTTCCTCTGGGGACATGCCATCCCTGATATAAGCCGCGATACGCCGCTTGGATGCACCAGAGAAATATTGTTTTTTTCCCCTGATGTCCAACCTTTTCAGGTCCTCCTCAGTTTTTTGGATAATAGGTCCAAGAGGATCCTGATTATCCGTCTCCATCGGAGGCGAAGCCTTTTCCTCCACTGGCGTGAGTAGGAGTTCCTCCTCTGCGTCAGTTGAGAGAAGCTCTGGTTCCGAAGACCCTTGAGCACTAAGTGGTTGTATGTTGTCCTTAGTGTCGTTGTTGTTGTTGTCACTGTTGTTATTTGTCTTGTTGTTGTTGTTGTTGTTTTCCATTTCTGTCCCACGAGTAGCGCGGGAAAGTAAAGTCACCCATGGCAGAGCCCGGCATACCATGGGAAGGCTCATTCAAACTGGAGGGCGCCTGGTATCCAGAGTCCGCATACTAACGACTAAGCTCCCCCTTAGCCACGCAGTCATCGGCATATGCTGTTCCACCTTGACTTGGGACGCCATAAATATAAACATAATTCTGACTAAAGGGCTAAACATTGGCCAGGCGTAATGAAAAATCCATAACGCGATTGAATTTTCTAATTGGGTCTTCTCTAATTTAAAAAAAAAAGAAAAACTAATTAATCGAAATTATTAATAACCTGTGGAATAGAAATTATTCTTTGGAATCCATTTTTATACCCGTACGAACATATGTTCGAAGGGGATACTAAATTTGCCTTACCGTTTGTAACGCTGAGAAATAACGGTCTTAGATATAGACTCAAGTGTATGTTTTTGATCAGCGTCGAATTCTGAGTTGATTTAGCTTTGTCTGTCCGTCCGTCCGTCCGTTCGTCCCAACGATAACTCAAAAACTAATTGAGCTAAGTTCACCAAATTTTCACAAATGATTTATTGTAGTAAGTTCCAGAACCCTATTTAAATGGGACATGATCGGGGTACCGGTTCGGGTAGCTATATCTCAGAAACTATAAAAGCTATGGTATTGAAATTTCACACGAACGAATATATTAGCAGGGCTAATGTGTCTGATAAAAGTCGTTCAAATTACTTGGCTCCTTCTGGTACCTGCCATACAACTTCAAGTGTTATTTGGCTGTATCTCAGAAACTATAAAAGCTGTAATATTGATATTTCACACAAGCGAATATATTAGTAGGGCCGAAGTGCTTGATAAAATTCGTTAAAATTTTTTGGCTGTTTCGGAAAGCTGCCATACAACTTCAATTGTGGGCATACACAGTATTTTGAAAAACACAGTACTAAATTAAAGTCATTGTCTGTCCCATAGTCAGTTATGGCTTATTTATTCGCACATAGGATAACAAATTCGTACGGGTATCGCAGAGTTGACAAGGTCAACTCTATTTTTTTTCTCGTTTTTAAAGGAATATAAGATTCTCAACAACTCCGAGGTTATTGACAGAAGTTTTCAAATGGAATTTTGTATGAGAGTTTCCCAGGATTTCACATTTACTTTGCATATAAATTTCTAATGTTTCTTTATAAGTATTACTTGATTTGTTTACAATGTTTTCAATTTACAAAATAATCAATCAAACTTTTTAATAATTTCCAATTTTTAAAGAGTTCGCTTTTTACCAGATTTACCCGATGTGAAAGTGTTTTCATGTAAATATGAATGATTGATTACTATTAACACTTTTATTTGCATTTAAATTCATTTTGTTTTTCATTGTATGTATTTTGCTTTTAGGTAAATAAACATTGAATGATAATACAAAGAACACTTTATTGCATATAAAAATAGCTTTTAAGAAAGCATATTTCGCTATACAAAGCTTCTGGTTTCCAAAAAATAGAATCTGAAAGAAGTAGGGTGATTCCGTTTGGTTGCATGTATTCACATAAATATATACATACATACATGTATACCATATGATGTTATGTATATTAAAATCGTGAAATCATAAACATAAGGTTGGTTCAACAGCTGATACGTTTCAATTGTATTTACAAAGCTTTTACATTAAGAAAGCTGAAATTTTGTATGCAAATAGGTCTTTTTTAGAAGCTTCTCCAAAGGCCTACAAAAGTAGTAATTGTCTTCTTCTACTTCGATACAGTATGGTCATGTACAGTTATTGTTTTGTTAAAATTTTTTGTATTATTTTTCTTTTAGACGGCAAGTTGTCTAAAACTATTACATTATAGTAGCTTTCGAAATGAGCTATAAAAAATAGTTCATTGCATTATCGCCTCTCGAAATTAATAAAATTTTAATGTTCAGTGCATTATATTTTCACAACTGCAAGCTTTATGAATGAAAGTTATAATTCATGTAGTACACTGTTTTCAAGAACATTATATCCTGTATAAGGGAAAAGTGCTGCATTAAAAACTAATGGTTTTGTTCAACTTTGTTTACTTTTATTATTATTTGCGTAAGTGTAGTTATTAATACTTTTAACTACAGTGATTAATTATAAAATTCGATAAAAAATTAAATGTCCAAGCCCAATTTCAGTCAAAAACTAAAAAACAATGAAAGTAGTTTTAATTTTAATTTTGTTGAGATCTTGTTGCGAAAGTTTTGCAATTCAAATTAAGCAAACGAAATCAATTTTAAATATAATTGAATTTTCAATACAATCTTATAGAATTGAGACTTTAATTATTTTTGAAAATCAAATTCTGAGCAATAAAAAACAAAATTTCAGTAAAGAATTACATATTGAAAATATTTTATGGAAAATACCAGTTATCTTCAATAATGAGAAATGTCTTCAATAATGAGAAATGTTAAAGCAAAAGAAAATCTAAATAAATTTTTCCTTAATTTAATAATTTTAAGAGACAGAAATGATAACATTTTTAATTTATTTCGAGACTTTACCAGGGGATTCAATGGTGGTTCCAAAACAATTTTAATCATTGCTATTTATAATTTAAGTTTAGATGATATTAATGAAATTTTTAAAAAATTTTGGCTTTTTGGAGTTTTAAATATTGTTGCAATATTTTGGTTAAGTAAAAGTGAAAATTCTATGTATCAAGTGTTTACATATAATCCATTTCCCTTATTCAAACTAATAAATCTAACTACAGAAACTAATATTAATAAATTTTTTCCAAATAAATTATTAAATTTATATGGATACAAGTTAAAAACACAAATAAGGAATGATCCACCAAGAGTAATAATTAAAAAATTAGAATCGGGAGAAGAAATTGTTTTTGGTGGTATGTCTTTAAAATTGTTCAAAGAATTTATTAATTTAAGGAATGCAAGTTTACATGACGTTTTCAATTTAACAAAATTTCAAATTACCGATCCACAGTACAGTGTAAATTGTTTAGAAAAGAAGGAAATAGATATATCACTTGGACCATATCCAATTTCGGATAAATTTGATGAAATAAAATATTCGAAATCAATACGTCATAACATTTACTTACTGATGGTACCAAATCAAATTGAAATTCCCAAATCATTATATTTTGTTATGCCCTTTCATATAGATTTATGGATTACAATATGTATAACAGTTAATAGTTTTGCAATTATTCAATCTATTATTGAATATTTTGCTTTAGGAATATTTGATGTTTCAAAATGGTTCTGCAATATTCTTGACATTATGATTTTAAGTGGAAACTCTTATAAACTTAAATGTGATTCAAACTTAAGAGACCGTTTGATATATCTTTTATATTGGATTTATGGTTTTATAATAACTAATATATATTTGGCTATACTATCAAGTTTTCTTGTAAGTCAAGTATTTGAAAAACAAATTGATTCAATTAATGATATTGAGAGCGCAAATTTAAAAATTATGACATTAGATCAAGAGATAGAATTTTTACACAACGACATAACATTATTTCCAAAATATAATAATCTATTATATCCAGTTGATATGAAAACTTTACACAAAAATCGTTTAATACTAAATAAAAATTATAGTTACACTGTTCCAGAAATTACATCAAATTTATATTTGACTCAACAAAATAAATTAAAAAGACCTCTTATGAAAATTGCAAAAAAAACAACAATTGCACCAATTTTAGTCGGCTATCCTATGCATATTGATAGTCCGTACATGGAATCATTTGAAGATTGCTATACAAGATTAATAGAATCAGGGATTTATGATAAATGGATGTACGGAGACAGTGTTTATGAATCTTTTCAAAGTGAAAATTTCAAATATATTGAAGTTGATGAGAAATACTGGATGCCTATATTAAAATTTGATAATTTTTTATTTCCATTTTATTTATTAATTATTGGAAATAAGATTGCTTTTATAGCTTTGTTATTTGAGCTATTGATATGGAAAATTAATAATGCTGAATTAAAAGATTTTTCGTGATCTAAGTTGGAAAATTCATTGTTAATATATATAATTCATTTATAAATTTATTTTTATTTTAAGTATACAAAATATAAAAAATTATTATTCAATAAAATTTAAAAACAAGTGAAATTAATAATTTATGTTCATTGAAAATATTTTTTCCCACTGATATATAATTTTAATGTGTTTGAGGATTACAAAAAGGACAATTTTTTATCATTTTGAAAGTATTGCGTGACTTATGAATTCTTATGTTATATTTGTACATAAATGTAAACAAGATAATTAAAATGTAATTAAGAACTACAATTTATTAATGATGAATTCACAATGGAGTAACGTAATTATTAAATGTACACAAAATATTAAAAAGTGAAGGAAGCCATATTAAAAATTAATTAAATTAATTTTCCTTTATTTAAGATTTCGTGCAATAATTGGGTTTTTATTATAGTGAGCTTTTTTGTGATAATTTTTTCCAGAAATAGAAGTGATTTTGTTTGTATTTACAAATAAGTTATATGGATATAAGTTTGTTTTTATAAGAATATTTTATAATTTTCATTACAGAACTTTTGCTCTTTATAACATTCCGTCAGCTCTTCAAGCATTTGGGAAATTTTATTTTTTCTCGGATCATAATTACATAAACACGATAAAATTTTGGTTTAAGACAATGGTTTAATGTGTGAATTGAATTTTTAATAACAGAAATGTGAAATAAAATTTAAAAATTTTACTTAATAATTTTTATTGAATTCGATATTAAACAAAAAAAAAATTCATATATAGGTAAGTAAAATGGTGTAAACACTCGTATTAATGTTCCAGTCAGGTGAAAAATATATATTTTTTGTTGACATATTTAAATGGAACGCAATCATATGTTTTAAGTTTTATATAATATATAGCACTAATTAAACTGTGCTGAGAGTATATAAAAGGAAGTAGCTGTAATTGAATATCATTAATTTAAGACTTTAAGTTTTGTAGTTTTCTCATATTTATAATTCAAATAATTAATCGTAATTGAAATGGATATAATGTGTATTTAAACTTTTTAGAACAAAGGTGATTGAATAAAAATTCAAATTGCAAAGCAAAAATCTGATATGTTCAGACTTAACCGCCCGCCATGTGTATTTTCTAGTTAAGTGAAAGTGTTACAGGAGATTATAAAAATGGCTTTTAAACACTTCTTTCCAATTTTTAAGGCATTAGTAAGTTTATACTCCATCAATCTCTTTCGTAAATATGGTAAAAAATGTAAAATCGGCCGCCAGTTTGGTGTCCGAGCCCAGGTCGTTCCAAAAAATGTATATGTTCATTGTTTCAACACTCCAAATTTAAATTTCAAGGAAATCGGTTTAGTTGAACTTGAGATACACGCGTGCACTCACAAACAGATAGACCGACAGAAAAAATCTATTTTAAAACTTTTTTAATTATTCCGTTTTTTTAAATTTAAGGTTTTCACTTGTGATATAGGGGACTTGTAGTAAGTTTTTTTTAATTGCTGATTTTTTACGCTAAGACGTCTCAATCTATGTATGTACAATGAATTGATGTTTTTTAAATTACTTAATTTTTTAAAGTATGTATGTGTATTACTTCAGAAAACCGATTAAATAATCGAAAAAAATATAGAATTCTTAAAAAAAATTAAAATTTCGGTTGAATAAATAGCAAAATGGGTTCCTCTGGCGCCCTCAAAGATGCCAGTGTACATAATGTGTATATAAACCTTGGAAACACGTTAAAAAGACTATATTGTAATGAACACCTTCTGTAGGACACTTCACTGAAATGTAATCAAATCATTTACGTTAATTTTGCTCTCCTGCAAGTTTTTTGTTATTTGTGTGAAAATTATGAAATTTAAACGTTGTAGAAAACGTCACTACAGTCATATTAGGAAATTAACTTTAGTCATAAACTTTTGTTCTACTATTTTTGGCCAAAATGTGCTTGAAGGACGATAAAAACTTAAAAATTCAAAGGTAAAAATTTATAAATTTTGAAAAACCTTTATCCCTTAAAAGCCAATAAAGTTATCAAGATGAACTAAGAACCGAGCCAAATTAAATGTTGGACCGTGACAGGGGCCATCCTTTACGTTTTTAAAGAACATAATAACATTAATTAGATGGTTTTGCTTATATTATAACGATTTCGTTTTTAAAATATTACTATTTTAACACCGTTTTTTAGCACTTTTCCAAAAAAAATTTTGAAAAAAAAATGCTTATTAGTTTCACTCTGCACGTCTCTCCGTCCGTCTGTCCGTCAGTCCGTCCGTCCGTCTATAAAGCTAATATTTCATACGTACATAGATCTTTACCGTAGAAGAAACTTTTTACCCCTCTAAAAGTTATAGGCCCTCAAAGACCAAAAAATGCCATTTTTTGACTACTTATTTTAAGGAAGGAGGAAAGCATGAATGCTACTAACATGCCATTCCCTGGTAACCCATAGTTAGTTATGTGTTTTACCACAAAAACCTCCTCCTTATATTCTGATACCAGTTCTCTTAAACCAACCATCAAATTTTCTTTAATATAGATTGAAAGAGATTCAATGCTCCTCGATTTGGTGAAGCGCATTTTGCGCTAAATCAGAAGGGAAAGCCCTCTTTAGCCTTCTGGAAAAATTACGGATAACAAGGAGCCGACAGGCCTCTACGTAGACATGTTGCTCCAGACGAACTCTATTCCTCACTGCCCTTTCATGAATTTTGTCAACTACACATGGAATCTTTAGATCTCTTTGCAAATATTCATTTCGCACATACCAAGGAGCATCCACCATATTCCGCTAAACCCTATTCTGGAACGTTTGTATTCGCTGGACATTTATTTGTTTATTTGTTTGGCACATCCCCACAACTGGATACCATTCAACCAAACCGGTTTAATAATTTGGTTATAGAGCAGGGTCTTATTCTGTATCGGCAACCTTGAATCGCGACCTTGGAGCCAATACGTTTCTTTATATTTTAATTCTGCCTTTTTCTTTTTAACATCCAGTGTCATTCCTAGATATTTTGCCGCATTTTCCTGCGCAACATTTACCACATTTTAATGAACACGTGGGGGTTTACAAGAACTTTATTTGTAAAATTTGTTAAGACTTAGTTTCATTTACTTTTATTTTCCATTTCTTGGTCCAAGCATCAAAACTATTGCTTGCTTGCTGGAACTTTCTTGCGGCGCCGTCAATATTTGATGCTACTGCCATAATAGCAGTATTGTCAGCATATGTAGCCACAATTGTGTTTTCTATTTGAGGCACATCTCTCGTAAGGAGTAGATATAGTATTGGACCCAAAATACTGCCCTGAGGCACACCTGCTCTTATTTCTCTAAGTGTGGAATAGTCCCCCTCCTGTTGGACTCTAAATAATCTGTCGGTTAAATAAGAACAGAGAATATCTACATATTGCCTTGGTAATATATCTTCTAACTTGTATATTAATCCTTCGTGCCAAACCCTGTCAAAAGGCTGTGCCAAAATTGCCAAAATAACTCTTCTCTTTTACTTTTTATTATATTCAGTATTTTTCTTGGGTAAGTCATACCCACGCATTTATACTCATGTTGTTTTGTATTATTCCAGGTAGCGCTTTGTATGATTTTATTAAAATTCTCCACCACAGAATTTAAATCATCTTGGGTTTATATTTTGACTCTTAAGTTTATTTTATTCTCCATCTCTATCTAGTTTTAAAGAAAACTAGTCCAGTCAGTGGATTTATGAATTAACATAGGTTTATTTTGTTTCTTGGTAACTGTCTCAGTTAAATTTAATATAATTGCAGAATAATCCGAATCCAAATCATAGTTATCTTTTAAACTAATGAAATTTGGCGAGATTTTCTTGACAAGAAAGAAGTGTAGCAGATCTGGTATCTTATTTCTATCACTTGGCCAATATGTTGGTCTACCAGTGGATTGCTAGTGACAACCAATCTCTTTCTACCTGTTGTGGAAGTTAATCTAGAGCCGCAATCAATATGTTTGGTATTATGGTCACCTCCCAGAATAAACCTTTCTTTAAGGAGACTCAGGTGATCTTTGAATGAACCACTCTTTATAACACGTCCTGGAGGATAGTAAAGAACGAAATTTTGTTTTTAAAACTCTATTCGTACAGCAACAAATTGGCTATCGTCTCTTTCTACTTTACTTATTTTATTATGTTTTATATTATTCCTTATCAAAATAGCTCATATAATTGGTCCTTAGAAATATTTCTAACATACGCTTTTTATTAAGAAAGCCATTTGCGTTCCAAGTCGCAATTCTTATTTTATCTTTGTCCATTTTTTTCGTACATATGTACATAAACATTATCATGCATGTCTTCTAATCTGTTCAACCTCAATGACATTGCGTTCATATTTTTAATCATATTTTCCATCATTTGCATTATATCTGTATTGCTTTCAGCAGGTTTTTGAGGTGGTAGATCTCTTCGTTCTTTGGTATGGTTATATGTTTCACCCCTCGCCACTTGGGCATATGGTACTCCCTGCACTCTTTTACTCAATTTAGTTTTTTTTTGGGGTTTTTGGGGTTTTGGAAGTATTTTTTGGCATTGTTTTTATCTGTTTCTGTTTTGTAAGGCTATTTTTCCTTTTTTGTAATTCCTTTGCGACTATACAATCCCTGTAATTCGCAGGATGTGCCTCAGAGCAATTTCCACAATTTGGAGCATCAATTTTTTGCTTACTACAATTTATCGTTAAATGAGCAGCATACTTGGCACATTGAGCTGGACGCTGGCTAAACCTCTGTGTGTGTTCATATCTCTGACACCTTCTGCCCTGAGGAACTAAATTATTTTTCTTAGTGTCTCAATTTTAATATTCATGTGCTGAAATACATCAATTTTTTTCGTAGGTACGCCACTCTACTCTAGATTCATTTATTTTTCTTGTTAATTCTCTGTAATCTTGTTCTTGCTCAACATTGATTTTAAATTGATTATTACTCATCATGTTGGCCTTAAAGTTCATTTTGGCTTCTTTTAGCATCTTTTTCATTTTTGGATATTTCTCCACATTGCTTAATCTAACAGGAGTGGGTTTGATATTTTTTGTAGTGTTTGATCTTTTTTGTAGTGCATTTATGTGCACAGATTTTTCTATTTTGTTTACCTTGCCCTCAGGACTTATTTCAAGTGACGTATTTGCTCTTCGCTTTTTGCTTTTTCTCTTGACAGTCTAATCAGTTTCCCAAGCCAGATCCTTTTCGTATGTGCAGTATTCCACTCTGTTTGTCGCATCTTTTTTTTCTTTTATTGCATTTACATTGCTTGATTCCAATTTCAACTTATTATTTTCCTCTCTGAGATACTGGATTTCATTTTTTAATTCTTTACAAAGCGCTTCTAGCTCACTTATTCTTATATTTAAGTGGCAGTTATCAGTTTTCTGATCTCTTATTTCATGAACTGCACCCAAGTTCGTTTTTTTCTTCTTGTCGCCTTTGAACATATTTTCTTTACTTTTACCACATGGTGGTGTTCGCATAACCCGATGAGTTCTTTTAAAAGGGTCGGTAGTATTAGTTTGATTCAATAAGTGGTCCCCCACAGAATCCGTGGATCCAGATTTACTGGATTATCATCTAGGATATAAAATCCTTTTATTTTGTTGATTGCATTTGTTTTTGTTTTATTTTGGAGTTTATTTCTCCTAGCCTTTGGCAATAAATACCTCGTGCAAGGCAATTTTAATCTTCATGTACTTCAGCACATGAAAACTAGAATTGTATCACTAAGGAAAAATTTTCGCCGTCCCTTAGGGATCAGTCGCAGACCAGACAGCCGTCCATTCTGGGTCAGACGCTTCTGAATTTGTACTGGATTTTAAAGGACCCTTGCCACAAGCATTCCCACTGCGGGTATTTCACATCCCCATCCGCCGGGAAGAAAACCACACACACCATAAACATATCTCAAATTTTGTCGACGCAGAGAAGTAGTGTAGGGCTTTTTCTACCGCGGTATAGCATAATTTTATATTAAAAACACAAAATGGCTGCTAAAATTAACTATTATCTTAAGTCCGTTTTTTCGAATTTTTGATATAATTTTTCTTCTAAACCGTACGGTTTAGCAGTTTGAAATTTAGGAAGCTTTTAGAAATTGATAAATAGTTTATTTCGTTAGAAGAAATTATTTTCCATCTCTTCTCAAGTTATCGCTTTTTGACATTTGGAAAATTTTAATTTTTGGCCCTTGTATTTCCCAAACTGCACCTTTTTCCAAATTTCTGTAAATGCAGAAAGCTAACGGTAATTTCCATGCAATTAAAAAATATAATTATTTTTCTCACTAACTTAATTTTTTTTTTTTTTTATTTTTTTTTATTTCTTAACTCACGTAATCAACCCTTATATTCAAGCATTATGTTAACGCCTTTTCAAATTTTTTTTTGGTTTTATTTCAAAAATTGCTAACATAGCCCATCCGAAAGGTATGCAATTATGAAAAATATTCGTATATATATGAAAATAATTTTAATAATGTAGTACAGTTTTGATAGTTTTTAAAGCAATATTTTCATTTGTTGAAGAGATAAGTACAACAATACAAACCATGGGTTTTACTTAACTTTATTAAGATACATTAATAAATTATATTAGTTTTTAATAAATTGTATACTAGTTTTTTAAAATGTTTGACTAACTTTTTTTCTTAAATTTAGATCTTTAAAATAAAAATTTGACATTTTAACAAATTACTTTTTCATAACAATTCAAAATGGATAACAGATTTTTAATTTTTAAAGGAAAGTATTAGTAGAGTTAAAAAAATATTATTCTAACGAAAATCAGTAAGTATACATTTCTCTTGTTGAATCGAGTTAAACATTTTGTTCAGCTTTAAAAAAATTTCTAAATAAAAAGCATTTAAATGTAAATGTATCGGAAAAAAATTCAGCTGCTTAAGTTTGTTTTTTCATATTATCATATTATCATATTCATACCTGTGATTAAAAAAATTCAAAAAGTTTGTTTTTAAGAAGTTGCGTTCATATTATTATTATGATAGTGTAATTTGATTAAAATATTATAAATGAATATTACATTAAATTTGAATTTTCAACCAAATTCATTAGAAAGAGTATTATTTTATTCATAAAAGATTAATCTTCTTGCTTAAACATAAACTTTTCTATACAATATCATAAAATATTAGGTTATAATTTTAAGCTCTCTCCTTTGAATTAACTAAAACGTAATTCGGTTACAATATTTTTTGATTATATAATGCAAACTATTAAAGAACAAACTTCAATTAATAATTAAAAACTTTAATCTGTAATCACACTATGTAGCTATCTTTCACGGTTTGAGTAGCGCCACACAGTATGAAGCCATTGTATAGAACCATCTTTTCGATATAATCTACCTAAGTTCTGAACACATAAATTTTAAATATATTTGCGTTAAATTTATTTCATTTAATTAAATTAGATTGATATCTTTTTGAGAGAAGATGAATTTTCATTTTAATGAAGTCTGGTCAAACCAATGGTTTGTACTCGTAATGTACAACTTTTCCCTTCCACAAGTTAAAGCAATGCTCTAATAATTTTATTAATGCAAAACTACATTAATAAAATTACATTCATTCATGTACGAAAATATTTCGAAGATTGCATACATTTTGAATGAGGCAAAAAAAAGTCATATTGAAAGAGCCAATAACATAATTTAAGAGTTAATTGCCTGAGTTGAGAAAAATAATTATATTTTTTAATGTCATGACATTTACCTTCCTGCATTTATAGAAATTTAAAAAATATTGCTGTCTCGGAAATGTGAGGCCCCGAAAAATCAAATTTTACAAATTTCCAAAGAAGCGATAACTTGACAGGGAGTTGAGATGGAAAAAAATGTTCTTCTAACAAAATGAACTATTTATTAGTGTCTAAAAGCTGCTAAAATTTCCGACTTCTACGACCTATGGTCTAAAAGAAAAATAAACTTTTTAAATAACTTTTGTTGTTTCAAAGTTTAAAAATGGTTTGCCACGGTATACGTAACCACTATAGAAGTCACTACTTTTCTGTTTTTGAAAAATTTATAAAATGCTTATGGTTTCGCTAAAATAAATAGTTAAAATTGAATTTTTAGGTATTTGTGGGGCTATAGCTTTTAGAGCGAGCGAAGATCCATGTATACATACAAAATAAGCAGAATAAAATTTCTGCTTCCTATTCTCAAGGATGTAAAAGTTTTGTAGGGTCCAAGGAATGACGAACGGACTTTCACTTTGAAAGTTATAAGAATTTTTTTCCAAAATTTTTTTCAAATGCTAAAAGGCATAATATAAAAAAATATTTCATCAATTTGTATGTTTTCCTAATAAATTCAAAAACAATACTTTTTTGAAAATATAACTTTGGGACACTATAAGTAATTCAATAAAATTACAAATTTTTTGTGTGTGTATTTAATGGTAGGTGTGTTTGTTTATGGGTCTGTTTCTATATAAATAAATCAATGAAAGCCATCAACAACGTTGTACTTTATCAATATTTTAAATTAGATTTTTTTTTGCGTTAGCATTAACTTAAACAATATAGAGCGAAAACAAAATACTGGTGATCATTTACTACTAAAGTTAAAAAAAATGAAAAAAAAGTTAATGAAAACCGCTTTAAGCTCTTGTTGTTTTGGTTTTTTTTTTTCAAAAAAATTCAATATATCAAATTCATTAATACGGATGTTTTGTACTTTCTTTAAAAACAGATTCAACACAAATAGCGAAAAATAACAGTAGAATAAAATAATAACAGAATTGAAAAAATGGTGAAATAATAATTATAAGAGTCTTGAAAACGTTATTTTAATAAAACGTGACAATTTTGCGTGGGAGGACAAAAATAATAAAGTAACAAGTAAAACGTTTCAACAAATATTAACCGAATTAATTATATTCAGCAACTGTTTTAAAAGTTTGTTTTTGAAATATTTAGAATTAGATTTCATTGTTGTGGGGCAATTACTCAAACCTGTGAAACCATTCTATAGAAACTTTTGTGTTCTATGGCAGCTACCCGAACTTGTCAGGCCATTCCATGAAATCTCCATCCATAACTAGTGTAATTGGACACACGACTGCCAAGTTTCATGAATCTAACTTTATTATTTTTCCAAATATTTAAAATTAGCTACTGGAGTTGTATGTCAGTTATTTGAGCCAGTGCAGCCATTTCTTTAAAATGTATATAGAATATAACTTCTAGAATTTGATATGAATATCTTAGTTCGTTTTTTAAATAATTAACTACTATGAGTTTACGCAGCCATATTCTTCATTTTTGAGTTATCGTGATCGGATGGTCCGACGGACGGACATGTCTAAATCAACGCAGAATTTTAGGCTGAGCAAGACAGTGGTTACAAACTCCATACCAAAGTTAATATATCTTTCACGAAGGTGCGGGGTATAAAAATTAATGGGAAGATAAATGGGAAAATAAATGGGAATAACAAAAAGCATATTTATGTGTGCATGGAAGTATATACTCGTAAATTTTAGAATAAATTTTACGTTTTCAATCATTGTAAGCAAAAAGTGTTTCACTTTTCCGGTTATTATTATATCTTTAATGTCAAGGTACACAGCGCATTTTGAAGAAAAACTATAAGATGAAACGAAAAAGAGAATAGTTAATTTGAGGCGAAAAATAAAATAATTTCACAGAAAATTTATTTCGTTCAGGAAGAGGAAGAGTCCCATGAGTTAAACACAATATTGTTTTTTTTTTTTTAAATTCTGTCATGCAAGAGCTAAAAGTAAACTATAAATTTAAATATCGTGAATTTGTCATTTATTTTCCGTGCAAACATAAAAAAAGATTTGGAGTAAATTTGCATATTTACTCTTTTCTCAGAGTAAATGGGCTTAACTACTCTTCTCTACAAATTTTTTATACAGGCTTGTGCAATCAAAAGTTATGAACTAACGCTTTATGATAACGCTTGGTGTTAAAACCGGCTAAACAAAATGCACTTAATTTTCGAATTGAGCGAAATATGTATTCATTTTGTAAGTTCTTTTGATTTAATATTATATAAAAAACATATTATCTCAAAATTAGATACGTAGTTTAAAGAAATAACATGGAAGTTAAGATAAAAAAATTATCGTTTTCCCCTTGAAAACATTATACTTACATCCTTTTTAATTGATAAATAAGATTGCATTTTCAATTGATTGAAAATTTTATGCTTTCATATAAGAAACTTAAAACATTTTTTAAATATTAAAATATTATTAAATGTTTTTGAATCACATACGGGGAACAAATTTTATTATACTTTTTTATATTTTACAGTTTACCAATAAAAGAAATAAAGAAAGAACAAAATTAAATTCATGATAAATATTGTGAAATAAATTTTTCATTTTTACGATTTATTTGTTCAAAACCAAAGTACATGTTTAAAGTGAAATACTGAAAAAAGAAAAAAAAAGGAATTTTTTATTGGCTGGTTAAATACCGATAAGAGAAAATATTTTCGCGCAGGTAAATAATTTTTTGCCATCATTAATATAAAAAAAAATCTGATGTGGTCAGCACATAACCGGCCGCGTTGTGTATTGTGCAGTTCAGTGAAAGTGTTACAGAATATTATAAAAGTGTCTGTTAAATACTTCTTTCTATTTTTTAGGGCATTAGTACGCTCATAGTTAACATACCTAGAAAAATGTAAATTTGGCTCTTAGTAGAGTTTCGCTTTGTGGTACCCGAATTCCCTGAAATGCTCGCCATTTATTTTCGGTAACAACCAGAACTCAAATTTCAAGAAATTCCATAAATTCGTTCCGTAGATATGGTGAAAAATGTAAAATCGGCCCGCAAATCAGTTTTCGAGCCCTGATCTTTCCAAAAAATTTATATGTTCATTGTTTTAATACGAGGAATTCTTCCAAAAGTTAGGAATTTTCGCATACGGTCGAGCGCAGCTTATATATGAAATTTCAATTAAATCGGTTGAATATTTTCTTCAAAGTGGTCAAAAATGTAAAACAGGCCCGCTAAAAAATGCAGTTCCCGAGGCCTGATATATCCCAAAAGTTGATCAATCCCACAGGTTGCTAAAAATAGTTTATTTACACTTCCCTACTATGGAGAAGTGCATTCCAACCGAAAACTCGATATGCAAAATTTGTTGCCATCATATGACCTACCTATTGTATACACAATACGGTTGGTAATAAATGTTAATAATTGGAGGGAAATATTTTGCTAAAAACGAAAAGAAATCAAAATGCAAAGCCATGATCGCAAGTATCGATATGGATGTTTGAATCGATTTCACTTAAAAGAAAAAAAAATTAAATTAATTTTAAGGTTGATGTAACGAAAAAAATAAATAAAAGTGAAAAGAAAAAATCAATTTGATACTGGCTTAAATATAGAACGATTTTTATCGTTGATTATTTTACTTTCGGGGAGAAAAATGTAAGGTTATATTACGAAAGAAGTGTTTAACATGGAAATAATTTATTTATATAAGAACATAAAAACGTTATAGGTTATTAATTTAATTTAATTTTGCTTGCGGGCAAATAAAGAGAAGATAAAGTAAGATAAACATTGCGAAGATATTTCAGTAGTGTTACTATAGCAACATAATCCAAAAGTAATCACGAAATCAGCTGATATAAGTAACTTAATAAATTTCTTAACATGTGGAAATATTTTTAAACTTCATAAATATTAAATGGTGGTGTTTAAGAAATGTTTAAATCAGGAATCTAAATGCGAGTTGACAGATTCTGAAAATAAGAACATTTCAGGATTGTTTGAGTTATGAGTTGACAATCTAAAATTTCTATCCCTGCTGATGTTCACCAGAGGTCAGTCTTTGGAAAAACGTCAATTTTTTTCATTTTGTATTTTTTCATTTTTCTTCAACGCCACAATTTTGTGTAAAAATTTTAAAAACTTCAAGTTCTTTTATTACAGAATATTGGTCACTTTATTAAATTTTAATTTAAGTCCTCAAACGTTAAAAACTCTTTTATTATGCAGGAGATATAGCATAAAAACCATTTATATGTCAAGGTTTTAAGGATCCTAATAATATGTAAAAAATCAAAAAATTGTCACTATTTCAAAATTATGCTAATTTTAAATGGTGTAATGATCAACTACTACTAATTTTTGATCACAATAGTTACTTCAAAAAGCGGTTGACATATTTGAAAACCGTTATTTTGGCAAACCGTTAAGGTGGTAAAATCCAAGTTTTACAAATTTTGACAAACGATAACTTGAGAGGAAGTGGAAGTGGAAAAAGATTTTCTCTTAAAGAAGTGAACTATTTAATAGTATCTAAAAGCTGGTAATTTCACGCTTCTGCAGCCTGAGGTCTAGAAGAAAAACGATATCAAAAATTTGGAAAAAGTGGTAAATTTTAACAGCAATTTTGTTTCTTAAGTTCAAATATGGTATGCCGCAGTAGAAGAAGCCGCAATTAGTTTTCTGCTTTTACAAAATTTGAAAAATGGCATTTTTAATGTTTTAAGGGGCTATAAGTTTTAAAACGGAGGGATAAGTAAAAGTTTTCTTGTACGGAAATAAGTTTGTAGTAATGATCTATGCATATTTGATTTTGCTTTCTATTTTCAAGGGTGTAGGAGTTTTGTAAACGGGTCAATGGACGCACCGACGATAGGACACTTTTTTCAAAATTTTTTGGGAATGAGTTAGAAAATAAAGAACGAAACAAAAGGTGTTTGAAAGGTGTTTTTTATTTATTCAATATTACTACCTTTTTATTTATTTCGTTTTTTGTCCGAAAATCATAATTCAATTTTTTATAAATTTTTAAATTCGCAGCTCTCATATTACCTATTGGGCTGGGTAGGGCTTGTTGGAAAAATTTTGATGACAGCAATGGAGCAACCCTAAATAGATTTTCAGGCAACAAATGGCCCTTTCAGCGCATGTGGGGTATTGTTGAAAAGGTCCTGAAAATCGATAGTTAGAGTCTAATTTGCTATACGTAAAGTCTTTTACCTATAACGACCATCCGCCACTAATTGGAAAATACCATTGAATGTGTAATAAATGAAGCTTCGAATGAAATGTGGAAAAAGTGAGTTAAAATTGGGCCTTCCCAATGGACTATTTTGTGTTGTGTTGTTACATTTAGATGACTTTAAGTTAAAATGCAAAAAAATGTTTATTATGAAAATTTTAAAATTTTGTGTGTTTCTTTTTAAATTCAGTAAAAAAATGCGTGCAGTAAATATTTGAAATGCTTATTAATTCGAACACTAAAAATTAAAAATTAATTAATTAAATAGATACAATTATATGACATATCAGCTACATAACATTTCATATATTCAATGTAAATTGACAAAATCAGTTTATGCACATATATGAATGTTCTTAACTTTACCATAATTGTAAAACTAAGATA
Source organism: Condylostylus longicornis (assembly GCF_029603195.1). Classification (NCBI taxonomy): domain Eukaryota; kingdom Metazoa; phylum Arthropoda; class Insecta; order Diptera; family Dolichopodidae; genus Condylostylus; species Condylostylus longicornis. The sequence continues at coordinate 3,581,071 of NW_026577985.1, forward strand.
ATTGAGTAATTCTTTTTCTGCTTTAGAAAAAGTCATTGAAATTGGTCCTTTTAAAAAAAGCTGTAAATTGTTTTTCGAAATTGCAAAAATTTACTGCCTTTGAAAAAGTTTTGAAAAATTTAAAAAGTTTTCTGATTTACTTTTTATATACATGTGCAACCGTTGCCTTTCTTAAACTAAAAAGGTTGGATTTTTCTCTCTTAGAATAGTTTTTTTCACAAGTATAATAGTTTAAAAGTATTTACTAACTAAATATATGATTACTCGTACACAGGCGCGGTTCTGATGTATTCGTCGCCCTAAGCGGTTCCTAAAAAGTGCGCCCCCCCCCCCCCCCTTCAACCTTTTCACCTATTTTATTACTGTGAACAAAATTTAATAGGCATTGCACATTGTGCATCATAAAGCAGTTTCTTGTAACCTTATTGTACTGAATTATAGAATTAAAGTCTGGAACTAAACTTTAAATTTTTTGTTTTATAAATTCAAAAACAAGGTAATTTATTTAACTGTACGTTTTTTTATGAAGTTATGATCAGATTTATATCAATCACTTAAACTTGATTTTTTGATTTTAACAACCAAAAAATTTACTTTTTGACGTAAGTGAAACTTATTGTAAAAGGTTCTATGAAAATTATATCAAATGAACTTTTTCAAAGCTTATTTGAATATGAAAAAGTAAAAAATTATTTTTATTTTTATTCGTAATTTTATTTTTATTTTTATAATTATTTTTATTTTTATTCGTAAAATTTGGCTTTTTATTTCACAAATCGCCTGAGAAATGAAGCAGCGTATAAAAAAAGTTTCGACTTGCATTCAAAAATTTAAGGAAAATCAAAGTTTCGTTCTAAAATTTGTGACTTAAAAACTAAGCTTTTCATGTACATAGCTATAAGCTTTTATACTGTTCATTATATTTTTTAGATTTTATTAAAATAAATGCATTTACTGGTATTTATAGGCTCGTGGTTTTTAAATTTCAGAATGTCGTTTTGCTTAACTATTTTAATTTTGGAGATAAATGTGTGAAGCAAATTATGCGCCATTTCATTTTACTCTTATTTTTTGGATGACTCACACTACATCAATTCAGCATAAAAATTCTTAACATTCACTTGATTATTAAACAACATTTTTCAATTCAATATAAGTAGTAGATTTTATCAATTAAAATTTAATTCTGTGATTGATAACAGTTTTTTCAAAAACGAAAGCAGAACATAGTAGTAGAAATTCATAACGATCATGTAATTTTAAAATTCATTCAAAATTTTTTGTTGTTAAACAAAAACAAAATATTGGTATACACAATCTCAATATCAAGCTATGCTTTCCATCATTTAAGAATATTGCTCTCATTCTCTTTTTCTAATTTCTTTCTATTCTCATTCTTAATTTGTGTTTTTTTTTGTTTTGTTCTTGTTGTTTACTAATGCAATAGTATACAAAAAAGTAATACATTATAATAATGTGTTTGTTTGTTTGGTGAGTGGGCGCCAACTAAGCAAAAATAAAATTTTGCATGTATGAAACAATTTAAATATAATGTGTACGAACGAGTGTAGCCACTAAGCATAATAAAAACATTGCTTTGTGATATAATTATATGTGTACGAGCGAGTGTTGATAGGGAGCAATCTCAGCAAAATAAAAATTTTGCTTTATGAGATAATTATATGTGTACGTATGAGTGTTGATCTTATTCATATTAGACAATATAAATTATGTGTACATGTGTATTTTTGGATATTTTTATTTGTTGCGTACATTGCTTCTATATATGTATGTATATTATATGAGACGATTTCACTTATATATATGAACGATTGAATGTATACAGCTGTGTGAAATAATATTCTGTGTTTATAGGCATATACAGTACATAAAAAATAAGAATGAAAGAGTAGTGTAGAGTAAAGAAATGTATGAGTAATTTTAATTCTGTGAACATTTTTTGTTATATGGTGCAAATAGCAAATATGTGTAGGAACAAAATATTATGTTTGCATGTAGGTAGATTTTATTAAGTTAATTTCGCTATAAATTGATGTATAAAAAAAAACTTGGAATCCTTTTTTTTGGGTGAAAATTTTTTTTTTTTAAATTTAGGGGTTTTTTAAGTTTTCAATGGCGCCCCTATTTTTTATCGCCCATTGCAAATGCATACTTTGCATGTATGATAAATCCGGGGCTGCTCGTACATATGCATGAATATTGTACGTACGAGTATATCTAATGTAACTTAATGTATGACCTAATATTTTAAAGAAATCTTTTTAGAAATATTTAACAGTAAAAATCTTTAAAACAAATATATATCTATAGGTGCAATTCCTTTTCTCTAGATATTAAGTATAAAAAGGATTTCAATATTTCAGAGACAAATTATAGTGGCAGGACTTATTTTCTTTAAAATAATGGTATTTGTATTAAGACGCCAAAAGTTTTTATACCCTGCACTTCGTGAAGGGTATATTAACTTTGGTATGGAGTTTGTAACTACTTGAAGGAGTCATCTGCGGTATGGACATATATATATATTCTTGCTCAGCGTAAAATTCTGCGTCGATTTAGACATGTCCGTCTGTCCGTCCGTCCGTCCGTCCGTCCGTCCGTCCGTCCGTCCGTCCGTTCGCACGATAACTCAAAAACGAATAATGCAATCGACACCAAACTTTCACAAGTTTTTTCTTTTGTGCCAAGGACGAGCCCTATTGTTATTGGACTAATTCGGATAACGGGTTCGGGTAGCTGCCATACAACTCAAAGAGTTTATTTTAAATATTTCAAAAACTAATAAAGCTATAAATATAAAACTTTGTATACATGTGTCCAATTATATTCTACACATGCTCTGAAAATTATAATGGGATAGCTGCACCGGTTCGGGTGGCTGCCATACAACTCCAACAGCAAATTTTTTATATTCGGCAAAATAATAAAGTCAGATTCATGAAACTTGGCAGTCAGGTGTCCAATTATAGGTCAAATATACTTCTGAAGTTTTAGAGGAATTGCTTGACAGGTTCGGGTACCTGCCATACAACTCCAGAAGCTAATTTTAAATATTTGGAAAAATAATAAAGTCAGATTGATGAAACTTGGCAGTTGTGTGTCCAATTATAGGTCAGACATATTTCTAAAGTTTTAATGGGATTGCTTGACAGGTTCGAGTAGCTCCCATACAAGTCTTAAAGCTTATTCTTAATATTTGGAAAAATAATAAAGTCAGATCCATGAAACTTGGCAGTTGTGTGTCCGATTATAGATCATATATATTTGTGAAGTTTTAGTGGAATTGCTTGACAGGTTCGGGGACTTGCCAAACAACTCCAAAAGCATATTTTAAATATTTGGAAAAATAATAAAGTCAGATTCATGATACTTGGCAGTTGTGTGTCCGATTGTAGATCAGATATATTTGTGAAGTTTTGATGGAATTGTTTGACAGGTTCAGGTACTTGCCATACAACTCCAAAAGCTAATTTTAAATATTTGGAAAAATTATAAAGTCAGATTCATGAAACTTGGCAGTCGGATGTCCAATTATAGGTCAGACATATCCGTGAAGTTTCTATAGAATGGTTTCACAGGTTCGAGTAATTGCTACACAATAACGAAAGGTGCAGGGTATTATTCAATCGGTTTATACCGACTGAAACGTTTTTACTTGTTTTATTTTACAATAATGTGTTTGCTATTTTCTATTTTCTTTTAAATTATTTAATTCGTTCTTCTATACAAAATAATGAAAGGGATTTTAAGAAAAATGTGACACAATCCAAATTCTTTTAAAACTACATAATCATACATCACATTTTAACTATACAATTATATATACACAGAAATATGCTACTATTTAAAGTTATACATATAAGAGTTTTCGAAAGTTTTAAAATTATTTAAGAAGATCTTAATTGTTTGCTTAGGATTGTTGAATTGGGAAAAGAAAATATTTCAGTTATTGCTTTGAAAAAAAGGATTTTGGTCGAATAGTTTAGTTATTTTTTGTGAATTTTATGTATGCGAATGTGTTTATCTGAATAATATTATTATATTTATACATTCATGATTACAGAGGGTAAAACTTATGTGGTGAATTTGATTGCAAAACTTTGCTTCATAAGTAAATCTTACTTGTATGCTTTGAACTATTAATTTTAACAATTCAAAAATATATTGTGGGCTACATCATAGGGTCTAATAATGTCCCTGTTCTTGTCTCAGTTTTAGGCTTTTCCAAAAAAAATTGGAAAAAAAGCTAATTTATTTCACTATTTGTTCGTCCGTGTATTTATTCAAAGCCTCTACATTTTTTTAAATAGAAAGGTGTATATAATATACATACATGTTCGGCATATTTAATTCGTGAATCCATAAATATGATGTCTGCTCAACCGCTGATACTCTTACTGTTTTTTGTTTACCATATTGTGTAAATTTTCATTTTCAATATTTTTCCAAACACAATTGGACAAAAACTGTTTATTAATTTGTCTGAACGTCTGTTGGTTTACAAAACTTCTACGTCCGTTAAGATAAAAAGAAATTTAATACATCTAGGTCGCCCCGTACCGCACTTCAGAAACCAGGGGCTATAGCTGAAGCCCTACAAATGCCATTGTTTGACTATTTATTGTAACGAAATCACAAGTATTTTTTAAGTTTCGCAAATGTAAAAAGGTGGCCACATTCTCCTTCTACCGCGACATAGCATAGCTAAACTTCAATAAAGTTGCGTCAAACCAATGGTTTGTAATGTAGCGTTTTTCCCTCCAACAAGTTAAAATACCGCTTTTGAAAGAATCTTAAATTCATATTTTCATTTCTTCATGCCTCTGTAGCTCAGTTGGTAGAGCGTCCGCCTAGAAAGCGGTAGGTCACTGGTTCGAGTCCAGTTCGAGGAGAAAAATTTTTTTAATGAATTTCATAACTTAAATTCATATATTTTACTGGGCTATTTGATAAAAGTCGTCAAAATTACTTCACTTTTTGGGGCAGCGTGCAACTCAAAAAATGGTATTGAAACTATACAATGCATTAACGAATATGGTCTTTGACTTAATACAAGCTTTGTGGCAACTGCTATATGCTTATATATAGGCATTATGAAAAGAGAAAAACTTGTGAGGAGCAAATAAGTAATTGTAATTTGACATAAAATTATTCATTCATATTAACTTAATTTATTTGTCACAGAGTTAACACGATCAACTCTGCCTATTCTCGTTTTTAAAAGTACTTTATAAGAGACTGGAACTCGAATGCAATATCACGTCTTAAATATTTAAGTGAATTCACTAAACAATCTGTGATTTCAATAATGCTTTATAAAAAGTTAAAGTAAGGTATTAATACGATTTTTAGTACCGTCACAGAGCCTTCAATACCTTTACATTGTAAAAAAACTGCTAAAGCTTTTAATACATTTTGGAATACAATTTTTACAATATTAATACATGTTTTGACGTTTGTTTGAAAATTTCAATTTAAAGTTCTGTGCAAATGTTAATTTTCAACAAACGTTATCACATCATTAAAAACACAGCATTTTATGCTGCACTTTACGAAAAAAACTTAATAACTAGCACTTTATTGCTGAAAATATATGCTAGTTTATTTAATTAGTTATTTTTGGCAACTTTTATATGACATGTATAAGAAAAGCGTTTTCGATTTTTTCGATACGCAATTTACTTTTATATTACGTATATACTACGTATAGAACGAATTTAGGAAAAGTATGCAATGTCAAGAGCTTTTTTAAGCGTTTTTTCATTTCGTCCTATTGCGATAACTACTGTATCATCAGCAAATGTAGCTGTTGTCACTCCTTCCGATTCAGGAATATCACACGTGTATAGCAAGTATAATATCGGGCCCAATATACTCCACTGTGGTACCCCCGACCTGATATCCCTAAGCGAAGAGTACTCCTCTTCTTGTTTAACCCGAAATACCCTATTAGTCAGGTAAGATTCGAGCAGGTCAACATACTGCCTTGGTAGTAATCGCCTAAGTTTTTTTATTAATCCACAATGCCAAACCTTATCGAAGGCCTGGGCTACGTCCAAAAATATGATAGAACGTATTGTTTTTTCTTCCAGTGAATTTTCTATTAGGTCAGTTATTCTATGAATCTGATCTATGGTTAAATGGTTCCGGCGAAAACCAAATTGATGATTCGGGATTAATCTTTTACTTTCAATTATAGGTTAAAGTCTTCTCAACAAAAGTTTCTCTAGCAGTTTTGAAATCATCGGCAACAATGAGATGGGTCTATAAGAAGTCGCCCTGTCTATAGGTTTGCCAGGTTTGTGCAGCATGATTATCTCTGCAAATTTCAAACTTTCAGGCACGTAATTGAACCTTATACACGCATTTATTAGGCGCGTAAGCATCATTATACCTCTATATGTTCTTGACAATTGAAATAGTCACGCTATCCTCAACCAAAGCAGATTCCTCATTTTCATGCACGGCCTGGCTGTCATGCGGGCAAAATATATCGGCTAAATGATCCGCAAACGTATTTGCCTTGTCCCTGTCAGTTTTTGCCCACGTTCCATCTTTGTTTTTAATAGGAGCGATATGTTTGATAGGTTGCTTCATTTTCTTTCTTGCCCCCCACACTGAGTAACTAGTTTTCTCACACGCCATCAAATTTTGAACATAATTAGCAACCGAATCCTCTTTGTATTTTCTAATACAGCGTCTTAGTTGTTGCGATTCACGATTATATCTGGTTTTATCAGTAGTTTTGCTGTCACCTCTTTCGCGCCCGCCTGCTTCGTCTTCGTCCAAGCCGCATTTTGAATAATTTTAGTAAGGTTTTTGGCCTCCTCATCTATGTGCTGCGTCGTTCTTATTCTTTTCCTTAGATCTATTTGTCGTTCAATCTCTAAGCGAAATTTTTACCAATCTGTAGTTCCGTTTTTCAGCGCTACTACAAGCAGTGTTTTTCATAACTACATTTTCCTTAAGTTCAAAAATAACCACTGAATGATCGGAGTTAAGATCATAGTTATCATGTACCTAGATGAAATTTTTCGCAATCCGTTTTGTTATGAAGAAATCTATTAAATCTAGACACATATTAACATCAGCTGGCCAATACGTTGGCTTCGCAGTAGAGTGAAAAAGGCACCGCGTGCCGCCAATTGCTGTCCTAAGTTCTCTTCCTCTAGTTAAAATATGTTTTGGACCCCAATCAGCGTGCTTGACTTTAAAGTCACCCCCCAATATAAATCTATCACCTAGGTCTGTCAGAACGTTTTGAAACATTTCCGCCGTAATTTTAAATCTGGGGTGATAATATAATGCAGCCACTCTAAATTTTTGCTTAGTCGAAGTGATCTGAACCGCCGCCATTTGCATTCCTTCGGTTTGCATCTGGTGCAGATCGCAATGCACTATATTTTCTTTTATTATTATCGCCGTTCCGCCCTTCGTTATATTTCCAGGGTGGTTCGCGTTCTAAATTCTATAACCTGGAAACCGAATCCTGGTTCCTAAGGGCATATGTGTTTCAGTTACGAGGCACATGTGTATATTCTGTGTATGTAGAAAAACTTCAAGCATGTCCTTTTTATTTGCAATACCATTGCAATTCCATGTTGCTATTTTAAAACTACTTCGTGCCATCATTTGCCAGGTCTTTTGGTACTCGATTTTTTCCCTTCGCTCTCTAAAATGCTCAATTTCTGAGAGATTTTGTTCATCATATCTAGCATGTTCTGCATCATATTTTGTATTTTATACAAAACATTCGCGTCACTGGCCCTTGTTTTATTACTCATGCCACTGTATGTTACATCTTTTGAAACCATTCTCGAGGCGAATTGACTCGGTGGCCGTTCAGAATTCTTCTTTAAGTTGTTGTTGCTGTTCTTATTTGTACGTTTTTGTAGTTCCTTAGCTACAAGGCATCCCCTATAGTTTGCTGGGTGCGCCTTCAAGCAATTGGAACACTTTGCTGCAATACTCTTTGGCTTATCTGATGTTAAGTGCCTGCCTGCACATTTAACACAATTCGGTTCTCTGGCAAAATTTTTGTGTATGCCCATACCTTTGGCACCTTTTACACTGCGGAATTGTCCTATCCTTTCGAAGTGCTTCTATTCTAACTTTCATCCTGTTTATGTGATCGATTTCATAAATTTTTTTCATCTCTCGTCATTTGAGAATGTTAACATAAACAGCGGTAGAGGCACCATAATATTTTTTCCATTTTCTTTTATTTTTTTAATTTTATTGGTTACATCTAAGATCTTGTAACCCTAGAGCTTAAGTCCTCTTTTATATCTTCCGGTTTACAATTGGGGTGAAGATTTCTTACCATGACTTTTATTGGTCTGGCCTGCTTGTTTTCATAGGTATGCCATTCTAGTCCAGATCCATTCATGGCCCTGGTAAGATTTCTGTAGTCCATTTCGGAATTTACAATAAGCTTAAATTGATTGTTATTCATCATTTTAACTTTATAATTGATGTCCTTATTTTTTAATGTTGACTCTATTTGAGTATAGTCAACCACATTACTTATGACTACTGGAGACGGCCTAGAGTTTTTCGTGACATTGCCTCGACTTTTAGAATCAGGAACATCCGCTTTCTCAGCGTTGATTGTCACCTGAACCACTTCCCAAAATGATTCCGCTTTTCTTTTTTTGCTGGACCTCTTTTGCTTTAGGACCTAATCTGTTTCTCTGGCGAGTTCTTCCTCATCTGTTGAGTAGGCGTCCAAAATCGACTTCACTTGCTTTGTTTTTGGTGCAGCGTTCTTTTCTTAATGACTACTATCATTAGACTTATTGTTTGTAATTTGCACATGTTTCTCTTTCTTTAGCTTCTCATTCTCAGCCCTCAGTTGAAGAACCTGGTTTTTCAAAGCCACACAGAGCTGTTCTAGTTGGCTTGAGCTTTACTCATGTTTATATCCTTATTGTTCTGTGGAGCTTGAGTGTTCGGTAGTCCACCTTCTATATTTTTATTCTTTTCTAAAATCCGCACATCAGATGTAGGTGGTGAACGCCGGGTTTTCGCGTTCCTCCTGAATGGATCAATCAAATGCAATAAATGGCTCTCCCCAGAATCCGTAGAGCCTACCTCCGCAGAGGGTGGATTTTCCAACGTAGTTGAATTACCACCTGGGGTATTAAATCCTTTTGTTTTGTCCATTCCACAAATGATTAAATTTTGCATTTTATACCTAATGGTATGTAAAAATAATACCTAAAAATAATGGTTGAACCCTGGGGTTCAAAAACTGCCGTCCCTCAGGAATCAGACGCAGACCAGGGAGCCGCCTATTCTAGGTCAGACGCTTCTGGATTTACCGCACGCGTCCTAACCAACGAAACCCGGATGAAGCGCCGAGTACTCGCTTTCACCCGCTCTCGCCGGCCTTACTAAGTAAGTTGCACAGGAGACACCCGGCAAATAACTATGTTACCTACCTTCTGGGAGGTGAGAGTCGGATTTGTTGGCAGAGCTGATGTTTTCAGAGGGCATTTCCTAGCATTTTCAGCTTCACATGTTAGGAAAATGTGAAACTAACTAGGATCCATGCCAACCTTTGTCCCCCAATATTAAAAATATTAAAAATATTGAAAATTACAGCTGCGTATTAAATTCAACCAAATTTCGAAGATTTAGTAATAGAAAAACGTTTCCAAAGTTCTTTAAAAAAAGATTTTATATTTTTTTGTATGGCTATATTATATGTGTTTTATATTTTTTATGTTGGTAATAAAAATCAAAATTTGAGCATAATTTTGTAGTTATACTCTATTGCGCGGTACGAAGCAATGTACGGAAACACTGAAATTGTTCGTGATGATAAATTAGTCTAAAATGCCTGCTGTACAATAACAACTTCAATAATTCAATAAACTAAATGAAAAACAGAGGACAAGCTATGTCTGCAACAATAGCGCAGCGAAGCAATAATTTTTTTTTCAGAAACAAATGTAAATGATCCATTACCAGCAAGATCAACATAACCAGAACGTTCACTGGATTCATTCTAGGAAATCCCATTTATATACATATTTCTATAGGGATTTCGGCATTTTGCAGCGGAAAATCTCCTTTTTTCTGTTCCCAACATAAATCATACTAACATTTTATAATATCGTACTGCGCAAGTATTACGTATACCAAAAAAATAAAATAATCAAAATTTTGTTCTATGAACAAAATTACCATAATCCTTTTCGTACTTAATCGATTTCCGAGCCATGACATTTCAAAAAATTCGTAAGTTTTATTCATTGCCTTAACACCCAGAATTTAAATATAAAATTTCAAGGAAATTGGTTAGTTATTTCTCTTTATATGCGAAAAATGTATGTTTAAATGGGTGGATCTTTCCCACATTATGTATGTAATTGTTATTTATTTTAATAATTAAAGAAAAAAATTATTCAATAGTGTTAAGTTTAATTCATAATTCGTAAATTTATTAAGTTTTTAGTTTTGGAAAGAAAACATTTGTTTTTGTTTTGTTGTAAACTAAAATTACTTCCGGTGACATAATTACACCAGGAGCGTCTTTCTTTAACCAAATTAGCTTAACAAAATAAACATGTCTACATACGCTACTTAAAATGGACTGTTTAATAAATATAAATACTTACACACTTTTCCTTAAAATGATGATATGAAGAGAGGATTTCAGATCATTTATCAGTACAGGAGTTTTCATTCCAAATCTTTTATCGAATAGTACCATATGTTCAGAATATTTTGATTTATAATGTAATAAAGTTGGTTTATATAAAACCTTTCAAAAGTTGAAAATTTTTTCAAAAGGTGGTAAGATTCCTGTAGTCCATTTCGGAATTTACAAAAGGTGAAAATTATTCTTTTGAAAACAATCTATCACATTATGTAAATTATTTCCATTCATATTAAAATGTTTCAAAGGTTGCATTCATTTAGGATGAGCAATGTATGCAATCTTTGAAATAAAACAAAAAAAATTTAAAGAGACCTTAACTTAATAGTCGAATTCAAGGGTTTCCTGCGTCAATTAGCTGATTAGCCAAGTCGTTGGCATGGCATTTTGCGTTAACTTTCTGCATTTATAGAAATTTGAAAGAGCTTCCAGTTTGAGAAATATATGGTGTCAAAACTTCGATTTTACAAATTTTCACAAACGACAGCTTGAGAGGGAGTGGAGAAAAATTTTTCTTCTAACGAAAAGTGCCCAAAAGCTGCCAAAATTTCAGACTTCCACAATCTAGAAAGAAAACATACCAAAAATTTGAAAAAAAAAAAAAATGATTTTAGATAACTGTAAATTTTAATTATTATTTTATTTTTTAAAATTTAAATATGGTATGCTGCGGTTGCGTTTATAGAATGTAAAAAATTTTTTAAGGTTTCGTTACAGTGAATAGTTCTGGGGGGCTATAACTTTGTGATGAGGGATATACATAGGGAAAACACAAATAAGTTTCTAGTAAAAATCTATGTATATATATGTGACATTTCAGCTTCGTATATTCAAGGGTGCAGCAGTTTTGTTTACAGAACTTAAATATCAAATTTCAACGAAATCCGTTAATTAGTTCCTTACAACTCTTTCCTTATGCTAAATGTAAATTCGGTCCTGATATATACAAAAATTTTAGAATTTCATTGTTTAAACATCCTGAATTTACATATTTAATTTCAAGCAAATCGGTTGATTATATTTTTTATGCATATAAAAAAAGTGCTTATTAGTTTCCCTCTATCCGTTCGTCCATTGACCCATTTGCAAAATTTCTGCACCCTTGAAGATAGAAAGCTGAAATTTCACATAAAAATTTGAAAGCTGAAACTTCCCAGAAACGAAAATTTGGCCAAAAAAAAAAAAAAGTTAAGTGGTTTTTCACATTGTAAGACTAAGGTTATACGAGTATAAAAGTTAAGGAAAATATGCTGATTATGATATTAGTTAAAAATGTAAAATCGGTTCGTAGTAAAAATCCAGTTCCAGAGATCTGACATATCCTAAAAGTTGATCAAACCGTCTCATTCTTCATAAAAATTTGGATACAAATTTTCGTGAAAATAGTTTGGGATTATTTTACACATATAGCTATTTCAATTAAATAAATATTTTAAAATATTTTTTTAATTTTCACTTTAAAAAAAGATTTCAACTTATCTTTCCTACATATTAGACATGTTTTGTATTTTAGGCCACATAAACAAAAATAAATACGCTGTTATAGAGCTTGGCAATGTTTGGAACAAAAAAAGAGATAACTTAATGTTTTGTCTAGATGCTCCTTCCTTAAATATTTCTAACACGTGGGTTTTGATTCTATTTTAAGACAGAAAGATACGAAATTTACAAGTATCTTTTGTGTATCAGCAAATGTCCTGAATATTCCAGTGTTATAAATGGAATATGATTTTGACATGAAAATAAAGTTATATTTAGTTTAATTATTTATATTACTTTCAATAATATAAAAATATTGTTTTAATCAAATTTCTTGTCTGAGAGAAGTTTTCTGTCATTATTTTTTTTAGCCTTTGTCCAAAAATTTTTTTAGAAAAACTGCTTATTAGTTTCACTCTGTCCGTCCGTCCGTCCATGGACATGTTTACAGAAATTCTACATCTTTAAAAAGAGAAAGTAGAAATTTCATATGTATATAGATTTTTAATTTTTAGAAGAAAATTTTTAACTACCTCCCACACCCCTGAATGTTATCCCCACAAAACCCTAAAAATGCCATTTTTTAACTATTTATTGAAGTATGGTTTCACTTCAATTTATTTTTAAAATTTTGTAAAAGCAGAAAAGCAGTGGCTTTCTTCTTCTTGGGTACATTTGATCTTTGAAAAAAGTGGTCGTTAAAATTAACATTGTTTTTCTTCTAGACCTCATAAACATCGTTTTTCTTCTAGACCTGAGGTTGTAGGAGTGTAAAGTTAGTAGCTTTCAAAAACTAATAAATAGTTCATTTCGACCTCCATATCCCCTCAAGTTAACGGCTCTCAAAGTTCGTAAAATTTTAACACCTCATATTTCCAAAACCGTAAGCTTCTTCAAATTTCTATAAATGCAGAAAGCTAACCGTAAATTCCATGCCATTAAAAAATATAATTATTTGTCTTAACTCACGCAATTAACGCTTAAATCAGAGCATTATGTTAACACCGCTTTAAATTTTTTTTGCTGTATTTCCAAGACTGCATAAATTGTTCATCCCAAATGCATGCAATCGTTGAAATAGTTTCGTATAGGAATGAAAATAATTTTAATAGTGTAGTACGTATACATAGAATGTTGTTAAAAGTAATATTTTAACTTTTTGAAGTGAAAAGTGCTACATTGCAAACTATTGGTTTGCACTAACTTTATTTATTTTTCATTATTATTAATCAATCAATCAAGGTGTGCGTGGGTTCATTAATTTGTACTTTATAAAGCTTTTATTAACTAATTAACTATTAAATAAGTAATAATTTTTAATACTAATTTATTTCTTCTCAAATACACATAAGGTTCACTTATTCAAAAAGAAAATTTCTTTTGCTTTTGTTAATAATGAAATATTATATTTTACTGGATTTAGTTGTAAATTTTTTCGCTAGTCTTTCAATTAATTTTGAATTTAAAAAATCTTCCAGCTACTTTACTATAATATCGTCTAATAATAAAATTAATAAAGTTTTTACTACTATTCAAATACTTTTTATTATAATTATTGTATACTTTTTCAATGGAAACGTCAACACTAATAGCTTTTATGACTATTTAGCATGGTTTTTTGGTACAACAGCTTGTGCATTGCATTTTATTATTGTTGCTCAAAACTACATTAATTCAAACCGAATAGTGATTATTTTTACAGAAATTGATATAATAATAAAATTTTATCAAAAAATTGATAAAAAGTTTTCATTTGAACGTTCAAATTTCAATAAATTTTTAAAGTTTCGATTTATCATATTTTTTGTTCATTGCATTGTTTGTTTTTTTGCAATTAGTGTTCGGTGGAATATTAAAAACAAAGTAATCGAACTGTTCGTCCTAGACATGTCTTTTGTTGGCATTGTATCGTCAAATTTTATTTTTTATGGATTTTACTTAGTTTTAGTTCTGTTTGAGCACACACAATACAAATTAAAAGATGTCCTTATAAGAAACCGTACATTGAATCAAATTAAATCATTGAAAAGAAATTATTGGAAATACATAACAATATTAAAGCAATATAAAAAATTGTTAAAATTATCGAAATTTTATTATAAATATTTTAAATTACAAATATGGAGTTTCTTTTGTTTTATATATCTTTTAATATTATATCAAATAAGTATTATTATTATGAATTGCTTGCCAGAAATTGAAATTATGATAGCATTGACTAATATCATTGATCTATTATTATTGTTAGTGATTGGTGATGAAATTATTAAAATTTCAAAAATAGATATATTTTGCTGGATCGATTTTTTGAATATTGAGATTGAAAATTTTAAGGTAAAAATTTAATAGAAGATATAAAATATAAATTTAATTACTAAAGCGTTTAATTATATTATTTTGTCTAAAAAAAAGATTAAATTGGAATTGCCGTTTGACTCAGTAGTTTAATTATTGTGATTTACTAACACAATTTCTAATAGTTTTCTTTTGTATTTAGTCATCTTAATGAAAATTTAATTCAATAAATTTTGAAATTTACATATTTCCAAAATTACTTGCTGTCTTTTGGGTGAATACAGCCGAAAACGTTCTAAGAAGATTATTAGAATGGAAAAGAATGGAAGAAAACCGCTCCCAAAATGCTTGGGAACACCCAATGCATAATCTATAATTTACAAACAACAATCTGCAATATAACTATAAAACTGTTTTAACTATAAAAAAATTTAAAGTTTAAGTTTAAAATACACGGGTAAAAAGTTTTTCGAAAACTGTTTTTGTTAGTACTTTATTAATTTAGGCACAGTATTTAGGACTGGTTTAATAGCATTTTGGTTAAAAGCGAATTTTTCATTACAATCACATTTACATTCAAATTTCAAATTCGTACTTTTTATACCCGTACGAACGTATGTTCGAAGGGTATACTAAATTTGCCTTACCGTTTGTAACGCTAAGAAATAACGGTGTTAGATATAGACTCAAGTGTATGTTTTTGATCAGCGTCAAATTCTGAGTTGATTTAGCTTTGTCTGTCCGTCCGTCCGTCCGTCCGTCCGTCCGTCCGTCCGTCCGTCCGTCCCAACGATAACTCAAAAACTAATTGAGCTAAGTTCACCAAATTTTCACAAATGATTTATTGTAGTAAGTGCCAGAACCCTATTTAAATTGGACATGATCGGGGTACTGGTTCGGGTAGCTGCCATACAACTTCAAAATTTATTTGGCTATATCTCAGAAACTATAAAAGTTATGGTATTGAAATTTCACACAAACAAATATATTAGTAGGGCCAATATGCCCCATAAAAGTCGTTGAAATTACTTGGCTCCTTCTGGTACCTGCCATACAACTTCAAAAGTTATTTGGCTATATCTCAGAAACTATAAAAGCTGTGATACTCAGATTTCACACAAGTGAATATATTAGTAGGGCCGATGTGTCTGGTAAAAGTCGTTGAAATTACTTGGCTCCTTCTGGTACCTGCCATACAACTTCAAAAGTTATATGACTATATTTCAGAAACTATTAAAGCTATGGTATTGAAATTTCACACAAACGAATATATTAGTAGGGCCAATGTGCTTGATAAAATTCCCTAAAATTTCTTGGCTCTTTCTGGTAGCTGCCATACAACATCAATAGTAGTTTGGCACAACCAGTATTTTGAATAACACATAGTACTGAAATTTTGCATAAATTAATATGGTAATACGGCAACTTAAAGTCATAGTCTGCCCCATAGTTAGTTATGGCACATTAGTTATTCGCACATAGGATAACAAATTCGTACGGGTATCACAGAGTTGACAAGGTCAACTCTATTTTTTTTCTCGTTTAAATCATAAGTTTTCTACCACAATAAAGCGTTTAAGAAAAGATAACGTCCTCATATATCCTGAATAAATATAAACGAACAATTATTAAAAGTTCATCTATTTATTTATTTTTTTTTTATTTTTAGGACATTCAATTGCTGCGTGATGAATTCTATTTCAAAGGAATCACTTTTGAGTTTCAAGGAAAATATAAATTTAATAAAAAATTATTTTTAGTGTATATCGCATCAATGACTGAACGGATTCTCTTAATGATTCAATTGTTTTACGCGTAAACTGAAAATCAAATAAATAATTTTGTCAAATATTATTAAAATTAAATGTTTATTAATTGAACTTGTATAATTAAATAAAGTAGGGTCAAACCAATAGTTTGTTTTGTAGCACTTTTCCCTTCATCAAGTGAAAATACTGCTTTTAAATACAGTGTATGTATACCTACTACAATATTAAAATTATTTACATTCATATACGAAACGATTTCTAGGATTGCATATATTTAGGATGAACGATTTTTGCAGTCTTTGAAATAAAGCAAAAATTAATTTAAAAAGGGGTTAACATAATGCTCGATTTTAAGGGGTATTTGCGTGAGTTAAGAAAAAAAATTATATTTTATGTCATGGAATTTATCGTTAGCTTTTTGCGTTTATAGAAATTTATAAAAGCTTGCGGGGGGGGGGGGGGGGGGGGTATAACTTCTAGAGGAGGAGATAGGTAAAAATTTTCTTCTACGGAAATAAGTTTCTAGTATAGATCTATGTACATATTAAATTTCAGTTTTCTATCTTCAAGGGTGTAGAAGTTTTGTGAACATGTACAAGGACGGATGGACAGAGTGAAACTACTAAGCTTTTTTTTTCAAAACATTTTTGGAAAAGTGCTAAAAAACTAGATTAAAATTAATGAAAATAGATAAAAAATTACATAGAATTAAGTATACGTAGGCCAATAAAAATAAAAAAAAAAATTATAAAAGACTATTAACCCATTTTTAGTGGCTGATATTTTATATAATATGTTAGATTGTAATATGCTTAGCATTTTAATTTCGTTCATTCATTCATTTGTTCGCTCGTGGACTTCTTCACGACAGATTTACACTTTTCAAGAGAGATAACAGAAATTTTTTATGAAAATGCATCTCTGCGAGAAATATATTTCCCTAGAAAATATTTACCTAACTAAAGCTTTCTAAAGACTATAACTGCAGAAAGTTTTCTTTATAATTTGGATAAATTATTAATGACTGTGATATTTCGTGGGTTATTTTTCATATGCTTTCCATAATTTTTTTAAACGTTCTGCAACCTTCTTGTTCAAAAAGTAAATTTGTAATTAATTTTTGGTTGAAATAAAGTCTGAGAAACATATTGGTGATAATCGAACAGAAAATAAAATAAAACGTTACTGGCAAAGGGTTAAATTATTACAAGCTTTTCTTCAGTTTTGTTTTGTATCCTTTTTATATTCAAATAATTAAAGATACTTTAATGTATCCGTATGATGCGAGCATGCATAAAATATTCAATGCAATATTTGGTTCGAAATAATCGTTTAAATATCAATTAATTAATATTAAATAATTAATATTATTTTCAATATATTTCAACAGCACTACATGATCATTTAATTGAGTATGTGTAGCAAAATATTTTTAATACAATTTTTGTTTTAAAACGATTACAATTTTGTGGTTTCCGATTTCAAATAATTCAGTTCATATGCATAAGTTAAAAAGAATTATCTAAAAAAAATTATGTATTTGCTTAATTGTTTATTTATGATTTTGTGTGGTAGTTTATTAATTAAATTTAAATTTAATAAAGGCAATTATTCTTTTACTATTGACTTAAATCGTAATCCAATTTCAGTGATTGTAGGAATACTTCAATTGTTAATATCAATTTTTGGTTGCTTTTACTTCGAGGAGCATTTGAATATTTCCCGTAGCGTTTTTTTTAAAGTGTTGAGTTTATCAATAGGTTTGTGCATTTCTTTAATGAACGTAAATAATTTTATTGAATCAAAGAATATTTCAATTGTATTTAAAAAAGTTGATTTAATCTTAACGTTTTATCAAAAAAAAACAAAAGTTATTTTACTTAAAAATTCTAAATTTTTCAAATATATTTTATTAAAATTTGCATTATCTTCAATATATTCATATTACTACGTAAAATTAATTATTTTAGATTGGAATTTAAGAAATGAAATTAATAATGTATTAGAAATAAATTTGGTTATAAATTGGGTTGCAACAACAAATATTATTTCGTACGGTTTCTATTTAATACTAACAGTTTTGGATTACACCTTATTTAAAATAAAAATAATAACTTTAAAAATTTTAATTTACAATAATTGTAATTATTATAAGTATGAAATTAATAATACAAAATTAAATAATTCATTGAAAATATATAAAAGACTTTTAAGGTTATCTAGAAAATTTTATAAAATTTTTAAAATTCAATTATGGGCTCTGTTATGTGGTTTATATGTAGCAAATTTGTATAATTTGCGTTTTTATTTAATGAAAATTTACTCTAGTAACAGAGTTACTTTATCCATAGTTAATTTCATCGACATGTGTATAATATTATTATTTGGTGATAAAATTTGCAGTATTTCAAAAATAAAAATATTTGATTGGAAACTTGAAACAGAGGAATTTCATAAACAAATTAAGGTGAGAGAAATATTCATATTAGGTTGCTTAAATATGTTTAAGAAATTTTCAAAAAACTATTTTGTTAGGTACATTATAAGCATGTAATATTCAGAATTAAAAGGGTAAAAGGGTAAAGTATTACTAAAGATTGATGCAAGTTTAAATAACTCAACATAGTCTATATATTAAGTTTCTCATTAAGTCGTCTGGGTACTTTCAAATCCCTCTAAACCGATTTTAATGTACGGGCTAATTTTACATTTTTAATTACTTTTTTATAAACTAATTAACAGGTTTCCTCAAAATCAAATAAGAAGAGTCCTGATTATTGAAGCAATGGACTAACAATAGACTAATTGGAAATATGAACGCTTGAAAACAGAATTAACACTATGCGGTTACCACACCAAATATTTTTATTTATCTAGTTAATAGTCTTCACCTGGTTACATTACTATTGCATTTTTAAATCAAAATGGGATAATATATCCACTTAATGAATATGATTATATACCTGGTATGGTTATATATCTACTATATATAACCGAATAAAACTATACGGGTATGTATTTTATTTATATGTATGTACTTAAAATAAAAACTAATTTTTAAAGAGTTTGGTTGACTGCTTTATTCAATATTTAAAAGTAATCGTTTTGTTAAGGGCCGTTTCTCTTTAATCATTTTATTTTCAATTCAAAGAGCATTTAATCAATGCCATCAATTATTTATTTTTGTAATAAAATATAGCGTTTTTAATGAGCCTAATTGATAATTAATTTACTTTTAAATAAAGATTACTCTTCCCATATATTCAAAACTTGTGTTATTAATATTGTTAAAATGCAAAAATAATTTTAAGAGACAACATGGAAAAATTTTTTTTGCTAAATATTTCTGTAAATTTTTTTACGGGCCTATTAATTAAGTTTAAATTTACTAAGAACATTAAAATAGTTTATTCAGATAGTGCTATAAGCATAATTTTGGCATTATTGCAACTAATAATTTCGCTATATAGCAGTTTTTATTTTGATTCAAAAATTAAAAATTTAACATTTTATAGTCCATTTTTAGACGGATTAAGTAAAATTTCGGGAATTCTCTATTTTTCAATTATTTTCATAAGTATAAGAAATTCCAAAAATATATCGATTGCATTCAATAAAATTCATTTAATGTTAAATTCTTATAAAGTTACTTTAAATAAGTTAATGAAAAATTCGAGATTATCTAAATATTTGTTATTGAAATTAATCATTTCTATACTATTTTTGTTCTTTATATTTTTATTAATTGTTTCTCGATGGGATGACAAATTAAAAATCAATGGAATAATTCTGGCAAATGTTTATATAAATCAAATTCTATGTACAAATATCATTTCGTATGGATTTTTAATATTGATAACATTATTTGAAAAAATTAAAATAAGTTTGAAAATAATTGTTATAAATGGCTGCAATGATTCCAAAAAAAATTATTTAAAATTAAATAAATTATTACGGAAATATGCAAAATTATTGAAATTAACTAATGAATTTTATAGAAATTTTAGAAATCAAATCCGTTTTTTGTTTTATTTGATATATTTTGGAAATTCGTATTTGGTTCGAACATTGTTTATAAAAGAATTTTCAAAATGTTTTTCAATTAATATTGTAGGAGATATTTTAGATATCGCGCTGCTATTTGTATTAGCAGACAAACTTTATAAAATTTCGAAAATCGATATCTTTGACTTGGACATGCTCTTAGAAAAATGTCATTATAAAGATGCAGAGGTAAGGAAAATTTAATTTTAAAATTAAGGGGAAGTTTAATTTTATTTTAAAATTTACTGTTTCTCTGCAAATTGTATTTAAGTTTTACATCACGAGTGAAAAATGCAAAATGTCAATTCGATCGAAGATTTTTGAAAATATCTTAAAGTTGATATAAAAGGCTTTTTCTTGAGCTTTTGATTAAAGATAGAATCTGGGTATTTCATATTCTAATATGGAAGATAATAAGAACTCATCGTTTTTCGGTAAAAGCGATCAGACACCATTTCAAATACATATTTTATGATTATCTCAAATAAAAACAATATCCCGATTACGAATTTTCAAATTTAAGAAAAAATTTATTGAAAGAAGCTGCGTTCTGATTCAATTTATTGAAGGTTTCAATCAAACCGCACGTTTCTAATTTGAGTAAATTCTCAAGTTCATAACTGGGCATAAAGCTTTATAGCTTAATGAATGAATAATATTTAAAATTTTCATGTATTGCTAAATAAAATGTTTTTTAACATATTATGTTCGAGTGCCTTTACTAATTAATTTTCGAATGATTAATTACAGTCGGCGGATGCAAAGAAATTTACATATAATATTGTCAATTAAATATCAATTTCACTTTGAATAATTTTCAATTTTCATCAATATCTTATTTATGAATATTTTTATTTGTATACAACTGATTGTCGTATTGAAGTTAGAAAATAAGGATTGCGCTAAACGAATTTTCTCTTTGAATCAAAAGTTAATTGAAAGAAGCCGCGAAGAATTATGAAAAAATATTCTACAATTTGTTTTATAATTAGCTGTGTTATCAATTTTTTTACTGGTCTCTTGATTGAAATGGAATTCCGCAAAATTGGTCAAACCTTTTTTGTTATTAAATCTTATAGCTTTATAAGTAAAATCTTAACAGCGATATCAATAATTATACCGTTATATGGCTGTTTTCATTTTGAATCTCATGTAGAAATATTAACTTTTCATAATGATATTTTCCGTTTGTTAAGTGTGCTAATTGGCTTTTTATATTTTGCAATTACATTTAAAAATTTTCTATCTTCTAAAAAAATTTCTAATGCGTTTTGTAAAATTTACATAGTTTTGATATTTAATGAAAAAATCCCTAATACCTTATTGTGGAAGACAAAACTTGTCAAATATTTTATAGTAAAAATGATAACATTTTTAATATTATTAGTACTTAGTGTAAAATTTATTTATTTTGGGAAATTTACTTATGAAGTAACTTGTGAATTAATAGTAACTCACTCACATATTAACACACTTTTAATGTCAACTATATTTTTTTATGGGTTCTTTATGATTGCGGTACTTTTAGAACATAACAATGTAAAATTAAGGAAAATTATTTTAAAAGTTTTTATTCAAAATAATAAAATTGAGAAAAATTTAAAAAAATTAAATATATTATTAAAGGAACACGAAATTTTAATAAAATTATGTAAACAATATTATAAGATTTTTAAAATTCCAATTGAGATTTTGATGTATCAGATAAATTTAACAAATTTGTACTCTGTGCGGTTATTTTTGGAAAAAATTTTATCAGAAAGAGACTTCTTCGTAAGAATTGTTACAATTATTGATTACGGAGTTTTGGTGTTTTTTAGTAGTAAACTCAGTGAAATTTCAAAAATCAAATTCAGTAGTATAGATTTGGAATTAATAAAGCAACTGAATAATACAAGAGATCAGGTAAAAAATTCGTGTATTTTGTTAAAAAAATCAACAACATCAAATGCAAGAGGTGTTGTTGATTTTTACAATGACCCATGGATTTTCCGAAATGCTTTCGAAATATTTCAAAATACCTTATTATTTTAAAAAATATTCTGAAACCAAAATTGATTAGAACGGAGAAAGATATCTAATTTTACTTCCGACCTTTAATTCATAATGCACTTATTCTTTTTTATTTTTTATAATTTCAGGATATTCAGTTGAGGTTATTATTTGATGGATATTATTCGAAAGGAGTTTCATTTCCGTTTCAAGGAAAACATAATTTTAATAAAAGATTGCTGTTGACAAGCCTTGTCTCGATGATGGAAAAAATATTTTTAATGCTGCAAATAATATTACCATTAAAAAATGAATTTTCAATAAATTCATCGAAAAGTGAAAACTAGAAACATTTTCAAATATTGATCAATGATGTTAAAAATAATTTTGTAGAGAATTTTTAAAATTGTATAAAATGTTTCAGGTCAAATGTTTTTGTCTTATAATAGTCTTAAAATAGTATGAAAGATTTAAATTTTATTCAATTTATTGCACTTGTAAATGTATTTTGTAATTTATTAAATTCGCAGTATATTAATAAAACCTAGAAATTCCTTTATGTTTTTAAGTCACAAATAAATTTAGATAAAATTAAAGCATATTGTGATCTGTTTTACCGTTCTGTCTTCTGTAAGTTCACACATGATTTATAGGTATTGACATTATGGCTTAACATAACATGAAAATTAATATTTGGTTGAATATTTTGCATCCATAAACAGTTCTCTTCACTTCTTGTACGGTGTTATAAAATCATATTTCCATTAGATTCTAATTTTTAATTAATAAAAAAAAATTAGGGAAATTTTATTTTTTTTAACAGTCATAAATTAAAATTGTGTTTCATTACGCTTTGTATCAAAAGTGCGAAAAAAAAAACTTTTTCAAAAAGATTTTTGGAAAGAGTGTTTATTAGTTTTCCTCTGTCCTCTTCGTCCGTCCGTGCACATATTTGCAAAACTTCTACACCCTTGAATGTAGAAAGCTGAAATTTCACGTGTATGCAGATCTTCACTAGAAACGTATTTCCGTCAAGTCAAGGACGATTTTTACATTTTACCACCCCCCCCCCCCCCCCCCCATAAGTTATAACCTTTTAAAACCTTAAAAATTCCATTTTTTGCTTTTTATTGTAATGAAAGCATAAACATTTTTGAAATTCTGCAAACGCAAAACGTAAGCATCTTCTTTCTTTAAAAAATGACCGTCAAAAGTTGCCGTTATCTCAGATCTGTCTTTTACAAATTTTTGATGTCGTTTTTTTCTAGATGGGGAGTTGTAGGTGCCTGCAGTTTTAGTAGTTTTTAGACACATAGTTTATTTCGTTAGAAAAATTTTTTTCCGCCTACACCTTCTCTCAAGTTATTGCCTCACGAAATTTGTAAAATTTGAATTTTCGTCACCTTGGGTTTCTGAAACTGCAAACTCTTTTAAATTCTTATAATTGCAAAAAGCTAACGGTAAATACCATGTGATTAGAATATGTAATTATTTTTATTAGCTCACGCGATTAACCTTTATATTCGAGCATTATGTTAACACCTCTTTCAAATTTTTGTTTCCTTTATTTGAAAGATTACATACATTGCTCATTTTAAATATGTATATGCAATGTTTGAAATAATTTCTTATGTCAATAAAACTGAAAAGAGATAAATGAAATCACCATAATTATACCGCTACTACAGAATAAATAACATTTTTATGATATTGACGACTATGTCATGTTTCAGGATATAAAATATATGTTCTTTTATTAAGAATACTTTAAATATTAAAAGTTAATGTCAATTTAATATTGCTATAGAAATTTAAAATGTTTTGTATGTAAATGTAATCGACTTTTAGATCTAAACAAATTAATAAATTATTTTTTTCAAATAGAATTATTTGAATAAAAGAGTCGTTTTATTTCCCATATAGATTAAAAACCGACTACAAAAATTTTATTTAGTAGTTTTTGTACTGTCTATGCCAAACTAGATGTTAAATATATGACAGAGGAAGATGAAAAAAGCTTTAATATTTAATTTTTTAATAAATTTTTTTACTGGTTTACTTATAAGATTTGATTTTAAAAAATCCTCATGTAGAATACTTAGAATTTCATATTATAAATCTTTTAATCTAATTCTACCAATTTTGCAAATGACAACTCTAGCTTTCAGTTGTTATTATTATGATTATGAATATGAAGGTGCTATTTTTCCATTTTATTTATTAAAATTTTTAAATATATTTATTGGTTTTTTATATTTAATTATTATTTATGAGAATATAGTAAATTCCCAATGTGTAGCTGAAATTTTAAATGTAACTAACAAAAGTTTATGTTCATATCGAAAAATTGAAAAAATTCATTTATTTAAAAAATCAAAATTTTATAAAATTTTTGTAGTAAAATTAATGCTCTCCGTAATTTTATTATTAATAGCCTTAAAAACTTTCCTTATAGAGTTGAGTTTGGGAAATAAAATGTTTGCATTTATTGTTCTAAATTCGTACTTAATTGAGATTTTTTTATCAAATATAATATTTTGTGGATTTTATTCAATAATTGTAATATTTGAAATAATTGAATTTAAATTAAAAAACTATAATTTGAAAATTTTGTTTCTTGATGAATCAAATGTCAGTTTTAAAAATTCTAGTCAAATTTTGAAAAAATATTATAAAACATTAAAATTATCGGAACGATATTTTAATAAATTTAAAATTCAAATTTGGGGAACTTTGTACTTAACATACTTTGGAAATTTGTTTTCATTATTACCAATTTTATTGGAAAATTTTATAGAAATAGAAATTTCTACAGCAGTATTTTTAACAATTGATTTATGGCTTTTTGTGACGATTGCTGATGAATTAACAAAAATTTCTAAGATTGGGATATTTAGTTGGAATTCGGATTTATGTACGAAAAAATGCACAAACATTAAGGTATGAAAATTGCAAATTTAATTTTCTTGTAATTTCTATTAAAAACAGTTAATTTTAATTTTGGTAATTGACAAAATTTACGTAAATTTTTGCCAAACATAATTTAGTCGTCAATTTCAAAGTAATGGCAGAGATTTTTATTTTTCGAATTTAAAAATTTTGTCAAATAAAATTTCAATTTTTTCCTTACATACGTTATTTCAATCTTTCTTGTTTTTCAGGATATCCGAGTGAGATTATTATTCGATGGATTTTATTCGAAAGGAGTCACACTTACATTTCAAGGAAGAAAAAATTTTGATAAAAAATTAATTCAAATTCATATAGCAGCAATGACAGAAAGAATTTTGTTAATGTTGCAATTACTTTTATCATTAAAACAATAAACTTGTTCGAAACAACACTTGAAATAAAAAGATTTTCAATTTGAATTTTAAATTAATGATTTACAAAAAATTATTAATCTTATTTAGAATATAGTCATTTTTTAAGTTTGAAATAAATTCGAGAAACAAAAGGCGTCTTAAAGAATAGTTTAGGGGTTACTTACAAGGAGTTCAAATTTGTATGTATAAAGTTGTTGTGCTTAATTGTTTGTAGCTAAAAGTAGTCTGTTGGAAATCGGTCTGAGAGTTTTCTGAATAAGTTGAATCTGTTAGTTTACTGAATTCTTTAACAAATATTTACAGAATTAAAATTAAATAATTACAAACTTATGCACTTGTTAAGTAACTTGAAAAAAGGAAAATATAGAGTTATAAAGGGATAATTTTAAAGGGAAAATTGAGTTTATGTTTAATAAGTGCTTAGAAATTGATTGATGTGCAATTGTTAAATAAAAACCCAACAAGAATCACTAGAGTTTTTACTATTGTAAGTCATTTATTGTCCTTAGAACTCTACAAAAATTATTTTATTTGTTCATTACTTTTATTTGATTATATGAAACTTGAAGGCATATGACTAAAATGAAGGATTTTAAGTGATATATGGCCTCTCGTAAGCATACCATATCATTTTGTGGAACGTTCCGTTATAATTGTAGGAATTCCGTAATAAATAATTTGATATTGCAAATTTACTTAGATTTTATTGCCAAATCAAAGTCTCTTGTGATATAAAGCTGAATTATAAGAATCATTTTATCCATAATATGCGAGACGTAAAGGAGAATCAAATGTTTATCCAGTTTGAATTTGTCTACGAATGTAAAACAATTTTTACTGCACCAGATTCGATTGTAAAATTTGCCCATCTAAAAAGCATTAAAATTAAATAAATACATTCTTACAGCGTACAAAAATTTAGAAAAGAAATTTATTTTGAAAATTGGCAGAAACCGCTGGTGAATAATTAGTTCAGTTTTTCGATCTCAATTAAGGCAATTAAAAAAGAATAAAAATGTAATGAAATTAAAAAACATGGCGAGGTTTTCAATCCTATTTTATGCAACACATTTGGAAATTTTGTATGAAAATTGAATTTTTGGGCATGCATTTCTAATTTATGCAAACAAATATGCTTTGTTGTTTTATTTCTCTTATTAATTATTATTTACATGCATTTAGCCATTATGAACTTTGTAAATCAGGAAAACAATTTGGTTTGATCATATATGATTTAAACGGAGCATCAACGTTAAAATAAAGTTCCATTAAAATTATATTCAATCACGCATCAATTTATAAACATTTAATGCTATCGTACAGTTGATATTAAAATTTGAATACACAACAACATGTACAAGTATCCGAGTTTGCCAAATTTTCAAAATAAACATTTTTAAAATTTATGAAAATTACAATAGACTTTGATCCTTTCAATTCAATATCAATCCAAAATAAATTATTAATTAAAATTTTTTGATTTCTTATTGCATAGTCTGCAATAAAAATTACTGAGCAAATATCTAAACCATTGCCAATCAATTGTGAACAATCCCGAAATGTTTTTAAATCACCGCGAAGGAAAATTGATTGAAATACAAGCATCATAATTATAAATTTGGAACAAATCATAGAACGTAATTGTATTTTATGAATATTAAAAATTATTTTTGAAAATTTTAATATTAAACAATAATATCTTAAATAACTTTTCATTAATTTTTCAATTATTTTAATTTCATTTATTGATTTTATTGGTTTATTTTCAATATGAATTTTTAAAGTTTCAATTCTATTAAATAAATTTTCATAAAGTAAAGAAATTAATAGAAAATAAAAAAACAATAAATTTCTCAGCATTGTTCCAATTATATGAACATTAAATAAACAAAAATTTATAAAACCTGGAACATGAAGATTTTTACGAAATATAAACATATTAAATTCAATTGTAGCATAGTAAACGGCAATTGATAATCTTAAAAACATTAATTTCATAAATTTTGAATTATATGAGAAAAATTTTCTTTTATTTATTGAAAATTCTCTTAAAATAAAATATGTTTTATTAATTAAATTATTAATTTGTTGTGATTTTTGAATTTGAACAACTAACATAATCACGACAATTAAAACAACTGCAAATGTACAGATTGTAAAAAGTGTTTGAAAATATTTTGTTCCTAAAATGAATGAATTCTTCTGTTTTTGTAATTTTATTGAACCGTATATATTAATTGCTAATTGTAAAAATGGTATAATATAATATTGAAATTGATTTTTATAAAGAAATTTGTCAGATAAATTTATTTTAATAACTAAACCAGTAAAAATATGTAACAATATTTTAATTGTAAATATGAAATATTTCATTTCAATTTCCTTTTTAAATTTGGAGGAAACTCGTATCGTATCTTATGGAATTCCCTATTTGTACTAAAATATAAATTTATTTTGATGAATTTTAATATTAATATGACATACAAATTTATTCTTCTGGCATATTTATAATAAAGTTATTTATTTATTAATCTGTATTAAAAGGTCTTTTGTAGTATTTAATTGTTATCAAAATATTTGGATGGTAATAGATGTGAATAGTTGCTTTGAAGTATTGAGTTTTTAAATGCTTTAATTTATAGGGTTGTCGACTTCACAAAACAGCAATAAGATTCTTTCTATTAAGTAATATTATAAGCTACAATATTTATTTTTTATTTTTATTTATTTATACTTTATTCTCTATATTTTTACAAAATTTGCTTAAACTAAGAGAATAAGAAATATGGCATTATTATTTAACAATAATATAGTGTAAATGCCACAATAATTTAATTAACAGTGTTGTTATTTAAATCTACAATTACTTAATGCTTTAAATACTAGAAAAAATTTTTTTTTTTATTTTCCACAATTATTTGTTTCAATTTACCTTTACTAAACTAAAAAATAATTAACTTAAAGAATTTTTTAAATCTTATATTTTACTTATATTATACATATCTATATTATACCTATAATATCAAACTAAACTATTTAACAAATTATCTACCTCACCATGCTTAAAATTTAAAAGCCATTTTTTTACATTTTTAATAAAATTGTTTAAATTCCTAATAGCACGTATATGTTTAATAAACAAGCAAACAGAAGTTATGCCAAAAAGTTTCGGTAATTTGTAGTTGTAAAAACTGGAACATTAACTAGAAATTTCTGATTAATACGTAAACCATAACGATTTGAAGCTCTACTGTTTAAATAACCGCCTCTTTAGTAAAAAACCTTTAAAACCCTGCAATAGTAAAGTTGTCTAACTGGAAGAATTTTTAGGTTTCTGAAGAAATCCATACTGTGAAATAAATGATGCCTGTTGCACATTTTTCTAATAACATATTTTTGCAAAATCAATAGTGGATATATTTTATTTTTATAAGTACCACCCCAACAACTTATGTCATATTGTAAAATTACGCAAAATAGAGCGCAAATAAGATTTTAGAGTTTTTGTGTGCGCAGACCAATTCAACATACTATCAATAAATACACCTAAATATTTGAATTGATTGACTACTTCTACTGAGAAACACTGGGAGTTACAATAAGCAGAATGTGTATTTCTACCATTATGATCAGTACAGCTATTCATAAAAACACTTTTGCAACTAGATGAATGAAAAACAATATTGATATCAATAAGTTCCTTCTGTGTAAGATTAAAAAACATCAATTTAGTTTTATCACTTACAATCAGCCTATGTCGAAAGAACCAATATCTTAATAAACTAAGATCTTTGTTGATCGCACACGTTAAATTAAGTGGACTATTGACAGAATAAGAAATAGCAAGATCATCAGCAAAAGTTGTTAAATTACCCTCAAATTCCAAATCAAACAGTGAATATATATAAAAAATAGTATAGGTCCCATAACTGATCCTTGTGGAACTCCCAACCTAATATACTGAATACTACTTAGTTGGCTACCAATTTTGACTCTTTGTGTTCTACATTCCAAGTAAGACTTAAACCAATCAAACATAAAACCACGAAAACCTGGTGCAAATAAATTATTTAAAAGAATTTTATGATTCACCATGTCAAAAGCCTTAGTAACATCAACAAACAGACCTGCACAATTTCGCTTGTTATTTAGGCCTTCATTTCTAAACGAGCAAAAATTTATTAACGCATCTTCAGTTGATACACTTTTTTTAAAGCCAAACTGTGTCGAACTAAAAAAGTTCAATTCATTTAAGTATTTTAAAGTTCTAACTTTTATAGCTTTTTCAAAAATTTTAGAATTGTAGATTTGCTTTAAATTCCATATTTTTTAAATGAATATTTTGAAATTCGGTAAGAGACTTTAGTAGACGTTGAAAACAAATTTAAATAAAAATTGAACGTGTTCGCGAATCAAGGCACTTGTAACAACAACAATGTTGATTTTAGCTCCTAAAACAATTATTTTTTTAACTCTCTTCATCAACTCCGATTTTCAAATCTATGAATGGCAAGTTTGCAAATAAGAACTTGGATTATCTTTTAGAGGGCAATAAAGCTTGGAAAAATTTTTCAACAAAATTTTTCGATAAAAAGGTTAATTTCGGAAAAATTACTTTTTGGAAAAAGATTTTGTTTGAAAAACTGAATCTATTATGAGAACAACATTTGTATAATATGTGAAATTTGGTACCACAACAATACCACACTTTATCCATTAAGAGTTTTAATATATAAATTAATAACAATATTGTGTAATTATAATTATGTTAAAGTAGGTCACAATAAAGGTACATTAAACGCATAATAAACTGTTAAATTTTTAAGCAATTCCTTTGTGCCACCATAATCTATTTATTTCTAACTTTAAAAGCAAAAACCGCATAAGTTGAGTTTGTCCTTTCCTAATTTTTTTTAAATTTAAATTTTTTATAATTTTACCTATATCGTCGCCTAAAAGCTATTTTGATCCCTACGCCGTTTTCATGATTTTTGACTTAAGAAGGCTTTCACAGGTTTTCGAAGGTGACCTTTCAGAATAAGAAATCGGTTTTTCGCTATTTCATTTAGTTTTATAGATATTCAGATGTTATTTTGATCCAGCTCTAATCTTATTTCAATTTGGAACGCATTTCGACTCATATTCAAAATTTTTACTAAAGCGATAACAGAATTTAAAACAAACTTATTTTAATAAATCCTATAAATCCGACATTTTTTGTTTTTGTTAAGTACAAAATAGTTTCCGCAACAGTAAAATCAAAACTGACTGTTTGCGCGTATATCTTAAAAATCTTAACATGCAGTTGTATTTATAAAACAAACTGCAAAAATAGTACCGCATTATCAAACACATTTTTTTTACAGCACGTGCTATTGTAGAACATAGGATACATTTAGTACTAAGTTAAAACTAAATCATCAAAAACGCAGTCTCTAAAAACTTTTAAACGCTGTTTTGATAAAATATTTTTTGAACAGATATAAATGTCAATTATATGCCAGAGTCAGATTTTCGCTGAGAAAGTCAAGACATATATAGCCCTCGTCGAAATAGTTTTTATAACGATTGAGCAATACTGTAATTTAATGATAGAATCTTTTAAAAAGAAAACAAAATGTTTCATTTCAGTCAACGTTACAGAGTGAATTTTACGCTGACAGTTTGATTATATATAAAGCATCTATAAATGATAATTTTGCTTTTTGTTATCAAATTTTCTGGTGCTACCCCAATCAGTTATTGAAATATTTAAAATTAGCTTCTGGAGTTGCATGGAAAGTACCCGAACCTGTCAAGCAATTTCACTAAAACTTCAGAAATATATCTGACCTATAATTGGACACATGACTGCCAAGTTTCATGAATCTGACTTTATTATTTTGCTGAATATAAAAATTTTTGGAGTTGTATGGTGCAGCTATCCCATTAAAATTTTTTAAAGTATATGTATGTAGAATATAATTGGAATATGTATTGTAGAATATATATATACAAAATTTTATTTTGTATACATGTGTCCTAGAAGGAGCATAGGGCTAGTGCATGATTTCTCATGCACAAGTTTCATAGCGTCATAGAGTTTAACTAGGTAGGTGACTAGCCTGCCGTAGTTTTATTTATATTAATTATTTGAGGTTATTAATATTTACTGTTTAGTTTTTTTAATTTTTTTTTTAATATCGAATATTACGAATATTAAAATTACTTGTATAATATTTATTAGTATTGCATATTAAGTTATAATAATATTGAAAATAATTTTTATAGTGACCTGCCCGGGGTTTGAACCCGAGACCCTTTGGTGAAAGGACCGGAGCCATAACAACTGCACCAATGGTTAGATATTCGTTCCGTAGACAGCACAAAAAATGTACAATGGGCCCTCAGATCAGTTTCCGAGCCGTGATCTTTTCAAAAAATTTATATGAAATTTCAAGTAAGTCTGTTGAATATTTTCTACAAAATTGATCAAATGTAAAACAGGCCTGCAAAAATGTCCAGTTCTCAAAGTCTGATATATCCCAAAAGTTGATCAATTCGTGCCATAGTCGAAATAAACTTACATATAAAATTTCATCAAAATCGGTTCAGCCGAATTTGAGATACACACGTGCACAGATCGACTGGTTGCTAAAAATAGGGTTTTTTACACTTCCCAACCATGGAGAAGTTCGTTCCCGCTGAAAACTCGATATAAAAATTTTTTGCCATCACATGACTTACCTTATTGAATGCACAATGCGATCAGTAAAAAGTATCTACATTATATATATAATTTTTTATATATGGTTTATTTGAACGGAAAAATCCCGTAAAGTAAATTAATTAAATATATTGTATTTTGTTCTGTAAGGTGCACCGTGAATTATTTGGCGCTTATTTATCTTATTGAAATTTCAATAAAATGAAATTTATGTAGCGGCAGTCAGTGTTTTATTATTTCAATTTATATATATTTTAGTAAATTAAAATAATTAAAAATGGTAGCATAAAAATTAATAATTATACTTATAAAATAAATTTTATTGGCTTTTTTGTTCACTCAGTGGTTTTATGTTATTCATGTTTTGAAAACTGCATATAAAATTTTAGCTTTCTATCTTAAAGGGTGTAGAAGTTTTGTAAACATGTCCACGGACGGACGGAGGGAAGAACGGACAGAGTTAAACTAATAAGCACTTTTTTTCAAAAATTTTTTGGAAAAGTGCTAAAAAAAATTAATTTTAAGAAAGATTATTTTGTAGAGTTATAAGAACGTTTACAGAGCTGAAAATACACTATAATCTTAGAGTAAACATGTGATATACATATAATAATAATCGCAAAAATTATTTTGCACCAATTTGTATGCTCAGCTGTAAGGATAAATACTTCAAAGAAATTTTTTTATTAATTGAAAATTTATTGCTAAGTAGTGAATCATCAATAGAAAAGTTTAAAATAAAAAGACATTGTTGTTGCTCACAGTTCAAAATTTATCAAATTTATTTGGCTGAAATTGTTATTAATGTATTTCTGTAAGAATAAATTCTGTTTAGATTTAGTCCATGTGCCCCTAGTAAAATTTCGGTTTAAACATTAATTATTTTGTGACAGAATTTTAGTGGAGTTGATAACTGATAAGTAACAGCCAAGTATTAATTCTTTACATTCAAATCATTAGATTACATTTATTATAATCACAAATTTTTTATAAGTATATTGTACTCCAAAACTTTGTCCTTGTGAATCGTCAGCTGACACTTAGTACGAGCTCAATTGTACTATAAAATTCATCATGTGTATATAAAAAATTTTTCAGTTTCTTTCATTAATTTGTATTGAAATTGTATTTTAAAAATTGTTTTTGTAACCTTATCTCATTAAAGTTAAAATTAAAGAGTACGTTTGTTTCAGTGATTTCAAAGAACAGGACAAAAAAGTAGTTTGTTTTGTTTACTTGCTCCTCTTGGGAGCTTAGGGTTTCACAAAGTTTCTCAGAAAACATTGTTGGGGGCCATTCGTTTTACTGCCCCAAGTCATGTTAGCCGTAGCTGTTTCTTCCTTTATTGTTCTTCGCCATGTATTTTTAGGTTGTCTAACACTTCTTCTTCCTTGCGAGTTCCGCTTCAATAAATGCTTTGCAATTGTTTCGAGTGGCCGTCGCAATGTATGGCCTCTAAATAGTTTGATTTAGCAGAGTGACGTAATTTGCGTATTCCAAACCCTGCAGACGGCTTGTTTAGGTCGATTGTAGCCGCTTGGAGTGTCTGTTGACTTTTGCATTGTTGCAAAACAGCAAAGGGAAGGAACACCTCTGTTTTATGGCAGTGTTGTAACTTTTTTTTTTGTAATACAGGTATTAAAGATTATCGAAACACAAAGATATTCGGGGACCCAAACTGTCGTCAGACCTGTCTATTGTGCGGGACCTTAATCAAACCAAAAATGCACCGGGATGGTGCGTTACCTCCAGATTTAATAAAACTGGTTAGCCATTAGTTTTGTTCGTAACATACGCTTACCAAGTACTGGTTAGCGTATTTTGTGTCTACATTCCGTGAATTACCGTGCTGTCACAACAGCACTTTAGGCTAAATCGAGAGATCTTGTTCGCTTCATTTCTATTTGTCTAAGTCCTCTCCTCTACAAGCCGAGAGGCTCCGGTATTTTCATACTACTGTTCTTGATTTTCTCATTTACTTGGGGGACACCAAGATCCCTATGAATGCCACTATTACGCACATACTAGGGATATCCACCTTAATACGAAGGACGTTGTTTTGGAAAGTTTTTATTTGTTTGATGTGTGTTTGAGTACCATAACCCTATAGCTGCAAGCCATATGTCCATATAGGCTTTATCATTTGGTTATATATTAAGACCTTATTGTATGTTGCTAATCTAGACATACGACTAATATCTGTATTTGTTTTCTAATTCTTTTCTTTTTATGTTCTTTCCATTTGATCTGATATTTTCGATTGATACTTTAACACCATTCAAATTCAATTGTAGTGGGTTTACCAAGTTTTTGTTTGTGAAATTTACATGTACAACATTACTTTCATTAGCTTTATTTTTTTTATATTTGTCTGTTTATTTATATTGTTACTTATATTGAATATTGGTAAATTTGCCTTTCTTCTAACGCTTTTCCCACAGTATTTGTTATTCTGTGTTTCCAAGTACTATGAATATACTTTAGGTTCATTGCTGTATTTATCACTTTTCTCAAAAATAATGCGTAGTAGCTGACTCAGCTTACCATTATAGAGAGTCCAAGCTTTCTATATAACATAAAGAGTTACTTTGTTGAACTATAACTATTCGATGAATACAATGTACAGCGGGGATATCCATTCAATTGACTTCTCCACAAATAGTCTCAGGTTGTTCGAGTTATCTATGCATTTAGCTAGTTTTCTCAATCCGATTTGTTTCCCGTAGTTTCTTTAATCCTCGAGGTGGCGCACTCTCTGAAGTCCGTCTTCTCCGGGATATTAACAATTATGCCTTGTTTCTGGATTTGAAAATTCTTTCACTATTTCATATTTGTTGTATACCCGCAGAGCTTTTGCCGGTTTGTGGTAATTCCGCAGGAATATAATGCGGCAAAGTTGTTATTTTTGTGATATCAGTTATCATTAACACCAAACAAAAAATAAGGATTTTTCTAAGTCGTCTCTCTTGACATGTGATAAAAAAACTTGTTTTTTATTTTTCTTTCCAAATTTTTATGTGTTTCAACAAAGATTCAACTTTTTTATAGAAAACTCGAAATAAAAATAAGAAAAATAAGTAAAAACGTTTCAGTCTGGCTAAACCGACTGAAATATACCATGGGCTGGGCCTTAACAAACTCAGTATTAAAACTTGTTTTTGAAATAACTTGTTTAGCTTTCACGGTTGTGCGGCAGTTACTCGCACCTATTAGAGAATTCACAGATATTCTGACCCATAATTGAACCCATGACAGCCAAATCCCATATATCTAACCATATTATTTTTTCAAATATTTAAAATTAGCTTTTGGAATTGTATGATAGCAATTCGGACCTCTAATGCCTTTTGAGGATATATCTGAGCTATAATTGGACACATGACTGTCAAGCTTCATGAAACTAGCTTTATTATTTTCCCGAATATAAAATTAGTTTTTGGGGTTGTATGGCAACAGTGCAGCATTCCGTTAAAATTTTTGGATCCCATGTAAAATGTAATTGCACACACGTACATTGGGTTTTGAAATCAATTTTGTATAAATAACTGATTTTGAAAAGAGTGTGTCAATGTAAACTGCTGCGCGTTTTTATAAGGTCCTCAATTTTTTATGTAAATCTGTTAGTGAAAAGTTCAAGTGTTCTCGCGAGTTTTCATTTATAAGAAAATTGAATTTCAACCCGAGCTTTCAGTGATGTGAAGCGACGAATCTTAAGAGCTTTAATATTAAGACCGAAACTTAATTTCTTCATAGAACATGGTTTGCGTAGTAAAAACATGAATGACATTTTTATAAACAAATTACAAATAATGATATTTTCTAGTATAAATGAAAAAAATTAGAAAAAAATTGTTTTGCAGTAGTAAGGTAGTATAGAATGTCAAAATGTATTAAAAAAGTATAATTGTAGTATTTTTTTCATATTCTATTTTTTCCTCTTTTACAAAGTTCATTATTTACAATTACAATACAATAAAATTATTTTACAATATTTAATTTAATAAAATTGTAAATTTTATTAAATTAAATATTGATTGTAATAAAGAAAAAATTTATGAATAACACTTAGTATTGAAAAATAAAAAAATTTTCAATAGCAACAAGTGTTATGATGTCTTAATTCATAAGTTCAATCACTGCCTGGTAAGTACAGGGCCACCACGTAAAGAGAGCAACTCTCATATTCCTTTTTTGATTTTTAAAAAAAAGTATAGAGTTTATTAAGAAAAAAAAAATTATCACCTTTCTTTTATGTTTTAAGTCATTTTCATGTAAAAATACAAAAATAAAAAAATAAAAAAATTTTGGAGTTTTATTTTGATGTTTATAAAAACAAATTGCCAAAAGACGGAAGTTTGCATTCAAAATAAATTTTATTAAAAAATATTTCCTAAAATGTATAGAAAATCAATTGATAAACACCTTCCTCATTGACATTTAAAAGTGTACTGAGTTAAATTATGAAAAAAAAAATCAAAATAAATTTTAAATTGAAAAATGGTGAATTTACTCTATGAAAACATTGCGTAAATTCACCAAACTCTAAGCATATTTTTTATCTTTTGTTACAAATCTTTACTGAAAAAATGTTTTTATCTAAGAATTGGGTATTTTATACAATACAAAATATCTTCGACAAGTCAAAACTTTGAAATCTGCCAAAATAGAATATTAGGATAATAAAAGTACGTGCGGAAATCGCAATATACCTAAATTTCTAAAACATATGTTTTTGATCAGCGTCGAATTATGAATCGATTTAGCTTTGTCTGTTCGTCTGTCAGTTCGTACGTCCCAAGCTGTGGTATTAAAATTTCACACAAACGAATATATTAGTAGAGCCAATGTGTTTGATAAAAGTCGTTGAAATTGTTTGGCTCCTTCTGATATCTGCCATACAACTCCAAAAGTTATTTGGCATTATCTCAGAAATTATTGGAATTATAATATAGAAAACTCGTAAAAAGAAGTTATTTATTAGATCTGTTATATGTTATAAAAATCGTTGAAATTTCTTGACTTCTGGTATTAGCTGCCATACAACCTCAATAGTAGTTTGGCCATATTTTAGAAAATATTGAAATGTCCTCAAATTTTGTACACAAGCAGTACACAGCACAGAAATTTTGCATAAATTAATATACTAATATGGCATCTTAAAATCATAGTCTGTCCCATAGTCAGCTATGGGATATTCATAACTCATATTTTCCTGTTTATTTTTATTTTCGAGTGTTATAAGAGAAATGAACAATTAAATAAATTATTAAAGATTAAATATTCATTGATTTTACTTTTGTAGATTTATTGGTTAAATGATAATTAGTAAATATGTATATACTAAAATATAATAAATAACAACAAATTGTTATTTCTATGCTATAATTTTTTTAAACTTTGAATAATTTTGTAGCATATAACCAAATTTTAACAATGTTGCAGAAATTTATCCATTTAGTTTTATTATCCATCTCAAACCATTATTTCTGAGCGTTACAAGCGGTAAGGCAAATGTAGCATACCCTTCGAATATAAGTTTGTATGGGTATAAAAAAATATTAAGCAAGCGAAAAGGACCTACTTCTTCAACAGTTTTTTTCAAACTAAAAAATAATTTCAATGGAAAATATATTGAGCAAAAACATACAAATTATATCGAAGTTGGCCCGATTCAAGCATTTCGGGAAATTTTTTTAATGCAGTGTCCTTATACTTACTAAATTGTTCAATTATAAAAGTTACGAATGAAAAAGAAAACAAATAAGAACCCAAAAAATCTATTTTTAATATCTATATACTATTTTTGTATGAGGGCAATCTCTTAAATCCACTGGCAATCTATTAAATAATCTATAGTAAGATACATCAAAAATATTACGATACAAAGGAACAGATGCTGTTGAGCCTCCATTTAGTCTTAAATTATACGGCTCCGAATAATTTGAAACTATATGGAGGCTTGACATTTTCTATGTCGGGAGAATATTCAAGTTTTTAAGGAGTTCCACTGTGTGATGTAAACGACTCCTTTTTGACACCTTTCTGATTACAAATTTTTGCAACATGAGGAAAGAATCGAGCTTGGTTTTGTAAATTCCGCCCCAGCAACTTATTCCATACTGCAGTTTCGAACCAAAAATGCCTTTGTAAAACATGTCCAGCAGTCTAGTAGAATAGAACGAATTTAAGGTAAAGAAAATTTTTTTTTTTAGACGACTGCTTAGTACAAGTTTCTAGTATAGCAAAATAAACATCATTTAACCAACAAACATGGTTATCAGTAACCATAACTGAAATCGTCTCATTTATAGATGGAAAGGCAGGGGAGAGTGAAAAGGGAGAGAAAGATAATGTTAGCAGAAACAATTTAAGATTAATAGGTAAATTGAGAAATAAAAAAGCTCAAACGTAAATTTCATCAAAATCGGTTTGGCCGAACTTGAGATACACACGTGCACACGCAGACCGAAAGACCGACACACGGACCTCTCTCTAAAAGTAGTTTATTTACGTTGCTCTACTATGGAAAAGTGCGTTCCACAGAAAACTCGACATCCTCGATATACAATGCGGTCGGTAAAAATTATTAAACCCAATACAGACCCTAAGATAATCCAATATCAACATCGCTACAACCACTAAGAAGTCCATTTATTTTGACCAGAACTAACTGTAAATAAAACCCATAAAGCGCAAGCTATGCATTTTTTCTAAAAGTTAACCATATAAAAGACCTTAGTAATGTCCACAAAAAGTCTAGTACAATGAAATTTTTGGTAAGTTCTCTACATATTCTACTGCAGAATTCTAATGAAGCAGCCTCAGTGAACAAGTCTTCGCGAAAACCTTACTGACATCCACTAAAAAACGAATCTTCTTTAAATGTTTTATAATTATGTATTTGATGGTCTTCTCAAATATTTTGGAAATTGTTGGTAACAAAGAGATGAGTCTATAATTTACCTTATCGCACCCTTCTTATGTAAAAGAGTAACACAAACAACTTTACATTTTTACATTGAAAACATCTTTTTACCCATCACTTTTAAGAGTTTTAAGACTTTACTTGAAATAACATTTATACCACAAGATCCCGTCCCATCTAGTGACTGTATCGCTTTCCCCAGAATAAATTGGTTTCCATGAAGAAATTAAAAGTTTCTAATAATAAAGTTGAGTCAAACCAATAGTTTGTATTGTAGCACTTTTCCCTTCAACAAGTGAAAAAAGCAGTATTAAAAAAGCAGTTTTTTATATTAAGTAAACACCTACACCTACTACACTATTAAAACAATGAACGACTTATGCAGTCTTTGAAATAGTTAAAAAATGGCATTTTTACGGTTTTGCAGGGTATAACTTCTAGAGGGGGGAATATAGGTAAAAGTTTTCTTCTACGGAAATAAGTTTCTAGTAAAGATCTATGTACATACGTATTAAATTTCAGCTTTCTATCTTCAAGGGGGTAGAAGTTTTGTAAACATGTCCACGGACAGACAAACAGAGTGAAACTAATAAGCACTTTTTATCAAAAATTTTTTGGAAAAGTACTAAAAATTACAAAATTTTTTTTGCAACAATAGAAAAATAAATTTCATTCTAGATTCAAAAATGTTTTAAAACATTGCTCTTACTACACAAAATAAAATCAAAGTACAATGGTTTTTGATTCTGTGAAGTATATTATTCTTTAATGTTTATTAAAACAAAATTAAAAGTAGGAGTAATCCTTAAGGAATTTAATATTTTTTATATTACAGTCACATTTTTTTATTGTATAGAAAA
Organism: Condylostylus longicornis; assembly: GCF_029603195.1. Lineage (NCBI taxonomy): Eukaryota > Metazoa > Arthropoda > Insecta > Diptera > Dolichopodidae > Condylostylus > Condylostylus longicornis. The sequence continues at coordinate 3,621,154 of NW_026577985.1, forward strand.
TTTTTAATTTATTTGTTATGAATTTTCACTAGGGAATAACAAAAACGTATACATTTATGGTGCACAAAATATTGCGTGATAAGAATATTTTTTTTTTATTAAAAATACAACAAGATAATTTAATGTTATTATGGAATTATTTCTAAAAGACAGCACCCAGAAAACTTTTCATCATTTTAATCAAGATGAAGGTCAAGAAATTATAATAGAAAAGTATAAGATATCTACTCTATTATTATATTATTTTCGAAAATTTAAGGACGATTCTGTCACAAGATATTGTTTTAATAACATACATAATAAAGGATACTTGTAACATGCATGTATTGTTTTTTTGTCTTTCCTAAAGGATAAAGAAATAAAGAACACATGACATATTTTTATTTTTATTTTGATTAAAAAAGATTGACATTTATGAATATTATGAAGACCTACACATAAATAAACAAAGTTGGGTCAAGCCAATGCAGCACATTTCCCTTTAGCAACTAAGAATGCTTTTAAAAATAATCTACTGCATTATTAAAATTACTTTAACTCAAATACCAAGATTTTTCAAAGACTGCATACATTTGGAATGAGGCAAGAAATTGAAAGAAGGTTTAACATGCAGTTTCGGAAATATAAAATGGTGAAAATTCAAATTTTAAGAATTTCTAGAAGCGATAACTTGAGAGGGGGTGGAGGCGGAAAAAAACTTTCTTTAAACGAAACGAACTATGTATTTATTAAAATTGCAGAAACATATAACCCACGTTCTAGAAGAAAATTGAACAAAGCTCACCGCAACTTTTTTTGCGATTGCAGAATTTAATAAATGTTTGTGGTTTAGTTACAATAAATATTTAAAAAATGCCATTTTTAGGATAGAGACACTTTTAGAGGAGGGAAGCTAGGTAAAAATTGTTTTTTACGAAAATGAATTTCTGGTAAAGATCTATGTACATGTAAAAGATATGTAAAGATTATTTCAGTTTTTTATCTTTAAGGATGTAGATGTTATGTAAATATGTCCACGGATGGACAGAGTGAAGCTAAAAAGCACTTTTTCAATTTTTTTTTGGAAAAGTGCTAAAAATATTACAGTAACAATAAATTATAAGTGAACGACAAAAACTGTATGTTTCAATTATTCTGAATATTTTGTGATAGTTTGCATGTTTTCATAAATTAATTTATAAATCAAATTTAACATTTTTAATATTAATTCAAGGTAAAAGGAAGATATATGATAAATAATGAGTACGGGTTGTATTACAGAGCGCTAGTGTAAAATACAGTTTATGCATTTTTACCTGCACATTCGTGAAGGTTATATTCACTTTGGTATGGAGTTTGTAACCACTTGAAGGAGTCGTCTCCGGTATGAGTAAAATTGCTCTGCGTAAAATTTTGTCAATTTTTGGAATTGCTCGGCCAATTCCAAAAGCTAATTTTAAATATTCGGAAAAATAATAAAGCCAAATTCGTAAAACTTGGCAGCCATGTGTCCATTTGTTGGTCCCATATATTCCTGAAGTTTTTTTGGAATGACTTGACAAATTCGGGTAGGTGCCTTACAACTCTAAAAGCTAATTTTAATGATGTGGGAAAATAAAAGAGTTAGGTTCATGAAACTTGGTACTCGTGTGTCCAATTATAGATCAGACATATCCATGCAGTTTCTATAGAGTGGTTTGACAGGTTCGAATACTTGGTATACAACAATAACAGCTAATTCTAGATATTTCAAAAACAAATATTAAACTCAGATTGCCAAGGTGCAGAGCATAATTTGGTCGATTTATACCGACTGAAACCTTTTTACTTGTTTTAAAAATAATATTCCTATTTTATCAATTTTTTTGTATAAAGAAAGCCTTTGGCAGAAGGGTTAATTGTTGAAATATTATGTTATGTTAGGAGTGAATTCTATCAGAACCTCGATAGGTTTTTGTTCATCCCCGCGCCAGATCATTAGAACTCAAGCCTTAGGCTCTCGATAAATTTTAACAGGTCTGCCATGCACATAGAGTCATGGGAATCCAAGTTCAAAACCACGAGAAATCTGCATCTAGAGCGGGTCAGGCTATCACACTGAAATAGGACATGAATAGAGTCCCCCGTGCTCCAGTCGCAGAATCTGCATCGCTGCGTATTTGATCTTCCAATTTTTATAAGTATAAGTTAAAGGGCCCATGCCAAGTTGCAAACCATGATAGAAACCTCAGAGAAGAGCGGCTCCGCCTTACAATGTCAGGAATGCCGCGGCCCGTCGACCGCGACAACTCCGCACGGTACCGCCACAGCTCCGAAACACACTTTTCCGCCCAAGTACCCACGACCTGGTCAAGACACCTCATTGAATGGCCCAAACTTGACCAGGCCCAGTGAAAGAGACATTTGTTCCCAACATCGCAGGTTAATCGGCCTATTCATTGCCAGGTATTCCCGTATGGCCAGGAGCCAACATAAGACTTCGGTACTCACACTCAGTTTATCCAGGTTGTTGAAGCAACTGCAGAATAGTTTCGAGTTAAAAGTCGATGATTTCAGTGCCGCCTAGGTGTCGGAAACTACAAAAATGGAACATTCCCGCGAGCCGCCGGGCAAGCACCGCACAGCACATGCCTCGATGGCGAAGACCTCCGCTTAAGAAAAGCGCATAGAAACTGCAGTTGCGGCCGTATACACAAGCACCCGTGCCGCAATTGTCTTTGGAGCCAATCGTGTACCACACGGACGCCTGAGCCGACAAGGGAGCTATCATTGCCTCGGCGGATTTCCTTCCAGGAAAGCTCCTCTCGCATTTAATCGTCTTGATTAGGAAGTTCGACGCCTCCCCATCCAATCCAACTTCCCCTAGGTTGGAGTTGTGTCCCGTCGAGCTATGTCTCATATATTCTGAGAGCTTCAGTCTTGCAGCCCCGGCCGTCCCAACGCCACAAATATGCAGGTGCAGGGAAACAAGCCCCAGCATCTTTTCAACCGCTGCTGCCGGCGAGGTGCTCAGAGCCCCAGTGGCGCCCAGGCAAGCCAACCTTTGTATCCCTTTAAGGACAATTTGAGCCCCCGTCCTTTCTCGCCTTGGGCCATCATGCAAAGGCAGCATTCGTTATCATTGGCCGTACCACAGTCTTGTACGACCACAACGCGAGTTGGGGACTTAGGCCCCAAAGTCCTCCCGAATAAGTACTTCCAGGCAAAGAAGGCCTTGATAACCCTGGTCTTCACGTATTTAACATACGGGCTCTATGTTAGACGCCTGCCCAACATCACCCCCAAAAATTTGACGTCTTCAGCCGTCAGGACAGCAATGCCTCTCCTGTTGGTGAAAAGTACACCCTCTACTTTTTGCGTTTTCAAATCTGCGCTCTTACACCAGTCGTCGACTACAGCCAGAGCCAGTTGAGTGTGCTCCGACGCTGTAATCGTGAACTTGTCCCGGACCATCACAACCAGGTCGTCAGCATAGCTAATGCATCGGAATCCAGATCGCTCCAGTGTCGGGAGTACCTAATTCATAACTAGAAGCCACAAAAGTGGGGAAAGAGCCCAACCCTGTGGGTAGCTCCTAGTGGCCGCGACCATCAAGGAGTTAGTACCAATTACCGCCTCGATACTTTTACCATTGATGATGCTAGTGGTGCAACCAATAATGGAGAAGCTGATGCCCCTTGACGCCATCGCTTGCTCAGTGATTCCCAAAGCTAACACCTTTTCCATAAATTTTAATAGAAAAGATGATAAGTTGATAGGCCTATATGATCCAGCCTCGACTGTGTCCCTTTCCCACTTTCGGAATGAAAACAATCTTAACGTGCCTCTAAATAGTCGGAACGTACCCTACAGCTTGAACATATTATAACCTAGAGCCTGAATCTAGTGAAGACGTGCCCTGAACATATTTTTTATATGTGGGGGAGGAATACTCAGCGCGCTTTGCAGAAATGCTGGGTACACTCCATCGCCACTTGGACTTTTGTAGAGGCCAAATGAATTAAATTTCGAAGATATGGTAGACCTCCGGTGAAAATAGTCTTTGCGACTTGTAACCAAGAAATCTTGTCCAAGGTACACCCCTTTTGTTGTTGACTCTTATAAACGATGGGTTGTAAGCATACGGATTTTGTGTAGCCTCATTTTGTATAGAGTTGACCGCGTCAACTCTGTGATACCCGTACGAATTTGTTATCTTATGTGCGAATAAATATGCCATTCCTGACTATGGAACTGACTTTCACTTTAAGTTTCTAACATGTTAAGTTTCTAAGATGTTACCAAGCTAATATTGAAGTTGTTCTGCAGTTTCCAGAAAGAGCCAAGCAATTTTAACTAATTTTATGAAACACATCGGCCCTACTAATATATTTCCTTGTGTGAAATTTCAATATTATAGCTTTTATAGTTTCTGAGGTAAAGCCAAATAACTTTTAAAGTTGTTTGGCAGCTACCAGAAGGAGCCAAGCAATTTCAACGACTTTTATCAAACAAATTAGTCCTACTAATATATTGGCTTATGTGAAATTTCAAGACCATAGCCTTTATAATTAAGCAAATTTTGAAATTGTATGGCAACTAGCCGAACCGGTACCCCGATCATGTCCAATTTAAATATGGTTCTGGCACTTACTACAATAAATCATTTGTGAAAATTTGGTGAACTTAGCTTAATTAGTTTTTGAGTTGTCGTTGGGACGGACGGACGGACGGACGCACGGAAGAACAGACAAAGCTAAATCAACTTAGAATTCGACGCTGATCAAAAACATACACTTGAGTCTATATCTAAGACCGTTATTTCTCAGCGTTACAAACGGTAAGGCAAATTTAGTATACCCTTCGAACATACATTCGTACGGGTATAAAGACCAAAGTTGACAAAGTCGTTAAATTGAAACTTGAGAGTAATTTAAATTGAAACTTTTGTGTCGAATTAAAAATAATTACAAAATTCTTTGAAAGGGTGACTTTGATATACAGTTATAGAATCGTGTTGAATTATCGAAAATTCTCACTACACTAGGGGATCCAAAAATAATTTTGTGTTTTAAAAATTTTCTACAATAATTTAAACTTCAATGTTTTAGGTTTTCTTAATTGTCAAAATTATATGTCCAAGTTTTTAAATTATACAATAAATTAAAATTCCTTTAGAAAACTTTGTCTTTAAAAATTCTATTTATCTATTTTATTTATGCTCCTTATAAATGAATTTGAAATGCTTCTCGTATAAATAATTGAAGACTTATATACAGGGTGTTTCGCATAAGGTGACAAATAATTCCAAAGACAATTCTTTGATCAATTTCCAGCAGATAATTGGTAGGGGGTTGGGCTGCAGGTACACTCGCTTTCGAGCTACAGCCTGTTGAAAAAAAAGTACAAGATTTTTCCTGCATTTAAGTAAATACACAGAACTTCAGAAACATATGACATAGAATAACCATCATTGGCTTTTTTACAGATGATTTCTGTTTCTTAATTTCGGTCATACAATGAATTTCATCTGGGTCATAATTTTCCAGATAAAACTCGTCGAAATCAGAATTTTTGTTTTTTTTTTTTAATTTTTTTTTTTTAAAACTCGAATTTACTCGGAAATTTGTGCTGTAATTTTTTTTTATTTTGTTTGATGCGCTACAATGAGACCTAAAAGTTAACTCATATAACATTTTCCACTATTTCTCATAGTTTTGCCATAAAACGTGTTCAATGTGTTTAAAAAGCCTGCGAATATATCAAGTGTATGAAATATGAATATAAATATATCTAAACCCCTTCGCCCCATACAATTTTTTGCTGGAAATTAATCAAGGAATCATCCCTAAAATTGTTTACCTTATGCGAAAAACTCTGTATAAATTGGATTAAAAATGGTCCTTCAAATATATATGTATATATATGATGTACATATACATATATATATATACATCTTTTCTATCACCTCATTATTTTGGTTTCTCCTTTTTTATCACATTAATGATTTCCTCATGTTATTATGGCCAACTTATGCGCTTAATGACAAGAAACATTTTCATTACAACACAGAAAGTAATAGTTATAAATCCTTTCAGTTTTTTGTCGGTAGAACCAGGTATGTATGTGTGTAAAATGTGTGCCATGGCAAATTTTTCGTTTATATAATACGATATGTACGCAACACTTTTATACACTTACATATGTATGCATTTTTTAAATAAAGAAAAAAAGTTTTTGTCAGATCTCTTTTACATCTTTTCACCTTTTATTTGTAATTGGATAAGTTTCATATGATTAAAAAGTTATATAGTAATAAATATGGTTGAATTAATTGTATGTGTTTTACTTTTAGGCCTTGAGTCAAATCACATCCCTTCATACTGAAATATATGTATTTTATTATTTTGCGATGCGTTTTGATATTCATTTATACTTGAGCAACCAGATAATCCTTTATTTTTATATAAGCTTCATCCGACAATACAAGAATCAACCTAACTTTTGGAAGAAATCAGGTGTCAGCAACTAGAGTCAAATTCACATTTTTGAACGTTTGCAGAGAAATAATCAACCAATTTATTTGAATTTTTATATATGAATTTAGGGTTTTAAAACAATTAACTTATAAATCTTTTAACAATTAACTAATAAATCTAGGCTCGGAAACCGAACTAGGGTTCAAATTTACCATATATAAGGAACTAATTGGCGGAATTTGTTGGAAAGAAATTCAGATGTAATAAAGTGAAACTCTATTAAGAACCAAATTTTCACCTTTCTGGGTATGTTATTTTGTATTTGCATTTTTATAATCTTGTGCAATATTTTCGCTAAACTAGACAGTACGTGCTGGTCACATAGAATTTTTTATCTCGGCTATACTATGCCTTTAAGTAAAAGAATCAAGCCCTTATTTTTTTGTTGTTTGTGTAATTTTAAAAAGGATTTGTGGTTTAGATGTAATAACTTGTCAAAAGTGAAATCAAAAGCAAAGAACTCATAACTTTTAGAGCAAGAGATAGCTAAAAAAATTTCTCTTAGAGAAATAGGTTTTTCAGTAAGATAAATTTGTGATTAAATTTAAACTTTTTATCTTTAGTTTTGCTAAACAGTTAAAGAGAAAAACACATTTACTTTGCAATTTCGTTGAAAAATTGTATAAAAATGAGCGCAATGCGCTTTTTACTAAAATTTTCTTATTTTGTCTAAAATGGGCACAGTAACTGAAATGATGAGAAAATAAATGTAAGTTTTTATAGAATAAGCATAGTTCTATGAAAACAAAAATGTAGTAATTGTTGTCTTTTTCCCAAATGCATAACCTCTTGGCTTAGCAATTTTTCTAGAACTATTACTATATATGTATGTAGAATTATATGTTAAGCAAATTATGTCAATCGACCGTTTTCTTTAGTTAGCATTAAAATTATATAAATTCTGTTATAAGATGCAAATTATTGCAGGAGAAAATGCAATTTTACACATTAAGGGGTCCATTGATTGCTTTTTATACCAATACGAGCGTACGTTCGAAGGTTATACTAAATTTGCTTTAACGTTTGTAACGCTAAAAAATTATGATATGATATATAGACTCAAGTGTATGTTTCTGATCAGCGTCGAGTTCTGAGCCGATTTAGCTTCGATTCTGAATCCGTCCAAGCGATAGCTCAAAAACTAATTTTACTAAGTTTACCAAATTTTCACATTTATTGTAGTAATTGTCAAAAACCTATTTAAATTCGACAAGATCAGAGTACTGGTTCTGGTTGCTGTCAAATTCGAAATTTATTTTAGTATATCTTAAAAACTATGAATGTTGTGATATTGAAATTTCGTACAAGTAAGCATAACTTCCAAAGTTATTTGGCTATATTTCAGAAACTGTAAAAGCTGTGATATTGAAATTTCGCACAAACGAATATATTAGTAGGGTCAGTTTGTTTGATAAATGAGATTGAAATTTCTTGACTCGTTGTGGTAGCAGCCATACAACTTCAATAGTAGTTTGGCCATATCTTAGAAAATATTGAAAACAAAGTACTGAAATTTTGCATAAATTATTATGGTAACACGGCAACAGTCATAATCTATGGTAACATGGTAACAGTCATAGTCTGTCCCATAGTCAGCTGTGGCATATTTATTTGCACATGGGATAACAAATTCGTGCGGGTATCTTAGAGTTGATATGGTCATCTCTATTTTTTCTTGTTTTATTATATAACTAAAATATATTTTAAGTTAAAGCATTTTCTTTTATAAATTTGAATTCAGCGCGTTTAATTTGATGTACTGGTACTCTAACAGTTACATATTTTTGAAAATCTAATTTTTGCTACCATAGAGAAAAAACCCCATGTTGTTATTTCCTACTTACTTTTAAAAATAATGTAATCTAGTAGGAATTTCTGTTCTTTATTAGCTAATTAAGTGTTTAGAAATTTGAATCAATTCCTGGTTTCACGCTGGGTGACTGTAAATCAGAGAGATTTTTGTAAAAGTTTTAATAAAAGAAATTAGTTTAATGTGGGTATAGCAACTTCACGAAATTTTATTAAGTTTTTAATTTATTTTATCTTACAATATGGTGATTTAGTGGAATAATAATTAAATCTGGAATTCATTCAATATTTGGGCATATAAAGAAAAATTTATCGATAATTTGGAGTTTTTGTTACGAAAAAATTAGATTTTGAATGAATTTTTTATAAATGGGGTAAAACCTTAACATAAAAATTATCTTACTGAATCTTAACCTTTGAAACACCTGAGTCATTCGCAATTTTAAATGATTTTAATAAAATTCTAAATGAATATTTATTCGTTTCTCTCATATAAATATTTAAATTAATCATTTTAAGCGATTGCCATTTTATTTATTTAATTTAGCCTTTTATTAAATTTCCCTGTACTAAACTTTTTCAATTTATTTTCATTTACTAAAAGGAATTCAACAATTTTTTATTGCAGACATGACAGAAGCAATTTTTTCAAACAAATGAAAAAATAACAAAAACAACAAAATTAACAGACTCACTAACATAGGCCGTTTCCCAAGTTTCTCATTTAAAACTTTTTAGAGCGAAAAACAATAAAGTTTCAAATGGTTTTATTTTGAATAAAATTTTCATTTCTTTTCGAAAAAATAGTCTACTAGCTTAACTCCTACTTGGTCGTTTGTCTCAAGATGAAAATTTTTTTGAATCATTTGCGGTGGATCATTAGAATTGTTGTACTTACTATAAACTACTAAATTTATATAACATAATACACTTCATTATGTAAAATTTTTATTCTGAAGAAGGAGTGCATTTTAAAAATTTTCCAAGGCCACCTTTCCATCGAGATTTTACGAAAAATTAATAAAATTTTTGAATTCCTATTTTTTTGCTTATGGTTTCTATTCCATGAAAGATGGAATGAAAGGTTTTGAAGAACAGTTTCTTTAAAGTTCTACATTTAGCTTTTGACATCCTTAATAATAACTTAAGTTATTATTTTTGTGAACCCAAAGTTATATGCTTTTTTTACGCCAGCAAAAAACCTTCACATAGAAGAAAACCTAAAAAAAAGAGTTTAATTTTTTTATTACCGACCGTATTGTGTATAAAATAGGTAAGTCATGTGATGACAACAAATTTTGCATGTTTTCGGAGGGAACGCACTTCTTCATGATAGGAAGTGTAAATAAACTATTTTTAGCAACCAGTTGGTCTGTGTGTGCACGTTGTATCAGATATCAGCAACTGCACGTTTACTACGGACCAAATATACATTATTGCGTATATAAAGAGATATAATCAACCGATATTTAAATTCTTCGTATTAAAACAATGAACATGGGGGTCCGATTTTCTCTTCGGAACGAATTGATGGAATTTCGTAAAATTTGACATTTGAGTTCTGGTTGTTACCAAAACTAACTGGCGAGAATTTCAGGGAATTCGTGTAGCATAAAGCAAAACTCTACTAAGAGCCAAGTTTACATTTTTCTAGGTATGTTAACTATAAGCTTACTAATGCCCTAAAAATTGGAAAGAAGTATTTAACAGGCATTTTTATAATATTCTGTAACACTTTCACTTAACTAGACAATACATATTGCGGTCGGTTATGTGCTGACCACATCAGTCTTTTTTTATGTTCACAAGTTTAAAACAAAACAAATAGAATTTCATTTTTTAAACATCTTTTGATTTTAACTTTATTTTTGTGAAAAGTTTTTATATTATTCATATTTGCACCTGTTAGAATTCCTAATATATGGTAAAAAAAATTACATTGAAATTCTTACGGTTTGGTGGAAGTAATTTAAAAAAATATGATAAACATAATAAGGATATAAAATTTTATTTTATTTTTGTTTTTATCACTTTTAAAGTAATAAGCGAAGCTATAGATAAATATTAGTGCTAACGATAATCTAAGTACCTAGAAAGATTAAACGTCATTTTATTTTTACATGCTTAGCTCAAACATATTACAATATAATATCCATATCAATTTACATATTTAGACTTTAATAGAAACAATACAAAAGATTACAGATATTCTAAAATTACAATACATGTATTATTATTAATAAAGTTAGAATCGTCTAGAAAAAGGATGAATTATCTATAAGAAAATAATTAGTGTTTCTTTATAGTGTCCTTTGCTAAATTGAATTCAAGTATGTTCTTGAACTTGTTACATAGGTTCAACATTCTACTGGCAGTTTCGTTTTTTTCATAATTAGTTCTATGAAACGGAACTAAAATTGTTAAATATATCGGGAGAGATCAAATTGAAAAATCAATTTGAGGCTGTCCTCATAAGGAGGAAGAAAAATAGGATCCTCCCAAGGAAGGTGAGGCAGTGTAAATCGAATAAAATTCTTCTGAACCGGCTCAATCCTATATTAATATGAATATTTTAAAAAGGCGACCAAACTTGTGAGTCATATTATAAGATGGGGACGAACTAGAGACAAATATAGGGACTTCAAAATATAGGAGTCATTAAACTCACTTGACCAGCGTTTAATGAATCCCAACATAGAGCTTGCCTTGCCAACCACATAGTTGTAGTGTATCAAAACAAACTCCTAAGTCCATAATTGAATGAACCCTATACTCATAACTTGACCATTTAACTTATAATTTGATATTATTGGCTGTCTCTGCCTGGAAATACACATTAGCGCGCACTTGCTAACGTTATTATATGCTGTGCAAAAAGTATATGAAAAAAATTGTAATGGTAACAAAATCTTAAAAATCGTGAAAAATTGCTATTATGCAGCGATTGTATTGGAATTTTTGACTATAAACTTAATTGAAATGTCATCCTTGTATTGATTTTTAAGTTCAAGTTTATTGTTTTATTGGAACCTCTGTAAAAGTGAAAAGCATAGCTAAAGTTTTTGCTATAAATATATGATATAAGGCTATTTGATTGCAGACAAAGTAATATCAAATATTTATAGTTTTACTACAATGCCCCATGATCTCTTGTTAAGTTAACTATGAAAATAAGTTTTTTTTTGGAAATATATAGATTTGCTAATGCTTTGACAAATTTTTGCTTTTTTTTTTAAATTCGAAGATAGTGGTATATAAATAATTTTTGCGAATGGCTTTACATACAACAAGGAAGGTTTAAAAGTGAATTTTTCTGTCGATCAGAAATATTAAACATGCTTTGATCGTATTAGCTCACATTCGATTTTGGGTACGTTATTAGTTACGATAATTTAATTAGTAGCGTCTAATTTAATAGAAATGTATAAGTTGGTTTTGGTTTTTGTATGAGTTTACATTTTTCTTTCGATTTTGCTTTGAAGTAGTTGTTAATAAAACTATTGAAAACATGTGATATCAAAATTTTATTTATTTTGTAAAACTATGAGTTTATCAAATTACTGTTCATCAATATGTGTAACAAGGATTCATTACTTTTATTTTGACCAACCTAAAGAATAAAATTTATTTTTTAATTTATTTAGTTGAAAGGTAGGTTAATATTTTGCACAAAAATAGCCAATCATGTCAATCTTCCATAATGGTAAATTTTCTTTATTTATACAATTCAAAACAACTTTAAAAAATCTGAGATTGTCAGCACATAACCGACCGCAATATATGTTGTCTAGATTAGTAAAAGTATTCCAAAAGATTATGAAAATGCGTTTTAAACACTTCTTTACAATTTTAAGGACACTAATAAGATTTTAGTTAAAGTTTCTAGAAAAAATTGAATTTAGCTTTAAGTAGAGTTTCATTTTGTGCCATTTGAATCGAACGAAAAATTCGTCAGTAACTTCTGAAATATATAGTCGAAACAAACTTAAATGTAAAACTTCATCAAAATCGGTTCAGTTGAACTTGAAATACACGAGTGCACAGAAAGACCGACAAACTGACAGTTTGCTAAAAATAGTTTACTTACCTTCCTACTATAGAGAAGTGCGTTCCCACCGAAGACTCGACATCCAAAATTTGGTTCCATCACATCACCTACTTTATTGTATGTAATGCGGTCGTTAGAAATGACTGCTGAAAAAGTTTCCTATTCAATTCACATTAGGGTTATTGAAAATTTGTTAAAATTATTTACATATACATATATACGTATATATATTTGCTTATTATTTATTTACAAACGCAAGCTTTTCCATTACAAAACTATCAACATAAAAAGGTTTTTGAAACACAAAACTTACTTAGATTAAATTATGATTCCAACTAATTCACATCAGTATGTATTATGATTCCAATTAATTATGATTTCAACTAATTCAGATCTAACTATGTTAAATAAAATTTTTGTTAATTTCGTAAAGTGGAACCCTTTTCGAAATTAACAAAAATTTAATCCTTCTGCCTTTAAACTACAAAAATCAATAAATATAATATTTTCGTAATGAATAAATTGAAATTAAAATTGGAAAATGTTTAACCTTCATTATCTTTAATTTTTATACCTTGCACTTCGTGAAGGGTATATTAACTTTGGTATGGAGTTTTATCTGACCATTCGTAGATTCGTAGATTCTAAGGGAACCGAGTGGGACAGGAGCATCCCTCCAAGCCACCGCAGCCATTTTTGACTTATTGTAGCCACCCCACTCCCCCGTCTATAATATCCCCGTCCCAATCACAAAGCCGGCGATATCCCTAAGGGAGTTGGACAATAGTTCCCGAACACTTAGGGACCCATGTCCAAGACAATTGCGGCGCCGAACAGCCAGTGCCGGACAGTCGCAGAGAATGTGCACGGCGGTCTCATCGCCACCCCCACAAAATCTGCACAGGGGGGAGCCCGACTTCCCCAGCCTGTGCAGGTGGTATTTCACCGGGCAGTGCCCCGTGAAGAAATTCGCAATAGTGCGAACCCGGCTCCTGCTCATCCCCAGCAACTCCGCAGCGAATCCGCCGGAGCACGCCGGAACAAACACCTTCGCATGACGGCACCCTTTCGTGTCCCGCCAGTGGCGACTGCATTCCGCCGCGAGTAGGCAGGCAAGCCTGGCCCCCACGGCGGAAGAAGGCAGACCACAGAAAGGCAGCGGCTGCACAAAGGCAGCCCCAGATCCCCTCCGCGCCAACTCATCGGCAACTTCGTTGCCCGCATGGCCACTATGGCCCGGCACCCAAATGAGCATCACTCTGTTTTCCGATGCCAATTCCATAAGTGCAGCAAGGCAGCTCCAGACCAGCTTGGATGTAACCTGAGCTGAACGGAGCGCCAGCAGTGCAGCCCTGCTGTCTGAGAACACATAGATGGTGCGGTTTCTATACCCCCTTTCCAAATTGATTCTCAGACAGATTTCTATTGCATGTATTTCGGCCTGGAACACTGTGCAATACGGGTCAAGGGTTGCATATACACGCGTGTCCGGGCGGACACCGTATACGCCCGAGCCCACCCCCGACTACGTTTTGGACCCGTCCGCATACCACACGCTCGAACCTGACCACCCCGATCCCACGTCCATCGATCAGGAAACAGAACCCTGTACTTGTGGTCGAAGTTGTACCGCGGCAGACAGGTATCTGACATGGTTATCCTAAGAATCGGATCGCCCTCAATGAAGTCTCTGTGAGTTCTGTGGGCCAACTTTAGCCCTGCCCCGTCCTCGCCAGAGAGAAGTCGGTAAGTCACCAGCCGAGCTTCCTTCAATATATGGAGGTGCAGTGGCGGCAATCCGATCATCACCTCCAATGCAGCGGTGGGAGCCGTCCGCATCGCCCCGGTCACTCCCAGGCAGGCCAGCCTCTGTAGCTTTTCCAGCTTGGCCCGCACACCCGCCTGCTGAGCCTTACGGCACCATACAATCGACGCATAGGTGACGATGGGCCTAGCAAGGGCCGTATATAGCCACAGTGCTATTCTGGGACTAATTCCCCAGGTCCCCCCGATAAAACTCCTACACGTCCACAAGGCCGCCGTAGCTCTCCCGATAACTCTATCGATATGGGTATTCCAAGAGAGACGATCATCCAGGGTTACCCCCAGATACTTCACCTCCCTCGAGTAACTAATACGTTCACCAAACAGAATTGGGCTCGTTAATCTGTCCCTGCTTCTGCGTCTGGTGAAGGCGACCAAAGTGCTCTTGCTTGGATTTATATTTAACTCAACGCCTTTGCACCACCTTTCCACAACACGTAGATTTTGCTGTAGAAGATCAGAAATAGTGCTCTCAAATTTTCCCCGCACGACGAAGGCCACATCGTCAGCGTATCCCCAGACACGCGCCCCGGAGCCCCTGAGAGCAGCTATTAGATCATCCACTACAATGGACCACAGGAGGGGCGAAAGAACCCCGCCCTGCGGACAACCTTTTGCAGCGGAGATGAAGAGTATATCGTCAGCTATGGTGGACTTAATAATCCTATCCTGTAGCATCCGATTGACCCATCTGCTAGTCGTCGCATCAATCCCTCGTTTGTGCAACGACTCACAGATGACATGATATGGGGTGTTGTCAAAAGCTCCCTCTATATCAAGGAAGCAGCCAACTGCTACCTCCCGCACCTCCAGTGAGTTTTCAAGGACCCCCACCAGACTCTGCAGAGCGAGTACAGTAGACCTTCCCGACTGATAGGCGTATTGAGATTCATGCAAGGGATTGCTTCCCAGTGCACCGTCCCGTATAAATCTATCAATCACTTTTTCCATTGCTTTCAATAGAAAAGAAGTAAGGCTGATTGGACGGAAAGACCTTGGGTGGTTGCTTGGTCGCTTACCCACCTTCGGAATATACGTCACTTTAGCCACCCTCCATGCCTGAGGGATGTAACCCCACGCATAGCTGGCGCGAAAAATTCCCAACAGTGCTCTAGCGATATGTTGGAAACCCCTCTGCAAAAATGCAGGATATATCCCGTCATCACCTGGAGATTTGAAGGGCCTGAAAGAGAAAACAGCCCATCTAATCCTGCCCATCGTGAAGACTAGACGGGATCGTTGCCAGTCATCCCTCCTGGGACAGGGTGCCCCCGGTTCAATGACTGCATTTGAGTGATTCCGAAGAATCTCCGAGTCAGGAAAGTGCGTTGACGCCATAAGCTCCAACGTCTGCCTTCCGTTCTCAGTCATGGAGCCATCAGGACGTTCCATTAGGCCCAACCTGCTAGCATACTTTTTGGAAAGCACCCTGTGAAGACGCGCACTGCTGGGGAGTTCATCAATGCCCTTGCAGAACGCCCTCCACGAGATTCTCTTCGCTTTCCTAATTTCTTTATTGTATTTTGTGAGTGAGTCCTTATACTCTTCCCACGAACCTGATGCTTTGGCCCTATTGAATAGCTTCCTGGTCTTTAGTCTAAGCCTTGAAAGCTCCTCATTCCACCACGGGCACTTCCTATTGCTCCGCCTCGGCTTAGCACGGCAGCTCCCGTGATAAGCATTAGTAATAGCCGCCGTCAGGGCCTCGCTGGCCAGTTCGATATCCATCACCGTTCTGACAGAAGCAGGAACGGATCTAATCCCATCCATGAGGAGCGTTTCGAATTGACTCCAATCTGTGGATTGGGGCACCCGATAAATTTCTTCTGCCAGGCCTCCGGAGACCATGATATCAAACCTAATCTGCCTATGATCGGACATGGATGTCTCATTTGAGACATGCCATCCACCAACCCTACTGCCGATAAATTCAGTGCAAAGGGTGATGTCAAGGACCTCTTCCCTAATTGCATTTATGAATGTCGGCCTATTGCCTTCATTCATAATCATTAATTTATTGCTATATATAAATTCAAGTAGGCACTCACCTCTTTTGTTTATATTGCTGCTTCCCCAGACGGTGTGGTGGGCATTGGCATCACTTCCTATTATAAGTTGGAAGTTCCTCCTTCCACAAAAGTCCACTAGATCCTTCAGTTGCTCGTCCGGGTGGGCACAGTCCCCCGGGAGGTAGGATGAGCACACAATGAACTCTGTCCAGCCCCCGCAGGACTTCACCTTCACCAACGCAGCTACCTGATCCTTAGAACAGTAATCTGGAATGGGAAAATACGTTAGCTTTTTACTAAACAAGATGCAAGCCCTAGGCCTGCCCCCAGTTGTATTATCATACAATAGCTCACCTGTTAGGCCCTTAACCTGATCCTTCACTATGTAAGGCTCTTGGATAAGGGCGATATCGAGGTGATCCTTCATAAATCTATGAGCCAGAACATCAGTAGATGCCCTAGCATGCTGTAGATTTATTTGGATGCACCTCACAGCCATATTATTTCCTCCGGCTCTTGTCTATGGGCTTTGGCCCTTTAGACAAAGGCTTTACATGAGCGTTATCTCCCATTGTCGCCTTTTTACACATCTTGGTGGGCGCCTGCCCTGCCACAGCCTCTTTTGCCGCCCCAGGTGCCACGCTAGCCCCTCCAACAGCAAATACCGAAGCATTTCCGGGCTTCCCAATGGGTTTGAGCCCTTTTGGTTCCCCCGGGACGCTTGTATTTGGCGTGCTGGTCGATGGTCCTTCCGTTTCCCTTGCCGCCATTTTCGGAGCGACTTCAGACTTTCCAATGAGTTTTGGCTCTTTTGTTTGGCCTGAAGTGCTCGTCGTTGTCGTTGTCGTGGTGGGCACTGGTTTTTTATTTTGTCCTGCCCTGCCGCCAGCACCTTGAGAGGATTTTCTTCCTTTAACCCGAACGGTAACACGGAAGAAATTCAGGAAAAGTCGGAACTCCGCTTTCCGTAGATCTTCCAATCCGGAATCATCCACGGAAAAGGTGATGGAGCAGCCCCCGTCCTTTTCCTTATCCATCCTCAGCACCCTCCAGGAACCTATCTTGAGGCTGGGATTTTGCTTCCCTATCCTACTTAGAAATTTGTCCCTGGAGAGACTGACGGTTGTTTCGTCCTTTGGTACGTAGGTGACGCAGACATGCTGTTTGGGCATGCTGTCGCCATCCAGTACTACGACATCGCAACCGTCCCAAGGCTTTATCTTCCTGCAGACACTGGTTATCCACTCCCTGGTGTTTTGATTGTTGCATGTTACGGATATCCATCCGTCCCTTTGCAACGCTGCAGTGAATTGTGGATGAGAGTCCACAACCCTATCCATTTCATCCATGATGGCTACTTTGATTTTCCCCATCTGGACTTCGGATAGCCTTTCCTCTGGATGCAGTCTATGAGTGATGGCCACCTTGACCTGTGCTACTGCATCCCGATAAGAAGTCATTTTCGGGTTTTGTTGAGGAATGTTCCCAGGGACCTTTTCCTCAACATTGCCCTTCATCGACCTCTTCTTTGAGGGCCCTGCATCAGGGGTGTTGCTTTCCGACCTTTCCCTCTTTTGGGGATGGTCGGCCACAACAACCGATCCGCAGGCCTTCAGCTTTTCCAGCCTTTCCTTCTCGTATCTGCGAGCTTCCTCTGGGGACATGCCATCCCTGATATAAGCCGCGATACGCCGCTTGGATGCACCAGAGAAATATTGTTTTTTTCCCCTGATGTCCAACTTTTTCAGGTCCTCCTCAGTTTTTTGGATAATAGGTCCAAGAGGATCCTGATTATCCGTCTCCATCGGAGGCGCCGCCTTTTCCTCCACTGGCGTGAGAAGGAGTTCCTCCTCTGCGTCAGTTAAGAGAAGCTCTGGTTCCGAAGACCCTTGAGCACTAAGTGGTTGTATGTTGTCCTTAGTGTCGTTGTTGTTGTTGTCATTGTTGTTATTTGTCTTGTTGTTGTTGTTGTTAAGGTCCATTTCTTGTCCCACGAGTAGCGCGGGAAAGTAAAGTCACCCATGGCAGAGCCCGGCATACCATGGGAAGGCTCATTTAAACTGGAGGGCGCCTGGTATCCAGAGTCCGCATACTAACGACTAAACTCCCCCTTAGCCACGCAGTCATCGGCATATGCTGTTCCACCTTGACTTGGGACGCCTGTCGTCAGCTGACGTATAGATATAGGGCTGAAACTCACAAAGCAAGAGGCTCGCCGCGAGACATGACCACGACACGAACGTAACTTTGATCGTTTCAATCACCCCTTTATCCTCCGCCATTACCGGGGCCCACCACTAGGAGGTGACAGTGCGGTTTTGGGCCCCAAAACCAATGGTGCATAACCTGCACCATTGGTGCAGTGGTTATGGCACCGGTCCTTTAACCGAAGGGTCTCAGGTTCAAACCCCGGTCAGGTCACTATAAAAATTATATTCAATATTATTATAACTTAATATACAATACTAATAAAAATATTATATACAAGTAATTTTCAAATATTCCTAATATTCGATATTAAAGAAAACTAAGAAAAATAAACAGTAAATATTAATAACCTCAAATAATTAATATATAAATAAAAAAAAAAAAAAAAAAACAACTACGGCAGGCTAGTCACCTACCTAGTTAAAAACCCTATGACGCTATGAAACTAGTGCATGAAAAATCATGCACTAGCCCTATGCTCCTTCTAGGAGTGAACAAAGGAAAAAAAAAAAAAAAAATGGAGTTTGTAACTACTTGAAGGAGTCATCTAAGTGTGGACATAATTATATATTCTGGCTCACCGTAAAATTCTGCGTCGATTTAGACATATCCGTCCGTCCGTCCGATTGCACGATAACTCAAAAACGAATAATGCCATCGACACAAAACTTTCACAAGTTTTTTCTTGTGCCAAGGACGAACCCTATTGTTATTGGACTAATTCGGACAACGGGTTCGGGTAGCTGCCATACAACTCAAAGAGTTTATTTTAAATATTTCCAAACCTAATAGAGCGATAAATATAAACTTTTGTACACATGTGTCCAATCATATTCTACACATGCTACAAGAATTATAATGGGATAGCTGCACCGGTTCGGGTGGCTGCCATACAACTCCAACAGCAAATTTTTTATATTCGGCAAAATAATAAAGTCAGATTCATGAAACTTGGCAGTCATGTGTCCAATTATAGGTCAAACATATTTCTGAAATTTTAGAGGAAGTGCTTGACAGGTTCAGGTAACTGCCATACAACTCCAGAAGGTAATTTTAAATATTTGGAAAAATAATAAAGTCAGATTCATGGAATTTGGCAGTTGTATGTCCGATTATAGATCAGATATATTTCCTAAGTTTTGGTGGAATTGCTTGACAGGTTCGAGTAGCTCCCATACAAGTCTAAAAGCTTATTTTAAATATTTGGAAAAATAATAAAGTCAGATTCATGAAGCTTGGCAGTCGGATGTCCATTTATAGATCAGACATGTCCATGAAATTTCTATAGAATGATTTCACAGGTTCGAGTAATTGCTACACTATAACAAAAGGTGCAGGGTATAATTCAATCGGTTTATACCGACTGAAACGTTTTTACTTGTTTAGTTTTAGAAAGTTTTTTAGTTTTCCATTCATAATTTGTCATATTATTAAATTACCATTCTGACACATAAACAATGAAAAAAAATTATTTGCCTTTAGTAATTTTGATTTTACTAAAAATAAACTTTTAAGGTTACTATACTTAATAAAGGACGACATGTCCTTGTTATTATTTTTGTGCTTAAGCTATTTTTCTTTGTTTTTTTTTTCTGTTTTGGTTCTTGTTACCCAATATTGAATAATTTTACAAACGTGTGTTTAGAAATAATTTAAAAGAAACAAAAACTACTTTTTTATCATAATATTTACACATGAATGAATCCTTTTTTATTTTATTCAACCGAAAATTAATATTTCATTTGTATAAGTGATAATTAGAACATTAACAGAAAATTAAAGAATAGAACCATACATATGTATGTATAGAACTTTCAAAAATAAATACATACGAGTATGTATATACATGTTGAATATATAATTATTCTGGGAATCATATGGAAATGGGGGAGAGTGGAAAGGATCTTATGAAATGGACATAATTATAATATTGTGTTACTTAATCCTTTTTGTCCCTTTTTCAATTATTATTATGAATAGATTGAGGATTCAACAAGTGTACATTTAAACAGATTATATGATTATGTAACAAAATATTCTTATAAGTATATGTATGTATGTATTTGAAATGTCGTTCATTCTACATAATATCTTAACTTGTAGTTGTCGTGGAGTGTGATCTGGAAGCAGTGTGCGTTTTATTGTTTTATAAAACAATAAATAATTAACAGTAAAAGTAGAAATTTTTATCGAATGCTCTTCCATCAATTGTTATGAATTATCGATTATCCCGAACTTGAAATCTGAATTTTGGTTTTTACTGTTATGCCTTTTTGTTGTTGTAAATTTTTTTTATTTTTTCAACGTGTTTGGTAACAGGTTAATATAATGACTTTAAAGTTCATGGTGACGAAACTTAATTACAGTGGTAATAATATAAAAAGAATTTTATCGAAAAGATAGAAATTTTTAAATTTTCTAATCAAAGCTATAATATTTTGATTAAATTTATTTTTTTCGTATTAGAAAATTTATTCCGTATTTTTAAAACTGATAATTATTGCAAAATGACCGATATATCAATTTGGAAAAGAATATCGTCGAAATGGAGCATTAAATAATTAATATCATTTAATAATTTCCAAAAGTTTTTGAAAATCTTATCTTCATTAACAAAGATAAACGGTAGAAAATTTAAAGAAAACATGCCGGCTAATCTCCTTACACATTTTGACATTGTAAAAATTGCTGTTTGATTTTCACGTTGTTTCGTAACTTAGAATGATAGAAGGACACGTTGATTTAAAAAGTGCTGAAATAATCTCTAATCAAAAGTAATTTGTAAATTAATTGCTTAATTCGACGTCAAAGCGTTCTGCCCATTTTTCCAGTAAGAGAGGCATTATAATATCTAAAGGTCTGGATATCCACACGTATAGGAGAATGAAATAAGAAGAAAGTATAAAAGAAAAACTACAAATTAGCAAGGTTTGGCATGGAAGAGAACTAGTTTGAATCTAAAAACGAGATGCATAAAATAACGCCGGGCAGTCCGTTTTCACCTTTTATTAATAAAATTATTTACGGCAAAGTTGGAAAACAAAATGGACGCGAAATATCTGAAGTTTAGAGTATGAATACAGTATGTTGACGAAGTTTTCGTAATAGTAAAAGGAAGAAGGAAATATAAAATTAAAGCAATTACATAGGAACATCGAATTTACGTACGACATTCAGGAGAATACAGTCTTAGCTTTCCTGGATATACTTGTAAAAAGACAATCGAGCAATTGACATCTTCAGAAAGAAAGCCGTTCAACGAAACATAGTGGTGACGTTTATTTTTATGATACTAAGATAAAACGAATGCTAACTACACCGATGTAAAAAGACGATTTAAAAGTAGAAGAAACCTTCATACTGGACAATTCAGTCAAGATATTAGCGAACTTTTTAACAAACTTAAAAGGAAGAAAAAACAAAAATTCAAAAGGAAATCATGAGAACATTTTATACATACATTATCAAAAAAAAATATTCAATTCCGAATAAAAAGGAATTTTCTTCGAGATAATAAAAATCTTGAAGAACAGTTTTTTTTTTCAATTAGTTTTATTGAAAAACATGCAATGATTGTTTGATGTACTTTATTTTTCGGTTAAATCCAAAATTACAAAATTGTCCCGTCTTTCACATTCAAAAAGAATAAGAATGTCAAACATGAATTTATCGAAATGAGGCATAAAGTTTTCAAATAGTTAAATAATGTTAAACAGTACGTTAGTATAGTCACAGAAGTATTATGAATAACTACTAACCTTTTGGGATTTTCAGCAAACACACCAAAAAGTATTAACCCTATACATCACTCCTAGGCAAGTAGTATAACTATTTAAATTTGTGTGATGTAAATGTCTTTGCCATGCTTGTTTTAATGAAGATTTTGTAGGATGAGATGGCGGAATACTTACTCTATACGTGGCTCTTCGACATTAAAAACTAACGATATGTCTGATCTAAACAATTACACAAATTAAATAAATTAAGAATAGTAATTGATTAAATATAATAACGGTGTTATCGTTACAAATATCTTAAAGCATTTAAAATAATTCAAAGATAAAAATTGTAGCTAAAATTAATTTTTTTCCTATTTCAAATAAATTTGTCAAGGCCAAGAAAATTACTAGCATATAATTATAATAGGCCAAAAAATTTGGTAGCAAATAATTATTACATTATACATTGTACGTCGTAAACATGCATATGAAACTGTGTTATTTTCTCAGACCTTCAATTGAAAATACCTTCTTGTTATTTATGAAACACATTTTTTTTTACATAATTTTATTTCGATATATTCTTTCACTATCTTGAATATTGATTTAAGGATATTAAATGTATGTTAATTATTAAAAGTTGTGCTGTGTACTCGTATCTTTGTAAAATACCTACCTGCAAATATAATAAATTAAAAAGTTTCCAAAATTGGGTTTCATTCTAACAGTATCTTTTTATACCCTGCACTTCGTGAAGGGTATATTAACCTTGGTATAGAGTTTGTAACTACTTGAAGAAGGCATCTGCGGTATGGACATATATATATATATATATATATATATATATATATATATATATATGGGATTTAGCAATTTTGATTGTACAAAAATAAAATAATTAATTTATAGTAGAATGTTTAATATATATATTTTTTATTTTACAATATTATTTATAGCTATAATGCTATTATTAGCTATACTAATTATTCTTTACTTCATAAAAAAAAATTAAACAAAATTAAAGTTAATATTGATTCGCTCACGACAATCAAAATTGAAATTGATGTGTTCTGCTCTACGTCCACGTTCAGAAAGAAAGAAGCAAAATCATTTCTTCTTTTAATAATTTCTTTATAAAAATCTCTACACATATTCTAACTGTTTCAAAATTATTGGAGAGCCAATTCAATATGATGTACAAAGACTCCAAATTTAATTTCTAATTGTTTGTATAGAAAACAAGAGAGTTATCAAAATAATGAGACAAAATATGAAATGCAATACGTATAATGAAATGAAAAAAAATGTATGGTGAATTAAAAACAGAGTGTTTCAGTTTTTAGCGCCCACATTCGGCCGTCCTACATGAAAATTCGCCTCGAATTATTCTGAATCGTATTCTTTATCTATATCACTTTCATTTTGTACCCAAAATTTCATTTTGTCTGCGCTACATTCAGTTTTATGGGGCCCTTCGTGATCACCTTCCTTTTCAACGGTGTATCGATCAAAACCTTTATATGCTATTATGCGATACGGACCTAAAAACTTTTGTCGTATTTTTAAACCAACACCAAATTGTGATCGCTCGATTGCCACCAATTCGCCAACCTTATATTTTGTAGCTACTTTTCTATTTAGATCAAAATTCCTTTTATTTTCAGCTTGTATTTTTGCTATATCCTTCTTTGCCTGTTCTCTTAGTTCAATTCTTTCGTTTTGAAATTGTTCAACCCAAGCTTCTTCAACTAACTGCATAATATTCATATCTTGGTGCGTTTTCATTTTGGTTCCAAACATTAATTCAAATGGCGTCGTCTGTATGGTCCGATGAAATGAGTTATTCAAGATTCTTTGAACATCGGTTACGTGGCTATACCATTTTTCTGGTTTTTTTAATGATAACTTGGTTAACACTGCGATTGTTGTTGTATGCAGTCGCTCTACCTGACTATTACCTCTTGGTACCCCTGTTGAAATAAAGTGAAGATTAGTCCCATGCGCTTTACAGTACTCACGGAATTGGTTAGAAATAAATGCTCCCCCTCGATCCGTAATAATTCGTGACGGGTAACCGAAAATGTTTGAAATGATTTCACATTTCTTGATTGTTTCATCTGCATTCATACTTTTTGTAGGAAATAACCAGCAGAATTTTGAAAAACCATCAACAACGGCTAGAATATATCTGTATCCCTTCTTAGTGGCGCTCATCGGACCCAAGTGATCGATATGAAAAGTTTCCAATGGTTTATCGCCCTTCGGAATAGGGTTAAGTAAACATTCTGGTTTTCCATTTTTTCTTTCAGCTAGGATGCAATAAATACAGCTGGCTAAACAGGAATCGATTCTTTTCTTTAAATCAGGTAAGTAAAATTGTTCTTCAATTTTCTTTTTCATTTTAGCATGGTGAAAATGACCATCTTCGTGAACAGTACGAACTAGTAAGTTTTTCATGCCGTCCGGTGCAACATATAATAATTTTCCATTTACTGTTTTGCACAGAATATCGTGGTGTATGATAAAATCTTTGTATGGACCATTTTTCAAAACTTCAACAATGGCATTTAATTTTTCATCTTTCTTTTGGGCTTCCTGCAAACTATTTACTATGGTCTTGTTAACTTGAACACAAAAAGAGACTGGGTTTCTGCTGAGTGCGTCTACATGTCTAATTTTTGAGCCTTCTCGGTGTTCCACATCGAACTGAAACTCCTCTAGTAATAGGGACCAACGTGCAATTCTGGTAACAAGATCTTTTTTCTTTAAAGTCATCGTAAATGCTTTGCAGTCTGTAACGAGCTTAAAGTGTTTGCCGAGTAAATACGTTCTAAATTTCTTTACAGCTTCTACTACAGCCAAAACTTCAAGTTCATAGCTGCACCATTTCTGTTGCGCTTCTGTTGTCTTTCTACTTGCATAATGAACAGGATGCAATTCGCCATCATCAGGATCACGTTGCAATAGAACAGCTGCTATTCCGTGCTTACTCGCATCGGTGTGAAGTTCGGTGTAATCGTCATAACTAAAAATTTTTAGAATTGGTGAAACAGTTAATAAGTTTTTTAAATTTTCGAATGCCTCTTTTTCTTTTGTTTCAAACTTAAATTTAACATCTTTTTTCAGTATATGGCTTAAAGGTTTTGCGATTTTTGAGTATTGTGGAATGAATTTTCTGAAATAACTTGTCAATCCCAGAAAGCTTTGTAGTTGTTTTGTCGTTGTTGGCTCAGGAAAGTTTCGCACAGCTCTGGTTTTTGAAGTTGATGGTGATACAGTCCCGTGTTTTATAATGTGACCAAGGTATTCAACTTCGGATTGAAGAAATTGACATTTTTTCCATTTTATTTTTAAACCATTCTGGGATGCAACATCTAATACCATTCTCAAACGGTCAATAGATTCATTTACTGAGTTTGCTGGAATGATAAGATCGTCAATATAAGTTATTACAATATTTTTGATAATTAAATCTTTAAAAACAAAATTGACAAATCTTTGAAACACGCTAGGGGAATTGCACAATCCAAATGGGACTCGTAAAAATTCATATTGTCCCCGTTGTATGACAAATGCAGCGTACTTTCTACTATTGTTTTCTAATGTCACGTGGAAGAAACCGTTCTCCAAATCTAGCGTCGTGAAAATCTTAGCACCTTGAAGCTTGTTTATCTGATCGTCTATTACTGGCAGAGGATAATGATCCTTGTGAATTCTTTTATTTACTGCTCTAAAATCTACACAGAGTCTATGTGTACCATCTTTTTTATTTACTAGAACCACAGGACTAGCATAATCAGAAGAGCTTTCAACAATGATACCAGTCTTCAGCCATTCATTAATTTGTTCATCAATAATTTTTTGTTCTACTGATGGAAATCGTCTAGGAGATTGATGTACAGGTTTATTATCAAGCGAAATAATTTTCATTTGGATTGGTGATTCTTTCAACATTCTGGGTGAGTAATTTTCGATCATAGTAATTATTTTAGTAACAATTTCTTTTTTCAGGTTGCTTAATCCGGGAAGGTCAGCGTAATCAGGTTCAGTACTAATTTTTATATCTGCTAGAAAGCATTCTAAATTTTCTTCTTTTTTAGATTCCGTTCTAAGTGCATTTTTCTTTTTAACTGGGTGAAAGTGAGAGCGGGTGAAAGTGAGTACTCGGCGCTTAATCCGGGTTTCGTTGATTAGGAAGCGCGCGGGCGGTAAATCCAAAAGCGTCTGACCTAGAATAGGCGGCTCCCTGGGCTGCGTCTGATCCCTGAGGGACGGCAGTTTTTCAATCCTGGCAGTAGGTATAAAATGATCCGTTCAGGAGGAACGCGAAAACCCGGCTTTCACCACCTACATCTGATTTTCGAAAAGAATAAAAATATAGAAGGTGGACTACCGAACACTCAAACTCCACAGACCAATAAGGATATAAACATGAGTAAAGCTCAAGCCAAAAAAGTGATGATCAGAATGCTGATATACATAAAAGGATTAGCCAACTAGAACAGCTCTGTGTGGCTTTGAAAAACGAGGTTTTTCAACTGAGGGCTGAGAATGAGATGCTAAAGAAAGAGAAACATGTGCAAATTACAAACAATAAGTCTAATGATTAGTAGTCATAAAGAATAAGCATTTTTTTTCAAAAATTTTTTGAAATGTGCTAAAAAGACGCTGTAAAGCAAAGTAAGTGAGGTCAATCTTGGACGCCTACTCAACAGATGAGGATGAACTAGCCAAAGAAACAGATTAGATCCTAAAGCAAAAGAGATCCAGTAAAAAAAGAAAAGCGGAATCATTTCGGGAAGTGGTTCAGGTGACGATCAACGCTGAGAAAGCGGATGTTGTTAATTCTAAAAGTCGAGGTGTTGTCACGAAAAACTCTAGGCCGTCTCCAGTAGTCATAAGTAATGTGGTTGACTATAATCAAATAGAATCAACATTAAAAAAAAGGACATCAATTATAAGGTTAAAATGATGAATAACAATCAATTTAACAATAACAGGAATCTTACGAGGATCATGAATGGATCTGGACTAGAATGGCATACCTATGAAAACAAGCAGGCCAGACCAACAAAAGTTATGGTAAAAAATCTTTAACCCAGTTGTAAACCGGAAGATATAAAAGAACACCAAAGCTCTAGGGGTTACAAGATCTTATATGTAACCAATAAAATTAAAAAAATAAAAGAAAATGAGAAAAACATTATGGTGCCTCCACCGCTGTTTATGTTAACATTCTCAAATGACGAGAGATGAAAAAAATTTATGAAATTGATCACATAAAAAGGATGAAAGTTAGGATAGAGGCACTTCGAAAGGATAGGACCATTCCGCAGTGTAAAAGGTGTCAAAGGTATGGGCATACACAAAAATTTTGCCAGAGAGAACCGAATTGTGTTACATGTGCAGGCAGGCACTTAACATCAGATTGTAGTAAACCAAAAAGTACTGCAGCAAAGTGTTCCAATTGCGTGGAGGCCCATCCAGCAAACTATAGGGGATGCCTTGTAGCTAAGGAACTGCAAAAACGTAGAAATAAGAACAGCAACAACAACTTGAAGAATTCTGAACGGCCACCGAGGCAATTCACCTCGAGAATAGTCTCAAAAGATGTAACATACAAGACGTTCTCCAAGCGAAAACTGATGACGGTGGCACGAGCAACAAAGCAAGGACCAGTGACGTGAATGTTTTGTATAAAGTGCAAAATATGATGCAGAACACGCTAGATATGATGGACAAAATCTCTCAGAGATTGAGCATTTTAGAGAGCGAAGCGAAAAAATCGAGTACCAAAAGACCTGGTAAATGATGGCACGAGGTAATTTTAAAATAGCCACATAGAATTGCAATGGTGTTGCTAATACAAAGGATATGCTTAAAGTTTTTCTACATGTACAGAATATAGACATGTGCCTCGTAACTGAAACACAGGATTCGGTTTCCAGGTTATAGAATTTACAACTCGAACCACCCTGGAAATATAGCGAAGGGCAGAACGGCGATAATAATAAAAGAAAATGTGGTGCATTGCGATCTGCACCAGATGCAAACCGAGGGAATGCAAATGACAGCGGTTCAGATCACTTCGACTAAGCAAAAATTTAGAGTGGCTGCATTATATTATCACTCCAGATTTAAAATTACGGCGGGAATGTTTCAAAATGTTCTGAGAGACCTAGGCGATAGATTTATATTGGGGAGTGACTTCAACGTCAAGCACACTGACTGGGGCTCAAGGCATACTTCAACAAGAGGAAGAGAACTTAGGACAACAACTGGCGGCACGGGGTGCCTTTTTCACTCTACTGCGAAGCCAACGTGTTGGCCAACCTGATGTTAATAAGTATCAAGATTTAGTAGATTTCTTCATAACAAAACGGATTGCGAAAAATTTCATCGAGGTACATGATAACTATGATCTTAACTCCGATCATTCGGTTGTTATTTTTGAACTTAAGGAAAATATAGTTATGAGAAGAGCGAAACCTGCGCTGAAAAATGGAACTACAGATTGGCCAAGATTTCGCTTAGAGATTGAACGACAAATAGATCTAAGGAAAAGAATAAGAACGACGCAGCACATAGATGAGGAGGCCGAAAACTTTACTAAAATTATTCAAAATGCGGCTTGGAGTAGTTCGAAAATTAAAGCTATTGGAAGGGAGCCATTAACTATACGCCACATATACTAGCAAAAGTAAGACGAAGCAGGCGGGCGAGAAAGAGGTGGCAGAAAATGCGTGATCCTACTGATAAAACCAGATATAATCGTGAATCGCAACAACTAAGAAGCCGTATTAGAAGATACAAAGAGGATTCGGTTGCTGATTATGTTCAAAATTTGATGGCGTGTGAGAATACTAGTTACTCACTGTGGAGGGCAACAAAGAAAATGAAGTAACCTATCAAACATATCGCTCCTATTAAAAACAAAGATGGAACGTGGGCAAAAACAAGGCAAATACGTTTGCGGATCATTTAGCCGATATATTCTGCCCGCATGACAGCCAGGGCGTGCATGAAAATGAGGAATCTGCTTTGGTTGAGGATAGCGTGACTATTCCAATTGTCAAGAACTTATAAGGGGTATAACGATGCTTACGCGCCTAATAAATGCGTGTATAAGGTTCGATTACGTGCCTGAAAGTTTGAAAGTTGCAGAGATAAACATACTACACAAACCTGGCAAACCTATAGACAGGACGACTTTTTATAGACCAATCTCATTGTTGCCGATGATTTCAAAACTGCTAGAGAAACTTTTATTGAGAAGACTTCAACCTATAATTGGAAGCAAAAGGTTAATCCCGAATCATCAATTTGGTTTTCGCCTGAACCACTCAACCATAGATCAGATTCATAGAATAACTGACCTAATAGAAAATTCACTGGAAGAAAAAACAATATGTTCTATCATATTTTTGGGCGTAGCCCAGGCCTTCGACAAGGTTTGGCATTGTGGATTAATAAAAAAACTTAGGCGATTACTACCAAGGCAGTATGTTGACCTGCTCGAATCTTACCTGACTAATACTGTATTTCGAGTTAAACAGGAAGAGAAGTACTCTTCGCTTAGGGATATCAGGTCGGGGGTGCCACAGTGGAGTATATTGGGCCCGATATTATACTTGCTATACACGTGTGATATTCCTGAATCGAAAGGAGTGACAACAGCTTCATTTGCTGATGATACAGCAGTTATCGCAATAGGACGAAATGAAAATGAATCTACACAAAAATTGCAAAGGGCCAGTGATGAGATGTCAAAATGGACTAGAAAGTGGAGTATAAAACTTAACGAGGTGAACTCAGTACACGTAAATTTCACTAATAGGAAAATTGACAATTCATTTTTGGGTCGGATAAATGGTGTCTTGATTCTGTCCGCAAACACGACGAAGTATTTAGGAATGACGTTGGACGCTAAGCTCAGATGGAAGGAGCACATAAAGAAAAAGAGATCTCAACTAGAGGAGGAATACAGAAAGTTTGACAATATACAACAAAGTTTTGATATATAATCAAATATTTAAGCCTGTCTGGGCCTACGGTATTCAGTTATGGGGCTGCGCTGCGCAGACTCATATCCAATCTATACAAAGATTTCAAAATAGAGTATTACGGGACATTGTAAACGCCCCTTGGTATGCCCGTAATGCCGATATATACAGGGATCTTACGATCCTAAGTGTCACAGACGAAATTAAAAAGCAAGCAGCCAATCATAATATGCGTTTATCCAATCATGTTTAACGTTTTTTATCTGGAACAATGAGTACTTTCCGACTAGTTTTATAGTTTATTTTGAGGAGGGTGTTTTTTAGTGGATTAAAGTTCCACACTACTGCTTTTCGTTTGGCAGTGTCTTTCGAGATTTTTCACCCCTCTCGGTAAAAAAAAAACAAAAAAATCCTTTGTAGATTTATATAGAGCAGACAGATAGATCCATTAAGTAAATTTATAAGTAACCGCGAATTGTCATAAGCGTAGCCCGAAATGAGAAAATAACCTTTCAAAGGATCAGTTAAAGCTTTGAAAGGAATAGACAAAGAAAATTTTAGGACAGAACAAGTGGCCGACATATTCAGAGGAACAAGTCAGGCAGACAAATTATAAACGTTTTCTAGTCAAACAAGGCTCCATTCAGAACTTATATCTTTCTAGAAGAACTGGACTGTAAAGGGATGGAGAAATATTATCGACAAGTTGTTCTCCGAATTTTAGAGTTTCTGCACATTGCTTCGGTCTACATTATAAAGAAACTTAAATTACTAAAATTTTAATTTTTATTATCAATAACATATAAAACATAATATAAAACAATACAATAACATCAATATCAACAGAAAATAGTTTGATATCTATTACGATGTTTTTATTAATGATGGGCGCACTCAAAGTGAATAAAATTTTCTATTTCCAAACTAATAATTTGTATTTAAATGACTGCAAATGTATATTGTTGCATAAATTAGTAACGAGATGTTTGGCTTGAAATTTTATATTTTATCTTTGTAGTTGGAGAATCATAATATCTGTGTAATATGGTATATCTGTAAATTCACTTTCAATTTCGTGCAAAAAATTTATGAGCAGACAAAAGTACCAATTGTTTAATTAGTGATTAAGACCAAAGTACAATATCTATTTAATAAGTAGTTCGACTTGTTTCAAGCCATTAGTTTTCGTTTGCATGTCAGTATTTTTAAAATATTCCGTTTTTTTAGGAAATATATATATTAATAAGAGTTGTGTAGGCAAGAAAGAAAGAAAATATTGTATAAACAAACGAGTATATCAAAAAAAGCGAACTGGAATAAAATTTAAATTATTTAAAAATTTATTTTTATTTTAATAACAACAAAATTTATTTAGCGTTTCATAAAAGTTTCGTAAAAACATTCGAATGTATGAAAGTAATAGACACAATTAGTTTAAAATTTCGTGTATTGTTCTGTTGTACATACATATATGTATGTGTATAAGTACATATGCATATTAGATACACAGTATGATGTAGTGATATTATACCCCGTTTATATGGCTGCTTTAAACGTACTTGCTTAAAGCTTACTTGATATCCATATAAACGTTACTTGAAATCGGTTTCAACCAAGTTAATAAGAAATTTTGCTTACTTGTTTTGAAATGTTAACAATGATTTTAAATGTAATAACTAAACTTCATTTTTGCGCTTTCAAGCTTATTTAGCAAAAACACAGCTTTACTTCCGAGCTGATTTTAAATCAAGTTTTCAAGCTCTAATGTAAACAAGATGTAGAAATATACAGAGCATTTTATAAAGCAACATGTAAAAACGTTTGCTATAAGCCGGTTAAACTTTATATAAACCGACCGAATTACACCCTGCACCTTGCGACTATCTTTGTTTTGAAATATATAGAATTAGCTTTCATTGTTGTTTACCAAGTATTCGAACCTATCAAACCAATCTATAGAAACTGCACGGATATTTTTGACCTGTGATTGGAAACACAACTGCCAAGTTTCATGAACCTAACTTGAATATTTTTTTGAATATTTTAATTGCTTTTGGAGTTGCCTAGCAAGACATTCAAGTTCACTAAACCTGTCAAGCTATTCCATCAAAACTTCAGGATATGTCTGACTTGTAATTGGATACACGACTGCCAAGTTTCACGATTCTAAATTTATTATTGAAAATTTCTTTTTGGAGTTGTAGGGCGACTACCGAACCGGTCATGCCATTCCATCAAAACTTCCAGATATATGTGAGCTGAAATTGGACACACGATTGCCAAGATTTATAAATCTGACTTTATTGTTTTCCCAAAAAATTAAAATTTGCTTTTGAAGTTGTATGGCAGCTACCAAAACCTGTCAAACCATTCCATTAAAACTTCCGGATATATGTGAGCTGAAATTGGAGACGCGACTGCCAAGTTTCATGAATATAGTTTTATTATTTTTTCGAGTATATAGGATTACCATTTGGAATTGTATGGTAGCTATAGCTGTCAAGACATTCCAACAAAACTTTCAGATTATATGTGACCTACAATTCGACACGTGACTACCGAGTTTCAAGAATCTAACTTTATTATTTTTCCAAATAATAAAAAAACGTACGTGTTTGACAGCTACTCTAACCGTCCGAATTGGTCTAATTAAAAAAGTAGTCGTTCTTGGCAGAAAGGAAACATCTTGTAAGAGTTTGCTTTGCGAAGGTACGGGATATAAAAATCCTACAATTTATATTCATGCTATTTACTGTCAATTATTAATTAAAAATTAAAATTTTTTTTTTAAATTATTTAACTCTTTACAATATATGTATTTTTATTATGTTTTAAAATTATAACTTTTATTTTTATTGATTCACTTTTATAATGTGGGTTTTTGCCACTTTGCATTGGAATGAATTACAGAAAAGAAACTCGCGCTTTTAAAATTCTTAATGTTCTTCTCTATTTATATTTTATACGTAGTATATTCGAAAAAATAAAAATATATAAAAAAAATACTTCCCAAAATTCCTATGTGTATAAGAATGAAAATAAGAAGGTAGGCTTCTTAACTCTTTTAGCTAAGGCAATTTTTTGTATACAAATATTGGTGAGTGATTGCATTAGTGTTATATAAATGGAGAGACGAATTATTTCTTAAATAGATATACATTGATTAAAACCACATGGACGAATATTATTAGCAAATTTTCTCTTTTTATTCATACTGGAAGATAAGATCATTGATATTTATTAAAATAATTTAATTTAAGCTCTCAGGCGGAAGAAGAATGATTGAAAACTAAATTTATTTACCTGGTTTACTATTTAGAAATATAAGAATATTAAATTGTTTCACCTTTATATTTCGATTTATTGACACACTGAACATTCACTTGCCACTTTTTGAAAATACAGTTCTGCATTTTTCGCATATGCAAAAATTTGGTCTTGGATATGTGTGACACATATCAAAAAACCTGTCATTAGTCATCTAGAAAAAGAACTTCTCCGAAGAACCTTCAACATGGTTTCAGCACTTTCTTACTAACCTAAATCAATATTTGTAACAGAAATGTAAGAATTAAATTTTATAATTTTCAAGAGCTGCGGGCGACGTGTTCAGCATGCCTGAGTTTTTATCTTCGTATTTTGCGGGGCATTTCATCTGAATGAATTATTTAGTTTACTTTGCTGTAATTTTCTTCTTAAGAAGAATTATTCTGATTTCTTGGTGTTTTGTTTTTAAATGGCGTTAATGCGTAATCTATCGAATGAAATAATCGAATAAATATCGCATAACATTTTACTTTTAAGGTCATAAATAGGATGTATAGAAAGTTAAAATTTATGGAAATCTTTTTCTTTCGTATCGTTGCTATTAACATTTTAAAAGAAAAAAAAATGATTCGTTCTTCTTGAAAAGTCCATTCGTTAATTGAAATTTATTCGATATTTATTCGTTATTTTTCTTATTTTTAATTCATTAAAATTTAGAATACTTTGTTATGTCAGAATTTTATATCATGACAAGATTTTTTCACTAAATTTAGTATTGTTTAACTTTCATATCCTTACGTTCCCCCGACTCTCCAATTAAAGGGTAAAAATATTACGTTTTTGTAACAGTTTTCCTTTTATACTTTTTTATAAAAAAAATTGATTATCATGGTTTGCAGAAAGTTTATATGATAATAAGCATAAGACAATTTTTTTTAAAAAGTTTTTTTGTAATTTTAACACAGCGTTGTGTAAAATTTTGTTAATATCTCTTTGAACTATGATTGTAACAGTAAAAATCGACCGTCGGATTTAATTAATTTTAATGAAATAAAATTGTGTAATTAATTATTTCTCTTCTTCTTGTCGGTGTTATAGTTTTGGCTGAACCATTGCCTCTGCAACCACTTTCTTCCATTCAGATCTCTGCAGGACCAGACTTTTATAATTTGTTATGTTCATTATTTTAAGATCTTCTTCTACTGCGTCTAGCCATCTTTTTCTGGGGCGTCCCCTCTTTCTGGAACCCCCTGGTATGTGGTCAAATACTTTTCTTGTTGCTCGATCTTCTGGCATTTTTATGACACGACCAGCTAATTGAATCGAGCTTATGATTATATTTTATTCTTTAGCTACCATCATCGTTCTGGGTTGGACCAAAGATTTTACGTAGAATTCTTCATTCAAATGAAGCAGGCATGCTTATGTATTCAGTTTTTAAAAACCAGACTTCGCAGCCATATGTTAAAAATGGTCTGACTAAGGTTTGTAAATACTCAGTTTTTGTATTTTTGAACAAAAGTTTCGACTTTGATAATTTGTGGTGAAAAAAATATGTTTTGCTAGATGCTTGAATTCGGTCTTGCACACATATCGATAAATCTTTGTTGCTGCTTACCATTACACCCAAATATTTGTATTCTTTCACTGCTTCGAAAGTTTAGCTGCCAATAGTAAGATTTTGCACCTGTCGAGCAGACCTAGTTCTCAGCATGTATTTATATTCAAAAAATTTTTTTCAATGGTTGATAATTTTTCCGAAATATAATTCTTTTTTTACCGACCGTATTGTGTAAACAATAGGTAGGTTATGTGATGGCAACAAATTTTGCATATCGAGTTTTCGGTGGGAACGTACTTCTCCATAGTAGGGAAGTGTAAATAAACCATTTTTAGCAACCTGTCGGTCTGTCGGTATGTCGGTCTGTCGGTCTGTCGGTCTGTGTGTGCACGCGTGTATCTCAAGTTCGGCTGAACCGATTTTGATGAAATTTTATATGTAAGTTTGTTTCCACCATGGCACGGATCGATCAACTTTTGGTATATATCAGGCCTCGGGAACTGCACTTTTTAGCGGGCCTGTTTTACATTTTTGAACATTTTGAAGAAAGTATTCAACCGATTTACTTGAAATTTTATATATAAGCTCAGCTCGACCGTCCGCACAAATTCGTATGTTTTGGAAGAAATCAGGCATCGGCAACTAGACGTTTACTACGGGCCAAATATACTTTTTTGTGTATATAAAGAGAAATAATCAAACGATTTCATTGAAATTTAATATATGAATTCCTCGTATTAAAACAATGAACATATAAATTTTTTGGAAAGATCAGGGCTCGAAAACGGATTTGCGGGCCGATTTTACATTTTTCACCATTTTGAAGAAAGTATTCAACCGATTTACTTGAAATTTCATATATAAGCTTCGCTCGGTCACACGCAAAAATTCCTAACTTTTGAAAGAAATCAGGCATCAGCAACTGGGCGTTTACTACGGGCCAAATATACATCTTTGTATATATAAAAAGAAATAATCAACCGATTTCATTGAAATTTAATATATGAATTACCCGTATTAAAAATATTAACATGTAAATTTTTTGGAAAGATCAGGCATCGGCAACTAGACGTTTACTACGGGCCAAACATACACTTTTGTGTATATAAAGAGAAATAATCAACCGATTTCATTGAAATTTAATATATGAATTCCTCATATTAAAACAATGAACATATAACTTTTTTTGGGAAAGATCAGGGCTCGAGAACTGATTTGCGGGCCGATTTTACATTTTTCACCATATCCACAGAACAAATTGATGGAATTTCTTGAAATTTGATATTTGAGTTCTGGTTGTTACCGAAACTAACTGGCGAGCAATTCAGGGAATTCGGGTAGCACAAAGCGAAACTCTACTAAAAGCCAAATTTACATTTTTCTAAGTATGTTAACTATAAGCTTACTAATGTCCTAAAAATTGGAAAGAAGTATTTAACAGACATTTTTATAATATTCTGTAACACTTTCATTTAACTAGACAATACACAATGCGGTCGGTTATGTGCTGACCACATCAGATTTTTTTTTATTGGTATGAAAAGAAAACTTCCTTTTATTCGGAATAAAATACTTTTTTTATTTGTTGCTAATATATTTCGTGCGGTACATACGCACTTTATCAGAAGAAAATCAGCTTTGCCAAAGTGCGTATGTAGCGCACGAAATATATTAGCAAAAAATAAAAAAAGTATTTTATTCCGAATAAAAGGATGTATTTATATTATTTTGTATCACCAGCATATGTATACACAGATTTGTGTGCTTTTAATGAATTAAGAGCCTCCGGAATCAATTGTTTTAATCGTGTTATTTAAAACCAGATTCAATATTAACGAACAGAGCGCATCACCTTGCTCAACACCCGATACTACTGCAAAAGACTGCGCTATATTTCCTTGTATTAGCACTTTTGCGTTGGTGTTACTAAGTGTCAATTTTACTAAATCAAACAACTTTTTTGGTATTCTGCTCTTTTGAAGAACATGATGATTTTAAGACCTTTTTAAGCTGTCCAAGGCTTGTTTAAAGTCGGCAAATAAGCAATGTATGTCTATGCTGTATTTATAAAATTTTTCAAAAAGTTGAATGACAACAAAGCACTGATTAGTGCTCGACCGGTTTCTTCTAAAGTCACATTAATTATCTCCTAAAATTTCTTTGACTACAATGTCAAATTCTTTCATATAGAACGTTAGTAAAAATTTTATGTGCTACAAACAAGCAAAGAAATACCGCGACAGTTACTACATATTGCCTTGTCTCTTCTTTTGAAACGACCCAACTAAACTTGTTTACCATTCCGCTGGCAACCATTCGGTTCGCTAGACTTTTAAAATAAGGAGAAGTAAACTTTTCCGGATTTCACATCCACCGTATTTCAACAACGCAGCGGTTATGGAATCCTCTCCTGTACTTTTATTATTTTTTAATTTGTCAATAGCCTTATCAACTTCCTCAATACTTGGTTCTACAATACAATTTTTAGCAGTGGATACTTCTTGATTGTCATTTGCACTGTCGATATGGTGATTGTTTAAGAGTTCATGAAAATGCACTTTCCATCGCTCGATAATTTTTTCT
The DNA here is from genome assembly GCF_029603195.1 of Condylostylus longicornis. NCBI lineage: Eukaryota > Metazoa > Arthropoda > Insecta > Diptera > Dolichopodidae > Condylostylus > Condylostylus longicornis. Next base: position 3,658,682 of record NW_026577985.1, read on the forward strand.
CTGTCGTTTATCGAATTATAGTGTCTGTTTTTACAACCAAGAACAAGGTTTGAAACCTTTTGTCTGCCTTTTTATACTTATGTACATATTTTTCGATTTGTTATTTAAATCATCTTTTTCTATTATAATAATTAATTAGAAGAAAATAATAGAATAGAAATATTCTATTATTTTCTTCTAATTAATTATTTATGATGTTAAATTTAAACATCGATATAAGTTTTGGTAGTGTTATTTGAGATATTTACTCGTGTTTTACATTTACATACGAGTATATGTCTTTTTTTAAAACATAAGGTTTTTTCAGTTTTAGTTCATCACTGTTTTAGTTGCTGTTGGAATTGCTGAATCCGGGCGACATGTCAAACTTCTAAAGGGACTTGGTAATTAAATAGGAATGTAGTAGATAAAGCTTTTCTTTCCTTATAGCAAGGTATGGCTTGTATTACTCTTGATTTTCTCTCAATGTTTTCGTTTACGTGTATCGTTACAATAGTCTATTTGACGCCAATTTTCTTACATATTTTATACGTTTAAATTATAAAAGTTTTTAACTCAATTTTTCTAGATAAAATATACTGCATTACAGTTCTATTTAATATAACCACTTTCTTCTCGATGTCTTTTTTTACTGAAATCATTATAATTTGAATTAAAAATCATTAATTTTAATGATATAAAGTAAGGTTTTTAGTTTCAAGACAGTTGATTGCTTTGAATCTTTGATATGCAATTACAAATTTTAATAATTCATTGAAAAGCGTAATAACACCATGAAATTAAATAATTTGATAGTGGTAATTATTCCAATGAAGTGGAAATTGTGGCAAAGTTGCAAAAAGGATAATAGAGCATTGCGAAAGATTTAAGGATAGAATTAAGGTGAATTATGTATTTGATTTTATTGAAATATCGTTACACAATTTTTGATTATGCTTGAAATTTTACGCTTCAGTTTTTATTTTATATTATTTATTTGAATTTTAACTGACTTAGTACGGTTGATTGAAGAACCGAAAAGATAAATGGTTTTAAAACAAATTGTTCAAATTTACTTTATATTCATAAAATTTCACTTCAAATATTTTTTAGTTTATTTTTACATAATTGATTTATATACCTTAATAAAATCTTTTGAATTTCCGAAAAGAAAGTATATTCCTACTTTTATAATTTTTATCGCTTATCTAATTTTCTGCTGCTATCAGATGGAAAAAGACTGTATTATGGAAAATTACATTATGATATTCTGCAATAAATAATTGTTTTATTCTTTATCAATAGATCGATATATTAATTAAGTAATGCAGCAAACTTTACAATATTTAAAGCTAAAAATTAGTAAATAAACTATAATTGAATCATAAACTCTCTCTTTAATAAATTTAAAAATAATTAAAGAATTCTATAAATAATTTTAAACAAGATTTTAAGAAAGTTTTAAATAAAATTTAATATGGCATCTTCATGAATGTCATCTAAATTAGTTAATTGATTTATAAATATATTATTCATGATTCCAGGTTTGAATGCACTTCTCCATGGTAGGGAAGTCTAAATAAACTATTTTTAGCAACCTGTCGGTCTGTCGGTCTGGGTGTGCACGCGTGTATCTCAAGCTCGGCTGAACCGATTTTGATGAAATTTTATATGTAAGTTTATTTCCACTACGGCACGGATTGATCAGCTTTTGGAATATATCAGGCCTCGAGAACTGCACTTTTTAGCGGGCCTCTTCTAAATTTTTTAACATTTTTAAAAACATATTCAACCGATTTACTTGAAATTTCATATATATGTTTGCTCTACCGGCCGCGAAACCTTCCAACTTTTGAAAGAAATCAGGTGTCAGCATCTGGACGTTTACTACGGGCCAAATATGTATTTTTGCGTATATAAATAGAAATAATCAATCGATTTAATTGAAATCTAATTTTAAATTCGAGGTATTAAAGCAATGAATCTATAAATTTTTTGGAAAGATCAGGGCTCGAAAACTGATTTGCGAGCCGGTTTTACATTTTTCACCATATCTACGGAGCGAATTGATGGAATTTAATATTTGAGTTCTGGTTGTTACCGAAACTAACTGGCGAGCATTTCAGGGAATTCGGGTAGCACAAAACGAAACTCTACTAAGAGCCAAATTTACATATTTCTAAGTATGTTATCTATAAGCGTACTAATGTCCTAAAAATTGGAAAAAGTATTTAACAGACTTTTTATAATATTCTGTAACACTTTCACTTAACTAGACAATGCACATTGCGGTCGGTTATGTGCTGACCACATCAGATTTTTTTTTATGTATTCAGAACAATTATTTATTGGTAGTCGTTTCAGTTTCGGACTTTTCCTCCTTTCACATGGAATAACATTTAAAAAAAAGGAAAAAATATACAAAATCCATTAAGGTACGGAAGTTCATGTAAATTACAAATCAGATAAAAGTTTTGTGACCTTCTTATTTTTAACAAATATTAGCCAGATTGAATACTAGTTTCGTTGTTATAATTAAAGAAAACTCGGGAAAGGGTGATAATAATTTACGGCGCTTCTGTTATTTCTTTCGTAATATTTACTTTTTGATAACGGTTTTAACTTATATGAAATATTTATATTTATATGAAAGTGCTTTTGTTTTTCAAAAAAGGTAAATTCTTTAAAGGTAAATAAAATGAGATTTACTGAACTGTTCTTCAAAACAAATGAATTTTTATTTAATGCAAAGCTTATCAAATAAATTAAGATAAAAGAAACAACACCCAAAAATTTAAAATGTTTAAAGTGAAAAGAAACAGAAGATTTTAACGAAACAGGAGATTTAAACAACAATTAAAGAACCATTAAGGGCAACTTGCGATCATTAATTTCGAAAGATAGCATTAGTAGTCGTATAAGAAAAATAAATTTAAAATTATTGATGTTTAAATTTATCAGTTTCTAAGTTTTTTATTTTCTTATGACAGAATTTTTATAAAGAAAAGCATATGCTTCCAAGTACAGTTTTCTACTTAACAATTATTTACTATAGTCGATATACATAGATTAGAACTAACAAAATATGAAAAATAATAAAAAAAATAAACACTAAATAGACATTTCAAATTGCAATTTAAATAGTAATTACCTTATACCTTCATACACATATAATATTTGGAGCTCGAATATTTGGTTTTAAAATTATAAATAAAGTTTTCTGAACGAAATTATCCAAAACTCGAAATAATTTTTGAAGAATTCTATTCCTGAATTTGAATTCTCATTTACTTAATTTTTTTACATTCTTGTTAGTTTTAGATACTAAAAGTTAATTTTAATAAAGTTATGTCAAATCAATGGTTTGTAATGTAGCACTTTTTCCTTCAACAAGTGAAAATACTGGTTTAAAAACAATTTATTTATACCTATTACACTATTAAAATTATTTTTACACATATACAAAACTATTTCAAGGATTGCATATATTTAAAATGAGAAAAATTTGCAATCTTTGAAATAACACAAAAAAAAAGAAATTAAAGATTTAATAAAGTTACTACAATTTCAGACTCCTACAACCTACGAATATAAAGAATTTGGAAAAAAAGGATTTTAGATAACGGTAAATTTTAACGGCCATTTTATTTTTTATGCCACGCAATTCCGTGAAGGGTATATTATTTACTTTTATACGAAGTTTGTAACCACTTGAAGGGGTTATCTGCGGTATGGACATTTATATTTATTATTGCTCAGCGTGAAACTCTGCTTTGATTTAGACTTGTCCATCCATCCGTGCGGTCGCACTATAGCTTAATAACGAAAGAAGTAAATGTCACCCAACTTCCACGAGATATTTCTTTTGTTCCAAGGATGCGTCATGTTGCAATTGGACCAGTTCGAAAAACGAGTTTTAAAAGCTGTCATGAAGCTCAAAAAGATAATTTTATATATTTTATTTATATAAAATAATCAAAATTCATAAAACTTGGCAGATAAGTGTCTAATTATAGACCAGAGATATAGACGCAGCCATGTGTCCAATTGTAGTTCACATATATTTTTAAATTTTTTTGCGAATGGTTTGACAGTTTCGAGTAACTGCCAATCATGAAAGCTTATTCTAAATATTTGGAAAACAAGTTTTTGCTTAGATTGTCAAGGTGCAGAGTATTATTTAGTAGATTTATTCAAACTGAAACGTTTTCACTTGCTTAAATTTCAAATAGGGTATTTAACGGCAGAAAAAGCCCACCACAACTTTTCTCCGTTTGTAAAATTTAAAAATACTTATCGTTTCGCTGCAGTAAATAGTTAAAAAATTTCATTTTAATGATTTTGTGGGACAGGCGAACGGGCAGAAAGCGTGAAACTAATAAGCACTTTTTATTAAATTTTTAGGAAAAGCATGTTACTTAAAACAAAAGAATTAAATTCTATTAATTAAATCCTGAAGAACTAGAAAGGGTTAGTAGAAATCATAATTTTCCTTGGGAAAAAAGGAAGCAAAAAGGAAATAGGGGAATAAAAAATAGAAAAATTTTCATTGAAATTGAAGTGGAAAAATTTCTCGTTTTTAAAAACAACACAATTTAGACGTCTTTAGAAAAGGATAAAAATATAATGATAATAATAAATAAAAAATTCAAAAGTATAATATTGACTCTGCACATAAAATGCCAGTCTTTTTGTTTGTTCGTTCTTAAGAGATGCCATTAACAAGTAAAAACGTTTCAGTCGGTCTAAACCGACTGAATCATACCCTGCATCTTAAGAATCTGAATATGAAGACTGGTTTTTGAAATATACAGAATTAGCTTTTACGGATGTATGGCAGTTACTCGAACCTGTCAGACATTCCACAAAAACTTCACGGATATTTCTGACCTACAATGGAATACATGACCACCAAATCTCATGAATCTAACCTTATTCTTTTTCCGAAAATTTAAAATTAGCTTTTGCAATTAACGTATATGGCAGCTACCCGAACCTGTCAAGCCAATCCCAAAAAACTTCAAGAATTTGTGTGAGCTATAATTGCAAACATAACTTCCAAATCTCATGAGCCTAACTTTATAGCATATATTATATACATGTCCATGCTGCAGATGACTATTTCAAGTTGATACAAACTCCATACCCAAATTAATATATCCTTCACAAAGGTTCTGGGTATAAAAATATATCATAGGTACATATAATGTTATGTGCGTGTGTGTGTACATAAACATTTCAGAATATTATAAACTCAAATAACTTGCTCTAAAAGAAAATTTGAGAATAGAAAGAGAAGACCATTTAAGGGACTTTATAATTTTTTTTTGGCAAATTAATATGCAGAATCCTTTATACATTTCAGGATATTAAATATATTTTTGGTTTTATTTTTCTATTACTCTCCTTTTTGTAAATAGTCCTTATTTCAAGGACATACGCTAAAGGAAAATAGATATTTTATTTAGGAGGAATTGCAGAAAAGAAGAAAATATTTTTTAAAATGAAATTGAATATTAAATTGGTGCTATAGATAAGGATTTGTGTGTATGTTAAATAAATAAGCAATGGAAACACGAAACTTATTTGAGAGAGTGGAGTATTTAAATAAAGTTGGGTCAAACCAATGGTTTGTATTGTAACACTTTTTCCTTCAACAAGTAAAAATACTGCTTTTAAATACAGTCTATGTGTACCTACCACACTATTAAAATTATTTTCATTCATATATAAAAACTATTTCTAGGATTGCACATATTTAGGATAAACGATTTATGCAGTCTTAACATAATACTCGATTTTAAGGATCAATTGCGTGAGTTAAGAAAAATAATTATATTTCTTAACGTTATGGAATTTACCGTTTACCTTTTTGCGTTTTTAGAAATTTAGGAAAGCTTGTTGTTCCGGAAATATAAGGCGCCAAAAATTAAAATTTTACAAATTTTACGATGCGATAACTTGAGAAGGGGTGGAAATGGGAAAAAATTTTTTGTTCTAACGAAATGAACTATTTGTTAGCGTCTAAAAGCTGGTAAAATTTCAGGCTCCTACAACCTGGGGCCTAGAAGAAAAACGAAATAAATAATTTGGAAAAAACGGATTTTACATAACGGTAAAGTGGAACGGCCATTTTGTTTTTTGTTTTGTTAACTATAGTATACCGCGCTAAGAGAAGCAAGTCATTACCTTTTTGCGTTTGCAAAATTTTAAAAATGCTTATGGTTTTACTGCAATAAATAGTTAAAAAATATCATTTTTAAGGTTTTGGGGGGGGTATAACTTCTAGAGAGGGTGAGATAGGTAAAAATTTTGTTCTACGGAGAAAAGTTTCTAGTTAAGACTTATGTACATATAAATTTCAGCTTTCTATTTTCAAGGGTGTAGAAGTTTTGTAAACATGTCCACGGACGGACGAACGGACGACGGACTAACCGACGGACGGACGCACGGGTAGAGTGAAGCTAATAAGCACCTTTTCCAAAAATTTTTTGGAAAAGTCTAAAAAGGAGAATGAAGACCAAAATAAATATTTTAATTTGAAGCTTAAGATAAATTTCAAAAAATTTCTCAAACTTGATTTGTTTTGCTGGAATATAGAGAAATTCAAAAAAAAAAAATCTGTAGCCCTTGGTCTTGATAAAATGTTAGTTTTTTTTTCTAAAATGAAAAGAAAATAACGTACTAGTTTTGCAAGCTTTTAAATTGAATAAAAAATCAATGAACTAAATGATGCAATGAACTTTCCCCAAAGAATGTTATCCGAACTTCAAACTACCACAAAGCGCAGTTGTAAGCGTTATTAACTGATGAACTTTTTATATATATGTAGTTTGAATTTATAAATATTTTTAACTAATGCCATCGTTTCTGCTGGTATGAACAACAACTGCCGAAATCATCTGGGGTTATTATATGTAGAATTCGTTAACATTTTGATAACATACATAGCTCAATTAATGGCGATATACCGCTCTAACATTTCCTTTAAATTTGAATGTAATTTATTCAAAATATTTTTTTTATTATTTATACGTAATTGTTAGATTTTATTTATAGATAATTGTTAGGTTTACATTAGATCTAAACAAAGTAGGCAAGGCTGATTTTAAAAAATCAAAAAAATTTCAATAGTTACGTATGAATTGTAAGGAGTCTTTGTGATTCTGGTCTGATTTACATCGAATCTGAATTGATTTTCGAGTTTTGATGACAACATATTGATTAAAAAAATTCTTCGTCTATTGAGTTATATATCATACTCCTTTATTTTGTTATGTTCATAATAAAATTATTTGAGCAATTTAATTTTTAAGGGACAAAATAGAAGCATTCGTTTTCTTTTTTTTTATCAGATAAATGATCATATCCTTCAATACAAAATATTATGTATGTACATACATTCATCTGTACTATGTCTTTATTATGTAATTTTGCCTATTTTTATTTTTTGCAGTCTGTTTGTTATTAAAAAAATTGGACACTTGAAATTTTGTTTGTGTCCTTTTTAGTGCTGTTTAAACAATATAAAGTGTATTTCATAAATATATGATGTTCAATTGGATACAAATGTGACCGAAATAAATACTTTTATTCTTTGTGGTTTATATTCAAAGGATAATGACTTCCTTTATTTTTTGTAAATAGAACATAAAAAATAAAAAAATATAATATATAAAAAATTGCACATTTTTAGGTACAATTATTTTTTTTATTTGATTTGCGTTTTTGGCTACATACACATATATATAGAAAATTTATATAAGAATTTGTGTTTGTGAGTTTTTTTTTTTCATTTTGTTCCACAATTATTCGATAATAATTTGTTTTTATCTTATTTAAAAATTTATTTAGTTAATTTCTTTTCTCTTTTAATTTAACAATGAAAAAAGGACTCTTTGTTTTTGGAATGAAACGGAATATTCATTAATTTGTAATAACTTTCTAAATCCTTTCTGTTTTTTTTCTTTGTGATCCTTCTTTAGGCAATTTTTTTTTTATTGCAAATTCAAATTATTACTTTATTTTATTCCATATATTCCCATAGCTATACACTTGCACGTAATATACGGCGTCTTATATACATATTTTGTAATTAATTTGAAAATTTTTAGTTGAGATTTTAATTTATGTATTTTGGAGGTTCAGGAGGATACATAATTATAAGGGACTGGCAGTTTTTAAGACCATTTCATAAAATTTTAAATGATTTATAGGAGCTTTGGAAATATAAGCTTAAAGCGTAATAAAATATTAATTTTTTTTGTATAATTTTCTTTTGTTATGTAAAGCATTCGTACTCTTTTTTGTGTTCAAACTTTAAGAGTATAGAGTGAAATTATGAAGTTCTTTTTTTATTTTCTTGTTTTTTTTTTCAGATGAGTGATTTTATAAGAAACGGATTTTCTGTAATAAATAATATAAAAATAAAAGAATTAATTTTTTTCTGTGATATTATTCACTTCAGTGGTTTAGTAATAATTAAGTATGGAACAGAATCAAGCATAAAGAGTATTATTTGAAATCATGTAAGTTCTACATTTTCATTATAAAATTAATTACACACTGTTCAAGTTAACTGTTTAATAATATTACATTTTCTTATGAATTTAAGGGACCATGGCACTTGAAAAAATTTAGATTTCAATTATTTCCGTTTCTGTAGTAATTAAAAAGTTTTTTAGCGGAACTAGACAGTAACCATCAAATGCAAAATTCCAAAAAGTTATTTTGTAGAATGTGAAATGGGGAGTCAGGATAACATGATTAAATAGGTGTAGTTTTCCTTCTACATTTGTAATATTTTATATTATTCAAAAAAGATTCAACATATTGATCAACCTGGTTGAGATGGATCCAAAGTTGAATCGTTGATGAATTTTTAGCACTTTTCCAAAAAATTTTTGATAAAAGTGCTCATTAATTTCACTCTTTCCTTCCGTGAACAAGTTTACAAAACTTCTATATTTTTGAAGATAGAATGCTGAAATTTTATATGCACATAGATCCTTACTAGAAACTAGGAAACGTATTTCCCTGAATCTTGAAAACGCTATTTTTTAAATATTTATTGCAATGAAACCATAAGCATTTTCCCAAATTTGCATAGCTAAAAATATAGTGGCTGACTTATTCTACCGCGGCATACTATATTTGAACTTTAAAAAAAACAAAATAGGCGTTAAAATTTATCGTTATCTTAAATCCGTTCTTTCAAATTTTTGATATTGTTTTTCTTCTAGATCCCGGGTTAAGAAAGTTTATAACAGCTTTTAGACACTAATAAATACTTCATTTCATTAGAAGAAAAGCTTTTCCCACCCCTCAAGTTATCGCCTTTCGAAATATGTAAAATTTGAATTTTTAGCACCATATTTTTGCCAAACCGAAAGCTTTTTTAAATTTCATAAATTCTGAAAGCGAACGGTAAATTTCATGCATTAAAAACTATAATTATTTTTCTTAACTCATGCAATTACCCCTTAAATCGAGCATTATGTTAACACCTCTTCAAATTTATTTTCGCTTTAGTTCAAAGGCTGCATAAATTGTTCATCAGAAGTATATGCAATTCTTAAAATAGTTTCGTATATGAATAAAACTAATTTTAGTATTCTAGTAGGTAAAAACAGATTGTTTTTAAAAGCAATACTTTCACTTGCTGAGGGAAAAAGAGCTACAATACAAACCATTGGTTTGACCCAGCTTTATTTATTAAATTTGCCTTACCGTTTGTAACGCTAACAAATAACGGTCTTAGATATAGACTCAAGTGTATATTTTGATCAGCGTCGAATTCTGAGTTGATTTAACTTTGTCTGTCCGTCTGTCCGCCCGTCCGTCCGTCCGTCCGTCCGTCCGTCCGTCCGTCCGTCCGTCCTTCCGTCCGTCCGTCCGTTCGTCAGTCCGTCCGTCCGTCCGTCAGTCCGTCCGTTCGTCCTTCCGTCTGTCCGTCCATCCGTCCCAACGATAACTCCATAACTAGTTGAGCTAAGTTCAACTATTTTACTAATCAAATTTTCACAAATGATTTATTGTAGTAAGTCCCAGAACCCTATTTAAATTGGACATGATCTGGGTGCCGGTTCGAGTAGCTGCCATACAACTTCAAAATTTATTTGGGTATATCTTAGAAACTATAAAAGCTGTAATGTTGATATTTCACACAAGCGAATATATTAGTAGGGCCGATTTGCTAGATAAAATTCGTTAAAATTTTTTGGCTCCTTCTGGTAGCTGCCATACAACTTCAATAGTAGTTTGGCACACAGTATTTTGAAAAAAACACATAGTACTGAAATTTTGCATAAATTAATATAAACGGCAACTTAAAGTCGTAGTCTGTCCTATGGTCTGTTATGGTATATTTATTCGCACATAGGATAACAAATTCGTACGGGTATCACAGAGTTCAAGGTATCAGAGTTCAGTTGACAAAGTCAACTCTATTTTTTCTCGTTTTTCTTGAATTTTACATTTGAAATGAATTTTGAGCACATTTGTAACAAAACTAGCGCGTTTCGCCGTCATTTCTGATTTTAAAACTAAAACATTCTTTAATAAAGAAAACTGTAAAACCAGATTTTAGTCGTTCTTAAATATGTACAATTCTTGTTTGTTTTAATTAAAGTTTGGTGAATGATTGATTTATAAGCTACGGTGAATTTTGTTTGATGGAAAATATGGAAGGCCACCAAACTTTTATCAAATACAATCTGTATGTATATACTTGATGTTTAAATTCTGTCTAACTGCGACAAATAAGTTTTGAAATTGACAATTGTGTGGGACTTGTTTTTTTTTTAAATAATCTAATGTGCGATGACAATGGCTACATATTCCAATCAAAAAAAATTTTTTTTAGAATGTGTTAAATTTATTTTTAATTTGTTTCTACTTGCCCTAAATATTAAGAAGATTTTTCTCTTTCATTTTCAATGCATTTTGAATTTAGTAGAGTGGAATGAATAAATCATCTGTTTTGTCAAAACAGAATAAATTTTTATAATCAAATTTTAAAGTTTCATAATTTATGTTGCAATTTTTTATATTTATTTTTTTCTCATAAATTTTTAGATGTCACTTATAATTTCTACCATAAATATTCTATTTCAATTTGTTATTAATTTTAAAAGGATCATATTATTACTTATTTACATTTATCTTCTTTATTTTACAACTAAAAAACACTACATATATTTTGCTATATACATATACTGGTCACATAATATAACATGATATTTTATTAAATTCACATTTTATTATTAGCAATATCATTCCAACTAAAATTTTTTATCTCTCAGCATACATAAATATATTTGAATTGAAAAAATATTCTAAAAACAAATATATTTGTGCAATACCTATTCCACCTGCTATTTACATGCATATACACTTATTAATACAAATTAATAATATTAACAACTTTTTTATATATATGGGTAAATGGCACTAGCTTTACTTAACGAAATTTTCAATAAAATTTACTTAAAATATTGAAAAACGTAAACCTTATTAAAACTCAATTCAAGGCTGCTTAACGAATATTACCACGTGTTTTCATTCAATAACATGCATAAATTCTTCAACTGTACATTTTCATTTTCATTGTTTTTATCGAAATTGCAAAAAATTGTTGAGAGTTTCTTTTGAAAAAAAAAAGGTTTGTCATGCGCATTGCTGAAAAACGTTTATATTTTAGACCAAAAATTTCCAATTAGCTTTATTTTCAGATAAAGGAAAAATGTTTTTAGTCCGAGAGCTAAATTGTATCACCAATAAAAAATTTTGTTAGGAAAGGATTTTTCAAATTCATTTTTATTTATTCTCTACTTTTTTTTTTATTCTAGGGAGATAGAAACGATAATAGTTGGTTATGTGTACGTAATTAGTGTTTGAAAATGTTTTTTAAGCAACCAATTTTTTTTTTCAGATGTTTAATTAGGGTGAACATATAAAAGTCTTGAAAATTAAGAAATAAAAAAATAATCAACAGAAATCTCTGTTAGAACTAGAATTAAGTGAAATCTTTCGTTTTCTAAAGCTCAAACAATATTTAGAATTTTCGAAGTTCAAACGATAATGTTTTTCATATAATATGAGACATTATCGTCCTTTACCTTGCGTTTACTTTTAAAGTATCTCTTTTGATATAGCGAAGTAAATAAAAGAAAAGGTTTTTAATTTTTATATTAAGTCTAGTTTTATATTTATGATTAAAACAAATTTATTAAGAATCAACTATTTAAGTTTAAAAATTTATTATTGCATTTGCGGAAAATATGTGAACGAAAATAAGTGAGGCTGAAATGTCTAACAAACAATAAATATTTAGATATCATTGAGTTTTTTGCTAATCAATCGCTAGCCATTTGAATTTTTTATAACTTTTCGAAAATATTATGTACCATTATTGCAAAGTATAATAATTTTAATAATTCGGGAGATATGCAGTTTTTTATAAACTTTTTAAATCTAATTTTTTGGTAAAGTTTAATTTCTAATATAAGTAGTTTCTAATATGAGTCAAATTTGTAGATTGAAAGATTCGTAAATTTTAATATTTCTAGATGATTTTGTGTAGCTAAAATAATATGCTGTTTTTATCATGTTTTTAAAATAGCAACTTTTCACGCATAACGAAAACACTCCCTAGAAAAAAATTTTCACAGTCACGGAAAATTATTTATGTTATTCGATTTTTAACTATTACTGTACTTTATACCATTAAATGTTAGACCAATTCAATATGTTAGCGAATGGTTAAAATATATAAATTTTTCTAACATATGAGAAAAAAAGAATAAGAAAGAAAAAAAAATACTATAAGAATTTGCCATTGAAAGACCTTTTATAGTTAGTTGATTTTCATCTAAAACTCTTAGTCATTGATTTGATCTCGTAGTGACGAAGAGAAAAATTGCGGAACCAACGCAAATTTTAATTTCTGTTCTTGTATTCATAAATAAAAATAAATAAAAACACAAATCAAAATATATAAAATAATTGCATACCCATGTAAACCGTGAATATTTAAAACAATTGGTGTAAGAGGATATTAAATATGTTTTAATATTCGAAAAAATAATAAAATATTGTTAAAAAATTTATTCTCAAAATATTGCCTTTTTTATTTCAAAAAGACGGAAAATGAAAAAATTGTATTCCTTGGATGTTCAAATATATTTTAAAGAGCAATAAAAAAGTATAAATAAATTAATAATTAAAAATAATTTTTAAAAATGTTATTTGTAATTAATATGGTCATAATTGAAACTGCTTTCATAATGAGATATTTGTGTATTTCATTTTAATTGTGAATAATAATTTGAATTAATTATTGTAAATACGAAAAAGTGAATAATCATTTAGATTTAATTATAATATCAATTGTGTTATCATAATAATTAATATCGTTGGAAGCAAAGGATATAATAATTATTATATTGTATGTATACGAAGTGACAAATTAAGATTTTAAATAAAAATTGTAATTAATTTAAATTTTAATTACGGTAGAAATTGTCTTTTCATAAAATATTTTTAATAAAAGAAGGAAGGATAGTATCCATTTTTAAGTGGGTATTTCATTGAAAGGTACTTGTAATTAGTTCTTTAGTTCAGGTATATTACAAAGATATATAATGTATATAAGGCATATACAATTAATATTATACAAATCATAGGATACTCATAATAATGCATAATTATTATTTTATGCAATTGTAATTGAGCTACCCGAATAAGATATTAAGAGATAATCATTATTCAGATTTTTATTAAAAAATGATGATTTTGATGATTGTCCTTCAAATTACCTAAAATTATTTTAAAACTTTAAAATATTTTATAAATATTTTGTACATCGAAATGGAATAAAAAATAATTAGAGTAACAATTACAAACTATCAATTTTAAAAGTGTTAATTTAGATTTCGAATAGTTTTGGTTTGAAGAAGTTGTGAGAAAGGAAAGCATCTAATGTTTGAGGCATTATTTGAAAACGGTAAAATTAATACATACTTATTTAAGGTTTTTTTAAATTTAAAATAAATAGTTTTTTCTAGACATTGAAAAATATTTATGGTTCATATGAAATAAAGTTTTTTTTTAAAGTAAGGGGGGTTTCATATTCTATTTAGGGCTTGTGTTTTGTGACAATAAAGAAAAAGCTTCTGCGAATCTACTTAGGAAAAAATTCAATTATTACAATAATTACTCGCCGTTTCTTATTTGCTTAAAATAAGAAAATTTAAAAAATATTCATTTTTAAAAATCTCGATGTTTTGATATTATCAAAGATAAATTTTAGATTTTTGATAAAATTTAACCACGCGATTTGAAGAAAGGTATTAAAGGAGTTTTTCATTATTCAAAAATTTAAACAGTGTTATCCTTAGTTACTATAATTGTTGCAGCACTTTTGGGGGAACAGTATATTACTGTCAGTTAAAATAATAAAATTAAATTTCTTAGAAAAGATTTTACAAATTAATTTAAATTTTATTGAGAGTCGTTAGAAAATTTATTTTAAAGGTTACGGATTTACGAATTATTTGTCCTAGTACATTAAGCGATAATGCTATAAAAAAATAAAAATGTTATTTGGATTTATGAAAAAGTTATAAAATTATGTATTGAATATTTTCCAATTTGCACAATTAAATTTATTCATGTAGCTCACTCGAATATGTTTCATGAAAAGAAAAGTTAATAATTTATGTGATTTATGAATGATATTTGATCCTAAAGAAAAGTGTAAGTAAAATTTAAAAGTAGATAAAGACAATTGAAAAAATCAAATTAATTTTCTCAGTAGTTTCATACTAGCTCAATTTTATAGGGTGTAGTTACTTTATCATTACGAATTATTAGTAGAATCATTAATTTATGATGATATTAGCACATTTAATTGATATTAATCAAAAACTCAGTGTGAATAAATTTTTTAACGGGAATTTGCAAATAAAATTTTGAGCATGTACTCGCGGCTTATTCAAAAAATAATCATTTGTTATTGAAACTTACTATAATGAGTCGAGAATACATATTTTACATCGTCTTTATCTGCTCATTTTGCATCGTCTTTATCTGCGTCTTTATCTGCGCTGCTGCGCTTACATTATTTATTTAGAAACAAAATTCGAACCGTATGGTCGTGTTAAACAATTTTTTACAAGAATAATTAAATTTACTTTGTCATCGTGATGGTGATCCAGAAGAGCGCATATTTTATTGTGATAGTTTATTTTATCGACGACGGCATTTCGTATCGTAATTTGGATGAAGCAATTACGATACTAAATGCCGTCAAATAATCTCCGAAATTTTAATTTCGGAGATGGCCTAAAACAGTTGATTTTCAAACGAGCATTAGGTACAATGTGTAAAATGTAGATATGTGGTATATTATTTACGATTTTAATTTTGAAATTAAAATCGTAAAGGCTGTACCATTTTGGATACTTGTTAAAAATACCATCCTATTTTTAGTACGGTGCTTCAGATCAATAAACTTATTCGCATTTCTTGATTTTGACATTTCATCAATAGATTAGAACAGGTTCTTTATTTATTTGTCATTTCTAATGTTATTTAGTATTTTTAATTAGATTCCAATAAACTCGCAAGTTAATTTGTTTTATTTATCAATAAAAAGACAGATTCACCAATCAAAAATTAAAAATTTACACTATACGTGAGAAAGCATTTCTAAAGCCGCGTTCGAGTTACAGTAAGATACTTCATCATTTGTACGCTATAAAAAAACTTTATATAAATAGGACTAAGTATTATCTATTTTTATACATTTTTGCAATTATGTACTTATTTCAAACATTATATGAAGTTATACACATTTTTGATTTTTAAAAATAAGCTCTGATAAACAGACTCATACTAAAAAAATAATTTTATTTAGTTATTTTTTAATACTATAATTTTTTAGACAATTGCATTTTACACGTTTCATTCGAACACACATTTTCAATTCGATATCTTGATTCATATTTGATTTCATGAATTCTTGATGTGATTTTGATTAAACTACAGATAAACGGCAATAAAGAAATACATACAGACATACGTTTGTAAATTCTATGTTTCCACAAATATAGGTTGTTTTTCGAACCACAACAGCTTTGTTACCAATTCATGAAAAAAATTTTATATAAAGTTCATTTTGTTCCTCGTACTTTTAAATTTTTTTATATTGAAATTTCTATTACATAAACTCATTCCAATAGAATTAATGTAGGAACATTATTATAAAAACAAGGTATTTATGTTTAAAGTATTTTGTAAAACATTTTATTTTCACTTTTTATATAATATTATTATTAAAAGCCTATACTTTAGTACCACATTTAGAGCAAGTTAATGACCCCATTTTCTTTTATAATATTTAATTTCCTGTTTTTGAATTTATTGAAAATTTTATTGGCTTTTGACCTGTTTAAAATTCAACGCTATCAATATTCATTTTGATAACTGATAAATTTCTTTTACAAATTTTTCTTTTTGTTATTAATGGGAAAGGATTTACTTTCAAATTTAGCAAATATTTGGTATGAATGTAGTTAACAAGATATTGAAATATTGTGACGGGACTCTTGACAATATTACAATATATTGTTACTACTCACTAAAAAAGAAAGATTTGATTTTTTATTCATGAAAAAAATTAAATTTAAAAAAATGAAAATTAGAAAATTAAATTTCCCTCTGTAATTTTCTTGATAAAAAAAATACATTAATTTTTCTATTACATTACTTACAGTTTTAGAAATGTTAGCGTCTAAATTTAAGACCTAAAGGGTATAGTGCTATTTTGTACAAGATAAAAAAAGCTTGTAGAGTAAATTCGAAAATTTAAAATTTATTTTCGTTACAGTTTTGAATTTTTATATAATTTTCCGTCTTATTCTTTTATCTAATTTAAGAATGCTCGATAATCCTTGCAATATTAAAATCTGTTCCAACTTTGAAAACAAATTGATTTCGTTATATGCTTATATAATTGAAATTTAATAATTAAGTTGAAAATAATTTCAACTTAAAAGAAATTATTGAAAGAAAGTTTACATGGTTGTAAAAATAATTTGAATTCCCTTTTATTTTCTCTTATATTCATTTTAAGATTTAATAGTTTTTAAATAGTCTTAGCGACGCAAATATTTTCGTTAACTTCAATTCATACCAAGCTAAAATGTTTCTAATTGTAAAATTATAACTATTTCAATTATATTTCACAGGCAAGAGTTATTTATTTGTATAGACTTTCCTTGTTCGAAATAATATGCCTTTAGAAAAATCATATTCAATAGTCAAGAAAAGCTCAAATAATGTTAAGGTTGGCAAGATAATTATATTTAAAAAAAAGTTATTATTTAAATATATTATTTTATCAGCTAGTTAATGTTTTTACGATATACGATATATTTTATGTATTTAATAAAATTTATCAGCGAAGTATATAGTGACATGCAATTTTTCCAAATTTTGTTTGTGTGCGTAAAACAATTAATATATTTTTTAAGAATCGAAGCCATAAGATTTGACACGATTCTTGGGCTAGGAAGGAGCTAATACTTGAGTGGCAGTCAACAAAAACTGACAGTATAATTGTGATATTGCCAATGGCTTTATTACTTCTTATAATACTTTTCTTATTTAATTATACAATATTAAAAATCTTAAATCTAGAGCGCGGCCTGTGGTTTTCATGTATACATTTGCAAACACTGGATGAATCTTTGCCTATATATAAATTTAATTAATATTTAATTACCGTGTTTTTATTGGAATTTTGCTGATTAATTTTCAATTAAAAGAATACTTTTTTCTTATAATTTTATTTTATTAATTTTTTACAAAATGTAATAAAAATCACTCAGGTGTCATAATTAATTAAAATGTTGTCAAAAAATTTTAACTTATCTACAAGCTACATACATATTTTATACATATTTTTCCAAAAATACTATAAGTACATAAATGTGACTATAACAAGATAATAGTTAACAAAATATACATATACATACTTATACAATATTTTTGATCCTTTTTGTGAAAGAAATTGTTAAAACAATAGACACAAAATTATTTTAACATTTTAAAAACATGCATAGGAGATAAAATTGAATGAACTAGTGTGTCGTTAAGGCTCAAATCTCTAATAGACAAACAATACAGGAAAAAATGTACATACGTACGTTTTGGTGACAAGTCTAATTTTTCTTTTTTACAAAGCAACTATCCTAGCTATTTATTGTTAGTTTGGTTCATTGGAAAAAAATGAACCAAACTAACAATAAATAGCTAGGATAGCTGCTATAACAATAAATATTTATTGTTAGTTTGAGTTAAAAGGAAAAAAAGCCTGATGTAATACATAACCGGCCGCAAAATGCATTTTGCTGTTTAAATCTATAAATTTCGTTCTAAGTAGAGATTTGAAAGAAATTCCGTTAATCAGTACCCCAGGTATGGTTAAAAAAGTAATATCGGCACCTTCGGAAACATATTTTCTGAGCACTGATATTGCCGAAATATTTACTAGTCCATTGTTTTAACACACTGAGCTTACATATTAAATTTCAATTGATTGATCATTTCTCTGCATATGCGCAAAAACGTAAATTTAGGCGGCAAAACAATTGCCTTATCTTAGGAGTATAAATTTTCAAGTTAATCTGCTGAATATTTTTTTAAAAATTATTTAAAATCTAAAACCAGTTCCTACTAAGGGTGTTGATCAACCTGTGGCATAGTAAAAATAACCTCAGGTATAATTTTTTATTTTTTATCAAAGTAGCTTGAGTCGAAATTGAGATACATGAGTTCACACACAGATAGGCACACCCACAGACGGACATCCCGAAATCTCGATTAAAATAGTTTACTCACGTTTCCCTACCAGAAAGTGATAGATGATACCTGATAGTGTAAAAAAGTGAATATGAAACAAAATAAATAATGGCTATCATAGTTTATGAAAAATGGGTAAATCAAAAAAGTTAAAATGGCGTATAGATCAAACTTGTTATTTAGATTGCATTATGTATAGTTTGTATATGTATAAGTATTTAAAATATTTATCATTGGTATTTCTATCTTGATAATTTATCGTATCTATCAAACTTAGAAATAAATCTAGGATGAATTTTAAAATTGTTAAAATTTTAATCACATTGTGCGTATGTATGTGAAGAATTGTTAAAATTTTAATCATTTATAGAATATTTAATTTAAAGCAAGAGACTTTTTGGAAAAACTCCAAGTTTATAAGGAATATTTTACACAATTAATAGAAATTGAAATTTGGTTTTAAAATGATGCTTGTTATATGAAATAAATTTGCTTGTTAAGTAAATTATCATAAATTTTTAAGACCCATATTTTTTCAACTAAATTTTAAATTGTTCTGTGGAAAATTATAAAAAATATTAAGATATTATTTTGGTATCCTTGTTGCATAAAAATTTTCAAATGATTGTTGATTTATTTTTATTTCATATTGAATTTTACTATAGAAAACCAATAAATGAATTCAAAAAACTTAATCATAATGGTATTTTCATTATTCATGCGGGATCATTAAGTCTACGGGCTTTATTTGCTTCAAAAAAAATAAAAATATTTCACTCGTAATCAAATACAAAATAATTTTTTCTTTTCTCTCCAAGTTGGGATTCGAAATATCTATATGTATTTACATACTATTAATATAGTTAGGCTATTAATCTTTTAAAAATTGTTACTATATTATACATCATATGTAGATGTTATTGTGGAAAACAAAAATTTTAAAATGAAATCGACTCTGTAAATGATACAAATTTTTGTTTTCAATTTTATTTTCTGATTTTTTCAAATTCACATTCATACAAGAATAAAATACCCAAGATCTTCGTATAATGAACCATCAAATATACTGCTCGTTAAAGTTCACTTAATAGAAAACTAAGGAGGCAAAATACGGACTAGAACAATTTATTTAAAAAATTTAAATTTGACATTTAATGTCGCAACAGGTTTATGGCAAATATTTGTACATATGTACATATTTCGGGTTGTCATGAAACACATTGTGGAATACAATTTGTGAGAAACGGAATGCAAAATCAGTTCGTTATGAGGACATTTTCGTTATAGGCAAATAGAAAGCTGTTTGTCAAGTAAAGGAATTTGATAAAATAAGGTTGGTTCGTTTTGTGGAAGTTTTACTGTATTTATAGTGGTATTTATCTATAAAATTTTCTATAAAAGTATTATTACAAATAATTTCAATATAAAATTTCATTATTTTCTTATCAGTAATTGAAAATTAAAATTCCCGAAAACGTTAAAACATAAATATTTAAAGAAAAATTATAATCATTTACATTTAAAATTTCAAGTTTACGCATTCAAGTTTAGTGATTTATTTATTTCATTGAATTTATATATATCAAAAATAAAAATTATTTCTAATTTAGAAATAATATTTTATTTAAATAATAATAATATCATTTCTATTCTAATATATTCTATGGATCATTTGCAAGTCCGACGCTATTGAATTAATGTGATCCTTTTAATAATATATTTTTTTTGTTTTCAGTAAAATACCATTTTGTTGTAAAAGTTTTGTGAAAAAATTCAAATATCTACCGAATCAAAGTTACTTAAAAAGTTTCCGGTACTTATAAATGAAATTAAAAAAAATATTAAAGATTAAAATTATGTAAAAATTTTTTAAAAGTTTAAAATTTAAATTGAATAATGTGTTTTTTTTGGAAAATTTTTCATATTGTCATGTCTGTTTAATTAATTTCATAAAGCAAATTAATTATAAAGGAAAGAACGATCTCAGTTACTTTACTACTTTAAATATAAGAAGGAAGGGAAAATAAAACAAACCAAAAAGGTACGCATTCTTTCGTTTTTCATTATTTTGTATTTTTAAATTTTTTTTCACAAATGTTATACATATATAAATATTTTATTAAAATATGTATATGTGTATATATTTGTTAATATTTACATACATTTATTACTATAAAAAAACAAAATAAAATTTTTCAATTTAAGTTTTTCCATTGAAGGCGAGAAAAAATACTTAATAGGCTTATTAAGGATGAATTTAAAATAAATAGAATGTTATTGTGTTTTTTTTCCTCTGCCGTTATTTTTTTTTTTTTACAGAAGATAATTTTTTAAAAATGATATTGATTGTTTATTAAGGGATTATTTCTTATCTGCTTTTCCACTTTTTTCCATTTTTTATTTATTAAAAATTTTTAATTTTAATTTAATTACATTATATTTTTTGAAGAATAAATTTTGAAATAAATGTTGAACACAAGAGAAAAAAAAATCAAATGTTTGAAAATTTTGAGACGTTAAAAATTTATGATTGCACTTGTTCCACTTGGTGGTCTAAATTAGAATAGCAAGGGAAAATGTTTAGATGAAAAATTTAAAAAGCATAATTTTTAAAATAACTGAAATCTTATTTCGCATTTAGAATTCAAGTTTTAATTGTTATTCTCCCAATTAACACTCTCTGGTGTAAATATTAAATCTTACATTTCACCTTACATCATCTTTTCTATAAATCTATATAGAGAGAGCTAAAGAAATGGATTTTTAGTAAAGTTATATTCTCTTTTCACTTAAAACCATAATAAGTTGACAGATTTTTGGTCGATGTATCCAAAACTAATACAAAATTGATATTCAAAATGATAAAAGTTGAGATTTAAAAACAGTTTAATTGTTCCCCTAATCTTTCTCAATTCAGGTTTTTACAATACAAATTAAAATGTTATGCTTAATTTCAAAATTTTAAGTATGCACAAAATGTTACATACGTTGTGAAAAAAAAATTAAATTTTTATATGAAAAAAAAATATTTATATATTCGTACGTACACAAAAAATGTAAATATTGACATTTTAATTAAATTTATTGCAATAATTTCTAGTAACTTAACGAAATTATGTAAAAATTATTGCCTTTCGTGATAAAATCCATTAATGCTCTTTGAAACATAAATAAAATTACAATTCGTGTCGGTTCAAAATAAATTGTAACGTGCCATTTAAAAATAAGATCATCATTTTATTAACTTTGAACAGAAGTATAGCCAATTTGTCAAGATTTTTGCTAAGATTGAGGACAACTTAATGTATCGTGACTTTTCAGATTTCAAATCCGTAAATTATGAAATTGAACTTTGCATTACGTGAATATCTCACATTTATTATATATGTACGTAATAAAGATTCATTGATTACTGAGTTTCTTGACCTATTGTTGATTATTTTCATAACAAAAAGTTGATTTATTTAATAAATTGATTTTATTGTCTCTATAAATTAATTAAAGTTTTAAAAATATTTCATTTGTTTGAAGATTTCCTTTTTTAGTCGATGTATAAAATTGTTTTATATTTTTTTTTATATTGAAGAAAAAATTTGTTAATAATTAAGTTATTTAATACACAATTTAAAACAATTGAAATCGTAAACCGTGCTAGGTACATTCTAAATTGGCTAATTTAGAAAAACTAAAATCCCAGATAGAGTTTTCTAATACTTGTTTAACCAAAGTAACTTTTTAATGCTATTTTCGTTATGCATAAGTAAGAATAAAAATCGAAACATATATTAAATAATAAATTCTACTCGTGAAATAAGATTCTTATTGTTAAAATTGTAGGTGTTGAACTTCAGTAGTTGGCTGGCAGATTAAATTCTATTTTAATTATCTAATTTTGAGTAATTACATACACTTAAAACGCGTGATGTAGAACATTTTTGATTAATTGAAACAAAATTTTTGCTAATTATTAAATTTTCGATAAATTATGTAACTCAAATTTTTTAAACTGTTTGTATTTCCAATACATAAATATTCAAATCAGATGACCGGAATGTACCTGGTGTTAAATTTAGTTTGTTTAAAAACCTCATACTATTCGAATAATATTTTTAATGAACAGAATATTAAAACGAAAGAAAATTACATATTTTGTGAATGAGTCCTCCAAATGACTAGACTTTTGAATATGAACGAGTTTCAAAAGAATTGTATCCTTTTAGTATGCCACATTTATACTTTATCGGTTAATTTTGAAATAACATATAAAGAATAAAAATTAATTTGTTTCTCTTAAAATTTTCAAAAAAATAATTGACATCAAATCAAACTCTTCAACTTCGTGTATAGATAATAAAAGGATAAATCTCTAGAGACGCGTCAAAAATTTAAAAGAAAAAATCATCTTCATCATCATCATCATTATAATTTACAAAGAAACCCATCAGACTTTCATTATTCGTTATGCTTTAGGCAAATTTGTAGATTTTTGTAGAATTTCATCTTTTTTTTTAAATTTACATAATTACTTTCTAGATAAGATATTTTTGTTCTTTCCTTACTATATACAAAGTGTACTTTATCCCTATGTCAATATCAAATGATGTTAAGATTTTCTTTTTTCTTCTTAGAAAATGAGGTTTTGAGTATGGCAAGTAATCCTTTTTATGTATACAATTCATATTTATACTTATAACGGGGTATGTAACATTTCTAAAGAAAATATCAATAAAAAATTAAAGTGTATACATACAATGAAAGTGATAAAAATATTAGCCATTTTGTAAAATAATAGAACATTGTAAATATTAAATACGGTGGGGAAAAGGCTTCTTTACAGCTGAAGGAAATTGATATGCAGAAAAAGAAGTAATAATCTTCGGTTCTTCACTTTTATATCACTTTGAAATCTTTGCTTTTTATATTCTTATGTACAAATATTTATTATTACCTTAAGAGTCCGCCGTGTATAGATTCAATGTATAAAATCTAGATATTTTATATATGTTAAGTTTTTAGAATTATTTTTTATTCAGTGTTTTTTATGCAATTTATGATTTTCGATAAAAATTCAATTATCCTGTAATATTATACATACAAACACAAAGACAAGATGAGCTTAAACTATTGAATAGTACATGATGTATGTTAGTAAATACAGAAAAACAATTATTATTTATTTTTCCTTATGAGAGCATTATAGAAAAAATGAATGAATGTCGTATTATATAATACTAACGATATTATCCAATCATAAAAAAGTCTGTATCTTTTATGACTTTGTAATAAAAATATGCTAGACTGATACAGAGAAGAAAAATTAAAGTTTAAATCAATTGAAACAATTTGCAAAGTTGTAAAATACCGATTGATATTTTACTAAATTATTCTTACGACTAGAAAGTCAGAAGAGATTTATACGTTCAAAAGATTTTTATATTCTGGATCAGAAAGTTAGAAGAGATTCTATAATAACAAAATTCATAGTGATTAAACCTTGGCAAGTATAATTACCCATGTATCTTGTATGTTCGAAATTATGGTATTAGACGATTATATCAATAAATCGGATCCAGCTTTCAACTGAGAAATTTTTGCCAAATTGACTACTAGATATGTAGTTTGTTTTGCATAAGGTTAAATATACTTTTAAAAAAACTCAAATTTCAGAGGTCTTGAAAGAATAAAATAACGTGTCATAATTTACTAATTTGATTTTTCCAATCTTAATGTTTGGCTTTATTACTTATGTGTTCCCATCACATACGCGCGAATAATATGCTTTCAAATTTTAATTATAACGGAAAAAGCAATTTTGAAGACAAAAAATCATTTTAAAATTATGTTTATTCGCTTTGTATTGCACAATGCAAATATTATACAAAATGGATTTTTTTCTTTAATGTACGGCATCACAATAGTTTAGATATATCCAAAAAAATTATTTATAGATGTGTTTATAAGAAACACAACATTATATTTTGGTATTTCTTTTAATATCTTTGATGTTTTGACGTTAATTTAAAAGTTCAAAAGTATCAAAAAAAGTCTATACAAATTTTTATTTAAGCAATAAATCACAATTTTATATTTATATTGCAAATAAATGGGCATGAGAATGTACAAAATATTCGTGCATATACACACACACACACACATTAATTTATTTATGAATAATAAACAAAATAACAAATGACAATAATCCTGTTTGGAAAAAAAATCATCATGATGAGGACATTTTCATAATGTAAATGGAAATTTTAAAAATTTATTCAAAAATACGCAAAAATTTTTCATAATTTATTTGAAAAAAATATTTTTGTTTTGTTGTTCTTGGTATTATTACAATTTTTTTCTGTGTTAGTTCGCTTGTGTACAGTTGTTGTTGGTTTGTATATGGAAATGTAACGCGTATGTAAAAGAATTTTCCATTGGGTTTTTTCTTCGTTTTTCAACAAAATTTTTTTTTTATATTGTCCTGGAAAAAAAAATATTTTTCTTATTTGTTTTTACATTTTAAAGTTGATTGTGAAACGACAGAAGTCGACTTGAATTTTATTTTTAGCACTTTTCCAAAAAAAATTAAAAAAAAGTTTCAGTCTATCCGTCCGTTCGTCGGTTTATCTGTGTGTCTGTTTCCAAAACTTCTACACACATCAGTTATCTGATGGTAGATAACTGAAATTTGACATGTAAATAGATCTTTTCTAGAGTTATAGCCCCTGACGGTCCTAAAAATGCTATATTTGACTTTTATATTTGACGAAACTACAAACTATTTTTAAATTTTGCAAACGCAAAAAAGTAGTATAGCTTTTTTTGAGCTTTAAAAAAATAAAATGGCCGCTAAAATTAATAGTTATCTAAAATTCTTTTTTCCAATTTTTTTCAAATTGACCATAAACTGTAGGAATCTGAAATTAGCAGCTTGTAGATACTAATAAACAGCTCATTTTGCTAGAAAAATTTTTTTTCCACCTCCAAGTTCCACCGCTCCCGAAATTAGTAAAATTTATATTTTTGGTACCTTATGTTTCCAAAACTACAAGTTTTTCTATATTGCTCTAAATACAAAAACCTGACGATAAATCTCATTTTTAACTCACTTGCTCCTTTCATTTTTCTTTTGCTTATCCTAAATGTATGCAATCTTTAAAATAATTTGGTATATGAATGAAAATAATTTTAATAATGTAATGGCTATATAAATTGTTTTTAAAAGCAATATATTCACTTGTTGAAGGGAAAAGTGCTCCTTTTCAAACAATTGATTTGACCCAACTTTATTTATTCACGTTTTCTTTTCTCCTCTGTGATATTCGAAATTATGGTATTAGACGCCCAAAATTATTTTCGCCACTTTTATGACATTTCTATTGTTCTTTAACAGTTTCAAGTACAAAAAAATTTCTTCATGAATTTTCTTTTGTTTTGTTTTTTCTTATTTTGACTTCTGTTTGAGTTTTTTTTTTGCATTTAAAGTAAGAAATAGCGTTGCCAGGATTATGTTGCAACAGTAAACGTATTTTCTGCTTAAGAGATACGAAGCTTATAGAACAAGTCCAGTTATTGTTAAAATTTATGTTTGAACAGATTACACTGATTAGCAATTCTTCGAAGTACTATTTTGTAATTTTGTTATTCTATTTAATTTACTATTGCCATAATATATGATTGATAACTTTAATCGAGTTCTTACATATAAGATTCAAAAATATTTGCTAATTGGATTGCCGACTTTGATTAAATGAAATGAAAAATGGATTAAAATATGTACTTTCATATCAGAAGAAATATCGCATTGCTTACCTTTGGTAAAATTGATCAAAACATCTTTCAAATTCGATGTTTTAAATTGTTCTAAAATTTGTTAGATTTACCGCAAAGCTCACATTGGAAAATGTAATTGGTTTATAGAAAAATTGACAGAAGCTGGTACGGGTACGATATGCAATACTGTTATTCATTCTTAAATTGCCTGGCATTACTGAACTTAATAGGAAAAATAAAATTGTATTTTGTAGCTTAGAGGTACGCATAATTCGTTTTTTTCTGCTGCTTTGGTGTGATAATAGAAAATTTGCAAAGTTCTTTTTCCTTCTTTAAAACGAAATTTTTAAAATTGCAAAAAGCAAATTTTTAAACAATTTATTTTTTTTCTATCTCAGTCATAAATGTCTTTATTTTACAAGTAGATATTTGCATTATTCAAGTATATGATTTACGTACGCGTATTGGTTAATTAATAAAACAAATAAAAATATTAAAAAAACAGAGGCCATGAGAAATATTTTAAGCAAAGAATATATTCACACACACTCATATAATATGGATTACTATGAACGCGTAACTTTCATTTTTAAATTCGTAACATCACGACATAAAGAAAATAAAACACCTACGAGTACCAGCACATTTTCAATAATTATTTTCATAATATATCGGACAATTATTGAAAAAATTTGAAAAAAAATCGCTTTAAATATTCTACTTAAATTTTTTTAATCGAGAAATAGTAAATTTGTCCATGAGCTCATTAAATTTCTCACTATGAAATAGAGAATCCAATTTTTATCAAAAAACTAATTTCGAAAATAAAACCCGGAGTTCCGGTATAATTTCGGAATTACGAGTATTGCAAAAAAAATCAAAAAAAAAAAATAAATGTTTAAAATATTTGAAATTAAATAAAATTAAATTTTTATTGAAGAATTTCAGTAAAATAACACAAATTCAATTAGAAAAATGGAACTTTGTAATATATGAAAATATATTTATTTAATTCTGATTTTCAAAAGAGCTTCTTAACATACACAAAATTATCCAAAGTCGGTATTGTTAAGGCTTGACCTGATTTTTGTTTAAAAAGTTTCAGCGGCACAAAAAAGTACGATGAACCACTTGTTGGAGGAATACGCAACAGATTATTGTAAATAATTTCCAAAACTTTAAATCCGATAAAATTTACCTATCATGCTTTTAACTGTGCTTCTATATTTGTTATATAATTAATATTATTATAATTATATATTTACCTATTCAAAACCATGAAAACCATGAAAAATTTAATTCAACATAAAAAAAGCGCTATGAAAACAAAGAGAATTATAAGGAAACGCATAAATTTTCTTTTACTCACGGCATAATGCTAGAAATTTTTAAATACATCGTTAGAACGTTAACAGCCTTTTGTTTTTAATTATATTTATGCCACTTACTATAATTCCGTATGATTAAAAATCCCTTTTTCGAGTTCTAAAAATGTTCCTGAAAAATATTTCTCGAATAATTTCATTTACGGTTACATTGTTTATGTCCCTTTTTAGACTTCCTAGGACTTGAAACCTCATAGAAAAACTTTCGAAGAACTTTCCAAATAAAAGTTATAATGCACTTAATGAATTTCCCACGAGTTCACCGTAAATATGAATTTGACGACCTTAGACTCTAACAAAAAATTGTTCTCTTGACTAAGATTGTCGAAATTAGTTGCCCAAAAATTCTAGTTTATCTTTGAGACGGATATCAGAAAACAGGAGACAATAGACTCATAATTCGTTCATAAAACTGATATTAGCTTTAAGATTATTATAAGAACTGCATTTGGTACAGAATATTTTTTGATAAATATACATATGTTTCCTAAAAATTTATAAATAATTTTTGGCGATTAAAAAATTTTATAGCTTATGAATACAGTATTTTTATTTTCAACCTGTTTTTCAGTAGCATTTTGTCACAAAAAATTTAGTACGGAGAGTTCTAGCGTAGTAATTTTGGCTTATCATTAAAACAGAAAGTGGGCATCTACATAAATGGATGCGTGGCGCGTTGTGCTTATTTCAAAATCTTCTTATACTCGTATATTGTCAATTCACATGAGTAAAGCACGCTATAACTTAAAGTTTAAAATTCTTTTGGAGAATAATTTTGAATTTTTTTTTTCCCGTTTTCAAAACTTCGCGTTTTTAAAAACTTCTTCATTTTGAATTGACATTTTTTTCGCGGGAACGTTTTAATAACTGGCCACCAATTTAATTTTTTTGTTTATAATTAATAATAAGGCCCTAAATTTAATTTTTTGTCGTACAAGTGGTTTTTGTAGTTACAATACAAATGACATTTTCATAAAAAAATAAGAATACTAATGACATTTTCTAGAAAAAATGCAAAAAAGTAGTGAAAATGGTTTTGCAGGAGTACAGTAGTATAGAATACCAATATGTATTAAAAAAGTACTATTGTAGTAAAAATAACAACTCTGTATGTATGTTGTCAGAATTCTTTCCCGAAAACCATAAAAAAAATATTTTTTTACTTAAATTTCGTTACTCTATAAAAGTTCAAAGAAACCGGTTCGAAACTTGAGCCAAGTTTTCAAAGTAGTTTGATGACTTGCTTTGTTGATGAAGTAGAAAATTTACATAAATTGGGAGAATAACGTAAAAACAATATGGTAACTTTCAAATATGGTTCTAAATATTTTCTTTTAGCGACAAAAATTTGCAATTTTGAATAAGTAAATAAAATGTAAATAAAAGTTAAAATAAGTAAATGAACAGAATGTGACGACATTTGGGATCATAATTGCAAAAGTAATGTAAATTAAAATTTTACATCCCATGAAAAAATTAAATTCAATTCATCGAAAAATATGTACGCAAACCATTGTATAAAGATTTTTATAAAAAAAAAAAAATATTTTTTTCAATTTTCAATATTGAATCCTTATAATAATTGTGTTTGATAAGAGTTTTAGGTCAAGAGAAGGTCAATTTCCTTTGGCTTGATTTTTCAATTTAGCAAAATTTAAACAAACAACTTTATTACTTTGGGATTTCAGATCAATTATAGATTTAATTTACGGACACATTTAAAACAATTTCAAAAAGTTTTACAAAATAATTGTATAAAATGGAAGAACTGAAGTGAACATTTTTTAATGTTAATTTTTTTTTCGGGAAGGGTATACTAACTTTAGTATGGAGTTTGTAATCACTTTAAGGAGTCGTCTGCGGTATAAACCTGTATATATTATTGCTCAGCGTTTGATCGCATGATAGCTAAAAAACGAATATAGTTGTTTCTTTTCTTCCAAAGGCAAGCGCTAAATGGAACAATACATGTAGCTGCTATACAATCCAAACACGTTATTTTAAATATTTTAAATATTAATATGAAATTTTGTAAACGTGGAACCAATAACACTCTACACATATTGTGAAAATTTTGATATAATAGTTGAACTGATTCGGGTAGCTGTCATACAACTCCAAAACTAAATTTAAATATTCGGAAAAATAAGGATGTTAGATTCATGAAACTTGACTGTTGTGTGCTAAAGTTTAGGTAAGACATATCAGTGAAGTTTTTATTAATTGGTTCGGCTAGTCAAACAAACTGTCACACAAACATGAAAGAAAATTTTAAATATTTTAAAAACAAGTTTTTGTATTTTTAAGATATAATTCGGTCGGTGCGAGCATAAACTAACTGAAACATTTTTATTTGTGCTTTTTATAAATTTGTTTTTTCAATGTTCTCTATTCTAAAAAGCATATTACTAATTTCTACTTTTTGACATCGGTTTTAAATTTACTAGAATTATATCTGCAATATTGTTACGTTTTTAAATTTGAAATTCTATAGGTGGTGGTCAATTGAAAACCTAGGATAATGTCGAGGAGTTTTGCTTCCACAATCTCACTAAATCTAAGTCGAGGTCCATAATATGCAATCTTACTAAACCATAGCCGCCTTCGCTTGTTTAAACTGAATTCTTGTTCTTTTTATACCCTTCACGAAGTATATTAACTTTGGTATGGAGTTTGTAACTACTTGAAGGAGTCATCTGCGGTATGGACATATATATATATTCTTGCTCAGTGTAAAATTCTGCGTCGATTTAGACATGTCCGTCTGTCCGTCCGTCCGATAACTCAAAAACGAATAATCCAATCGACACCAAACTTTCGCAAGTTTTTTCTATTGTGCCAAGGACGAACCTTATTGTTATTGGACTAATTCGAGCAATGGGTTCGGGTAGCTGCCGTACAACTCAAAGAGTTTATTTTAAATATTTTAAAAACTAATAAAGCTATAAATATAAAATTTTGTATACATGTGTCCAATTATATTCTACACAAGCTCTAACCATTATAATGGGATAGCTGCACCGGTTCGGGTGGCTGCCATACAACTCCAACTGCAAATTTTTTATATTCGGAAAAATAATAAAGTCAGATTCATGAAACTTGGCAGTCATGTGTCCAATTATAGATCAAATATATTTCTGAAGTTTTAAAGGAATTGCTTGACAGGTTCGGGTACCTGCCATACAACTCCAAAAGCTAATTTTAAATATTTGGAAAAATTATAAAGTCAGATTCATGAAACTTGGCAGTCGGATGTCCAATTATAGGTCAGACATATTCGCGAAGTTTCTATAGACTGATTTCACAGGTTCGAGTAATTGCTATACAATAACGAAAGGTGCAGGGTATAATTCAATCGGTTTATACCGACTGAAACGTTTTTACTTGTTATTTTTTTAGTTTGTTTTTTGTTGTGATTAAAAATTATTACCTAACTTAATTAGAAAGCATCGTTTCGTTTAAAATTTCAAATATTCTAACTATAAAGTACATAAATAGATATTTTTCATTAATTTTTGTCTCTTCTGAAAACGCAGTTCTAACACTAACTAGCAATTTACAAAGCGAAAAATATTGGGGCTCCGCAAAATTTTTATTGAATCCACTGTTATGCTAACATGTTTTACGTATTCCCATTCTCTTTCACATAGCTTTTACGAGTATTTAGTACATATCCTTCTAATTCGTTCAATACTATACGGAAATACATCACTTTCCCAATCAGTCTATATGGAAATACATCTCTTTAAAATACAGTCTTTCATTGCTGTTATCTATTATAAAATATTGTAAAGTTACACATGCCATAACATTGTACTTAACATGGCATAGGTCTCTACTATTTATAAAACCCAAAATTTTAAATGTTTTCTTTAAAAGCTTAAGTAATAATTGAATTTCTTTTGCTTTTCCGTAAGATTTCTGTAGTCCTTAAATGGCGTCAATATGAAATTTGCTTGTATAGAAACTTTTATATTAATACCTGCATTCAAAGTGAATGGAACCTTTTCCGGTTATAATAACTTTTCTTTTCTGGGTTCCGTCTAATGCACCAGCAATATTTGGAAACTTTTGTTTTTATTGAAGTCAGTTCATGATTTGATATTGAAGTATGGTTCTTCATGATTCGGATATTTAAAAATTGATTACCAAGAAACCAAATGCTGATATAAAGCACTAGCTCTTGATGTCTGTAATTGTGGTTTTCAAAGATTCATTCATTTCTTGAAAATTTTGATTATGAAACTTCAAAATGTTCGCAAACCATGTGTAACTGAAAAAAAATTTGCTTTAATACAAACCTTTTCCATTCTAAAGGGTGGAAAATATATGGCATCAAATTTTGGCATCATACTGTTTGATGTACGCCAGTAAAAATGTGATACGTAATTTTTTTCTATTTTATAAAATTTTTAAAACTTTTATCCCTATTTGCTTCAACAAGGTATTCAAATTTCCAAAAATTCATTATTTTGATTACGTATTTAAGCCAAATAAAAATAATGACAACTATTAATGCAATCAGGCAAATAGAGTAACGACAACTTCAATTTAATACTAGAACTGCATTTTTAAAAATAACTTAGCCGAAGATCTGCAAAAATCATTTTTACTATGCTATAAAAAAAACGACAAATTTTTACAGTTGTCAATATAATTAATGCAAAAGTTTTTTTCAGTTTTAAGTTAGAAAAGCATGCTGCGTCTTTAGAAGAACCCTTTATTTTTGGCAAATGCAATAAGTATTTAAATTTGGTAAATGCAGTAAATAATTTTAAAAATATTTTAAATTTTATGTTGTCTTTATGCCATAATTTTGCTTATAGATTCAACTATGATTATCTGAACCACCCTCGCCAGAATATCTCAACCCTAAAAGAATTAATAGAATACAGTGGCGACATTTTAAGTTTGCGAGAACAGTGCACGAATTTGTACTTGTACGAAATTTAAAGTTGAGGTCAACACTATGTATAATGTTTTTTTTTATGAAATGCAGACAAGAGAAAGTTGTTATTTTCAGATTTCAAAAGCGGGTTTTATTAACCTTTTTATGGGGATATTGAATAAAATATTGAAGATTATTGTTTTCAATACATAACGTGATAAAAATAATAAAAAAACCCCACGTATTTTATAGAATAAAGGTACACAAACACATAAAATAATATATACTTGCTGCTATTTAGTAAGTATGTATGTATGGTACTTTATTTGATCCTTTGCTAGCAAATTCAGTTTTAAACCATCAGACATTTCATTAAATTTTTCGACAACTAAAATATATAAAAGTTCTTTTGGGTTCTTTTAAATAAGTGAATTTAAATTGTAAAGTTTTCAGACATACATATATATGTATATATCTTTATCAAAATTTTTAATGTAGTATGTACATACATATATATATGTATATTCGGATACATGAATGTATGCATATAATGTACATAATGATACAAAATATTGTGTTTATATGAAGTTTCAGATTAAAATTGACTTTAACCTCTACAAGCAATGTGTTACACAATAGAAAATAATACTCACCTACGTGACAATCGAAATTAATTTAATGTGGCACCTATTAAATATTAAAATGATATGGTGAAATAAAAAAAAAGGTAAAAAATTATGAAAAAGGAAAGTTGTTCCGTATGCCTTTACAAAATATTCATATGCGAAATAAATTGTAAATAAGTATGTGTTTTAGTTACGTCAATGCTAACCACTGCGTTGCGTTCCATTAAATGAAACGGGTCAAAATTAAGTTATTAACTATTATTTCGCTCAGAACGTTCAATTAAGGGTTATATTGAAATTGAAATATGAAAGTCGTCCTAGTTCTTCTTACATATTGAAAAATTATGAATTATTGATTACCATTGCATCTAATGCTTTTACATTTTGCAGGGAAATCAAAACTCGCTTCCAATTTTTAAATCTTTTCTTGTTTTAGATTAGTTCCTTTTATTTAATTTTTACTAAAAATTGATAGGTTTGAGTAGTAGGTGCTTGAAAATAAAATGAAATAATAAAACATTTATCAACAAAATAATAATGGAATAGTAAAAATTCAACTTATTTTACATAATTTTAGAAATAAGCCCGCTTCCTTGGATTCATTTTTGGAGCTTCTAAATTCCGTCTTTAATAGTTTCGTCGCAATTTTTGAAAAAAACCGTAAACTTAACTTTTCATTAAAAATAAATTTATATTTTTTGTATCGCCAACGGTGACCAAGTCCTTGTTTTTGCAAACTCGAAATATTTTTA
Organism: Condylostylus longicornis; assembly: GCF_029603195.1. Lineage (NCBI taxonomy): Eukaryota > Metazoa > Arthropoda > Insecta > Diptera > Dolichopodidae > Condylostylus > Condylostylus longicornis. Next base: position 3,692,946 of record NW_026577985.1, read on the forward strand.
TTTATGATAAGTTGTCGCTTCAAAACAGTTAATATTTTGAATTTTCCATTGCAATTGTCATTTTACCAACAAAATTATTATGTCGTATAAAGTTGAACTACATGTTATTCCGTTAACGTTAAATTTTCTACATTACGGATTATTAAAATGTTATGCTATCCTTATATTTTTTCTAAATTAATGGCGTGCGCTGGAATTTTTTTCCTCCTTGTTTTTACTAAATACAGCACGTTAACATGCTACTACATGTCATAAAAACTTAATTTATATAATATGTATGTATAAGAAAAAATGCTGAAGGTGAATTTTTGTAAAATTATCGAGAACCTATTGGTCAAAGTATAGGGGGAAAGTATTTTGTATGTTTATTTGGTTTTGAACTATTTACACTAAATTATCCTTGATAATTGAAATTACATGTGTATAAAACAAAGAAGTTTTTTTCAAATGTTCATTCTTACATAAAATTGAGGTGACCATATAAAATAATTTTTTAATTTTTTACAAAAATAAAACGTATTGTTAGCAACTAACGTAATGCGAATATTTCTGTGGACTTTTCCTACTCAAGGGTTTTTTCTGTATTATGCGATAAATTTTAAAAATACAAGTATTTTCATTCTGAGAAAAACAATTTGTCAATAATATAATTATTTTTTATCATGTTTCGTTAATAACATTTAATGTAAAGAAATTAATTAATAAGTATAACTGCTATTTTAGGGTAAAAATTCAATTGTGTAGATACATACTTGAGTTGAATTTGGTATAGTATTCCTGAAATAAGGCTGCACAAAATTAAATTTGAAATGTAATAAATTTCAATTTATTGGACTGAATTAGATTTATTGGATGGAAACCATTGCAAATCAGCTTTCGTTTGTACATGAAGATTAAAATTCAGATAAATGATGAAAATAATTATTTAAAAAAATTTTAAACAATTGCTTTTCAAGAAGAACTAAAAAATGGCCATTTGTTACTGCAGGTAATATTATTGTCTATATAATTTAACAAAATTACTCATCTTACTATGTTTAGCTTCAAAATTATAATAGAAATTGGGATTCATAACTACTTTTTAGTTTCATATACTAGAGTTCACTAAAAATTTTGGGAATATTAGCATTTTGTTTAGTAAATGTTTCTTCAATTATTTCGGCAATAAAATGAACATAAGGATGTGTCATTGTCTATTCGTAATATTAGTAAATCACATAATTTTTTTGATATACTCAACGTTTATATGATTCTTTTGAAATCACAAAGTTCGTATTATTGAAAACTTTTCCGTACAAAAATGATATACCAATTTGATAAATTGAAATGTAAAGTTTAGTAAATGAAATTTCATGTTACTTTTCCTAGAATTGTAAATTATGTATGGATATGTGTGAAAGACCAAATGTATTTTATTTTACCTTTAGGCTTAAGCATTTAAGTATAATTTGTTAAAAGCAAAAGTAACAGAAAAAAGCACGAATGGTTTTTATAACAATAGTACGGATAATTTGTAGCCTTAGGAGAAAAATATAAAAAAAATACAAATAAAGGGTTTTCCGTTTTGTGGTGCAATTGTGAACTTTACAATACAATAGAAATTCTGTAAGTCATATAACGGCAGGATAATTAAATGTACAATATGCTTGTATCGTAATATTAAATTGAATGTAGATGTACCTGTGTATGATTGTATTCTATATTTTGTAATATTAAAGTATAATTATTCAATTAATAGTTGTATGTGCGTGTATACGGATGGTTGTTGTAATAAAAATAAAAAATTTAATCGGGTAACTCTTGTAAATATTTATAGTTTGATAATGAGCCAGATAGAATGATAATAATATTAATCGAGGGTTTATTTTAAGCCTATTATACTAGTTCAATATACTAAAAGAATTCTGTATAGTATATGAATAGCAAAGTATGACAAATGTGTATGCTGTATGTAATTTAGTGCTGAAATATTCATAATCATATACATATATGCATATATGCACGAATTCGTTGCAAATTATATTTTTGTTTTCTTTCAAATTTATTAATATTTTTATTGTTTCTATAATCACCAATTGATATTTAATTAAAAGTTAATTTTTGCCTTTTTGATATTATTTAAAAATAAATTAAAATTATGCTATATGAATTGAATAATAGTAATTAATTATTAATTTGTTATATTTTTTATTTAAAATTAGATTTAAGGATTTTGATTTATTTAAATTTATTTTGATGGGAAGGAGAACAATTTTTATTAACATTTATTGAAAATAATAACTTTCATAAAATTTAGTATAGTAAAATACCGATATATCGCACATTTGCAAGTACAATGACATAAGTCAAAATATGTTTGTAAAATAGTTGTATACCAACGTTTTTTAGCCTTCGTAGAAATTTACATGCGGCTATAAATACTTTAAATTCCGGAAGCCGAAGCTATATTTTTGAGTTGTGTCGCTATTCACAACTTCCCAATGTGCGATAAGTTGTTTTATTTATAAATTGTTCATTGATCAATTTTAAGAAAAAATAAAAATTTAACCAAATCTAATTTTTGTTTTCTTGCAAAATGATATTGCAACTTAATATATGTATTAAATGTAAATTAATTTTTTAAAATAAATAAACAGAATTCTTACCTAAAAATTTGTGATACTTATTCTGCTTATTCATCATTATACAATTACTTAAATAAATTATTAAATATGTAAAATTGGAAAAAACATTTATGGGATTACAATTTAAAATGTAATCAAGATTTAAAATGCATTGTAATCGGATTAAATTACATATTTGCTCAAGTTTTCGTGTTGTATTAAATTTAAGTGTGTTTAGGTTTAATTTTATATAATATCAAAACAATAATATTATTCAGTTTTGAAATTTGTTATTGAATGTAGACCAATAGACTTCTTGACTGAGATGGAAGCCTCTTTTAGTTCAATTTTTGAAATAAGAAGTAAATTTTTGATATACAGAATGTTTAAATTCACAAATACGAGTATCAACTATGCTCAGATGTACACTGTCTTTTGAAAATATTTTTTGAAAACTCAAACTCTATAATTAAATTAAGCGGCATGTAAATAAAAATATTATTTTTTTAGATTTCTTCTGCTTTAGAGCTACAATAGAGTCAACGTAGCAAAAGTTAACAAAGAATAAAATTTAAAAGCAAAATACAATTTTTTTTTAAATTGATGTAATCCAAAAGTTTTTAAAATTGAAATTTCCCTTTTAATAGAAATAAATAAAATGAAAAAGATGGGAGGAATAATTAAAAAGTAAATAAAAATAAGAATTGATGGGATATTTTCAAAAAGTTTTTTAAACGTAACAAGATCGAAAAAAGTGTGTCATATTCCTTTTGTTCGCCTAAGTTTGAGATTTAGTTTATGTACAATAAGCGGTTGTAAAAGGTCGTACATCCTTAAAGCTTGGAAATGTACGCTTTTGACGTCGTTTTAATTAACCTATACCTTAATTAACTGTTGGGCTAGTACGACTGTTTTAAATTTGTTTATATATTTATTTTTTTGATATTTCTCCAAAATTCATGCAAAAATATTTTCTTTGTTACCTTATAATTTCAATTAAAAACGGGAAAAAATAAAATTGACCGTGTCAACTCTGTGATACCCGTAGAAATTTGTTGTTCCATGTGCGAGTAAATATGCCATAGCTGACTATGAGACAGACTATATGACTTTAAGTTGCCGTATTTCCATATTAATTTATCCAAAATATCAGCACTGCGTTTTCAATATTTTTAAGATGGGGCCAACCGTTTTTAAGATGGGCCCATTTTAAAAATCGTTTCATTTTCAATATTTTTAAGTTGGGTACTATTGAAGTTGTACGGTAGCTACCGCAAGGAGTCAAGATATTTCAATGATTTTTATCACACATAAACACACTTGTTTTTACGAAATTTCTATATTATAAGATAAAGCCAAAAAAAGCCATTTTGAAGTTGTACGGCAGCTACCCAAACCAGTATCCGGATCATATCCAATTTAAATACGGTTCTGGCATTTACTATAATAAATTATTTATGAAAATTTGGTGAACTTAGCTCAATTAGTAATTGAGTTATCGTTGAAACGGACGGACAGACAAAGCAAAATCGACTTAGAATTCGATGCTGAACATACGTTCGTACGGGTATAATTAAGAGTGGTTTTCTAAAAATGTTTCGAAACAAAATTTAAATATTTAACAAAAATATTTAAAATGTTTTTAAACAAATACTTACCAAAATTTAAATCATAAACGAATTGCTTTAATATTATTTCTTTTTATAAATTTTTGAATTTGTATAGACCATTGTTAAAGAAATTTAATGGAATTTTTTTTCGAAGAAATAATTGCTAACTGTGAACAGCAAACATATAATTGAATAGAAAAATGAAAATTTTATAGGATCAATTCAGTTCTTGAGGTTCGACTTTCCAAAGAAGTTGATAATGCATTGATGGACAAATAAATAATTATTTATTTAATGAGAATAAATTATTAAATCGCAAGTGAGCAAAAGAAATATAATAATATAAATATTATCCTGTTTTAATGGTCCTTAAGATTGAAGCGTGTCAGCGTTGTGTTGTGACTGTGCCTCGTAGTTCCTTGTAAAAAATTTGTGTTTAAAGTTTTACAAAGTATTTCAAATTTTATATACTTAATATATGATTGACTTGAGGCACTTTTAACTGTTATATTCTCTGTAGAGATTAGTAGAGCTCGTCCTTTTTAGCTTCCGAAAAATTAAATTTAGTAATAATTAAAATCATTTTTTAAATGTAAAATTTGGTCTAGAAACAATACCCGCCAAACTAAACAGAGTACATTTGAATAACAAAACATTGGGTACGGAAAATTAAAAGAAAACGCGCGTAACAATAACATTTGTAATCAGAAAATTTTAACAGAAAGAAAAAAGTAAGCAAGTTTACAAATTTTAATTAAAAATTAAATAGCAATTAAATGCGGAATTTATTTGGTAATATAATAAAACATATACCCATTATTACACAGTAATAAACAAATATTTTTGTGAATATATTAAAATTATGAATATTTGAAACGGTAAAAGATTTCTAATGAAAAAACTATTATGATATTTTAATTAAATTTTTTCAATTTTTTTAGCATTTAATTGACAAATTCTTTACTCGCAATATTAAAAATATGAAATTTTTAAATTTATTGTTATAAATTCAAAAATTTCATATTTTTGAATTTATAACAATTTTATTATTGTTGCTAAAAATAGTTTACTTACACTTCCCTACTACGGAGAAGTGCATTCCCACCGAAAATTCGATATGCAAAATTTGTTGCCATCACATAACCTACCTATTGTATACACAATACGGTCGGTAAAAAACAATTGAATCTGAAGAAAAAGGTTTGCAAACTTTTGGAACTAAAAGTTTATGAAAATTTAAAAATGAAATTCGTAAAAATGCTTTAACCATTTTTTATAATCTTTGAGTACAATGAAACTTTTTACAAATCAGAAACAATAAATATAAGTGTAAATGTATGAGTATAAAATGTTGTCCATAATTTCTCTCGCTAAAGAGCAACCACATGTATCCTTTGTAATATTTTGTCTGAAAATATGACCCTTCTTTCTATAATACAACCTACATGTAAAAATTTAAATGTATACCTGCTCTAGTTTTTAAATTCCGGTAATGAAAATTTCTACCTGTAATCAACTTGTTCCTTCTATATTCTACCGCAATAATAACAAGATCATACTGCAAGATTATTACGGATTTAGTGTGAATTCACCCACTCAACAATTTCTATATCCTTTTTTGAAAAAAATTTACTTTTCAGTTATTTTATACTGTTGTGAAATAATCTGATAAATGTATCAAATGAATAGACCAGTAACTGTTGCATTAAAATTATTAATTTTATAGTAACACTTTGACGTTGAAAACGAGTAGGAATAAAGTTGGGTCAAACCAATGGTTTGTATTGTAGCACTTTTCCCTTCAGCAAGTGAAAATTCTGCTTTTAAATACAGTCTATGTGTAGCTACCACACTATTAAAATTATTTTCATTCATATATAAAAACTATTTCTAGGATTGCCTATATTTCGGATGACGCATTTATGCAGTCTTTGAAATAAAGCAAAAATTAATATAAAAAGGGGTTAACATAATGCTCGATTTTAAGGGTTAATTGTGTGAGTTAAGAAAAAAAATTATATTTTTTAATGTCATGGAATTTACCGTTAGCTTTTTGTGTTTATAGAAATTTGAAAAAGCTTGCGGTTTCGGAAATATAAGGTGTGAAAAATTCAAATTTTACAAATTTCAAGAGACGATAACTTGAGAGTGACTTTGGAATAACTTGAGAGGAAATTGGAAAAAAAGGACTTTGGATAACGGTATATTTGAACGGCGGTTTTGTTTTTCTAAAGTTTAGCTATAGTATATCGCGCTAGGGGAAGCAAGCCGCTGCCTTTATGCGTTTGCAAAATTCCAAAAATGCTTATGGTTTCATTGCAACAAATAGTTAAAACAGGCCATTTTTAGGGTTTTGGGGGGGTATAACTTCTAGAGGGGGGAGATAGGTAAAAATTTTGTTCTACGGAAATAAGTTTCTAGTAAAGATCTATATACATATTAAATTTCAGCTTTCTATCTTCAAGGATGTAAAAGTTTTGTAAACAGACACACGGACAGACGGACGGACGGACGGACGGACAGAGTGAAACTAATAAGCACTTTTTTTCAAAATTTTTTTGGAAAAGTGCTAAAAATGAAGTTTCTTAAGAAATTTAAGAGTTTTTGTATTTCGCTTTCTATTTCATTTTCTGCTTATAAGTCTTATCATGCTTATTCATTTATACTTATGGCAGTCTGGACCAGTAAAATGATTGTCTGTATTTTTATTTTTTATAAATTATGTTTTTTTATAAAATATCGAAATATGAAAAAATGGTTCAAATCATATTGGTACATAAGAAATCTAAGTTATTTTAAATAACTTTCTATATATTTATAAGTACGTTATATTTGGATGAAAAATCGTTGAAAATTTTTCTTTTTTTTAATTTACTTACTCCATTTATGAAGTTATATACGACATTCGTTTAGCGTCGTATCAATAATTTTAATAAATGGTCAGGTGTTTATAAAATGGTTTTGATGACGGGAGTGCAGAAAACAGCTTTCTTCCGTATACTTTATATATTACAAAAAAAAAAAAATAAAATAAATGAAGAAATTGAGTCTCTTGTTAAACATGTTTAAGATATTTTTAGATTTTAACTTCCATGATTTAAGAGTTTGATGATTTATGAGTTGATATTTAGATGATTTATGAGTTTGAGAATGATTTTAGCTAATCATCATTTGTTCTTATTTTTCTGCAACGAAATTTCTTGAGAAAAAACCACAGAATCTACTAACCCCTTTACTCGAACGGGTAAAAGGAGAAAATGTCATTTGCTTTAAACTCAATACTGACTAAGCATGTTTCAATCTTAAATATTGATACAAAAGGAATTTGAAATGAGAAAACAAATGTGGTATACTGAATGAAAACTTTGAAATTTCCAGGTTTCGGATCTTTTAATCAAAAAATTTCACCTTGCCTGACCATTGGTGCAGTGGTTATGGCACCGGCCCTATAACCGAAGGGTCTCGGGTTCAAACCCCGGTCAGGTCACTATAAAAAATTATATTCTATATTATATAACTTAATATGCAATACTAATAAATATTATACAAGTAATTTTCAAATATTCATAATATTCGATACTAAAGTCTAAGAAAAATAAACAGTAAATATTAATAAACTGAAATATTTAATATAAATAAAAACTACGGTAGGCTAGTCACCTACCTAGCTAACTATCTATGACTATAGAAACTAGGGCATGATAGATATCATGCACTAGCCCTATACTCCTTATAGGAGTATAAAAAAAAAAAAAAAAAAAAAAAAAAAATGGGCACTTTTATGCATGCATGAATGTCTGATTAAGAATATGAAAAAAAAAATAAAATCTTTAAAACTGAATTTTATAAAGTTTAAAACTGAAGAGAAACCTTGACTCAAAAAAAAAATTGGAATTAAGTAGTGATTTTCACACTGCAGAACAAATTTCTTGATTACACAATAAATTAGCGCTTTAGTTGAATTAGCAAACGTAGAATTGGATTTATATGTCAAAAATCATTTCAACATTGTATGCGTCATTTCATAACTTCATTATTTTAAGAAGTTTTAACATTAACAGAAAAGTTTTAAGAAACTCTAAGTAATCAATAAATTTCTTTTTCAGATTTTCTTTAGGAACAACTTCTTCTCTTTACTTATAGTTCTTGTTTTAATAAGTTTATATTTATGTTTTCTAAATTGCTCTAGCAAAAGTGTATTTTGATCCGACCAGTAAGTTGAACAAATTTATTTTACTATTTATCTTATCAAATATCGTAAAAATGAAGGAAGAAGAATGTTTCTTATTTCAAAAAAAAATGTCTTGATAAAAGAAAATGAAAATGTTGGTTCCGCGATAAATTTTTCTTTATTATACAATTGATATAGCAATGAAAATCTAATAGAATCTATAAATGCTCATACACAAATAACTATAAAGATATACGGGTATGTGAGTGTATGCAAGTTTTTTAAAATCTTATAAGGATTGAAATTTTCTGAATAGTTTTTTTCTTTTGATGAAGCGGAAATTAAAAAAGGAGACGATAGATGTTTGTTCGGTTGTATTTTTTTTACTTTTCCTTTTTCGATATTTTGGGAACTTCCAGGCTTCTCTATTTTAATATATTATACGTAAATTTTTATAAGTATTTTAAATAACTGTTTTGAAACAGAGTTTTCTAACAATATATTTATTGTTTTTTACTGACATAATCATATCTTTGGCAATCGGTATATTAAGTTTTTTTAGTATATCTCTAACAATTTCTTATTTGATTGTCTATGGCAAATTAATATTATTGAAAAAACCTGATGTGGTTCGTACATAACCGACCGCTGGGCGTATTGTCTGGTTTAGTAAAATGTTACAGAATATTAAGACACCAATAAGGTTTTAGTTAAAATTCTTGGAAAAATGTAAATTTAGCTGTTAGTAGGGTTTCGCTTCGCGCTATTCGAATTTCTTGAAAAGTTTGAACTCAATCATGAAATTTCAAGAAATTCTTTAAATTAATTGCATAGATATTGAAAAAAATGTTAAACCGGCATCTAGTTCAGTTTTCGAGGCCTTCCGAGCTCTAGTTCAGTTTCTGAGCCATTGTCCAAAAAGTTTAAAAGTGCATTGTTTTAATACCCTATTTAAATATTAAATTTCAAGAAAATTGGTTTATTATATACGGAAAAATATACATTTGGCCCGTAGTAAACCTTTAGTTGCTGACAACTGATTTTTTTTTCCGAAAATTCGGATTTTGTCGCACTGTTGAAGGAAGCTAATATATAAAATTTCAAGAAGATATTTTTAATATTTTCTTAAAACTATGTAAAATCGGCTCATAAGCGGACAGACGAACAGACCGTTTCTTTATATCTTTAAAAAATAATGGGAATCAAAGAGAATACAATCAAATTAAAATTTATCCATAGAACACGTGTAATATTTGGAGATCAAAAACAAAACACTGATATTATTTTCATTTTGGAGGTATGATGATTTCCATTAATAAATAATAGAATGGTTGATGCAAATACAAGTAGTTGACATCAACTACAAATTCACTTGGTGTAAAATAGTCCAAATAAAAATAATATCTACTTATGTACCACGGTTGAATATGTCGACCGGTCGTAGTAAAACTAAAGAAAGTCCAAATTTGAAATACAATTTTTTTTCAGAAAATTCTGTTAATATTGGAACACTATAATTAATTCCATACAGAATTTTGATTTTCGAAAACAATTTAAATTTAATATTAGCAATTTTTTTCATACAAGTTCTTAATGAATTTTTGAGTTTTCCATGTACAAAATGTAATTTGAAATGTAATTAAATTTTGTTATAGTTTTGCTTTGGTTAGATTTCTGTTAGATTGTACATCAATATCGTTGCCCTTTATTATAACAAGTTAGAAATTTTTCTAATTAAAATTTCTTCTATTTCCAGTAAACATTGTCAAAGTTTAAATGAAAAAATAATTTTTACTTTAAAAAAAAAATTTTCAAACTGAAAAGTTGCATTCATGCTTCATAAAGAAGTTGAAATATTTAAATTTGAATTCTATAATTTTATACATATTTAATAGTTGAAATAATATAAGATGCTTAAATCTTATATTATTCATCAAAACGGAATTGCTATGTTTGATATTTTTTAATTAGAAAACTGTAAAAAAATATTTTTGTTTTGGTTATAATAATTGATGTAATGCAATCGAAATTATAAAATATTTTTTTTTAACATAAGACACAACTGATTTAAAATCATCTGGTTTATATTTTCTTTATTTTAAAACTTTGTACTTTCATTTTAAATATACGGTCTTAGCATTAATCTTATTTTAAAAAAATGATAACTTTGAGAATTGTCACGCGATAACAAATTCGGGAAATTGTCTACAAATTTAAAAAGAAATCGTATAGGAAAACCAATAACTTTTACTACGAAGTCTTCTGTTACGACAAGGTAAAAGATATACAGTTATTAGTTTTATGTTGGTTTTATCAAATGTTTTGAATTTAGAAAAGTTTCTTAATTTAAGTAATAGTAAAATTTGCACAAAATTTTGAAATTTTTAAAGATTACCAAATATCTGCAAAAATTTTGACGCATAAGTTGTCCATGTAACAAGATTTGTCATAACCATACCAAAATTATTCAAATATTCAGAGCTAAGGCTTTTTGAATATTCGTTTCGTCGTAGCTTATTGATCAAGCTTCATCATTTCGGCGATTGAAAATCAAAGGGTTCAGTATTGACATTCTGTGAATTCTGTAAATAAAATTTAAATTTCTTTTCAAATAAAAATTCAATGTTGTCGTTTACAAATTTCATTTAGAATAGTTTTATAAGGATGACAAAAAATCGAAAAAAGGGAATATAAATTTTTATTTCTGACAAAATCAGAAATTTTTTTAAAAATAAAATTAAATTATAAAAATATTGTGTCGCATTTTCACTACGTACGAGTACAACTTTGTTTCCGGGGAAAATTTCGAAAAAAGCAAAATAGTACATTCTACATTTTTGTTTTTATTTAATGACCAAAATATTTAGTGCTAGTTTCTGCAATTGTTTTAGTGATATGCTAAACTGAATTTTGAATTGTCGTAAGGCAAATTTGTTCAGGAACCCTACATTGTATTTCATTATAATCTCGAGCAAGAAAAGTAATGTAATGTTGTCTTCCAGTGAATTTATCCTACAATATTTTATTTATTCTGAACACATCAACGTATTTAAATTACCTTTCTCTTCAACATAATTAAGATTTTACTAAAGTCGGCTTATGTTATTCTTATGCAACTTTAATATTGTACTACTTATTAACTTTATTGTGGTTTTAATGATACGAAGTATGACTCAGTAATACTATTTATTAATAAACCTGGGTTAAAACAAAGGTTTGTGAAGAAAATACTGCTTTGAAAAAAAATTATGAAAAATTTCTTTAATTTATATGATCAAAATATTTCAAAGATTGCATACATTTAGGATGAATAAAAAAAAAAAATGTAGTCAAAAAAAAAAAATACATCGAGTCCTCGAGATACGACGTGATATAAATTTGGACCATTTTTAATTGGCTTGCGACTTTGTTCCTGATGCGACATTAAAAATTCAATTTTATTTTTTGTTGACAGATTTTATTGATTTTTGAATAAAAATCTACACCGAATTTAGTTATAAATTGAGAAAAAATAAAGTTGACCTTGTCAACTCTGTGATACCCGCACGAATTTGTTATTGTATGTGCGAATAACTGGCTATGGGACAGACTATAACTTTAAGTTGCCGTATTACAATATTAATTTATGCAAAATTTCAGTTCTGTGTTTTTCAAAATACTGTGTTACACCTATTGAAGTTGTGTGGCAGCTACCAGAAAGAGCAAAGAAATTTTAACGAATTTTATCAAGCACATCGGCCCTACTAATATATTCGCTTTTGTGAAATTTCAATACCACACTTTTTATAGTTTCTCAGATATAGCCAAATAAATTTTGAAGTTGTATGGCAGCTACCCGAACCAGTACCCCTATCATATCCAATTTAAATAGGGTTCTGGCGCTTACTACAATGAATCATTTGTCAAAATTTGGTGAACTAAGTTCAATTAGTTTTTGAGTTATCGCTGGGACGGAAGGACAGACAAAGCTAAATCAACTCAGAATTCAACGCTGATCAAAAAAAAAATACTTGAGTCTATATCTCGGAGCATTATTTCTTAGTGTTGCAAACGGAAAGGCAAATTTAGTATACTCTTCGAACATACGTTCGTACAGGTATAACAAGTCTAAAGCACATACTTCAATAATCAGCTCCTTATAGTTAAAAATTACAGAGGCATATTATATCACTGCAATGAATCATATTTTATTCTACTTATTTTTGTTACAAAATTGAATTTTTTTGGTTTCGTTATTATATTTTATTGTTTTTTTCAACTTTGTTACCTCTTTTTGAAAAATAGGTAAATTATATTATGAAATAGTTTGTTTTTTTCACTTATTGTTTGCATATATTTTTTATCTCCTCAAACGACAATTCGAGTTACGACATAAAATTCTGGAACCAAAAATGTCGAACCTCGAAGACTTAGTATATATAAAGAAACGTTAACATAATGTTCGAATCCAAGGATTGCGTGACTTAAGAAAAGTAATTATATATTTTGATGGCATGGCATTTGTCATTAGCTTTCTGCATTTATAGAAATTGGGAAAGGCTTCCAGTTTCTGAAATATAAAAATTTTGTGAGGAAATAATTTGAGAGGGGGTGTAGACCGAAAAAAATTTCCTTCTTACGAAATAAAACCATTTATTCATATCTTAAAGTTGCTAAAATGTTAGACTCCTGTAACCTATTGTGTAGAAGAAAACGATATCAAAATTAGAGAAAAACTGGCATTTTTAGGAAATAAGTTTGGAGTAAAGGTCCATTTATATATGAAGATTCATACTTCTATCTTCAAGGGTGTAGGAGTTTTGGAATCATGTCCACGGACGGAGGAACGGGCGGACAGAGTGAAATTAATAATGCTTAAAACTACCCATGTCGCTGCATATCTGGTGTAAAAAAGTTGTTCAACAATGTTGCAGTTAATAAATCTGTAATAATGTAAAATATTTTTTAAAAATATACCATTTATGAATTTTATACAGCTACTCAAATATTATATATAATGTACAAATAAGCACAAATAAAATGTATTAAAAATATGCTTAAAACTATTTCGATCAATAAATTCAAGAGCACTTTAATGGCTTTCTGATATTTCAAGTGAAATTAATTTAATCACTTGTCAAAGTTTTCGATTTATATATTACGTCCTTGAACTTTGCATAATCGTATTGATTATATTACATTGTATATGATTATATAATTGGTGTTTGAATATGTTCGTATATAAGGATCAATACATTCTATTGTACATTATATTCATGCATATATATACTCATGTATATGCGCTTTTAAAGTAATTCGAATAAATATTATTAAATACAAATTCAATTGCCATTATTATAAAATTTTTATTATAAACTGTCTACTCTTGTTTCTAATTATGAGAAAGAATTAATTATAAATAAATAATTTTCTTGCATACACTGGAAATTTTATAAGTTATCGTTTTTGGCGCGTTTCTAAAAATTTTTGGAAATAATGTATTCTTATTAGTTTTACATTTATCTGTCCGTCTACATGCTACTCTTCCGTTTAAAAAATTTCTACACCGTTGCAGATTTTGAAAAATGAAATTTTGTATGAAATTGATCTTAGTAAAATCCCGCCTACCCTCCAAGGTATGTAACTCATAAAAATTGTGAAAATGTGAGTATTTGATAAATTTCTAAGGCATTATCAAAAGCAATGGCCAAATAGGTCCTAATTTTTTTTTCTGTCATAAAAACTATAAATAAATAAGAGGCCGCTGAAATAGTCCTTTAAATTAACCCTTAGCTCAAATTAACTTCTATGTAAATTTTTGAATAGTTTTTCTCATCATACCAACTATGATGAGTTTTAAATTACTTAACTAATATGAGAACTAAATCAAATTAGTGAATAATACAATGTTTTATGCTATTAAATACCCGCTGCAAAACAAAAGAAAAAAATAATAGATGCCAGTCTTATACAGCATGTCAATAAATCATGCTTAATATCTGTGACGTAAAATTGCATAAATAGTACTTTTAAACTTGAAAAGAAATTGCAATGTATTCCTAATTTTTTAAAAGTTTCAAACAATATTGTACATTTGGGCATACCATACATATACTATTTATAGGTAAACTACGTAGCATCGACTTTAATTAAAGCTTAATAATGTTGTAATTTTAAAATGATTTCAATTTTATCTTCAATAATTTTAACTGTAAGTATGGAATACCTTGAAAGTTATTTAGATTTCCATCTGGGACGTAGACTTAAAATAATTACTTAAATTTTATTAGTAAAAGTCCTTTAATTTAGGAAATTTTAGTATTTTGTGTAGATTAAAATATTTTACATATGTAGAAAAACAAAAACTTATTTGTTCAGTAAAACTCAAACCAATCCAATTTATAATCAATTTTAAACTAAAAAAAATAAAATATTAAAAACACATTTTTTATTTTATATATTCCTCAACATATTCGTAAAATCAATAAACAGTAAAGTTAATGAAAATCCTTGATGTCAACCGTAAATTCTTTATAATAAAAAAAAATTTATATGTATATTCACAAAATTTTGTTATTCATATTATTTCAATCAATAATTTTGTAATTGATCCCTCCAATTCAAAATATTTTCAATTCCCAAATGAAAGAATATTTTACCATAAATCAAATCGCAAATTGTGATTTTTCGTTTTAATTTAATAATAATTTTAATTTGGTATTGTTTGTGTCACTTAGTTCTGATTGTGAAAAATCTAAAAGATTGTTTATAAATGAAGAAAAATCAATTTTTATTTTATGATTAATTGCTACCCTTTAGAATATGATTTTATAATATTGTAGGTTATGTGCATATATTATTATAATATAATTTTAGAATGATTAAATACTTCAAATGCATAAACGTTGTGAAACAACGATGATAATAATTAATGATTTAATTTCAAAGAGTTGAAAGTTTATTATAAATATTTGAAATGTATAAAATTGTTACTTCCAAGATAGTGCTATTGTATTATTAATATCTATGTATATTTAAAGTCAGTTTAGAGGTAGTAGTAGTAGTAGTAAGAAGGGGCCTGTTTGACCACCCATACGAAGTTTATGCATTAGGACAACAGGAAGGCCCATCAATAACTCTCAAATTAACGTTCCACTTCCCTCATATAATCCAATCCCAAAAACCATCTATCTGAACCAATTAAAATCCTTGGCGAATTTCAAACGCTGCGTGGAAGACTGTCCCGAGTAACTGAGAAGGACGCGAGTGCACCGATCGCCGCCCTACTATCCACAAAGATAATGATGCTGGGAAGGAAATGCTTTTTAGTTTTCTTTCGCGGCTCCTTCCACAGTTCCTTCCTTAGTTCCAAACTCATGATTCTATGCAAATATTAGGGCGTGTAGGAACCCACAGCCATGCCTTGGGCCTTCGGTAAATGACAACATCAGCCGTTGGGATTGGCCTTAATCTGCCTCCCTCCCAGATGCCGACAAGCTTCGTTAACGTATCCTTCAAGAACTTGTTCGAAGCCATGTTGAAGCACGTAATCACCATGTAGCCTCCGTCCCATGCAGCATCGTTGAAGGTCATTTTATCTGTTGAGCCAGATAAAACACCTCCAGTAGATCATCCGGGATCCTCGGTTAACAGAATTACTTTCTTGGGTTTTGCTGCAGCTCCACCTGGTACCTTAACCCTACTGAGCGCACCGGAGCCTGATGATCTCGGAACGATCCCCTCTGGGTTACTTCTCTCTGAAAAACCTTCGCTTTTTCCATCTGCTCCTTCTACCAGAAACTGAGCTTCTCTGTCGTCTTGAGCAATAGTTTTTGCACGATTCCTTGATTTCTTATCCGTGTACAGATTATTCCTGCTGAAGTCAATTTCACTGGCAGTTTGGGTGCTTGTGCCAACCTCTCGGCGAAACGGAGTCAGTCTTACCTTACTAATGATGGTTGCGCCACCACTATCATTCGTTGCAGATTTCAAGTAAAACCTCCTATTGTTGATCTCTTGGGAGTTGAATTCTAAGCTAATCTCAAAATCCTCCTCACACAGAATCATCGCTGTCGCCAGCGTTCCCACTTGGATACAATTGTATCCATTTGGATACATTTTTTGCTTTAAATTTAGCTTGGATACAAAGATACTCAAATCTGCTAAAATGCCGAAATTGGCTACATTTCAAAATTTTGCTGAAATATGGATACATTTATTCTCTAAACACTAAATAAATGTTACAAATTTGTTAAAATGCTGCTAATATTAAAACGCGTAATTGCTTTATCTTTCAAAAGTGTTATTTGCTGGCATTTCTAAGCAGATTTCCGAGTTTACTAGAAGAAAGTAAGAAACCTGCTTTATTTAAATGAGTGCTGTCTCTTTCTGTATTCAAATCTAGAACATTTAGACAAGAACGTACCAGAAATATTTTAGAGTAAGCTAGTTGTAATAGAAAACGCATTGGCTGTACATATTTTTTAACATTTTTCCGTTTTAATGGTAAATTGTCTTTAGCACATAGTTCAACAACATATATGCATATGTTTTTTCTGACCTTAACTTTTAACACATTTAAAATATAAAAGAAGTTGTATGTGATTTCTTAAAGAATTTACTATAAATAAAAAAACCAACAATAGGACGGCTTGGTATAAAAATTCTGCTTTATGAGGTTGGATACATTTTGGATACATTTTTTCCTCGAAATTGGATACATTTTGTTTTAACCAAGTGGGAACACTGGCTGTCGCCGAAGGACCGCGACGATGCTTGTATCTCTTCGTCGGTGTTGCATTTAGTAGTACTATGTTTCCACCTTTCAAGTGTGATCCCATCGGTGACTTGTTCCCTCCTGGAGCCAGGCCCTCGTCGCCATCCGTAGGTCCGGCCGAGACTTTTGCTGATATCCCAGCATATCCTTCTACATTTTTTCCCGACATCTTTCGTATTGTGTTGTTGGATTATCGTCCCTCGACCTTATCGGCATGGTTACACTTGCGGGGCGCTGAAGAATCTGCAGCATCTGCTCACATCGCTCTCGGCTTTTTTAGTCCTACATAAAGTTCCCACTGAGATAATGTGGAATCTTTCGGGAGGGGAAAGTATAGCTAGTTTACTTATAAGATCAAATAACTGAAACTAGCAACTGTTTAACATTTGCAATTGGTCATAAACTTTTATATTGTTACACATGGCATTGAAATTATTTTTTGCTTACAAGCCGGTTGTTTGTTTTAATTTATAATTATTTTGTTTTAAATATTATTTTGTTTTGCAAGTAAGAGCATTTTTGGCAATACTTCTGGTGTTAAAAATATTAAGTTCGGTGAAAAGTGGGAGAAATTTGTCTACCGTTTAATATTTTTTTATGGTACTCTTAAATTCTAAAATTTATATAATCTGCTTTTTTAAACATAATGAAGTTTAGCTCATGAATTTTTTTTTTAAATTATTGCTAAGTACAGAATAAAATAATATTTTTCGAAAATCAAAACCACAGGTAAGACCAAATTATTTATGCATTTATTTGTGTAAGTAAATTGATGTTTTTATTCAATAATAAATTTTACTGCAGAGTTACGAAGAAGGCAATAACAAAACTGTTTTCAATTTTTATTTTATTAAAGCCTTTAATAGTTTACTGTATGCATATATTATGATGTGCATATCTGTATTTATTCACCTGGAAGTAATTAATTATCCTTTGTTATTATCCTTTCAATGTCAAATTCATTATAAACTGCAGCAAAATATTATATATTTTGTTGCATTTGCATTATAAACTGCATTCTAGAGAAATAAGTAGATAAATATACATACTTGTATATGTCTCATTTAATTCAATGCATTTGATATGAAATATTCACTATAATTTGACATGCACATATATTATATGTAACTATGTACATATAAAATTATAAGAAATTTTCGTATTCACACACACATTAAATGTAAAAATATCTTATAAATGTATACAAATTTTAATAAAAAATGCCATGTTGTGTTCACATAAGAGAATAAACTAAATCGTAATTTTATAGAACCTCAAAACCATTTTCGTTGATTAACTACCCGAATAGGATTACCGATTACAAGAATATGAGATTTCATTGTAAGAATTTGAAACGTACATATGTACATAATATAATCTTATTATAATACGCAGTATAGCAATGTGAACAAGGAGTTCTTGTTATAAGAATAATTCTTTTGTTCTTAAAATTCATATATTGCGGTAAATGACACAAAACGTGCACAAGACGTTAGATACAGTGATATTTAATGACATTATTGAATGGAAAAGACATGCGAGAACATATGTCAGCATATATATTAGAAGTGATTTTACTTGTTTCTCTCTTTGTATCTGGAAAAATAGAAACTTTAAAAATGGCTGTCTTTACCCAATTTTGAATGCTGCAACAATGCTATATTATTGTCTTCTATTCTCATATTTTACAAGTATATTTTTGAATTATAATTTATTGTAATAATAAAGTTGGGTCAAATTGATTTGTAACTTAGCACTTTCTCCTTTAACAAGTAAAAATTTTGCTTTTAAAATAATCTGACTATGTACTATATTATAAAAAATCCTTCCATTCATATACGAATATATTTCAAAGATTGCACACATTTACATACATAATCTGTTAGCAATTTGATTTAGGAAGTTTGATTCAAGCCGTACTAGAAGTCGTAATGCTGTCATGTGTAATGCTTTTCATTTGCTCCATCGTACAATTACATTTTTTAAAGATAGTAGCACAATTCCTTTCACAGTTCCCTTATTCTCCATTATGTGCATTATTTTCATTTTAGTTAATACCGTAAGGTCAACTGAAAAATTTACTCATATAAAGTTAAAAATGAAAATTATGTTTTTAAATTTTGATCCTGCTTCGTAATGTCAGTAAAAAATTAAAAAATCTGATGTGGTCAGCACAAAACCGACCACAATGTATATTGTCTAGATTAGTAAAAGTATTCCAGAAGATTATAAAAATGCGTTTTAAACACTTGTTTACAATTTTTAGAACACGAATAAGCTTTTAGAAAAATGTGGATTTCGTTCCTAGTTTCATTTTGTGCCGTTCGAAATACACGAAAAGTTCATCAGTAAATTCTGGTAACAACTAGAACTCAAACATTAAATTTCAAAAACTTCCATAAATTCGTTCCGTAGATATGGTAAAAAATGTAAAATCTGCCCTCGTATCAGTTTCCGAGCCCTGATGTTTCCAAAAAATTTATAGATTCAATGCTTTAACACCTCAAATTTAAATATTAAATTTAAATTGGAGAGACAGACAGACAGACCTCTCTAAAAATATTATATTTATGCTTCCCTACTATAGAGAAGTGCGTTCCTACTGAAAAATCGACATACAAAATTTGGTGCCATCACATAACATACCTTATTGTATACACAATGCGGTCGGTAAAAAGCAGAAAGAAATTAACAATAATGTAAGTAAAGCATGTTGGCATAATGAAATTTTAAAATGAAGAGTTCTCCATCCCTTAACATACAAAGTTAATAATATTATGCATGTGCCATCATAATATCAACTTTTCATTTTTAATGATATAAATCGGTTGCGTAATTAAAATATTTAAATTATAGAACTACGGACTTTTGTAAAGGCCATAAATATGCTTACATGCGTTACATTAAAACGTACACAATATAGTTTTATCATGTTTCATTAAACTCGCGTTCTAGTTGTTCATTTTCTGGTAAAAATAACATAATGTCGGATAATAAATGTATTTTAACCAAATGTTCATGAAAGTATAGAAGAACTCATCACCCGTATGAATACTTGTTTTATTTTACGTGCGGGAATTTTTATTATTTTTTGCCAGACGAGAAAAAAAGTATTATGGAGCAAAATAAATTTAAATGCAAATGCATGTGTTTTTTTTTGCAAACTCTTGAGTTAGACCTTTATAGAATTTGTTTATCGTCAACAATTTTAGTCATTAAAAGACTTTAGTTGAAATTCAAAGGCAACACGAAAATTATATAAGCTGAAAATTATAAGTCACACACTAAGTAACTATCTAAAACTTTTATTTTTAGCACTTTTCCAAAAATTTTTTGAAAAAAAGTGCTTATTAGTTTCACTCCGTCCGTCCGTATGGACACTTTTTTTGTTTACAAAACTTCTACACCCTTGAAGATAGAAAGCTGAAATATGAATTTATACGCATATAGATTTTTAATAGAAACTTATTTCCGTAGAACAAAATTTTTACCTATATCCCCCCCTTTAGAATTTATACCCCCTTACCCCCCCCCCCCCCCCCCGAATACGCAGAAAGGCAGCGGCTTACTTTCTTTAGCGCGGTATACTATAGTTGAACTTTAGAAAAGCAAAATGGCTGTTCAAATTTACCATTATCTGAAGTCCTTTTTTTTCCAAATTTTTGATGTTGTTTTTCTTCTAGACCCCAGCCTGTAGAAGCTTGAAATTTTAGCCGCTTTTAGACATTAACAAATAGTTCATTTCGTTAGAAGAAAATGTTTTTCTATCTCCACCCCCTCTCATGTTATCTGCTCTCGAAATTTGTAAAATTTGTATTTTTGACACCTTATATTTCCGAAACCGCAAGCTTTTTCAAATTTCTATAAACGTTAAAAGCTAACGGTAAAATCCATGACATTAAAAAATATAATTATTTTTCTTAACTCACACAATTAAACCTTAAAATCAAGCATTATGTTAACCCCTCTTTATATTAATTTTTGCTTTATTTCAAAGACTGCATATATGCATCATCTTAAATATATGCAATCCTAGAAATAGTTTTGTAAATGAATGAGAATAATTTTAATAGTGTGATAGGTATACATATGTAGACTGTATTTAAAAGCAGAATTTTCACTTGTTGAAGGGAAAAGTGCTACAATACAAACCATTGGTTTGACCCAACTTTATTTTAGTTGCTTACAGTGTCATTTCTATGTTGAGTTGGAATGGTCCATTCTAAAGTAGGACTCCTTCTAGACTCCTTCTATACAAATAAAATAAAATAAAAAGATTAGTAGTTTTCCATTATTTTGCATAACTTTTTCTGTGGCACTTCTGCTTAGAGCAAATTATTGTTGCAGAAAAACTTTATATTTTTTATGAGAAACTTTGGTGAGTAACTAATGACTTGAAAAAGCGTACATCTTCAAAATCGTTCTATGTTGTTTGGGGTAAAACATAGCACGAGGAGAAAACGTTTGTAATTAATTTATCTTAAATATTTTAAACAAAAAAGGATTTTTTTTATAGTAACTAAAATAAATCCGGGCAAAATTAATTAAAAAAAAAAAAAAAATTTAAAGTTTGAAACTATATTATTAATAATCCATTATAGTTTGGCACCTTCCCCCCTCTCGGGAACTGAGGTCCTTAAACCCCTCTCACGTCGACCCGTTGGATCTTTTATGATTCCTATCCCCCTCTACATTAGCCCTATACCTAGAAAAAAATAAGTAAAATTTAAAAAAATCACAGAATTTGTTTTTATAAAATTTCCTTTTAGTCAAGATTAATCGAGTTTATTTTGATAATTATTGTAAAATTAATACATTCGAAATTCAAGTGCAATCAAAAAATACTCACGAATTATAGGAGTACCGAAGCGCTTAAAATGCGCTTAAAATGCGCTTCGGTACACTAAAAATATGTACCCAATAAAGCCTTAAAAGCTGCTGTTGAAAAAAGCCAAAAAAAAAGAATCGTGCAGGGTCTTATAAATTTTTAGCTTAATATTGTTTCCAGGCATACTATTCAGAAGTTCTCGAAAAACTTTACAACTGAAGTTTAGTTCCATATTTAAAAACTGAACTCTTAAATTAAATAGAACTTATGAAAATTATTTCCAATGCGAAGTAGAATTTGTTTAGAACAACAGTATAATCCAATTTTTGCAAACACCAATATTAATGTTTTGGCTTGTACGTTTACATACATACGTTTATATAGATTTACATAGATAGATTACGTTTAAAAATGTCTTAATTACATTCAAGATTGTTTGATTGTATTCAAGAATTTTGAATTCTCTTGTATTTAAGGTTCAAGTTACTATTACCTTATAACTTGGTATTTAATAATTTGTGATAAACAATTTTTGACTTGAGCCACCAGCATGACACCTTTACCCTATCATTATTATTTCCTCCCTGCAAAGAGAAAATGTAACACAACAAAAATAAGAACAGAATATGTGGCCTACATGCAAGTTGTACATCTACATATAAAACTACACTTTTGTATGTACATATAAATAAAAATTAAACGAGACGTTGAAAAAGTTTATAGAAAAACTTTAACACTTGTAATAAATAGCAAGAAAAATATTTTTCCATCTATAAACTCTTCTACAAAGTTATTTCTGCACACAAAAAATTGAACAAGAAAGGTTTTTATACGAGTAGAAGTATAGAGTAAATTTTATATAAATATTATTTTAAAATTGAGCCGTTAAACTGAAAGAAAAATAATTTGATGTTAAGTTGTGTGTGAAAAATCAAGTAATTTGCATATCTTAATTTTAAAGCAATAAAAAAGGTTTAGGAAAAAAACGAAGTAAACATAAAAGTTATTCACAAAATAAACATTTTATATGTACTTTATTCGAAATTTAACAGTTAAATGCCTGCCATTATGGAATAACATAGTAATAATAACCGTATTGAAAGATATATTTCTAACAGTTTTTTTTAACTGGAAAAAAATTCTAATATTTATAATTTTCTTTTACTAATGATAATGTTATGTCCTGTGGAGAAGGTTAGATTTAAAAATATTTTGAAACAAATAGCATTTAAATAGTTAAATATTCTCAATTCATTCGCAATAATTTAAAAGTTAACAAGTAGGAAAAATAACCGTATGGAATACCTTTGATAAACTTATTTTTACCGACCCCATTGTGTATATAATAAGGTAAGTTATATGATGGCAACAAATTTGGCATATCGAGTTTTCGTTATTTTTAGCAAACTGTCGGTCTGTCGTTCTGTGTGCGCACGCATGTACCTAAAGTTCAGGTGAACCGATTTCCATGAAATTTTATATAGAAGCTTATTTCGCCTATGGCACGGATTAATCAACTTTTGGGATAAATCAGGACTCGGTAACCGGGCTTTTTCGCGGACCTGTTTTACATTTTTGATCATTATGAAGAAAATATTCAACAGATTCACTTGAAATTTCATATACAAGCTTCATTCGACCGTACGCGGATTTTTCTAACTTTTGGAAGAAACCAGGTGTCAGCAACTACACGTTTACTACGGGCCAAATATACATTTTTGCGTATAAAAAGAGAAATAATCAACCGATTTCATTGAAATTTAATATTTAAATTCTTCGTACAAAAACAATTAACATATAAATTTCTTGGAAAGATCAGGGCTTGATTTTTGGAAAGATCAGGGATCAGGACTGATCTGCGGGCCGATACATTTTTCACCATATCTACGGAGCGAATTGATGGAATTTCTTGAAATTTGATATTTGAAATCTGGTTGTTACCGAAACTAACTGGCGAGCATTTCAGGAAATTCGGGTAGTACAAAGCGAAAATATACTAAGAGCCAAATTTACATTTTTCTAGGTATGATAACTAAAATCATACTAATGATCTAAAAATTGGAAAGAAATATTTAACAGGCATTTTTATAATATTCTGTAATACTTTCACTTAGCTAGACAATGCACATTGCGGTCGGTTATGTGCTGATCACACAATTTTGAATTATCTATGATTGAATTAATGACAGACCGAATTCATTAAAATATCGGCATACATATTTGGTGCTATTAGCTTTCTAATAGCTAAAATATTTTATCTTTATTTATTTACTGAATAAGTAATATTCTGTGTATTCGACAATATAAACATTCAACGTTTTTGGTACACGTAAAATAAATATTTTTACTCTGGACACATATTTCGCAAATCTTTCCTCCCTGGTATTGTACGAGTAATTAAGAAAAATACTATGTTACGAGGTGGCTAAAGAAATTGAAAAAAATAGTATTGAGTGAGCAGCTCCTTGTTTGATTGCCTGTTGCTTTTCTTTTCCTTTCGGGAATGTTTATTTCAGAAATTTATTGCTCAACTTGCCACACGAAGAATGTTGGAATAATAATGATATCGCTCTACAAATATCGAGAATATTTCAATTTTAGATAAAGCGTTTATTTCAGAGTGGTTGTTCATATATTGTTATAAATACATAAATATTTTTGTTGTTTAACTTATAATGTTAATTGTTAAATTAAGTAGAATACTAGATCACTCATGATGCAAATATGTAAGTGCTAAAATGATTCAGAAACAATATGAATAAAGATTTAGCTATTCATTAAGCCTCATTATGAACTGAATGAACGAAAACTTATCAATAGAACAAAACAGAATGCGAACACGTATTATGTTGAAAACCTTCATTATACCCGTACGAACGTATGTTCGAAGGGTATACTAAATTTGCCTTACCGTTTGTAACGCTAAGAAATAACGGTCTTAGATATAGACTCAAGTGTATGTTTTTGATCAGCGTCAAATTCTGAGTTGATTTTGCTTTGTCTGTCCGTCCGTCCGTCCGTCCGTCCGAACGATAACTCAAAAACTAATTGAGCTAAGTTCACCAAATTTTCACAAATGATTTATTGTAGTAAGTGCCAGAACCCTATTTAAATTGGACGTGATCGGGGTACCGGTTCGGGTAGCTGCCATACAACTTCAAAATTTATTTGGCTATATCTCAGAAACTATAAAAGTTGTTGTATTGAAATTTCACACAAACGAATATATTAATAGGGCCAATGTGTGTCATAAAAGTCGTTGAAATTACTTGGATTCTTCTGGTACCTGCCATACAACTTCAAAAGTTATTTGACAATATTTCAAAAACTATTAAAGCTATGGTATTGAAATTTCACAAAAACGAATATATTAGTAGGGCCAATGTGTCTCATAAAAGCCGTTGAAATTACTTGGCTCCTTCTGGTACCTGCCATACAACTTCAAAAGTTATTTGACTATATTTCAGAAACTATTAAAGCTATGGTATTGAAATTTCACACGAACGAATATATTAGTAGGGCCAATGCGTCTCATAAAAGTTGTTAAAATTACTTGGCTCCTTCTGGTACCTGCCATACAACTTCAAAAGTTATTTGACTATATTTCAGAAACTATTAAAGCTATGGTATTGAAATTTCACACGAACGAATATATTAGTAGGGCCAATGCGTCTCATAAAAGTTGTTGAAATTACTTGGCTCCTTCTGGTACCTGCCATACAACTTCAAAAGTTATTTGGCTATATCTCAGAAACTATAAAAGCTGTGATATTGAGATTTCACACAAGTGAATATATTAGTAGGGCTGATGTGCTTGATAAAATTCGCTAAAATTTCTTGGCTCTTTCTGGTAGCTGCCATACAACTTAAAAAGTAGTTTGGCACAACCAGTATTTTGAAAAACACATAGTACTGAAATTTTGCATAAATTAATATGGTAATACGGCAATTTAAAGTCATAGTCTGCCCCATAGTTAGTTATGGCACATTAGTTATTCGCACATAGGACAACAAATTCGTACGGGTATCACAGAGTTGACAAAGTCAACTCTACTTTTTTTCTCGTTTTAAATATATTTTTACGAGTAGTAAATAAATCTGTTGATTTTTAGTTGGAAAAAAATGAAAATTCTCAGAAAAATGATATACCATCGAAGCAAGTTTTACACTGTCAAAAATATAATTTAACTTTTGCAATTTTAACTTAATTTTTCTTTGGTAAAAAACATAAAAATCATGTTACACATAGCGCAGTTCCAATAAGTTTATGTATATTATGTGCTATCTAGTAAAATAATACGAGCTTAATATAAAATTTTCGTAGTTAAACTCTGTAAATATTTGATAATACGCACAACATTAATATGTATTCGGTATGTATTATACGTATGTATGATATGTACTCGGTATGGTTGAGGATATTTTACTTTATGTGTATTTTAATGAAAATGTTTTATATATAAAATTTTCGTCCTATCAAATTAAATAGATATTGTAGTAAATTTTATTTATGTTAAAAGTTTAATATAATTTTTATAGGCGTTATAATATTAATTAAAATGTAGAATTTTATAACGTAAACCTTTTATAAAATTAATGAACGTATACAAGCGTAAGTATGCAAATTCAAAAGGAACAACTCGTTGTGGTAGCAGTAAAGTATTTTAGTTAAGCGATAAAAATAAATTTGTCATTAGATGTTTAATGATAAATTTTTAATGAGTTGCAGTAGCAAATATTATTTAATATTTAATTTAAAAATTTTTTATTATTTATTATTTATACAATACAAATTGTTATTGTTTCAATTTTCAAATTGTTAACGTTTTAATTAATTTTTTTGGGTTTGTAATTTTTTACTTTAGTTTTGTTTTTACAATTAAAATGAAATTTCTCTAAATTATTTAATACTCTTGAAATTGCAAAAAAATGTTAGTCAGCTAACTGAATGTTAGCTAACTGAAAGAAATCACTTATTATAACAGGCGAATAGATTGAAAAAATCTTCAAATATGGTAAACAAGTTAAAGAAACTGCGTGATGAATTTTTTACTTGTGTGGAGTATTATGTTATAGGCTGAATAGTTAATCAGGGTTGTTTGGCGTTTTAAGGAAGACCAAATTGAACACTAATTTATAAGTATGAAAAATGTTGTAATTCGTTGAATTTCGTCTTAATTATAATTCTTTGATATTGATAGTAAATTGGAAATCTTTATAATGCACAAGCCAAATGAAAAATCTTCAATCGTATTTTTATAAACGAATTGCCGCAGTTGTAAAATAAAAGTCTATATAATAAAATTGTTGTAATGTATTAAAATAACTTTATTACTTTTCTTTTTATTTATTTACTTTTAAATAGTTTGTTCTCTTATTTTTTATATACCTCAAAGGAATTTTTCATTTTATAACAAAGATATGTTTAAAATTATAGTCAAATGTTATAGTAGTTTCCTGATGAATAAAAATTTTATGACGTAATGAAAAAGGAATTAACAACATAATAACATGTTGTTAATATAGAATAAAAGACTAAAGTTTGGTAAGGAAATATGCGAAGTCTCCACATATGCTAGTCAAACATTTACATGGTTTTGGTTTTAACGTTTAGATTATTGACAAAAGCAGTATTTTTGGATATGTTAAAAATTCTAAGCTTTAAACAACGATTTATTTTCTACTTGTCATCATGAAATCAATAAAATCTTATTTCAGTTTTTTCAGAATTTGAAGCAGTATATATTTTCTTAGCGATCGTAAGAATTCGTTTAAACTTTGACAATTACTATTTCTTGTCAAAACTTTGTTTAAGTAAGTGAATGTCATGCAATTTAATATTTTTAAATACAAAACAAAGTTTAAACTTTGAATTTTTGCATTTTATTGAATTTTTTATAGAAAATCTTATTTTTTTTTTGGCTTTCGTCTAAAAAACATTTTTTATAGTTTCGTCTAGAAAATAATGAATTTTTGGGGTCCATACTTATTTAGTTCCCTTGAGAAATTTCAAATTTATATTGAATTTGTACTAGATTGAGATATCATAAAAGGTTTTATTTTGGAATATGAAAACAAGTTTAGTTGAATTGTTGTTATTACTCATCTCGTCTATACAAAGTTATATGAAACACAAAAAATTTTAATTTGTAATTTAAATAAGCTTGTGCGCTTCATGATAGAAGCTTAATACCTTAATTTTATAATTTTACTTTTATGCAACTACCATGTTTTTTTCAACTAACGAATACGGCAGATTTTACGCATTAAACAATCTTTAATACATGAGTTTGCTGAATATAATTTTAATAAAAGCCCAAAACACGTCACTAATTTAGAGAAAGTTGTTGAATTTAAGGAAAAATATGGAATCTTTTACTCTATAATTCGTGTTTCTATTTTATTAGGGTTCACTATTTAAATTTGCAGTTATTAAATTGGAATGGATCACTTGAAAAATTTTTTGTAAAAAGCGTTAGTTTAAGCGTAAAACTAAATTAAAAATATTTTCTGCGTTAAATTTAATTATTTTGGAATAGTATTTCATATATTGCGAATAAGACCGCAAAACTTATTGGAAGAGCCAATATACCTAATATTTCAAGAAACTTTACTATATTAAAAGTCTCTTTTCTTTATTGAAATTTAAATCAATTTAATAGAAATTACAATATATAGTTATATATATGTGTGTAAATAATGAGATTTTATTGGCTAATACGAGTATCAAAATGTTGAAAGAATTTTTGAAATAATTCTTAACCATTATGCATGAGAGTGTTTTCATTATTATAAAGGTCCTATGACACTCATTTCCATATATTTCAAAACTGGACCTTAAGAAAAAAGAAAAAATCCGATAATAATATTAAAATATTTTTTTTTGTGGTTTTTGATTTCAAATAAAAAAAAACATATTTACTTTTCTTTTTCGTATATTATTCTCAAAAGAAGAGGAAGAGAAAAAAGTGAAAGATAACAAAACCTGTTTCATTTCCTTTTATTCTTCCTTGGTGTGCAGTCAACATTATATTTGTTGTAGTCTCTAGCTATTCCAATATTGTTATTTGTTTTGTAATGGATGATATATAAACAAGTAACAACATTACCCTGCATTTTGACAATGTCAGTTTAAATGTTTGCTTTTGAAATATCTAGAATTGCTGAATGGCAATTACTCAACCTTGTCGAACTACTCAAACGAAACTTCACGGATATTGTCTCTGACCTATAAGTGGAAACACGATTGGAAAGTTTCATAATTCTAGCTTTAATATTTTTCAGATATCTAAAAGGAACCGTCAAGTCATTCCACCAAAACTTCAAGGATATATGTGACCTATAATTGGACACACGACTGCCAAGTCGTTTTTTTATTTTAAATTCGGTTTTTATTTATTCCAAATTAATTTTTTTTTATTTTGAAGCCAATATTTTTTGTAACTCGCTTCAAAAGGAAAGCGAAAATTAGATTAACTCTATCTATTGTAACTGAAAATCTTTTAACAAAATAAAAACTTTTTCTTTTTAAATATCCCAGAATTAAATCGAATAACTATAAAGAAAATGTGCCCATATAAGTTTTTTTACTTTCTCATTTTTCCCCGATATCTAACAATATTTTTATTTTCTTAAATTATACTTCATAACGGTATCTGTAAAAAAAACGAACGTATCTTACTGTTTTTTGTTTTTATTTTTTTTACGGAAAACTATTGTAAATATATAAAAATAATCGAGATCATGTGACACAAAATGTTTGTATAAATACCATTAAACCCATATGAATGTGTTTATAAATCGGTTGGTTAATATGAAGATGATTTGAAAGTTTCGTTATAAGACCGTAGGATCGACTATGCTATATTATATGAATTATTGTATAATAATCCAATGTGAAATATTTTTAGAAAATTTGTATACATAGGAATGTACGTTTGCTTTTACAGTCCCATATGAAAAATGAAAAATAATATCTGGAAAAAATAAGAAGTCAAATATTTTTAAGGGTTTTTTCTTAAGAAAAAAAGAAAAATTTTATTTTCTTCTCGGAATATTTGTTTTTCATTTTATTTTGAAATTTTTGTTTTCATAAAAGTTTAAAATTTCACCTCAGACTTCATGGGATTTATACAAATATACCTATTTTCTTATATTCATAGAATAAATACTTGAAACCAATTTTATAAGCCCAAGAGATTAATCCCACAGTAAATAGTGAAAATTGGAGAAACCTTTGAAAAAGCAAGTCATTTCAAACTAAGTATATGTGGTTAAAGTATGACTATTCGATTCATATCAGGATATCGTTCTCCTCTGATGTGTAAACCTTTTTTTTATTATATTTTTCCCGTTATGTACGTATACAAATATGTAAGGTTTATGTATATATTGCTTATTTATTTTAATGTTTGTTGATCAAATGGTGTTTATTTACATTGCGAATTTTATTAAAAAATAAAGCTATAATGGCGCAAGAGTAATTTTAAAGTTAAACATAGGTTCAAATTCATTCATCTATATGAAATGTTGTTCCTTTAATCAAAATTTTGATTATACCGCTTGAAAAAATTTAATTTTTAATTAAATAAATAATATTGCTTTTTATTCGTGTAAAATTACGTAAAGTTTACATATCTTTTCAAACTTTTAGGTTCATATAATGAAGAAAATCTTAAATTCTTTCTATTCAAAAATCGCTTTTTAACGTGAAAAGTTTCAAGTAACTGAACTTCTTAAGAATACTAAAGAATTCAAATTTTTTACGGAATATTAAAAAAGCTAAATAAATTTGTTGATTAGTTTTTGCTTCGATTGCAAAATATCCAACAAGTTTGTCTTTAGTGCTTATCATATCCAAAAAAATAGTTTTTTAGTATCAAATGTGCTTTATTAGTTAGAATATATGGAAAAAATGTGACCTTTTTCACTTTAATGTAATTCAAAGTAATTTAAAAACAGCAATAATTTAGCAACCCCTGAAAGTATGCAATGAGCGTTGACCGCACTTGATCACTTGCAGTCGTTATATCGCAGTGAAATGTAAAGATTTAGACACCTAAAGAAAAAAAATTGGTTTAAAAACTTACCGGTGACGTCAGCGATAACTGGTTAAACCAAGAATATTTATTGCAACAGTTTTCATTCTGTTTTCGAAATTAGAAGTTTAAAGATCTTTTGAGATTCCATTGAATTGGTATTCTTGAACTTTAAAATAAAATTGTCTTTTCGGTGTATTAGCGTTTGTCTATTATAAAAATCTTTTTTTAGAATATTTTATAATTTACTGTTAAGAGTTTTTTCTTTGCTTTTTTTTGTTTTTATAATCCGTATCGATTTTAGATCATATTTAAAAAATTTGAACAAAATTTTCTACTAAAAATAAATAACGTAATCCTTAAGAAAATTCTTATGTTTACAAGGATTTTATTTTTAAGGGATAATTTCGCTTTACAAATTTTATTATTAATGCCAAATTTTTAAATTCGTATTTTTTTTAAATCTAATTTTTATTATTATTGTTATTTTATCTTAAAGCTATAATCATTCACTGTAAATTGCTAAATTGCTTAAAGAAAATCCTCAAAAAGTTTGTATAAGTAAGATCTCAAATTTGGATGTCTTGAATAAAAAGAAGTAAGAAATAATCCTAAATGGTGCTGATTTTAAACATACGTATGTATGTAAAATGAAAGTACACAATTTAATGTACTTAGATCTTTGGATTTACAAACCTATTTTGGCTGACGCAAGAAATCCTTTTCTCATATGATATTTTTAATTTTCGGAAATTTAGAATATTATCAGATTTAATAAGCAAAATTATCACAAATATAACGTAAGTACAAAGAGTTCAAATCGTTTGTATAAAATCATATGGGAATTTGTAATCTAAACAGTAATTATATAACAATGATTTTTATTGAATCATATTATTACTCCGGAACATAAGAATCAAGGATAAAAATTTAATATTTTATATGGTTTTCCAAGTAATTGACTATTTAAGGGAATTGAGGGAAACATTTTATTTTGAAAACTTTTATTATTTGCATGAATTTACTTCCTTTTAAGTTAAAAAACAGTAACTGGTACTTATATCCTATCGAAAGCATTGATAAAAGTGTGTGGCGAAAATTAAAAAAACATTTCGCTTTAAACAACTTGTAAATAAGAAAGAAGGTTTAAATTGAGAAGTTTCAATGATTTAATTTTGTAAAAACTTTAATTTTCTTAAGTCTTAGAGATAGCATGAACGTAACATTTTTAAAAGTGTTAAAAATTTAATGTTCAACTACTTTACTCAAATTTTTGAAAAGGTTCTGTGACATCCAAATTACCTCAAAACAAAGTTTATTACAGTTTATTACATTACAGACATTGTAAAAAAAAATAAAAAGTTTATTTTTATGTTTTGTATCACTATTTTATAAAAAACGAGAAAAAATGGAGTTTACCTTGTCAACTCTGTGATACCCGTGCGAATTTTTAACCCTATATGCGAATAAATATGCCATAACAGACTATGGGACAGACTATGACTTTAAATTGCTGTATTACTATATTAATTAATGCAAAATTTCAGTACAGTGTTTTTCAAAATACTGTGTGTTCCAATCTACTATTAAAGTTGTGTGGCAGCTACCAGAAAGAGCCAAGAAATTTCAACAAATTTTATCAAACACATGGGCCCTTCTTATATATTTCCTTGTGTGAAATTTCAGTATCACAGCTTTTATAGTTTCTGAGATATAGCCAAATAACTTTTGAAGTTGTATGACAGGTACCAGAAGGAACCAGCTATAATTTTAAAGACTTTTATCATACGTTCGTAATGGTATAAAAATCTGACGTTTCAAGAAATTCTATCAATCCGTTCCGCAGATATAGTAGAAAATGTAAAATCGGCCCCCAGTTTGGTTTCAAGCAGTGATCTTTCCAAAAATTTTATAAATTCATTGTTTTAACATCTCGAATTTAAATATTAAATTTCAATTATATATCCCAAATAGTGATAAATATATCCTAAAAGTCAAATCAAGTCAAAGTTTGGGATATATACCAAAAGATATATCCCAAAAGTTGATCAATCCGTGCCATAGTCGAAATAAACTTACATATAAAATTTCATCAAAATCGGCTCAGCCGAATTTGAGATACACGCGTGCACACACAGACAGACAAAGAGACAGACCGACACCTCTTTAGAAATAGTTTATTTACACGTTTGCCTACTATAGAGAAGTGCGTTCCTACCGAAAATTAAATAACCTCCTTTTTTTTAAGCAATGCGATCGGTAAAAATGAAATCTTAAAAAGTTTTTAAATTTGTGCATATAGTATAATGTTTTGAAAGTTTTAGACATTTTGGATCAGTTGTTTACAATTTGGATCATTGCAATTCCGATGTCGCCGATTGTTGCTTACCGTGTTACAAATCTATGAGTGCAAACGTTTACACAATAACTCAAATAAAGCAGCATTGATTTAAATTTCTTTTCGTATTTAATAGTCTAAAATTTAAAAAAACATGAATAAACCCTTTCACATAAAACTAAAAACTATATTAAGCATTTCCATTTAGTCATATAAACTTCTTCAAAACTCTGTTTTCTTAATATATTTCAGTAACAGTTACATAAATTACATCTGGAAGTGCTTCAGTTCAAGGCAATAACATAAATTCAAATTTTCTAAAATAATTTGTGATGGATTGCTGTTGAGTTTTCGTTGTTAATTTAAGCCATATTTAAATATTATTGGAAATTTTTATAAATAATTAGTAAGTTTGATAGTTTTCCATAACTATGAAAAACAAATTAAGTAAAAGCAAGTACTTATTTGAAAAATGTTAAAAGATATATAAATGGAGGCACTGATGAAATATTTAATATTTAATTTAATAACCAGTTGCAGAACATATCCACTGAATATTCCACATTTTTGTTTTCCATATTGCTATAAAATTTCACTTAATTCAATTTCTGTTCCATCACCTTCAAAATGACAAATAAGCAAGAATAGCACTTGAGGAAAAGAAGTAAAAGAAAATAATGGCGTAAATTTTAATGAAGGGAAGTAAGTACATTAGATTGATGAGTTTTCAATCGAATATAGACTTGTGTGTGAATTTGTCTTCAATTCATTTTGAATAGCAAATGCGAGTGCATTTTATTTCACACGTTTCTTTTTTAGATATACATACGTATTAAGAAAATATACTTTTAAACATACTTTTAACTATCATGCCATTAGTATATTTGAATTTAGTTTTGTTTTTTCTGATAAGGAAGGGTATGAAAAATACATTCCTTATAATTCTATTTTTTATTTGTTTAAAATAACATCCATTATAAGAATTTACTTTCATTTTAATTGAAAAAAAAAGATGTAGCAGAAATGCTTTTATATAAATTGCACACTTCTTATTTATTTTCAATTCAATTTTAGATTTATTTATTGAATGCAATCACGTAAAATATACATACTTTTTTTTTCATATACATACTTATACAATTTCTTTTAACTTTATTATGTATATATATTCTGGAAAAGGAAAGGGAATATGAGAATAATGAATTTACACTTGAGAAAATCCAAGTTAATTAAGTTGAATTAAAATAAAATTATTGAAATGTTTTTAATCTCGTATGGGTAAATAAAATAAATAATAGAAAATATAAAAAAAGCGCGAGTGTATAAGGAAAACTTGATTTTAATTGAATAATTTTGAATTTAAAATCAATTTATTTTATTTTTCTGTGATACGATTGGAATAAATTAAATTAATGAAAAATTTAATTTTATCTTTAATAATTATTTTATATGAAATTCGATTCCTCCATATTTTCTTTCAGATATTGTAAAATCAACACTTCATAAAGAACTAAATATAAATAACCTGTAATATTCAAGTGCTATTGAATTAACTGAATTCAAACCAATTAATCTATATATGTATAGATAAATAGAAAGGCTTTTTTTAAATCTTATGATAACAAGAAATTTCAAAAAGTTCAAAACTTTTAAATATGAAAGATTTCTGTGTTAATTATATTATTTGTTTATTCTACGATTTTATCGATTGTTGTTAGTTCTATTATTTAAAACAACATTAAATAAATATTCTAATAATAATCGACTTTTTCCAAATTTTCTTCTGAAAAAATTAGGAAACTTTTTAGTGATGTAAAATAAAATCAAAGAATTCAATTTAAAAACAGAGAATTTAATTGTTATCGTGCTCATGTATAATATCAATTTGATCTTCATGTTATTTTCATTTGTATTTCAGCACCTACATAATTATAAGTATCGTTACATTTGCCATATTAATATAGTGGTAACAAAGAATTTTTTTAAATTTACAATTCCTCTTGATAGTTACTCCATGTCATATTTACACGTGCTCTTTGCCATATATCTTAGAAATATTTTTCACAAAATAAATTTTACCAGGATTAATGTGACATTAATGTTATAATATAAACTTTCTTAATATTATTTTTTTAATTTATTTTAATATTTGCACTTTAATATATGAATATATATGTGCATACATGTACTTACCTAATGTCTGTATTTGTTCTAAATTTTAAAAGAGGTTATTTAAGATTCACCTTAATGTGTCACCCTTACAACATATAGATAATATGACACTAATATAATTTTGCATTTTATATGAGAAAAAATAAAACAAGAATCTAAAATAACAATAACCCTATTAAAAAAAGTAAATGGAAGTATAAAATATGCATATTGCATATATGTATATGTATGTACTAAGGCACATATATAAAGTGCTGTATAGAAATGTACATCTGACGTCAAAACACATTAAATGTTAATCTTGAAAGACTTATAATAACAGTTATTCAAAACGACATTTTGATCTTTCAACATGAATATTTTGAAAAGGAACCAAGAGCAAGAGAGAAAGAAACCTCCTGTTAAAATTGTACGGTAACGACGTATGCTTACAGAAAATATGAAAAAAAAATTTTCTCGATTTTTGTATTTTATATCTTCTTATTTTGCTTTTTTTTTAATTTCTTTCTTACACTGGCACATTATGAAATATTTAAACTTAGTGGCACCATTAAAATAAAACATTTTCTTTAATTTTCCTTTCTGCGAAAATGTTATGGCAGTACACACAACATACTATAATGCTAATAATGATGATGTTTAACTCATTATAATATACAGAATTAATGAAATTGCTGTTGCGGTTGAGATAAGAAATAAATGAATTGACTATTAAATGAAAGAGTTTAAGAAAACGAGTACTCAACTTAAAATATTTCCTTTTAGTTAAAATAGGCGTAAAATGTAAATGTATGTCAATAAAATATTAAGTTATGTTAAGTGAAGCATTGCTAATAAAGTATTTGTGTTGTTGTTTTCTAATTATCAATGAATCCCAAAATTACCATAGTCACGAATGACAACCTTGTTCTAGAAATGACAGTGATACTTATGTTATTCCGGAATCTACAAAAAATAAAAACTAAAATAAATATCTCATCTAAATTTTTGAACCTTGTGATATGAATGGTGTTGCATAAAATGAGGAGCAAGTTCAATTAGTTACAATATTTATTCTCCTATCATTGATATACTGAATAAAATAATTAATTTTTTTTACGCAGCCTTTATAGTCTTTATTTTGTCAGTCATAATTTGGTTGTGTATTAAGTGTTAGCATATTTGTATTTGATGTACTTTGCTTGTTTTTTATTCGTTTTTATAATGTTAAAACAAAAATATTAATTTAAACTAATTTTGAAACCTTAAATAATATTAGTAATATTTAATTATAGACTGACAGACTTATTCTGATAAGTATGAATTGTAAAATATTTATGACACTACTTTTGAAAATATTCCAAGTAAATATAACGAATTAAATAACGTTATTTGGATACTGCCGCATTTATTTTCATTTTTTTCTTCAGCAACAAACATAACAATTATAATAACATGCATATTTATATACACACATACAAATTATTCTTTAGCGTATGTGTGTAAAATAATTGTTCGCACATACTCGTATATGTATAAAGAAGTAAGGATAATGAAGAATTTTTAATGTTAATAAATTGTTATAGTTTAGAAATATTTGTGTAGCATGCATGAAAAAGAAAGTTAAGGGTAATCAAAATGATTGCTTTTCTTAAAAATGGAAATGGCAAAAAGTGGGAAAATGCTTTCACGATTTTAAATACTTTTATTATTTTAATAATAATGCTTCTTAAGATTTGTATTTGTTAGTAAAAAATAAAACTTTTTTTGAACATAAAAAAAAAAATTTAAATTGGATTTTTATGCAGAAAACCTTATGCAATTATAATCTCTATTAAAGTGTTTATGTATTTATGGCTTTCCCAGTTTAGATTTTCTACCAAATGAATTTCGAAAATATTCAAGGTATTTATTGAAAATTTTAATTCATAAAAATTATTGGAAATAATTAAATAATATCTGCCTTTTTTTCGCAAATGGGATTGGAAATAAAAGTTAGTTAATAACGTTTCACAAAAAAATAAATTCCCGCAGCCATTGAAACCACAAATTAATAAAATGAACAGAAGTGGTTGAAAATTAACTTAACATTACTTAGATGAAATCTACTACATTATTCGAACATGAGCAAAATATTTCTCAAAGAATTTACATCATTGTTAAAATTTCTTTTTAGCACTTTTCCAAAAATATTTTTGAAAAAAAGAGCTTATTAGTTTCACTCTGTCCGTCCGTCCGTCTGTCCGTGTGTCTGTTTACAAAACTTCAACATCCTTGATGATAGAAAGCTAAAATATTATATGTACATAGATCTTTACTAGAAATTTAGTTCCGTATAACAAAATTTTCACCTAAAATATAAAATTTCAGCTTTCTATCTTCAAGGGTGTAGAAGTTTTGTGAACAGACACACGGACAGACGGATGGACGGACAGACGAACAGAGTGAAACTAATAAGCACTTTTTTTCAAAAATTTTTTGGAAAAGTGCTAAGAATGTGTCTATGCACAATCTGTCCTTTTGCCCGTCTGCAAAAACTTATAGATACGACGTTCAAGATAGAACGATATTTTGTATACAAAAAATTTTACTAAAAAATAACATTTTACAGTTTCCTCTTCTAAGTAGGTAATTCTTTTAAGTCGCGAAAATGTGAGTTTTTGTTAAAATATGGTATCTTAGTACAAAGCACTTCGTAATTTCTGGAAACTTGGTCTGGAACTACATTTTCTATCACAAAAAAGCGATAAACGAATGTGAGGCTTTCATTGCTTTGCCTATCCTTCTTAGTTTGCAGAATGCCAATTTTCGGTCCCCTTTTTCACATTTTTGCAGGAAACTTCAATAAAAACAAAAATATAACGGTAACCC
The DNA here is from genome assembly GCF_029603195.1 of Condylostylus longicornis. Lineage (NCBI taxonomy): Eukaryota > Metazoa > Arthropoda > Insecta > Diptera > Dolichopodidae > Condylostylus > Condylostylus longicornis. The sequence goes on from NW_026577985.1 coordinate 3,731,311, forward strand.
TGATCCTACTCAGAAGCACATACTTATGCTTACCAACATTAGTTAGCAATAAACCTCAAACTTTATAATACTACAAATTTTCGAAAATTTTTGTTTCAAAATTTTTTCTAAATTCATGCAAAATTGGTAGTACGAGTAATAATAATAGGAGTATAATTTCAATCGATTGTTTCAAAGGTACATGCTTAAATACTCATTCGGGACTTCAATTATTAAATGACATTTTGAAAAATGTTTATCATGTAAAAAATATTTACAATATTTAAAGATAGATTAGAAAAATTGTGACGCTTTTAAAAACGGTATTGGCTATATTTAACATTTTTAAAAATTATTGGTGAAATTATGCTGTAATTTATATTATTGCAATGCACATATTCGTTAGAATGTTTGTGAGAATTTGTATTTAATATTTTCTTCAGCATTTTTTATAGCACATTCTTCAGACACAATTAATTCAATCTGAACATAATTCTTAAAATACGAATATGTGTAAATATTAAACATAATTTTTTTTCGTTTTTTATCATCCATCACTAAAATTTGATATAATCTTTTCATAATTTTAATTTTAATTGACATTGTAACATACAAAGGCACTTCAGTATAAAATTTACATGTGTCGCAATTTGAATAAATTTTTGCAAAATTTTTTAACATTAAACAATTAAGAAAAATTTGTGATGGAAAGTAAATGTAAAGAGTATATGGGATGAAAAGTATGTGGGGAGGTTTTCCCATTAACGTATAACAACTGCGAACGATGAAAATAAAATTGTTAATTATATCGTTCATTAAAAACATGGCTTTAAGGACTAAAATGATTACTACAAAAATACGATTTGTTTTATTAAAATTAAGAAAATATTTGAAGCGGATTAAATTAAAACCATGAATTATTGTCAAAATATTTTTTAATTATAAAAAATTAATTTCTTTTCATGGTCACTGCTTCGTTATGATTTTGAAAATTCGAATAATAATTACCATATGTGTGTAATCATGAAATTGTAATAATTATATAATATGAAAAGGATTTTGGAATTCAAAAAAATTTCTAAAACGTTGCTAACTCATAATTTTAATGAATTCACGTGTATAAATTTTCTTGGCTGTATCATGATGAACCCTTTTGGTTTCATTATTTTAATGGAAAATAATGATTTGAACAATTTATTTCAAATCATGGTATTTAATATAACTTTGTATTAATATTTGAGTTGAATTGGGAAAATTTCACTAGAAATTAATCTTTTAGGAAATTATCAAAACAGTAATTACATTTAACAAATAAACTGTTTTTTTTAGGGTTTATGAAAAGAAAACTCCCTTTTATTTGGAATAAAATACTGCTACTTTTCCTAATATAATAAATTAATAAAATTAAAATCTATTGTCATTACAAATATAATACCTGACTTAAACTAATTTTTTACCTGAATTTATCTAAAATTTAATTTTTTTATTATTAATTTATAAACTAAAATTATAATTGTTTGAATCCTAAAACAAGGTCAAATAATAAATTTAAAGAGTCAAATAACCGCGTTACCTATGACTTCGTACTATGTGACGGCAGAGAGAATCTAATAAGCACTTTTTTTCAATTTTTATACCCGTACGAACGTATGTTCGAAAGGTATACTAAATTTGTCTTACCGTTTGTAATGCTAAGAAATAACGGTCTTCGATATAGACTCAAGTGTATCTTGATCAGCGTCGAATTCTGAGTTGATTTAGGTTTGTCTGTCCGTCCTTCCCAACGATAACTCAAAAACTAAAGGAGCTAAGTTCACCAAATTTTCACAAATGATTTATTGTAGTAAGTGCTAAAACTCTATTTAAATTGGACATGATCGGGATACCGGTTCTGGTAGCTGTCATACAACTTCAAAATTTATTTAGCTATATCTCAAAAACTATAAAAGCTGTGGTAGTGAAATTTGACGTAAACGAATATATTAGTAGGGCTAATGTGTCTGATAAAAGTCATTGAAATTACTTGGCTCCTTCTGGTACCTGCTATACAAATTCAAAAGTTATTTGGCTATATCTCAGAAACTATAAAAGCTATGGTATTGAAATTTCACACAAGGAAATATATTAAAAGGGCCCATGTGTTTGATAAAATTCGTTAAAATTTCGTGGCTTTTTCTGGTAGCTGCCACACAACTTTAATAGTAAATTGGAAAACAGTATTTTAAAAACACTGTATTGAAATTTTGCATAAATTAATATAGTAATACAGCAATTTAAAGTCATAGTCTGTCCCATAGTCAGTTATGGCATAGTTATTCAAATAACAATCCTAAAAGCTTATTTTAAATATTTGAAGTAATACAACTATTAAAGGTGTATAAAGTTTTTCAGTAAATGTGTCCAATTGCTAATTACATTGATTGGGATAGCACAAGGAAATTTGGCAAGAAAGTGCCAAATTATAGTTTATACATACCTCAAAATTTTTTTTCAGCTAGTTCCGTAGGATTTGATTTTATAATCAGATAGTCAAGGTACAGAGTATAATTCATTCAGCTAAAAAAGACTGAAACATTTTAACTTGCTTTCAAAACATTCGGTCATTAAATTATTGCATTGCTCAGGCGTTTTGAAAAGTATTTTAACGAGGGCTATAAATGTTTCGAATTTGTCAGCGAAAGGCTGACTCTGACATTATAATAGCCATTTGTATCAGTTCAAAAGCGTTTAAAGCTTTGCAGAGACTTTTAAGAGGTGACTTTACTACTTCAATCATAAATTAAGTGTGGAAAATAAAACCAAATAATTGATGACGAATCGTAAACGAATCTGATGTTTTTAATATTATTGAAAAGAATGAAAATTTAAAAAAAGTAAAATTTCTACACAATATTTTATAAGCACCTGATATAATACAAGAACAAAGCGATCTTATGACTTTAAAAAGTTTTAAAAATATTTTCTGTTTAGTCAAATTATAAAAAAAAAAATTGATGTGGTTAGCAAATAACCGCCCGCAATGTGTATTGTCTAGTTCAGAGGAAGTGTAACAGAATATTGTAAAAATGCCTGTTAAATACAATTGTCTTTCAAATTTCTAGGTCATTAGTAAGTTTATAGTTAACATACCTACAAAAATTTAAATTTGGATCTTAGTAGAGTTTCGCTTTGTGCTACCCGAATTCGGTAGTTTCGAAAACAACCAGAACTAAAATATCAAATTTCAAGAAATTCCATCAATTCGTTCAGTAGGTATGTAAAATCGGTCCTCAGATCAGTTTCCGAGCCCTGATCTTTCCAAAAAACTTATAGATTCATTGTTTTAATATGAGAAATTTAAATATTAAATTTCAAGGAAATCGGTTCATTATTTCTCTTAATGTACGCAAAAATTTATATTTGGCCCATAGTGAACCTCCAGTTACTGTTGCCTGATTTCTTCCAAAAGTTGGGAGGTTTCGCGGATGGCCGAGCGAAGCTTACATATGAAATTTCAAGTAAATCGATTGAATATTTTCTTCAAAATGGTCAAAAATGTAAAACAGGCCTGCTAAAAAGTTCAATTCCCGAGGCCTGATATCCCAAAAGTTGATCAATCCGTGCCATGGTCGAAATAAACTTATACATAAAATTTCATCAAAATCAGTGCAGCCGAACTTGAGATACACGCATGCACACACACACCGACAGACCCATAAGTTGCTAAAAGTAGTTTATTTACACTTCACAACCATTGAGAAGTGCATTCACTCCGAGAACTCGATATGCAAAATTTGTTGCCATCACGTAATATACATATTTTATACACAATACGGTCGGTAATGATGTGGATAAATTAAAATATAATTTATACGGATTCAAAAATCTCGCACTGTGCAAAAAGCAAAATTGAATTATTTAATTGTTTTACAGTAGGTTAATGTGTTGTAACATAAAAAAAATGTTTGCATAACATGGATCATTATAGCCCCCAAAAATTAAAAAAAAAAATTGTATGGAAATTTGATCAATAAGCCAACGATTTTAGATACGGAACAAACGTGTCCCAAATCGATTTAAATATGGAGGTGGATCAAAGTAACATCTGAATTTCTTTAAAACTAAGTGAGATGGGGAAAATGTATTACATATTCTGAAAGGCCCGCCTCGAAAACCTGTGAAAGTGGTTTTAAGTCACAAATCATGAAAGTGGTGTATAGATCAAAATAGTACTCATGCGACGATTTATTATAGCAATAAATTGTTTACCAATCTCTACAAACTCTAAAGATTTCACACTTGCAGGAAATTATTTATTTCAAAAACCTTGAACAAAAAGGATGATAATGTCTGTTCCATTTTTACCGATCGCATTGTGCATACACTAGGTAGGTCATGTGATGGCAACAAATTTGGCATATCGAGTTTTTAATGGGAACGCAGTTCTCCATGGTAGGGAGGAACAAATAAACTATTTTTAGCAACCTGTCGGTCTGTCAGTCTGTCGTTCTGTCGGTCTATGTGTGCATGCGTGTATCTCAAGTTCGGCTGAATCAATTTTGATGAAATTTTATGTGTAAGTTTACTTCGACTATGGCACGGAGTAATCAACTTTTGGGGTATATTAGGCCTCGGGAACTGCACCTTTTAGCGGGCCTGTATACTTTTTTGACCATTTTGAAGAAAGTATTCAGTCGATTTACTTGAAATTTCATACATAAGCTTGGCCTAACGGGCCGTGAAACTTTCTTATTTTTGGAAGAAATCAGATGTCAGCAAATGCACGTTTACTACTGACCAAATATACATTTTTGCGTATAGAAAGAGAAATAATCAACCGATTTCGTTCTTTTTCATTAAATTCTTTCTATTAAAACAATGAACATATAAATTTTTTTGAAAAATCAAGGCTCGGAATCTAATCTGCTGGCCGATTTTACATTTTTTACCATATATACGGAACGAGTTGATGGAATTTCATGAAATTTGATATTTGAGTTCTGGTTGTTATCGAAACTAACTGGCGAGCGTTTCAGAGAATTCGGGTAGCACAAAGCGAAACTCTACTAAGAGAAAATATACATTTTTCTAGGTATGTTAACTATAAGCTTACTAATGTCCTAAAAATTGGAAAGGCAATTGTATTTAACAGGCACTTTTATAATATTCTGTAACACTTTCACTTAACCAGACAATACACATTGCGGGCGGTTATGTGCTGACCACGTCACATTTTTTTGTGTAATATTGCATGATTTCTAAAAGAAGTAGTATGAAGACAAGTAAGGTGCAAGTTTTTTAAAATTTATTTTAAAAAATATGTCATTAAGAAATATAAAGAATTACATCAAAAATAATTACAATTTTCTTAAGTTTTTATTTTTAGTTTTTCAAATTGGTGGAACTCATTAGCTACCTAAATATTACCTGTTTCCTTTTATTAAGACTCTAAATTGTTACTTCAAAGCAATGTTAAAAAAAATTAGTATAGGAATTTTTGATCAGGCAAAAAATCGAAACATTTGAGTAATAAAAAAGAGTAAAAAAGAATAGTTTTTCATTTAATAAAAATTTATCAACCTATAAAAACAAATTAAGGGAGAAATTACAGTACAATGGGATTTTTATAAAATTCCAAAAGTTATAATAAGCTCAAAAGAGGCGCAAAATTTGACAAAATTGTTTTCTTTTTTGTTGAAATAAAAAAACAAATCCTTTTTATGTTTGTGTTGCAATTCTCAGTATTCAGAATAAAAATCAAATTCAGAATTAACCACCTACTGGACCTTAATGAAATTTTAGGAAATTTCTAAATAAAAAAAAATTTATATAAATTTCTGTATCCTTGAATATTCTTTAATATTTGAAATTTTAGCGGGTTTGTCAAAATAAAAGTTAATAATGTAAAAATGTTTTTTTTTTGTCGCTAATTGTCCGATTTAAAGCGTATGTTGATGATAAAATAGCCTTTAAACACAGAAGAAACAAAAAAATATGTAACGTACAAAGGAGAGAAAAAGGACGAAAAATTTATGTTAGCATTACTTGAATAATTTTTTGACCGTTAATATTTTTTAATATTAATTTTCATTAGAACTTAACCAAATTATTACAAAAAGATTGCGTCATTCTTTTGTTTTAGTTAACAATTAGGAACTCATTTTTGAAAGAAAAACAAAAAGCTGGGATTCGTTTATTGCTTTTGCTTGTAGACACAAAATGTAATTGCAGTAGCGATTTCTTCTGCCAATACAAAAATAAATGGAAGAAGAAATCGCTACTGCATATTTAATTTTGTACTTAGAAGAATTCTACATTAATAAAAACATACTATCGTGGCTGGATGCAATAATACATTTTACTATAAAACAACATTATAATTGAGTTGAACAAAACGTTTTTACCTTGATGTTTCACGAATAGCAAGATATACTGGTTTCGTTTATAAGCTTAAACTGTATATAGCCTTTAAACAAGTTAAACTTATCAAACATTGTTTCACTCATTTGCCTGATTTTAATGTCCAATAAATAAATCATAATACAATTTATGGAGCAATTTAGATATTTAAATTTGTTCAATTACATACACTTCATAATACATATTTCATGTAATCTTTTATATCGTTTATTAAGAGCTCTTTGCTCGTTCTTTCGGTTAGAAATTGATAGTATGTAGAAGAACTATGGCAAACACATCGATTCTGGTTTGAGTATTAGTCCTCAGTCTAATTCAGTAAAGGTATTTAACAACGAACGAATCTAAAAAAGGATAAACCATTGAATTAAAGCTTCATGTTAATGTTACTTAATATATAAAATACTCTAAATAGAAAATATGTATGTATTCGAGAATACAAGTTTAGAGGTGTAGTAAAATTGAGGGTAAAGTTTGCCTCTAATTTTCTATATTTTTGGATTTTAAAGTAATTTGGCTTACATCTAATTTATATTAATTATTGAACTTGAATTTTCTAGATTTTACTATTAGTTTTAGCGTTTTAGTTTTTGAGTGCCATGCATAATATAATTAATTCCAATTTTAAGCAAATTAGTGAAAACGGGAATTATAAAAATTTGTGATATTTTTACGGATTTTACTGTTTAAAAGTGTTTAATGGATTTACTTTTCAAAATTAAAATTATTGAAATTTCACACTTATTTCTTCTTCAATTTTATTTTGTTCCTCTTTTTGAATATTTTGAGAGATTTATTTCTTTAGTGTTAAAACAGTTAGGAATTTACCTTTCCGAGTATTTATAAATATGTAAGGAAAAAATCAAGGACGATGAAATGAAATTACTCAAATTACGGAAATTGTTTAAATTTTTTGTCTTGTTTTTGTTTTACTTTTTAAACAGTTTTGCTTAAATATTTATCACACCCACACTTTTTTTTTACTAAATTATTGTTGTATTTTGTTATATAAAAGGTTTGAAAATCTAATTGCTAGAACATTAAGGATAAAATTTAATTTCTTTATGTTCAGCCATTGAAATAATATTCGAAAGAATTATAAATAAAACTCATCACAAAAATTGAAACTAAATGCTTACAAATTGTTTTCGTTTTGTTATTTCTAAAAGATTTAGCAGGTTAGTTTAAACGTAAGTAGGATAGTTCTAGATATTAGAAAGTAATGAAGCGGATTTCGTAACAAATAAATTGCTGAAGAGAACTTTTGTGCGACCAATAGACTTAGATTTTATTTATCGACCATTAGCTCAATTCGATTTCTATTATTTATTATAACAGCTATTTATTAAATTAAGGATTTAGTTATTATTTACCAATTTCTAACTTACTAAGTTCTTAATTTTGTAAAAAGTGTCACGCAAAGTCTCTAAAAAGTTTATGTGTTAACGTTGTACCTTTTGCCCGTATTTAATTTTCTTAAGTAAAAAATCATCATAAAATTTTTGAGATTATCTGTTATATCGTCGACATATATATTTTGAATTTGGCTTACTTGAATGTTGTATGAATATCTCAGTTCAGTACTTAATAAATTTCCTCGCAATAATTTTATATTGAAATCATGCAAAAGAAGAAGAAAATGTCACTTTTTATTATAAAAAAGAGGCTATAAAAATAGCAATGCTAAATCTCTCTTAAAGTTTAGAAAAAAACCATAAAAAGGTTAAAGCAAAAATAATGAAAATTATTGTAGAGACGAAAAATTTACTGCTTTTCTCCTGAAGATTAATGAGGTTACTGCGCCTTCTTTTAGCATATGGGCGTTCTTATTACATATGTATGTTGCTTAAAAAGAAAAAAAACATAAAGGAATTTTCTACGCATATTTGAAGTTTATGAGGCGGAAATTATAACATTGGGGTGGTATGGGAATATCTATGATGGGAAAGGATTAAAATAATGGGCTTGACGTAAAATAGTAAAAATAAAACAAATAAAAATACATAATTTAATGAATCGTTAGCTAAAAAAAGTACATTTAATTTTTATTAAAATTTGCAGAAGAAAATTAAAATTTTTTAACTCTTTTTTGAATGTTTTTATAATTTTGAAAACTGTGTTTATTTCACCTTTTATAAACGCATAAGAAACAGCAAAATTAATCAATTCATCGTTGGGAATTCCCTCCAAAACTGGAACGCATTCTATCTATGCACATTTTTAAGCAGGTTCTTCTAATGTCTATAAACAATAAGTCGTGAAAATATTAATTTTTTTGCTAAAACAGCATAATTTTCAGTGTTTTTTATACCCGTACAGACGTATATTCGAAAGGTATACTAAATTTGCCTTACCTTTTGTAACGCTAAGAAATAACGGTCTGAGATATAGACTCAAGTGTATGTTTTCGATCAGCGTCTAATTCTGGGTCGATTTAGCTTTGTTTGTCCGTCAGTCCGTCCGCCCCAAAGATAACTCAAAAACTAATTGAGGTAAGTTCACCAAATTTTTACAAAATATTTATTGTAGTAAATGCCAGAACCCTATTTCAATTGGATATGCTCGGGGTACTCTTTCGGGTAGCTGCCATACAACTTCAAAATTTATTTGACTATATCTCAGAAACTGTAAAAACTGTGGTATTAAAATTTCGTAAATATATAGGTAGGGCCGATGTGTTTGATAAAATTCGTTGAAATTGCTTGGCTCTTTCAAGTAGCTGCCATGTAACTTCAACAGTAGTTTGGCCATATCTTAGAAAATATTGAAAACACAGAACTGAAATTTTGCAAAAATTAATATGATAATATGGTACTTTAAAGTCATAGTCTATCCCATAGTCAACTATGGCATATTTATTCGCACATAAGATAGCCAATTCGTACGGGTATCACAGAGTTGACACGGTCAATTCTATTTTTTCTCGTTTTTATCTTAAAAGGTGTAAAAGTTTTTTAAACAGACACAGAAGCAGACAAATATATACAGGCAAATATACATAACGTAATAGAATATTAACAAAACGGTACGCACCTGTCTTACTGTGTAAATAACGTAAAATTTGTCACAATAGTTTCATTTTGTCACACCATTCGAATATTTGTTCATATAATAAAATAAAAACTAAACTTTTTGTCGTATAAGAAATTCCCCAATTGCCGCATACAGATGACCTCTGGGTATGTTTCACGTTTATAAATCATCTTTCGTTTTCAAGTCTTCCGGGATTTTAAGAAAATATTTCAAATATTTTTACTTGTTTTTTCTTAGAAAATATTTTTTTATTTTAGGGAAATAAAAACGCGATATGAAAAAAAAATTAAAAAAATGTCTAAAATTTTATTCTGAAATTAGTTTAGGTTGTGGTATACATGCATGTACATATTTAAGAATAACTTGTGGGTCTACACAAGTTTATATTTTTTGTAATGAATATTGTATAAAGAAATTGTAAAAGACATTTAAAGACATTAAAATTAAATGTATGCACATAAATTATTATTCCGCTCACATACTTATGTGCATAATGTGATGTTATTATTTTGGCTTACTTAAAAATGTTAGATTGTATAACAGAATTTAGCAGTTATTAAGATAATTGATTCTATACATATGTATACATATTTATGTAAACATTTCAAAATAATTTTTTAAAACAATCAGAGGTAGGGTTTGATAAGCGAAATGTCACATGAGTTTGTTACTAGGTGACTTACTTAACAAGAGCCTTAGAAAGAAGAGCATTTATTTAGAAGAAAATTTTACCTATCTTGCCCTCTGGCATTTATAAGTAATAAAAATGTAAGTTTTTCAAAAAATATTTTGTTAAAACCACGAATAATTGTTAAATTCGGAATCACAAAAATATTTTATGAAGCCAATTTGTTAGACGATAAATGGTAGAAGTTTGAAATTTTAACAATTTGTACACATTAATAAATTTTTTCTACTTCATCATTATGATAAATGAAATCGTAAAAAAACATTTTGGACAACAATTTTCTTTACATTTGTTATTGGTTTGAAATTTGTTAAACAAAAGAAATAACGGAAGATCTTTTAATTTTTTCCTTTTCTCTTACAAGTATGCAACAAGACAACGAAATATAACATTCAATAGAATTAATACAAATTAGAGTTTCGTTTTAGTTGCTTACGGAACATGGAAATTTTATAAATTCCAAGTTTGCAATACTGTACAAGTTTGTATACTGTACAAGTTTGCAATACTGTATACAATGCAAGTTTTTCATTATTCATAATTTCAATATAACAAATTTTATTTAAATTCTACTCTATTGCAAATTCTACACATAAATATTTCATGCCCATGTTGATGTATGTATGTATGTAAGTAATTTAATTTCTAAAATTATTATTTTAACAATTTTAAAGAAGTTTATGTTCCTATACTACTTGTTAAAGTTCATTTTACATAAGATGTAGGTCTACAATATTATTTTCAATTTAATTGGAAATTGTTCAACTTATTTTTTATTTGGAAATGATAGGGTTGACAGCAGCAACAAAAGGTATTTATTATTACTTCTATAATTGTAATTTGGAGTGTGAGAAAATTTACAATAAGAGAATTTTACAAGTATATACACTTCACTTTTGTATAAGTATATAATATGTAAAAAATATATATATGTATATATATATATGTACATTTTTTCATTTTTAATTTAAATAAAATGCCAGAGTTTTTTGTTGTTTTTCTTTCAAAACTTTTTAACATTTGAAAGCTTCCAATGTGTTAAATTTGCATAAATTTTATTTTATAATAAATATTATATAACCAAATGTAAAATTTTTGAATATTCCAAATTTCATGTATATCCCACAGGAAATTCCGTGTAATATCCATTTCAACAATATTGCTGTGTGTAGTGGTGCATGTGCGATTTTTTAACAAGAGTAAATAAATAATATTTTCTCAGAACATTTTCAATTAATATTTAAATATAAAAGTCATATACTCAGTAATAGTTAAGCGCTCATCTACATATATTATGTTTTTGTGAAAAAAATGATTATTAATATATTTATTTATTTATTTATGTTTAGCTCAAACATTTTACATAACTTAAAATTAATGAATGAATATACAGATACATATTTTTTAGACAGAACAAATTTTTGACTTAAAAATTAAATTTAAAAATTATATAAAATAAAACTTATTAGTAATAATATTCCATTAAATATGAATATAGACAATGAAAAGCTAAAACAAGAATTTGTTAAAATAAAGCAAAGGGTTATACTTAACTATAAGTATATAGAAGCCTTTTCATCGTATCTTTCTTCAGTGAAAAGGCAAGTCTGTGTTTGTGTTTGCTGCATAAAGGCACCATTCTGCTGGTAGGTTTGTTTTCCATAATTGGTCCTATGAAAAGGAACTATAAAAAGATCCGGGGAACGAGACCTAAGGTTGGAATTAAACACAATTTTAATTAAAATGTCGGGGGAGATTAATTAAGTCAGTTTTCATAAGCTGAAAAATGAATAACAAATCCGCGACGTCACGTCTTTTACCCAGTGTGGGTAGGTCAATTAATTTGAGTCTGTGCTTGTAAGGTGGAAGAATGATGGGGTCCTCCCAAGGAAGAAGGCGCAATGTGAACCTAAAAATTTTTTTTGAATAGACTCAATCCTATTAATATGTATATCATAATAGGATGACCATACTTGTTAAGCATATTCAAGATGAGGACGGACCAGGCATGTGTAGAATGATTTTAAGACATAAGGATCATTAAACTCCTTTGACCAGCGTTTAATGAAACCTAACATCGAGCTTGATCTGCATATGATATGATTATAGTGGTTTATAAATGATAATTTGCTATCGAAGCAAACACCCAGGTCCATTATTGAATCAACTCGACTAAGAGCTTGGTCATTCAAAGTACAGTTTGTAAAAAATGGCCGTTTTTGCTTAAAGTAGCACATTTGTGCACATTTACTTACATTGTAAGAAATTAAGAGTTTCAATTTTAAAGTAATAATTTCATGTGGTGGTATGTCAAAGGCTTTGATAAAGTCTGTGTAAATCACGTCCGTCTGATACCCATTTTCCATATTATTTGAGAAAACTGCGCGTTAGCATGGCTTCTTTTTCAAGAAGCCATGCTAACGCGCACTAATAAATGGCATACAACGGAAATAAATATTGTCATATACCATCAACTCAAAAAACCTTAGGAATTGCCGACAGTTTGGCTATAGGACGATAGTTTGGCACGTCATTTTTATTGTTTTTCTTATGGATTGGCCTAATGAAAGCTTCCTTCCACACGGACGGGAAAATACCCGAAGAATAAGACTTATTAAAAATTAAGGTTAAGATGGGCGCCAGAGAAGAGCACCTGCTTAAAATAATCTCAGGAACTCCATCTGGTCCAGGAGAAGTACTAGAACCCAAATTAGAAATATATTTTTCAACCGCAAAAGAGTTCGTGACAAAATTTGTAAAGGTAGTTTCAGGATAGTTATCAATGTGCCGAAAGTTGTCGACATTTAATTGCAAAAATGAAAAAGAATAAGATTCGGCGAAAAAGTTACGAAAAATAATTTACGGAAATAATTTGGGAATTGTTACTTGTATTCTCGCCGAATTTCAAGAAGGTTTGATAACTATCACTTTTCCTCTTTTTTTTTTTTTTTTTTTATCACTTTTCCTCTTATGGTTTATGAACTTCCAAAAGTAGTCGTAACGTTCTTTTGCTGCTAATTTAAATTGATCATACGACAATCGGAAATTATCAAAGTCCCTGTCGCCTTTAGTGGAGAGATATTTGCGCCATAGCTTATTCTTTTTGTTGCGAAGTACCTTTAACTTTTGTGAAAACCATGGAGGGCCAGAGCCAGTATCTTATTTTTCAACACTGGAATAAACAATTCAAAAACAGCAAAAATGATTTACAAAAGATATTCGAAATGTGAGGGCATTTGTATTTGATACTTATTTTAAACTTTATATTATGTATGAGTATATAGTGCGGTCAATTATTAGATATGAATTTAAATTTTATTAATTTTAACCACATTTAATTTTGTTAAGACATTATTTTATTTTGACCAGTGATTCCCAAAGTGGTCTATATAGAAAACCAGGGGTCCACGAAGACCTGCTGAGGGTCTATGAAGGTGAAGAAAAATTGAGGATCTACTAAATGAAAATTGGGGTCTACGAAATGAAAAATAAATATGTGATAATATTGACGAAAAAGCAAATGATATGTGTAAGATTGAATTTCTTTTTTATTTAGTTTTACTCATGTAAGAACTACTTTATTTTTATTTAAATTTAATAATAAAATTATCTAAATAACTAAATTAATTAAATTTAATAAGATTATTAAAAAAATATGCGTTCAATTAAATAAGTTTTCATATCATAGGTGTACTTTGTTACAGTTAGAAATTAAAATCTATCAAAGAAAGTAGCGGGGGGCTATCAAAAATTGAAAAACACGACATTGGGGTCTACGAGAGTAAAATATTTGAGAGCCTCTGATTTAGACAAATTGATTAAATTCGTGTTATACTACTTATTTTTAAATTGAAGGGTCTTACTAAAATTGCCGTAAGCAGAAAACAGCATCAGAAACGAGACAAGGTCATATTAAGAATTTTTGAAAAATAGACGGCAGAAATGTTCTTTTAAAGCTCACTTGTCGGTATGAAAATACGTTGTGAATGTCTTTTATCTGATAAGTCTCATATAAAGAAATTGTTTTAAGAATCAACTTATATTATATAAATATTTTTGCAAAAAGTTTCGTTTCTTACATAAATACACATGATATACTTAATGTTGACTATTTTCGAGGTGATTACGTATTTTTTGAGCCTGAATGTTAAATTGGAATAGAAAAATTCTGCAAGTATTTTTTTCATAATATTTAATTCCTTTTATACCATTTAGTACCCTAAATACTCCATACACACATAAAATGCATATATATATACTTAGATTTTATACTCGTATTACGAAACTTAACTGCTTAAATGAGACTGACACTACCTTTACTAAGTCAATACTGTGATTTGAAAATTTCATCCTACTTGCAATATAACGTGTATAATTTGTTCTAATATTTAAATGTTAATTGAATGCATGTTAGCGTTTTTGACATTTAATGAATTCGTTTAATTTTTGTTAAATTTTTATGGACCTCAGTCTTATTTAAATAATCGAATGAATATTAAATCTGGCGTTTATTAATACGAGTATTTCAGAAATTTGAACAATTTGTTTAGCAGAAGTTAATCTAGGGAGATTATGTCATAGATACCTAAGACAGGCTTCTTCAGTGTCAAAAATGGAGCGGCATATAAATATTACCGGTATTTTCAAAAAAAAATTTGAAATATAATCTTTATTAATATTTTTTTTGATATTTTCTTGCTGCGTTTAAATTGTATGTAAAATATGTAAATTAATTAAATTACATTTGAAAAGTCATGATTAAGAGCGTTCATTTTTTTTCCAATAACTAAAAAAATATTTTAAATAATATTTTTATATTTATAATTTAAAAGTTTAATTAAATTTGTCTTTGATTTTTTAGTGTCATAAAAAATTTCACAAAATTTCTAAACTCATTTGAAAGTCAATATCAGCATAATGTAAGCGCGTTATTACATAAAATGGGTCAATGGGGATAGTGCTCTCATATGTTAAGCACAAGCATATACGATAGTTTACCACTAATAAATTACTAATAAATTAGTTTCTTAGCCTGTTTATATAGGCATTTTTATATGAAAAGTTTCATAAGTATTTTTATAAAACCTATTTACAAAACATAGGCTTTGCATTATTGTCATATTCTTGGAAATACTTACAGAGATGCGGACCTGTGATTGTAAGCGATTATAATTCATTTGTTTTGTTTTATTTTAGAAATATCTGTAAAAAATATTAACTAAATTAAATAGAGTTATGTAAATATTTGAAAGTTTTAAGCACTTTTCCAAAAAAATTTTTGAAAAAAGTGCTTAGTAGTTTCACTCTGTCCGTCCGTCCGTCCATGTGTCTGTTTACAAAACTTCTACACCCTTGAAGATAGAAAGCTGAAATTTTATACGTACATAGATATTTAATAGGAACTAATTTTCGTAGAACATAATTTTTACCTATCTCCCCACCCCTCTAAAAGTTATACCCCACCAAAATCCTAAAAATGCCATTTTTCAACTATTTACTGTAGTGTAACCATATGCATTTTTTAAATTTTTAAACGCAGAAATATATTGGCTGGCTTCCTCTATCCCGGCATACTATACTTGAATTTTAAAAAAACAAAATGGCCGCTAAAATGTACCTATATCTAAAGTCAGTTTTTTCAAATTTTTGATCACGTTTTTCTTCAAACCCTACGTTGTAGGAGCCTGAAATTTTTACATCTGTTAGACATTAATAAATAGTTCATTCCGCTAGAAAATTTTTTTCCACCTCCATCCCCTCTCAAGTTATCATTTCTTGAAATTAGTAAAATTTGAATATTTGACGCTTCATATTTGCGAAACCGCAAGCATTTTCAAATTTCTATAAATACTAAAAGCTAATGGTAAATTCCATGACATTAAAAAATATAATTATTTTTCTTAACTCACACAATTAATCCTTAAAATTGAGGATTATGTTAACCCCTCTTTACATTAATTTTTGCTTTATTTCAAAGACTGCATAAATCGTTCATCCTAAATATATGCAATCCTAGAAATAGTTTCGTATATGAATGAAAATAATTTTAATAGTGTGGTAGGTATACATAGACTGTATTTAAAAGAAGTATTTTCACTTGTTAAAGGGAAAACTGTACAATACAAACCATTGGTTTGACTCAACTTTATTAAATCTACTTATAAAACTTTAGAATCTTTAAACAAAATAAATTAAATTATATACAGAAGATTGAAATAACTTTATTTTAAGTTTCTCAAAGTATATATTGGCTAAAACCATAAACAATAAGTATCCCAAATTTATACCTGCAGATCGTTTTGAACATTATAAACCTTTAGCCGTAAGTGGGGTAAAAGGCTTAAAGGACTATTGAATTTATAGAGTAATTCTTTTTATTATTTGGTGACCAATTATTTATAGAGCATTACGCTTAATAATTATCACATTATCGCACAAAGAAAAATTAATTGTAATGAAACTAAAGTTGAAAATATTTATCAATTTACTTACATACAGACATTTATTTATTATGAATTTTAAATTTAATTTGGTAGCTTTCTCTTCTTCATTCTTAATAAATCATCAACAAGTGCTGACTTTAGAAACGCTGTAATTAATTGTGGTATAATTAATAATAAAATGAAAGAATCAAAATAATAAATAAAAATTGGATTAATAATAATATAAATTACAAACCGATAAATATACGTGTAAATAGACAAATTTAAGTACAAATAATTAATAAATAAAAAATATTTTTAGAGGTGCCTTAATTCTCACTTAATTTTTATAACCAACTTTAATTGATAATAAAAAGTCCGCAGTGTTAAAATAAATTCTTATACATAAAATTTAATCAATGATATTTCAAACAAACTTAAAGATGAAGGATTTTAAGTAATTTACAAAGATGTTTCGGGAAATTTAAAAAATAAAATATTTGAAACTGAATAAGACGCCATTGTGCTCTTTGTTTATTACTTTTCTACCTAACAGTAAAACTTCAATAATTCATGTAACTTTTTACTTGAGAAAACTCAAGGTTTGGATATAGAGGAATTGTCTGGATTATATTCACAAAAATTAGATCTTCAAAGTCATACATTAATACATTCTAAGTCACACGCAAAAAATATTATTTTGATAATTCATAAACTTTTCTTAAATTATATGTAAAATTTTATTTTGCTGGTATAAAAGTCAAATATACTTCATAAAAATATGAAAATTATGTTTATTTTTATGTACATATATTCCTTTATTTCTTCATATCACTTATTTCAACAAATTGTTCTTATCCTTTTGCCTTTGAAATATGAAAAAAAATTTATTTGTAATTTTGAATAAGTTTTTAGGGTAGTATAAGAGGACATAATAATAATATAAAAATTTTACTATATAAAAGTGCTATAAAGAATATAAAAATAAAAAAACAGAAAAATAACAATAGATACATGTGTGTTATTTTTTCTACAAACATTATAAAAACTAAAAAAAGAAAAGGATATCTAATAAAAACGGGAAAATGTAAATTTACAAACATGTACTTAAGCTCTGAATGAAAGATAACACCAAAATAACAAAAGCGAATGGACAGTAAAAATTATGGGAATCTAAAAATAAAAGAGAAAAAGGAAGCTTTCAGATAACGTGCTAGTTGTTTACTTATAGACGAGCAATATGTGTTCTTGCTTGGGTATAAAAATTACAGTTAATTATACGATGTTTTTTAATTATAACGGTATATTATTATTCTTTTTTATACTTTATTATTATAAGCTCACCTTCCTACATATAAAACATAAGTTATTCTATAATGTTTTCTTTGCTTTTATCGGCATTTACATGCGCCAAATAAATATTTTATATTCTCAAAGGATAATATATGGAATAGGAAATAAAAATACAAAATTAAATCCTCGTAAACACGGAATTATATTTTTTCTATTAATGTGAAAGGATAATTTGTTACAAAGGATATGTCCTTGTATATTTTTACTTTATATGTTAGTGCAACCATAACTCTCTTTTTCTATCAATTACATTTTGTGTTCTTTGTGTACGTTTTCGTATAAATTCTGAAATACAGAGGAAAATTAATTTTTTCTTTTAATTTTTCTTATATTTTTTTTAATTGTGGAATGTGTGCGGATTTTAATATCTATGGCTTTATTACGAAATTTCTCAAATTTTTATAATTTACCAACAAAAACCAAAATCTAAAAATTAAACTTGTAGTGATAAAATAAAGTAGAAACGATATAGTAGACAGTGTCAATTCTAGGATATACGTACGAATAAATGATTTTAAATGTCGGAGATAATTAACATTGAAGCTTCATACAACCTCTTGCTTTTTAAGTATAGTAATGTCCCAAAATCAATCACGCTACGTCAATCTTCTTATATTAAATTGGTTATATACCAACTGAGGACAGAAAATTTTCTCACTTTATTATTTATTTAACTTTATAAAATTATTAATAATTTTTTAAAAGGAATAAAATTATTATTTTTATTGAATAACAAAATTTTAACGTCTTAAATTATCTTTAAAATGGTTATTAAACTTCTAAGAGTACGTGTATTATAATAATTAAATCCTTAAATGAATTTAAAAGATCTGAAAGGAACACAATTAATTGAATGTTCAATTAAATTTTTAATAATAATTTTACTAAAAGCAAAACTTTTTTAAATTTAATTTTCTTCAAAGATATAAGTTTGTCGGAAGATTTGTATAAGTGTGTTTGTAAAATGTATATAGAATTTTACTCTCTCCCTTAAAATCACAAGAAATTCTTTAATTTACAATTTAAATTATAAAATTTTTTACTCTTTATAATTTCAATATTCCATGTTCAGCAAGCCATACCTCCTCTTAAGATTTACCGAGGGATAAGAAACTTTTCTATAACAAGCAACAATAGCTCAGCCGAAAAAACGAAAAACAAAAATAAAAAATTAAAAATAATAAATAAGTAGTGTTTGGCTTTTATATCGTGCGATAAGCAGTGATTTTTCTATTCACAGGATATTTTTAGTATACAAAAAACTTTGTTATCTCACCCACTACATGTATAATTGGCTGATGTATTTTTGATAAAAATAAAAAGAAATGTCTTGCAGTGTTGTTATTAAAGTAATTAAGGAATAAAAGGATTTTTTGTTATGTTGTTTTAAATATTTTTTTTTTATTTTTCATTTTAGTTGCTGTTGTTGTTATACGGTTATAACAATGGTTTTACTTTGAAGGTCGCATAAAAAATTAAGTTAACCTACAATCCTTTTTTTCATGATTTCTTTTATAAGGATTACACGATTATATCGGGTTGGATATGAATTTGATTTCGCTTTATTTGTTCTGCGAATGAAATGGAAACGAAACAAAGTATTAATTTTTTGTAAAAAAATGACCAACTAAAGGCAATTTTTACATATGAATAATTTACAATGAAAATGAAAAAAAAATATAAAAAGTATTTTGAAGGTCTTAGTTAATTGAAGTATTTTTATATATTTATTAGTAATTGTCGTAGTAAAGCAAAATTACATTATGTTTTGCGTACCGGAAGATTAATGTCATCCTATTTTAATGTAGTGACGCAATAAATAAGTGTTTTTGATAGTGCCAATGTTAAAATAATTTTTTTTGAGTATAGAAACTTCAAATAGTGATAATCAAATTAGTGAAGATAGAGCTCGCTTCAGTTTTCGAAATTATTTACAACCAGATGAAATCACTCCTAAATTTAGTAAGCAATTGATCATTTTTTTCCTACTTTTTTTTGAAAAAGTGCTAAAAATTATGTGCTTAGTGCAAACATATGACATAACATCTGAGGGTATAAATAATTGTTATCTACCAAGATTTCTCATTTAATTAAAAACTCGAATTTCTCATAGCTTAAACAACATTTGGTCAAATTTGATTTATCACGCCCTCTAATTCCAAACTTATAGCAATAGAAGTATGTTAAAGAGACTAATTTGTAGAATTTCAACAACTGAGTTTTGAAAATAAATCTAAGTTTTAAATTTAAACATATTTGAAGTATATTTTCTTTTTTAATGAAACTGTTTTTACTCAAACTACAACAGATTTGTTGAAAAATATCCCCAGAAGTTGTTTCATTTTAAATTCAAAAGAATTTTTTACACGTACAAATAATTTGTATGATATTAAATTAAATATTTCTTTTAATAATTGAATAACAAAATAAATTCCTGGTATGAAATTTTTTTAGCTAACCATCTCAAAAAAAAAAAAAAATTTGACCACAATGTCAAAAAATTGTATAATAAAAAATTAATTAAGTAGATTGAGACAAAGTTTAAGAAAGATTATCATAAACATAAACTATTTTTTCATAAAGCTGCTTGCTCTTCTATTTGTAAGAATACAAGGAAAAATGTCAAGTGTTGTAAATTTGTCATAAAAGATTTTGTCCTATTAAATTTATCATAATTCAAAACTAGAAAAATAAAAAATGAATAAATACTGACACAAATTTTACTCATTAATCAGCATAAACCACAAGACACTTAATACATATATATAGCAAACCTCCTACATCTGGTCATAACGTCCCTCCCATGTACATATTCATTCAAAATACTAAATTGAAATCAAGAAAAAAAACTTTCATCCGAAATTTGCTTTTTTGAAGTTTTATGACAACTTGTGAATAGTATTCCACAAGGAAAGAATTTTAAAAATATACGAAATGTATTTGAAAGCTTGCTTGGATATTTAGGCTAAAATTTATGTACTTAAAATTATATAAAAAATTTTTGTAAATCAAATAAAAAATTATGTTATTTAAATTGAGTAAAAGTTGTAATTTACTGGGACAAAATTAATTCAATTATTGCAGATGCGTTAAAGTGAAAATTTTCATTTACATGGTCATAATATTCTCTCATATACTGATGCTCTTGTAAAATGAGTTGGGTATAAAATATAAGGTTAACTTTTATAAACTCTAATTGCGAGCTTACTATGTTTTAATTCAGTTTACGTATAAGTTATCAAAGTTTATACAACTTTAATGTCTTTTCAGAATTTATAAATCTCTTTCATAAAGGAAAAACTTTTTCATTTCCTGAGGAATATAAAGAATTAATGCTAAATTAGATGTTTGTATCTTAAATAATACATTTATAAATTGTTATTAATTGCAATAAATTTTAATAAAAAAACGAGAAAAGATAGAGTTGACCGATTCAACTCTGCGATACCTGTACGAATTTCTTATCCTATGTGCTAGTATATATGCCATAGCTGACTACGGGACAGACTATGACTTTAAATTTCCATATTAAGTTTTAAAGTTAATTAATTGAAGTTGTTTGACAGCTGCCAGAGAAAGCCAAGCAATTTCCACTAACAAACACATTTTAACAAACACATTGGCCCTATTAATATATTCACTTGTGTGAAATTTCAATATGATAGCTTTTATAATTTCTGAGATATAGCCAAATATCTTTTGAAGTTGTATGGCAACTACCCGAACCAGTTTCCAGATCTTGTTCAAATTAAATAGGGTTCTGGCGTGTACTACAATTAATCATTTGTGAAAATTTGGCGAACTTAGCTCAATTAATTTTTGAGTTATCGTTGGGACGAACGGAAGGACGGATGGAAACATTTGCTTGAGTTTATATCTCAGACCATTATTTCTTAGCGTTACAAACTGTAAGGAAAATTTAGTAAACCCTTCGAACATACATTCGTATACGGGTATAAAAATCTCCACTCATAAAAAATTCATGATCCACCCAATGTTCGTATAATAAGGAAACCAATTGAATTAAATCAAAAAGACTTGAAACTTTTTTTTCATTCAAAACTTTTGCAAAACTTGAAATTTAATTACTTAGTTCATAAGTTATTTTGTATATATGCATGTACATTCAAATAATTATATATTTGATAAGAATCTTGAGGTTTCAAGAATTAAATGCGAAAATAAAATTACTTTCTGTGGATTCTTTTTCAAATAAATATTTAAAGTTTTCTTGAAATAGTAGCATGTATTAATCAATGTAACTTATCACTAATTCTAGTGATAAGTGACGTAATTAATTGGCTTAGTAGATCTTATATGGAATGTATGAAGTTTGTAAGTAATGGTAACCACTCTATATAATAAATTATAATTTTTTTATTAACTATGTAGTATTTAATATAGTGCATTAGTTAACTTTTTCGTGACCATTAACTACGTGCCAAACAATATTCAAAGTGTTAAAAATTTTTGACCATCCTTTTGATCCAACGTAATGAGTTCTCAGCCACATTTCTCTTTGAAATGATCAGCCACAAATAATAATAAATTTTCTCCAATCACCACCTAAGGTATTTTCTATTTGCTTTGCTATTTCTAATGTTAAAGAGTGTGCTTACTGTGTTTAAATATCGTGTGAAAGAAAATAAAAATATTTTTTGTTTGAAAATTACAAAACATTTTTGAAGAGCAATTTTCACGATAATTAAAAAAAAATACAACACCATTATTAAAAATCTGTTCTGTGTATGTATATTTGAAGATAAATATTCTTATATTGACTCTACATATTTAACCTGGAACTTTGAGATTACCGCGGTAAAAGATAATTTATCAAAATATTTAAAAGCGTAAAAAAAAACTTGCCTTCAAGATGATTGATGTTCAAAGTATTGTAAAATTTTTGCAGTTTTTTATTTCAAAATTCAAAAAAATACACTCATAATTTTCATATTTTACTGGAAGAGTATTTTAAATATTAAACTTACACCTAGTACTGAATCTGAATGAATTTGAAATCCGACTAAATTGATTTAAATACAATGAAACTTACACTTTTAAAAACACCAAGTTTCCAAAGTTGGTTGAAAATTCTAAGCACGAGATGTTTGAATCTTTTTCAAATAGAAGCACTGCTGCATGATGTCACAAACGTTCTGATCAAATTTTTGGAATGTATAATAAAAACAACTGATACGTAAAGTTTTGTGCATGGCTACTGCACTTTTCAAAATTTCTTAAAAATTCTTGCAAATATATTTTTTATTAATATTCTGACATTTACCTTTTATGTTAAAGTTACAAACGTAACGTTTTTTGTAAAAATCCAAAATTGATTTGCATTTGGTTTTGTTAATTGCCCTAAGTCTAATAAACCGAATCTTCTTATTTATACAAATGTAAAATTTTGTCTGCAATTAACATTTCTAAACCGATGACTTTTAGTCTTTTCAATGTTATAATAATATTATAATCAAAATAAAAAGACCCATTCAAAATCACTTTTCTAAATAATTTCTAAATTAAATTTTAATTTCGAATCCAGTGATTTTATTTATGTGGATAATGTTGAAGAAATCAATTGAACAATATTTATATTGCGTTCTTGGAAATTTTACATTTTATTTGCGTTGATTACAATTTAATGAAAATTTATCATTTTTATTCACTGCCCTCATAATCCGCATTAAGAAATCCGTTTTAAAATGGTTTTATAACCAAAACGCAAAAAAAAAAATTTAATGCTTTTACATTAATATCTTTTGAGTTAATAACTAAAAGCCAGATTGTGCGTACTACCATATTTTTTTCAACCCAAGTAACAGAAGTAAAATTCAAAATAAAAAATTAAAAGAAATTTTACTTCTCTTTTTGAAACATAAAAATTTCGGTTTTTTTCCATTTTACCTCAATAATTAGATCATTAAAAATGAATAAAATCTGATAATGACATTTCTTATTACCCACGAGGCAGTGAACGAAGCTTTTAATAAATAAACAGGATGAAAACAAAATTAAACAGTTGTCTTTTTATCCGCACGAATTTAAAGATTGCAAAGAAATACAAGTTGAAACAAAACAAAATAATTGGAGGAAATGAAAGGAAGAAAACTAAAATTATGTTAAAAAAAGTTTTAAAAAGATTTATGCAGATTTTTTATTCATTTTTCATTTAATATGAATCGCTATAATAATCGCCAAGTGGTTTGTAAGATCAGTTGTAACGAAATAAAAGGGAAGGTAGTAAAAGTTTAAACATTTTCTAATTTAAATCAGAAGCTATACAAAAAACTTGTTATAAGGTGATTTTAATTATCACACTCAATATTTTAATTTTGTCTCCATTGCTATTGCATAGAGTCCTATAAACTCATATAAACTATAAAGCTATAATTTTTCTAAAATTCATAAATGAAATAACTGAAATACGATCATAAAGCTCCTCCGACGGTGTTCAGGATTGACAGTGAAGCAAGTTAAAGTTCTGCCGTAAAAGAACGACTTCAAATAACATATATGTACATATAAATATGTAATTACAATTAATGTAGATCAAAAACAAATAGATTTATTTTCAACAAAAAATTATTTTCAGCAAAGAAAAATAGAGTTGACCGTGTCAACTATGTTATCCTATATCATACTAAATAAAAAATAAAGTTGGGTCAAACCAATGGTTTGTATTGTAGCACTTTTCCCTTCAACAAGTGAAAATACTGCTTTTAAATACAATCTATGTATGCGAATCACACTATTAAAATTATTTTCATTCATATACAAAACTATTTCTAGGATTGCATATATTTAGGATGATGTATACATGCAGTCTTTGAAATAAAGCAAAAATTAATATAAAGTGGGGTTAACATAATGCTCGATTTTAAGGGTTAATTGTGTGAGTTAAGAAAAATAATTATATTTTTCAATGTCATGGAATTTACCGTTAGCTTTTTGTGTTTATATAAATTTGAAAAAGCTTGCGGTTTCGGAAATATAAGGTGTTAAAAATTCAAATTTTAGAAATTTCAAGAGGCGATAACTTGAGAGGGGGTGGAGGTGGAAAAAAATTTTCTTCTAACGAAATGGACTATTTGTTAATGTATAAAAGCCTCTAAAATTTCAAGCTTCTACAGGCTGGGGTCTAGAAGAAAAACGAAATCAAAAATTTGGAAAAAAAAGGAGTTTAGATAACGGTAAATTTGAACGGCCATTTTGTTTTTATAAAGTTTAACTGCAGTATACCGCGCTAGGGGAAGCAAGCCGCTGCCTTTATGCGTTTGCAAAATTTCAAAAATGCAGAATTTCAGTACTGTGTTTACAATATTTTTTTAGATATGACCACACTACTATTGAAGTTGTATGGCTGCTACTAGAAAGAGCTAAGCAATTTCAACGAATTTTATCAAAGACATTGGACCTGCTAATATATTCGCACTTATGCAATTTCAATACCAAAGCTTTTATAGTTTCTGAGATATAGTCAAATAAATTTGGAAGTTTAATGGCAGCTACCCGAACCAGTACCCCGATCATATCCAATCTAAATAGGGTTCTGCTATTTACTATAATAAATCATTTGTGAAGATTTGGTGAACTTAGCTCTATTAGTTTTTGAGTTATCGTTGGTATGACGTTGGTATTTGACGGACAGACAAAGCTAAATCGACTCAGAATTCAGAAGTCAAAAATCTTTAACTAATAGTGACACGAAACCATTAAGTCAAGAATACTTTGAAAATTTCTGTTCTAAATTTTAACAAATTAACTTATAAACAAAAATTCTATTCTCCTTAAAGAAGAGATTCTAAAAACTATTCGCTGTGCAGTGTAAATAATGAACTGTGTAAGTAAAGCGAGAACAATGAGAATAATTTTTTGACCTAGTTCAGCGCTATGTTATAAATTTTATTTCTTTATTTATAACGTCATAATTGGTATTGGTGCAGTAGAATTTTTATTTTAAAAGCACTCCATAAGATAAACATCTCTACTTAGCGAACAATTCATTAATATTTCTTTTTTGTTTTGAAGATCTCTGTATTAAAATAATTCATTATTTTTGCAAGTTCTTTATGTAAAAATTCCATTGTATTGCAAATGTTACCTCTCTTTCTCACCACCTGATACTCGAATATATAATATATTTATTAAACACGTAATTTTCATTATTATTGTTGCATTTATAGTAGCGGGTAACATTTTCTGCAGAAGTTAACACCGTTTGATCTTCAGTTTGAAATTTTAAATTATTATCTGAAGATATTCATATTTCACAAAACGGAACAACATTTTTCATTGCGTTTGCATAACTGAATGCTTTTAAGTTATAAAAAAACTTCCATAGAGAAAATAAAAAAATTATTTTCCACGTACATAAAATTAAACTATAATAAATTAGCATAAATTGTTACTATGTAACGATCCTCTTTCAAAATTTATTTCAAATTTATTTTACAAAAACATACGTAGAACACATACACATACATATAAACTTGAATTAATATTGTTGCAACAGAAAGCAAAATTAAGCGAAAAAAATAAGTAAATTGCAAACAAAATAAATCGAAATTTTAACTAAATACACTAAATCATTAATTTCATTATTTCATTAGATGAAGGGCCGATGGCACAATTTTTGAAATGTCTGCTTCAAGTGGAATATTTCCCACGCGATAGAATCATTACAGCATTTTAACAATAATACTAAAGCTTTAAAATTTTTTATTTGAAGATTTTGAATTGAAAATTTCAAAGAAATCCCAATAGTAGCTGATTTTTGAAGTATTTAATATTTTGTTACGTTATCACACGCCTTTTAACGCTATCACATATAAATATTTATTTCAGTTTAATTGTACAAGAATGGAATTTAAAATTTGTTCTAAGTTTTATTTCTATATTTTTGAATCAAATGTGTTAAGCTAGAATATTTCAAATTAAGGATGTAAGATAAATTCTAATGACCAAATGCATTCTATGCATTCGCTGAGGGAGGTATGGTTAAAAATTATAATACTTCAGTCTCTTAATTTGATTGAATTTGTTTATTTGCTTTTAAATTATAAACATTTAAAAGAGATATATAAATTGAACAAAAAAAATCTGATGTGGTCAGCACATAACCGACCGCAATGTGTATTGACTAGTAAAGTGAAAGTGTTGAATATTATGAAAAGGTCTGTTAAAAACTTCTTTCCAATTTTTAGGACATTAGTAAGCTTATATAGTTAACATACCTAGAAAAATATAAATTTGGCTCTTAGTAGAGTTTCGCTTTGTTGTAGCCGAATTCACTAAAATGCTCGCCAACTAGTTTCGGTAACAACCAGAACTCAAATATCAAATTTCAAGAAATTCCATCAATTCGTTCCCTAGATATGGTGAAAAAGGTAAAATCGGCCCGCAGATCAGTTTTCGAGTCCTGATCTTTCCAAAAACTTTGTGTGTTCATTGTTTCAATACGAAGAATGTAAATATTAAATTTCAATGAAATCGGTTCAGAAGAACTTGAGATACACACAGACCGACAGACCGACAGGTTGCTAAAAATAGTTTATTTACACTTCCCTACTATGGAGAAGTGCATTCCCACCGAAAACTCGATATGCAAAATTTGTTGCCATCACATAACATACCTATTGTATACACAATACGGTCGGTAAAAGTGCAACAATTCTTAAGTACTTTAACAAAAAGCAGTCAAGGATGTGACAAGACTAAAACGCCTAGTAGTTTTTAAAAAGGCATTTAAATATTTTCAGAAAATTTTGCATATTCCGCAATATGAAAAAGATTTTGAGAAGTATATTCTCAAAACTAGAGATTACAAAGAGAAATTAACCCCAAAATGTAGCAAATTCCGTTAGTAAAATTTTGAAAGTATTTTAATAGTATTTTTTATATCTTTTCATATTTCTCAGTTCATTCACTTTTAAATAATATTTAGACCTCTTTCAAAAATAGATATACCAAGTTTTCAATTCTATTTTTTCAAGGGAAGAATTCAAAATAAAAATTTCTCCATGAAGAGAAATTTTTCCTGTTTGAGCTCTTGCATTACTGCACGTTTTTATAATTAGAAATATACTTTAAGTTCTAATAATATAATTCCATTTTTAATATTATCAAATAACGAGTTCTTCCGTTGTTTTGTTATATATGCTCTTAATTGTTTGAATACGTCTATAAATTATAATGACAAAAGCTAAAACTAACAATTTTTCCTTATTAATAAAATATTCTTGACACCGCTGTTTTCCTACTGCTTTTAATATTTACTACTACTTTTCAGAAAAAATAGAACAAATTTGAAAAAAAAAAATTAGAAAAAAAAGCATTTTTTTTTTGAAACTCGAAGAAAAAAAAAACTGATGCGGTCGCAACAAATCTGATCGCAATAAATATTGTCTAGTTTAGTGAAAGTGTTACAGAATATTATGAAAACCTTTTTAAACATTTTTAACTATTTTAAGAACACTAGCAAGCTTATAGTTAACATTCCTGGAAAAATTTAAATTCGACCCGTAATAGAGTTTTGCTTTGAGACATTCAAATTCCCTGAAAAGCTAGCTAGGAAGTTCAACCAGAAGTCCAATATGAAATATTAAAAAAATTCTAGCAATTAGTTCCGTTGAGATGGTGAAAGATGAAAAAACTGCCACAAATAAGTTTTCCGGTCCGTGATCTTTCCAAAAATTTCATAGGTTCATTTTTTTAATACCCCAAATTTAGACATATAATTTCATCAAAATCTGTTTGACTGAACTTAGATATATGCGTGCACACTCTGGCGACAGACAAACAGACAAAACCGACAACTCTCTGAATAACTAGTTTATTTACGCTTTCCTATTATGTAGAATTGCGTTCCTACCGAAACTCGATATCCGAAATTTGATGCCACCACATAACCTCTTTTATTGTTTGCTATGCGGTCTGTATTAAAATAAAATAAAACAGTAGCAAAAAACCCATTTTCCTCTGTATCAAGAAACCAGAAATCAAATAACTCAGGATTATAGGTTATAATTTAATTTTTTATAATATTATTTTAACCCTTTGGTAAGGAAAAGTAACATGAGAGATTAAAAAAGAAAAAAAAAAATAATAAAAAAAATAATATTTTTTATTTGTGTTAAAAAAGAATTTCAGTAAAATTACAAATTCCAAGGACTCTTCAATGGATGGATAGATCAAAGTTCATAAAAAATACATTCACTTCTTCTGTTAATTGGATTCGAAAAAAATATGTAGAACGTGAAATCGGGAAACAGATTTTCTTTTATAGTTCAACATAAAAGAAAATTTTCAATATTCTACAAAGAGAATTTAAGATAAAAATTATATTAAGTGTGTATTTGTACACAATATTTACTCCCTCTGCATAGTTCAAGTATTATGAACAGAATTTACACACAAAGTTTCCGAAATTTTTCAAAAATTACAATTTTTAAAATTTTGCAAAAAAATGTAGGCGTCTAAATAAATATACTAGTATAAGAATTAACAGACTTAACTTGAAACCCTAATAATAAGAAATATAAAATTGCATACTTTTTGATCTAGGTTATACATAATTATTATTAATTCACATAAAAACTACATAGCCACATTTACGTTTTAAGACGTCCTGGTTTCGTTTAAAATTCAATTTTTAAATTGAATTTTGATATCTGCTTATTTTTTACTATTTTCAGCATTTCTTATTAAATTTATTTTCTTTGATTATTTCTTAAATTTTAACGAAAAATAATAAATTTTTCTTTATATAGTAGTGTTGTTAATGTTGATAAATCAAATAAATCTACACAAAATCATAAGTGTATTTATATATACTTTAAATTTAGGATATAGACTCACCCGTTTAATGGAACCCCATTACTTAATGCCTAATCGATTGCGTGACCTTTAAATTATTTTGTATAAACGTTTGGATATATACATACATTTTTATGCATGTGTAAGTATTTACATAAATTATGCTTACAATGTCTTCATTTTTGTTATAATATTAAGTTATGCAATAGGAAGTGAAATTTATATTATGTAGTTGGCCAGATCAATTTTGGGATGTGTCGCAACAATTTAAAGGTAATAAAAATTATGAAAAATAATAAAAACAACTGTTTTAAAATATTCAAAACATTTTGCTTTTCAAAATTCTATAAATAGAATCAATTAATTTCGATTCACAACTGCGTCATGACATTAATGTCTCATAACTAACTGTAGGGATAGTTAGACATTTTCCTCAATATAAAAATACCTATCCGTGTTCTATAAAATATGCATGGATATGTTGAATTATATCAATTTCTCCCAGGTACATCTTAGAATTACTCAAACTAAAGCTGTGCAATATACAAAACTTATTTATAATCAATTAAATGATCTGGCTGCATAAGCTACACAACCAGAACAATTAACATAATAATTAACGGTAACGCTAATACACATGCATACAACACGGAGTAACAGTTTAATAATTACATTTCCAAACTGTATTTATCCAACCATACCTATGTTAGTATATCACCGAATTATAACTTATAAGTCATAAATGCCGGTTATTTTTATATAAAATATTAACGTTAATTCATGTGTGTTATTATTACATATTTATGTCAAGGAACATGAAATGAATAAACCTATGTGTACATATATGCACATAATACTTTCTGTATAGTGTCCTTTTGCTTAGTGAATTTTGGGAACTTTATTTATTAGAAAATTTATTATCGAGAATTGATCTAAATTTAATGTGTTAGAAATTTTTGGAATATATAAAAATATACAAGTCATTTGTGCTATTCAATATTTCAATAGAGTAGTAAATTTAGATGTTATTATAGTTAAAAAAAAATTTTTGACATTAGTATACTATTGAGAAATAGTTAGAGCGTAATAAGGAGTTCATAATTTTCAGTTTTAGATGATTTTTCTTTCTTATTCAAAGTTTTTTTACTTTTCATTAATAGTTCTTGAGTTGCTCTTCATAAAATAGAGGAAAAATATGAAGTACTTTGGTCTTTCTTTATTTTATTTACTCTTTATTTATTCGATTTTGTATCAACTGTAAATGTTTTGTGTAAGAATAATCAATAGTTTTATTGAATAATTTGAATATAAATAAAATACGAATTAATTGGAGATTATTTGTTTTCAATAACTGAGGGAAAAGAGAGTTAGATGTATTCACAATTCTGTTGTTTTTTTATTTATGAAAGTTAAATGGGGATTTGTAAGATATATAAATTCCTTTACATATTTGCGCTTTAGAAAAAAATTTTGAGTGTTTAAATTTTTTATCTTCCAAAGCATAAAGATACTGGATTTTGGCAATGTACAGCAAGATTTCGTTTTTTCATGAATCTTTGTTACATTTCTTGACTTTTCCTCATTTTATTTTGCGTTTCGCGCAGATGAATAAATTTTATAAAAATTCACGTTCAAATAAAGCATTTTAATAGTCGTTATGTGCAATATTCTCGTAATAGTGATCGTGTTCTATAGAGTTAAATTACTGAATTCTTGATTTCAAACAAATTACAATGAAGAAGGAATTCGATAACGGAAATGGCAGAAGGAAAGCTCCTCGAAAATATCTACAGGAAAACAAGAAAAAAAGGTTTGCTAGGCCCGAAGACAAACCCAATAAAACTTTATAAAAACTTTAAAAAATTTAAACGAAAAGTTTCCTTAAACCCGTTTTAACATGATGTATTTAAATCTTTTTAGATTAAATTCAAAATTTTATTATTAAAGCTGAAAAAAAATATATTTTAATATTATGTATAATAATTATTTTTTTTTTAAATCTTAAATTTCGGCAAGATTTTTTAAAGAATTTTTTGAATTGCCTTTTGGAAACACATAATGATTTTTTAACTCAATATGTGATTTCACATCATACGAGAATTATAAATTAGTGCCACAATATTTCTTTAAAAAATGTTGAGTTGCGTTAAGTTGGATAGTTACATATATATACATACAATAATTCGTTTTTTGGTTTAAATAATATATTATGTGATTAATTAATTGTGATCCAGATATGTGCTAATGGCTACTTTCTATGGAAAACAATGTGTGCGTAAAATAATTTTTCTTTTATATACGTTTTTTGTATTTGAATTAAACATCCTCTTCATATTTTTATATATACATACGTATACATACATGTATAAATTTTGTAGCTATAAAATGATAAATTAATACTACCCAAGGGCAATATTTTCCATTAAAGTTCTCTTTTGTTATTTTATTTCCATAATTATAATTTCGAAACGTGTCTATTAAAACTTAAATCTTAACACCATATACTTATATAATATAAGTGTATGACACCTGAATATAAAAAAAATAAATAAAAAATTTATGCTAAAATAAATACATACACAAATTCTGTAGTGTTCGATTTTAAAAATCCCAAATACTTTGGAAATAAACTCATCAGCTGTAGTAGGTGTTGCTACCTATTCATCACTACGTAAATGTTTAATAATTTTTTTAACTCGATTTGAATTAAGATATAGAGTATACAAACAAAAAGGAAATTTTAACAAGGTATGTAAGTATTGTTGCGTAAAAATTATGAAGTTAAAACTTTGATTTACATATTGGAATAAGACATTTTTTGAAAAATTTGAACAGACTCAAACGAACATGCAATAATGTTATTGTCCATATAGATATTAGAAATTGATTTTCTTAATTAAACCAAACCAAATACAAATAGCATTAATGAAACAATCATTAATATTTTGGGATTTTATAAAAAAATAAAGAATTGAAAAAATCTTACATCTCAGAATTATATTTTGTGAAATTGCACATTACGATTTAGCTATTTACGTTGAGAATTTATAACTTAAAGTCTTACAAAAACATCACATTGCATATGTCTGTCCAAAATTTAAATTTTAAGACTAATCATTTTTACATATTTTTTTGACTCCGATAACATTTCTAGTTTCGTAAAAATAATGACAAAGTATTGGCAAAGTTTGAGAAACACTAATTCACATGCAAATATCTGGTGAAGTGATATCATCATCATCCTCAGAAATTTACAAAATTACTTCAAAAAAATCTTTAACTATTGCTTTAAATCTTTATTTACGCAACTAATAGGATATGGTTAACAATTTTTTATATTTGCAATGTTGTTTTAAAAAAAAAACCAAATTTGTTTGAAAGTTTACTTAAAATCATTTATATAAAACACCTCAAGTATTAAAGTTTGAGCTAAATTTTTCATTCTCCGGAAAATATTTGGGAATTTTTATGACCTTTTTTAAAAATTTATAATTACTAGCTAAAACTTATTATACACAGTATACTACCTTAGACTAACAAAAAACAACAATATAAAATAATTCACTTATCATTTTAACTAGTTCACTCATCTCGAATTTTTGATCACAATAATGTGAGAATGGAAGTAACTATGACAAATTGAGTGGTCTATCTCTGAAGCACACTGTTTAAATTATTTTACGTATATGAGGAACATATTTTTGGTGATAGCTTTTACCAATAACAATTTGGTTTACAAAAAAATTATTTTAATATTCAGTCAATGTTCTATTTTTGTCAGATGTTAATTTTGCTTTTCTGCTTTTTTTTCTGGCTACATATTTTTTGCACCTCATGAAGCTTTTTTTTAACACACACACATAGACGTAATATTTTTTATATTAATATCTTTTTAGACAGCAGTTTATCGTAGGTTTTTATGAAAATTATTTAAAGATTATAGGAAATTTCACTTGTTTGTACCTACATAAATTTTTCCATGTAAAGCAGAACTCTATGGCATAGAATTTAAAGTAAAAAGTGCTACATGGTTTTGTAAATAACATGAAATAAAATGTTAGTAAAGTATGGTCAAGTTAGTGATTTATAATATAGCACTTTTTCTTTGAGCAAGTGAAAATGATGTTTTTAATAAAGTAAGTAAAACCAATGATTTGTAAAATAGCAATTTTTCCTTCAACAAGTGAAAATACTGCTTTTAAAAACAATATAAGTATGTACTACATCATTAAAAATACTTTCAATCATATACGAATATATTTCAAAGATTGCATATATTTGGGATAAACAATATAATTTTTGAAATAAAACAAAAAAAAATTGAAAGAGGCGTTAGCATAATGCTCTAATTTAAGGGTTAATTGCGTGAGTTAAGAGAAATAGTTATATTATATTTTTTTGTGTGGCATTTACCGTTAGTTTTCCGCTTTTATAAAAATTTGGAAACCGCACAGCTTCGGAAACGGATTTTAGATCACGACAAATTTGATGGCCATTTGGTTTTTTTTAAGTTGAAACATGATATGCTGCGGTAGAAGAACCGCCGCTACTTTTCTGCGTTTGCAAAGTTTGAAATGCTTATATGGTTTCTCTACAATAAATAGTAAAACAATTGCTTTTTTAGAGTTTTGAATGGTTAAACCTTTCCCACTTCTAGATAGGTAAAAATTTTCTTCTGAAGCGATAAGTATCTAAAAAAGATCTAAGGTGTAAAAGTTTTGTCAACATGTTCATGGACAGAAAGGCGGACGGACAGGCGAACGGACGGACAGAGTGAAACTAATAACCACCATTTTTCAAATATTTTTTGGAAAAGTGCTAAAAATGAAAAAAAATATTCCAAAGTGACGGAAAGTGGAGATGTTTTATACTTTTCATTTGTCTTTTATTTTTTAAAAAAAAGCTGTGGTGGTTTTGAATATGAATTAAATAAAATAAACCTTAATAACATTTTGAATGAAAAATGTGAATTTATGCAAAACGAAGTCAAGTGAAAATTGCACTCTCTCATTCTACTAAATTTTGATGAAAACTAAAATTATTCTTATTTATAGTGTTCGCCAAATAGTGAATTAAAAGGAGCCATTTGAACAAAACAATTTGTGAAATTACTGTAGAAGTTATGCTATTTGGTTGATGAAATCTTTACTGAAGAGGGAATTTGAATAAGTCTAAAAAACATTTTTCTTAAATAGGTTAAATTTACTTGTCCGTATAAAGATTTATTAAAAATAGTATTTTTCTGGTTCATGATTTTATACATTAATAATTTTAAATGCATTTGAATGCTTGATTTTCACCGCATTTCCTATTTTCGGAATAAATTTCCGAAGAAATCAATAGTATCAATGGGTTTAATTTTGTTTTAAACTATTCTCGACTTTTAACTTTGCAACGAAAGAGTTTTTAGTTAAATTTGTTTGATTATGTAACTAAGTTTTTTTGTAAAGCGTACGAGTTCGTGTTAAATATTAAAAGCAGCTAACAATTTTTTTACTGTTATAATTTAAATCTAAATTTAAACTTTCAAAATTTAATCGCATAAGTTTCACAATTTAAAAAAACTTTTTATTGTTACCGCGGAGTGCATGAATTGGATTTAATTTCGTAGGTTATAAAAGTTCCATTACGTTTAGTTAGAGTGTACTTTAAATTGTGTATATGTATATGTAAAACAAGAAACAGCCTTTTAAATTTTATTTCAGTGACAATGATTAGCTTTCGCTAACTGATTACTTAAAAGTTTGACGTTCGTTTGATAGAATATAAGACATTTACAAAAGGAGTTCATAGAAAAATTACTTTATGTTAATATCAAGAATTTCGTTGGGTTAGGTTATATGAATTTTGCTACAGATATGCACACTTTATGATTTGAATTAGTTGCCATTATAAATTGACTATTGTGAATTGTTCTATCCAAATCTATTTTGAATAATCTAATATGCATTCTAGATAAAGTTCTCATATTAACTCTCAAGATAGAAGGAACCAACATTCCAAATTATCGCGTCACTTTTGTTATTCTAAAAACAGAACAGTTTTCGTTTTTCTGTATTATTTTTGAACAATTTGAAAATCAAAATCCAATTTTTTTTTCAACAAAAAAAAAAACAAAAATCGAAACAATATAAAATTTTCTCAATTCACTTTTGAAAAATTTTAATTCGTTACATTGCTGCTTTGAGGCTTTCATATTCTCGAAAACCCAAAACACGCAAGGACGAAAAAGAAAAACAGAAAAACAATAAAAATTAATTTTGCTTTTGATTATTATTTGTACATATGTATATTGTTTATACCCGTACGAACGTATGTTCGAAGAGTATACTAAATTTGCCTTAACGTTCGTAACGTTGCGAAATAATGGTCTGAGATATAGACTCAAGTGTATATTTTTGATCAGCATCGAATTCTGAGTCGATTTAGCTTTGTCTATCAGTCCGTCCCAAAGATAACTCGAAAACTAATTAAGCTAAGTTCACAATTTTCACAAATGATTTGTTATTACGTTCATAACGTGGTACTGGTTCGGCTAGCTGCCACACAACTTTAAAAGTTATTTGGCTATATCTCAGAATCTGTAAAAGTTGTGATATTGAAATTTCGCACAAGTAAAATTATAAGTAGGGCCGATGTGGTTGATAAAAGTTGTTGAAATTTCTTTGTTCCTTCTGACAGCTGCCATACAACCCTAAAAGTTATTTGGCCATATTTCAAAAACTACAAAACCTGCGATATTGAAATATATCGTAATATATATTCGTTTGAGTAGGGCTAATGTGTTAGGATAAAAGTCGTTGAAATTGCTTAACCTTTTATGGTAGCAGCCATATAATTTCAATAGTAGTTTGGCCATATCTTAGAAAATATTGAAAACACGGTACTGAAATTTTGCATAAATTAATATGGTAATACGACAACTAAAAGTCATAGTCTGTCCTATAGTCAGCTATGGCATATTTATTTGCACATAGGATAACAAATTCGTACAGGTATCACAAAGTTGACACGACCAAATCTATTTTTTCTGTATTCGATTTTAATATTCTAAAAATGAACAGCTTTAATTTTTATATTGTTGTTGAGTAGATGGTTGTGAAAAACAAAAATCATAATAGACGAAAAAAGAAAAAAAGAGGCACTAAAATAATTAAAATGTGGTAGTCGTTTTACAGAGTTGTTGTAAATGTCGTAACTACTAAAGTTTTAGCGAAAATAGTTTTTTTTTACAATCGTTATTAAAAATATAAAAATATTTTCCGCACGTTTTTAATTTTGAATTAAATTGAAAATATTTGTTTTTTTTTTTTGTTTTCATTTAATTTACCACTTTAAGATTTTTTATTAAGTTTTGTTATTACAAAAATTTTAAATTGTTAAAATCTACAAAATATAATTCATTTTTTATTTTTATACCCGTACGAACGTATCTTCGTACTAACGTATCTAAATTTGCCTTACCGTTTGTAAGAAACAAATAGTTTGATATATAGACTCAAGTGTATGTTTTTGACCAGCGTCGAATTCTGAATCGACTTAGCTTTATCTGTCCATCTGTCCGTCCTTCCGCCCGTGCGTCCCAACGATAACTAAAAAACTAATTCACCAAATTTTCACAAATGATTTATTATAGTAAATTTCAGAATCCCATTTAAATTGATTATGATCGAGGTACTGGTTCGGGTACCTGTCATAGAGCTTCCAATTTTATTTGGCTACATCTCAGAAACTATAAAAGCTGTGGCATTGAAATTTCGCACAAACAAATATATAAGTAAGGCCAATGTCTTTGATAAAAGGCGTTGAATTTGCTTGGCTCTTTCTGGTAGCAGCCATACAACTCCAAAAGTTATTCGGCATTATCTCAGAAATTATTGGAATTATAATAAAGAAATTTCGTGAAAACAAGTTAGCTGCCGTACGGCTTCAATATTCAATAGTTTGGTAATAAAAGTAAATTCTAAAATTTTATACAAAAAAGTACGTAATAATGAAATTTTGCATTAATTAATATGATAATACGGCAACTTAAAGTCATAGTCTGTCCCATAATCAGCTATGGCATATTTACTCGCACATATAACACATTCGCACGGGTACCAAAGAGTTGACACGGTCTACTCTATTTTTTCTTGTTTTTTTTTAAAGATATACGAAAATTAAATATTCTAAGCGAATTTTCAAATTGCGTTCGAACCATTTTTAACCGTCTTAAACAACGATCTAGTAACTAACTAAATGTAATTTCGGTTAAGAATAATTAAGAAATAAAGTTTTTGTTTTTATGCGGTAAAATTTTGGATACTATTTTTGTTTACAATTTTTTTAGTTACTTTTTAAATTCTAATATGTGCAGAGCTTCATATTGCAGAAGTTTTACAAGCATAATTTAAAACAAGATATTCCAATGGTTTAATATAATTTAGTGTGTTAGAATAGACAATTTACAATAAAACTGATTCTGGAAAAAAATATAGCGTTCCACCATGGAAATACTGGCAGTATTGTTTATTTGTAAATCATACTTTACATAGAAGAAGTAAGAGACAAGAGAGCTTTGTTTTCCGAACATCATCACTGGCAATGTTACGCTGACATACCAAAAAAAAATTTTCAAAACATGAAAGTATTTTGATGCTGGTAATTTTTGTCGTTTAATGTTATTTTTCAAAACTAATTTTAAAATAGTTACAAAGTTTTTGGTTTAAGTATTCAAAGGCTTTATTTTTTCATTCATATTTTTTCTAAGAAAAGTAGTACTAAAAGTTGACTTTTGCATTCATTTTTTGGTTAAAAAAACCGAAGGCATTTTGATATTCTAAAAATATCATTAGCTCAAAAGTATACGAATTAATTAATGAAATTATGAGCTTGATAATGCTTACTTTTTATTACTTTTTATTAGTTTTTATTGAAGTATTGGATTCTAAATAATTTAGTAATGCATGGCAATTTTTGGAATTCTGAATGTGAATCTGAACTAAGATTGATTTTTTTTGGACGGGTATTAACTTAAGACTTCATCAGTTTCTTAAAGTTTGAAAGGACTTTTATATAACCTTGTGAAACATTAGCTCTTAACCAAAAAATAAAAATGATTTATTTGAATTTTACTAATATATTCGCTTGTGTGAAATTTCAATATCACACCTTTTATAGTTTCTAAGATATAGCCAAATGAATTTTGAAGTTGTATGGCAGCTACCCGAGCCAGTTCCACGTTCATAACTAATTTGAATTTTGCGTTAGATCTACGGTTACCAGATCTAACGCAAAATAGCGAAAGCGGTCGGAATACCCCTGAATGCATACGTAAACAGAGAGTTAATATAAACCAATAAAACAATGGGTCCTATCACTAATCTTTGACCACTAATACACTAATGATACACAGAAGGTATATCACTAGTAGCAAGACCGTCAGTCCTTTTATAGTGAGCTAACAAACAAGCATTATTATGCTTAGTAACAGATTTCCTGAATATATCCCTTTTTTTTAATTTAAGAAAAATAATATCAGTAACTTATGACTTAATTTTTTAAAACCGTTTGGTAAGACACAATTTTTTGATAATAATTTTAGAGATATGAACCTTCAAAATATCAATAAAGGAGTCAAAAGCGATTTAGCATCCCCACAGGAATAAACCCCCAGTCTGACTGGTTTGCAACTCGTAATTTTGTGAAATAAACCCTCTTAAAAGTACTAGAAATATTAAAATACATAATGTAGTTCAAATTATTAATTTGAACATTATCAAAAACCACATACTGATATAAAGAATTATTGCATAATAATTCGTTATATCAATATTCTCAATTACTCCACGAAATATGTGAGAGTTATCTTACTATTATCTAGATATGGTCGATTACACTAGACCCAAGGTTAGAAATTCTAGTAGCAACAACAATTTGAGAACTAAATCCAAAAGACGATAAAAACAATTATATTCATCAACAACACTATCAGCACTCATA
Source organism: Condylostylus longicornis (assembly GCF_029603195.1). NCBI lineage: Eukaryota > Metazoa > Arthropoda > Insecta > Diptera > Dolichopodidae > Condylostylus > Condylostylus longicornis. The sequence continues at coordinate 3,770,983 of NW_026577985.1, forward strand.
TTGATTTATTAAATTATATCATCAACAGTTACCTATACAATCCCTAGAGCTATATTTATGTAATGTATAAATACCACAAAAACAATAATCAATTTGTCATTGACATACTTCAACTCAATAACTTCAGCGGTAGTAAAATTTATGCATATCTGTTGTTGCAACATAAATTTGAAATTTTAGTATAATTTTTTGCTTATATTCGACAATTTGGGTTCAATTAGCTCTCATGCTACGATTGTTTTGGTGGACAACAAAAAATTTTGACTTTTTATAAAAATTTATTTTCTTTAAGAATAATAGTTAATAATAAATTTAGAATGATATAGTATGGAAGAAAATATTTGAAATAATTATAATTATAGATCAAAAGTGCAAGATAATATAAAGAAAGAGAAAAAAAATATTTTCTTATGGATAATTTGTATGAATATTGAATATCGTCGGTTAAAAAGTAGAAAATACTAACCGCATTTTTTGAGAATTCGGATTTCATAGATGAATTAAATCAGAATAATATAATCTTTGTTGTGGCAAAAACTCATGCAAATCCATAATGTAGTTTATAAATCCAGAAATTAAAGAGACCAATCCCATTGCACTAATTGATTAGTTTTACAATTTTACGATTTTTTCAAATTGACTTTACACAAAACACAGTTTCCTGACTTAATGCTTTCTGCTTTTAAACCGACGATATTTTCTTCAGATATTCAATACCATTAATTCGAATGAATTTTTAACCCATATTACAAAGTTACAATTACTATTTCTTATCATCTGAATAGCTTCTTGATGTATTTTTCGATTCAGATAAGTAAGAGCGCCATTTAAATAAATTTTCATCCATAATGTTAGATTTAAATTTTCAATTGTTCTTTAAAATTTTTCGCATCATTCTTCTCTTGGTTTGATCCAACTTTTAAAAGATCCATCTTATCTTTTAAATCTCTTCATATAAAATGAAAGAATCTCATCATTAGCAATTTTCTCTTTTACACCTTAGTGAAGAGTTTTTTTTTACATTATTCAACTCTTTGAATTTTTACAACAAAACATTTTGAATATCGGGAAAATTCACAAAATCAATTTAATTAGAATTAATTTTCTGTTCAAGAAAAATAATTTTTTTATTATGATTTAATTTTATTTTCCTCCAACGAGCAATTGCATCACGATTAATTGGTTGCAATTTAATAATTTTAGCATGAAGATTTTCTTTTATAATATCTGTATTACTACATATGTATTTATATTTAAGTTAGAATGCGAGGCTGATATTAATGTGGATGATGATTTAAGAGGCTGTAACTTCGATGACGTAGAAGTTTAATTTGTGGTGGTGAATCGAGAGTCATAGGTAACGTACTGTTATTTCTGTTTACAGATGTTCTAATAAAATTTAAACAATATAACATTTCCACTTCTGTTCCATTGTATGTAAAACGATCTCATTTTTTGATCAGTTTTTTCAATTTTATAGCAAATATAAAAGCAAAAGGGAACCTAAACGATATACACAAAATGTAAGAAATTTTTTAATTAATATTAAAAATTAATTTAAACTCGAAATAGTACAGAAGATAGTGTGAGAAATATATAATTACATTAGCATGTACATATATCATTCCTTTATAAAAGATAGATGAGAAATAGATAGAAACTTAAAATAAATAGATCGAATTGCGAGTCTTTAAATTTTTTCTCATTTCGTACAAAAGAAGAGAAAATTTTAAAATTTCATTCAATTGTGAATTTTAGATAATATGTTTACAAAAATTTTCCCTTGCAAAAATTTTGATTTCAATAAGGTTATTTCAAAAAATTGGTACTTTGACGTTCCATAAGAACCAATGAGTTCTCTTCCTACTAAATAACTACTAAAACAATTATTGTTTTATTTCATATTGATTCTGTATACAAAGTTCTAATAAAGTACTAAAACAAAAACAAAGTATATTTCAATAAAAAAATCAATTCTCTGAACATAAAGGTAATTAAATCGCAAAGACAATAAAAAAATGTTATTACTGCATATTGTGTAATTAAAAAACCAATTTAAATGAGAAAAATATCAATTTAATTATATAATAGTAATTATATTTGCAATTTCATTTTTATTGTTCATCAAATTGCTGTATACCGCTGCGCAATTCATTGAATAATGTATTAATAAAACATTGAGGGAACATTCTAATTAAATTCAATGTATACTGTTATACTTTATATCATACATTCAGATAAATAAATAAAAGCATCGCATACCATTGATCCTATACAAATATCTGATTTAAATATTAATTTAATGAATAAAAATCAAATAGAGAATTGTTTTATTATTCGCGAGAATAGTTTCTCTTTTATTTAAAATGAAATAACAGAATAATTAACTTTAGTTATCATTGTTATAATTTTAACATATAGCAAATGAAAGCTGAATAATCTTTGAGTTTTTCCCTTCTGATGTGTAGAAACAATAAAATTTAAGTAATCTTTGCAATTTGAATAATATTATTTAAATAAATCGTGTATTTTTATTGAAAGTAGTTCTATATTTTGTTTATTGGAAATATTCATTATAAAACTATTTCTAATTCTGAATTTCATTCAATTTCTTCTTAAACGTTTATATTAATTTTATGCTTATATTTTTGTTTTTAAATTTACAACCTACGGGGAAAATAAAACGAAGAAAAGAAACTACACCTGTGTAAATAAGTTTAATGGTAAAGAAAATTCTTTAACATTAACATTTCCTTCCGCTTACGTTATTTCTTCTTGTTAATCTCTCTCCCGCTTCGCTTCACTATACGGTATACTTAACATATACTATATTTTATAATAAGTAATAATTATATTTATAAAAAGTATCATTGTTATACATTTTGCATGTTACTTTGACTTGTTTATTTTTTGTGTATAGTGGTTTTGTACGTAATAGTGGTATTGGAAACATTATTGCTTTACGTAGTTTAACATAAAAGCATTTACCTAGTACGTATATCCTTGAAATTTTCATGTCATTGAGCACATTTAAATAAACTATACGTATACACGCAGAAATATATTTTTATATAAATGTATTTTTGAGTAAAAATAAAGAAATTCTAATAATAAATTTACATATAGAAAGCAATATATGTACATAGTTTTGAATATTGGCGCAGCAATGGGAATTTTAATTTTTTTTCTTCTCATATTTTACAATCAAATGGAAACTTTAATTGCATTTTTATTTTTATTTCTATATACAATCAACTAACTAATTTATTTATTTTGTTACACTTAGGGAATTAGTCATAGATATTAATCACTCAGAAATCTTCTTTTATGTTTATCGTAGTAGTAAATTTTTGTTTTGCATATTGCAGTTCTTATGGTTATGTAAAGATAGTATGGTAATGAAAAATGTTAAATAAAATTCATCATATTCTAATATGCAGCTGACTACATTTTTGATCTGAAATTAAAACCAGTGTTGATTGGTATTAATAAGTATGGAAATCTCATCTACATCTCAATGTATTACGGTCATACAAAACGTTTTAATTACATAATAAATAGGAAGATTTTAAGTTTAAGATAGTATAATGCCACATCAAAATTAAAAGATGTAACAATTTTATTACATTTCAGGCATTACTATTACAAATTTTGACTTTTTGAAATGTGAATATGACACTTTTGTAACATAAAATCTAAATAATATTGTGAGAATGGGATTCTTGAAGTTGCTTTATTTGTATATTAAATGTACAATAAATTTACCGATATATAATCAGGTAAATTAATTGTATTCTGGAGCTAAATTTTAATTGTTCTTTGTGTTATTTTATTTTATTACTTTACTTACATTTGATCTAAATTTTAACGCTATTCTTCAAAGTATTTTCAAACGCGTACGAAATGTTGTGAAGAATAACGGAAGGCCAAGTTTCTGACATTTTAAATTTTTATTTACATCTTACGACATTTTCATGAAGAAAAGCACATTTTATTGAAACAACTGAACATATTGCATAGTTTTGGGGGTATCATTTTATAAAACACACACATATCAATTTTTAGCACTTTTCAAAAAAAAAAACTTTTGAAAAAAGTGCTTACGTCCTCCTGTCCGTGTGTCTTTTTACAAAACTTCTACACCTTAAAAGACAAAAAGTTGAAATTTCATATGTGCATAGATCTTTACTAGAAACTTATTTTCGTAGAAAAAAATTACCCTCTCCATTGCTACTTTACAAATCCATGGGTTGATTCAACTTTAATAATATGCCATTTTTACCACTTTTGTAAAGTAGCTAACCCGCGTGTATCTAAAGGTATCTATAAACTTAATTTCAAAAATATTGTTTTTAAAGATTTAAAAAATTTAATATGAAAAAGGTATGCGATTTAATTAACCTCTTTAATTAACTTTAAAGTTAACTTTAAACCTAAAGTTTTACTCTTATAACAAGAAGTTTTTATGTTCCTACCTACCAACCTTAACCCAAAAAAACTGATTTTTTGTTTGCTAATAGTAAGGAATAAAATTTTACTGTTTTTCATTTTACTCAAACAAAAGATCAGCACTCCTTACCACTTTTGTGATGATTTGCTTTTCCAGTATGATACGTTTAGCTTATTTACTATTCTTAGTTACATTTGGATATGAAAAGCATTTACTTTATTTTAGGTGCGGCTTTGAGGAAGGTAATAAGGTAGCAAATAAAAAAACAAAATGTCATCGTAACGTTAAAAAGAAAATTCTTCCTTTCAAAAAATCTGAACTTAATGGGTTTTCTTACGTTTTTCATACTTCCCTTTCTCTTTTGTTAGAATTTTATTATTAATTTTTTCTTCTTTTTTTTCTTTTTGTTTTATTTATTTGAATTTGGAAACCCACCTTTAGCGAAAGGGAACAAAAAATAGCATAAAATTAAATTGGGGTGTTTATAAAGGACGTTGAAAAGGATCGTATAAAACAAGTCAGAAAGTTGAGTAAAAAAATAAAATATGTTGAGGTCAAAAATGAGGAATAAAGAAAACATAAGCATTAGAATATGAAATTTTGGAGGAAATTTATTGTCTTTAGATTTTTAAGAGAAATTTTAGTTGTGATTTGTTTCATGGTAGTCGTAAGAAATTAATTTGAAAAAAAAAAGAAATTTTCTTGAAGAAAAATTTTAATCTTAAAAAATATAAAATAATGAATATCAAAAGTTATAACTACAAAATAAATAGTAAATTATAATCAGAGTCGCTTAGCAACATGCAGCTTTTGAACAAATATATTACTAAATACAATATTGGGATCAAATAGTACATTCATTTTTTTTTAATTTTTTAAAATTTATGCGAAAAAAATTACTTCAATTGGAACTTATTTCGAATTTTAAATATTTTTGCAAATCAAAAAACTTCAGGCTGCTTTTTACAATATTTGTATACAAAACTATTTTAAAACAATTAAATAAAAGATATAAACCGTTCTTCTGCGAAATCAAAGAAGTGGCTGAAATTTTACAAGACGAAAAGGCTTATATTATAAACGCGTTAAGGCTATGTGGAGATCTACTTAACGAATTCAGTACTTAGACGAAAGACATTTATATACTTCTAGTCTTGAAATATTGAATGTATTTATTAGTATTTCGGCGATGTACCTTGATACCAATTTTTAATTTTATAGGTTTTAAAGTGCGAGTGCACAATTTTGATTTAGCACATTTATAAATTGAAGTTCGTCTTAATAAAATTTACTTTCAAATATAATTAATTTAAAATTTAGTCTTTTATTTTATTAAATAGTTTAATTAAGAATTAAACTTCTTTTTTATTTACTCACTTAATTTAGATTAAAAATTTTTATGCTCTTTTTATTTTCTTTTCTTATTTTTAACTTATTTAAGATATGCATATGTCTAAGCGCGGTGACGTTTCGGAAAGGAAGAACAAGCATGGCTTAAAATTCTTCTAATTAAAATTAAAAACCGGTGTGATGAATATGTTGAAAATGTCAATCAACTGAATCAACTTTATGATTGACCTATAAATAAAAACAAAATTTTTAGAAATAACATTTAAGAAATATTATTATTTTACATTATTTTTTATTTTACAAAATTTAATGTTTTACTAACATATGAGAGCACCAGTTTAACTTTTTTCTTTAAAATAAACATTTCCAAAATGCTTGATTAGAATTATTTAATTTAAATTGCTATGCAAGCGAGGAAAAAATTTAATTAAAACTTGTATATGCAATAATTTACGAGTAGATTCACTGCATACTTCTTCTTCACAGTTGTTTACATACTAACACTAAATTTCTTCTGCCCTATTCCAAAAAATAAATTAAAATTTGCTTCAACTTTCCTCCTATAAAACTTGAAAATTTCATTTTTTATATCTTCTATATGAAGAAAAAAATTAATGAATAAAAAATCCAAAATATTTATTAAAACAGAAAAGTTTTCTATTTAGTTGATTTTTCTACATTTGGATGAAACATTTTCTCCGGAGGTATAAATATTAAAGTTATAAAAAATATTGCTTTTGATATAATAGCGTAATAATATCATTATGTTCATAAATTCAGATTTCTATATCAGTTGATGATAGTTAAAATTGATCGTGTTGCCCTTGCAATGTTAGAACAAATCAATAGTATTGATACTGACGCATCACACAAAAGTGGTAGTGTCAAACTTTGTAGTACATCAAATATTGATACATAATACAGGATTTCTGTAATTTCTGTAATCCAGAAAAATTTAACCTCGAAGCGATTCAGGTTTGTACAAATCCGAGGTAAAAATGTTAGCATTGCGGCAATGTGTAGATAACTATACCACAGACCAATCCACCATCTAGTAGAAAGTCAAAATGGCACTAGAAACTAAAACATAAACTCTAAAGTAACAAGCCGTACAACTCTCAAATTCTGGTACGTACAATATTATTAAAATATTAACGTTAATATTGCGATCTTTTGTATAACACTGTAGTAACACTGTAGCCTCTACAGTTTGTTGGAGAATTAGTTTCTACCAAAATAATCTGTATAACTCAAACCGTTATTTCGGATTCCGTTCAATTAAAATTATTAGACATTATGTAGATACTGTGTTGCACTATACTTTTAATTTCATTATGCTAATAGCTCCTTTAAAAATTATCTTTTCAAGGAATATTAAATAATAATAAAATTTATAGGAATTTAGTTTCTTATGCGAATATGTACTAATAAATTGAAGGAAGGGTTAATAGCTCAACTATTAACTCATATATTAAAATATGAGCAATAATTGTAAGTAATGTACATAATATATTCAATAATTATAAGTAATGTCAAGGACAAAGACTGTGGAAGCGAACATTTCTTTGCGGATAAAAATGCCAAGTTAGAATCTGTAAATCAAAAATATTAAGAAACAAAAATCTGACGAACGCCAAAACCTCACAAATTCAGTGGAAAATTTGAAATTTTTAAACATTTTTCCCTTTGCAATGCTGCAATTATTTTTTTTTGGTTAAGATATTATGGTTTTGTCTAATTTTCAGATAATTTTGATTCCAGTGTTCTATTATCTTCTGAACTTGTACTTTGTAATGGTGACATTTGTAAAAGGTATGCACTGGGCAACCAAATTATGTTATTGGAAAAAGCAATAAAACGCAACCAAAGGTTTTTGCACTTTTCTTCTTTTGTATGGAAGCCTCCTTTTATCTCGTTACAATAACAGTATTTTTCATTATTTAATATTTAGTATACAGTTTTGAAAGAATACTCCTACACAAGCCTTTAGATAATTCGAAAATTTTCACGGAACGTAACGAAGAAATTTCGAAAATAGAACACAGCATAGAGACAAAATTTATTTCTTAAATTGTTAAGAAATGAAAATAAAAGACTTTAATTCTATAAAGCCCGTTCCATTAGATTTTTGCGTTTGCCAAATTTGATGATGCTTACGATTTTGTTGCAATAAATAGTTAATATATGGTATTTTTAGTGTTTTGGGGACTATAACTTTTAGAGGGAGACTGATAGATAAAAATTTTCTTCCACAGAGATTAGTTTCTAATAAAAATCAATTAACGTATGAAATTTCAAATTGATATTTTCAAGGGTGCAGAAATTTGTAAACATGTCCACGGACAGATGAACGAACGAATGGATGACCAGAGTAATACTAATAAGCATCATGACTTTGTTTCAAAACTCATATTATTATTTCAATCAAATTTGTAATATTTTCGAAATTCATGATATGAAAAGTTGAAATTTTAAATCCATACTGTTCTGGAAAATTAAGTATTTGTTTATAAAAGTTTAAATTATTTCGTCAGTTAATCGTATTAATTCGATTAGACTTAAAAACTGAAATTTCCTTTATAACCTTGCAACCTTAAAACCAGTTTCGCACTTTGTTAACCCAAATCAATACAATTTTTCTGCGTTAAATAAGTATTTCAATTAAATAAAGGAAATAATACTAGCAATTTTTCTCGACTTATTTTCATATGATATTTTAAAAATAGTAGCGATAATAAAATTTTGTTACAAACCACTTTTATATGCTTTTATTATAGGTATTTAGATGTGTTGAAACATAGTTCTTATTAAGTAAAATTTGCACATGTAATAAAATAGATGTTAATGTTCTTAGCCTTAATTCTATGCTTAAAGTCAGAAGAAAATGAAACTACTTTTGTTTTATTAGCTAAAAGTATCCTTAATATACAAAACTTTTGTTTAAGTCAAAAAACGTATAAAATAATAAATGTTTATTCCAAAACTACTACGCAATTGTTCAAATGCTCAAGTAACATGTTATTATAGCTGATTGTCAGAGTGTAGAACGATGAAGCCAACAACGTATACAATTACAATTATATTTTTGTATTTAATCAGCTTTTTATGGTAAATACAAAATTATTGTTAAAATGAATGTAATTCGTAGTCTTTTCCATTACATATTTATTTTTTTCTTCTTTATATCATTACACATTAAATTCATAAAGGTATGTAAAGATCATTGCCAATTCTTATTTTGAAAATGTGCCTATGTATAAAATGAAATAATATACGCATAAGTTATGAGATAAAAAACTTGAAGCTTATAGCATTTAGAAAATTTTTATTATTTGTAGTTTTAAAAGAAAATCCTATTAAAGAATATTTATTGCCTATTTTGTCTCGAATGTAGCAGTCTCGAATGTAAATTGCAGTATCTTAACAAATCTAAATTTGAATAAGCTTAAGTTTTGATCATTTGTTTGTCGGAATTGGTCTATTACAACATTGCGTGCTTTTTGGAGATATTAAAGTAAAGAAATAATTTTAAAAATTACTCTACTATACTACAAATTTCAATCTAGATAGTTAGTTTGTATAGATAAAGCCTAAAGTGTTCTTTCAAGTAAATTGGCTGCTACATATATTATAATATTTCTACGCTTTTACTTTAAAACTTAAGGCAGTTAAAGTAGTTCAAAGGTCTTCCTAGTTTTTATGTGTAATCAATTCATCTGACAATAAATTAAGTTAGTAAGTTTTTCAGGGAAATCAGACACCAACGACTTTGGTTTTTGCGAAAGGAAAATAATCAGAAAGTCTCTATAATATGCTTTCATCAGGTGCAATGTACCATTTAACTAGGCTTAAAATTATTGACTTTTATTAAAATTATTTTTAGAGCTATAATATTTAAACTATACTAGTCATAAGCTTTGCTCTGTAATGGAATAATTGTGTTTGTATATTTGAGCAACATCTAATTACTTTTCCAAAAACACCTTACGTATGAACTTGATCAATGAAATAGCAATTATGCAATAGTAAATTTTGCCAACTCAAATTTTTTTTTGGTTCTGTGATATACTAACATTTAAAGGAAAAGCTTAATTGTTTTCACACACTATTAATAAAGTTACCATAATTTTCTGCTTTAAATTAAGAGTTTGTTACCCTCAATAGTAACTGAACACATAATTATTCCCTAAATGTATATAATGGAACAAGAGCCATAGCATGCGAGTGAGGTGCAATAAAACATGTTGAATTCTGTTATGTTGATTTTTAATTAAAATATATCGTGACAAGAACTAATAAATTGGACATTATGATGAATGAATTTTAATTTTTACTAATAATAAAAAAAGATTAAACTTTAAGTGTGATATGTACATACTTGAATAATTGTACCAAAAGATAACGTCGCATTTTATTACTGAAATCAATTTTATTGCTTAACTGTAAAATACATAATCTCTTAATCTTAAAATAATAATACGTATTTTATGGCAACAATAATAACAGTTGAGTTAGAGGCAACGCCATTTAATTTAAGTTGAATCTTAAATGGACAACTGACCGTTAATGAGATTTGTGAAATAATTAACTAATTGCCACTCTTATGTTGTTAAATTTGATTAATGTTGCAACAAACAAATGTTGATGTTTTTGATATTGTTTTTCTTTTAGACCCCAGGATTTGGAAGCCTGGAATTTAAGCAGCTTAAATTCCAGGCACTAACGAATAGTTTATTTCGTTAGAAGAAAATTTTTTTCCATCTCCCCCCCTCTCAAGTTATCATTTCTTGAAATTTGTAAAATTTGAATTTTTGACGCCTTATATTTCCGAAACCGCAAGCTTTTTCAAATTTCTATAAACGCAGAAAGCTAACGGTAAATTCCATGACATTAAAAAATATAATTATTTTTCTTAACTCACGCAATTAACCCTTAAAATCGAGTATTATGTTAACCCCTCTTTAAATTAATTTTTGCTTTATTTCAAAAACCGCATAAACTGTTCATCCTAAATATATGCAATTCTAGAAATAGTTTCGTATATGAATGAAAATAATTTTAATAGTGTGGTAGGTAAACATCGATTGTTTTGCAAAGCAGTATTTTCACTTGTTGAAGGGAAAAGTGCAACAATGCAAACAATTGGTTTGACCCAACTTTATTTTATTTTTAAAACAAAACTCAGTGAATATGTAAAGCTCAAACTGCACTTGTTTTATTTAATTGTTTTTTTCAGCATTATAAATTCGGATCAAACAAACAGTTTTGAATCAAATAGTAAATTTCCTTAATCAAACGACAATTCTTTGATACAATGGTTGAGTTCGACTATTACCTTAATGCATCTGTTCCGTAAAATGTAATGGGATAGAAGTCGGTGTTTATCTTACTGCCTAAGAGAAAATGGATATGAAAAATTTGTTACCAAAATGGTTTTATGTTTACCTTGCCTTCAGATGTTATTTCATCATTATAATATATTTGTCTGTGATTTTTCAAAGTAGAACAAGCAAGTTGAAATGAATAAAATAATTAAAAAATAAAATAAAAAAGGTTGCAATCTCAGAAACAATATTTATAAAATAAATAATTTTAGCACTGTATAAACCTTTAAAATTTAGAAGATATATATCTAATCCCTATAAAAGTGGAATATTTTCTTTCGAAGTGGCATAAAAAAGTATATTTTTTTCGAAAAATTATTTTACTAAAAAATTAAATATTTTAATTTTGGTTTTTAGTCTAGGAGGAACAGGCAGTTTTTTTCTATAAATAATGTGGTTATCTCCAAAAAATGTCCAAATGTCATAATCACGCTTTTAAAAAAATTTTATCTGGTCGTACCTCTTAATATATTTCAGATTGATAACTGTTTCGATTAACATTTGAATTTCATTAAAAGTATGAAAATGTTAAATGAGTTGAATGTATCGAGTAAGTACAAATAATCAACGATGATTACATTAAAAATATGTATTTAATTTTATAAAATGTTTTCACATAAAAACTTGACATTTTGTTTACTTAGCCTTTAAACTGTTTTATTTTTATTCAGTTTTGCAAATAAATATTTATTCTATATAAGAAAGATTAAATTATATAACCCATTGTTTAATTCAATTTCCGTTATTCTGTTAGCATCAAGCAACCCCTGTTATAGTTTCGCTGTATAGATTTTCTTCTTTTATAGCAAGTCCATCATGTAAATCAGAAAAAAAAGTGGAATAAAAAATGGAATATTTTTCTTAAAGTGGAATATTTTAGCATAATATTTTTTTGCCAAATTAACATATTTCTTCAGACCATTTTGGCAACACTGAGTAGCTGCTTAGTTACAAAACTCTTTTAGGCAAAATTTTAGGCCTTCCACTAGGAACTTTTGTAGTTCTGAGACAGCTATTACAAGAATTTATATTATTACCAAATTTTATCAGGATAGTGGCCGGATTATCGAACTCATTTTTGTAAAATTTGAGAACTTTATGGACAGAAGGACAGATCTAGCTTAATCAACTGAGAATTCGTGGCTGATCAATAGCATATACTTGTGTGTGTGTCTTAGATTAACATCGTTTTCCTATTGAGGAAATAGATCACTTGTAAAGATTTATTCTCATATAAAAATTTGGCTTTCTATCCTAAAGGTTCTAGAAATTTTTGTATACAGAGTAAAACTAATATACAAAAGGCAAAAGTTGGTTGTTTATCTGTTTTATTATGAGAAAAACTACAACTAATTTAAAATTGACGCATATATTTTTAAAGTACATTTAACTGGTAGCGTTTTAGCTCCAGTGAAAGTGTGTATATTACTGTCGAATTCACTATGTGTAAACAGTTTTGTAACAATTTACCGTTTTTATTTGACTTTTTTTTGAATTAAATCATATTTAGAGCAGGCTTATTTAAAATGACTTCATATATGTAATTTATGTGTTTTGTACGCAAAAATCCTTTACAAGCACAAAAACATAACAAAATAATCATTATATACTTTTCTTCGCCAATTTTCATGTTAATCATAAAAAATCTGAAGTGTTCAGTACATAACCGACAGACAGGAGTATTGTCTATTTTAGCGAGAATGTTACATAAGATTACGAATATTAAACATACACATGAAATTCCATCAAAATCGGTTCAGCCGAATTAGTTTCAAAATTAGTCTGTTAGGGAAATAAAATAGTTCTGATTTTACTCATTCATTATTCTACAACAATTCATGTCCCAAGCCTCATAAATCAAAACTATCCATATAATATTGTATAAATTCAAATTATTTACTTATAACTTTATGTACATATTATGTGTGTATACTCGTATATAGAGTATGCTTACACTTATTTAAGTGACCTTTAAAAACCGAAAAAGTTTTATCGTTATTTTAACGACAAAACAATCAATAAAAAAAAGAGAGAAAAAATCACACAGCATAACCACCTTCTTGTTGCCAACAGTCGCTTATTAACAAAATTATATAAAAATTAATTTCTGTTGTTTTGAAGTACAAAATACATTTTCACATCGTAAATACCTTTAATAGGTCGCAATTTGCTACACAAGCTTGATTTTTTTTGTCTTTTTTTTTAGTTTTTATGTTCACTAATTGGAATTTGTTATTCAAGGTCAGAAAAAATGTTTTTTTTACTTTTTTTTTATTTTTTATTGAATTTTAATAATGAAACTACATAAAATAAAAATTCCATCAGTGTTGCCGTATAATGAAATAATTATAATTAAACTTGACAATTTTGACTTCAAGTTTCTAAAAAAATTAAGATGACCTTTAAATAAATGATGAAAAAGGTTATAGAATCCTTGACATATTTAGTTCATATTCTATATGGCGACCTAGATTTGTAAAATTGCAGTGGAATCATTTATAATTTGTTAAAAACTAGTTCCACTCTTATTTGTATAAAAAAAAAGTTTTCTACTTGACGAGCAACTACTGCCACTTATGCAATGGTAACATTATAGAAATGTCAACTTTTAACATCCCAAAATGGAAAGGAATCAAGATAATTACTTTAATTACGAATTGACAGGCGGATAACACATTTTAATTTTTTTTCTGAATATTTGTTTGTCAATAAATCTACATATATACATATGTGAAGGCATGATATCTGCTTAAATCAATGCTAATTAAAGATACCGATATACAGATAAAAAGGTGGGTGGAAAATTATTGAACATCCATAGAACTGATTTAAAAAATAAATTAGACTAATACTTACGCCTTTTATTTTACTTTTGGCTATAAATCAAATCGAATTAGGTAAAATATGTATAATTTAACTAGAAATTTTTATGGAAAATAAATTATCCAGATAAATTCAAATGTTAAAGCGTTTTTATTTGATAAATGCAATTTTACATACAAATTTAATTTTAAAAGGATGAAAAATAAAGTTGGTCAAACCAATGGTTTGTATTGTAGCACTTTTCCCTTCAACAAGTGAAAATACTGCTTTGCAAAACAATCGATATATACAACACCACACCATAAAATTATTTTCATTCATATACGAAACTATTTCTAGGATTGCATATATTTAGGATGAACAGTTTATGCAGTTTTTGAAATAAAGCAAAAATTAATTTAAAGAGGGATTAACATAGTGCTCGAGTTTAAGTGTTAAGGCGTGGGTTAAGAAAAATAATTATATTTTTTAATGTCATGGAATTTACCGTTACCTTTTTGATTTTATAGAAATTTGAAAAGGTTTGCGGTTTCGGAAATATAAGGCGTCAAAATTTCAAATTTTACAAATTTCAAGAAATGATAACTTGGGTGGGGTGGAGATGGAAATTAATTTTGAAATGAACTATTTATCAGTGCGTAAAAGCTACCAAAATTTCAGGCTCCCACATCCTGGGGTCAAGAAGAACAACATTAAAAATTTGAAAAAAACGGATTTTATATAACGGTAAATTTTAACGGCCATTTTGTTTTTTTAAAGTTCCAGTATAGTGTGCCGTGATATAAGAAGAATATTGTAAAATTTGAAAAACTACAGTAAACAATTGAAAAATTGCATTTTTAGGGTTTTAGGGGGTATAACTTCCAGAGTGGAGGAGATAGGTAAAAATTACGTTTTACGAAAATTAGTTTCTAGTAAAGATCTATGTACATTTAAAATTTTCTGCATTCTATCTTCAAGGGTGTAGAAGTTTTGTAAACAGACACACGAACAGACGGTCGGACGGATGGACAGAGTGAAATTAATAAGCACTTTTTTTCAAAAATTTTTTGGAAAAGTGCTTAAAAAGATATTCAAAAATTAATAGTGTTGAACGTTGTGGTCGTAATCCTATGTTTCATAAATTTTTTTAATTTGGTGATTATTTTTATGAAAATTTGTCATTTTGCTTCTTTTCAGATAATAAACACAAATGGATTCATCAAATTCAGGAAAAACTCTAGAGAATTCTGGGAAACCATCAGAACAATTATCGTTAAAAATAGAAGAAAAACGACAAAATCAAAAACTTTCATTCGAACAACAACAGAAAGAGCAACAAAAACAAAAAAATTATGAAATAAAAAGTAAAACAAAAAGTTATTCTTTATTAGCAACTGAAAAAATGAAATCCGCCATTTTATATCCATACGGACCATTAAGTGGTTCCGGTTGCTGCCGAACATTGCATGCTAAACATTTGGCAATGGCAAGTGCAGTTTACACATTTGTAAGTATTGAACTGATTATTGAAAATACGATTTTTTACTAAAAGATTTTAGTTTCTTATATTTCATAACTTTGTACTCTCTCTAAATTAATACTCTAGCAATTAAATCTTTCAAGAAAAATTTTAAAATACTAGTTTTATGGATCGGTAAATATCGATGTGCGAAGCTATTTTTGGTTTCAAAAATATTTTGATAATTATGATAATTATGTGTTATTATAGAAATTCAAAAACGGAAATATTCTATTTGAATGATAAAAACCAAAGCTAGTAATGTATTAGCTTCTGCATCTTCTTAAAGCAAGAATTGCAATTACATGTATACTTGTGAAAGATCTGACCATTGTGAAACCATAGAATGTCGACATTTCTAAATTGGTTAAGCTCCTATTGCTTTGGAAATGAATAGAGACCGATCACCTTTCCTCTTTCTCTTAGTAGGTGTTACGGAAATCTTCCGGATTTAGCGGACTGCCTCCAGTTTTTCATTTTAAAGTTTTATTTTGATGATATGCAAAAACATTTCTGTGTTTGGTTAAATGTTAACCAATAATTAAGGCATATTAAATTTTTTGACTATTATCTGACAGGCACAATTAAAAAGGATTCTAAAATTGCGCATGCTAAAAAGCGTTCTAATGCCGTATGCTATATAATTGCGTTCTACTGAAATCGTAAATTATTGATCTTCTTCTGTTAGAAACTAGTAAAAATTTAATAAGCTACTAAATTAATAATGTTGTAAAAAATGTTGATAAAATGTTTATTTAAATTGGAAGCGTGTAAAAAAAAATACTTTAAATTATTCTAAATAATTTTCCAACACGCATGTAAAGTTTATGTATTTAAGAAGTATGTAGTTGGACTCTCCATTTATATCACACAAATGCAATCTCTCATCAACATTTGAAAATAAAAAATTCCCTTCGTTAAAATAGTTAAGAAGTGTACTTTCTTATTTTCAATATTCAACACACACGAATTTTGGAGAGAGTGAAGGATACATGATATATGTCTACCTATTTTTATCGACATTGTGTATACAATAGGTAAGTCATGTGATGGCAACACATTTTGCATATTGCACTTTTTAGCAGGCCTGTTTTACACATTTTATCATTTTGAAGAAAATATTCAACAGATTTACTTGAAATTTCATATGTAAGCTTCATATCAAGAACGCGAAACTTCCCCACTTTTGGAAGAAACCAGGCATCAGCAACTGGAGGTTCACTGCGGGCCAAATATACGCATATATAAAAAGAAATTATCGATCGATTATTTCCTTGAAATTTAATATTTAAATTTCTCATATTGAAACAATGAATCTATAAGTTTTTTGGAAAGATCAGGGTTCGGAAACTGATCTGATGGCCGATTTTACATTTTTTACAATATCTTCGGAACGAATTGATGGCATTTTTTGAAATTTGATATTTGAGTTCTAGTTGTTACCGAAACTAACTGGCGAGCATTTAAAGGAGTTCAGGTAGTACAAAACGAAACTCTACTAAGATCCAAATTTACATTTTTGTAGGTTTGTTATAACTATGTCCTAAAAATTTGAAAGGCAATTGTATTTAACAGGCATTTTTATAATATTCTGTTGCACTTTCACTTAACTAGACAATACACATTGCGGTCGGTTATCTGTTACATTATACAGTCTGGTGACCACAACAGATTTTTATAATGTACTTTTAAAGGCAGAAAAGTATAATTTTCACAAAACCATTTCTATAATATATTCCAATACAGGGTAACAAAAATAGTGCAAACATACCATAAAAGCGAAGCGATTTAAAAAAAATTGTGTGTTAAAATAAAAAAAAAACTTTTTATATAATAATTTATATTATATAATTTATATTATATAATTTTTAAATATAATAAAAATAAATTATAACAAGACAAATGAAATTAAAAAAAAAATTGAAATTTGTAGTGAGTAATTATCAGTACATTTATGGATATAAATATAAATTAAAAATTTTTAGCACATTTCCAAAAAAAATTTTGAAAAAAGTGCTTATAAGTTTCACTTTGGCCGTTCGTCCGTGGACATCTTTACAAAACTTTTACATCCTTGAAGATAAAAAGCTGAAATTTTATATGCACGTTAATATAAACGTATTTCCGTAGAAAAAATTTTTTACCTATCTCCCCAACTTTAAAAGTTATACCCCCTTAAACCTTAAAAACGGCATTTTATAACTATTTATTGCAGTGAAACCATAAGCATTTTCCAAATTCCGCTAAAGCAGAAATATACTGGATGGCTTCTTCTGCAATACCATATCTACGCTTTACAAAAAACAAAATGGCTCTTAAAATTCACCGTTAACTAAAACCCGTTTTTTCCAAATTTTTGATGCCGTTTTTCTTTACCTCGGGTTGCAAAAGTCTGAAATTTTTACAGCTTCTAGACACTAATAATAGTTCATTTCATTAGAAAATTTTTTCCCATCTTCATCCCTCTCAAATTATCACCTCTCGAAATTTGTAAAATTTGAATATTTTGCACCTTATATTTGTAAAACCACGCAGAAAGCAAACGGTAAATTCCATGACATTAAAAAATATAATAATTAGTTTTCTTAACCCATTCAATTAACCCTTAAAATCGAGCATTATGTTAACACCTCTTTAAATTTATTTTTGTTCTATTTCAAAAACTGCATAAATCGTTCGTCCTAAATACATATATGCAATCCCAGAATGAAAATAATTTTAATAGTGTAGTAGGTATACATAGATTGTTTTTAAAAGCAGGAAATTCACTTGTTAACAGGAAAATGCCACGATACAAACCATTGATTTGACCATTGATTTTTGAACTTTATTTTATTTTTATTTTCTCCATAATTGGGAATCATAAATAAAGTATTTTTATCGGAATTCGCATGGCACAAAGTGAAGTTCTACTAAGAGCCTATTTTACATTTTTAAAGGTATGTTAACTAAAAGCTTGTTAGCGTCCTTAAATTTTCATAATTTTATGTATCACTTACACTAAACTAGACAATATTCGTTGCAGTCGGTGATGTACTCATCCGACTTTTTTTTATTTTATATAAAGTTTGTAGTTCTTTAAATATTTAGGAAAGCATAATTTTTTTCCATCTCTAAAATATGATCAAATCAAAAAATTTATCACCTGTTTAATATTTTATACAATTCTCTTTACTTTAAACTTTTCCACTTCTTAATGAATAATTTTTCAAATTTTCTTTAATTACTCCAGGATACATAATTATTACAACTACCTATTATCATTATCCACAACTACATCGTTATTCATTTCAAATTTTCTTAAAAGCATTTTGAAAAAAGTAAAGTTCAATTAAGTCAATTAAAGTTAGTAAAAGGAAAAACAGAGAAAAAACAAGAACGATTTTATAAAAAATTTATTAAAGACATTTACACAATTATTACATTTTCATTTTGATAAAAATAAAAAATTTAAAAGAAGTTAACATTGATGGTAATCCATTGAAAATAGCACATTTTTAATAATTGATTATTGTAGAAAATTTTTGCAAAATGTCAAAAATATTGCAAACTGTGAAAGTATAACTTTCTCATAAATACAATTGTTGATTTGGAAAATCAGCTAGAAAAGCAAAGATCTCATTTCAAATATTTAAATATTCGAATTTCATGAATATTTAATCTTATCTAAGCACTAAATTCAAATGTTTCCACTGATCACTGTTTGATCATATTTATTTTACTGTTGTTAAGTTCATAACATTTTTCCCTTTAATCTTATGTTTTCACAAATACTTTCCAGTTGAGTCGACACAATCGTCAATGTTTTTCAGTAATGCTAAAAACAAGACATTTTTTTTCGTTTCTCTTATCTATGTCTAATTGCAACAGTCTAACGAAAAGCTAGTTTGTTTTCAATTTATATGGATTTAATATTTTTGTATTAAGTTCGACCTTTCAATAGTTCAATTTTTGTATTAAGTTCGACCTTTCAATAGGTTAGTTTTTTTCCCGATTTAACTACATGTCTTCTTGCATTGTCTTGTATACAAAACCACTTTGTTATGTCAGTCAGTATACCTGGCAGCAGTTTTTGAATTTGTTTTATTCAATATTCAGCTGAAAAGGACAAATGGAATAAAAATGGTTCTCATTACTTATAATTTTCCTTCATCTGTTCAAATCTTTCTTTTTTCATGTTCCATTTATTTTTTGGCTTATGTTTTCTTTCTGTTTTAAAACGTAATTTAGAAAATTATTATCGTAAGGACCTTACTTCGTCCTTAGTACAATTAATATTAATTTATTAAAATCTTTTGTTTTTCTCCTCGACCCTTTAACTTTTCTCCCCATTTTCTATTTGTTCCATTTTGTTATGGTCACGATATTTTTGCTTTTTTAAATCTTTATTTAAAAAATAAACAAAATTTGAGAAAACGAGAAACGTAAAAAATAAGGTGGGGAAAATTAATGAAGTCACCGAATACGAAAGATATTTGGAAAGGAATTAAATGATCATTAACGTAAAGTGTTGAAATATTTATTGTTCTTACGTGGTAGCATGCCCGGTTTTTTATAATATTTATGTTAGCTTTTAATTTTTTACATATATATTTGTACTCATTTTGCTGACAATTCAAATTTATAAAACCTAGACGTTAAAACATGTTTCACCATAACATCGTTCGAACATTGTACATTGTTTTTTTTTTAATTTTCAAGTAACATGAAAATAGTTCATAATTTTCAGCTCACATTGCCGGAGAATATACATACTTCATTTTAAGATAAATATTTATTTGTTGTTACTATGTATTATATTGTTATTATAATAACAATACCGGTTGTTAACGGTTTTGTGGATGCAATGCATTTATTTTTTTCGGTTTTCTACTTCGAAATTTTCCAAGATTTACAGCCGATCCAAAGATATAATATCATAAAATGAATATATGATAACGACATGTTAATATTTATTAATTATTGCATTACTAGATATAATAATTAAATAATCAGTCTAGATCTATGAAACCATTAAACTCAAGAAAAACCATATTTTATTTTACGTTAGCGTCTGTAAAAGTGACTTCAGTGAAAAATGTTACAAATTTTGCATTATGAAAAGTGATTCTAACCTATATTTATCAAAGTACATAGGAAACATCAAATCAAGAACATTAAAGAAATTTCGGAGCTAAGAACGATGCTATTACTGATTAAAAAATGATTGAAAAGCTGTTTGACAACTAATATGTTTTTTGTAGAATAAAGAACAAAGAATTCTTGAAATGAAAGTGCTACGTTAACAACTTTTTCATGATAAAAATATTGGAAATCTAAATCCAAATTGAAACTGGAGGAAAGTTGAAAGGCAACTTATGGAAAACTTTTCTCTGGTCTGAATGAAAACCCGGGCCGGTATCTCTCTTGCAGAGATTATGGTTGGCATCAGGAATACGTTAAGCTAGTCGCATGTGCATCCTCAAAAATCATCCTTAACAAAGGGTCACTGGCGTCCCTCGAAGAGCAGGGCTTCATCATCAACTACGGATTCTGTTAGATAACCCACAAAACGTATCAAACCAACAGGAAGCCGGAGGGGAGGGGTAGAAGCCGTGCGAGTTGGAGAAAGGTGCTCCAAGACGAGTGCCTGCACATGCCCACAAAGCCGTGGAGGAAAGGCCAGAAGAGTCGTCTGGTTGCTCCCCACTAACGTCTGAAGCACACTGCTGGATAAAGCGGAAGCAACGGACGACGACGCTTGATACACCACGACCTGGAGTTGGTTCCGCTGGATCTGTACAGCAGCGAGGAGACATTATGGTGGTGGAGGTTAAGGCAAGCAGTCATGTTGCGAAAACTTCAGATTAACCTCCACCACTCTAAAACAGCGTCGCTGCGCATTTTCTCCATCTGTAGGGCGGCGAGAAGGACATAATCCTGATCCAGGAGCCTTGGGTTGCGGTGGGAAGGATCTGCGGACTCGGGTCGCGAGCTTACAAGTTGTTGTACAGTGGCGAAATCGGCAATGTAAGGTTCTGTATACTTACGAAAAGAAGCTTAAATGCTTTTTTGCTCTTTCTTTACAGTAACGAGGATTTGACAGCAGTCAGCCTGGAGAACGAAGGCTAAATGTTCTGGCGGGCGTCAGTATACCTGCCCTACGATTCTTAGGAAGAATGTCTGCCTTCAAATTTTAAAGGTCTGGTGCAGCACGTTCGAACTGCTTATCATTACAAGAGACGCTAACGCACATCACACCATTTGAGGAAACTCAGACACAAACATAAGGGATGAGTTACTTTTAGAATTTTTCTTGAGTACTAACCTTAGAATATGTAATAAGGTTTCAGAGACCACTTTTATTATTAAAAATCGGCAAGGGGTTTTAGACATAGCTCTTGCCTCCCAAACGATCGCTTATATACGCGCTCTAAATTCAGCAGGAAATACAAAAAAAAGAGTGTGGTTCCGCCAAAACTTAATAGAACAAGGCTCACTTTCTCCTCTGAGACTAGGTTCTTGGTATTGATCTTGGACTCTAATTTAAACTGGAGGCCCAATCAGGGACTGAGTGAAGAAAGCAATTACTGCGAAGAGGGGTTATCGAGCCAGGTATGATTCACTTGTGGTCTGCACTGGGCAGGTCTTTCAACATGGGACTGGCAAGTAAGGTTCAACGCTCAACTCCTACACAGGCCCTAGAAGTACTTTTTCATCTTCTTCTAGTTGACATTCTGGGGAAGCAAAATGCAGCAGGATCGGCGGTACGCCAAGAGCTGCATCACAATGGGTCAGTGGCCGTGTGGGGCACGGCGCCGCATACTGGTAACGGGCGGAGATGTAACGTAGACGGTTGACTATGTTTCTTCTGCCCTTTCTTTTGCCAGGAATCTTAGCATTTTGCTCCCTTCAAGGCAAACCTGGGAGAGTGAAGATAATATTTGGGGCGGTTCTATTAACATCTACATCGATGGATCCAAGCTGAATGAAATAGAGGAGGAGGGGGAGTCTAGTCCAGAGAACTCGGGGTGGACATCTTGTTTTGTCTTCCGGACTACTGCAGCTTCTTTCAAGCGGAGGTGGTTGCTATGAATGTGGCTATGAAGTGGCTGGCGGGCAACGCAATAACATGCAGGTGCATCAGCATTCTTACGGACATTCAGGAACCTCCAATTTAAAAAGGGTCCGAGATGCCTCTGAGTACGTGCAAGCTATTGCTGCGTAATGCGGCAATAGAGCAAACCAATGACAGGTGGGACGATGGCAATTTTGGCTTAGGCTGGATCTGCGCCTCACGGCGTGAGATTGGCGCTGTGGTAGTAGTTATAACTTGGCACGGTTTCATTGGCGAAGACGCAAGAAGGATAGGACGCTTCGTTAACGACCTCTGCAGTGGCTGCTGTGACGACCAGGAGGGAAAACGGTGGCCCATTTTCTATGCTCGTACCCGGCTTTGGCATGGAAAAGGCCGAAACTCATTGGGTCGCATTTCTTTCTACGAGTTACGGACCTGGCGAATGTAAATGCCAGGGACTAAAACCGGTTTATAAGGGACTCGGGCTAGTTCACGAGAGGATAAGATATGGAGATCCTGCGACATCCCAACGGGTATCCTCGGATGGTCGCGTCAACCTACCCTAACCTAACATAAATCCAAATATTAATCAAACTAAAAAACGAAAATCGTTTATGTTTCTTTATTGGCTTCCTCTCTAAGCGTAAATTTTTATATATAGCCAATTCAGAGATTACGTTGTCGATATAAAATTTTCTTATACAATAACTAATGGTTGTTAAATATGCAGCTATTTTATGTTAGTGACGATAAAAGAATGAACGTTATTCAAATAAACTCGAATACGTATGTAGTTTCTCAAAAGTGTCATACATAAATCGTTTATATTTGGAGTTTTATTTGCAAAATCATGAGGGTTGCCACTAGAGAATTGTATTTAAAATTATATATTTTAAAGAAAAAATTTATGGGAAATTGCACTCCAAACTACCGGAAATCGACATTCATAACATAAGTAATTATTTATCAGCTCTAGAGCTTTTTATTGCTTAAATATAAGCATGCATGAATAGCTAATTGTTGAATACTTATTTAAAAGAAAAGGAAAAATGTGTATACTCGTATATAATGTATTATCATAGTGCAGCTGCTACTAAAGCAGATCTTTAGACCATAAATTTTCAGATTTGGCCTTCGTAATGAAAAATAAATTGAAAACGTCAACTCTGTGATATCCGTACAAATTTGTTATCCTATGTGGGAATAAATATACCATCGCTGGCTATGGGACAGACGATGACTTTAAGTTGCCGTATTACTACATTAATGACCAAACTGCTGTTGAAGTTGTATGTAATATCTCACATAACAGCCCTAATAATGGACTTGCTTTTACGAAATTTCTTTATTATATCTCCAACAATTTTTGAGATAATGCCAAATAACTTTTTTTTTATAGCTCCAACTTTTTTTCTATAACAGTTGTGTGGCATCTACTATAAATGCTCACAAGATCTCAGCAATTTTATTGAATATAGATGCCATTTTACCATATTTTATTTCGCAAAATTTCGGTAAGTTGAACAATTGTTAAGTATAGTCAAATAACTTTTGAAGTTATATGATAACTATCAGAGGCAGCCAAGCAATTTCAACGATTGTTATGAGGCACATTGTCCCTACTAATATATTCGCTTGTGTGAAATTTCAATAACACACAGCTTTTATAATTTTTACATTTTTGCATTTACCGTAATAAATCTTTTGTGAAAATTTGGTGAACTTAGCTCAATTAGTTTTTGAGTTATCGTTGAGACGGAAGGACGGGCGGACGAACGGATAGACGGACAAACAATGTTAGATCGACCCAGAATTCAACGCTGATCAAAAACGTTACAAACAGTAAGGCAAATTTAGTATACCCTTTCAAACATACGTTCGTACGGGTATAACGACAGAAATAGATTAAAATATCAAAAATTTCTCAGCATCAAGTTGACAAAATAGTTTAATTTCGAATATAAAAACTCGTTTTCAGTTTTCTTAAAGTTACAAAATATATTTAGTAAATGCGATATTGTAAAATATTATAATGTTTACTTGAAATAAAATTTACAAAGGCAACAATTATGAAATAAATTGCATTTTATTGTAATGCTTACATTTGATATTTTCCAAAAATAGCTTTTTTCTATTCATTTAGTTTGTTTTCCGCATAAAAGTGTTGTTTCAAATTCATTTTACAGTCGTAACCCTGACAAGTCGTATTCCAAACCATATTTTAGTGTGATATCACGAAAAATAATTCAAAGATTTCAAATAATTCAGATTCCAAATAGAGCTTTCTGAAAATTGTTCTTCGCCTAAAAGAATGTTTTCTTTTATTGAAAGAGTAATTTTTTTTCACTACAAAAGATCTCTCGAATTCTAATTTCAAAAGCATTTTGCATAATTGTTTTGAATTTGGAAGAATTTCCATAGGTACTCTTTGAGCAAAATTAAGCCAACAATATTTTTGGTAAATTTGAAAAAAATTAAAACATCTCAAGTAAATTTTCAGAAAAGAATTTTATGGTTGTTTTTAATTCAGAAAAAACAAAGGCGAATAATTATTATAAAATAGAGATTTTAAAAGCAGTTCAACAAAGAAATGGCTAGGACAAATTGTATAAAAAATTTCATTGCGCATAACTAACTTTGATATTTCCATTTGATAAAATAGAATTAATTCAGAAACCTAATTGCCTTTTTTCCAGCTATCAGTCCTATTGAATAATTTTTGTTTCCTTATTTTTCTTTCCTAATTCAATTAAATATTGCTCAAGTGCATAAATTCAACTTAACCTTTTGTTTTATAATTTCACAGCAAAAAAGCGCACATTTTGAGTTCTTGTAAATAACAAAATGTGAAGTGGTTTTTTAAGTAACATTAAAATTTTTAACTAGTTTGCGAAGTAACATGAAAATAAATATTTTGGATTTGGTTACACAATACAAAGCTTCGCACTTCTAAACGACCGATTTGCAAAGGACCGAGGGTAAATAAGGGATCACACCTGATTTCTTATTTCTAGTTTTAGACCGTATGCATATTCCCCTTAAAAACTCAAACAAATTTTCTCATTTAGACAAAACCTATTTTTTTTAAATTTCAGAAGAAAGTGCAGAAAATATTTTCCCTTCTTCATAAGACCACCACAAGAAAATTTATTGATACATGTAACTTAAATGTCCAATAAATGTTGAAATTTGTGAAGGATGTGATGCTTCTTCTAATTTCAGATTTTTATGGAATATAAGAAATTTTCTGAAATTTCCAATAGTGCACGAAGCAAATCAACCTTAGAATATCAATACCCACACAATTTTTTTTAATTCTTATGTAAGACATTTGAATTTATGGGTATTATTGAACTTTTCATTTGTTTGTGCTTTTATTCTCTTTCAGAACAGAATTTTATCACAAAACAAATATTTCTTTTTCATCCTGTTGAACGTTTAATCCGTCTATGTAAATTTTTTGGAAATTGTTTTTTCTCTTTCTCTTGACTTGGTAATTATTTGAAAAAACAAAACAGAACAATCATCGATTCACATTTCTGTTGTAAAGGATAAAATAACATCCGTACATAAATCATTTTGTATTTGTATTTGTTTTGAGTTTGAATTAATGCTAAGGGAAAGATTAATGTCTGGACATTTATACTTCAAAAGAAAAAAGAAAAAACTCCCCTGATGATTTTCTTGACAAATGTTTACAAAAAGAAGACCAACAAAAAAATTAAAAAAAAGTTTATGGTTTCACATACAATTTAATTCTTAGTATTTGTACTAATTAGAATTGCGTACAGAAAAATTTCTTTAGAATTTTGTAGAGAGTGTAATGATTAAACTTTGTTTATAAATTTAATCTTGGACAATATGTGACGAAATCGAAGTTTCAAATAAAATATACATATTTAAAAATTAGTTTGACTCTCCAGCTACATAATGCTAATGCAATCACTCGCCAATATTTGTATGAAAAAAATTCCCTCAGCTAAAATAGTTTAGAAGTACAACTTCTTATTATACCTTGCACCTTCGTAAAGGGTGTATTAACTATATTATAGAGTTTGTTGCCACTTAAAGACGCTGTATCCGGTGTGAACATGTATATGTTGTATTATATTCTTACTCAGAGTAAAATTTTGCGTTAATTTAGACATGTCCGTTTGATCGCACGATAACTCAAAAACGAATAGTGAAGTCGACACCAAACTTTCACAAATTCTTTCTTTTGCGCCAAGGACGAACAAAGAGTTTATATTATATACATAATTCAAGAACTAATAGAAATATTGGTAACAAATTTTATAATTGTGTGTTCAAATATATATTCTACATATACTCTAAAAATATGATAAATATGATACTCTAAAAATAATGAAATGACTGCACTGGTGCGGGTGCCTGCCATTCAACTCGAAAATTAAATTTTAAATATTTAAATTGCTTGACAATTTTGCATAAGTGCTGCAAAACTCCAAAAGCAAATTTTAAAAATTATTGGAAAAATTATAAAGTGAGATAATGAAATTTAGCAGTCGTGTGTGCAATCGTAGGTCAGTCATATTCGTGAAGTTTCTATAAAACAGTATTACAAGTTCAAGTAATTACAGTGAAAGCTAGTGCTAGATATTTTAAAAACAAATTTTTATACTTAGATTGTCAAGTTGCAAGCAATAATTCAGTCAGCTAGGAGAGGGAAAGTGTACGCAATAGATGTCTATTTATTTTTTTATGATGTATTTTTATAATGTATTTAAAACAAACATATGTTATGAATATATATAAACACGTATCGGTAATAATTCTATTTCATAATGTACGGATTAAGAGGCTTGTCAGAGACAAGCAACAGCTCATTTAAGGTAGGAAAGTGCTACCCTCCGCAATTTCCACAGTTTAGTTATCGACATAAGCCACCATTTAGCAATCGTTTTTTTTTCAGGTATAATAGTTATAGACTTTTCAAATAAGTTTGGTAAGATGTTCATTACTGCCCATATTACAGAATTGACATAATTTCGTATCAGATTCTGTGGAAAAATTTCCTCAGAAAACACAATTAAACTCAGATTTATTTTTTTAAATAAATTTGATTTGAATCCAAAATTTGATGATTTACAAAAGATGGGCTAAAGTACAAAACGAAATTATTTAAATATATTATTCTCTCAATTTATACTTAGTCACATCAATATCATTTTTAAACTCAAAAGCATTTTAAATATAATTAATAAGAAAAGCTTTAGTATTGTCCTTGAAGAGTTACAAAAAATATTTTCAATTTTTTCGATGTTTTCCGTTTATAATTAAATAAAGTAAAATTTATATAATAGTAAGACTTTCTTGCCGTTTTAATTATAACTTAACTTGATAATATACAAAAACCAAAACAAAAATTAATTACTTTAATTTTGGAAACCCCATTGACTTCAACTGTAATTTTCAAAATCCTTGTTAATTCCTTTTTGCAAGCCACCCCACCCTCCCGTCTATAATATCCCCGTCCCAATCACAAATCCGGAGATATCCCTAAGGGAGTTGGACAATAGTTCCCGAACACTTAGGGACCCATGTCCAAGACAATTGCGGCGCCGAACAGCCAGTGCCGGACAGTCGCAGAGAATGTGCACGGCGGTCTCATCGCCACCCCCACAAAATCTGCACAGGGGGGAGCCCGACTTCCCCAGCCTGTGCAGGTGGTATTTCACCGGGCAGTGCCCCGTGAAGAAATTCGCAATAGTGCGAACCCGGCTCCTGCTCATCCCCAGCAACTCCGCAGCGAATCCGCCGGAGCACGCCGGAACAAACACCTTCGCATGACGGCACCCTTTCGTGTCCCGCCAGTGACGACTGCATTCCGCCGCGAGTAGGCAGGCAAGCCTGGCCCCCACGGCGGAAGAAGGCAGACCACAGAAAGGCAGTGGCTGCACAAAGGCAGCTCCAGATCCCCTCCGCGCCAACTCATCGGCAACTTCGTTGCCCGCATGGCCACTATGGCCCGGCACCCAAATGAGCATCACTCTGTTTTCCGATGCCAACTCCATAAGTGCAGCAAGGCAGCTCCAGACCAGCTTGGATGTAACCTGAGCTGAACGGAGCGCCAGCAGTGCAGCCCTGCTGTCTGAGAACACATAGATGGTGCGGTTTCTATACCCCCTTTCCAAATTGATTCTCAGACAGATCTCTATTGCATGTATTTCGGCCTGGAACACTGTGCAATACGGGTCAAGGGTTGCATATACACGCGTGTCCGGACGGACACCGTATACGCCCGAGCCCACACCCGACTCCGTTTTGGATCCGTCCGCATACCACACGCTCGAACCCGACCTAAGTACCGGACCACCCCGATCCCACGTCCATCGATCAGGAAACAGAACCCCGTACCTGTGGTCGAAGTTGTACCGCGGCAGACAGGTATCTGACATGGTTATCCTTAGAATCGGATCGCCCTCAATGAAGTCTCTGTGAGTTCTGTGGGCCAACTTTAGCCCTGCCCCGTCCTCGCCAGAGAGAAGTCGGTAAGTCACCAGCCGAGCTTCCTTCAATATATGGAGGTGCAGTGGCGGTAATCCGATCATCACCTCCAATGCAGCGGTGGGAGCCGTCCGCATCGCCCCGGTCACTCCCAGGCAGGCCAGCCTCTGTAGCTTTTCCAGCTTGGCCCGCACACCCGCCCGCTGAGCTTTACGGCACCATACAATCGACGCATAGGTGACGATGGGCCTAGCAAGGGCCGTATATAGCCACAGTGCTATTCTGGGACCAATTCCCCAGGTCCCCCCGATGAAGCTCCTACACGTCCACAAGGCCGCCGTAGCTCTCCCGATAACTCTATCGATATGGGTATTCCAAGAGAGACGATCATCCAGGGTTACCCCCAGATACTTCACCTCCCTCGAGTAACTGATACGTTCACCAAACAGAATTGGGCTCGTTAATCTGTCCCTGCTTCTGCGTCTGGTGAAGGCGACCAAAGTGCTCTTGCTTGGATTTATATTTAACTCAACGCCTTTGCACCACCTTTCCACAACACGTAAATTTTGCTGTAGAAGATCAGAAATAGTGCTCTCAAATTTTCCCCGCACGACGAAGGCCACATCGTCAGCGTATCCCCAGACACGCGCCCCGGAGCCCCTGAGAGCAGCTATTAGATCATCCACTACAATGGACCACAGGAGGGGCGAAAGAACCCCGCCCTGCGGACATCCTTTTGCAGCGGAGATGAAGAGTATATCGTCAGCTATGGTGGACTTAATAATCCTATCCTGTAGCATCCGATTGACCCATCTGCTAGTCGTCGCATCAATCCCTCGTTTGTGCAACGACTCACAGATGACATGATATGGGGTGTTGTCAAAAGCTCCCTCTATATCAAGGAAGCAGCCAACTGCTACCTCCCGCACTTCCAGTGAGTTTTCAAGGACCCCCACCAGACTCTGCAGAGCGAGTACAGTAGACCTTCCCGACTGATAGGCGTATTGAGATTCATGCAAGGGATTGCTTCCCAGTGCACCGTCCCGTATAAATCTATCAATCACTTTTTCCATTGCTTTCAATAGAAAAGAAGTAAGGCTGATTGGACGGAAAGACCTTGGGTGGTTGCTTGGTCGCTTACCCACCTTCGGAATATACGTCACTTTAGCCACCCTCCATGCCTGAGGGATGTAACCCCACGCATAGCTGGCGCGAAAAATTCCCAACAGTGCTCTAGCGATATGTTGGAAACCCCTCTGCAAAAATGCAGGATATATCCCGTCATCACCTGGAGATTTGAAGGGCCTGAAAGAGAAAACAGCCCATCTAATCCTGCCCATCGTGAAGACTAGACGGGATCGTTGCCAGTCATCCCTCCTGGGCCAGAGTGCCCCCGGTTCGATGACTGCATTTGAGTGATTCCGAAGAATCTCCGAGTCAGGAAAGTGCGTTGACGCCATAAGCTCCAACGTCTGCCTTCCGTTCTCAGTCATGGAGCCATCAGGACGTTCCATTAGGCCCAACCTACTAGCATACTTTTTGGAAAGCACCCTGTGAAGACGCGCACTGCTGGGGAGTTCATCAATGCCCTTGCAGAACGCCCTCCACGAGATTCTCTTCGCTTTCCTAATTTCTTTATTGTATTTTGTGAGTGAGTCCTTATACTCTTCCCACGAACCTGACGCCTTGGCCTTATTGAATAGCTTTCTGGTTTTTAGTCTAAGCCTTGAAAGCTCTTCATTCCACCACGGGCACTTCCTATTGCTCCGCCTCGGCTTAGCACGGCAGCTCCCGTGATAGGCATTAGTAATAGCCGCCGTCAGGGCCTCGCTGGCCAGTTCGATATCCATCACCGTTCTGACAGAAGCAGGAACGGATCTAATCCCATCCATGAGGAGCGTTTCGAATTGACTCCAATCTGTGGATTGGGGCACCCGATATATTTCTTCTGCCAGGCCCCCGGAGACCATGATATCAAACCTAATCTGCCTATGATCGGACATGGATGTCTCATTTGAGACATGCCATCCACCAATCCTACTGCCGATAAATTCAGTGCAAAGGGTGATGTCAAGGACCTCTTCCCTAATTGCATTTATGAATGTCGGCCTATTGCCTTCATTCATAATCATTAATTTATTGCTATATATAAATTCAAGTAGGCACTCACCTCTTTTGTTTATATTGCTGCTTCCCCAGACGGTGTGGTGGGCATTGGCATCACTTCCTATTATAAGTTGGAAGTTCCTCCTTCCACAAAAGTCCACTAGATCCTTCAGTTGCTCGTCCGGGTGGGCACAGTCCCCCGGGAGGTAGGATGAGCACACAATGAACTCTGTCCAGCCCCCGCAGGACTTCACCTTCACCAACGCAGCTACCTGATCCTTAGAACAGTAATCTGGAATGGGAAAATACGTTAGCTTTTTACTAAACAAGATGCAAGCCCTAGGCCTGCCCCCAGTTGTATTATCATACAATAGCTCACCTGTTAGGCCCTTAACCTGATCCTTCACTATGTAAGGCTCTTGGATAAGGGCGATATCGAGGTGATCCTTCATAAATCTATGAGCCAGAACATCAGTAGATGCCCTAGCATGCTGTAGATTTATTTGGATGCACCTCACAGCCATATTATTTCCTCCGGCTCTTGTCTATGGGCTTTGGCCCTTTAGACAAAGGCTTTACATGAGCCTTACCTCCCATTTTCGCCTTTTTACACATCTTGGTGGGCGCCTGCCCTGCCACAGCCTCTTTTGCCGCCCCAGGTGCCACGCTGGCCCCTCCAACAGCAAATACCGAAGCATTTCCGGGCTTCCCAATGGGCTTGAGCCCTTTTGGTTCCCCCGGGACGCTTGTATTTGGCGTGCTGGTCGATGGTCCTTCCGTTTCCCTTGCCGCCATTTTCGGAGCGACTTCAGACTTTCCAATGAGTTTTGGCTCTTTTGGTTGGCCTGAAGTGCTCGTCGTTGTCGTTGTCGCGGTGGGCACTGGTTTTTTATTTTGTCCTGCCCTGCCGCCAGCACCTTGAGAGGATTTTCTTCCCTTAACCCGAACGGTAACACGGAAGAAATTCAGGAAAAGTCGGAACTCCGCTTTCCGTAGATCTTCCAATCCGGAATCATCCACGGAAAAGGTGATGGAGCAGCCCCCGTCCTTTTCCTTATCCATCCTCAGCACCCTCCAGGAACTTATCTTGAGGCTGGGATTTTGCTTCCCTATCCTACTTAGAAATTTGTCCCTGGAGAGACTGACGGTTGTCTCGTCCTTTGGTACGTAGGTGACGCAGACATGCTGTTTGGGCATGCTGTCGCCATCCAGTACCACGACATCGCAACCGTCCCAAGGCTTTATCTTCCTGCAGACACTGGTTATCCACTCCCTGGTGTCTTGATTGTTGCATGTTACGGATATCCATCCGTCCCTTTGCAACGCTGCAGTGAATTGTGGATGAGAGTCCACAACCCTATCCATTTCATCCATGATGGCTACTTTGATTTTCCCCATCTGGACTTCGGATAGCCTTTCCTCTGGATGCAGTCTATGAGTGATGGCCACCTTGACCTGTGCTACTGCATCCCGATAAGAAGTCATTTTCGGGTTTTGTTGAGGAATGTTCCCAGGGACCTTTTCCTCAACATTGCCCTTCATCGACCTCTTCTTTGAGGGCCCTGCATCAGGGGTGTTGCTTTCCGACCTTTCCCTCTTTTGGGGATGGTCGGCCACAACAACCGATCCGCAGGCCTTCAGCTTTTTCCAGCCTTTCCTTCTCGTATCTGCGAGCTTCCTCTGGGGACATGCCATCCCTGATATAAGCCGCGATACGCCGCTTGGATGCACCAGAGAAATATTGTTTTTTTCCCCTGATGTCCAACCTTTTCAGGTCCTCCTCAGTTTTTTGGATAATAGGTCCAAGGGGATCCTGATTATCCGTCTCCATCGGAGGCGACGCCTTTTCCTCCACTGGCGTGAGAAGGAGTTCCTCCTCTGCGTCAGTTGAGAGAAGCTCTGGTTCCGAAGACCCTTGAGCACTAAGTGGTTGTATGTTGTCCTTAGTGTCGTTGTTGTTGTTGTCACTGTTGTTATTTGTCTTGTTGTTGTTGTTGTTGTTTTCCATTTCTGTCCCACGAGTAGCGCGGGAAAGTAAAGTCACCCATGGCAGAGCCCGGCATACCATGGGAAGGCTCATTTAAACTGGAGGGCGCCTGGTATCCAGAGTCCGCATACTAACGACTAAGCTCCCCCTTAGCCACGCAGTCATCGGCATATGCTGTTCCACCTTGACTTGGGACGCCTGTCGTCAGCTGACGTATAGATATAGGGCTGAAACTCACAAAGCAAGAGGCTCGCCGCGAGACATGACCACGACACGAACGTAACTTTGATCGTTTCAATCACCCCTTTATCCTCCGCCATTACCGGGGCCCACCACTAGGAGGTGACAGTGCGGTTTTGGGCCCCTCTGCGGTGGCTGCGGTGGCTTGGGGGATGCTCCTGTCCCCACTCAGTTCCCTTAGAATCTACAATCTACAATCTACAATCCTTTTTGCAAACAAATAAACCTGTGTTCACACATTACAATGTTAACATTATAGTAGGTTTCGTTGGCATTACATTCTTTATAAAAACAATTTCTCACTTCAATTTTTATTCAACTCCTTAACTATAAGGAGAATAAGTCTTTAAACACGAAACTACAAAAATAAAAAAGATGGTTTTCTCTTATAGAATTTTCCTTTGTTTTTTATTTAAAAATAATGATGATGTTGTAATATTTTAAAATAACACAAACAACAAAACAAGAAATAAGAATAAGGATACAAAAAACAAATAATTAAAAAAATAAATTTTTAATGTAAAACTTTTCCATTTTACAAAAACCAAAATTGTGCAGATGTGTGTGTTTAAATGTATACATTTATGCCTTGAAGGTATTTATAGCGAAAAATTTACAAAAATATAAGATTGATTTCAAGAACAAATCCTTGAGAATGGTGATGAAAAATAATTCCTTAATTTTACTGACACTTTTTGTTTTTCCAAATCTACTATCATAATACATTTTGTTATTATTATTTTTAAACCACTTTAATTTTGGTTGTAGGGGTTAAAAGCTATTGTTGTTGGTTTTTCACAACAGAGTATACATATGTGTGTGTGGGAAATGCTTACATAAAATATAA
Organism: Condylostylus longicornis; assembly: GCF_029603195.1. Taxonomy (NCBI): domain Eukaryota; kingdom Metazoa; phylum Arthropoda; class Insecta; order Diptera; family Dolichopodidae; genus Condylostylus; species Condylostylus longicornis. Next base: position 3,805,196 of record NW_026577985.1, read on the forward strand.
AAGAATTTCAAACGTTTTTTTAAATGAGATTGTATAAAAAAAATTTCATTCTTAATTCAAAAAATATAAAAACCAACGTTATTTCACGTTACATAAATATTTTAAATTTCAATTTAACAAATTAAAAATAGTTTTAATAAATAAGCACTCATTTAAATTTTAATTAAGGAAATTAATATTTTAATACAACAAAACTCTACTGTAATACTACTTAATTGAATAACAAGTACTCGTATCTAGTGTTAAAAGTCAAAATTTTTACGTAGTAAAGGGACGAGGTAATTAGAGAAGAGCTTGGTTTATTTTTATTTAACAAGAAAAATTAGCCTAATTTAAATACTAATTAATATTATCATGCTCTTAAATGAAAACAAAGTTTCTCACTAAAACGTCAATTCTCTACATATTTAAAATAATTTTTTTGTAATATTAGAAAACTACGAACCTATTAATTTCAATTAGATTTTAATATTATAAAAATAAATTAACGTGATTTCACTCCTATACAACATACAAAGGACGACAATATGAAAAAATTATTTTAAAAACTTTCTTTAAGAGTCTTAAATTTTTTTGACAAATTTAATTGAAAAAACAAAACGAATAATTTAAATATAAAAAACAGGGAAATTTATTCCTAACCAATGCAAAAAAAATTACTTCGCGTGTAGAAAATTAAAAGAAATTTTGAATAAAAAGTTTTCGCTTTCCATATTCTTTTTCAATTGTAGCTTTTATTTTATGGAATTAATATTAATAATTAATTTAACTGAAAATTTGTCTGCTAACAATAAAAATTTAATATTGTTTCAAAAAAGTTTCTTAATTATTTTTAAAAAGTGAATTATAAGTTTTGTTTGCTGCTATTGAATGGAATAGGTGAAATAAAAAATAACAAATAAGTAAATGTTTTGAGTAACTCTAGATAGGTCCTGTTTTCAAAGCGATTTTCATGAAAGCATTTATTGTGAAACGTTGAAAAACTGGAACAGCATAATTTTTTGGTTTCTAAAACACGCTAATAAACAATTTGTTTTTGCACTTCAAAATCAATGCTTATTGACCTGTTGGAATAATGTTAGGGTCATTTAATCATGGCAACGTTTATAACAAAACAGAAATAATCAATTTTGAAAATAGTCCAATTTATAATCTTTGAAAACTACCTCTTCATATTGAGATTTAAACCTGTAAATGACGGTGGCAATTATATTCACCCCGCAGCCAGTATTTTTTATTTAAATAAACTGTAACCTTATATTTTCTTTGAAAAATTTTTATGAAACAAATTATGAAATAAATTGATTTTATTATTATGAAACAAATCAAGGAAGAAAATTCAAAGTTTCTTTTAAGCTAATTGGGTGAATGAAAAGATTCTTTCTTAAAGTCAGTTTAAAGGGGCATTATATGTATTAGTTTTTTTTTTCAAAATGTTGTTAAAGCTACATATATATTATTGCAAATATTCAACAATAATTAATAATTTCCTGTTGCATAGTGAGTGAGATGTTTCGTGCGGGTATCGGTATTTAGAGCCCCTCTAACTTTTTTTAGGGTGCTCACTGGACATTGCCTCCCCATTGTCTATCCGAAAATGATGGGCAAGATGGAAAGTGTGCTGTGTTGTCTTTATACGAAGATAAAATGGTGACCTGCTTGAGGCTGAGTTGCTTTGAATGTGTTTTTAGGCTCTTTCGAGGTCTCACAACTCCACGCGGACACAATATTTAAACGCGAGCAGTTCCTAGATATAGCATTTATGCAAATGTGGTCTGAAATACGTATATATATACATATGTATGTATCTATAATCAAAAAAGTTTAGGACATATCAAATTTATCTTTATGAGGCATGATAATTTCTTGAAATACTTTACTTTGTTATTTTCCATTTTAACAAATTTTATAGAATACTAGAGCCCATCATATCAATGTCATTTCACAGTATTAGAAAAGGCACATACGCAGACTTCGAAAAATTAAGGATCCCAATTTCAGTATGATTTCGAACACAATTACAATATATTTTTTGCATGAATTTAAATAGAAAATCAAAAAATCAAATCAAATTTGATGACATCAGCGTTTCATCTTTTTTTCCAAATTACATATTCGTACAAAAGCATTTTCATGTAAAATGTTGCCTAAACCAGACCATGACATATTTATATTTTATTACAAATGTTTTTGTTTCGGAAGCCTCAAATAAACTTCTATTTTATTTCCTAGTTTAAGATGTTGGTGATTAAAGTTCTAAGTTTTAGATTTTTTTACTACAAATTTTGATGATTATTCGTGAGTCAGTAATGCGAAATCGGGGATATCAATAAAACCTAAAGTATAACAGCTATGATTTTGTTTGCGCGATGTAAAACACGAGAGTTCAAATAAACGAAGAAGCGCTTTGAGAAAACTAGGAACTGTGGCCTTACATATCATTATCCTACCCGCTTCTTGGGAGGTGTACGATAGAACAAACAGTGATATTCAGTTCTTATTTTTCCCAAAATTTTATTACTGTATCACATATAATGTGGTAAATTACGAGTATTTACTTAAGCAAATTAATTCGAGTATAAAATCTCACACAAATCAGCTCAGCTTTTTTTAAAAAATTTTTGAATTTAATGTCGAATTTTACTCCACACAGCTGACTTTAAAATTGGATTCAATAATATTGAATTTTAATATCTAAGCTGATTTTAATTTTTTTAGTTGATTTAATTTTCAAATAAATAAAAACTTTACTTTACTTATTCTTCTTCATAATCATCCTTTAAAGAAACCAATAGTCGAAAGAAACCACAAATTATAATTAAAACTCTTTATAACAACAAAACGCATATTCTGTGCATATTTTGAAAGAATGCATGATGTTTTATTTTCTAGTTAGTTATATAATTATTTCAATTACATTTATGTATGCTGGATTTATGTTACTGATTGAAGTTTTCGTTCCATTCAGGAAAATAATGTAGAAAATCCAATGCCAGATCATTTTACACAAATTTTGATACTGTAAGTAATAAATTGTAAATATTTTGATTTCAAAAATATTGTTGGTTATTTTAAATTAATATTTAAATAAGAATTTTCTAGCATTGAAATACATATCTAATAGAAATCATAAGTGTAAAACTAAAACGGAACAACCTACAAAAAAAACGAATTTTTAATAAATATGCAACTCATATAACCTAAAACACATTAAGTTCGGTATTAAAAGAGCGAAATTTCTCAAAATAGTTTTGTGGATATGGTTACCTAGCTAGAGTTTAACTTATATGCCTCTCACTTACACCCAAAAGAACTATGTAAAATAATAGCCTTTATTTAGAAATAATATCGACATTGTATTGTAATGTAGTCAAAACTTTGAAACTAAAAAAAACAATATTGAAAAATATTTCAAGAGATTCGTCTATTATGATTTGCCTTTCGATAAACCGTGTGTTCCAATAAAACTAACACAATAGTAATACAAATAAAAATGATGAACAATAATCTATCTAAACCACAAAATAAGAATAAAACAAAAATACCAAAAAACGAACAAATGCTGAAATTATCACTAAATAATATCCAATTACACTGACTGGAGTCTTGAAACAAATTAAGCACAAAGACAGTAAATAACTGATTATAGCACGAAAAGTAAAAGACTAAAGAACAAAGAGAAGAGAAAAAATTTTACAAAGCAAGGAGTAGAAAGATTTAAAACACATAAATATGGACGAAGGAGGAAAGATCAAAACGAAAAAACAAAATTAATTCAATTCTGGAAAATGTCACAATATAATAAGAAAAAAAATCAGCAAAACAATGATGATAGGAAAAATGGGAGCCCCAATTTACCACAATACGATACTTCCAATTAGTAAATAAAAGAATAAAAAACATACCAGCTATACAATAGCAACAAAGAACTTTAAACGGAGAAACAAATGAAAAATTTTGCAATGTCAAAAGGAAAATTGATTTTCATTTTTCCATTTTTGACTTTTTGCTTTTTTTTTTTCTTTTTTTGGCTTTTAGTTCATTTAATTTTATTTTATTGACTTTTATTTTATTTCATTCCTTTTTTTTCTTACCATTTCTTGAACTTTTCTTATGACTTTTTCTTTTATTTTTATGTTACTTATATGCTTATTCTTTATTAACTTTTCGGATTTGTGTCTTTGTACTGAATTACTAATACCAAAATTTATATACCATAAGTACGATTTTTAAAGCACTGTTAAAATACATAGGTCAAAAAAGCAGTTGTAGAAAGCATTATACAGAAACCGAAAATTTACTAAAATTTTCCCAACTTTTTTCATGTTATTCTTCCTAAATATTCAATATATGCGATTAAGGTTTAATAAGGCTTCCATATAACAAGGTAAAATTTATAAAAGGTTTTGTTTTTTTATAAATTTACAAAATTGAATTAAATGCTTTTTGATGAACAAAATTACATGATATTTAATTAATTTTAATTAAAATTATCTGAACTGGCTGACGTTTCTTGCCTGCATTGCAGTTGTAAAGCAAGTTACTATAATTAATAAAAATTTATTTATTATTACATAATTTAAAAAACTATAGTGTAGCAAAATATTTTGAAATTGAAACAAATTGTGATTATTCCTTTGAATTATTACCTTACCGGGAAAAGTATAAATACTATGAAAATCGGAAAATTTAGAAAATTTAGAAAATTTTTAATTTTAGCTATCAAAACCTGTCTATTCCATGAAAACTTGTCTAGCCGTAAGAAAACCTTAGTTCCTTCCGATGCTCCTTTCACGGGTTTTACTGTACTTGCCTTGAAAATCAGATACATACGTTAAATAAAGTATTAATAAAATCTTATTTTAATTCATAAAGGCGTTGACATAATAATTTAAACTGTAAATAGTTAATTATCTATTTAATAGGCAGTATGTTTCCTATATCACATTTACACACTTGTCAGTAAAAATGTATTTAATTCCGAAATAAATTAAAATCGATTTTTTTATAATTATAGCAGTTTCAAATAGAAAAGCAACACTGCAAAAAAATCGTGTAAAATTGCTGCAACAACACTAGGAATCTGAATTCCTAGTATAATTGCAGTGAAAATGCTCGATGATAGTAAAATATTACAACATCGAGTAATTCACAAATTTTATTTCTTTGTAGAGTAAATTTTTTATTAGATTGTAGAGGAAATTTACTTTACAAAAAAGTAAAAAAAATTTACTTTCGGTATAGCATTTTATATTCAGGTATAGTGATCTGTTCTTCCTGTCAAAGGGGTAATTTACTTTACTAAAGTAGATGTTGCACTATTCGTTCGAGTAATATCGCATCACTTTTATCTTTCCATGTTTCTCATGGAATATTAAATTGTCTTACTGAAATTTTTATAAATATTATAAAATAAAACAGAAATAAAAAATTTCAATTTACTTTCTTCATGTATAATTTCCAAATTTTATTTGCACTTTTATTCTACACTTAAAGTTTCATATTCAGTTATTAATGATATTTTAAATATTTATTATTTAAACAATTTAGTAAATTTTATTTTTTTTCACATATACTTAATTCGCATATTTCTACTTTGAAGTTGCCCTAAAATTTTAACTTATATTTTTATAAAATTTCAAATACGACCTTAATCTGTTCGCTCTCAATTAAAACTCAGAAAAAATTCAAAAATAATAACTTGTTAATAAAAGTTCCTCTAAAAAAGAATAATATATCAAAAAATACTTCGTAAATAAGTAAAACCACTTCCCAAAAGTAAATTTTACTCTACTTTGAAGTAATTTTCAACTTGATACATGATAATTACTTTCTTTAAGAGAAAAATCACTATACAGCATTAACTTTCCTCGATTTTGTCGAAAATTGGCACGCTAATCGAGAAACTGCGAAATTATTTTCAAATAGAGTAAAATTAAATATGCTATAATGTATATACTGCATTAATTATAGTAAGAATTACTATATTTTTTAGCAATTTTCAATCAATTTTTTTCAGTGAAGCTGTAACATATTTTTACTACATTAAGCCTTTTTTCAGTCTGAAAATTTATTGGTTGTCGCTTAATATACATTATTTCATATATAGGTATCAATTGAAATTGAAATATCTATATATTGAACATATACTGCTTTAATAGACCTGCAGAGTTTATAATTTTGTAGTTGTATTTGAAGTTGACATTTGTCTCCTACTATATCTTTTTTATAATATTATACAGAGTGTTTCGCATATGGTGGCAAGTAATCTCAAAGATGATTCTTTCATCAACTTCCAGGTTGCAAATATACTGGTTTTCCAGCTCCAGCTTGTTGAAAAAAAGGTACCAAACTTTTCCTGCACATTAATAAATGCTTATAGCTTTGGAAAAATGCAACATAGTTATCATTAGAGTTTGTTTCACAGGCGATTGATTATTCTTTATTCTTAATCTTACAATTAATTTGATTTGATCCATAGTTTTCGAAATACAGCTAGTCAAAATCAGTTTTTCCTGGAAATTGATCAAAGAATCATCCCTGAAATTATTTCCAACCTTATGCGAAACACCCTGTATATTTTAATTTGCACAAAGAGTGTGGTAAAAAATATGTATGACAAGAAATAACTAAAAACTGAAGAGTCATAATGAGTTGGCTTCAAATTCAAAGGCACACACACAGATATATATAAAAATAGTTCTACAATTAATACAAATAAAAACGCAGAATATCCTTTCTTCAGTTGAAGAAGAACACACGAAATATACGTCCATGAAGTCATAATATTTATCAGAAAAACGAGAAAACGGGTTTTTACCGACACAATAATTATATAAACAAGTAAAAACGTTTCAGTCGGTATAAACCGATTGAATTATACCCTGCACCTTTTGTTGTTGTATAGCAATTACTCAAACTTGTGAAACCATTCTATAGAAATTTCACGGATATGTCTGATTTATAACTGGACACACAACTGCCAAGTTTCATGAATCTGACTTTATTTTTCCAAATATTTAAACTTTTGGACTTGTATGGGAGCTACTCGTAGCTGTAGAGCAATTCAACCAAAACTTCAGAAATATATCTGACCTATAACTCGACACACAACTGCCAAGTTTCATGAATCTGACTTTATTATTTTTCCGAATATTTAAAATAAGCTTTTGGAGTTGTATGGCAAGTACCCGAACCTGTCAAGCAATTCCATCAAAACTTCAGAAATATGTCTGACCTATAATTGGACACACAACTGTCAAGTTTCATGTATCTGACTATATTATTTTTCCAAATATTTAAAATTAGCTTCTGGAGTTGTATGGCAGGTACCCGAACCTGTCAAGCAATTTCTCTAAAACTTCAGAAATATATTTGACCTATAATTGGACACATGACTGCCAAGTTTCATGAATCTGACTTTATTATTTTTCCGAATATAAAAAATTTGCTGTTGGAGTTGTATGGCAGCCACCCGAACCGGTGCAGCTATCCCATTATAATTTTTGCAGCATGTGTAGAATATAATTGGACATATGTATACAAAATTTTATATTTATAGCTTAATTAGTTTTTGAAATATTTAAAATAAACTCTTTGAGTTGTATGGCAGCTACCCGAACTCGTTGTCCGAATTAGTCCAATAACAATAGGACGGACGGACGGACATGTCTAAATCCACGCAGAATTTTACGTTGAGCAAGAATATATATATATATGTCCATACCGCAGATGACTCCTTCAAGTAGTTACAAACTCCATACCAAAGTTAATATACCCTTCACGAAGTACAGGGTATAAAAACACTCATCATACAATGATTTGCATTTAATACGAGTATATTTCATGAATTTCTAACATAGTTTAAAATCTTAGTAACAAATCTTAGTATTCTAATTTAATTTTCCGTCTAACGAATTCCTAATTTTATTTTTTATATTTAATAACCAATACTAAAAATAAATAATTATTGTACAAAAATATACAGAAATATGATGAAGAAAATAGTAATCAAATATAATTCCCCTTATGTTTTTTATACATAATAAAATAATACCAAACTCATTTATGCGAAATTCGGCCACATTACCCAATTCATTTTTGCAAAATTTCAATTGATTGGCCCAAATAAAATTCTCCAGTGAATTTTTCACATGATATATTTTTCTCCAGTAAAAAAATTGTTAATAACTTACATATTTCTTTTAATTTTTTGCTGTCACATACGTTAGCTACTTTAAGCAAACATAAAAGCCGTAATAATCAGCCTAATCGTGTATCTCGCGTTTTTTACTCACTTTTTTTTTACTTTCAAATCAGAATTCTCCGTTTTTCTAATGGATATTTCATTTTTCCTATAAGATTACACATTTTTTCAGTTGTATTTTTGCATTTTTTTCCAAATTATGGGCTGAACGTCTCACTTTCAAAAACAAAGTGAATAAATTTTGTATACATTTTAGAAAAAAACGAGAATTATTTGAAATAGCAAATAATTCTTCCTAGTCGAGTAAAATAGCAAGATAGACGACCGCGCCCTTTATTTTTGCTTGCTCAAAATGTCATTAGAGTAGCTCAAATATAGTCAATAACTTTAATTACAAGTAGCAAATAGTAATAACTTTAATTACAAGTAGCAAATTGAAATGGAATTCTGGCATTTTTTATAATAAATCATTTGTGAAAATTTGGTGTTTACTCAATTAGTTATTGCTGGGGCGTACAGACAGACATGGCTAAATCAACTCAGAGTTCGATGCTGATTAAAAACATATACTTATGCCTGTATGTCAGGCACATATTAGCGTTATAAACGCGGTAAATGTGTGTAATGTCTTTCAAACATACGTTTGTACGGATATAAAAAAGTGCTTTTTTGTTTCCATTCAGTCTCATCCTTTATTTTGAACTCTTTTTTCTATCAATTGGTGAACAGCAATGTTCTCACCTTTTTATTAAGAATGTGCTACTTTACCATTCGCCTGTGTTTGATTCCAAATCGAATCATTTTTTTATGCTCGTTTAAGAGCCATTGTTTATCCATATTTAAAAATTATTCAAGAAATTTATTTTGTTTTCATTTTGGTACGCCGACGAGATGAAAAAAGTTCACTCTTCCTTTATTCAAAATAAAAATGGAAAAAATTACTTTTTTTTAAAAACAAATTCTAATACTCTAATAAAACAATACTGAGAAAAGAGTTTGCTATCTATGGGAAAATTAAATTAAAAAACAAAACAGCAGATATTCGTATATTAAGAAGAATTTAAAAAAAAAAATTTTAAAAAGAAACAACAAAGTAATAAAATGAAAAAGATTTTTTTGTTCGTTTCCAAATAAAACGCAGCAAAATAAAAATAAAAGATTTTGCTTCTTCTTTGAAAACTGAAAGTAATAGGAATAAGAAGAGTTTTCTGCTCATATTTCAAATTTTTACTTTTCTGATCCTTAATTGAGCATTAAAAAGTACTAAAGTTGAGGTTTTTCATTCGAATTGAATAAAAAAAATATTTTCACTTTTGAAAGTAAAACAAAAATAAAAAAATATTATCTAATAATAATAAGATTATCTTTAAGATTATTTTGTAATTTAATTAGAGTCACGTTATGATCGAATTTTGCTTTTAAATTTGTTACAATTACATTTGAAATCTTCAATTTATAGTTTATTATTTTAATAAAATGTTTTATAATGAATTTAATAAATAAATGAAATTGATAAAAGGCAAGCTAAAAGAATTTTCTTTTGAACAAAGTCAGTTATAAAGAGAAGGATAAAATGTTGAGAACATATGGAATACGAGTATTGTATTAAAATGCACACGGAAAACCATTTACAGCAGATTTTAAGAGATATTGAATTTTGTTGACCATTATGCGAATTAATTTTTATTAAATAATTAAAAAAAAAATTTTGCTAATAATCTACAGAAGACAGTTTCTAAATTTAGTGATTTTATTCAATTAAAAGAACTGATTAATAAGATTAATTTAGGGTTGATGTATTACACCACTGTTAAACAGTTTTATAATTTTTCATTCAAAATTATCATGAAATGATCAGTAAATCATTGTTTCTTTTTTTTTATTTTTAGAACATTTCAATATTGATAGTTTTATTGTATGCGTGGCGAATTAGTGTAAATGTAAAACGTTCTGATGACTTAGAGGACGTTTATTATGGTAAGTGTCAATTTATATTACTAATTTAAAATGTATTAAAATTTTTTAATTCATATAATTTTACATAATGATTTTCAATTGACAAAAATGTGCACATATGCATAAATATATTAGTATTTAAATGTATTAGTATTACCTATATTACCACATATATCACTTATGACAAAATAGGAGCATTAAATATACTTGACATAAGTAGTTTTTCTGTATTATAAGAATTTTATGCACCTGCAAAAGTTTTATATAATTAAAAAACTGAAGTAATGACACATATAACTATTACATTAATAGAGTAACTTAATACATATATTTATAACAATTATATAGTTACATACAGTGTCCCGTTTGTCCTATTTGTACAGTGTTTCTCTAAAAAGGGTCATTTTAATTTTTCCTGTATGGAAAGAAAACAAGTAATAAATTAAATTTACTTTACCTTATAACATTTGTTTATTTCTCATGTGTTCTGTGGTTGTATGAATTATTAAATTTTCTTTATTATAACTTAATTACGAATATAATTATTTTAACTTACTAAAAAATTAATTATTTTGTGTTTTCGTGAAATCCAAAATATTTTGTTTAAAATATAAATTGCCATTATAAAATTATGTGTCAAGTACTCGTATATCGCCATAACAATAATTATAGTTGTGTTGCAAAACTAATGCATAGTGCATTAGTCCAGTAGAATTTTTAGATTGAAAAATAAAACAAAATTTACCAAGTCAAAAAACAGAAATATTATTTTATAGCACATTCTTAATGCTTCCAAATGATTTTTATTTTTAAATAATTGTAACTACTTTTATAATTTGAAAATTATTCCGAATTATACTACTTTAACATAATTATATGTATAGTACAATATTGCCAAATCATTTTGAATATGTACAAATAAAAGCACAACATTTGCTAGTCGCAATATTTTTAAGCAGCTTATTATAGCATTTCAAAGAACAATTTAAAGCAAAATTAAGAAATCTTATAGAGAAAAATACTAAGTTTATATGCCATGATATATAAATCATCATACTTCTTCTCATGTATAGGACAATGAAATTTTCCTCAAACACAAATAAAGTCTTTTATGAATTTCTTTAGAAGACCAAATGCTATGCGTGCTCCATAATGCGCATATACGCAATATAAAATAATAAAAAATGTCATAAATAAAATTCCACTCCATGACATGTTTAGTATATTATATTTCGTACAAATTCACACTTCACATACATATCTCATCGTATATTATAAAAACTGTATTAATGTGCTCATTATATATACTAACACTTAGACATAAATAGCTATAAAATAAAATTTTGTAGGATTTACCTTGCAAAATATTCTACAAATTTCCGTTTATTATAAAGGAAATTCAGTGGAACATTCTTTTGGAATAAGAAAAAAAAAATTTTTGTTTTCTTTGTTTATCATTGAAAATGATTGACGATTTCCATATGCAAATTTAAACATACATATATATTAATGTGTATACGATTTAGTAAATCAGTATAAATTACAAGTTGATTCCGTTACTTTATTGCTTACGTAATAACTAAAATTTATTAAATTCTTTTTTTTTTTTTGCAAATTATCACAAATATAGTCTGTCACAAATATTTAAAAAAAAAATATTATTTTAAAACTTCTAAGACTCTAAGTAAGTTTTGATACCATTCTTAAACAGCATTACAGAAAATAGTCTGTTTTTAAGTTTCATAATAGTTTCAAAATTTTTAGAACTAAGAACTTTTAGATGAAATGTATGAATTATAATGATAAAATAATATAATATATACGCAATATATTTTTGACAGTTGTATAAAAACTTGCTATTTTGAATTTGCAGAATTGTGTTTATGAACAAAAAATGTCGTTAAAAAAAAAAATCTGATGTGGTCAGCACATAACCGACCGCATTGTGTATTGTCTAGTTAAATGAAAGTGTTACAGAATATTATAAAAATGTCTGTTAAATACTTCTTTCCAATTTTTAGGACATTAGTAAGCTTATAATTAACATACTTAGAAAAATGTAAATTTGGCTCTTAGTAGAGTTTCGCTTTGTGTTACCCGAATTCCCTGAAATGCTCGCCAGTTAGTTTGGGTAACAACCAGAACTCAAATATCAAATTTCAAGAAATTCCATCAATTTGTTCTGTGGATATGGTGAAAAATGTAAAATCGGCCCGCAAATCAGTTCTCGAGCCCTGATCTTTCCAAAAAAGTTATATGTTCATTGCTTTAATATGAGGAATTCATATATTAAATTTCAATGAAATCGGTTGATTATTTCTCTTTATATACACAAAAGTGTATGTTTGGCCCGTAGTAAACGTCTAGTTGCCGATGCCTGATCTTTCCAAAAAAGTTATATGTTCATTGTTTTAATACGGGGAATTCATATATTAAATTTCAATGAAATCGGTTGATTATTTCTCTTTATATACACAAAAATGTATATTTGGCCCGTAGTAAACGTCCAGTTGCTGGTGCCTGATTTCTTCCAAAAGTTAGGAATTTTTGCGTATGTTCGAGCAAAGCTTATATATGAAATTTCAAGTAAATCGGTTGAATACTTTCTTCAAAATGGTGAAAAATGTAAAATCGGCCCGCAAATCCGTTCTCGAGCCCTGATCTTTCAAAAAAATTTATATGTTCATTGTTTTAATACGAGGAGTTCATATATTAAATTTCAATGAAATCGGTTGATTATTTCTCTTTATATACACAAAAATGTATATTTGGCCCGTAGTAAACGTCTAGTTGCCGATGCCTGATTTCTTCCAAAACATACGAATTTTTGCGGACGGTCGAGCTGAGCTTATATATAAAATTTCAAGTAAATCGGTTGAATACTTTCTTCAAAATGTTCAAAAATATAAAACAGGCCCGCTAAAAAGTGCAGTTCCCGAGGCCTGATATATACCAAAAGTTGATCGATCCGTGCCATGGTGGAAACAAACTTACATATAAAATTTCATCAAAATCGGTTCAGCCGAACTTGAGATACACGCGTGCACACACAGACCGACAGACCGACAGACCGACAGACCGACAGGTTGCTAAAAATAGTTTATTTACACTTCCCTACTATGGAGAAGTACGTTCCCACCGAAAACTTGATATGCAAAATTTGTTGCCATCACATAACCTACCTATTGTTTACTCAATACGGTCGGTAAAAATTATTTATTTTGGCCAAATAGTGGAAATTTCTATTTCAGAAAAAATAAAAACTAACTGATTTAACTGCGCTAGACATGATAATTTAAATATGTTTGTGATAGATTAGCAGTGGCTATGAACAAACTTGATTAGCAACATTTATTTATGAACACAAATATAGCGCAGTACGCGCTATATATCGCGATATACTGTGTTTATGAAAAGGCCATATACTTCGGATAAGTAAAAGGCGTAACTTTTTTTAAAAAATTAATATTAAGTTAATTACTTGATGAACATTTTTTCTACAAAATTTTGAAAAATAACTTTGATTCTATATCATTTAACAATGGATCATCAATAAAATTTTATTATCAGCAACATCTGCAATACTTCAAGTTTAGATCAAAATATAATTGTGAAACTTTACATGAAGCACAAATGTAACAATTCCGTTTATTGAATTATTATAATTATTTGTAAACTAAATTTTTCACTAATCTTATATTTTTCAGAAAAAAAAACTTTAAAATTTTCATCACAAATTAATATTGAAGTTGGAAATCTGAAACAATTTAAAATATTTATGCAAATTGTCAAAATTATACACGAATTATTTCAGAAAAATTAATTTGTATGCAATATAACTCAGAATATACGTACTGATGTAATGTCAATTCACATATTTAAAAGAATCAAAAAATTTAAAAGAATTAAACTTACGGAATATTCCACTTTAAGATATTTATTCTTCTAGCGAAATATTCCCGCAAACTAAAAAAACAAAATGTGTCTTCCGGCCCATTCGTTTGTTTACAAAACTTGTACTTTTTTTCACTACAATATTTGGCACAGAAATTGATCATTGGGAGAAACCTGCCGCTCTTACTAAAAGAAAAAGATTTATTATCATGCCTTCTCTAAAAGTAGCAGCCCCTCAGAGTCCGAAAAACGATGTCACCATTTTTAGTGGTATAAAGATTTGTTTCTTTTCGAAAATAGAGCATTGTTTAGAAATGGAGCAAAAACAAAAGCAAATGCTTATAAACCTTGAGGGAAAATGAACCACTTTACAAGCCATTGGCTTAATCAAAATTTATTATTAATAGACCTAAAACAGATCATTCCGATTCCTGAAATTTCCAATGTCTTATTTTAAAGACAAAAAATTTTTGCTGACAATTTTAATGTTTAATGTTTGAATGCAATATGTTGTTGACAATATTTTAGTGTTTTATTATTATATTGCATTTTCAGTAAATATTTTTAGCAGCTGAAGTATTCAGATTGTTGTTTACTTGTTTAGCAATACTTGAATATTTGTTTAGTAATATTTAGAACGTTTAAATTCTGACAAAACGAAAATTGAAAAAACTGAACTTGCTTTACGTCCTATTAAAGAAAGCCTTATGTTAATGAAATACACACTTTTTCCATTAATATTTTGCTCTGAAGAAAATTACAATATTCTTAAGAACCTGAAATATCTTTTCCATATAGTGATTCTAAATTAGTAACAAACCACCCCGCAATAAAAATAAAAAATTCATAAGTTTAGTAAACTTTTCAATAACCATTCTGCATGTAAGGCGATACAAAGCAATTGAGTTATTCATACTTAAAAAATTTAGATTACTTTATTTTAAAGTATGACATTCATGCGTATAGCATCTTGAATTTGTATAGCATTGAAATCGTATAACATCTTCACCTAACCTAAATTCAGCAATGCAGAATATATGTTTGGTTCTCAGCATAAAAATCTTTCTCCTAATTTGCTTCTACTTGGACACAACTGTATTGATTAATAAAACTTTTTAGTTTTAAAATACTTAAATTCTAGATTTAGTTTATGCCCATGGACATTTAACAAGTCTTGCTGGTATGAGTAAACTTATTGAAAAAAATCTAAATTACATATTTGGCATGTAATTTATACGCATTCTAAAATGAATTCAAATATTATGTACTTAATATTCTTATTACTTCGCTGAGATTTAAAAATAAAAATAAAAGACTAAGAATTTAAAATCTTATTTCACCAATCCTTTTTCATTCACTTCCCTATTTCCGAAGATTTTCAATAGATTTATGTGACTTTTAAACAAATTTTTGGAATGAAGAAAACTAATAACATTCATAAGTCTTTGAAATTTTTCACTTTAAAAAGAAAAGCTATTTCACAAAAAAAACTTAGAATATCTATTCAAATTTTCTCATTTTCAATTTTATTTTCTTTAAAAGAAAATAAAATAAACTTTTTTCCATTTTTTCCGACTTATATGTGCACATATATATGTTATGCATATATTTTTTAATGTAACAATATACACACTTAAACCTACTTAAACCAAATAAACATAAAAAGAAATAAACTTAAAATTTCCATTTAACTTTGTTCACATAAGCATAACATATGTATTGCCTATTGTACGTATAATTATACATGTGTTTACAAATATACATGTTATGTGTACACATAGTTGTATCAACAAAGCATAATAATAATATGTACGATCTGATATGTAAATTTTTACCGTGTAGAACTCCCCTGTAAATTATTGGCCCCTATTTTAAGAAACAGATGCAGGGTACTCCAACAAAATGTGTTAATAAAGTAGCTAAAGGACACTTTAAAAATCAAAAATTTAAATAATGGAATAATGGATAGAGAAGTCTTCTTATTAGTATATAAAGTTGGGTCAAACTAATGGTTTGTATTGTAGCACTTTCCCTTCAACGAGGGGAAATACTGCTTTTAAAAACAGTCTGTGTACCTACCACATTATTAAAATTATTTTCTAGGATTGCATATATTTAGGATGAACGATTTATGCAGTCTTTGAAATAAAGCAAAAACTAATTTAAATCGAGCATAATAACATAATGTTCGATTTTAAGGATTAATTGTGAGAGTTGAGAAAAATAATTATAGTTTTTAATGGCATAGTTTCAATTATTAGTGTTTAAAAGTTATTAAAATTTCAGATTTTTATAACCTGGGATTTAGGAGAAACGACATCAAAAATTTGGAACAAACGGATTTTAGGTAACGGTAAATTTTAACGGCTATTTTGTTTTTTAAAGTTCAAATGTAGTATGCCGCGATAGAAGAAGCAAACTTTTTTGTCGCGATAGAAGAAGCAAACCATGGCTTTTCTGTGTTTGCAAAATTTTAAAAATTCATATCGTTCTACTACAATATCTAGTTGAAACATGGTATTTTTAGGGTTTTTGGGAGGGTATAACTCTAAAATTTTGAAATTTATTTCACATCCTCTTCACACTTTCAGGTAGAAAAAACAATGCAAATCATGCAATTTAAATATTGAATTCTTGTTTGTCCTAGAATAGAAAATACTTAAAAAAAAGGAAAACTTCGTAACTTCTCGAATAAAAAAAGCGACTTAACTGAATGACATCAAGAGACGTAGATGAAAAATAGTTTGGATCTGACATCCAAAATGAATGCTTCTTTCTCTAAAAAGAATTGTTAAATTCTTGCGTCTGGTTCAGTTATCCATTATTATGTCTTGTATATGAAGTGCACCATTCGGGAGCACCTTGCATAATATAACAAAATTTTTATTTATTTTTTGGTTTTTTATTTATATACCAGTTATTAGGTAATACACTCCCATATCAGTTATTATTAAATATATACTCACATATAATACATGTAAGATCGAAGACTACTATGTACCAAACATGTACACACATCCAAATATTCATGATACACATACGTCATTATCTTTTCACGAATATTGAATATCAATCTCATGAGATATATCAAATTAAATTTCGAATTTAAATCCCAAAAGAATTGGAAAATTTTCAAGGAAATGAAGAAGAAAAAAGAAAGAATAAGAAAATATATTTATATACATAAAAACATACATCTGTATGAACCTCCTAGGTTTTTTACATAATAACGTAGAAACGATGAAGAAGTTTTTAACTCGATTTTAAAATATTGGCGATACAATGTAGCATATTTCCTAAGAGAGACAACTTTGTCCCTGTAAGCAAATGGGAAAATTGCTAATCATATTTAAATTTAAAAAAGAGAAAAATTATTATCAATTTACAACTTTGACCATTCTATAAAAGATATAGAATTGGATTAAGTATTTTAGCTGCTGTGTCAGTGCTTCCCTAAAAATATTTCGCAAAAGTAATGAAATCAATTTATTTAAAGAAAACGAGAAAAACTTTCTTGTATTTTGAAATTAAATTTGGAAGCAGCAGAATTGAAAAAGAAATTTCCAAAACAATAAAAAAATGTTTATACGACACGAAGACAATTAATTGCATCATTTGAAAAGAAAGGACTTTTTGAAAGCAAAATGCATCGCTGCATTTCTTTAATACATGCTTAAAAAAACTCAATAAATTTAAAATCTCTTCCATCCCGCAAAATACAAAGAAACTTTAAGATATTCAATTTTTCTTGCCAGACGTGCGAAATTATAAAAGTTAAGAAAAATATCAAAAAATATTCAAATTGATTATTTTTCAAATAATAAATAAAACAAAGCATAAAAGAACATTCAAGCTAAATAATTTTACATAATTGGACGTGATATTTGAGATTCATAGATCTGTTTATTGGTAACACGAAAAATCGCTAAATAAGTGTTTAAGTAATTTAAAATGGCATTAATACACGTTTTTTCACTATATTGAAGTACGCAATTTTTTTTCAAAGAAAAGAAAGTTCACTTAAAAAATAAAGGCTCATCAAGTATTTTTTATTAATATTAAATTGCATTATCTTTCTATTGAGTCATTTGGAAATTTCCTGATTTTCTGTATGCGTACATATACATGCAAGAAAACTTTTAAATAGGTTTTTTTTTTCATATTTCACGATAAATAGTATTGCTTTTTACTCAAAAGATCATACGCGTTATAAATAAAGTTGGGTCAAACCAATGGTTTGTATTGTAGCACTTTTCCCTTCAACAAGTGAAAATTCTGCTTTTAAATACAGTCTACGAGTATGGATACCTATCACACTATTAAAATTATTTTCATTCATATACAAAACTATTTCTAGGATTGCATATATTTAGGATGATGCATTCATGCAGTCTCTGAAATAAAGCAAAAATTAATATAAAGAGGGGTTTACATAATGCTCGATTTTAAGGGTTATTTGTATGAGTTAAGAAAAATAATTATATTTTTTAATGTCATGGAATTTACCGTTAGTTTTTAACGTTTATAGAAATTTGAAAAAGCTTGCGGTTTCGGAAATATAAGGTGTGAAAAATTCAAATTTTACAAATTTCAAGAGGCGATAACTTGAGAGGGGGGGAGACGGAAAAAATTTTCTTCTAACCAAATGAACTATTGGTTAATGTCTAAAAGCCTCTAAAATTTCAAGCTTCTTAATAATCTTAAGTCGACATAAGATGCCTTTATGACTTTCGCAAAGCCGTGAAATGTTACTTACTTGGGCCAACACAAGATAAAATGCACTTGTACAAACTTTTAAAATACACCACTAATTCAAAAGGAAAATAATCTTAAGTCTACTTAAATGATTTGCTTTTAGACATCCGGTTCTCTAAATTCGACATAAGATATTTTTAGAATTTCATCGAATTTATTAATTTATTATTTAATGGTTAATTTGACCAATTACGATTGCATTGATTCACAATATTTTAGCTGATAATATTTATATGAGAGCCTAATCGTCTATCTCGCTATTTTACTCAGCAAGTAAGAAAAAGTGAGAAACTATTATACGAGTATATTTGTATAATGTATTTTTGGAGTGAGAAGAATTATTTGTTATTCCTTATTTTGTTCTTTTTTTCTAAAATGTGTACAAAATTTATTCAAAAATTAAATTTTGTTTTTAAAAGTGAGACGTTCAGTCGATAATTTGGGAAAAAAACAAAAGTCCAATTGAAAAAATATGCAATCTTATTGAAAAAATTAAATATCGATTAGAAAAACTGAGAATTCTGATTTGAAAGTGAGTAAATACTTTTATAAGTAAAAAAGGGGGATACACGATTAGGCTGCAAATTTATTAGACCTTCTTTTCTTGCAATTAACTCAATTGTACAAGGAAACCATTCTCACAAATTACTCAAACATAAAAATAGAATTAGTTTATTATACATACTGATGCAATGTGCCAAAAAATGGTTGAGAACTGAAAATTGTTAAGATTGTTAAAATAAAATTTTGGACAGTTTTAATCTGCTTAAATTTCTTCGAAGAATTTTTCCAAATTTTTAATTTTTTGTTATGCCTAATTTTTAATTAAAAATTTCCGTGTCATTTCCTGTTTAAGGGTGAGGTAATTTCGAGGAAAAATAGAGTTGACCGTGAGAAATCTGTGATATCCGTACGTAATTTGTTATCCTATGAGCGAATAAATATACATAGCTGATTATGGGATATACTATGACTTTAACTTGTCGTATTACCATATTAATTTATGCAAAATTTCAGTACTGTGTTTTTAATATTTTCTAAAATATGGTTAAATTATTATAGAAGTTGTATGGCTACTACTAGAAAGAGCCAAGCAATTTCAACGACTTTAATCAAACACATTGGCTCTACTAATGTATTTACTTGTGTGAAATTTCAATATCATTGCTTTTACAGTTACTGAGTTATAGCCAAATAGCATTTGAAGTTGTATGAACATAACAACAAACTCTTAATGAGAAAAACACACTTAATTTTGCAAATATAGAACTAAATTACAAATTATATTCGACATTTTTTAAATAAAACTTTTGATACTTTCACCTGAATATATAATTGAGAAAGTTATAAAACTCCAAAAAGAAGATTTACAACACTTATTGAAAAAATATTTATTCATCTTTATTTAATTTGAAAATTAAAATAAATTTAAATTTACGTAGAATTTTTCCTTTCAACTTCTGCCTTTTACTCTGTAAACATATGAAGTAGTCCATGTAAATATTCAATATTGATTTTATTTCCATTACACACATAGAAAATACATATAACTAATAAAGGTATACATATATATATATATATTTATACACTTATGTACTTCACAAAATATACAAATACAAAGCTATTTTTTTTCAATTTAAAATGGAAAATTTTATTCATGTTTCATTGTTTAAAAAAAAATAATGCATATTTTTATTTTTCAAATTTATTTCCTATTTATTTTCAGGTGTTCAAATCGCTTATATTGCAATTATTGGCACACAAATGTCAATGATTATTCTTAGCATTATGTTGATGTTCGGTATTTATAAGGTAAGTAACAATATATGAAAAAAATTTCATATTTAATCAAAATTTTTTTATTTTTTATTCTAAAGTAAAAAGTATTTTATAATAAATCGAGAAATAAATAGTTTACAATTAAATCTATAGGTCCGTCATTGAAGCACAGATTGGATTTATATTTGTTTGATCATAGGGGTATTAATTATTTTATTAATATTATATGTAATATTCAATCGTTATACACAAATTATGTATGTTGAAAGAAAGCCGAAAAAAATTTTCTTCATATTTTTTCAAAACATAGCTGGCTATATTTTTGCTTTAAACGCGTTCGCTACACGAGTCTCTTTCAATTGCTGACGTTTTTCGCGCATAAGTCTAACTGGTTTAGCTGTACAAAAATTATGTTAATTTATTCAAAATAAAGCGTAAAAGGTTTTATTCCTTATTTTGTAGAATTTTATATTCAATTTTTACAACTATTATACAAAATATGTGTTATTAATTCTGTAATTTCTTTTCAGTTTTTTATATTTGAGTATAACATTTTGTGTAATTTTTGTACACTTTTTTACTTTTTTGAATAATTTTGTGTATTCCATATTCAATCAGGCTTTTCAGATCTTCTAAAATTTTGAATAGCTGCTTTATTAAGCTGAAGGAAAAGATACGCCTATTTACAAGTACAAGCGTATATTTACTCTAGCGCATGTTTGCAAGTACCAGTATAGCTTAGTCAAAATTATAGCCTAGTAAAGTTCAATGAAGTCATCAAAAATAAAAATTTTACTTTCATATAAAACTGATGCCTGCCTTCTTGAAAAAAAATTCCCTTTTCTTCGGAATATCATACTTTTATTTTTTCTAATATATTTTGTGCGTATGTAATACTTTATCAAAACTGATTTCCTCTAATTAAGGCAAAAAAAATTGAAATTCAATTCAATTTAAATTGAAAATATTACACCTCACTTAACTCAACACTATACTCGTTTTTGTTGTCCCAATTAGAACAAAATCAGCTTTGACAAAGCGCGTATGTAACGCAAGAAATATGTTATGTTCTTAATAAAGTATTAATTACGTACAAAATACTCGTAGTATATTAAATTTTTAGTAAAATTGGCCTCCGATATTTTCAAACAGTATTTGGTTAAACTGCAAGGTTTAAATATTATGCCATCGGTAAATATTATGCCATCAATTCGGATTTAAAGTCGATTTCGACCATTTTGTTGATTTTTTTTCTATTTTTTGTTGTTTCTTCCCCCAAAAGTACGCAATATTTTTGTTCATCATACAGTTTTGCTATAAAATAATTTAATGAAACAATAGGTTTAGGTTGACACATCTGGTTGATACACCTGGGCCGGTTTACATCCGTGGCATTTGCATTCGCAGGTCCGTAACTCGTAAAAAAAAATGCGACCATTCTCCTGGGTAGTCCGCCAATTATACAGTGTCTATTTATAACCCCTATGACAATTCCGTTATCACGCCGGGGGAGAGACCCAACATCCGCCGTACGACGCAGATCTAACTTAAGCCAAAATTGTTTAGTAGTCCGGCATGTCGTTCCATTTTTCCATTAGCTGTTGACTTGTTGCACTGTTGCTACACTGTTTGCATGAGCTGTTGCACCGTTGCTGCTCAATAGCCTCATTGAGCATGTACACGTGCAGTGTACCCGTGCTCAGAGGCATCCCCGAGTTCTCCTTCTCAGATAGGACCCCAAGAGTCCTTTCCGGAATCCAAGTCAATTTAATTTCGAGCTATTTTTAAATCTCGTTCAGAAATTCGAACCGTTTTATAAGTGGACGTCTTCGACTCTACCCTCTCATCGCTGATACATGAACATGATATCACATTAAAAATGCTGATACAAAACACACATGATATCGCATTGCCCGGCAGCCATTCTAACACGTTGTTAATTGCAACAAGCTTTGCCTGAAAAACGCTGCAGTGATCCGGAAGGCGAAAAGAGATCTCCACATAAACTTCTTCGCAGTATATTCCCCTTTCCGCCAAATTGTAGGTGCAAGCGATCAATTTGTAGCCCTTCTCTTCTAGGCGTAGCAAAAGTTAGTTCACTACAAGATTCTAAAGACGGAGAGAGAGCACAATTCTTTAAGGAGAGAATGCAAGGCCGTGCACTTGTCCTTGCAGTACGTGTGTTGTTCTGGGAACCATATGCTTGAATCTAAATTGTTTCGTATGAATGTGTCCAAGAGCTTCCTCAGGATTTTTAGTCAAAATGATGTTAGACTAATAGATCTAAGGTCTTTTGGGCAGCTATGAGAACTGCTAAATTTTCGGAATATAAGTTACGTCTACACAGCGGTCTTAGACTTGAAGAGCTAAAAGCTGCGAATGGCCGTGATGAATTTTTTACCTAGACCAAGGCTCTCGAGTAAAATTCTTGGGCAGCTGGGAAATGAGTGGTCAGTGACTCTCTGGCAAAGCCGGTTGAGTAAATAGGTAACTTGGCACGATTGTGTCGCTTGCCAATCTCCCCATAGAATGCCTTTCAGAAGAACTTTTGCGCTCTCCTCGGCTTTCAGAGCCTGCAATCTAAGGCTCCCGAATGTGTAACCAATCCTATACGTCCCCTTGCAGACGGAGAAGAAATGTAGCCGACTCTCTATGGAGAATTGGAAAATTCGCAACATGACCGCTTGCACCAACCTTCTCCACAAGGTGCATGGTGTTGTTGCCTGTTTTTTGCATTTTATCCAGGAATTTTGTTCCAAATAAACACGGAAAAAGAACAAGAGTCCTCCGGTCCTGCCGTCCTGGTTCTGTCGGCATGTGCGGCCTAACTTCCTTCAGAAACCCTTTCCGGCTTACAAGTCTTCTTGTTGGTTCTGTAGACTTTGAGAGTTATCGAACCGAACCTGTAGTTTTTGACATGTGGTCATCATTCTTTTCCTCTAACTTGGCAATTGTCCAGTTTGATGTTGGCATGGTATTTGTTTCAATGCCTTCCGTAATTCGATGTCTCCCGGCTTTGGATTTGATCCCTTCCTAAAACTGCAAGCCTTTCTCCCGAACAGGTGCCATCCATCTTCTTGATCACCTTCGTATAAATGTCGAATGATCCTTCTTCGGCACATGTGACTAAATTGACGTATCCCTGTTGCCAACCGTGGTCTCTACATAAGGAGCACGGACCAGGCTTTTCCAGCATGTATAGACAAAATTTTACCATGAGTTGGCTCTCGACTTTCCTCCAATTTTCAGCCGAGATCCTGGCATCATCTTGAGCCTGATCTACCACAGCCATGATTAACTGGTTCTTCAGGGTCTCGTTAAACGGCTTAGGGGTCGTTGTTAGAGCACCCGTACTCTGCGGCTTGCTGGGCTTCCTCTTAGCCTCTCGAGCCGTATCCTATGCAGAGCTCCAAGTAATCATGTTCGAACATGATTAATCATAAACTTATTTGAATTTATATGAAGCAAAATATCATAATCATACAATCATAAATAATCATGTTTGGTCAGAGCAGACTGAAATGATTGAATAATATTATGTATAGTCATTAAAAATCTTTGATCACATTTGGTTCGTAATAATTCCATACATTTCAATGTATGTATATCTACATATATATATATATATATACATATGTATGTCTATCTGTATATACAGGGTGATTCAGAAAGGTATACAACAACACGTACCAGTGGTTAGAGGGTCGAAAATGGGTAAAACTTTTGTTCCGGAGTAGGTGCGAAATCTCAAGGGTTTCCAAGTTCCAAGAATTTCAAGGAATTTTACAATTAAAACAATGAATACCGGACTCATTTGTTTTAATTGTAAAATTAGACTATGAAGAAGCTGAGCCATTGTTGAGAAAAAATGATATCCATCTAAGATCCGACATACTTAAATGAGTCTAAGTAATCGGGAGAGGGGCTCACAGTCAAGCTGGTTAAAGGCACGAGTCGAGAACACCTCAATCCCACCCACTTAAAGACAAGTTCAGAGAATCCTTGACCCTACGCGGCTTCTACACCACGACAAGGTAGATGCCAGAAATAAGCAGACAATAGCTTTTTAAAAAATAAGTACACGAATATACATATATATACATACAAAAATATATATACATGTTAATACCATTTCGTAAGTGGCAGCGAGCTTATTGGACAAGACTTTTAAGTCTTTTTTAATATGTTAGGAAACATTCAGACATTATCAGATTAAAAATGTTTAGAAAAAGCTAAGCTGCTTAGTTTTCTGTAACATACCACTTCATAAATTCCAAATGGTAGGTGTAATCAAATCTTTCATTACTACTTATAGAAAACCATTTCTCTAATTATTTTGTGGACTATAGAAAATGGAGACTTATTTTCAATTTAAAAACAGCCTAAAATTACTTTCGAAAAACTAATATTTTACCAATCATCGGAAATATTGTATCAAAATTTTGTTCAGGTTTACAAGGCGTATTTGCGTAAAACATCATTTAATCCTCTCGTAATTACACACTCGTACACAACTCTTTTCAATGAGTTTGTCCTTAATTTTATTAAAAAGTTTTTTAATATTTATTTTATGTGCACAATATTCTTAGCGAAACTTCATTTGAAACATAAAGAATAAGTTTTCTTAACTTATATTTTCTTCTTTCTTATTGTTTAGAGAAAATATACAATTTGCAATTTAAACAAATTGTGCCAAAAAAAAAGATTTGAATTTAAATTTTATTTGCAGAATAAAAATAATTTCCTAAAAGATCAATTAAGTTTTTTTGAAAGGAACTTAAAAGAAAAACAATTACAATTATTGATAATGAAAAAAAAAATTATTTTTTTTTTCGCACATTTCTAACAAAACAGACTAAAGAAAATTAATTTTGGATGAAAATTTTTTTGGCGAAAACTTTGTTTTATTCTTAAAAAGTTAAATTAAGTATTTGTTAAATAAAATTTTTCCACTTTCTATACTGCACGTAATTATTTTTGATGAAATTTATTTAACGAATTCCATTGAAACCATTTTAAAATTTTAATATTTATTAGTGAGTTTGTTTGTGAGAGCTCAATTTCCATTACGTAAATATTTGCTATAACAAAAATATTTTAAAAATTGAATATAAAATTTCCCAAGTTTTGATTATTTTGTGTATTCATAGCTTGCAGTGTTCCTAAAAATATTGAAGTAATATTATATAAGAATTAATTTTTAATTAATAAATTTTTCCATAAAATTTACGCCGCTAACACCTTTACTTTATAAACCAATTCAATTTCGATGAAATTTAGGTATGGCAAATAAATTTTATTGTTTATCCAAGTTAAACTCATGTTTTTGGTTTATTTATTTGAGAGGCGTAGAAAGTATCAAATCAGCACATTTAAACAAAATATGTATAAAATATTTCTTATGCGTAATTGAAATTTGATTCTAAAATGAAAAAGCATTCCGAATTTCGATATGTTTGATTTTTCATTTCCGACCTCCTTGTTTTACAAAATGTAATGAGAAAGAATTTTAATTTGTCAAAATTTTAGTTATTGATAACAATTTTAATTCATTAATTTTTTAAAATTTTCTTGAATTTTTTTGTTTAATGAGCTGATTTTATAAGTTACTAAATTATTGAAACAGAGTAGATAAACCACGTCACTTAGATGTTATAATATTTCTACCATAGACGTCCTTAACCTGTTAAAAAATTATGTCGTATATATGTGTCAATTTCAAAAGTTCATATGGGCGTCATGCCGAAAAAGAAAATTGCATTTACTATGAAATTTAAAGTTAAGCAAAAAACGAAAATTTCCCTGTTAATAAAATTTCGTAAATACGCGTCTTCGCTTGAAATTAATTCAGCACAGTAAATCGAGCTGTCTAAGAAAAACTAATCGCTTAACAGGTTAACAACAAGGCCTTTATTTAGTGAAACATCCACACATTAGAGACTAAACGGACAAAAGAATAAACGAACTACTATTCTGCTTGGCAGTTTTATGAGTTTTCATTGCTGAAAAATTGTCGAATAGTAAAGTTAAAGCATAGATAGTCAGTATTTCAATTTTTAATATATTAAATTGCTCATTAACAAAATCTCAAAACTTTTGTGCTTAAATGATGGACCCCAATGTAATATAATGTACATTGGGGTACATCATTTTAATTAATTTTTTGCAACAACAATAGTAATTAGGAGTTAAAAATAATAGGAGTTCAATAGTAATTAATAAGTATCAATCATAGAAACACTTTTAATTATAACATAGTTTCAGTGGAACAACCTAAATATTTAACAATTATATATTTCACGTTTTTATTTTATTCAAAATAAACTTGTCATTATTTTGCTATAATTTTAAGAAATTCAAAAAATTTCGCTTTTAGTGAAAAAAAATATTATGAAAGAAAAACAAACGCTAAGAAAAAGGACCTTTATCAACTTAAATTTTTTGCTTTCTGAACTGAACAAAGAACGACAACAAGCATTTTAAAAGTTTTTTTTTTTTTTTAAATCTGATCTCATTTAAATTTGGTTGAAAAAAAAAACATCAATACAAATAAAAAAAAAATATTTTTTTTCTGCTGCGGAAAAAAATAAACATAAAAATAAATATTTCAATAAGGATATTTGAGATCCACAAACTCTAACCATAATTTACAAGTAAATAAAATTTAAGTAAAATGATAGCTAGTGTCAAAAATTTCCTTAACTTTAAACCTTACTACTTTAAAAGTGTTACCCATTTATATAAATCATAATCTTGGTCTCGCCTGGAATTTAGTTTCCATTGTTTGTTTTCCGATAGGAACAATAACCTAGAAGCAGATGAAATGGTCACTGTTTCAAAATTTGTTATTTATTGAGGCAATTTAATTAATTTTGAATATTAATCAATTCGATAAAACTCATGATCAACATTGCATGAAAAATCAAAACTTTAAGATGGTGAATCCGATGTAATATAGAATACTTCAATTTCTTCAATACTTTTGAATATTTATGAAAAGGGAACTTTTTGATCAAAAAGAACAAAATGTTTTTAAATAGAAAATGTGTTACTAGGGCAATTTCAAATTGTTTAAAAATTGCTAAGCTACTTTGTGAATAATTAGAGAAATTTGGAAATTTTTTGATCTTCTCTCGGAACAACTCTAGGGGTTAGCTAAAACGACATAATGCGAATTTATGTTTTTATTATAAATCTTTCTTTAATTTTAACAAAACCGAATTGTTCCGCTGATTTTAAAATGAATGTTTGTATATATTCAACATATGTATGCATGCATGTCTATCACATTCATTTAAGAATAGAATTATTAAATAAAATAAAATATTAATATTTATAAAATAGCCTCGTATATCTTTTCAACAAAATTTAGCTAAATTCAATTTAAAAATCGAAAGCTACTGGAAATTAAAAATGTTATTAAGGATCGGATTTTTCTGTTTTCCAAACCTTAACTTTTTTTATCCGCATGGACAGGAAAAGAAATAAACATTTACCGCATTAAAAAAAAATAATTTTTCCTTTTTAACCGGTTTCCTTTTACATTTTTATGTCTTATTTTAAAATAGAATCCAATTTCATTGCTAGTTTTATTACATTTACGAAGAATCCTTAAAAATCAAAAATAAAAATTAAAAGTAAATATATTTTTTTTTATATTTTTTAAAGGATCCTTGATCTTAAACCCTGTGATAAAGATAAATTTATAATTTATTTGGTTGTGCTTTATAATATACAATTCCCTATAAAAAATACATAATGGTTTTTTAAAAAAAAAATTGTTTTTTTTAGGCGCACATATATATACATTGTATAATAATACCCTTAAGGGCATTCGAAAGACCAAAAATCTTTTATTTTTTGAAAGATTTTGAATACCCAGTAATAGAAAAACAGTATATGAAGATATGTTTTATTTTTTGGTACTAAACCAGCAGTGCTTCGAAATTTTTTGGCAGTGCTTTAGAAAATTTTTGATGAAAATTAATTTTCTAGTTCTTTTAGCATATAAGAATGCGAATGATTTTAACAAACAAACATTCCTTTCTAAATTAAGTCCAAAACTTACGAATTTGAAGTTTTTTTAAACATCTTTTAAGAAATTTATCGTTTGGGAACTAACTGTCACTTCGATGCAGCCTAAATTATGTTAACCGCTTTGATATTAGACTGTAACTAACTAATTGTATCCAAATAACAATACATCACTTTTCTAAAAGAAAATATTCCTTAATTGAAAGCAAAATTTAAGTCAGCCGCCTGCAAACGATGTTTAAAATTGTTACCTCGAAGTTTTTACTTGAAATTTTTATTTTGCCAATAATTCAGACGGATAAAAGCGAAATATATTTTTAAACTACAATTAACAAAAAAATCAGAACTTATATTTTAAGCTAAATAAATTAAATATGTTTTTTTTGGAGTGTAAAAAACTTCCCCTTATTAACAAGAATTACTACCAAAAGAAACAAATCAAGTGAGAGGCAGGTACAATTTCATATCGAAAACGTATGAGCTTATCTGAACTTTAAATTCTCTACCTTTATTCCAATCTTAATCTTAAAAACACATTTTGGTGCAGTAGCTAAAGTTGATTCGACTAATAATTACTTTAAACTTTTTTAATTTTAATTTTATTATTTCAAAATAAATTTTAAGCTCGCTATTTTTGATCAAAATTTATTCGATCTAAGATTTTTGGTAAGTAATGCTATCAAAATCAACAATCTGCAAAAGTTCACATAAAATCTTTCCAAATTTATTCACTTAATTTGCTTAAAAGCCTATTTTACTTGATTCTTATTTTGTTTTCAATCTTTCTATATACTACGCAAATAATTTTATTTTGTCGCCAATAAATTTGGAACCTTGATGATAAATAATTAATTTTTTTAACCAAAAATTTCCATTGAAAAACCATTTCGTGTTAAAAACAAAAAAACAAAATCAGTTTATCGAACTGTTTCTTAATCAACTAAAATCCTGTATTATCATCGATTTCTATGCAGCTTTCTACCATCTTTAGTTTATTCAAAATATTTGGTTAAACAATTTTACTATCTCCTTTCCATTCCATTTTTCTTTTTCGTTGTTGTTAGATAAATCTCAAGTCATACATTTTTTTTCGTTAATCACTATGCAGTTAGACGTGACACGTTCTGTATTATTAATCACTTGTCATGTTTGATAGTTGATCCTTCGTTATTTTCATGTTCTATACATTTTTGATGTTTTTTTTTTAAGATTATTGCTTCTTCATTTGATTTCTCCACGGTACCTTTGAAATATAATGTTCGAACATGAACGTGACCGATGTCAACATCTCATTAAATTTGATATTTTGAGTGAAATAATTTGATTGAGGATTTTGTAGAGAAAAAAAGAGGAATTCTTCCATTATTTTCCGGTCATGTATTTTTAAATTTTCTCTGTTATAATGTCTTTCTTCTTTTTCTAAAAACGAAGACCAATTGAACGAGTAATTGAAAAAAGAAAAGGAAAAAGAAAAATGGAGTTAAAATAAAATAACAATGACGCTCCTCATTTATACCTGGAAAAATTGTGCCAGAACAAGGACATAAAAGATCAGGGTAGAGTAGTGGTTTTTATAGGTCGTAAATAAATTGCTGAAGTTTTGAATAATTTTACTGTTGAATGATTTTTTTTGTTTATTTTTTTTCACCTCTTTATTCTGGTAACAATCATGGAATTTCAAATTATTTAGGAAATAAATTGCAATAAAAATAGAAAAAACAATTTATAGGACCATAAAAAATTGAACCAAAAATAAAAAGTACAATTTTTCGAAATTTATATTTGATTGTTTGCATAATTTTAGAGAAAATTATAGATGCTTATATTGTTTACATATTGAAATTAATGGGTGTGTTAAAAATTTAAACAATTCAAAAATGGTTTAAATTTGTAAGTGTATAGTTAAACTAAAAACTTGCATATTTCCTATTTTAAGTAAGTGTAACAACTTGCATATTTCCTATTTTACTTCTGTTCCTTATCAGAATAAATTAATTACACTAATTGCAATTATTTATTTGCAAAACGTTATTTAAGGAAAATTTTAGACACACGATCCTGTACAAGTATTTAAGAATATCTAATTTAAATCGGAAATAATATTAAGTAAACATTTTGTAAACATAGGTTTAAAATGTTCTGTAAACCTTTTAACTTGAAATTCGAAGAACCCAACATCATACGTAAACTTTATATATATCTGTTGTACATAAAAAAGTTTTTTACAAGACTTATTTGAATTTCAATTTATTGCAAGAAAATAATGTAAAAAATAAGTTCCCTTTGGGTAAAAAAAAACAATTTTTTTTACTCGACTTTTAAAAATATTGAAATCAAAATAAAATAAAAAAATTGAACAAAGAAACATTCAGGATTTTTCATTTATATTTTTTTTTGCCAAAAGTACATGCGTGCACACATGCATATATTAATAAAAGGATGGTCGAGCAATAAAATGTTGAAGAAAAGGCAAATATCTTAAAACCACAATCCAAATAATTTAATGCGATACAAAATTTTTCTTTTATACGTTTTCCGTTATTTAACTTTTTGCATTTGCATAGCAAAATAGTAGAGAATTTTCAATAAGTATAAATGCAAACATAAAATTCTATTAACGCAATATACATAAAAAATTTTATAGTCCTGTTTCTCTTCACTTGTTACCAAAGAGTTTTTTTCTACGAGTTCACTTTATTAAAAGAATTTTATTTTATTTATAACTTCAAGAAACAAGATGGGAACACTGGATGGGGCCGATTCTCTTTATAATTGCAACATTATTAAGTTACTGTAATTGTGTGAGTAATTATGCATTTCAAATCATTGACATTCTAATATTTTCTGAGACTTAAAAATTGTAATTAAGTTAAAAACCATCGATTCAATTTATATGATTTTCATTAACCCTTATTCGCCGTTCAAAAATAATAGACTAGAGGAAGAGAGCTAAGAAAAGCTATTCAAGAGCTAGGTTGTTGCTATCACTCCACTGGCATTCCTACTTATTGGCCTATTGACACTAACAAGATTCCTGATGTTCTTGACTTTTTTATAACCAAAAAAATATCAGAAAACTTTCTAAACTTTGAAGATAACTATGATTTTAATTCGGATCACTCTGCTGTCATATTAAAACTAAGTGAAAAAATAACTAAAACGTTATTTAGGCCCAGTTTAACAAATAGCACTACAGATTGGGTGAGCTTTAAATACGAAATAATAAACAATATTGACGTAAATATTAATATACAATCAAGAGAACCATTAGATGTGGAGTTAGAGGGATTTATTAAAATCATACAAAAAGCTGCATGGAACAATACAAAAATGTCAAAGTACAAACCGGCAGCAAATAGCTATGCTGGAGAAATAACTGATTTAATAGGTGAAAAAAGACGGACCAGTCATAGATGGCAACGTTCGCGTCACCCTGATGACAAAACTGTTTTAAATAGACTTTCCCAGGTGCTTAAAAGAAAAATCCAAGGATTTAAATCGGCAACATACGAAAATTATATAGAGAACTTGTCAGCTACGAAGGAAACGAATTATTCCTTATGGAAGGCGGCAAAGAGCAAAAAGAGACCGATTAGGCACCCATCGCCACTAATGAAAGCAATTGGCAGTTGATCGAGGAGCAATATAGAGAAGGCCGAATTGTATGCTGATCACTTGGAAAGCATATTCACGCCAAACGGAATAACTTCAGATGTAAATTTGGTAGAATCTATCGCAAATGAAGCAGACAGCATATCTCCACTTACTCAATTAGAAATTGCGGAAAAGGTAAGATCCCTGAAGTTGAAAAATCGCCAGGTTTTGATCTGCGGAAGTACTGAGAGAACTACCAGACGAGGCATTGGAACATCTGACGAAAATTATGAATGCAGCTATGGATTTTGGGTATGTTCCTTGTCGTCGCGGAGGTAATTGTGATGCCCAAACTCGGGAAATCCTTGAGAGAAACACAGTCTTACAGGTCCATTTCACTGTTACCAATGATGTCTAAGCTGCTATTAAGGGGCTTAAAGCCAATAATAGAAAATAGGGGCGTAATACCGAACCATCAATTTGGTTTTAGAAGACACCATTCTACAATAGACCAGGTTTATAGAATAACAAATATTATAGAAAAAAGCTTTAAAAATAAGGAAATCTGCTCTTCTATATTTCTGCACGCAGCACAGGCATTCGACAAGGTATGACACAAAGGCCTTATACTTAAGTTAGGGCAAATGTTACCATCGTCATTTGTAGAAATTTTGAAATCTTGCTTAGCTGATAAGCTATCAGAATTAAACAAGATGCTGAATACTCCACGCTAAGAAAAATAAAGGCAGGTGTGCCTCAAGGCAGTATATCGGGCCCATTGTTGTACCTGCTTTACAAGAGTGATTTGCGACAAATAGAAAATGCTACGATAGCCACTTTTGCTGGGGATACTGCAATATTGGCAGTAGGAGCGAACATTGACGATTCGACAAAAAAATTACAGGAGGCAATTAACAAAATAAGCCAGTGGACTAAAGATTGGAAAATAAAGTTGAATGAAGCAAAATCGGTTCACATAAACTTCACCAATTGGAAAATAGTGAATGCACCAGAAATTAACGTAGATGGAACGAACGTAGCGATCCATAACTCAGTAAAATACCTAGGAATGACTTTAGATGTCAAGCTAAGGTGGAAAGAAGAAACACATAAAATAAGAAAATAAATGTAGAGAAAATTATTGGCTCCTAGGTCGTAAGTCCAATTTGGCAATTGATAATAAGATATTAATTTATGGCCAAATTATTAAACAAATATGGCTATATGGCATTCAACTGTGGGTTGTGTCAAGAAGACTCACATTAACAAAATTCAAACTTTCCAGAATAAAGTTCTACGGGGTATGGTAAATGCGCATTGGTATATGCGTACCAGTGATATCCACAGGGACTTTGGAATTCCTTTGCTTGTAGATAAAGTTAGGAGTTGTGCTACATAGGATAAGGCTCGTCTAGAACAACATGTAAATATTGAAACAGCTCGGCTGCTAGACAATGGCGTTATGACAGAAAGACTTAAACGAACAAGATCATTCAATTTAAAGCGGAATACCAATTTCCTTATGGAAGGTATTTAATTCCTGCACGGGAAAACCAAGCTAGCGAGGAGGTAATAGTTAGTCTGTAGGACCAGTTTTATCCGTTCAGAGTTTAAGTGATTTTTTAGGGTAGGAGTCACGCTCCCTAACTGTCGGGGGAAAAGGCAGATAGAGCCGCCTTTTTTCGTCTTTCGAGATTTTTTTACCTAGTAGAAATTACATATTATACTAGAAGACCCTAATTCGACGCACAAAATGCGAATATGTTCGAAACTATTGAAACAAAATTGAGACATGAATGTATATATCACACTACATAAATAATTAATTTAATGTGGGAAGGAATATTTAAAAATAAATCTCGCAAAATATAAAAATTTATATCTAAATACCGACCCAACAATAATCATTGTAGTTGATTTGAAATGATCTTGAATTACTGTAGATAACTTTTATGACACTTCTTGTAGCCAATGCGATAATTTAGGTTATTCACAAAAAGGCTTCGGAACACAACTTTGATGTAGCTTCAACCGCGCCCGATGTGTGCCATACGACTTTTTTCCTAAAAAACTCCAAGGAATGACATCCCGTAAACTTTACCACTTGGATCGAACTACCCTCCATTTACTAGTTTCAAATGTTTAAAAATTGTGAATTTGTAATTTCGACAGAAAACTCTTCGAATATAAATAATCTATTAGCATACAAATAATGCATATAATATATCACGTATAGAAAGTATGTTTTTTTTTCCTGAATGGTGTTTTTTGAGGAAAGTTTTACAAAACTTTTGGTTATTTAAGTTCATGAACAAAAGCAACAATAACAAAATGTGATGTGGTCAACACATAACCGACCGCAATATTTATTGTTTAGTTTAGTGAAAGCGTTACAGAAGACTATGAAAATGCATTTTGAATACTTCTTTTCAATTTCAAATTTAAGCTTAACTTTTAGCTAACATACCTAGAAAAGTGTAAATTTGGCTGTTAGCAGAATTTCACTTTATGCCACCTGAATTTCCTGAAAAGTTCACCACTTAGTTTCGGTAACAACTAGAACTTAAATAACAAATTTTAAGAAATTTCATCAATCCGTTCCGTAGATATGGTGGAAAATGTAAAATCGGCGCCCAGTTCGGTTTTCGAGTTCTGATTTTTCCAAAAATTTATAGGTTCATTGTTGTAACATCTCGAATTTAAATATTAAATTTCAACGAGATTTGTTGAATTTTACTCTTTACATACGCAAAAATTTAAAATTGGCCTGCGAAAAGGTCCAGTTCCCGTGGTCTGATATATCCCAAAAGCGTTGATCAAACCGTGTCATATCCAAAATAAACTCTCATATAAAGTTTCATCAAAATCGGTTTAGCCAAACTTGAGATACACGTGTGCACACACAGACATTAGCCAACAAATCTCATCTCTTGAAAAGTAGTTTATTTACGTTTCCCTACTATGGAGAAGTGCGTTCCCACCGAATCCAAAATTTGGTTCCATTACATAACCTACTTTATTGTATACAATGCGGTCGGTAAAAAGTAAAAAAGATTCACTCCGTTTCCATCTTTGATATAACTTTACTTCACATGTTTGCATATGAATCATTCACAAAAAATATTTCTTTGCTAATTTTATTTAGTTTGCAAAAAATTTTAAATTACATTATAATAACAATATCATGTATTAAGTTAAGAGTGAATAATATGTAATCAGCATTCCCACTTGGATACAATTCTATCCATTTGGATACATTTTTCCTATAAATTTAGCGTGAATACAAAGATACTCAAATCTACTAAAATGTCGCAATTGTCTACATTTGAAAATTCTAAAATATGGATAAATTTCTTTCTCAAGCACTAAATAAATATTACAAAACTGTCAAAGTGCTGCTATTATTAAATCGCCAATTTGCTTTAACTTCAAAAAATATGGTTTTTGCTGGTTTTACCAAACAGTTTTCCAAATTTTTTAAAAGAAGGTAAGAAAAATCTTAAATTAATGCCACACTTCTTGTGTTCCAAGAACCAATACAGTTTCTAAAGTTTCTGGTAATGAATATACTAAAAACATTTTGGTGTAAGCTCGGTGCAGAGAAAAGCATTGGCTGCACATATTTTTGAAAATTTTCATGGTAAATCAACTTTATGCACTGCGGTAACGCACGATAAACAGTATTTAACTTTTACGATTAAAATGCAATAAAATTGCATGTGGTTTCTTAAAGAATTTACTATAAATAATTTCATATTGCAGAATAAAATTTATATTACAAAACAAAGCAAATTAATATTAATTATGAGTTAATTTATACAAAATAAGATAAGATCCATTTTGGATACATTTTTTCTCGAATTGTATAACATTTTGTTTTTTTACCGACTTTATAATAAATTCTTTAAGAAACAGACAATAAATTCTTCAAGAAATATTTATAATAAATTCTTTAAGAAACAGACTTCTGTTGCATTTTATTTGTAAAGGTCAATAGGGTCCGAAAATATACTTTCTGTAGCTGCTGAATTATGTGGTAAAGCCGATTTACAATGAAAACGAATAAATTTTAAGAAATATGTGCAGCCAATGCATTTTCTGCTACAACTAGCTCACATCGATATGCTTCTGGGATGTTGCTGTCTAGAAGTTCTCAATTTGAACTCAAAAAGGGTTGCAGTCATTTAATTCATTTAATATAGTATCTTTCTTACTTACAAATTTGGAAATCTGTGAAGTAAAGACAGCAAAAAAACAATTTTTTTGGAAAATAAAGCAATTTCGCAATTTAATGTTTGCAGCACTTTGACAGTTTGTAATACTAATTTAGCGTTTGAGAAAGCCTCAGCAAAATTTTCAAATGTAGCCGATTGTGACATCGATTAAGTATCTTTGACAGACTTAAGTATCTTTGTATCCACGCTAAATTTAAAGCAATAATGTATCCAAATGGATACAACTATATTCAAGTGGGAACGCTGTACATAACATAAAATATATGAGTATACGTTATTTCTTTTTATCGCAAATCTAGCTACAATTTTTGTGTTGTAAAATGTACGTTGTGCAATTAGTGCAGAAATGTGATGCAATTTTACGATCACAGTTAACCACAAACATACCTCTTTAATGACATAGTTGGTGTTCTTTGATATTACAGTAGAGCCGCCTAGTCACAAGCATTTTTAAACATAGAAAAACTAAGGAGTAAAAAAATATGTCAAAAGTATTCGATATTATCAATTTCATGCTTATAGAATTTTTTTCTAATACCTGAATGAATTTCCAAAAAAAATATTATTAAAGAGTAATGTATACACTTATGCACTATTCGAAACATTATTACAAAATTCTCAATGAAGTTATAAGTTACTTACCTATGAACTTAAATAAAAAATTTAAAATATTATTCCTGCAAAATTCATTCTTGAAACGTAATTAAGTTTTTCCTACATTTAATTCAATTATTTTTTTTTATAAAAATTTCGAAACATTGGAAAATCAAAAATATTTGATTTTAAAAATTTAATAAATAAAAGTAATTCATCAAATTAGACACTAGAACCCAATAATCAAATGAAAATTCACTTTATTTTGCAAATAACATGGTTTCCGCAAAGCTGAACAAATAAATGAACTGATATAATAACTGAACTGGTAAATAACTCACTTTAAGATAACTAACTGAAAACCCATCACACTAACAAATACGTATAAGAAAAATGTCTTTTGCCATTATTACAAAAAACAAACAAAATATCTCTTCCATTGTATAAAAAATTCACTTTCTCTCTCTAAGCGTACGGTGTACAATTTCTTTCTCAAAATTCAAATGCCATGTCATTATTCACCTCATTTTTTGTTTAAGCTCAATTAAACAGGGTAGCATAAGATATATCAGTGTAATAACAATAATGACTGAGTCCACAGTCTGCTTACAAAATATGCCGCACCTAATAAAATATTAACAATAGAAAAAAATAAAGTCAAATAACTCAATTACGTAATTTTCTCGATTGAAAAGATATTACATAAGACTGTTTTCTTCCCAAAAATTGTCAAATAACTTCAAATGCGAAAGATAAAAAAATTTCAGATTTTTATTTTTTTTTACTTTTCAAGCTAGCATCATCTGATACAATAACAAATTAATGTCACAATAATATTAAAAATATAAAATTTTTATGCAGTTTTTGTACATATGAGAAGCAATTATTACTGAATAATTAATGATAGAGAAAAACCTAACACAATAAGAATGTTGAAAGCTAACTAATCTTAATTATTATCGAGTTTTCTAATATCTTTATCTGTTACCTAACATTAAGTGATACTCATAAATATTATTGCATACTAATTGTGACACATCCCTCGACACCAAATGCGTCAAATATCTGGAATATTTGTAACACAGAAATAAGGAAGCAGTTACTTTATAAATCAAATCCAGGCTAATCAATTATCTTTCATCAAGAAATTGAGAAGTAAATTATTTGTTGTAAAAACGTTGAGCCCTTTTATTATATTTTGCGTCTATAAATCGGGGATAAAGTACAAAAAATAACATAAAATTATGCTTTTTTTTTATTTATTCTTTTCTTTATTATTCTTTCGCAAACAAAAAAATTTCGGTTAACTATAAAACAAAGAAAAACATTATAACTGTAAGCAAATATGTGTGTTCTATCATTCATTCTTGATATCAAGGAATTTTACTTACTTTATTTCATTTTTTTTGGTTTATTTACTTTTGAGACTAGTATTCGCCATTGAGAGAAATACGCACTATATTTGCTATGGTGTACTTGCGTTCAAAACATAAATTAAAGTCATCGTCGTCGGTCTACTTTAAATTTAGAGTAAAATCTAAATTTCTGTTGTCTTTAATACCGTGTAAAAAATTTTTGTTTTCCTAATTCTGAATTTTATTCATCATCAATGTTTTTCATAAAAAATCACTAATGTTGTAAATAAAGATAGGATACTGTTATATTTTAAGCAAAAAAATAACTTTCTCCTCTTACACTTTGCTTACTTCTTGGTAATAAACCATGTATAACATAAACAAAAGAAAAAGAAAGATGATGACAAGAGAAAAAGAATTTTTCAAGGATGATTTTGTTCACCTGAAGGCATGAATAAATGAAAATTATAAACTTTGTTGTTATAATGGAACTATAATAATATTTTTTTTTCGTTTTCGTGGAATTTTTTATTGGAAATAAAGTATTGAGGCTGAAAACACATTACAACAATGTACTACTTATTTTTACATCGTTATCTGTTGCTTTAAATTACGTGAAAATATTTAATAAAACTCGTATGGAACTTGAACAAATATGTATATTCAGCAGTATAAAACATCATCCAAATTTTTTTATACATTAAAATATTTAATTGGCAATGTAATCGAACCAATCGAATTGTTGTCATGCAAATTATTTTTATGAGAACTTTTACAAAACAAGTTTTATGCATGTCAACGTTAAAATTTTGTAATTTTGTAATTTTAATGTTCATGTATAAAATATTGACAATCAAAAATCAAATTACTTTTAGTTTAATTAATTTAAAAGAATTAAAAAATTCGTCAATGGTCATCTTGTAGAAAAAGAACTCTTACTTCAAGAATTGCATTGGGAATTTTTGAAATGAATATTGAAATATCAAATATGTATATTCATTTTAAATAATAAGATTTGAATGTACATTTAACACTAAAACAATAACTCCTCCTTATTAGCAAAAGCAAATAAAACAAAGACAAAGTTCGTATAACTATACCAGATAAAATGAAAGAAACTTGTTAAAAGTCAGTTTCGTCAATACGCTATCTATGGAAAAATTAATTCAAGACTAATTGCATAATAAATAGAATTATTTCCTTTTTGAAATTTTAAACTACTTCTATCTGCAATAGAAGAAACAAGACTAACTGTTGCAGAAATGATAATTACTTTGCGTAAAATTTGAATCTTGTAAATATTTATTTGCTAGTAACAATAAATGAGGGTTTTCAAAAGTTCACCACCGTCAACCAATACTATGTGAGACTATGTGATGGTATTCATGAAAAAATGACTCAACTCCTGAAATTTAAATATTTAATTTAAATATTTTGTGTTCAAAAAACTGCTATTTTATTGTAAAATTTTAAGCAATTAACAAAAGTTATTGAATGAATAATTGAACTAATGGTCCAAGCCCTTCCATATAAAATATCTATTATACATTTCAAAAATAAAATAAAAAATAAATTATTTTCAAAATTCATCGATTTTTATTTTTCGCTCAAAAAAAAAATCATAAACTAAATTTCATAATTGTCATAACACTGAAGAAATATGAAAAATTCACGTCAAAATTTCGAAATAAAAATAAATAAAAAGTTTTTAAAAGTGATAAATGATAGCATAGAATAAAGGAAATTGTAAAAGAATGTAGTAAAGAAAGTTATGAAATGTCAGTTAATATGGTTGTGATAAGATTGTAATGGTAGCCTGCCTATGCACGCATAAATCTGTACAGTATACTCGCTTATTTTCACTTACTTTATATATATACTTAGGTATATTATGGATTTATATTTATGTATATTTTATCACATATAATATATAGAGTGTTTCGCATAAGGTGGCAAATAATTTCAAATATGATTCTTCGATCAATTTCTAGAAAAAATTGTATAGGTGAGGGGTGATGTAAGTACACTGGTTTTCGAGTTATCATGCGAAATTTCGAGTTTTTAAAAATAAAATTTAAAAAAAAAAAAAAAAACAATAATTCTGACTTTGACGAACTTTATCTCGATGAACAATTATTTGCCAGCTTATGCGAAACACCCTGTATAATTTAGTACATGTGTATACGTTTGTTATAAATTCATTTTGATCAGTTAACTGGTATTATGTATAATATTATAACAAAACCATAAAAGAATTTTTTTTATTAACATAAAGTATTGCCTTTATCATAGGCTTTTGCTATATTAAGTGAAACATATTTCACGGAGTTTAATCTTCATAAACTACCCGTACACTATGCCATCCAAATATTGAGAAATATGTGACATTAAATAGCCATCTTAAAGAAAAGCAGAAAAAGATAATAAAAAAAATGTTTTATATTCTTTTTGGTTTCTTGTTAGAAATTTTTAAAGTACAGCAATCCCTCCTATAACGTAACCTCTTACTATATAATTTCGATATACATATGTAAATTTTATTTTTCCTACCTATTTTCACTTAATGTAATTTTTACCTCGTTTTACGTAATTTTAAAATAATTTAATATGCAATAATCTATTTTTTTTTCATTTAAATTTCTTTCTTTACCAACAGACAACTTACTAGTTTAGGCAAATATCAAGTACATACATATTAGTCATATTAGTTAAGTTGGACCTCCTATAATGTAATTTCACTTAACGTAAAAATTGTTCGGTCCCAAAAATTACGTTATAGGAGGGATTGCTGTAATTTACAATAATGCCAAAATAATTGTTAATATTGTTAGAGGTTGTTTTTAGATATAAGAGAGAAAGATATCTTAATAATATTACGAGTCCTGCTAACTTTCAAATACATTTTAATATCTAAATATTTAGAAAAAAAACTATTTTCAATCGGAATAACTTGCTTAATAAATTTTAAATTTGCAAAAAAGGAAGTAAGTTACTTAGCTCCTTTGCTAGTTATACGAAAATTGTTCATATTAAATGCTTTGCTATGCTTTACAATATTTTGTATAAGATATTTTGTATGAGTGCAGTTCATCTTCTTAAAAGCAGCTATGAGCATTCTTAATCTTTGTATAAAAAAGATGTTCAAATATTTTTTAATAAATTCGTACGCATTTTTAATGCAACTATAAAAATAAATATTATTATTAAAATTGTTGTTTTTAATTTTAATCTGAAACAACAGTCCCAAAAACTTTTTCATAATAATTTCTTTCGGAATATCTCTACAGTATTTTATTTTCCTAACATACTCGTATATATTTAAACATTATACTTTCTGATTGAAAAAGCACGCTTTTGCGCGGGTATTTTCAACTGGTATAGGTTTTGAAAACTTAAAAACTAGAATCAAATTTGAGGTTCAGAAATTTGATTTTATATTTCCATATTGGTAGGAGCACATTACCTATAGATTTTCCTTTTTCAAGTGTAATTTTCCTGTCAAACAAATTATAAAATAGAAAACTAGTGGTGATCACAATTTTACCATAATTAATTAGTCATGCGAATTTCTAAACATTTGGTTGTTCACACTAATCTATAAACGTGTTTATGATTTCCATAGGTATGTAAAAGTTTTTCGCAAAGACACACACACATACACTAGCTTACTATTTTCAAAACTATTTATTCATTATATAACACAAATCTTCTTTGAAGAATTGTAAATCCCTTCAATCCTTAAAATTATTATGCTGAGTTTTTGTGATACGGTTTACTCCACATATTAATGTAAAGAATTTTACCAAAAAAAAAAAAAACAAAAAATAGCAAATCTCTTAAATTTTAACATTACCATTCTGTTTTTAAATTTTTTTTCCTGAACTAAAACTAAATTCTTTACGATAATCCCTTTTTATGTTCATCCCTAACAATAATCAAACATAAGGTAAATCAAAATGGACAGCAAAGTTTCCACGTATTTTTTTATTTGAATTTCATAAAATTCTCTTTGCTCATTTTCATTTTTTATTACAAAAATATTTTTATTATTTTAAGCATCTTTTTTTTTTGACTTTCGTTTTTCAATTTTACTATTTTCATTACACGACTTCGATTTTATTCTTTTTATTATTATCATTAAAGGATAAATTTCAGGTGATAAAAAAAGAACCAAAAGAAATCTTATCCACCTGTCCAATTTAAAAATCAAAATTTCAGACATTTAAAGCTAAAGGAATTTGGATCTTGATATAACGAATTTAAGACCAGCACTTTTACTGTAGACTATGCTTTAGGTGTTATTACTAAAAAACTGTTTACGAAGTTCATATGTACGCGCACATGACGTACTTATATAAACATCAAACCGAAATCTTATAGAACTATTCCAAGTCCTGCGGGTTATGAATTCTGCCACCGTTGTT
Organism: Condylostylus longicornis; assembly: GCF_029603195.1. Classification (NCBI taxonomy): domain Eukaryota; kingdom Metazoa; phylum Arthropoda; class Insecta; order Diptera; family Dolichopodidae; genus Condylostylus; species Condylostylus longicornis. Next base: position 3,848,022 of record NW_026577985.1, read on the forward strand.
TTTAGACAAAATTTCTTTGAAAATAGTAATCACACTGACTGACTTTAAGTTTTGTGCTTCAATAATAATTTATAACGAAAATTAAAATTATTATTTCCTTAAAAATAAAATATACTACACTGCTTCACTGAAAAATATAACATCTCGCCTTTTAAAACAAAATTTTTTAACAATCATTTTGGATTATCATAATTTTTACACCTTGAATGAGCTACTCGTATAAAAATAGTGTTAAATATCCGTATTCAAGATGGTAGCCAGTCTATTATCTATTGAGAACTTAGAACTTAGAAGTTAAAATTTCTGGTTTTCAATTATATCTGTTTTAATAAAATAAATTCAAAATTAAATATTCTCAACTTCGAAAAAATGAAATTAAAACTGAAAATATATTGCGATGTTTTTAGAGGTTCAAAACCATAGACGGTCAAAATAAAATAATTTAGTGCATTTGTAATTTTCGTTCTACTATATTATACTCCCATTCATTTAGGTGTAGAATCATTATGAAAATAAATAAGTTTTTGTGCTGTTTATTTCTGTAATAAAATTTTAGACATTAACAAGAATCGTAACATTAAGAACAACAAAAATACCATAAAAATAACAAAAAAAACATTATAAACAAGGATAATAAATGAGAAAAAAAGGTGTTCTTCTAACTGTTACTAATAAAATATAAAAAAAAACTCCGATTACTTTGGAATATGCGGGTACCAAAATAAATGCAAATGTGTACAAAAGTAAAAGGTAAAGCAGATCCAGTTGAATTCGTATATAACTGACAGCAACATGATTTTTTAAAATTAAAACTGAGATTGGTTTTACGTCCTTTTTTTCGGTTTTCACTTTCCCCATTCCATCCTTACTTACCTTTTGGTTAATTCTTTTTTATGTTGTTTAAAAAGTTGGTTTGAGGAAATGAAAAATTTCATAACTTAATAAAAACTGAATGAAAATTATGTAGATTCCGTTTTTTTAATTTTATTTTTGTGTTTGTTGTTTGTAATACTGTGTAAAAGGATTTTTTATTTTAAAATTCGAATATGAAAATATCACCAGAATCTTTTTTATACGAACATTTTATGTAGCCCATTGTAAAATGAGAAAATCAGTCTGTTTAAAGAAACATAAATAGATTAAACGCGATTTTTTCGAAAAATAATATTGAAACATGTTTTTCATAATGGAAAATTATAAAAAATTTTTTGTGAAATTAGAAAATTAGAAATAAATTTGTTAAAGCGTCAGTATAGAATAGATTTAATTTGAGTTTCTTATTCATTAAAATTATGTGCCCTTTTTTATCCCTTTAAAAATTGTTGCTAGTTACCAAGAATTTTATAACGTACTCAGAGTATGTTTAATAACAACAGCAGTTAAATTTTATTAATTTTCAAAGTCTTTGTGAAAATATTGAATCCAAAAATTTAATTAATTCTTGTAATTGCATTCGAATCAAATTAATATCAAAAACATTTTAGTAATTAAATTTTTTTTGTGTTATTAATTATTATTAAATTTAAATAACTTATCTTTTGGTAATTTGTGACTAAGTAATTTCGATTCTAGAAGACGGTAAATCATAAGATATTCAAAGATCTTATTATATAATCACCATCTTTCGTAATAGACCTAAACTTATATAATATCTTATACGTATATTCACTTCTAAAAAGTTTATTCGTTCTTCTATTGGAATTTTTTTAATATTAAGTGTACAAAATGATATTAGTATACTCGTATTTATGAAAATACAATTCAAAATTTCTCGACAATTTTAAAAACAATTTAAAGTCTAAAAATATGTTTAAAATTTGAGGTAAAGTAATTAAAACATTTTATTCAGCACTTAAATTTTTTGCACAAAAATTTCCAAGCTTCTATGTAAAAACGAAGTGTTATTAAAAAAATTTACAAAGACTGAAAAATTAAAACAAAAAGCCTTAAGATTGAAATATTTTCTTGACTTTAATCGAAAAAGAAATTTTACGGTACATTTCAAAAATTTCTTTCTCATGTTGCAATTTAATAAACAGTGAACACAAAAAGAAAAAATAATTTATACAAAATCACCTGAGCCAAAAATTCTTTCACTTTAAAAGTATGTCAGCAGATAATTTTGCATTCATTTACACTATAAAATACACTTGATGCGGTAAATCTTCTCATTAACTTACAGAGATTCTCATTCTTAATTCCTAAAAGAAGGAATCATATTAATTTAAAAATGTGGGAAAACAGCTTCAATCAAAAAGCTATAGAAATTTTATTTATTTTTCTTATTATGTTTTGCAAAAGTCTCCTTTTCATTATATTCAACGTTTCAAAATCTAAACTAAAAATATTATCAAAAGAATTACAATTATTCACACTTACTACATTTTTTACACATACTTAAAATTCACTAACGAATTTCTTTTTTCATGAATATACAAATATCAAGGACCCTCAAATTTTCCCCCACGTTTTATTTATAGCTATAAGAAATTTCATGTAGCAGATCTTTAATTTCACTGCACAATTGCGTACATATGTATCTCATGTTCGGCTGAACCAATTTTAGTTAAATTTTATACGTAAGTTTATTTTGGCTATGTCACGTATTGATCAATTTTTGTAATGTATCAGGTCTGGGAAACTGAAAGATTTTACATTTTTGGTAATTTTCAAAACAATATTTAACATATTTTTTTAAAATTTCATACAAGCTTCGCTGGACAGTACAACGAACAACCCAAATTTTAGAAGAAATAAGATATTAGCAATTAGATTTCTGCTACGGTCCAGATTTACATTTTTTTGCAGATAAAAAGAAACAATTAACCGATTTTTTTTAAATTTAATGTTTAAACTCAATTGAAGCTTCAATTGAAGCTTCGAACTTATAAATTTTGGGAGTTTGAGGGTTCAGAAATCGATCTAGGGGCCGATTTTATCTTTTTTACCCAACCAAAGGAATTAGTTGATGAAATTTGCTGAAATTTCATATTAGAGTTCTGTTTACTATTGAAAGTAACTGACGAAACGGATTAATGGAAGTTAATTTTTTAAGGAATTCGGAAGACATAAAAGGGAATCCTTACTAAGAGCCAAACTTACTTAACTTAAACTTCATGTAATGCCTTATAGTCGGCTATGTGCTGTTCACACATGATTTTTTTATTTAAATTGCTTAATTTGGCAAATATTAACTTTTTTATGTGTATATAAAAGAAACCATCAACCGTTTAAAATTTACGCTTTTTTATATTCGAGATGGAAAAAATGAATACAATTTTAATTGCTTCGTATTTTATTTTCATTTTAAGAATATTTTGTGGAACTTGTTTAGCGATTGGTGTCAATCAATTTACACCTTACAATTTGTTATAAGTATCATTCATCAATGAAAAACACTTTCGTAAAAAAGCAAAATCTAAAAAACAAGCAAAATATTTTATACACTCACGTTCAATTGGATTAAAATGAAACATTTTCAATAACATCTGGGAAAAACCATTTTTAATTTATTTTCATTTGGAATTGGCTAATTTCATATTATATAAAAGTATTCAAACCATGAAACTGATTCAAGCACGAAATTTTTTTGCTATTTTTCGTTGTTTACCAATTAAAAATAAAAAAAATTAATAAAATTACTTCAAAATTTCTACGTTGTTCATTCAAAAATTCCCTTCGAAACAAATTTTTTAAGTGGATTTCCTAACCGCGATATATGCAAAAATACAAAACAATTTGAAATTCAATTCTTTCGAATTATATCTCAGAATGTATAGCTGACCACATTTATTAGCATAACTTTTATATTTTATTAACATGATTTTATTAAATAACTGAATTGCCAATTCCCAATTTGTTTCAAATTTATTTCAAATATAATTATAAGAGATTATAACTTCCATTGCTGAAGAGTTATTAAAAATTTAAATTCATAATAAAATTATGAAGCGCCACGCTCCACTTAAGCTACATTCATTTGTAACTACTAAATTTATTCAAGTACTTTTTTAATCGCTACAGGAACGATATGATATGCATCATATTTGTAAAAAATAAAAAAAGGTTCCGACAACTGCTTGAAGAACTTCCTTATTTTTTTTACTAATAAGTTTTAAACCTTAAATAAAATTAACTTTTTAAATTTTTAAATGAATTTTTTTAATTTGTTATATAAATTATTCTATAGCTTAATATAATCGATTTTAAATTGAATTTTAAATAACAAATTTTGAATTTTTATCAAATTTCCTGAAGAATGTATTCACCTTAAATTTATTTTTCCCTAGATTTAAAATAAAAGACAAAAAAAAAATATTTATTTTAAAAAAAAATTGATGTTGTTTATTTCTTAATTTTTCCTTCCAGGAAAATTCTGGTCTAATAGTGCCTTGGATAATTGGATTTATTACATTTATGGCATTAGAAGCTGTAGCAATGGTTTATTCAAATGTCCTGCGGGATCATGTAAATAGGGTAAAGAAAAATATACATTATTAAATATATTTACGTAATGTAATTTAAGAAATCAGGAGATTTACTCTGAATAAATTTATTTATGTGTTTTTGATTCTACTCACACATTTAGAAACATCTTTTTTAGAAAAACCGTTAATAATTATATTAAAAATATTAAGAATAATAAATCACGAAACTTAAACCATCTAAGTATGGTTAGCGTGTTAGTTTGTCAAAACACCCAAGTTGGCTTACTTATTTTTAAATGGTTACCTATATATATATATATATATATATATATATGTAACAAAATAAGATTCACATAATATTCAACTATACGAAACTTTATTTAATTTATGGAAGAGATTTTATGTGGTAGTTACCAGAATCGAGCTCTTAGACCTCTAGAAAACTTCTGTAATACTAAGCGTTGAACCAAAACGGGATAAAACAAAGATTGTAATTCACTTTCAAAACAAAAACCCATCATATAACCCATAAATATTTGGTAAAATCGGATTCAATATATAGATCTAATTATTATTGGAATTAAGATTGATTACTTCTTTTATTTTATCAAAAAGTTCAATCAATTCTGTATTTCATAAAATAAAGTCAAGAGCTTCAGTTTAAGTGACAGTAATTATCCTCCAATTAAAGAGAAAATTTTTATACGAGTAATGATTAGCTCAATAAAAAGGCATGCAAATTTTTCAAAAATTTAGTAAAATATAAGGTCTATACATATAAGGTCAAATCATAAAGCATCTTAACCTGTTAAACATTGTATTTATTGTTTAAATAGGCTGTGTATTTGTGATTTAAGGAGGCATATATTTTAAAATTATTCTTTAACGAAGCTTTCTTAAACTATAGATTTTCCATATGGACGTAAAATTCAATTAAACTCACCGAAATTATAAGTGTATTCCAATATACCGTCGAACATACATACATGCATTTTTGAAAGCATAAATATATACTTATATGTATCTACAATAAATTTTTAGATTTATATATGTATGTATTACAAAATTAATATACCTACAAACATATATTCAAATATTTACAATATTAAATTTGATGTTCTTTTAAAAAATTTCCATTAAAATAATTACGAATACATAATTATATTGTCGTTTAAATTAAAAAGAAATTTATCATAAAATTTATGTAAAAATTTTTTTGCTTCGATGAGATTTAATTTTACAAATTTTCTCTCAAACTCAAGTTCGATATGACAAATTCAATTTACAAAATGTTTTTAAAAATCTTAAAATTATGTTTCATCATTAGCTATTCAACACATGTAAAAGAAAAATATTTAGTTGTGAAAACACAAATAAAGATCTAAAAAAGATAAAAGGTTTTTTCCAATTTAATAAATTTGTGATAACTGTTTTTTATTTTTGTGAAATAAAATTTCACTGAACTTAGAAAATATGCTCGAAACATATTTTTCAGAAGGACGATAACAAGAGGATTTGAAAAAATTCGCTTGGGAAACTGTCAGATAGGATATGACATAAATTTTTATAAAAAAGCCTATTTCTTAAATATTTTTTAAAAAATTTTATTTCTAGATAGGAAAATAGTTTGTTCAAATGTAAGTTAAATCTAAAAAAAACTTCAATTTTCATGGATAATAAAATAGCACCAGAAAGTGGTCGTTAGATATTTTACATTACTTCATGGAATCATAACCATGTTAGAACAAAGAAAAAAAGTTGTATAAATTCGAAAAATATTCCGCCAAAATTACATACACTCATTCCAATGTATTATGATAGATATTTTAAATTTGTATCATTCCAAATTTTCCCTCAAAAACAAATTCAATCAACCTCAAGAGATTTTCATGAAAATATTTTTATTAGCAATTAATTGGCAGTATTATTAGTTTTTGATAATATGCTTTCTCGAATTGTTTTCCTCTAATTTTAAAGCGGAAGATGCTTGCAAATGGTATATATAAAATAATAAAAATCATTTTCTTCTCTGTCTCTATATTTCTCACAACGCATTCCTTATATTTGAATTAAATAAATTTTTCTTTAATTGCTTTCATTTTTAATTTATAATAAAAGTTATTCGGTACACGCAATATGAATGAAAACGCGATTCAAAACGTAAGCAAGGATCCTGCAGTGTGAACCCAAAATACAAATTTAATTCTGTTCACATTACGCAATTTAAAATTTTTATCAAAATACCAGGACCATTGGAAAGAACCAGGAGCCATTTGTTCAAAATATAATAACTAAAGAGAAGGATCAAGAATTACTTTAGAACTAATTAAATGATTAATTTTCATCATATTATACCCACAAAATAATTCTTTTAAGTTCCATTCTATTTTTTGGTTAAATTTTTTTTTTTTTGAAAAGAATATAAAATTAAATGAAAATGAAAAAAACATGAAAATGTCATCAAAGCAATAAAGATCCTTACATTAATTTATTCTTTAATAAAAAAAAGTTCATTTTTTTTTACAAAAATTACAAAGAAAAAAAAATATTCTGATAAAGTGAAATAATTTTTTATCTGTAAGATACAAAATAGAAAAAGGACATTCTCCTCGATAATGTATCAGAAAACTTTCCTTTTATAGAAATTAAGAAAAGACAACAATAAAATGAAAAAAAATTAAAAACTTGAATTCTTTCGATACCATTTTGCGAATAATATTTGGGAACATAAATAAATATTGTTGTATAACATTTCTTGGATTTCGAATATCTTCATGTCTTTTTTTATGAAAATATCAAATTTTTGTAATATGTTCAAGGATTTGCAAAAGATGTACCTTTTTCTTCATTCATCTGTTCAATGAAAATTGAAAAATGAACACATAATGAACCCTTTTAGTGTCATAAGAATTTTTCTTCATTTTTTGGTAATTTCATTCGAATTGGGCAAATATTTACGTAATTTACTAAATTTTATGAAAATAACTACAAGATATATGAAGTAACTTCAAACATGAATATCCAAACTTTCGGCTTAACCGGGAAAAATCAAATTTCAAAGAACTCGACTTTTGAAAATCAAGAATACAAATTGAATACACTGGTACCAAAGTAAAAAATTTATAATCGACTTGTAACTAAGGTGCCATATTTAAAATCGAATCACTGTTAAATGTTAAAATTTTTATTATTGTTTATTTAATATGTCCCAAGCTATTTAAAAAAAAAGTTTCACACTTCTTAAAATCGTTACTTTCAATTTTATTTCAAGCACTTCAGCTTCTGCTGAGACCGTTTATCTGTCTGTTTAAAATACTTTTACGTTGTTTAAGATAGACAGCTGAATTTGTATACATACATTTATTGATGCTTAATTTTTTTAAGTCTGATATTTTAGCAGCTTTTAGGCATTAATCAATAGTTTATTTCGTTAGAAGAAAATATTTTTCCGTCCGCATCAACTCCCCGATTGTCGCTTCTTGAAATAGGTAATAAGTAAAATTTAACTTTGCACTGTCTTATACTCCACATTTTTATAAAAGCAAAAACTGAGACTAAAATCCACGATTTGTTTATTTCAACTTTCGGAACGTCGTATGTCCGAAATTACAAGCTTTCCCACTTTTTTATTAAAGCAAAAAGCTAATGATGAATTCCATTTCGTCGAAAAATATTATTATTTACGTCAACTAACGCAATTAACCCTCGAATTGATTAATGAAAGTGGGAAAAATGCAGTAAATTGTTTTAAAAGAGAAATACTTTTGCTTGTTTACGGGGATTGCAAAAAATTTTCTGTTGAAAAATTTATATGAATTTTCAGATATGATCTAGCAACCATTTTTTACTGTGAAGGCAACACTTTTGTGCGCGTTGTATTCTGGAATTACTCATTAGCAGAAAATTTTTATTAGCAGAAAACTGTTTTCGAATTTATTCAATCTACTTTTTCAAATTTAATTTTTTTCCTTTTTTGAAAAATTTCCCTTTTTTGAACTTTCAATCGCTTTAAAAACAAATGAATGTCAGGAAAAAAAATATATACCATCGTTAACGATCCGATCGAAGTCGATTAAGCTACTCCAGCATTAAAAGCATTGAGGCCAGCCACAAAGCTTTTAAAATTAAGCATAAACTGCATAAAAAGAAATTATAGAAAGATCTATTAAAATAAAAATTTTAATTTTAAATATTATTGTATTTTGTTGGCTTTTTACCCAAGTTTTTTATGTATTCATCCAACGTACGTACGTTCGTGCAATTTGTTTTTTTACCGACCGTATTGTGTAAACAATAGGTAGGTGATGTGATGGCAACAAATTTTGCATATCGAGTTTTCGGTGGGAACGTTCTTCTCCATAGTAGGGAAGTGTAAATAAACTATTTTTAGCAACCTGTCGGTCTGTCGGTCTATGTGTGCACGCGTGTATGTCAAGTTCGACTGAACCGATTTTGATGAAATTTTATATGTAAGTTTATTTTCACCATGGCACGAATTGATCATATTTTGGTATATATCAGGCCTCGGGAACTGTACTTTTTACCGGGCCTGTTTTACATTTTTAAAAATTTTAAAGAAAATATTCAACCGATTTACTTGAAATTTTATATATAAGCTCAGCTCGACCGTCCGCGATTATTTCTATGTTTTGGAAGAAATCAGGCATCGGCAACTAGACGTTTACTACGGGCCAAACATACACTTTTGTGTATATAAAGAGAAATAATCAACCGATTTCATTGAAATTTAATATATGAATTCCTCGTATGAAAACAATGAACATATAAATTTTTTGGAAAGATCAGGGCTCGAAAACTTATCTGCGGGCCGATTTTGCATTTTACCATATCTACGGAACGAATTTATGGAATTTCTTGAAATTTGATATTTGAGTTCTGGTTGTTACCGAAACTAACTGGCGAGCATTTCAGGGAATTCGGGTAACACAAAGCGAAACTCTACTAAGAGCCAAATTTACATTTTTCTAGGTATGTTAACTATAAGCTTACTAATGTCCTAAAAATTGGAAAGAAGTATTAACAGACATTTTTATAATATTTTGTAACACTTTCATTTAACTAGACAACACACAATGCGGTCGGTCATGTGCTGAGCACATCAGATTTTTTTCGTTTTATAGTTGGTAAGCTAACAAGAGAACAAGAAAAGGACTGGCATTTAAAAAAGCAATAAAAATGTCTTTTTGGCACATTTTCAAAAAATTTTTGAAAAAAAGTGCTTATTAGCTTCACTCTACCCGTCCGTCCGTCCGTCGGTTAGTCCGTCGTCTGCTCGTAGGTCCGTCCGTGGACATGTTAACAAAACTTCTACACCCTTGAAGATAGAAAGCTGAAATTTTGTACGTATATAGATCTTTACTAGAAACTTATTTCCGTAGAACAAAATTTTTACTTCTCTCCCCCCCTCTAGAAATTATGCCCCCCCCCCCCCCCCCAAAACCCGAAAAATGGCCTTTATTAACTATTTGTTGCAATGAACAATTTTTTGAAATTATACAAACGCTACTAGCGGAGTATACTATAGTTAAACTTAGAAAAACAAAATGGCCGTTCAAATTTACCGTTATCTAAAGTCTTTTTTTTCAAATTTTTGATTTCGTTTTTCTTCTAAACCTCAGCCTGTAGAAGCTTGAAATTTTAGGGACTTTTAGACATTAATATATAGTTCATTACGTTAGAAAATTTTTTTCCATCTCCACCCCCTCTCAAGTTATCGCCTCTTAAAATTTCTAAAATTTGAATTTTTGACACCTTATATTTCCGAAAACGCAAGCTTTTTTAAACTTCTATAAACACAAAAAGCTAACGGTAAATTCCATGACATTAAAAAATATAATTATTTTTCTTAACTCACACAATTAACCCTTAAAATCGAGCGTTATATTAATCCCACTTTGTATTAATTTTTGCTTTAATTCAAAGACTGAATAGATCGTTCATCCTAAATATATGCAATCCTAGAAATAGTTTTGTATATGAATGAAAATAATTTTAACAGTGTGATAGGTATACATAGACTGTATTGAAAACCAGAATTTTCACTTACTGAAGGGAAAAGTGCTACAATACAAACCATTGGTTTGACCCAACTTTATTTAAATAAAAATAAAAAAATTGTGTCAAGAAAAGCTTGTGTAAATTTTTGAATAACTGTTTTAAGTTGCTTCTCAAACTAATTTGCAAACATGAATTTTACCTTAATTTTGTACCTAAAATAAAAGTCAAGAAGCTATTTGTTGTTTAAAACCATAACTTAACGATCCATAACATAACAAAGAAGGAAATTAAAGTATTTCTCATTAAGGTTTCCATTGTCTCATCCGTTATTCAAAGTATCCATTTTTTTAGCTTACATAAATTATAACATAAGAAAAATATTTCAAAAAATACAGGAAAAAAAATTACAAAAGGGATCATTATTGAAAATTTAATAAGAAATTAGGAAAAATTGCAAAATTCCCATCAAGAAACTCCAAATTACAAGAGAATTTCTCGCTGTCTGTTGTGTTGTTTCGTTTAGTAAATTACTAGATTTACCATTGCTTGTTCATACCGTACTGAAAATATTAGAAATTGTTACGAGTATCAATTAATTTTACTCAACACTTTTATTTAACTTTTATTTTTGTAATACGATAAGGTGATGAATTTAGATAAACACTTGAAATATTTTTTATGTAAAACCCTGTGTGGTTATTGGTTAAAAAATCTTTCTTATGTTGTTGTTATAATCTCATTCGCTTAACCAATAAGCAATCTGTTTGTACATAACATAAAGTTTCTATTTGATATTTCTTCAGGATGAAATTTAATTTGCACTTCATAATTCTGAAGCATTTAGAACTAATTAATTCTTTAATTTATTAATTATACAATTATAAGAAAATGACAAAACTAATTTTTTTTAAATAGGAAACGATTGATTTTATAATAGCATATGCGATTGCAGCGTTATTGATAGTCATACAAGAGATAAACCAAAAAGAGCGGAATTTAATACCCAAAACGAGTATTAAAGTCGAGAAAAATGTACTAAATTTTTTACACTAGGGAAAAAAAATATTCAAAGACTACAATTATCCAGGCTGCTTGTAGGTTTCTTTTCTTTCAATACTAAAGTTTTTTTGTTTGGGTGACGTTCAAAAAGAATCAAAAGTTTCTTGCTTTATTATTTTTACAATATTTCCTATTTTTTTATTCTGTTATCTACTCCATTTAATCACTTTAATAAGGATTTGTAAAACTAATTACCATTAATTTAATTAAAAGAAGGAAAGAGAAAGAAAGACGAATATTAAAAGAATAATTAGACAATGAAAAAGCAAAGACAAAAAACGAAATTTAAAATTTGAAAAGTTATCGTAACATTTTTCATCAAATTTTTCAAATTATCAAAAAAAATGTTTACAAATGAAATACTTCTCATTCATTCAAAAACCTAATTCAAATTAATAGTTAAAGTTAAGGCCTGTTTTTTACATCTTTATAAATTTTGGACATTGACCGTTTCTGAAAAAAAATTTGATGTGGTCAGCACATAAGCGGAAAGTGTATTGTCTAGTTTAGTTAAAATATTGCATGTTATTAAAATGCCTTTTAAATACTTCTTTCAAATTTTAAGAACACTTGTAAGCTTTTAATTAACATACCTAGTTAAAAGTGAATTTGGTTCTTAGTACACTTTTACTTTATACAATCTGAATTCTCTGAAAGGTTCTTCAGTAACTTTAGGTAGCAAAATGAACTCAAATATCAAATTGCAACGAATTCCGTGTGTTGTTTTCTTAGTTATTGTAAAAAATGTCAAATAAGCTCTTAATTGGGTTTCCGATATTACCAAAAATTTTACACGATCATAAAGCCCTGCAAAATCGGCCCGCAAAAAGGTCGAGTACGCGTCGACAAACTGACAAACCGACAGCTTGCTAATAATTTATTTACACTTCTCTGCCATGGAGAAGTGGCCTTCCACCGAGAACTCGATATGCGAAATTTAGCATGATCATATACAAAAATGGTGTGCACATGTATTAGAACTACTAGAACTACTTAAAAATTTATATAATAAGAAATTATTAGTAGAGCAACTATGAAATGGCGTATTCTATATACAGTCGGAACAGGTTAAGTGAGAAAGGTTTTGAGCGAATATTTTATTTCACTTTCACGTTTTTTTCTTTTAAAGGTTTTTCGTATAAAAGCTGCTTCTTTAAGCAGTACGGAAGCGCAACATGTTTCGTATGTAACTTCGACAACTTCTACATCATCATCGCTTGTATCATCAACTTGATTTAGTTCATAATTTGTCAGCACTTTATCCACTATTTCCTCATTATCATCTTCCCCAAAAAATGACTCATTAAAATCAATCTAATAAATTATTAAATTGATTTCTCAAATCTTTTGGGATATCTATGTTCGGTAAATTTATTGTTTGAAGCTCTAAATCGTACTCAAATTTGGTCAGCAAGATAAAATTTCTTTTTCTAAAGCAGTTAAAAATACAGATAGAAGTAATTAACCTCCAGACTCTTTTTATCAAATGCAGTGCGTCTAATATTGTAAATGACTAGGCGAATGTTTTGTATTTTTCAACTTCCAACAATTGTTGTCTAATTATTTGATGCCGATAATAAAACTTAAATATGCAAAAAAGTGCTAAGCAATTACGTAACAATTCTTAAAGTTGAAAAATATCTACCTTAAAAATTTTAATTACATCTTGGGTCTAACAGTCGAATATTGCTTGTAAAATAGCTGAATAATACCAGGTGGAAGGTATACTAATTTTAAATTTGTAGAGCAAACTCCATTTGGTGTGACATTTTGTTTATAATAGGGTTAGCATTTTTGCAATTTTAGATGACATTTTAATATTTTAGAAAAAATAAAAACTGTAGCACTAGTATTTAAAAAAAATTTCACTATGCCGCGCTAAATTATACGAGTATTAAATTTTTATTTTTTGAGCAAAATATTTATTTCAGTAAACTGTTTTTTTTTTTTTCATTTATACGATTTTCACTTAAATGCGTTTAGATTTATACCAAAAATAAAAGAAAAAGTTTTTGGGGACCGAAAAAAATTTCACTTAAACTTTGACTAAATTTTAAAAATTTAACTACTTATACCCGTATGAACGTATGTTCGAAGGGTATACTAAATTTGCCTCACAGTGTGTAACACTAAGAAATAATGCTGTGAGATATAGACTCAAGTGTATGTTTTTGATCAGCGTCAAATTCTGAGTTGATTTCGCTTTGTCTGTCTGTCTGTCTGTCCGTCCGTAAGTCCGTCCGTCCCAACGATAACTCAAAAACTAATTGAGCTAAGTTCACCAAATTTTCACAAATGATTTATTGTAGTAAGTTCCAAAACCCTATTGAAATTGGGGCACCGGTTTGGGTAACTGCCCTACAACTTCAAAATTTATTTGGCTATATCTTAGAAACTATAAAAACTGTGGTATTGAAATTTTGCACAAACGAATATATTAGAAGGGCCGATGTGTTTGATAAAATTCGTTAAAATTCTTGGCTCTTTCTGGTAGCTGCCATACAACTTCAATAGTAGTTTGGCACACACAGTATTTTGAAAAACACTGTACTGAAATTTTGCATAAATTAATATGGTAATATGGCAATTTAAAGTTATAGTCTGTCCCATAGTCAGTTATGGTATATTTATTCGCACATAGGACAATTCGTACGAGTATCACAGAATTAACAAGGTCAACTCTATTTTTCTCGTTTTATTTTTTATTTCGCTTTTTCGTTCACCTCTTATGAATTACTATTCTCATTGTTTTAACTACATGTGCAACTTTTCAGTAAAATTAGTGATATATTACATATAAAAATATATTACATTTCAACCTGGTATTATTATTATTACGACTAAATTTAGCATATTTTTGGAAGAGATATATTATTAATTGAGATATATATATATGGAGTTCAAAAAACATTTTTCTTGCTTAAAAATAGCTTTTTAAGAATATACATTTATTTTTTTCTCACCCAGTGAGTTAGAACGTGAGACACAGAATTGGCATCTCATCTACAATTTTGTCACCATACTTCGAAAAAATTTTGTAAGAATTCTCGCAGCAGCAGTTTATACAATTTATTGAGCAAATATAGAAAAAAATTTCAATTTAATTAAAACGTTTATGATATATATTAGGTTTAATATAAAAAAATTTATCTGAATAACAATGGCTTCCGAAGAAGAAAAATCAAAAAAATATTACTTAGTATGCATTATTTGCATTTAAAACTGTATTGTACCAAGTTAGGTATTAAACATTTTGAAATCTCGGCAACAAACGAGATTTCGTTCTTTTTCCAAGGGTTTTTCGCTATTTAATACAAAGTCCAATAATTTTATACTTTAAATTTAAAATAAGATTTTGCTTTAACCACAAATCACTTCCCATACAAAAACAAAAAAAAAGAAATTGCAAAAAAATCACTTACCTTTTCACCATTACTTAGTTCTTGAGAGGATCTGTAATGAGATTAAAATGCGACCCACTTTAAGAAAGTACGACAGATATGACAGTTTTGTTTTCAATTTTCATTCCACTTTTCTATTTCCCCTGTTTTTGTTTCTTTACTTTAAGATGAAATCTTTAATATGCCTCATAAAAAAGTCTCGATAGATAAACTTCCTTTTTATTAAATTCACATTATTCGTGACTTTTCTTCAAATTCTTGAATTTTTTTTTGAATTTATTATCATAAAAAAGTAAAATCAATAAATATAGTATTAATAAAAATAATTATGGAACTTTATTAAAATTATCTGTGATGGAAAATCGAAAATTAAATTACTAAATATAAAATCATATATAGAATATTAATGATAAAAAATTCCAATTATTCCCATTGTTTGAAAAATACATTCTAAGTTTAGTTAAACAAGTAAGAGTGCTTCAGTCGACCTTAACATGCTAATTAAATCTTTACCATTGTTCATTACAATCTGCTATGAAAGCTGTATGATAAATTTTCGAACATGTGGCTATAACCAACTGAGAATTTTCAGGTATTGGACTTGTAAAATTGCAGATATTTTAGACAACAAGTCTATTAAACATACGAAAAGTTATGCAAGAACTTCAATGTTGACATTGAAATTTGTAAAAAATTAACTTTAAGATTTGTAGGGACCGTCAGAGCTTGTGAGCCGGCTGAATAAAGTTGTCGCATTGTATAAAAGCTAGCATTTTAAATATTTAATATTAATTTTAAGTTTTGTATGACAGCTACCCGATCCTTTTAACCCATTTTTTCTTCTTTATAATTTCCAGAATAAATCTGACCACTAATAATTTCCAGCTTTAAAGAATTTCCGACAAAATTGGAGAGTTTCCGAAAAAATGTTGTTATATAGAGAAAAAATATTCTTACTAAAATGTAATTGTCTGCAAATGAAAAGAAAGCCTATCTCAGTTTCCTCACTTGAAAATTATCGAAATTTTTTGAAAACCTTAAACATTTAAGGAATATATTGTCAACTACATGTTCATATTTGTCGAAATGCCTTTTCGCATTTGAAGCTTAAAATACGTCTGGTGTGTAAATTTGAAGAATATATTCTTTTTTATGCATTGAAAAACCACATTATACACATTTGCATTTGTTTTGCTTTGGTCTATCATGCACCTGTACTCAGCAGTGACTATTTTAGCTTTTCATGCGACTACTGCATGCTAAAACTTCTTTCTATATTTGCAAAGAACTTTTTACACAATCTAAGTACATAAATATGTTCATATGCGTGCTTGTAGCCGTAGTTATATGTTGTGTTCAATTTAAACGAAAAATATTTTCGAGCTTTTTCTATATTGACCAACCTAACATTATTATTTTGGATTAAAATTTCCACATCTATTCATTTACACTTTGCAATTTCTGTGATATAAATGGTGTGGTTCTCCAATATTAAAATAATTTTTAATTAACAAAATCCATAAACAGAATTTGTTTTCATAATAATATATTATTATTCAAAATTGATGACATTTTCATCGTCTATCCCTCATTGTTATTAAAACAAAACCAAAGTTCATTAATTTCTATCAATATTTCGCAGAATATATTATCTTTTTAATACGCTTTCCCTTTATTTATTTTACAAAAAAGAAACAAAAAAAAATTTTTTGCACAAGGGTAATTTATTCAATATGCTTTAGGGTAATCCTGAATTCGATTATCAATTGTTATATACTCGTAATTCCAAAATTAAAAAGTTTCACTCTCAAACTCAAAATGTACTGCTGGAATTAATTCTCTGGCTTTATTAATTGAAAATACAAACTTACTTTTGAATGTCGTAATACATGCAAATCGTATAATCAAATCTTAAAATTCTCGATTTTGGTTCACCTTAACAAAACCAAACAAGTAAAATTTCACAAAATTGTTATTTTATTGCACATTAAGGTCAAAACTTACTGTTGCGTTGCAATTAAAAATAAATAGGAAACGATATCTATTTGTTTCAGTTCTTGTTAACTATTTGGAAATAGGATTCTTTTTAATAATATCGCCTTACAACGTTGCAGTAAGACCAGACTCAAATCAAGGTTCTTGTTCTATAGGAATTTTTTATTTAGAAAAGATATTTTTTTGTAGCTACATATACAAGTTTTGTTATAACAGAAATTAGATCATAGTTTGATTCAACTCATTAGATTGAAATAGCTACAAATTGTCGTAGTTTATATAATTTGCACTAAAATTAAATTATTTTGTTTTTTTGTATTCTATTTTGTTATTCAGTTTCAACTTATCACAAGTAGAAACAATTTACTAGTAATGAAACTGTTTTCTGATGAATTTCCTTTACTTTTTCTTTATGTTAATTTGACTGATTTTATATACGAGTATTGCTAAGAATTTTCAATAAATTTTTGCATAAATCAAAAACACTTTTTCTGACTTTTTTTTTCGTATTTGTTTTAATCAGAAAGTTTATTTAAAAGAATTTCAAACCCTCTTTAAACCATTTTCTTCAAACGTAAAAGAAAATGACTTACCTTACCATAACCGTAATTTTCATAAATAACAAAAATTTTAAATTTTGACTTCAAATAAAGAAAAGAAAGAAAAAAATAATTTTTGATTTTTCGTACTTCCTTTCTTTTGCATTCTTTTTCAATATTTCCGTCTGTATTGTTTTACCAAATTGAAATTCCGCCTTTTCAATTCCCTTGTTGTCATATTACGAATATATACATTTGTCATATAATATTTTGCACAGCTATCCAGTCTTACACAGAGTTAACGTATTAATAAGTAATGTAAATTTTCATATACAATGTTCCTAATGATTGGATAACTAAGCTTTACACAGATGTCAATTGTGTATTCAACCATTTTTATAAAACAAATTTTTGCTGTATGCCAGATTTTAGTCATGTGAGTAGTTGAAAAAGGGACTTTAAAAAAATAAACAGCTCTCTAACAAAACCTTCAAAAACTTTTATAAAACTAAAGTCAAAATATTAGATTGATAATATTTGGGTTCTATTTACGTTTTAAAACTACTCAAGAGTATTCATTTGTAGTTTGTAAATGGAACGGTCTTCGGTATATGTGCAAAACATAACCTTAACTTTTTTGCTATAACCATTTTTACATTCATTTTTGCAATTTAATAAAAAAAAGAGGACACTTAAAATATTAAAATTAAATGTCAAAATAGCTCCGTAAACACAAAATCCATCTGTTAGAGATTAGAAATACTATTTCCATCTACAGGAAAAAATATCGTAAAGGCAATGATCATCTACACATTTATCGGAGGTAGTGTAGTTGTTCTACTCATGATAGTTTGCGCACGTAAATGGAACGCAAATATTGTGTATTCATGGCATTTTGAAATAACTATTGATATTAGTTATAGTGATGAATCAATTCATTAGTAATCAACAGAAAAATTACTAATACATAATTAATTTGTTTGAGTTTTTTTAACACCAACAGGGTAAGGTTATCAACTTTAAAGCAAAAAATTATTTTGCAAAATTTTTCACAGCTCTACAAAATGAAAAAACAAAAATTATTTTTCTATAAAACCCAAACGTAGCAACTCTAATATTAAAGCATTAAATATTTTTAGTAAAGTTTTTCTACACACCATGAATAAATTTTGAATAAATTCTCAATTAACACAGGGTGTTTAATATAAGGTATTAATAATTTCAGGGATGATTTCAGAGCAGGCGGAGGGAGCGGGTAGATATACTCGTTTTCAAGCTACAGTCTGTTATTAAGTCTGTTATTAAGTTATGAGCATATAAAAATATGCAGGTGATTATGATTGCTTCTTATTTTTGGTCCTATAATAAATTTGATTCGAGCCATAGTTTTCGAGATAAAGCTCATAAGATTCAGAATTTTTGTTGTTTATTTTTAAATTTTTTTTTTAAAAAACTAGAATTTTCTTGAACATTTATGTTATTAGTTTGTTATGTTATCTCTCATCATTTTGCAAGTAAATATCCCGATTGTTATTGCTACTGTATTTTAATTATGGGTTTTATTGCACATATAGAATTACTTAGCGCGTATATTGATATTTTTTCTCCTGAATCCCGATTCTTAGTGAAACTGTATTAACCGCATTTTATGATTACAGATTTTATTATACCTGTTAAATTGAAAATATTTATTGTTATAATTGCTACTGTACTTGGTCATATGTTGTTTTATACATACTTAGCATAAAATACTTAGTGCGTTTTGAATTTTGTTATCCCTCCGCAATAAATTTAACAGCTATTTATGTACAGATAACAAAGTCCCACTATAGACCATACGAATAAAACGATTTTCAACCAAAAAGATGGATTATTCGAAGGAAAAATCAGCAGATATGCATTTAGTTTACCGATTTTGTAACGAAAGTACTATGGCCGTTATATCGATAGTGGCCGGTCTTATTCACACTCGCTTTATCATTTGTGCGATTTAGTTAATAAAACGTAACATACACTAAATATTTTTAGTTAAATATATTGCAAAATAAGGATTTTGTATGAAATGTATGAACTATGCATTTTTCCAATGTTTGTAAACACATTTAACACGTTTTACTGGGACAACTATGAAAAATAGGGGAAACTTTTTTGTACATTAGTTTTTAACTCTCATTATAACGCATCGAAAAAAAAAACCAACACAATTTTTCGAGATAATTTCAAGTTTCTTAAAAAAAAAAAAACAAAAATTCTGACATTCAGAACTTTTATCTTAAAACTATTACTCAAATAAAATTGATTGTAAGACCGAAAATAAAGAACAATTAATCCCTGTAAAGCAAAAGGCTTGTGCATTTTTGTAAAGGTTGTAAAGAAAATGAGTATATCTGCAAACCCCCTCATGAGATAGTTATATGAACCATACATTTCAAACTCATAAGGCACGTATTCTTATTCTGAAATGAATTTTAACTTAATATTATGATATTCGCATACCTGTGTATTTGGCATTGAAAAGTTCAGTTGACAAGGAAAACTACCAGAGGCTCCAAATTTCTGGAGTTTTCTTAAAAATCGTTCCTAAAAGATCTCACATTCCAAAAAATATCTTAGAATAATCTGAAAAGGAATTATCAAAGCTGGCCGGATAAACTCTACAATTTTTAGCACCATAATTAAAAATAAGTCCCGCAATTTCTCAAGCCTTTTATTAAATATTGATAAAACCGAATGAAGTAACTTTTTTACTTGTTTTTACTTAAACTATATTTTATTTCTAGCACTATGATAACTTTTTACTTTTTCTTTTTTTAAGCAATTCGACACAATGTGTAAAGCTGAGGTGGCCTTTTTTATTGCCAGAGCATTTATTAATGTAAGTATTTTCGAAAGCTATATTTAAACAAAAGTATTAATTAATACTCGTAATAATTACTGAAGAGAACCCAAATTTTATCATCTGAATTTGCAATCATACCCAATCTATGATCGAGTATTACTTTGTCATTGTTTTACTTGCGGAAAAAACTTTCGAATAGAGTTTTCGGAACAATTTATAAATTAGTGAATACAGTTTTTATAAATCAAGTAACTTTTGTACAGATATTAGAATTTAATTCTTGTTTCATTTTATATGCATATTTTGAATAACTTCAATCTTGTTCGACACGTCGAATAAGATTTGTTTTCATTTAAAACAAATTTTACAATCTTAATATTATTTTTGCATTAATACATATACGAATATATATGTACATATGTACAAATATTACCGTATGTATATATTTGTTCAAACAAAAAACAACTGTTTCAGAAAAGCTAATCTGCAGAAAACATCTGTTTCAAAACCATTAGGAGATTTTTAATACATTACGTGGGCACACATGTATAATTTACTTTGAGTAATTATTTAAAAAAAAAGTACTTTAAATTTGAGCTAACAAAAAATTTAACGTTAATATATGTATTTCATCAAAGTTAGTTTCAGTTCCATTATTTTTTACGTCACTCAATTCGAAGTTTTAACTATTGAAAATGGATGCCATTTTTACTCTGTGTTATAAACTCTCACTTTTTTCGCTTAACGTATAGAGTTGGGGGCATATTGAAAATTACAAAAGTGGCTAAAAAATTTATTGTTAAATTATTCTTTAATCACTACTTCCATTTAAAACAGTTATAATGATTTTAAGATTTGAAAACTAAAGTGCAAATAATTAGCCAACACGCTTTTGGTTAGATATAATCAATGTAGTTTTAAATACACTACTCGTAAACAAACAGGGAATTTCGGAAGGAAGAACATTAACTGTCAGTTTTCTGTTTTGATAAATATATATTTGAAAAGGCTCAATGGTTTAGCTAATATAAAACAATTAAAATTTTTATTGAAATATGGTAATTAGTTTTATATTAGTTATTTATTTTAAAAGTATAACACATGTATTATAAGCTATGTGATATTGCATTTAATTTTTATAGTGACTTGACCGGTTTGAACGTGAGATCCTTCGGTTAAAGGACCGATGCCATAACCCCTGCTCCATTTGTCACGTTTTTTTCTGAGAATATAAGTATGTTTGTAAAGAAATATAAAAATTTATATAGCAACAAAAAAGTTTGATTTCAATATTTATTTTGCAATCGTAATTATAAAACAGGCAGTTTTATTTTATAGCTAAAATTTTTGGGCTAGCACATTTTAATAAATTTACCAAGTTTCCAAATGAAAATTTTTTTTCATACACTTTAATTTTTCTCAGTATGTATCAACAGTTTTCAAACAGTAAATATTAAGCAATTTTTTTAATATTCGGGAATTTCACAATTCGAAATTTTACATCTGAACTTAAGTTAGAAGTATTTCAATTGCTTGAAATATAAAGCAAATTGTATTTTCAGTTGAACTTAGAATTTCCAAGATTAATCATGAACAAATTGTTAATAATCGGCATTTTGGCGTTACACAATTGGAATAATGTGAATGCATGTAAGAGAACTTAATATTGATATATAAAGCTTGATTTAATAATTATTACAAATATTCAGAATAAGTTTTTTTGTTCTAATATTTAAACAGATGTTGCTACTTGTACAATAAACATTCAAGATTTAACAATCAATCAACCTTTATTTGTTAAACCTGGAACTAATGAATTTCTGTTTCCAAATGGAAATCGTAAAATTCTATTGAATCCAGGTGAACAAATTCAACTTTATTGTGAAAGATCATTTAAAATTGATACAAAAATTCAAAATGTAATTTTAACTTGCGGTAAGGATGATATCAATAAATACCTTGAATGCAAAGATCGTAACATTGAGACAGCTCGTAATACAAATAAAAAATGCCAATATTTTCGTAATGATGCTTTTATATTAGAAATTGGTTTTGAAATTGCAACCAAATTCTATAAATTAATGGAAATCTGTTATAACAAAGCTGAGGAAAGATCAATATATTCAAAATATGAATTGGGTCCGTATAGTGGTGAATTTCAAATGAATGTTACAAGAGAGTTTTTTAAAGAAGGCGATTTTCATAAAAATTTCAATGTATCCCGTCTTTATTCAAAATATATACAAACAAAAACATTTGAAAAATCTCTAGGTATAAGATCAGCCAGTCAATATCTTCATGATAACAGTATTGCTCGTGGTCATTTAGCCGCAATGGCTGACTTTATTTATGCTCCACAACAATTGGCAACCTTCTATTACGTAAACGTAGCTCCACAATGGTATTCATTCAATTCATTTAATTGGGTTGCGTTGGAAAAGAATTTGAGGAAATTTGCTTCAAAACATAATGGAAATTTAGAAATTTACACTGGAACATATAGTACTATAGAATTATTGTCTGATTCTAATGATATGGTTCCAATATTTTTGTACAACGAAGGGCAGAAAAAAAAAATACCCATTCCAAAACTTTTTTATAAAATCATAATCGATAAAAATACAAATGATGGAATTGCTATAATTGGTGTTAATAATCCATTTGCTTCGATGGAAGAAATCGAAAAACATTACAAAATTTGTCCGGATATCCAAAATAAAATTAAATGGTTTAATTTAAATGTTCGTCAAGATTTAAAGTATGGTTATATGTACGCTTGCACTATACCAGAATTTGTAAAAACCGTACAATATATGAAATTTATTAAAGTTGCAGGTCTATTGCAAGCATAAAACATGAAAATTCACAATAGTGACATTGTTAATTTTAATACGAAGTTTACAAAAATAAATTCGTGTCGAGCATATAAAAAGCATTTTTCCAATTTTTTGATCATCTGCGTTATTTCATATATTTTTAAAAGGAGCAATTGTTTTTATAAAGCATGACTGTTTCTTTAATAACAGTCCGAAAAGTGTTAAGCAGTAGAATTTCAAAAATATTATCCGAAACCACAAAATAGAAAGGCTAAAGTTTAAGCTATTGGATTACCGAGTAAGGAAATCTGAGTCTGCATATAAAGCTTTTGTTCCGTTTGCCATGTATGTTAACTTTTAAAGATATTCAGGTCATTTTAATTTAAATGTAAAAAGAAAAACGTTGTGAAAGTAAAATTGTTTTCTAAAACTCTTACATTAAGTCGTTTAAAAAGTTTGTAATAATGTAAAGTTTTTAGCTGTTTAAAGCATTAAATAATATTTAGGACTGATATTCAAACAAAATTATATTTTTATATTTCTGTAAAATTCATTTAATATTTTGGAAATTTTTTCTTATTATACATATATACAGTAATTTAACGAGTACTTATAAACAAATTTATACATGCAACTACTCATTTCCTATCACATACATATTTCTAAAACACCCGTTATTACAATATCATGTTCATTGAATTTAAATAATACTGAATTAAAAAATGAAAATCTGAAATTCAACTGACAAGTTTTTGGTTTAGCACATTCATAAATCAATTTTTCCAAAATGTTTTTAAGATTTAAAAGTGAAAAGTGGCTCAAGACTATTTAACTTAATATTAATAATGTAGTTATGAATAACTTAATTTATAAATCTCCTTAATCTTTATCATAATTTTTTAGTGCAGTTAAATTTACGTAACCAATATTCCATTTCATATTTAAATTTAACTCATTACAATTATTCACATAAACTTTCATCACTTTTGGTGCAGCTTCTAAGCATCTTTTATTTCCACCATGTAAGAGCCACTTTGATTCAACATCATAATACCAAAGTTGATTACCACGTTGACCATGGCAGTCATATAGTACAACAGGAGAATTCTTACTTCCTTGTGAAACATCCAAACATGTAGTTCTATGCCGAAGACGTAAATCTTTATGCCAACTTAAAGCCCAATTTTGATTGAATTGAGGATTAACCAAATTTTGAGCACATGGGTATAGCCCAATTTCTTCATTTATTCCACCATTTAAAGTATCAAGGCATAAATTCGGATTGGAATCACTTTGAATTGCACCAAAAGCAAAATCTGGTGGTTCAACAGGAGGATATACCTTTGGCAAATCAAAGGCAATTTCCTCCATAAACCATTTAAATGACTTACATTTTAGTTTTGATCTAATAGCTTTTTGTTTTGTCAGATCACCAGCATCAATATTCTTGTAAAGTTCTGGATCTCGATCATAAAGGTATTTTGCATATTCGTCCATCCATACTTCAGCAACTCGCTTGTAATTCTAAAATAAATTAAAATTTAATTATTTATAAGTTAAAAACCAACTATACTTTCATATACCTTATGAAGAAAATCAGTGGTTCTCGCTCTTTTGAAGGCTGCAGGACCTCTATATATGTGACCAATACGTGAACAAGGTGCATCAAGCATCTCACCACCGCACATCCAAATTTTAAAACTAAGTTCGTATTGCTCGCCACCCCAAATATCTAAACCTTCATCATAACCTCCAAGTTCCCAAAAGAAGTCTCTTCCAATTGCAAACAATCCGCCAGCCATTATCGGACTCCTAAATGGTTTTGTTCGATCTACTAAATCTTCAGGTAACAATGGTAACCTTTTATAAAAAAATTGCCAATCAAACGCTCCTCTGGCACCTTCATCTTGAGCCCTATATTCAAAAGTAGTGTGATCTATTACGTCAATAAAGGGACATACACATGTTTTTGAATTTAGAGCAATTGGCTCTAATAAAGGAGGCAGCCAATTATAATTTGCTTCAATATGCGAATCTAAAAATATTAAAACATCTGCTGTTGCTTTTCTTGCGCCAGCTAACCTAGCCAAAATTAATCCACTACGTTCTTGAAGATGAATTACTCTAACTTTGGGCAAATTTTCTGCAACGTAATCATCTAGTTGTTTGCCTAAGAATTCTTTATCACTACAATCGTCTACTAAAATGATTTCTTTAATCAAATGAGAAGGAGCACGGTTTAAACAACTATAAACAGACCGTAGTAATGTACTCCAGTGTTCATTATAAAATGGAATAATGATACTAACAGTTGGCAAAGCTGCTAAATATTTTTTTGAATTACAACTAAAAAGTAAAATAATTGATAAAAACAGTGAATTCGATTTTTACAAATAGGAAAATTAAATACCTCTCGTAACGAATATCCGGTAAAGATCTATTCAATGAGATTTTATCGCTTAATAAACCATTGAAACCATTCTGACTAAATATTAATTTTTCATTTTCAGTTTCATATGACGGAAGTTGAGCTGATCTTCCTTGTTCTCCTATTCCGATTTTAAGTTTCTCTTGTTCCATATAATTTCTATCATGCCAATCTATTCGATCCTCACCATAATCCTCTTGAATTTGTAAATATTTCGCATTTTTGGCACTTTCAATGTTGTGAACAATAGGCGGAAGGTTTTGTTTTTCAAATTCTTCTTCTTCGGCGGTTCTTACTTTCATCTCTTCGTTCTGAATAAATTTTTGATTAACATTTTCAGCAAACTCTATCTGCGCTTCTTTTCTTCCAAGGATGTCGTTGAAATGCCATGTATCAGCTTTGAGTTTATCTTTATATGTCAATTCGTCATTTGGCAAAATCCAACTTGTTATAATTAAACCTATGGTTATAGCAATAAATGCGGCAATTAAAAGTTTCACTAGACACAGAGTCCCACGTGTTCGCATTTCGTTCAAAGTTATAAAATTTTATGAACTAACTAAAAAAAAATTAGTTTTTCAAATAATCAAAATTATTGTTAAAAATTTAGTTATTTTTTATTACATTAAGCATTTGAGCTACTTTTCTACAGAAAATATTCAAATATGCACATAATAATTGTTTTAAAAACCAATATATCAAAATATTTAACTTACGATCGTATCAAAAATAGTGATCGTTTTAACAAGCTCGTGAAAGCTTTAGCTACGTTTACTGACTGAATAGTCTTGCGAAATTCTTAATTACTAATGTTGTATTTCTAATCGCTAAAAGCAATGATAACGCGATGTTATCTTTTTTATTTTTTGTTTATTACCGACCGCATTACGTACAAAAAGGGAGGTGATGTGATGGCGCCACATTTCGGATGTCGAGTTTTCGGCGGAAACGCATTTCTGCATAGTAGGAAAGTGTAAATAAACTATTTTTAAAGACTGTCTGTCACTGTGAGTCTGCCGATCTGTTGGTATGTGTGTACGGTTGTATCTCAAGCTCGGCTGTACCGGTTTTGATGAAATTTTATATGCAGGCCAAGTTTACATTTTTGCATATGTAAAGAGAAATAATCAACCAATATCATTGAAATTTAATATTCGGAAACTGAACTGGGGTCCGATTTTACATTTTTTACCATATCCCACGGATAGGATTTCTTGAAATTTTATATTTGAGTTCTGGCTGTTACCGAAACTAGTAGGGGAACTTTTTAGGGAATTCGAGTGGCACAAAGCGAAATTCTACTAAGAGCCAAATTTACACTTTTTTAGGTAAGTTAATTAGAAACTTACAACTTCCTTAAAACTGAAGGAAGTCTTTAAAAGGCATTTTCATATTCTTCACGCTTTCACTAAACTAGGCAATACACATTGCGGTCGGTTATGTGCTGATCACATCAGTTTTTTTTTTTTGATAACTAAGATATTGAACACAAACACATCATATGTTCATATTTGTAAAGCCAAATATCTAATTTGTATAATAGAGAAATATGCGATAAGATATTTTTCCAATAACTTATTCGAAATTGGTGTTATTTTTGAAACGTTATTTCAAAAAACAAAAGTAGTTTTTAAGTTGTTAGTATATACTGGGCTTTTAAATTTTAAAATTTTGAAAAAGTATGTTAAGCATATTGATCAATTTACCCGTTAACTATCTAATTATCTACCCGTTTTTCTATCCAAAACGCATAATATCTTCAGTAAATTATAATGAAGTTGGGTTAAACCAATGGTTTGTAGAGTAACACTTTTTCCTTCGACATGTGAAAATGTAATCGAGCTATTAACATTTTAATTAAAAACAATCTAGCTTTTATGTTATTTAAGATAGTTTCATTCATATATAATATACATATATATATGTCTCAGATTGCACACATTTAGGATGAGGTAAAAAATAATATTAAAGGAGCCGTCAACATAACACGCGAATTTGAAGAGTAATTGCTTGAGTTAAGAAAAATATTTCTTATATTTTTTTATGGCATTGCATTTACAATTAACTTTTTGCATTTACAGAAATTTAGAAAAGCTTGCAGTTTCGAAAATAGAAGATTTGAAAAATTCGAATTTTCCAAATTTCAAGAATCGATATCTTAAGAAGGGAAAAAAATGTTCTGCTAACGAAAAGAATTTTTTATTAGTGTTTAAAAGCTGCTAGAATTTCAGACCCCTACAACTAAGAGTCTAGTAGAAAAACGTTATCAAAAATTAGAAAATAAGGGGTTTTAGATAACGGTTAGTTTTAGCCACCATTTTACTTTTTTAGTATTTATTTATGCTGTGCCGCGGTAGAAAAAACCGTACTACTTTTTTTCATTAACAAAATTTTAAAATATGTTTATGGTATCTTAAAATAAGTATCTATTGCCTATTGCCTCCCCTATAAAAGTTATAGCGCCTCAAAATCTTAAAAATCATATTTTTTAATATTATTGAATATTGTACCACATTCATACAAAATTTTAAATTCGGCAACCGCAGAAAAGGAAGTGGCATGCTTTTTCTACCATGGAACAGCATAGTTGAACTTAATTAAAATAAAAAAATGGAAGTTAACCATTATCTAGAGCCCATGTTTCTCCAGTTTTTGAGCTTTTTCTTCGTAAGTTTTTCTTCGTAGGAGTTTTAGCAGCAGTGGAAGCGCTTTAGAAACTAATAAATAGTTTATTTCATTAATAAACTATTTATTAGTTCCTAAAATTAGAATTTTCGGCGATTTATGTTTTCGAAACTTTAAGCTTTTCCAAACTCCTATAAAAACAGGTAGATAACTGCAAACGCTATGCCATCAAAAATGTAATTACTTTTTGTTTATTGTTTTTGTCATCTGGTATGATATTCATATTCTGGTAAATGAATGAAAGTACTTTTCATAATGAGTAGATTGATTTTAATTATGAACGGTATTTTCACTTGTTCAAGGGAAAAGTGCTACTTCATAAACCTTGGATTTTGATCCAAATTTATTTTTTGACTTTTTGAATATTCTACTACAAATTTTTACGATGTGTTCAATGTTTCATTGCAAGCTTTTTTAACGCGCTCTGACGGAGAAAGGTTTTCTTTTTCTTATTACAAGAACCATTAAAAAAAATTCGTCAGAGTTATCATAATAGGTTATTCTGCTTTATTGTGTTCATGAATAATAATAATATTTTTTATACGTGGTAATATAGTTCTAAATTTAGTATTATATACCATCGTTTAGAGAGTCAAATATGGGTAAAACATTTGTTCAGGAATCAAAGCTCGATGATTTGGAAGATACAGGTATTACTCTCGTGCTTTAGCTATAATTTCTGTCTTATCAGCTTATAAAGCTGCAGAAGTTTAAAATCAGACGTTTTTGAAGGGACTTATATAGGGTTCACAATTACCTATTACTTTATTGTATATTTTAAAAACTATCAATGTTTTATGAACTATTTTATTTTCATTGTTTTAATTTCCTTCATTTTGATAGTTTTATATGAAATTTTTTGAAACTTTAAAATTTGTTTTTATAAAATTCGTTCCTGACACTAAGTTTTAATTCATCAAACTAATACAAACAGTTATTTAGATAGTTATAAATCATCAAACGTTATCATGTCTTTTGTGGTCTAGAAGATGTAGCAAGTCATTCGTGTATATTAAAACTTTAAAGGACTTCATAAAAAAAAAATCACCTCAAACATTGTCGCTATTTTTGATTTTTAATAATTTTAAGTGCTATATTTTTCAATTATTAGTAGTTTTTAATCAAAAAAGCCATTCAAAAAAGAAGATGAAATTTTTATGAACCGACATTTTGGAAAAAAAAATGTGTGAGCTTTAAGTTTTTTATAGTAATGCAATTAATTTTAGAGAAAACTTTTTTACTGAGACCAAATTATAAACAAAGGTTTTACTCGTTTTGATAGATAATGTCGCGTTAACACTCACACACGAAACAAAATTATAGCCATAAAGCTAGAAAGTAAGAGTGCACACGTTTGCTCTTATCTTCTAACATTAATTGTGCACTTATTTTTAGAGAAATCGTATCAGACATTGCTATGAAAGCTGGTCAAAAATAGTTTCGTAAACAGTAAATTTAAAATTATTTGTGTGGACTTGTTTAAAAATGGAGAGATTCTTTCTACGATGATGGCTTATAACTTTTTACTGAGCAAATTTACAAATATTTGTAATAAGTATGCATTGCTTCTGGGTTACGTAATCTTAGACAAATTTATTAAACTATTAGCATTTTTTTTTTACTTTTATCAAATAGAAAAACATTTATTTCTTTTATTAAAGCAAAAAAAAATTTAAAAAAGTATTCCAAAAGTACGTGCTCCGACAATGATTATCACTATAAAGTACGACAGGCAAATAAGCACTGCAAAGTACTTTATAGTGATGATGCAGCTAAATCATTATAGTTTCAATGCTTACAAAAATTTCACTCTTATTTATTGCAAAAAATTTTACTCTTTGTTTTAATGGCAGATATAAGGAAATTTTCTTATCCGCATCAGAAATGGTTTAAATTTATTTAATGTGCAGGACCATGTAAGCAAATTAATTGTTTTGGGGGCCATGAGAGAAAAAAAAGTAGAGAAATATTGCTGTAAACTAAAATGTATAACATTCTTGAATCACTTTAGATATAAAAATTTGCTACAAAAAATTTAGTAAATTTCGATACATTTTTAAACAAATCATATGTTAAAAAATATTCCAAAATTAAATAATTAAACTTTTTCATTTTTTCCACCATTTTAATCAACCGTAAAAAATTATTCCCACCTATCATTGAAATACTTTTTACCTCAAATGCTGAAACCCATTATTTTATGTAAAAATTTAAAAATATTTTTAGTATAAAATTTCATCACTACGCTTACAAAACTTTCGACAATTAAAAATAATATAAAATTTCATTAAATACTGCGGTTTTTCTCAATACCCAAAAAAAATTTTTGATTTTGTGAGTTTACTTTTAATTTATTGCTAATTAATTACTAAAATACATAACGGATTGAAACTGCTTTATTATAAAGCAATTATAAAAATTAATTTTGTAAATTTTTGAAATTTCATGGACGCGGTTTACAACTACAAGTTTGTGTTATGGTAACTGCTAATTAAATTAAAAGATACGAATAAACATGTGTGTACATACATATGTCAGCACTACAAATCGAGAAAAAACTATTTAAAGTACTTATGAATTTAAAAAAAATTCTTTTGTATGTTCTAATATATCCGAATTGAAATGTATCTACACATTTTTAAATCATCATATTGAAATTGCAATGTCTCTGCAAAAAAAACTGTAAAAAGGTAATATGGACACTTGAGAAATATTTTTGATTAATAAAAGATAAATGAAAAATAAAACGAACTACGTTCCTATAGCACAGTCATCGATTTTGCAGAAATTGATTTTGAATAAGAATTAAATTCACATTTACAATTTGCAGCAATCTATGTAAGATTTAAGAACCATGTTTTTCAATGAGAATTATAAAACAATCAGTCATTTCAAATATCGTAAATCAATTTCCTATTTAAAATCTGGTGAGAAAAGACTTACATTAATTGTGATTGTAAAATATATCTATTTTCTTTTCTTTAGATTTTTTCACTTATTAATATTTAAAACACACAAGCAAAAAACAATGTCTTGTTACATTATGTAGCAAACAGATAATTCTAAAAAACCGCGCATTTTTCCCAAAACTTTGAAATTTCCATCAAAAATAATTCAAAGAAATAAAAATAATGACATTATTTACCGTGAATTTTTCATGAAATTTTCGGGGATACTTGTCATTTCTCTTTTATTAGAATTCAAAAGTTTCCAAAGCAACATATTAAATACAATAAAAATATTTTCTTGCAAAATTAATAAATAGAGGAAATTTTTAAAATATTTCACTACTTATTTCAAAGAGTTGTCTATGAACATGAATTTTATTACAAAAACTTTAAGAAATTTCAAAAGGTTTAATCAAAACTTTTTTTAGTTCCATATTTTTTATTCTATATGTCGTTTTTTTTTCACATTTAATTTTCCCTTAAAAGAAAAAACTATATTGTTCTCCGTATTTTTTATCCACTCTATTCATTACGTGATTCTTTTTTTTTTAATCCATATTCATATAATCTTCTACATCTTGATGCCAGCATAAAACTTACCGACTAAACAAAAAAAAATTTTATAATCTTGTATGAAATATAAAATAACTTGACTCTAATGCATATGCGTGTATATAAAACTTATATATGTATATCCTTTTCATTTCATATCCTGACAAATTTCACATATTGTCGTTGGAAATAAGTTGGAAAAAAAGCATAGAATACTTGAATGTATTCTAATTTCATGACTTCCGTTGCAAAAGAACGTAGAAAAAAAATTAATCATAAGATCGTATAATAAAATTTTCCATCATGTGAAAAATTTCATTGCAGTTTGCACAATATAATAATAGTATCGTAAAATATGTTAAAAATGAAAAAAAAATTACTATAAGATTTAGTTGATTCAGCTCATATTAAGCTATCGTGGAAATTTAACTTTTACAATATATTCCACAAGCTTGACTGGAACCGATAAAGGTTAAAAATTATTGGTACAGAGTATTCCAAACATTTTGATCTTAATCTTTTTTCAATTAATTTATTTATTAAATACACATACATATGTAGTAAAAAATTAAGGCTTTTGACCAATTGATTAAGATAAAACTATTAATTTATTTTTTTTAAATAAATTAATATTTTTAATTTATTCGAATTAATTTAAGAGCAACTAACTTTAAGATAAACTAAGATAAAACTATTAACAGTTTTTTTTGTTTTGTAAGTGTTGCTCAAATTTCTTCAAATTTTGGTTTATCTTCATTTAGTATATCTGATTATATTTGTACATCAACCACAAGCAAAGAGAAGATGCAAGAGAACGAAGTGCCAATAGCAAATTAATGAAATGAAATAATATTTGAACAAAAATACACCACAATTGACATAAATGAATTTGATTGATATTAAATTTTATTGAAATCCCTTATCGTAAACATATCATTTGACAGTTTTCATAAAACTGTATTTTAATGCACTTTTCAACCAATTTGCCATTATCAACATTGAAGCAAAATTAGTACCACGTTCTCTTTTCCACGTTAGAATTCTATATGGAGTTGTTATCCTCTTTTAGTTTTGAAATAATACAAAAACAGAAACTATATTATAAGAAATAAAACTATATGGAACACAATATGAAAGGTTTGTTGAATGAAAGAAGCTTACTAAAAAAATTACGATAAAGAATTGATTGCCATAGGAATAAAAAATTTATTTCGAAAAAATAAAGTGATTAACACAAAAACTTATTGATAAATTCTTAACATGCTTATAGATGAAACTTTAAAAAGTGAATTTTGGTAACTTTTTACCGACCGTATTGCATACAATAAGACTTTTCGGTGGGAACGCTCTTCTCCATAGTTGGGAAGTGTAAATTAACTATTTTTAGAGGTGACAATCTGTCTGTGTGTGCACGCGTGTATCTCAAGTTCGGTTGAACCAATTTTGATGAAATTTTATATGTAAGTTTATTTCGACCATGGCACGGATTGATCAAATATATCAGGCCTAGGGAAGTGGACCTTTTAAAGGGCCGGTTTTACATTTTTTATCGTTTTGAAGAAGATATTTAACAGATTTACTTGAAATTTTATATATAAGCTTCATTCGACAGTACGCGAAACCACGTAACTTTTGGAAGAAATCAGGTGTCAGTAACTGGACGTTTATTACTGGCCAAATATACATTTTTGTGTATATAAAGAAAAATTCTTTTTAGTATTTAAATTCGAGATGGTAAAACAAAGAATTGATAAATTTTTTAGAAAGATCAGAGCTCGGAAGCCAAACTGGGGGCCAATATTACATTTTCTACTATATGTACGGAACGGGTTGATGAAATTTCTTAAAATTTTATTATTTGAGTTCTAGTTTATAACAAACTCAACCAAATTCACATGTTAACTAAAAGCTTATTGGTGTCTCTAAAATTGTATAGAAGTGTTTAAAACGCATTTTCATAATCTTCTGGAATACTTTTACTATTTTGGACAATAAACATTGCGGTCGGTTATGCGCTGACCACATCAGATTTTTTTTTCTAAGCTCTGCAGTTACAGAATAAAAAAAACGCTGGATCACATAAAATATTTGAAATAAAAAATTTTATAATTATATAACTGAAATAAGTTTTAAAAGAATTCTATTTTTTTTTAATCAAATATTTAATCATTCAGTGTTCAGAATTGAAAAATTCTGTTTAAAGTCTACAAGGTACAACAATCAGCTCTAATGATAAATTATAGAGTCGCCTACATAAAGGTAACTAAAGCTTTAAAACTTAATTAAGTTTTTAGAATTGCTTATTTGATGAAAACAATGAATTTTATATAAAAAATCAATATAAATTTTTCTTTAATAGATATTTTTTTAAAACATTGTTGACGTAACGAAAATTTACAGTATGAAATAATTTTCTCAAATTTTTCAAATTTTTAGTTTGGCTACAATAAGCTTTCTTTGAAATAGCTCAATTTGCTTTTTTCAATTTAATTAAAACAAGTAAAAACGTTTCAGTCGGTATAAACCGATTGAATTATACCCTGCACCTTTCGTTATTGTGTAGCAATTACTCGAACCTGTGAAATCATTCCATACAAACTTCACGGACATGTTTGACCTATAATTGGACATCCGACTGCCAAGTTTCATGAATCTGACCCTATAATTTTTCCAAATATTTAAAATTAGCTTTTGGAGTTGTATGGCAAGTACCCGAACCTGTCAAGCAATTCCACTAAAACTTCACAAATATATCTGATGTATAATCGGACACACAACTGCCAAGTTTAATGAATCTGACTTTATTATTTTTCCAAATATTAAGAATAAGCTTTTAGACTTGTATGGGAGCTACTCGAACCTGTCAAGCAATTCCACCAAAACTTCAGAAATATATCTGATCTATAACTCGACACACAACTGCCAAGTTTTATGAATCTGACTTTATTATTTTTCCAAATATTTAAAATTAGCTTCTGGAGTTGTATGGCAGGTACCCGAACCTGTCAAGCAATTCCTCTAAAACTTTAGAAATATATTTGACCTATAATTGGACACATGACTGCCAAGTTTCATGAATCTGACTTTATTATTTTGCCGAATATAAAAAATTTGCTGTTGGAGTTGTATGGCAGCCACCCGAACCGGTGCAGCTATCCAAATATAATTTTTAGAGCATGTGTAGAATATAATTGGACACATGTATACAAAATTTTATATTTATAGCTTTATTAGTTTTTGAAATATTTAAAATAAACTCTTTGAGTTGTATGGCAGCTACCCGAACCCGTTGTCCGACTTAGTCCAATAACAATAGGGTTCGTCCTTGGCACAAAAAAAAAAAACTTGTGAAAGTTTGGTGTCGATTGCATTATTCGTTTTTGAGTTATCGTGCGATCGGACGGACGGACGGACGAACGGACGGACGGACGGACGGACGGACGGACGGACGGACGGACGGACATGTCTAAATCGACGCAGAATTTTACGCTGAGCAAGAATATATATATATGTCCATACCGCAGATGACTCCTTCAAGTAGTTACAAACTCCATACCAAAGTTAATATACCCTTCACGAAGTGCAGGGTATAAAAATTGTTATTTGTTCAAGTGATTACAATACGTATATACATACATGAACGCACATTTAAAAAAATATTCGCCCAGAAACGAATGTTTTTGTTTTAATAATTCAAAAATCTAATCTGACTACCTTCAATCACACATAGCAAAATTTTCCAAATAATGAATTAAAAATCGCCAACAATGCAAATATGTGAACTTTTTCTGTTAAAACAGCAGTTACGAAAAAACAGCATAAACATTAATTCAGTGTTTTCAGCTTCCGCTAGAGAAGTTTATACTTGAATAAATCCAAAATTTGACTAACGGAGCCCCTGTAATAAACAAATAAATAACAAATACCAATAACCTTTAGTAGTATGAAGAAAAATTACGGGCGGCGGGTCACCGCCTAGTTAACAAACAATGAACTGTAAAAATTATGCTTGACCGTAAAGTGGAAGGTTCTAATGTTTCTAATAAGTGGAATAAGGAAAAAAGTACAAAATAATTCGATTATATCTTAATAAAATTTTCGTTGAATATCTGTTGTTTGCTTTTCAAAACAAAACGTATATGAAACTGTCGTATATGAAAAACATCATATTTTTTAAAAATTCCATTCGATTTTTGTAATTAATAAACTTTAATATAACTGTATAATATAAAATATTTTTTGTTAATATTAACAGTGATAGAAAAAATCATTAATTTATTTTCCCACTTAAAAAATTATGCAGGCTAAGATTGTTGAAATTATTCTCTTCAATACCAATTTCAAATATTCGTTTAATACAATCCACCATCAACCAAACATAAATCAAAATTCCATATGAAATTAAATCACAAAAATTAACATTAATTTTCCATGTCAATATCTCCAAAAATAAAAGAATGAACTCAAAATATAATGCCAATTTCTGAACCATCAACCAATAAGATATAAGCGTTGGAGCCACCTAAAAGTATGCAAAAGAAATTAAGTAAATAAATTTTGAAGAAAAAATTTTTTTTAAATATTTAAATAGCGTATAAACTTAATAATATGTATATATATGTATGTATTACCACTTTAAATAAAAAGAAAATTAGAAGTACTTTTAAAATGATTTAATAAATTCATTAACAACAAATTTATAATTAATTTATATTTATAATTCCATCAATAATTTATATTTTATACCATCCCGAAAAATTACATTTGAATTTGAAATTTCAATGAAAATTTTATATGAAATTTTTATTTATCTGATTTTCGAAAACTTATAAAGCTATTATCTATCCAGAATATAAAGCTATTTCTATCCAGAATTCATTACGATATTTGTACACATACATAAAAACTATTGGAATACGAAAATCAATACAATTTCTAATAATAAATTCTGTTCACATTTTATCCTCTTACCATAATATATTGAAAATGTCCTTTGTACATATAGAATTTAATTTAAGACATTACCCCTTTATTTAGAACAATAAACAAATTAAGCTTCTCTATACTTAAATAAATATTTGTACATATAGAAATTCATTTGAATATTTAAAAAGAAAAACTTTCAAATTGAAAAACTGTATTTATGTTTAAATAACAACTACATACATAATATATAACAAAGTATGTATGTACTTTACAATATCATAATATGAATAGTTAAAATTTTTTTTTTTTAAATCAAAACTAAAATGGCAAAATAACAAACAAAAATCAAAGTCTAAAGGTTCATGAATTTATTCAATATTATGTAAAATCGATAAGGTAAAATGAAAACAAAGAAAACTAAGAAACATTTTTCTTACAAATCCCGTTTAATACCTTTATACGTATATACAAAGATTTGGTTTTTTATTCGTTTATTGTTCTTTATACATGTACGATTGCAATAAATTAATTTTTAAAGGACATTTTCATTTGGTTTTCTTTTTTGATTTCGTTTTACTTGTCTATTTTCAAATAAGTATTTGAATTTGAACGAAAATAAATATACATTCGTAACGCACAATGGAAAAACAAAAGGAAGCATTATAATTAACAAATAAGTATGTACTTAAAATAATACAAATAAAAATTTTTTCTGCAGTATTTCAAAAATCCTATTTTAAATTTTATGCTTCGAAATCAGAATGTAAAATTAAAACATTCTATTTTATAAAGAAGAACTTATAAATATTCTAGTTAAACATTATTACACACACTTTGACTTAAAAAATAATTACTATTTGAATGTCAAACGTAAACTATATCGAAACACAGCTCAATTCAATATAGAATCGTATATTAAGCAAAGATTGACTAATAAAATATTATGGGTACGGTAGCTACAACAATAACAACAGCATATTTGAAAAAAATAAAGAGTCAACACAAAAATTTTATTTTCATATTTTCATATTTTCAAATAAATGTTTAAGTGGTGTTCTTAGAATTGCTAAAGTTCTAAAATTATACAAAAAATTTTTTCGCAACGATACTGAGTATATACTTATGAATATACTTATAAGTTATATATCAGTATTTTAGACATAACTAGCCAAATAGTGTAAACTAATAAGACATTTCAAATATTTGTTCATATAAATAAAGAAAGTGATGAGCTTGATTATAGGGCCTTATACGCGAGAACCTAAAATTCATCAAAAAAAAAAAATCTGTAGTTTAATATTTCTTTATAGTTTAAAATTTTTTTGTTATAATTATTAAATATTTGAACATATTGAAAGAATAAATTTACCTCAGCTTTCAAAGTATTATAAAACACTCTAAACAACCGTACTACTAAATTCAAAATTTTTCATACTGTACATCCATACCTACATACATAGTTAATAAAGTCAAAATACAGACCTGTACTTATATAGAAATATCACAAGTATTTCTTCTCAATTTGAGGTTACTCACTTAAGAGTATTAGAATTTCAATTCAAATAAATATTTACACAATTTATGTTCTACTTATTTATAACGCAAATAGTAATAAAGAGGACAATAACATCTTGGTATCTATGTTCATATACATAATATCCTATCCAATTCGATTAATTCAATAAGAATAAGGATAAGAATTCAATAAATACAAGGAAAAAAAACTGTTTAAAATTTATTTTACAAGAGACTTGGGTGAGTTTTAGTACTGATTCATCTTTATAAATTGATAAAAGCTGAAAAGAGCTTCATGTTTAATTTATAAAATTATCCTGATGTTGATGATTACAATAAACTGTTAGAATAATAATATGGGTTTGTATACTGATACATGTTTTATATATTTTCTATATGTACACAATTCGAAATAAATTTTAAAAGATTTAATTTTTACCAATTTATATTTCAGTGCCCATAAATATAAATAGATTCCTTGTTTATAAAGTTTTATATGCGCTGCTCATCTAAGAAATGTACTAACAATAACGTCATGTTTTTAGATATTTTTTCACTATTAAGTATTTTTAAGGCTGTCACGTTTTTAAACGCATAACTATAGCATAAGTGGCTTATTTTCAAGTCCTTAATGGCTGTGGAACTTAAAATATAAAGGTATAGACATAATTTAAAAATGTTAATAAAAATGTAAACTCACAAAAGAAAATGAGCAGAAAAATTACAAATATTTTAAAATTTTTCGACTTAAAACCATTTATAAAATAATAAGGAAATTGTGTAAAAGAAAATGAAGTCGTAAAACATAGTCTGTGACCAGCACATAACCGACCATAATGTAGATGTAAAAATAGTAGAGAAACTTCTCAGTAGAATCTCTTTTTCTGAAATCTGATTTCCAAGAAAATTTTTTAGTTAGCCTCGTTAACCAATCGAATTGAAATATTAAATTTGAAAATGTTCTTTTTTTCTTTGAAATTTCAAGTTGTTTAATTCGAATTATTTTAAATTTTATGGTTTAACTAATGCCATATATTCAGGCCTGCAAGCTGAAAATATTTTCCGAAATTTTGAATCAGAAAAAAATACAAAAGCAATTCTTAATGTCTTATGTTATCGAAGTATGCCGATTGAAACAATTTTTTATTTTTTTGTGAATATAAAATTTCAAGGAAATAAGTTTACTATTCTCTTGTATATGACAAAAAATGCAAATACTGCTTTTAGTAAAAATCGAGCTGGCATTTGATTTCAACAATTCCAAAGAATAAGGTTTGCTTAAATTTACGGTTAAAAAGTTTCTAAAGAACAAAATATTCAAGAGTGAAAAGTAAACAATATCAGTAATTACTATTTCTAACACTTTTCCGGCAAAATTGAGTCCGTTCATCACTTGGTCCATTCGTCTATCTATTCATCTGTAGCAGTTGAAAATGGAAACTGAAAATTTGTACACAAATAGCTATATTTCTTATGTTGCCACTTTTTGATGGTTTATTGTATTAAAACCACTAAAATTTTTTAAATTTCGCAAACGCAGAAAAGTGGCGTGTTATCACGAAATGGTATAGCTGAACATTACAATTACAAAATGGCCGCTGAGCTTAATCTTTATCTTATTAAACTCTTTGCTAAGCCTTTTCTTAATTTTTGTTTCTGCCCTCTAAAGTATATAATAGTATTTAGTACAGATATTTAAGTAGATGATTGTTTTTTAAAAAACGTATATTCATTTGCTTCAATGAAAAGTGTTACTTTATTAACCATTGGTTTAATCCGAGTTTATTTACTATGTAAGTAATTTAAAACTTACATTTCATAAAATCAAAAATAAATGAAAAGCAACATATTACGGTCTTAAATAAAATTTTCTAATGGGACTTTTTGTCGATTCACGAAAATTTTATTTGGTTATGTTGACAATTTATAAAAGGCACTATGCATTCCCTTAGGTGAATTCATAATTATGTCTGCAACATTAAAAAAAAGAAAAAGGAACATTGGAAAATGTTTTGACTTTGATTTTACTTTTATTTTTGTTATTTATTCGTTCTTAATATTGTTATACTTAATATTGTCCTTATAACTGAGTAAATTACAAAAATAACCTTTCTGAGAAAATAGAAGCTCAAAAAAGAACCTTTGAATTTATATAACTTTTGTTTCTTCATTGAAAAAAACGATTCTCTTTCAGATTATATTTTTTATTTTTTGAATAATTTAAATTTATTTATACGAAGCAAAATTCATTTTTTAACCTTATAACATTGGAGAGGCTCCTAAT
This sequence comes from Condylostylus longicornis, assembly GCF_029603195.1. Taxonomy (NCBI): domain Eukaryota; kingdom Metazoa; phylum Arthropoda; class Insecta; order Diptera; family Dolichopodidae; genus Condylostylus; species Condylostylus longicornis. Next base: position 3,888,454 of record NW_026577985.1, read on the forward strand.
AGAACTGTTAGGTATGACAACTTGAAATAAGAAATACTATGTGAGTTAAAGATAAATTTTCAAGGTTTCATTTGTTTTCCTGTTGAAAATTTTATTGTTTATTTTTACATTTACTTATTGTTTTGTTATTGTTCTAATTTTTATTGAATCCTATTTTGCTCTTCCACATATTTTAAATGAGCAAGGAAAACCCAAACAAAAGTTAGCCTTCAAAAGCAAAAACAATTTTTTAATAAACGGAACCGAATTCTATTTTGATTGCTACTTAAATGGATACAATTTTTTCCTTTTTCAAGAGAAAAAAAAGTTTTTTCTATTTAGGCCTAAAAGTTTTTAATTTTAAACGTGTGTAAATGTACTTATAAAAAAATATGAAAGCAAAATTTGATAAAATTTTCTATGAGCCAAAAAGATAAAATTGCCAAATTTTTAAAGACTCTGCAAGCACATAATTGAAAACATGTTTTTATGAGGAATTTTATGTGCATAAACGTTTAAGAAAAATATCATTTATAAGCTTCTGAGAATTAAAATTTTGAAAATCTCTTAAAAGTTATGTGGATTAAACGTATATGTATAAAAAAATTTTTTGATCCATTTAATGAAATTTTAATAAGGCATGGTATTAAAGCTTCATAATCAAAGTATGGACAATTTCTCTGGAATTTAACTTAATGATGTAATTTGAAATATTTATTTTAATTATCAGTTCAAAATTGATGTTTAAAATTAACAAAAAATCGTACGTATTAAATAAATTCAAATAATTGGACCATTAAGCTCATGATTTGCTTTTCTCCTTGAATATTATGCTCGATAACGAATGAATTATGACAATAATATTTATTAACCATAGAATCATTTCCTGGCTTAGGTTCATGGTAAATTTTTTCACCAACATTGTGTTAGAACATTATATATTGATTCTTATCAATTTATAACATAAACCATATTATAGTTCGTTAAAATTAATTACTTGAAATAAATTTTGAAAGAATGGAATTTCTCGAAACTGCATCACATAAGCTATAAAGTGCGCACCATGGAATTTGTTGTATTTTTACATTTTTAATGCACTAAAATTGTTGCTTAAATTTAAAAGTTGAATTTTTTGAATAATCAAAATACATTAAATTTAATTCTTGTTATATTTAATTCTGAATTTAAAAGTCAATAACCAATTTTAACAAAATTGGATTTAAGCAATGATTTGTAAAGTAGCACTTTTACCTTGAATAAATTCAAATACTATTTTTAAAAACAGCTTACTAGTTATTGGAATTACTTGAGTTAAGTACCAAAATTTTTTCTATTATAGCATATAAATTTAGAAAAAAAAATTGAAGAAAGCGTTAACTTCATGATTTGACGTTTAAGTTAGTGAGGTAATATGTAATTATATTTTCCGATGGCATGAAAATGTTCGTTAACTGTTGGCTTTTATAGCAATTCGGAAAACTTCTAGCGGTAATAACTTGGAAGATAATGGAGTGGAAAAAAATTTTTCGCTAACGATTTAAATTATTTACTAGTGTCTAAATGTTGCTAAATATTTAAATTTCTATGAGTTGTCCTCTAGAAAAAATTCGATATCGAAAATTTTGGAAAAAAAAGGTTCTAGATAACAGCCATTTTGTCATTTTACGAGTAATGCTTAACTCTGATGCGGTAGAAAAAGCGTGAAGCTAACTTTCTGCGATTGCGAAATTGAAATTTGTTTTGAGACTTTGGTACAATAAATAGTGAAAAACTACATTTTTAGGACTTTGAGCGGCTATAACTTTCAAAGGAAGTAGATGAATAATTTTTTCTACAAAAATAAGTTTTTAGTAAAAATATATTTGTATAAATTTGACCTTTCTATCTTAAAGGGTGCATAAGTTTTAGAAACAGACGCATGAGACACGCAGATGAACTGACGGACAGAGTGAATCTAATTCAAAACATCACTCTTTTTGAAAAGTGCTAAAAACCAATTTTTTTCTGTAATTCGAATTTCATTATATATTTTTCAAGAAATACAAAATCCCTTGAGTAACATTTCAATTAGAATAATTAAACTATATATGTATACGTGAAACAATTAAAAATAAACGAAAATGTGGTTATTTTTAATCTCAAAACTGAAAAAACCACAACAATTTATTTTTATTCTTAACTTTTTAATTTGGCTGAAACTATATATTTTCTAGTTATATGCGTTATAATAAGAGAAAGATATTCACAATTTAATAATTAATAGTTCAACGTACCGTTATAACCCCAAATAATAGCGATAAATATGATTTTAACATTATTAAAGCTCCAATGATTCTGATATTCTTTCGAATTCTTTTTGTTATTATACGATAAAAGCGTTTTCGAAATTTTGAAATTTCAAAATCACTATCGAAAATTGAAGTGTAAAATTCCCAAATGGTGTGTATCTAAAGGAAAATTTTTAAATTGAATTAGAATAATTCTAAAAAAAATTGTAAACAAAATTTGCTTGTATTTTATTTCGGCAAACCACATGGGACTAATTGAGAAATTCCGTTAATAAAATAAGAATTTTTGTATGGCAAATTTTTAAATATTTTCTTTTTTTCGATTTAAATTTGTATGAAAATACAAAAAGTCTTGATATTTAGCATTTAACAATCACCATTAAATTAAAAGCACCATTAAATTAAATAATTGATTTTTTCTAATTGAGACGAAATCCATTTCACGTGGTTCGCAAAAATAAAATTCTATCAAGATTTTGGCAAGCCAGTATTTTGTTTAAGCTTTTCCATATGAAATTGGTGAGCGTAATACATAAAAGATGTTGATGAAATATTGGTAAAAATAAACACTGAATAAACAAATAAATATGAGATATTGTAGATCCAAGAAAAATTGTAACGGAAAATTTATTCAATTTACAAATTTAACAGATCATTACATTAAAGGCTGTTATAAATATGCATGAGCATTTACATGGAAATAGAACATAATTTTTTGAATACAGGATTTAAAAGCATAATATATGCATGAAATGATTAAAAATATGGTTGAATTTGGAAAATATACTCTTCGAGCATTTATAGTAATTGTATGCCTACGTTATATTTTATTAGTATATTACATTAGACTTATTTGGATTTATCAGATTATAGTATTGTAATATAATGTAATCTAGTTAAGTGTTAATACAGTAATTCTAGCACAATATTTCATAAAACAATAAAATATTTTCTCTTAATCACATAATGGATATTTGACAATGTCAATTACTTTCAATGAAATTTATTTTACATACTAAACTACAAATAGGTTGTCGCAAAAGAAATAAATGTTTCTGTCCAAATTATTATTCTCTTCAAAATAGAAGTTTTTTTTATATGTATGTGTATTTGAAATTAAATTTTGTAGAGAATTTAAATTAAAAGTGAATTTTTGCCTGCTTAATATTAGCGAATTTTAATACGGAGTAGTTCGAAAGTCAATAAATAAATGAAAAAATTTATTTTTGTTTAAGTAAACTGCCATGCGCATATTTTTTGGACGGGTTTCCTAAGCGTTAGGGAACTCTCTAAAGTCAAGTCTCCAGTTTCATACTTGGAACGGTGATATTGTAGGTGGGAGCGTGGGGACGCTACAATAAGTCGCGAATGGCTGCGGTGGCCCAAAGGATACTTCTGCTCCACTCGATTCCCTTAGAAATCTACAATTAACAATCTAGTAAAAGGTTGACTTCATAAAGTATTTGATTCAAAAAGACTGATTCAAAATGAACACAAAAATACAGTAAAGACAAAAAAACTCAAAATCAAAATAAGCCCGTACAAGAAGGAGGAATGAAAATCAATGAAAAGTAAAACGAACAAGTAAAACGTTTCAGTCTATATAATCCGATTTAATTATTTCTCATCTTTCATTGTTGTATAGCACATGTGAAACCATTCTATTGAAATTTCATGGATATGTTTGACCTATAATTAGGCACACGACAGCCAAGTTTCATGAACTTGACTTTCTAATTTGTTCAAATTAGTTTCACGAAGGTGCAGAGTATAAAAAGAAGATCATCACTTATAATTTCAGACGTACAGGATAATTTAGGGCTTAACCTTCAACGTATCATTTCGATACGTTGTTAGTTAGATTCGTATAAATAGCTTTCACTAGAATTTCAAGCCTATCAGTTCAAGTTGTTTTTATAACATAAAAATTATTTGTAAAAAAAATTTACTTTCGCTAATTAAGATTGTCTATTATAATAACAACTATGTTGTATGTTACCCTTGTTTGTTTGTCGGTCGGTCTTTTATTGTTAGTAACTATTCTGAAATTCGAATTTATCTCATTAAATTTCCCCAAATTAATGACTAAAATTTTACTCAATATATTTTGGGACATTTTTATACAATATTTATCTGATAAAATATTTACTTACCGATCCGATTAAACCTAATAGCACAATAGCCCAATAAACAACAGGAAAGAGAAATGGGTGACACGGTAATAAATTTGTAAAATTATTTTGTACCGAATTTTTAATTAATTTGCTACACGTTTTATCATAAAAATGGCCCCAAATAGTGAACGAAAAACATTTTCCAACGCCTTCCAAATTAATTCTTCCTGTTGATTTAGATAATGATGATGATTTAAATTTTCTGCACAACATTCTTATTCTCGTTCTGTTTCTTATCTTAAATATTTCTACTTTTTTTTTTTTGAATAATTATATTAATTTACAGCTCAATTTAATCTGATATTTTTAACATTATTTTGTTGCTAAATGTTGGTCTAAACTAATTCAGAATTGTCATTCTCTTCCTGTCTTCTATGAAATTTAAATCCGAATTTATTTAAAATTAAAAAAAGAACCTGATTCTTTATATTTTGATTTTGTTTTTTTTTTATTCCTACACTGCTCTACTTCTACTTCTTATGGTTGTTCTTCGCCTATACTTAATGGAATAAAATATGAATAACAGACGAAGAACTAATTTGTAATATAATTTACATATTTTTGTTTTTTATATCTAAGTGTCTTAATTTTTAATCATTTTTGTTCTCTATTTTTGAAATTTTCTTTAAAATTTTTCTTTTATATCCTTGAATTTTATTATTAAATTATTTTCTTTGTATAGGATTCGAACATTTTAGGAATACTTGCTTTAAAACTTCTAAATATAATTTTATATAAATAACAATAAACAGACATTTTTTTTATATATATACATACATACATATATATTTATTTATATATCAAAGTTGAAAAAAGGAAATTTATAAAGGAAATGTAGTGCAATTTAGTCTTAGTAACTTGATTATTATTGGAGTTTGAAAATTGTTATTGCTATCCTTATATTTTTTATTTTCACTTATATTAAAAGAGCTATAACTGCCAGACAAGTTCTTAATTTATTTTTCTATCGCTAAAAAACATAAACTTTAATTAACTTACATAAAAATTTGCATATGTACCTAGAAAATGTTTAAGATGACACAAAATTTAAACGCTTCTTTGTTCTTATCACTGTATTGATAAACAAAAATAATAACAAACTTTGTACTCCATTTTGAAGATTGCTAAACACTAAAAGCGGGGGGCGCTGAAGCTCTGCATTATTTAAGATAATTTTATCGTAATAAAACTAAATTAAATTTTTATTTTAAGAATATTTTTATAAAATTACTTGATCCGGTTTATTTCTATTTATTTGAAGAATGTATTTCGCTATAATTTTGACTTTTTTGACATTTCTCTGATGTAAAAGTTGGATAAACGAAAGCCAGACGCTTTTTTCATGAAAACTTTAAAATTTAGAAATAAGAAATTTTCATAAATAACATTCAACCTACTATGTTACGGTTTGTTTCAAAGTTTTTGAAACATTATCTATGACCCACAAATATGTAGATAAGAAATTTACAATGAAATAAACAAAGATTATTGTCACACAATGTACACCACATTATCGCTACACTTTAATTTTCAGTGGAGTACTCGTATATTAAACACACAATTGACATTAAAGTCGAACACTCATTCTATATTTACCCTACCTGATTTTTGCAAGAGATATTAAGAGTGCTTTTATTTTCCGCATGGAATTATATTTCGGAGATTAACGACAGGAAAAAGAAAATTATCCGTTCGAAAATCTTACATTAATGTTAGTTGTGAAATTCAACTAAACATGAATGGAATAAATTTTTAGCAAATCTAGTCAAAAGTCACCTACTTTTGGACTTAGTAGTTTAAGAGACTACTTCATCTAATGGAGTTTTTTTTGCCATTGTTAGAAAGAAAATTGCATATTAAAATATTTAATAATATGATAATGAATAGTACATTACTATGACGTAATTATTGGTTCAAATCAAATTAGGTGTACATATATAAAATTTTCTAATTGTTTTGTGAACTAATCGTGAAGGAACCACTTGAAAACTATGAAGGAAATATGAATACTAGGACAAACATATTTAGATGTTTTTTATAGTTAAAAGTTGTAAATTTGGAGTAATTAAAATCACAGATTATTTCAAAAATCGAAATATCAATTTTTACTGACATCATTGCTTACAAAAAGGTGATGGCACCAAATTTCGGATGTCAAGTTTTCAGTGGAAACGCACTTTTCGATAGAGAGGAAGCGTAAATAAACTTTTTTTAGAGAAATGTACGTCTGTATGTGCATGCGTGTATCTCAAGTTCGGCCGAACGGATTTTAATGAAACTTTGTGAGTTTATTTTGGCTATGGCACGAATTGATCAACTTTTGGAATATACCAAAAGTTGATTGGTTTTACAATTTTACGTATATAAATAGAAATGATCAACCAATTTCCTCGAAATTTCATATATAAATTCGGGATGTTCAAAATTATGAATCTGTAAATTTTTTGGAAAAATCAGAGCTCAGAAACAGAATTGGAGGCCGATTTTTCCATATCTACGAAACGGTATAATCGAATTTTTTATAATATTTTTTATAAAACATTTTTATAATATTCTGTGATATTATCAATAAACTTAGCAATGCACATTGCGGCCAGTTATGTGCTGATAACATCAGATTTTTTCTTATCTTGAGAAGAAAAAATAGAAATTTCAAATTTTATATCCGTTATATAAGTGTTTACAAAACTTCTTCACCCTTTAATCTTTATCTTTATTATAAATTTATTTATTTCAAAATTTTTACTTTTACCGGCTCTAAAAGTTGTAGCCTCTCAAAACTTTAACAATGCCATTTTTTGCTGTTCACTTATTCAAGGGAAGGTGCTCGTTTGCAAACTATTGGTTAAATCGAATTTTATTATTCTCTTATTTTTTTATAAATTTAATTTATAATATATTAATTTTTAACATTTTTAATAATTTTAAAAATTATTTTTTTAAAAATCATCCATTATTTCTAAGATTTTCTCTCTTTACAACTTATTCCGATTATCTGTTTATTCTTGTGCCCCTTTAACAAATTTACATTTTTTAATAAAAATACAATTTTATACGCAAATGAATTTTCGTGAGAAACATATTTCTATAAAATTTTCTCGCTACCTATAACAGAAAGATTTCTTTTAAACTTATTTCTCGCTATCTAAATTATGTTAGAATACGCTTATCACCGTAAACTGGAGTTTCTTCGCCATATACGTTTCTTTGTAAAACAAGGTATTTTAAGATAGGACGACACAAGAAAAATACTTGGTCTGGAAAACTAAAATTGGATTTTATACATTTGCAAAACAAATACAAAAAACAATTACCCACAAAGATTAAACCTTTCAACAAATCATACTTTTAATAATTGGGGTGATTGGCATTTTTATTAGTTGTTTGGAAAATTTTGTCATTCATAGATTTATACAATATACCCAAATACCCTAAATATTTACTCAAGAATCCTCCAGGCACCCCCATTCCTAACAACCTTCAAACACTTTTTTAAAAAGCCATTGCTAACTATTTTCAAATAAAGTTCGGTCTACACAATACGGTTACAAAACTAAAAAGTCAGAATCCTTTTCAAAGTATGTATATTTACAAAATATCTATTCTTCAAATACTTTTAAATTGTTGAATATGATATTTGAAATTTATACCACTCTTAACGTTTAGCATGCGTTATACATAGTAAATTATAACACGTCAAATTAACGATCATAGATATTCAATAATATAAAAACATACTTCAAATAAGTTGAGCCAAAATCAAAATGAACAACATTTAATATTAATTAAAGTTAACCTATAAAAGTTAAGGAATTTTCTTTCATTTTATATTTTCAATTAAAATTAAGTATGTGTCATACTAAAGCATAAAACTGGAAAAGGGACACCAATATATTTTCATATTTATGTATAGATAGTTGTAAATAAATTCATAGATACGTAAGAGATGGCAGAAATTGTTCGGTTAACTTATTTATCAACCATCTGCTCTTTACATTCTGGCCATTTTAATTTTTTCCAATTTTCAGTTGATGATTTTCTGATCCCAAAAGATAATCCATTAACTCTGTTACCCAATCATTTTTCATTCATTTATTTATTTTTTCAGTTATTTATTAGACCCAAAATTAAAGTATCCAAAAACAAAAAAAAAAATGAGCTTGATCCAAAAAACACAAATTTGGATCAACCTAATGGCTCGCAAAGTAGCACCTTTCCCTTGAAGAAGTGAAAATACTTTTTTGAAAAAACCTGTTTAAATTATTTTAATTAAAGACAAAAATTACAAATTCCTGTTTTAACTACTCTAATCAGACTACCGAAATATTTAAAATTATTGCAAATATTTGGCACAAAAAATTTTAAGAAAAAAAATTTGAAGTTTAAGTAGATAAGTTAAAATAACGAACTATACATTTCTTGATGGTAATGCATTTACAAATTTTAAAAATATTGACTCAGAGAACAAAAGTTTCCTTCTAACGAAATAAACTTTTTATTAATGTCTAAAAGCTGCTATAATTTAAGACTCCACTGCTTACCGTTTAAAAAAAAAATAATAACGAAAATTTTAAAAAAGAGGATTTTGTTGTTTGAGAGATAGGTCTTTTTTGTTATTTCAATGTTTAATTATGCTGTTCGCGATAAAAATGTTTGTGATGAAAATAAATAGTCAAAAAATCGCACTTCTAGAACTTTGAAGAGACTAGTTTTTAGAGGACGGGATATTTGCAAAAAATTATTTGTACAAAAATAAGTTTTAATAAAGATCTATTCGTGTATAAACACAGAAGCCGACACATGAACGAAAAGAGTCAAACAAATAAACACTTTTTTTTACAATATTTTTTTTTTTGAAAAGTGCTAAAAGCAAGTAATACCTTGATGAAGGCATCATCACAAAATCTGTAATCCAGCCGTCGTATGTTTTTATATTGTCATTAAAATCGGGCAATATTCAAAGGACATTTTATTTTCTAATTTTTTTTTTTTGTATTTTCGAGATCCTAAAGTTGTTTAAATAATTTTTTTTTCAGGAAAAAGCTTGTCCCAGTATATAATTTCTATAAAAAATATGTATATAATGGGATTTTGTTATACCCTGCACCTTCGTGAAGACTATATTTACTTTGACATGGAGTTTGAAATCACTGGAAGGAGTCGCTCTCCGTTATGGACATATATATATATTCTTACTCAGCATCAATTTAAACATGTTCGTCCGTCCGTCCATCTGAAAGTACGATAACTCAAAAACGAACAAAGCAAATATGATTATACTTTCACAAGTTGCTTCCTATTGTTATTGGACAAGTTCAGACAATGGATTCGGTTGCCATACAACTCCAAAAGATTATTTTAAATATTTCAAAAACTAATAAAGATATTGATATCAAATTTTGCAAAGATGTGTCTAATTACATTCTGCATGTTCTGAATTTTAATGCAATGGCTACACTGGTTCGGGTAGCTGCCATACAACTCCAAAAACTAATTTTAAATGTTTGGAAAAACAATAAAACTAGATTCATGAAAGTTCGCAGTCATGTGTACAATTATAGGTCACATATGTTTCTAAAGTTTTGCTAGAATGGCTTGACAGGTTCGGGTAGCTGCTATGCAAATCTAAAAACTAATTTTAAATATTCGAAAAGATAATAAGGCTAGATTCGTGAAACTTGGCAGTTATGTGTCAAAACTATAGATCGAAAATATTCGTGCAGTTTCTTTAGAGAAATTTGAGCGGTTCGAGTACTTGGTACACAACAATCAAAGCTAGGTATTTCAAAAACAAATTTTAAACTCAGATTGTCAAGGTGCAGGGTATAATTCGGTCGGTTTATACCGACTGAAACTTTTTTACTTGTTATGTATTATTTTCGTTTTGTTAGATTTTCTTCAGTTACAACTGTGTCATAAAATTTACTTAATTATAATCGAAAAAACATGCAAAAAATAAAAGTAAATAGAGAAGTAGGAAATGTTATAACTTTGTATTGTTATGTAAGTAGAAAATTGTGAGCGAAAATTTTTTCGAAACTAAATTTAAATGATCCCTTTCGTCTTCACTGATTTTAAGGATCGTGAAGAAAATTATGTAAAATTTTAATATATTTACCATTAAGGAAAAACATTTAACTAACAATGTTGACAGAAATTTTTCATTAGTTTCTTAACTTAAATAAAGTTGGGTCAAATCAGTGGTTTGTGATGGAACGATTTCCCCTTGAACAAATGAAAATTTAGTTAATAACAAAGCAATCCACTCTATTATTTAAAATAAATTATTTCAACATTTATTTTCTTAAATTTAAGCTAAAACATTAAATAATTATTATAATTTTTTTACTCAATTTAATTTTAATTAATTTTGTTTACTTCAGGTATTTGCAATGTTCGGTGTTATGAGATTTTATAATTTACTGCGGGCTGGTATCACATGGAAAGGACCTGAAGTGATAGAACTATGATATAACGCCAATACACAAAGTAATTTTAGAGCATACCTGCAAGATAACACTAGAAAAGGTATAGGAAATGGTGATAATTGCTGTTATGAATATTATTATGATGATAGTGATGATACAGCATTAGAAGATTGTGATGACGATATTGATTATGACGACAATGATTGTGATGACATTGATTATGCTAATGACTATAATAATTTGGTACACTCGAATGATGCTGAAACTGATTTAGATTACAATGGAAACAACGGTAATAAATTTACTTAAAATAATTTAAAATAATTTTATGTAATTATATATATATTTAGGTGGTGGTGGTTGTGGTGAAGCTAATTATAATGGCAATAGTGATAGAACATTTTTTTATAACTATTGTGGAAAGCAAGAAAATCATCAATATTTAAATAACAAATCTGTTTTCTCATCAAATAAATATAATAATTATAATTATATTAATAGTAGTAGTAATTGTAATAAAAATAGTTTTACAATAAATTCAAACAGTAGAGGCGTTAATTTAGCGGTCGGTGTGTTACGTAGTATAAGAGGAAAATATAAAAAATCATTTAATAGTTCAGGTAACAAATCTAAATTATCAAAATGGCAACACCAAAAGAATGTTAGCTCAAAATATTGTAGTAATCAATATCATTCACATTATGGACATCAATCAACAAAATTGGATGTTATTGATGAGACTGGAAAGAGTAACGCTGGCAGTGGTAGCGACGAAGATGATTCATTATTAGTTGCCTATGATAGAAGCAGTAATAGCAAAATACAAACGGTTTGACATTTGAGTTATTTTCGTAATATATTGCAGGCTGTTCTTATGGGTTTTTTAATTGGAGCTCAAATTTATGCTCAAATTGTTTTAATAATTTAATTGACATATGCATGTACATGTATGTATGTAAATATAATTATGTATATAGATATCAGTGTTACCTTGCATATTAATTTATTTATATGTATACATAAAATTGCATAAAAAGCTTTTCTTTGTTTTTGTATTATATTTTGCATACAATAAGTTGGTTATGTGATGGCATCGAATTTCACACGTCGAGTTTTCGGCGGAAATGTGTTTCTTAATGCTGCGGAAGTGTAATTACACTATTTTTAGAGAGATGTCTGTGGGTCTGTCCGTCTGTCTTATATTTGAGTGTTCAACTTTAAGATATGTTAGGTCTTTTTAACTCGATTTTTACTAGGGGCCGATTTTATGTATTTAACTGTATCCATAAAACAGTACGAGAAAATAACAAACTTTTAGAAAAAATCAGGTGGCAGCAACTTCATGATTTATATTTCTCCATATATAAAAGGAAACAACGAACCGATTTCCTTGAAATTTAATATATGAGTTCATGATAATAAATTGAAAAAAATTGTAAAAAAAATATCAAGGTACAAATTGTAAAAAATCTGGAGATATAAGGGTATGAAAACCGAACTATTTTTTTGCTTATCTAAGGAACTAATTAACGAAATTTTTTGAAATTTCATATGTATTTGAACTCTGTTTGCTACTGGAAGCAACTTTTAGGGAATCCAAATAACATAAATTAAAACTTTAATAAGAGCCAAATTCACATTTTTCTTTTTTATCTTTGTTATCTAACAGTTTAACAGGGTCGTTAAAATTTGGAAGAAGTATTTGAAAGACATTTTCAGAATTTTATGAAAAGTTTTCGCTAAACTGAACAGTGCACCTTGCGGGTCCGTTAAATGGGCTGACCACATCAGATTTTTTTATTTTTCTGTTGTATTCAATAGAAGATAATTTTTTGTGCAATTTATCAATTCCACCAAATCCATTAATTAATATTTCAAAAACAATTATTACATTTTTTTATTGGATTAAATTCTAATTTGGTTATAATAAATTTTTGATTAAGATATCCAATATTCATTAAAATGTTTAAAGTGCTGTAAAATTTTGTGTGTTGAAACAAATTTTTGAAAATGAAAAGATTTGTAAATTTAGCGATCCTTTCGGGTATATTAAATATTATTTTCAAATACTTCATTTTGTTTAATACTTCATTAATTAAATTTATTAAAAATTTTGTCTTTAACTCACAATTACTAACAAATAGATATTGAAATCGATTTTTATACGATTATAATCGAAATATCTACTTATAGAACCTCAATAAACATGAAAGTGTAAAGTATTAAAATAAGGTGCCCACAAAGAATAAACAAAATCTTGCTAAAAATTTTCAAATTCAATAAAATTCAAAAGAAAAACTGAAATTTACATATTTTGAAAAATAAAACACTTCTACATTTTCGAACTCCCATTTTTGAAATTTCCTACAGAGTACTTAATTATCAAATGTAATACATTAAATAAGATCTGAATCACAAAAAGCAAACCATCACAATCATCAAAATACAAGTTATATTAAAAATTGCACTATTTTTTCAAACAAATTATGCTTCGCTAAAGTCTTAAGTCTAAAAATTTCATTCATTCATTCACAAAAGGCCATTGTTACAATATTTGTCATGCAAATAATTTAGAAAAATTTGGTTTTGTTCAATTGTATATGCCTATTATTTAAAAAATTAAAAAGGACATACAATACAATTAAAGAAGAGCTTTTAATATAATTATTTATTAAAAATCGTAAATAAATAAGAACATAATGATTTAGTAAATATAAATGTATGTACATAAATTGTAAATAATTTCCCATACAATCTTATCTTATGTAATTGTGTGGGATTAAAATTTTCACAGAAAGTGTTAACAAAACATAAATTAAAAAAAGAAAAAAAAGAAACATTTCAAATATTATGTAAAACAAAATTAAAATAAAATGAAAATTGCAAAAAAAAAATTAATTTAGAAGACGCTTACATAACTTTATACACCACATGAAATATGTATTAAAAAAATATAAATCCGCTAAAAAGAAATTATTATTAATAAAAATTTAAAGTTGAAATATAATTATAAATTACAGAAACAATATTATTGTATATATGTTTTTTATAAAATAAGCTATTTGAGAGCTGGTCTCTCTGAAATGCTTTAGTTATAATTAGACTGAATTTTGTATTAAAAATAAATTATACTATGCTGTTCTTATATACAATATATATGTATGTACAAAATAGTTTATAATACGTATATAAAAATTATTACTTATGTACAAATTCATATACATAAAAACGCGCTTGCATTTATATAGATAAATAACAAAATATAGAAAGAGAGAGTAAAAAAATTCAATTCTATTGCAATGCAATATTAAACCAGTTAAAGTTAATTAAATCAAATAAATTTTTCTTTCAATAATTTTAAACACGAACGAACAAAGATTACGCTTTTATACCTTTCGCATTGGTATTATAAATTTACCACTTCATCAGTCCGTCCGTATATCGCCTGTCGATACGCGTAACTCGCAAACTCATTAAACCAAGCCAACCAAATATCCAGCAATTACTAAGAGTCGTCACCACAAGAATCCTATTCGATATGGTTTCAATCAAAGTAGTGGCCCAAGTAGCTGTCATACAACTCTAAAAATAATTTAACCCTATTTTTGGAACTCTGAAGTAAAAAATATTAAACTTCCAAATAAGATATAACCACTGAGGTTTTTGCAAGGTCTGCAAAATCTGAGCATATCTCGGAAGTTATAAAACTATAAAGCGTACAACATTAAAAGAAACATTTCGTTTAGACGAATATAATTATAGGGCTTTTATTCCAGTGAAGATTGTTAATTGTTTCATAAGTTGTTATAGTAGCTACCGTACAAATTTGAAAATAAATTGTATTAGCCAAAACAAATTGCGAATTATATGCACGCACACCAAATGCGACTAATATTAGTAACAGCACAATTCTAAAAAATTTTAGTAATAAATCTTTTTGTCAACTGTCAACATAGCTTTTAAAAAGCATTCATACCGATATCATAGAGTTGACACGGTCAACTCTAGTTTTACTCTTTTAATTAAAAAAATTCCTTAGGTAGATAATGTAACAGTTTCGTGCTGTTACTTTATACAACACTACAATCACACATAACCCGAAATTGAATAGCTTTTATATAAAAAGATAAATTTATCTAAAAAATATGCCCTGCTATATGTTTAATATCTTTATTATCTTTGAAATAATGTTAGAAGTTGTTATACACATTATAACAGTTGAACATTTTTTCAACTGTTCAACTTTAATTAAAATTTTTTAATATTTTCTTCAACCAAGTTTTAATCATGAAGCTATGTTTTCAACGTGTTGAAGGGCCAAGTTAAATAGTGGATGGGCATCGAAAAATAACATCAACGTTTAAGCTGAATTCATGTTTTTCTACTCGCAAACAAATAAGAATATGATTATGAGCAAAAGTGTTAGCCTTTATCTAACATTTCTCTTTATTTTTTCTCCAAATCTCGTAGTGAATTTAGTGAATATTCAAAACATGATAACCTTACATGAGGAGAATTAATAAAATTTCTTATTTGAAATGTTGTTAACACCTAAAATAAGTTACATATTCAAAATATTAAAATGGGTTTAAATTTACATTTTAGACAACTCAATATTGAAGCCATAACACAAACCGTAAATTTGTATAATACATATATGTATATATTATATTCTAATATTTCTTTATTAAAATTTATAACATGATTATAAAACAAAGTTCCAATTCGCTCATATTAAGAATTTTCTTCTAAGAAAAGCACCTTTTCAGGACATGATATCAAGATATTTTTGTTTTGTGGTATCAATTTAATATTTTTGTACCCACAAATCTAAAAAGAATTATTATCTACCCGGTCGTGTTAAAAATATATACAAACATATGTACCTACTTAATTCTTAAATAAATTAAACCTTGAATTTTTAATTATTTTTGGTGAATTTCGCTTAAAGTCACATGCTACCATGACATTTTTGTTAAAATAAAAAACAGATCATATTTTTTATTTTAACATTTATGTAATCATATACAGAAATACACAGCTTTAAATAAATACGTTAAACATGTACATTCATTTTGTCCGTTTTCTATAGATGATATTGAATGACGTGACTAAAAAAGAAAACGACCTTCACCGACCTTTATTGAAAAACGAAAAAGCCTTAAATTAAAACATCTTTTTATATCGTCCCAATATTGCTCTTATATAAATAAAATATATCTACAAAACATTTTTATTTTAATTCCAAACTAAATTCGGCTGAAAGTGAAATAGCGAGAGTTTACAATTCGATTCTAATATCAAATTTTAAGAATTAACTTTTTATTATATAATCGGAAAATTATATAATAAAAATTTTCGGAAAACTATTTGTTCATATGTATGTATATTATGCACCGAATGTTATTAAGAATTCCAATAAAATTTTTCTTTATAGTAAGAACTTTCACCTTATTTTTAATCAGGCTTATTTCGAATGAAGACATTTTCCTTATTAATGAATTCAGAGTTCTTTTAAAATTTAAGTAAATCTAGAAGTAAAATTTCTAGAAACCATCAAAAATATTTATTTTCTCAGAAAAACAATTTCTTAAAAACGCAAACATGTATAAGAATTGGTGAGTGTGATTACAACAAATTCATACAACACTCTTGTGGATAAAAACACCATACTGCACAAATTTTTGCGTTTTGTTTTAGTTTGGAATATAAAATTGCACATATTTCTAAAAAAAACCTACAAAAAATAAATCTCAGGTTATTGAGAGGAACTAAGAGTTTAACATAAATTTACTCTCAACTGAGCATATTTTATTTATTAATTTATAATACAAATATACTAACAAGCAAATGAATGAATAATTCTCACAATGAATAAATAATTGTCACTGAGCTCAACAAATAATCAAATATTTCTACAATATTAAAAAAAAATAATTTCTATATATACGTAAGTATAAATATAAACATTTATTTTAAGTTAGTGATTATCTAAAAAAATACCCACATAGACATGTACATACATAAATAAAAGTTTTTGAAAGTATTAAAAACAAAATTAATGCTTTTCCGGGCCGATTTTGCGTTTTTCACCATATCTACGGAACGAATTAATGGATTTTCTTGAAATTTGATATTTGAGATCTGGTTTTTACCGAAACTAACTGGCGAGCATTTCAGGGAATTCGAGTAGCACAAAGCGAAACTCTACTAAGAGCCAAATTTACATTTTTCTAGGTATGTTAACAATAAGCTTACTAATGTCACAAAAATTGGAAAGAAATATTTAACAGACATTTTCATAATATTCTGTAACACTTTCATTTAACTAGACAATACACAATGCGGTCGGTTATGTGCTGACCACATCAGATTTTTTTTATTTGAATATGATTTAAAACAGTTTAAGAAATGCAATATTTATTTATAGTTATATTTTTGAGCCGTTCACGAAAATAAATTATCGAGCTAGAATAAAAAAAATTCTGAATAGGCCACAATTATTTCGTATGTATGTATGTATATATTTTTCAGTTAAATTCAAAATATTGTTCGAGGAATTGAGAAATATTTAATATTGAGCACATTACAAATAAATTCATTCTGATTTGATAATGTTTTTATTTGAATTTCTATAAACTTGTGTTAATCAAAATATTTTTTATGCAGCTACAATTTATTTTGAGAAACAAGAAACGGCTTTTGCTAATAGGGGTATATCTTTATTATAACATTCATATATCAAAATTGGATTTTGATAGCGCGTGAAGTACTGAAATATGCTTATCTTATATAAAGATAAAAATGTAAGCAAAGGGTGTAAATGTATTTGAGTAAATTTGATTTGGGTGTCACAATTAATAATTATGGTTAAAATGGTTTATAATCAAAAATTGTAAATTTTTTATTGTATTACAAGTTATTAAATATTTTATGTTCAAAGCAGAAAATAATAGG
Organism: Condylostylus longicornis; assembly: GCF_029603195.1. Classification (NCBI taxonomy): domain Eukaryota; kingdom Metazoa; phylum Arthropoda; class Insecta; order Diptera; family Dolichopodidae; genus Condylostylus; species Condylostylus longicornis. The sequence goes on from NW_026577985.1 coordinate 3,906,280, forward strand.
ATCTTCAAAATGGTTTATGACCACCTAAGAAATGGGTTTTTTTAATGTTCTTTTGTCAAATAGTCAAAATTAACCAAACCACCGAAAAACCGACAGCTGTTTATTACATAAGCAAAACACAGTATACACTGATTGATATCAAACAAAATACAAATCACACTCCCCATCACACCAGCAAATATTTGTAGTTTACTTCAATTTTATAGTTTTTTTTTGTTTTGAAAACTTTCAAAATTGAAATACAAAAATCCGACCGTACTTATTATAATAAAAAAAAAAAATAAAAATTAAAAATAAAATTTATATTTTTTATCAAACGCTTGTAAATAATGTAAAAATCAAAAAAAAACAAAATGTATTCAAATTTAAAAATGAAATTTTCTATAGGTATTAAAAAATTAATGAAAATTTAATGTTACATTTAAAGAATATATTTGCACACATATGTGTTTGTATATAATGTGTGTTGTACGTACATATGTCGATATAATATCAAATAATATAAAAAAAAAACTATTTATATCTATAGAATATTTACGATTACGTCAGAAATATCAATATAGAAAATAATATTAATCTTCCCTTGAGTAAAAATGGCATACAACTTGTTAGGATAATTTTAGGTAGTATTTAATATTTTAATTTTTTATTAGCTTATTGTATTTAAGTATTTCTTGTGTTAAATAAAAATCAACATTATTATTAGCCCATATACCCAATAAATATGTATATTAGTATAGAATTATTAAAAATGAACAAAAACAAAGGAAAATAAAAATATAGAAAGTTGATAATTTTCAATTGTGTTTTCAATTTACATAAAAATAAAATTTTGTTTTTATACAAGGAACTTTTAATTAAAAACATGGACATAAAGGTGAAATAAAGGTATGAAATAATTACAAATGCGAATATTTACACATTGTATGTATTAGACAAAATAATTAAATACCGCATACTAATATACAGCATGACAATACTAATATACAGCACCCGAATGCCCATATTCAAATTACGAAAAACGTGTGTCAAAAATGAAATTGTACAGCCATAGTCAAAATCGAAAACTCAAATATTTATACAATGTTCAACATAATGTTTTTAACATAACTGTGGTTTTTATTTTTTGTTTAGGTATAAGCATTAGGTCAAATGAGCTACCATTGTATTGATTGCAAATGTTGATAACATTGAGACGGATAAATTAAAGTTTGAAAACAATGGCAATATAGCAATAAAACGCATCAAATAGTTTGAAGGAACGAACATGACAATCAATTTTTAAAATAATGCTTCATAAAGTCTCTGAATATTATGGTAATAACAAGCAATACTTGACTTTTGATAGCTAACAATGTTTTTGTCGATTTTCATATTTCACAGGGAGGGAATTTTGAAAATTATTAAATTACTATAATTTTATCAATTCATCTTATCAAACGCATCTTATTTAGAACTTTATTTTCATTACATCTCCATATCATAAATACATCTAACACTCATAATAATAAATTAAAAAAATTATATTTTTCGATGTAAGATCAGAAGTTTTATAGCAAGCAATTATATAAGTTTTTAGATCAAAAGAACTCTAGATTCATTTGAATTTGGTGAAGTCCTAAAATTCTGTTACATGTAAAAATAAAATAGTTTTATAATGCATAAAAGCTTTAACCTAAATTTCAAGTTTTTTAAAAATTTTCAAGGATTTTCGCCAAATACCCTAATATTCCCTTTTTCATTATTTTCATTCACTTCAATATAAATTTTTCCAATTTTTTGTTCATTTTACTTTTTTTTTTCTAAATATGTATTAATCAATAATAATTTGTCGTTAGTTTGATTGCCAACCATCCATCGTTAAGGAAAAACAAAAACTCAATTTTTTTCACCATAGAAACTTTGTGGTCAACACCAGAAAGCAACTAAATTGTATTTACCTCTTTTTCTGTTTTATATTCTCATATGGAACAAATTTCATCCATTATGTTATATTCCACACAATCTGTACATACATATCAACATTATGTTCACTTGAATGATATGCATAAGAATATTTCAAAAAATGTCATTTTTCATTCCATTTACTTGTCCATTTAAAACATTTCTATATTTGAAATATTGGTTTAGAAATTGATAGATGAATGTTGAATTCATGGTATTTTTCGTTTTATACAACACTTGTATCCGAATGTAAATATATATGCAATATTGTATGTATATTAAATGAAAATCTTTCCTTTCAATTTATCTTTTATGGGTGTATTAAATTTTTTTACTAAAAGGAAAAAAGATGATTTTATTTTTCTTTTTTGTGTATTAAAGATAATATACAAGTATAAGAAATGAGAATAGCCTTTCTGGAATTTGCAAATGAAGCAGAAAATTCAATAAATAGAACTCCTACTAAAAACACTTAATTTAAATATAGAACATCATATGATTAATAAAATTAAACAAAACTTTCTGGAATAATTTAAGAAATTTTGAAAATGGAAAAAATTAAATAATTAAAAAAAGGCACGATAAATCGATAAAAATTTCCCAAATTTTGCGTTCTTGAGTTTTAAGCCAACTAACACAAGTTTTCTTTGCTTTAATCTCAGACATAAAGAAGTTTATGTATATTTGATTTACATTATCATTGGTTTAAAACTCGTTGAACATCTACTTTGGAAATTAATTATTGAAAAACTGAGCTACCGTATTGTCATAAACATTAAAACAATTATAGTTCCCAGTTTTTAAATTATTAATAATTTTCATTTTTAAACCGACTGATGAAAATCAATTGAGGAAATTTTTGTTCATTTTTAATCAATCTTTTTTTACCAAATGCACACCAGCATTTAAAATTTGTAAAAATTAATTCTTCAAAAAAAATGTTCACTTTTTTCAATTTTTTATCAAAAAAAAATAAATATTTTTTCAAAATTGTTGTATACAAAAAATACCGTTAAAGCAAATTTTTCTCAATTTCTCTTTTACTATCAAAAAAAAATTAGAGTATAATGTTAAGCTACTTCTAACGTTCCTTCAAAAATGCAATTAGGGATTATATTATGATAAGAAAAAAAATCTGACGTGGTCCGCACATAACCGACCGCAATGTGTATTTTCTAGTTAAGTGAAAGGGTTACAGAATATTATAAAAATGTCTGTTAAAAATTTCTTTTCAATTTTTAGGACATTAGTAACCTCATAGTTAACATACCTAGAAAAATGTAAATTTGGCTCTTAGTAGAGTTTCGCTTTAGGCTACCCGAATTCCCTGAAATGCTCGCCAGTTAGTTTCGGTAACAACCGGAACTCAAATATCAAATTTCAAAAAATTCCATCAATTCGTATCGTAGACATGGTAAAAAATGTAAAATCGGCCCAAAGATCAGTTTTCGAACCCTGATCTTTCCAAATAATTTATTGATTTAACACGTCGAATTTATTGATTATTTCTCTTTATATACGCAAAAATTTATATTTGGTCCATAGTAAACGTCCTGTTGCCGACGCCTGATTTCTTCCAAAAGTTAGAAGATTTCGCGGAAGATCGAGCAAAGCTTATATATGAAATTTTAAGAAAATCGGCTGAATATTTTCTTCGAAATGGTCAAAAATGTAAAACAGGAACGCTAAAAAGTGCAGTTCCCGAGGCCTGATATATCTCAAAAGTTGATAAATCTGTGCCATAGTCGAAATAAACTTACATATAAAATTTCATCAAAATCAGTGCAGTCGAACTTGAGATACACGCATGCACACACAGACCGACAGGTTGCTAAAAATAGTTTATTTACACCTCCCTACCATGGAGAAGTGCATTCCCTCCGAAAACTCGATATAGAAAATTTGTTGCCATCATATAACCTACCTATTGTATACACAATACGGTCGGTAATAATGTAAATCGAAAGTTACTAACTGAATTATTTTGGAGAATTGTGCTATCTTGCAACCTGTTGGTTAACAATTGGATAACAATCTAAAGTTGCTAACTGTCAGATTGTAGCAACTTGTTAAACGAACTCTTACCAAATCGCAGTTTAATATTCTTGCTTCAGAAATTTTCCCAGCTATAACGAAACAATAAATTCCGATCGTCAAATTATAAAGGATATTTTTAAAACAAGCAACTAATAGCTGGAGTAAGCTATAAAGAGAAGTATAATTTTTCATTTAAGAAAAATATTTTGTTATACTTATTTTTCTTTTTTTGATTTTTTTTCAATAATAAATGAATTAATTCAATACAAAGGTCTAGTTGAATTGTTTTTTCTTTTTAATTCCATCAATTAAATAATACAATAGCCGACGGGGAAACGAGAAGGTATATACCCAATTTGAAAAAAGGGCGAATGTTGGAAATAAAAAATAAAATACTGACGCCTAAAAATAAATTTCTACAAAATATTTAAAGGTAGATCCGTTCCTTTACTTGCTCTTTTTTTTTTACTTGATTTTATACTTTGCTTTTTTGTCTTATTAAGATTGATTACAAAATAAGGTGGTAGTGAAAAAATTTCATGGTTGATTAAATTAAGAAAAGGAAAAAGCTATTAGCTATCTATTGATATTTCTAGCATTGACTATACATTTGTATATACAAAATTTAGTTTGTGTAAAATAAAGCAAATGGATCCAAATTAATAAATTTAATCATTGAAATTTAAGAAAATATCTGAACACAATTTATGATCATAGCTTATTATTAGCTATATATACTAATTTAGAAAATATTTAATTTAAGACATTATTCGAAATATATGTACGAGTACATAATTCAATTTAATATTTTTTAATAAATTTATATTTTAATGGGAATTCTGTTAAAATGTATGGTTTTTACAATCTTGAATTCATGTAAAATGAATTATGAATTCAGATTACAGCCTTCCGTTCACAATTGCAATCAGCACATTACTGTTTTGTGTCGGGATTGCAAGAGATTGCAAAAAAAAAATATACCTTAATAGAAACTATTTTCTTATTAGTCAAAACACTTTCTTAATAGCTTTACTTCATAACTTTATTTAATTTATTAATTTCATAAATAAATTAAATTGTTTTTTTTTGTATCAATAAATTACAAAATGAAGCATGCCCCTTCAACAATTAAAAAATGTTCGACTTTTTCAACTATTTGCATTCTTTCGATTTTATAACGTGTATTTTTGTGGCACACTGTCGGCACGAAAACACAGAACAAATCTATTACAATAGATATTTAGCATAATTGGTAAATCATACGATATTTGTCAATTATAACGCATAATTATATTTTTCAATAACGAGACATTTTCTTTACTATTCCAGAAAATTAGATAAAATTCATAGTTTCGAAGAAAAAAGTTATCATAAATTGAAATTCTGTTTATTATGAATGGTATGTAGTACCTTGGGAGGAAATTAGATAAATTTTCATTCTATAACAAAATAAACCTGTCATTATTATGTTTCTAAAATTATATATAAAAAATTAAAAATCTAAAGTGAATATTATTGACAACCCGGCAACGATACTTTAGAAAGATAAACGAAAAAACAAAAAAATTTATAGATTTTCGTTAGATGAAGTAAATGAATAATTTTCATGTACCCATCTATATTCGTATTACATAATAGACTCTTCAAAATTTTTTCGTTAGTTCCAAAGTTTAATGTCTTTCAAAATTGATTTATAATAGTTGATTATAATATGAAATTTTGAGTTCAACATTCATAAATGGCAAAAAAGAAGAGTAAACGTTACTCTTTCATTTACAGAAAGTAAATGACAAGGGCAAAGTAACGACCTCAAAAGCTGAACTTCTTACAAAATTTTTAATTTCAATTAAGTTCAAAACGACTCATAGGTATTAATCTCTTTTCTGTTTTTGAATTTTATTAATTTTCACTTCATTCATTACCATTTGAACATACAACAATTTTCATAATATTTAATAAACATTTTGATATTCTTTTCCTTTTTAAGGACATTTCCGGTTTTCTTCTTGTTTAATCGCAATATTATGAAAATTAATTCTTAAATATAAAAGTAAATGAATATTTATTTTATTTCTGTATAAATAAAATATCTGTATAAATTATATGATCAAATTAAGAATATTAAAAAGAGGCATGAATATAACTCTTTTCCTAAAAATAAAAATCATGATTATTCAGCATTAAATTATTTGCGTTAAATAAATTCGATATGAAACTTTTTCCTTACATATAGAAAAATAAAAAAAAAGATCTGAATAGAATTAAAAGTTTATATGTCGAATGATATAGGCAAGAGGTGAAACTTTATACATTATTATTATCTTAAACTTATACATATGTGCTTACATAATGAAATTTATATATTCATGTATGAATAAATAAATTAATACTCGTATTATAGAGGGTATAATAAAAAATATTTTGTGGAAAGAAAAACAAAGCACTCATCAATCATTTTCAGCAGTTTAGAATTACAAAATTATTTATTTGAAATTACGAGAAAGTTTCTTAAATTAATATAATACATACTATATAAAAACTATTTTATTAAATACAAGTATATTTAAAAGATAAAAGAAATTTAAGTGTTTTTTTATTAATAAGTTTAATAAAAATCCTTGGAAAATCTTTCTTTTTTAAGAAATCGGAAATTGATTTTTTGAAAAAGTTATAAATTTCGATTAAAAGGCATTTTAAATTGAACGTGAGCATCATATTTACTATTATGTTACTTGGTTTTACACAACATTATGTTATTAATACATTTTTAGTTATTAAGTAAATAAAATTATGTAATTATAAATGGATTAAGTGTTCAAGATGAACCTAATCGTTTCTTTCAGAAAATTTTTTCGGATATCCAGGAAAATTGTAAACTCTTTCGAATTTGAAATTGGATGCTCATAAAATCAGAAAAGTTGAATAATGAATGAAAATATGAAACGAAGTATGAAACCTGTATATACAGGATCAAATCAAAACTGACTTACAGGGCTGTATCAATGAGTGGCGCCATATGATATTCTTTGGGCCATTAACATTTGCAAATGTGAGAGAAACTCGGTTGTTGAATCGAACATTTGCACAACATGTACATTTTTCTGAGTCATTGAAAAAAATTTGATATAAAATAGCATTAACACTACTCTGTTTTTCTAAATAACTCCTACACCTGATCAGGTAGCGAGATGACTCATACACCGAATTGAAACTCCAATGTTACGCCACCTAGAAAATTAACGTTTTTTAAAAATGAAAAGTTAAAATTTCAAATTTTTGGAACTTTAAAGTTATGTGATTCTGAAATCTGAGCAGATTACAAGTAGTATAGATATTCGTAAGAAAGCTCTTACTTTGGGGTTTCCAAATCATAGTTGTTAATGCGCCTGTCTCACATAGCCTCGGAGTTATACTTAAAATTTCACAAAGTAAAAAAATCAATAGAAATTGACTTTGAGCCTCTGTAACTCCGAACCTGTTAAGCTGTGAACATCGTGTCCATAAAAAAATTTTGTCTACTCATGAGGGCCTACACAATGGCATATGGCACTGCACTTTATTACGAGAACCCCCTGTATGCATAATAATATTTTTACATATATTCATTATGTGAAAATTAAAAATATGTTATACTTTATTGGAATTTTTGAAGCATGTTCTTTCAACCTTTTTCCCTTTTTCGTTCTTGTATAGAGTTTAATAATCCGATTTATGCTTAGCTCGTTTACTTCGTGAGTAATTTCGTCCAAACCCTTTAAACCATCGTGATCGTCTCCACGTCATCTATATTTTTACAAACCTCGTATTCTGTTGAACCTATTTAACTGAAAATTATGCTTTTTATTTTTTTGAGATCTTGTTATAGTTTGACATAATGAATCAATACATTTTCATCTTATGCATCTGCTTTTTTTGATTTAAAATATAAAATCCAAATATAAAATAAACTTCGATGCCATAAGTTTTAAATACGGAATCCAAAAAATTCGAAATTCCGAAATCTCGGATTCCTCTATCGTTCGTTTTTATCTTTCTAATAAATCATACGAAATTCCAGCAATGTGACATATTTCAAAAAAAGTTATTATTATTTTTACGATTTATTAGAAAACTGAATAAGTGAAAGATGAGCAAAAGAAAATTTATACGTTTCTTTATAATTTTTTTTGTTTTGATAACAGAATTTTTTTTCTGTTGAACTAAATTTAATCTTCATTGTTTTTAATGATATATTAACATAATTGTAATAATGTTAATATTATATAATATTTATTGTATAAGCCCAGTTTAAAGTCTAATATATTAGGTAAATTTAAAAGGATTTAAAATTTTGCAAAATGTTCACAATAACCTTTTATTCATTCCTGCAAGATGTGTTTAAGTAAATAGATTTTTTTTCTGCTTCTGGAACATTTTAAACAAAAACAAGTAAAAACGTTTCAGTCGGTATAAACCGATTGAATTATACCCTGCACCTTTCGTTATTGTGTAGCAATTACTTGAACCTCTAAAATCATTCTATAGAAACTTCACGGACATGTCTGACCTATAATTGGACATACGACTGCCAAGTTTCATGAATCTGACCTTATAATTTTTCCAAATATTTAAAATTAGCTTTTGGAGTTGTATGGTAAGTACCTGAACCTGCCAAGCAGTTCCACCAAACCTTCACAAATATATCTGATCTATAATCGGACAAACAACTGCCAAGTTTCATGAATCTGACTTTATTATTTTTCCAAATATTAAGAATAAGCTTTTAGACTTGTATGGGATCTACTCGAACTTGTTAAGCAATTCCACCAAAACTTCAGAAATATATGTGACCTATAACTCAACATACAACTGCCAAGTTTCATGAATCTGACTTTATTATTTTTCCAAATATGTAAAATAAGCTTTTGGAGTTGTATGGCAAGCACCCGAACCTGTCAAGCAATTTCACTAAAACTTCACAAATATATCTGATCTATTATCGGACACACAACTGCCAAGTTTCATGAATCTGACTTTATTATTTTTCCAAATATGTAAAATAAGCTTTTGGAGTTTTATGGCAAGTACCTGAACCTGTCAAGCAATTCCATCAAAACTTCACAAAAATATCTGATCTATAATCGGACACACAACTGCCAAGTTTCATGAATCTGACTTTATTATTTTTCCAAATATTAAGAATAAGCTTTTAGACTTGCATGGGAGCTACTCGAACCTGTCAAGCAATCGCACCAAAACTTTAGAAATATGTCGGACCTATAATTGGACACACGACTGCCAAGTCTAATGAATTTGACTTTATTATTTTTCCAAATATTTAAAATAAGCTTTTAGACTTGTATGGGAGCTACTCGAACCTGTCGAGCAATTCCACCAAAACTTCAGAAATATATTTGACCTATAATTAAACACATTACTGCCAAGTTTCATGAATCTGACTTTATTATTTTGCCGAATATAAAAAATTTGCTGTTGAAGTTGTATGGCAGCCACCCGAACCAGTGCAGCTATCCCATTATAATTTTTATAGCATGTGTAGAATATAATTGGACACATGTATACAAAATTTTATATTTATACCTTTATTAGTTTTTGAAATATTTAAAATAAACTCTTTGAGTTGTATGGCAGCTAGCCGAACCCGTTGTCCGAATTAGTCCAATAACAATAGGGCTCGTCCTTGGCACAAAAGAAAACACTTGTGAAAGTTTGGTGTCGATTGCATTATTCGTTTTTGAGTTATCGTGCGATCGGACGGACGGACGGACGGACGGACAGACAGACGGACATGTCTAAATCGACTCAGAATTTTACGCTGAGCAAGAATATATATATATGTCCATACCGCAGATGACTCCTTCAAGTAGTTACAAACTCCATACCAAAGTTAATATACCCTTCACGAAGTGCAGGGTATAATTTATTAAGTCAAGCCTCTATGATACCTACATTGGATAAATTTGTATGGGTAATTTGTATATGCTAAGAAGCTTTTTTTAAAATCAGAATTAAAATGAAATATTTTTGTATGTTACAACATTTCATTTTTTTTTTTTCATTGAATTCCATTCAATTTCTCTTGTTTCACTAAAATTCTTAAGTATAAATGGAAATTTATTAATTTTGGGATATTTAGAACATTTATTTTTCTTTTTGAGTTCTTGTTTGCAATAATTCCGGAATTATATGGGAATTCCGAGAATTGCGGGATTCATATTTTGATAAAAATTGGATTCGCTAGTTTTAAATGATGAAATTTAGTTCATTGATCCCAAAATTTATTTGGAATTGTTATCAGCTCGTCAGTTAAAAAAGCCAATTAAATTTTATCATTTTTTTTCCTTTAATAACGTACATTTGGAAGGTAATACAAACATGCCGTTGAAATTAATTTATTGCAAATTTAAATCCACTTTACAATCATAACTTCAAAAAGATATATAAAAACTTTACATTCGCAATAAAATCCAAGTGCCCCCCGCTACCAATTTCTTTCTTCATAAATCGATATTTTACTAACTAAAAAATAAACATTCACATATGCTGTATACCTCTGTTTACACATGAGTGGCGCATTATCACCTATCAATTTTATATACAATGTCGTATTCAAAATATGAAAAATTTAAAAAAAACTGACCTTGTTGAAATTCTCTAACACAAGAAGTAAAGAATTCTTCAAAGTTATGATCGAGTTTAATTGTTTTGCTCCCCTCAGTAACCTTATAAATTCAAAGATTTATTCAAATATGTCTTCATGTAAGTATTTTTCATAACTTTATTCTTACACAGGAGAACCGAAATAAATTGGAGCATTATTAACTTTTAATACAAAAATTGAAGAAGGTACATGTGTTTGTATGGCTTCACGAATTCGAGCTTAAATAGAAGGAAGGGATTGAGCATAAAAACAATTCAAAATATGCAATTCAAAATAGAAGTAAACATTGGTAAAACATGCAAATTTTACAAACATTAAACATACCCAAGCATGGTGTGAATTAAATGTTACAAATGACTTAATTTTTTATTTTAAAGTAAGTTTATTCTTTATGTACCTATATTTGAAAAAAAAAACGGCGGTTTTTTTTAAACTCTATGGTCTATTTTTATTATCCAAATATTTTATTCCAAAATAGTAACGCTTTACCTAGAGTAAAAGCGTTAAATTAATAGTAATATTCTTGTTGAATTTAATGATGTAGAGAGTCAGGGAACATTATTATTAAGACTGTTTATTTTTATACTCTTTTGCGAATACTTAAAAAGGAGATACGAGTACAATTAAAATTTAAGGGAATGAGAAAGAGAAAATATAATATTCTTGAACTAATCTTATTACTTGCAACTCTTATCAAAAAGCACACAAGCGTTGTTTTGAAAAAAATTTGGAAGAATTTCACAAAAATCACTACTTGCAAAATTTAACTAAAAATTTAAGTAAAAATTTTATTTTCCAAAATAAGAAAACGATAAGTCATTTTCTTTTTAATTTTCTTTTAACTAAAACTCAAATTATCTCTACACACAAATGCATTCCTTTTAAAAACTTATTCAACTTTTCGAAAACATGTAAATGCAAATTTCCCTTTAACATTTTGGCCTATTGGTCGAGTTAAACTTCTAGAAATTTAAAATAATTATACCTTTACTGTATATTTTTCATAAAAATTTAAATTTCATCCAAAATTGTTTGTTTGTCATAATGTACAATTTTCATTGCAGAAGTTGTAACTTTATACAAACAATAACGAAACCCCAAAAAAATATTTATTCTGATTTCTTTTTTCATTTCTTCTCCTTGGTTAAACCCCCCTCAAACAATTCAAAAACATAAATCTTGCAAGCTTTCTCTGCGGATATTTTTTGTGGCATAATTTTTTTCCCAAAATTTGCTTTAGATCGCATTGTGTTTATGCCATTGTATAGAATATTTTTGTATAAGAACAAATTACGTATATTTCACATACATAAGCATTCAAATATACGAATCTGTTAAGCAATATTGTGTATAGGTATATATCAATATTAATATGCACTATGGGGAAGGGATTCTAACATTTTTATAAATTTTGTAGCTGTTTTTCTATTTTGTACCTATAGTAAATTTAATTTGTAGGTTGTACAAGGTCTACAAAACAAATGACATTGTAAAATTACAAATAACATTGTAATATAAGTATTGTGTATAGAGTTTATAGTGATATACAGAAGATAATTTTTGTAATTACATAATAGAACTCCTTTTTTTGAATGGCGCTATTTTAAATCAAAAACTTAATACTCAGTAGCACCCCTCAAAAACAGAAGTTCTTTTTATAATTACAAAAGTTGTCTTCTGTGAATCACTACAAACTATATACACAATGGTATTACAAAGGAAATTCGTTTTGCTTTTCTATATGTTTCCGTCTTATAATTTTTTCAAACTTTCCGATATATTGAATATTCCGGATATAATGGTTAAACATATTCCGAGAATAATGGTTAATCAAGCTAAAATTAATTTTTACTCACTCTTTTCCACTAACGTTTTATTTATTTCATTAAAACGAGAAACTATCTAGAAAAACTCCCTTATCTAGAAAAACTATGTTATAAAACCATTTTAACCAAATTTAATATTTGGCATACACACACCGTTTACCAATTTTATAAACTTTGCAAACAATATCGCAAAACTATGACCAAGTAATTATAATTACATTATAGTTAGTTACCACAGAATGTAATTGTTCCATTCTAACGAAATCTGCAATTTAAACAGGGTAATGACAATTTTTTGTAAACAAAAAAATTTAAAGCACATTGAAACATTAACATCGACGGCATATCATTAAAATTTAATTAGAAAAGTAAAAAAGCTAAAAAAAGTAGCGTCTTCAAAGGTTTTAGAAAGGGATTTTTCTATTAATTTTCTTACAGACTTCATTTGCATATTATTAAAATTTGCGTTTTGCAAATCAAATGCGGAATACCTTGTAGATATTGTCTGTAACACAAAAATCTTCCGCATTACAACATCTATTGTTTACGTTATACAACATCAGCAGTCAAAAAAACGTTTGACACAAAGTTAGAAAAAAAAAACTTACGCAATTTACATTATTTGTTTAAAAGTAAGGTCAAACCAATGGTTTGTAAAGTAGCACTTTTCCCTTAAGCAAGTGAAGATACTACTTCAAAAAGAAATCAATTAAAAATCAACAGTGTAACTGCAAAAAAAAAAGAATTCAAAAAAGCATTAACAAAAGGCCCGAAGTCGTTTGTAAATTGCTTCATCTAAGAAAAATAATTATTTTTCTTGCTAGCACGGCATATCCCGTCAGCTTTCTGTATTTATAGAAATTTGGAAAAACTCACAGTTTTGGAAATATATGGTGCCGAAAATCCGAATTTTACAAATTTTGGAAGACAATAACTCGTGTGGGGAAGTTGAAGTAGAAAAAAATTTTCTTCTAACGAAATTAAATACTTATTAGTTTATAAAATTTCACACTTCTACAGCCTGCAGTTTAGAAGACAAACGGTAACAAAAATTTCTAACAAAACGGATTTGCTCTATACTTTTCTGCGTTTATGATTTAAGAAACGGTTGTGGTTTTGATACAATGAATAAGTAAACAAGTAAAAACGTTTCAGTCGGCATAAACCGATTGAATAATACCCTGCACCTTTCGTTATTTTGTAGCAATTACTCGAACCTGTGAAGTCATTCTGTAGAAACTTCACGGATATGTCTGACCTATAATTGGACATCCGACTGCCAAGTTTCATGAATCTGACTTTATAATTTTTCCAAATATTTAAAATTAGCTTTTGGAGTTGTATGGCAAGTACCTGAACCTGTCAAACAATTCCATCAAAACTTCACAAATATATCTGATCTACAATCGGACACACAACTGCCAAGTATCATGAATCTGACTTTATTATTTTTCCAAATATTTAAAATATGCTTTTGGAGTTGTTTGGCAAGTCCCCGAATCTGTCAAGCTATTCCACTAAAACTTCACAAATATATATGATCTATAATCGGACACACAACTGCCAAGTTTCATGGATCTGACTTTATTATTTTTCCAAATATTAAGAATAAGCTTTAAGACTTGTATGGGAGCTACTCGAACCTGTCAAGCAATCCCATTAAAACTTTAGAAATATGTCTGACCTATAATTGGACACACAACTGCCAAGTTTCATCAATCTGACTTTATTATTTTTCCAAATATTTAAAATTAGCTTCTGGAGTTGTATGGCAAGTACCCGAACCTGTCAAGCAATTCCTCTAAAACTTCACAAATATATCTGATCTGTAATCGGACATCCAACTGCCAAGTTTCATGAATCTGACTTTATAATTTTTCCAAATATTTAAAATTAGCTTCTGGAGTTGTATGGCAGGTACCCGAACCTGTAAAGCAATTCCTCTAAAACTTCAGAAGTATATTTGACCTATAATTGGACACATGACTGCCAAGTTTCATGAATCTGACTTTATTATTTTGCCGAATATAAAAAATTTGCTGTTGGAGTTGTATGGCAGCCACCCGAACCGGTGCAGCTATCCCATTATAATTTTTAGAGCATGTGTAGAATATAATTGGACACATGTATACAAAGTTTTATATTTATAGCTTTATTAGTTTTTGAAATATTTAAAATAAACTCTTTGAGTTGTATGGCAGCTACCCGAACCCGTTGTCCGAATTAGTCCAATAACAATAGGGCTCGTTCCTTGGCACAAAAGAAAAAACTTGTGAAAGTTTGGTGTCGATTGCATTATTCGTTTTTGAGTTATCGTGCGAACGGACGGACGGACGGACGGACAGACGGACATGTCTAAATCGACGCAGAATTTTACGCTGAGCAAGAATATATATATATGTCCATACCGCAGATGACTCCTTCAAGTAGTTACAAACTCCATACCAAAGTTAATATACCCTTCACGAAGTGCAGGGTATAAAAATGTGGTTTTTAGGCGAGATAGGCTTCTAGTGATAGAAATAAGTTTCTAATAAAGATCTGTTTATGTGCCAAATTTCAGCTGTCTATTTTAAAGGGTGTAAGTTTTGTAAACATGTCACGAACGGACGGATGGAGTGAAACTAACAGGCGCTTTTTTTCAAAAATTTTTTGAAAAAGTGCTAAAAATAAACTAACGATTTGTCAGCAAAATTTTAAATATTTAGTCAATCAACTATGACTTCGCAAAAAAATTTTTTTAAAAATCATTTGATTTTTTTTTGCATCCTTGGTTTTCTTGAAAGTTTTAACAAGAAAAACAGTACTTATACAAACATAAATATAGCGCAAATCAAAATTTAAAAAGGACAATTAATGCGGAACAGGAAAATTACATTGCTTCGTTTTTAGCACTTTTTCAAACGAAAAAGCTTATTACTTTCACTCTGTCCGTGCGTGTACGTTTTTGCAAAACTTCAACACCTTCAAGAGTGAAAGAAAGAGTAATTGTTACTATGCACGCATTTTTGATAACAAACCATTTGAAAACATTAACCTTCAGAGCATAGTTACTCTAAGTTTTATTATCGGCATAATTGAAGCAACCGAGTTACAAAATTTTAACAGTTTAAAAATGGTAATTCCAAATATATAGCTATTAAATCATAAACAAGGAAAACATTTAGTAACAGGACAAATGAATAATAATAATTTTGATGTGGCCAGCGCATAACCGACCGTAATGTAAAACAAAATTGGGGCCAACACATCACTCCCTCCATTTAGTTTTCTCCAATATGTTCAATCATTTCAATATGGCGAAATTTTATTTTCACTGAATTGAAATACTTTACTGCAACGTAATGAAATATTCATAAACATGTATTTTTCTTATTTACATAATATGTTTTAAATTCAATTCACATCAATTCACGTTATATAAATCTAATTTATTAGACAAAAATTTCATTTTGAAAACTAGTATTATATAGCTAGTTCGCAGAAAGAAATTATAGCAATTCGATTGATACTTAGCCAACAGTTGAAACAAGTGAAATTGTTTTAATTTCAGTTAATTTTTTTGTCAACGTTTTCCAGTAAGACAAAGATTTTCACTTATAACAAAAATCATCCTATCGGTTCAACTCAATGTATGTTCGAAGACTATTATAAATTTGCCACTCTGTTTCTAACGCTAACAAACAACGGTCTGGGATATTTTGATAAGATTACTAATTCTGAGCAATTTCGCAATGACTGCCTATCTGTCCAACCATCCGGTGATAATTCAAAAACTAAACAAGTTAAGTTTACCAAATTTTCACAAATACTTTATTTTAGTAAATGCCAGATCTCTATTTAAATTGAGATCGAAGCATTGATTCGTGTATCTGGCAAAAATTATAGCTCGAGTATTGAAAAATCACACAAGCAAATCGTTATTAGGGCTTTTATGTTTGATAAAAATCATTGAATTGCTCAACTTCTTATAGTAATTGTCATGCAACTTCATGTTTTTTGGTCGTATATTATGAAAATTTCTGAAACTACAGTGATGACATTTTTAAGCAAAGAAGTTGGTAATATGACCATTATTTTCGACAAAATATTTCAAAATCGTATGGATATGGTAACTGTCTTATATGTATAAAATAGTACTATACATCAAGAGGCATTATAAACTCTTAAAAATTATTCACCCGTATGCGTATCGCAGAGTTGACACGGTGAACTCTACCTGTTCTCGTTTCTTCTTTATTTGGCATATTATTTATTTTGACCATTATAATTGTTTTTTGTTTTCAGTTCAATCTTCTATTAATTCTTTTAAAGTTTTTTTCTCCTTTTTATTGTATTCCGGAAGAACATATTTCAAACACAATTGATATAATAGAATCTGATTAGAGTCTGACCCATAGTCAGCTATGGCATACTTATTCGCACATAGGATAACTAATTCGTACGGGTATCACAGAGTTGACACGGTCTCATGTACACACACTCATAGACTATTTTCGCATCTGTAGATGTGAAAGTGTCATAAATTTTTTATTTTGCATTTTTCAGCACTTTTGTAAAAAACTTTTGAAAAAATTTGTTTATTAGTATGACTGTATTTATTCTTCTGTCCGTCCACTTTACAAAACTACACACTTTAAAATAAGCAGCTGAAATTTTGCAAATAAATAGATCTTTATTTTTATAAAAGAAAATTTTTACTATTTCATTCCCAGTTTAGTATAGTAGAGCATAAGAATGGCTGTTTTAATTAACCGTTATCTTAAACCCGTTTTGTTTTTCAAACTTTTAAGTAATTTTTCTTCTAGACCATAAGTAATAGGTGTCTGTAATTTTAGCAGCCTAATAAATATTTTAATTTATTAATTATTAAATAGTTGTTTTCGCTAGAAAAAAGTTTTTTTCAACCTTCATCCCGTCTCAGGTTATGATCGATCGAAACTGCAAGCTTTTCCAGATTACTGTATAAATACAGAAAAGTGATGGTAAATACCATGTCATCAAAAAATTCGGCCATTTATACAAGTATATTAATATACAATCGAATAATTCGAATAATTTTTTTGCAATCACGTGAAATATTTTGCTATATTTTTCTTAAGAGCAACAGTAACACGGAAAAAATGCTGCTTTATAAACTAGTGGTTTCACCCAACTTTATTTTATAATATTTTATTTTGTCACGAAAGTATTCGAACTGTATATATAAAATTTAACAAAAAAATAAAAAGATGTTAATTAGAAAAATATTTTTTCAATTGGATTGCAAATTAAGAGCTCCAGACATGCCTGGATGTAACCTGGGCCGACTGAAGCGCCAGCAATGCCGCCCTGTTCTCTGAGAACACATAAATAGTACGGTTCCTATACCTCCTTTCCAAACTGACACTCAGACAGATAGCTATTGCATGCAACTCGGCCTGAAATACTGTGCAATACAGGTCCAGGCTCATATATATATGCGTGTCCGGACGGACACCGTACACACTCGAGTTCGTTTTGGACCCGTCCGCATACCACAGCTTGATCGGCTCAAATACTCTCAATAAATTGTCGCCCTCAATAAACTCTCTGTGAGTCCTGTGGGCCAATTTTCACCCCATCTCATCCTCGAAAAAGAGAAGTCGATAAGTCATTAATCAAGCCTCCTTCACTATATGGAGGTGCAGTGGCGACAACCCAATCATTACCTCAAAAGCAGCAGTGGGAGCCGTCCACGTAGCCCCGGTAACTCCCCAGCAGGCCAGCCTCTGAAGCTTTTCTATCTTGGCCTTATCTATATTGTTGGGCCTTTTTGCACCACACGCTGAACGCGTAGGTGACAATGGTCCTAGCAAGGGCCGTATGTAGCCACAATGCCACCGTAGGACCGTTGCAGCCCTCCCGATGACTCTATCTATGTATTCCAGGAGATTCATCCAGATACCTCACCTTCCTAGAGTAACGGATACGTTCATCAAACATTTTGCTGCAGAAGGTCAGAAATAAGGCCCCCAAATTTACCGCGTATGACGAAAGCCACATCGTTGGCATTGCCCCAGACATGCGCCCCCGTTGGAGCCCTTTCAGGTTCTCCAATGGGCTTAGGCCTTTTTGGTTCCCCTGAACAGCTCGTCATTTCTGCGCCAGACGTTGGTCTTGCTCCTTAGAGCCAGCCCTGACGCCAGCATACTATAGTGATTTTCTCTCTTTCACCCTGACGGTTATTTAGGATAAATTAAGAAAAAGACGGAACTTCGTTTTCCGTATATCCTCCAAACCGGAATCGTCTACAAAGAAGGTGATGGAGCACTCCCCGTTCTTTTCTCTATCCATACAGAGCACCCTCCAAGAACTCATTTTCAGGCTGGGATTTTGCTTCCCTATTTTAGCGATAAACTTCTCCCTGGAGAGACCAACGGTTGTTTCGTTCTTTGAGGCATAGGTAGCACAGATGTGCTGTCTAAAGAACATTGTCGCTACCTAGCACAGCTATATTACAGCCGTCCCAAGGTGTAATGCTGCTGCAGACACTGGTAATCCAATCCCTGGGGTCCCTGTTGTTGCATTTGACGAATATCCGTTCTTTTGCGACGACGCAGTAAACTGAGGATGCGAGTCGGGAACCTTGTCTATTTCGTCCATGATGGCTATTTTTATTTTCCCCTTATTCGGATGCAAGCCATGAGCAATAGCTACTTTGATTTGCACCACTGCATCCCGGTAAGGGATCTTTTTTGGGATTTGTTGACAAAATGTTCCCAGGAACCTTTTTCTCAGCATTGCCCTCCATCAACTTCTTATTTGAAGGCCTTGCGTCAGGAGTGTTACTCTCTGACCTTTCCATATTTTGGGGATAGTTGGTTGTAACAACCGCTTCGCAGGCCCTCGGTTTCTCCAGCCTTTTCTTTTCGTATTCTCGGGCTTCTTCTGGAGACATACCATCCCTAATGTACGCCGCGATACATCTTTTGGAGGCACCAGAGAAATGATGTTTCTTTCCCCTGATCTCCAACGATTCATTTCCTCTTCGACTTCCTAGATAAGAGGTTCCATAGAATCCTGCTTATCCGTTTACGCCGGAGCCGTTGTTGCATCTTCCATCGGCGTGAGAAGAAGCTCCTCCTCTACGTCGGGCGAAATGAGCTCTAGTTCCGAAGATCCTGGAGCACCGATCAAGGTATTACCGGCCACCTCGTTGTTGTCCTTGCCGTTTTTGTTCTCTATTTTGTCCTTGTTGAAGTTATTGTCGTTGTTGTTGCTGTTATCGTTGCTGTTTTTGTTGTTGTTTTTTGTTCCCTGGTGTCCAGAGTTCTAGAGGAAATATGTTAAATATTATTAAACTTTCAAACTTCGACTTTAATTTTCCAGCATTCAAATTTAAATCTCCAGCATGAATTTTAAATAATGAACATTAATATTAAATTAGTTATATTAATAATGAACATTAATATTAAATTAGTTATATTAATAATGAACATTAATATTAAATTAATGCTGTTACATCTAAAAATTCAAATTAATTAAGTTAATGATTTTTTTATAATGAATTAACTAAAAAACTGAATATTTGGCCATATTAATAACTTTAAAAGTTTCAGTATATTACAATTTTGAAAGCTTAACCAAAAGTAAACATTTTTTTATAAAATTTATAATTGAAATTTATAATTCACCCTGTATGAATAATATTGAAAGGATAAAAATTATTTTAAAAATCTTTTTAAAAAATTTGATTATCATTTAAAAATTTAAAAACTATTTATTCAACATTTTAAATTCAACTCAGCTATACTGAAATGTAAAGTTATACATTCTTCATTTATGCATTTAATGAAATCAATTGAAAACCAATGTCAATTTTTAATAACAGCGTAGATTTCTACTTATATGAAAGAAACTACATAGGAATATAAAAAAAAAAATTTTTTTTTTCAATTTTTAATGTCCATATTTTCTGAAATTTTTTATGCAAACTGTTAGTTCCAACAAACATCAATTAAAAAAATTAAAGCCTCATTGTATAATTCTATGAGCAAGGGAAATTGGGCACAATTAATATCTTTGCAATTAATTAATGATTCAAAAGATTAACTATTATTATGTTCTATATCATGTTATTCAATTTCTGTAATTCAAATACGAACCAATTTGACTCTATCTATAGCCTCGTCAATAACTTTACGTATTAATGTACTCAGAAACTTCACAAATTTTGATTGTTATTAATTAACAAATGATAATATAAAACATAAGTTACGGGATATTATATATGTATATCGGATTTTACCTAGTAGTAGAATAATTTACCAGAGTCACAACAAAAATCGAGAACGCCAATTAACTGTGTAAAAAGGAAAATGATAATATTAAAATAACCAATCATGAGACATTAGTAATTGATATTGAATAAATTTTGAAGTAAAATAGAAGAAATTTAGAAGAGAAATAAATTTTGAAGTAAAATAATATCTACTGAACTGATGACAACGTATTATTTAGATAGTGATAGTAAGACGGAAATATTTAATAATAGTTTTCAAAATCTTGTAAGTGAATTTATAATTACAAAAAAAAGAAGAGATATTGGTTGTGAATGGTACACAAGTGAGCTACAAACACTAAATACAGAAAAGATAAGACAGTATAGAATTGCAACATTAACTAATTTGTGCCTTGTGCAAATACAGCAAGTTAGGGAACAAATACATAAGAGAATAATTTGGGTATATCAAAATCAAGATTCTTTTCGAGTAAGATTGATCAGACTGAGGACAACAAATCAATGTGGAAATCAATCAAAAAGTTTGTGCAAAATAAATCGAGAAATTGGCAACAACTTTAATAAATATTTCATTAAAAGTGCGAATGAGTCTAACGCATCGATGTTGAAAGCGTGATGTACAAATGATGATTGATTCTATTGATTCAGTTGGCGAAAATCTTTTATCTATTATTAATGAATATCTTAGAAGCAGGATATTCCCTGAATGTCTAAAAGAATCGATGGTTATTCTTATTGAAAAAGTGAAGAACGCAATTTCTTTATTGAAAAGTATTTTGAAAGAAATGGATTTATGTCTCAATATCAATCTGTGTTCCGAAAAAGTCACAGTTGCGAACAACCAATAAATTTTACAGCAACCAACTGGAACGCTGATGAATGTTTTGATGACAGTATTCACATTTAATAAAGTTGGGTCAAACAAATGGTTTGTAATGTAGGACTTTTCCCTTCAACAATTGAAAATACTCCTTTTAGAAGCAATCTAAATATATACTAGATTATTAAAATTACTTTCATTCATAAAAAACATATTTTAAAGATTCCATACATTTAGAATATGGGAAGGTATGCAATGCAATCTTTGAAATGAAACAAAAACAGAATTAAAAAGGCGTTGCATAATGCTCGAATTTAAAAGTTAATTGCGTAGGTTAAGAAAAATAATTATATTTTTTAAAAGTATAACATTTACCGCAAGATTTCTGCATTTATAGAAATTTGTATGAGCTCGCTGTCTTGGAAATATATAGTGTCGAAAACTCAAATTTTGCAAATTTCGAGAGGTGATAACTTGAGGGGGGAGTGGAGTTGGAAATTTTTTTCTCACGAAATGAACTTTTTATGAATATCTAAGAATTACTACTTCAGACTCCTACAACCTGAAGTCTAGCAGAAAAACGACATAAAAAATTTGGAAAAACGGTGCCGCAGTAGAAGTATAAAATTCATATACGAAACTATTTCTAGGATTGCATATATTTAGGATGAACGATTTATGCAGTCTTTGAAATAAAGCAAAAATTAATTTAAAGAGGGCTTAACATAATGCTCTATTTTAAGGGTTAATTGCGTAGTTAAGAAAAATAATAATGCTTTTTAATGGCATGGAATTTACTGCTAAATAAATGATGCCAAATATTAAAATTTTATAAATTTTGAGAGTTGATAACTTGAGAGGGAGTGGAGATGGAACAAAAATTTTCTTCTAACGAAATAAACTCTTTATTTGTATCTAAAAGCTACAAAATTTCAGACAGTATATTTGAGCGGCTATTTTGCTTTTTTAAGCTTAACTATAGTATGCCACGATAGGAGAAGCAAGCCACTACCTTTCTGCGTTTGCAAAATTTGAAAAATTCCTATGGTTTCATTACAACAAGTAATTAAAAAAGGCCATTTTTAGGGTTTTGAGAGTGTATAATTTTTACAGTGGGTGAGATAAGTAAAAATTTTGTTCTACAGAAACATGTTTCTAGTAAAGATCTATGCACATATAAATTTTAGCTTTCTATCTTCAAGGGTGTAGAAGTTTTGTAAACATGTCCACGGACGAACGGGTGTGTAAACAGACAGAGTGAAACTAATAAGCACTTTTTTTCAAAAAATTTTTGGAAAAGTGTTCAAAATAGGCATTTTTTATTTCAGGCGGTCACAAAATTTTCTTTGCAAAAAAATTATACTAACCACCCAGTAACAAAGAAAAGATTTTTTTTCATACTTTTTAGCAAATAAAATTTTACATTGTCAAAAACACTTATTTTTCTGTTAAAAAAGTTTATAAAAGTTTAATTAGGCTTTCCGTTTTCTAAGGATTAATTTCTTTTATTTTATAATGATTAATATTTCAAAAGCAAAACTTAAATATACAGCAAGAACAAGTTCGTTCAAAATGCTTTAAGCTCTTTTTAAAAGTAATTTTTATTCTAAGAAAAATAACATTGTTTGCTAAGAGAAATTGCTTGATTGAGAAATAGTGCTACCGTAGTTATTGAAACCATAAGAATAGGAATTATTTATATTTCTTTATTATATTGTAACATAAATTTCTTAATAATTTATGGAACAATAAGAAAAAGGGGAATAAAATTTTACAAATACCAATAAAAATCGCATTGTTTAGAATTAGTGGTTTTAGTGGTGGAGAAGAAAATATACACTTACTAAAGTGTACATTTTTCTTACCAAAAAAGTTATAAATACCAAATACGGAACTATTTTAAAATTGTATTAGTATTAATGAAGACTGAAATAACTCAAGTACATATAATGAATGTAATGAAAATGTGTAAAATACAGTCTAATCTGATCTCACACAGTTGCTATGAAATTTTATCTAGAAAAGTCAATTTTAATTTTTCTAAATTATGATAAGCCAAATAGCATTCTCACATACACTTCATATCTAATCACAAAATATGACCCGGGTTTGATATATCGTTAAAATTGTTTAACTCTGACGATTTTCCTATAAAGAACATTTTTTTATATTTTGAAAAAAATTGATCAATATCAAATATGAATCATATCGAAAATTTATTATCAATCTTAAGAAAAGACCTTATTTACTTTCACTTTAACTTGATTCAAAACTTAAATACAAAACGCCTTTTTCGACTTAATACAGAGAAAATAAAAGATTCGATATGAAACAATTTACATATACGTAAGATAAATTTTAACTTAAGCAAATTGCTTCATTCCATCACTTTATAGTCAAATTAAATTCAAAAACGCATTTTACACTTTTAGAACGTAATATTTGATAACTTCAAAAGTAATCATTTTAAATCAATACGTTAAAAAAACATTTCCATCCTTCAATGTTTTATCTTATGCTATTTGAAAATCATATTATTTCACAAAATTTAGAAAATAATGAATTACTTTCTAAAGTTCAAACCTTCAAATTACATAAATAAATTTATTTAGAAATAAATCCCTATATTAAAATTTTCTTGCCAACCATTTTCATTGAAATTTTCATAGTAATAGATAAATTCAGTTTATTCAAAAATTTAAAGAAAATATTTTGAAATATTTAAAACCATTTTGTACTCGTATGTACCCCTAGCTTCTAAATTTATTTATATACATTTAAGAATATACAATGCTACATTTAATATAAGCAAATTAAAACATTTGTTATTCGCGATACACATACAATTTAATTGAAGTACTCTACATACACGTAGCTCTATTTGCTGTCTTTACTCTACGTATACACAGAATAGTTTATTCTTCGTCGATGTGAAAATAATTTTTTTTGTAAATGAAAAATATCTCTTTCAAATAAAATCATTGCAACTCTACTTGAAAAACCATTCATTTACATAAAATACACAAAACTCTTAAACATTTTTATCAGTAAAAGGAAAACTCTTCAAAAGTTAACTCTTTATTGTTACTTTCGTAATATTAAAATGAATAGGAAATGAATATACATATATAAAGCCTGACTGTATACTATTTAAAAGTATATAAAGTGTAGGATTCTTTAAATTGTAGAAGAAAAAAAAATTTTCATTCTACAGCATAGGTACACAGTTTTACTTTTGTGAAAAAGTTTTAAAGTGGAAAAAGTGATAAACTTTTTACAATTTCCAACTTTCCATTCAAGCTCTAATATGCACTTATAAGGACTTTTCTTTAAAGTATAAAAAATGTTACAATTTATTCTGTTGAAAGTTTTGAAATTTTTAAAATTGCAACCCAATTCCGTCCACTCGATTTTAATAACACTTTAATTCTTTTTTGGGCTTAGTTTTAGTTGAATTTGGTATTTCATAATGTCAAAATTTTAGTTCCACATTGAGTGAAAAGAGTTTATTTTCAGGTTTATAACAAAAAATTTAATTCTTTATAATTGGTTTGAAATGAAATTGTATAAAAAATTATTTTTAAAAGTAAAGTTATTTGTTTTCAGATCTTAAATCTTATAGAAAATACCCTATTTTTACTCTTACTTTTAAGGCTGTCGAAATAAACTAAATCCTATATTTTCACATAGGATAAAAATTCTATAGTCTAAAAATTACCAAATTTACTGTCAAATTCAACCATTAAAGTTAAGTTTGTGTTAAGTTTTAATTTCAAATATAAAATACTCAAAAAAAATGATAAAACGCGCTACAGCTAATTGGAAATATGCACTGTTCTCCCCGTTATGAACACGCGCCAAAAACTATTTCACGATTTGGATCTTTCTGTATAAAAATTTTCTGTGTGAATTTGACTTATAATTATTACGTTTCGCTTTGGTTAAAAAAGGAAGATACTTTTTTATGACGATATTAATAGTCTTACTGAGTTAGTTTTCAAAAATTTTACCGTCCTCATCGCATAAAATAAGCGAGATTATGTGATAACATCAAGTTTTGCTTTGCGAGATTTTAATGGAAAAACACTTTTTCATATCAAGGAAGCGTAAATAAACTATTTTTGGAGAGATTTATGTGTCTGTCGTTCTGCTGGTCTGTCGATGTGCCGATCTATCGGCAAGCTTCATCTACAACCACCTAATTTTTTTTCCGGAAATCTAGTGTTAGAAATGAACATTTACTATATCCTGAATTTAAATTGTTGCTTATATACAAAGACATGTAACCAATTTCCTAGAAATTTTATATTCTGCTTATTAAAACAATAAATTAGAAAATTTTTCGGAAATGCCGGGCTGGAAAACTAAAACTTTACCTAAGATCGATTTAACTTACTTTGTCATACAACATATTTTTCAGGTTTTTAATTGTTAGAGAATGTTTATCTGCTGGAAAGGAATCAGTAAATGCAATTGAAACCTATTGTATTAAAGCTTCCCACAACATTTCTGACTATGAATAAATTGTGCAATTTCAAAATTATAATACGAGTATTTTGTTAGTTTTAAGAATCAAGATTAAATATTTTAAATTTGCAAAGACATTATATTCTTAGAGAATATGCAAATTTGTTTAAACAACTATAAAAGGATTTTCAGTCGACATTCTCAACTATTTCAAGCTAAAATTAATTTAGCATTTTCATATTTTTACGACACGTCATATTAGTTTTATGCTCGTATAGTACAAAATTCCTATAAATTTTCCATATTATATTTTTAGAATTTTATGTTAAGACATCTGTTACCGAAATTACAATTTTTACTTATAAAACGAATAATTTATTTTGAATAAGTTGTGCTCGTAATTGACGGTATATACTAGTAATATAGAGCTAGTAGCTTTAAAATATAAAAATCATAAATTCTACCATCATATCACATATGCACGTTTAATAAATATTCATGTAAAATTCAAAATAAAAAATTATTACGTGTTATTTTCACCTCTTTCTTTAGCACGTTTTAATCATAAAAGGGTACGAACTTACACCATTTGAATATTTTCTTCACCTTTCTATTTTGTTTGTATTTTTAAAATTACAAAGACAAATTTAAAATATAATATTAACCAGAAAAATAGAGTTGACCGTGTCAACTCTGTGATACCGGTACGAATTTGCTATCTTATGTGCGAATAAATATGTCAGAGCGAACTATAGGACAGACTATAACTTTAAGTTACCATATTAATTTATGCAAAATGTCAATACTGTGTTTTCAATATTTTCTAAGATATGGCCAAACTACTATTGAAGTTGTATGGCAGTTACCAGAAAAAGCCAAGCAATTTCAACAAATTTTATCAACCACATTGGCCCAATTAAATTATTCGCTTAGGTAAAATTTCAATACCACCCCTTTTGTAGCTTCTGAAATATTATCAAATAAATTTGGAAGTTGTATGGCAGGTACCAGAAGGAGCCAAGTAATTTCAACGCCTTATTTCAAACACATTGGCCCTACTAATATATTCGCTTGTGTGAAATTTCAATTATAGTTTCTTTTACCTTTTATAGTTTCTAAACCTTTTATAGTTTCTAAGATATTGTCAAATAAATTTTGAATAAATCGAATTCAACTCTGATAAAAAATATACACTTAAGTCTATATCTAAGACCGTTATTTCTTAGCGTTACAAACGGTAAAGCAAATTTAGTATACCCTTCGAAAATACGTTCGTACCGGTATAAAAACACATTCTTGTATAAAATATTAGACCAGAGGCCACTTAAAATGTTTTATTCGCAACTATCTAATTTTTTTTATCTGACCATTGGTGCAGTGGTTATGGCACCGGCCCTTTAACCGAAGGGTCTCGGGTTCAAACCTCGGTCAGGTCACTATAAAAATTATATTCAATATTATATAACTTAATATGCAATACTAATAAATATTATACAAGTAATTTTCAAATATTCATAATATTCGATACTAAAGACTAAGAAAAATAAACAGTAAATATTAATAACCTCAAATAATTAATATAAATAAAACTACGGCAGGCTAGTCACCTACCTAGTTAAACTCTATG
Organism: Condylostylus longicornis; assembly: GCF_029603195.1. Classification (NCBI taxonomy): domain Eukaryota; kingdom Metazoa; phylum Arthropoda; class Insecta; order Diptera; family Dolichopodidae; genus Condylostylus; species Condylostylus longicornis. The sequence continues at coordinate 3,933,925 of NW_026577985.1, forward strand.
ACGCTATGGAACTAGTGCATGAGAAATCATGCACTAGCCCTATGCTCCTTCTAGGAGTGAAGAAGGAAAAAAAAAAAAAAAATCTAATTTTTTAAGAAAATGTAGTGATTCTAAAATGCTTTCTATAAACAAATACAAATACTATGAATTCATCAATTACGAGTATATAAATTTTGGGTTTAGCTCCAAACTTAAATTTGTTTTAAGTATATTTGAACTTTGAAATAAGGAGTACAGTTCCAGTATAATTTCTAACACATATTCTAAATGAACACATATTCTAAAAGCAAGCAAAAAAAACTTGAAATAAAATGGTTTTTAATATTTTGTATTAAGCCTTGAATTCTACAATATAGTAAGAGCAATAAAATAAAAATTAATCTTTTGAGTGCACACATGTTCTACTTTTGTCCAACAATATTTTAAAAATGAGATCATTTGTAAATTATCTAATTAGTTTACTTTCAACTCTCAAGAGCGAATGCAAAAAATTTGAGAATACAAGAAACTGTAAGTGTTTTTATTACACAGATATAATAAAAAATAAAAAATTGAAGCTTGTTTTTAGCAAATTTAAGGACAAGAGATAAAAGTGTTACATATGTGCACTCAACGTCCCTAAAAAATAAGTGTGCACTCAAAAGGTTAAATAGATGCTAGTACTTACTGTGAATTAAATAAATTCAGAATTAAACAAATTTTCTTTCAGACTTAAAATTTATATTCGATTTTATACAACAGATTCTTATGTGAAAGTTCACTAAAATTACCGTAAAACCGAAATAAATTTTTATAAGAAAACTAAGAGAAAAATCACACCATTACGAAAAAATCACTCAAAGTTATTAAATAATTGTTCAATATCTTAGGAAAAAGACTATTAGAAAACCAAATATTTTTTATTAAAAAAAAGTTAAATAAACAGTATTATCATATAAAAGTATTTCAAACTATAAAGACATCACGAATTGAATCTTCTCAAATTAACATTATCTCGAAATTATTCTAAATTTATGCAAAAAAAATTTTGTGATTTCTACCTAATATACACAAGAATACATACATATTTACATATATTTAATTATAATATTTGCTATTCAAGATTTCAGTTTTTTTTTTGTTACATTTACGTAATAACATGTATTTTACATATCTTCTGTTACGTGATATCATAATGTTATAATATTTTTCTTCAATAGTATCCTTTTGTCCTTTTTTAGCTAATACACAGAATTATTGTATGTACATTAAAATATTACGTATGAGTATATACCATGAATAACAAACAATTCATCAAAATAAAATATATTTCGCTTTCACCATAGAATATAAATTTATTCAAATCTACGTAAAATTATATGATAACATGTGATGCATATGTATGTATATCGTATTAAAAACAGTAACTGATTTTTATCTTTAAATAAATTAATATTTAAAGAAGTCGCGCAAAATAATTAGTTGAAAAAACGGTGATCTCATAATTTTGTCTTCTTAACGTATAGCATTCATCTACTTTTTCTCTATTTATTCTAGTTTGTAAAACGTATTAGAATTATATTTAATATGTTTCATGATTCATTTCTTTAAAGGTCTACAAAGTAATGTAATCCTATTGTAAAAAACTGAAAATTAAACTTGTTGGCATAATAATAATTATACTTTTTGCATATAATAATTATACTTAAAGTTTTTAACCAATAAAGTTTATCAATTTAAAATCAGATATTTGCTAAATTAAAACACAGGGATTTATCAAGTCACTAAATGATAGAGAATGATTTTTAACATAGCTGGCGATTGATACAAACTTCGTGTTTGGAATATAAAATTTAAAAAAAAAAACGAATATAAACAAAATTTTTAATTTGAAAAAATTGTAAGATCTTTTACCGATAAATACAGAAGTAATTTCACACTATATTAAAGTTTTAGAAAAAAGCACTTTTAATTTAAGCAGTTTAAACTTTTTACAAGCTTTTTTTGAAAAAAACAAGAAAAAGTAGAGTTGACCGTGTGAAGTTGACCCGTGCGAATTTGTTATCCTATGTGCAAATAAATATGCCATAGCTGACTATGAGATACACTATGATTTTAATTTGTCGTATTACCATATCTATTTATGAAAAATTTCAGTACTGTGCTTTCAATGTTTTCCAAAATACGGCCAAACTACTATTAAAATTGTATGGCAGCTTCCAATAAGAGCCAACCAATTTCAATTCGACTTTTATAAAATGCATTGGCAATACTAATATATTCGCTTGTGTGAAATTTCAATGTCACAGCTTTTATAGTTTCTAAGATACAGTCAAGTAAATTTTGAAGTTGTGTGGCAGCTACCCGAACCAGTACCCCGATAATATCCAATTTAAATAGGGTTCTGAATTTACTATAATAAATCGTAAATTTGGTGAACTTAGCTCAATTAGTTTTTGAGTTATCGTTGGGACGACCGGACGAACGGACAAACGGATAGGCGGATAAACGGACAGAAAAAGCTAAATCGATTCAGAATTATTCGACTCTGATATATCTTATATCTCTGACCATTATTTCTTAGCGTTACAAACGGATTTACAAACAAATTTATCTTTACTAGAAACTTCTTTTGGTGAAAAAAAATGGTTGCTTATCTCCCCCCCTATATAAGTTACTGCTACTCAAAACTAACCTGAAAATGCCGTTCCTTAATTATTTAATGTAGCGAAACAATAAGCAATTTTTACATTTTGAAAATGCAGAAAAGTAGTGGCGCGACATATTGTATTTGAACTTTAAAAAAGCAAAATAGCTCTTAGAATTAACCTTTATCTTTAGTTAACAAAGTTTTAGATACTTAGATAAAGAAGCTTTAGATATTTAGATTATTGGGAGAGCAGAATGGAGTTTCAAATAGCACCGAAAAAGACAAACGAAACATATATGAAAAGAATGAGGAAATGTTAAAACCAAAAGAAACTCAAATGATAAAAAAGCTAAGAGTTCACCAAAAATGGAACCAGCTCTAGATATGAATAGTATTAAAAGGAAAAACTTCTCCAAGGAAAAATGCTCAGCTTAAAAAACGTAAACATCCGCCGGTAATGTTGAGCTAATAATTTGTAACTGCACGCACTTAATAAGGATTCTCGAAGAGGTAAGTATTGACGTGATTAATATGATGTATAATGTAATCAACTAAAAATAAATGTTAAAATGGAAATGAATATGGAGACAATTAACTAAAGCTGTTAATAGAGCTAAATTGAAATGGCATACTTAAGAAAATAAATTTACGAAACATACATCCATCGTGTGAGTCCCAAGGTATTAGGTGTAAACTTATACAAAGGGAATTCAAACGCGTAGATGTCATAAATAAAATTAAGAAAATAAGAGAAAATGACGTGAATTCTATTAAAAAATTGCCCCTTTTCATGTTGTACTTGGATTATATCGAAAACATAAATTATACATATAAAAAAGAATATCTTCAGCACCTAAAAGTAAAAGTTTAGCATCTTAGAAGTAATGGGTCCATCTAGGAATGCAAGAAATGCCAGAATTTCGGACATGTACAAAGCGTATATTGCCAAAGAGGTGCTAAATGTGTTAAATGTGCTGGTAATCTAATGACAGCATAATGTAAAAAATCTGATGTGATCAGCACATAACCGACCGCAATGTGTATTGCCTAGATAAGTGAAAATGCTACAGAATATTATAAAAATACCTGTTAAATACTTCTTTCCAATTTTCAGGGCATTAGTGAGCTTTTAGTTAACATACATACCTAGAAAAATGTAAATTTGCTCACTGAAATGTTCGCAAGTTAGTTTCGGTAACAACCAGAATTCAAATATCAAATTTCAAGAAATTCCATCAATCCGTTTCGTAGATATGGTAAAAAATGTAAAATCGACCCTCAGGTCAGTTTCCGAGCACTCATCTTTCCAAAAAATTTATATGTTAATACGAAGAACTTAAATATTAAATTGCAATGAAATCGGCTGATTATTTTTCTTTATATACGCAAAAATGTATATTTGGCCTGTAGTAAACGTACGCTTGCTGACGCCTGATTTCTTCCAAAAGTTAGGAGGTTTCACGGACGGTCGCTCGAAGCTTATATACGAAATTTCAAGTAAATCGGTTGAATATTTTCTTCAAAATGGTCAAAAATGTAAAACAGGCCCGCTAAACAGTGCAGTTCCCGAAGTCTGAAATATCCCAAAAGTTAATAAATCTGTGCCATAGTCGAAACAAACTTACACATAAAATTTCATCAAAATCGGTTAAGCCAAACAGACAGACTAATCGACAAACCGATAGAGTGACAAAAAATGTTTATTTACACTTCCCTGCCATGGAGAAGTGCGTTCCCAACGAAGACTCGATATGCAAAATTTGTTGCCATCACATAACCTACCTATTGTATACACAATGCGGTCGGTAAAAAGATAATATTCAGACCAGGTGTGCAAAAAGCAACGAAACACACCCTGCTAGTTAACAAGGCTGTTTAGTGGCTAAGGAATAACAAAAGTAGTTTTGTTTAGTGGCTAACAAAACAAGTCATTGAAAAGGAATGAAAAGGAAAAACTACTAATGCTTTTGCATCAATTAAGGTAAAAAGTCGTGTTACATACTCACAAGTAGCTTCCAAAATTGCTGAAGATTATATAAATAAAAGACAAAAAAAAGGCATAAAAACTAAAGAAATTGACAATATTAAAATGCAAAAACATTTAAAAACCCCGAAGCCATTTTTAAAAAATGTCAGCAAATAAAATACGAGAACGTGGAACTAGCCAATTTGTATTTTATTGGCTTACTATTGGCATTCTAAATAGAAAGCACGAATTAGAGGTTTTTCTTAAAGCCAATAATATCGACGCAGGTCCGTTGTCGCAAACACACTTAGTGAAGAATTTAGATGTGCTGTGTTATAGATACTATAGAGCAACTCACCGTGTGGAAGAAATAATGCCAGGAGCGGCGCAGGGATCAGTGTTGGGATTAGATCTTTGGAATATCGTGTACGACGGCCTGTTAAAAATGGAAATACTCGAGGGCATTTAACTCGTAGGATATGCAGATGATGTTGCAGCGATAATAACAGCGAGAAAAATAGAGGAGACGCAGATCATAATGCGAAGAATAAACACGTAGCTGAGTGATCGAGGATTGGATCTGGCAGATATTTTCTTAACTTTAAATAACTTGGAAGGAAAAAGTTATTTAAAAATTTTATTTAAGATATATCTATAATACCTTCAATTAAATCTATATTTATATTTCTCTGCAGATTGGGCGTTGTAAATATCTTTCAAATTTATTTGAATTAAGAAAGAAAAAAAAATAACTTTTATTGCAAAATACAATTATTACAACAAAAAAATAATTATACACTATAACGTGAGTTTTAAAAATTTGCAATATTGCAAGGAATTAAAGTTCAGTTAATTTTAAATTACTTTCCGTATTGGATATAATTAGGTAAAAAATTTATGATTGATGAATTGAAATGATTTATCTACATACTTATATGATGATTACCTTATTAAACTAAATTTTACACATTTTTCAAAACATGAATTAAACATGAATTAAGGACGAATTATTACACTAATTAATGTACCCTTGAAAATAATCGCTGTGGAAAAATTTGTGGTAAAACTCTTTTAATTGTATAAATAAAAAAATAATGAAACAAACTTATCTATTTGTACTGGCTCACCACCAAATAATTTTGTGTAAAATCTTCAAAATAAAATTTAATAATTATGAGTTAGAATTTATATTTTAATTTTTTAAGAAAAAATTTACATTTGTAGCAAAAGGTTTTTGCTTTTTCTTTTTGAAATTAAAAATTTTCGTTTTCAATTAACTAAAGTATTGCAAAACAAAGCTATCAAAAATTTATGTGAATTACCCTTAAGAACATCATCTGACCAACTATATGAACAGCTTAATCTGATTCATGTCAATCGTCAACTAAAACTGCTACAAATTGAATATATACATAATATTTTACAAAAACACATCTTAACAAACACTCACTTTACACAAGGAAGGAACCCAGATCCATAGCTATGCAACAAGAACTGCTACAAATTACAGAACAGACAAGGGTGGATCCAGTAAAATATATAATGCTGCTGTATCACAATACAATAAAATTCCTACGTGGATGAAAACAGTAAAAAATAAATCATTCAAATTTCATAAAAAATAAATCATTCAAATCGTACAACTAATAACTCATCTTGGTTAATAATGCAACTAATATCCGAAAATGCTTCCAAATAAATAGATAAATCAAAATTTGTCCTCAGTCAATAAAACTAAATCTAAATTTTGTAATCCGTTAATTCTCTAATCAATTGAATGTTTCTTATTCTTTTTCTTATTATTTGATAACTATTTACAACTTTTATAGAATTTTTCTTCTGTATTTACAACATATATCTCTTTAGAAAAACTTTAAAACATTTTGTAATACTGCAATTTATTTTTTTATTTAATTTTTTTTTTTTTTTGCAATTTGTTCTTAATTTTAAATTTAGCTTATTTATTATGTAATTTTATACAAAAATGATGGTATGTTATGTAATTAAACATTGTACACTCTATACGAGCAGACCTTGCTCTTCAGAGAAATAAATAAATAAATAAATAAAACTTATTGTGTCGAAGTTTAGTGCTTTTATTTTTGGGAAGTTCCTGAAAAAAATTTGATGTTTGAATTTGTAAGTAGTTGCACTTCTAAAATTATGCTGTTATAATTATTTCGCTTTGAATTTTTATGGAGGTGTATACTAAGCATATTAAAATAATTATATAAGCTTAATTTAAAATTTTTTGTGTAAACCAATAAAACTTAGGTTAATGAAATTATTCACGCCTTTAAATATAGTTTAATAAAATTTAATTTTTATTTCACAATATTTAATAAAAACTATTGGTTTACATAAGCTCACACATAATTTTTGTAATTTTGTTGACCGGATTGCATACAATAAGGGAAATTGTGTGATGGCACCAAATTTCGGTTGTCGAATGCTCCATGTTTGGGAAGAATAAATAAATTACTTTTAGCAAAATGCTAGTTTGTCGATATGTCAGCCTGTGTGGGCACTATTGCACGCGTGTATCTGAAGTTTAGATGAACCGATTTTGAAGCAAATTTTTATCTAAGTTTATTTTGGATATATTTATGGATTGTTCAACTCTTGGAGTGTCAGTCTTCGGACACTGGAAATTTTTATGCCAATTTAATCGTTTTTAAGAAAATATTTAACAGATTTTCTTGAAGATTTTGTTGAAATTTAAAGAAATATCTGAATTCAATTCGGAATGTATATAGTCAACCTCCCAAAAAGAATCAAATTTATATATTTCTGGGTATGTTAACCTAAACCTTGTGAAACACTTTCTGCTGATTGCGTGCTGATAACATCAAATTTTTACATTATTTCCCAAAATTTTTTATTTTAATTTAACAATTTTTTTAACGATTTCGTTTCGTGGATACTTAATTGAACAGGTTGTGGTATAACTAAAAATAATTTTAACAGGAAAATTAAGTTAACACCTAAAATTTTGCATATATTTTTTTATTGAAAAATTCAACACCTCTATTTCCTACTAGAATAAGACAGATGTCATTAATAGATTTTGAATATCATAGTACATATACATACACAAACCTATTATAACAGCATATAAACACGTAATAATATAAGTAAGCAGATTTGTATACCAGAATTCTTTGTTTACTCTTTTATAGAAAAATATATTATGAAAATATCTACTATTTATTGAAAAAAACCAAATTCCAATATATCTAAATAAATATATCTAAAACCTATGAAATATAGACTTTAGCAGCATTTACATTCTTAGAATAATAAAATAGGAATGAAAAGTATCCTAAAAATCGAAAAATTCCTAAACGTGAACAAAATTTAAATACTCGTATAAAGGCTAGGTACAAAAAAAACAGAAAAAAATTTTTTCTAGCAAACTTTCAAATAAAATGTAAAAGTTTAACAGTCCTTTTCGTTACTCTGTCTTATTGTCATATACCGATTTTCACAATTTTCGATAAATATACAAAATCAGTTATTGTAGAAAATTTGTAATTACATTTAAATTCCTTGAATTTAGCTGCCCTAATTTATACACTTATCTACACGTATTTCTTCTTGTAGGAATATATAACGATAATTATTATATTCTTGATCAGTTAATTATTAGAATTTATTTATTTTACCTGGCAACTGATAATGTTATTGAGATCGTTAAAATAAAAGAAAATCGTAACCCCATTAAATGTTATCCTTACTCTTTACTTATTTTATCATATACAATATAATTTAAGACCTAGAATTAGGAAATTTTCATCAAATATCGATTACTTTATAACTTTATTTACTTAAATATTAGTTATACAACCAAAAACATTAAAGTCCGTAAAACACAACTTAGAAAATTTTTTTCTCTGTTTTGCTGATACAAATAATTTTCTGTCTGTAAAATCTATGTCGTAAATTGGAAACAGGGATTATAGTGTTAAAAGATATTCAGAGTTTTAAATATTTTTGGCGGATGAAAAAATGAAAAAATCTGATGTGATCAGCACATAACCGACCGCAATATGTATTGTCTGGTTAAGTGAAAGTGTTACAGTATATTATAAAAATACCTGTTAAATACTTCTTTCCAATTTTTAATAAGCTTATAGTTAACTACCTAGAAAAATGTAAATTTGGCTTTTAGTAGAGTTTCACTTTGTGCTACTCGAATTCCCTGACATGCTCGCCAGTAAATTTCGGTAACAACCAGAACTCAAATAACAAATTTCAACAAATTCCATCAGTTAGTTCCGTAGACATGGTAAAACATGTAATCCGAGCCCTAATCTGTCCAAAAAATTTATATGTTCATTGTTGTATTACGCAGAATTTAAATATTAAATTTCAATGCAATAGGTTGATTATTTCTCTTTATATACGCAAAAATGTATATTTGGCCCGCAGTAAGCATCCAGTTGCTGACCCCTGATTTCCTCCAAAAATTAGGAGGTTTCGCGTACGGTCGAATGAAGCTTATATATGAAATTAAAAGTAAATCTGTTGAATATTTTCTTTTAAATGATCAAAAATGTAAAACAAGCCCGCTAAAAAATCTAGTTCAATCCGTATCATAGTCGAAATAAACTCACATAAAAAATTTAATCAAAATCGGTTCAGCCGAACTTGAGATACATGCGTGCACACACAGACCGACAGGTTGCTAAAAATAGATTATTTACACTTCCCTACCATGAAGAAAATCGTTCCAACGGAAAACTCGATATACAAAATTTGTTGCCATCACTATATAACCTACTTATAATATACACAATGCGGTCGGTAAAGAGAAAAAAAATGGGAATAATAAATTTAACATGAGTTAGAAAATAAGAAGTATTTTTTAAGTAAATAAAAAGAAAACAATGGTAAATAGACTTTTTATTTTTGATATTTTCAAATGGTTTTGGATAAATGAAAAGAATTCATATTAAGAAAATTGCTAAAGACTTTGTACATAAATCTGTTTTGTTGATTAAAATAAGTTTTTTTAAAAATAAATAATATTGAATCGAAAGTTTTTTACTTCAGCTTAAATTCTTTAACAGGCAAATTGCTTCATTTAATAATTTTTATTCAAAATAATTTTTTTGAAAATTATTTATTTAATTCCAATAGACGTGATCGGATTATGTTTGATTGACCTAATTGGATTTCTTACGGAGGGGGTCATAACATGGCCTTGAAACCGCGGTCTTCTATACGCATGAATCCAAAATCAATGAGGGTTTGGTCGTAGGTGTGTACGGAGAGAATGTAAACATCACAGGGGCCCTCGGAAGCTGCCCATCGATATTTCAGCTGAATCATATGCCATAGAGGTATGTGCTGTAGAATGTATCAGGAGGAACATTAGAAGAACCAGGATATTTATTATGTCGGAAAGTAGGGTCGTTCTTGAGGCCCTCTCATCTGATGTAGTACGATTTAGGCTGCTGAAGGATTGCATTGACAAGCTAAGTGTCCTGGCTAAGCACATCAAATTAACCTTGATGTGGGTGCCGAGATTCTTCGATGCAGACGGGAATGAGAAAGCTGACGGTCGCCAAGGAGGGGGGCGGCGACTCACTTCATTGAAACGGAACCATTGCTTGGGGTGCCAAGGACAACGGTTCTGCATGCTCTGAGTGACTGGGAGGGGCGAGCCAGGGTTTAACACTGGGACAGCTGCCCGTGCTTGCCTAAGAAATGTGTGTCCCCATTGCGACTATGGGAACGAAAGCTTTGCTTGGATTTAAGGCTATTGGTGAAAGCTCTCACTCGACACTGCCTCTAGATGGTCCACCTAAAACGAAAGGCAGGGCATGAGACGGAGTCTGTCATTTTTGCATGAAGGAGGACAAGACGATGGAATACTTATTTTGTGAATGTGAGGCTGTTGCTCGCCTACGACTTTGATTCTTCTTGGAGGGGGGCTTTGTGATCCGCGGGGAGATCTCGCGGCCCGATTTGGCCGCTAAACTGCGGTTTGTCAGGGGCCTGGGTATAGGGCTAATGTTGATGGGGATGAGAATCATAAAAGATTCTATGGGTAGACGTGAAAAGGCCTCGGTCCTTAAGAGCCTCGGTCCCAGGGGGAGTATTCATTCTTTTCTAGTATTGATTATTTTATTTTATTGTTTAATACCTTTTTCGTTATTGATAAATAAACGGAATAAACCTCAGATAAGGAGTAATCTTAAAAAAATTAACAAGAAGTATCTGTATAAATAATATTGAGTTCGTTTTTAAGTAGACTTTTTGTAGCTAAGTTTGAGTAGTTTTTAAGTAGACTTTTAGATATGTAATTTAGAATTGTATTTTATACACTTATATTATAGAGAAGGAACGCAATGTATATAAATTTTTAACAGGAATTTTGTTAATAATTTAATATTACCATTATCAATGTTACGTAAATTTTCTTTTTTTTTTGGCAATGAAGAAGCAGGTGGCTTGGCTCGAGAGCGAGTACCATGAATTAGGAAATTATATTTAAAGTGTACTAAAGCCTTTTCTTTTTATACAAAAGATTAAAATATAAGTTTTGATTATCTTTAAACTAAGTTTTTAAATACTTTTTTGTAAAACCAATATGTGCTCAATTAAATGAAAAATTGAATTATTTAATTTTATATCTATAATACTTCTCAACTTACTTCAAAATTACATTAATGAACTTTTTAAAATAATTAAATATTCAAGAAATCTTGATATATTCTGCTTTAAATTAGTTTTCCATTACATACTAAAATTAAATTCTACAAAAAAACTTTACCGTGCTCTTTAACATACATTCATAAATTCATTTTTAAGAATGAATACGAAATGCCCTTAAGAAGTTCAATAATACAATTAATTTATTAAATGATGAGTACTATTAACAATTCTTAATTTAATTGCTTTTAGAATCAAGTTGTTCATCTTATATATTCTCTTTTGAAAATACTTATAAAAGTGTGCAAATATCATCTTTATTACTTGTCAGAAAACATGAGCGAATTAATTTTTTCAATGAACTTCTTAAAAGATATTACATTTCTTTTAAATTCCATTCTTGAACTTTACTTTTTCTTTCAATAGCAAAATTACCTACACATATGAAAGGAGGAATAGAAAAATTTCAATAACGAGCTATAAAAAAATATTATTATATGGAAAATAAGTAAATAAAAATCCTCATACTTTCCTCTCTTTGAATTATCTATGGAATTAATTGATCCTTCTTCAAGAAAATAACAGCTTTATACGAGATACGTGCACAAAGCCGAAACTGTATATTATATTATTTATTATTAGAGTAAATTTAATATTATGAGATTGAAAAACACGTACATATAAGTATATATTTATTGATTTTTATTCCTTTCACATACAAGCCCAACTATATTATAAAAGATATCAATATAATTGCAATCTCTTAAAAATATTTTAAAATATAGCAAAGCGAAAATACGTTTTTTTGTTGTATTCTACCTTGCTTTCACTCCATAGGTAGGGGAATGAGATCATTATCTTAGGTCTTATAAAGCTCGCTTTTCCATTAAATATTTTCAACAAAAATTGGAATGCATCTTACTATGTGGGTTTTGACGAATGTGATAGGATTTGATAATTATTTATGGACCAGCAATTTAGAGAATTATATGTTTATTTAGTTTAGACATAGAGGTAACTAAATTGATATAAGTGGTCGATGGCGAGTTAGACCGTATAACCGCAACCTTCAAGGTTTTTATGCAAATATTATTTCTTTTTAAATATTTTTTGTTGGCATAAAAAGTTTTGAAAATTTGTCAACATTTTAATTGTCGTACAAATATTGAACCAATTAAGATTTAACAAATAAAAGCCTCCAACTGTTATTATTTTTTAAAAATTTATAATAAAACACATGCAACAGAAAAAAATCTAATATAGACATGCAGAAAATGAAAAGGAATTGATTTACTTCTGGACTTGTACTCGTATATTTATTTACGCGAATTAAAAAAAAATTCAAAATTGAAATTTTTTTCGAAGAATTTTTTTTTTTAATTTCTAACAACTTGATTGAATTGATTCGATCGACATGAAATATTTTTATATTCTTACGAATGTTCTTCACTTTTTAGCACTTGTCGAAAAAGAATTTGAAAAGTGGTTATGAGTTTCACTCTGTTCGTCCGCGAACTTGTTTACAAGACTTCTAGATCGTTGAATGTAGAAAGCTGAACTTTAATAGACCTTTACTAGAAACTAATCTCCGCAGAAGAAAATTTTTACGTATCTCACACCCTCTAAAAGTTATAACCTTCCAAAACCTTGTAGGAGTCTGAACCTGTAATAGCTTTTGAACACTTATACAATATTTTATTTTGTTGGAAGATAATTTTTCTCTACTTCCATGCTCTCTCAAGTAATCGCCCCTCGAAATTGGTAAAATTTGATTCTTTGGCACCTTATATTTCCGAAACGTCAAACTTTTCCAAATTTCTATAAATGCAGAAAGCTAACTGCAAATGTCATGACATTAAAAAATATAATAGTTTCTCTTAACCCTTAAATTCGAGTCTTATGTTAACGCCTATTTAAATTTTTGTTTGTTTTATTTTAAAGATTACATACATTGATCATCCTAAATGTATGCAATCTTTGAAATATATTCGTATACTCGTATGAACGAAATTAATTTTAATAATGTAATAAAAGGCATATATGTTTTTAAAAGCGTTATTTTCAAAAGTGCTACATTACAAACCATTGATTTGCTCTAACTTTATTTATAATAAAATAATGAAGAAAAAACTCAATGAACTTTTAAATTAAATTATATTTATCCTGAAAGTCAGTCCGACTTATAAAGCTGCAAGACGCACATTTTAATGTAAATAATTAAGAAAAAATGTTGAAAAAAGAAAGTAGGGCTTTTAAAAACAATCTATTAAATTATAAATGCGTTATTAAAATTACAAATGCATTATTAAATATAGCAATGTTTGAAGAGGTGTTAACATAACTCTCAAATTTAAGGGGTAATTGCGTGAGTTAAGCAAAATAATTATATTTTTAATGGCAAGGAAGTTACCATTAACTTTTTGCGTTTATAAAAATTTCAAAAAGCTTGCAGTTTCGGAAATATAAGGTCGCGAAAATGCAAATTTTAAAAATTGCAAGAGGCGATAACTTGGGAGGGAGTGGAGGTGGGAAAAAAATTCCTTCTTACAAAAAGAACTATTTAATAGTGTCAAACAATATTAATAGTTAATACAAACTGAGGTCTAGAAGAAAAAAAATCAATATTTAAAGAAAAAACGATTTTAGAAAACGAAATTTTAATGGCCATTTTTTTTTTTATTTCTTTTTTATTTATGCAAGATGTATTCATTCAACACTTTATGTATTAAGCGCTGTACAAACTGGCAATTAATACACATAATTTTGCATTACCAGAAGTTTATGCAACTACAAGTTTATTACCATAAATTTTGTTTTTATTGAGTGGGAACACTGGCTCAATAAAAACAAAATGTATCCAATTTCGAGAAAAAAATGTATCCAAAATGTGTCCAGCCTCCTAATGTAGAATTATTATAAAAAGTCGTCTTGTTTTATACAAATTAACTTATAATTAATATTAATTTGCTTTATTCAACAATGAGAGTTTCGTTATTTATAGTAAATTCTTTAAGAAATCACACGAAATTTCCATTGCATTTTAAAATTTAAGGTCAGAAAATATATGTCCCGCAGCAAATAACCTTTTATAGGAAGATAAAGAAATTTCGTGTTCGAGAAAGAAATGTATCCATATTTCAGCAAAATTTTAAAATGTAGCCAATTTCGACATTTTACAGATTTAAATATCTTTGCATCCAAGCTAAATTTTAAAGTAAAAATGTGTCCAAATGAAATACACTGAATTATCGATCGACCTTCAAAATCTTAAAATCGAAAACAAAATTGAGTTTTTTAATCTACATAATGCCTGAAAAGAACTTGAATAACTGAGTATTACTTCAATTTGTTAAATAGTGTGGAAATTCACAAAACTAACTGAAAATTTTTCAATGACAAATTAAATCTAAGCTCCGAATAAAATCCAGCCCTGATTTTAACTGACCTGAAAAAATGTATGCAATTAAATTAATATCTATATGTATGTATATTAGTATGTACAATTAATAAAATAAAATTTTAATCAAAAATAAAATTACGAGCAAAAAATTCACTGTTATGTCGACGAATGATTTTTTTTATTTACGCATTCATTTAATTTAGATCATAAAATATTTTCCACAACAATTTCAATAAAAATTTAATTTATATTAAAATTTTTTCAAAAAAACAATAAACAAAAATTTACTTCATAAGCTTTTATAAAATAGAATTTCAAATTAATATTTTCGTAGAAAAATTTTCGTATTTGAAATTAATATTTTCATAGAAAAATATTAATTTAAAATTATGTTAAAATTCCTAAAAAATCAATACCAATTTCAAAGCAATTTTTTCGCCGTATATACATTTTATATCTTTTATTTTCATAAAAACTATGTGTTAGCTAGCAAGCGTTGTTAGCTGTTGACTACTTCACCAGCATCACTGTTTTAAAGGAAGAATGTATGTATGTACATATATAATGGAATACCAACTTTGAAAGAATTATGTCTGAATAGTTCCTCGAATTAAAAGCAACAACAAATAGAAATACAGTTTCTTTTTTTAATCATTTTCAAAATATGTTACACATATACTTTGTATACCCATCCATACCTAAACTAATACAAATATAATATAGTAATATCCAAACTATATACAAGCACAAAAATGGGTCGTAGTTCACTAAATATTTTAACGTACATACAAATTTTTTTACAAGCTTAACGTTTTGGAGGAGGTTTCATTATCTTATGTATTGCAAATGCGACAGCTTTAAACGCGGATTTTGAAAAATTTCAAACCATGACTCAAACGGTTTCAATTAAATGTAGCCAAGTAGATACTATAGTCTGTTTTTAATTAATTTTGTTAAATTAACTATGACATTAAATTAGTTCACTGAAGCATTAAGAATTAAAAAAATACAAAAACAAATCTAAAATTGTCGTCAATTGCGATTTCAAAATATTTTGTTATGTATATGACACTTTATTGACTATTATGTATATAACACTTGAATCATTTCACATTGAAATACATAACCATTGGAATTTGACATACTAAATTCTTGACATACTGCAAAATACCCTATTTTTATACATATATATGAATGATTTAAAAATACTCTGTCTTTATATATATGAACAAAACCATAGCTTTTGCGAAGTTTTTCTTCTATATATGCATTATATTAATAAAATGCTAATTAATAAAAGCCAATCCTATTAATATTTAATATTATCCAAGAATTCAATACATACACAACTTGTACACTTTAATTATAATAAAATTAAATGGCAAAAAAAATAAAGAAAACAAATAAATCACATGCTAATCTATATTAAATTACCTAGAAATAAATTTAAGCCCCATAAAAATTTATCTAATAAATATTTCCATAAAATCGAATTAGTTTTCATATTATATTATTTCTACATCACACTTCATCGTTTTCTATAGATAATAATCACTTAAAAGCATCTTAAGAATAAGGATCAAAAATCAAATTTGATTTTTGATCAATACTCATTACTAAATCATGTATGTATGTTTATATATGTATAAATAGAAGTTAGATAACTAATAATAAACTAAATGTTATGTCCTTTGATCGCAATATATAACCATATCCCTTGGAATTTTGGTAAATGATGAAACCATAAAACGAGCCTGAAAATTAATAAAATCAATTTTATCGATTTTTTCCGTCCATTAGTCAGTCAAAAGTTCTTAAAATTGAATTGAAGAACCAGGAAAAGATACTTCTTCTAATTGTTGTTAGAAGCAACAACTTTTCTGGTTACCTATTTTACCCACAATTTAAATAATTTATTATGTTGACGTATACTCTATCAACATATTATAATAGCTAATTTTATAAAATAAATGGTATAAAAATCTTGTTCTTGAACGCATTTGTAACTTCACATTTAAACAACTTTTAATTTAAAACAAAGAGCCGGTCAATTATATCGAATATAACTTTTTATTATGAGTTCAGAAAAATTAAGTTTCAATTAATATCATTTTATCAATTTGAAACAATTAAGTTTCTTTAACAAAATATCTGACATAAACAATTCACTAAAATATTAATAATAGAATTAAAATAAAAAAATCATTCAAAAATAACTAGCTATTTACTGGAAGGTAGATTAACAAATCAAATTCACTTAAAAAATGTGAAGTAAATCAAACCTATGGTTTATATAATTTCACATTTACATTAAAAAATTTGATTCTTAACAATACCTACATAATATTTATTAGTCGAACTAAGAAATTGAAACGATTTATTGCTTAAATCTCTGAGAATGATGCCTCTTCGCATAAATTTAAGAGACATTTTATTTCTCAAAATTGAACGAAATTTTTTTTTATAATATATAAAATATTAATCAATATTTATAAAGAATATAATATGTTTTCTAAAATTTTTTTGAAATATAGATACTAATTGTATTCAATATAATCGAAAAATTTACTGCATAGTTTTAATAATCTATGAAAGAAATATTCATGGATTATCAATGCATAGAAGCTCTTGCAAAAAAAATAATATTATGTAATTTGTATGGTAATACGAATACCATTGTATAAGCCCAAGAATTTAGTCTTTTTTAGTAAAATTATAATCAAAAACCTTTTTCTGTATACAGAGTAATGAAAGAAATGTGGTAATATATGGCAACTTATATAACAAATAAATTTATATGGTAATATAGCAACTGAAAGTCATAGTCTATCTCATAGTTAGTTATGGCATATTATTTATCCACAAATAGGATAACAAATTCGTACCTAGCATGGTCAACTTTATTTTTTCTCCTTATTCATTGATGTATTGTTAAATGGTAAAATGGGAATATCATCATGTTTCTAATAAATAATAATTTTAAATTATTACTTAAAAAATTTGGTTTCTTAGTTGAACATTTAAAAATCTTAAGCTCAATAATATTTAACTTAGATACTCGTTTATTCTTATAAATCAAAATTTCTTCGAAACTTATATTTGATATAACTTTGTTTTTACGAGTATGCCTGAATAATCAAATTTCTTCGTTTATTATGTTATAAAATAACACATATTAGGATATCGCCCTCGCACTGACAAACTCTAGCATCTTCAAAATTATATAGCTAAATCAACTCAATATTATAGCAATATTGCTATAGTTAAGATCTGCATTTTGCCTATATAGCCTTTTGAAAATTCATGAAAGTAGATAACATTAAATGGTAAGTTAAAATTTGTTTTTTGCTATAATTAAAATTCTGCAGATTCGTGGGTTTTTCCCTGTAGAAGCGATAAATGTAACTAATATATAGATTTCAAAATGTTTTATTTTTCTTAAAGAAAAATTATTTCCAAAGAACAAATTTATTTAAAAAGTAAGAATTTTAGAAAAAAATCTTCGCTATCACATACTCGTATATTCCTCTGGGCCTTAAAAGTGCAGAAGTGAAAATAAATAAAGTTGAGTCAAACCAAAGGTTTGTAAATTCGAACTTTTCTTTTTAACAAGTGAAAATACTACTTCTGAAACAATCTAAATATTACATTATTTAAACTACTTTTATTCATATACCAAAATATTTCAAAAGATTGCATATATTTAGGATGAGAGAAAAAAAATTGAAAAAACCGTTAACATAATGATTGAATACAATAATTACGTGAATTAAGAAAAATAATTATACTCTTAATATAGCATGACATTTATCGTTGACTTTCTGCATTTCTAATTTACAAATTTCGAGAACCAGAAACTCTGAGAGATAGTGTAAAAAGGTCTCCTCCTTGTCCATTTGCTGGCAACTGCAACATGTTTTATTGAAGGGCAATTCCAGCATGGTAAGTGTCTTGTGTAGTCCGTCATAAGGCAGGCAATATGCCTGCGAGACATTGCCAGGAGCCCATCCGATTGTCTAAGGTCCAATTTCGGCCACATCTTTTGCTGCGCCCCGCATGTGGACTGGACTTCCTACTTGCGAAATCGCGCGATAAATTATACGCATATATGTATTGATTTTCACTATGTTGATGGAAACAAAAACCCGCCCCATCACCGAAATTTCCTCAAGATGAGACGCCTCAAGATCTTCCATTCCTTCAATATAGCGAAGATTTCCACTTGAAAGTCCCTCGACATATCAGGAAGCTGATACGATTCAGACACCCAATGTATGAGGGAGAAAACTCCAGCACCGACCCCTTTCCCGTCTTTGGAGTCGCGGTGAATAAACTCCTTCCACTGGGCACGAGAAGGAAGCTCGATATTAAAATACTAGTCGAGCTCAATTTTGGGATACAATAGTCCGTGATTACATCGATTATTCCCTTATGAAACGATTCAAAAATACTACTGTAGCAGTAGTCCCTCATGTAATGCGGTGTCAGTAAACCTGCCCATTCGATATGGATGTTATGATTCTGAAAGCGTCCCTTAGTCTGGCGGCACAGCTGGCCGCCAGGTGAGCGATATGTAATTCTGCTGGCAGAAAAAGGTCTTTCTTGCCTTTTCCTCCACTTTAATCCTCCAGCTAAGCTTTGAGTCACAATACCCTGCTGACTGCGATCCCTCCGAAACATTTCGTTGGGTCCGAAACCAGGATGGTAAGATCGTCTGTATATGTCACCGACCTTGTGCGAAACTCCAGGTGCAGCATACGGTGAAAATTGTCCACAACCCAGACAGTCCCTTCACTAGTGGTGAGTGATTCCAGCCCTTCTCACGGTGCTACCCAACTGGGTAGTGTGCTCAAGAAGTGCGTGTTCCCCAAGTTTAGGATGCCCCTGAACTCAGTCTCATTCCACGCCGCATCCAGATCCCTTAGAAATAAAGGATTAGATATCATCTAAGGAGCCTCTAATCCTCGTTCCCTCCACATTTCCACAAAAATCACTCCAATCCTGGCAAACAAAAGTGTTTGTGCTGGGAAAAATAAAAGAATTAGCGTAGGCCTTATTTGCTAATTCTAAACTACTGTTTAAGATAAAATCATATAAGGACTCATCTCTTTCGTTTGTCTCCGAGCGCGTCCAGAGGGTGTGTCTGGCGTTTGCATCACAACCAATAATCAAACTCATCCGCCCACTTCAAAAAGGCAGCTTTCTTAGTTTTTGATCTCCCTCTCGACCGTATCGGCGACTTGCCGGACGAACAAAGTGAGAATAATGAGTAGTGTTTTCCAAAAACTTTTAAAGAAAATTGCTAAAAAGCGAAAATTAATTTTTTTTTATATTTGTATCAAAATATTTCAAGATATTACTGATACATTTTTTTGAACAGAGCTGTAAAAGCTTACCTTTCACAAAAAAACTTATAGGACAACAACTTCTCAAAGCCACTAATTCTTCGATTATTTAATGGTACTTAACAAAAGAAAAAATATTAATCTGTGTAAAATTTTCTTAAAAAACCGTGGCCACGACTTACTTCTTTACAATACCATACGAGTACGAGTACATTAACAAGCTAACGATAGTTTATAATTAGTATGAAAATCATACATATGTATGTCATTATAGTATAGTCGAGATTTTTGTCACCCTGTTGGTCTGTCTGTCTGTGTGTGTCATTTTGAATCATTATGAAGAAAGTATTCAGAAGATTCACTTGAAATTTCATATATAAGGTTCGCTTGACCGTCCGCGAAACCTTCTAACTTTTGGAAGAAATCAAGCGTCAGCAACTGGATGTTTACTTCGAACCAAATATACATTTTTGCGTGTATAAAGAGAAATAATCAACCGATTTCATTGAAATTCAATATTTAAATTTCCCGCATTAAAACAATAAAACATATAAATTTTTTGGAAAGATCAAAGCTTAGAAACAGATCTGAGGGCCGATTTTACGTTTTTTACCATATCTACGGAACGAGTTGATGGAATTTCTTGAAATTCGATATTTGAGTTCTGGTTGTTATCGAAACTTTTTGGCGAGCATTTCAGTGAATTCGAGTAGCACAAAGCGAAACTAACAGCCAAATTTACATTTTTCTAAGTATGTTAACTATAAGCTTACTATTGCCCTAAAAATTGGAAAGAAGTATTTAACAGGCACTTTGATAATACTCCGTAACACTTCACTTAACTAGACAATACACATTGCGGTCGGTCATATGCTGGTCACATCAGTTTTTTTTATATACCACTACATCCTTATATACACACATATAAATAATCAATTAGAAAATTATATTAACAAAAAAGTTTCCATTTGATAATTCAAAATTCGCACTAAATGTGGTCGTGTTACATAATTCAAAAGTAGATCTATTTAAAGGTATAGGCATTTTCATAAACACACTACGCAATATATTTTTAACAGTTGTAAAAAACTTTTGCTATTACGAATTTGAATTAATATAGAGAAAATTATTGGCTCCTAGGTCGTAAGTCTAATTTGGCAATTGAAAATAAGATAAGCAAATTATTAAACCAATATGACTATATGGCATTCAACTGTGGGGTTGTGCCAAGAAGACTCATATTAACAAAATTCACACCTTTCAGAATAAAGTTCTACGGGGCATGGTAAATGCGCCATGGAATATACGTAACAGTGATATCCACAAGGACTTAGGAATTCCTTTGGTTGTGGGTGAAATTGGGAATTGTGCTACAAAGCATGGAGCCCGTCTAGAACAGCATGTAAATATGGAAGCAGCTCGGCTGCTAGACAATGGCGTTATGACAGAAAGATTTAAACGAACAAGACCATTCGCTTTAAAACGAAATACCAATTTCCTTATGGAAAGTATTTAAATCCTACACGGAAAAACCAACTTTGCGCGGAGGTAATAGTTGATCTGTAGGACCAGTTTTATCTGTTCAAAGTTATTTTTTAGGGTAGTAGTTACGCTCCCCCACTGTCGGAGGAAAAAGGCAGATAGAGCCGTCCTTCTTCGTCTTTCAAGATTTTTTCACCTAGTAGAAAAAAAAAATTAGGATTAGATGCACGATCGATGTGTAATCATGTAAAAACCATGTACGGAAATGAATCAATACGATAATACTTTAAGGTTTGGTGTCCAAAAATGTCAAAAATACGCATCGCATACGTTTCTAATTAAATCATCTATGAATCAATTTTTTTTGTGATTTTGTGTAGATGCAAATTTTTTTAAATGGAAGCTGAAAAGGAAATAATTTATTATTTTAACTCAATAAATAACAAAGTTAATTATTTCTTTAACGTATGCACGGTATTAATATTTTTAAATGTTTCATTATAATAAAATTTCCAAAATTTAATGGAAATTAAAAAATTTATTCAATAGATGTTCAGTTGTTAATTATTTAAATAATTTTACATAAAACCCTTTCAAAATAAACGACAAAAAACATATGATTTAGAAAGTGTCCAAAACTGTCTGTGCAATATTATTGCTGATGCAATTCCATGCATCTATATAATATATATTCCTATATATATATATAATGCTAAAATATATTGCTCTTTTACAATATGTAATATAGACATAGTGTGTTAATGAAGAACACTTATATGTATATAAATTATGTGCTTATATGTATATAAATGTGATTACATATATACATATATATATAAGTATACAAATGTGTTGATACAACACCATGTATAAAAAGATGAAACTTCGACACAGGTAACTTTAATAATACAATCTCTTCAAATCAAAACTTTTTTTACATTTCAATAATTTGTAGCTCACTTTACTATATTATTACAAACGCCTTAGCACATATGTACATATTGCTTTTAACTAATTTATATCAACGTAACAGAGAATGACGTGGAATGAGGAACTCTTCACGATTTTTTTTTTTCATTTTTATACACAATAATTTTAATAAAATATCAGTAAAAGATTTGAATTTAAGTATAAAAAATCTGATGTGGTCAGCACATAACAGACAGCAACATATATTGTTTAGTAAAAGCATTCGAGAAGATTATGAAAATGCGTTTTAAACACTTCTTTACAATTTTAAGCACACGAATAAGCTTCTAGTTAACATACCTAGAAAAATGTTTCATTTTGTGCCGTCCAAATTATACGAAAAATTCGTCAGGAACTTCTGGTAACAACCAGAACTCTAATATCGAATTTCAAGAAATTCCATCAACTCGTTCCGTAGATAAGGTAAAAAACGTAAAATCGGCCCTCAGATCAGTTTCCAAGCCTTGATCTTTCCAAAAAAATTATATGTTTTATTGTTTTAATGCGGGAAATTTAAATATTGAATTTCAATGAAATCAGTTGATTATTTCTCTTTATATACGCAAAAATGTATATTTAACCTGTAGTAAACACCCAGTTACTGACACCTGATTTCTTCCAAAAGTTGGGAGGTTTCGCGAACGGTCGAATGAAGCTTATATATGGAATTTTATATAAATCTGTTCAAGATTTTCTTCAAAATGATCAAAAATGTAAAACAGGTCCGTAAAAAGGTCCAGTTCCCGAATCCTGATATAGCCGCGTTCCTACAGAAAACTCAAGATGCAAAAATTGTTGCCGTCGCACAACCTTCCTTACTGTATAAACAATGCGGTCATTAGAATGTAAAAAAATTTTGTATAGGAAAAGAAGAAATATATACAATATGCATATACTGTTAATAAACTTTCTTTGATTACTCCTGGGACCATCGTGAATATGTACGCAGACATATAGTTTTCAATTGTTTGTTGTTATTTGTATATTTTTCACTTATTTCTTTTATTTTTTTTATTGCAACAATCATTCCAATAAATTGTACAATTTTTACAAAATCTGTTGATTTTATGAGAATTCATTGGTATCATTGGAGTGATGAGAGAATCAGTTTTACTTGTAATTGTTGCTATCCTTTCGTAATGATCTTAATGCTCTTGTAATAGTTGTAAAAAGGATAAAGGAAAAAATGGGAAAAACAAATTTTTTCTGTATATTTTATTTATTTTTTTATCTTTATTTTAAGATAATAAATCAAGTCCTTTAGACAAATTAATGTTTTCCAAACGATAGAATCATGTATTTTTATGGTCAGCGATTTTTATTTCTTTCAACAAAATGTATTTTTCTGTTTTTTTGGTTTTTGTTCTTTTGCGAAAGGAAAAACAAATTCTACCGAGTTTTCAATTTTAGGATATTTTTAATAAAAACAAGCTTTTAAAACTTTTATATGCAGTAAATTCGAAAATGATTCTATCGATATTTCTCCATTTCATTTATGACAAGTCACTAGAACGATGGCAGTACTTACAGTCGGCACATTCATAGCGGTATATAAAAAATTTTAAACTATATAATTATAAACTTATTAAATTTATTAGTATTATATTTTAAATTTAAGTACTTGCTAATGTAATTCGTTTTCCATTAATATTTGGAAAACTATACATTGATATATTGTATACGTTTCTTTTAACAAAACAGGATAGTTAAGCTTCAGTTAAACGTTTTATGTAAATTTAGTTCCGTCATCCATACTTTAACATAAACTGTTATATTTCGGTGCACTTAAGTGTAACAAAGCGAAGCTCAAAACAGCAAAGCAACAAACGCATTATTAACGAAATTTTATAAAATTAATATGTTAAATTTCATAGATGTATGCAGTGATTGAAGAAAGTTTAAATGTAGAGGATACAAAATTGGAAATCAAATAAAATATCTTCTTAAAAACTGATTTTTTTTTGGATTTGTGTTTTGGTATTTTTAAAAGGTTTTATTTTATACCTTCCCTATACATATATACACATTTATATGTAAAAAAATTAAATTAGTTTGATAGGTAATTGAAATATTTTTAGCACTAATGATTCCTTATTAATGAAACGACAATAATAAATTTTAATAAATTTGTGAAGTTTAAATCTAATTTTATTTTAAATTTAATTTTAAATATATTAAAAGTTTTAATAAAGTATGAATGAGAAAATATTAAAAAGAAACTAAGAAAATAATTTAAAATTTTCATAAAATCAAATATCAAACATGAAAACACAAAACTCTCTAAATATGAAATTTATTTCGAAATTTGGCCAGTAATGTTAAACTTTTAAACAAGTAAGTAGACGAAACTTTTCTTCTAACTTTTTAATTGCAGGAAAATAACTAAAACGAGCAAAAAAAAACCTGTGTCAACTCTATGATACCCGTACGAATTTGTTATCCTATGTGCCAATAAATATGTCATAGCTGACTATGGGAGATTTTATATTAACTTACGCAAAATTTCAGTAGTGTTTTTCAATATTTTCTAAGATATGGCCAAACTACTATTCAAGTCTACCAGAAGAAGCCAAGCAATTTCAACGAATTTTATCAAACACATTGATCCTACTAATATATTCACTTGTACGAAATTTCAATACCAAAGCTTTCATAATTTTTAAGATATAGTAACATAAATTTTGAAGTTGTATGGCAGCTATCCGAACGAGTATCCCGACCATGTCCAATTTAAACAGAGTTCTGGCATTTACTATAATAAATCATTTGTGAAAATTTGGTGAACTTAGCTCAAAAAGTTTTTGAGTTATCGTTGGGACGGACGGACGGACGAATGGACAGACAAAACTAAATCGACTCAGAATTCGAAGCTGATAAAAAACATATAAAACATATTGTCTTGTCAAGCTATATGAAAATGCCTTTTAAACACTTGTTAGAAATTTTAGAGATGTTAGTAAGTTTCTAGTTAATATATCTAAAAAATATAGCAACAGAACTGAAGATATTTTACTTCTGTTTACTACCTAAAAAAGGTAGCAAACAGAAATGAAATAATAAATTTCAAGAAAACTCGCTAATTAGTTCCATTGACATGATAAAGTTGTAAACTCGGCCCCCAATTCGGTTCCCGATCCCTGCATATTCCCAAAAAAATTAAAGTTCATTGTTTTAAGACCCTGATTTTAAATTTTAAATTTCAAGCAATTTGGTTGATTACTTTTATCTGCCCTAAAATACAAAAAAAATTCGCATTTTATCAATTTGTAAGAAATAATAAATTTAATTTACTAAAAAACTTAAAAGTGTTCTGTATGCAAAATACATTTTTTTTAGCGAACCGCCAAAAAAAAATTAATCAATATATTGGCCAACAAAACGATTGGGCCAGACCTGTCCTAAATAATAATCAACAATTATTAAAAGTCTCAAAAAAAAAAAACAAAATTAATGCCATGTTTTCGAAATATGCCTATTGAAATGTTTTTTTTATAATTTCTGAGTATTCTTTATAAATCTCACTTTATTTAGTACAGTTTTAAAAGCCACTTAGACTATAATTATTATTTTTTTGCTTTTTTCTTTAATTAATTTTTAAATTCTATTTTCTATTCAAAAATTTTACTCTGTAATCCAGTACTCTTCCATTTGGAAGACAAGAAAGGTTGTTTGCACTAAAAAATTTTTTTGAATGCATTTTTCAGATGGAATTTACCAACCGATTTTTTTGAAATTTAAATTTTAAATTTCAAAAAATATGTAGAATCAGTAGAGCCAAAAATATTGATCAATTTCCTTCACACAAATAAATTCCGACACACCTTCCATTTAAACTCCATATAAATTTGGAGTTTACTTTTGATTTGCTCGCTCAACGTGATGGCCTGTAGACAATGGCATTACAACAAATTATGTACATATTTACATACACCAAAAAACTTTTATTTTCAATTTAGATTTTTAAAATATTAACAGTATTAGTTTTCAAAAAATGTCAACTTAAAAAATTGTTATTCTAATAGGATCCTAAAATAAACAAAAACTTATTTTATGAAAACTTAGTTTAACTCGAAAAGTTAACAAAAAGGAACAATGCTAAAGGAATATCTGAAAAAACTGTCAACCTTTACCAAAGATAGGACCCAATTAGTAAAATTTTACAGACACGAAATTTTCAAACATTTTTGTAAAAAATATCCATACTATTTTATTTTTTGTGTTTGAATTCAATATATTGGTTTTATATATAAGCAACTCTTTAATGAAAAGGACCACAGGGATAAAAATGATTTCTAAAATATGCGAAAAAGGAGAATTATTTGAAAAGATAATAATAAAATGAAAAATTTCTTTAAATCCCGCTATATAAAAACAAAAAAACAATTTTATACATTTTATTAACCAAAAAATGGGATTGAATCTAACCTTTTTTATTCCTTCCGTTAAGCTAAATCCTAATATATCGTTTAATATTGTATTCGATCCTTCATAGAAGGGAAGAATTTTCACAATTCTAATACAAAACGTAGAGCAAAAAAATTTGAGAAGAGACAGAATCGTTTACAAGCCACATAAATTTTATTGACTCTACTCTAAAATAATTCTGAAGCTCCGTGTATAGTCCTGAAACTCTTAATATTAAAAAACTATAAAAAATCCAACTGAACATATTTTTGATAATATAAAAAGTCAACGAACATTTACACGAAAAGAACCATCTACAAACATGTGAATAACAGATCGTAATACTCAAAGCGGAGCCAATAATTTATAGTACCCTACTTGAGTTTATGTTTAGCACTGTAAAAGAGAAAACATCGTGTAATTAACTGAAATGTCAAGGATAACTTTTTTGGTTCATTATATACGTTTTTTACGTTTTCCTGATATTTTCTTATTACCAATAGCATTTCTTATCACCGTTTCAATAACATTCTTTGCTATTTTATATATATACAATATTGTCTGCTTATAATTCCACTCATGTTATCGTTATGATCAAAAGTTATTAGCAAAAGTCAAACTAAGAATTCATTTCATTTTTTTACCTCACAATAAACAAGTGCGATACATATACCAATATACATAAATATAAAAGTCGCATTTTTACTAAAAGAAAGTAAAAGATGAAAAATATTTTTTAAGATCATAATCCCTCTGCCATAATTATAACCTCTCGATCATAACTTTATTTTCACAACACTAAGAAAAGTAATAGAATCCTTTTCTTTAACACTATAGAATTTTAAAAACAAATATGGTGTGACTAAAATCCTCAGGGATAATTACTAATAGTATATATTTACTTCTAATTATACACTGATACATTTATACATACATATATTATAACTGATTACAAAGTTAACGTTTGAGCATACGAAATTCTTTGAAATAAAACACTTGATATTTATTTGTTATTTATTTGCAAAAAGGTACACACCAAAAACCAAAAGGATAAAATTTGTAACTTAAAAAACTTTTAAAACTTCTCTTTATAAGTTGGTTTAAATTCTCAAAAAACTCAAAAAAAATCTGCAAAACATAGCTTAAGAAATGGATTTGGTTTCAATACCAACAAAATTTTTTAGAAATGCTTTTAGCAGCCTGTCGATCTGTGGGTCTGTCGGTCTATCAGCCTGTCGGTCTGTGTGTGCACGCGTTTATCTCAAGTTCGGCTGAACCGATTTTGATGAAATTTTATATGTAAGTTTATTTCGACTATGGCACGGATTTATCAACTTTTGGGATATGTCAGGCCTCGGGAACTACACTCTTTGGGGGCTTGTTTTACATTTTTGATCTTTCAGATCAAAACAGAAATATTCAGCAGATTTTCTTGAAATTTCATATATAAGCTTTATATATGAAAGCTCCTAACTTTTGGAAGAAATCAAGCGTCAGCAACTGGACGTTTACTACAGGCCAAATATACATTTTTGCGTATATAAATAGAAATAATCAATCTATTTCATTGAAATTTAATTTTAAATTCGAGGTATGAAAGCAATGAATCTATAAATTTTTTGGAAAAATCAGGACTCGGAAACAGATCTGGGGGCCGATTTTACATTTTTCACCATATCTACGGAACGAATTGATGAAATTTCTTGAAATTTGATATTTGAATTCTGGCTGTTACCAAAACTAACTGGCGAGCATTTCAGGGAATTTGGGTACCACAAAGCGAAAATCTACTAAGAGCCAAATTTACATTTTTCTAGGTATGTTAACTACAAGCTAGAAAGAAGTATTTAACAGGCATTTTTATAGTATTCTGTAACACTTTCACTTAACTATTCACAAAACACATTGCAAATTTTGCACCTAGTCCTTTTATTAATTTCTAAGTCTAATTTTTTTTCTTTTATTTTCTTTTCTTAGTAAACACCAATAAGTCAGAAAATAAATATGTTTAGTAACACAAAAATTCAAAAAGAACACAAAATGTTCAAATTTTTTGTTTGAATAAGACCCAATATAAATATGCACAAAACTGAATCAGGAAAAACGCGTTTAAGCAATTCAATAGCCTCACATAAATGTAGTAAAAATATAATATTTAATTGAATAATTTTAAATCACTTCCATTTATAATTTAAATGAATTCCAAATTAAAATTAATATTAAATATTCCTACAACGACCTTTATATGAAACGGATTTTTCTAAACGGTTAACTTCCTTCGTCCTATAAAATTTTTATATACACTTTATGCCAACAAAGTGTGTCTGGGCTCTTCTACAAGAACGATTCTTTTACAATATGTAATATAGTCTCAATAAAAAAAAGTAATGATTGTCATATTTTTTACAAAAGTAAAGTAGTTATTTAAAGTGCTTCAAAAAGAGAATTTTTACAATGCCTGTGGCAATTTTTGAATTTCTTCCCGATTTTTAATTAAAATTAGGTTTGCAATTGCTAGAAAAATTTTTTTCCGGTAAGTATCTGAAAAAATTTTAATTTTTGAATAGTAATTGTGAAAGCAACTTTATATTGAATATTCTGAAAAAAAAAATACACGTGTGCTTATACTACACACAATTTATAGGAAATTCCGATTTATATATTATATCAAATATAGGATGAAATTCCTATTCTAAGTTTATCTGTGCTTCTTATTTTACTTAAAAAAAAAATTTTAAATAAGAGTTTAAATCATTATTTAAACTCTTAATTTATATGAACATAATCATTTTATTTAAAATTAAACTCACTAATTTTAACTTATATATTAATGACTAGCTTCATATATAGAAGAATATGTATAGAATATCAGATCATTTCAAACATATGTAATTACAATGAGAGAAAAATTAATTTTGCAGTTAATTCATTTTTCGATATTAAAGTAAATTATATATGTGTAAGTGAATCATTATGTAGGTAATTTAAATATACATAATTAAGCCAAGTTAAATGGCATGTAAAGATTTAAAAGATTTTGAAAGCGTCTGCAATAATTTAAACACTAAGTCAGGAGTGGATAACCTTTAGTGAGAAAGATCTCAACATCACCCTCCCTCCAAATTTAACGTAGTTAAAATGATATAAAAAAATTACACTACGCTAATGAAATAAAATAACGCTAAATTTTATTATAAAAAATAAAAATTGCAAGTAAAAAAAAATATAAAGGCAAGAAAATATCATCTATCCGTGAGAATCACTTTAATTTAATGTGACGTGAGCTTTCGCGAACATCTAGGTCTGAAGCTAAATGCTGGCTTTAAACGGTCAACTTAAATAGAAGAACTTCCCCCGATTATATGGACTACAAAATATTTTCTAAATCTCCCAATGGCCTTGAAAGGTCGGGCATAAGAAGGTGTTAAGCTCGCTTTTACTTTATCAACCCGAACTAAAACATGCGCCGGGTAAAATTTCGGCCAGGTAAGCGTAGATTTTGCCCGTATACCATTTCTGCCGATTATAAAACAAAAGACAAAAAGAAACAAAAAGATTTTAACAACTAACAGGGCTTACTACTTCATGACACATTTATTTAAGTCCAAAATTATATCGAAATTGTGCAAAATATAAATATATGAAACACTATTACTTGTTTATAAATTAGGATATAGCAAGATTCATAAAATCTCAACGATTAAAATGGCTGATAGATCTCAATCGAATGGATGAATCAAAAGCTCTAAAAAGAATTTTCGAAGCAAGACCACTTTTTCAAAGAAACATTGGAAGACCAAAGTTGAGATGGAAAGACGGAGTAGAAGAAGACCTGCGTAAAATTAATATAACAAGTTGGTGGCAACTAACGACAGATCGAGAAGGGTGGAGGAGAATTGCGAATCATACTAAAGCTCATACCGGGCTGTAGGGCTACTAATGATGATCATTTCTGCCGGAGAACATCCCAAATCTTCTTTGATTGCGGTCTGAAACGCTGAAGCACAATTGGTAGTCCGGAGCTCCAATTAACCGTGTTACCGCGTGCGCGTAATGCGGATTTTAGTTGTCGGTAAAACTGTTTCACCATTTTGAAATGGAATTCGAACCTCAGTTCGGCTGAGGATGCTCAGGGGTCGTGTGATTCTTGTGGATAATGAATAAACTCGTAAGTTCCGCAAATAGCTTAGATTCGAATAGTGAAGTTTGATGGTTATACTAGACAGAGTGTTTAATCGCGGAATGTAATTACCAGTTTTTAATCTCGGCAAAAGTGCACGCAGCCAATCGCGAACAACAATCGGTAATTGTCAAGATGTAGGAGTTGCCAGCAAAAACCGGTAAATGACCCGGAAAGTGACTAGAACTACGGTAGTATTTTCGATTATCATTCTCTTGCATCTATAAAAATCTTTGTTTATTAAAAGATTATTGAAATCAAAACTGACTTACAGGGCAGTACCAATGAGAAGCACCATATGATATTCTTCGGGCCATTAATATTTGAAAATTCGAGGAAAACTCGTTTTTTAAGTTGAGCATTTGCATAACAGAACAGAGACACCATTTGTACATTTTTCTAAGTCGTTGAAGAAAAAAGTTTGGTATAAAATAGCATTTACGGGACTCTGTTTTTTGAATAACTCCCAAACCATAACAGGTAGCGTAATGACTTATACACCAAATAGAAGCTGAGTTGTCAAGGTTGCCAACTGTGCTGAAATTGGAGAAAGTTCCAATGTTACGCCACCTAGAAAATTAACGTTTTTGAAAAATGGAAAGTTCAAATTTTAAATTTTTCAGTTTTTAAAGTCATATGACTCCGAAATCTGAACAGATTTTAACTAATGTTGACATTCAAAAGAAAGGCCTTACCCTGAAGTTTTTAAAATCGTATTTATTAATGCCCCTGACTAATAAATACTGGCGGAGTTATACTTAAAATTTCAAAAAGTAGAAAAACCAGTCAAAATTGATTTTAAGTCCCCGTAAATCCGAACTTGCTGAGCTGTGAACATCATCTATATAAAAGTCTACTCATGAGGGTCTATATAGTGGCATATATCAGTGCACTTTGTTGTGAGCCACCCTGTATACAAATATGAAATCAAGACCACAAGTGACATAAACCGTTAAAAGGCATTTCGAGGTCCGAAAGGTATACGGTTATATTCGTACTTGCCGAAAAGAGTGGTTATAGCAGCTTTATGCAAGTGATGCCGAAGAGATTCATGGAAAAGTTTTGATTGTGAGTATTTTGATTACGGTAATTTAAACAGGACCGCCAATCGACCTTATTTTTCTTCTTAACCATATGGAGCGGTGATGAAACGGGTGACAAAACAGGTCGACATATCCCGATGATAATTACATATACTCAAATTCCGACTTAGCCTTTTTATGACTTACTGAATCTAGCCTACGCGAGGAGGAAAAAGGAAGTTGTCCCTTGTTTTCGTTGCGATGTATACAACCGAATGTTTAACAGGTGTATTGGGACTTCTAGAGCAATTCCGAAAAGTCGACACCGTATCAATCTTGCTAACATTTTTTCAGTCCTCGCAAACCATTTTTAAAATTAGATGAAATGCTGGTACCTCGACCCGAAACTTGAGAACTAGTAACCCGGACTCGGAGATCCGGATTGAGAAGCCTCGTAAATTTTATTTGCCAGAGAAGATCATCCATAGGTTTATCGCACACGGCCCGTAAGGTAATGTATATGTTGCGCGGAAAAACAATTCAATATTGTTTTTAAGAGATATTCTAATTTTTAATTCAAGAGATTTAAGTGCCTTCTTAAAAGTTTCATATGGCATGGAACTCGGTGGGCTGTTTAAAATATTGATCACAGAATATAATGTATCTGAGGTTAACGCAATAACAGTTACGTATTATTTGGTATCGTTATTTGGTACTGCCTGGAAGAACCGGGTCACCGGGTTCGCGGTCCAAAACGGAGGGCACCGAGTCTCCTTTGTTTTTTATGTCATTCACAGGACTGAAAGGATTTATGTCTCAATTTTTTTCCTCATCCAAAGTACTAGGAATCTTTCGGAAAATGTCGGAAGTCGAGGGTATTAAAGGATTTGCAGAACACGTCTACTTAATGGGCACCGTTTCAAATTTAAAGTTGAAAAGTTTAGTAGTATAAAAGGAAATATAGCTTAAGCAAATTCAAAAATCTCAAAATAATTTCATATAAGTACATGCATATATGTATGTACTTGAATTGTGAATTTAAAATTTTAAACAACAAAAGATAAACTTGTTTTAATGTAGTATTACTTCAATTTAAAAATCATTAATTTATTAGAATGCAATAAAAATGGTTCTACTGTATTCACCAAAAAAAATACATACATTATAATATCAATATGAAAAGTCGCAATGTGTTTAGCTTTAACACAGGGAATATGTGTATGTGTTTAAATATCTGCACGTCCACAATCTACATATTGCGTAACATATTGAGAAATTATAATTAAATATTTCTATGTAGTATGAACATGTGTTGTATATAATATTATATTTTAATGTTTTTTAGTTATATATATTTCTTTCTCCTTTTTCCACTCATTTTGGGACACAATGCTTCCCCATCTGACATTTTGTGCGCGAGTGACTTTATTTCTGGCCACGATTTGTGATTCTCTTAAATTTTTTTCTTTATTGACCTTCGTCACCTTTCGCTCGTCCTGAGGGTTCCATTCTAAGGACCTCTGCTGAATACATTAGATTTTTTAAAAACTGTATTATATAATAATTAAATTTATTATTATGTATGTATATGATGCTTATAATAGTAATTTATTATTATGTTTATGTGCGTTATTTATTTTTAAAATATTTATACATATCACAAAGGGAGAAAAATGAATTTTGAAGTTAATACATTATTCGAAATTAAAATAAATTATGTATGAGTAAGTGAATCATCATGTAGGTAATTTGAACATATATTAATAACGCATTAGAAAATTTGTCGTCATTTTTATAAAAAAACGAGAAAAAATAGAGTTGACCTTGTCAACTCTGTGATACCCGTACGAATTGGTTATCCTATGTGCGAATAAATAAGTCATAACTGACTATGGGACAGACTATGACTTTAAGTTGCCGTATTTCCATATTAATTTATGCAAAATCTCAGTACTGTGTTTTTCAAAATACTGTGTGTGCCAAACTACTTTTGAAGTTGTACGGCAGCTACCAGAAAGAGCTAAGATATTTTAACGAATTTTTTCAAGCACATCGGCCCTACTAATATATTTGCTTGTGTAAGATTTCAATACAATAGCTTTTATAGTTTCTGAGATATAGTCAAACAACTTTTGAAGTTAGGAGCCAAGTAATTTCAACGACTTTTATCAGACACATTGGCCCTATTAATATATTCGATTGTGTGAAATTTCAATACAATAGCTTTTATAGTTTCTGAGATATAGTCAAACAACTTTTGAAGTTGTATGGCAGGTACCAGAAGGAGCCAAGTAATTTCAACGACTTTTATCAAACATATTGGCCCTACTAATATAATTGTTTGTGCGAAATTTTAATACCACAGCTTTTATCGTTTCTGAGATATAGCCAAATAAATTTTGAAGTTGTATGGCAGCTACCCGAACCGGTACCCCGATCATGTCCAATTTAAATAGGGTTCTGGCACTTACCACAATAAATCATTTGTAAAAATTTAGTGAACTTAGCTCAATTAGTTTTTGAGTTATCGTTGGGACGGACGGACGGACGCACGGACGGACGGACGGACGCACGGACGGACGGACGGACGGACAGACAGACAAAGCTAAATCAACTCAGAATTCGACGCTGATCAAAAACATAAACTTGAGTCTATATCTAAGACCGTTATTTCTCAACGTTACAAACGGTAAGGCAAATTTAGTATTGCCAAGTTTCATGAATCTGATTTTATAATTTTTCCAATACTTAAAAATATTCAAGAAAATAATAGGGAAACTTGGCAGTCGTGTGTCCAATTTCAGGTCGGATAATATTCGTGAAGTTTTGAAGGAATAGCTTCCGAAACCTGCCATTCCGGAAGCTGCCGCACAACTCCAAAAGCTAATTTAAAATATTCGAAAAAATAATAAAGTTAGGTTTGTGAAACTTGGCAGCTGTTTGTTATAGGTCAGACATAACCGTGCAGTTTCTATAGAGTGGTTTATCAGGTTCGAACACTTGGTATACAACAATAAAAACTAATTCTAGATATTTCGATAATTTTAATTTTGATTTATACAAACTAGTATAGAAAATCTTTAAAGACAATCTTACACTCGAATTTAAGAGTTAATTATGTAAGATAAAAAAAAAACGCATTTTTTAATAAAATTTGGAAGAGCATGCAATTTCAGAAATATAAGGTGCCAAAAATACAAAATGGTAAACGTTTCCATGGACAGACGGACAGAATGAAACTAATTCCGGTTAAATATGAACCTGTCTGTTTATAATAGCAATTTTTTGTTACATCGGTATTTTGGGTGTATAAGTCCCCGATTTATTGAAGTGAAATACATACTTACCATTACATAAAGTAAATTAATATGTACGTATTTTTAACAAGGGAAATGGTTTTCGTCAAGTGTTATTTTTGTTTGAATTTGAAACTTTACTAAACGTTTAATTGTTCATCGACTATTTTGATAAGTATGCATATTCTTTATAAAAGATTTAAAATATTCAATCAGATCGGTTATAATTATTGACCAGTACGGTAAATTTTTTATCTTTTAATTTTGTTTTACCTTATGATTTCCCTTTTTATGTTTTCTTAATTTATTTATTTTAGTATTAAGAAGGATGCAACAAAAGGGTGAAAATTAAATAAAATTTAATTGAAAACTGTAAAAGAGATAATTAAAGAAAAACTTAATGCAGATATGTACTTAATTATCATAAAAATATAAAGTACTTTGTTAATTGTTCTAAAGAAAAGCAAGTGGAAAGTTTTGTAATTTAAAATTGAAATTGTATGTTTTATTATTATATTAGATTTTATTTCAAAACTTAAAAAGATTTTGGACAGAGGTATTGGTGTATTATTAATTCAAAAAATCTGGAGAAGAAATGTTGACCTTTCTTTCGCGTATTTAAAAAAAAATTAGGCATCGAAACCAGTTTGAGTTAACTGTATGTATTAAAATTTCGATGATTGAATTTTAATTGTTTATTATAGAGATGATGATCCTAAATTTGTGTGAACTTCAATTTGTCTGTTAATAAATGTACCTCAAAAGATTAAAACTCAAAAAAATAAATTTAAATAATTAAATTTTTTATATAAATTTAAAATTTTTAATTAGCAAAGTTCATTTATATGATCATCATATTGTTCAAAAATATCAAATACTCATTATGATTCTCGGATTTGGGTATAAAGGATATAAGATTAACGTTTTAGTATAAAATTAAATTTACACGGCGACTGAAATTCCTAAATCATGGAATTATAGATTTTTAAAAAAATTCTCGTTTTATCGCTTTTTTAGATTTATTATTAAGCATAACACCTACGAAAGGTATTGGGCCATAATATTGGTGCAACATGAAAATTTTTATCAATATTAAATTAAAGTATATTCTGAAGTTGTTTAAAATCATTTCTGATTTATTTATATGTATGGAACTTTTCCTTACATGAATTTTAAATTTTTAAAAATCAAAATTAAAACTGTATCTCTATGATGTTTTTTTGTATTTACAAATGCTGCCCTTTAAAAGATACTCATATACTCGTATATACATGTTTATGTAACAATAGAAGTGAATCAAATCCTAAAGCATGTGAATGAAAATTAAAAGAAACGAGAACAAAATAGAGTTGACCTTGTCAACTCTGTGATACCCGTACGAATTTGTTATCCTATGTGCGAATAAAGATGCCATAACTGACTATGGAGTTGCCGTATATTAATTTATGCAAAATTTCAGTACAATGTGTTTTTCAAAATACTGTCTGTGCCAAAATACTGTTGAAGTTGTATGGCAGCTACCAGAAAGAGCCAAGAAATTTCAACGACTTTTATCAGACATATTGGCCCTACTAATATATTCGCTTGTGTGAAATTTTAATACCATAGCTTTTATAGTTTCTGAGATATAGTCAAATAACTTTTGAAGTTGTATGGCAGGTACCAGAAGGAGCCAAGTAATTTCAACGACTTTTATGAGACACATTGGCCCTAGTAATGTATTCGTTTGTGTGAAATTTCAATACCATAACTTTTATAGTTCCTGAGATATAGACAAATAACTTTTGAAGTTGTATGGCAGGTACCAGAAGGAGCCAAGTAATTTCAACGACTTTTATCAGACACATTGGCCCTATTAATATATTTATTTGTGTGAAATTTCAATACCACAGCTTTTATAGTTTCTGAGATATTGCCAAATAAATTTTGAAGTTGTATGGCAGCTACCCGAACCGGTACCCCGATCTTGTCCAATTTAAATAGGGTTCTGGCACTTGGTACAGTAAATCATTTGTGAAAATTTGGTGAACTTAGCTCAATTAGTTTTTGAGTTATCGTTGGGACGGACGGACGGACGGACGGACGGACGGACGGACAGACAAAGCTAAATCAACTCAGAATTTGACGATGATCAAAAACATACACTTGAGTCTATATCTAAGACCGTTATTTCTTAGCGTTACAAACGGTAAGGCAAATTTAGTATACCCTTCGAACATACGTTCGTACGGGTATAAAAAAATTATGAAATTTAATATTTTACAAAACCATTGTTTAAATATTCTTTTGTACTTAAAATAATAAGAAAAACCGCTATCATTTATTCACGAATTTCTAAATAATTCGGAGTACAACGAATATGTACATACATATTTATATTTTCTCTCTTACAGCAGATCGTAACTAAAATGATACATCTAAACTTAATTTTAAATTAAAATAATTTAACAATAATCTGATGTGGGCAATTTGTATTATTGTAAATAATAGCTAAACTACAAGAACCTTTAAAATATTTAAAATTTTAAATTTGAAAAAAAAGAAACAAAAAATTCAACTTTTTCATGTTGATTTTTTATTATCAAATCTAAGAAATAAAATTCAAAATTATTACTTTATTTTTGGAGATAAAAAATAATTCGAAGAATAAACATTTGACAAAAAAACTAGCAACAACAATAAATAGAATTGGCTCAAATCAGTGGTCCGCAAAGAAGCACTTTTTCCTTGAACAAGTGAAAATAGTTATTTCTAAAAAGAATTTACAATAGCTATTTAAGTTACTTTTTATAAATATGTATGTACATATATCAAAATATATCAAAAATATGTAAAAGAGTTATACATATTTTAATGGCATGACATTTATCCTTAGCATTTTTCTCTTATAGAAATTTGTAAAATCTTGCAAGATCGTGATTAAAAATTCCTGCCTTTTAAAAAGTTATTATTTTGGTTTACAATGGAAAAACAAAAAAATCATGTGTGATAACACAGCATCAAACCCTTTATTCATATATAATAATTTGATCACCATTTCTATAAAATTCAATAAAACTAAATAATAAATTTTAAATTTATCATAAAATTGAATAGCATTTCCATTTTAAAATACTTATAACTAATTAATTTTTATTACTCTTTTAATTTCTTTTATAATTAATTTAAATATACTATTATTTCTGCTAGATTCAAATATATGTACGTTTTTCACTTAATTCAAAATTAAAAGTATTAGTTCTAAAACCTTCGAGAAACTATAGGTGGAGTGGGAGACGCTTTAGTTTTCAAATAAGTACAAATAAGTAGAGATTTCGTGAAAATTCTTTAAAATCCCTGTACCTCGGAAACCGTTAAGATTTACTAGTCCTGGACAAAAAGGTTACTAATTTTTGATTCCCTAAATGATAGTATACCTTATGTCACTGATTACTGAATTACCCCGTATATAATATGTATGCAGATATATACAAACTTTTGAAAGAATTTATATTATTCACAACTATGCATATATACATATGTACAACATTAAACAAATATACAGGCAACTTCAATAATAATTTATTTCTCTACTAATAGGGTTTTTAAAAAAACAATTTACCTATAAACACTCTATAACTCGAAAAGTATAAAAATTGTAGAAAGCTATCAGTCAACACATTTGGTTTTTATGGACTCTGGTTTAAAATTTTATGAGTTTTCTTCCAAATTTAGAAACTTTTAATATTGTTTTTTTTTTAAAGTTATACAATTTACACTTTCGTAAGATGAAAGCCAAATTATTTATATATTCGTTATTGAAATATAACAAAACTTAAAAAAGGTAAAATTATATGGGATTGAAAAAATAACCCATTATTACCGACCGTATTGTGTAAACAATAGGTAGGTTATGTGATGGCAACAAATTTTGCATATGGAAGTGTAAATAAACTATTTTTAGCAACCTGTCGGTCTGTTGGCCGGTGTGTGCACGCGTGTATCTCAAGTTCGGCTGAACCGATTTTGATGAAATTTTTATATGTAAGTTTATTCCCACCACCTTTTAGCGGACCTGTTTTACATTTTTGAACATTTTGAAGAAAATATTCAGCCGATTTACTTGAAATTTTATATATAAGCTCAGCTCAACCGTCCGCGAAATCTCCTAACTTTTGGAAAAAATCAGGTGTCAGCAACTGGACGTTTACTACGGGCCAAATATACATTTTTGCGTATATAAAGAGAAATAACCAACCGATTTCATTGATATTTAATATTTAAATTCTTCGTATTAAAACAATGAACATATATAAATTTTTTGGAAACATCAGGGCTCGAAAACTGATCTGCGGGCCGATTTTACATTTTTCACCATATCTACGGAACGAATTGATGGAATTTCTTGAAATTAGATATTTTAGTTCTGGTTGTTACCGAAACTAACTGACGAGCTTTTCAGTGAATTCGAAACTCTACTAAGAGCCGAATTTACATTCTTCTAGGTATTTTAACTATAAGCTTACTAATGTCCTAAAAATTGGAAAGAAGTATTTAACAAACATTTTTATTATATTCTGTAACACTTTCACTTAACTAAACAATACACATTGCTGTCGATTATGTGCTGACCAGATCAGATTTTTTTTATATAAATTGAATGGTTTTTACCATCCTTTTAAACCAGGCATGTCAAATACGTGGTCGGCGGGACGCATGTGGTCGAAATTTTGAATCGGAAAAAAATTAAAAAAAACAATTCGTAATGTTTTATGTTTTCGAAGTATTCCACTTATAAAAACTAGATTATGACAATTATTTCTTGGCTTTTTTATACCCTGCACTTCGTGAAGGGTATATTAACTTTGGTATGGAGTTTGTAACTACTTGAAGGAATCATCTGCGGTATGGACATATTATATATTCTTGCTCAGCGTAAAATTCTGCGTCGATTTAGACATGTCCGTCCGTCCGATCGCACGATAACTCAAAAACGAATAACGCAATCGACACCAAACTTTCACAAGTTGTTTCTTTTGTGCCAAGGACGAACCCTATTGTTATTGGACCGATTCGGACAACGGGTTCGGGTAGCAACTCAAAGAGTTTATTTTAATTATTTCAAAAACTAATAAAGATACAAATATAAAATTTTGTATACATGTGTCCAATTATGTTTTACATAACAAAAATTTTAACAAGATAGCTGCACCGGTTCGGGTGGCTGCCATACAACTCCAAAAGCAAATTTTTTATATTCGGCAAAATAATAAAGTCAGATTCATGAAACTTGGCAGTCGTGTGTCCAATAATAGGTCAAAGATATTTCTGAAGTTTTGGTGGAATTGCTTGACAGGTTCGGGTGGCTCCCATACAAGTCCAAAAGCTTATTTTAAATATTTGGAAAAATAATAAAGTTAGATTCATGAAACTCGGCAGTTGTGTGTCCAATTATAGATCAGATATATTTGTGAAGTTTTAGTGGAATTGCTTGACAGGTTCGGGTACCTGCCATACAACTCCAAAAGCTAATTTTAAATATTTGGAAAAATAATAAAGTCAGATTCATGAAACTTGGCGTTTGTGTGTCCAATTATAGGTCAAAGATATTTCTGAAGTTTTGGTGGAATTGCTTGACAGGTTCGGGTGGCTCCCATACAAGTCCAAAAGCTTATTTTAAATATTTGGAAAAATAATAAAGTTAGATTCATGAAACTCGGCAGTTGTGTGTCCAATTATAGATCAGATATATTTGTGAAGTTTTAGTGGAATTGCTTGACAGGTTCGGGTACCTGCCATACAACTCCAAAAGCTAATTTTAAATATTTGGAAAAATAATAAAGTCAGATTCCTGAAACTTGGCAGTTGTGTGTCCAGCTATAGGTCAGACATATCCGTGAAGAATGGTTTCACAGGTTATAGAATGGTTTCACATGTTTGAGTAATTGCTATACAACAATGAAAGGTGCAGGGTATAATTCAATCGGTTCATACCGACTGAAACGTTTTTACTTGTTT
The DNA here is from genome assembly GCF_029603195.1 of Condylostylus longicornis. NCBI lineage: Eukaryota > Metazoa > Arthropoda > Insecta > Diptera > Dolichopodidae > Condylostylus > Condylostylus longicornis. Next base: position 3,975,275 of record NW_026577985.1, read on the forward strand.
TAATTTTATTTTAAATTCATATTTCTTGTTCATATAAATTTGCAATTTATTTTTGATTTACACTCTGAGCTTGGTGTCCTGATAGATATATGTATGGCATAATTAAAGACGTACATTATGTTGTACGAAAACATCACGTAATACTTAAGTTTAAATTAATACATATATTTAAGACTGTTTAACATTGTCATTAAAATACTTAATTACTATTTAATTACAATAATTTTACTATTTATAGAAACTACCCATTAAATTTCTAAATTATGGAATATTAAAAATTAAACGAAATATCAAAACTGGAAGATGTCTAAATCAAGTTGAATATTTTTTAAGTTTAATACAAAAGTTGTTAACTGTATCAAAAAAATAAAAAATAATTTTCTTTTTAAATTAAAAAGACATAAGAAACATTTTATTTCTTTACGGCCAATTGACTCAATGATATAGGGTAGTATGGCTTAGAAATTAAATGGTTTGCAAAAATAGAGAGACGAAAAATAAACACCATTTAACTTCCTCATTCCGAATATCAACTACCCGTTTATAGATTAATGAGTTCTAACAATTTTTCTTTCGTATGTGTACATGTGTATGTGCGTACAATTGCAGATTAAAATATTTAATAATTTTAAGATTTCTTTTTGATTTGAAGACATTTGAAAAGAATTTAAGTGAATTCCATTTAAATTGCTAGAAATTGTACGAATTCTTATGCTTAAAATTTAAATGGTTTGAATTGAAAAATATTTTGCCCGTTGCAAAATGTAATATTATAGCGTTAATTTATTGATAACACGACAACAATAATTTAAAGTACAAAAATTACAAAATATGCGAATAAACAGAACGAAAAAAATAACAAATTAATTAATCGTTTACTTAATCTGATTACGAACAATACACAAAAAAAAATGTCGCGTAAAAAGGACAAAGTATTTAGAAGAATTTAACAAAATCATTTTTTTGCAATACTCGTAGTCGAAGCTATAGTGATGATGTACCTCTTATTAACATAAAAATTGCTGCTAAATGTTATTGGTTGTTTTCACACGCGATTATTCTTTTGAATTCGAGTTATTTTTGTTTACTGTAAACAACTACAGTCAATTCTTACTGTCATAAAACTAATACATTAACATATTTTTCGCTTTTGGTTTTTGTTATTTTTTTCATTATGGTTAAAACTTTGAGCAGTTTACTTTATGTAATGCTATGTTTATACTTTTTATAAGAAAAACTCTGCCAAGGTTGTGATCAAATCAGATTTATGTTAAAAGTCATACACCCTTACTGCAAATCTCACTAGTAGCACTGATATTAGGAGAAGTTACGAATTTCATATTGTGAATTCCCATGTAGTAGAATTGTACACCGAAACTCGTAATATAGCAAATATTAATGTCAAAATTCTACTATTAAAATTCAAAAATCAAGATCTCTGCCAGTGAAATATATAATTATTCAAAGGCTACGCGCGTAAATTAGTTTGAAATTCGTAGAATTCTACAAGTGAGATTTACAATAAGGGTGATAATGAAAAGTTCTGACGTATTTTTTTAATACTCGTATAAAACTCGCCATTATACATATTACATTTGCTATTAAGATACCAATCAGAATATCTGAAATCAGAAATATATAAGAAAACAATTGTTTATTTCCGGTTTTTGATTAATTTAAAAGCACGACCTTTAAAAACGCTCAAATGGCGGCAATGGCATCAAATATCTATACACATTTTCGAATTTATCTGGCCTTAGACTAACTAAATTCAGTTTTGGAATATCGAAAATAAGTATACATGAATATCAAAGGGAAACGGAAATCTTAAAATTACTCAAAATTTAAGTAACTAATAAGGATTTTTACAAAATAATTTGCCACAAAATATTAAAATTTTATTTCTGCAACATTTTTTTTACATCTACTGTAATTGTTGCTCATATTTTGTACAAAAACACTTTAAAATCTACAAAGGAGCTTGAAATTTTATTCCCCCGTCTCTTCTTGCAGTTAATGTTTTTTTTTGTTGCGGTCTTTCAACCATGTCAAGAACTACATAAACGTACATAAGTATACATCAAACACATATATTATGATGAAAAAGAAAATGTCTGCACAGTTTTTCTCATGTTTCAATTTTTGTATTTTTTTTTACCTGATTGTTATTTCTTTTATATGCTAAAATTTTATCACGTTAGATGGCTTCCATGTTTTGTAACTTGTCAAACTAAAAGAAAAAAAAAGTGTTTTTATACTCTTTTAAATAAAATGAACAAAGGAACCAAAAACGAGCATGAAAAAGGTAAAAGAAAAACAACAGTAAATTATAAAGCAAAAAATAAAGGAAAGGAAATAGATGAGACCAATAAATTTTCATAATGTCCTTGTTTTTACTTCTTCTTTACTCATTACTTGGTTAGGGGTTCTTATTTGTTTATTTTATACAAGAACATTATATACATTTATCTAAATATGTATGTAGATTATACAAATATTATTATTATAAAAAAATTTTTGTTTAGTTAAAAAAAATTACAAACGTTAAGCTTAACAAACCATGACATCATTGATCGCCTTTACTGAATGATTTCTAAATTAAAACTTACGCGTTTAAAAGAAAAATTTTAGAAATAAAAGAAAGTGGGATATTATTGAAGACTGTATTGACAATAAACTAATTTGTATTTGGCATGTGCCAACGTAATTTGGAATCTTTAATTAAAAATAAACAGTAATCGGTTCTTTAATCTTATTTGTTTGCATTATGTTATTACAGCAAATAAACCGTGACTTCAATAATGCGCTTACAACTTAAACTTTACAAAGTATAACGTTCCAAAAAGTTTAGTAAAAGCTCTTGACAATGTAAACTTTTCCCAAATGCGTTCTATACGTAGTATATATACGTAAAATAAAAGTAAATCGGGCATCGAAAAAATCGAGCACGCTTTTCTTATACAAATGTTCCCAGAAATAACCAATTAAATAAACTAATATATATATCCAGCTAATGTCTTTATATCTAACAAGTCCCAATGCTCAGAGAGAAACTTGAAAGCACACCTTATTTTATATGGCCTTTTTTAAATCGAAGTGGCTATTTTTTGAGAAGAAATATTAAAATAAATTCACACTTATTATAAAGCAGGTAAAATTTAGAACATATATTTGAAAAATCAAAAAAATGTATTAATATTTTCATTGATAATTATTTTAAAATTTAAAAAAAAGCGGAAAAACAACAAACACAACCATCGCCTTCAACGTTTTATTTGATACTGAAAGCATTTCATTATTTTTAAGTGAACAGCTTTTTTTTCTCATAGGGTAAGTTAACGCAAGATATGGGAAGTACCTGTGGTGTCAAGTTGAAAATATAATTAATGAAAGATAATTCTTAAATATTGATATAAATACATAGTAAAGAAAAAATTTGAAGAGGGACTTAGAAAATAATATCTAAAATACAATCAAATATTATTTGTTAAATACAAATTTTATATAAACTTTAAAATTTTATCTCTATTTTTATTTGAAAAAATATTAAAAACTTACTATCATTTATATCAATTACCTAAGAAAAAAAAATATTTAAAATGTTTGGAAAAAACAATCATATATTTTTATGACCGGATTTGAATATTTTTCTATTTTTGAAATAAATGATATTTTACCAAATGACTCGAAAATTCCGACTGTAAAATAACAGGTATTTTAAAATTTTTGTTCAGGTATTTTAAAATTCTTTCCGTTTAGAATTAAGATAGGTCATACATACACATGCAGGGACATTTTATAAATAGATTGCTCTTGTTTACCTGCTAATAAAATATGAAAAAAGAGCACAGCAAAATTTTTGAAGCACTCAATATAACATGTTTGAAATAGTTTTAAAATAATTATTTAAAAAAAAATTTATTGGAAGTAGGTACATACATATTTATTTTTAATAATTTAAAAACTAACTGAAATTATTAGAAACAATTTTATAAGTAACGTATGAATAATCGAAATGAGATAATTCAAATTGTTGAAATGTGTCAACCTATATTACTTTTAATAACATTTTTGTTAGCCGACACTACTCAACTTACCTTATTGGGAAATACAAAATGTGCATAAAAAATCATACATCCTTCCTCATTAACATTTGAAACCATACTGAAATATGAATTTGAAATTTTTTTTCATTTTTTCTTTCCTCCTACCTTTCTTTCTTTTTCGTGCAATAGAATTTAAATGGGAAGCTTTTTAAAAAATGTGTATAATATCCTGAGATTTTTTAAAATATTAATCTCTTTTTTACGTAAAAAAAAAGAAAAAAATAATAAAAAATATGACACGATCAGTGGCATTTAAAGAAAAAACCAACAACGAGGCCAAAAATTCGTAACATTTCGTAAAAAAAATTGAGTATTGGGACTTGTTAGATATAAAGACATTAATTCAGCAATAAAATGCTAGTTATTAAGATTTTTTCTAAAATGTAATGTGCAGAACTTTAAGTTTAAATTTTCAAACAAACGTCAATGTACTCGTATGGTAATATTGTAAAAGTTGTTTTCTAAAATGTATTAAAAGCTTTAGCAGTTTTTTTTACAATTTCAAGGTATTGAAAGCTGTGAGACAGTAGTATAATCGTATTAATACCGTACTTAAAATTTTGAAGTCACGGAAATTTTAAAAATTGAAAAAAATTAGTCACGATAAGAGTTCATATAAGATTAACGTTTTGACAAACGAAACAGTATGCAAGTTTCATATTTACTTCTGTCAAATTAAAACAATGAATTTAAAAAGTATAAATTAATGTTAAGTAATGCTCTAAATAACTATTTCTTTTACATATAAAATTTGTAATTGTTATAATATAAAGAATTATATAGAGATTAATTTAAACATTAGTCGCTATTAGCAAGCTGTACACAAACTTTATTAAACTAGAATCAAAATTAAAAGCTAATTTTTGTTTTATTTTCCTCTATTTAGTTAAACCTTGACACTTTGTCATTAAAATCTTTTTCGTTAAGAATAAAAAAAAATATTTGAATTAAAAATCAACCTTTTTGTTGTATCAAAAATGTATCAACAAACATTTTTCAATTTACAAAACTTTCAAACTTAATACAAAACCGTTTTAGATGGTGATTCAAGTTATTCCTTAAACACTTAAATAAAACAAATATAATTTTGATTTTAAATGAAAATTTTCTAAAGATTCAAGATCAGTAATAATAAATTTAGGAATAAATTTTAAAATAACTAAACTCATTCTCGATTCATCGCATTTTGTTAGAGTTATAAAATATTTATGTAATACTAAGAATAGTTCATAAAAGTTAATTTTTTTTTTCATTTTTTTAAAGTCAATACAAAAATAATTTTTTATTTATAACATTCATTAAAACTTGTAAAACATACATGTGTATTAAATTTTTAATTTAATTTAAGTTATTATTTTTTTATTTTTTTATGTTGTTTTTAAGAAAAGTACCAAGTATATAAAGAAACCTGTGTATTTTCTCAAAGATTTAATCTTCAAATTTCTAAAAAAGTTGAATTTATTTAATAAAGGCCTCATATAGATACCTAAATTTCCGGATTAAAATATACAATGTGTGGATATCATCTAATTCTTAAAGTTTAAATAAAGAATAAGAAGTCTATGATATATACAATTTTATATATAGAATACTACACATATTTGCATACATACATATATTATTATATTTTTTTTGCATATAACTATAAACAGCAAAACCCCAATATTTAAAATATTATACCAAAAAAAGAAATATTATAAAACTACTAAAAAAAAGTAAACTCTGGTTTTGCAAAAATTTAGATATGACCTTCCATTTTAATCTATGTATATACAGTATTTAAAGAAAAATCAAAATAATATTTCAAAAATTTAATTACCATTTACTAAATTTTAGTGTTTATCACTTAGAATTAAAAAGATCAGTTCACGGAAAATGTTTCAAGATTATAAAAATGCTCTTTATGCACTTTTTTTAAATATTAAGGACGCTATTAAGGTTTTAATTGACATACCCAGAAACATGTAACTTTGCGACATCCGGTTTCCCGAAAAGCTACTTACTGTTAGTCACTACCAGTGTCAAACAGAACTCACAAATTAAATTTCAAGAAAATCCGTGAATTACTTCCTTAAATTCGGTAATTAATTTAAAATCCGATCCCTAATATTCTATCCGAACCCTAATAAAAAAAAAATAATAGGTTCATTGCTGTTGGAAACTGAATTTAAATATTCTATTTTAAGGAAATTGGAACCAAGGATTCATTGATATTTCTCTTTATATGCGCAAAATTTTAAATTTGGCCCTGCAAAGGTCCAGTTGCTGACGCCTGCTTTCTTCAAAAAGTAAGATGGTTTTTGTCAAGATGTTAAAGAAGGTTTATGTATTAAATTTCAAAAAAATCTGTTGAATCCAGTTTCCGAGGCCAGACATGTCCCAAAAATTGATCCATATCCAAAATAAAGTCATATATAAATCTTCATCAAAACCGGTTTTGCCGAGCTTGAGATACACCCGCTTCGTGTGCGACAGATGAAAATCTTTCTAAAAATAGTTTATTTACTTTTTCCTACTATGAAGAAGTGTGCTGCCACCAAAAACTCAACATGAGGTCGGTAATTAAATTCACAAATTTTTTAAAGAACAATCGCTTTTCGTTAATGATTTCTACCAAAAAACATACAACCTTAAAGCACACCCTTTATGCTTTAAAGTGATGTTGTTTAATACAAGTTAAAAAGAAATTTGAGTATAATATAAAATTAAACCTCAAAAGTTTGAGCTTTTAAAGGCTATAGTTTCACAATATACAAAAAGTTTAAAATCTACAACATTTTTTTCTTTTAATCAAAAAATAAACGGAAATTCCGATTACGTCCAGTTTCCCAGAATCTACTGTAATTATTAAAATGTACACATCCTGTAATATTCGAAGCACTTATAAAGAATATAAAGAATAATTTTAAAAACCGGTTAGTCAAGCAAAAAATTTCTCAAATTTTATATAGACATTTGTACGAATATAGACAGGGTGTACAAAACCTGAGGATATTCCTGAAACAAGATAAATTTTTCTCTTTTTTGTCCCCCGCTCTTGAGTTATAAGGAATAAGTCGCGCTGAAACTCGTCCAGATTTTAAATTTTCTCTAATAAATTAGGAGATCACGATCTTTTTGTTATTCACTATCCGTGAAAAATTAGCCAAGTATAAATTATAGCTACATATGAATTAATGATGCAAAGTAAAACTTATTGAAAAAAATTCCTAAAAATAATTACTTTGCAAATATTTCATAAAATAAAAGATGCTTGATTTTGTTGGAATTTCATTTCAAAGAAATTTTGATGAGCTTTACAAAAAAATTACAAATTTGACTTTATCTATCGCATATAGGCATAAATCCTAAAGGAACTATAAAAATTGAAAGTTTCTAAAAAAATGACAACTTTGAAGCCTCTTAAAGCCTTTTGACTTTATTGTTCGTCTTGAACTCTACTATCAACACGCTCCAGGATACCATAGATTCTTGGTTGCTCTATATGTTTTATAATAATTAATACACATATATATAAATAAAGTTGGGTCAAACCAATGGTTTGTATTGTAGCACTTTCCCATTCAACAAGTGAGAATTCTGCTTTTAAATACAATCTTTGTATACCTATCACACTATTAAAATTATTTTCATTCATATACAAAACTATTTCTAGGATTGCATATATTTAGGATGAACGATTTATGCAGTCTTTCAAATAAAGCAAAAATTAATATAAAGTGGGGTTAACATAATGCTCGATTTTAAGGGTTAATTGTGTGAGCTAAGAAAAATAATTATATTTTTTAATGTCATGGAATTATCGTTAGCTTTTTGTGTTTATAGAAATTTGAAAAAGCTTGCGGTTTCGGAAATATAAGGTGTCAAAAATTCAAATTTCACAAATTTCAAGAGGCGATAAGAGGGGGTGGAGATGGAAAAAAATTTTCTTCTAACGAAAAGAACTATTTGTTAGTGTCTAAAAGTCCCTAAAATTTCAAGCTTCTACAGGCTGGGGTCTAAAAGAAAAACGAAATCAAAAATTTGAAAAAAAAGACTTTAGATAACGGTAAATTTAAACGGCCATTTTGTTTTTCTAAAGTTTAACTATAGTATACCGCGCTAGGGGAAGCAAGCCGCTGCCTTTCTGCGTTTGCAAAATTTCAAAAATGCTTATGGTTTAATTGCAACAAATAGTTAAAAAAGGCCATTTTTAGGGTTTTGGAGGGGTATAACTTCTAGAGGGGGGTAGATAGGTAAAAATTTTGTTCTACGAAAATAAGTTTCTAGTAAAGATCTATGTACGTCGTAAAATTTCAGGTTTCTATCTTCCAGGGTGTAGAAGTTTTGTAAACAGACACACGGACGGACGGACGGACGGACAGAGTGAAACTAATAAGCACTTTTTTTCAAAAATTTTTTGGAAAAGTGCTAAAACCAAAGATCGCTTTTTAAGAATTTATCTCTCAATAAACGATTGAAGAAGTTATAGATAGATTATGTTAGCTTATGCATACGTAAGTGCGTACACCTGCACATACATCTATATTGAAGACTTGACCTTGGTGTAATTTTTTCCATGTACATATGAGTACTTATATACGTAAAATACATTCATATAATATATGAACACATTATTACTTAACACCTTTTTTTGCTGATAAAATGTGAATTTATCCTTTTAAGTATTTAGCTAAATATATTTGTAAATATTTATTTATTTACGACGAAGGAAGGCATTTGAATAACATATAAATATACACTTTTTAAATACATATTTATAATTTCCTCTAAGGCATAATCCTTCTTATTGCATTCATATATAATTCACTTCCTTTCGTTAGAGAAAATTCTAACAATAACTTTTGCTCTTTAAAAAAAAATATTGTACAGGAAGAAATAAATTATAAAGAAATTTTGTGATTTTCTTACTTTATGTTTAGGAATTTAGGAAATGTTTTAAGTTTTAGCAACAAAAGTAACAATCATTTGTATCCTTTTTTTATTTATTTTCATTTTTTATTTTTAGATTTATATTTCAAAGGAGATACACGAAAAGTATTTAATAGTGTTTCAATTTAAAATTCTTTAAGAAAGTGGATTTCCTGAAAACAAAAAATCTATGTGTTCTTATAGTCGATAAGTAGCCAGAAATTTACTGATTAGAAAATCCTTTATTATTTATAGAAATCTATGTATTTACAATTTTTAAAAAAATTTGTTAAACACCATCGAAAGCGAACCGAAACTAATGAATCCGGAAACTGTCCAAGGTTCGAATGAATAAACTTAAATTCTAACCCTATCGCAATAAAGATAATATTGACATTTGCGAATACGAGTATATGAATGAATGCAATTATTACAAAGTTGAGAGGTTTTCCCTTTAGAATTTCAAATTTAGAAATTGCTTTAATTTTGAAAATTACAAAATGTTTAAATTATATTTAATCACCTCAAGTGATTGTCTGAGAGAATACACGTGATTGTTTATAATCAAAATTGTTATGCAATTTTTATCAAATTGAGTTACAAATCTATAACATATTCATGTATATATTTACAATTATCTGAAACACAAGCTATTAAAAATATTTTTTCCAAAAAAGTTTTTTTTTTCCTATGAACCAACACATTAAAAGGGTTTCTTTTCGAATTACTATGTATTAGAAAAATTAAACTGCAAAATTTCAAAAATACAAAAAACCGTTAGAGAGGCAAATACAGTAATAATATAATAACATGCATCTCATATAGTAAAAAATAACATGCATCTCATAAGAAATAAGAATTCCTGAATTGTTGAAAACTTTATCTTTGAATATCCTGCTAAGGTTTAAACATAAGTGTCAGCTTCTTCACTAAAATATAAGGAAAATAGAAGCAAATAAAAATATGTAAAATTTGAGGGACAGACAAAAAAACTATCAGTCATAAATACGATTATTTTATATACTTTCACATAATTCCATATATGTCTATCAGGCCGCCAAACTGAAATTATTTTCTGAAATTTTGATTCCGAAAAAAATTACGAAACAATTCTTAATGTTTTATACAGGGCTGTCGTTTCTCCATTTTCCTCCGATATGAAAATTTGTGTCATGGCTTCTCCTTTTGCATTTGGGTCCGATTTTGTTTTTTCCTCAGTCAGATCAAGCTAATCAATTAGTCAGTCAGAGTGCCAAAAAACCGAACTTAAGAAAATTAGTCGACGTCAGCGGATGAAACATGTTCGGATAAAATTCTTTCAATAAATGATAACATTTTAATTCGAGTCGATCGAGTATATTGTTGAAAACTTTAAAAATTTATTAAAAGGTGGTATTTGAAAGAGTATTTTTTTCTGTTTATTTGATTAAAACTGAATTGAGAAACTCCTTTTATGTTGAAATTGTAAGCAGCATTTTAAATTCAAAAAAATTATTTAAAAATATTGATACGAAAAGCTAGGAACCAAGTTGTGATCTTATTTAACTAACTGTAAAAAAATTTGAACTATTGTAAATTATTTTTTTATGAAATATTTTATTGGAAATGGCTCCATTTTTTGAATGTTTCATCTCCCGATCCAAAAAATCAAACGACAGTCCTGATTTTATGTTTTCGAAGTGTGCCGATTGAATTATTTTTTTATTTTTTTTGTAAAATTTTTGAGTACTCTTTATGATTCTCATTTTATTTAGTATAGTTTTAAAAGTCATCTAGATTATAATCATTATTGTTTTGCTTTTTTCTTCAATTAATTTTTAAATTTTATTTCTTATACAAAAATTTTACTCTGTAATTCAGTACCCTTCCGTTTGGAAGACAAGAAAGGTTGTCTGTGCTAAAAATTGCAATTTTTTTTTTTTGTAATTCATTTTTCAGATGGGATTTACCAGCCAATTTTTTGAAATTTAAATTTTAAATTTAAAAAAATATGTAGAATCAGCAGAGCTAAAAATATTGATCAATTTCCTTCACTCAAATAAATTTCAACACCCCTTTCATTTAAACTCCATATAAGTTTGGAATTTATTTTTGATTTGCTCTCTAAGCTTGGTGGCCTGATAAATAAATATGGCATTAAATTTTTTCAAACTGAAATTTTAATGCCCATTTGAAGGAATAAATTTAACACATCATTAGTAATCCTTAGAGTTTTTGGAAAAATTTAAATTTTTGCAGAATGATTTCATATAAAGGAAAGAAAAAATAAAAAAGATCTGTAAAAAAAGAAAAGAAAAGTTTTCTAACAATTTGTTTTAATGAGGTTAAAAATGCTCCTGACGGGAACTAAATCTGACTCTTCATTTTATTTTTTTCTACTTTCTAAATCTTTCATCCATTTTTTTATATAAATTTTTAATAATTTTTATATAAAATTAAAATTCCATAATATTGGAAATTATACATTTGCATGTATATATGTACATAAAAGAAAGAGGAGTAGAGATTGATTATTGAAAAAAAAATTCAAAATTTGCAAATTTGCATTGATTTTAAAAATTAAAATCTTTTTTCAATAGGAAGAGATAAAACAATAGTTTTAAAATATTAAGGAATCTTTTATCATTATAAATTGTAAATTTAAAATATATAAAGATAATAACATCTGTTTTCTAAACTGGATTTACAAATCTGTAAAAATGCCAAAAGATAATTTTTGCTTATCAAAATTTTGTAAGTTTTGCTAAGCTAGTTTAATTTTGCAATTTCAAAAATTCAATAGCCAACTTATCCAAAATAAAAATAGAAATATTTCAGCATAGCAAAATTTAAATATTAAATAATTGTTAAACATGTGCTAAAAGGGATAAGGCGGGGGATAAATTAATAAAAATTACTTTTTTAAAATGCATACTAAAAAAATTTAAAGTGTGTCATAATGGTATAAAATTTGTTTATTTTAGTAAAAGTTACTAAGCTACTAAAGGATTAAGCTTATAAGCTTCTTTTAATTCAAGTTTTTAATTACATTTTATATTTTATTTTATTTTATTTTACATGCTTAATTCAAACATATTACAATACAATATACATATCAATTTACATATTTTGACTTACAGAAAATTAAAATCTATGTTAAATTCAAAATAGAAAAAAAAATAATACAAGAGATTACAGATATTAAAATTACAACACATGTATTATTATTATTTAAGTTAGAATCGCCTAGAAAAAGTTGAATTATCTTCAAAAAAACAAAAGTTTTTTTATAGTGTCCGTTGTTAATGTGAAATCAAGTATGTTCTTGAAATTTTTACACTGGTTCAACATTCTACTGACAGGTTCGTGTTTCCCATAATTACAATAGTTCTATGAAACGGAACTACAAAAAAATCCGGAGAATGAGACCTTACATTAGAATTGAAGACAATCTTAATAAAAATATCTGAAGAGATGGTTTCAAAATAAATATCACGTCTTTTACTTAAAGTGGGTAAGTCAATCAATTTGAGCCTGTCCTCATAAGAAGGAAGAAAAATAGGATCGTCCCAAGGAAGGTGACAAAGCGCAAATCGCGAAAAAATTTTCTAAATCGACTCAATCCTATTAATAGAAATATTGTAAAAAGGCAACCAAACTTGTGAAGCATATTCTAGATGGGGACGAAGCAGAGACAAATATAAGGACTTCAAAACATAGGAGTCATTAAATTCCCTTGACTAGCGTTTAACAAATCTCATCATAGAGCTTGCCTTACCAATCACATAGTTGTAGTGATTGGCGAATGATAGCTTATTATCAAAGCAAACCCCCAGGTCCATAATTGGCATCCACCCTACCAAGAACTTGACCATTTAACGTATAACGTGACATTATTGGCTGTCCTTGCCTGGAATAACATATTAGCGTTCAGTTACTAACGTTGACTTTCAAGTTGTTACTAGTGTATCACCTGCAAAAGTTATCCAGATCACTCTGTAGAGAAACTGCTTCATTTACAGAACGAATCCTCTTGAAAATTTTCATATTATTAGCATAAAGTAACACTCCACTGCAATTCAAAACGGACGCTTCGTCATTAACAGCGATAATGAAGAGCAATGGACCCAGGATGCTGCCCAGGGGAACTCTAAAACTAGCCATAAGCGGGGATGACACCGATGAACGAAAAAGGACCCTGTATTTCCTTTCAGAAAGTTAACAGCCAACCTAACTTACAAAATTATTGCGAAATTCTAATAACCTTAATTTCAGAAGAATTACGTCGTAGGATAAAACGTCAAAGGCTTTACTAAAATCAGTGCAAACCATATCCGTTTGACCGCCAGCTTCCATATTATTTAAAAAAACAGAGGTAGATTCCTCCAGATTAGTCATCGTTTATTTCTTCGTCAGAAAGCCGTGTTGACAACTACAAATAAATAGAATGCAATGGGAGTAAATGCAATCATATATCATTAGTTCAAAAACTTTTGGAATGGCCGAAAGTTTAGCAATAGGACGATAGTTTACCACATCACTTTTATTGCCCTTCTTATGAATCAATCTAATGAAGGCTTCCTTCCAAACGGAAGGGAAAATTCCTAAGGAGTGAGAATTATGAAAACGAAAAATAGCGGAGCCGCTGAAGAAGAACAGCACTTACTAAAAATTATTTCAGAAAAATCATCAGGCCCGGAAAAAGGACGAGAACCTCAGTTGAGTAGGTATTTTCCAACTGTAATCGAATTTGTTGCAAAATTTGAAAAAGTGGTTTTTGGAAAGTTAATTGATATATGTATCAAATGGAGTAGAAGAGTACGATTCGACGAGAAAGTCACGAAAAATTTTAGAAATCACATTGGAATTATTACTTGAAGAACCCTTAAACTTCAAAAAAGTTGGATAGCTATCACATTTCCTTTCTAATGATTAAAAAACTTCCAAAAACTTCTAGGATTAAAATATAATATCATAACGTTGTTTAGCTGCTTACTTGAATATTTCATACGCAAGCTGAAAGTTGTCGAAATAACTAACACTCCTCGAAGACATATATTTGCGTCAAAATTTGCTTGGTAATGGAGGACCAGAACCGGTATCCCTATTCCTTATAGTTGGAATACTAAATTCAATCGCAGCAAATATGATTTCATAAAACTTACTCGTCATCAACTCGATATCAGTAAAATAAATACTGAAGAAAAGTCATAAGCAGAAAAGAAATCATTTAACACTGTGAAGTTATCCCTTTTAAAATCAAATTATTATTTATTGATTATTATAAGGCCGCACAGCATTAAATATTATTAGAAAATATTTTTTAAAAATGTCACATTAATATGCTATTTTTGAAAAATTTTAAAAAATATCTGATGTGGTCAACACATAACCGACCACAATTTATATTGCCTAGATTAGTAAAAGTATTCCAGAAGATTATGAAAATGCGTTTTAAACACTTCTTTACAATTTTAATAATAACTAACAAGTTAACATACCTGGAAAAATGTAAATTTGGCTCTTAGTAGAGTTTCATTTTATGTCGTCCGAATAATACGTAAAATTCCTCAGTAACTTCTGGTAACAACTAAAGCTCAAATACCAAATTTTGAGAAATTCTATCAATTCGTTTCGTAGATATGGTTAAATTACTTTCTATCAATTCGTTTTCGTAGATAATGTAAAATCGGCCCCTAGAACAGTTTCCGAGCCCTAATCTTTCCAGAAAATTTATAGATTCATTGTTTTAACACCCTGGAATAGTGCATTCCCACAGAAAACTCGATATGCCACATAACCTCCCTTATTGATTGCAATGCGGTCGATAAAAACATATATTTTAAATAAAATTATACGAGTACTAAAGCAAAAGGAATTTTTAAATAGGTAATTTTTTTAGCAAAATGAATCAAGTCTGATATAGGTGGAGTATAAAAGTTTTCAAAAAGATATTTTAATTCTATTCACTTACAATTGCACACAAAAATTTCATTTTTATTGTAAACTTATTTTGATTTAACACACACTTAAAGCAAAGATTATGCAAATATCAACACGCTCAAATAAAAGCAATTTTTTCAGAAGATTATTGGAAAAATAATTGAAGTTTTTAATTTCTTTTGAATTCTAACTTAACCACAATTTCCCCCGATTGACAATCTACGAAATATAAAATTCAATTCAAAAACAAATCTCAAAAAATTGCACGAGTAAGTACTGTAAAAATATGTATATTCAATAGATTTGAAGTCTTGGAAAAATTAATCTAAAAATAATTAAGTTTTAAAAGTTTTTTACACGTGAAACAAAAATAATTTTTTAACCACTTTGCAGATTTAGGTAAAGATACAATAGTTCATTGGTATATTTAAGAAAAAATCCTATGTGAACCCTGTCCAATGTTATACTTATGTAATTTAATTGATTGTCAAGAACTTTTTTTTTTTACCGGGAGGAAGGTGAAAAATCTCGAAAGACACTGCCAGACGAAAAGCAGTACTGTGGAACTTCTTGAAAAACACCCTCCTCAAAATAAATTATAAAACTAGTTGGGAAGGACTAACCATTAATTTAGGTCCAACTTTTTTGATTATTCACCAGTTTTTGATCTGGCACAATAGCGTCCTAAGTACTCATTGTTCCAAATAAAAAACATTAAACTAAACCGAAAGGTCTCGTACGTTTAAGTCTCCTAACAAAGTTTTGATTGACAACCAATCGAGCCACCTCGATGTTGACATGATTGGATAAACGCATTTTATGATTGGTTGTTTGCTTTTTAATTTCGTCTGTGACATATAGGATCCTGAGATCCCGGTGTATATCGGCATTATGGGCATACCAGGGGGCGTTTACAACGTCTCGTAATACCTTATTTTGAAATCATTGAAAAGATTGAATATGAATCTGTGCAGACCAGCCCCATAATTGAATACCGTAAGCCCAGAAAAGCTTAAATATTTGGTTATATATCAAAACTTTGCTTATCACTCCTTCCGATTTAGGAATATCATACGTGTATAACAAGTATAATATCGGACCCAATATACTCCCTTGTGGTAATCCCGATCTGATATCCCTAAGCGAACAGTACTCCTCTTCCTGTTTACCTGTCATTCAGGTATGATTTGAGCACGTTAACATACTGCCTTGGTAGTAATTGTGTAAGTTTTTTCATTAATCCACAATGCCAATCCTTATCAAAGGCCTGCGCTACATATAAATGAATAATCCAAAAATATAGTAGAACATATTGATTTTTCTTCCAGTCAATTTCCTATAAGGTCAGTTAAGTTATGGTTCCGGCTATATGGTTGAGTGGTTCAGGCAAAAACAAAATTGATGATTCGGGATTAACTTTTTACTTGCAATTATTGGCTGAAGTCTTCTCAATAAAAAAATTCTCTAGCAGTTTTGAAATTATTGGTAACAATGAGATTGGTCTATAAGGTTGGTGCAGCATAATTATCTCTGCAACTTTCTAAATGTCAGGCACGTAATTAAACCTTATACACGCATTTATTTAGGCGCGCAAGCATCATTATACCACTTTTGGATAATTTTTTCAAAATATCGGCCGTTATTAGGTCAAAGCCCGCAGCCTTTTTAGATTTAAGAGTCCTGATTTCCTCTATAACATCTCTTTGCTTGACAATTCGAATAGTCACCATATCCCCAACAAAAGCAGGCTCCTCATTTTCATGCAAGCTTTGACTGTCATGCGGGCAAAATATATCGGCCAAATGATCTGCAAACGCATTTGCTTTGCCTTTGTCACTTTTTGCTTCCGTTCCATCTTTATTTTTAATAGGAGCAAGATGTTTAATAGATTGCTTCATTTTCTTTGTTGCCCTCTACAGTGAGTAATTGGTTTCCTTACACGCCGTCAAATTTGTAACATAGTTGGTAACCGAATCCGCCTTGTATTTTCTAATATAACGTCTTAGTTACTGCGATTCACGATTATATCTAGCCTTATCAGTAGGATCTCGCATTTGCTGCCACCTCTTTCTCGCCCCATGCTTTGCCTTACTTTTGCTAGTATATGTGGAGGATAGTTAATGCCGAACCTCAATGAAGTTTTTCGCAATCCGCTTTGTTATAAAGAAATCTATTAAACCTGGACACTTATTAACATCGGTGGACCAATACGTTAGCTTCGCAGTAGAATGAAAAAGGCACCTCGAGCCGCCAATTGCTGTCCTCAGTTCTCTTCCTCTAGTTGAAGTATGCTCTGAGCCCCAATCAGTGGCTTGGCGTTAAAGTCAACCACCAATATAAATCTGTCACCTAAGTCGCACAGAACGTTCTGAAACATTTCTGTCGTTATTTTAAATCTGGGGTGACAATACATTGCAGCCACTCCAAATTTTGCTTAGTCGAAGTGATCTGAACCGCCGTCATTTGAATTCTCTCGGCTGGCATCTGGTGTAGATCACAATGCACTATATTTTTCTTTTATTATTATCGCCGTTCCGTCCTTCGTTATATTTCCAGGGTGGTTAGAGTTATAAATTCTATAACCTCGAAACTGAATCCTGCTTCTTAAAGTCATATGTGTTTCTGTCACGAGGCACGTCTATATTCTGTGTATGTAGGAAAACTTCAAGCATGTCCTTTTTATTTGCGATACCATTGCAATTCCATGCAGCTATTTTAAAATTACTTCGATTCTTAAGTATTTGATTTTTTTCCTCGCTCTCCAACATATTCACCCTCTGAGAGATTTTGTCCGTCATATCTAGCATGCTCTGCATCATATTTTGCATTTTATACAAAACACTCACATCACTATGTATGTTATATCTTTAGACACTATTCTCGAACTGAATTGCCTCGGTAGCCGGTCAGAATTCTTCTTCACACTGTTGTTATTGTTATTCCTACGTTTTTGCAGTTCCTTAGCTACAAGGCATCCCCTATAGTTTGCTGGGTGAGCCCCCAAACAATTGGAGCACTTTGTTGCAGTACTCCTTGGCTTACTGCAATCTGCGGTGAAGTCCCTGCCTGCACATTTAATACAATTGGGTTCTCTCTGGCTACATTTTTGTGTATGACCATACTTTTAACACCTTCTACAATGCGGAATGGTCCTATCCTTTCGAAGTGCCTCTATCTTACCTTTCATGCTGTTTATGTGATCGATTTCATAAATTTTTTCATCTCCTCGTCATTTGAGAACGTTAACATAAACAGCGGTAGAGGTACCATAATGTTTTTCACATTCTCTTTTAGTTTTTTAATTTTATTGGTTACATCTAAGATCTTATAATTGCTAGAGCTTAAGTCTTCTTTTATATCTTCCGGTTTACAACTGGGGTGAAGATTTCTTATATGACTTTTATTGGTCTGGCCTGTTTGTTTTATAGGTATGCCATTCTAGTTTAGATCCATTCATGGCCCTGGTAAGGTTCCTGTAATCCATTTTGGAATTTACAATAAGCTTAAATTGATTGTTGTTCATCATTTTAACCTTATAATTGATGTCCTTATTTTTTAATGTTGCCTCTCTTTGATTATAGTCGACCACATTACTTATGACTACTGTAGGCGGCCTAGAGTTTTTTGTGACATCGCCTCGATTTTTAGAATCAGGAACATCAGGTTAACTGTCACCTATACCACTTCCGCAGATGATTCACCTTTTCTTTTTTACTACACCTCTTTTGCTTTAGTGTGCAATCTGTTTCTCTGACGAGTTCTTCCTCATCTGTTGAGTAGGCGTCTAAGATTTACCTCATCTGCTTTGTTTGTGGTGTAACGTCTTTTTCTTTATGACTACTATCATTAGACTTATTACTTTTAATTTGCCCATGTTTCTCTTTCTTTAGCTTCTCATTCTCAGTCCTCAGTTGAAGAATCTCGTTTTTCAAAGCCACACATAGCTGTTCTAGGTGGCTAATCCTTTTATCTATGTTAGCATTCTTATCATCATTTTTTTTTGGCTTGAGCTTTACTCATGTTTATTTCCTTCTTGCTTTATGAAGCCGTCTATTCTAGGTCAGACACTGCTGAATTTACCGTCCCTACCAACGAAACCCGGATTAAGCGCCGAGTCAGCCTTACTAAGTGGGTTTCCCAGTCGGATTTGTTAGCAGAGCTGATGTTTCCAGAGGGCTTTTCCTAGCATTTACTGCTTCGCATGTTAGGTAAATGTGAAACCGACTAGAACCCATGCCAACCTTTGTCTTCCTGTCAAGAATTAAAAAAAAAAGAAAAATATAAAATTACACGTACAGTTCGCAAATATACGAAGGGCAAGAGCTTTTGCATTTATCAAAAAATTTTCTGTTATAAATTTTTTTTTAAAAACTACAACCGTTGTACTCAAACTTAAATTCAATTAAACATCAGTTTTTTAGACGATAAACTATTTATTCCAAACTTTTACTAATTAATTTCAACAAGGACAAGCTAATGAAACAATGTGCTTTACATGATAACTACATTTTGATAAAAAAAATTTAAGCGCTTTCTGAAATCCTTGAAAAATATTATAAGTAAATAATTGTTTTAAAACTTTTTGGACGAAATTCGGATATTAACTTCGGGATTCGGATGTTTATTGAAACATAGATATGCCAAGATATACATTTTGAAAATGAAACTGAATTCTATTTTTTGTTAAAAAAGGAATAAAAAGACTTAATTAGTTCTGATTCATACAAATTGAAATTAGAAAAAAGTATTTATATCTTATTTGGTATACAAAAATACTCGTATTTAAAAATTTTAATACTATGTACACACATATGTATGTGGGATTCAGAAATTTTGATTATACAAAAATAAAAAAAATTAATTTAATAGTAGAATATTTAATATATTATTTTTTGTTTTAAAATATAATTTATGGTTATATTGCTATTATTAGCTATACTAATTATTCTTTGCTCTGACTTCAAAAAAATTAAACAAAATTAAAGTTAATATTGATTTTCGCCCACGACAATAAAAATTGAAATTGATTTGTTTTACTCTACGTCCACGATCAGAAGGAAAAAAAATCATTTCTTCTTTTAATAATTTCTTTACAAAAAAATGTCTACACATATTCTAACTGTTTCAAAATTATTTGAAAGCCGATTCAATATGATATACAAAAACTCCAAATTTAATTTCTAATTGTTTGTATAGAAAACAAGAGAGTTATCAAAATAATAAAATAAAAAAAAAACTTGCAATGCAATAAGTATAATGAAATGAAAAAAATGTATGGTAAATTAAAAACAGAGTGCATCAGTTTTTAGCGCCCACATTCGGCCGTCCTGCATGAAAATTCGCCTCGAATTATTCTGAATTGTATTCTTCATTTATATCACTTCAATTTTGTACCCAAAATTTAATTTTGTCTGCGCTGCATTCAATTTTATGGAGCCTTTCATGATCGCCTTCCTTTTCAACGGAGTATCGATCAAAGCTTTATATGATATTACGCGATATGGACCTAAAAACTTTTATCGTACTTTTAAACCAACACCAAATTGTGATCGCTCGATTGTTACCAATTCGCCAACCTTATATTTTGTAGCTACTTTTCTATTTCGATCAAAATTTCTTTTATTTTCAGCTTGTATTTTTGCTATATCCTTCTTCACTTGTTCTCTTAGTTCAATTCTTTTGTTTTGAAATTGTTCAACCCAGACTTCTTCAACTAACTGCATGATATTCGTATCTTGTTGTTTTTTCATTTTTGTTCCAAACATTAATTCAATTATTCAAGATTCTTTGAACATCGGTTACGTGGCTATACCATTTTTCTGGTTTTTTTAATGACAACTTGATTAACGCTGCGATTGTTGTTGTTTTGCAGCCAACAACCAGAAAAGTTTTGAAACACCATCAACAACGGCTACAATATATGTGTATTCCTTTTTATTGGCGCTCATCAGACCCACGTGATCGACATGTGATTTATCGCCTTTCGGAATAGGGTTAAGTAAACATTCTAGTTTTCCATTTTTTCTTTCAGCTAGGATACAATGGATATAGCTAGCTAAACAGAATCGATTCTTTTTTTTAAATCAGGTAAATAAAATTGGTCTTCAATTTTCTTTTTCATTTTAGCATGATGAAAATGGCAAACAGTACAACAGTACTGTTCGTACTGTCGTGAACAGTACGAACTAGTAAGTTTTTTAAGCAGTCCGGTACAACATATAATAATTTTCCATTTACAGCTTTGCATAGAATATCGTGATGTATCCTAAAATCTTGTATTGACCATTTTTGAAAACTTCAACAATGGCATTTAGTTTTTCGTCTCTCTTTTGGGCTTCCAGCAAACTATTTACTACTGTCTTCTTAACTTGAACACAAAAAGATACTGGGTTTCCGCTGAGTGCGTCTGCATGTCTAACTTTTGATCCTTTTCGGTGTTCCACATCGAACTGAAACTCTTCTAGTAGTAGGGACCAACGGGCAACTAGATCATTTTTCTTTAAAGGCATCGTAAATACTTTGCAGTCTGTAACGAGCTTAAACTGAACAGCTGCTATTTCGTGCTTACTCGCATCGGTGTAAAGTTCGGTGTAATCGTCATAACTAAAAATTTTTAAAATTAAAACAGTTAGTAAGTTTTTTAAATTTTCGAATGCTTCTTTTTCTTTTGTTTCAAACTTAAATTTAACATTTTTTTTCAGCATTTCGCTTAATAGTTTTGCAATTTTTGAGTACTGTGGAATGAATTTTCGGAAATAACTTGTTAATTCCAGAAAGCTTTGCAGTTTCTTTGTCGTTTTTGGCTCAGGAAAGTTTTGCTGGCCCTGGTTTTTGAAGTTGATGGTGATACAGTGCCATGTTTTATCATGTAACTAAGGTATTGAACTTCGGATTGAAGAAATTCACATTTTTCCATTTTATTTTTAAACCATTCATTCAGAATTGCATAATCCAAATGGGACTCGTAAAAATTCATATTGTCCCCGTTGTGTGACATGTTCAGTTTACCTTCTGCTATCGTTTTCTAATGTCACGTGTAAGAAACCGTTCTCTAAATCTAGCGTCCTGAAGATCTTAGCACCTTGACAAACTCTATCTGATCGTCTATTACTGGTAAAGGAAAATGATCCTTGTGAATTCTTTCATTTACTGGTCTAAAATCCACAAAGAGTCGATGTGTACATTTTTTCTTTACTAGAACCACAGGGCTAGCATAATCAAAGGAACTTTCAACAATGATACCAGTCTTCAGCGATTCATTAACTTGTTCATCAATAATTTGTTGTTGTACTGGTGGTAATCGTCTAGGAGATTGATATACAGATTTATTATCAAGCGGAATAATTTTTTTTGTTTTCTTTATTTATAAATTTAAACATAAAAAAATAAATATACATATACACATATGCATACATTGAAAAAATAAATAATCCTTGATCTCAGCTTAGCCGATATTATCCAAAAAAATTAAATTAGAAATAGTACACAAATTAACTTAAACTCGAGGTATATTAAAAGCTAAATTTTAATGTGAAAAAATAATATCACATTTACATCTTAAAAGCTAATAAAATTGTAAATTTTACGATTTGATGAAATTTTAATGCATTCATTTGAAAATATTTAAAACCCGAATGAAAAAAATTAAGAAAGTAAACAAAAAAAAAACTAAATAACTTCTTTTTAAACACCATCTTTTTCTGCGCAATATAAAATTTGTTATTTCCTTTTTGAACTTTGCTATACTATCAATATTTTTCATATCTGACGTCAAATCGTTATATAACTTCAAACAGTTGTAAAGGCAATTTTTACTTTGATTGCTTGTTCTGAACAGACCCAAATAAAAATTGGACTTATTCCTTTGGATTGCTGATTCTTTCAACATTCTGGGTGAGTAATTTTCGATCATAGTAATTATTTTAATAACAATTTCATCAATATTCTTTTTCCTCATTTGCAACTGTTTGTGAATTTCTGCACTACAAATCTTAGGTGAAAATTCCTCAGGTAGTGATTGATCTTCAAAATATGCTGATTCATAAATGCCTTCAACATGTATCGGTCGATTACTGCTACTAAGCCTGATTTTCAGTAATCAATAACATCATCCACGTGTTGTCTTTTCAGCATCATAATATTGTTTTCTATTTTATAGTTCCAGATTTTTATATCCACAAGCACTGTACATCAAAAATTCACGATTTAGTTTAAAGTTATATTAATTAATTTATATATTTTAGCCCAATTTTTAAGCTTAATCCCGGTTGAGCCCCCATATTTATATACATACGTTATATAACAACAATTTTAAAATATTAACTTTATATACCCTTATATGTAAAACAAAATTAACACAAAAAAATTCAATCATGTTTTACTCGAAATAGCAAAAATGTAGATATCATATTCTGATAGAAAACCCTAAATTTAGTATCATTGCTAAGACCATGTAATGTTAAGCTACCAAATTACGTTCCTACTTGTAACTATGTATTTATATTTTACGTATATAGAAATCAAATGTGCATAAAAGTATCAAAAGAAATAAAAAATAAAACAAATAAATGTATATATGTATACATACATATCTCATATTCAGCTCTTGCTCCATATTAAATAAAGTTGGATCAAACCAATGGTTTGTATTGTAGCACTTTTCCCTTCAACAAGTGAAAATTATGCTTTTAAATACAGTGTATGTATAACTATCACACTATTAAAATTTAACTTTTTCAATCTACATTATGTATACATTTGTGTCATCCATCCTATCAGCCTAATTGTGTATCACGTTTTTTTATGCCACTTTCAAATCACAGTTCTCCATTAATTTCAATCAGTCCGTCCGTGGACATGTTAAAAAAATTTCTACATCTTTGAAGATAGAAAGCTGTAATTTCATATATACATAGATATTACAAGAAACTTATTTGCGAAGTTAATAGAAACATTTTTACCTATCTCCCCTCTCTAAAACTTATTACCTCTCAAACCCCAAAAACGCCATTTTGTAACTATTTATTGCAAAAAAACCATATGCATCGTTCAAATCTTGATCTTGAAATACCATGCTTGAACTTTAAAGCAACAAAATGGTTGTTAAAATTTATTGTTATATAAAATTCGTTTTTTTTTTTAATTTTTGATATCATTGTCCTTTAGACGCCAGATTATAAGAGTCTGAAATATTAACAGCTTTTAGACACTTATAAATAGTTAATTTCATCAGAATAAATTTTTTCTCCACCCTCATTAATGAATGAAATCTTTGAAATATATTCTAAATATATGTATGAAAGTAATTTTAATAACGTAGTTTTATAAATTATTTTTTAAAGCAACGTTTTCACTTGTCGAAGGGAAAAGTGCTACATTAAAAACAATTAATTTGACCCAACTTTATTTCAATTGCATTTTTACATTTTTTCTCAAACATTCGAGTGAACGTATTACCTCGAAAACAAAATAAATAAATTTTGTATTCATTTTAGAAAAAAACGAGTTTCACTCAAAAATTACATTATGCAAATGTATGATAGTTACTCACTTTCCTCTAACTTGGCAAGTAAAATAGCAAAATATACGATCAGGTTCCATATTTAAGTTGTGAAATTTCTGATACAACCTTAAATAATTTCGTGTTCAAAATTTAAATTCAACATGATTGATCGCCATTTATTAAAAAAATCTTTGATATTTTTTTAGTATACTTTCCGATTTAATAAAAAAACTTAAAGTAATCAAAGAAACTTTGAAATAAATGGTGCACAAGTTAACTTAACAAATTTTTGACAATTACGCCAGGAAATTTTTTAAAAAGATGACCATAATTACGTAATTTAAGCATGAAATTGCTCATTTCAAAACGATTTTCCGAAATAACATAATTCATTTCTAAATAAAAAGTAGTACATTACAAAATTTATGTATTCCAAATAGCAATTTTTCTCCCTCGTACGCCCATTTGCGAACTTAATCTTTAAACTTAATCTAAAAACGAAAATTTTTGAATTTGTTGAGCTGTATTTCGAAAACTATGGCTCAACCTAGTGATAACTCTATGCTTGTATGCTTAAGTTATAAACATTGTTATGCTGTAAGTTATAAACATTTATTTGAATGAATTAAAAGTGTGGTATTTTTTTCAACAGGTTGTAGCTCGAAAACGAATACATATATCTGCACCCCTGATTTTTTTTCCTGAAGTATGTAGCTAATGTAATTTAAATTGTAAATTGTTTAAAATTTGTTTCTCGGTTAAATTTTTTTTATTTCATAACTAATTAATGATATAAGTATGTCAAATTCAACTCAAACATTTTTCAACAATTTTAGGAAATCTTTTAGTTTTAATTACATCCACATAGAGCTACATATATGCAGTGTATTGACATTTTTAATGCCAAATTTGCCATAATGTATATAATATCCTCGTTTTGCATTAAGTTTTTTAAAGATTATGACAAGTGCATTTTTTGTATAATAGCGTTTTTAAAAAGCATTGAAAAATTTTTAAAAAAATTTCCAAATTGACTCATTTTTCTAGACAGAGCGATTAACATAAGAGGTGATGTAATTATATTTAACGTCGAAATCTTAGGCATTGAAATGTTCAGTTTTTATTTCATATTTTTCAAAGGTATTAAAACTGAAATTGTTTTGTTAATTTTTTTAAGATTGTAAAATTTATCTATAGATTATACGATAAATAGAAAAAAAAGTTCGATTTTCAGTTCAACTATCTTTGAACTCCCAAAATTTTAGAGAGAAAAGTGCGTTATTTTGTCACAATTTACTCGACCAAATATCCCAACTCTGAATATATACATTATGTACATAATGTTTATAAAGGCATCAAACAAAACTTATAACTATAATATTATGTATTAGTTTGCAGAATATATAAATGTGTAAGTATGCCTAAAAAAAATTCTAAAAAGAAACAAAATTTCATGCTTTATTTATGTATGTATATAAAAATTCAAAACGGATTTGAAATATACCAAAAATTGTGGACGTTCAGGTTTAAAATATCTTAATATAAAAACATTTCACCCAAATTTAAGTAACTCTGCTGAATTTATTTGTGAATAACTCTTTTGTTATACTAAACACACTTGTAAATCGTTTCGAGTTTCTGGGCTTTCAAAGAATTTAGCTGCTTTTACAAGTTTTAACTATTTTTTTTTGCAAAACAGCATTGTACCGCAACTCAAATTCGCTTTTTTAATTTGCTCTAAACTTTTTATCATTTCTATTAAATGTACCTACTCGATAAACAGAAGAACAAAAGAATTGTTTTGTAAAAAATACAAAAAAGATTTGACGACTGAAGATTTTAAAAGTTTTTTAAAACACTAAAGCTGGATTCATTGGTTCGTCGTTTTTGAAGCTGAACTATTTGTAGTCGAACAATTTGTTCTCTTGATTGTTCATTGGTTCGTCAGAAAAAAGCTGATCGTCTTTTTTATTATCATGCATTTATTACTTTTTTGACAAGAATTATGTATATGTAATTATATGTAATAATTCAGTATGTATACGTAAATTTGACGTTTTAAAAAACCTCCGCACTAAACTTGAAGTTGATTCAACTCTTTGAGAGAGAGAAAAAATACTATACCAAAAATAAAGAGAATGTCTAAAATTCAAATTTTCATGCTAAATACATTAGCTCGAAAACGAAAGCGACGAACCAGTGAATCCAGCAACAGCTGTAGAAAAATGCTTTTCTTGATTATGTCAAAGGTTTGTATTTTTAGAAAAAAATTTCTCATTAACAATAACTTTTTACTCAAAACGTTTCAATTAAAGATAAAATAAAATAACCAAAATGGGTAAAGTTTTTTCCAGTTCTATTCGAGGCAGACTTAATAATTTAAATTTTCTGATAAATTTAATAATAGGAGTTATAACAATAATTATAAAAAGAAGCAAAAGACAAAATCAAACATTTTTTGAAAAATTTAAAAAATATTGCGTAGAGAAAATGGCAGTTGGCTGGTAATTTTAAGAATAGTGGTGTCAGTGTACTGATAAGTATAAAGCCATCGCAGAGTAAGAGAGCAACTTTCATTTTCTTTTTAAGATTTTTAAAAAAAAAGGGGTAGGATCTATATGGAGTAGCAATAGATTCTTATTTAATTCAATAGTAAATTATATTTTAATAAAACAAAAATCTATGTATAATTAGTTTTGAATATAAAAAAAAATTATTTGAAATATATCTATTCACTCATATTCCACTGACCACATCACGTAAAGTAACGTTAGTTTTCAAAAATTTTGAGAGTTTAGGAAAAATTTATTTGAAATTTAAGTTTCCATACTGGAAGCTGCAAAACTTTTGAAGTAGAAACTGTTATGTCACATGATGCGTGTAGTAGAATATGTTTGATAATATTTAATATAAAAGAATGCACTGCACCTTTATAATCACTATTTTTATTTAGATTACGTAAAGCACATTAAAATTTTTAAACTAAATATGAGTACAAATATTAACACAGTGTTTTTTTAAGTTAAATATAGTCCCCAAAATTATATTTAATTGATACCATCAGATACCTTGAAACAATAGCCTTAAATTTACTTGTTGCCATAATGTTATTTGCTTCTCAAATTTCATTTGTAGACCTATGGTATATATGTATGTATGTATGACAATTTATTTGAAAAAATTTTTTCGAAATCAGATGAATTTAGAATTTTCAATGTGTCACGTTTAATAAAAAAATTTATAAACGAATATAAGATCAATTGTTAAGTATAATTTTGAAAGTAATTATATTTTTATTATAAAATAAGGAAGATTTATGACAGAAATGCTTAAAGAATATTAAAAATCAGCTCTATTTCTTTCTTCCATTTAATATAGTTAATTTTTGGTTTCACTTCACTTAACTTTTTTTTAATTTAAGAACTGAATTATCTTTTTACTTTTAATTTATTTTAATTTTATTAAGCAATAAAGTTCACTGTGTTTTATTTATTTTAATTTTATTGTAACTTAAACTCTATTAGTTAAGACTTTTATACTAAGGTTGTAAAACCCTTCTTCCTCTTTGACTATCGCTCACGCGATGACGTGTTACAACAAGCTGTTACTTTTACAAAGTTATTTAAAAATTGTTTTGTAATATTTACCAAGCTTTTGTAAAATCTACTTAAAAAAAATGGTAAAACTTATAACATTAGTGAAATTTACAAAAGCAAATATGGCAAACATTATAAAGTAAGTAAATTTTACCAATTTAATTTGTAAATTTTTACTGAAAGTTTAGTTCCTCTGATAAAAAAATATGGTAAAATTTTACTAGATTATTTTGTGAAATTAACAATGTTGTGCGTTACGAATAACAATAAATTTGTATATATACGTTACGATTAATTTTTATTATTTACACAAAGCAATTTTTATATTTACTAAAAAAAAAATGTTATTTTCACCAATTGTTTTTGCAAAATTTACTATGCTAATTGTAAAATATATTTTTTTTTTGTATTTTTTACAAAACAATTCTTATGTTCTTATAAAATGTTTCTTCTTTCTTTAATTTTATTTCTTTCGTTAATTTTAAAGAACAATTCTTTTGTTCTTTAAAATTAACAAAATAATCGTAAATATCACCAAAAAATGACTGTTAAGCGTTTTTTACCAAATACTTCGTAAAAATTACAATGATTTTTTTTGAGTATAGTATTAGTTACATATATTAGGTCTGTCTGGGATAAAACTTACGCAAACTTTAAAAAACTTTTGAAAACTTTATAAATATGTGATAAACGTAAAATTTCAAAGTAATTGTCAATCAAAAATAAATATTTTTTGGTTATACCAAAAACCGAAAATTTTGATTTTGAATTTTCAAAGTGTGAAACTTAGAAAAAACCGTTTGTGAACCTATTTTGGCTATTAATTTATTTTTTAATGAAATGTTTTGAAAAAAAAATTATTGCTGATGAAAAATTTTTTTCAAAAATAAAACCTTCAGAGATAACCAAGAAAAACATACTTATGTTTCGACAACTGTAAGATTTAAAATGTTTTTAAAACACTAAATTTTACTTTACAAAACTTGAAAAAACTTTAAACATCGAGAAAATGAGAATGTCATCATTTTCTCTCACTTTTGTTCAAAAAGTATTATCTCAGACAGTTTGTGAATAAAAACTTTTTGAAGTTTTTTAAAGTTTTTATCCCAGGCACACCTATTTGATCCATACGCCATGACTTTGAAATCGAGAAAATCGCGTTGGAAGTTTAACAACACTATTTCAACACTAAACGATGGGTTTCTGGATGGATTTCTAAAATTTTTGTCATTAGTTTTATTATAGTTTTAAGAGTTTGACTATAAAATTTTGGGCAATTTCGATAAAGAGATTGAGAATTATAGTAAATTAATTAGAGAAGGTCCAGTTCCATTTTGATCCATATCAACTTTTTCGATCAAAAATGTTCGCTTTGACGTGAATCAAAAATTCATGGATATAGATCAGAATAGCACAAACTTAAAGAAAAAAAAATTGTTCTCTATGTCGCATTATTTATCATATACATACATACTTGCATTAAAAAAATGATTATATCGCGAAAATAAGAAGTTTAAGTTTAAAACATACATACATACATACATATGTACGTAAAATATGAACATTTAACCTAATTAGATGGAAAGAATTTGAAAAATGGTTTTTACTAATAATTCGGTATGAAGTTCGTTATCACTATACATTTATTCCCGCGAAATTTATTCCTTTGTTCCCTTGAACAATTATCCAAGAAAGAGAAAACACCACCAAACTTTCAAAAATTGTTTTCTTATTTTGCAAGGGACTGTTGCTAATTTTAGGGAAAAAGTCGAACCATGGATTCGATTAGCTGCTATGCTACTCAGAAGATTATTTTAAATATTTCGAAGACTAATAAAACTAATGAAAATCATGTGTTCAATCACCTCAGGTCAGGTATGTTGTGGAAGTTTCTATGAAATAGCTTGGCAGATTTGGATAACTGCTATACAACTTTAATTACTAATTTTAAATATTTGAAGTAATAAAGCCCTTTAAAGTGCATGAAGGGTCGCTATTTAGCAAATATTTTAGAAGTTTTAGTGATATGTCTTGGCATTTCCGGGTAGCTGAGTAGCTGGGTAGCACAAGAAGCGATTGGAGTGAAACCCGGAAATTCGGTAACAAAGTGCAAAATTATAGTTTATACATGTTTCAAAAATTGTCTTCAACCAGTTCGCTAGGACTTGGTTTTATAATCAATTGTCAAGACATATTTACAACTTATATCTGTAAAGGTTGACTGAAACATTTTTGTTTGTTTTTAAAAGATTCGGACATTAAAGTACAGCAATGCTCAGGCGTTTTCAAAAGTATATTTTAACGAAGGCTATGTATGATTTGAATTTGTCAGCGAAAGGCTTACACTGACGCATAATACTCAATTATACCTGTTCAAAAACTGTTTAAAACAGTGTTAAACGACTTTTTAAAAACTTTTAAGAAGTGAAAAAAAGTACTTCAATCATAGATTAAGCGTGATCAATAAACTCAAGTAGTTGATGACGAATCGTAAATAAAACTGATGTTTTTAAAATTATTCCAAAGAAAAAATTTTTTAATCTTCAATTTTTGCATAGAAGTACAAAATTTAATTAATAAATGAATTTATAGAGGACATTCTCGTTATTATTCCATTTTGTAAGAAGAGACTTTCAAATATTTGAAATAACTGGTATTTTATAAGGAGAACAGTGCTCGAAGTTAGGCGGGATGGAGTGGGATGCATTACTTTTAAATAATTAGGAATCCATCCCACTACATCTAAAAATGCGTTCCGGAACATGTTTTTTAAAATTTAAGAAAATTTTCTAATGAATTTTAAAAATTTTTTTAACAAAAAATTAAATATATGTATGTATGTATGTAATTTTAAATAAGACCAATTTCAAATAGTAACGTATAATTTTTTTCTATTAATGAAATTTTCGTTACTACATAGTAGTATATGCATTACTTTGGTAACAATTAGCACAGTTTTTGATTAAATTTTTAGTTGATTTAATTTTGAATATAAATATTCTCGTTAGTTTACTTCCAAAGTTTGGTAAATTTTGTTGAGTTATTTTTTTAAAAAATAACTAAAATAATATTTTTTTTTTTTACCATCCCACCACTTTGAGTATTCCACTTCGACCACTGAAGGAGAATAATAAAAATTTGTTTCAGGTTTACAAATATCTAATAAAAGTAAAATTTCTACACGATATTTTGTAAGCACTCCTTGAAATATAAGAACAAAGCGATCTAATGCTTTTAAAAGTTCTTAAAATATTTTTTGTTTAGTTAAATATGTGGAAAAAATAAGTAAGGTAAATAAATTAAAAAATAATTTATCGGATAAAAAAATTTTGGAACTGTGTAAATAGCCAAATTGGATTGTTTAATTATGTTTTATATATATATTATCTATGATTATAATTTATATCATTTAACCAATAAATCTGCAAAAGTACAATTTTTATTTATTAAACATCAGCTATAATTATGCGATAATTATTTTTAAAACTTTAATTAGAAAACCTAAAAATAAATGCTTTTAATTATTAATTTCTCTTATAATATTCGAAAGTTAAAAATAAAAAAATATTAAGTAAAAATAATTCCAATAGAAAATTAATTGGTGAAAAACATACGAATTATGTATATTTATATATATTATGTATATTATGCATATTTATTTTATTTTATAAATATATATATAAAATTTTAATTAATATTAAAATAATATATAAAATTTTATTTTATTAAAATTTAACCGGTCAGCAATTTTAATAGATTCCAATTAATTCTAAATTTTATAGATAAAACCTAATATTGTATAGATTTCCCCAAATTAATTTGAAAAATTAGTAGAACATAAAGCTAGTTAGGGAATTGTTAGAAATTATAGTAAATTAAATAGAAAGTTTTAAAAATTACAGTTAATTTAAAGATTATAAATGCTATTATCTATCAATAACATAAAAATTCTACACATTTTGCCGCTATTCCACGACACGTGTCACTGTAATCGCCATTTAGAATATCAAATTCAAGTCGTGACGACAATTGTCGCTCTACTTCGACAACTAGAATAAGGCTCATAGTTTTGGTACATTTAATCATTTAAATATTATATTTTTTTTAAAGAAAACTGTTTGAAAAAGCTTGCTGTTATGGAAATATAAGAAGCCGAAAATTGAAACTTTTCTAACATTCAAAAACGATAACCTTTTTTGTTAGTTGGTTTTTTTTCTTATGAGCAAAAACTTTTTACTATAAACACAAATACATTTGTCGCAATTAACTCTTACCTTTTTTTGTTTTTTTTTCATGGCTGATTTTTGTTTTTTGTAAAATAAAAATCAGCCATATAAAATATACGAGCAAACTCATTTAGAAAACAATTAAAGAACATATAACGGAAAATAATCAGATTTCGGTTTTTCGTTGTGATACGAGTATTTGAAGGGCATAGTACACAAAATATTATTACGATTTTAACTAATGAAACAATCAACTCTTTTAGTAAAAAATCTGAATATGTACAAAACAAAATAAATCATTAAAAATAACACAAAATTTATTACAATCCTTTAATAAAACAGAATTTGAAAAGCTAGACTTTGTTACTTTTTTTAGCAGCTGCCCGACTTCTTTTAAATAATGCACTTGCTACTTCTTTTCTTTTATTCATTTCACTTATATCGTTTTCTCTTTGTGGTATAACTTCTTTTGCTTGTGGAATACAGTGTTTTTTGATATCATCAGTTTCAGTAGTTTTAATTTTCTTTTCTGGACTTCCATCAAACGCTTGCTCTGCGGTTGATGGTTCGTCGGGCTGCACTATCATATTTGCCCCATTTTTGGTTTTTCGTTTGCGGTTTGATGTACATTTTGAACTATTAATACCACTATCTTTATCTTTTTTTGATTTTTGAGTTTTTTTTGATTCAATTTTCTTAACCAATTCGTCTTCTCCGGAACTATTATTTCTGACCATGGCTTTAACAGCTTTTTCAACACGTTTACTATATTTAACTTCTTTTTTATATACAGAATGTTTAACATTGAAAAAATTTTTTATTGTAGTTTGCGACTTTTTCTGTTCTAATCGCTTTAGCACGGGCCTCAAAGTCTCATCAGTTTTCACGGGAGTCCACCCAAAATATTTCCTAGCAAATTTTTTAATTTCTTCTAAATTTGGAATGCCCCAAGTAAATGGTTCTTCACTATCATCAACAGAAGGGTGTAAATATGCTTCAGCAACTGCTAAGTTTGGGAATCCAGTAGTAATTTCAATGTTTTTTAATTGAGTTTTTAGCTTTACTTTAACGCTGTCAGCCCCTTCTGTTTTATTATTATTAAACCAATCCCGAAATTTTCGCAATGATGAGAGAATCGACATTACCCTAGTAGTTTCATTCTTTACAACAGGAATATTCGGAAATGCAGCTAAAATTTCTAAAGCCGTGACGGTTCCAATACCTTTAATACCAATTGTATAATCACTACCAACTAAAAAAGCTAGTTGGATAAGTTTATCCCGATCTAAACTGAAATCTCGATGAATTTGTTCACTTTTAAATTCAACAACATGCTTTTGCTTATCAAAAAAGTTTTTATACACCGTTCGCCCACCAAACAACCAAATATCAGAATCATCTGTTATAGTTCCTTGTGTGAGTTCAGCCGCTTCTAAAATTTGAAAAGCAATATTGTTTAATTTTTGTAATAAATACTTTTCAAAACCCTTTTCCCATTATTATTAAACTTACCTAAAAAAGCGCATTGTGCTTCTGCTTCCATGGGTGCAACAATATACGGTACACCAAATAATTTTAAAAGATCCATACAATCTCTTTTCATCTTTTCTGTGATGG
The DNA here is from genome assembly GCF_029603195.1 of Condylostylus longicornis. NCBI lineage: Eukaryota > Metazoa > Arthropoda > Insecta > Diptera > Dolichopodidae > Condylostylus > Condylostylus longicornis. Next base: position 4,009,155 of record NW_026577985.1, read on the forward strand.
TAAGGCCCATTCTATCTTGACGGTTTCTTTCTTTTTCTAACTCATACTTTTCTTGATCTAACTTAGTCGCCAAAATTTCTAATTCTTCTTTACTTTTACCATTTCTTAATAATGCTGATTCTTTTTCAATGAGTTTTGCTTCCTTTTCGGTTTTATTTTCTTTTTTTTTATTTTCGAGTTCAAAAAGTTCTTTGGATACCTTCGAAAGGCTTTTTGTTAATTTATCCTCCCTCGGTTCCTTATTACCACTAGACCCAGGCGTCTTTTTTAATAAAGAATTTGATACGGCTTTGGAAGGGGTGGTCATATATTTATTATCTTCATCCTTACCAGGAGTTTTTTTGATGAGGTATTCCGTTTTAAAAAAATCTTCTATTTTCTGCTTTGATGGTGTTTTCTGCAGTACCCCAAAACTATCATCAATTATTTCTATCACTTCATTTGCTTCAAGAAGTTTTACAGAATCGTCTGTTTTTATATCAATATTTTGTGAGTTACAGACTTTATTTTGGCAAAGTTCAAAATCTTTATTTGCTTCATTAATAATTTCATCATTTTGTAAATCTGACTTATCAATCTCAGTTTCAATTGTTTTTAAAATTTCGGTTTTGAATTCGTCATTTGAAAAGTGTTCCAAAAGTTTCATCTTATTTTTTTTATCAAGTTCATTTTCTTGAGAATCAAGAATTTCAATTACACGATCAGACTCAAAAGAATTTTGGCTCTGTATTTCAGAAATTTTATCTTTTAAATTGGTGTCAAACTTTCTGACGAAATGATTTTCTTGAGAGTCTGGTATTTCAATTATACTTTCCAATGAGCTAGAATACATTTCAATTGAAATTTTAGAATTATTCTCCAAAATACTATTTTTAGAAAATTCGGTTTCTTGTGAATCTGGTACTTCAATTAAAATGTTTTCAGAAATTATATTATCCAGGCTTAACTTTGTTACATCTAAAACTTCTTTTTGAAGTCCTTCCAAAATGTCCGTCATATTTCGTTTCTTATTTTGAGAAGTTTTAATTTTAAGATGGCATTTCTTATTTGTAGATTTTATATTTTCTTTTAAAAATATATCAGCGAACATATCGTCTTGCGGTTTAATAGTTTTCGTAGCATCAAGCTGAATTTGAATTATTTCATTTTTTTCTAAATTATCAATTATATTGTCAGAGTCATTAACTTCAACAAAATCAACCTCATTATCTGTATCAGAATCGGAACCGATTGTGGCTTCCTCATTAATTGTACTTTGTTCTCGATTTTTCAAATCACAGTCTGATACAGGCTTATTTTTAGTAGACTGAAGATTAGTTTTACCACACTTGATTTCAGCTACTAAAGATGTGTTGTGTTTTAAGCTAAAAATTATAAATAATATATTACAACGCAAAATTGAATAATTATTTTTTTATAAACTTACTTATTTAACAGATCATAATTTTCAGTTATTTCAATTTGACTTTTGTCAATTTCATCTACATCTAAATTTTTTATCAATCCGTACTTTAGTAAATAATCTTTTGCTGATCCTGTAGCATTTTTAAACATGTTTTTTTGTTCTTTATTTAGGGAAGCTTTTGTTGAAAGATAATCTTTGTCATTGTATGCATTTGTTTGATTTAATGATAATTGAATCGCTAATTCTAAATCAGTATCAATATAATTATTTTTATCCCAATTTTTATTTGAACTTGAACTTTTATTCGTATTAATGCCGAATGCATCAAGTATTACTTCATCTTGACTAAAATCCCCCTCATTATCTTTCATATTCTTTTCTTCTTTGACAACAACACCTACTTCTGTCGAGTCGTTTTTTGGAAGCTCCAACTTAGCTGCTTTTTCAATAGCCTTTTTCAAATCTTTTACTAATAAAAACCTTGTGTTCGCATCAGAATTAATTCGACTTTTAGCGCTTTTTTCAGCTTGAACGATTCCTTGCTCACTTAAAAATGTTTCCAATTCACTTAGAGTTAAACATCTTCCTTCCAATTCTTTTTCTGCCTCTTCCAAAGAGACCTGCACTTGACGCCGTTTCAGTAGCCGTTTCATTTGAAAATCACTAAAATTATTACTTTCAGTTGGCATCTCATGCAACCGCCCCCAAGAATGTTGTTTTCTCATTTCTCTTATGTCCGCTAAAATTTCTAGCCTGACATCAGCCGGTAAACTTTTAAAATGTGAGCTAGTCACGTCAATGCTTTGTAGATTTATATTATAATAATGTTGCATGCTACTATCATCAAAATTATCATTTTCAGATAATGATGTATTTAAGTCTGATGAAGAAGTGGGGTCTTCTACAGCTTTTGTAGGTGATAAATACTCAGGAATTGTAAATATGCCCTCATCGTTTTCTTTTTTTCCTTTTTCGTTACTTGCATCAGAAGGCAATTCTTTTGAAACGACTGGATTAAGGGCACGTTTCAAAATCTTTTCTTTGCTCATTGCCTCTTGAAGTAATTCTTGTATTCTTTCAACTTCCTTAAGTATTTTAGTACGTCCTTGCTGACGTTTCGCCTATACAAAGAAAAAGTTAAATATATGCTCACAAATTGATATTGTAGGCTCTGTTCATACAATTGTTTCGCGTTTCAAAATGGGAACTGATCCATCAAATATGAAAACTGGTTTAATCTTATAAAAGAGTAATTTACAAAGGCGATTAAATAGACCAAGTAAATGTGCATTCTGCAAAGCATTTCCCTTTCTATCTTGAAAGCCCTTAATAACCTGGTGTAACCATATTGAAATATCTAAAATGTGATAAAATTTATATGAATATGTTTGCCTTAAAAAAATAGAATATTGTTTTTTTTTTCAGATTTTTAATCAAACATAGCAAAGATACCCCGAAAATTAATAAACTGATGTAATACGCGAAACTTGTAGAAAATATTTATTATATTATTAAACTTCCGTTTGATTTTTTTGCAGGTAGCTTGATATTCACTTTGATTGTAATTTTACACAATCAGAAGAATTTTTTCTGCATTTTTAACTTTTGTTAAATTTTCAATTTTCATTTGTGAATATTTTCAGTTTTAACTGCTTACAGGTATTTTGTTTTTAAAACTGCGATTTCGTTTTGGATAATTTATCACCAGGTTCGTTTAAGCAATTTCTTTAAATTTCTTTTTTAAATTAGTATTTTATAATTTACCATCTTTTTTATTTCAATTCAGGACTCTAAAAACTTCATATACAACAATCAAAAGTGTAAAATTATTACAATTAAAAATAATTTTATGAAATTAGAGCTGAAAAACGACTTTTACATTTTAATAAGGTTAAATAACGCTTGTTTGAAGGCAACTAACGTTAAATAACAGCAAGAGGTGCACCTTGGTATTTGTATTAAACCCAAAAATTTATATCGGAAAAATGTTTTACCAACAGCAAGAACTTTGTTTTCCAAAGTTTCTATTGAAACTTCCTTTCCTGATTGTTCTATTAATTTCCAAAGGCCGGTTACTCCCATATTATCGTTTTATTATTTGTTTTTAAAGTGAATAGTAATTTATAAACTGCAAATATTTATATTGATATCCTATTTATTTGTACATATGTACAACACCATCAAGTAATCAAATTTTGGTACCATAAATTTTATTATAAGAAAATGACTGAAAAAAACTTCATAAATCAAGTTCACCAATCCCTAAGTATATAATAATTGAAGTAAGTACTTAAAATTCGGGTAATTGTAGTTTTGACATTTCAAAATATAAAATGAGAATTTTATAATTCTCCCTTTTCTACTCAATTGATTATTCAACCCACGGCTGACATAAATACAGATATTTTTGTTATGTCAAGTATTCAACCCAAATTTAATCCAGCATTCAAAATTGATTTGCTATTATTGGAATTCGTATTTAAGCAAGTTACTGACAAGAAACCTACAAACAATACAAAAATCTTGACAGCTAACTGAAATGCACTCATATTATTTCAATTTGAACTACTTTCAGACTTTCTGTTCAATTTTCAATAAAATTTAGCCATTTGTAATTTGAAAATAATAATATCATATCTGCAAAAAAAAATTTTTAGTTCTTTATAAAAACAAAAAAATGTTTAGTTCTTTATTGAAAAATAAATAATAAAAACCAGACAAAGGAAAAATGTTATTTCAATTGTTAAAAACGAACTCTTCAAAATTTTCTACCTGTTGCACTGTAAAATAAACACTTAAAAAAATTAGTTTGCTAAATTCCCATATAAGTCATTATATCCAATACTTTTGCAATTTAAAAAAGTAATCTTAAGGGCTGATCGTCTATCTCGCTATTTTCCTCGAAAAGTGAGTAACTATCATATACTTGTACTCGTATAATGTAATTTTGGAGTGAGAAGAATTATTTGGCATTGCGTACCTTGTTTTTTTTTTAAATGCATACAAAATTTACTCATTTTATTTTTGAAAGTGAGGCATTCAGTCGATAATTTGAGAAAAAACGCAAAAATCCAATTGAAAAAATGAGCAATCTAATTGGAAAAGTAAAATACCGATTAGAAAATACTGAGAACTCTGATTTGGAAGTGAATAAAAAGTGATTAAAAAAGCGAAATACACGATCAGGCTCTTAAAATGTAATTGAAATTGAATGTGATTTCGGAAAAAATTTACTATAAATAGCAAAACTCTTATTGTTGAATAATAATTTAGTTTATTATTCGACAATAAGAGTTTTAATATATTGCTGAAAAGTTAATTTTCAAAAAATTAGACGAGTTAGTATAATAATTCTACTTTAAGAGGTTGGATACATTTTGAGTACATATTTTTCTAGAAATTTGATATATATCGTTTTAACCGAGTGGGAACACTGGCAATATATATCCTGACATCCAAAAAATGTTAAAAATTTTTGTAATGTCAAGAGGGATTTGTATAAGGTTAATGTATAATTTGTATAAGGAATATTGATACGTAAGATAGGAACTCAGAACATTTCAATTTTATCAAATTGCTTGCTATGCAATTCCAACAAAATAGTGCATACATACATAAATATCAAAAAAAAATTTAATGTTTAAAAAAATTCATTAGCTGATATAGAGTACGTGTTTCAATATTCATATTATAAATTGTTTTTTATAAATGAATATATCAAAAGGTAATGTAACAATTGAAATAATTCACTCTTATAAACTTAGCAACACACAGCAAATATGTGTAGGTATTTGAGAACTTCCTTTAAAATCTTCGTTATCGCAATTTCTCAATTTCGAGGTTCAAAAATTTATTTACATACATACTAGATACAAATAATGGATAGATTTTAATTTGAGATTATTAACTTGTAGAAAGTACCTACTTACCTACCCTTTCCTTATCTCAGACAATGCTCCTCTTTTGAATAATCGCATTTTAATTCAGTAAAATCGCAGGTTCAAGCATTTGGGTTTATATTTGGGATATTCACATGTATTTGAAAGAAAATTTTCTACACAAAATATGAAAAAGTCTAATGATTTTCCAAGTTTTTGAAGTAAAATCTACACTTTAATATAGTATCTATTCAAAAAATTAACATATTAACTTCAAACCTTATTCACGTCATAAAACGACCAGATTTTGCAAATTTCATACCTATGTACATATGTATTTTATTTTTAATTTTCGTAAGGAAATTATATATGTATACATGTGTGCCTAATATGTTACCTTCTCTAATCGTGTTTTCAGAATGGTCCTGTAATGTTGCATATAGAGGGTATAAAACGACTAATTATTGACGAGTTTATTTGATATATGTACATATGTATAATAATACAGTTTCCACAAATTAAAATAAAAAAATTTCAAAATGAGGAGACGTGGAACTGCATGCTTGCTCAAGTTTTTAGTAGTCACATTCATTGCAATCACTATTGGACTAATTATATCTAGTTGGGTTATATCATCAGAAACATCAAATATAGATAGGGGGAATAAATGGAACGAAGATCATCTAATGGAACTGCATGAAGTTCTGGCTAATGAAAAAGCTCTTGATCAAAATGTAATTCTAAATGATTACGTAGATAGTAGAAATCTCCCACTTGCTATAGTTCATAATATTAAAAGTGCCAAAAAAGCAAAACTCTTACCAAGTTTAGAAGAACATAACCAATTGGAAAGAATAGATTGGCATGACAGAAATTATATGGAGGAAGAAAAACTCAAAACTGGAATAGGAGAACAGGGAAAATCTGCTAAACTTCCATTGCATGAAGCTGAGAAAGGGAAATTATTATTTAGTCAAAATGGTTTCAATGGCTTATTAAGTGATAAAATTTCACTGAACAGATCTTTACCAGATATCCGTTTTGAGGGGTAGGTAACTTTAATTTTCAAATAATTAATTTTGTATATTAAGAAATCTAAGAACATGTTTTTTTATTTTTAGTTGTAACTCAAAGAAATATTTGAAGAATTTGCCTTCAGTCAGTATTGTTATTCCATTTTATAATGAACATTGGAGTACACTACTTCGATCTGTTTATAGCTGTCTAAATCGCTCTCCGTCTCATTTGATTAAAGAAATAATTTTAGTAGATGATTGTAGTGACAAGGAATTTTTAGGTACACAACTGGATAAATTTGTAGAGGAAAAATTGCCTAAAGTTCGGTTAATTCATCTTAAAGAAAGAAGTGGACTTATTCTCGCCCGTTTAGCTGGAGCAAGGCAAGCATCAGCTGATGTTCTCATATTTTTAGATTCACATATTGAAGCTAATTATAATTGGTTACCCCCACTATTAGAACCGATTGCTTTGAATCCTAAAACATGCGTTTGCCCATTTATTGACGTAATAGATCACACAACTTTTGAATATCGGGCACAAGATGAGGGTGCTAGAGGAGCTTTTGACTGGCAATTTTTTTATAAAAGATTGCCCTTGTTACCTGAAGACTTAATAGATCGCAGTAAGCCGTTTAGAAGTCCTGTAATGGCTGGGGGCTTATTTGCTATCGGAAGAGAATTTTTTTGGGAACTCGGTGGCTACGATGAAGGCTTGGATATTTGGGGTGGAGAACAATACGAGTTAAGTTTTAAAATTTGGATGTGTGGGGGCGAAATGATTGATGCGCCTTGTTCAAGAGTTGGTCACATATATAGAGGCGCAGTACCCTTTAAAAATCCCAGGACTAATGATTATCTACATAAAGTAAAAATAACATTGATAACTTTGCAGTCAACAGATTTAAAAAATAATAATTTTATTTTAGAATTATAAACGAGTAGCTGAAGTATGGATGGATGAATATGCCAAATACCTTTATGACCGCGATCCTGAACGATACAACAGAATAGATGCTGGAGATTTAACCAAACAAAAAGCTATTAGAAGAAATTTGCAATGCAAATCATTCAAATGGTTTATGCAAGAAATTGCTTTTGATTTACCTAGAAAATATCCACCCATTGAACCACCAGACTTTGCATTTGGTGCAATCCAAAGTTATTCAAATCCGAATTTGTGCCTTGATACTTTAAGTAGCGGACTCAATGAAGAAATTGGTTTGTACCCATGCGCTCAAAATTTGACGCAACCTCATAGTAATCAAAATTGGGCCTTAAGTTGGCATAAAGATATACGTGTTCGACATAAAACTGAATGTTTAGATGTTTCACGAAATACTAAAAATGCGCCTGTAATTTTATATGCTTGCCATGGTCAACAAGGAAATCAGTTATGGTATTATGAAGCAAAGTCAAAGTGGCTTGTGCAAGGTAAAAATATGCGATGTTTAGAAGCTGCACCAAAAGTGCGTAAGGTTTATGTCAATGAATGTAGCGAATCTAACTCAAACATGAAATGGAACATAGGCTTCGTAAATATAACAGCACTTCAAAACTATGACAAAAACCTCGATTATCTAAAATAAATTAAGTATTTTACGACACAACTAAACTAAGTGATAAAATTAATGTTAAACGTTAAAGTTCATTTTGTTAAATGAAATTAGTTTCGCATCAGCAGAAATTATATTTAAGTATTATTTAATTTTATATATAATTTTAATAGTTTTCAATGTTGTTACATACACTAGGTATATTTCCTTCTCTACTTTGCTTTCTGATTAAATTTTTATCACTTTTAAAATATATTTGCTTTATTCTAGTCTTTCACAAAGTTAATATTAAGAAAATATGATTTAAAAATAGGTAAATGTTGTACTTAACCTCAACTTAATGCATTTATTAGTAACGTTCAAAAGTTAATTTTTTTTTTCTGTGTAATTAATTGAAAAGTATGACTGGTTAATTTTTGTATTTAATATTTTTTCAACACAAAACTTCAAAAGAGCAACATATCACGAAAAAGATAATGTGAGAAAATAATAATTTATTAAAAATTATTTGAACTCTTGCTTTCTTAAACATAAACCTAAATTCAATGCGGAAAATTTGAACATGTATACATTTTTTGAATTAAAGTTAAAATAATAATATATACTTGTAATTTTGTACTATTTCTATTCAATCAAACATATAAACTGTTGTTAAAACTATATTTTATATTAATAGGAATGACTAATTTGATAATTTGAAATAATAATATTGATATTTATAGTTTATAAGTTAAGATGGCTATTGAAGCAATATTTTAAAATCCTATACGAACTTATAATAAAGATTTGTTTCTATAACTCAAAAATTTGATGTAGTATATTTTTTTATTCGAATATTTATTAACCAAAAATAGATCCCAACTGAGCGTGACTCTGTTGATTCTGTTTGTTGATGTCAATTTCAGGGATGAAGCAAAACAGCTTTAGACCAGCTTGAATGTAATCTGAGCCAGCCGGAGTGTCTGCCGCGTCGCCCTACTGTTCGACAATATATAAATGCTACGGTTTTTTATTTTTGACTCTCAGCCACATTTCTATTATATGTATCTCAGCTTGAAAAACCGTACAATATGGACCCAGATTCAAATATTACGCGTGTCCGGGCCCACATCCGACCCCATTCTGGACTCGTCAGCGTACCATACGCCTTAAATACCGGGAAACAAAGCCCTCTGAAGCTTCTGCAGTTTGGCCTGCACATTTGTCAGTTGAACCTTGAACTGAGCGGCACTACACGACTGACGTGTAGGACGTGGGGACTGACGCCCCAGGTGCTGCCAAAGAAATTTCTACATGTCCATAAGACCGCTATAGCGCACCCAATGACTTTCTTTATATGGGTATTCGAGGAGAAGCGGTCTTCCAGAGTTACCCCTAGTTACTTCACTTCCCTAAAATAGCCAATACTAGCTAGGGAGAATTGGGCTCCCTAATTTATTCTTACTCCTTCGCCTGGTGAAGACTTCCAAGGTGATTTTGCAGGATTTATATTTAATCCCACGAATCTCCATCATGTTTCCACAAAACGTAGGGTTTACTGTAAAAGGTCGAAAATCGTGTCTCAAAATCCTTGAACCCCGCCGTTCGCACACCCTTTTGCAGCGGGGACAAGGAGTGTGCCAGCTATGATTTCCAGGACTTCCACTAGACCCTGCAGAGCGAGCGTAGTTGACTTTCCCGATTCTGAGGCATACTGAGATTCATGCAAGGGATTGGCTCCCAATACATCCTTGCGTATAAATCTATCAACTACCTTTTCGATCGTTTTCAATAGGAAAGAAGAAAGACTAATAGGGCGAAAAGAGCTTGGATGGTTGCTGTCTTCGGAATGTACGCTATCTTGGCTACCCCTTCACACTTGATGAATGTACCCCTTCTGCGAAAAGGCTGGATATAGCCCATCATCACCTGAAGATTTGAAAGGCCTGAAAGAGAAAACAGACCACCTAATCCTATCCACCGTGAAAACCGAACGTGGCCGTTGCCAGTAATCTCTGTCGGGCCAAGATGCCCTTGGTTCAATCCCAACCTGCATCCGAATGATTCCAAAAACCCTCGAGTCAGAAAAGTGCGATGAGGCCTTCGGCTGTAACGCCTGCTTTCCGTTCTCAGACATTCCATTAGACCTGACCTGCTGGAATATTTTTTGGAAAGCACCCTGTGAAGACACGAACTGCTGGGGACTTTATTTATGCACTTGTAGAACACCCCCATGAGTTTCTTTTCACTTTTCTTACTAATCTATTGTATTTCTACTTTTATACTCTTCCCACGAACCCCACGAATTTGTCTTATTAAAGAGCTTTCTGGTTTTTATTCTAACCGCTGAATCATTTAATCACGGGCACTTCCTACTGCTCCGTCTCGGTTTGGCTCGATGATAAGCACAAGTGACAGCCGTCTTCAGGACCTCACTGGCCAGTTCAATATGACGTTGTCCTGACAGAAATAGGCACGGAACCGAGACGGAGCAGTAGGAAGTCCAAGAGGAAGACCTTTTCCCGATATCTTCCTCTTGCAACGCGCTCTGGTTCCGAAGAACTTTGAGTACCGATCATTTTCTTGGCCTTGATGTCCCTGTTGTCTTTCTTGCCAACGTTTTTGTTATTGTCGTTAATAATTGGATGGCGCCTGGTAACCATAGTCCGCTTATTAATGACTCTGGATATCAGGCATATACTGTTCCACCTTGACTTGGAACTTGACCTGTCGTTAGCTGAGGTATCAGGCTGCAATTCAAGAAGCAAGAGACCCGCCGTAAAACATAAATGTAACTTTGCTTATTCAGTCCCTCGCCATTACAGGGACCTACTACTTGGTCGGGAGTAGAGAAGCGAAACAAATTTGACATAATGCGTGAATTTTGCCATTATCGTAACTTGAATGGTTTTTTGTCTTATTTGGACCTGTAATTATAATTATTGATTACAAAAATTTAGTTAAATGCAGTAAATTTGAAATGGAAGTTTTTTTAATATAATAAAGCAAAATAAATGTAACATTTACAAAGTTTAGTTTTATTTATTCGAGAACTTTGACTTTCGCAATAAGATATGTTAACAAAATAGCAAGTGAATGAAATGTATGCGTAAGTAGCATTCTGTAGTTCCACTTTCGCTACTTACGCATACCGATATTCGATTATATACTTAGGTGTAAATTTTAGATATATTTGCGATATTCGAGTTACATAGTATTAAAATTTTAGATGTGGAAATCGTTCAGCGAAAGCAGCATTACATAGTAGGACATTCATAATAGAACATTCCATATGCTTAACATTTTTTTAATATAGCTACAATTCGGTTGGTAATCTTACCAAAACTTTTAAATTTAAGTGCTTGTACAATAATCAAATATCAAATCGCGGAAATCTTGTTTTTCATTTAGTTTCAAACAAAATTTTGCACAATAACCTTGTAATGAAATTAAAGTGATATAAAATTTTTTATTTGATTTATTTCGAAGATATAGATTTAGATTTGATTTATTTGATATGTTGCATTTAATTTCCAAGTTTCTTTTCTTGATTAAACAACCGTTAAAGAAGTTTTGACATTAAAAATAACAATGGTTTATCGAAAATTACATACATATAATAATTTATTTACATAGCCCGTTTTAATTTAAAATTAAAATACCGTTTGATTGAAATCATTAATCATACATATATTTTCCTAATTTTATGCAAATACACATTAACGGCCGCCTGAAGCTTGAGCCTCCGGATTTGTTGTTCCAGATATTAATATGAGAATAATTACTGGCACAATATACATCCACTATACATTAAAAAATAAAAATTTTATAATTTACACATTTAAACTTGTGGTTTCTTACATATTTAGCGAAAAAGCCTCTGTTATCGCGAATTTCACCTCTTTCCCGAGCTTCTCGTTCCCTTTCCATCTTTTGAATAAAAGTTGTTGTGTCCGGCACCGGAGCCAATTCCATATGCTTAACCAAAATATCAGTATTAAAATTTTCAAGATCTTCTGTTGAAATATTCGTTCCAGTACAATCCGCGCTTCCACTTACTGTTTGAGTTATAGCAGTTACAAACCCCATACTATCTACGGATATCCAAAGAATATCCGTTAGTTGAGATGTTGCCAATGTACATGCTTTTGAAGATGTTAAATAAGTAGTTTTTGTACCATCGTTAAAAAGGACAATACCTTTCAACCTGTAAAATTGATTCGTTTGCGCAAGTCTCTAAAAAATTATAAACAAAGCACATAAAATTATGCAAAAAGACGTACTTAATATACTTAAAATAGAAGGCGCACTTTTAAATTTTGCCTGTCATTAAAACCTAAAGGCTCCTGAACAATGTTTGACGTCCCAACGTTCAAGCTAGGAATCGTAACATTACCGCGGAAAGTGAATTTGTCTAAATTTTCTGGATCAATTGCATGCTGCAATTCTATACTTAACCAGCTGTCGTAGTCCAAATAGCACTAAAATTCACTCATTATATTTTAAAAAAGAAGTAAACCTTGTTGAACTTACGAGTCCTGATGATATTTGAAGTAAAACTAAAGTTGTGAATATGAGAAACGACATATTTTAATAAATGTATACATGTAACAATTTAATAAGGATCCAAAAACAAGATGTATTAATGTGAAAAATAAGATATGTTTTTAGTATAATTTTCTAAATATTTTTATCTTATTATTTTTGTCCATTTAATAACCCTCAATTAAATGAAAAATGAACACCAACTTTTCGCACAAAAAAAAGCAATTAAATCAATATATGTATGTATATCTTGACTTCGATAAAATATCAAATCTTTGTCACTTTAAGAATTGACATAGCAAGAATATCTCTATATTCTGTCAACCGTTTTTCGAGATGAAGGTAAAATAAATAAGTATATTCAACATTCAATTTGCATTCGATAAATACTCAAAAAACCTCTACGATAAGCAGCAAGTAGGAATCGTTGTAAAACATTCCATTTCTATTATAATTTTGACATTTTCAGAACAGAAACTAATATTTTTTGGGTTTATTCAATTTATGTACGTAATTAACTCTATATAACAAAGCAAAGCTCAAGTTGTATTTATTAGGTATTTTATTAATGTCTTTTTTATATCTAACAAGTCCCAATGCTGAGAGAGAAACTTGAAAGCACAATCTTATTTTATATGGGTTGTTTTAAATCGAAGTGGCTATTTTTTGAGAAGAAATATTAAAATAAAATAACACTTATTATAAAGCAGGTAAAATTTAGAAAATATATTTGATAAAACAAAAAAATATATTAATATTTTCATTCGTAATTATTTTAAAATTCTTGAAACAGCGGAAAAACAACAAGCACAACCTTTACCTTCAACGTTTTATATGTTACTGAAAGCATTTCATTATTTTTAGGTGAACAGCTTTTTTTTCTCATAGGGTAAGTTAACTCAAAATATGGGAAGTAACTGTGGTGTCAAGTTGAAATTATAATAAATGATATAAAATACAATCAAATATTATTTTTTAATTACAAATTTTGTATACACTTCTAAATTTTACCTCTATTTGTGAAAAAATTTTTTAAAACTTAATATATTACCTAAGCAAAAAAATATTTAAAAGGTTTTGGAAAAGACAATAATATATTTTTATGACCGGATTCGAATATCTTTTTTATTTTTGAAATAAATAGTATCTAAGGAATATCAAATGACTCAAAAACTTCGATTGTAAAATGACAGGTGTAGGTACTGATGTAAATTTTTGTCCGTTTGCGTTTACTATTAAGATTCATACACAGGCAGGGCCATTTTATAAATAGATTGCTCTTGTTTACCTGGTAATAAAATATGAAAGAATTGCACAGCAAAATTTTTGAAGTACTCAATATAACATGTTTGAAATAGTTTTAAAATAATTATTTTAAAAAAAATTGATTGGAAGTAGGTACATACACACATACTTATTTTTAATAACTTAAAAACTAACTAAAATTATTAGAAACAATTTTATAAGTAACGTATAAATAACCGAAATGAGATAATTCAAATGGTTGAAATGTGTCATCCTGTATTACTTTTACTAACATTTTTGTTAGCCGACACTACTCAACTTACCTTATTGGGAAATACAAAATGAGCATGAAAAATCATACATCCTTCCTCATTAACATTTGAAACCATACTGAAATATGAATTTGAAATTTTTTATCATTTTTTCTTTCCTCCTACCTTTCTTTCTTTTTCGTGCAATAGAATTTAAGTGGGAAGCTTTTTAAAAAATGTGTATAATATCCTGAGATTTTTTAAAATATTAAACTCTTTTTTACGTGAAAAAATAATAAGAAATATGATCACGATCAGCAGCATTTAAAGAAAAAAATAGGAAAGAAGCCAAAAATTCGTAATATTTCGTAAAAAAAATTGAATATTGGGACTTGTTATATGTAAAGACATTAATTTTATCATGCTTTTGACACCTCGATTACTTTGAATGTGTCTCTTTCTGTTTTTAAAGTTCATTTTAGTTAAAAAAAATCAATAAGCAAACAAAAATTCTTTATTTTATTTATTTTTATTTATTTATTGTTTAAATACTACTTAATTCAACTTTTTTTTAATTTAACAAATTACATTTCTAAATATTTATTTAGTAGTGTATAATAGAATATTATAATAAAATATTTATTTAGTTTAATTATTATAAAACTTAATAAATATTTTATTATAAACATTTATTTAATTTTTAGCCAGTTATTTATTTTTCAATACACAAGTATTACATTTCAACAAATTCCATCAATAATTCAGTAGATTTGATAAAAAATGTAAAATCGACCCCTAGTTCGGTTTCCGAGTCCTGATCTTTCTGAGATTTGCGAGGTCATTTTTTTAACAACCCAAATTTCAATATTAAATTTCATGGAAATTAGTTCATTATTTCTCTTCATATGTGTAAAAATGTAAAATCGGCTCGTAAAAAAAACAAGTTCCCGAGGTCTGCTATAGCTCAAAAGTTGATCAATCCGTGACATAGCCAAAATAAGCGCGATTTAGAGTTTTTTACTTTTCTAGTACTTTCATTTATTACTTGTTTGAAACCATATCAATTATTATATTTCCTAACTTATTTTGTGTATTATTATTTTATTACCCAGTCACGTTAAAATAACCAGTTATTATGACTGTACGTCTGTATCAGTTATTATGATTTATTATTCACCTGCATAAATTTTCTAAATGTAAATTAAAATTTCTAAAAACATTTGAACTAAGATACCGATCTTGGGTGTATATTATTCTTCTCACTCGAAAATTTCATTATACAAATACATGATTGTTATTTACTTTCTTTGCACTTGGCGAGTAAAATAGTAAAGTACACGTGCAAAGGTTTATTGTTTTAAGTTCAGCAAAATTATCAATAGCGCTTTGCGCATTAAATAAACACATTCCATTTTATTCAATTGCTAATACTTATATTATTTTACTTCTTTCAGCATTTATTTTTCTTTTATAAAATAAATAGGTCTCAATTATAAATTTTATTTGTTGAACAAGAAATTTTATAACATCACTGAGCCAGATGATGTGTTCGAGTCGTGCGGGGGTTGCAGTTACCCAGATGGCGGCTGGTCATTATGCATCGTTTAGGTTTGCTGTTCCTGAGGAGCACTTTGAGCGGTTGTTGATGCCACGGAATTGCCCCGAGGGTTCGGAGGTACGGGCTGACTCAAAAAACTAGTTGGGGGTTCGCTGTTGGGTGGGAAGAATGTAGTGTCTATTATCAGATTGTGAGCGGTCTTCGCACTAAAGCTATGGATGCGACTTGCTGTCGCAGTCTGTTCCGCATGATATCGTGGCCCTTACTGGGACGTGGCTTAATGGTGAGCTTTTTAGCGAGGAGCTTTTTTCGTCTAATTTCAGGTGTTTGGGCCGGATAAGCTGGAAAGTGTAGGTTCGAGGGGTGCTGGGGTTCTGTTGGCCGTGAGGTCGACGTTCCTGTCTTGGCTTAGGTCTCTTCCGCCTTGCGATGTGTTTGAATCTGTGTGTGTGAAAATTGGTGTGGTTTTCTCGTTCTTGTATAATCTTGTGTCTGCTCAGGTTGCATCCGTTTTTGATGGTATGAATTCTTTGGATAGTTTTGTGTTCGTGGGTGTTTTGTGTTTGTGTTGTTTTTCGATGATATTGGTTCCTGTGACTTGCAGCAGATTAGTGGTGTTTGTAACAGGTTTGGTAGGCAGCTATATCTTTTTTTTTTTCTGATCCTGGTAGTTTTGCTGTGCTTTCTTGTGACCAGTTTATTTTTTGTCCGGATGATTACCATTCGCCTGTCTCTATTTTGTTTTCTGTCGGCATGATTGATTCTGCTGTTGTGTCCGAGGAGAACAAGGCTTCAGCTATAATTTTAGGAGGGTCGATTTTGGGTTAGTGAGTGATTTGCTGCGCTCGGTTGAGTTTGACTGTATTTTCTTGGCTGGTGCAAATGTTGAAGATTGTCTGCGCAAGTTTTATTTATGTGTCTTCGATTGCTTGTGTGCTTCTGTGCCAGTTGTTATATATAGGATACGTGTGTCTTCGCCTCCTTGGTATACCCCTGAGCTGCGGCGTGTTAGGAACGTTAGAAATTCTGTTTGGCGGGCATTATGGTTTTGAGGCCTTGACGGATTATACCAGGTTTTGCTTGCCCTAGGTCTCTGACAGGTGATTTGTATGGGGCATATCTTAATGATGTTCGGCGTAGTATATTTGATAATCTGCGGAAGTTTTTTGAATTTATCAATTCTAAAAATAGGTTTGATGGCTATCCATCCTCATTCGAATTTTCTGGTCGATGTTATTTTTACAGATGTTAGTAAGGCCTTTGATACTATTCCGAACCAGGTTATTTTGAGAATGTCGGCTGACGTTTGCTTTTCTCTTCATAGCTTTATGTGGGTTTATTCCTATTTAACTTGCAGGTTTTGTCAGGTTTCTTTCCGTTCTGCTCCCATGCTTTTCTAGTCGCTGAACCATTTCCACACTTTTTCTAGTCGCAACTAAGGCTATTTTTCGTTCTGTTGTGGGTTCCGCGCAGATGACTCCAAGTTTTTGAGGATGGTTCGTTCGTTCGGAGGTTTTTGGGATTGGTGTCCGGTAAATGACTTGGAACTAAACAGACTGGATTTTGGTGCTCATTTGAATATGATCCTTGGTCGGGATAATTCGAAGCTGGGTTTCGTAATAAGGTGGGCTAGGGAGTTTATTGATTCGTATGTTGCGAACCATTTGTATGTGTTCTTTGTTAGGCCAATTCTTGAGTATGCTTGTCAGATTTGGGTGCCATTTCGTGAAAAATTTCTCATATTGAATCTGCTCAGAGGAAATTTTTTGCATTTTGGTTAGAGGTTTGGGCTGGTGTGATCCTTTTAGATTGCCGTCGTATGAAGCTAGGTTGACGTTGATCGATTTGTCCTTGAGACCGCGTAGGGTTGTCCTTGACATAGTGTTTATCCATCAGCTCGTGTCGGGGGTCTTGTGTCTTCTTCTTTGTTGGCGCAAGTTTTTATTAGGGATAACGTAAGAAATATTAGATCTGTTCAATTGTATAATGTTCCCTATCTCTCTACTGATTATGGTAGGGGTGAGCTGGTCACTAAAAAGTTGCATTCTCTTAATTCTAATTTTTGGTATTTAATCCTGCTATTAATAAGAGTTCTCATAGATGTAGACTTTTGTGTAATTTAAACTTGTAATAATATTTTTGTTTTTTCTTGTTCGTGTCTTTCTCTCTCGTCTTTATTTATCCTTATCCATTTCGTTTTTCTCTTTTCTGCCTGCCTGGCGGTCGGTTTGTTGTTAGTCTTTATGTTTTTTGTTGTTATTATTCTTTCAAGATGTGCTCGGCACTTTATTTTACTTGCCCTTTTTCTCTTTCCTCTTTTTACCTACATATTTTATGTTTTCATTAAGTACCAATCGAATCTCTGACATTTACTGTAATTTAATTTTTCAAAATAATAATTTGTTTTCCGAAAAATATCAACAGTTGGTTTTACATTAGTATACAAAAGAATACAATAGAGCATTCATTGAGAAAAATGGAATAGTACAGGTTTTGGGTACAAGTCTTAAAATAAAAATTTAGAAAAAGAAATTATAAAAAGAATATGATATTTTTGAATATGTTAAAAAGCATCAGAATCAAACACAGTTTCTAATAATTTATGAATTTACCAACATAATAGATCTCTTCATGAGGCCGCGCGACATTGTAATTAAATTTTATCTCGTAAGAATTTTTTTCACTAAGAAGTTATTTAATTTTTGGACAAGCCGTAATAATTTAAAAGTGTCTGTTACATATCTGATTTATTCGACCAAAATCTGATGTGTAATCAAAGTCTGACATTAGATGAAATCTGATTAGAAAAATACAAACATATCCGATTATTATCAAATTTTTTAAAATAACATGGCGCAATATAAATTTAAAAAAAAATGTTGCAACGATTTTTATTTTTTTAATATTTGACACATGTCAAAAGTCTGACAATAAAATGAATCTGATGTGTAAATGCTCGTTAGATTTTATTGTAGACTAAATTGTAGATTTAGTCTAATATATAACTGGACCCTAAGAATTATATTCTTTGATGTTGTCAAAAAATAAATTAGCTATTTGTTTAATTGACTTATTTTAAAACTGGCTTCGAGGCATTATTTTTTATAATTTTACTAAACTATTTTCTAATTTTTGTATCGGTTTCTATAATGTAATATTATTCCAATATGTAATTCAATATATTGGAAAATTTTTAAAAATTTTCAAATTTTTTGAAGAACCCACTTTTTTGTTACAATTTCATTTCATTCAATCAAAATAATAACTGAACTTGTCATTTTCTAATAGAAAATGATTGAATGGTAACTAAGTTTAGTACATAATATGTACATTTTTTGGAGTAAAGTTTTGGTAGTTTAGTATATAATATGTACATTTTTTGGAGTAAAGTTTTGGTTTTTCTTTCGAATTGGAAATTATATTATACGAATACATCACGGTCACTCACTTTTTTGAAATTCAATTAGATCCTGAAAAATGACTTTTTTTTTATATATTAAAACAATTTAACTTATAATTTTAATGAGAAAATGTATGTACATAGGTTTTTAGATCAATATTGCTTTTTCATTGGCTTTTTTCTTTGTTGAATCCAATGCGAGTACAATATTTTTTTTACGAGTATTAGAGTATTGCCAAATATACATTAAATATTTAAAATGTAGATGGCTACTCTTAGGACCTGATCGTCTAT
Source organism: Condylostylus longicornis (assembly GCF_029603195.1). NCBI lineage: Eukaryota > Metazoa > Arthropoda > Insecta > Diptera > Dolichopodidae > Condylostylus > Condylostylus longicornis. Next base: position 4,028,282 of record NW_026577985.1, read on the forward strand.
CTTGCTATTTTACTCGGAAAGTGAGAAGAGAGTAACTATCATATACTTGTGTAATGTAATTTTCGGGTGAGAAGATCTATTTGATATTACGTATCTCGTTTTTTTCTAAAATGCATACAAAATTTATTCACTTTGTTTTTGAAAGGGAAACTTTCAGTCGATAATTTAAGCAAAAAATCCAATTGGAGAAATGGACAATCTTATTGGAAAAGTAAAATATCTATTAGAAAATACTGAGAATTCTGATTTGAAAGTAAATAAAAAGTGAGTAAAAAAACGACATACACGATCAGGCTGTTAACTTCTAATATGTATTCACATCTTGACATAACAAAAATGATTTCTGTCAGCCGTGATATACATACATACTATCAAATCAGCTTCAGTAAAGAAAAAATTGCAAAACGTCCACACTAAGAGTATGTATTAAAAATAACTCTCATGTATTCACCATAATAACTAAAATGTCAAAATATTTAACATTAAATTATTCGCCGGTTTATAATATTTCGAAGAATTTTTTTAAAAAAAGTTTTGCTATAAAGTATTACTCAGGAATAATGCAGGAAAACACAATTGAAATTAAGTCATTGTTAGAAAGCATAAAACGTATTGTTCCAAGATTAAATGATGATAAACATAAAGGTATCGTAATAATTTGTATATGTGATCATGTACACATGCATACATATGTACAAAATTAAAAAAAGTTATATTTGTAGGGCAAGCTGGAAGAATTGGAGTGATAGGTGGTTCTTTAGAATACACAGGAGCACCATTTTTTGCTGCTATAAGTGCTTTAAGAGTTGGTGCTGACCTTGTTCATATATTTTGTAACTTATTTACTTTTACCTTTTGAATGAACAATTATTATAAATAAAAATTTCAGGTCAACATTCTGCAGCACCTGTTATAAAATCTTATAGTCCAGAGCTTATAGTTCATCCACTATTGGATTCTGAGAATGCTTTGGATCAAATTGAACCATGGTTGGAAAGGTTACATGTTTTGGTAGTAGGTCCAGGATTAGGACGTGACAGAAACGTAATGCAAACTGTTGCACAAATAATTAGATTTGCTCGGAAAGCATCTAAACCTCTAGTAATCGATGCTGACGGACTTCATTTGATACAACAACATAATGATTTAATAAAAAATTATGATAAAGTTATACTAACGCCCAATGCTATTGAATTTTCAAGGTTATTCGGTAGCGAACGGGAATTGATTCCGAATCGTATAAAACTTTTTGGAACTGGTGTAACTATTTTGGAAAAAGGGCGGAATGATAGAATATATATGCCAAAAACAAATGAAAAATTTGAATTACCGCCCGGTGGTTCCGGTCGCCGTTGCGGTGGACAAGGTGATTTACTAGCCGGGGCTTTAGCTACGTTTTATCATTGGGCATTAGAATCTGAAGAGCAAAACCCAGAACTATTAGCTATATCAGCAGCCAGTTATTTAATAAAACAAAGTAACTCATACGCATTTCAAAAATTTGGTAGAAGCGTTTTAGCTTCAGATATGATTAAAGAAATTCATAATGTATTTGATGATTATTTTGAGCCTCCAGAATTAGGGGTCTGAACGTAATAAGTGATGCACGTTAAAAATTGAATATAAATAGGTGGTGGCCCAGAATTTTTAAACATTATTATGTTTATTAAGCGTACTGAAACGAACTGAAGCTAAGCCATTTCTATTTTCAATTTCAAAAATTTGTACTTTATTGAAAGAAAATTTAAAAAAAAACAATAAAGCAAAGAAATTAAAATAGAAGTAAAATTTTTAAACGTTAAATATAATTAATATCGTAAAACCAATTATTTTTTTAAATTTTAAAAAACATGTTCCGGAACGCATTTTTCTCTCCTATTAAGTAGTAGGACGGATTTCCTATTATTTAAAAGTTCTGGGATGGCATCCCACTCCATCCCGCCTCACTTCGAGCACTGACGTGAAGCAATAGAAATCATCGACTCAAAAGCGAAATTGATTATCTACTAAAGCTTACATTTGCAGAAATCATAAATTATAAGTCGTGGCTTAACTTTTAATTAGTTAATGAACACACAGTAAGAACTTTTTTGCGAAAATTTGCAAATAAAAGCGCCAGTAAGCATATCAGTTTTTTCAAAGGAAACAATATGTTTATAACATTTTTTATGCAGAATAAGTCAAAACAGCCCATTTTGCAGATATTTAATTGTTCTTTTAAACCGACGATATAACTACTGGTAATAAAATAAATGGTTATATTTAACATTATTATATTTATATATTATAAATAAAAATTACAGCGCCCTTTGATAACCATATTACCATTGTAATAATTGTAAATTTAAAACGCAGTCAAATTAACATATCCAATGTTCCATTTCATATTCAAATTCGATTCATCGCAGTCATTAACGTAAACCTTCTTGAGATTTGGTTCCGCTTCTAAACATCGCTTATTTTCACCTTGTACAAGCCACTTTGATTTTAATTCGTAATGCCATAATTGATTACCCTGTGTATCATGGCACGGATATAGGACTACAGGGGAGTTTTCAACACTCTGCGAAACATCTAAGCACTCAGTTTTATCACGGAGGCGTATGTCTTCATGCCAACTTAAAGCCCAGTTTTGATTACCAGGAGGATGTGTAAGATTTTGTGTACAGAAACTTAATCCAACCTGCTCGTTAAATCTAGCATTTAAAGTATCAAGGCACAAATTCGGATAAGAGTAACTTTGTATTGCACCATGTGCAAAGTCTGGTGGTTCAATGGGGGGATAATGCATCGGTAAATCAAATGCAACCTCTTCTATAAACCATTTAAAAGATTTGCACTTCAGATTTGCTCTAATTCTTTTCTGCTTTGTTAAATCACCAGCGTCGAGTTTGTTGTATCTTTCAGGATCACGATCATAAATAAATTTGGCATATTCATCCATCCATACTTCTGCCACACGCTTAAAATTCTATGAGTGTATTTGTAATATAAATTTCAAAATATTCACATACATAATATACTTTGATTACCTTATGAAGATAATCATTAGATCTTGGATTCTTAAAAGGAACCACATCTCTATATATATGACCAACTCTTGAACAAGGTGTATCAACAATTTTACCACCACACATCCAAATTTTAAAACTCAATTCATATTGCTCTCCGCCCCAAATATCTAAACCCTCATCATAGCCACCGAGCTCCCAGAAAAAATCTCTATTTATCGCAAATAGCCCACCAGCCATTATCGGATTATCAAATGGCCTAGTTCGATCCAGTAAATCTTCTGGTAGTAACGGTAACCTTTTATAGGAAAAATGCCAATCAAAAGCTCCTCGGACACCCTGGTCGTGCGCCCTATATTCAAAAGTTGTATAATCTATTACATCAATTATAGGACATGTGCATGTCTTTGGATTTAGTGCAATAGGTTCTAATAGTGGAGGTAACCAATTGTAATTAGTTTCAATATGTGAGTCTAAAAATATTAAAACTTCTGCTGTTGCTTGCTTTGCTCCAGCTAAACGTGCTAAAATTAACCCACTTCGTTCTTGAAGGTGTATTACCTGAACTTTAGGTAATTTTTCAGCTATAAAATCATCCAATTGCTTTCCTAAAAACACTTTGTCACTGCCGTCATCTACCAAAATTATTTCTTTGATTAAATGCTGTGGAGAATGATTTAGGCAGCTATATACAGATCGAAGTAATGTACTCCAATGCTCATTATAAAATACTATAATTATACTGACCGACGGCAATTCTGCAAGATATTTTTTTGAGTTGCAACTAAAAATTAAAATAAAAATTGCAATATTTATTTCAAATATAAAAAATATATTTGAATACCCTTCATAACGAATATCTGGCACTGATCTATTTAGAGAAATTTTATCACTTAATAAGCCGTTAAAACCATTTTCGTTAAATAATAATTTTTCACTTTCGGCCTCATAAGACATAAGGTAAGCAGGTCGTCCTTGTTCACCTATACCGACTTTAAGTTTCTCTTTCTCCATATAATTTCTATCGTGCCAATCTATTTTTTCCAACCCATCATCTTCCTGAATTATTGGTAAAAGTCTTGCTTTCTTTGCACTTTCAATATTATGAACATTCACTAGAAAATTTTTAGTAACTTCCAAACTTTCTTCGACTTCAATTAAAATTTGATTAAAATTTTTTATATCAGCAATACGAGCTTCTTGTCTTCCTACTATATCAATTCGACTCCATTTATCTAATCTATTTACATGTAAAAGTTCCGATGTTTGTCGTAATATGGTCCAACTTGAGATAATCAGTGCAATAGTTATAAGAATTAATATTGTTATTAAGAAATTCGTTAAATTTACGGTTTTGCGCTTTCTAATTATACTAATGTGTCTATCTACATCAATTAACATGATAACGAATTTTTATAAAATTATAGCTTCAAAATGTGAGTATTGCGCAAATCTTACAGAAAATGCCAAATCGAAGATAAATAAAGGAATTTTTTTCCCAATATTAAATATCACATTACTTGAAAAACTGCTTACGAATTTATGCTTAATTACTGAATAAGAATATATTTCCACAACTACTTAATTTAGCTTATGAAAGCTCTAATTGCTCTTTGCTACTAAATAGCCAAAGTTTGAGAGCAATTTTATATACCATTTTTAAAATTCACGAACAGCAAAGTTTGTAAATTTATATTTTTATAATAAAATATAATTTAATAACATAATATCAAATGTATATAATAAATAAATATACGAGTATATTTCAATATAAAAAAAATATGAAATCAAGTTTTTTGTATAAAGTAAAACATATAATATATGTAGATATGTACATATGTACGAGTACATATGTATACGTATATGTACATATATAAGGTATCTTTTAATATAGATTCACTATTTGAACCATTATTGAGTAAATGAAATAACTACACAATAGAACATAATTTAAAGGATTCTGGTTGTTGACAGTTTAACGTACCACTTAAGTCTTTTGTAATTCAAATATTTACAGTTAAATTAAAGAGGAGGGAAAAATGGCTCTTGAAGTCTATGATTATATTACAACTTTTTAATTTTTAATGTATTTGCTATTTTATATGAAGTTGTAACGTGAATGGATCTGTCTGGCATCAGAAAGTTTTTAAAAACCTTTAAAAACTTTATAAAGTTTTCTGGGATAATACTTTTTGAACAAAAACGAGAGAAAATGATGACATTCTCATTTTCTTAATGCTTAAAGTTTTTTCAAGTTTTGTAAAGTAAAATTTAGTGTTTTAAGAACTTTTAAAATCTTACCGCTGTCAAACATATGTTTTTGTTAGTTATGTCTGAAGGTTTTATTTTTGAAAAAAAAAAAAAAATTTTCTTCAACAATAACTTTTTGTCATTCAATTAAAAATAAAATAAAATAACCAAAATGGGTTCAAAAATTGTTTTGTGTAAGTTTCACAGTTTTATAATCTAAAATCAAAATTTTCGGTTTTTTGGTATTACCAAAACGTATTTGCTGTTAATGTTTGATAAACACTTTGAAATTTGACGTTTATCACAGATTTATAAAGTTTTCAAAAGTTTTTTTATAGTTTTCAAAAGTTTTTTTTAAAGTTTTCCGTCTGGTTTATTTACTGTTTTAAATGAATTTTTTGGAAAAAAATTATGTCATTATTTCACTTTTTAAAGTTTCTTCATGTTTTATCCCAGACCTTATATAATCAGACCCAATTTTTATTAGTTTTGCGCCATAAGTAGTTTTGCAAATTATACGGTAAACCATTAGTATTTATTTATCATGGATAATCAATAGATCATCCAAGATCTAATCTTGTATAACATGTGTTGCGTATAGCTCCGCTACTTTATAACGATTTCTTTTCGTACATACATAACAGCTGATTTTTTTTAAAGTGATATAAGTCCACTTTTTAAAAAGACTAAGTTAATGGCAATTTTGATGAGCTATAGACACCTTATCTCCGCAGTTACAATCACTCTTTCAATAGGGTTCTATTTAGACATAAAATAAACAAATTATTTTATATGGCCAATATTTTTAAATTGAATTGAAAACAAACCCTTAAATATCTCAATATATGAAAAAATGGACTTATACCACTTTCAAAAAAACAAGTTCATACATAAACATTTTTCTATTTTCCAAAAGCAACAGCATATTTAAAGTTTCGAACTTAAATTCCTCAAACATAATTAATTCCTCTATATAGAATCTTATATATACCGAGATTTATCCTGCTCCCAACTGTGTTATTTAGAAATATACTTATCCATAGCGAGTAAATATATACCATAGCTGACTATTGGACTGACTATGACTTCAAGTTTTTGTATTACCATATTAATTTATGCAAAATTTCAGTACTGTACTTTCAATATTTTCTAAGATATACATATATGGCTAAACTACTATTGAAATTGTACGGCAGCTCGCACAAGGAGTCAAGAAATTTCAAGGATTTTTATCACACACAACATTTTTGTCACTCACAACAAATTGTAATTTCTATATTAAAATTCCAATAATTTCTGAGATAATGCCAAATAACTTTTAGAGTTATATGGCAGCTACCAGAAGGATCCAATTAATTTCAACGATTTTTGTCAAACACACTGACCCTACTAATATATTTGCTTGTGCGAAATTTCAATATCACAGATTTTATAGTTTCTGAGATATAGCAAATTAACTTTTGAAGTTGTTTGGCAGCTACCAGAAGGAACCAAGCAATTTCACCTACTTTATCAAACACATTAGCCCTACTAATTTATTTACTTGTCGGAAATTTCAATACCACAGCTTTTATAGTTTCTGAGATATAGCAAAATAAATTTGGAAGTTGTGTGACAGGTCCCCCAACCAGCACCATGTTTATAAGTAAATTAAATAGGGGTCTGGCATTTACTGTAATAAATCATTTGTGAAAATTGTGAACTTAGCTTGATTAGCTTAGCTTAATTAGCGTTGGGACGGACGGACTGACAGACGAACGAACGAGCGGACGGGTGGACGGACGCAAAGACGCACAGACAAAGCTAAATCGACTCAGAATTCGATGCTGATCAAAATAATATACTTGAGTTTATATATCAGACCATTATTCCTTAGCATTACAAACGGTAAGGCAAATTTATTATACCCTTCGAACAAACATTCGTACGGGTATAACAAGTTATATCTTTATTGTCTGCCAGATTTAATTTAGCTACTCTACTCCAATCCGCTGATACATACCAAAATATGTGATACAGTTTCTTGTTCTTTCGAAAAAAATTTAAAAATAATCGTCGCTTTGATAACTTTTACGTGTTTGAAAGCAATTTATACTTGTAAAAACAAATTCTTATTTTTAGCGCTTTTTCAACAACATTAAAAAAAATGTAAATTTATTTTAATTCCTCTGTCCATCCATCTATTTACCTTCTATATTTCTATCGCGAAAAAGCATAGACAAACATTACATCAGAAAAATGACCATTGAAATAAACCATTACTTAAAAACAAACGTTAAAAACGTTGGTATATTGCAGAAGATTTTAAGAGTTTAAGAGTTTGTGGAAATTAATAAGTGGTTTATTTCGTCGGAACAGTTTTATTTTTTACTTCCATTTTCTTCTAAGCTTTCAGATTTCAATGAAAAACAATTTTTAGATTTCGGGTTTCATTAAATAAACCTTCGACTTCATCCATCATACTAATGTTTTCGTTAATTTCACTTTTTTCCTGGAAAATGTTTGCTATAATGTTTTCGCACATGATACAATTTTGGTATAGATATTGTTTACCATACGAAAAATGTGCTACATACGTTGCCAATCTTTGAGTTAATAGAATCTGGGTTTAAAATTTGTGTATTTTTTTTTTTAAATAAATTTTTTTTACTTTCTTAACATTTTACTTTAGTAAATAGTCTATAATGCCTTTATGTAAATCCAATTACAGTAGAATGTATAATATATTCAATAATTATAGGGGTAATACAATTAAAAACTTAAACAAAATATTGACTAGAAAGTTAATGGAGCAGTAATTACAATTTAGTGCACAGAAAACTTGTTAAACCTCTGAACAAATTATTTTGAACGTCTTTGAGCTGAAGATCACAAGATCAAACGCAGTGAAACGGTTCCATATTAATTATGTATAACAATAAATATGTCGTATTTTTATTAAACTTATGTGTATACATACACATATTAAATAATTAAACAGAAAACAAAATACATATAACAAAAATTCTTATGACATGAGAACAACGCATTTAATTAAATAATTCAGAATAATTAATTTAAAGTAATTTTATCATTTAGTATACCTAAGAACATAATTTATATGATCTTAGAGAGAATCAGAATTTAAGCCATAGTTTTCAATTGCAGTTACATTTACGTAACCCAAATTCCACTTCATGTTTAAGTTTGATTCACTACAATCATTGACATAAACTTTTCCTACTTTTGGTGCTGCTTCTAAACATCGCATACTTTGACCTTGAACAAGCCACTTTGATTTTATGTCATAATGCCATAATTGATTACCATGTTGTCCATGGCAAGCATATAATGTAACAGGCGAATCTTTGATACTCTGTGAAACATCCAAACATTCAGTTTTATGTCTAACGCGTATATCTTTATGCCAACTTAAAGCCCAATTTTGACTTCCATGAGGATGTGTTAGATTTTGTGCACAGAAATTAAGTTCAACCTCTTCGTTTAACCCTTTATTTAAAGAATCAAGACAAAAACTCGGATTAGTATAACTCTGAATTACACCAAATCCAAAATCTGGTGGTTCAACAGGAGGATAATATTTTGGCAAATCGAAAGCAATTTTTTCCATGAACCATTTAAATGATTTGCATTTTAAATTCGTCCTGATAGTTTTCTGCTTCGTTAAATCACCGGTATCGATTTTACTATAAATTTCAGAATCACGATCGTAAAGGTATTCGGCATACTCATCCATCCAAACTTCAGCCACACGCTTGTAGTTCTAAATAACAATAAAGTAATTTTTCTTCATTTCATCTCACTTAACGTATGTATGTCTGTAAATAATATACCAATTACCTTATGAAGGTAGTCATTTGATCTAGGATTCTTAAAAGTTATAACTTCTTTGTATATATGACCAACTCTTGAACAAGGTGCATCAATTAGTTTACCACCACACATCCAAATTTTAAAACTCAGTTCATATTGTTCTCCACCCCAAATGTCTAAACCTTCGTCATAGCCTCCGAGTTCCCAGAAAAATTTTTTTCCTATTGCAAATAACCCACCAGCCATTATTGGACTGTTAAATGGTCTAGTTCGATCTATTAGGTCTTCAGGTAGTAAAGGTAATCTCTTATAAAAAAACTGCCAATCAAATGCTCCTCTAGCACCTTCGTCTTGCGCTCTATATTCAAAAGTTGTATGATCTATCACGTCAATAAAGGGACATACGGATGTTCTGGGGTTTAGTGCAATAGGTTCTAATAGTGGAGGTAACCAATTGTAATTAGTTTCAATATGTGAGTCTAAAAATATTAAAACTTCTGCTGTTGCTTGCTTTGCTCCAGCTAAACGTGCTAAAATTAACCCACTTCGTTCTTGAAGGTGTATTACCTGAACTTTAGGTAATTTTTCAGCTATAAAATCATCCAACTGCTTTCCTAAAAATTCTTTATCGCTGCAGTCGTCCACCAAAATTATTTCTTTGATTAAATGAGATGGAGAACGATTTAAGCAGCTATATACAGATCGAAGTAATGTACTCCAATGCTCATTATAAAATACTATAATTATACTGACCGACGGCAATTCTGCAAGATATTTTTTTGAGTTGCAACTAAAAATTAAAATAAAAATTACAATATTTATTTCAAATATAAAAAATATATTTGAATACCCTTCGTAACGAATATCTGGCACTGATCTATTTAGAGAAATTTTATCACTTAATAAGCCATTAAAACCATATTCGTTAAATAATAATTTTTCACTTTCGGCCTCATAAGACATAAGATAAGCAGGTCGTCCTTGTTCACCTATACCGACTTTAAGTTTCTCTTTCTCCATATAATTTCTATCGTGCCAATCTATTTTTTCCAATCCATCATCTTCCTGAATTATTGGTAAAAGTCTTGCTTTCTTTGCACTTTCAATATTATGAACATTCACTAGAAAATTTTTAGTAACCCCTTCAATTTTTTCTTCGACTTCAATTAAAATTTGATTGAAATTTTTTATATCAACAATACGAGCTTCTTGTCTTCCTACTATATCAATTCGGCTCCATGTATCAAGCCTAATTAGATCTAAAAGTTCTGATGTTTGTCTTGATATAATCCAACTGGAGATAATCAGCCCAATAGGTAAAAGAATCAATACTATTATTAAAAATTTTATTAAATGAATATTCTTGCGTTTTCGCATTTTGTTGATGGTTTTATCTCCTTGAATTAACATAATAACATGTACTAAACGTAGCTTTAAAATGTGAGCAAAGAAGAAACCAAAAAAATTATTGTTTAATATTATTTAATTATTTTGAAAACTGTTTGCTCCTGAATATGTTCATACATATGTACGTATGTAGGTAAAGAATAATAATATTTAACCGCGACTATTTATGTAAATTAACTCGTATAAGCTCCAGTTACTTTTTGCTACTAAACAGTCAAGGTTTTAATCAATTGAATATATCAAATTTTTAATACAACCAGCAATGTTAATGGCATTTGACTTTTTATAAAATAAAACGTCTGAAATATAACTAAGCATATTTAATTAAATAAATATTCAATAACAAAAAAAAAATATTAATTTAATTATTTTGTAGAAGATGGAATACATGTATATACGAGTATGTACTACGTGAATAAGATATCTTTTAACAAATCTATTATTATGGTAGATCCGGTAAAAAAAATAACTATACTTTGCAATAAAAAATGTCAAAGTATTGTTCTTTAGGCAAGGGGAAGACATCTTGATAAATAAGAAGTAATATAATAAATTTATATATTAGGAAGATGTTGGTTGATTTATTAATAAATGCTTAATGTCAATAATGCATAAAGTATTGCTTTTAATTAACTATTTTTAGGTTGCGGAAATTTTAAGAAAATTTCACAAAATTTCTACTTGCTTAAATTTTTTTGTTCATAGCGTCCGTTCAAAGAAAAGCAAAAACTTCAAATAAAATATTTTTGAAAGAACCAATAAAGGAACCAATATTTCGATCATATTTGTGTATAATTTTCTAGGTACTACCAGTCTTAAATATATTTATTGTTATTGTATAAAAAATTTGTTAGTTACATACTTGTTATATTGTTGATTGTTTTTGTCTGTTCTAGTTTTCATTATTATGCGGTTAAGTTTATTAACACTGAAACTGAAGTTAACAAGACTGTGTATCTATGTTTGTTATTTCAAGACTGTTATAACAATACTGTTATTTCAACGTGTGAAATTATTAAACATTTGAATTTAATTGTTTGGCTGATAAACATATACTTTACTCATCCCGAAACATTATTCTATAATGTACGTATACTCCTCAAGTTTTATCTACAAATGAGTATAACTGTAGGTAAAGTATTATGTAACTAAATTGCTTAACAATTTTTTAGTGACGTATACTTATACTAACTTAAGGCGAGTTAGATATAAATATGTACATATAGATACATATATCTAAAAAGTTAAGAAAACAATATTTATTGGTTTTTTTAAATGCGTTTTAATATAATTATTTATTCATTATTCTATTTAATTTTTACTTTATTTCAGATTACACTAAAATTAGTAATATTTAAGATAAAAAAAAAATTTTGTGATATTATGTATTTATTTAATACATAATATATGTACATATATATACATATGTAAAATTGAAAATTACGGATTGTTAGAACATGTTTTTGTGGCAATTAAAATTTTTATAAAAAATTAAAACATAAATTCTATAAAATTACAAAACATCAATAAATAAATTTATTGAAAATTGTTTTATATTTTTCCTTTTAAAATTTCAAACTGCTATATTAAATTATACATAAATATTATACTTATTTAATAGTTATACTATAAATATACACCATGCTTGTTGAGGATAGTGAACCGATAAAAAAATTTCTTGTGTATTCATTTTTACGTATACATAGGTACAGCTTTTGGTAAATTAAATTAAATGTCGATTAATTAATAATTAAAAAAAATTAAAATTGTAAAAAACAATTAAGAAACAGTTTTTAAATATCTTTAGAAAATAAGGAATGAGAAAAAATAAATGTTTTGTTTTGAAAAAAGTGTGATAATTTGTAATTTGAATCTCATAAATTTTTAATTGAATTATTAATTAACTATTGAAATACATATGTATGTACATACATACATACATAATATGCGTCTTTCATACATACATACCTATTTTTTTCTATTAATGAATTCTTCTATTAATGAATTTCTGTCTGGAAAAAACTTTAAGCATTGAGGAAATGAAAACGCCATAATTTTCTCTCATTTTTGTTGAAAAATTATTTTGTTGAAAAAGAAACACTAGATGCTTTGCATATAAAAACTATAAAATTATTTCTTCAAGTTATAAAGTTTTTAAAAACTTTCTTATACCAGACAGACCTATTATTTTAAAATAAACTAAGACATGCGTTGAAATAGTCATAAAAGTATTGATATTTTCATGGATATACCTAATAGAGTCGCAACAGAATATTTTTTCTGCTTTCTTTAAATATAAGTAAAACTAACGAATCAGTATTTTTACCTTTTTTTTCAATTTTAACTAACGAAAAAATAATATTAGAAAAACAAAAACTCGTAAATCGATAGTTCGTAAATCAGTAAGTTGCACTGTATAGTGTTATACATTTTAAATATCCACAAAATACATATGTACATAGGTAGATAACTGGATGAGATCAATATGCAACACAACAGGGTTTCACAAATTTTTCTTACTAATATATTTACTGAAAGTTTTCACATTTACTATGGTCCATCTAATAACGAACTTTCATGGTTTAGTGAAAAAACTCTTCTTGCTATGGAATTTGGATTTATGGAGTTTATTATTATGTCAGACTGCCGATGTTATTAAAACATGCATACCTATCAGCCCTTAAAAATCTAGTAAACAATCTACATAGTAGGTTTAAATATCATTAAATAAAAGGTACACAAAACCTTTACTTGTTACTTGAAGTGATTGTTTTTTTCCTAAATACTTTATTCAGGTTTTTCCAATCACGACCTATTTTACTGTTATTTCCGTCCTAAATACTGTATTGACTCAAAACATACATAATGTTGCTTTCTTTAGTTAATTATTGGATGACAGATGTATCAAGAAGTCATTGTTAAGAAAATAACTTGAGAAACAAAAATAATTATTTCATCATTCATGATATATTCAAATTGTATAAAAGTACACAACTACAATATATTTATACTCTATATTAAGTTATTGTAAAAATTCAAAACTCAAAACGCGCAACAGACTGAGTACAAACATACATCATCATTATAAATATTACGCTTTTCATCATATAAGATTTTATAATATACACTCATGGGTATAATCATATTATATTAACTATTGTGGCTAAACACATGTTTCTTTTCTATATGATTATAAAAGAAGTCAAATGTTAAATATTTTACTTTATTTAAACATTAAAATGTTTTATAAATATTTAACTTTCACAAAGAAAAAAAAAGTTATTAGCAAAATATTTAAATAATAAAAACAATATAAAATAGACATCATATACATACATGCAAATACTGCTTTGTAAACAAAAAATTATGATTATTAAATATAAATATGTAGGTACGCAATTATAAATTCAAATTTAGAGAAAATAACAAAAATTATGAGTTTTAAAATATATAATAAATTTTGATTTTGTAAAATATAAACACAGCATCGTAAATATTTTAACAGCTAAAACAATATAACAAAAAGTATCTATAATTATAAGCCTGAGCTGGTAATAAATGGACATTTACATACATACATCATTCTTTTAATTCAAATTATAAAAATAAAAATTAGATTTTTACCATTTTATAAGTAGATATTAAAGTAATTGCAAAATCATGGTATTTAAAAATTTGTTTTAAATGTGCTTACTTCATAAAACATCATGAAAATTTATTAAGGGCCTGATCGTCTATCTCGCCATTTTACTCGGAAAGTGAGAAGTAAAGTTAGTAGCTATTACATACTTGTATAATGTAATTTTCGAGTTAGCAGAATTGTTTGGCATCGCGTATCTCGTCTTTTTCTAAAAGATATGCAAAATTTATTCACTTTGTTGTTGAAAGTGAGACGTTCCATAATTTGAGAAAAAATGCAAAAATGCAATTAAAAAAATGAGTAATCAATTTAATTGGAAAAGTGAAACATCCATTAGAAAATACTAAGAATTCTGATTTGAAAGTAAATAAAAAATGAGTAAAATACATGATTAGATACATTGAAAAGAAAGTGGACCAAGAGAATAAATAATTAAGTCATGGATATACACTTTAATTTTTAACTAGCAAATTCAGTAATAATTCATTTTATAAAATTACGATTTAGCTATGTTTTACAATTCATAATTATACTGTAGCCACTAAAATTTGCTACATAATAGCCATTTACTAGAATACAAATATTTTAACATTAATTAAATAAGTCCATATATTTTTAATAAAATCAAAATTTATTATTTAATGAATATTTATTTTAATTGCATATAAAATTCGAATACTTTGAATTGAATTTAATCCAATTTTCTATCGAAAAAATCTTAATATTACTTACTACATATATCAGTTAAATTAATCAAATATAGCTACTTAAAGCAACAAAATTTGTTGAAAATTAAAAAAGTCAAATCGTTTCAACTTGTAGAACTTTTTTGAAAATATATTTATAGCATATTTGCGTTTCCGATTTACAAAAAAAGTATAAATAATTAAAATTAAATGCTGAAGAAGAAAACATACTGTTATATTAACTTAAATTCACAAATTTAAAATATGTATTGTAAATTTAATCGATTAAATGTGTTTTGACAAAACCTTTGCCACATGTAATACTAAGTATTAGTACTGGAAATCTGTTTTTTTATTTTTACAAAAAACTATGAGTTCTCGTACAAAAAAGTTAGTCCCTTATTTTTCTCAAAATAAAATTCAAATAGAATAATTGTTCAAAAAATTCTTCAGTGGTTGATAATTTTTCCGAAATATAATTCTTTTTTTTATTGGTATGAAAAGAAAACTTCCTTTTATTCGGAATAAAATCCTTTTTTTTTATTTTATTTTTGCTAATATATTTCGTGCGCTACATACGCACTTTATCAAAGCTGATTTTCTTCTCGAGAAGGAAATAATTGTTATTGTAAGAATAATTGTTATTGTAAACGTAATGATATTGTTACTATATAATATATCAAAATAATAGGGATAAAAATTGTTAATAAAAAAACGGTTCTTATTAATCCTTTTAGCAGCTTGGTACAACTGTTACAATATTCAAAATTTTAGAAATCAAAGTATGCATTTTTTGCTTATTTTTTAAAAAAATTAGTAAAAATTTTGTTTCCGTTTTTGATATTTGTTTTCATTTCCTTTTTTGTTATCTTTGTTCTGAAAATATAAAAGTTATGTTTCTCCTTCAAAGTGAAATTTCAAGAAAAACAAATTCACTTCCCCATAGTGAATTTTAAAAAAAAATTCACTTTCCTAGAGAACAAAAATATTTATTTGTAATCAAAATATAAAATCTTGTCTATCTAAATATAAAATTGTCATTTAGGCTATACTTATAAATATAGTTATCCATAAACAGTAAATTGTTTGATTAATTGTATACTTATCAATTGTTAATCATTTTACATACAATATTAAAAGATTAGTAATATTATAAATAAAACTATTGGTTACAAATTCTTGCCACATAATTTTTGTCAAGTGAAAAAGAACAATTCACACATCACACATTCAACAACAAAAAATTTTTGAAATGTTTGTTGCAAAACATTTAATAATAGACATAATATAACTATAATATAAAAATCAATAATCATTTAACTTTAAATTTCCAGATTTTTAAAAAAACATGAAATAATATTGAACCTGAAAAATGAATCTAATTTGAAACTATAAGTTTATTTTGCTACATTTGAAAAACATTGTATTGCCTTTAATTTATTATATGTACTTACAAACTTTAAGTTTTATTTAAAATTTACAAACAACATAAATAAACATTTAGAGACTTCATTTTTTTTATAACGATAAACAAAATTAAGAAATATATTATGTATAGCTACAGTTTTTTTTTGTTCAGTTCAAGTATACTCATTTTTACTATTATTGCTTGCAAAATCTTCATTCTCATCATATATTTTTTATTTTTCTACAATACGAGTATAATTTTAATTTTTTTACTTCAAATTTTATTTTTGTAAATATTATTTTAAATTTTTTCTTTTTTATTTTAAATATTTTTTATCTAATTTTACAAAGTTTTGACTTGCGTTTGAATACTAACAATCAAAAAATAATTTAATAAGTACTTAAAACTTGAAAATTTAATTCAATATATGTATTTATATGCTCACAATATGATAAATTTTAACTTTATCATACCATAAATAAGTAGTAAGTAAAATTTGTATATAATAATAAACAAAAAACAAAATCAAAGCTTGTAACTTTTAAAAGTTTTAAAATTTTAATAAAGGCAGTGATTTTATTGTAAGAAATTAAGAGAAAAATTGCCAAAAATTTAGTCGAAGAACATGAAATAGAACTATAAATTATAACAAAAACATTTATAAACAAATTTTTTCTGCTTTAATTTTTATTATAAACATTTGTGACGTAAAAATCTTCAGGTGGATACAAAAAATTCAAAAGGAAAAACTCATTTAATATTTAATTTAAAAAATTCAAAACAGTTCAAAAGATAAAATACAATTTTCGTATGTTAAAGATACTCTGTTAGATGAGAAGAGAAATTCAAACAATAAGAAAACTTCCCGGTGAAAAAACCCATGCAAATAATAAATTATACTATCGATCAATGTGGCAGTTACATATGACTGAAAGCCATTTTTAGTAACATATTTTATGCCTAATAACTGATAACTTTTTTCTTTCTTCGAATTAATTATTGAGCCTCAAACAATTTTCATACAGAAACTTTGATTTCTTTAAATTATCTAAAAATTGATTTTTACGTATCAAAAAATGCTACTCTTGTGAAAAATAACTTCATTCCTTTTATAGTTTTATTTCATGATATTAAGGAATATTAAATTATAGTATTTTACTTTAGTATTTTATTTTTAATACAAAATAACTATAAAAATGATTAAAATATTATTATTACAGCGTTTCTACTTTTAGAATATACGTTTAAATGTATCGAACATACTTTTAGAAACATTTTTACTAACTATACTCATCAGTTTCTTTAATAAATTACTATACATATTGTATTTAAAATTTTTTTTTTATTTTGTTAATTTAATACATTCATATGAATTCAATTATCTATATATTCATGTCGTATATATACAATTACAAACAGCTTGTCTCTACTTTTAAATTTTTGAATTTACTTATCTTTTATTATTATTGATGCAGACCTTTATAGGAGCTAAAAATAATGAAAACGCAAATGTGTATTTTTATTATTTTTTTAAAAGATAAATTAACTTCAATTAAAATTAATAGTATTATATTATTTTTGATTAAATGATAGCAGCTGACAATATTTCTTTAGTTTTCCACTTCTGGTGGTAGGAAATTTAACCATCGACCTAAAATGGTAATAGTGAAATTTTTATTCAGGTATCTAACCACCAAATTAGAGGAAAGTAAAAAGTTGTAAGTTTTGTTTTTTCAATAATTTATTTTTATTTTAATTTATACATATGATTATTAATTGATTTTTTAATATTTTTTTTTTTTTTTTGCTTTTTGTGTAAATTACATTAACATATTTTCATATTAGTGTAAATGGTATAAAATAAATATTTCAACAAAATACAAAAATGTTTATATATATAATACATAAAGCGAAAATAATTTTTTTTTCACTGAATAAAATAGTAAATATGAAGAAATTGTTTCCAAAAAAGAGGTAAAATATAAAGCATAAATATGTAAATAACTTAGAAAAAACATTGAAATTATTAAATAACATTTTTACCTTTTGGTACTACAGATTTTTTTTCTTTAATTTCGTTCTAATTTATAATGCGTCAAGAATAACTTTTTTCTCGATGCTTTTTATTAAAGCTAAATAATAAATTTTTGAATAAAGTCACGACTTCTTTTTACAGAAACAAAACAAATTACAATAGTAGCGATTAATATATTACAACTGTTGTATTATTTCGTTTGCTTAAATAAAAATAAATTTTTTAAAAACTCGTGTAATTGAAATCATACGTTCCAACATTATCTTAGGCTTTATTAAAATTCATTTTTAAGATAAAGCTTTCAAGAATTTTAAAATTCTGCAGCAAGTGTGAATCTTTTGATGAATATTTATATTTTTAATTTTTTATTATCGATATAAATCAAAATTTTAACCAATATTGCGGATGTGGATGTTTTGCTTTTTCATTTGAACAAAATGGTTTTTCATAATTTGTTTTATTCAGCTGAATTAAATTCACATATTTAATGCGAAGTCGATAATTATTATTTAAGTAAATAAGAAAATAATAAGTTTAATGAATAAAGTCATTTCAACTTGATTCAAAAATTTTTTATCATAAAGATAGAAACAAAAATATTTTAACTGCCCACAAAGTTTAAATCTCACTTTTATCTTTTTCATGAATTTAATCTTAATATAACATATTTTTCTTACATTTCTTAATATTACTCCATTGCGTATCTGTAGTAAAAAAAGATTGAAATAATAAGATACATATTTGACTTAAAATGAAATTCATATTTAATTTTTTTGTTTTTCCTTCAAATATTTTATTTAAATAATTTATTCTTATGATTTTTTAAGATCATAATACATTTAAGTTCTATCTATCACGACGATATAGTACTTTTATTATTATTTTCTTGAATCTCTGCTTTTACCGTTGAATTATTTAACCTAGTATCATTAATTTGTAATTGTTGCTTTGATTCAATATTTTCAACAATACTGTCAACAGTACCATTTGTTAAATTTAATTTTGATAATTCAGTGATTTCAACAAAATTATTTTCGGTTTTTTGTTGTACTGGTATTGTTTTGATATTTTCACTAATTTGCTTAGAAGCTGTTAAATTATTTTTATTATTTTCATTATTAAGATTCTGTTGCTCTTTCTGTTTTATTTTTGGTTGTTGCTTATTCTTATTTGGTGAATTGTTATTACTATTCTGTTCGCTATTTATTTCAGTTGTACTTAATTTACTTTTTATATTCGTTTTATTACTATTACCATTTTCTAAAACTTGATTGTATATTTTCATAGTGCTTAACACGACTTGTTCGTTATCATCATCAATAAAATTTACTTGTTTATTTTCAATAACACTATCTTCATCGTCATTTTCTAATGATTTATTAACTGATAGATGTAATGATTGTTGTTGTAATTCTAGAAGTTTTTGGGGTTGTTGTTGCTCGTCTATATGTTGCTGCTGTATGATTTCGGTTTGTATAGCTTTATCTTCACATGGCCGACATAGTATTCTACTACTTTGTATGCTATTTGTTCCAATAGATGACGAACCGTAACCAGATGAAGTACTCGATGTTGCAATTTGGCTATGAAGCAATAAATTTTGTTTAACCTCATCAATGCAAATAATATCATCATTGGAACTACCAACAGCGTCGCTGGCTGCGATAACGTTATTGCAAACACTACTAACATCAACAATACCAGAACATAATGGTGTTGTTGATCCAAAATCATTTGCTATTTGTAAAATTTCTCTTAAAGCTTGATTCTCTGTTTTAAGTTTTGTATTCCATTCCAGTTCCTTATAAATATCATCGTCATCTGCTTGCGCCGCTTTTTGCATTACAGCTGCCATCTCATTAATTTTCTCAGCTTGCTTTCTTATTACTTCTAATAATTTTTCATTATACAATTCTTTGAAATTAACTTGACTTTTAAACAAATTTTGTTGTGTATGTTCGCGGTATTTTTGCATAACCAATTCTAAAACACGTTGATGATCCTCTAATGTTGCTTTTAGTTCACGATTTTCGTTACGAGTTTCTCGAATGCTCGGATTTTGTTGATTTATACGATTTATCATATCGGAGTTAGACTTATTGCGAGCTAGTTTATTTAAAGAATCGATATCGTCTTGAAACTAAAAAAAAATAAAAAAAACGAGAAAGTTAGTATTTATTAAAAATATAGGACAAATTTTTGGATAATTGTTTTTTGTTGATGCTTGCCACCATTAGGATTTTTGGAAAACGATTTATTTTTATTTCTGATAAGAAAGAAATCAAGAAATAAATAATACTGATTGTTTTAGACCTAGGTGATTTTCCTATTATTAAGCATTTTATATTTATTACACTCGTTTTCGAGCTACAGCCTGTTGAAAAAAAAGGTACCAAATTTTTTCTGCATATAAATAAATGCTTATAACTTCGGAATCATACAACAAAGAGTAATCATCGGCAATTTGTTTTCCAGGTGGTTGATTGGTTTTTATTTTCGGTCATATGATGCTCTTTTGTATGGATATGATGATCACACCTCAACAGATTCGGATTAACAGGGGATTAAAATCAATTTCGACTGGTTTTTTTACTTTTTGAAATTTTAAATGTAACTCCTGTTTAAGGAGCTAGATTTATTATTAAATATAATTCGAAAACATCAGAATAAGAGGTTTCTCACAAAGAGAACCTACATTAGATATGGTTGGGTGCAGCAGGTCCACCGCACCACAATTAGCATATATGTGCCATTTTGCTACTACTACTTCGTTATTACCAGACGGTCATTAAGCGTACGATATTTTTCCTGCATATAAATTAATGCTTATAACTCCGGAACCATGCGCCATAGAGTAAGTGTCGGGATTTGCTTTACACGCGATTGATCAATTTGAATTAAGTCATAGTTTTCGAGATAAAACACTTCAAAATCAGAAATTTTTTTTTAAAAACTCTACAATGCGTCATTTTTTTTAACTCTCAATGCGCTACAATGAGAATAAAATTGAATCTATATAACATTTTCTTCTATTTCGCATAGTTCTGCCAACAAAACCTGTTAAATGTGTTTTAAAAACAAGTTCATACATTTCGTACAAATTCCTTATTAAATATTTAGTTTAGTATGTATAATAAAACAATCGCCTGTATAATAATCGTCCGTGAAAGTATTTGCCAAATGTTAAACACGCTGTATGGCACCTATATTTCTACAAATTAAATTAGGTTTCCAACAATCATAATTTAATTAAATTAACTTCTTTTTTATTTGCGAAAAGAAAATTTCGAAAAAAAAAACAGATTTGTAATTCTATTAAATTTAACATCTAAATATAATAATACGCGATCAAATTTTATTACTTAAAATAATTTTATTTATTATTCTATATTAGAAAATTCATTCTACTTATTTTAACTTATGTCACAAAATAAATTAAATTAATATCAAATTATCATATCAAAAACAACACTACTGTGTTATATATATGTAAATAATATATATGAAATTTTATGTCTCGACATAAAAATACATCATAGAAAATCCTTAAATTTGGGACTTGAAAATTCATTTGAGGCCAATATATTTTACACCTATGCGTTTGAATTGATTTAACAGACATTTACACGAAACCCTTTAAATGAATATTCATGAAAGATATGTACGTGCATTAACGCAAATGGTAACTGAAAAAACAAGCCAATAAGTCAGTTGAATAAACAACTGAACTGAACTGAGAATAGTATAAAATTAAAAGAAAAAAACATATTTTTTCCTCATTATCATGCTGGACATGTAAGCACGCTATCCAAATAAAATTGTTCGAAGCTCTATTGGGTACAATTAAAACTATTCTTATTTTCATTTCTGCCTTTATCATAAATAGACAACCGTTCAATCAAAATTTATATTTATTTTTCATTCTGCCGATTTCATTACACGTACTAGTACGTATTATAAAATGATAAATCAATGCTATGTTGCAAAATAAGGTGAAGTTATTTTTTACTTATAATATATTTAAAGTACAATTTTTGAAAATTTTTACTCATGTAAGCAATGATTTTTTATTGAATTTGTATAACTGAAATAAGTACACATTTCGATAATTACATTTATATAACGAGAAAAATATTTTATAAAATCAAAATGCATTCAAAACTGCATAATAAAAATGTTTGATTCTGTATAACATTGCAAAATGACTTTCATTAAACATAATGTGAAAAAATATCATAATGTGTCGAAGTGTACTCATATTTCGATATTTTATACATATGTTATGTTATAACGCAGGATACAGCAACAAAACTATAATTTTTTAAGTTACAATGTATTTTTAAAAATCAAGTTCTAATTGAATTGTCAAACGTAACGGTTGGAACTTTAATTACGGCAAAATTAAAAATAATATTTAAATTAAAATAAGATTGCGTAAGATCGTGTAAAAACTACTGCCTTAGTACAACGGTTATCGCAGTCAACTATAGAATGGCTGCGAAAACTAAATAATGGAAGTACTGAAAACTATTGAACAAAAATATATATGTTAGAGCGATTAAATGACTTAAAGAAGGAACAAAAAAAAAAAAGAGTTTAAAAAAATAGTTTCAAACGTCGAAGGGTTCAGGAAGGAAAGTGAAAAGTTGAATTTAGTTCTCAACAAGCATACAGAAAAATTAAAAGATTCACTAGTGAATTCAATTTCAATTTTTAAATAATAATAACAATGTAGTTCAAACAGTGTCATTCGCCAATGTTTTGAAAACAAATAAAGAAAACAACTGAGCAAGAACCGACAATATCCAATAGTAAATCAAAGCAAAAAAAAACTTAAATACAAAGATGGATCCAAAACATTTAAACAATAATAATGTTGAATTAATAATGTTGAAAATAGATATAATGGAATGATAATAATTAAAACAGACTGTGCTATAATAGAATGAAAATAATTGTGCACACGGACAATTAATTAAGTGCAGGTGAACTAATTGAAAAACTAAAAAAACAAAATGAAATGTTGAAAGCAAATGAAATGTCGACTAAGCAAAGTTTGGAGTGCCTGCTTTATATTGTCACCCCAGATTTAAAATAATGTTTTAAAACGTTCTGGGCGACCTAGGCGACAGATTTATATTGGGGGTGATTTCAACGCCAAGCACACTGATTGGGGTTCAAGGCATACTTCAACTAGAGGAAGAGAACTTAGGACAGGAACTGGCGGCGCGGGGTGCCTTTTTCACTCTACTGCGAAGCCAGCGTATTGGCCAACCGATGTTAATAAGTGTCCAGATTTAATAGATTTCTTCATAACAAAACGGATTGCGAAAAACTTCATTGAGGTACATGATAACTATGATCTTAACCCCGATCATTCAGTAATTATTCGTAAACTTAAGGAAAATATTGTAATGAAAAGAGCGAAACCTACGCCGACAAATGGAACTACAGATTGGTCAAGATTTCGTTTAGAGATTGAACGACAAATAGATCTAAGGAAAAGAATAAGAACAACCCAGCAGATAGATAAGGAGGCCGAAAATTTTACTAAAATTATTCAAAATGCGGCTGGAATAGTTCGAGAATTAATGCTATATTAGTTTATGCCTTTAACTATCCTCCATATATACTAAAAAAAGTAGCACAAAGCAGGGGGGGCGAGAAAGAGGTGGCAGCAAATGTATGATGCTACTGATAAAGCTAGACGGCTTGTGATAAAACCAATTGCTCTTTGTGGAGGGCAACAAAGAAAATGAAGCAACCTATCAAACATCTGGCTCCTTAAAAAAAACAAAGATGGAACGTGGGCAAAAACTGGTAAAGACCAAGTAAATTCGTTTGCAGACTATTTGGTCGATACATTCTGTCCGAATGACAGTCAGGACATGCGTGAAGATGAGGAATCTTCTTTTGTTGAAGATAGCGTGACTATTCCAATTGTCAAGGAAAGAGATGTTATAGAGGAAATCAGGATGGCCGATATTTTGAAAAAACTACCCAAAAGGGGTATAACGATGCTTACGCGCCTAATAAATGCGTGTATAAGGTTTAATAACGTGCCTGGTATTTGGAAAGTTGCAGAGATAATAAATATCATTGTTGTCGAATATTTCAAAACCGATAGAGAAATTTTTATTGAGAAGGCTTCAGCCAATAATTAAAAGTAAAAAGTTAATCCCGAATCATCCAATTGATTTTCGCCGGAACAACTCAACCATAGATCAGATTCATCGAATAACTGACCTAATACAAAATTCACCGGAAGAAATCACATCACATTTTTGGACGTAGCCCAGGCCTTCGATAAGGTTTGGCATTGTATATTAATAAAAAAACTTAGGCAATTACTACCGGGGCAGTATTTGCCTAAATTTTTTTATTAATAGGGTATTTCAAGTTAAACTGGAGGAGGAGGACTCTTCGCTTAAGGTTATCAGGTCGGTGATACCACAAGGGAGTATATTAAGTTCGATATTATACGTGTTATACACATGTGATATTCCTGAATCGGACAACAGCTATTTTTGCTGAAAATGCATCTATATAAAAATTACAAAGGGCCAGTGATGAGATCTCAAAATGGACTAGAAAGTGGAATATAAAACTTAACGGGGTTAAATCAGTACACGGCGTTAAATCAGTAGAAAAATAGACAATTTATTTTCGGTTCGGATAAATGGCGTCTTAATTTCGTTCGCAAACACGGCGAAGTATTTGGGAATGACATTGGACGCAAAGCTCAGATGGAAGGAGCACATAAAGAAAAAGAGATCTCAACTCGAGAAGAAATACAGAAAGTTTATATGGCTTTTGGGAAGATGTTCTTCGTTGTCAATATACAACAAAGTTTTGATATATAATCAAATATTTAAGCCTGTCTGGGCTTACGGTATTCAGTTATGGGGCTGCGCTGTGCAGACTCATATTCAATTTATTCAAATATTTCAAAATAGGGTATTACGAGACATTGTAAACAACCCTTGATATGTCCGTAATGCCGATATACACAGGGTTCTCACGATCGTGTCACACACGAAATTAAAAAGCAAGCAGCCAATCATAAAATGCGTTTATCCAATCATGTCAACATCGAGGCGGCTCGGATTGTGCCATATCAAAACCTTCTAAATAATCAAAAAAGTTGGACCAAAATTAATGGTTAGTCGTTCCGACTAGTTTTATAATTTATTTTGAGGAGGGTGTTTTTTAGTGGATTAAAGTTCCACACTACTGCTTTTCGTCTGGCAGTGTCTTTCGAGATTTTTCACCCGTCCTCCCGATAAAAAAAAATGTTGAAAAAGACTGAAATGAAAATAATTAATTTGTGTATGGTCAAAATATTTAATAAACAAAAGCAAAATACAGTTAAAGAGGTCGATAAGGAATCTTTTACTAAAATATTATTCATGAAAAAAATTATTATTCAATTAAAATGCAACAATATTTTAAATGAAATGGTTTTAATCACAAGTCTAATGATTGCAAAAATGAAGTGGCGTGTTTAAAATATACGAAAAATGATAAAACAAGTGAGTGTAAAGAACAGGAAATGAAAATATGTGTTAACTACAAAAAGGCAAATGAAAGCTTCAAATTGGGTTTAAATATAAACCATAATTCATCAAGTATAGAAAGCGAAGTATAAAAGAAAAAACTAAACGAGTCAAAGAAAAAAATTGGGTATTAGCAATTATAGATAAGTGAAGGTTATTCTAATATGAAGTTCAATTTTAAGTAATAAGTAAAACAAATAATTTAGAAGTGATTCATAATAATAATTATTATAACTATAACAGTGACAATAATTTGATAATGGAAAATTCTAATATAGAAATAAATAATGCAGAAAATAATAGCAATTTTAACTATAACAGTGAGAACAGTATCAATATGGATAAAAGTAATAAAAAGCTAATTAACAATGGTGATTATAATAACTTAAACAAGAATTTTATTCAGAACGTTAAAAACAATAATGTAAATGAATATGGAAGAAAAAATACAAACTTACTTAAATTTATTCCGAATTTTTGAACAAAAAAAAGTTCATAAATTAAACTTGATAATGATAATAACGATCATAGTAATTATAACAATAATAATGTAATTAAACAATAACAACAACAGTATGACAAAAATAAGTCTGAGAGTGTTAATTGATCAAGACGGTCTTCCAAAGCAACATCATGAATTGCAAAGAATATATTATTATACATACTATTCCAATATTGGAATTTCTAATGAAGAAGTTACGAAAGATTTAAAATATTACAGACGCCACATTGATTATAAATTTATGGAGCACCTTGTCAGAGGTGCCACATTTAAGAGAGAATTTGAGAAACCATATGAAAAGTATTACGTATGCTCAACTCAAAAAATGACATGGAATTTCTCCTAAACATTTTATATCTGAATATATGTAGCATAATGAACAAAATTGTTGAACTGGAAGCGTTGATTACAGAACTGACGGATGTGAACGTAGTAGTATTGACGGAGTATATGTGGATATATAATAACGAAATTAATTTACACAACATCTTTAAACACACAGCGGTATATAATCTGCAGAGAAGTAAAAAAAAAGGGGGAGAGGGATAGAACTGCTATTTTTTCGAAAAACGGCATTTCTTTTAATATAATTTGTAAAGAAGAAAAATATAATTATACGGTTATTCAAATTCAAAAAACTAAATCGGAAATAAAAATCGGTGCATTTCATAAAACTCCAGTAGAAAACAGCAAATTATTTGTAGAATATTTAGAAAATAAACTAACAAATAATTCAGATCATTTATACTTTACTCTTTCTTTACACAACAAACAAAGAGCTTAGTCGATCATATAATTACAAATGTTAATAATAATTTAAATATCGATTACAAAATAGAAGATAATAATTTATCAGATCATCAGTTAGCTATAGTTGCTGCAAAATGTGGGATGTCCAAAAAGTTGGTTATGAAAACGCAGGTAATACATAGAACAAATTATAGTCGACTACATATTCAAGAAGCAAAAGAAATGTGTACAAAAACCATCTATTTTAAAGCTAGAAATAACAGTTGGATAACACTGCTACGAGTATTACTGGAAAAATGGAAATATAGAAAATCATTGTATAATGAGCATAAAAAAGGATCGAACAACTATAAAAAAAATCTGATGTGGTCAGCACATTACCGACCGCATTGTGTATTGTCTAGTTAAGTGAAAGTGTTACGGAGTATTATAAAAATGTCTGTTAAATACTTCTTTCCAATTTTTAGGGCATTAGTAAGCTTATAGTTAACATACCTAGAAAAATGTAAATTTGGCTTTGTGCTACCCGAATTCTCTGAAATGCTCGCCAGTTACTTTTGGTAACAACAGAACTCAAATATTAAATTTCAAGAAATTCCATCAATTCGTTCCGTAGATATGGTTAAAAATGTCTTTCCAAAAAATTTATATGTTCATTGTTTTAATACGAGGAATTCAAATATTAAATTTCACTGAAATCGGTTGATTATTTTTCTTTATATACACAAAAATGTATATTTGGCCCTTAGAAAACATCCAGTTGCTGATGCCTGATTCCTTCCAAAAGTTAGGAATTTTTGCGGACGGTCAAGCAAAACTATATATGAAATTTCAAGTAAATCGGTTGAATATTTTCTTCAACATGGTCAAAAATGTAAAACAGGCGCGCTAAAAAGTGCAGTTCCCGAGGCCTGATATATCCCAAAAGTTGATCAATCCGTGCCATGGTCGAAATAAACTTGCATATAAAATTTCATCAAAATCGGTTCAGCCGAACTTGAGATATACGCGTGCACACACAGACCGACAGACCGACAGACCAACAGACCGACAGGTTGCTAAAAATAGTTTATTTACACTTCCCTACCATGGAGAAGTGTATTTCCACCGAAAACTCGATATGCAAAATTTGTTGCCATCACATATCCCTACCTATTGTATGCACAATGCGGTCGGTAAAAAGATGTATTTATTTTATTTAAAAAAGCTATGAAATTTGTAAATGAAAAAATGGTTTGTGTTCTACAATAAAATGATTTCTGCAATTTTTTTACATAATTTATTGAATAAATTAACAGTAAGTATTATTAAGAGGCACACAAAATCATTGAAAAATTTTATTTATACCAAATTATGGAATATCCCTCCAATTAAAAAAATTTTTATTTTAACATTTTTACTCTGACACTTACTACATTACAGGAAGTCTTAACTTTTGTGATTTGACTGCTTAACTAATTAATTGACGTCAATATCATTTTAATAAGGAAAATATTATTTCAAAGTAAGAACTTCAAAATCTGAATGACAAAAAAATGCAATCTATATAATTTTTAAGAAGTCAAATGATCACAGTTTTAAAATTGTATTTTAGTTTACAATTAATTGTGTTATAAATTTTTTTTAAATTATTAGATATGGTTTAATAAAATATAGTACTTTTACAAAAGTCAGTCATGGGTATTGAACCTTATAGCAAACAAAAACAATAATGTTGAAAATATAAATAAAATAATTTAAAAAACACTTTGCTATCATTGTTATTCACTTTTTTACAAGCTTGTACAACATTTGTTAATTTTGGTTAATTTTGCAACAGTAAAAACTTGACAACTTTTCTACAATATAAAAATTTTAACCTAATTGTAATTATTTAATTGAATTTATTTAAAATAACTAAAATTGTTTACACATTTATTACATATGTTAGACACATGAAAATATTTATCAGCTCCTAACAAATAAATCATGAATGCGTAAAATCATGTGCTAAACAAATTTTAATTACACAAGTTATACCGACTGAAGTTATAAACCGACCGAATTATACACTGAATTTTGACAATTGTTGTAAGTACTCGAATCTGTCAAGCCACTATAGAAACTGCACGGGTATGTCTGATCTATAGTTGGACACACAATTGCCAAGTTTCATGAATCTTCTTTATTATTTAAAATTTGTTTTTGGAGTTGTATGGCAGCTACCCAAATCTGTCAACCCATTCCATCAAAACTTCAGCTCAATTAGTGTTTGAGTTATCGTTGGGATAGACGGACGAACAGACAAAGTTAAATCAACTCAGAATTCGATGCTGATCAAAAACATTCACTTGAGTCTATATTTCAGAGCATTATTTGTCAGCGTTACAAACGGTAAAGCAAATTTAGTATACCCTTCGAACATACGTTCCTACGAGTATAAAATTTTTATAAAAATGTATTAAAATTATGTTAATTTTTTTATAAAATATATTTTCAAACTCAATTAATAATTTGCAACTACATACTCGTACTTTCAAAACAGCAACAAAAGTAGTAAGTCACATATTATAGAAACCCAGAGAAATAGGAAATGATACGAAATTACCAAAGCAAGTACGAATTCACATATGTATAATTGTTCGTTAACCCTTCATTACACGACTTTCGTATGTTTTTCTTATTTCAATTTATTCAAAATATGTCTTTTATAGTCAATTATTATTTTTAGTTTTGAATATAATAAAGATGGATAACAACTTAGCTAATACAAAAAGTATATTAAATTAAAAAACAAATCTTTTCATATTTTAAATTCACCAAAATTCATAACAATTTATTATAATTCTTTATTCAAAATTTGTTCAAAATACATAAAAAAATAAGTTTGGGTCAAACCAGTGGTTTGTATTGCAGCACTTTTCCCTTCAACAAGTTAAAATTCTGCTTTTAAATACAGTCTATGTATACCTATCACACTATTAAAATCATTTTCATTCATATACAAAACTATTTCTACGATTGCATATATTTAGGATGAATGATTTATGCAGTCTTTGAAATAAAGCAAAAATTAATATAAAGTGGGGTTAACATAATGCTCGATTTTAAGGGTTAATTGTGTGAGTTAAGAAAAATAATTATATTTTTTAGTGTCATGGAATTTACCTTTAGCTTTTTGCGTTTATAGAAATTTGAAAAAGCTTGCGGTTACGGAAATATAAGGTGTGAAAAATTCAAATTTTACAAATTTCAAGAGGCGATAACTTGAGAGGGGGTGGGGATGGAAAAAAAATTTCTCCTAGCAAAATAAATTATTTATTAGTGTTTAAAAGCTGCTGGAATTTCAGGCTTTACAACCTGGAATCTAAAAGAAAAACGACATCAAAAATTTGGAAAAAACGGATTTTAGATAACGGTAAATTTAAAGGGCCATTTTGTTTTTTTAAAGTTTGACTATAGTATGCAGGGTTTTTTTAAAGTTTGACTACAGTAAAGTTTCTAGTAAAGATCTACGTGCGTATTAAATTTCAGCTTTCCATCTTCAAGGGTGTAGAAGTTTTGTAAACAAAAGAAGTATCCACGGACGGACGGACGGACAGAGTGAAACTAATAAGCACTTTTTTTAAAAAATTTTTTGGAAAAGTGCTAAAAACAATAAAGTGTTTTTTCAATAAATTAATTAAAAAAAAATGTAATCAAAAACAAAAGAGGCTTATAAGTAATAAGCTACATTGCACAATGAATTAATCCTCGTAAACTCAGTCTTAAGGGTTGAACCAGAATCACAACATATTTAATGTTGTGTGATATTAAATATGAAACGAAACCAAGCAGTTTCGGTCTTTAATAAAACAGAGTGTTGCGTCACATTTATTACATTTTACTCGCTCAGGCATTAGTGGCCTATCCAACATTTTTGCAAAAATGAGTTATTATGTTCAATAGATCTGTTATAGCCTAAAGAATTGTTCTATATTTTCAAAATAATTAGTTTGCTCCTCTTTTCACTATATTTTGACATACGTTTGTTTTGCCTTTTTAAAATATTCTTATAAATTCAATACTCAACGCAATTTACTCGAAATGTCACTTTTGCAAGCACTAATGCATTGAGCGCCTCATTTGACAAATCCAAGTTTGCTGCATCCTGGAAATTTGAAAGTTGTGCTGACAGAATTTCAAATAGTTCAATGACCACTGTTTTCAGTTTGCACATAGTATTGTTTGCACGTTTGCTGTTTTTCTTTTAATTTCCAGTTTTTTGTTAAAGACTTGATGGACGCCCAATTTTAGCATTTTCGCACACGATAAAAAGTATCAAAATTTCAAGTTTAAAATCAAATAATGATTATGATTTTTTTTTTGAACTTGCACTCGTTTGTACAATATCCACGCGTTGCACAATGTTTTATCCGATTAATGGTAAAAAATAATTTACTTCATGGAATCTAATAAATCCTCCGATAAGTTGTATTCTTACCGACCGCATTGTTTATACAATAGGTAGATTATGTGATGGCAACAAATTTTGCATATCGAGTTTTCGGTGGGAACGCACTTTTCCATGGTAGGGAAGTGTAAAAAAGCTATTTTTGTCATCCTGTCGGTTCGGCTTAACCGATTTTGATGAAATTTTATATGTAAGTTTATTTCGACTTTGGCACGGATTGATTAACTTTTGGGATATATCAGGCCTCGGAAATTGCACTTTTTAGGGGGCCTGTTTTACATTTTTGACCATTTTAAAGAAAATATTCAACCAATTTACTTGAAATTTCATATATAAGCTTAGCTCGACCGGCCGCGAAAATTCCTGTTTTGGAAGAAATCAGGCATCAGCAACTGGACGTTTACTACGGGCCAAATATACATTATTGCGTATATAAGAGAAATAATCAACCGATTTCATTGAAATTTAATACTTAAATTCTTTGTACTAAAACAATAACATATAAATTTCTGACCTGAGGCCGATTTATGTTAAACACAACCTCATTAGTGTTAAAATTGTAAAGAATTGTAAATTGTGAACGCATTTTCATAATCTTCTGGAATACTTTTACTAATCTAGACAATATACATTGCGGTCGGTTATATGCTGACCACATCAGATTTTTTTTACTATAAGGGATAGTTAATATGCATTTTCTTCGAAAGGAATTTTTTGGAAATTTCTTGTCAAAACGTTTATTAAAGGAAGAATTTTGTGTAGTGTTCGCGTATCATTTTGAAATTATTATTGAAATTGATATATTGCCTAATTTTGTCAAATTGCTTTATAGGCATAGTTCTTTGTACAAGCGAATGTGCTGTTCTAATACCCTCAGATGTTTGGTTTTTGAAAAAGTAACGTTAGAATGCATGTTTCAACATAACTTTGAATGTCTACGCATAATTTTCTAAGCAATATGAACGGGAAATGCTTTTTTGACAACTATATATAAATCAAGATTACCAAAGATATCATTATCGAAGAAATATTTGAAAAAAAAATAATGGTGTTCATGTGTTAATGCATATCAAGAGAAAGCAACTCATTCCCTTTGAACTCAACATTGATTATTTCAAAAATTTTTTTTTTCAAATCATTTTTTCAAATTGCTTTTTTTATATTTTAAGTACTTCATCTGCTGATTGTACCTGAGATATAATTTCAGATTCCCAATCGTTGGGAGTTAATATTGTCAAAAAAATCATTTTCATATTTTTTATTGCTGTCCATTTTATTTACATCTACATCAGAATATAATTCTTCATCATCCAACAAGCCGAATTCATGTTCATTTTCATTTCAGAATCAATTACAAAATTCAGTCAATTATAAATTGCCTGACAGATTTTTGGTCTTGGGATTTCTGGTGAGAAGTCGAATTGTGACTTCCGTTAGAAAGTTTTAAATTTGTTAAACTATTTGATTGAATTGATTTACTTTGATGCTGTTTTTTCTATGGGTGGTAGTGTTCATGACAGTGTCAATAGTTATCTTCACGTGATCGATTTTGATATAGATTGGATAGTTATTGATTTGTCATCTTACAACATTTATTATTTTTTGGTGATTGTCCTTCAGGTCCTTATGGGGTTCCTCCTATTGTGTTGCGGAATTGTGGTTCGTATTGATTCGTATTGATTGATTCGCTTCGGAGTAGCGTACTTCTAGAAGCTTGGAAGAATTCTTCTGTTACCCTTCTTCATAAAAGGGACCCGCGTGATTTTATTGGTAATTATAGGACCGTCGCTAAGTTGTCTACATCTAAACTATTCGAGAAAATCTTATATGATTACTTTTATTCCTATTATAGGCTATTTGTTTTTCCTAATCAGCATGTTTTTCGGGAGGGGAGGTCTGTCGTAATTAATTTAGTCGAATTTGTTTCTGAAACTACATGATTTATTGAGTAAGGTAATTAGATTGATGTAATTTTTACTGAGATTAGTTATTATTTTGAAATTGAGGTCCATAGGCTTTTCCTCTCGTATCTTGTCGTGGGTTTCCACTTATCTGTCTGCTGAAGATAACCACGTTTTCTTTCGCTCTTGTCTTTCGGATATTTTTTGGCTGTTTCTGGGGTTCCCCAGAGTAGACATTTGGGTCCCCTTTTCTTTACTGTGGCAACTAATCCAGGGTACCTTCTGGCTGATTGTATTGGTCTGCAAAATGAAATTAATGGGTTCCCATTGTGGTGTAATAGGAATAATTTGAAACTCAATATAGGCAAATGTCAGGTCTAGGATGTGTTATACTACAGAGGTAAGGTTTAGTTACAGCCTCAATGGGCAAATTCTAAAGAGGAATAATGAAATTTATGATCTAGGTGTTATGTTGAATCGAATTTAAGACTTTTCTCAATTTGATGGTTTAATAGGGCAAATTCTGCTCCAGGTTTTACAACGAGGTGGTGTAGCGAATAAAATGACTCTTCTGTGGCGAAAAATCTTTACAGTAGTTGTATACGATTGGTGTTGGTTTCTTAATTTTTAATTTACTTATTAATATTAAATTAATACTACTGTATTATTTTTTCCTCCCATTTTTCCTTTTCTTTCCTTTCCATCTGTAAATGATGACGATTTTAGTTATAGTTACTTGGCTATACACGTTTGTTGACTCAGTGATGTTTATTTTGCTATCCTAAATGCTTGTATCCTAATCCTAAATAAGCTTTTCAAACAAAGAAAAAAATATAAGAACATCAAATTTCAAGGTTACTTTTTTTTAATACAACAAATATTAATGGCTAATTCCACCTATTTTATTAAATATGTAAAAAATTTCATGTTATCAAAATAAAAAGAAAATGCTGAGCGTTTAAATGTACTTATAATTAAAAAAATTCAAAACAGAATTGAAAGTTTTACATATTTAGTTTGATTGGGTTTTTAACATAACTTCAAATTGAACTTTAATAAATATGTATTAAACACTCTCAGTTTGAATACTAACATGAATAGATTTGATTTTTATTTTATTAAATTAAATTTTATTGCACGAAATTTGTCTCAATGCCTCAGTTTCAGCCTAAAGGTCTCGTTTTTCGATTATATAAAATAAAAATTTTATTTGTTCGCTTGGGTTGAATCACCAATTTGCATAAAAATTTATATTGGCAAGAGCCAATTTCACATTTTTAATAATTTTTATGTTTACTCTCAAAAAAAATTTAAGCTTGTCTAGAAATATAAAAAACTAACAACATTTCCATGGAAGTCAGAAAAAACTTGATCAATACTAAGTACCAGAATCATATTTTTGCCAATATAATATTAAATAGTTAACGAATTTTTTTTATTCACTGTTTGTGCGAATCAAAAAATTTGCAAGAAAAAATTAACATTTTTCGTTAAAACTGGATCTTTAAGAGGCAATTTATTTTTTAGAAGGCACTAACTCAAAGATAATATAAACATATTGCAACCAAAGAGTGAAGATATGTACTCGTATATCAAATAGAAAATTATAAACATGAAATAAGTATACAAAAGATATTTTCGTCAAAATTTTTGTAAATTAATAAGAAATTTTTGTAAACTAATAAGAATTGAAAAATTTTAATTAAATTTCAATTAAATGCTAAAATTTTACAGCTTCATTTGAATTTCATCAAAAACACGTTTAAGCAAAAATACTGTTGTGTATAATGTTGCATCACGCATCTATTTGAACAAAAAAAAAATACATAAAATTTTAAAACTACCTTTATCCACTTAACCTACTCTTACAAAATCCTTCAAACTAGTTTCAAATGACGCCTTATATAAAAAGAAGATATCAAAAAGCGTCTTGTCCATCTTTAAATCTATAACAGCAGTCGCGGATTTGAAAAAAAAAAATAAAAGTTAGCTGTAGAATGTGGTAACTATCTGGATAACGCAGAGATTTTTCACGAATGCCACAAATACAAAATCACTTGCGTGTTGCCATATTTAACATCAAATAAAACTACGAAATTGTTTCAACTAATTTAGCTTTCAAGGAACAATTAGTAAATAAATAATATACCGAGAAAATGTGTATTTTTTGTAAGATTAATTTTTAATTTTAATGAACATAAAACTATTGAACAATAAACTATAAGTTGAACATTAAATTTGGGTTTTAAGATCTCAATTTGCCTTGTAAATTTTAATTTCCATCTAATATTTATATTATTTCAAGAACGAACCACTTAAGTTGAACCTTTATATTTTGGTTTTGTCCTCTGATAGAAACTCAATACTCATTTTTTTTCTCATAAAATTTACTATATCTTAAATTATATATTTAAAATATAACATACACATTTTAATTAAAATTATTAATTAATATAAAGTAATAATATCCATAAACAATAATAAATATTTATAAGTAAAAATTATTTTATTGTCAAAATTTCTGAGACAAATATTTCTCAATTTTCTAATAATCAAAAATTATAAATTATTATTACCAGAAATTAAAATTAATTAGTGAAAAAGTTTACTTATTTTTATAAGTAAACAATATATATCTCAAATATTTTTCCTCAAAACTATTTTTAAATAAATCTAAACCTTTTTTTCGGAGCACTATAGTAACCATCGAAAACACTTATTTTCGGAAAAAATAAATTTTAAGACAAAAACAACTGAGAAAACGTTTTTTTCCCTCTTTTCCACTTCTTTTAAACATTATTAGAATGTAAAAATGTTAAAATACAAAGCAAATATAAAAGTAATAATAATGAAAATAAAAAAAAAATAAATCTGATGTGGTCAGCATATAACCGACCGCAATGCGTACTGTCTAGTTAAGTAAAAGTGTTACGGAATATTATAAAAATGTCTGTTAAATACTTTTTTCCAATTTATAGGACATTAGTAAGCTTATAGTTAACATACCTAGAAAAATGCAAATTTGGCTCATAGTAGTGTTTCGCTTTGTGCTACCGAAATTCCCTGAAATGCTCGCCAGTTAGTTTCGGTAACAGCCAGAGTTCAAATATCAAATTTCAAGAAATTTCATCAATTCGTTGCGTAGATATAGTGAAAAATGTAAAATCGGCCCTCAGATCAGTTTTCGAGCGCCGATCTTTCCAAAAAAATTTATATGTTCATTGTTTTGATACGAAGAATTTAAATATTAAATTTCAATAATATCGGTTGATTATTTCTCTTTATATACGCAAAAATGTATATATGTATTCATTCGCAATTTTCTTAAAAATGGTCAAAAATGTAAAACAGGCCCTCTAAAAATTGCAGTTCCCGAGACCTGATATATCCCAAAAGTTGATCAATCCGTGCCATGGTCGAATTAAATTTGTATATAAAATTTCATCAAAATCGTTTCAGCCGAACTGGAAATGCACGAGTGCACACACAGCCTGACAGACCGACAGGTTCCTAAAAATAGTTTATTTACACTTCCCTACCATGGAGAAATGCATTCTCACCGAAAATTCGATATGCGAAATTTGTTGCCATCAAATAACCTACCTATTGTATACACAATAAAGTCAGTAAAAATATAAGTAGTTTAGTAATAATAACAAAAACAAGAATAACTTGTCCACTTCACCCACTTTACTTACACAAAGCACAAATGTTAAAGCGCAAAATACATGTATGGTATGTAAATATACAATAAAGAATTCGACTGTAATTAGCGCACCGAAATGAAACACATTGTAAAAAGCAAAATTTAAAATGCGTAATATAAAAAAAATATTATGCAGAGTTGAGAAGAGCGCTTTATTGCTCACTTATTTTGCCAAAGGATATCTACTAATAAGTAGTTCGACTCTCCGTTTACATCACACTAATGCAATCACTCACCAATATTTCTATACAAAAAATTCCCTTAGTTAAAAGAATTAAGCAGTCAGTATGGCCCTTTCCCAGTATGTCAAAGATTTGACGATCATGTCAATCACGTCAATCGCTTGATTTAGCAAATGACAATCACCTGTAATTTGAGCAATTTTCAAACAAATCACTTATGCATTAGCCTTTAAAAACATGCGAAAAAAAACTAAAATGACAATCAATTGCGTTAGCAACATATGTTGGGATTTATGACGCTAGCGCCATGTTGCCTTGGGATTCATGACTAACGTCAGTTGCATGCATTTGACGATACTGGGAAAGGCCGTATACCTTCTTATTTTCATTTTTATACAATAGATGTCTACCTGCTTTTTTATTATGTATTTTTAAAAGCGGGAGTTATTTATTTTTCCCTATATAAGGTATAGGAAAAATATTAAGAATTTTAAAGGCGGGAGTTTTATTTTTGTAAATTATTCCAGTACAAGGTGGCAAAAAATATGTATTATATTATAAAAGCGAAGAAGAAAAAAAGTGTTTAATTCAAAATTTATATTTATTATTTTGAAAAATAATAAATATAAATTTTGAAAAGACGTATAATATTAAAAAAAATTTTAATAGTTGTGAAAATATTTTTTTTTTTTTATAAAAATGGGTAAACATTATTTGAAGTGTTTGGGATGAAAAAAAGCCGACAAGAAAATTTCATTTGTTGCCAAAAGATGTGGAGAGGTAAATATGTACTTTTGAAAATATTTTAAATATTTAGTCTTAGGTATTTGTAATTAATAATTATTAATAAATAAAATAAATAAATTATCTTTAAATTTTTTATTTTTATTCCAATCTTAATAAATTAAGAACATATTTCCTATGAATCTGTAATAATTATACTTCATAAAGTATTAATCAGTATGCATATACCTTATTATCTTCACTACCTGATACTGTGTATCTACTGTACCAGATACATGCATGTGTACATTCATACATGAAATTTCAAACTCTTGCTTTCATACATTCGAATTTTTTACCTACCTTTAATAAAATGAAAAATAAATGTTGTTATTATCAAAATAAAAATAACAAAATTTTTACCTAACTTAATTTAATTTTATTTCAGTTCAATGTTTTTGAACTGAATGGAACGAGTCGAATAACTTATTAATAGATATACTTTGGTATTTTGCTTACTAACAACAACTACAGAATTCAATCTCGCATAATAATATAAACAAAGCAAAAGAAACTAAAATCTTTTCTTTATATGACATATTCTTTTAAATCTGAATAGTTTTCTTTTAGAACATGATAAATACATTTTTGCTATTTCAAGTAAGACAGAGTTTAAATTCTTTTTGTGTTATTTTTAAAAGCTATCTACTAAAAATTTATTGAAGATGGTGTAAAAAGTTAACATTTTTTTTAACACATTTTTCTATATCTATGTACATATGTATGTTTTCGTTGATTTGAAATAAGCGTTTGATTTTTTTATGAATATGGTCAACATGAGATGAATATGATACGAAACGATGAAAAATAACATGTGAAAAAGTAAAACAACATCCATATATTTCAATGCTTTCTTAGATAGTTTTATTATCCCGAAAAATGAATAACTGTTTATATCTAACCTTGTCAAAAATTTTTTAGAGCAAAAATTGATTAATTTTAGTGTTTTTCAGTAATTTAATTTTTTTTCGATCAGAAAGCACTGAATTCATGGCTTATTTCGTGAAGTTATCATGTTCTGACAGAAAATCAACAAAAATTTGATTACTGTGTGCGAAACAAAAATTTAGTATATTTAACACATTTAATAGAGGAAAATGTTATATGGATTAGCTTTCATTGTAGCGCATCGAAAAAAAGTAATAAAATAAAGTTGGGTCAAACCAATGGTTTGTATTGTAGCACTTTTCTCTTCAACAACTGAAAATTCTGCTTTTAAATACAGTCTATGTATACCTATCACACTATTAAAATTATTTTCATTCATACACAAAACTATTTCTAGGATTACATATATTTCGGATGAACGATTTATGCAGTCTTTGAAATAAAGCAAAAATTAATATAAAGTAGGGTTAACATAATGCTCGATTTTAAGGATTGCGTTTATAGAAATTGGAAAAAGCTTGCGGTTTCGGAAACATAAGGTGTCAAAAATTCAAATTAGCACTTTTTTTCAAAAAAATTTTGGAAAAGTGCTAAAAAAAATAATAACACAATGTTTCGAGAAAATTTTGATTTTTTTTAAAAAACTTTTCAAAAACAAAAAAAAACAAAAATTCTAAATTTGACGAGCTTTTTCTCGAAAACTATGGCTCAAATCAAATTGATTGTAAGACCAAAAATAAAGAGCAATCAATAGTCCATAAATTAAGCGACGGTTACTCTATGCCGTATTGTTGCGAATTATAAGCATTTATTTATATGCAGGAAAAGATTGGTATCTTTTTAATATCTTTATACTCAATTTTTTTATGTATTTTTTATAATATCCAATACTCAATTTTTTTTATGAAGTATACGTATTCTGATTTGTTGCCTTGGTTCCTGTTTTTTTATTTTTTAAATTCATTGATCGTGTCATATTTCTTATTATTTTTTCCTTTTTTACGTAAAAAAAAGAGTTTAATATTTCAATTAATTTCAGAATATTTATACATATTTTTTAAAAAGCTTCCCATATAAACTCTATTGAACGAAAAAGAAAGAAAGAATGAAAAATTTTTTCAAATTCATATTTCAGTTTGGTCAAATATTAATGATAAATCATACAAATATTAATATGTTTGGTTTCATACATATTAATATAATGTATGACTTTTTTTATGTACATTTGTATCAATAAGGTAAGTTGAGTAGCATCGGCTAATAAAAAGTGTAATGTAAGTAATATAATGTGGTACATTTCAACAAATTTATTATCTCATTTCAGTTATTTAAAAGATACTTATAGAATTGTTTGAAATAATTTCAATTAGCTTTTGAGTTATTAAAAATAAATATGTATGTACAATTATAAATATAAAATTATATGTAATTAAATACATATAATTATAATTGTACAATAATAATTATATGTATGTACAATTATAATTTAAAAATAAAAATGTCTGAAAAATTTTTCTGAAATAAAAGCAGAGGTGAAATTTTGAAGTATATATAAAATTTGTATTGGTGAAACAATATTTAATTGTATTATAAGCATTATTTTATAATTCCCTCTTCATATTTTTTTCTTTACTATGTATTTATATCAATATAAAATATTTCCCATATCTTGAGTTAACTTTCCCTATGAGAAAAAAGTTCTTTATTTAAAAGTAATTAAATGCTTTCAGTACCATATAAAATGTTGAAGGCGAAGGCTATGCTTGTAATTTTTCCGCTTTTTTGCATGTATTTTAGGAATTTTAAAATAATTGTAAATGAAAATATTATTATATTTGATTGATATACACTTAGTAGAAAAAGTCAGCGTACACTGAGCGTTCCTATATAATATATTGTTTAGAAATTTCTGATGATTAAAATTAGAAATGATTTTTATAGAACTTGACATTTCAAAATATAACATTTCATTTTCCAAAAAATAAAAACAATAACAAAAAAACAAACAAAAACAAAATTTCATACGAAAAAAAATTTGATGTGGTCAGCACATAACCGACCGCATTGTGTATTGTCTAGTTAAATGAAAGTGTTACAGAATATTATAAAAATGTCTGTTAAATACTTCTTTCCAATTTTTAGGACATTAGTAAGCTTATAGTTAACATACTTAGAAAAATGTAAATTTGGCTCTTAGTAGAGTTTCGCTTTGTGCTACCCAAATTCCCTGAAATGCTCGCCAGTTAGTTTCGGTAACAACCAGAACTCAAATATCAAATTTCGAGAAATTCCATCAATTGTTCTGTGGATATGGTGAAAAATGTAAAATCGGCCCGCAAATCAGTTCTCGAGCCCTGATCTTTCCAAAAAATTTACATGTTCATTGTTTTAATACGGGGAATTCATATATTAAATTTCAATGAAATCGGTTGATTATTTCTCTTTATATACATAAAAATGTATATTTGGCCCGTAGTAAACGCCCAGTTGCTGATGCCTGATTTCTTCCAAAAGTTAGGAATTTTTGCGTATGATCGAGCAAAGCTTATATATGAAATTTCAAGTAAATCGGTTGAATACTTTCTTCAAAATGGTGAAAAATGTAAAATCGGCCCGCAAATCCGTTTTCGAGCCCTGATCTTTCCAAAAAATTTATATGTT
Organism: Condylostylus longicornis; assembly: GCF_029603195.1. Lineage (NCBI taxonomy): Eukaryota > Metazoa > Arthropoda > Insecta > Diptera > Dolichopodidae > Condylostylus > Condylostylus longicornis. The sequence goes on from NW_026577985.1 coordinate 4,069,893, forward strand.
CATTGTTTTAATACGAGGAGTTCATATATTAAATTTCAATGAAATCGGTTGATTATTTCTCTTTATATACACAAAAATGTATATTTGGCCCGTAGTAAACGTCTAGTTTCCGATGCCTGATTTCTTCCAAAACATACGAATTTTTGCGAACGGTCGAGCTGAGCTTATATATAAAATTTCAAGTAAATCGGTTGAATATTTTCTTCAAAATGTTCAAAAATGTAAAACAGGCCCGCTAAAAAGTGCAGTTCCCGAGGCCTGATATATACCAAAAGTTGATCGATCTGTGCCATGGTGGAAACAAACTTACATATAAAATTTCATCAAAATCGGTTCAGCCGAACTTGAGATACACGCGTGCACACACAGACCGACAGACCGACAGACCGACAGACGGACAGACCGACAGACCGACAGGTTGCTAAAAATAGTTTATTTACACTTCCCTACTATGGAGAAGTACGTTCCCACCGAAAACTCGATATGCAAAATTTGTTGCCATCACATAACCTACCTATTGTTTACACAATACGGTCGGTAACAAACAGAAAAATAGTATTAGTATAACTTCTCGTTGCCTTTTTGACTTGAAAAGAACCAGTTATGAAGTTTCTTCAATTGAGAGTTTTTACCATTCTTTTGTTATGACATCTTTCATCATTTTTTTAGAACTTATGGTTCGTTTACGGATTTTACGTTCTAGCAAATCCCATAAATATTCTATAAGATTTAGGTCGGGGGATTGGGGTGATGTATGCAACTTTTTTCTGACATTATACAATAGCCACAGCTTCACAATTTTAACGGTATGCTTAAGGTCATTGTCATGCTGAAAATTCTCAACACTATTCTTTACATTTTAGTTTAAAATATCTAAATAATCCTCTTTTTCGTAAATTTAGTATACTCTTCGAACGCATGTACCTTACCGTTTGTAACGCTAAGAAATAATGCTCTGAGATATAGACTCAAGTGTATGTTTTTGATCAGCGTCGAATTCTGAGTCGATTTAGGTTTGTCTGTCCATCCGTCCTTCGGTCCCAGCGACAACTCAAAAACTAGTTGAGCTAAGTTCACCAAATTTTTACAAACGATTTTTTATAGTAAGTGCCAGAGCCCTATTTAAATTGGACATGATCGGGGTACTGCTTCGGGTAGCTGCCATACAACTTCAAAATTTGACTATATCTTAGAAACTATAAAAGTTTTGGAATTGAAATTTCACACAAACAAATATATTAGTAGGGCTAATTGTTTGATAAAAGTCGTTGAAATTGTTTGCTTCCCTCTAGTACGTGCCATGCAACTTCAAAAGTTAACAAATTCGTACGGTTATCACAGAGTTGACACGGTCAAGTCTATTTTTTCTTGTTTCATAATTAATTCTATAAACTTTAAGAGTCCTATATCATTTGCTGCCATAAACCCCCAAATTACCACTGCACTTTCCCATGTTTTACTGTTTGAAGTAAATTTCTTTTCTTAAGCACGCTACCACATTTTCTCCACACCAACTGACGTCCTTGGATTTTATAATTGCAAAATTTAGTTTTACCGAAAATCCAACTTTCTCCTAGGGTTATTAATATGCCTTTACACGAATTCTATACGTTTTAAACGATTTACTCTATATATTAATGGCTTTCTACGTACCACTCAGCCTTTATAAGTAGCCTTTTTGAGAGTGTTGCACACAGTATTAGCGTAAATGCTTTTTTTAAATTTAAATTTAATATTTTTTGCAATTTCAGAAGCCGCCAATTGTGGATTCACATTTACAATTTTGACTATATCGTATTTCCCCTTAGGAGTCAATTTTGATGGGCGACCAGAACGGGGCTTAAAGACTAGAGAACCTGTTTCTTTAAAATTATTTATTATACTTTTCATACAGAAGAGTGGCTTCTCTTTACGATTTTGCCTATTTCTGTAAAATTTTTGCCCTCTTTCCAGAAGCTTAATATCATTTCCCATTCTCTTACGGATATTTCTTTCACGATGTAGATGGATGACGATACACAATATCAGGTAGTGACATAGAAATAATGTAATTTATAAAGAAAGAAAAGGTGTTTGTATACTGATTATTACTTTATGAAATACATTTATTACCGATTCATAGGAAATATGTTTTAAATTTATTAAGATTGAAATAAAAATAAAAATTTAAAGATAATTTATTTATTTATTGATAATTATTAATTACAAGTGCTTAACACTAAATATTTAAAATATTTTCAAAAGTACATATTTACCTTTTGGCAACAAATGAAGTTTTCGTGTCGACACATCAAATAACGTTTACCCGTTATTATAAAAAAAATATTTTTTTTCACAACTATTTAAATTTTTATTTAATATACGTCTTTTTAAAATTAATTTTTATTATTTTTTCAAAATTATTTTATATAAATTATAATAATTTTTTTAAACACTTTTTTCCGCTTCGCCTTTATAATATGAATACACCTTTTTTGCCACCTTATACTGGAATAAGTTACAAAAAAAAACTCCCGCTTTTGAAAATCTTAATATTTTTTTCTATACTTTATATAGGGAAAAATAAATAACTCCCGCTTTTAAAAATACATTATAAAAAAGCAGGTAGACATCTATTGCGTACTCTTCTCCTTTCCCAAAAATTCTTATGTGTGTAAAAATGAGAATAAGAAGGTATACTGCTTAACTCTTCTAACTAAGGGAATTTTTTGTATACAAATATTGGTGAGTGATTGCATCAGTGTGATGTAAACGGAGATCGAACTGTTTTTTTATAATGTATTTTGAAAGGCGACATTTTATTATTTGCTCGTATATAAAGTATAGGGAAAAATATTAAGAATTTTAAAAGCGACCCAATAATTTCTGTAATTTATTCCAGTAAAAGGTGGCAAAAAAGGTGTATTCATATTATAAAATCCAAGCGGAAAAAAAGTGTTTAAAAAAATGATTATTTATTTATATAATATAATTTTGATAAAATTAAAATAATAATAATAAATTTTAAAAAGACGTATAATATTAAAAAAAATTTTAAATAGTTGTGAAAAAAAAATATTTTACAGATTTTTATAAACCATCCAAGAATTTCATGGATAATTTAAAGATTTTAGAAAATACTTTTATTAAACTTTTTAATGATATTTTTACAGAAAGAAATTTAGAATGTAAAATATATGAACACTTAAAAAATAATTTCAACTATGAATGTTGTGAGAAGTCCGACAAAACATATTTCATTAAACTATATATAAGAATTAGAATTTACCACATAATAAAAAGTTTTAATAAAACTATAAAACATTTAATTATATAAAACAAAAAATTTTTAGTGTTAAGCATTTGTAATTAATAATTATTAATAAATAAAATATATAAATTATCTTTAAATTTTTATTTTTATTTCAATCTTAATAAATTTAGAACATATTTCCCACGAATCGGTAATTATTATATTTCATAAAGTAATCAGTATGCATACACCTTTTTTTCTTTATAAATTACTTTATTTCTATGTCTTTACCTGATACTGATCAGACTGTGTATCTACTGTACCCAGGTACATGCATGTGTACATTCATACAAGAAATTTCAAGTTCTTTTACTTTCATACATTCGAATTTTTTGCCTAAATTTTATAAAATGAAAAATAAGTTTTGTTATTATCAAAATAAAAATAACAAAATTTTTACCTAAGTTAATTTAATTTTATTTTAGTTCAATGTTTTTGATACACTCGTTTGTTTACTCGTTTGCAAGATGCAAAGGAAAACTAACGAATGAAACGAGCCGAATTACTTATTAGTAGATATACTTTGATTTTAAAAGCGAGTTTCATTTCTCTAATTTATTCCACTAGAAGGTGGTAGAAATTGTGCATCCATATTATAAAAGCAAAGCGATTTAAAAACAAAATTTGACAATTAAAATAAAAAAAATTATAATTTATATATTATATGTACGAGTATATAATATGTATGAAGAATACAAATAATATTAAAAAAATTTAAAATTTGTAATTAGTAATTGTCATTACATTTATTGTAATATAAACTATGAATTTTTTATTTTTATTTCAATTACTATGTTAGCTTAAAAACGAAAACGACGTTTAGCTATTAAATTTCAAATCATTATTAGCATTTCAAGTCAAGTAAGCGACTTGAGTGAGGCCGGCTTCAGGTCAAGTAACGTTTATATAGACAATTATAAGCTTGAAGCAGCCATATAAACGGGTTACATACATATTACTACATCATATTGTGCATCTACCTTGAATCGGTATGTACTGTATAACAAAGCATGAATTTTGAATTTATAACTATTACTTTCATACATTCGAATGTTTTTACCTTACTTTTATGAAATGAAAAATAAAATATGAAAAAAAAAATTCGTTGTTATCAAAATAAAAATAACAAAATTTTACCGATTTAAATTAAGTAATTTTATTTCAGTTCGATGTTTTTGATACACTCGTTTGTTTACAATATTTTATTTCTTTCTTGCCTACACAACTCTTATTACCATTTATTTCTAAAGAAAAATAGCGGAATGGAACGAGTCAAACTACTTCTTGGTAGATGTACTTTGATTGAAACCTGGTACAGGTTTTAACAAAGCTCGCTAGAAAGGTCTAACAAGAATCTGAAAATCTTAAAATTTTTCCTATCTATTAATTTTTCAGTAGATTGGTATTCTTTTTAAATACATGGTCTTTGGTTTTACTCAATCCTATGCTTTTTCTACACGATGTTTCATTTCTGAGTCGAAGATACTGATCAATATGTAAACGACTCTTATCTTGTATTCAATTTTTAACTCGTTCATTTTTCTAATAACTAATAAAATAATATTTATCATAAAATATAAACTTTTAGCTGTATTTTTCTTTATTATAGCCCTACCTTTTACAGGTGGCTTATTATGTAAAACAGCGAAAGTCGCAAATTTGCGTAAGTTGATTTGCGATTCGCAAGTGGTTTGGTACTATGTAACAAAATCGCATGGCAAAAATTTTGAACTGCCAGTACTTTCTAAAATTTTTTGTTTTTGAAATTTCTGACAGTTTTTTCAAAGTAATCATTTGAATTATTTTAAAATAGTCATACATTGAAATATTTGACTAATTTAAGAATAATATTATATTAAGGAGGCGATTTAATTAATATATATACATTTAAATATATGTATGTATATTAAGGAGGCGATTATAGTTATATTTTTAAAATATGGATAGGAAAAGACTTTTCAGGCTAAGATTTAAATATTGCTCGTGCTTAGCAAACCTTTTCAGTTATAATCCAAACTTGTAAGACTATAGATAAAAAGTTAAGCCCCATAAAAAAAACTGGAAAGTAAATTTGAAATGCAAGCTGTTTTTAATTAAAGTAAAATAAATGCAACAGATACATTGTCTAGTTTTATTTTTTCAAAAACTTAAGACTTTCGCAATAACGCAAGATTCGTAAAAAAAATGGCAAGTAAATGAGAAGGATGCGAAAGTAGTATTCTGTAGGACCAATATATTCGATTTACATAGTGTTAAAATTTAAAATGCAAGAATCGTTTAGCGAAAGTAGCAAGTAGAGGATGATGTAGCACATCGAAAAAAAATAACAGTTTTTTGAGATAATTAGCGTTTTTTGAAAAATGTTCTACTTTCAATTCAAAAGTTTGTTTGAGCAGCTATTTCTTAAAAACGGCAACTAAACTAAAGTCGACTAAATTATAGGACAAATTTATAATTATTGTTACTTATCAATTTATGAAGGTTAAATGTTGTCCTTAATACGAATTTTTGTGTTCACTTTTATTTGTGTGTATTTGAATAAAAATTCTGCAGCTCTAAAAAAAAATAAGGCTGAAATTATTCCGTTAAATTATGTTTGAGTTATTTTTGGTTTAAAAAATAAGGGATTCAAAATTCAACATTTGCTAGGAAGGTAGGTACCTACAAAGTTCTTAAAAATTGATATAAGACAGGAATAAATTTAATTTACTAAAGCAAATATCTCAAGTTACGCATATGCAAATCCGAGTACAAAATATAATTGCTTATTTGATTTTTTACTAAACAAACCCATAGTTCTTTTTTAGCTTAAAAAATGACTAGGTATACATACATGCATATGTATATTTTTTACAAAATCCATATAAACGGACATGTATATATTTATTTACTCCTTAAAAATATTTCAAATATGAAATTTAATTTTTGTCATAATTAAGTGCTTAAATTTATTGAAAACAACTCCAAAATTTCAGTTCTGCTCTGTGCCTGTGTTTAATTTAAAACATTTAACAAACAAAATAATATGATTCTATGACTTACCATACGTGAGTATAAGTATATGCATGTAAATGTGTATTATATTTGTATATATGTATATATGTAATCATTAAAGCACATATTTTAGTACTTACTTGTCTCATTGCCTCTAAAGTTCGATTATTTGATTCGGCTTCGACCAAAAGAGAATTAGATAACGCCACTAATTCTTTGTTTCGATTAGCCATCTTTTGGGCCTCCAAGATCAATTGTTGTATATTAATTGACATTTCAAGAAAATTGGCTTTGCTTTCTGTATATGTTTTGTCAAAATAAAATTAAAAAGAAAATAATAATCTGGAAGAATATGAAAAAAATGTTGAATAATTTATATCATATTTTTTTACTAAAGAGATGTCAAGTTAAATATTTCAATAGAAGTAAGTACCTTCATATTTTGTTATAATTAAATAGGGAAAACTAACTCAAACACAAATCACACAAACACTTAAATTATTTTATATTTTATGGAACTTACATGAATCTTTTTTTTCGTATATTACTTTAACATTAAATTTCAAATAACTCTAAATTCAACGTCCTTTCTTAAATCAATTCACTTATTTATAATTTACTTTACACTATTATATTTTTTAAAACTGCAATACTTTAAACAGAAAGAAAAAAAAGAAATTCCAAAATTGCGGAAGAGAAAATTCTGCTGTCAAATTGTTAAATACATTTTACGTTTTTTGACATCGATTGTCTTGTCTATATGATGTAACTGTCAAATAAGTGCTTTTTGCTTAACGTTGCTGACATAATATACATAACTGACAATGTGACAAGTCGCAATAGTTTAAAGAGTCATATGCCATATTTGAACGATATTACTTTCAATATTATTATATTAAAAATCAGCTATAGACACAAACGTGGTGTTCAAATTTTGTTGTTATAAAAAAGCAAAATTTGGAAAATATATTGTAAATCTATTAGAGATTTTCATAAACACAATACTGCGAAACAATAATGCGATACATACGCAATACATTTTTGACAGTTGTATAAAAACTTTTTCTATATTGAATTTTCAGTATTGTGTTCATGAACAAAAAATGTCGTTAGCAAAAAAAATTTATTTTTTATTATTACCATAGCTAGCGCAGTTAAATCAGCTGTACATTTTTTACTAGTTTTTGCAGTTTAGTTTTACATTTTTAATTGTTATTTGTTGTACTTAAAACTAATATAATTTCTTTTTGCTTCAGGTTTCTTTCTTCTTAATTTTTATTTTTCCCGAAATAGAATTTTTATACTATTTGGCCCAAAATAAATAAATTTTTTTTGTTTCTTATCGCAGACAGACCTAATGTTTATGAACAAACTTGATTAGCAACATTTGTTTATGAACACGATATACTGTGTTTTTGAAAAGGCCTATTCTCTCTTGAGTTTTTTCTGGCATTGAATACATCAAATATGTAATTTAATTTTGAAAACCTTAAATTTAAAAATTGTTATATTTGCCACCACATTTCAATGGCGATATGCTAAAATTGCATATGAATTTTTTTCAAAATGACATTTCTGAAGAATCAATTTTTTTTATATTTTTTTTTTGGAAAAGTTATGATTTTTTCCTATTTTCAATTCGAGTTTTCTATACTAAAAGTTGACTAAAACCTAAAAAATAAGATATGGAGTTTTCTGAGCAACATATAAAAATTCAAATTTCAACTCAAAATTTTGAGTTGAATATATTTTTTTTTTATATAAGTTTTTTTCGAATTTTTTTTGTACCAAACTTTTTGTATTAATGGAATTTTTCCATGCAACTGGAACGGGTCATAGCAGAAACATTTTTAAAAAAATTTCTCCTCAAACGGGACTCGAATCAGTGACCTACCGTTTTCTACGCTCTACCAACTGAGCTAAAGAGGCATGGAGATTGCCGGAAAATTGTTCTTTACTTTGCTGCAATCCACATGATTACTAAGTATTGTTTACATGAGATACTACATGCAATCTTCTATTTGAAACACGCAATCACAAGAATATATAAATAGACATTTTGCCTTGACTCCTACCTTTGATTACGTCATGCATCTGTTCTACAGTCGTATGTAAAAATTTCCAATAGTTATTGTTACAAAACCTTTTGTTAAAAAACAGGATTTGAAGATTTTCAGATCTATTTCAAGATTTTAGTAAAATGTATAAACACAAAAAATTATCACGATCTTCGATTTTACTAATTTTAAGTTCTATCTCAACTATTATTGATTTTGAATAAAAAAAAATCATTCTCAGAAACAATTGACGCTTTTAAGAATTGTTATTTTAAGAAAATTTAATTTTATGATTTTAAAGAGCTATTCTATCTTATTTGAGATTAAAGTTATAAATACAAAACTTATGTAGGTATGTTAAAATTTCTGTAGCTCGTGAAAAGTTCGGAATTGACTATGTTCCAAAGAAAAATTTTACTCATTATCAAACGTCTTTTGCCTATGTGGTGATATATGGCTACTAACTTGTTGCTGAGTTATACTGTGTACAGTTCTGCTAATGTCTTTATATCTAACAAGTCCCAATGCTCAGAGAGAAACTTGAAAGCACGACCTTATTTTATATGGCCTTTTTTAAATCGAAGTGGCTATTTTTTGAGAAGAAATATTAAAATAAATTCACACTTATTATAAAGCAGGTAAAATTTAGAACATATATTTGAAAAATCAAAAAAATATATTAATATTTTCATTGATAATTATTTTAAAAAAAGCGGAAAAACAACAAACACAACCTTCACCTTCAACGTTTTATATGTTACTGAAAGCATTTCATTATTTTTAAGTCAACAGCTTTTTTTTCTCATAGGGTAAGCTAACTCAAGATATGGGAAGTACCTGTGGTGTCAAGTTGAAAATATAATTAATGAAAGATAATTATTAAATATTGATATAAATACGTAGTAAAGAAAAAATTTGAAGAGGGAATTAATAGGGAGAAAATAATATCTAAAATACAATCAAATATTAACTGTTAAATACAAATTTTATATAAACTTCAAAATTTTACCTCTACTTTTATTTGAAAAAATATTAAAAACTTACTATCATTTATATCAATTACCTAAGAAAAAAAAATATTTAAAATGTTTGGAAAAAACAATCATATATTTTTATGACCGGATTTGAATATTTTTCTATTTTTGAAATAAATGGTATTTTACCAAATGACTCAAAAATTCCGACTGTAAAATAACAGGTATTTTAAAAATTTTGTTCAGGTATTTTAAAATACTTTCCTTTTAGAATTAAGATAGGTCAAACATACACATGCAGGGACATTTTATAAATAGATTGCTCTTGTTTACCTGCTAATAAAATATGAAAAATGAGCACAGTAAAATTTTTGAAGCACCCAATATAACATGTTTGAAATAGTTTTAAAATAATTATTTAAAAAATAATTTATTGGAAGTAGGTACATACATATTTATTTTTAATAACTTAAAAACTAACTGAAATTATTTGAAACAATTTTATAAGTAACGTATAAATAACCGAAATGAGATAATTCAAATTGTTGAAATGTGTCAACCTATATTACTTTTAATAACATTTTTGTTAGCCGACACTACTCAACTTGCCTTATTGGGAAATACAAAATGTGCATGAAAAATCATACATCCTTCCTCATTAACATTTGAAACCATACTGAACTATGAATTTGAAATTTTTTATCATTTTTTCTTTCCTCCTACCTTTCTTTCTTTTTCGTGCAATAGAATTTAAATGGGAAGCTTTTTAAAAAATGTGTATAATATCCTGAGATTTTTTAAAATATTAAACTCTTTTTTACGTAAAAGAAAAGAAAAAAATAATAAAAAATATGACACGATCAGTGGCATTTAAAGAAAAAACCAACAACGAGGCTAAAAAAAATTGAGTATTGGGACTTGTTAGATATAAAGACATTAGTTCTACAAATAAGTTATTGTTTTTCTAAAATCAACTGTGCTTTCAATCTCTGTGAAAATTGAACAACATAATATCCCTTCAAACATAAATTGAATAGAAACTCCAAAAATAGGAATTTTTAAAAATACATTTTTACCATCAGCCTTTGTCTGACTGCAAATAATAGAAATTATTCTAATCGCATTTGATTTACGGTCAGATTTGTAACTAGCAAAAATTAATTTTTTGCGAGTTTTGAGCAGCGATCAGCTGAGTTTTATATTTATTTTCGCAACAAACTTTTAAATTTTGACGTACGGTTTGAGATAATTTCAGTCTGATAAGTAATCAGTCTGTTTACAAAAATTCTGTTGTCACCAAACTATTTTAGTTTAAGTATAAAGTGATATATCTAATAATATTATAGAAAATTTCTAAACGTTATCCATAAAAATTATAGCTTGTCTACTGGGTAAATGTCATAAGTATGTTCATTTGACATAAAATTATTTCGGGCATATTTATTCGTGCAGTTTGGTTGACGGCCTGACGGGAGAAATTTTCGTCCCAAAAATTGTATTTTTATATATAAAAATTGTCCAAGAAAAATAAAATTTCTTTTATTAAAAAAAGTGAAAAAATATATTGTATATAATCAAGTTCTTAAATATGATAAAATGAATTGAATTAATATTAGTTATTATATAAAAGGAATTGATTTATAAAATGCAAAAAAGAAATTCGGCGTTTTCATATTTTTCATATAAATGCTTTTAACAAATACGTTAAACAAAGACAAAAAATACAAAGTGCATAAATAAGTATAAATTGTCAAAACAATGTGTGCAGAAGAGAGAAATATAGTGCGAAGAGACGAATGTATGTAAATGAAAAAAGTATTAAAAATAAAAAATGATGTTTTTTAAATGTTTATATCTATTTTAAAAAACTAAAATTGGTTTTGAAATATGGTGCATGGTATGGATGCAGTTTTAATTGAGATAAATTTATTTACTAAATAACATGAAAATAAAGTATAATTAAGAAATTTTTCGTTGAAAATGTGTCAATTTTTTTGGCTGGTATTTTTAATGTTGCTGTTTAAAATAGTCATACTCTTCTAATGAGAATAGATCTCACTCTTTTATTTAATAACTAATACTATTAAAATGCACACGTTTTACGTATTTCTGTTGTAGAAGAATTGTTATTTTGACGTAAAATTTATAATGTGTGCGTGTTGGATTTTCACTTAACTGTCAAAATGACATGTTTTGACAAAATTAAAAAAAGTTTACCACAAAAAAAAGTTAAAAAAATTTAAATGAGTCGTATTTTCATTGCTTTACATAAAAATTCAACTAATATTTGTTTTATTAAGAGTTATTTGGAAATCAAAAAAAAATCTAAAAGAAGCTTTAACATAAATGTTTAATATTTAAAGTTTTGTTGATAAAGAAATCAATTCACTGTCAATTTGATTTATTTTTAAAACAAAAAATAAAAATGCTTCGAATTGTAATCCATTTAGAATTGTTTATTCCATATATGTCCCAAATAATATTGAAATTTAAAGTAAACATTAATTTCTTTGCTGCATTCAAGAAAATATACCATAGCAAAGTCTATTCTTAAGACGAATAAAATTTATTTGATTTTTTTTTGTAAAATTCACTAGGCGCAACATAAGAAGGTTCCTTAACACCTACAGTACAGTATACATACATGTACATTTCTTTTTAAATTAAAAAAATTGAGTTACTTTCCTTAATACCTACTTATTTTTTTTTTCATTTTAGTTTTCTCAAATAAAATTTTACTTTAAAAACATAAAACTTTAAGATATAACTAAAACAAAAGTAATCTGTAAAAGTGAAAAGGATCGTTTTTTTCCTTTTGTTATTTATTAACTAACAATTTAATAAGTGAAATCATACTAGATAATAAATTGGATGTCGACGATTCAGGCAGCGGCACCATGCAAAGTACCCTGGACTCATCATGTCAAGAAGCTGATGTAAGTTTATCATGCATAATTACTAAAGCTTTATTTCTTAAAAAAATAAATTCTACTTCCAAAACGTGTGATTTTTTTTTTTAGAACTCAAACTTGAGTAAAAGCCAAGTTGAGTTATAAGTCTGAAAAAAATAATGATTTTTCAACTTTTTAAGAAATTAAAAACATTAAAAAAGATTAAAAACACCTCATTTGATAAAATTTATTTCAATATCTTAATTTAGGATTTGATCTTTTGAAAAAATATATGTAATATACAAATGTTTTATATTTTAGTTCATAATAAATAACACACTATTAAAGTTACAAGGATCAGCCGCAGCTGCAGCCGCAGCGGCATCTTCTAATACATCAAATGTATTATATCATCAAACGGCGTCAACAAGTGCCGGTGGTATTGATGGTGATATTGGTCTTGCAACATCTTATCAAATTCAGACACAACCGCAATCAACATTACTACAAAGTTCCACTGGGCCGTTTCATACCCCATTTTCATCATCAACATCAAGTTTATTACATAATATAACACAAATACCAAGTCAACCACCAGCTTATATATTTGATGGCGTTGATTCTCCTCCAGATTATAATTTAACAACACTTACAGATGAAGAATTGCAAGCTGCGGCAGCTGCAGCTGTTGCTGCTGCTGCCGCGGATCAGCAACAACAGAACCATATTACATCCGATTTGCCGTCTCCAACATTACTTTCTAATATCAATTCAATAATATCACCATCTCCTATAGTACCCGACACGTTATTAAGTACTCCAGTTGAAACATCACCACCACCACCATCTTTACCGCCATTATCTCTTCCACCTCCATTATCAATATCACCAGTAATAAATATACCAGCATCAAATTCCTCAAAATCGCAGCCACAACTTCAGATGCACCTGCATTCGCAACAGAAACCAGGGAAACGATCAGTTATTTTAAATGATGTTGTAAACATTGGGGGAGGTAATAATAGTAACAGCGGAGTAGCAACATCATCACCGAAAAAGCCTAGATATAATACCAGTAATTTAACTTATGGGACGCATTCTACTACATCCCCACCTTTATTGCAACCATTATCTTCAACTTCATCATCATCTTTTCCAGCAAACACAATGTCTGTCATTCAACAGCAACATCCCACACTGATTTCATCAATAAATAACAGCGCTGGTAGCTTAAATAGTAATTTAAATCAACAAAGTCAGCAACTGCATCAACAGTTACAACAAAAACCGTTGTCAAGTGGTGCTTCTACTTCAACGAATATGATTAATAACAGCATATTAGGAGGAATTAATAGTGGATTCAATCAAAACACGTCGCCAACACCCTCAAAATTTTTCGATATATTTGAAAAAATTAGAGAATTATACTTGTATTTACTCATACACGACGAAAAATCCCTCAAAGAACATCGGGTAGGTATCTTTTATTTAAACGATCTTTTGTTTTAAATTAGATAGCTGGCAGTACATTGTACATGTTTACAAAACTTTTATTCCAGTGTAATAAAAAGAGTTCATTCACTTAATATTTTATTTGATTTTGCATATTTCAGCGTCGTCATCGGACCCGCTCCTTTGTTTTAGAGCGCTTAGTGGAACGCGAAAAGTTAAACACAGTTGTATTAAATTTGCATCCGGGCAATAAAGGATACTCATTAGCATTTTATCAAAATGACAAAAACGTAAATTCAGTAAATAATGAAAAAACAGGAGGTTTAAACAACAATAATTATCATAGTAATCAAAATTACTCTATAGATAATTTACCAAATGATCGTTTAAGTGGTCAAAATAATAACAATTTTAATAATTTAAGTAATGATAATAATATTAATAATTTAAATAACAATACTAGTAATATTAGTAACAATATATACCGAACAACAACTCAACCATTTAGCAATTATAGAATTAATAATATAAGAAACATTGGTGGTATTACCAGCAACAGTTGGAGTAGAAGTAGTTTTTTTAATAAGGTTGGAACAACCTCTAGTCGAAACAAAATTCAAAAAGGAAATAAAAAAAGTAGTAGTCAAAAACAACAACCAACGGCACAACCACAACAATCATCATTATTTCATCAACAACAACAACATCAGCAACAGCAACAACAAATAGAATCAAATAATCCGAAGCTAAATACATCAAACGCTCCAACTTTATATGACTTTGATGAAAATGATTTTTTAGACACTAGTAGTAATAATGCTCAACAAACGGATTTATCTTTAGATCATGATCCATTTAGTTTTATAGACGAGACAATTCCTGATAATCTATTTTTGGATTTTGATGATCCTATTGATTTATTTAGTTGCAATAACATAGAAAATAATATTTCTTTAAATACAACAACGACTACTGCAGCTACTCATGGGATAGGTACTAATAATATAAGTATCAATATAAACTCCAACTCAATTAATGCAACGGAAAAAGATAATTTAGATGATAAAAATTTAATCGAAGTGATGCGCTGGCCATACGAAGTAGATGATGTACTGCAATCAATTGATAATGAAGCTTTACCACAAATTTTCATAGATTTACTAGAAAATCGGACACCCAATGTCTTTTACTCCGGTTGTATCATATGTCAGGTACGCGATTTTCGACAAACTTTTCCAATTTCACCAAATAGCTGTGATATATATCATGTGTTGTTGAGACCCACCAATGATACATTATATGCTGATATACAACAATTACAATCAGATAATGATTTAACTGCTGAGGAAAAATTGCAAATAGAGTCACAATTAATATTAGCAACAGCAGAGCCATTATGTTTGGATCCAGATCCGCGTATTGGTAAGTATTCAGTGTAAGCTATACACATGAAAAATATTAATATTAGAAAATACATTACCTTTCAAAGGACGTTTCGCTATTAATCAACAATTTAAAAAGCAAATGTTTAATACACAAAAAATGCGAAGGCAGATGAAAAAATATTCTCAAATATCGATAAATCGTAAAAGAAAAACTGATCAATTTACTCATAATTATGGTTTGGAATTGTGCGATTATTTACAAAGAATACGCCAAAGGCCTAGAGTTGGCAGTTCTGCTACTTCCGGCTTAGGAAATAGCCTATTAAGCAGCCATATGAATTCGTCAACGTCAGCTGTAACGACGGGGTGTAACACTAGCACGAACAGCGCCACTAATACAACAACTAACTTAGCTCAATCAATAGCTGCCACAACACAAAGTATTTTGTCTTCGTTTTCATCAAAACTGCCAAAAAAACCAGTGGAAGTTATGAAATCTATGCGAGTACCAAATTTGGATTATCCACCGTTAACGATACCTGATGATGTTCAAGTTCAAAAGTATGCTAAAGCATATGAAAGATCTAGAGAGACTAAAGACTGCATGCCGCAAATCGTTGAGGAATATATATTAGAGACAGATCGTGAAGGTGGTAGAGTCTATCATATAAAACTTTCTATTTATCAAAGACCAGCGAATTCAGAGTATTTAGGAGAATTGTACGTTGATCGGTAAGAATCATCATTTATTTAGTTGAAAGGTATATGTTTTAATATTAAATTTTCTACAGTGACTATCGCAAAGGAGAGCGAAATGGCGAGTCATGCCATTTTACGCTTGGTACACGAGCTCATGCGAATCGCTATATCCAACAATTTACAGAAATATTTACAGAGGAAGGACGTAAATCGGTCAAAATTACTCATTTATTTCCTGGTCAGAATCCAAAGGTTACATTAACGTCCGGAATGACGGAACACATAAAGCAACAACAACAGCAGCAACAACAGCAGCAACAACACCTTGCTCAACAGCAGCTTACGCAGCAAGCATTAGTTGCTTTAGCTCAACAACAACAACAACAACAATTACAGCATCAAGCTATTATAACTACTGTGCATAATCAACAACAACAAACACAACAACAACATCAACAGCATATACAAATTCAATCGACACCTCAACTAATTACTTCAGCAACTGGCAATCAACAACTAAATTTAAATATTCAAGGTGGTAATATTGTTGGAATAACGACCTCAGGAGGAAATGTTCAACATATAAGACAACAACCAACAACGCAGCAATTTATAGATGCTACAGGAGCAACTGTACAAGTACAGACACAAACACGCGGACACCATCAATTAAGCTTGAGTAATGGTTCCTTAGTATTAGTACAGCAGCAGCCTGGACAAAATTCTTCTGGCGTAACTACTGGTTTAACAATACAAACTGCCAGTGGGCAACAAAAAATTATTAATGCAAGTCAACTGGCTGCTGCCACAGGTGCTAGCGCAAATGCTTTACGTGCACAATTAAGTTCAAGTGTGCCAATACTGGTATAAATTCAATTTTTGTTTTTAGCATCTTTTAGATATTTTTCATGTTCTCTTACAGCAAGCGCAATTAAAAGCGGCACCTATTATAACCACAACAAACCAGCAACAACAAATAATTCAACAAAAAAATCAATCAACCGGCGTTACAACAACCATGCATTCGACAAATCCTACCATTAATGCGCTTGTAACTGGTTTTATGAATACTGCAAATCAACTCCAACAACAACAACAACAATCGCAGCAATCTAATGGTAATTGATTGTAATTGGCTATTAATAATTAATGTCTTAATAAGATAATTTTAATATTTTAATATCAATAAAACTTTCAGTTCATTCCAAACCAAGTTCATCTGGCAATGCCGCCATATTAAGTCTTCTTAATAGCGCACCAGCAGCAATGACAAGTACTCCAGTGGCCAGTAGCACTTTTACGACAATATCTGCTGGTCAGTCCCAAGCCACGTTAGTGCCACAACAACAACAACAATCGCAGTCTCATCCAGCAATTATTTCAACAGAAGCAATATTACAACAACACCAACAACAGCAAAATGCTGTAGCGCAACAACGTAAACAAAATGAAGTCATTCAAAATTTGCTCAATTCGAATCTTCGAAAAATTAATATGGTTACAACAGGGAGCGGACAAACAACTACAAGTCGAATAATTAATCAAGGAGGTAATTTGATAGCAGTGAATGTCGGTCCAATAAATCAACAACAACATCCGCAACAACAACAGTCACAGCAGGATAATAATAATGCTACACAACAACAAACACAAACTTCACAACAAACACAGCAAATCATTGTACAGCAACAACAACCTCAAAGTGTACGAGTAACCATGTCCGCCTTAGCTACGCAATTAGCTTCACCGCCTGCTGTAATGACAAATGCTAATGCTACATTTTATACAGCTGCTGCTGCAACTAACACAAATCTAGCCAATAATAGCAATAGCATAGCACTTAGTAATAATAACATAAAAATTTTAAATAACACCATTTCACAGCCATCGAACAATAATTCAGTTCAATCGCAAATGACACCAGCTGTACCACCTCCACCACCTCCAGTGGCGTCTCAACAGCAGCAGAGAATAATTTCTACAACACGCTTAAGTAGGGATAGTTCTACAATCAACGTCGCGGCTCCTTCTCCAGGAAGTGATTCAAATCAATCAAATCAATCAGCCACTTCGAATCTTGGTTTCGCGATGCCGGGTTTAAGTGCTTTGCTAGCCGCTCCTGCTACACCTAGTCCTTCTGCTAATGTTATTAATGAACATTCAACGCAAGTACAACCGCAACAAGCGGCTGGACAACAAGGAACTTTAGTTGGTATTACGCAAACTGGTCAAACAATAACGAATCAGACATTATTAGAAAGACTGAATAGTGGTACAAATATGGTTGGTGCAAACAGTCCAGTGGCAACAACAACTCAACCTGGATTGTCTCCTCAGCAATCACAACAACAGCAGCAACAAACACAAAAATCTATTTTGCAACAACAAATTGTTAATGTCCAATCTCCAGTTCCTTCAATATCTCCTATGTCTAGTCCGCCTCCACAACAAGCCCAACCTTCGCCGCAACAACAGCACCAACAACATCAAACTCAACAACAAATACAAATAACACCAGCAACTTTACAACACAATTCTGGGCAGCAGACTACAACATTAAATTTAGTAGGAACTAATTTAAGTTCACTAAGCGGTGCTATAGCAACCTTTCCTAGTTTACAAAATGTTCAAGTTCAAATACCTGGTTTAGCTCAACCAATTCACTTATCGGTGTCAGGTGCAAGTTTGTCCGCAGCTTTGCAACAGCAACATAATGCAATAATAGCTGCTGCGCAGCATCAACAGCATCAACAAAACAATCAACAACAACAGCAAACACAACAAACTACAAGCCTTCTAGTATCAGTTCCTGTAACAAGTACAACACAAACAATTCAAACAGTTCCTGGTAATGGTGGTAATAATGGCACGCCAACCTTAATTAGCAATAATAACAATGGAATTGGTAATAATGGTGGTAATACGAATATTGTGACTGTACCTGCTAGTGTTGCCGCGACACAGACGGTTGTGTTAACAAATGCTTCAGGACAAAATTTAGTTCCTGGCACACATTCACTATCATTACCATTAGGTTAGTGTTGCTTTTTCGTGCAAATAATATGCCAAAATTTGAATCTATTTATTGTAAAATTCACCGAAAATTTTTCTTTTAGCTCAACTAGTTGCTTCAGGAGTAAAAATGCATCCACAAACTATAAGAGCTGTTCAACAGCCACAGCAACAGCAGCAACAACAATCTCAACAAGCACAGCAAAATACCAGTGTGACCAATGTTGTAAATACTAGCAATATAATTCAAGCAACGGGATTAAATACATCTAGTATAGTTGGTGGCATTAATAACGTTAGCTTAGCTCAACAGAATGCGGTTAATACAAATTTAATAACCAGTAACAATGTAACAGCGCAAACGAATCCAACTGGTAACATACAACTACTTGGAACTCTACAGCAAAGACCTCGTAGCATACAAGTTGTTGGTGCTAAACAATTAAGTAATCGTAGCGCAAATGTTACAATCGCTGGAAATACCGGTACTAATCAAATTGTAAATACACAACGAAGTATAGGTGGCCAAACCTTAAAAATAGCAACACCAATAAGTGGTAAAATATGTAAGTTGGTTTATTCGCACATATTCAAGAATATAGATTGTATCAAAATATTTCATATTCTTCTCTAAAAGTCTTCCCTTCCTTTTGTTAATATCCGTGGACTTATAAAAAGCAAATTTTGACACATGTCAGTCAGTGTAACGTAATATAAAGCTATAGATAAGCCTAAGATATATACATATGTAAGACCAAGATATATATATAAGCCTAAGATATACATATAAGTATTTTATAAAAGCCTAAAATTATATATAGATATATACAGCCAGTCAAAAAAGTTTTCATACACTGAATGATTCTGTATATTTTTATACCCGTACGAACATATGTTCGAAGGGTATACTAAATTTGCCTTACCGTTTGTAACGCTAAGAAATAATGCTCTGAGATATAGACTCAAGTGTATGTTTTTGATCATCGTCGAATTCTGAATTGATTTAGCTTTGTCTGTCCGTCCGCCCGTCCCAGCAATAACTCAAAAACTAATTGAGCTAAGTTCACCAAATTTTCACAAATGATTTATTGTTGAAAGTGCCAGAGCCCTATTCAAATTGGACATGATCCGGGTACCGGTTCGGGTAGCTGCCATACAACTTCAAAAATTATTTGGCTATATCTGAGAAACTATAAAAGCTGTGGTATTGAAATTTCACACAAACGAATATATTATTAGAGCCAATGTGCTTGATAAAGGTAGTTGAAATTGCTTGGCTCCTTCTGGTAGCTGCCGTACAACTTCAAAAGTCATTTGGCTATATCTCAGAAACTATAAAAGCTGTAATATTGATATGTCGCACAAGGGCCGATGTGTTTGATAAAATTCCTTAAAATTGCTTGGGTCTTCCTGGTAGCTGCCATACAACTTCAATAGTAGTTTGGCACATACAGTATTTTGAAAAAAAAACACTACTGAAATTTTGCATAAATTAATATGGTAATACGGCAACTTAATGTCATAATCTGTCCCATAGTCAGTTATATCATATTTATTCGCACATAAGATAACAAATTCAACTCTATTTTTTTTCGTTAGCTCTAGAACTTAAACCGTTAAAGATTTTCAATTTAATTTTTGTATTTTAGTTTTTACAGCAATTATTTGTACTAAGTTATAACAAAAAATAATTTAAAGTTTAATTCAACAAAAAAAATTAAAAAAAAACAAAAAAATTAACAAAAAATAACATCAAAAAGTATTCATACAGTAATATTATTATTCACGTTATTGCAAAAAATTGTTATTAATATATTTTTGAGTTGCCTTTTATTGCTATTACAGCATTTAAACGATTTTTCATACCACCATCCAATTTGGAAATCTCTTGAGGTGTTATATTTGTCTACTCATTTAAAAGAACTCCCTTAAACGATGTTGCTGACGTAATTTCATGTTTTCTAATACATCGTAACTGCTTTGGCATATTGAAAATTAGCCATTCTTTAACGATTTTCGCACAATTTTTAGGGTCGTTAACCTGCTGAAACATGAATGATCGCACATTATGATTTTTTCGGCACTTGGCTTTATATTATTTCGCAAAATATTTAAATACCCATTTCTGTTCATAATGTTATCAATAAAAACGAGGTTACCAACTCCAACAGCACATTATCGTTTGTTGAAAGCAGTATATGGTTTTCGCCACAATTTTGGATGACCATCACTACCAAAAATATTACACTTACTTTTATCACTATAAAATGACGTTATTCCAAGAATCATTCGATTTATTTGAGTGCTCTTTAGCAAATTTAAGCCGTTTTGTTCATCTAAATAAAAATCTTTCATATGAAAGGTTTTTGTTTAGATGAACGTCCATTAAAACCAGCATTTTGTAAAATATTTCGAGTTGTTTGAGGAATGCAGTTCTTCTCTGCTAAATCTTTCATTTTGTGCTGAATAGAAAAAGCTCAAATTTTTGGTTCGTTTTTGCTGACCGTATTGTGCACACAATAGGTAGGTTATGTGATGGCAACAAATTTTGCATATCGACTATTCGGTGGGAATGCACTTCTCCATAATAGGGAAGTGCAAGTAAACTATTTTTAGCAACCTGTCCGATTTTGATGAAATTTTATATGTAAGTTAATTTCAACCATGGCACGGATTGATCAACTTTTGGGATATATCAGGCCTCGGGAACTGCACTTTTTAGCGGGCCTGTTTTACATTTTTGACCATTTTAAAGAAAATATTCAACCGATTTGCTTGAAATTTCATATATAAGCTGCGCTCGACCGTCCGCAAAACCTCCTAACTTTTGGAAGAAATGAGGCATCAGCAACTGGACATTTATTACGGGTAAAATATACATTTTTGCGTATATAAAGAGAAATAATCAACCGATTTCATTGAAATTAAATATTTAAATTCTTCGTATTAAAACAATTAACATATAAATTTTTTGGAAAGATCAGGGCTCGAAAACTGATCTGCGGGCTGATTTTACATTTTTCACCATATCTATGCAGCGAATTGATGGAATTTCGTGAAATTTGATATTTGAGTTCTGGTTGTTAACGAAACTAGCTGGCGAGCATTTCAGAGAATTTGGGTAGCACAAAGCGAAATGCTATTAAGAGCCAAATTTACATTTTTCTAGGTATGTTAACTTACTAATGTCCAAAAAATTGAAAAGAAGTATTTAACAGACATTTTTATAATATTCTGTAACATTTTCACTTAACTAGACAATACACACTGCGGTCGGTTATGTGCTGACCACATCAGATTTTTTACCATGTTGACAGTAACCGGCTGTTCTTTCGAAGTGAATATTTTTGGTCGACCACTTCGTGGTTTAATAGTTGCTGTTCTGTTTTCTTTCTAAATTTTTATCACATATTGGACCGTGGCGTGACTTATACCTGCACTGACTAAAATATCTCGAAGAGATGTTTGCTCCAAATGTAACTTGCATGCCTGTTAAAATTTTTATGCACCTGCCTATATTTTTTTATAACAGTAATTTTACCAAAACAAAAATACACTAGTAACACAATAATAGAATGATTTTTGAATATTAATAAAGAAAAATGTTTTTAATCAAAAATTATGCTTAAAATTCTGTTTAATTCGGGGACTTCTCTATTTCGTATAAACATTTTTTAAGTTGACATAAACTTTTTTGTTAACTTCCGAAAGAAACTATTGCTTAAATTTATTTTGAAAAATTAACTCAAAAAATGAATTTTTTGGGACTTGAAAATAAAACCTTCAAAGTGTATAAAACCTTTTTTGACTCACGTATAAAAGCCTAAGATATATATATATATATATATGTATATCTTAGGTTTATATACATATCTATATAAATATATATATATTTATATAGATAAATGTCATGGCTAAATAATTCAAATTTATATGTACTTTGCACAAGTAAGAAAGTAATATTATAACAGACAGGCCAGGCCAATGTGTTTTTAGATATTTTGTACTTAAAGTTTTTTACTTTCAATATTTCTTCCCTATGGAATATATTACTTAATTAATTCACGCCTTGTTGAAAAGACCAAAGATTCTAGAATATGTCCATTTAGTCTAAAAACAGATTTCATTATTGCGGAAACTCTTGGTAAAACTTCAATTAAAAAAAAATTAAATGTAACTACATGCTCTTCGTAGCAATTATTTCTCAATGCAATTGCGTAATGCAATTATTTTCTACATAATATTTTAGAAGCTTTTAATGAGTAAGGTATTGAAATGCTTACATAGCTATAATTTGCATATCAATTTGCTTATCTAATTGTCATAAAATTCAATTATATTTCTTTATTTAGCATCATCACAATTAACTACAGCCAATTTAACTGCCAATCCATTGGTAATGACTACACAAAAATTACAATTAAAATTCCAAAAACAAGGATTAACTCAGCAGCAGCAACAAACAATATTGCAAACAAATCAGCAGCAACAACAACAGCAAATAATTTCTAATTCAAATGGTGGTAACTTAGGAAATTCATCAAATTCTTCGAACATAAATGTTGTAGGGCAACCACAGCAACAACCCCAACAACAGCAACCAACTCAACAACAGCGTATTATAACCGCAGCCGCTGCTGTTGCTATGACCAATCAAGCAAATCAGAAACGACGAAGATCGGCGACTGATGTAAATAAATAAAATTGAGAATATACAGTGAAATAAAAAATCGTTGAATACATTAAAAATATTTAAACATTTCTAGACATTAAGATTGGGAAAAAAACTCAAGATTTATTTATCTTTTTTTTTCTACTTTTTTTTTAAAGAAGAGTTCGGAATATTTTTTAACTATAAAATAAATACCATATATTTAGATCTTTTATATTTAAAATACATACTTCATTAAAAATATAAACATAATATAATATTATTATATTATAATCCATATTAAAATCACAAAAATATAGAACCTTTTTTTCTTGGAATAATTTGAAAAATTATAAAGATTTTAAAATGTTTTGGTGGTACCACAATAGGAGTAAGTTAGTTTTCGGTTATATAATTATTTCAGATAAGATCTATAAAATTTAAATAGTAAAAATGAATAAAATCAGCTTACAGTTGGTTTGCTCTAACCGCCATAGGTAATAATAAAGGCACAACATTGATAGTCAAAAGAACTTTCAATTATTTTAGAAAATCAAGTACATATTATTTTTCGGATAAAACTTTATATTTTATACGAAAAAAAATCAAGTGTTTGTTTCATAGAATTTCATTCAAAATATTCAAATTAAAATAGTGCCTTTTGAGTGTAGAACTGATTAGCATTTCTTATGCTTAGAATACATAATCGGCTAAATTTGAACTGGCTAAGATTCGCTAAGTAAAATAACTTTACAGTTTAAATAATGTTAAAGATTTTACAGAATCCTTTACACCTTAATAACAAAATAGACTCATGAAGTCGTAGAAATAATTTCTATAATAATTATGAGAATATAAGAAAAATAGGTCTCTATTTTTATATAAAGAAGGAATATATCTTATAAACTTCATATAATTCGTATTAGCAGTGGATGTTGGAGAAAGTGCATAGTATTACTTTTGGGTGGCTAAATTCCTTTTTCTCACTGTTATTCAAATTATTTGCTAAAATAAAATACTTAATTTATTTATAAATATTATTTAACCCAAATTATCCAAATGTGTAATTTCATATTATTTCTTGTTTCAAATTGAAGTAATGAAGAATTCTATGAAACATTCAGTCAATCTTTTATTATTTTTTTGCCTATATTATACGCAATAACAATTCATAAATATAAAATATTGGTAATTTTTCGCCAAAATGCTGTACATAATTATTAATTAATATTATTATTCTTATGATTATTTTCTGTTTAAGTAAATAAAGTTTAATTATTAAAACAACAAATAATATTGTAATTATATTGTGCATGATATGTAATTATTATAATTATTATTAATTAATATTATTATTATCGTCTAATGTTTCTCTTAGGATTAAAAAGAAACAAAATAAGTGAAAAATTTCAAAAAAAAGTTATAATAAGTAAATTTTACTATTAAAAATAAAAAGATAACAAAATTTGAAATGTTTCTTTTTCTTTTAAATATATATTTTTTCCGATTTTGTTAAAATCATCATAAATTGTATGATAGATATTAATTTTTTAGTTAGAAATTTATATACATATATAAATAACGGATATAAGTAGTGGATATGTAAAATAATATTGAATATAAAAAATTAAGTAAAAAAGAAAACAAAATTGTTAAAACAGGAATGCGTACCCATAAAAATTCTATTAATTTCGTAAATTTTTTTGTTCCCATTGATATTTTTTTCCAATAAATTTTAGAAAATTATTTAAATAAAATAAAATGAAGATTCTCTCAATAAGTTATATGCATATATACATCTATATACATATGCATACACGTTCACGCATATTATTATAATTATATTTAATAGATATAGTTTGCTTATAGATATATATATATACATATATAATATATATATGCAAATATTTCATAATATACATATGTATATGTATTTAAAGACGCGTGTCTGATATTGTGCACGCGGCATATATTGAATTAAAATGCATTACATTATTAATTCAAGCATTAATTACCTATATTCAAAAAATAACATAATTAATGTAAAATTTTTTTATAGAGAATTGAGTAGAGTCTACTCGATATTATGTAAGTTCAGAATTACGACTGCAAAATGTATAATAACTCGTATAATTTCATAATAGTATTTTACTAAGAGCTTTTTATTCAATGGTAAGTTTAAAATGTTCAGGGTTCTTTTTTTAAATGACAAGAAATATTATGTTGTTTACATTTTGTATATAAAAATTGAATGTTCTGCTTTTAAGAAATTCACAATTTTAGTTTTGTGTGCTATAAAATATCTTAAATTAATATATCGAAAAACTAGCATTCAATAGATTAATTTAAATATATATATAATGTATTTTTGAATAATTTTCTATAATACCTTCAACTTCCTGAGCGTTTAATGACTTGTCATTCATTTTGAATTATTAAAAATACAAGTCAATTTTGTATTATCTTTAACGTTTTGTTTCTAATTTTTAAATATTTTTGATTTTACTAATAGCTATAATGCCATTGATGGCATAAAAAGCACCCTTATTGGCTTTTAGGATCAAAAATTAAAGTAAAAACTTCTGAATAAAAACGGAAATTTAATTTTCAACTAACTCTGTTTTGTAAAATATTATATAATATACATATGTTATATATTTCTGTTATGTATATTTATATATTAAGTAAATTTAACATATTTTAGCTTATATTTATTGATATCAACTTATTATCATATTAATCCTGTGTTAGCAAATTTAAAATTGTAAAAAAAGTTTGAGAAAATATTTAGTAATCAAAAATTAAAATATTAGTATTATTAAAAATCAAATAATAATTAATATAAAATTTTATTAAAATTGAATTGTCATCAAGAATCTTATGTATTGTTTGTTTTGAACATTCCTTATGAAAGTCAATTTTATACATAAATATGTATATGCCCTATCTTTCATGTTACCGACAAAAATAAATTATAAATATTAATTTGCTTGAAATTGCATGAATATATTTTATATAATATATTTATTATATAATTTATAAATCTGAACTAAATATAATAATATCGCGCAGATTCAATTTTCATATTTAAAAGTTAATTGTTTCATTTTGATGTGTGAGGTAATATGCTGCCAATTCATTAACTGTATGCATTTAATACAATCTATTTCTTAATAATGTAAAATTTATTCTTTATTAACTTAAACTAATTTATTTTCTTTGAAAAATGTTAAATAAATAAATAAATTGAACAAAAATGTGGATTTTAGCAATTAATATTATTACGATTATTGTATTTTTTATTTTCGATTTTATTATTTGTAATATTTTTTATAATATAATGGATAATATATTAAAAAATTCATTCATAATTTTTAAATAGTTACTTAAATAGTATAAAAATTTTGGAATAAAAAATAAAATTATTTACATAAATTAATTAGAAAGATATGCAATACATTGTACTTTTAATTACTGATTTAAATTTGTTTTTTTTTGTTTAGTTGCCACAATTTTATTTCTTTTAAGATCATATAAAACAAGAACATTTTCAGAACAGAAAGAAAAAATGATTTAAAATTTAAAAATTTAGAATTTATAAAATATATGTATATTATACATATACAATATAAAATATACAAAATAATATATTAACAAAAATATTTATTATGTGTATGTATATAACGTATGCTTATATAATTTTAAATACATTTATCTCTGTTTCTATTAAAAATAGGCAAACTAAAAATTCCCGTTAGTAAAACATATACGTGAATATATATAAACATACATTGCTGAAGAATTTGATAAGGTCAAATATACATATATATTTATATATATATTTATGCATGCATTCAGAAAAATACTGAAAAAAATATGACACAAATTACAAAAATCAATATTATAAAATAACTAATTAAAATAAAAATCAACATAAATTGGCATAATTCAGAATATCAAAAAAAAATTTATTAGAGGAATTAAAAAAATTATTAATAACAATATTTTTATAAAAATTATAATTAATTTTTATTAATAAACATTCTATTAATAAAATTAATACTGAATTATTAAAAGAAAACTATACACATAATTTTATAAAATTATATACAGTATACACTTATGTTACACATATTAAAAAACAATAATGTTTTAAATTCCAAAATAAATTGTTAATAAAGCTTAACTAAAAATTTTCTGGGGTTTCTAGAATTTAAACTTAATTTTATAAATTAATATTTCAATGTTTTATTGAGGTGTCAAAATTTTTAAACAAAAACTGATTGAAATGGCACAAATTTAAGATATTGTTATATAAATTATTTATATAGTAATTTTCATTTGCAGATATGTATAATACATTATTATATAATTACTAGTATTATAGTGAATTAACAATTATGATTATTCCATTATCTGCATAAATATTATTAATTTAATCTTGATGCAGTTTATCACTCTAAAGTCACTTTGTTTCAACAGAAAAAAGAAGTTTACAAGGTTAATAGTTTACGATCTCACTCATCATATGAATGATGAGAGGAATAAAATTTATTTGGATCTGTTATAGGACATTTATAGAAAATATAATAAATTTTTCGTAGTGTTTGAATAAAGTTTGAATTTATTAGGAAGTTTTTATTTTATTAAAAGAAAAATAATTATTAGGAAAATATGCAACAAAAACAATATTTTTATAAAATTTGAAAAAGTTTTAATAATTCTGAAAAAAAAATACTATTTACGATTAGAATTGTATATTTAAAGATTCGTGATGTAGAGTGATATAACTTTAATAAAAACGTTAATTAATCAAAATTATACAACTTATTAAATTACAAATACATATGTATGTTTTATTAACATAGGGAAATTAATATAATTTTCATAATGTGTTAAAAAAGTGATTTCTCAGTATTAATTTATCTTTATAATCTTTATATCACTTGTTGTATCCATTTCTTTGAAATTAATGTTTGAAATATATTTCAAAACACATGGAAAAATAATTTTTTATTGTAAAATTTTAAAAACACAAATTCGAATTTTATTTCGGCTTTAAAACGAGTTAACAATCATTTAGCAAAATATGTATAATGATAATTTTATATTTTCAAGAATATTCTCATTTTTATTTTGTTATGTATATAAGCTTACATATGTATGTTTTAACATGAATTGTTAATTAAATTATTTGTTAATTTAAATAATTATTTTAGCTATTTATTGAAAATTACTATAAGGATTCACTAATAAAATTAATAAAACAAACAGCTTTTTTTGAATAACCCCAAAAAATATTAATTGAGCTAATCATTAATTTTTATATAAAATAATGCTATAAAATTTTTATATAAACAAAACGATTTGTTTTTTTAAAAAAAATATTTTTAATTTTGAAAACGTGTATTTGTATATATGCATACATTATTCGGTATATATTTCTATGACTATACATGTATACAGGGTGTCTCGCATAAGGTGGCAAATAATTTTCTTTGATCAATTTCCAGGAAAAAATTGTTTGGGAGGGAGCGGAAAATGCAGATATACTCGTTTTCGAGCTACAGTCTGTTAAAAAGAAAATGTAACAGATCTTTTCTGCATGTAAATAAATGCTAATAACTTCGGAACCATGCGACAAAGAGTAAACATCGCGGTTTGGTTTCACACTTCATTTACACTGGGAATTCAAAAAGTCTTCTCTGAAATTATATACCACCTTATGCGATGTTTACTGATGATGCACATGCATGCATGTGTGTATATATATACTAATGTATATACACTCAAGTATATATGATATATATAATATATATAATATATATATTATATATATTATATATTCATTATATATATATATATAATGAATTTATATATATGTATACCACTTTGAAACATCACTGAAACATGGATAATGCGTAATGTTTTACATTAGAATTTATTATAAAAAGAAAAATTGTAATTTATTTTTTCATAACTTCTTTGGAAATTTCGTTGGAAATTTCATAGAATAAAAATAAAAAAAATACTAAAAATTCACTATGAATGTATGTATAGAAATTATAAAATTTAAAACTTAAAAATTAAACTCAAAAATATTTAATATAGGCTTTGATTAGGTAGACAGAAGAAAAGTATAAAATTATATAAAAAAATAATAAAAATAACAAATTTAATAAAATTGTGATTAAATATAATAAAAAAATGATTTAATTCAAATTACATAAATTTTTGTTCATTCTATATGTATGATATATGAATTTGTAATTACAACGAAATTTTGTTATTACAATGATATAATACGTTTTTATCAGGTAATCTCCTGAAAACAGTATTTTTGTAACATGTAAATCAAAAATTCTTACACTTACAGTCTTTTGTAGATATATTCATATTTATGATTAAAAAGTGGGATTCGGAAGGCAAATGAGTTTGAATTGTACTATATTCATGCACATGCATCATTTATCGAAAATAGCGTTTGAAGTTTAAACACATTTTATTTTAAAATTAAACCATTTAAAATTTCGTTCAATTTCGACAAAAAAATTGAGAGTTATTATTAATTAGAGATCTAGCGCGATTTTAGTCCGTGTGCACGTCTACGTTCTTACTTAAAATTATAAATCTGTTCCTTATGTCTCATTGTTTCTCACACACTTGTATTACAAAAATGATCATATCGGGAAAATAAGAAGTTTAAATTTAAAACATATGTAAAATGTGGGTATTTAACATAATTAGATTCAAAGAATTTAAACAATGATTTTTTCTTTTGAGTGTAATTTACTACGAACTTAATTTATGATTACTTCATTACGAATATACAGAGCAGAATTGTAGTAATTCGTGATTGATAATATGATATTCATTATTTTCCGAATTTCAGAGCTACGAACGAAATAAATGAGAGTGTTGATAAGTGCTCTCTTTTAAAATTCTGCGTTGATTTAAACAAGTGCCTTTCTTCCTTCGCACAATAAAACAAGAAAGAGAAGAACAAACACCACCAAACATTTAAAAATTGTTTTTTTTATTTCTGCTAAGGGCAGTTGCTATTTTAAGTAAAACGATTCGAACTTTACATTCGGATAGCTGCTATGGCAGCTATACATTACATGAATTATATGAATTCGGCAGCTATGTGTCCAATCACAACTCTGATATGTCATAGAAGTTTTAGTGGAATGTCTTGACAGTTTTATTATTGTTTATAGTTAAATATTTCAATAACTGATTAGTGTAGCATAAGGAAAAGTGGTAACAACGTGTGAGATTATATTAAAATCCCAAATTTGGCCAATTTTGGTTGTATAAAAATCCAGTACTTGCAAAACAATTTCTTTTTTGCCTACATTTGTTTGTATTATTATAGAGACAGAATATAATAATTGCTTCAAAAGACTACATTTGAAAATTAATTTAAGAACTTTTCTGAAGCCTTATTATATTGTTCTCAAAATGAAATGAAGTTTTTTGCTTTTATTTTTATGTAACATGCTGTGACACTTATGTATATGGAAGATGTAAATTTAAGGATTAGTTTTTGTTTAGTTTTAATATTGTTTTGCTTCATTTGATTTAAATTATAAATTTCTTAATGTTCGTTTGATTAATTTGAATTTCTTTGTTATTTTGTTCTCAAATTTTACTGAATTACCAATTAAAATTAATTTGTTTTTTTTTTTTAATTTAATACATTAATTTAATACAAATTTTATTTGAAAAATACCAGGTTGCAATTATTTATTGGCATTAAATTAGTTGCAACAAAATGCCACAATAAGTATGTATTCAATAATTAGTGTTGCAACAAAAACCTACATACATACATATGTATATTTGCATAAAATTGTTTCAAAACCCAACATTTACGTTTTCAATTTACGTTTTTTTTTTGTTAATATTTTATTTTAATTATTGTTATAATATTTTGAGAAATTCGTATTTTAACCTTGTTACAGGGTTTAAAACTTTTTAGAAACTTAACAAGTGACTTTATTACTTCATTCACAAACTATGTGCGATAAATAAAACCAAATAATTGATGACAAGTCGTAAACGAATATCATGTTTTGAAAATTATTGAAAAGAATAAATATAAGTACATAGAAATACAAAATTCAATAAATAGATAAATCATAGCGGACGCTCCTCATTATTATCCCATTTTGTAAGAAGATACTTTCAAATATTTAAAGTAGATGGTGTTTTACAAAGAGGATAATAAAAATTCTGTTCATAAAATATTAAAACTTCAGGTTTACAATGATCCATGAAAATTGAATACATCACCAATGATTTTGGATATTGATCAAAATGCGTCGATCAAAATCGATTTAAAAATAGAATAGGTGGATCAAAATAACACCTGAATATCTATAAAGCTAAATGAGATAATGAAAAACTGATTACATATTCTGAAAAATTATCCTCCGAAACCGGTGAAAATCTTCTGAACTTATAAATCACGAAAGTAGTTTATCAAAGCAGAATTTACATCGCCCATGTAATCCAGAACATGGGAGATTATATTAAAAAAATTTACGTAAGATTATGATTATTAGTTAAAATAATTAAATGCACTATAAGTGTAAGCTTACTAATCCATGTTTTCAATCATGTTTATTCTTCACATACATGATTTGAAAAACCTCAAGTGAATTTATTATTTTCTCACTTTTTCTTTTTCCTGCAATGTCATTTAATCTTTATACTGCAAATTCAATACCAGCTAAACACGTTCTTGTTCTTTTTAAATTGCATTTAGTTCATATTAAATACGGAAAACTGTTAAAATTTTATAGAAAAATTTAAGTTAGGATAAAATATTAGAAATAAAACGATAATAATATCTATAAATGTAGAGATTATCTATAAATTAGACATGAGCTTAAAGTTCTAATTTCAATTCTAATTTTTTTTCGCATAATCACAAAATCTGCAAAAGTTAAATAGTTTATCTTTGTAAATTTGTAATATGTGGGCTCTATATTTTCAATTTTGCTATTATATTTCATGTTTTGTAGAAGAGATTTATCAAACATACGCAATTCGAAAACTGTTTTGTGTTTATTTAGCTTTTGAAATAAAGAACAATATAATTTAATCAACAAAATTTTAAAATGATTTAATTATAAAACTCTTAACATATTTATTTCAATTATATACATGTAATGGAAAAATCACAAATCCGATATAACTGATTTTATTACTTTTTGTAAATGGTATGCATATAAAATTTTTATTCTTATCTTAAAAAAATTTCTTATTTTCTTCCCATATGTCCAATAAAACATCATCAATGTCTGAATTTGGAAATCTATCTACCCAGGACTTAATATAACCTTGATGGCTTGCGTCATACGTAATTAAGTCTACATTTTCACCATTTATTTCAGTATTAGCTTGTACTAATATAATACGAGGTTTTTTATGCAATAGTATAATATTACGCCATTTGGCCCATGGATATGGTCCCGAATCGTTCACTTCTGAATAGTAATCATACATTTTCTTTGCTGCAGCAATGTCAGCTGTTGACTTGAACACTTGAAGTTTTAACAAAAATTGGTAAATTGCTTTCTTGCCTACTGTATTAATTTTAGTTCTGTCGATAGTAAGAAGTAAGTTTTTGCCCTCTTCAGTTTCTATAATCGTTATAAAATCTTGACCAGCTTCAACTAATACTTTCATAATAACATAACGTGCCTGACTATGAGCTTGCATCCACAGTTTCGTCTGCGGGTTGTACATTTCTAAAGCTACACCTACACCATTCCATATTAAGTTCATCCAGTTTGTGTATATGATCTTTTCTTGCTCCTCTTCGCTTTCAAAACCGAAAATTTTAAGAACATCTTTTTGAAGACTTAAATATAAACCAACTGCTTCCGCGCGGCATTCTTCGTAGGATGAACCCATCGATCCAAATTTTGTGTCATATGTTTCTCCCGGTACATACCAATTAGTGATTTTCTCCCCGTTTAACGGGTTCTTTACATGTTCTATATCAAAATTAAATTTTCCATCTTCATCAACTCGGAATAATTTGCCACTACCATGACCTAAAAGCTCATGCAAACCTACTTGAACCTATAATAAGATTTTAAATTTTGTTATTATTCTTATACACGCACACTATTATTAAATTTAATATTTTTGAAATCTTACCTCAAATGATTTTACTTTGTACTCCTTTACCAGTGCTTGATCTTCTTCTGATAAAAATGGTATTGGGTCCTTTTTATTTATATTTGACAAAACATTTCCTAAGGAAACATTTTTAAATCCTTCATCTTGTCTTATTTCGTCATCTGCAATATTATAAAAGATAAACACATATGAATTTATTAAATAACAAACAGTTTGTTATAAATTACAATTTGGTATATTTATTCCAGCAGGAACTCCGCTGCCTGCAAAAGTTAAAACATCTAGAGAAGTGAAATCTGGTTTCAAATAAGAGTCTTTTTCAAAATCTTCATTCCATGGTAAGTGTTTTAAAAACTCTTCAGCTAAGGTTACTAGTTTTCCAAATTTAGATGACATTTCTTTGTTGACCATAGCTACGAATCCTTCAAATTCTGCCCTCGCGCCAGCTGGATCACGATAAGTTTCAATAAAACCTATATAAGTTTCAATGACTGGACCTTTATCTTTAATCCAAAATCGTGAACCTTCTTTATGATCTGGAAGACTGCCTTCAGTAAAACATTTAATGTAATGTTCAATCATAAGGTTTTGATTTTCATTGGCAGCATATTGCTTAGCTAATTTAAGATTTTCAACGCATTTAGCTAATAATTTCGAATAATCACCTCGGGTTACACGAAAGATGTTTTTTTTGAATTCTTCTTCTGGTTTCGTAATGCCATCCTTCGTACCCTTTTCAACGGAAGCTATTCTAATATTGTAAACTTGTTTTTCATTTTCAATTGTTTTAAAAGTTCTGCTCATGTAAGCTTCTATTTGTCGGGATGTCATCCACTCAGTAACTATTTCTGAATCATTTTTAGTACAATTTGAAGACCAATATGTTGTAACACCGTTGGGAGAAAAACCTAAAGTTTCATTATTGTCATTCAGTTCAAAAATTTGTTCTAAAATTTGCTTTGCAACTTTCTGAAGTTGTAGGTCTTCATTGTAAACCTTGGAATTCTCAAGAATTTTTTGAAATTTGTCTTTTGGTAAATTCGGTATAATTTTACTGTCACCAAAACCTTTGTAATTTCCAGAATTCGCAAAAAACCCGCAAGCATACACCAAAAAAGCTGTGAATTCATCGTCGGAAATAGACCCTGAATTTACTGCTTTTTCCTTTAAATCACTCAATGATTCATTTTTAAATATTTTGTGAAGTAAAGCAAATATAGCTGGTGATTCAGGACTACACTGAATTAAAGCAATTAATCCACCATACCATGAGGCTTTTGAAAAATAATGTGCGTATAACTTTTCTTTCGCTGTTAAATTAAGAAATGCGTCTTTACAACTTAAATCAGCGATTGGTTGAGTGTTTGGCAAAACAAATTGTTTCAGTTTGTCGTCAAGCATTTTCAGTTTCGGTTTGAGAATTGAGGTGGCCTGTGAAAATAAATAAGAGTTCTATAGTTTTGTTATTTATTACTTTTCATACTTATTCCACCTATAGTCAAGAGTTACCTTTATGGATTTCATGTCAGAAAAAGATTTTCTTACAGTCATAACTCTTTGTCTCAATATATGCGGTGCTAAATTAGGTATTCTAAAATATTTCAACATTTCTACCTTTTTTTTATTACAAAACTAACAAGTTATGTCCTTATATGTGTTTTTATGAAAACATTTCAATTATTTCTATAGAATTATTCCTAGACCTACCTACCAACATAAAATTTCTACAAAAATTGTTATAAATTAGTAGCTCTAGGTTTAATTATTAGAGCTACTAATAAGGTTGTTGACATAGGTAATATACATTTATGTGCAACTTTACGATTTTGGCCAACCTAAAAATTTTTGTTTAATATCTATATGTAACTATTTTGATAATTAGTATAAAATTTTAATTTTGTCTAATTTTAAGCTTAAAATTGCTTAAAAATTTTGCTGACATTGTAATGTTTTTATAATAAATTCCTATAAAAACGCTGTGTCATCACACATTATAAATATTTATCAGTTATTCTTAGTTTCATTTTCTTTACAATATTTTTCTAAAATTAAGCACCTTTTATTTGAGGAAATTCTTTTTTATCATATCTAGAATCGTTTGAATTATGATAATTTACCTTCAATTAAATTAAATTATACTATTTTCAAGAAAACTTGTCTTCAGCTTTTATTTGTTGTCAAATCTGAAATGCACTTTACAATATTGTGTGTACGCCGGAAATTAATGTGTTTGTGTAAGCGTAAAATTCGATTTTGACAAATATGACATATGTTTTCTGAATTTCAACCTATTTTCAAAAGCAATCTATTTTTTTTGCTTTGGATACGTGTGATTATGTAAATATGCAAAAATGTTTTAATTTTAAATGTAACTATTTTTTGAAAACACAATATGTAAATTTTAAATTATTTTTTAAGAAATTTCGAGAGAAAAATTAGTGTAACATACATAATGTTTACTAAAATTTAAAACAAGTTTTTATGCACACTCTAAATTTTACAATTATACTAATTAAATAAAAAATCTTGAAAATGAAAAAACGTAAATATGGTAAAATAAATATAGCTTCAGTGTATAACCTCTAGTATATATAAATAAATAAGTATTTAACATGTATGTATTTTAAGTAAATAATACATATGTATTTTAAGTAAATTTAATTTAAAACTAACTTTCAACAAAAACTTTAAACAACACAGATTTTCAATTAAAATTTTTAGCTCGGTTCA
This sequence comes from Condylostylus longicornis, assembly GCF_029603195.1. Lineage (NCBI taxonomy): Eukaryota > Metazoa > Arthropoda > Insecta > Diptera > Dolichopodidae > Condylostylus > Condylostylus longicornis. The sequence goes on from NW_026577985.1 coordinate 4,106,188, forward strand.
ATGTTCACCAAGCGATGTCAACCAATACAAGACCTGTTATGGTGTTATGATTGTTTTTATTCTTCGCATTTTTGTGAACGTCTCTTTCATTTACATTTCATTCTTTTTTTATTTTTCATTATCTTTTTGAATTCTATTCTACAAAAACGGAAAACCTTGAATTAACTAAATAGAGAAGACAAAAGACTTCCATAGACACATTTTTGCAAATATGAGTGTGTGCAGCTTATATTCTAAAATAAACTTTCAGACCAATGTATGCATAGAATATGACGACCAAGAATGAAAATCTGAAAAAGCACTTCAAAAGAGTTTTCTCCATCAGCAGACGGTTATTGACTTGACATCAATATCATATACGCGAACAAAAGCACATAAAAGTGAAAAAAACATTTGGTTGCCTAGTGATGCATTGCACATATCACTATATTATGTGCCTTTTATGCATGCTTTTTATTGTGTATTTAAATTTTTTTATAGCCTTTAAATAATGTAGCTTCAAAATATTGAATTTTTAAACTTTGCTCATAAAAAAACTAAGTTCTATACAAAAGTCCAATACAAATATGTAAACAGCACAAAAGTTATTTGTTTTTAATAAAGTTACATTTATTTTTTTAGCTTTTACTTACACATGCCACTTAGCTTTTTAAAAAATTGTATATTAAAAAAGAAAACAGGATTCCATTAGAACACTGAAAAACCCCGAATAGGTACTGTTTACATATTTATACGACAAAATCAAGATAAAAAGATCAGATCAGATTTTATCTACCACATAGGCTGTAACAACTGTTTACGTACTAACTGAAATTATCTTGGATTTTACGTCAAAATCTAACAATTTTCTACGAAATTATGACTAAAGTAAAAATCAGCTGTTCGTAGTACTAATTTTCGCACTAACTGTAAAAGCAGAAATAAAACGGTGAACGGCAATACCTGGCGATTTCCCTCGTTAATCCAGAACAACAGCAAAACGGCAAAATCAATTGCGCAGCATTTTGAATATAATGTCACACACACATGGCAAAAGATCAGCTGCCAAAAAAATGTCATCGGTAATATAGCAATTTAGGCTATTTTACCACCGACGTGGAAATCACGACGGTAATTTCACTTATTTCTTTATTATATTAATTCTGACATTTCAATGGGGAAAACCGTTGTTTATGTAATTGTCGCCACCTTACTTCTAACAACCCTGCAGCAAAATGGTGAGAATAAAGTAAATTCTATTAAGTATTTTAATAAATAAAACCAATTATTTATGTAATAGTATTAACTTTAATTAATAATTCGGAAATTTGTTAAACTTTTCTTTTATGAAGTTTCGAGTGACAGGAGCAGTTTTTATTTAAGTTAAAATGATTTATATTTATAAAATTTTTGCATTAATTTTTCAAAAATAAATGAATTGTAAGCGAAGTGGTATGTGATGTACTGCTTCACAAATTTTTATGTATTATAAGGAGTTTCATTTTGGTAACGGAAAAGATATAATACGTAAACTTAAATATGTATGTATGTATGTAGTGTATTTAAATTTTCCGAAATATTAGTCTCCAAATTTTATCAAAAATATTTTTATATACTAAAATAGTTATATGTTGGAGCACAAACACAAACATGGGTATTTTTATTTTAAAATCAAATATGTATATAAGTAGCATATTGTGTAACAAAATATGTATTTTGTAGAATAAAACTGTCAAATGAAATTGATGATTTTTTTAAATATATATGAAAATAAGGTCATAAGATTTATATTTCTTAATATCATAAGATTTTATACTTCAATAAGATATTTAATTTTAAGTTGTCAAACAATTTATAAAATAAAAAAACAAGTTAACGTCTTTAAATTTGTTTTTATTTGAAATTTAGTAATACTCGTACCTGCGAATTTTGGTTATTTGAAATATTTGCAGGTAAAATTTTATTATAAAAAAAAATTGCTTTACAATTATTGCGTTATCAATTATGTATATTTTATACGTAGTAAACGTTAGGTTATCAAAATAAATTCGCTCCTATTATAAGTTTGACTGCACAAACAGACAATTAAGAAATGATTTAGTTATATGTATTATTCATGTCCAAAATATTTTTGTTACGTCAGGTATGACAAAAAACGAAATAACGACATTCTATAATAGCAGAAAATAATTAATAAATTAATTAAATAGTAATAAAAAAAATTTATATATTACCTTTGCTAAAGAGAGTGCAGAATTGGTATTCATTCCTCAAGTTAAATGCCACCAGTCAAATCAGCCATATGTCATTATAATTGTCATTTACACATCCGAACTGACTTGAAATTTTTAACTGAAGGCGATCCGATAAAATAACTAAATTGAGTTGAAAATCTATTGCATAATAAGCTGATAAACAAAATAAACTAAATTAACACAAAACAAAATAATCACCGTAAACGAACTCAAATCATTTTTAACGTCTCTTCATGATATTGAAATGAAATTATTAAGTTTTGAACTTTAACGTCAAAAACATTTGATTTTCCAAATCTTAGCGCACCGTAGCGATGACAAAATAAAGTAATTTCGACATCCAGTTGACGTTTTACCAATTTAGTAGTAATTTGTTTTGTTATCCCGCGCCTATAATGAAAATATTGCAGAAACATAAAATCAAAAAAAAATTAAAGGAACTCAACGACACTTCAGAAGTTGCATTAGAGGAGAAAAAAAATTATTCAAGTTCTGAAGATGATGAAGGATTGAAAGAGCCGACGGCAGAACAAATAGCTCAATCAGCAAAACCCGAAAATATTTATTCTATCCAATCTGTTCGGGCTAAGCAGAAAGTCAAACACTTCAAAAACGTTGAGCAAAAAAAGTGTAAGAATAAATTACAGCACAAAACCATTTTAGAAAAATATCTTCAAACCTGGAAAAACGATCGTTTAAACTGGAAATATAAGAAATTGTTACAAATAGAAATTGTGTCGAAAATGTTCGATGAAAATATAATAAACATTTATTTATGGCCATTGGTTTTAGAATATTTGGAAGGCAGTGAAGGTATGGCAAAAAAAAAAATTATAGAAAAAGCTCAAAACGAAATATCAAATTTAGATAGAGAAATAGAAGAAGGAAAAAAAGAATTGCTAGAAAGTGTAAAATATTCAAGAGCAAGGCAAATAATTCAAAATTTAAATTAGCATTTTTGATTTTTTATTGAAATGTACAAGTTGAATTATAAGTTTAAATTAAAAATTATTTTAATTTTCGCGTTTTTTATTTTAAGATTTTTAAAAATTTTATTACATAAATATTTTTACACGTAGTATATAATTTAAAATTAAGCTTTATATTCTTGGTAATACCTCAGGATCAAAATTAAACAAATCATTATCCCGATCGTCTTGTCTCGCTTGTTGAGGTCTGGATTCAGTTTTTGGAGAAGCCGGTGGCGGAGTATCTGCTTTCTTCTTTTTGTGCTCATAATTTACCAATCTTTGACCAACCAAATATTTATCGTTCTTTATAGCTATATAAAGTTTCTTGAACTGTCTTATTTGGAAATAAATTATGGCAACCGCTATAAATACTATTAAAAAGAATGGATAAATTTCTCTGGCTATAATACTTCGTGTTTGTTGATTTGTGAAAAACATTGGCATTACAGAATGAGCTATAACGTAGGGAACCGATAAAGCTAACCCAAAACAAGTTATAACCGGGGCTGCCAGTTCTCGTATAATAAATCCTAAGTCAATGTCACGCAATCCATCACGATACGCTCTTTCTATAGCACGTTTGAATACCCAATCAGGGCCCATCATTGTAAGAGCACAAGCTATTTTAGTGTATAATACTCCTAAGGCCCAATCTTGCCACAAAAAGTGAATTGGTGTCTGTTCTAGTGGCACACGTAAAGGTATTACTAAAACTAATTCTAATAAAAGCCCAAACAAAAGAGGGATTACTCCAAGCATCAATACAAATAGTATAGCGGCCAAAGCATAACTTGTAGCGGTTTGCAACCAATGACGAAACTTTTCCATTATTGCGGTACGCCCCTGCGGCAATAAATTAGTTGCAATTGCAACCCCACGGGAAAATATCCAACAAAGGTAGGTACCCATAGCTGCGGTATACAATTCGTGTGGTCGAAGAGGAATCTCTCCACCTCTTCCTTCGACAGTACTAGTAGCACTGTTATGATTTGAAATACTAACAGACCAAAATGCCATTGCCTGACGACCAATCCATATAGGAATAGTTAATGTTATAAGAGATGTAATGACAAGACTTATGCACATTAAAACTATTAAACCAAATAACCGCATGGCAAAAAATGTTGGCCGATCTGAAATACAAAACAATAAGTATAGTTAAAGAACTTAATTCGTAATATACTATTTGACATTTCCTACCATATGGTTGAAATGCTACAGGAACACCTCTTTGCAAGTACGCTTGATGAGCTGCTCCTAGACCACCCTGATTATTCACATCAAATGGCTGCCGTTCGTTGCCTTCATCATCATTATTTGCTTCAGTTCCTAAATAACTTTTTAGACCCAACAACCATGCGACACTTTTACACCAAATTCTAACCAGGCTTTTGAGCCATATACGAGTGTGGGATTGTTCAAAGAAGCCAGGGAGAATAATCTAGCCAATTTTTTATTACATGAAAAAAAATTTTAAAATAAAAATAATGTATATACCTGCAAGAGTAAAATTTGCAAACTTAATTCATTAACTTCTGCGTCACCTGAAAGAACGTAAGGCAAAAACGTTGGCCAAAATGATTTCAGAATTTGTATTGGTAGCCAAAGCATCAATAACACTGCGGTTCCAAAAATAACTGCGGAAGCAATTAAGCGACGCGTATGACGTAGTACTGAGAAATTTATCATTTCCTTAAAATATAATTTTGAATATTCAATACAATACCAATTATAAATACATAATATTTACTTGTATGGGACTAAAATCGGGGTCATTTAAATTTCTAAAAAACCATAAAACGCCTGGCCTTAAAACTTCCCTTAACAATGATACAAAAGCTGCAAAATAGTAAACATAAACCATACCAAACATCCAATGTATAAAAAGAGAAGTTCCGGGCGCTGCTCTAAAACTAGCTTTACGATCTTTAATTGTGGCATCAAATAAAGGTAGAGAGCATATATCTAACCACCAGCCACAAACTAATGGTAGTACCCCTACTTCCACCACAGATAAAAGGGATACTTTTACAACTATATAACATAAACCAAATAGCCAGCGTATTTTTCGCATTTTAAATAATCGTGCTATGGAGTGCAATATAACCAGTGTTACTCCAATATTACAATACCCAAATAATGTGGTTAAGAATCCATGAAAATGCATTAAAGGTTTGTCTTGTCTTTGCAATCCTAAAGAGTTTATAACAAAATTGCCTATGCAATGCGGACAGAATGCAAAAGTAAATATGAAGATTGTGTTTAGGGAGATCACCCAAAAAACATGCTCTAGAAACACCATTGACCCATCTAATCCTAGTAATCTTTCCCATGTCAATTCTTCTGCGGCTCTATCCCATTCCATTGGGTTCCAATTTCCTAAAAAAATCATATAAAATAAATTAAACTCTTAAAAATTTTGCTGTTTGACCAGTAAATTGTTCACCTTCTTCATTTCCATTTCCTAAATCACCAGCTCCGTCACCTGCAGCTGCATCGGGTGCTTCTGCAGCTGGAATTGGTGGGGGAGGTTCTGCATTGTCAATTGGTAAATCAGGTGGTGGATCATTTACATCAACCTCATTATTATTATTTTCATTGTTATTATTATCGTTGGCTTCATCAGCAAGACCAATATGACCTTCGTTTACTCCATCATTCCCAATATCATTTTCAGGTCTTAAATCTCCTAAAATTGCCATTCTAGGATCTCCTAAATCCTGTTGAATATTTTGGGGTTCGTTTAACCAATCAGGTCCACCCCCATGTAAAATCTGCTCACGTAACCACACAATACCAATAAAGGATAATAAGGTACACGTAACAACAAAACAACCTCTAAAAACATCCGAAGCTATATTTTCTGTTGAAAATACATCAACTGGCAGGGATAATATTTCAAAAGAGCCACTAAACATAAAACGATAAGTTCTATATGCTGACAAAGGTACTACACCTAGCCATGCAAATGCTACTATTGTGTAATGTATCCAATATTTCGCTGCGGTACCAACAGAAGTCAATAAACCACCAATAACATCCCTCAATGGTAAAACACTTGGCATATTTGGGGAATAAATTGGTTGAAAAGTAAATCTATGTCCACATAACTCACAATATTCCTTTCGAGAGTATCGCATCCATTGTGTTAAACAGTCTTGATGAATCCACTTTATGCTACCGGTGCATATACATGGATGAAACAAAGGTCGATCTGGTTGAGCTTCACCTTTAAACAAAACACAAATGCAAATTATAAAATAACTACACATTTTATTTTATGTATATAAAGTGCATATGTATACAAATGCATTACATTTGCATACACGACATTCCCGGGATATTATATCATTTTGAGACATGTCATCCATCCTCTTACTACTCTAAAATTTTTTAAGAAAAAGCAATCTTTGGTTAAATAATGTAAATATTTAAAATAAAAAAAATAAGAAAATCTTCCCGATCTGTTTTTTTTATGTCACGGACTTCACTATTAGTTTTATGACTTTGACATTCTACAGATATAAATATAAAATAAGAATTCCACCCAGCACTACCAAAGGTGAAGATTCATCTTCAAAATTTAGGTATTTTGGAAATATTTTTTCTCTGAAACTTCAAAATAAGATTTTTAAAATTTTACATACAAAAATATCTCTAAAATTAATGTTTTTTAATGAATTTTAATTTAAGAAATAGAATTTTTTACAATTTTTTCCATATTTTCCGAAGTATACAAAAGAAAATCAAAAAAATCATTTAATCTTTTTAAATGTAACGCATGGTAATACTATTTCCACGGCAAATTTTTTGATATTCTCCGTCGCAATTATTATTAAACGACTTGGGGTTTTAACTAAATGCGTATACAGTTTCTTACATCATATGTGATTGTTATATTATTTTTGCTTCGAATTGAAATCGAGATATTTTTGCTTCCCACTGATTTCAATTGAATATCACATAAAGATCTAGAAGGACTTGTAAAGATTTTTTTATGAAGAGTTTTATGTGAACCTGACAATTATTTCGATGGACAGTTGTCCAACGAAAGACTTAACTAATATTAATTAATATTTATAATTATAAATAGACTAATAACTAATTAAGTCTAGACAGCTTATATAAAAAATATCTTCCGCCCAAAATTGAAGAATAGTTTAGTTTCCATTTATATATTCTCCTGGAGTACTTTTGCTGCCTACACAAATTTTACTGTAATTTAAAAAACATTAGTTGCTTTCAAAAATGTGACAGATAATTTAATTATATTCATATCAGATTTGATAAATTTGATGATATTGATTTCTATTTTTATCAGCAGATTACATCTGATATTACATTCGACCATATTTTTATCAGATTCAGATTTCACTTTATATTTAATATTATGTGTAATTGGCATCTCGCGGGGTCTTGCACAATTAATGTAGATTTTGAAAAAAACGATGTTCATCTTATATTTTACCTAATCAAATCAGATTATAAAATCAGTTGTTCCGAATTTTTTTTCGAGTGCTTTTTGGTTTATTTATGTATTGCAAATTTCGTGTATTTTTTGTCATATGCCGATTTGATTTTTTGTCATATGTGGTTACGAATTACAAAAAAATCAGTAAAAGGACCAAAATAAATTTATTGTTATTTGTATCATGGTATCATTAAAAGGTTCTTTCACGAGACAAAAACTAAAAAACTAAGTAAAATTTCAATAGGTAATACGAATAGAGGCTACTTTTAAAATAACTGAGTTATATTTTGACAACGTCAAAGTGTATTTTAAAATTAAAACAATTTATCGAAAATTAAGTAATTAAATTAAATAAAATTTAAAAACATTAAACTTAAAATCATCACTTTCATTTCACCCTTCACGAGACCAAAATAAAAATTGTAGATGATTAAAATTTCTGACGGTAGATGTCACTTATTACTTGCTAAGATACCATGAATGTTTATAATGATAATAATATGTATGTTGTGTATAATTTATTTTTATAAATTTTCGATTTTTTGTACAGAATACATGTATTCATTCAAAGATAAAATTCCTAGCGTAAATAATTATTTTGAAAACAGAAAATATGCTAAAAATTCGTCTTCCAATTTAAGGGAAATATTGCAGGAAGTTGAAAGTTACAATCAAAAAGCGAGTGATAATGAGAATGGTATAAAATTTAAAATCAATTTGAAGCCGAGAGATCAAATAGACTTTATGGATTTACAAATGGCAGAAAGCTTAAAAAAACAGAAGAAACAAAACTTTTTGGAGGAAAAAAGAAGACAGCAGGTTGATTTAATGTTTTTAAAGAGTTCAAAATTTTTTAGAAAATTTATTCAATTATTTAGTTGCGTGAAAATACGGAGGAACTAAAGGAACTAGAAATGAAATTGAGAACTGCTTATATATCCAAAGGTTTAGCCGCACAAATTTCAGAAAGAGAGTTTCTAAAAGCAAAAGAAAAAGAAAAGCAAAATTACGAAATTGAATTGGAGGAAAAAGCCAGAATAGAAAGAGAAGAAAGTGAAAGACGTAGAGAAGAGTTAGATAAACACAAAAAACTAGTACTTATGGCAGAATTGAAAAAGCAAATTAAGCAAAATGAACATAAAAAAACTTTAAAAATTGAAGAATATATAGAGGAAAAGAAAATAATAGATAATATTGCACGAAAAATTTTGAAAGAACAACATGAACAACAAAAGTGTAAAAGCCAGAAACGTTTAGAAATTCACAAAGATGCAGAAGAATTTTTTAGAGTCCGTCAAATGCTAGAAGTAGAGAAGCTTGAAGCTGAAATTGAAGAAAATAAAAAAATCGAAGCTTTGCAAAAGGAAAGAGATGAATATGAGAAAAAAGAAAAAGAAAAAAAACTAGTTCAACTTTCAGAGAGACAGCAAATAAGTGAAAATTTGGGAAAAAAATTAAATATGAACGAAGTAAGACTTATTAACACATGTACTGTTTGATTCAAAAAAATTATTGCATTAAACTAATCAGTGATAAAAATTACAAATGAATTTTCAGCGGATGAAATGTAAGAGAATGGCTGTGCTTGAAGATTTGTTAGTAGAAGAAAAGGCAGCTCGCGATGAAGAGTTAGAAAGAAAACAGCTTGCAGAAAATTTAAAAAAGCAAATGGAATATAGGCTAGGACTATTTGCTTTACTAGAAAGTAATAAACAGAGGGCACAAGAACAAGTCAGGCAGGATAGTTTATATCATAACATATTGTTAGAAGAACTAGCCAAAAAAGACCAGTTGGAAAAAGTTAAGGAAGAACAAAAGAAACAAAAAACTCTATTGCATAAACAAGCATTTCTTGAAGATTTAGATTTAAAGGTTCAACTACGTGCTTCAGAACTTTCTGAATTACTTAATCAAAGAGAAAATGATATACGAGAAAGTCAGAGAAAGTAAATATCATGTACATATAATAAATATAATGATATTATAAATTTTTTTCAATTTTTTAGGGAACAACTTATTGAAGACGAAAGAATTAAAATGCTTCAAGAACATGCTTCAGTACTTCAAGGATTCATCCCGCCAGGTGTTTTCAAAAGAAATGACAAGGAATTCCTTCCGTTGTCATCAGAGGCAAATCTTAAGTAGGCAATATTTTAAAAACACTACTTTAACCGTCCATTGTTTTAAGTTTTTGCATTTAATAGAATTATCATATTAAAAAAGCAAATAAAATCACAATACTTGAAAAATGCAAGTAGAAATTTGAAAGATGCAAGTATACACATAAGTACATAAAATGTTATACTTATATACAGCTTGATTGAGTAATCAGTCCTTTGACATATTTATATGATTTATGGCATCAAAAAAGAGTAAAATCTCTGTTTTAACTGGGTGTAAAATTTCGACAGTTTTTGAAAGTAGTCTTAATAAACTTTCACATATTTCTATTCGTTCGTTTTTTTTTTTTGCTTGTAGCACCTGTTCTGAAGAAGATGGATGCTTCAAACAAACAGAATTTTTAAAAGCCTAATAAAGGGCTGGAAACCAGTCAGTTTATTTTGCATTTCATTTTCGGTCTTAACTTTTATGAATTTTTTTTTTAACTTTTTTTAAGTTTTGTTTTTGTGTAATGCTTTCTTTTACTTGAGCTATCGACCATTCAAACAGTCGAATTTTAAGATTTTAAGGCTTTATAATAAAAAGGAACAATTGCCACTTTTGCGTTAAATGTTAGGCTAAAGATCTTACTGTTTTTTTTCCGCAGTATTTCCTATTCCAAAAACTACAAGATTTTTCTTTGCATTTATTTTTATATACATGTATTTGATTGAGCCAAATTAAAATGTACCCCTGCATTTGTTTTAGGATAAAGCTCTTATTGTTTTATTTCTCCGATGTATGTATTTCCTATTCTAAGAGCAAAACGGTTTTTCGTTTATAAATATATTTAATTTCGTCTGCTGAGAAATGAAACAGTGTATAAAAAAATACCTACTATATAGTTTCGAGTTTTCGAGCATTTAAAGTTTTTTGAAAATTTAAACTTACGTTTATGGTCTAAAAAGTACATAAAGCTTTTTATATAAGTTAACCGTGACTTCAATAATGCGCTTAAGACGTAAAATTTTACAAAGTATCAAATTCCAAAAAGTTTACTAAAAGCTCTTGACATTGTACACTTTTCCAAAATGCGTTTTATACGTAATGGAGACGTAAAATAAAAGTAAATCGGGTATCGAAAAAATCGAGCACGCTTTTCTTATACCTTGTCATATAAATGTTACCAGAAGTAACCGATTAAAAAAAACTAGCATATATTTTCAGCAATAAAGTGGTAGCTATCAAGTTTTTTCCAAAATAAAGCATAAGAATGCTATTTTTCCAGTGGTGTGGTAACGTTTGTTAGTTATACAAAATTTAGTGTCATTTGTCATATTTCAAATTCATAAACAAAAAGGTTTTTTGAAAACATTCACGTACATGTTATTTTTTAAATTTGAAAAAAATGGAAAAAGAGCAGTAAGTTATACCCTTAATTCATTAAATGTAATCTTGATTTAACATTTAATTTTTGCAGTAATAAGAAATGTATCTCTTTTGCTTTCTTAATGTTATAATTTGTTTAATTTTATTAAAATTGCTGCAACTACTTGAACTGTTGCTACTATTAAAATCAATTGAATTATTTACAACAATATTTACGAACACATTCATTTTTTTAAAATTAACATTTGCACAGAACTTTAAATTAAAATTTTCAAACAAATGTCAAAGTTGTATTGATATGGTAAAAATTGTATTCCAAAATGTATCAAAAGCTTTAGTAGTTTTTTTTACAATGTAAAGGTATTGAAAGCTCTGAGACGGTACTAATACCGTATTAATACCGTACTTAAATCTTTTTTAAAGCATTATTGAAGTCACGGTAATTATTTTGAAAGACAACACCAAATTTTTAAAGCTTTTAATAAAACATTTCCGCTTCAAAGAAATTATAGATTCGCATGGATCATAGTAAATTGTGGTTTTGAAAGTTTAGAGTACCTCTTACACTGTTTTAATTTTGAAGATAATTGTATGAAATAAATTATACACTGTTTCATTTTATTTTTTTTGTATGGTATACCATTTCATTTTTATTTATACACTGTTTTATTTTTAACATAAAGTTTATTCAATTATTTATTTCGACAAACAAAACTTTTTTTATTCAATATATTTTACAAAAACAAAAATAAAACATAATATTCAAAAATCAAAATATCAACTTTCCAAAAATTTCATGGTGCTTAATTTTACAAAAACAAATTATATGTTTTTTAAGCGTCGGTTTCATCTTCGGAATAATTTGGTTCATCTAATAAATTTTTTTGGGTTAATTTCTCTGGCCGATTTTGTCCCCCACAGCAATCTGAATAAAATTGAACCAACTTCATCAGAACCTCGTTCACCATTAATTCCCATCCAAAAGTTACAATAGCCTTCTTTAGTCACGAAGTCATACAAAGTTAAATTGTATGATGCAAATTTTCTTGTATAATAAAATTAACTTACATTCGAGCAAGGAGCGTACCTAAATTTTGCTATTATTCGTGGCCTTAGTTTTATCATTTTCTGTTTCATCTCGTGCATCATTTTTGTTATCTAAATGTTGAATCTTGTATTAAAAATTCTTCGTTACGTATATTCGCTAACTTTATTTGCTGGGTGTTTTTCTTTATATACATATGTAGATCGTACATTTTTTTTATGCTTAAATTTCTGGCTAAATATAGTTTTTTTGAGTTTTTTCTAGTATAATGAGACTCAACAATAGGACTTTATATGTTCTTTGATGGAGTTTTCAATTGCAGGATCAAGTTTTTTTGCATTGTTTTGTGAATCGCGTCGATCTTTTTCCACTGCTATGTTTGCTTTTTCCTTATTTTTTACATGCATCAGAGATTTCTGATGAAATATTTAATTTTGCAAGATAAAATTTTTTGCAAACGGTTTTACCATTCAGTTCATAACTATAAGTAAAATTTCTTCTAGTATTTCCCGATAACGTTTTTATTTTGTGAGAAACTGTATGCTTAATAAATAACCGTTGTTCCCCATATTCGCTCAGTTGCCAAAACGATTTGTTAATACAGCTTTTAGGTCGATTGGGTTTTTTAATTTACCATGTTTAGTCAGATATTGTTGTCCAGAATTTCGCATCAATTTGCTATGATTTTGTATCCATAATTTTTCCATTCGTGAATTTGTATCCATTCTTTTGCCGCTTTCTAAAATTTTTCGTGCTTTCTCCTACTTCTACATTTTCCTCCGCAATTTCTGTTTATTCTTCAACTGTTCCTATTGACACAAAAGCACTATGACCTTCCACGGATTTTGTATTATGATTTCTGGCATCATTTTCATCATTAGACGATAAAGAATCGTCCTCGTCACCTAACGGTTCATAGTCGTCGTCCGAACCTGCAGAAAAATCTGGTAAAGATGGTTCTGAAAACTCTTCAATAATTTTTTGTACTTCCTCATCCCGTAATTTTTTATCCATTATTAAATTTTTTGTATTATTTTTGTTATTTAACTTATTTTGTGGTTTTCTTATTTAAAAACTTTGTTTTTCTTAAATTTTTAATATTTTAACGATTTGTGTTCACTATTTATTTTCACTACCTTCCGGTCAACTAAAATAAATTTTACACAATAAGAAAATTTTTTTTTTTTTTTTTTTACCGAGAGGAAGGGTGAAAAATCTCGAAAGACACTGCCAGACGAAAAGCAGTAGTGTGGAACTTTAATCCACTAAAAAACATACATATATCAAAACTTTGTTGTATATCGTCAATTTAGAACGCCTCCCCAAAAGCCATTCAAACTTTCTGTATTCCTCCTCTAGTTGAGATCTCTTTTTCTTTATGTGCTCCTTCCATCTGAGCTTCGCGTCCAACGTCATTCCCAAATACTTCGCCGTGTTTGTGGACGGAATCAATACGCCATTTATTTGAACCGAAAATGAATTGTCAATTTTCCTATTAGTGAAATTTACATGTACTGATTTCACCTCGTTAAGTTTTATATTCCACTTTCTAGTCCATTTTGAGATCTCATCACTGGCCCTTTGCAATTTTTGTGTAGAATCATTTTCATTTCGTCCAATTGCGATAACTGCTGTATCATCAGCAAATGTAGCTGTTGTCACTCCTTCCGATGCAGGAATATCACACGTGTATAGCAAGTATAATATCGGGCCCAATATACTCCCCTGTGGTACCCCCGACTTGATATCCCTAAGCGAAGAGTACTCCTCTTCCTGTTTAACTCGAAATACCCTATTAGTCAGGTAAGATTCGAGCAGGTCAACATACTGCCTTGGTAGCAATCGCCTGAGTTTTTTTATTAATCCACAATGCCAAACCTTATCGAAGGCCTGGGCTACGTCCAAAAATATGATAGAACATACTGCTTTTTCTTCCAGTGAATTTTCAATTAGGTCAGTTATTATATGAATCTGATCTATGGTTGAGTGGTTGCGGCGAAAACCAAATTGATGATTCGGGATTAACCTTTTACTTTCAATTATAGGCTGGAGTCTTCTCAATAAAAGTTTCTCTAGTAGTTTTGAAATCATTGGCAACAAAGAGATTGGTCTATAAGAAGTCGCCGTGTCTATAGGTTTGCCAGGTTTGTGCAGCATGATTATCTCTGCAACTTTCCAAATTTCAGGCACGTAATTGAACCTTATACACGCATTTATTAGGCGCGTAAGCATCGTTATACCCCTTTTGGGTAATTTTTTCAAAATATCGGCCGTTATTAGGTCAAATCCTGGGGCTTTCCTAGGTTTAAAAGCCCTAATTTATTCTATAACACCTCTTTCCCTGACAAAACAGATTCCTCATTTTCATACACGCTCCGGCTGTCATGCGGGCAGAATATATCGGCCAAATGATCCGCAAACGCATTTGCCTTGTCCTTGTCAGTTTTTGCCCACGTTCCATCTTTGTTTTTAATAGGAGCGAGATGTTTGATAGGTTGCTTCATTTTCTTTGTTGCCCTCCACAGTGAGTAATTGGTTTTCTCACACGCCGTCAAATTTTGAACATAATCAGCAACCGAATCCTCTTTGTATTTTCTAATACAGCGTCTTAGTTGCTGTGATTCCTGATTATATCTGGTTTTATCAGCAGGATCACGCGTTTGCTGCCACTTTTTTCTCGCCCGTCTGCTTCGTTTTACTTTTGCTAGTATATGTGGGGGATAATTAATGCCCCCCCTCCTAATAACGCTAATTTTGGAACTACTCCAAGCCGCATTTTGAATAATTTTAGTAAAGTTTTCGGCCTCCTCATCTATGTGCTGTGTCGTTCTTATTCTTTTCCTTAGATCTATTTGACGTTCAATCTCTAAGCGAAATCTTGACCAATCTGTAGTTCCATTTGTCAGCGCAGGTTTCGCTCTTTTCATAACTATATTTTCCTTAAGTACAAGAATAACCACCGAATGATCGGAGTCAAGATCGTAGTTATCATGTACCTCGATGAAATTTTTCGCAATCCGTTTCGTTATGAAGAAATCTATTAAATCTGGACACTTATTAACATCGGTTGGCCAATACGTTGGCTTCGCAGTAGAGTGAAAAAGGCACCCCGTGCCGCCAATTGCTGTCCTAAGTTCTCTTCCTCTAGTTTAAGTATGCCTTGAACCCCAATCAGTGTGCTTGGCGTTAAAGTCACCCCCCAATATAAATCTATCGCCCAGGTCTGTCAGAATGCATTGAAACATTTCTGCCGTAATTTTAAATCTAGGGTGACAATATAATGCAGCCACTCTAAATTTCTGCTTAGTTGAAGTGATCTGAACCGTTGTCTTTTGCATTCCCTCGGTTTGCATCTGGTGCAGATCGCAATGCACCACATTTTCTTTTATTATTATCGCCGTTCCGCCCTTTGCTATATTTCCAGGATGGTTCGAGTTGTAAATTCTATAACCTGGAAACCGAATCCTGCTTCTTAAGGTCATATGTGTTTCAGTTACGAGGCACACGTCTATATTCTGTGTATGCAGAAAAATTTGAAGCATGTCCTTTTTATTTGCAATACCATTGCAATTCCATGTCGCTATTTTAAAATTACCTCGTGCCATCATTTACCAGGTCTTTTGGTATTCGATTTTTTCCCTTCGCTCTCTAAAATACTCAATCTCTGAGAGATTTTGTCCATCATATCTTGCATGTTCTGCATCATATTTTGGATTTTATACAAAACATTCACGTCACTGGCTCTTGTTTTATTGCTCGTGCCACCGTCATCAGTTTTCGTTTGGAGAACGTCCCTGTATTGGTAAATTCTTAAACGTCAAATTATACAAAATCTGAGTTGTCTAAGTTTACGAATACTCTACTGCGTTTTTACTTTCAGTCAAAGTTTAAATTCTTAAACGTTTAAAAAAAGTCAATTAAGCGTCAAAATTGTAGATTTTTTTTTTTACATGCAGACAGTCTGACGTAGTAATTCAGTAAATAAATTTGACGTATTGAGTGACTATCATTACGTTAAAAATAATATAAAAAATATTTTTTTTGTTAGTTTTTAATATGTAAGCATAAAATTATTTTAAATCTAAAAAAATTTTTTTTTTTGTCTTGACGTTTACGGATGATCAAAATTCAAAGTCAATTACGGGTAAAAAGCTTACTACATTTCTGTCCGTAAATGTTTTATACGTCAGACAGTTTGCAGACTGAAAACAAAATTTTGACGTTAAAGAATTTGCGGTATGTTACATCTTTTGAGACTATTCTCGAGGTGAATTTCCTCGGTGGCCGTTCGGAATTCTTCAGGTTGTTGTTGCTGTTAAATTTCTGTTTTTGCAGTTCCTTAGCTACAAGGCATCCCCTATAGTTTGCTGGGTGGGCCTCCAAGCAATTGGAACACTTTGCTGCAGTACTCTTTGGCTTACTGCAATCTGATGTTAAGTGCCTGCCTGCACATTTAACACAATTCGGTTCTCTCTGGCAAAATTTTTGTGTATGCCCATACCTTTGACACCTTTTACACTGCGGAATGGTCCTGTCCTTTCGAAGTGCCTCTATCCTAACTTTCATCCTGTTTATGTAATCGACTTCATAAATTTTTTTCATCTCTTCTTCATTTGAGAATGTTAACATAAACAGCGGTAGAAGCACCATAATGCTTTTCCCATTTTCTTTTATTTTTTTAATTTTATTGGTTACATCTAAGATCTTGTAACCCCTAGAGCTTAGGTCTTCCTTTATATCTTCCGGTTTACAACTGGGGTGAAGACCTCTTACCATGACTTTTATTGGTCTGGCCTGCTTGTTTTCATAGGTATGCCATTCTAGTCCAGATCCATTCATGGCTCTGGTAAGATTCCTGTAGACCATTTCGGAATTTACAATAAGCTTAAATTGATTGTTGTTCATCATTTTAACCTTATAATTGATGTCCTTATTTTTTAATGTTGACTCTATTTTATTATAGTCAACCACATTACTTCTGACTACTGGAGGCGGCCTAAAGTTTTTCGTGACATTGCCTCGACTTTTAGAATCAGGAACATCCGCTTTCTCAGCGTTGATTGTCACCTGAACCACTTCCGGAGACGATTCCGCTTTTCTTTTTTTACTGGACCGCTTTTGTTTTAGGATCCAATCCGTTTCTCTGGCGAGTTCCTCCTCATCTGTTGAGTAGGCGTCTAAGATTGACCTCACCTGCTTTGCTCGTGGTGCAGCGTCTTTTTCTTTATGACTGCCCACATTAGACTTATTGTTTGTAATTTGCGTATGCTTCTCTTTCTTTAGCTTCTCATTTTCAGCCCTCAGTTGAAGAACCTCGCTTTTCAAAGCCACACAGAGCTGTTCCAGTTGGCTAATACTTTTGTGTATGTCAGCATTCTGATCATCACTTTCTTTGTCTTGAGCTTTACTCATGTTTATACCCTTATTGGTCTGTGGAGCTTGAATGTTCGGTAGTCCATCTTCTATATTTCTATTCTTTTCTAAAATCCGCACATCAGATGTAGGTGGTGAACGCCGGGTTTTCGCGTTCCTCCTGAACGGATCAATCAAATGCAATAAATAGCTCTCCCCAGAATCCCTAGAGCCGACCTCCGAAGAGGGTGGATTCTCCAACGTAGTTGAATTACCACCTGGGGTACTAAATCCTTTGGTTTTGTCCATTGCACAGATGATTAAATTCTGCATTTTATACCTACTGCCAGGATTCAAAAACTGCCGTCCCTCAGGGATCAGACGCAGACCAGGGAGCCGCCTATTCTAGGTCAGACGCTTCTGGATTTACCGCCCGCGCGCTTCCTAACCAACGAAACCCGGATTAAGCGCCGAGTACTCGCTTTCACCCGCTCTCGTCAGCCTTACTAAGTAAGTTGCACAGGAGACACCCGGCAGATAACTATGTTACCTACCTTCTAGGAGGTGAGAGTCGGATTTGTTGGCAGAGCTGATGTTTTCAGAGGGCATTTCCTAGCATTTTCAGCCTCACATGTTAGGAAAATGTGAGACTGACTAGGGCCCATGCCAACTTTTGTCCCCCTAATAAGAAAATGTCAATCTTTTGTATACACTGATGAGTTTTTTAATCATTATAAAAAATGCGTGATCCCAAGTTGCTCCTTACATAAAAACGAACATAACGCAAATATTATAAAGAAGCTTGTATAAGCTTTTAAAGTTCCTGATACGGTGGTTTAAATAAATCAGCGAATTAGACTTACTAACAATGTTAATAGACATATTTCCTAAAATAACTAAAGTTGCATATAGACTTTCAATATAAAGAAATACACAGATGTAATAATTTTTATGTATTGTGAGAGGCATGTTATACGTAATTAGCAAATTTGCTGATATCAAATGTACACTTCCACAAGTTTGAAAAAAGACACAAAAATCAACTTAATACTTGATCAAACTAAAAGAATTGCACATCTTTGAATTGCAAGAATTGCGAAGCATTTATTGAAATTTTAAGAAATAAACAGAGCCTGGAAGTTTTTTTTCAAATCAATATTTTAATGCTTTAATACCACAAAACTTTAAGAGTGTAAGCACTAGTAAGGTTTAAAAAGATTGAATTTTATCTTTTTCTAATTAAAAATTTGCAAATGATGTAGGCAGTATTCGATTAGAGTAGATGATATCCAGTTACATCAAAGCAGCCTCTGCCATACTAACGCCATTTCTCATGTTACCGTGGACTACCCTGTTAAACTGAGCAAGGAACTGAATGAAAGATGTGGTACTCAACCCATGTGGTGTAGTTTTGGTCATTGAGCAAGTGAATGGCGAAGTCAATTGAGGTATCTTAAAATGGTCAAGTTCACTAGGCTGAAAAATCCAGGACTCGTCTGTACCCAGAATGGGCGGCGTTTTGGTTGGTCGGTGCTGCAAGCTAGGAGCGACCAAATATAAAAAAGTAGAGGAGTTACTTCATCAAACCAATATTAAAAAAAATGCAGTGTATAAAACTAAAAAGAATAATACCTCAGATGGTAATTCTTTTATAATGAAAAATCCATCCATTATATTGCAGGTTTTTTTATCCATCAGCACAAGTGGTAGTGTTCCAGGCGCAGGTAGTAAATAAAGCTACTGGACAAAAAAATTAATTAAGCAGTTCTTTCATGGTCTTGAACAAAACAAGACAGTAACCATCTCGTAGTACATCATTAATAAATCTAAACGAACCAGATAATGATAAAACGTTGAGCGTACATCAACAAAGGATAATGCAACTCATGATGCCAGATAATAATTCTCAGTCATTGAAAATTAAAAAAGTATCACCGGAAGGAAATTTACCTAAATTACAAGAGGTTGCTAGCTATGAGAAAATAGAATACAAATCCTTGAAAAATAAGTTAAACGAGGTTAATAAAAGAATATCAGAACTACAAGATATTGTTTTGGCTCTACAATCAGAAAAGATACTGACAAAAAAAATAGAATGAATTCAAACTACCGACACAAAGCCAATAGAAACAGACTGGATGTTAACAAAATATAACAAACAAGCAATACACGTTTAAAATAATAAAAAGGATATAGGTTTTCCGTCACCGTCAATTTTAAAAAATAAAAATATAGTCACAATGCTTAGTTACAAAAATAAGGAGAACGTTAAAAACCAGAACAAATATACTTGCTTTCACCAAGTATACTATCGTATATAGACTCGAATCCGAATCAAATATCGGTACACCTGCACAGAACAATAAAAACGTAATTGAAAGCCCAGGAACAAAAAGAGATCATAAGCCATCAGTAATATTTAGTAAGGTAAAAAGTTACGCTGCTCTTAACAGGGATTTGAAAAATAAAAACATAAAGTATAAACATTGCTAAGATGAAATGCCAGAAGAGACAAGCAGAACAGACATATAAGGGTAATGATCAGGCACCTTCATCCATCATGCGATCCAGATGATATTAAAAAGGAATAGCTGAAACTATAGAGGACGTAGATTAGCAAAAGAACTGCAAAAGAGAAGAAACATGAACAAGAATATAAAAAATGGTACGAGCACACGGAAAGTTGTAAAAGAGATAAAATATGCGAAGGCATTAAAAAAATCCAAACACAAAAGAAAATGATTTCAATGAAGTTCTGAACAGTATTAACAATTCAATCAGTAAGCTAAGATCGAAAATTACCCACCTGGTACAACAAAACTGCAAAATAAAAATGATTAATAAACCATTATGAATCGCCATCTGGAACGCCAACGTTATAAAAAGCAAAATATTGAAAATAATGAAGTATTTCTTATAACGCACAACCTAGATATTTGTTTACTTTCGGAAACTCACCTGACGGATCAAATGTACCCGAAAATAAAAAAATACAATACTCACCCAAATCGACATCCATATAATGAATCAAATTCCATAATAATAAAAGATAATTTAAACTACAATGTCCAAAATAGCATACAAAAGATAAATGCCAACTAACGTCAATTGAAATAAAAACAGAAAAACGGAAACTCGTTTGTTGTTGCAATATACTTACCCCCCAAATTCAACTTAAAAAAGGATGATTATATCAAAATTCTACAGGAACTAAGAGAAACATTCATATTAGGTAGGGAGATTAATGCCAAACATGTCTCATGGGGATCTAGATTGTCTACATCAAAAGAAAAGGAATTGAAAGCAGCAGCAAATTGTGACGGTTGTCATATCCACTCGACTGGTAAGCCAAAATAATCGCTCACTGACGTAAATAGAATGCAAGATGTATTGGACATATTTATAATAAAACAAAATAGTCACAAATTGCGTAAGTTTGGAAGATAGTTGTGACCTGAACTTTGACCATTCTGCTGTCATCTTAAACCGGAATGCAAAAGCGAACGGATTGGGAGAAACAGATATTGAAAATTCAATTGAACTAAGATGTACTCGTATTATAAACATTAGACAACAACTGGAAGGAAAAAGAGAGAAAAATAAAACAAGAAGCAACATGGCAAAATACGAAAAAATATATACAAAAAACAAATAACAACACATACCCTAAGGAAATAAAAGAATTACTTAGTGCAAAGAGAAAAAGTGAAAAAAGTGGCAGTTGACGAGAGGGTCTCTCAACTGATAGCAGAGGCAGATAAAATTATATTACCTGCCTCTCAAAAGAGACAGATAAAAATATATTAAATAGAAACTTACATCAAAAAATAACACCAGATGAAAAAATTTATTATTCACTGTGGAAGATTACAGAAAAACTTAAGAAACATATGCAGATTCCAATTATAAAAACAACAAACAATATTTGGGCAAAAACAAATGAAAAAAAGCACATACATTTGTAAAGTATTTGGAAGAATTATTTAAACAACATATAGTAACAAGTAATAACATACAAAATGAAGATCTACGTGCTGAAGTAAATATTTATTTTATTTATTTATTTATTTATTTATACTTTATTTTCTATATTTTTACAAAATTTGCTTAAACTAAGAGAATAAGAAATATAGCATTATTATTTAACAATAAAATAGTGTAAATGCCACAATAGTTTAATTAACAGTGTTGTTATTTAAATCTGCAATTACTTAATGCTTTAATTACTAGAAAAATTTTTTTTTTATTTTCCACAATTATTTGTTTCAATTTACCTTTACTAAACTAAAAAATAATTAACTTAAAGAATTTTTTAAATCTTATATTTTACTTATATTATACATATTTATTCAATATACTTATATTATACTTATAATATCAAACTATATTATTTAACAAATTATCTACCTCACCATGCTCAAAATTTAAAAGCCATTTTTTTTACATTTTTCACAAAATTGTTTAAATTCCTAATAGCACGTATGTACATGTTCAGGAAGTTTATTAAACAAGCGAACAGAAGTTATGTCAAAAAAGTTTCGGTAATTTGTAGTTCTAAAAACTGGAAAATTAACTAGAAATCTCTGATTAATACGTAAACCATAACGATTTGAACATATTTTTGCAAAATCAATTTTATTTTTATAAGTACCACCCCAACAGCTTATGCCATATTGTAACTTAGAGTGAAAAATGCCATAATAAAACATCAGTAGAATTTTTTGCGAACAAATTTTATTCAAGCTATAAAAGTTACGCAAAGTAGAGCGCAAATAAGATTTTAGAGCGTTTGTGTGCGCAGACCAATTCAACATACTATCAATAAATACACCTAAATATTTGAATTGATTGACTACTTCTACTGAGAAACACTCGGAGTTACAATAGGCAGAATGTGTATTTCTATCATTATGATCAGTACAGCTATTCATAAAAACATTTTTGCAACTAGATGAATGAAAAACAAGATTGATATCAACAAGTTCCTTCTGTGTAAGATTAAAAAACATCAATTTAGTTTTATCACTTACAATCAGCCAATGTCGAAATAACCAATATCTTAATAAACTAAGATCTTTGTTGATCGCACACGTTAAATTAAGTGGACTATTGACAGAATAAGAAATAGCAAGATCATCAGCAAAAGCTGTTAAATTACCATCAAATTCCAAATCAAACAGTGAATTTATATATATAAGAAATAGTATAGGTTGCATAACTGATCCTTGTGGAACTCCCAACCTAATATACTGAATACTACTTAGTTGGCTACCAATTTTGACTCTTTGTGTTCTACATTCCAAGTAAGACTTAAGCCAATCAAACGTAAAACCACGAAAACCTAGCGCAAATAATTTATTTAAAAGATTTTTATGATTCACCATGTCAAAAGCCTTAGTAACCTCAACAAACAGACCTGCACAATTTCGCTTGTTATCTAGGCCTTCATTTATAAACGAGCAAAAATTTAATAACGCATCTTCAGTTGATACACCTTTTTTAAAGCCAAACTGTTTCGAACTAAAAAAGTTCAATTCATTTAAGTATTTTAAAATTCTTACTTTTATAGCTTTTTCAAAAATTTTAGAAATTGTAGGAAGTAAGGAAATAGCCCTGTAATTATTTGTGACAGATTTATCGCCTTTTTTGAAGAGTGGAACTGGTCAGGAAATAAGCCCGAAAGAACACTAAAATTGAAAATATAAGCTAGAACATCTATAATATTAAAAGCAATTTCCTTCAACAATTTATTGGAAATATTATCAATCCCTACAGAGTTTGAATTACTTAGAGACCGAATAATTTGGAGAAGCTCAAGAACGGAAAAGCCATCAAAAACAAAGCTATTACGCACACTATTTACTTCCATTGTACTGTAATCATAATTAGAACCCAGACCAGAAGACAATTTTACAGCAACTGAAGAAAAATGCTTATTGAACTCATTAGCAATTAGAAACTCATCTGTTATCAATAGTCCATTATTCATCAATTCCAATTTCTTATTATTACTCGAGTTCTTGTTGAGCGAGTTATTAACTAGCCTCCACTCGTTCTTTATGTTACCATTACATCTGATAAATTCATTATGATAAAATCTATCACGGCATTACGCAATATCTTTTTTATTACCTTACTAACAGCTTATTATAACGCTTTTTCAATTTCCATAAGAATGGTGCTTATATAACTTGACTCTTAATTTGTTTTTCATTTTCACTTTTCTCAACAAGACATCATTCATCCACAGTTTTAACTTTTTATTTTTCACACTTGGTCTAACGCTAAATGTACATTGGGAAATATAGCTGCTAAAAATTTCAATGAATTTATTTTATGCCGAACTAGCATTTGATTCATTGTAAACAGCATCCCAAAATTCATACAGAAGCATGTTATTTAGTCTATTATAATCTATTTTTGTAATGGAAGCAGTAATAGGTGTATTATTTGTTTTCTCAACCTTTAAAGACTTAACAAGTAGTCCAGTCATGCAGTTATCTGTAAATTAAACACACCTTTTTCATCTCCAAAGGAATAACACCAAAACGAGCATGAATATGTTCTAAACAAGACCCAGAACTAATTCTAGTACATAGGTTCATTAACAAAAGAAAACAGTCCGTTATCGACTAAAATTGAAAGATAATAATCAATATTTTCTGTATTGCTTAAAGAGTCTAAATTAAAGTCACCAACAATTATCAAATTATAAGAATTTATATTTAAAAGCAAATTATTGAATTCATTAAGAAATATATTAACTGAACAACTGTGTAGCCTGTAAACACACATAAAAGAAAGAGAAATATCATTAATTTTACAATCAATTTTTAAAATATTAGCAGATTCAAGACTATAATTTGTAATATTTGTAATATTTTTAATGTGAAAAATTATTGAATTCATTAAGAAATATATTAACTGAACAACTGTGTAGCCTGTAAACACACATAAAAGAAAGAGAAATATCATTAATTTTACAATCAATTTTTAAAATATTAGCAGATTCAAGACTATAATTTGTAATATTTGAATACGAATAAGTATTTTTTACGAATACACCCACCCCACCAGCAGCATACGATTTGCAAAAGTATTCATTAGTATTTGCAAAAAAAGAACAATTAGGAATGTTATACTCAACTAATTCATTTTCAAATATCCAAATTTCAGAAACAAAAATTAAGTCCGGCTTATTAACAAAAGTTTCTAAATGCACTAGCAATAAATCGAAATTTTGTCTTAAACTTCTTATATTTTGATGTACAATAAAAAACATGTTATCATCAGAGGAAGTTTCGGAAACACTATTACAATTTAAGACGGAATTATCACTATAACTAATATCAAAATCTAAATCTAAGTTATTTTGTTCAAAAATCATTTACCTAGAGGTTTCATATAATTGTACAACGCCAGTCTTGCTCTTTGTAGATGCTCTCTGTACTTACTAGTCATGTGGCTTCTGTATGTCTTCAAATCATTAGCTACTTCCTTTTGAGAGATACCAATCTGTTTAGCAGGCGAAAATAAATAATCATATTATTTGCAGGTGTCATATTATTTGAAGTAGAACTTGATAAAGGTTTCGTCACTTCGTTGTTTTCATTTGTTAACAAAATTTGGTAGGTTCAAAAGTTTTATATATACAAGTCTGCAGATTCCGCAAGTATTACTAAGGCAAGATAAAGATAAAATCGAAAAAGGCTTCAAAAGAAAAAAAGCTTCAGTGCCCGATTTGATCACTGCCGAAATACTGATACAGCTGCCAAGGATAGGTATATTATTTTTAAGAAGAAATAAAACAATTTGCTGTTAAGCATTATGAAAGGTTAGCAATACGCGCTAACATCGAAGCGTCAAACAACCTGATCGCGTATCTCGTTTTTTTTCTCACAAAAAGTGAGTTAATAAAAAATTCACTTTCAAATCAGAATTCTCAGTATTTTCTAATGGATATTTTACTTTTTAAATAAGATTGCTCATTTTTTCAATTCGATTTTTGCATTTTTTCTCAAATTATCGATTTAACGTTTCACTTTCAAAAACAAAGTGAAAAAATTTTGTAAGCATTTTATAAAGTAATTCTTCTCACTCAAAAATTACCTTATATTGGTAAATTATAGTTACTCACTTTCTTCTCACTTTCCTAGTAAAATAGCGAGATAGACGACGTTTGAAGTTGGCCTTAATTCCAATAAAAAAAAAAATGTTATTTTTTGCTAGCCAAAAATTGAAAAATAAGAAAAATAACCTGCCTTCATTGTGTGTTTTTACTTTATTCTGCAGAAAAAAAATGTTGATTATAGTCACGGCTGACAGAAATACAGGCCTGGACCGTAAGAGAGAGTGATAGTTCACTGCTGACGAATTTACACGTATTCTTATGGAATCTGTAGAGGCTTCTTTTTAACATCATAAATCTCCAACAAGATCAATTTTTTCAAACTTTTAATTAGAAAAAGTTAAAATTCAATCTTTTTCTACTTTACTAGTGCTTACATTCTTAAAGTTTTGTGTTATTAAAACATTAAAAATTGATTTAAAAAAAACCTTCCAAGAAAAAAAATTTTTTTTCTTTCGAAGTATTTAGCTCATTTTGGTGTATTTTTTCAAATTTGAGAAAATATACATTTGAAATTAACAAGTTTGCTAATTTTGCATGATATGTCTCCCAAATTCCATACTTCTTACATAATAAACATATATGTATATTATATAACTTTCATGTATTTACTTCATTGATTAAATTTATATGCTTCATAATTCAAAAAAATTATTGTGCTTGTGAATTCTTTTTATATTAAAAGTCCATATAATTCTTTTATATATAGGTATATATTATATTGTATGTATGTGATTTTAATTTCATTAGGAAATATTTTCACATTGTTAATAATATTGCATTAGTAGCTTTAAAACTTATACAAAATTTCTTTAATACATATTTTTATGATGTTTGTTTTTATATAGGGGACAACTTGAAACGATGCATTTTTTATAATGATTATAAAACATTAAAAGCACTATCATAATTATAAAACTTAAAATCAAATAATTACAAACTAATAAAATTTTAATAAAATCTAATAAAATTTTTATTAACTTTACTTTAAGTCATGCATTCTACACTAGAAAATATAGCACCAAATTTTTTCATTCACTGTACTAACATTTTTACTCTCAATTCTCTCAGATATGTGGTCTGACATGGCGGTGCAAAAAAAATGTGGAGAGAATTCGAAAATATATTTAATCAAAATTATAGTTAAAATTTTGAATTGAAATTTGAATTTTTGATATGTTGTTCAGAAAAATCCAAATTCCATGTAAGTATAAAAATTTTTAGGTTTTAGTCAACTTTTCGTATAGAAAACTCGAAATGAAGATAAGCAAAAATCATAATTTTTCTAAAAAAACAACAAAAAAAAAATGGTTCTTCAGAAATGTCATTTCGACAAAAATACATATACAATTTTCACAAAAAATGCAGAGTCCAGGTCTTGATCTTTTGTAATGTCAAGATTATAGCATAATTTTAAAACTTACATGTCAGTACATAAGGTATGGTAATGCTTGAGAAACCTGTTGATCAACTTTGACAACCCAACCGAAAAGATTTCAATCGCAAATAGAAAACATTAAGATTGAAGAACTAGGAAAGGAGAAGCAACTCGTTTAAGTTATTTTTGGTGTTACGTTTCATATAAAGTTATTAAAAAAAGAAAAGTGTAATTTCATATTTTATGTTCATATGTACACATATGCATAATAAAGATTGTATATTTTAATTTGTGTGATCGTTTTGTGTATAATTTCAAAATTGCAAGATCAAAAAGAATGAGCTCATCAATTCCACTGAATTCACAAAAGTCAACAGCCGAAACAGCTACTGTTGTCAGTAAAAGCGAGATATATTTGTATGATATGCCTGCTATTGAGCGACATAGATTATGTTCAATATTGGATGAGTCTGATGTATGGCAAACACTAGCTGTTCAATATATGGGCTATGGAAATGCGGACTTACTTGTTTGTTTTAAAAATTATATGTATTTCAAAATCTCCTATTATATAAAATTGTTTCAGATAGCCAAACGATTAGCTCAAGCAGGAAACTCACCATCAGATGAATTACTGAATATGTGGGGTGAACATAATCATACAATAACAGAACTATATATTTTATTGTACAGGTTGTTACATTTTGTTAATTTCGAAGCAATAAAAATTATATATCGCTTATTAAAAGTGAATTATTTTCAATTTTTGCATTAAATCTTCTATTCTTCTAGAATGAAACATCATGCGGCCATGAATTCAATACGCAATCTTGTAGAAAAAAAATATCAAGATTTAATACCATCGTCATATTTCGAACAACTAACATCTGAACAACCAGATTGGAAGCAAATACTACCAAATAGCGATGATAAAAAACAATGGCAGAACCAAGTTTCAAACTCTAATAATGAATCAGAAATAACCAGTACAACAGGTAATTCCGCAAGCATATATGGTGCAGAAAATTTCATAAAACAAAGAGACGTTAGTAGATATGCTGGTGCAATACCACAAATTAATTATTTTGAACTATCCGACGCCACAGGAGGCTGGGATGATAGATGCATATTGGGTAAAGGGGGTTTTGGTACTGTATATAAAGGTAATTGGAAATTAACACCAGTTGCTATTAAGCGTATACAGTATAATGACAGACATAGCAATCAGACAGCTATTAATAAAATACAAATTGAACAAAGTTTAAATGAAATGAAACATTTAAATTCATATAGACATGACAATATTTTAACGTTGTATGGTTACTGTATTACAAATAATGAACAATGTCTCGTATATCAGCTAATGGCAGGAGGTTCGTTAGAACAAAGACTAAACCCCTTTAGTAAATATCCGCCGTTATCTTGGAAGCAAAGACTAAATATTGCCCAAGGAACGGCAAGGTTAGTATATGTAAAAAATTTAAAGATTTGAAATATTAAAATTTCTTTTTTCCAGAGGTTTGCAATTTTTACATACTTTACATGAAAAGCCTTTGATTCATGGAGATATAAAACCAGCGAATATTCTTTTAGATCCTTGTTGCATTCCAAAGATAGGCGATTTTGGTTTAGCCAGAGAAGGTCCAAATGCACTAAATTCATCCATCGAGGTATCAAAAGTATATGGTACCAAGCCGTATTTGCCATTGGAATTTCTGACTGCACGTTCATTAAGCACTAAAATTGATGTATATAGTTTTGGAGTTGTATTACTGGAGTTATCTTCTGGGTTAAGAGCTTATGATAAAAAACGGGTGCATAAATTCTTGACGAAGCATATTTTAACAAAACTATTAGAAAATGAGCCTATTCAAGCATTCATGGACAACAACTTGCCATTTGACAGCAATGGTATCAACGTATCCAAAGCTTTCATTGGCTTGGGGCAAAATTGTATAGCCGAAAAACCTGAAAATAGGCCAGAGATGGTCACCGTGTTGGAACATCTTTTGGGAGTATGTGTTACTGAGCATTAAACTATAATAACCTTAGTGGTATTTTGATAATTTTTAATATTTTACATTCCATTATATTGAATTACGACTTTATTTTGTATGTATAAATCAAAATCACAAAAATATTTGGCACAAAAATGTCGATGCTATTTCAATGAATTTTATCACTAATATGTACTAAAGTCGCTGTCGCTATCTGTATGATCTAGATTGATGCTGTCAGATCCTTCACTGTCAGATGTAATTTGAGAATCAACATATTCCAAATCACTGCATCCATTTTTCTTCCTTATTAAATCGCCCCAAATAAAAGAAATTTCACAGATTGGGCAGATTCCTTCAATAGGTACATATTGCCCAGGTTCCAAGCACTGACTCGCAAGACAAGTTATATGACAGGTTAAAACACATTTAGGATTTATACAAGTTATTTTAGATCTACTACAGTTTTCTATTATTTTCATGCACATATGACACTCAATTAAACGGCTTTTATATGGAGTTAAGTTTTCAGATTCACTTACCCTTGATCTTTTTTTTTTTATTAATACAGATCCGTATTCAACTTTCATATGTAATGGAGGAATAATGTCGGACTGCAACAATAAGATTTTTATATACATATGTAATTTTTTAAAATATTACATTTTACAGGGAAGTTTTTGCGGTATTCATTTAGAAACCAACGTATCGTTAGCGGCAATCTATTCCAAGGACCTATTTTCAACATGTGTGACAAAATTCGAAAATGGTGCTCAAAATTTGTCTCTTTTCTAAGCTTTTTATGTAAAGCAGTATAACATTTTAAACGAGATGATTTCCCGGGCCATTGCCAAGCCCACTCAAACTGTAATATGAAAATAGTTTTAATAAGTTTGCCGCCATTTCATGTACATACATACATATGTAAAAACAATATATGTATGTTATATGTAAATACTTCACTTGCAATGCTGAAATGTTATTTGGAAATCCATGCACAATCATCACCATTACCCATGGCCCTTTGTTACTAGTTTTTCTGGCACCTCCGAAGTCGATACCCTTGTTATGTTGCTTAATTCTTCGATTTGGATTCACTGTGTAGCCTACATAGCAACGGCCTCTATACTTTGGATTTGCACTTTTACTGCATAGCAAGTAAACACCATAAAAATCTTCTATTTTAAAAGGTGACCCCATATTCCATAACATAAAACAAAATTTTAAAATTTAAAAAAAGGATGCAAACAATTTATTTTTATGTATGTACATACATACATATGTCTTTATGTGGTGGAACCACCGCACGCTGTCAAACACTTTTAACAGCGATACTTGACTTCCAAAACGCAGCACATAAAATTTTAAAATACGGTTTAAATACCGTCTAAATACAGTTTATGGCAAATTCTTAAACGCCAAATTTTACAAAATCTGAGTTGTCTGAGTTTACGAGTACTCTACTGCGTTTTTACTTTCAGTCAGTCTGACGTAGTAATTCAGTAAATAAATTTGATGTATTGAGTGACTATCATTACGTTAAAAATAATATAAAAAATACTTTTTTGTTGATTTTTAATATGTAAGTATAAAATTATTTTAAATCTAAAAAAAATTTTTTTTTTTGTTTTCACGTTTACGGATGATCAAAATTGAAAGTCAATTACGGGTAAAAAGTTTACTACATTTCTGTCCGTAAAAGTTTTATACGTCAGACAGTTTGCAGACTGAAAACAAAATTTTGACGTTAAAGAATTTGCGGTTACACACTTTTAGGAAAAAAAACTTGATAATTAGAATTATATTGCTGGAAATATATGCCAGTTTCCGTGACTTCAATAATGCTTTAAAAAAGATTTAAGTACAGTATTAATACGGTATTAGTACCGTCTCGGAGCTTTCAATAGCTTTACATTGTAAAAAAAACTACTAAAGCTTTTGATACATTTTGGAATACAATTTTTACCATATCAATACAACTTTGACATTTGTTTGAAAATTTCAATTTAAAGTTCTGTGCAAATGTTAATTTTAAAAAAATGAATGTGTTCGCAAATATTGTTGTAAATAATTCAATTGAATTGAATGGGAAACCGGTTCTACTTCAAGGATATCATTATATATTTTGTTCCATAACGTGGATTTTTTAAAACGTTTTGATACGAATTCACTTTCGTATTTCAGCCTCACTGTAATCAATAATTTTTTCCTATCCACGGTCCATTTCTTATTACTGCAAAAATTAAATGTTAAATCAATATTACATTTAATGAATTAAGGTATAACTTACTTCTCTTTTTCCATTTTTTTTTCAAATTTTAAAAATAACATATACGTGAAGGTTTAAAAAAACTTTTTTGTTTATGAATTTGAAATATGACAAATGACACTAAATTTTGTATAACTAACAAACGTTACCACACCACTGGAAAAATAGCATTCTTATGCTTTATTTTGGAAAAAACTTGATAGCTAGCACTTTATTGCTGAAAATATATGCTAGTTTATTTTATCGGTTATTTCTGGTAACATTTATATGACAAGGTATAAGAAAAGCGTGCTCGATTTTTTCGATACCCGATTTACTTTTATTTTACGTCTCCATTACGTATAAAACGCATTTTGGAAAAGTGTACAATGTCAAGAGCTTTTAGTAAACTTTATGGAATTTGATACTTTGTAAAATTTTACGTCTTAAGCGCATTATTGAAGTCACGGTTTATTTTATTGGTTATTTATGGCAACATTTATATGACAAGGTATAAGAAAAGCCTGTTCGATTTTCCGTGACTTCAATAATGCGCTTACGATGTAAATTTTACAAAGTATCAAATTTCAAAAAGTTTAGTAAAAGCTCTTGACATTGTATACTTTTCCTAAATGCGTTTTATACGTAGTCGAGACGCAAAATAAAAGTAAATCGGGTATCAAAAAAATCGATTACGGATTAAAATTAAAAAAAAATTTGTTGTTCACGTTTTCAGAAGAGATGATGACTATTAACGTGAAAAGCGAAAATAATCTGTTATATTAGTTTTCTTAAAATTTCCATTAGGTTTCCTTCACGACTGATACTATTTTTGTTATGTCAAGGTATCATTCAAAACTTGTGTGTATGTATTACGATTATTGAGTTTGTTTTTATATTATTAAACTTTGAGTCAAAAATAGATATTTTAAGTTGAAAACAGAACAAAAGCATTTTTCCACGGTGAACCGTCAGAGGTTTTATGTCATACACATATTTAAATAGGACTAAGAAGTAAGAATCAAGCGAAATTACTGCTGCGGTTTAAATACGGACGGCTAAATAGCTTAAATTACTATCTGGCAGTTCTTTTTGACTTTACCTGTCCCCATGTACATGTGAAATTATAGGTGAAAGACTGAGCAATTGACTTTCTGGGTTATCAACGAAAATAGTATAGCGTGTTGTTCTCACCTTAGGTTTCGTTTTTACTATTATATAAATAGACTGACCGTATAGTATGTCTCTCTTTCTCTTTTTAATTAAATTTCCTATTTCATTATTTTCCGTTAATCTCGTTCTTTGGCGAAGTAAATGTAGGTAGCATTTACGTTCTCGTTTTCTCGTATCCTTCGATGCAACACTTTCGGGGCATTTCGGTTTATACGAAGGTAATGAGATATACCGTGACTTCAATAATGCTTTAAAAAAGATTTAAGTACGGTATTAATACGGTATTAGTACCGTCTGAGAGCTTTCAATACCTTTACATTGTAAAAAAAACTGCTAAAGCTTTTGATACATTTTGGAATACAATTTTTACCATATCAATACAACTTTGACATTTGTTTGAAAATTTCAATTTAAAGTTCTGCGCAAATGTTAATTTTAAAAAAATGAATGTGTTCGCAAATATTGTTGTAAATAATTCAATTGATTTTAATAGTAGCAACAGTTCAAGTAGTTGCAGCAATTTTAATAAAATTAAACAAATTATAACATTAAGAAAGCAAAAGAGATACTGCCTTTTTATAAATAAAAAAATTAAGACAGAATCAAAAAGGAAAATTCCAAAAATAATTAATTTTGAAACTATCATTGATAAATATCCAGACGATGTGTTTTTTAATCATTTTCGAATGACTAGAAACACTTTTGAAGTAATTACATATGAGTATTTATAATCCAAAATAAGTGCGATCGTTTTTTTTGTACTTATTGTTTTTTAGATGTTATATAATAAGTTGAAACCAACATTTAAAAATTGCTACCTTGAGTGATCGAAAAATTACAGCTTTTCTTTTAAAAGTACACATTATGTTCAAAAATTTGTTGTATAATTCTGTTGAATTGAATGGGAAATCAGGTTCTACTTCAAGGATCTCATTACATATTTTGTTCTATAACGTGGATTTTTTAAAACGTTTTGATACGAATTCACTTTCGTATTTCAGCCTCACTGTAATCAATAATTTTTTCCTATTCACGGTCCATTTCTTATTACTGTAAAAATTAAATGTTAAATCAATATTGCATTTAATGAATTAAGGTATAGCTTACTGCTCTTTTTCCATTTTTTTTCAAATTTTAAAGATAACATATACGTGAATGTTTTCAAAAAACTTTTTTGTTTATGAATTTGAAATATGACAAAAGACACTAAATTTTGTATAGTACACTAAATAGTGTATATAATATATATATGTATATACAATATAATAAATTATATAGTTTTAATAACATACAAATTTATTTATATAAATTATATAACTATTTATTTTATTTAATAACACAAAAAATTAGTATAATTATTCACTAAATTAAAATTAAAATTAAATTTTAAACAGGAAATAAATTATTTTGCCGCTCAGCAACACAGCCTTCCCGTACGAAATTTATATATGGACTGAGGAAATGCTATAGCTTCTTTATTTGTCCTATACAAACAAATGCAAAAATGTTAACATGTTACATGTCTTGTGCATTATACTCGTAGAAGTTTAGGATTTCTTCACTGTTCATTGAACAGTGTTTTTTTTTTGCATGTACATACATATATGTATTTGATATAAAATTTTATGGAGAGGAGAATATAAAATAAAAGCGGATCTGAGAAGTAGGCAATTATTTAAAAATATATACATACATATATCTTGCATTATAGAAATATATGCATTATTTTGTTTTCTTGTTTTGTGTAATTCCAAAGGATTATACAACATTGAATATTTTTATAATCCTCTGAATGAGATTTTTATTTGAACTTTTTACTCGTATGATAATGTGTATAACTTTTATTCAAGATGGACATTATTGGTCTGTCTAGTACACCCATATGCTGTTAGTCGCATCACTAGATGTGATGGGATATTACGAAAAAGAATTTCGAATTACCGAATTATCAAGGAATTACAAGGTTTTCAAGAACAACCTACCACGTTAAGTGGTGCGATTAACAAGATATGGGTGTCAGTGTTTAAAAATTTTTAAAATCTTAAAGCTGTCAAAACATATGATTTTAATAATTATGTAAGCATGTCAGAAAGTTTCATTTTTCAAAAAAAAGTTTTTTCCTTAAGAATATTTGTTTTTCAAAACTTTTTATTTAAAAATAAAATAAACAAAATGAGTTCACACATGGTTTTTTCTAAGTTTCACTCTTTTATAATCCAAAATCAGAAATTTCCGTTTTAAGTATAACCAAATAATATTTGCTTATGTTTGATAAATATTTTTAAATTTAACGGTTATCACCTATTTATAAAGTTTTTGAAAGTTCTTTCAACTTTTCCGTTTGATTTTTTTTTTGAAATGAGATTTTTTTTCTCTTTGCCAGAAATTACTCCACTGTTTTTCCTTTTTGAAGTTTTCTCAAATTTTGTACCAGACAGGTCTATTGTTTAATTATTTTGGTTCTCGTATTTACATAAGTATTTAAATACGAGAACCAAATTATATATAGTAATTTATTGATGTAGTACAGTATAACCCTCTAATAAGAAATCTTCTTAAAAAAACCTCCGCTTTAAGTAAACATTTTATCATGTACTTGTCACTTTTCATAAACTTCAATATCTCTTTACACTCGCTTTTATAGAGCGGAATTGGACAAAAGCGGAATTAAAATAAAATGAAAATTCCGAATCAGTTTAAATTAATAGTATATTTTACAATATCAAATTCAAAATACTTTTTGTATATTATATTTTGGGAATAAGGTTTCTATTTGATTAAACATACATGTTTATTTAAAAACAAAAATTTGCATTCGAATCTCCTTTAAGAGTATACCTTTCAAAGGAAACTTTGAAAGGTATCCTCTTATAAGAAACAAAATGTTAAGCAATGGGAAGTTATGTGGGTTATACAGTATGAAAAAAAAATTAATGTTGTTTTTTTTTATCCAATCTTGCACATGTTAGCAATATATATATACATATCTGCTTTTTGATAATGCCAAATATATTTTTTAGGTCACTAAACTCAGAGAGTAAGAGCCTGATCATGTGTTGCCAAGAGAGAAGAAAGTGAGTAATTATCATATATTTGTATCACGTAATTTTCGAGTGAGAAGAATTATTTCGTATTCCGTTTCTCGTTATACCCGTACGAACGTATGTTTAAACGATATACTAAATTTGCGTTACCGTTTGTAACGCTAAGAAAAATGGAGATATACACTCAACTGTATGTCTTTGATCAGCGTCGAATTCTGAGTTTATTTAGCTTTGTCTGTCCGTCTGTCCGACACAACGATAACTCTAAAACTAATTGAGATAAGTTCACCAAATTTTCACAAATGATTCATTATAGTTAATGCCAGAATCCTTTTAAAACTGGATATGATCTGGTTCGGATAGCTGCCATACAACTTAAAAATTTATTTGACTATGTCTTAGAAACTATAAAAGCTGTGGTCTTGAAATTTCGCACAAGTAAATATATTAGCCGGACCAAAGTGTTTGATGAGAGTTGTTGAAATTGCTTGGCTTCTTCTGGTAGCTGCCATACAACTTCCAAAGTTATTTGGCTATATCTTAGAAACTATAAAAGCTGTAGTATTGAAATTGAACACAAGCGTATATATTAGTAGGGCCAATGTGATAAAATTCGTTGACATTGCTAGCCTCTTTCTGGCAGCTGCCATAAAACTTCAATAGTAGTTTGACCATATCCTAAAAAATATAGAAAACTGAAACAAAAACAGTACTGAAATTTTGCATGAATTAATATGGTAATATGGCAACTTAAAGTCAGTTATGGCATATTTATTTGCACATACGATAACAAATTCGTACGTGTATCACAGAGTTGACTCGGTCAACTCTATTTTTTTTCGCTTTTTTCTAAAATGTACATACATAAAATTTATTCACTTTGTTTTTGAAGGGATATCTCACAGCCAAAATTTGAGAAAAAATCCAAAATTCCAATTGAAAAATTAGTATTCTTACTGGGAATCTAAAATATCAATTAGAAAAATGTGGATTTCTGATTTGAAAGTGAATAAAAAGTTTGATTAAAAAGCGAAATAGAAGATTAGGTCTTAAATCAAAAATACTTTCTAAACTATATGGAGTTTAAATGAAAGGGATTTTGTAGATTTTTCAAAGGAACTGAGTGGGGCAGGAGTATGCCCCGGCCCACCGCAGCCATTCGCGACTATTGTAGCCTCCCCACGCCCCTCCTGCAATATCCCCGTTCCAAGTATGAAACCGGAGACATTCGTAAGGACAGCAGTTCCCGAACACTTAAGAAACCCTGTCCAAAACAATTGCGACACTGGACAGCCAGTACCGGGCAGAGCCCGATTTCCCCAGCCTATGCAGGAGATATCTAACCAACAGTTCCGCAGCGAACTTTCCCTAGCATTTGGAAGAAACATTTTCGCCTTTTGTGTCCCGCCAGTTAAGACCGCATTCCGTTGCAAGCAGGCAGGCGAGCCTCGCCCGCGCGGTGGAGGAAGGCAGACTACAGAGAGGCAGCGACTGCACAAAGTTAGCCCCAGATCCCCTTCGCGCCAGTCCATCGGCAACCTCGTTGCCCGCAGGTCAACTGTGGCCAGAAACTCAAATAAGTGTCATTCTGTTTACCGATGCCAATTCCACAAGTACAGTGAGTCAGCTCCAAACAAGCCTGGATGTAACCTGGGCCGACTGAAGCGCCAGCAATGCCACCCTGCTGTCTGAGAACACATAAATTGTACGGTTCCTATACTCCCTTTCCAAACTGACTCTCAGACGGATCTTTATTGCATGTATTTCGGCCTGAAACACTGTGCAATACGGGTCCAGGCTCACATATATACGTGTGTCCGGGCGGACACTGTACACACTCGAACCCACACCTGACTCCCTTTTGGAAAATGAAAGGGATACCGAACATTATTTTTGTGAAGGAAATTGGTTAGTATTCCTGTCTTGAGACAAAGAATGCTCAAAAATTTCACAAAAAAAAATTTTTGTTTTTAATTGGAATACTTCGAAAACACAAAACATTAACAATTGTTTATGAAAATGAGTGAGTTCGCAATATTTCGGAAAATAATGGTGTTTTTAATAATGCAATATATTTTCGCATTTCTAGCTTAGAACTTAAATAGCTTAGTCAAGAGAAAGATGCAGACGCAAAAACTACAATTAGTATTAAAAAAAAAATTTTTTTTAGTTGAGAAAGTTTCAAAAGTGAAACCACAAAATTAAATATTTTACGTCCAGTTCAGTGAATTTTAAATTTAAATTTTTTACTAAGGTAAAAACAAAATTTAAAAGAAACTTATTCTGATAAATTCTGTAAATCCGGTATTATTTTTTTTTAAGTTCAAATAGTTTCTGTGGCAATAAAATCAAAATTGAGTTTTTCCGCGTATATTTTAAAAATCTTAACATGCAGTTACAAAGCAATATATCAAAGTAGTCAATCAAATAAATTTTTTGACAGCTCGTGCGGTCTACTTACTACTATTAAGTTAAACTATATTATTAAAAACGCAGTAACATAAGAATTAAGCTTATTAATCTGATTGATAAATATTGGCATACATTTTACTATAAAGCAAAATCTAATATGTACATACATACACACATATGTATGTATTTAATTATCGTTTAAAAAAAATAATGTTAGAAATTGCATTTAAATAAACAAAACAATTTAGTATATTTTTCTGTTGTTTTTTTCGTTTTAACTTGGAATGCTAACGGTGTTCTTAATAACAAACAAGAAATAGAGATTTTTTCTCAAAACGAGAAGTAATAGATATTTGTTTGTTGTCGGAGGCTCATTTGACATTTAATACGAGCCTTAAAATAAAAGGTTATGATTGCTATAATGCGGTATATCCCAGCAATCAGCCGGGAGGAGGTAGTGCAAAACTAATAAAAGAAAGTATAGAACATAATGAAGAATTCAAGATAGAAACAGCTAAAATTCAGCTTATTTCGATAAAAATTAAGTCACCAAATTGCAGCATTAAGAACAATACTGTTAAAGATCTCGTGTACAAACATGGACATAGATATCTTATAGTACTATAATGCCAAACATACAGATTGGGGTTCTAGAATTACCTCAACTAGAGGAAGAGAGCCAAGAAAGGCTACTCAAGAATTACGTTATTGCTACCACTCCACTCTCAAGTAGAAATTGCGTAATAAGATCCCTGAAGTTGAAAAAATCGCCAGATTTTGATCTTATTACTGCAGAAGTACTGAGAGAGCTACCAGACGAGGCATTGAAAAATTTGATGAAAATCATGAATGCAGCTATCGATTTTGAGCTATTTATGTTCTTTGTGCTTGGAAAGTGGTAGAAGTAATTATGGTGGCCAAACCCGGGAAATCCTTGAGGGAAACAAAGTCTTACAGGCCCATTTCACTGTTGCTAAAGACGTCTAAGTTTTTTGAAAAACTGCTATTAAGGAGATTGAAGCCAATAATAGAAAGTAGGTGCATCATACCAAGTTATCAGTTTGGATTTAGAAGAACCCATTCTACAATAAACCAGGTCCATAAAATAACGAATATTATAGAAGAAAGCTTAACAAATAAAGAAATCTGCTCTTCTATATTTCTAGGCGAATTTCCCAGGCATTCAGCAAGGTATGGCACAAAGGCCTTATATTTAAATTAGGAAAAATGATACCATCACAATTTGTAGCAATTTTGGAATCTTAATTAGCGATAGATTATTTAGAATTAAACAAGACACTGAATACTCCACGCTAAGAGAAATAAGAGCAGATGTGCCTGATGGCAGTATATTGGGCTCAACATTGTACTTGCTTCACAGGAGTGATCTACCACAAATAGAAAATGCTACTGTAGCCACTGTTGCTGACGATACTGCAATATTGGCAGTAGGATCGAACATTGACGATTCGACAAAAAAATTACAGAAGGCAAGTAACGAAATAAGCCAGTGGAACAAAGATTGAA
Organism: Condylostylus longicornis; assembly: GCF_029603195.1. Classification (NCBI taxonomy): domain Eukaryota; kingdom Metazoa; phylum Arthropoda; class Insecta; order Diptera; family Dolichopodidae; genus Condylostylus; species Condylostylus longicornis. The sequence goes on from NW_026577985.1 coordinate 4,145,657, forward strand.
AATTTAAGTTGAATTAAGCAGAATCGGAAACTCCACCCACCATAAAATCCACCAATCGAAAAATAGTGAATCCACCGCAAATAAACTTAAATGGAACGAAAAAAGCAATCCATAACTCAGCAAAATCCCTAGGAATGACTTTAAATGTCAAGCTAAGGTGGAAAGGGCATATATATAAAAAAGAAACACAGAATCAGAAAATAAATAAAGAGAAAATTATTGGCTTCTAGGTCGTAAGTCCAGTTTGGCAATTGATAATAAAATATTGATTTATAACCGAATCGTTAAACCAATTTGGTGTTGTGCCAAGAAGACTCACATTAACAAAATTCAAACCTTCACGAATAAAGTTCTACGGGGCGTAGTAAATGCGCCATGGTATACGCTTTACAGTGATATCCACAGGGACCTAGAAATTGGTCAGCGTTTGGGCCTTTGGGCGTTGATGTGGTGGCCAGCGATGTTATGGGCTAATGACTGGTGCATTGTATATTGCACCTACTGCAAGTTTGCGTACATATCTGCAGAAGAATGTCAAAGTCATCGGGAGGACTGCAACGGCCTTATGGACGTGTAGGGGCTTTATTGCCAGGACTTGGGGCATCAGTCCCAGTATAGTACTATAGCTCTATACGGCCCTTCAGCAAGCGGATGTGCATGCCAAGCTTGTAAAGCTTCACAAGTTGACCTGCCTAAGAGTGACCAGTGCAATGCGAACGACTGCGTCGGCGGTAATGATTGGGTTGCCACACTGCACCTGTAATGAAGGAAACTCGGCAAAAGACTTACAGATTGACGAGGACGAAGCAGGATGAAAGTTCGCCAACGGAGCTCAGAGGGACTTCATTGAGGACGATCCAGTTCTGAGAATGTCGGATCTTGTCTGATACGGTACTGCATTTACAAGGTTCTGCTTCTCGATCAATGGACGTGGAATCGGGTCAGCCGGGTACTTGGGTCTATGTTTGCACAGTGTTTCAGGCCGAAGTACAAGATGTGTCTGGAAGTAAATTTAGAAAGGGGGTATAAAAACCGTACCATTTTTGTGTTCTCGGACAGCAGGGCGGCGTTGTTGGCGCTTCAAACGGCTCAGGTTATACCCAAGCTGCTCTGGAGCTGGAATAACCTGGTTTGATTAATCATTCTTATTTCCTAGAACCGAACTGGAGTTTCTCTGTATTGAACAATTATTTTTCGAAATATGTATACTTCTTGAAAAAGAGCTTGTGGAAGCTGCTTTAAAAATTTTATTGGAAACTAGTTTTATTATTCTGGGTTTACTTGTTATTCTTGATAGTTTGTTTTCCAGTTTGCTCGATAATATGCCTCGAAAAATAAATAGTTAGTTATAAATTAATGCTTGTTGTATTTCTGCTGTTGTTGTAGCTGCATTTAGCTTTGGAAGCTCCTTTAATTCCAAGCCGATACTTTTTCCAAATAAAACACAAGAATCGCTTTCTTCACTTGAACTACTTTATTGAGCGAGATTCACTATGACTTCTATAGCACTATCAAATTTGAATGCAGTACAATCATTGTTCGCTTTTTTGAAATTCAATTGTAATATTGGTCATAGTTTGAATTTGAACAACTTTTCTTGGTTACACAACTTTCATTTGCATTTAGACAAAAATTTTCAGAAACTCAATTACTTCCACGGCAGTTTTGTCTTTAAATATAGAAATTAAATACTACGATTTGAAATGTTTATGTATTAAATAAAAAACATTTGTAAAGTTACTCTTCACATATTTACATCCTGTTTTTCTCGAAACAATGACTTTATCTAAGCAGCTGAGTTCATCAAAGTAAAATAGAGTTGGTTCACAGCTATCTGCACCAGTGCCTGATTTGTTTGGTTCATTTTTTTTCTTCTCAGCTAAATACGAGTATGCTCCGCGCAAAGATTTGATTTTTTTTATTTCGTCTACAGGCAAATTAAATTAATTATATCTTCCTTTTTGAATTCACTCATCTTTTATTTACCTACAGATTTGTTTTTTTTTTTAAATATTTAACTTATTTACTGCGAAGGTATATTTTAAGTATTCAAATTTAAAATGTCCAATTCAACGTCAAATTTTTTACCCTATAAAATTTGAAATCTATCACTTTTTTGTAAGTTTTTCAAAGTTTTTACAACTTTTTTTTTTTTTGAAATCAGACTTTTTTTATTTTTTTGAGAAATTACGTCACTGCTTTCTCTTTTTCAAGTTTTTTCAAGTTTACACCAGACAGACCTATTATTTTGTTCATTGTATTTGAGAATAGTTAAAAAGTCTACAAGTTTTGAAAAAAATTAAATTAAATTAAGGTTAGTTTTTAGTTTATTTTTATGTTACTTTCGTTTTGGTTTTAAAAATGTAAAAACAAACTAAACCAAAGACTCTTGACGAACAAAAGGAAAATTCAAAAGCAACCCAAAGAAAAAAGGAAATAATTTTATTTTAATTCACAAAAAATGTAAAACAATAACTTCAAGGATAAGATTAAAAAAAATCTGATGTGCTCAGCACATAACCGACCGCAATGTGTATTATCTAGTTAAGTGAAAATGTTACAGAATATTATAAAAATGTCTGTATATATAATACTTCTTTCCAATTTTTAGACATTAGTAAGCTTATAGCTAACACAGCTAGAAAAATGTAAATTTGGCTCTTAGTAGAATTTCGCTTTGTGTTACCCAAATTCCTGAAATGCTCGCCAGTTAGTTTTGGTAACAACCAGAACTCAAATATCAAATTTCAAGAAATTCCATCAATTCTTTGCGTGGATATGGTAAGAAATGTAAAATCGTCCCGCAGATAAGTTTTCGAGCCCCGATCTTTCAAGAATTTAAATATCAAATTTCAATGAAATCGGTCGATTATTTCTCGTTATACACATAAAAATGTATATTTGGCATGTATTAAACGTCTAGTTGCTGACGCCTGATTCTTTTCAAAAGTTAGGAAATTTCGCGGACGGTCGAGCGAAGCTTTTATACGAAATGTCAAGCAAATCGGTTGAATATTTTCTTTAAAATGGTCAAAAATGTAAAACAGGCACGCTAAAAAGTGCAGTTCCCGAGGTCTCATATATCCCAAAAGTTGATCAATGGCCGAAATAGACTTACATATAAAGTTTCATCAAAAACGGTTCAGCCGAACTTAAGATACACGTGTGCACACAAACCGACAGATTGCTAAAAATATTTTACTTACACTTCCCTACTATGGAGAGGTACATTCCCACCGAAAACTCGATATGCAAAATTTGTTGCCATCACATAACCTACCTATTGTATACACAATACGGTCGGTAAAAATAAAAACATTGTTGAAAAGTAAAATATATTTTATAGTAAATTATTGCGGTGGATCACAAAATAAGATAAAGTTGGGTCAAACCAATGGTTTGTATTGTAGCATTTTTCAAACAAATGAAAATATTGCTTTAAAAAACATTCTATATATGCACACTACAGTATTAAAATTACTTTCATGCATATACGTTACGAAACTATTTCAAGAATTGCATACATTTAGTATGATCGATTTATGCAGTCTTTGAAATATAGCAAAAAAAATTTAAAGAGGCGTTAATATAACGCTATAAATAATTGCGTGATAAGAAGTAAGTTAGTTTTTTGCGTTTATATAGAAATTTTGAAAAAGCTTGCGGTTTCGGAAATATAAGGCACAAAAATTCTAATATTACAAATCTTAAGAGACGAAATGAGAGGGGGTGGAGTTGGAAAAAAATTTTCTTTTAATGAAATAAACTATTTATAAACTCCCCCTAAACTGTTTAGAGGGAGTATAACTTTTAGAGGGCGGAGATAGCTAAAAATTTTCTTGTACGGAAGTAAGTTTCTAGTAAAGATCTATGTACATACATTTGAGCTTTTTATCTTCAAGGGTGTGGAATTTTTGTACACAGATACACGGACGGACGGACGGACAGAATGAAACTAATAAGCACTTCTTTTCAAAATTTTTTTAATGATAACAATAAAAGCATAACTATATTAAACAAAAGGGATTGTTAGATACTAATAGGAATCTTATAGTCTCATATACCAAAGCAGCACATGCAATATGTATGTATGAACGTATATTATACATGTCAGGTGTGGCAAATCTTTTATTTAGTTTGTGATTTAATTAATCCTTATAGTCTATTTGATTTTTACTTAAGATTTTTGACAATTATGTAGTTTTATGTATAAACAACCAAGTTTTAAACTTCAAACGATTTTTCAATTAATCAAACGATTCAATATGTTTAAAACTTTTAGAAAGCTATTTTTGAAGGAGCAACGCGTTGAAGGACTACGTTGAACAGAGCGGCAATATGTTTTACGTCAATTATACACTAAATTATGTATTTGTCCTATTTTCTCATGTTATTCAAATTCGAGTTACACCAATGGTTTGCAAAATTTTATAAAAAAGTTTCTTAATAAAGTAAGTACAGCAATCTCTCACATAACATCTATTTTCCCACCTATTTTCTTTAAATGTAATTTTTACCTCATTTAATATAATTTTTATATATCGATCATTTGTAATTTTTCTTGTGAATCAATTTCTATTTGACATTTTAATTGCTTGCCCCCCTAAAATGTAAATTTCACTTAACTTAAAAACTTTTCGGTCCCAAAAATTACGTTAAGCGAGGAATCGCTGTCCGTTATATGGTATACTTCAACATTTCCTTCAACAGATGATTTCTTTTTTTAAACAGTTCTCTTCATAAATTTTTCTTATGAATATACCAAAATTATACAAGATGCAATAAATTTTCCATATACTTTTGGGATTACAAAGAAAATTTAATGAAGCGTTCAAATATTGTTAATTTTAAATTGTAATCAAAAATATTTATGCTGAGTAGGTATTTAATATTAATATGATTTTTTTTGAAGGGTTATTTTGTATAAATTAAATATACCAAGTTAAAATTTTAGTTGAAAGTAATTAAATCTCAATAAGTTAAATTTTTAACCAGTACGAGTATAAGTTAAAACATCAACATTTTAAACGTCTTCCACTGTTGAAATTTAACATGAATTTGTTGAGTTTTCAGCAAAAAAAGTAATTCTGAAAATAAAAATTTAATAAGGAACCGATTGTTCAAATTAGGTAATTACGAAAAGCGCTGATCTGGAAGGGGGGAGGGCAGAAAAAAAACCTGGTTGGAAATAATAAAATATTTGTTAAATTATCCAACTGTAAAAAACCAATCGCGATTTCTTTGTTTACGCAATTAAAAACTTGTTTGTGACATTTTACCAATAAACTGTTAAAAATGAACTTTTACAGCTGGCTAAAATATTTAATGGATAGGAGCAGGAAAAAAATTTCTTCTAAAGAAATAAAAAAATTGTGCATAAATTTTTATTCCATAATTGCATAATCTATTTTAGAGGGTTTAAGTGTTTTGTAAATAGAATAAGAATACCTAAATTAAAGGTTTCTTGAAATGTTAAGTTTTATTTGCGGGGAGTTATGAATGGTTACGTGATCGACAACTTTACCATTCCTGGCATGTATTTTTTATCCATATACACATATTTATGTAGCTCTATATCCAAATTCACATGTACATTTGTATGTTTATAATTACATACATATGTACATAACGATATAGGGAGATAATATTATGTGTACTTTATAATTATAATATATATGTACCTCCTTACATATAACACAGATTGAAGAAGAAATTCATCCTTGCACAAAATTTTGTGTTTTATTATTTCTTATTATTCGTTACGTCGGATGGGGCGGGTGTGTCTTTTTTTAGATTTTGTGTTTTACAAAAAAACAAATAAAATAAATTGTAAATAATACTATTATTAAAAATATACGTACGTATATATTATAAAGGAAATCAGTGTTACTGTTGTTTTTCTCATTTACTTTACGCTCACAATTTTCGTCTTTCGTTTACTTTCTTTCGCAACAGATACACACACACAAAACGCAAAAATATAAGGAATACACAAGACAAGAAATGTAAAAAGGATATTGAAGGTGTTATTTTGTATTCAACGCTTTTTATATACATATTTTTTTTAAATATTTTCTTTTTTTGTGCCATTTTATAAATAAATTGTGGATATATGTTAAGTAGTTTTTGTTGTGCTGTCTTCTAATAAGATTTTCGAATTTTAAAGCTTAGTTTTCCCGAGAAAAATAAATGCATATTACAACATTTAAATAATTAAATTAAATTTAACTAAATTTAATATAATTTTCGATTGTTATATATTTTTATATTGTTTTTTCTTTAGTTGTTAAATTTGTATTTATAAACTTAGAAATTAAAGAATAATAATTGGAAAAAGTTTTATAAAATCGTTAGAAGCGCTAAGTTGAAATGATAATATGTTTAAAAAAAAACAACTGAGAAAGTTTGAAATCATATTGAAGAATGAAAAATGATGGACTAGTGATAATATTTTTAAAAATATATTTTCAATGAATTTTCTTTAAGAAGTTGAATTGAAATATAATTTACTATTCTAATAATTAAAAAAAATTAAGGGAAAAAGTTTCTTAATAAAAAATAAATACCAATTAAAAAGGAAAATATAGCTAAAAGGTAATTTCATATCTTTTAAGTGAAATTTTAATGTTGAATTACTTATTCATTTCTTGTTTATTCATCTTAAATCACCATTATTTATTAACATCAATAAAAAAAAATAAGAAAAAAAATAACAGGCTCTTGTGTTCTGTTTAAAAATTCTCAAATTCAAAACTCAAAAGCAAATGTATCATGGTGAATTCACAATATTATTTCATATAATCAAAGAGTAAGTGAGTGAGCTTTAATATGTATTATAAAAATAATATAATAATTATATTCAAACATATGAATATAGTAGCAACAGGTAATTAAGAACATTATATCTTTTTTTTATAAATTATGAATTTTAACGATTTCTGTTAAAAACACTGATGGAAGGTAAATACGCTTTAGCACTACAAATTAGAATAACAAAAAAAAAGTTCTTCTAGCTTTACTTGCTTTACTTTTTTTCCGATGTCTAAATTTGCCACGCATTAAACTTTTTATATACACTCTAAAATATTTTTGTCGAATTTTGCTACAATGTATGTAGACAATTGGTTACCTATAATTATTGTAATAAAATTACACTGAAAGTTGAAAATTGAACCCGTGATTAATATTGCTGATTTGCTTAATAAATCATTAGAAAGATGTTCAAATTACAACACTAAAAAGTTAAATTTTGAAGATATAAATGCTAAACACTTATATTAAAATGTTCAGATTAAACTAATTAAACATAAACACTAAGTGTTAAATTTTCAACATGTAACGCTTAATTTTAAATATACAAAGTTAAAATTTTAGTTGAAAGTAATTAAATCTCAATAAGTTAAATTTTTAACCAGTAGAAGTTAAAATATTAACGTTTTAAACGTCTTCCACTGTTGAAATTTAACATGAATTTGTTGAGTTTTCAGCAAGAAAAGTAATTCTGAAAATAAAAATTTAATTAAAAGAAAAGCATTTTTAAATCGATAGGTATTTCAATATTTACGAATGAATATTCTTTCAAACATTATTGTTAAGTTAAACATAAAGTTTCTTAGAGAAATTTTATGACATTGATTAGTAGAAAAACTCATTCAAAAATTTTTTTTTTTTCAATGGTTGATAATTTTTCCGAAATATAATTTTTTTTTTTTTTTTTTTATTGGTGTGAAAAGAAAACTTCCTTTTATTCGGAATAAAATACTTTTATTTTTCGCTAATATATTTCGTGCGCTACATACGCACTTTATCAAAGCTGATTTTCTTAGAAGAAAATCAGCTTTGATAAAGTGCGTATGTAGCGCACGAAATATATTAGCGAAAAATAAAAGTATTTTATTCCGAATAAAAGGAAGTTTTCTTTTCACACCAATAAAAAAAAAAAAAAAAAGAAAAACTCATTTTAGTGAGCCTGTTTATTCTAGGATTTTCAGGAAGTAGTTCAAAAACCGTGTAAAAATCTAGCGTCTGTGAGATTTCTTTGCGTTCACTTGTTGAGCCCAATATGTTTTTTATAAAAATATATGCAGCACTAGATCAAATCCAAACTCCAGAAGACAGGATACCTTATGTTTATTATCAGATTTTTCTTCGGAGTGATTTGTTGTTTCAAAAAGAAATTGAGAAATTAAAACTTAAAAAGTTTTTCTCTTTTTGTTTCCTTAAACAATGTGAGTTAAATGTAGACAAATTGATAAATCACTTTTTGAAACTGGATATTTAATCTTTTGACCAGCCTTTAAATACCAGACGCTGACTAGTATTTGTGTCAAGAAAAACCTATTTATTTTATTTATTTTATTAAAGACTAAACTAAAACATGTGCTGTTTATTTTATAGTTTTTCATATGAATTGTCAATTTAATTCGTTAACATGTCGAACTTGTTAGAACTTCTTTTAACTTGTACTTACGAGAGCGGAATACATAATCACAATCGGAAACCGTTACTAAATATTGTTTTTCATTGGACATTCAGCAATTTACTGAATTTTCTGTATTTTTTTATCCTACTTCACTCCTGATAGGAGCACAGGGCTGGTGCAGGATATTTTAGATAACCATGAACCAGTTTCTTACGTCATTGGGATTACTAGGTAGGTGACGAGCCTATCGTAGCAATTTTCAGCATGAATGCTAAAAAATCAACGTTGATTCTTGATTATTGAGTAATTGTAGATTGTTCATTTGATTTTAATTTAAATTTCAATAATCTTTTGTTTAAAAATTCAAAAACAATTTATTATTACGCAAAATATTACTGAATAATCAATAATTGTTTATTTTTCAATAAAATTTGACAGATCGCTAAAATTATTTAATTTTTAAGAAAATAGTTTATTAACTGTATCTATTATGTAAATGAGTGTATCTATTTATTTTTTTTACATATTTTTTGCATTTACATTATATTATTAGTAAATGCTGATAATATTAAAGTTTTAAGAACATTGCTTATTAAAATTCTAATTTCCATATCAAAAAACCTACCTTAAAAAATTCACAAAAACTTGCATCAAATTTACTTACTTTTACATTTTTAGCTTCTATTAAATATTATTTTATTTAAACAAAAATATTTTAATTAATTTGAAGGTTAAAAATTTAAACTTATAACGTTTGTACAATATTTGCTATGTACGTAACTACATTAAATTTATGCTTTAACATACAATTGTACTACCAATATCAAAATATTCTCCTCTAGTATTTTCATAGTCAAAGATAACAGATTATTCGAAAATGTATTAGATGCCATTTTCTTAGAGTGCATTTTCGTTAATCTTTAAAAAATTTACATTATATCGCTGGCGTTTGATAGAATGCCCCGATTTATTAAGAAAACAAAAATGCGTCGCAATTATTGAATTAATTGCTTAATTTAATATATATACACTATAATATGTTGGTAATTAGTATAATAATATGTTGGTACTATTTATAAGTACTATTATATTAGTACTATTTGGCATAAAATGTAATTACCGTTCATTTTGAAGACTTTGAAACATATAAAACTATTTATTTTTCATAAATATATTTTTAGCACTTTTCCAAAAATTTTTTGAAAAAAAGTGCTTATTAGTTTCACTCTGCCTGTCCGTCTGTCCATCCGTGGACACTTTTTTTGTTTACAAAACTTCTGCACCCTTGAAGATAGAAAGCTGCAATTTAATACGCACATATATCTTTACTAAAAACTTATTTCCGTAGAACAAAATTTTTATCTATCTCCCCTCTTCTAGAAGTTATACCCCCCCAAAACTCTAAAAATGGCCTTTTTTAACTATTTGTTGCAGTGAAACCATAAGCATTTTTGAAATTTTGCAAACGCATAAAGGCAGCAGCTTGCTCCCTTTAGCGCGGTATACTATAGTTAAACTTTAGAAAAACAAAATGGCCGTTCAAATTTACCGTTATCTAAATTCCTTTTTTCCCAAATTTTTGATGTCGTTGTTCTTCTAGACCTCAGCCTGTAGAAGCTTGAAATTTTAGGGGATTTTAGACATTAACAAATTGTTAATTTTTTTAGAAGAAAATTTGCTCCCATATCCACCCCCTCTCAAGTTATCGCCCTCTTGAAATTTGTAAAATTTGAATTTTTGACACCTTATATTTCCGAAACCCCAAGCTTTTTCAAATTTCTATAAACGCAAAAGCTAACGGTAAATTCCATGACATTAAAAAATATAATTATTTTTCTTAACTCACACAATTAACCCTTAAAATCGAGCATTATGTTAACCCTTCTTTATATTAATTTTTGCTTTATTTCAAAGACTGCTGAAATCATTCATCCTAAATATATGCCATCCTAGAAATAGTTTTGTATATGAATGAAAATAATTTTAATAGTGTGAAAGGTATACATAGACTGTATTTAAGAAGCAGAATTTTCACTTGTTGAAGGGAAAAGTGCTACAATATAAACCATTGGCTTAACTCAACTTTATTATTCTTTCGGGAAACTTTTTTGTCCTAGTACCTACATACATATGTAAATTATAATTAGACAGAAGATGTCGACTATGGGAACTTAATAATTAAACAGAATTCGCGTTTTTATTTGTTATATTCTGAGATTATCAGTGGAAACTAAATGCTTTTTGTTCCAGTCAAATTTTTTACATAGAAACTTTGATTAAATTAAATTAAAGAATTTTATAAATCTTCTTGTACTTCACAAAAACAAAACTTCTGTAAATACCTGTAAAAATTCGATTTAATTTTCAGAACAAATACTAAGAAAAATTTTTTATTTTCCTTTTTTAAAGTTTATTAAAGTTTTCTTAATGTAGGTATGTCAAAAAGCGGAAAAAATATGAAAGTCGCTGTATAAATCTATTTGTCAGCTCGTTACGTTATAACTGTGATAAAATATTCGTACAAATTTCATAGACTTGACCTGGTTTTCCTCATTTTTTCACAAAATTTATTAAAAATTTTGATTAAATATCAAGTGTTTTTGAATTGAAAATTGAATTCAATTTGAAATATACTCTCGTCCATTGATTCTCAACAGAGGCCATATAACCCTTCTGCAGCGCATTTCGAAGAGGTCATAGAAAGAAAAAATAAAATTGGGGACCACAGCAATTTTCACTTACATAGTACTTTAAATATATTAAAAATTAAAGAAAAAAACTGAAAAAAAGGAGATTTATTTATATAGAAAAATATTTTAAGTTTTGAAGGTTTAATACCCATTGTTTCTGTGTTTCTGGGCTACGTAAATTTTAGATAAATCTTTTTTACTTTTATGTGCTAAATAAAAAATGTTTTATTAGTGGGAATTCCTTTGATTAGTGGAAGTTGAGAACCACTGCAGTCCAGCCAATACTATTGTATATTTACAAAGTATAAATTAAAGTATGACATATAGAAAACTCATAAAACGAATTGAAATAAAAAACGCATTGGTCCTTGAATTGCCGGATTAAATTAATATTTTAATTTTGTTTTTTAAATATTCTAATTCAAACTATATAATATAGGTATCTATTTTAATTCATCACATTTTGGCTTGAATATCAAGTTTAAAATGGTCAAAGTAAGTATTCTGGATGATTGTATTTGAATATCCGTTCTATCAAAATAGGACTATCCTATTCTTGTAGTATAGGATGTAAAATTTCTATAAGAAGAAGATATACAGCTATTATTTTTTATATTAAAATATAAAACAATCCTGGAATGTAAAATTGTGAGAAAAATTTTGATTTTATCCAAATAAGTTAATCTACAATGGTATGAGAATGTTCGGTATTTTATTGAATTCCCTGATTGTAGTTCATAGGTTTTTTGAGTAGTTTGAAAATTTTGTATAACATTTTTTTTGTTTTTTTTATCACATTAACAATGTTAGTTGAAGTCAATCACAGTATCGAAAAGCACAAAAGTTATATGTATGTATTTCCTTTATTTTTTACCTCGTATTTTAAATTGTTTCTTATTATTTTCCCAGCGAAAATTGAAAAACAAACAAATTCATTGATTATGGTTTTTAGATCTTAATTTTTTTGGGAAGGAATAAAGAATATGTCAATAAATATTTTGGAAAGGCATAAGGAATAGGGAATCTGGAATTGAAAAATTTTATAATAATTTTGTCCTTAGTTTTTAATACTTGAATAAAAAGTAATTTTTTAAGCGTTTGAATTTTAAGTTTAAAGAAAAACTCACAAAATAAGAATTCTAGCATATTAAGAACACTGCTGTCGTGTAATTTTGCAAATAATTTCATTGTTAAATGTTTGTCCATTTTTGCTTACTTCGGCCGGAATATCATCGGATTACACTTTCAATAATTATAATAAGAAAGTGATGTTTGAGAAAGTGTTAGTTTTTAATATGTTGAACTATACCTTTTCTTAGTTTATATAAGGAAATTAATAAAAAAAAATTATAGTTACATGAGCAAAAATACAAACATTGACATAACTAATTTGTCAATACTATCAGTCGGAATGTGTATTTCGTTTTTTCAGTCACCATTATTATTTCACTTTCAAATCAGAATTTTATTTTTTGAATTTGAAGACATTTTTCCTATAAGATTATTAAATCTTTTGATAGGTTTTGAAAATAACATTACATGAACATATAGTGCACAACTGTCATGCAAAGATGAGATACACAGTCAGGTCCAATATATTATATACATATAAAAAACTTATTCAATGCGTGCTGATTAATTATTAATAATCGGCTCTATAATTAAAATTGAAAAATAGTACAGCGAAGTACAGCAAACGAAACCTGCATATCTCCTTAAAACCCTACTAAAATTGTTAAAAAAAATAATTTGGGAACTATGAAATTATAATGGATTAAGACAATTTGGGATAAGTTACGCTGACCTTATTAAACACATTTTATTTCAAATTAAAAGGAATATAAACCTTATTAGATTTTGGGCTATTCTGAATCGAAATGGTTTTCAAAACCTTATCAACTTATTCGTCGGTTGTTAGTCTTTTGTAACAAAAATACTTTTTTTTTTTCTTATTTATAATTATGAGTTTTTGTGTATAATTCACAAATATAAAAGGAAGCTTTGATAAAAATCTGAATTTAATGTTAACAATTCTTGCCAAATTGCAAGCCATGTAAACAAAATTTTCAGTTTTTTCATTTGTGAGCATTTATTTGGTAACTTTCGTTTGTATGTATATTTGTAAATTTATACAGAATAAAATAAATGCCAATCAACCTAAATTTTTTTTCTGGTTAATTAAACTTTACAAGGTTCTTTTTTTTTCTTTTAATGTTAGGAAGAAAATTTAAAAATAACTTACAGTCTTTCTCAGCTTGTTGTTAACAGGTGAAAAAAAAAATTCAAAAGGTAGAGAACATTATTGCCTTATTTCTTATTATGTATACTAAAAATTCTACATTATTTAAAATGTTTTATTTGATTCGGTTTTCGTGTAGATACTCCTGAATCAAAATATTTGTAAGAATTAAAATTTTCTCATTAAAGGATCTTATAAAAAGTAAAAAAAAAGAAAAATAGGAAAACAAACCTAAAGAAATTTTTCTTGTTAATTCTTTTCAATATCAATTTATTTTTTTGTTTATGTGTTTTATGTAACTTTTATGGTTTGAAAGTTTGAGTTTAATGTGCAACTATGAAAGCACATAAATTTTAAAATGCTCATATAGTAAGTTCCATATCTTGTGGATGAATTAATTTAGGAAAATATTTAAAATGCAGCGCTTTATTTTTGCTCGAACTATAATTTATTAAAAAGGTCTTTTTTGGTGGTACAAATTCGTTTGACAGTTATTGTGCAACTCTTGAAATCAATCACTCGTGCACATATCACATAGTTGAACTGGTCAACTCTACCTATTCTTGTTTACGATTTGACGTTACTATTATACTTTTGATAGTAAAAATTCTAATAGTTTCATAATAATTAGAAAATATTTTATTTATTTCGAAAGAACATGCTTTTTCGCACTTTTTCAAAAATTTGTTGAAAAAAATGTGCTTATTAGTTTCACTCTGTCCATCCGTGAACATGTTTGCAAAACTTCTACACTCTTGAAGATAGAAAGCTGAAATTTTATATGTATATAAATCTTTATTAGAAACTTATTTCCGTAGAAGAGTGTTTTTACCTAACTCCCCCTCTCTACAAGTTATACCCCCTCAAAACCGTTTTTTCCCATCTCCACCCCTCTCAAGTTACCGCTTCTTGAAATTTGTAAAATTTTAATTCTTGGCACCTTATATTTCCGAAACCGCAATCTTTTTCAAATTTCTTAGAAGAAAGCTCACGGTAAATTCGATGACATTAAAAAATATAATTATTTTTCTTAACTCACATAATTAACCCTTAAAATTGAGCATTATGTTAACCCCTCTTTAAATTAATTTTTGCTTTATTTGAAAGATCGCGTAAATCTTTCATGCTAAGTATATGCAATCCTAGAAATAGTTTCGTATATGAATGAAAATAGTTTTATCTATAAATTTAAAATCTATAATTCTGAAATAGTCGCTTTTTATGATGCTCTGAATGTTTGCTCTCTCTTAGACCATGATTACATAATAATATTTACTGAAAGTTTAAGTGCGCTTAGGAATAAGGACACTGTGGCATTCCTCGTAACGAATGCGCTGACCGGGAGGCCAAGCAAGCTATAAAAAGTCCAACGTATGCCTCAAGAGTTTATTTTAGTGACATGAAAGCGAAAAGAATTGAAAGACATGTCCTTTCAATTTCGCTAGACAGGCGAAATGGAGTAGTTCTAGCAGTTTTCTTGGTTTATACTGGAATAACACTGAGTCACCCGAGTATAAATTGAATAATATCAGAAAATTTGAAAGGAGATTCTTCAGGATTCGATTGGGCCATGCATTATCTAGTACGAAGAAGTACCTGTTCGAAGGGGTTTCCCCGCCAGAATGTCAAAATGGTTTTTAAAACCTTATCAACATATTCGTCGGTTGTTAGTCTGTTGTAATAAAAATACTTTTTAGTACTTTTCTGAAAATTTTTTGACAAAACGTGCTTATTAGTTTCATTTTGCCTGTACGTCCATCTGACTGTCCATCTATCCGTTTTCCCGCACGTCCGTAGACCTATTTACGAAACTTCTATATGCTTTAAGATAGATCTTTCTAGAAACTTATTAGACAAATAGATCCTTCCTAGAAACTTATTTCTATAGTAGAAATTTTTCACTTACATTAACCTCCTCCTCTTTTAAGGGTTATAAGTCCACAAAATCCTATAAGTGCTATTTTTTTCTATTTGTTTTAACGAAAATGCAAACTATTTTTAACTTCTGCAAACACAGAAAAATATTGGCGAACTACTGCTATCTAGCATATTCGATAGCATTATCTAAAATCTGTTTTTTTTTCAGTTTGATCTAACTTTATTTAATTGAAAGATAATATTTAAGAAACAGTTTTTTAGTTAAGATATTTAGTTTCAGTTTTATGTATATTAATTTAATAACAAAATATATAAATGCAAAAAATGAAATTTAATAATATTTTTAGCACACTGTTCTTTTTTAAATTAAAAAGAACAGCGTTAAATGTGTTACTACTCCTATTCTTGGTCAATTATTTTGTTTAAATAATTAATTTTTAAAGATTTAGTTATTTGTTTTATAAAATTTATATTTCCTTTTATTGATTTCAAGGAAAAAATCTCCCACTTTATTTATTTATTATTTAAATTATATAAATTACAGCATAGAAAAGTTTCAGATATTATATGAAACCAAAATATAGTATTTTATTTATATTAAATTAACGATAAGATATTTGAAGATATCAAAACATCAGCTCCTTTAAAAAATTCGTTTATATTTATTTCTATAAATTTTGCCTATTTATTTATAATATTAAAAATGAAATTAATGAAATCTGAAATATATATTGAAATGTATAAAATAGCAATTGCAAGATGGACTTAGACTAAAATAGGAATAAAATATATTTCATAAAATTAATGTCGAAAATTGTATTCGAAACTTTCAAAGAGAATAAAATGTGAATTCTTAAACACAAATTCACATATTTTATAAATTTAGGCGGGTACCTGCAACAAAATTTTGTTTTGGAAATTAATAATTTTTAAAAAAGAAATTAATTTTTTTTCTTTTTCGCCTCAGTTCATATTTACTAAGTTTATTTTTTTAAATTTGTTTTAAGATATGAATATTGGAGATTTATTTTTTATTATAAAATTGAGCTTATTAAGCAAATAAGGTATAATTGAGAAATATCTAAATATTTACACAATTTATTTCTTCGTTTGTATTAAATGCATAGTCGTATGTTATTTGATGTTACTTTTCGATCAAAGTAAAAACATATTACATTTTATTATGATTGCAAAATAATCACCCCTGTAGATTATAATTTTAGATATTTTTATTTTTTTTTAAATATAAAAAAGCAAAAAATAAAGAACAGAATATACAGAAGTTGTAAAGGTAAAAAATAAATTCTTTTTTAAATATTTTGAAATCATTTCTAGAATTTGTCGACGTAGAAAATATTGTCCAAGAACGGGAAGAGTAGTTCGTTAAGTTAGAATAATTTTTTTTATTTATTTTACGGTTTTCTTTACATTTTATAGATTTTTTCGTTTTTGCTGAATTTGTTGGTACTAATCAGCCAAATACACTTTAACAGTCTGAATAAAAAACACAAATATTGACTAACATATATATAGATGTACCCTACCTTCATCAGAAAACATACTTGTATATTTTAGGTTATTATATAGTTAGTTATAACATATTTTGTGAAAAACGTGATATTCTTGGAAACAGTTTCAGTTTGAATCAAATTTATATGTACTCGAATTAAAACAATAACTTTTATTTTAAAAATAAGCTAAATTTTCTAACGTCTTTGTTTAATGAAATCATTAAAAATCTTATATGGTTAGTACATAACCACTTGCAATATATGTATATTGTCTAGTCAAGTTAAAGTGTTTTAAAAGATCAAGAAAATGTGTTTTAAACATTTCTTTACAATTTTAAGCAATCTCATGTAAACATTACTTCTTATTTAAATAAAAATCTCAGTATATCGTCACTGTTTTGGGGGAGATCGAAATTGTTTGATTATTGCATAATATGTATATGTATGTATAATACATGTAATGTTATACACGTAATTAAAAATTATAAACGTAATTAAGACTCAAAAACTAATTGAGTTATGTTCACCAAATTTTCAACTTCAAAATTTATCTGACTATGTATATCTCAGAAACTACAAAAGCTTTGGTATTGAAATTTCGCACAAGTCAATATGTTTGTAGGAGTAATGTGTTTGATAAAAGTCGTTGAAATTGTTTGGCTCCTTCTGGTAGGTGCCATACAACTTCAATAGTAGTTTAGAAAATGTTGAAAACACAGTACTGAAATTTTGCAAAAATTAATGTGGTAATACGACAACTTAAAGTCATAGTCTGTCCCATAGTCAGTTGTAGAATATTCATAGCTCGCACGTATGTTAGGGATTATTCATAACTCAACAACAACCCTGACCCTGTCAACTCTATTTTTTCTCGTTTTTTAGTAAAGTTCTAAAAAGTAAAATTGATAAAAAAAGGGGAAAAATTGAGCCGGGAATGATAATTCTCTGATACTCTTAAGAATGTTTTTCAAAAGTTATTTGACTTTTAAAAAAAAAGTCGACACTAATATTTTTCTGCTTCCTCGGGAAAATCGCTGTGAGAGAGCGGAGTAGGATCGTTCAGCTTGAGAGAAATGTCGGTGGATACTATGATTCGGCAGTATTTGGAAGATTCAACCTTGTTGATAAGAGAGTTTCATTTGTAGGGTCATCTTTAGTAAAGTGGGAGGACGAGTCCGACGACAATTAGTAAATTATAATATCGTTCTTATAATGATACTAATTAACAAATAAAGGTATAACAACTTTACTAATTGATTATTAATAAACTTGTTGAACCTATGTCGAACACTGTCTCGTGCAGGTATTAAAAGAAATGTGTTCGTTTTATTTTTCTCTTTTGCAACAAAAGTACTACAGTCTTTTATTTTTATGAAGAAAACAATAGAATTCCTTAAAAATAAACTTGAATGAAAAAGATGCTTTCAGGATTTTCTTATTTTTTTATCATAATCCTGTGTTTCAGTGTATTCGTATAAAAATTTTGTTTACAAAATGAAAAAATATCTCGTTTCGTTCTTGTATAAATTCCTTTACTATTCATATTTTGTTGTAAGTTGTTGTAGTTTTAAAATTTTATTTAATTTAAAATAACTCCCTTATATGCATACAAGATTTTTCATCGTAAAACAGTTCCGAAAAGATAGAGTGCAAAAATTATTCAATTTTCTATATATTGTTATAGACAGTTTATATATTTGAAAATTTAAATTAAAGCAGTGATCCCTTACGTATAGAAAAACTCTATACAACAATAAAATTTAATTTTAAATAAGTTTTTAAAACTTTATAAAGTTATATTGACATTAGATATAAAGTATTACGATGACAGCCAAAAAGGTATTTACTCATTATGGCTTTCAATTTTCCAGTTTTTCTAAAATCGGATGTTGTTCTTCTCAGTTTTATCAAGAACAAGAAAGTCAGTAATCGTTTTATAAGTTAACTTGAGCTTCCAGCTATAAATACAGTTTAAGTCTTGCTTAGGTTTTGCATTAGATTATAATTTAAAACATAGAATAATTAATAAAAACCTGAACTTATTTTATTATTAAGAAATGTTTGTTTGGGTAGTTTAATGCAGTTAGCCAGCCATGCATATTAGTTTAAACTCAATAGTCAGCCGCAAGACAAATTACGTTTCAGAATATGAGCAAATATGTCGTAAAATTAGTTGTTTATTTGATTTATGTATAATATTCTTATATTTAAATGTTCTTGTTTTATCTCATCAACGATATCGTTCTCATGTTGTTTAAAAAATAATTGAATACAATTGAAAAAAAAAAGTTATTTTGTAATTTTTGGTGCCCCAAATAAAATAAGATTTTGTATAAATTTTAAAATAACAAAACTTGAATACATGGAGTGGTTCAAAAGTAAAGGCTACCCTTTTATATTTTGTGTAAGTTAATACAATTAAATTTTATTGTATATAAAATATTTATAATATTACAAAAATTGTAAATTGAATTCCATAAGTATTTTTCAACATTTTCATAAAACTAAAACTGCAATTTCAAAGAATTTAAGCATACTGTGTATATACATATGTATATTAGACATATTTTTCATATGAAAAAAATTATTCGTTTTTATTTCTTAAATGGGAGTTTTGAATGCACTTGGGATTCTCTGACCTCATTCTTATTACTTACATACGTTCTTGTATGACACTACATCATTCTTAATGTTATTGTTTTTGTATTGTTAATAATACTTCTTTTGACTCCAAACTGTCTGAAATTGTGTAAAAATAAAAAAAATAAGAGAATTGAGATTGAAATAATAGTTCCTTTTGTACTATTGTTGCCAAGAAATTCGATGCTTGATTCTTAAAAAAATATTTAAAAAATATTTGAAAGGAAAAATTTATTTTTTATATTTTAAGTGAGTTTATTTCGGCTGTGTCACGGATTGTTCAATTTTTGAAATATATTAGACCACGGAAACTGGACATTTTTCCAGTTCGATTTTACATTTTTGCGTATATTTCTTTTTATATATCAACCAATTCCCTTGAAAGTTAATATTTAGGTTTGAGATGTTAAAAAAGATCAGGGCTCGGAAACCAAACTGGGGCTGATTTTACATTTTTTAATTCTGATATGTCTACAGAACGGATTGATAAAACTTCATGCAATTTGATATTTGACTTAGAGCTTGCTAAGTTCCTTAAAATTGAAAGGAAAGTTCAAAAGGCATTTCCATTATATTCTGTAACACTTTCACTAAATTGGGCAATATACGCTGCGGACGATTATGTTCTGACCACATCAGATTTTTACCGAACGTATTGTGTAAACAATAGGTAGGTTATGTGATGGCAACAAATTTTGCATATCGAGTTTTCGATGGGAACGTACTTCTCCATAGTAGGGAAGTGTAAATAAACTATTTTTAGCAACCTGTCGGTCTGTCGGTCTGTGTGTGCACGCGTATATCTCAAGTTCGGCTGAACCGATTTTGATGAAATTTTATATGTAAGTTTGTTTCCACCATGGCACGGATCGATCAACTTTTGGTATATATCAGGCCTCGGGAATTGCACTTTTTAGCGGGCCTGTTTTAAATTTTTGAACATTTTGAAGAAAATATTCAACCGATCTTATTTTATATATAAGCTCAGCTCGACCGTCCGCAAAAATTCGTATGTTTTGGAAGAAATCAGGTATCGGCAACTAGACGTTTACTACGGGCCAAATATACATTTTTGTGTATATAAAGAGAAATAATCAACCGATTTCATTGAAATTTAATATGTGAATTTCTCATATTAAAGCAATGAACATATAACTTTTTTGGAAAGATCAGGGCTCGAAAACTGATTTGCGGGCCGATTTTACATTTTTCACCATATCCACAGAACAAATTGATGGAATTTCTTGAAATTTGATATTTGAGTTCTGGTTGTTACCGAAACTAACTGGCAAGCATTTCAGGGAATTCGGGTAGCACAAAGCGAAACTCTACTAAGAGCCAAATTTACATTTTTCTAAGTATGTTAACTATAAGCTTACTAATGACCTAAAAATTGGAAAGAAGTATTTAACAGACATTTTTATAATATTCTGTAACACTTTGATTTAACTAGACATTTTGTCTGCATTTTATATATAGATACATATAGGAAAAAGATTAAAACTATGTTATTTACTGAAGTGGTCCCATTTCAGATTTTGGCTGGGTATGCAAAAATTGTTTAAATATGAATAAACCAAATAAAAATGAAAGGGAAAATTTACTTTGGAATTTTTAAAGAGATCAAGAAATGATTTTTAATATTCATAAAAAATAATTTTTTAGAAAACTTTAGGTTATACGTATAAAGATAATGGTATTGTTGGAGATAGAATAACTTAAGGTAATAGAGAAGTCGTTGAAAGAGAGTGGTTAACAAAACGTTAAAGTGTTTGAATACTAAATTTTTTTTCAGATATATGAAAATTTTTTAAAAATATTACTTACTACAATAAAGAATATCTTCTTATCTTATTTGGAAGAAAAATACTTGAATTTTAAGAAAAAAGTTATTTCTCAAACCAAAGCTTTTAATATACAGAAACATTAAAATTAAGATTTCTGGGCCAAAAATCGCGGAAAGATAATAGTAAAGGTGAAAGACAAAAATAAAGCAAGGAGAAAAATCTGATGTGTCCAGCAGATAACCGACTGCAATGTGTATTTTCTAGTAAAGTGAAAGTGTTACAGAAGATTATAAAAATACCTGTTAAATACTTCTTTCTAATTTTTAGGGCATTAGTAAGCTTATAATAAACATACCTAGAAAAATGTAAATTTGGCTCTTATAGTTCGGCTTTGTGTTACCTGAATTTCCTGAAACGTTCAACAGTTAGTTTCTGTAACAACCAGAACTCAAATACTAAATTTCAAGAAATTCCATCAGTTCGTCCCATAGAATTAGTAAAAAATGTAATCCGAGCCCTAATCTTTCAAAAAATTTATATATTAATTGTTTTAATACGAAGAATTTAAATATTAAATTTCAAGGAAATCTATTGATTATTTTTCTTCATATCCGCAAAAATGTATATTTCGCCCGGGGTAAACAGCCAGTTGTTGACATCCGATTTCTTCCAAACTTTAGGAGGTTCCGCGTACGATCGAATGAAGCTTATATGTAAAATACAAAAATGTGTCAAAATTTCTAATGAAATTTTCGAATTGGAAAAATGTGGTAGTATCTTTTGGAAGTACCCCGATTGTCTCTCCGGTAATAATAATGAATCAGAAAATATTACTGACGATGATTGGGGAAGTACCAGAATGGTAATCATAGCGGGACCGATTTCCTGTATAATTTGCCATCCTATGACTTAAACAACTACACTACTGACATGATGCCCCATCTTGTCAGTATTTAAGGACACTAATCATCAATATTTAAGGACACTAACATTAGTTGTGATGGATATTCATAAATCCCACAGTCATATTTGTCATCAAGTGGATGAATTCATTAAGCATAGTCAGTTAATTTAAGATGAAAATAAATTTCTCAAACGAAAATAAGAGCTTGTCGAATCAGCTAGAACGTCAATATCTTTCCAAATTTAATCTTTCAACCACTAATAATGACGAAGTTATATCGGCTATTATGGTGCTTTCAAATCTGTGGAAAGTACTCGTTATGATAGTATTTCAGCAAAAGTTTTTTGAATTATTATTAGGAATAGGCCTAATGTGTTTATGGGGGAGATTGAAATTCTGTTTGGAGAACAATTTAACTTAAAAAAAATAAAAAAATTCGAATACGACGCAACCTGCTTGATTCCTACTCATTACATTTCCACAACTATTGATAGCGGTAATCATGTCGCATTCATATTCCTCGATTTTTAGAAGGCATTAAATTGCGTTGACCAGAAAATTCTTCTCTATATGATAGACAATGCAAGCGAGACATAATGCGTTCTACACATTGTATTAGGATAAACAAAAATTATATTTTGCGTATATTCTCGTACTTATTGAATTTAAAATTACTACATTTTTTTTTTTGAAAATTTTGTTTGTTTCCACAGCTGTTTAAATTTATTTTTAACTGTTTTTCAGCTATGTGTTTACGGAACGTTTAATTTTAAAAA
Organism: Condylostylus longicornis; assembly: GCF_029603195.1. Lineage (NCBI taxonomy): Eukaryota > Metazoa > Arthropoda > Insecta > Diptera > Dolichopodidae > Condylostylus > Condylostylus longicornis. The sequence continues at coordinate 4,168,504 of NW_026577985.1, forward strand.
TTTAAAAACTGACAAGGTGTGTAAAAGTTTGAATTTTTTCCTTTTTTGAGTTTTTGTCGTTTATCATTCTCTTTATTCACCTTTCATATTCCTCGTATACCTTGTTTATATGGCAGCTTGAATACTTAAAATTTTCTCAAAACAAAAATCGTTTTAAAAATGAGGTTTAAAATGACGTTATTCAATTTCAAGTCATTATTGACATTTCAAGTCAAGTAAGCAAAATTTTTTGATCGCCTTCTTCAAATCAAGTAGTATTTATGTGAACATGAAATTAACTTCAAGTATGCTTGAAATTGCCACCTAAAGAGACTAATATTTAAGCAGTGATCAATTTAATAACAATAATATGGATATATGTGGCCTGAAACACACGACTGCCAAACTTCATGAATCTAGTTTTATTATTTTCAAAATTTTCTTTTGGAGTTTTATGGCAGCTACCATGAATCCAACTATATTATTATATGTCAGCTACCCGAAACAATAATTTTTTAACTTCCGAAAAAGCAAAAGAGGTGTAAAGCACTGCACTACTTTTTTTACTACTGTTTTTTCTATTGCGACATTAGCAAATATTGCAATGATAAAGAAGGTTGAAATTAAGTTTTAATCAATTGAGTTTTCCAAGTTTTAATGTCATTTTTTTCAGACAACAGATTAGAAAAATTGAAAATTTTTTAATGTGCAGAATTACTGGTAGTGTGTAAAAATATTCTAAGAATTTTTTTTTTCAATTTATTTAAAAATCTATTCAATTTCTAATTTTTCTGTACTCGTAAAATTTTCTAAATTATTTTTCTAAATCATTATGTTAACGCCTACGAGTATTTTAATTTTGGTTCTGATTCTGAAAGTATTTTATACTATTGCATACATATGCAGTATAATTAATAAATTATATAGATATTTAAAATAAAAGATTCTATTTTCAAATATTTTTCTTTTGTTCAAGAAAAACTTGCTACCTTACGAAGAATTGATTTTATCTAAATATAATTCATTTTTCTAATTGGTGTCTTTTTTAACGATTTAATCAAAGTGTCATAAATGATTATACATTGGGGAGAAAATTATATTCTTATGTACGTATGTATTTATGAATTTGCTAACCTTTCTCAAGTTATATTTAAAAGCTTACCTGTTGCTTGTATTAACTGCTTGTATTTTCCATTTGAAAATTAGAATATAAATTATTCCATTTCAAATATTTTCATATTTTTACATATTTTGTATTTCACATTTTTAACAAGAATGATTTTTTCAGTTTTTACAGAGTTCATTGAATAATGTATTGAAATAGAAGTCGTCATAAACCATTGAAAACATCATATTTTTGCTTTGTAAGCAAAATATTTGATAGCTCTTAATAATTTGCTTAAAGCACAGTTGTATCTTTACCTAACATAAACATATTTCAATACTTCTAATAGTAAAGTGCGCTAAATTTATTTCAATTATGTGGATAAAACAAAACTAAAAGCTTATTTTAAATATTTGAAAAAATAATAAAGTCAAATTCATGAGACTTGGTAGTCATGTGTCCAATTATAGGTCAAATATATTTCTGAAGTTTTAGTTGAATTGCTTGACATGTTCGGCTACTTGCCATGCAACTCCAAAAGCTTATTCTAAATATTTGGAAAAGTAATAAGATCAGATTCATTCAACTTGGCAGTTGTATGTCCGATTATAAATCAGATATATTTCTGAAGTTATGGTGGAATTGCTTGACAGGTTCGAGTAGCTCCCATACAAGTCTAAAAGTTTTTTTAAATATTTGGAAAAATAATAAAGACAGATTCATGAAACTTGACAGTTGTGTGTCGAGTTATAGGTCAGATATATCTCTGAAGTTTTGATGGAATTGCTTGACAGGTTCGAGTAGCTCCCATACAAGTTTAAAAGCTTATTCTTAATATTTGGAAAAATAATAAAGTCAGATTCATGAAACTTGGCAGTTGTGTGTCCGATTATAGATCAGATATATTTGTGAAGTTTTGATGAAATTGCTTAACAGGTTCAGGTACGTGCCATATAACTCCAAAAGCTAATTTTAAATATTTGGAAAAATTATAGTCAGATTCATGAAACTTGGCAGTTGGATGTCCAATTATAGGTCAGACATGTCCATGAAGTTTCTATAGACTGATTTCATAGGTTCGAGTAATTGCTACACTATAACGAAAGGTGCAGGGTATAATTCAATCGGTTTATACCGACTGAAACGTTTTTACTTGTTTAAGTAAATATTGTAGCAAAACCAAAAACATGTTTTAAATTTTGCAAAAGCAGAAAAGTAGTAGCTGGCTTCTTCTACCGTGGCATACCATATTCAATTTTATAAAATAAAATGGCCGTTAAAGTTTACTTTAAGATAAAATCCGTTATTAACAAATTTTTGATATTATTTTTTTTCTAGACCGCCAGTAGCAGGAGTCTGAAATTTTAGTAGTTCTTAGATATTCATAAAAAGTACATTTCGTAAAAAGACAAATTTTATCCACCTTTCTTTCAGGTCATTCCTTTCCTCTCAAATTACGGCCTCTCGAAATTTGTGAAGTTTGAATTTTTGGCACCTTCCAACTTTTCGAAATTGCGATTTTTTCCAAATTTCTAAAAATGCAGAAAGCAAATACCATGCCATTAAAAAATATAATCATTTTTCTTCAAACGAGCAATCAAAATTTTCCTGTCTTTTAAGAAACTTATATTTGAGATACGCAAAACTGGAAAGTACTTTCAGAACGAATAGAGTTCTTACAAATTGTGGTTGTCATTTTCCTGTACATTATATTATTACCAACCGTATTGTGTAAACAATAGGTAGGTTATGTGATGGCAACAAATTTTGCATATCGAGTTTTCGATGGGAACGTACTTCTCCATAGTAGGGAAGTGTAAATAAAATTTTTTTAGCAACCTGTCGGTCTGTGTGTGCGCGCGTGTATCTCAAGTTCGGCTGAACCGATTTTGATGAAATTTTATATGTAAGTTTATTTCCACCATGGTACGGATTGATCAACTTTTGGTATATATCAGGCCTCGGGAACTGCACGTTTTAGCGGACCTGTTTTACATTTTTGAACATTTTGAAGAAAATATTCAACTTGAACAGATTTAGTTGACATTTTATATATAAGCTCATCACGACCGTCCGCGAAAATTCCTATGTTTTGGATGAAATCAGGCATCGGCAACTAGACGTTTACTACGGGCCAAATATACATTTTTGGGTATATAAAGAGAAATAATCAACCGATTTCATTTAAATTCAATATATGAGTTCCCCGTATTAAAACAATGAACATGTAAATTTTTTGGAAAGATCAGGGCTCGAAAACTGATCTGCGGGCCGATATTACATTTTTCACCTTATCTACGGAACGAATTGATGGAATTTCTTGAAATTTGATATTTGAGTTCTCGTTGTTACCGAAACAAACTGGCGAGCATTTCAGGGAATTCGGGTAGCACAAAGCGAAACTCTACTAAGAGCCAAATTTACATATTTCTAGGTATGTTAACTATAACCTCACTAATGTCCTAAAAATTGGAAAGAAGTATTTAACAGACATTTTTATAATATTCTGTAACACTTTCATTTAACTAGACAATACACAATGCGGTCGGTTATGTGCTGACCACATCAGATTTTTTTTGTTATAATATGCTTTAGCTAAATTATTACGTTGCGTTTCCTTTTTATTTGATTGTTTTATACGAATGTTTTCAATAAATTTTTGGTCATGCAATGAATAAATTGATACTTTTTATAATTCATAATGAATGTTAAAGAAAAATAAAAAAATTAACAAAAACAATAATTATTAAGCATTTTACTCACATAGTCTTATTCGTGACAAAATTTATTTGATGTTAATCGCCATAAATTAAAAGAATAAGTGCCTTATTTAGTATCAGAAAGATATTGAAATTATATTTAAAGTTATAAGTGCGTGTTCTTTTTAAATATTTGTGTTAAAATAAAAAAATATATTGTCTATTAATACTTTAAAACTTTAATAAATGGATTCCAAAGTTGCTTCCTTTTATATTAGAATTTTTTAATAGCACAATTGTGCACATGCTTTTTACGAATTAAAAAAAAAAGTTATTAAATTTTTAAAGTTGTCTTCACCACTTTTGTTTTTTATAATAAGTATGTTATAAATTTTAGTATACCGTTGAATTATTGTATACTTTTGGGTGGGTCAAATAATAATATGATTGAATATTACACATAAACCCTGGAGAACTAAATTTGAATATTTTTGTTATGTGCTGCCATATTTAAAGAGGAAAATGTAATTATTTAAAGACAGAAGACAGGCCCGAATTAGAAAATTTTGTGCCTTTGGTTAGCTTAAATTAATTTTTGAACTTTCATTAGTACTTTCATTAAGTTTTGAACAGCTTCAATTAAAATAATGTTAAAATGTTTAGAATAATGTTAAAACATTTTATTTGTAATATATTTAATTTATTTTGAAATTCTGTGTACATACACGCAACCGAACATATAATGTATATACTAATATAGTAAGATCGTACTTTTCTTTAGATTTCGCCTGCCAAAACATATTATTATCTAAATTTTAATTTACAAATATCGTAAATTATAATTTTTTTGACAATATTAATTGAAATATTGAAAACAAATGTATGAAAAATTGAAAAAAAAAAATTTATAAAAAAACATTATCTGGTTTATTTACTAACTCTGCATTTACTATTTCTAAGTATTTTTTTCTATAGCGGACCATTTTATCGTGAAAATGTATTTTTGTAGTTGGTTTTTTGTGTTGATTTGAGATCACATTCAAGTATATTCTTAATAATAACCAGCTTTTAACTGCGCCTAAAATTACTGCATATACAGTAAGGTCCTTGTATAAACGGACCAAATAGATTGACATATTTTGTTAAACGAGTGTAAATTAGTCGTGAAAAGCACGAAGTCCTTGCTCTATAAAATTTTAATAAAAGTATCAATTATATAAAATCTTTTATATAATGGATAGAAATTATACAGAAACTTTTTAAATTATTGGATTTGGTTATCAATATTGATTTAAAAAAAAAAGGTTAGGTAAGGTCACTTACGCTCGTTTTGGTAGCGCTGCATCTTTCCTTTTCTGCACCTCATTCGAACGAGCCTGAACTCCTCACAAATCGGTAAAGATCCCTAACATTAACATCCGTTAAGCCCGTAGCCCGACCGAAGAAGTAAGCCTCAAGAAATCTCTGCCTGAAGATCATCAGCGCCGGCCATGAGTAGTAGGTCACCGTTTCCTTCTACTCTTCATCGCAGCATCTTCTACAGAAATCGTTTGTTTGTCCACGACTTCCTTATAGTTAGTCTTGAAGTTTGACGAAACTCCTCTGTGTCCAGGAATCAAAAACAAATTTATCTCGAACTAGAGACGACATATATGCTAACGTCGTTATGGATGTTTCACACTACTGCCAAGCCAACGCAGTGACTTCCCAATCGCGAAGGCTCTGTAGTGATTTGCTAAACGGAAGGAGAGCTCAATATCCAATTGGCCATAATAAACTCCTCCTCTACCCTACTATCAAGTCTGAATCTGTCCGCGTAATAATAAGCTAGTCGGCCAGTGACATCCTATTCATTCAGTCAAGTTCTTCGTTCGTGAGAAAGCTCGAAAGTTCTTCGTGAATGAGAACACAGGAGGAACAGAATCACCGCGGTGTATAGCCAATACATGGCCCTTTTTAAAAATGTCATATGATGATCATGTGATATCTGTGCTAATTTTAAAAACTCTACTCTGCAAGTTAGACAAATGCCATAATTTTAATTTTGCAACTGATATGGCATCCCTTTTCAAAAAGGCAAATTTGTCAAAATTGCAGCTATAATTGTGTCATTTATGCATCTTTAAAAAAGTAATTGCAAAAACGTGCGATGAGAAGACGATCGAAATTTAAGTGAAAATAGCGAATCTGATGAAGATCAAACTGAGTAAGTGTTGATTCTTCTTCATATATATATTTCATTTACGTGATTTTTGTAGAGGTACTTTTTGAACCGCACAACGAGTACGTCTATTGCAGGAATATGATATTAAGAAAAATTTAATCAAAGGAAAAAAGCTTACAAATCTTTGTGGATAAAAATCCTGGATAAAATTAAGAAAATGGATAAAAAATTTCCATTTGTGAAGGTTGAAATTATTAAGAAGTTTACAAATTTATTAACAACGTATAAGAGAATTAAAAATGCGGAACAAAAAACTGGCAGACCAAAAATTACCTATGTTTATTACAAAAAGTTTGACCAGGCTTTTGAGACGATACGTCAACATCAATTAGAAAAATGGTGAAATTATAAATTTAGAAAAAAAAAGAAATCCAATTAGAAAAAAAAAATGATGTTATTAAGCAGTATTAAGGGAGCTTTGTGAATAAGGAAATACAAAGAGCCAAAGTCCAGTGACCTTAAGGGCAAACTAAGCATTATTGAGGAGATCAATGATATACACGACATGGAAGTGCCCTTGGACTTTAGTCAGAGCGAGAGGAACTTAGTGAGGCCTTATGTTGTCGATCTACCTGAAAGGCAGCCAAGGTCTTCTATACGGCTGGATCCAAAACTAATGAGCGCGGGCATGTACGGCGAAGTCGTAAGCATCATAAGGGATATCAGACACTGCCCATCGATATTTCATGCTGAAACACCTTTGATGCCTTGGCTAGGCAAGACAAGTTAACCTTGATGTGGGTGCCAGGACACTATGGTATGGTCGGGAATGAGAAAGCTGAGGGACTCGCCAAAGGGAGCGGCGATTTCTTTTATTGGGCTGGAGCTATGTCTTCGGGTGCCAAGGAAAACGGACTTGCATTTTCTGAGTGCCCTTTATGCCAAGAAGAGAACAAAACGATGGAACATTTATCTAGTGAGTGCGAGACAGTTACTCCCTGGCGAGTGGGATGCTTTGGCAGGGGCTTTGTGGCTCCGTGGAGGATCTCGCGGCTTTATGTGGCTGGTATTTATGAGGGACCTAGGTATAGGGCTAATGTAGATGGGGATGGAAATCAGAAAAGATCCTAGGTCATAAGGGTCTTCGTCCTGACAGAGAATAAAAAAACAAGTGTCTGAATCTACAGAAGGTGTACGATTGGCGTACTGTGAATAGCACCTATTTCGTTTGGAAAATTTTCCGCTTCGCGAAATTTATTGAAATTTTCAGCAGTGATATTAACAGTGTGTTACCATTTTATGTAATGATTTTTTAGTTAAATAATAATCCTATACACGTCGACGAGCACATTTGAAACAGTTGCAGAAGCAATTTTTTTTGCATTTTGCATCAGTTTCGATTCAAGAATAATACCCGGGAACCTAGACTCTTGTTAAAAATTAAGTATTGTGAAAATGATATAATTTTCCATTTTCATACCATGTCTTTTTACTATTATATAGATATATTTAAAACAGGGTGGACATTGATACATGGTGAATAAAAATTTACGGTAATAACAATTTTGGAAATATAATTTAGATTTAAACAAATCTAAATTATATTTCCAAAATTATATAATAAAAAAATTTAGATGGAAATATAATTTAGATTCAAATTTTTTACTGATTAAAAAGAGCTGCTATCACAAGCTCTTTTCTTAATTTGGTTATACAACTTTAAGATAATTTGGTCATACTTCAGGATGTGTAAAGCTAACACAACTATGTTGCCACTATCCCATTTCATGCAGAATTCCCATGAAGAATCATATTCACATTTTGTATAAATGAATGGAATGGTGGGTTCAGTAAAATTTGGTTGGGGCTATATAAGTTCTTCCGAAGATCATCAAGCAAATCCATAAATTTATTTTTACGATGCAGTATATCATCCTATATAACTTGTTCATACATAGTTTCATATCTTGTAAATATTTAAACAGTAAATATTTATTAAATATTTAAACGTTTTGCAAATTTCTAGTCATTTATAATTAAAATACAATCGTTTTTCAAATTTTATTTGAGTTTCTGTTTATTTAAAAAATACTTTCTTTTTAGATTATGTTTAATTACGTTTAAAACAAAAGGTTGTATGCATTGAACAATTTTTGTGCCACCCTTTTTAATTTTAATACATAAAATAATTTTTTTTATGTACTTTTGTTTGTATACATAAAATAAAAAATGTCAGTTTATTTTCATTTTTCTATTTGAATTTGTAAAATAACTTTGAAAAAGAAATAATGTAATTAATTGAAAAAGAAATAATGTAATTAATTCAATTTATTTGCAAAAAAAAGTTTCCATTTAAAATTTTACTCTCACAAAAATATCATCAATATATGTACGTATGTATGTAACGTATATAGGCAGTTGTCAATTAATATTACTTATGTATATTATGAAAGGGAAAGTATCTTCAGTTAAAATAAAATATAACTTGTAGAAGATACTTGTAGATCTTGATATTATCAAGATACCACAAAAATCTTTGTATCTGTATAAGAGTATATATTCGAAGGGTAATATGAATTCACTGTTTCGTCTGTAACGCAGAGAAATAACAGTCTGAGATATAGACATCCACATGTATTTTTGTTTAGCGTTGAATTTTGGGTCGATTTAACTATATATGTCATTTTTTCCGTGTATGCGATAACTTGAAAAATAACTAGGCTAAATTCACTCTACGGTTCATATGATAAATTCACTCTACGGTTTGTTCTTTCACATACGGCTTCTAATGATAAGTGCCAGAACCCTGTTTAATTTGGTACTTTTCATATAACTTCAAAATATCTTTGATTATATCCCAGAAGCTTCGAAATTTTGCAAAAATAAATATAGTAATAGGGTCATGATTTTCGTTGAAATAGAATATCTCAGAAGCTATAAAATACAGCGCTGAAAAGTTGCACAAATTTCTGTAGGACTTTTCTAGCAACTGTAAGAATCATTTACTCGCTTATGGGTATCACAAAGTTAATACGGTTAACTATGTATATGAATTCTTGTTTTGGACAGAATTTTTTAAAAGACGAGAATAAATTTGTACTCTCTCACATGCTATCATACTGGGGTTGTCAGATTTTCACCAAAAACAAACCGTGACAAAAAAGTTTTTTTTATTTATTGAAAGCATAAAATTTATATATTTATAAAAAATTTGCAGTTTAGCTGAAGTCTATACGTTTAACAATTTCTATTTAATAAAACAATAAAATAAATTTCTGCTTGTTCTTTAAAATAAGAAATAGAAGCAACTGTTCTTTCCTTGGTCATATTCAGAAGAGATGTTTATCGAAGTAAAGATTGGTATTGCGATTTTATAAGGGACACTATACGTTGTTTATTTTTTACAGTAATATCACAATAAGCACAATAAATTTGTCTACAAAAACTAAATTTTTTTCATATTTTTTTTCTCGAATGTAAAAAACTTTCAATTTTAATTTTTTATTTATTTTAGTCATACTAAAATAAATAATTTTAGTCATACTAATATAATTGAAAACTTTCAAAGACAAAAATCCCTTCCATTTGTGGTGTTGTCGTTTGAACTGATTAATTACAGTCAATCATCTGAAAAAAGATGAAGAAAACTATCATCTGAAAGTACAATATACGGTTTAGAACATAAAAAACATCGTTGTACTTGCTTTCCTGAATTGTTCATTATTATATTTTCTTGGATAAAAATCTTAAAAATCGGATCGTCTGGCAACCCTATACCATACATAACTAAAATTATAGATAAAATTGAAATATACATTTAAGCCTGCTTCTCAATTGTTTTGAAAATCATGTAAATTTCCAGAGGTACTTCCCGAAAAAAATTGACAATATGAAAAAAAAAAATAAAGATTTTAGGGAGCAATAAAAGTAAAAACGTCTGTATCTTTTAGTTGAAATTGTGATAAAATACAATAAATTACTTAAATAGCTCGATAAAAAAATTTGTTTTCTAGTTAAATTTAAGAATTTTGTTTTCATCGTTGAAACTTTGAAAATACTTAAATAAACTTTAATAGACTAGACCACAATAAATTCTGTTTCTGAAGCAATGTTGATGATGTAAATAGGTATGTACACTTGATTCGTTTCTTTTTTATTATAAACATATTTAAATTATGTGTATAGATTTTATTTTAAGTTAAGCATAGACTTCATAAAACCTGAAAAGTAAAATACCGGTTATTAGGCTAAGAATAAAAAAAGTTTTATTTGTTAAAATTTTACTAATATCTCAGAACTATTATTGGATCAAATTGCTTTGTTGTTTATAAAAAATACATCTTTTTATATTTTTAAAGTATATGTATGTAAATCAGTTATATCAAATGTAAAAAAATATTTGCTTATAAGTGTTTAATTCGTTAATTACTACTACTTTCCGTGCTACTACAATTATAGTATAAAAGTAATTATGTAACTATTGTTGAATATTACGTCATGTTCTAATAGAAATTTTAGAAATAGTAAAAGTTTTTTTAATTCCATTATTTGCTATATGAAAAAAATTTCTCAGAGTATAGTTTTTTTTATTACTCAACTAATAATACTTTCTATTAGCTATAATAATTTAATAACACCATTTCGTTTTTTAATTTTTTAATAATATTTAGAAATATTTCTTATTATTTACTTTTACACCATGAGTAAATTTCTTTTTTAACATTACATGGTTCAGTTAATTGAAGCTAACAAAGTTACTTAAATTTTTTTCTCTAATGTATTATAATCAAATTCATTTTAGAAAATTGTAAAGTATTCCATATGGTCAGAATTCCAAAATTTTTGATGTTGAAGTTGATTTTTAATGTGCAATTAAATTTATTTATATGTATAACTTTGACTTATGTACATTTGTTGGTCGAAATTTGAGAGTTTGTAAATTAACTGTATTTCTGCACAATCGGCAGATCAATGAATTTTATTTAAATTTGTAATTATAATTTTAATTATATCAGTAAGAGAAAGCAAAAATATAGTTAATCGTATGAACTTTGTGATACTAGTTGGAATAAATAATTTTATAAATATTGTTGAAATAAAAATAGCTTTTTCTCCTATATAAAAATTTGGTTGGATAAAATTCAGTTATGTTGATAACTTTATTATTTTTTGAATTTTGGAAATTTTAATTGACTATAATTAGAATTATTACTACACAAACAATCAGGTGTTCAAAAAGTGTATCGGTTCGCAATATAAAATTTAAGTGTACATTTTCAATCTAAGTTTGTTTATATCAGAGTTATAAACGGGATTTTAAATGTGTAATACCTTTATATATTATTCGTTCTGTAGTACAAAATTGCTGTAAGAATAAAATATATTTATGCAGTGAAAATTAGATACTTTTCGCCATACGTAGTGAATCTAATTATTTCTGCGGGCCATGTTGAAGAAGTGTAAATTAACATGACAAATGTATTATTAATAAAAGGCGGTAAAATGCAAACATTTATAAGTAGGTATACGTAATAATTAAGCTCTCACAGTTGCCGATATGTCAAAAGAGTTACATAAATGAGAATTCTGATTTTCAGTTTTATTCTCTTACGGTTAGAACTCAAATTGCAAATTTTTTTATTTGTAACAGTAATAGAAATTTGTGGCAGTAACAGATAAAGCTAAATCGAACTAAATTAAAATACTAGCTGACTTTTCTGACATAAAAGTTTTATTCAAATTATTTACATATGTATATTTATATGTCCTCATATGTAATATGTAAATTATATTAAAAATATCATGTCAAAAATTTTTCTATTTGATAAGGAAGAAATCAAAGTAATGTTTTTGAGCATACCACTCTTTAATCCGAGCCAAATAAACTTTATTCGAAACAATATATGATACGATATATGACACCATGATAATCATAAAAATGGTGTTATAAAACAAAATAATATAAATGAACAGTATACATATATAAAATAATGAACAAAACATAAAGTTAAGTCAAACCAATGGTTTGCAATGTAGCACCTTTTCCTTCAAAAAATGAAAATACTGTGCTTAAGACAATTTACATAACGTGTGTGTACCTACTACACTATTAAAATTGCTTTCATTCATACAAAAACTATTTTAAGGATTGCATACATTTTGGATGAACGATTTATGCGTCTTTGAATTAATAAAACAAAAATAAATTTAAAGAGGTTTTAACATAATGCTTTATTTTAAGAGCTGACTGCGTGACTTGAAAAAAATAATTATATCATTTAATGGCATGGGATTTGTAGAAATTTATAGAAATTTGAAAAAGTTTGCGGTTTCGGAAATATAAAGTGTCAAAAATTCAAATTTTACAAATTTCGAGAGGCGATAACTTGGTAGGGGGTGGATGTGGGATAAAATTTTCTTCTAACGAAATGAACTATTTATGAATATCTACGAGCTACTAAAATTCTAGACTCGTACCATCTGAGGTCTAGAAGAAAAACGATATCAAAAATTTGTAAAAACGAATTTAAGATAACGGTAAATGATATATTTCGATGGAAGAAATCTGCTTTTACTACAATGGCTTTTTTACGATTTCGAAGGGGCTACAATTTTTGAAAGGGGGGAGATAGGTAAAAATTTTTTTCTACGGAAATAACTTTTCGTACTTGTGAAAGTGTACAGAAAATAATTTACCTTTAAGCGCTTGGACGTTTTGTAAACATGTCCACGACGGACAGATGGAAAGGGACAAAGGGACGGACGAACAGATAAAGTAAAACTAAAAAATACATTTTTTCACATGTTTTTTTGAAAAGGGCTAAAAAATAGAAATTCGTTTAAGCATAAAAGCACTAAAAATGAAGAAATATTAAGAGTGAGAGAAACAAAATGAGAAGAACACAATTAGAAACAAAAAACAAACAAACAAAATAAAGTAAAGAGAAGAAGAATGAGAATGATGTAGTTACATATTTATGTGTAGTGTACCATCATGATAAAAGTATAAAGTACGTAGAAGATAGAGTACATGGTACATTACAATACACAGTACAATATTTGCGCGTCGTTTAATTGATTTTGATTATTATCGTGGGGTGATAATAGTGCAGCACATTGGGTAGTATCGTCAACTTAAATTTTAGAAATAAAAAAATTAAAATAACAAACAAACAAAAACAACTTACAAAAGGCATAATAAACAGAAATTTATATCTACAAATAGTAGAGTAGTACATTTTTAGAATTTTAACTATCAACATCACGTCGTAACGCAGCAGTACAAAGAGATAGACCAACTTTTTCCATGTTTTGTTTGTTTTTACAGTGTGGGGACTATTTAAACTACACACCGTAGTAGTATGACAATCAATTTCTTATTACTTGTAGCTATACATTTAAATATGGTATAGAGGGCTTAGATGTGTAATAATACACGTATACATTATGTATATAAATACATATGTGTATATATTTGGACATAATGTATACCGTATTTATATCTATTTAACAGTATATAAACAATTTTTATGTAATAATTGTACAAATAAATTTGGTTATCCAAATATTATTTTGAATATAAAATACAAAAATAATAAAATAACAATAATAAAAAGAAACAATAAATAATAAAAATAATAATTACAATATCAAAAAAAACAATATTGAGAACATAGCAAATTAGAAAACCTCTTAAGAAGTACGTTCTAGTCCATTATATTGCCAGTTGCTTCTTAACTATCAGACAGTTCAGTTTTTAGAAAAAAAATAATATAATATCGTAGTATCCAGAAATCTAAATAATAATAATACATACATACCTATATAAAAAAAATAAAAATATTGTGAAAAAAGTAAATTGAAAACTTTAGAAATTTTAAAGTGAAGTGCTTATTTCAAGATTTTTATCTTGAAATTTAATTTACATATTTTGAACCATCAACCGACGTAACAAGGAAACTTAATTGTGGTACATCCTATATATTATTTACATTCATATATACACATTTATAAAGAAATAGAATGAATTAATTTTTAATTATTTTCTTAAAATCTTTTGTTTCTACTTACATACATATATATATGTATGTAAGTACAATAAAATTTATTAAAATTTTTTTTTTAATTTTAAATTATAATTTGGTATTCATAAATTTTTTTTTAATTATTTTTAATTTTAATTTGAACTACTTAAAAGAAAAAATTTTGTGTTGTTTCATTTTGCTTTTAAATTTTTGAGAATGTGTACATAAGTACATGCGTATGTATGTATGCATAATTGTCAAAGTAGCGTACTTATACATGGTATACTTGTGTCTATATATTTCAATGTAACGTGCGTATGATTTTTGGGATTTTGGAAATTGTTATTAATTTTGATACAATTTATATCGAAATGAATATTGTAATTATTTTTTATTTATGTATGCATATTTTATATCGCAGTATTTTATATGCTATGCGGTATATACATATGTATACATGTCTATTACATATATATATACATACATACATAATTTTTTGTATATCATTTGCATCAAGTTAAATTTTTAAGTTGCTCCATATGTAAAGATCAATCGTATAGCTTGTTTTAGTGAATTGGAAACTAAATATGTATGTGCATATGTACTTAGAAAAAGAAGGTGTCAGATTTTTTATTTGTTTATTACAAATAATCTTGAATAAACGCTATTACAATTTTGTTATTGTGTCTTTATTATGAATATTTATTTCAGTGTATTTATCTTTGTAAGTGAATAAAACAATTTCTTTATGTTAATAAGAATATGCTTTTATTTCTGACACCCAAGTTTTTTTTCTATTCAATGTCCAAATTTCTGGTTAAATGATTTTAATCAATTAAAAACTTTAATAACAAACATGAAAAATTGAATTGGCTCATCCAGTTTTTTTCGCCATATACTTTTAAAACAACTTGACAGTAAATATGATGAGAGTAAAGTAATTTCTGTCATATGTTTTCAGTCAAAGTGTGATAACGAATGGTGTTTACATAAACGATTTCGATGAGACTCACATTAAATCTTGGATTTTGTTATATGTATATGTTAAGTGAAAACACATACGTGCATATATTCAATATATTGTTTCAGTTTTTGTTTCATGCAGTTTAATTATGGTCTTCGAAATTAGTGAAATCAATATTTTTGACTGCATCCGATAACTGTAAAAATACTATTATTCGCACGTTTGGTGTCTGTGAGGTGTAGCAGATTGTTTTTCCTATTGCCGTGATTTTAATGTGCATATTAAGAGTATCGCCAACATAATAGAAATATTTCTTTTACAACATAAATTAACGATAAAATAAGAAAACTTAATTTAAAGAACATGTGGTTCGTACGAGTTGTTCAGTGTATATGACTTCGGTATGGAGTTTGTAACGACTTGCGGTAAGTCGTCTGCGGTAAGGACATACATATATACATATTCTTGCTCAGCGTAAAATTCTGCGTTGATTTAGACATGTCCTTTCGTCTGTCCGATCGCACAATAACTCAAAAACGAATAACGCAATCACCACCAAACTTTCACAAGTTTTTTTTTTGTGCCAACGACGGCTGTTATTGTAATTGGACCAATTCGGACAGCGGGTTAGGGTAGCTGTCATGCAACTCAAACAGGGTTTTTTTAAATATTTCGAAAACCAATAAAGATATTAGTATCAAATTTTGTAAAAGTGTGTCCAATTATGTTCTACATATATTCTGATTTCAATGGAACGGCTGCACTGGTTCGGGTAGAAACCGTAAAGCTCCGAAAGTTAATTTTGAATATTTGGAAAAATAATAAAGGTAGATTCACGAAATTCGGCAAACGTGTGTCCAATTTCAGGTCAGGTATTTTTCTGAAGTTTGGTGAAATGACTTGACAGGTTCGGGTAGCTGCCATAATTAATAACTGCCAGTAATTGCCATTTAGCAATCAAAGTTAATTCCAAATATTTTAAAACAAATTTTTAAACTCATATTGTCAAAATGCAGGGTTATTCAGTCGGTTTATACTAACTGAAACGTTTTTACTTGTTTTGTGTTTTTGTACTAATGCAAAGTTTTTTAAATGGCTGAGAAGTAAATAATTTATTTTTTGAATTGAATAAATAATTAAGTTAATTATTTTTTTATAATATTAATTTTTAATAACGAGTTAACAGAAAAATTGGAAAATTGGACCGTATTAATATGGGTATAATCGGAGAGTAATCAAAGATGTGCATGAAGGCAGCTTTGATGCAAAAAAAAGCTGATGCTATACCGATGTGATGCAATATTATTCTGACATTTCTGACATTTTCTAAATTATGTTTTTTTGGCGTTATTTTAAATTACATGTGTTAAATATTGAAAAATTAAAATTTTAAAATTGGTTTATTCTTGTTGCTGCAATCATTTGAAGCCTAAAATTGTATATATGTATGTATGTGTGTATGTGTATTTTTCTATGGCTTATTTTATTCCATAACGTTTAATTTTGGCAATTTATGCAAAAATGGAATTTTAAGGGTGGAAGTTTAGTAGATTAGTTAAAATTTAAAAGTTATTTATGCCTTCTGTTACCTTCTACATTATCAAAAGCTTGGTAAGGAGATATATTTGATAGACGCTTTGAATATACAGTTTAACGAAAAATTTGGAAATATAATTCGACACAAGACATTTTGTGTTTCTTTTCAAATTCTTTTTAATTGGCGATTTGTAAGCATTCTGCGTTTATGGAGTTCAAAACTTTTTTATTGACGCCGCACATTAGCCTTTGACTAACATATTTATAACTTTAGAAAAAACTTGAAAATTTTCCTTCTAAGAAATAGTTCTCTAAATAAATTATTTTTTTTATGAAATTTATTTAGAACATTTGTGAACAAACGCATAGGTAGGCATAGGAAATGGAACAAATTTAGTTGATACAAATTGGAAAATTTTCCTAAATTTTTTTGGAAATGAATTAAAAATGAAAATATCTGTTGAATTCAACAAATAGAAAGTTCCAGTGATTGTGTTTTTCAAATAGCAGATTGCAGGTAGCATGAAAACAATACTTGGTTATAATGTAGATTATAGCATAAAGTAATGTTAAAATAAATTGTCGGTGATTCTTCATACCTCTGTAGCTTAGTTGGTAGAGCGTCGGTCTAGAAAGCGGTATGTCACTGGTTCACGTCCAGGGACCTTACTATATAATTATATTTAATGAAACGATTTTCGTATTCGGAAAAATGACAATCTAGTACCAATCAATTTGTAGGATTACGTTTCCATTTCTGCAAATTCAAAAATCTTTTCACGAAAATAAAATTACATAGTACGTTAAGGTCACAGTTCGAGGAGAGAAAATTTTTTAATAAAAATTTTTCTGCCTTGACTTGTTCAATGAATATAAACTACTACATACATGTTGTATTGGTAATCAGTACTACCAAAATTTTTAATTTTGAAACTTCAAATATAATTATACTCAAACATATATGTACATACAAATATATGTATGTATTTAAAAACTTACACTTCAATAAATATCTTTGAGCATAGTAAATATTTCCTTGAAAATGATAATAATATTCTCAATTTAGTGTTATGAATGAGGTAACCAAGCGCCTGACCGACATATATATGTACACATGTATTTACATACTTATATCATTTCAATTAGTTTAGTGATTTAACTAGAATGTTTTTTGTTGCCAGACTTTACCATTATTTTGTTTAGGAACAGTTTAATTTTAAATACTATGCCACCCCTTCATTTTAATTGCGTTGTAATTATTTTTATAGCCTTCTGCCTTACCCAATAAGTTGTGTGTATTATGTATGTAATGATTCACAATCAAAAGCATTTTAAATATTTTAATTTATGATATTTTAACTCCTTAATTTAAAACTATAATTAATAATTTCCCCTTCCGACAACAAAATTTTTTCGAAAAAACATGCTAAGCTCCTGTCAAGTTTATTATAATAACAATTGAAGAGCTAAGTGGACAAAGGGGTTAAATAACATTTTCAGGAAAATCGAATTCATACATTTTCAACTGTGATTACTCTTATAACTAGAAACTTAATAGAAGACGAGATTGACAGTGAATATAGGATACAAGTAACACAAAAAATTATTAGTTTTATAATTTGTTGATGAAAAAATGTGTCACAATGCAAATGTAAGTTAACCCCTTTGTTCACTTACCTCTTCAATTATTTATATAAAATAAGATTCGTATTTCTTTATTACTTACATTATTCGTATTACTTACTTTATGTAGTTATATAATATGAATATTTATTTACTAAAAATATTATGTACATACTGCAGAAATATATAAAATTTTTAACATTTATAGATGAGCATTAAAGTTGCCGTGTAGCTTCAGAAACTTTAAATATTACTTATGAATTTTTTTTGATAAGAATTTGGAAGCCGTTCTATTCTTTCCTTTGAATATAATCTTCGCATCAATTTTAAAATCAAACAAATCAATCAAAAGTTCAATATCGTGTACATTCTAAGCAAAAATTGAGTCAATACAATAAAAATTCTCTGAACATTTGTAATGAACATGTATAAATATATTAGATTTAAATATTATTATATTATTAAAGGCTTATTACATATAATATTGTTATATTATATGTATATTTTTATATTACCCGATTATACATATGATATTGTTACGACTGCTTCATAGAAAATGTTGCGATATTTTGAAATTTTGTTTACTCATTGTACGGTTATTTTGATGTTGGTAAAGAGATAAGCATTGTTTCATATTTTAAACAATACATATTATAAAATATATTGACAAATTGTTTGAGAGCAATGACTACATGCGTACTTATAAATATTTGTACTTAGGATAGGTATTAAAAAGTAATTTTAAAAAAAAATCTGGTTAATTTTTGAGCGGTTTGTGCCAGGATATAACTATTCAAGTAATTTGTACATATTATGTAATTTTCGTTATTTTAAATAAAGTATCTTGAAAATTTTTATTGAATTTGTTGAAAGTTTTATAAAATGTTCGCCAAGCCTGTTATTTGGAAGTTTTTGTTTTGCCTTTGGTTTTAAACGTTTCTAAACAGTCTTATAAATATGGTTATCACTTTCATTATATTTTATTTTTATTTTCTTTTAAATTAAGAGAATAATTTTAGGGATCATTCAAATAATAAAATCAAATAATTTCAGGGATCATTCTTTGACCAATTTTCTGAAAAAAATTGGTGGGGAGGCGTCTTTCGAGCTTACAGTCTGCTTGAAGAAAAATATACCAGATCTTTCCTGCATTTAAATAAATGCTCATAACTTCGGAAACATGCGACATAGATTAATCGTCGAGAGCTTGTTTTAGAAGTGTATGATTGTTCTTTATTTTTGGTTTTACAATCAATTTAATTTGAGTCATAGTTTTCGACTTAAATCTCGTCAAAATTTGAATTTTTGTTTTTTTTTTAAAAAACTCGAAATTTCTCGAATTTTTTGGTATGATTACTTTTTTTGGTCTTTTTCGGCGCGCTACAACGAGAGCCGAAAGGTAACTCATTTAATATTTTCCTCTATATCTCATAGTTCTGCCAGTAGAACATGTTTAAAAAACATGCGAAAAATGTATAACTATCTCATGGACGTGAAAAGTTTAATTAAATAAGCATATCATTGAAAGCAAGTTTTCCTCAAAAATTCTTGTCCTCATTTAAATTAATTTATAGTTGTACATAAATTAAAAATATTTCGAAAAAATGTAAATCTATTAATTTATTTAATGAAACTCTAAATTTTATTCCGTAATTTAAATTGTATTTTATTTGTATATATATATCAGATATTTGTATACATAACTTTAAGGAAGCACTCAAAATATTAAATTAAATTAAAGTACGGCTCGTATGTAGAAAATATTTTCTTAAAATTAACTTTGAAATTTTTATGATAGTTAAATTTTTGAATTTTGTTGGAATTTTCTTTATGTATGTGTAGCTGCATATATACGCAATAAATTACTAGAAAGGTAGATATAAAAAAAGAAATATGCATTTAAATTAAAAAGCCTTAAAATATTCCAATTTGAAATTTAATGAATTTTAAAATAAAAAAGTTGGAGTTGTAAATTCCTATGCAAACATGAGATTTATTGATGAAGTTTCAAGAGAAAAAGATTCTATGAATTAAGCAAATGCTTTGATTAAATGCTTTATGTTAGAGATAGAAACTAACATTCACTTTTCAGAAAACTTTTTATAGGGAACTTTTTATAATTACTTAATATTTTTTCTATGTATTTTATAATTTATTATTATCAGTTTATAAGTTTTTATTGTGGTATTAATAAATTTGATTGATTTTTTTCGATTAAATTTTTTTAACGGCATAAGCGTTATTTTAATCTTTGAATGTGTATGTGTCAGCTAATTCTATACCTATAAAATAAAATTCAATGAAGTATTTTCAGTTAAGTATACGTTTTAATTTCTTCTTATTTTCGTATAGGTCATAAATAAAAAATCGTCAGTTGTTAAGTTAAATAATTGTTACCCAATAGTTTTAGTATGAACCTCTTGAACTTAAATATGAAAAATGTAAGTCTTGAATTAACTTCTGAAACACGTCTAATTTTGGCTTTTTGATTTAAGTTTAAATTATTTGTTGCGGTATCTTATACGATATTTCTCCAGATTTATCAATTTCAATTGCTGGATATGGAGCGTCTTTAGATGTTATAATGAAAATAAACGTTTCAGTCGGTATAAACCGATCAAATTATACCCTGCACCTTAGCAATCTGAGTTTAAAATTTGTTTTTGAAATATCTAGAATGAGCTCTCATTGTTATAAACTAAGTATTCGAACCTGACACTACTGCCAAGTTTCATGAATCTAGCTTTCTTATTTTTTCAAATATTTAAAATTCGCTGTTGGAGTTGTATGGTAGCTAACCGAACCGCTTAGGCCATTACACCAAAAATTTAGGTATACATGTGACCCATAATTAGACACACGACTACCAAGCTTCATGAATCTAGCTTTATGCTTTTTCCAAATATTTAAAATTAGATTTTGGAGTTATATGGCAGATACATTTCATCAAAACTTTCATTCCATCGCACCCGTCATTTACAATTACAATAGCAGCTGTCATTTGCAAAAAAGAAACAATTTGTGAAAGTTTGATGGCGATTGTGTTGTTCGCTTTTGAGTTATCGTGCGATCGGATGAACGGACGAACATGGCTAGATCAACGCAGAATTTTACGCTGAGCAAGAATATATATATGTCCATACCAGAGACGACTCCTTTAAATGGTTACAAACTCCATACAAAAGTGAATATGAAGGGTACATTCATTTTTGAAGTGTATATACCCTTATCAGAAGTGAATATGAAGGGTATACGAAATTGCAGGTTATAAGAATACTTAATTTAATCTATTAGGGCATCAAGCTCAGAGAGCAAATCAAAAATTTATATGGAATTTAAATGGAAGGTGTGTCGGAGTTTATTTGTGTGAAGGAAATTGATCAATATTTTTGACTCTACCAATTCTACATATTTTTGGAAATTAAAAATTTAAATTTAAAAAAAAAATCGATTGGTAAATTCCATCTGGAAAATGCATTTAAAAAAAAAATTTCAATTTTTAGCGCAGATAACCCTTCTTGTCTTCCAAATGGAAAGATACTGGATTACAGAGTAAAATTTTTGAATAAAAAATAGAATTAAAAAATTAATTGAAGAAAAAAGCAAAAAAATAATAATTATAATCTGGATTTTTATATTTTATAATCTAGGCTTTTAAAACTTTACTAAATAAAATGAAATTTATAAAGAATATTCAAAAATTTCGCAAAAAAAATACAAAAATATTTTAATCGGCACGATTCAGATACATAAAATATTAAAAATTGTTTTTGCATTTTTTGCCGATTCAAAATTTCGGAAAATAATTTCAGCTTTGAGGCCTGATAGATATATATGCATTACCTAATTAATAGCTAAATTTGTTGTACATTTTCCATATCTAGATTGGCCTGTCATTATTCTTTTTTGTTTGGTTACTTTTAGACTTGAATTTTTCAAGTATTAAATTTGACAAACACAAAATTTTTATGTATTTTTTTTTGTCTTTAACAATGTTAATTTCAAGGATTGCATACATTGCTCATCCTAAATGTGTGTAATTTTTGGAATATTTTGGTATATGAATTTAAATAATGTAATTGATTGTTTTTAAAAGAAGTTTTCTCACTTGTTGACGGGAAAAGCACTACTTTACGAAACATTGGTTTGATTCAACTTTATTTTAATTATAATATTGATTTTGTATTTATTTTACATTATGTAGTATATGACTAGTATACTTTTTCTGAAGCTCTAGAACTTAAGTAATTACGAATTTAGAGTTAGAAATTACCTTCTTTGACTGCAATCAAAGATCATTGACCTACAAAAGATCGAAAAAGTTTGCAGGATCTCAAGCAATCAACCCTAAGAGAATAGACATGCGATTTTTTCTGATGGATAGGTCTCGAAAGAAAATTTTAAGGGGTTTGATAACTAATACCTTACCAATTGTAAAAAGATGTATTATATATATACATATATGCACACACTGAGAAAGAAATGTGCAGTGCAAAACTCTTGTTCTATAAAATTTTAAAGATTTCAGTGAAAAGTTTGATTTAGTGAGAAAATTGCGACCGCTGTAACGTAAGTCAATTACTCGAAATGTGGCTCGAAAGTGTTGTGTGCGGTAGATTTTATTTGATTAAAATTTATATTATTTAACTGTAAAGCTTATAATATGCATATTTGAAATTTGGTTTTTTTAAGATACTTACATACACCAATTTAAAATTATGTGTTTATTATATTTTTATAAAACAAGTTGATTATTCGAAACATTATATAAATGCTAAAATCAACTTTAAACCAAAATCTCTGCATTGTCATGTTTACATGTTTCTAGACATAAAAAATTTGTCATCTTAGTAAAATTTTTAATAACTGTCGTGTAAAATTAATCTATTTCTATTTGGTAGAAGACAAAACAAAAAACTTGTTTTTAAGTTTACATTTCATAAAAAGATATATGTATTAGACACTATGTCTATGCAAACTTCTCAAAAATTTGTGTAAATTTACGCAGTAACACTATAAAATACGAGTTGTATCGTTGAAAAAAAAAAAAAAAAACAAAATTTTGTGCGTTATTAATACCCCCCTTGCGTTTTTTATAATCTTGTTTTTTTTTTTTAGATATTTATAAGCAAGTTTTTAGGTCTTAAAAATGGCTTTTGTTTGCCAAATAAAAATGTTTTCTCCTTTTTTTTCACTTTAAAATTTTTAATTATATTTTTATCAAAAGTATTGCATCCAATAAATGAGTTTATGAGATTGTTAAACCTTTCGAATTCCGCGTTTTTGATCTTAATCTCAGCTGAATGCGTTTTTTATAATGCGTTCTGGCCAATGTGGCTCCTGTTGGGGAACAAGGATATTCAACATAAAGTTTTGCTATGATTGAAATCTTTTAAATTGGTTTTTACGAAGAATTTGGAAGAAAAGAGAAATCGAAATCAGACATACAAAAATAAAAGTTATCAAGCTTTTTTCATATTTCTCTAAATATTTGATTGTAAATAAAGGTTAAAAATCGGTATTTGAAATTTTGTAAAATAGTTGATATTATATGCAATTTATTAATTATGAGAAATGCAATTACATTAATTAAGAGCAAATGTCCTAATTCTCATTAACTCAATTAAGTTATTAATGAGAATTAGGATATTTGGTCCTACATTCTTAAATTGGAATTTCTCTATTTTAATACTGAGTGCTAACTTAAGCATTCCAAGTGTTGTAGATTTAAACATCTTTTAAGTTGTGATAAATTGTTAATTATTATTATTTTGAAAAGTTCACGAAATTAATAAATTAAAACTCAACACGACTTGTTTTTTAATTTAGGTAAGACTTAAAAATAGTTTTTGTTAGTTTCTTAATTGCTCGTAATTACCCACTTTTCGTAAAAACTTTATCACTATCATCAAAATATTTTAAATTTCTTGCATTTTTTTGCCGTATGTTACTTCCACCTTTTTCGAAGTTAGTAATTTTTTGCACTTATTTTATCATATTATTTGCAAAAATTGGGATTTCCAATTATAATTTCAAGCAATTGCAACATGTACTTTTAATTCAGAAAATTATTTTATAAATTCATTTTTTCAAATCTCTTGGCATGCATGCACATAAATTTCACCTTTAAAAATAGAAGCAGTTTAAATTTTAATTAATATTCTTATTTTATTTATAAAACAAAGCACCAAATTATATGTATTAATACTTATGAATGTTCATATACATTCCTGAAAATAAAATTAATTTATAAAGAAATGAAAGAATTCAAAATCAATTGAAATGAAAATTTATGTCTGAGCTTTCTTCAGTAGAATCATAAGACCTTACTTCATCGGATCAATTTTTGACTTGTATGTGAACAATATAAGAGCGGTGTTGATAATGCTGCATTTGGGGAACACAACAATCATATTGAATTGAAAAAACACTCGTAAAATTGATCTAAAAGTTTGTATATTTGATTTGCGACTCGTTTTTGTGCTTAACGCTTTAACGCCAATTCAGTTTACTTAATTTATCGCATGTGGTTTAGCTTTTAATAAGGTTTTTGCAATTTATGATTGGAGGCTAATGAAAATGCTTTCACTATTTGCTGTTATGGTCTTAGCAGTGAACAAGCATCCTTTTTTTTGTTTTATATCCTGCTCCAACATTTTTCAGTTATATCCAAAAAATTCATCCAATAATCGAAAACATAAATGAAGACTTAAAACAAATGTGCACATGTGACTTAAGAAAAACCAATGAAAAGATTATAATTGTATATACATACGAGTATTATGTACGTACACATACTTTATTATCTATTATTATTTCAATGTATTCAAAATAAAATACAAATTTAAATGTAAAACAACCTAAGACATCAAATGAAGCGATGTAACATCAAATGTCGTGGTTTTGTTTTTTGAAAACGCTTCAAAGTTTCGTTAAACTACTCGTAAGCAAGAATAGGATTCACCTATTTAAAACAAAGAAAATTTATTTTTTTTATAATTTTAATGACAGAAAACGGTTTAGTTTTTAATTTTATTTATAAATGAAGAATATTTTTATTTCGTTAAAGAAATATGAAATGCGATGTTTGTATTAAACCATTTGTTATTATTATGCCATTTCTGTTTATGACTGTAAAAACCTTCAAAAACAAGAAGTTTCAAAAGTCGTATATGTACATATATAGAATCGACTTCAAATCTAATGGGCGAAAAATGGTATCCAAAAACTAACTATGAAAAATTATCACTCGCCATAACTCGAAATAATCACGCATTTTCTGGTAATCATATCGTACGCAAATATCGAATGAAATCATACTATCCTGTATGTGTTATTCTAGTTATAGTGATAATTAAAATTGGTACCACTTTTGACGTGTTCGCAGATTTCAAAATCATCACGTGCATTCCTTCTGTAAAACTTTTCATAGTAATTTTTTATCAAAATGTAAAAAAAAAAATAGAAAAATCGACAAAGTTAGCAATTACAAAAATTATTTAATTAAATTTAAACTAAAAATTTTACTCCATCGATTTTTAGTATTTTTCCAAAAAATTTTTGAAAAAAGGTGCTTGTTAGTTTCACTCTGTCCGTGTGTCTGCTTACAAAACTTCTACACGCTTGAAGATAGAAAGCTGAAATTTTATACGTATATAGATCTTTACTAGAAACTAATTTTCTTAGTACATAATTTTTACCTATCTCCTCCTTCTAAAAGTTATACCCCCTCCCCAAACCCTAAAAATGCCATTTTACAACTGTTTACTGTAGTAGAACTATATGCATTTTCCAAATTTTACAAACGCAGAAAACCAGTGCGATGTGGCCGTTATGATTTAAAATGGCTGTTAAAATTTACCGTTACATAAAATTTTTGATGTTGTTTTTCTTCTAGACCCCAGGTTGTGGGAGCCTGAAATTATAGTAGCTTTTAGGCACTAACAAATATTTCATTTCGTTAGAAGATCTTTCCTTTCTTTAGAGATAACTTGAGAGGGGGTGGAGATAAAAAATTTCTTTACATCTCCACACCCCTTTCAAGCTATCGCCTCTTGAAATTTGTAAAATTTGAATTAAAAACGCAGAAAGGTAACTGTACTAACACTTAAAATCGAGCATTATGTTAACCCCTCTTTAAATTAATTTTTGCTTTATTCCAAAAACTGCATAAACATCTTAAATATATGCAATCCTAGAAATAGTTTCGTATATGAATGAAAATACTTTTAATATTGTGGTAGGTATACATCGATTGTTTTAAAAAGCTGTATTTTCACTTTTTGAAGGGAAAAGTGCTACAATACAAACCATTGGTTTGACCAACTTTATTATATTGATGATTGGAGTTTTTTTTGATATTTTAAAAACAAAAAGAATAACAAACATCAGAAATTTAAACTTGTTATAAGATCAATGGTCTGAGAGATAAAAAAAATTAAGTTCTATTTTAATATTTAAATATATATAAAATTCCTTTAACTTGCTGTGGGAAGCTGCAAGCGTTTAAAAAAGTCGCTAAATATGGCTATAAAACTTTCTTTGTTTTTGTTTATATGCAAAAACCAAAATATTTTTCACATCGTTAAATCTTCAATTTTTTTGTATCACGTCAGCTGTTAATGACAACCCAAAAATCTTTGTTACGGCTCCTACAGACACAACTAACAGAAATGCATATTTTGAGATAACGTCTTGAGTAACAGAATATGGGTGAATTTAAGAAATTGTACAAGAATTTAAAGAATTTTTAACCGACGTAGGCTTTTTCAGATTTCGCATTTTGACATTAAAACACAATTAAAAAAATCTTGCTAAAATTCTTAAAAATAAAAAAAACAAACTACTTATTGATTTACATAACTTACGAATTGGTTCAAGGTTATTCAAATAAATTTACTTTAATTTGATTAATTGTGATAAATGGGAACGATAATAATGGCATTTTATAATGAATGTTAAATTAAATTATAGCCTTTTTAATAAATTAAATTATTTACTTATTGTTGTAGAGTGGCGTGCTGCCAACAAAATTATTTAATGATATTTGTCAATAATAATTTTGCAAAAATAATAATTTAAATAAAATTTTACTGAATTCTTTAATATTTTTACTGAAGCGATGTATAATGTTACAAATTCTGATAGACAACATTTTATATTAATTTATATAAGTATAGGAATGATTGATATTAAGGTGTTTTTTTATATTTTTGGAGTAGATTTGTAATAAGCAGTTTAGGTTTTTTATCAACAGAAGTAAAAAACGAGACTGACAATTAAACAGTAAAGGAAGTAAAGCATTTTAATGAAGTTCGTCTGCTAATAATTTTGATTTTCAGAAATAAATTTTTTGATTTGTTTAAATCCTAATCATTTTAATTTTTTTAAATATCTTATTTTTTAAGCACAGATATTGAACGAAGCTATTGAACGGATATTGAACCCAAAATGAAAACCGGCGTTAACTGTTATTTTTTGGCTGAACTTTAATAGAGACCAGTCTATAAGAACTACAACGAACTACAACGAGTAGTTTGTTGCAGTTCGTTGTAGTCTATGCGCGAACTACAACGAGCCACACTCAGCTAGTTACCGTGGATGTTTGGTGGCTCAGAAGTTACAAAAAGAAGAATGAAAAGAATCGATCTAATCGGCTCTTGGATAAACATGAAAGGACCTCAAGAATGATTAGTGCTTTTACATTAACTAAGATAAAAAATGGTGTTACAAACTCACAAGTAGCTTCCAAAATTGCAGAAGATTATATAGATAAAATAGCTAAAAAAGCATCAAAACTAAAGAAATTGACAATAATATAATACAAAAACTTAAAGAAATTGACAGTAGCATAATGCCAATGGGGTAAGACATGCTACTAAGAATTGACGAAATGTCAAGGAACTACTATAGAGGAAAGAACTACTAGAGAGGATATACTAATCCGGAAATGATTTCTGAAAAAATGGCAGTAAATAAAACAAGATTTTGTATGTAGAACGCTAATGATGTTTTAAGTAAAAAACACCAGTTCGCGATTTTTCTTAGAGCCTACACCAAAAGAAAGGATATTTTTAAGGATCTCTTATGTGCGGGTGGAAGTGGATTCTAACTAGGAGGTAACTATAATGCCAAACATGTGAATTGGGATATTGCTATCATTGTACTGGCAGTCCGATTTATTGGCCTATTAATGCCAAAAATCCGGATATTATTGAATTTTTTATAACTAAAAGGAGATCGGAAAATTTTTTGAATTTGGAAAGTGACTTAAATTTGAATTTCGATCACTCTGTTGTCATATTAATCCTTAGTGAAAAAGTAGCTAAAAAACGGAGCGGACCCAGTTTAGTAAATAGGACCATATATTGGGTAGGCTCCAAACATAATATTGGAAATATAAATCT
This sequence comes from Condylostylus longicornis, assembly GCF_029603195.1. Taxonomy (NCBI): domain Eukaryota; kingdom Metazoa; phylum Arthropoda; class Insecta; order Diptera; family Dolichopodidae; genus Condylostylus; species Condylostylus longicornis. Next base: position 4,197,004 of record NW_026577985.1, read on the forward strand.
TAATGCTGAACTGCTATAGATCAACAAGATTCTGAGGGAGGGAGTGGATTATATTAAATTGGTACAGAAAGCCGACTGAAAAAAAACAATAATTTCTGGATTCCAACCTGTACCAAGTAATTATCCTAAAAGAATAACTGATTAAATAGTATAAAAAGGAAGGTCTAGACGTAAAAAGCAAGAGTCGCTTCAACTACCCAGATGAGCAAACGATTTTAAATAGAATTTCTAACACATTTAAAAGAAAGATCAAATTTTTACATCAGTATTATGCGAGAATTATATAAAGGGTTTATCGGATTAGATAATAATTAAAGGAACGAATTATTTGTTGTGGAAAGCAACGAAGAGTACTAAGAAACCGATAAAGCGAATCCCCGCACTGAAAAAAACTAATACATCATGGGCAAAAAATAATAGCAATAGAGCTAAACTACATGCTGATATTTTGAATGGAATTTTACCACCAAATGAACTTTTCTAGGATTCTAGCGCTTGTTTAGTAGAAGATGTTTTAATTTCAACCATTACTGCTAATACTGCTGAGATAATAAGAAAATTGTCGAAAAAGACGGACCTGAGGTTTGTTTCTAGTACCAGGAAAGTAGAGGAAGTTATTATAAAAGGAAAACAGGTGAAACCATTGGATGAAACAAAGTCATCTAGACCGATGTCGCTGACACCAAAGATATCAAAACTTTTGAAAAATTGTTATCAATAAGGCTGATGCCGACAACAGAAAATAAGAAATTGATTCTAAACCATCAGTTTGGTTTAAGAATAAAGCATCCAATAACTAACACAATAACAAATATTGTGGAAGAGACGTTAGGAGAAAGACAAATATATTCGACAATATTTTTGGCCGTGGCCCAGGTGTTCGATAAGGCTTTGCAAGTCAGTTTGTCATTTAAACTTGATACCTTGCCGTGGAGTTACTTAAACCATATTTACATCAAACAAGGTAAACAATAAAACAGGACGAGGAGTACTCCACTCTTATTGCCTCAAGTCAGTATTCTGGGTCCTACATTTGCAGACGATACAGCTATATTGGCAGTAGGATCTAATGTTGAAGAATCGATAAATAATTATCGGAACCAAGTAACAATATAAGTAAATTGACAAATAAATGGAAAATAAAGCTAAATTAAAGTAAAAATATACATATAAATTTCACAAGCGAAAATTTAATAAATATGCCACTATTGAATTTGACTTTAGATGTCAAGCTTAAATGGAAAGAACATGTAAAGAAGAAAAGAACAGAGTTAGGAAAAAATATAGAAAAAACTACTGGCTTCCAGGTCGTAGTCGACCAACATACAACAAGGTGTTAATATATAACAAAATGATAAAGCCTATATGGGTATAAGATTTGCAGTTATGGGGTTGTGCCAAGCAAATACACATCAAACAAATACAAATCTTCTAGAACAAGGTCGTTCGTAGTATGGTGGGTCCTCCCTGGTATGTGTGCAATGGCGACGTTCATAGGATCTGGGTGATCGATTTAAGTGACGTCATTTTTCACGGAATCTAGACACAAAAACACCATAGAGCAAAACTAATTGTTAGTCAGTTTGACTAGTTTTAAGATTTTAGTTTTGTTAAAGTTCCCGACAATTTATAGCTTGTCACTATTAACATGTGCCAGCAGTTTGGGTTCACCTATATTTGTTTTTCTATGATTTTTAACACCTACATTAAAAGAAAAAACCTTTTTTTTAGATAACCTTAGAACCTTATAACGGATAGAAACATGAAAGGGAAAGAATTTACTCTAATGCACTAACATTAGAGTAGATTCTTTGAAATATTAGGGATCTTTTAAGACCAAAATAAAAAGTAATCGTAAATAAAGAGCGTTTTTTAAAAATTCAATTAGTATTTTACTAGTATTAGTTTGACTTTAAAAAAAGTATGAATACTCGAATTTTAAAAAATGAAAATTGATTTTGAATCTTGTGATTGTGTATACGTTAATGTAGCACACGTATGTAACCATAAGTGTATCTTATTTATAAGTAAATATTTATAACTTGTTCACCAGAAATTTTTAATAATTTGAAATTCAAAGATCTGGAATTGTTATATTATTATCTTCACTTAAATTAATTAATTATTTGTGTTTTAAAGTCTGTTGATCTTTTTTATTTTTTAATTTAAATTTGTAGTTGGAATTTTATGTCCTTTTTCAATGTTTTTTTTTCATTTTTTTACATAATTCACACATTAAAAATATCTTTCTTTTATTTTGTAAGCTGAAATTTAAAATTTAATATTTGATTTTTTCTTATTTTCAGATTTTATTGTTTTTTTATACATACATATATAATTTTTTACTGTAATTTTAAATTTACAAGTAGTTATACATATTACAATAAACACGTATATTTACAAACATAAAGAACGAATAAAAATGGATTTAAGTGATGTTGAATTAGCAGTTATAATGAATACATGGAAAGTACCAATGGGTGATCCGGAAGGTTCTGGACAAGTTATATTATATAGATTCTTTGAAAAATATCCTCATAACATGGAATATTTTGAAGCATTTAAAGGAAAACCATTGAAAGAAGCTAAGGTTTTATTTTATTTATGGAAATTTTTCATATTTTCATATATTCATTTTCGTATTTCATGTCATAAAATTTTGGAATAAATTTATAAAAAAAAAATGTAATTTAAAAAATTTTAACAACTAAAAGTGTTTGTTCTCATTTACTTTTTGAACATATCGTCTGTGTTTCTCATTCTAAATAAATGTGTATATGTATATTTGAAATGTTAAAAAACACTAAGTTTTTAACGTCATATTGATTTTTAATAAATTCATTTTAAGTGTCAATTTTGAATTTTTTACATTTTTACTTATACATTTTATGTCATGACTTCTAAAATATCATAAAAACCTCACATTACTATTGCGTTATTTAGATTTTAATAATTCTTTCCATAAAATATGTATAATACATATGTATGTACATATAAATATAGGAGGATGCAAAATTTAAGGCACATGCTGGTAGAATTGTTCGAGCCTTTGATAATGCAATTAAAGCAGCTGAGGAACGTGGCAAAGATGCTGTATTAAGTAAAGCTCAATGGGATAGATTAGCTAGTAGCCATTTAAAACGACACATTCCCAAAGACTCATTTATGGTATATACTATTTTACTTTAAATTACTTTCAACACTCATACACGCATATTACACGCATATATGCATATAAATGTAAAATATATGTACTTATATATGTATATGTATACATAAAAAAAACTTAATTTAGTTAATTATTTTTAATTTTACTTATGTTTCTTTTTTTTGATTTCTTTTCATGTTATAGGAATTAAAAGGAATCGTTTTAGAAGTTCTCGCCGAAGTTTGTCATTTAAATGATTTTCAAAGTACAGCTTGGGAAAAGTTACTAAATTATCTGTTTGGTGTTATGCTCGATCAAATGACTAAACTTGAATGAGTAATATTTCATTTTTGTCCAAGAACCAATATATATGTATTTACAAAAATTATGGGAAACAATAATGAGAGAATAAAAATCGCATATCAAAAAGAAAATCTATCAATTTTAAATATGTAGTCAGACAAATTTGGAAGCCTTGGAAAATTCCCTCTGGCCTTTAATATGTTTTTATTAAATTCAACCAAAATGTTTACTTTGTGTTTTATGTTGTTCACTAAAAAAGTTTTTGTCTTTATTTTTTTTTTATTAAAGCGATTGCATTTTTTTCAAATATAAAAATATCAAATTTGTTGCTCCTTTGCAAATTTAGTTGGAAAATTGTAATTTTGTAATACATGTATGTATATATTATGTAAATGTCTAGGTCTGCGTTTGTGTTAAGAAAATTAAAAAAAGGATGTTCACAAAATCAAGAAACCATATTGTGAAAAAATAAACGAAATAAAAGAATATAATAGTTTAAGATAAATATTTTATGTGAAAACGATTAACGGGTTAAAAAATTTTTGAAATTAATTGAAATAAATGCACATATTTCTTAAATGTAAATAAGACAAAGGTTTTTTAATTTAATCATATTTAGTTATCTAAAAGTAGGCATTGGAGCTTTTAAAATCGCTCGTATTACAAAATTGAATTTAAGTGTAAGTGAACTAGTTCGTTTGTTGTATTATTGAATTCTAAAATCTAATTAAAATGTTAGAATTTTAGTATTAAAATTTACAGTGCAGTTAAAGATTTTCTTTTGTTTCTCGTCCTAAGGCGTTTCACCAAGCCTTAAATTATCACCATTAAATTTAGAAAAAATGTTGCTAAATAAACTGATAATTAAATTTTAATTTCATAGATTACATCAAAGTTACCAATCATAGAGCACATTTGAATTTGAAGAGAATGCACCTTCGACAGCTAATTAAATAACAATATGAAATAAAGTAATTAAACCGAATATTAAATTCTCATTAAATACTTACTTAAATTTTCGCTATATTCTAGTAAATTTTTCGAATTAAATTTTGATTAATAATTTCGTAACATATGTACATCAATATTTTTCACAATCTTCTGCACTCTAGATTCACGCATTTTTAGATTGCCGGTTGAACTCCGTAATTTTTGATTATTTAATTAATCATTCCCGTAATTTCATTCCTTGGTAACTATTAAATGACCAAAACCAAATTGGGTGATATATTAATATAATTGATGGATTTATTGGAAGTAAAAGTCAATTTTACTTTCGGTAGTTACCACTAAAATTATTTAGCCATTAAATTTATTTTATATATAATATGTAAATCAATTGATATTTTTTCCATTTGTATTTTTCATTCAACAGGTGAAAAAAATTGGTTTGAAAATGGATATGAGCGATTGCGAAATGGGTGTTGTGATGGCGAGTTGGAAAGTTCTTATGGAGAATCCAGAAGAAACTGGGAAAGCAGTGTTGGGGAAATTTTTTGAAGAGCATCCACAGTATGTAGAATATTTTAATGCTTTCCGGGGAAAAACATTAGCGGAAATAAAAGTAAATTTTCGATTTTTGTGTTTTCATACTTTAATTTTATATATTTTTAGTACATTAACAAAATTTGTTACTTATTAGTTCCACTATGTCCGTCCGTATACCGACTGAAATGATATACATATCAACTTAATCTCATTTTATTTTACTCATTTTTATTACAAAATTGATTTTTTTTGGTTTCGTTATTATATTTTGTTGTTTTTTTTATCTTTTCTTAAAAAACAGGTGAATTATATTATAAAATAGTTTGTCTAATTCACTTTTTGTTTCCATACATTTTTATCCTCCTCAAACGACAATTCGACTTGCGACATAAATTTCTGAAATTAAAAATGTCATATCTGGAGGACTTTATGTAAAATGATACTAGAGAATGGTGTAATGAACTTTTTCTTAACGATTTAAATTGTGTAAAGAAAAATTGTGCTGCTTTGTAAGCTATTGATTTGGTTTGAGTTATTTTCAAAAATTTTAGTTACATGTGTTAAGCTTTTAGTTACTTTTCAAATATTTTCAATAAATTTTCGAAACGAAAAGAAAAGTATAACATTTGTTCTGAGCAAATATTTAACATAGTTAAAATGTTTAACATTAAAAAGGTTTAAGTTGAATAAAAACTTAGTTCGCAGTACAGTTGATCTTTAAAGCCTTGTTTAATAATAATTTACCATATTAAAGTAATTATACAACATCATTTTTATTCACAATGCTTCTAATTTCATTTAGTTTAGAAACATCCTTATAGTACTTTTATTATATATGCATACAGTTTTTAATTAAAAATAGAATATTACATTTTTGTATTCAGCAAGAACCGAAATTTGCCTTTCATGCGGGTAAAATTGTTTATGCATTTGATAATGCAATAAAAGCAGCAGAGGAACGAGGACGTGATGCCATACTTGGTAAAGCATCTTGGGATAAATTAGCAAAGGATCATTTGGAAAGAAAAATTCCGAAACAAGCTTTTAAAGTATGTAACTCTTATGTTTTAATATATTAATTATAAAAACACAAGTATTGTTTTATTAACAAAAGAAAGTATTTCCATTTATAGGATTTACAAACAGTAATGTTGAATGTTATAGCAGATGTCTGCAATTTGAATCAATTCCAAAGAAATGCATGGGAGAAATTATTAAAATATTTATTTGGTATCATAACATCAATTTTAAATTAATTTACTATAATTACGTATATGGTTTTTATGTTTATTTTAAAAAGTGTTCGAGAAAAACCGCACGATGAAATTTAAGGAATTCCAAGGAGTTCATCAACTAAAAAATCATAATTTATAACATAAAACTATACTTTAATGATAGTTGAAAGTAAATGTATCTCTATCAGCTTAATGTAATGATCTAAAAATTTCCTAATTGGTGTTCTGATTTGTGTACAAATTATTATTATAAAAAAATATAAGTGAGTTGATCCAAACAATAAATATACTGGTTTCTCATTAAAAGCGTTTAATTGAAATATTATGAGAGATTGAAAGAAAAAAAATCATTTAGTTTACAAACCTTTTTATGGTTTTGGTTACATTTATTATATGTGCATACAATTTTTAATTAATAGAATATTCAATTTTGTATTCAGAAACGACCAAAATTTACCTTGACAATAACTTCAATAAAGGTGGGTCAAACCACTGGTTTGTATTGTAGCACTTTTCCCTTCAACAAGTGATAATTCTGCTTTTAAATACAGTCTATGTATATTTATCACACTATTAAAATTATATTCGTTCATATACAAAGCTATTTCTAGGATTGCATATGTTTACGATAATGCATACATGCAGTATTTGAAATAAAGCAAAAATTAATATAAAGAGGGGTTAACATAATGCTTGATTTTAAGGGTTAATTGTGTGAGTTACGAAAAATAATTATATTTTTTAATTTCATGGAATTTACCGTTAGCTTCTTGTGTTTATAGAAATTTGAAAAAGGTTGCGGTTTCGGAAATATAAGGTGTCAAAAATTCAAATTTGACGAATTTCAAGAGGTAATAACTTGAGAGGGGGTGGAGATGGAAAAAAATTTTCTTCTAACAAAATAAACTATTTGTTAATGTCTAAAAGCTCCTAAAATTTCAAGCTTCTACAGGCTGGGGTCTAGAAGAAAAATGACATCTAAAATTTGGAAAAAAAGGACTTTAGATAACGGTAAATTTGAACGGCCATTTTGTTTTTCTAAAGTTTAACTATAGTACACCGCGCTAGGGGAAGCCAGTCGCTGCCTTTCTGCATTTGCAAAATTTCAAAAACGCTAATGGTTTCTAATTGCAACAAATAGTTAAAAAAGGCCATTTTTAGATTTTGCAGGGGTATAACTTCTAGAGGGGGGGAGATAGCTAAAAATTTTGTTCTACGGAAATAAGTTTCTAGTAAAGATTTATGTGCACACAATTCAGCTTTCCATCTTCAAGGGTGTAGAAGTTTTGTAAACAGACACACGAACAGACGGACGGACGGACGGACGGACGGACTTTTTTTTCAAAATTTTTTTGGAAAAGTGCTAAAAACAAAATTCCTCACAATAGCTTCCAAAAACAAATTTTCTTCGGAAGCGCTGCTCTTTTATCTAATTCACTTTTCAAATTCCCTAACATAAGATTAAATTAATTTTAGATTAGTGTGGTTGTGATAGATTCTTGGTTATATCGATTTCTAAAATTTATATTTTTAATTACTAATCAAAACAGTAAATATGTGAAAGATTTATAATAATAAATACGAAAAATTAGAACCTGGGCTTAATTAACAATTCCTATACCTAAAAATTTTCATATTAGTATACATAAATAAAACTTATACAGTCAGATTTTAGATTAGATAATGATGTGAAAGGTATTCTGCTTTACTGTTGGCTATCTCGTGGAAGATTATTTAGGATTATTAATTTTGATATAATTAATGCCATGGTTAAACAACTCTAGAAATTACATAAAATTATAATTAAATAAGCAGGTTAGGCAAAATAGTGCTTTAACGTAAAAAATTTAAAATATCCAAAAAAATATTTGTTGGTTCTTATATTATACAAGTTCATCTTTATAAAATATAGAATCATAATATTTATACATCATCCATTTTTGTTTCATTCATTTATCATCAGATTAATTTTGTAATTTATTTCGTTTCAATAAATCTATTTACTCGTATTCATTATAATTTTTCTATATGTAAATATCATCACAATAAGTTATCAAGGGCCTTTTAGAAACTGAACAATTCAGTTATCGAGTGCATTCTACATTATATATATATTATTGTCCAAAAATAGAAATCCAGTTATAGATATTTAATTTATTCATGCCATTTTATTAATTTTATGAATAAATTAATTAAATATGCTATTTTAATTTAATGAAATATATAAATCTGTATATAACATAATGTGTACAAATATTAATAAATTCATTATTTTTGTGTCTGAGCATGGGGTATAATTATAGTGTTATGTATGCATGTCATGAATAATAAATCTTCAATATCGTTATTAACTTGTTGGCTAAAACTTGTTCTTGTTTCCTGTTTAGTTGTATACAAAAATGTATACAAAACAAAACACATTCTTAAATAAAGAGCCAATCTAAGTAATAAATATAAAATGTAGTAGTGTAAATAAGAAAAAACAAAATACAGTGAAATATTTTTCTTTTAATTTTATACAATATAAAAGAAAAAAATTCTATGTTTACCATATTTGCGTCAAACGGTCAAACTATCGTCATGATCATTAGCCTCACAGCCCGAGGTGAGCCTTTGCTTGGTTAACTACTCGTCTCCAATGCTTTTTTTTGCAATGATTCGCGACAGTATTTTGTAAGCAACGTTTAATAGGATAATGCCTCTATAGTTGTCACAATGCGCCTTTCTACCTTTTTTATGTAATGATATAATTATACCCCTCCGCCACCGGCATTTGTTCAGTGTTCCATAATTTAAAGATAAGACGATTTTTCATTTTTGTATGGCTGCCATTATTTCCTCATATGTAGGTACATCAGCCGACGAAAAATTTACTATTTTTTGTCAAGAATCTCACGAATGTTGTTTTCTTCGTGGTCATCATTTAAATTGTACAAATCGTAGAAATGCTCTCTTTAATTGTTGACTATAGCTCTTCCGTCTATAAGTACAGTTCCATTTTTACTTTTTATATTTATTAGTCATGGTTGAAATCCTTTTATCTTTTTTAAACATCTTTTATTTTATTTTGATCAAGCTTTTTTACTATACATTCTGCATTTCCCTTTTTAGCACTTTTCCAAAAAATTTTTGCCATAAGCATTTTTCAAATTTTGCAAACGCAAATAAATAGTGTTGGCTTCTTCTACCGCGGCATACTATAATTAAACTTTAAAAAAACAAAATGGCCGTTCAAATTTATCGTTATTTAAAATACTTTTTTTTTCAAATATTTGATGTGTTTCTTCTAGACTCTAGGTTGTAAAAGTCTGAAATTTTAAAAGCTTTTAGACACTAATAAATGGTTCATTTCTTTAGAAGAAATTTTTTTCCACCCCCACTGCCTTTCAAGTTATCACCTCTCGAAATTTGTAAAATTTGAATTTTTGGCGCCTTAGATTTCCGAAACCGCAAGCTTTTTGTAATTTGTGTAAACTCAGAAAACTAACGGCAATTCCATTAAAATCGAGCATTATGTAAACACTTCTTTAAATTTATTTTTGCTTTATTTCAAAAGACTCTATTATCCTAAATCTTTCATCCTAAATATATGCAATATATAATGAAATAGTTTCGTATATGGATAAAAGTAATTTTAATAGTGTAAAAGGCACATGTCCGAAACTTAGAGATCTTTTGTTTCATTTTCATCATGGTCCCGTAATTATCACTGCCGCAATTGGCTTATCTATACACCTTAGCGTCGAGTATAGAAGACATTTATCTTTTGATCACCAATACATGATCAATCTGATTTATGGTATTTCTGCCTACTATTTTCCAGGTACCTTTGTGAATTATCTTGTGATGGAAATTGGCGCTCATAGTGGGCAAATTCACGCTTTCAGCTAGCTGACACAGTCGAAATCGGTTGAGCGATGTTTCATTATACTGAGAAGTCCTCCCTGCCAATTTTCGCATTAGGATACCCAATAGCGACTATTGTATCATATTTTTTATACCAGCGCAACTGTTTTCTAATTTATTATAAAAGTCATTCTTTGTTATCTCATCAGCATCTTCCGTTGGGGCATATGCTCTTATTATGGTTATATAATAAGAGCATAACTTAACTGTTAATTTACAAATTTTATTACTTATTGGTAGGTAACCCAAATGTATGTCTTTACACTTTTTGTTGACCAAAATCCTATAACAGCATCGATTCTTGTCACTTAAATAATAAAGATCGAAATTTGTTTTTACAATTTTTCCTTGTTTCTCCTATCTAATTTTCTGGAGTCCTACAATGTCGAAACCAAATTTTTTCAGCTCGATAGAGATTTCTAACATCTTCCTTGGTTGAAGAAAAGTTCAAATATTCCATATTCCAAATTTTATATAGTATTTTCTTATATAGTAATTCTTATATAGTATTTATATTATTATTGCCCATATTTAATGCTTGCGTTCTGCTTCCATATGTTTCGTCACAGTTTATCTGGGGCGAGTTCTAATTTTCCGTGACATTTGTAATTTCACTAGGTAAGTTGTTAGCATGATTAGCTAGACTGTAAATTTATATCTCCCACAGTCAGGGTAATCTAGTTATACCCATAATTGTCTATTCGCCAGAGACATTTCTTCAATATATGTATGACGCATCACATCTCTTTACACCCTGCGTCAAACTATGAGAAATCAAAATAACAAAGAAAACTAGAAAAAGTTGGATGTAATTGAAAGAAAAATGAGAAGTCTTTTGCAAAATATTCATACTTTACATAATTTTTTTCTTCGGGTCGAACACAAAATTTTGAAATGAATATAACAATTAAAATTTTTAATTTTTGTTCTCACCCTAAAAGTATGTAAATATTATAGTATACTTTATTCTCTTAATTAAAATAGTTCAATTAAGAGACAATGGTTTTTTTGTTAAAGTTTTCACTATTTCCAGGAAAATGTGCTTATAGTTTGATCCAAATATATTCAAATTATATATCAAAAAGTTGACCGGAAATTAAAATGGAAAAATTTTAATTATTTAACTGTTATATTGAGTAAACAAGAATAAATGTATTAAAATTATTACTTTGTAATTAACACAATTTAATATTTTTTTATTACGCATTTGTCTATACATTAACATTACTTGTATATATAATACATAAATGTTTGTATATATGAGATATGTATTTATGTAAATTATGAGATATACGTTACGTGTAGATTATGATTGTGGTAAGCACAATATTTTCTATACAAATCTTTATACTGTATCACATACTTACATATATAGTATCTCATGTATCACATACATATATAGTTATATATGTATACAAAATGTGAACATATTATTTAAATTGAATTTTTTTAGTCCTCACAGTATAATGCAAATGATAATGATAATGATGATTAAAATGATAACAATGATGACAATGTTTAAATATATTATATCATGTTGATGATTGTGTTGATAAGATAAATCTTTTTTTTTCCAGAAAATATGTAAAATTCTATACAATATGTAATAATATTTTAATTTAGCCACATGTTAAGCATTAAAATTTTTTGAACATTTGTGTAGATAATAATAATTATATTATCTATACATACAGGACGTGTATGTACTTATATATAAAAACATATACGAATACATGGCTGCAATATGTATCAAAATTTTTGTGTAATATTTTTAAATTATATGGGGAATATATAGATTTAAATTGATTTCATATATATGTACATGAATAAGTATAGATATCCTTGGTTCATGCAGGCATTAAATGACGTATGGAATATGAAATTAAAATTGTAAAAAAGGAAAAAGAGAGAAAAAAAATGTAACAATGTAAAAAAAATATAAATTTAAATTAAATTTTATCGTCTTTCTTTGTAATGAATTTTTATTCGATTATACATAAATTTTTTTAAATTGCATACTTCTATTATAGGGAATGAAAGACTTTTAATGCATATTTGACTAAAATTTTTAATGGATTATAATCAAATAGTTAGTTTGTGTAAATGTACTCTTAACTTTGTGTAAATGTACTTGTAAATGTACAAAATAGATGTGAAATAATGTAAAAGAATATTTGAACATTGTTGTATGTGTATAGCTAGATTTACGAATATTTAGGTTGCATACTTCTTGGGGAGCTTCCCATTTATTTATTTAACTATTATTACACTCTACTTATTTTAGTTTTAAATTAATTATTTTAATTATAAATAAATCCCTGTGAATGATAATTTTGCTGCATTTTTACTATTGTAATAAAATTAAACTATTTATTTAAATGCGTTTCTTTCAATTATTTTCTGATAAAAAATTGAAATTTGTACGGATATCGAGTGAGAAATTTAAGGAGAAAAATCTAAATGATTATTTAGCAATACATAAAAAATTGAAACTTAGATTTTGTTTTGTGATAATAAAAGAAAGCATTAACAAGAAAAAGAAGCAAATTATTTCCATTTTTTATTGAACTTTTCCAGAAAACTGATAAATGTGATGAGCTTGTATGTTTTAGTTTTCGAATGCGATAAAATACGATAACAAGCTTCATAACAAAAAAATTATAGAATATTTTGTCGTACAAGAAATCTGTGAATAATTCGTTTTACTGTATAGATAATCTTTCGGTTAGGAATCAAATTAAGGTTTGTCGGGCTACCTGCGCCTCTTTACTACTAAATCATTTTCATGGTAAGTAATATTCAATTAAATGTGCGTTAATAGAATTAAAGGCAATCATTGGAAATTTTATTAAAAATACATGGATCATGATGTTTATAATGTTAACTGCTCCAATAAAAAAAAAAAATCAAATCACCACAAAAATCATAAGATAAATTAACAGGGTCTACACGCATTGCTTTAACTACCATTTAATATTAACATTACCATTTTAATATTAACGTATGTCTATGTAATAGTAATTTCAGCGCCACTCAACGGTAGCATATTCAAAATTTTGATTACATCGATACTCAATAGTATTTACTAAGTAAGTATACGATTTATTTGTATGGAATTAATATTTATAATAAAGCTCGGCATTGACCTAAAAGATTTTATTCTAAAGCATTAATGACAAAGGGATTAATGAAGTAGTCGAGTTCAGCTTTTTCGTTCGCATTTTTCTTGTAGAGTATTTTTACATATATTTAAGTTATTCGCATTCGAAAAGTTCTATAAATAAAAGTTTCCGGATTAACACAGAATTTGTACCATACACAGTCTCACAATTTTGTACTTCTTTAAAACCATATTTAAATGAAATTACAATAATTAAAACGAATTTCCTTGTATCTCTTTACACTTAGCAGTTTATTAAACTTTGCTTGAGAAAAAAAAAGTGTATATATGTATGTATTTGAGTATTTACTTAAGCACACATGTACGATTTGTTTATACAAAAATCGATTTTCGATCATGTAAAAAAAAAAAACGAAAAAATTCACATGTTTATTTTTTTTCATTGTAACGTAAACACATTCTTTTGTAAAGTTGACATCTTCATACTAAAATTTACATTTTTCCACATTTAAAAAGTTTTTTAACAATATTTTCTTGTGCTTTGCAGAAAATTGCAATAAAGCAAAATAATGTTATAATAATTACGATAATGTTATTGATATTGATTATGATAATGATGATGTCAATGATTGTTATAATAATGTTGTTTTAAATAAACATACATAACATATGATATGTTAGTATGTATATTTATCCCACATACGAGTATGTATATATGTATGTTTATAGTATACGATTAATAATATTTTAATATATTTACATGTAGAGAGAAAAAAAAATCTGATGTGATCAGCACATAACCGACCGCAATGTGGATTGTCTAGTTAAGTGAAAGTGTTACAGAATATTATAAAAATGCCTGTTAAATACTTCTTCCAATTTTAAGGACTTTAGGGCAATTTTAGTTAACTTACCTAGAAAAATGTAAATTTGGTTCTTAGTAGAGTTTCGCTTTGTGCTACCCAAATTTTCTGAAATGCTCGCCAGTCAGATTCAGCACCAACCAGAACTTAAATATCAAATTTCAAAAAATTCCATCAATTCGTTTCGTAGATATGGGAAAAAATGTTAAATCGGCTCGCAGACCAGTTTTCCAGCCGTAATCTTTCCAAAAAATTTATATGTTCATTGTTTTAATACGAAAAATTTAAATATTAATTTTCAATGAAATCGGTTAATTATTTCTCTTTATATACACAAAAATGTATATTTGGACGTAATAAACGTCCATTTGCTGACACCTGATTTTTCCAAAAGTTACTTGAAATTTCATCCCAAAAGTTAGGATGAAATTTCAAGTAAATCGGTTGAATATTTTCTTTAAAATGGTCGAAAATGTAAAACAGGCCCCCTTAAAAGTGCAGTTCTCGAGGCCTTTTATATCCCAAAAGATCAATTCGAGCCACAGTCGAAATAAACTTACATATAAAAATTTATCAAAATCGGTTCAGCCGAACTTGAAATACACGAGTGCACACACAGACCGACAAACCGGCATGTTGCTAAAAATAGTTTATTTAGACTTCTCTACTGTGGAGAAGTACATTCTCACCGAAAACTCGATATGCAAAATTTGTTGCCATCACATAACCCACCTATTTTATACACAATTCGGTCGGTAAAAATCTTTTAAATCATGAAGGTAAGTCAATGACGCGTCGTAATCACGTTACATAATTTTTTTTGCTTGTGCAGATTGGTTATGGTAAAGTGGTTTCACAACTCAATCATTTTATGTAAATTAAAAATCTAACAGTAATGATGACAATAATTTTTATGGTGTTTGTTTAAGATATAAACGTTAAACCATTAAAAGGAAATTCTATGGTAAAACAAGTAAAAATTAATGAAGTTGGTGTACAAAAACTGCAGCAGTACATGAATGCCAAAAATTTATTAGGTGAAGAACAATCAGGATATAGAGAAGGTTTTTCTACTGAGAAGTCACTTAACTGGATTATAAATGAGTGGAAAAAAGAAACAGGCTCAAATAAATTATTGTTATTTTTGTTTTTCTTGATTTTAAAAGAGCGTTCGGAACGGTTGGCAGATGAATTTTACTAAAGAAGTTAATAAAATATGCAATTAGAGGGAAGAAACTAAAGTGGTTTAAAAATTTTTTGACTAATAGAAAACAAGTGACAAAGATAAATTTAAAGACTTCAAATGAAAAAATAAGCAATTTAGCAGTTTCTCAAGGTTCCATTCTGGATCTGTTCTACTGAATATAAATGACATGAAGAATTGCATAAACAATTGTTACATTTCGCAGTTTTGTTGACCCCATCCTATTGTATGGTGTTTGTGATAGTTTGACTACACTTCAGAAGTTTTTAAATGCTGAACTTGAAAATTTATATAAATGGCTTTGTAAAAATAAATTAAAATTAAATATTGACAAAACAAAGTATGTAGTCATTTATAGAGGTGGCATAGAAGACGACAATACTAGCGTAAGAATAAGTAACGAAACAATAGAAAATGTGATAACTATTAAATATTCAGGAGTGAGTTTAGATAATAATCTCCATGCTGATTGTATTTTAAGATAAATGTCAAAACGAATTGGTTTCCTCACCAGAATAAGAAGGACTTTTATAAAAACAAGAGTTAAAATATTAATACACATATCGATCATAGTACCACTTGTTGACTATTGCTCATCGATTCTATTTGTATGTAACATCGACAAAATAAATATGATTCAAAGACTGGAGAATAGGGCTTTAAGAAAAGGTGAAAGGATAAATGATATGTTGAAAAAATTAGGATGGATTAATATAGAAAAAAGATTACAGTACAATGCTTTGCCTTTTATTTATAAGTTAAAAAACCATATGCTGCCAGGATAACTTTTGAGGAATATAAATCATGTTGGTGGATATTACCATTTAAGAAATGACGGTGATTTCAGCCTACCTTAATATAGTTTAATGTATAAATGCGTTTACATATGTAACAGTTGTTTTCCTGATGACATCAAATTATCAAGAACCTTAACGAATTTTAAATCTATATTGATGAAACATTATTTAAACTTTTACATTTTGAATTGTTATTTCTTTATTACAAAAACTGTATTTTAATTTCCAAATTTCTTTTTGAGTCAAGGTCTTACAGTTTTCGTATAAACTTTTCTTTTTATTTCCCTTAAATAATCTGTATTAGTTTTATTTAGCAATAGAAGTTGCATGTGAGTACGTATACCAATAATAGTGAATTTTTCATGCATTTATTTTCTGAATTACATTCAAATATAAAAGGTATATATTTCCAACAATTGCTCTACTATTTGAATTGCATTAATATTTAAAGGGTTATACAAAGTTTCGTATAGAAAGTTTTCGAAATATATTTTAAAAACTAAAAAAAAGCAATTGCGTCATCTCAGTAGTTACAGGTTTTATAGATGTTCTAGATTATAAGATGTAAAAAAGCACATTTCCCTTTAGCAGATTGAATCAAAAACTCATATCTAGTGTGTAAGTATTTAAAAACGCTTCCGTAAACATTTTTAAACAAAATAAGAAAGTAATAAATTATTTTTATACTACATGTATGAAATTTATTTCAGAAGATTATACATGAGCCATGCACAACAACTTTCTCAGAGGCTAGTGTGCATATCTCCGAATGTAATGTGCAATATGTGCCACGAAATTCAGAATAAGAGACACGCATCTAAACAGTGCGAAGACTATGTATGTCATTAATCCCTTGACAATACAATTTGTATACACATAAAAGAAGAAATCTTCAAGTAACAACATTAAAAAATAGAATATTGTAGAAAGGTTAATCCTAACGTGTAATTTTTATAAGTTAGAAGGAGCAGTTGTTATAGCTTGGAAATAGCTCCAACAACTTCTTTCTGTGTAAAAATCTTTAGGTAAAAAACTGCTTTTAATTAAAATCTAACTTAATTGGCCAACAAACAGAAAACGGATTCAAACTAAAAATTATATTTTCTCAAAAATTTTCTAGAAATGTGCTGAAAATAACGGTACCTGTAAATGTGGTGGTGCATATAATGTAAGAAATAATTCAGTATGGAAAAAATGAAAAGTTCTATTTTTAAAAAAGTCTTTGAAAACTTTCTTGAAATTTCAAATACAAAAAGTTTTCCCGAACTAGTTGTGGAAAACAAAAACAAATTTTTATTTTAAGGTAAAATAAAAATTATAAAATTTTTATTTATTGTTTGACAACTTTATTTCTAATTCACTACATTAAATTTTAAGCGTTTAAGTTTGTAAAGAGTCTGCTGACTATTTGTTTATTTTTTTTTTTTTGTTTTTTTTTTTTATTAAATAACGGATATTTACATTTTTTTGTTATATTTAATACCTTAACAACAAAAGTATTTTATTGTATAGATAAACTTAGATCGTTTGCTTTTTAATTAAAAGAAAAAAAATAAATTATCATCTGAGAAGAAGACAAGAACGTGAAAGGAATGAGCAACTGCATCGGTTGATATATGGGGCTTTCAAACTGAATAATGTTTTTAAAATTCCTTCTGAAATCCTTTAATTTTTCTTTAAGGAACAGCAAAAAAAAATATTACGTACAACTTATCTTGAATGTTCTTTCTCTTCAAATGTTTATCCATTATCATGGTAATGTGTTTGGTGTTGGTGTGTGTTTAAAGAAAACTCTTAATAACTTTTGTTCAATTTGTATGTTAAATTTTTTAGCGAAAACAGGAATCTCAAGGTTTTTTTTTATATTAAAAAAAGAAAAGGAAAATATTAAGAAAATTAGATTTTCTAAAGGAATCCTTTAGGTTGAAAAAAAATTTTTACTTTGTATTCACTTTTAAATTTCATGAAAGTAAATTGGCTTTTAAAAAGTTTATCTCAGTTTTTGTAGGTAATTAATTTCTACTGAAAAAAGGAACACTTACATTGTGTAATAAATACAAAACATCTAGATACATACATATACAATGTATATATAATACATAGGGACACTCATTTGTGTAAAAGATACTTTGTAATTTTTTATGAAAAATATTAAGAACATTTTTGGTTTAAGTAAAAATTAATGTGCTCTTTTTAGATATGGCATTGTTAATTGGCTAGTAAAAGAAGTAAGAATTAAACTAAGGAATTAACCGGTTACTCTTGGTTGAAAAATTGACCAACAACATTCGTTGATGCTATTAATTTGTTAAGTCGATTATAAAGTGTTTGTTTAACGTTAACAAATTCCTACATTCAATTTAACTTTATAAGTTAATTGTGTTGCCTAATATTTCAAATATATATATGTATGTAAGTATGTGTAAATAATGACGAATTTCATTCTTTTGTGATATTAATATTTGTCGTTTGTTGCTAAGTCAATTTTGTTATTGACTTAGCAACAAACATATCATCATAATTTGTGTAAAATATTGGTATTTTTTTTAGAGGAAAACAAAATTTTCAATTTATAAGTGTTAAAACTTTTAAAAAATAAGAGTTTCGTGTCGAATAGGAATAAAATTAAATGTCTTTATCTAGCGACGTCTTATGTTTTATCTAGTACCTAACCATTGATGCAATGGTTATGGCACCGGTCCTTTAACTGAAGTCTCGGGTCCAAACCCCGCTCAGGTCACTATAAAAATTATATTCAATATTATAACTTAATATACAATACTTATAAATATAATATACAAGAAATTTTCGTATATTCATAATATTCGATATTAAAAAGTAAGAAAAATAAACAATAAATGTTAATAATCTTAAATAATATTAGCATAAAAAGAAAAAAATACGGCAGTCCCCTACCTAGTTTTAACTCTACAACGCAGTTAAGAATGAAAAACAAAAGATATCCAGCGTCGGCTAAATGTCGTTTAGTAAAAGGTTGCTTCATGGCGCTGTGAATGAAGTGACTTCTCAGGAAGAGAGGTATCGGGTCTCTAGGCGTAACTGTAGATGATGCCTGGTGCCCAGGCGAGAGTGACTATGGAAATTCGTTGGCCGAAACAACATAGAATAAATTGAATTTTAGTAGTTTTTGACAAAAATGGATAAATGGACATAGTAAGAGATTAGGATATTTCTACTTATATGCACGAAAAAACCTGTTTCAGTTTTTCTAACAGCTGTTTTTACAATAACAGCATTATCTACCTTATTTTAAAACCACCGTATAAAAGATTTAAGAATTCTTTTTAAAATTCTTTCTTAAATTATTATACAAAATTGAAGACGAGACTTAATAAAATATTTTTCTTATAATTGAAAATTATCTGAAAATATGTGAAAACTTTATCAAAATTCTTTCAAAAAATTCCTTTAAATTTTACAATCATTTATATGTGTATAAAAAATCTATAAAAGATAGAATGAATATAAAGCATTTAATACTTGTAAATAGAGAGTCGAAAAATGTCATCAGAAATTCATGTTTATTTTTCTTTTTGCTTAAATACAACGTTTGTTGTAAAGGGAAAGTAGAAACTTTTCTATATAAGATACAACAATATAGTTAATAATAAAGTTGTATTGACAACGTTGAAGTTGCAAAAAGAAGGGCAAAGACAAGTAGAGTATTCCTTTTCTAAAATATTTGGGTAGAGTAGTGATTAAAGCCGTTGCAAAAACTTTTTTAATTTGAAAGAATCAGTTCTTAAGAGAGGTTTAAGAATGTAAAGTTTTATGGTTTAATATTAAGATTAATTTGGCATTGTTTTTTTTTGAAATTTAGTTCTTTAAACTCAATTTCTAGAACATGCACGGAAAATTTATAAAACTGCATAAATTAAAACTTCCTACATAAATGTCAGGTCAATATAACGGATAACGATCGCTGCAGGAATGGAATGGAATATCCGAGTGAGAGAGAAATTTTAGAACACTTACTGTATCATTGCCGGCACATTTTAGAAGTAGAAAGCAAATTATTCGCAAATACACATTAAAGAAACCAAGAGAAGTTTCAGACTTCATAGACTTAGGTATTTCTGGGGTTTTATCTTGAGAAGTGGGGTACTTATTGATCCAACTGTGGTCCAGTTACGGCATTGTTATAATCTTTTTTCGTTGTATTGTTACATTCATTTATTTAATAGAATAACTCCATTTCACAATACTCAGTATATTTACTTATACGTTGGTGTGTTAAAGTTACAATATCTTTTTTAATTTTATTGATCGTTTTTCTTTTAGAATATTTTCCATCCAATTTAAATTTTTTCGCTTCGTCGTATCGTTATTTCATTTTGTAATCATTGTTGTTGCTGATGTTGTTGTTCTTTCAATTTTAAATACGGTTTAAAGTTTACTGATTTGGCAAAAATATTTTCCTAAAAGGAATCAAAAATAAGAGAAAAATTGTGTAAAAAAAAGATAAAGAAAAGGGTGTTCCCGATTTCTAAAACTGGCAATTCCAGTGTCTTTCAAATATTTTTATTGGAATATTTGGGGTGTCTTTGAGGCTTGTTTTATTTATTTTTACCAACGACCAAATATTTCTGCAAGAATGAAAGCTAAAACCGTCTGTTACAATTTAAAGTATGTATATGTGTATATTACTTAATAATGGCAAAAAACTTTAAATTTTTGTAAATCCTTCTACAATATTATATAAAGTACTGTCTAGGAGGATGTCCAATGAAATTATATAACTGTAGTTCCAAAAAATTTTTTCATAAACATAATATATCGCAATATCCTTCAATTCCATATTGCAGTCAGGCGATTCACCACAGCTATCTTTTGAATTCATTCAACATAGCTATGAATTTGCCACAGCTATCATTTAAAAACTATACACTGTTTAAATTTTTTATTCTTACTTCTAATAAAATAGTTAAACTTTTATAATTAATGCGGTTAAATAATTCGGCTATATTGCCTTTATGAAAGCTTGTTCAATGTTGAATAAAGCAACGAGTTTGTTTAACATTCTCTTTTTAATTTGTGTTATCTTACAATACAAGTTTTTATTATGAAATGGATCTGTGACTAATTGCTTTCAATGTTAGGTGCAATGAAAATCACTGTTTAAATTGGCCTAGTGAAACAAATTAAGTGTACAATTAATTGAAATTTACTATAAGATGTTTTTTGCCTCTGTTTGTAAAATAATTAGTTTTATTCAGAAGAAAAGTTTTATTTTTAGTTTTAAAAATGTATAGAACAGTTTTGTCTTCATTCTTCTTTAATTTATTGAATTTCACATTTAAAGTTCATTTATTTGTGTTCTTATCTATAACGTTATAGAATATTGGTGTATCTTAAGTTTTGTTTCAAGAATGTAGTGAAACGGAAGGTTCCAAAAATATGAATTTCGGTAAATTATGGAATATAAATTTCTGTGTTTTAAAGATTTATTTGTTGAGCTTTAACGCTACGGATGTTAATAAAAATTATGATAAAAAAGTTTCTCTTTTTTTCCTGATTTGATAATTATTACTTCATTAGAAACTCGTTCGGAAAAATGAAGTAAAGTTGCAATACATGTTCATACATGAAAGTTAAATTTTATCCTTGAAAGGAATTTTAAAATTAGTAATCGCTCTTTTAGGATTTTTAAAGAATATCTTTTTTGGAATATTATGAAGAACTTCAATTTTAAAATAATTAAACTATAAATGTATGCCAAAGACTAAATCTAATTTAAACTACTGAACTTTTATAGAGGGTTTATTATAGTTTTTGCAGTTCCAATTTAAACAGCGGTTTAAAAATAGTTGCAACATAATTTGATAAGCATTCACAATATCAATTAGTAAACAATAATATTGCGGCTACTATACTGAAATTTTCCACAAGCAAATATCGAACTGGGGTAATTATTTTGTGCAGAAAATTCGACATGAGTGCAGAGCAACTTTGAAGTTTTATTCTTTCTTTGACACTATATCAAGTTTATACAAAAATAAAGTTGGGTCAAAACTTTTTTTGTATTGTACCACTTTCCCTTCAGCAAGTGAAAATATTGCTTTTAGAAAAAATTTATGTATACCTACCACCCTATTAAAATAAATTAATAAATTAATTAAAATTTTCATTCATGTACGAAACTATTTCTAGGATTGCATATTTTTAGGACTAACAATTGATGCAGTTTTTTAAATAAAGAAAAAATGAATTTAAAGAGGGGTTAACATAATGCTTGGTTTTAAGGGTTAATTCCGTGAGCTAAGAAAAATAATTATGTTTTTTAATGCTATGGAGTTCACCGTTAGCTTTTTGCGTTTATAGAAATTTGAAAAAGCTTGTGGTTTCGGTCAAAAATTAAAATTTTACAAATTTCAGGTGCCGATAACGGGGTGGAAGAGGGGGTGGAGATGTAAAAAAATTTCTTTTAACGGAATGAACTATTTGTTAGTGCATAAAAGCTACTAAAATTTCAGGCTCCCACAACCTAGGGTCTAGAAGAAAAACAACAATTTGAAAAAAATGGATTTTGTGTAACGGTAAATTTTAACGACCATTGTTTTTTTAAAGATCAATTATAGCAGAAGCATCCCGCTGGTTTTCTGAGTTTAAAATGTAATTTCTGCAAAATGGCAGTTGAAAAATGGCATTTTTAGTGAAGTATTGGGGAGTATAACTTCTAGAGGGGGGGAGATAGGTAAAATATTTTTCTACGGAAATAAGTTTCTATTAAAGATCTACGTACATATAATATATCTATATTTCAGCTTTCTATCTTCAAGGGTGTGGAAGTTTTGTAAACATGTCCGCGGACGAACGGACGGACAGAGTGAAACTAATAAGCACTTTTATTGAAAAAATTTTTGGAAAAGTGCTAAATATGTATAAATTATGCATTATCAAAATTTTTATCAAAATATTTTGTACTTAAAAATATTTTGAATATCTTGAAATATTGGTTGACGTTCATGGCAAAACCTGCGACCACAATCGTTTCAAATAAAACATCTTTTATTTTTCAAAAAGGTTCCATTTGACATGAATTTTCTACAAAAATTTTTAAATCAAATACCGCGTAAACTTCTCAAGTTAAATTTCATTTTAACGGCCAATCTTTAATTTAAACTACACTTTGTATGTATGAAAAGTTTATGACTACTAAAAATTTTAAAAATAATCCCAAAAATTCCATTTATTTTCATCAATCTTGATTAATAGCTTTGGTTAAAACATTAAAATTTTTGAAACGTGCAAAATCTTTTGATTGAATACCATTTTCTTATGTGTGAAGGCGAATATGAATCGCTATTGCTTAAGTAATTTTTTTACGATATTTTCAATAATAAACTTCTTTTGACCTATGAAATCCAATTCAATTTATTTAATGCGAATTTTAGAATGATTAATTTTTGTTGTATGTCACTGGAAAAGTAATGAATTTTTGATGTTATTAGCCGGATTAAAGTGTGAAAGTTGTTCTGCCCATCTGTATAAGGATAATATTAAAGTATGCCTTAAATCGTATATAATTTGTAAAATGCATTTGGAGTATAGAAGCCGACTATACGGAGATAGCCGGAGTTAAATCTCAAATAATACCAAGTTTCAATTATAATTCTTTTGTTAATATTTGTATAAAATAATAAAAAAAGTTCTCAGTAGTAAAAAAAGCAAATATTTTAATTCCTTATGAAATGCTCCCTTAACAATTTTTACACTAAGAGGTCAAAAATTTCATATATCGTATAGTAAAAAAATATAAAATTCTTTATTATTAAGGATTCTTAAAGCCATAGGCATCTATTCCTATTATTAAAATATCAATTATGTGAACTTTCTTTTTCAAATATTTTTTTGTGTTTAACCTTTTACAATACAATTAAACATTTTTTCGTTTTCGGGTTTTTTGTCCTTCTTTTATTTAGACTTTTAAAGCAAAACAATAAAGATGGGTCGAAGCAATGGTTTGTAATGTAGCAGTTTTCCGTTCAACACAACGTTTAAAAACAATCTATGTAGCTACTACATTAGTAAAATTACTTTCATTTATATACGAAATTATTTCAAAAATTGCATAAGTTTACGATGAGCATTGTATGCAATTTTTGAAATAAAACAAAAAAAAAAAATTGAAAGAGGCATTAACGTGATGCTCGAATTTAAGGCTTGTTTGCGTGAGTTAAGAAAAATAATTATATTTTTCGATGGCATGACATTTACAGAAATTTGCAAAAGCTTGCAGCTTCGGAAATAAACGGTGCCAAAAATTCAAATTTTACAGATTTTGAGTGTTGATAACTTGACAGCTAATTATTTATGTTTTATGTAATTTTATAAATCAGCTTTGCATACACTACATAAGAAAGATATTAGTTTATATAAAATTGAGTATAATTTTTATAGTATAGACCTGAACAAGTTTTGAATATGAGACCGTTCAGTTAAAGGATCAGTGCAATAACCTCTGTCATTGGCCGCTGCAATAAATACAAAATAGCATTTTCATATAACTTTTAGCGTTTAGGACGGAGTGTAACTAATAAGCACATTTTTTCAAAATTATTTTTATAAAAATGCTAAAAATTAAAGTAAGAGAATTAAGTGGAGAAATCAGTTAAAGAGACTGTAACGAAAATCTTCTCAAATACATATTGAGTATTGTTTGATAACAGTATTTTACCGCAATAGTTTTCAAAAAGGAAATAAAAGTTTTTTCTAGATTGTAAAAGGAAAATTTCGTACTATTTGATATAAGGAAATTTACAAAGATAGACAGAAATTCAATTTTTGACCTGATAATTTTTTCCTCATTCTTCTAAGTTATACCTTGGACTTAAGTTATGTTTATTGACTGAATGGAATGGTTTCAAATAATTCTTGTTAAATTTAATAATTTTTGTTTTGCAGGGAAAATAAAGCTTCGGCAATTTAACAAAAAAAAATTTTAAATTTGATGTGCGCAATAGGACTGTGATACTAAAATAATTCGTTAAGCAAGGAAATAATTTAATTCACTTAATCACTTTTCTCATGCTTAAGAATCATAACCCGTTCTTTTGCAAAAGAAATGATACTATTTTTAATCGATTCTAGCAAAACTTTGCAAAATAAAAAGAATTTAATTTTGCTGAGAATTTATTCATTAAACTCTCAACCAAAATTTCTTAAATAATTACATCTTTCATATTATAAAAGCCAGTCGAAAATTATTAATGATAACGGGTTTCGATTTTATGAACATGACAAAGTTTATAAAGAGGAAATAGATTTAAAGTTTATCTATGATCTAATAATCCAATGTACAAATCAAAAGTTGCTGATGTAAATTGAAAAATTTCATCCTTGATCAATCCAAGGTGAGGCAAACTCATTTTTTTATCGATCTTAACTGATTTCACACTTATTCTATATTAATATATAAATCATTGACTTTAAGGTCTAACTGGGTAGCAACATGATAAAAGTTCAGAAGAGCAATTGTAAAATGAAAAGAAAACTTTTTAATGTACTGATTTCTTTAAGGACTCTTTCATATTTGTTTTTGTGTCTTTTAGATTTTTTTCGATTTTTAACTATAAGCTACTCTAAATCTAGTTGTGATTATTGAACTTTGCTGGACATAAAAACTTAAGGGTTTTAACCATTTTTTGTTTTTTATTTTTTATTTTTGATATTTGGGAACTAGAAAGTGGAAAGGAGAATTACATATATTTTGTCACATACTTACAAGGTTTTGTAGTTTTACAAAAGTACTGATATGCGTTTTAACAGAAAAGTGTTGAACAATGTTAGTATCGGTCTTCTGAATTGATTGCAAAATTCCAACGATTTTCGGGAAACAGGGATTTTAAGAAAATTTCACAAATGAAAACTAACACTTTTTGAAAGAGCTAACCGTCTTTCTGTCTGTCCGTCCTCCGTCCGTCCTTCCGTTCGTCCGTCCATTCGTGGACATGTTTACAAAAACTTTTACAACCTTAAAGATAGAAAGCTGAAATCTTTATTAGAAACATATTTCCGTAAAAGAAAATTTTTACCTATCTCCTCTCCTCTAAAAGTTCAGCCCTAAAATCCTAAAAATGGCATTTTTTAACTATTTATTGCAGTGAAACCATAAGCATTTCTCAAATTTTGCAAACGCAAAAGTAAGGGCTGGCTTCTTCTAACGTGGCATACGAGTACCATATTTGAACTTTAAAAAACAAAATGGCCGCTAAAATTTACCGTTATCTAAAATTCGTTTTTTACAAATTTTGCATATCGTTTTTGTTCCTTCCAAAAAAGCTTGTGGTTTCGCAAATTCAAATTTTACAAATTTCGAGAGGCGATAACTTGAAAGGGGGTGGAGATGAAAAAAAAATTTCTTTCAACGAAATGAACTATTTATTAGTGTCTAAAAGTTTGAAATTTTAACAGCTTTTAAAGTTTTCTTACAGACAATTAACGAATCAAAATATAAATCATTAGAAAAAAAATGAACAAAAACTTAAATACGAAAACTCTTTTTATCAAAATTTCGAAGGTTTTTTTCGGGTTTCCGAATGAATTTTGTTAAGAGTTGATTGAAGTTTTGGTAGAAGATTATAACTTAATATTGAAATTTTGGTCAATAATGATTTTGAATGCGTATAATTTATTCTGGTCACTGCTTGAAGTATATTTACGTAATCGTATTAAATAATTTGAAAAAATCTGTAAAAAATCGATTTTTTATTTAACCTCAGTTTTTCTTTTTTTTTGAAATTGTCATATTATAATCACATTATCCTGGAAAAAATGTAAATTAAACCTTAAAAATTTTTATAATACATACATATGCATTTATGTACGTACATACATATGTTTATTTTGGTGACATAACAAAATAAAAAATTTTATCCTTGGCATTTCAAGTTAATTTTTTAAAATTTAGAGCGAGGATCGCGATGTTTCCAAGCCTAAGACCAAAAAAAAAATCTGATGTGGTCAGCACATCATCGACCGCAATGTGTATTGTCTAGTAAAGTGAAAGTGTTACAGAAGATTATAAAAATGCCTTTTAAACACTCTTTTCCAATTTTTGTGGCGTTAGTAAGCTTTTAGTCAACTTACCTAGAAATATGTAAATTTTTGCTCTTACTATAGTTTCGCTTTGTGCCACTCAAATTCCTTGAAAAGCTCGCTCGTTAGTTTTGGTAACAACCAGAACTCAAATATCAAATTTCAAAAAATTCTATCAATCCGTTCCGTAGATATGGAAAGAAATGTAAAATCGGCCCCTGCAATTCGATTTTCCAGCCCCACTTATTCAATTATTAAATTTCAAGGAAATCGGTTAATTATTTCTCTTTATATGGGCAAAAATCTAAAATGGGCCAGCAAAAAAGTTCATTTCCAAGGCCTGGTATATCCCAAAAGTTGATCAATTCGTCACATATAAAATTTCAAGAAAATCGGTTCAGCCGAACTTGAGTTACAAGCGTACATACACGGACAGACAGGCAGACAGATCAAAAGCTGTCTAAAAATAGTTTATTTACGCTTCAATACTATGGAGATGTGTGTTCCCACCGAAAAGACGATATTTAAAATTTGTTGCTAACACATAACCTCCCTTATTGTATGCAATGAGGTCGGTAAAAATTGAAACGGAACTGAACACGAATTGGAGAGAGAATGATTTAAATGTTAAGGATATCAAAATTAATAATACATAATTATTATGCAAATGAAATGACTAAAAGAAAATTCACAAAATAAAAGTTTTCCATAGGATAATTTTGGAGCCATGAAATTTTTGTTTTTACTTTAAAGATCATCTAATTTCGGATGAATTAATTTAGTTAAAGAGGGTATTGAAGGTACATATCCTTTTTTAAATTTTCCAGTTTATGTAGATTATAAGAATTTTTTTTTTCAAATAATTTATTTTACGCAATACGTACAAACATGTGTATGTGTGTGAACCTACAAGAAAATTTAATTTGAAAAATATTAAGATAATACTAAAATTATTAAGTTAGTTTTAACGTAATATACAAGGATTTAAAAAAGGGTGCAGTAAGACCTTGTATCGAATACATATTATATAGAAAATTACCTTTACTGTAAAAGAACAGCTTTGTTGACATTTTTAAGTAGAATTTCAAATTGGTTTGCATAACTGTAATTTTTTTGTGTTATTCGTTTCTAAAGTTTATAAGTATCAAAATGCCTGAAAATCTGTGCACATATTCAAAACAAAAAAAACAATATTTCAGTTTTAATGCAGTTGAAATTTGAAATTTCATCGGTTTGTAAATATTGAGAACTGTTCTTGTGTACTAGATCAACATTTTTTTATAATCCCTTTCGAGTTTAGAATCTACTTTTACAACTAAATCCTCTCAACAAGTTAATTTTATTGCTTAAGTTCTCGTAACAAAAAGTGTTTTTAATAATAATTTCCAAATAATCAAAAAATTTGACGCGGTAACCACATAACCGACCGCAATGTATATTGTCTCGTTAAGTAAAAATGTTATAGAATATTATAAAAATGTCTGTTAAATACTTCTTTCCAATTTTTAGGACATTAGTAAGCTTATAGTTAACATACCTAGAAAAATGTAAATTTGGCTCTTAGTAGAATTTGGCTTTGTGCTACTCGAATTCCCTGAAATACTCGCCAGTTAGTTTCAGTAACAACCAGAACTCTATTATCAAATTTCAAAAAATTCCTTTTCAAAAAATTTATATGTAAATTGTTTTAGTACGAAGAATTTAAATATTAGTAATTTATATTTGGCGCGTAGTAAACGTCTAGTTGCTGACACCTGAGGCCTGATAAAAAGTGTAGTTCGGGAGGCCTGATATCCGTGCCATGGTCGAAATAAACTTACATATAAAATTTAATCAAAATCGGTTAAGCCGAACTTGAGATACATGCGTGCACACACAGACCGATAGGTTGCTAAAAATAGTTTACAAACACTTCCCTACTATGGAGAAGTGCATTCCCACTGAAAACTCGATATGCAAAATTTGCTGTCATCAAATGACCTCCCTTATTGTATGCGATGCAGCCGATAAAGTAATTTGAATGGCATTTTGAGGATGGCGGTAAAAAGATTAAATAAAAGTTCGTTCTGTGTTTCTATAATATTAAATATGGACGAAATTAAACATGACTTTGATGATTTCTTAAATTCTTTTCCAGCTTTAGAGTCTATTGCTTATTAATCGGATTTCTAATAACTTTTCTGGTTGAATAAATTATACCAAAAATTTAATAATTATAACAGTATAATTTCTTGAATATTTTAAAGTGAAATTAATTTTTTTCTCCTAATTATTGTTCAAGAATTCAATGTCATTAAAATACAATCTAAAACTTATACTTATTTTTATATTTTTAAATATTTGAGATCCTTTCAAAAGCTTTTACATTCGTTTGTACAAAAGTAATTTATGTGTCTTTTAAAATAGATTTTGTACCATATACGCAGTTGGTTTTTTGTTTTCTGAAATAATAAAACAAAAACACACAAGGATAAATGAAAATTATTATATGCCGTCATATTGTTATGTAAAACGATAATGGTGGGTGGGTGGGTGGATATATCCTTCAAATAAATTCCATTTATTTTTGTTTAAATGATAAACTTTTAGTCTGTTGAGAAAAAATAAGAGCACTCATTTATGAATTTTTAGGAAATACTCATTAAAATAGTAAAAAATTCTTATTTGGTTCCCAAGACATATGTGGTGAAAATTTCACTACAGTTTTCTATGATTCATCATAAGATTTTCAAAGTGATGTCAATGAAAATGGTTATCTATTGCCTTTTACAATATTTTTATTCTATGTTGTTCTTCTTAATGAGCTTCGTGAGATCTTTTATTAACAAATATGACTTGGTAGGTATATGTAAATTTTACTTAAACCAATGGTTTGTAATAGAGAACAGTACATTTGAACTGTTTCAGCTGTGACAAATTATTAGCAATTTGAGAATTATAATTTAAGCAATAATAATATTTTTCACAGTTAATCAAACCAGTTAAAACATGCAATTTTAAACAACGAAAATTTCTTTAAATAATTGCAGAAATAAAAAAAAAAAAAAAAATAATTGCAGAACGGATGGATAACATAATAAATGAAGGAGCTCAAGACAGAAATATTAAAAAATTTGTCTCCTCGAATTATTCAGGCAATTATAGGCAATTTATCCTGTACATAGATATTCACGTGGTTGCGTTTCAATAATACGATCGAAATATTACAAATTACCGAGAATTTTGACGTAAATAGGTCACCTGTAATCGTACGCTTAATGAAGGTCTGATGATAACTGCTGTGATGAACTTGCGGCACCGGCAACGTCAACCATCCAAGCAGCTATCATAAGTGTAATGTTAATTTGAGAATAAAATAACAAAGAGTTTTCAAATATACTGCAGTATTGAACTTTATTGATATTTTCCGACTTTTTAATTTTAATAAGTTTGAGGCCGGAATAAAACCAGTTTTGAATGTGTAAATTGGTATGTTAGTCAAAATAACGAACATTCTAACTTTTGAACGTTACTTTAAAACATGAAAAAAAATTTAAAATTTAAATGATTACTGCATAAGTAAACTTATTCTCACTGTGCGGCTAATTCTTAATTCATTATTGACTAACCAAAGACTACCATTAAACTTTAATATTTTACAACAAAAATATTAAAATTATAAGAAAACTTTTGCTTAAAAATCATAAATTTCATCTCATCTTGTGGTTTATTTCAGATAATCCTTTTCCTAATAAAAAGTTTTTTTTAGAAAAAATTTTAACTAGGAATCGTTCAACAAATTGTATGATTATTTAAAAAATAAATGAGCAAATTAAATACTTTGAATAAAATAATTTTTTGAGAAATTTAAAAAAAGGATAATCAATTACATTTCAACATATTTATCTTAAATAAATTAATTGAATAAAAAAAGTTTAGGTATCCTTTTGTGTTTCTCATAAAAAATAAATTGATTTTTGAATTTTCTAATAATAAAAATCTTATTGAGAATGAAAAGTTAAAGATTCAATAAGAATTTATGGAAGATAAAAATATATTTTTTACCATAGATCAAACCTCAAAAAAGGGTATACAAATTTATAGATCATTCAATAAAGAGATAAAATTGGGTTCAACTTTTTTTTTATTTTTGAAAGAAAACCCAAAATTTTAAATATGTTCAAGTATTTGAAATTTTATTTTATGAAAATAGATGCTGTAAAATTAAAGGAGATTTTTTCCTTTAGAAATTACAATGCTACGTTTCCATAATTTTTCCATCGTTTTAATGTTTACGTTAGTTGTTTACGTTGCTAATGGGAGTATGTGCTCCAAAGAAATTTCTAAATCTTTAATTTTTTTTATATTATTTTAACAGAAGTATGAGTTTTAAAAATTTCATTTGCTCGTGTTTTTAAATATTTAAAAGGAAAGAACAACTAAAAATGAAGCTGGTTTAATTTGGTGAATGAACTATCTCTGTAAAGTACACCTCCATTGATAAATCAATACCAGCTCGTTTTCTCCTAAACCTTAATTCTTTTAAAAACAGATAATAATTAGTATATATTTAGTAAAATAGTTATCGGAGGAATCTTCATTCCAAATTTTCAAAGGTTAATAAATCCATACCTTTCTAATCAAGATAAAATTTCTTTTGAGGCCAATTAAAATATAAATTTATCTATTTCTTTAAAAAAAATAACAATCTTATTTAGTTATTCTCAAATGGATCATAATTATTGCGTAAGATGATATCAAAGATTATGAAAAGCCTCAACAGAATGGTGGGATTGGAAGACTAATTAGGCCAGGTACGATAAATATTTATATTTTTTTTCGTGAAGACCTTTTACTGGTAGATTTATTGCATTTGGTTGAGTAATTTAAGGGGTCCGATTTGTCACACGAGAGAGCTAGAAAAAAATTTTGCGCAAACGAGAAATTTTTTTAATTTCTACAATAAAAACCGTTTGTCTATTCCGCTTTGATCTATAAGAAAAAGTAAGCTGCTACTTTTCCATGCTCAATTAAAAAAATCCTGTTATTTCGGTAAAATAAATTTTCAAAAAGACCTATTAAGTATTTACGTATAAAAGTAGAGACTTTAAAGAATCATAACTTTTATTTTCTTTTTCTTTTCAAATTTTTGCATGGAAATGTGCTCAAAACAAAAAACCTACCGTAATTTGAGATAAGGCTACTTATGAGTATGACAAAAGTTGTTACTTCTTAGAAAAGTTTTAGTTTTCATAAATTGTTTCAACCAATGTATTCGATTTTTTGTTCGTAGGGTAAACAAATTTCATCAGCTTCTTCTTCGAACAACCAGTATTATACTTATCCAACATTTCGCTTAAAATCTGAAGTATTATTAACAAAAAAATTTACTATACTGAAACGGAAGACAGAAATTGTGGAATAAATTCTACATAATTTAACAAATTGTCAAAGAATCCAAACATATTATTGGAAAATAGTTTACAGGACTGAACATTAAAAACCTCAAAACCTGATTTTAAAAACATTGTTAATTTTTCTTAATTAAAACTGAATATGCTATTCAAAAAAACACTAGATATTAGATGAAATTATTTAATAAGGTTATTAATTTTAATAATTTTGTAATAGAATTGAATAGTTTTGTTATTAAATTGAAATTGCGTATTTAACTGCGGTTATTAAATATACTCATAATATGGAATATACTTTGTTCAACTAATATTAATAAAATCTACTTGCTTAAATACATTCATTTATGTTTATAGCGCAAAATTACAATCAGCAATCAGTATTATTGTAGTGTATTAATACAAAAAATCATATACGTTAACATTTTTCAAAGAATATTACAAATTTGCAAGTACGTTCGTAACACTAAGATTTAATTGTTCAAAATATTTAACATATATTATTTTCCAGTATCGAACTACTTGTCGAATTAGTTACCTTTGTATGTCTTTTCAACCGAACTTTTAGGTCATGACTTGAAAAGTAATTCAAAATTTAACACTTTTAACAAAAGTGTTCAAAATTGTCAGTGTTTTTATGGTAACCGCCATGTCTATTCGATATTAATTTCATAATCATACTGTTGCAAACAATAATCAAGCTGAAGGCAAGCTATATCAACTTATGTAAAATCCATAATACGGCTATCAGATAATTGACATGGTCAACTCAAACTTAATCTATCGTATTTACGTTGGAATGCTTGGATCATCAAAGTATACGTAAATAAAGGAAAGCATATAAAATAGGAATTACTATTAAAATCATAAAAAAATAAAAATTTAATAATTTATTTATTGTCTTGCAATTTCTGTATTATCATCCTGAAAAAAAGAAATAAAAAGCATATACAGTGGATTATTTATTACAAAGGATAGTTTATAACAGTTATTAAATAAATATTTTAAGATTATTTGTATCCTACTGAATCATAATACTTTATTGTTAAACAGTTGTATATAAGAATGTATTGATATTTAAATGCGTGTGTATAGTTACATTATTCTTAAATTATTTTGTGTATCTGTTATCCGTATATTACATTCCCTATTATCGTTTTTTTTATATATTATTTTATGCTTTATATTTATCATTAGTCATTTATTTCCATTTTATTTAATACTTATGCATATAACACACATTTGTACTTGCTTACTTATATATATATATGCATATTCGCATGTTCAATATATTGTTAGACGTTTACTTACATATATACAAATGTAAAAACAATTTTACGATATTTATACATAATCAAAGGATATTTTATATAAATGTTTAATTTTATATCCATATTTTACCATATTATTTTCGAAAAAGCTTTTATAATAGCGGTAAAAAATCATACCCCTATACCTTTAAGTTAATTTTGTCTATGAAGATTTTAATATAAAAAAAAAGCTTTAATTGAAATAACAGAGACTCTACATAACAAGTTCTTCTCTTCATTCATAATGTCTAGTTATGATCCAGGTTGAAAAGATTTATCTGGTGCATGTAAGATACCAGATGGTAGATGAAAAAAGAAAGAAAAAAAATTCATAAATTTTATATATTTTAAGGGCATTATTTAAAATTTTTGAAACAATTACAACAAAATTTTTAAAAAAGTGCCTGCATTACTTTTACATTGTTTGTTCTGTATATTTCCAATACTAACATAATAGATAAATATGTTTGTTTGCCTAGTTACCGAATTTTTACATCCATGAAGTTGCGAAGCCGAGATATTGTAAAAAAGAAAAATGTTTTTATTAAAAATATTATTTCTCTGCAACAAAAATTTTGAATAACCCTGCTAACCTTCAATTCTCATCTCGGCAAAGTTATAACTTTGTCGAGATGAGAATTGAAGGTTAGCAGGGTTATTCAAAATGCAAATTTTTTGAATCACTTCGTCCAATCTAAATATAATTCGTAAATTCGCGATAAATTTGGCGAGTTTTTAACAATTTATAGATATCGAATATTAAATTCTATTATCGAAACAAAATTCTATCTACCTCCTTTTCATCCCGGCTGTTTCATTTTATTTCAAAGTTTTCTTATTTTCTTCAAAGTTGTTCTTAAAAATATGCAAAATTACGTACTTTTTATATCAAAATCTAATAAATCAAGTTATTTCAATAAATTTTAATAAATTATAATTTAAATTATATAATATTGTAAAAATTCAAGCTTTAAAAATTCTGAAAGTCAGCCTTTAAAAACAATCTTTGTATTCTTTAGTATTGTTTTTTTCTTTCAAAATCTTTTCTAAAACTAAATATTTTTGTCCTATTGTAATCCTGTGTTATTAAAATCGCAAAATGGCTTCTATTATAATATTAAAAATTTATTTAAGATTATTTTTAATCATTATTCTTTTGCAATTTATCTACGATTTTGCCTATATCCTGGGTATTAACGTATATTTAAATTATGGTCTGTCTACATCCTACTTTCTATTGAATTCCGAGAGAAAAAATATCTTATTTAAATTACGTTGAATAGATGAAAAAAGAAACATTCACCTGCTCTTTTTGAAAGTATTTTGAAATTCCCCACACACTTGATAATTTTCCTCTTTTTTATTGTTGTTATATTTTTTTTTTTCAAATTTCCAACATAAAATTCATTCATATTTGTTTGTTCAGTACATATTTTTTACTTATATACATATTATGTACATATGTATATAAATAATTTATAATTTGCAATCATTACTGTAATTTTAGTATATTAATTTTACGATATTATTACGATCATAAAATATTCAAAAAAATCCGTGTCAGAATATCGTTTATGAAATACGAGTATATGTTCTTTCTTTGTTCAGCTACTTCAAGTAATGAATAAAATTTTAAAAAAACCCAAAAAGTGTGGTGAAATTTTGCATTTTAGTGGCGTTATTTTTTCTTCACATTTTCTTTTCGTTTTGAATTAAAATTTTCTTGCTTATTTGAGAATGTGCCTTTTGTCAATTAAATACTAAAATTTTCTGTTTTAGTATGAGTTTTAGTTTTTCACCACAATATTTTGTGTTGAGATAGGTTTTCTATTTTTTTTTCTTTCTTCCCATTATATACTTCTAAATTTTACTTTTTAGTTTCAATGTGTTTGTAAAGTCGGAAGCATGATATTCTATGTACCGTTATATCGAAGTTAAATTCATTTTATACCGTTGTTTGTTAATAATATTCTAGATAAAAAAAGTTCAAGTGTTGGAAAATGAAAATTCAATGTGAATAGAAGAATTTTTTTCAATAGCTTCAACAGTTTTCCCCGGGATTTAGACGCGTTGACAAGCGTTTTTGTGGAAAATAAATAGAAAAAAAATAAAAGTGAAAGTCTTTTTTGTAAATGTTATGTTATTGCGAGTAAAATTTAAAAAAAGAAAAAATAAAAATAAAAAAAAAAAATTAAGAAGCCAAAAACTTGAAAAGAATTAAGAAAATCTTTTGTTAAGACTTTTTTATTGAAGAATTTTTTTAAGAATTTTTATTTTTAATTTTTTTTTTGATTTTATTTTAATTTAAAAAAAACTTATGGAAAATTTTTGTATTCGAATTAAAAGTTGATTATTTTATTCAGTGTGAAATAAAATTTCTAGATTTGATCTTTTTTAATTTATTTTGTGTACTTCAAAGTAAAAGCAAATCTGATAACATTTTCATTCTACCAAAACATTACCAAAGAGGATTTCATTTTTTAGATTTAGAAAAGCAAACAACAAAAGTTATTCTTTATATAAGTTTAAGATGGTGTGAAAAACAACGGCAGATTACAATAAGAAAAAAAGAGATTAAGGAATTTTTAAAACTGAAAACTTTTGTGAAATTAAAAGTGAAATAGGTAAATTGGAATGAAAATTATTAAATCTTTTTGAAATAAATTAATATTATTAATTATTGAAATAAAATAACAATGATGATCGCAATTTTTGCTTACAGCAATTAGTTGTGAATTAGTTTCAAGAAAATGCAAATTTAAAATTTAATTTTTTCAATCCGAAATAAAATAATTTCATTTTTTTTTTAAATATCTACTTATTATACTTTTTAAATGTCTACTAATATACTTTTTTTTCAAAATAATTTTAATATGGAAATTAATTATTAAAAATGTAATTTTTATAAATTAATAACTTTAAGAATATAAAGAAAACTTACTGTAGAGACTATAATAACAGTAAAGCTTAGTTACTGCTACAAGAATAAGGAAAACTAAAACTACATGCATAAGTAGGTTCGTAAATTAAAAAAAAAAATTATAAGGAATTCTACGCTTCTGTGTTGTTGTTCTTGTTTTTAGCGTGAATAATTTTTCTACTTGTTTTTAATATTCTAGTTAAACGTACGCCTCAAAAGTTCAAGAGGAAAAAAAAAGTCAAAATTATTTTTTTTAACACAAAATAAAAAATTTAAAAATTCTTATTAGTCCTATAGTGCAGAATGACTTGAAAAAGAAAAATAATGTTTGTATGTGTAGTAGGTGAGGTATACACATTTAGAGGATACTTGTTGTATATACGAGCAAAAAGGTGTAATCATCAGGTGTTGTATATCCGAAGAGGAACTGTTCTAGTAAAATATTAATGAAAATATTTAATTTTATTGTCTTCTCTTTGCCTTGCTTCTGAATTTTACATATTTTTTACTAAATTATTCACACAAAACAAAGAAGGTTGTAACGAATTACAAATTCTTACACATTTCTTGAAATTCAAGAATTTAAATAACACAGTTTAGTAAATATGTGTCTAGTTATAGAACTTGAAGAATATTAAAGATTCCATACATATTTAACTTATGTATGTTATACTTTTCCATAAAAGAGTGAGCACATTCAAGTAGTTGATGAAATACAATTACTTTTTCTTACGAATTTTAATTTGCATATTTTGTATGTATGCGTGTATTTACATTACTATTTTACCTTTTATACATATTTATTTACAATTAAAATTTATTTACGCAATGTTTACCTGTTATTTATGTATTTAATATGCTTTCTAACAATAAAATTTAACAACAATTTTGCAAAAACTACCTGATGCTTCAATAAAAAGTACAATGAGTGACTAATTTTTATCTTGAATTTTGCATCAATCTGGAAACTTTGGATAATATACGTTATATGTACGAGTATATATATCGTGTTAAAAATTACAAATTATATATATGTACTATAAATTGACTTTATAAATTTTTATTTTAGCATTTTTTTCTTCAATTTTCGCAAAAATTCCGTTTAAAATGGAAAATTGTTAAAATCAAAGTAACTATATGTAACAGTATAACAGTGTAACTCAAAATTGAATTCAAAAAATTTTGTTGTTCTCCATACAAGTATAGAAGCGTAAATCGAACAAAAAATAAATGAAAGAAAGAAAATGAAAAATTTTAGGGAAAATAAAGAGAAACGGATAAGAAAGAAAACAAAAAAAAAGAGAGTATAAAAGAGAAAGAGAAAATTAAAATGCAAATAAAAAACATAATCAATATGAGTAAATGGTGGAGTTTTATAACAGTAAACATTTACGGTGTGCAACAGGCATTTATTTAATACATATAATATACACAGATTTGTACTTTTTAGTGAATAGTGATATATTCTAGAAACGTGTGGAAATATATACATATGTGAATATATATACATACATTATGTTTTATTCACATACTTGTATACATATATAGCATATGCGACCACATAAATACATTGAAATTATTTGTTAAATATAATTTACATTGTAGATAATATTTTGTTGAATTTTATATGAACTGATAAGAGTATACATATGCATCCATACAAATATATAGGGTATGAAAAGTTATTCAAATTTTATATGTGTGTTTTCTTGTTTCAGCATATAATAGAATATTAAATAAAATTTTTGTTATCAATGTAATAAAGTATTTATGTTATATATTAAATATGCCATGAATGCTTTAACTTATTCAAATTAAATTAATGCGCTTGTAAAATAATAACATTGTAGACAATGACACATAATCGGAAAGAATAGTATATAAGTACATATAGAATTGCATTAAAAGATACAGACAACCATAATTAATTAGGGACTATTTCGGTCTATATAAGTATAGGTATCTGCGTGTGTACGATGAATAGTAGGTGTCTATAATTATAAAATTTGCTATTTAATTTTTAAAAAACACACAGTTTTAAATTTTTTATTAGAAATTAATTTGAATTTCGAGGATACTTAAAACAATTTCTGAATTTTCGGATTAACTTCTTAGTATTGAAACTTCATTTAGAACTTTATAGTGATTTTTGTGTATGGAAAATTTATTAAAAATTGGGAAATTTCGGAGCTATTCTTCTTTATTGTTTATATTGCTTAATTTATTGCTAATATTTCGATATAAAATTAAACTAAAATAAACAATAAAGTGAGATAAGTGAATTACAATACGATCCTAGATTATGATGAATTATTTAAGGTAAGTGTAGCTAATACTGACAGTGGCGGTAATACTGACATATATGAGGTTTTTTATAATTATTAAGAGATTTTCTCTATACAACATTATATATTTTTTTATTTCTAGATTAATTCAAATTATCGCAATACTTCCTTTTATTTAGTTTTGAAATAACTCCAAAATATTGAACATAAATCAGTTTTGTTTCCATAGACATAGCAATGGTGGGTTGAATTGGAGAATTTCTTATACTTTTTGCTTAATTTTTCCGATTTTGTTTTTATTGCTTTTTGACTTATTTGAGGGTTAAAAATATATGTATTTATATTAAATTAAATATTTTGATTATTTTTTATCTTATTTTATAAGTAATTCGGAGTAAAAACATTAAATAAATAAGAATTTTAACAAATAATTTCTGTCAGTATTAGAAACATCTAAAATTCGACCATGCTTCTATTACTGACATATGTGTCAGTAATACGTCAAAAATCCGTATTTTTATAAATGTCGTCATTTTTAAAATATTTAAATTTTTATTTTCGTATTTATTTAATTAAAATCGAATTTGAATTTTCTTTCTAATGTCCGAATTCTGACACTATGAATTTACTACAGGTTCGGAGTATTTTACCTTTAAAAACTGGTGTCAGTAATACGATCTAAAGATGGTCAATATTATGTACAAAATTATGTCAGTATAAAGTTTTAATTTTGATATTCATTTTAATTAATTAAAATAATTTCTTTATACTTTAAAATTGTTTAAACTATTTCAGTCAAATGAAAATCGATTACATTTGTGAAAACCTATATCTGACTACGACCTTTTTGCCTTTTTAATAGTGATATTCGTCTAATAAATTGTGTGTCAATATTGTATACAATACTGTCAATAAAACAGTACAATTCGGTTTCTAAAAAAATGCTTTAAAATTACTGTAAACGTTAACGTCATA
The DNA here is from genome assembly GCF_029603195.1 of Condylostylus longicornis. NCBI lineage: Eukaryota > Metazoa > Arthropoda > Insecta > Diptera > Dolichopodidae > Condylostylus > Condylostylus longicornis. The sequence continues at coordinate 4,237,007 of NW_026577985.1, forward strand.
ACAAATATCACAACGGAAATGGTTCTCTTTAAATAAGAAAAGTAGACCTTTTTAATAACCCAAAATGTTGTTCTAAAAATTGAGAATGGGTTGCTTTCGTTACGTACTTAATACATAAATAGTCTTGTTAAAGCAAAAAGCAGCTTTAGAATAGGCTTATTAGCAGCTTTAGAATATATTGATCTGATTTCTTATCATATTTTAGGTATTATTTAGGACATCATATTTTAAGTATTATTTATAAGAATACATTTGTAGCAAATATTACTTATAATACTTTATAAAACATTATGTAATTTCGAATTAGATTTTCATAAATATCTTTTAAAAATTTTTATTTATTCATTGTTGCATATTAAGACTACTAGCAAAAGTACATTCTACAGTAATAATAAATTCAAATCAGCTGAATTTCACATATTTTTACCTTTAATTCAATAAAAAATATGTTTTTTATTTTGGTTTGAATTATATTTTTATTCATTTTTAATTTTTTTTTAAATAAGATGAAATATCCGTAGAAATCTAAATTATTATTCCATTTTTATTGAATATTATCATTTTAACCATTTTAACCATTATTCATATATAGAATATAGATTACAGCATATGAAATTACATTGTCAGTATTAGGAACACAAACTGTCAGTAATAGACACAAACATTTGCGGTTATGTCAATATTAGGAACATTTTTGCTTTTCATTTTTAATCGAAAAATTATGAATTAAAAAATATTTTGATTAAAAAATTTTATAAAAAACATTATTCTCAATTATCCAAATTATTCAAAAAATCGGAAACACGATCATTTATTGTGTCCCACATATAAAATATCTCACGCCAAAGTTGAATTTGTTGCGAAATATGTCAGTAATAGGGACACTTACCTTAAATGGTTTCCGATAATGGTAATCGAATGGATGGACGGACAGACGGACGGACGAACGGACGGTCAGAGTAAAATTAATAAGCACTTGTTTTGTTTAATAAATTGGAACATGAGTTCAAAATATCAAATTAAAATAATATTCCTCAGCTATCAAGTTTTTCTTTTATATAAAGTCTGACGCTAAAAAACCACAAAAACAGCGTTCAGTAAAAAGTTATCGCATTGGTATAATATTATATTGTTACATATTTTACGGAAGAATTATATTTTGGAAGCATTATATTCTATTTAATCATAGTGAATGAATTCAAAACACATTAAAGCAGATTTTTTGGTGAAAAGAAAATTATACAAATTTGCTTTCTAAAAACTTGGAAAAACCTAGGGTTTCGAAAAAATGTCTCAGTGAAAAATACAAATTCATACATAGATTTCAAATTCTTGAAGAAAGAAAAGCATACAAAAAAGCTTAAAAAATCATTCCTACTTTATATCAATAGAGTAGGAATTGGCAAAAAAGGACTTACGGTCCAATCAAAGAAACAAATTTTCTCTAATTTCGTTCTACTCGTGCTAAATGAAAGTAGCTTAGTAGAATTGAAATTTCAGTTCAGAGTTATTTGTTTCGTATGCCACTAATACCTAATAGACATTAGTAGTAATTTTACGTTTCTATTTTACAGTTTTGATCATGTACCAATTTTTTAAGAAAATCTTAAATATTTCATTTGAACGGGAACTGTCAAAAAATTTTATAAAAAACCGAAAATTAATATTTTATTTAATTTTAATTTACAGATAATTATTTTAGGTAAAAGCTTACAAAGTTTTGTAAAAATTCGGATATTTTATAAATGTCACTGCTACAAGAATCATGTACTACATAGCGGTTTGAATGTCATAAAAACATATTGAGTTAATACAATTTTTTACCGTTATCACAATTTTTTAAAATAAAACAAACAATGCTGTATAAAATTTGCCTCAATCTTGTCCAAAGCCATATTAAAAGAATAATATAAGCAAAATATGACAAAAAGTTTTCATGCGAACTAGCTATGAGATTTATTTTGCAATAGAAATTATTTTTATTGGACAAATAATGAAAAAAGATAATCCTCGCATTTTTAATTAATGTGCCATTATCAGAGTTGATAGCAAATTTTTTTTTTTAGTTTTTTAATAGTTTAAATTAATTATCTAAATTCATTTAAAATTTTATTATTACAATAACAAAGAAAAAATAAATTTATTATTTTCTTCTTTTAACATATAAAAAAATTAATATGGGTAAAGTTGATGTGTGGTCAAGTCCTAACGGAGCGCATTTTACTCATTTGCGAGATTCTATAACAAATTCTTGATAGAAGGCAGAGGTTACGGAAAATTTGGATCAACTTTTATTGATTGGGCATCGAAAAGAAGTTTACTTAAATAAAACAAAATTATTTGGTATAGTTATAAAGATTTTCCAATTTTCAATTTTAAACGAAAATAGTTTGTTCCTTTGAAAATTGGTCCAAACATTTAAGGTCCAATTAAAACACTTATTTTGTTCCTGTAAGCAGTTTATTTTATTTGGAAAAAAGGAACTCTACTGTTAGGGATTAAAAATACATAAAAGTTGGAAATTTTACAAAATCAACTAAGAACGAGTGTAAAAAATCATTTTTTATTTAATAGAATTAATTTCATACTGGCAATGTTCTCGGAAATACATTTCTTTAAACTTAATAAGCATTGAGATTTATTTATATTCCTAGGGGAAAAATTCGTACTTATATAAGTATCTCTAATAATTAGTCAATAATTTGGTGTCTCAGCTTAAAACTTAAAGTGAGTTCCCATGCAGTGTTTGTTTCCACTCTCGTGTACCACTTGGAAAAGAGCTACACAGGTGTATAAGAACAACAACATATATGTACTGCTATTGCCCATCGGTTATGTGTTGGCCATATCAAACTTTTTATATTCAAATTTCTGATTAATTTTATTTTATATTTAATTAATAATTTTTATATACGAAAGTTTTTGGAGCGTGTTAAGTGTAATTTATAGGAAATTGATTTTGCACATAAAAAAAATCATTATACAAAAAGTGCACATTCCTTTTTTCAGTTTTGCTTTTTAAAATATTACTCGTAAGTTGTTTTTGCATATAACTTTCGTAAATATGGACAACCGTGTGTAACGTTAAGTTTTTGGTTTCTTTTTGTTTTAAAATACTAGATATTTGTGATTTGTGTTCATACTCAACAACGTGCACTCAAAATTGAAATTTTCAATTTAATTCAAAAGGAAAAAAAAATGTCATGTTAACTTGGCTGCAGCACAAACTCAAAGCGGCCGAGCTGAATGTGATTTTCTTAATACTTAAAAAGTCTTGTACAAAGCATTTGCGCTTCCTATGGGAGCTATAACATTAGAGTACTATAGGTTGCCGAAATGAAAAAATTATCATTTTAGCAAATTGTGATTTTCACGCAACTTGTTTATAATATTGCCCCAAGTACATGGTGAATGGTTTTTATATAAATGAACCAACATTTTTTTTCAACAAATTAATTTTGTTGTGAATAATGAAATGAAACATTTGTGTGGACTGGGGATTTTACTCTAAGCAAATGCACATTGTTGCCTAAATTTATTTATAAAAGATTTATGAGTTTCTTTTTTATGGAATTTATTTTTTAAAGATAAAATTTATTACCTTTATAAATTAATTACAGCAACCTTTGCCTTTTTCTAAAGTTATGAACAGTTTTCAAGCATTGAAAATAAAGTTTTTTTGAAATGTAAATTGTTTTGAAATTTTCGAAAAAAATTTCGCTTCAAATAGCTTCCGATTAATTTTTAAAGTGACAATTCAAATTTTATCAAAAGACCAACTGATTAAAATAGTAAAAATATGCATTTCAGTTCGATAAAAACAAATGTAAAAACATCCGTACAGGTGCTATCTTGACTCTCTTTATTCCTAAGTCTTAATCTTTTCAAAAATTGTACATAATAAAAACAATAAGAGAGAGCCAGTTTTTTTTAATTCTTATTCCAGCAATTTATACTTTCATATACACTATCAACATCTAGGTAAGTGCGTAAAATAAAAATCCCATATTCTCGCCGAGAAATGAAAGTTTAATGATTTTGCTTAACAAAAAATTTTATTCGTAAAAACTAGAACACGACATTGAAATCTAAATTAGTGACATCTAGAAGTTGACAGTTAAAACAATGACAAATTTAAATTATTACTAAAACTAAATTATATTTTAAGTGACTTTAATTTTGACCTGGTTACATAAAAGTATAATTGTATCGCATTTTTTTCGCATTTCTATCATAAGCCATTTTTATTTTTTCATCTATAAGCAAGTATTTTCTTTATTTAAAATATCTGAATATAATCTACTCAAAATGCAACTTATTTTATTGAAAAAAAATTTTTTGTCATGTCACAGCGACTTCTTTTTTGCACTCGAAAATTTGTGTTTGACAATTTTTTGCTGGAAATTGATTAAAGAATCATTGCTTAAATTATTTGCCACCATATGCAAAACCCCCTGTATAATATGTCATAGACTTATATTTACGTCATAGAGTATTTAGATACGCGACGTTCATTGGACTTAGATTAAGTATAAGATTATGTCCTATATGTAAGCATTACTTGAAATTTACTTTACTACCAAAAATTGTAATTCTACCTATACTAAGAAAACAATATAAAATATTTTTGAAAATCTCATTAGTAGGGAAAAGTTATTTTCCTCATTTCAAATAAATGAGCACCACAATTTTGTATATGTATAAACAACAATTTCAAATGCTATAAATTACAAAACACTTCTTTTATATCCTTTCACGCTTAAAACTCACATTTTATCTCAATTTTTATAAAGACCATTGATGTATGTGTGCATTAAAAAATTCAAAGATTTTTCCAAGAATTCTTTCCTTTAAGTGTTAATGGAATGAGACTAATACCATGAGATCGTTTATATTAAATATGCTTGTATTTACAATATATCATAAATTTTCAAAAAAGGGTAAAAAAGCGTTATATGTATGAAATGAATTTTTTTGAATAAAATCGTTGAATATGAAATGATTAAAACAATGCACATATAAAATTATAAAAATCTTAATAAATCTTACATACAAATTGCTGTCAAATGAAATGAAGATATGCGATGATGCTATACATGAGACGAAGCAGTCCGAAAATGATGAAAAACAATTTTTTAATATCCTTTTCTTGTTACTTATATCACGCATAGGGAATACAAAATTCAAATGAAGTTGACATAAATAAATGGTTTGTGTCACTTTTCCCTTGAATAACTAAAAATGCTGCTTTTTAAAACTCTCTATCTATATATCTGCTACACTTTTGAATTATTTTCATTCACATACTAAAATATATCAATATATTGCATACATCTAAGACGAAACAGAATAAAAATTGAAAGAAGTATTAACAAAATGGTCGATTCCGACGGTTATTGACTTGGCATTTTCCATTAGGTTTTTTGGTTTATAGAAATTTGGAAAAATTGCTTGCAGTATTGGAAACAGAAAGCTAGGTGGAAAAAATTTTCTTACCATTAAATAAATAATTTTTAGTGCTAAATTTTAGACTCCCCGCAACCTGTTAGCTAGAAGAAAGACGATATGAAAAAATTGAAAAATTTCAAATAACAGTTGAACGATTGAAAAAAAATAAATAATTTCAAATAACAGTTAAGGTCAATGGCAATTGTGTCATTTTAATGTTTAACCATAGTGCATCGCGATAGAACAAGCCAGCAGATACTTTTAAACGTTTGCAGAATTAAAAAGATGTTTGTGGTGTCGATAGAATAAAGGGCTTTAACATTAAAATTTCGTTTAGAGAAATAAATTTCTAGTAAAGATCAATTTGCATACAACATATCAGCTATTTATCTTAAAACTTACAAAAGCTTTCTAAAGCAAACAGACGAAAAGATGTACAGAGAGAAATTAATAAGCACCTTTTTTCTATTTTGTTTCGAAAAGTTTTAAAAATTCAAAAGATTATGCAATAGATTCCAATTAGTTTAAACCAAATTTAAAATCAAGACCATTTAATCTCATATTCAATAAAAGCATTCGTTAGTTTTTATTGTTATAGTCTTCATGGTTGTAGTGCTATAGTGTTCATGGTCTAAAGTTTTAATTCAAAAATGGGAAAGTACAATCGATTCTGTTCAATAATCAAAACAATTTCAGTCTTTTTTGTGCTTCATCAGATTGCAAATAACTTATTTGTTATTTTGATTTAAAAGAACCTCTTTTGTGCTTTTTGAATAATAACTGAAATAACCGTTACCTTTAAAGAAAGATTATTTATTTCAAATTTCTAAAAAGATATTTCTGAAACAATATTTTCAAAAACCATGAAACAATTTCCCAAGATTTATTTTTGTTTTAATTAAAAAACGAATTTCACCTTGTGTGGATCAATAAGTCTTTTGTACTACTACTGCTTCAATGTGAATGTTTTTTTATAATTAAAAATTTAAATTAGAGTGTAAAAAAATGTAGAATGAATTAATAATTGACAGCATTTCAAGACTTTTGATTGAATTAAATATTTTTCTAAAAAGCAAAAACAAAACGAGAACGAAACATAAAATAATTTTCATTTCATCTTTAATAAAGAGTTTTAATAAGAAAGTTAAAAAAAAATAAAATGGAAAAATGTTTTGTTTGATTTTTTGAAAATTTTTGAAAAAAAAAACAGCTTGCTGAAATTTTAATTAAAAATTAATATTGTTTCAGTTTAGATTTGAAAGCACAACAAATTACAGAGAAACCTTTTTCAAGTAAAAAATGTGCACATCCTAAAAAATTTTTATTTAAATCAAATTGAAATAATTGAATTTTTTATACAGGCGTATTGAATTAAACCACGATTTCGTTTGAGAAATAAAATTTTGATATCAAGAAGCTGAAGGATTTTGAATTGACTTTATCCCGAATGTGTTATAAAATTTTAATCAATAAAAATAATTGGTAAATCAACTAAAATTTTGAAATTCTAATAAGATTCTTTTGAATAAATAAAAATGAAAAAATTTCGAACGAATTTTAAGTGAAGCCCTTTACGACTGTACAACATTCATTTCCCATTATATAAAGCAAATTTAAAGTGCTGTAATTGCTAAATCAGTTATGTAAGTGAATTATTAGTATTAGGGCTGATTATTACTATGTAATTTTCCCAAGTATAAATTAATTAAAATAAATAAGTCTAAGGAACGGTTTCAAGACATAAAATTCATGGGAATTGGAGTCCGAGCAAAATAATTTTCCTTTAGAGAAATTCATGAAATTTAAATTACAAATCAAATAAAACTAGCAGAAACTAAAAAAGCGATATTTAAAATTAACTAAGAATGTTACAAAAAAATTGTAATTCATAATTATATAGTTGAATCAATCCAGTGCTTTGTAAATAAGCAATTTTCCATTAAACAACTGCTTTTAAAATCAAATTAATTAATTTCATGTTCCAATATATTTTAAAAGATTGCGTACTTTTAGGAGGAATTCAAGTTAAGTGAGTTAAAATAAATAATTATATTTATTTAATTTGTATAATAATTATATTTATTTATAAATTAATTTTTTTGCATGACATGTCGCCGTTTACTTTCTGCTCTTATAGAAATTTGTATAAGGGTTTCGGAAATATTAAGTGCTAAAAATTCAAACTTTACTAATTTCGAATGGCGATCGTGATTGAAAGAAATTTTCTCTAATTAAATAAACAATTTATTTATTTATTTATTTATGTTTAGCTCAAACATTTTACATAACTTAAAATTAAAGAATATATATACAGATACCTATTTTTTAGACAGAAGAAATTTTTGACTTAAAAATTAAATTTAAATATTATACAAAATAAAACTTATTAGTATTAATACTCCATTTAATATGAATATAAACAATGAAAAGCTAAAACAAGAATTTTTTAAAATAAAGAAAAGGGTTATATTTAACTATAACAAATAGAAGCTTTTTCATCGTGTCTTTTTTCAGTGAAAAGTCAAGTCTGTGTTTGTGTTTGTTTCATAAACGCAGCATTCTACTGACAGTACGAGACCTTAAGTTAGAGTTAATCACAATTTTATTTAAAATGTCGGGAGAAATTAAGTCAGTTTTCATAAGCTTAAAAATGAATAACAAATCCGTAAAGTTACGTCTTTTGTCCAGTGTGAGTAGGTCAATTAATTTGAGCCTTTGTTCGTAAGGTGGAAGAATTATGGATTCTTCCCAAGGAAGAAGGCGCAGTACGAACCTCAAAAAATTTTTTTGAATAAACTCAATCCTATTAATATGTTTATCGTAATAGGGTGACCATACTTGTGAAGCATATTCAAGAAGAGAACGGACCAGGCATGTGTAGAGCGATTTTAAGACATAAGGATCATTAAACTCCTTTTTGTTTAATGAAACCTAACATCAAGCTTGATCTGCATATGATATGATTGTAGTGGCTTATGAAGGATAACTTGCTATCGAAGCAAACACCCAGGTCCTTTATTGAATTAACTCGACTAAGAGCTTGACCATTCGAAGTTTGTAAAAAGCGGCCGTTTTTATCTAAAGTAGCACATTTGCGTACATTTACTTACATTGATTTTTAGGTTTTTACTTGAACACCACCCGTAGAAGCGGTTAAGATCATTCTGAAGATACATCGCATCATTTGCAGAGCTTATTTTTTTGAAAATTTTCATGTCATCAGCATATATTAATACCACACTGTGCGTTAGCATGGAAACAACATCATTAATTGAATTTATGAACAGCAGTGGACCTAAGTGACTACTCTGGGATACACCAGAATTAGACGAAAGAGGCGAAGAAATTGCTGAATGAAAGAGGACTCTGTAAGTTCTACCAAAGAGATATGACTTTATTCAGGCTAAGAAGTTGTCGGGGAATCCCAAGATTTTCAATTTTAAAATAATAATTTCATGTGGTAGTATGTCAAAGGCTTTGCTTAAGTCTGTGTTAATTACGTTTGTTAGCATTTAAGAGCTGCTACTTGTTTCCGAACAATTAGTATTTCAGGCATGTACATCTTACAGTTTAAAAGAAAAACGATATCAAAAATTAAAAAAAACCCAAAATAATATCAACGTGTATTTTGTTTTTTTAAAGTTCAACTGTACAATGCTGTTTAAGAAGAAACCAACTACTACTTTTCTGCGTTTACAGAATTGAAAAAAGAAATGGGTTTCGTAAAAAGAAAAAAAAGTAGTTTCGTTGCAATAAATAGTTATAAAATGCCATTTTTTGAACTTTTGAAGGGGTTATAACTTTTGGAGGAGGAGATACTTAAAAATTTTCTTATACGGAAATAGGTATTTAATAAAGATCTATGATATAGTTTTGTAAACATCTATGATAACGGACAGATCTATGATAACGGACAACAGAACGGAAAGAGGGAAACAAAATTTTATTTGAAAAAGTGCTTAACAATTTATTCAAATGAAAACATAATTATTTCTTCCATATCTTATCCTACTTTGCCTTACTTAAGTCATTCTAATATGCCATAGAAAACATAAACATGAGAAAATCACAGAAAACACAAGACAAAAAAATAATTTCCGGACAAATGACAACTATTTGAACCGGTAAAAAAGAAAATTAAAAAATTTATTGAGAACAAGGATGACGACACCATTTTTTTAATTTTGTTTTGTGTCATTGCGTAAAATTTTAGCATGTATGTAAATTTAATAATCATTACCGTGGCCAAAAAATTAGACATAAAAATTACATTAGTAAAAGTAATTGGACACAAATTCGTAGGGCAAAATAAATTAAAGTAACAATTCACATGCAGTGCATCAGTCGATCAAATTGTCATAGAAAGGTTGAAAATTTAGCTAAAACCAACAAAATACCAACAAAATATGATTAAAAACTAAGAAATTTTCGAATTTCATACTCAAACTTAACAAGTTTTTGTATTATTCTTTTTTATTTCGGTAGAAAAGGTAATTTTTAGCTGTAAGAGCTGAAATTTTAAATTTTTTCCATATTAAATTTACCCTTATTTATTGTGTTCTTAATATGAGTATTGAGTTAATTTAAAATTGAGTTAATAAGATTTATGGTTTCGGTGGTATGTCACCGAATAATTCATAGCAGTTGTCTCGTTTTCGTCAGCTTTACCATTTTATCCTCTATGTGCGAAATAAATTTTCGATTGCTCACACATTCTAGGTCTTATGATAATTTATTAACCTCCCGTTGACTGCAAAAATGTTTGGAATAAATTTAAATAAAGTCATAAGGAAAACAAATTTTTTTTATTTGTTTAATTACGAATAAAAATTAGTGGAAAATTGGAAAATTATTCATAGTCACGTTTTATGCGATATTACAATGTTATGATAAATCACAATGAATAAAATATACAAGATGTTTCGTTAGAAGTTTCAGTATTCCTCTGATATTTAATTCTTGTCGTTGTTGCGTATATTAAATTTCAAATCAATTTTGAGTAGATTATTTTATAATAGCATCAAAGTTTTTTTTTATCTTGCGGTTGTACATTCCGACACTTTAGATTATAATTAAATTTTCTATACAAATTCTTTTTTAGTTTTTATTTTAACACGTCGAAATTTCTCTTTAGTCCAGAACCGCACAACAATAGGTGCAAACACCCTATATTTTACAAGCAAATATAGCGTATCATGCAATGAATATAATATTAATATAAATTAATTTGCAAATAACCCGTTATGCAAACAACCCATAAAAACACTCTTTAGTGGTTTGCTTCATAAATAATCATCTTAACATCAATAAGGTAAACCACATATTTTATACAGAACAGAGTTAAATATAGATGTTCTTTTCAAACGATTTACTTAACCTTCCACATAATTTTAAATTGAAATTACGGTGAATGTCACCTCATACTTTTTTGTTTCAATTCTGGATTTATTATATTTTTGATTAACACATAACTTTTTATTCTTAGCACAGGAAAATCTCGAAATTTTATCCTTAAAATAATTCCATGTATGGGAAGCAGGGAATTCAATAAAGCAAACCCAAGATAAGTTCTCTTTGCATATACATTCTATACGTTTAGCAAATAATTATTTATAAGAGTGTACGCTTTAATATATACATTATATATATATATATATATATATATATATGTACCTATATTTTTATATCTTTATAACAATCATTGAGATTAAAACCGAGCATTTGTTGATGAAACTTCTGATATGCTTGAATAAAGATGAAAGTATATAATAAAAAAAAAAGCATAAAAGAACGGAACCACAAACTTTAATTGTAATTTTTTTAATTTTTGACTTTTATTAGATGATGATCACACACAATTCTATATAAAATTCATTTTAGAACAATACGAAATTCAACAACAACTTAACTACACATAAGGAGCAATAAATGAAAACTGAAAAGCAAAACTTTTCCTTTCTTTTCCTCTTTGAAAGAAAAAATCTTTTCTTAGTTTTTAAATTTCCTTTTCACTTAATTTTTTTGCTTTTTTTCCGCTTACTTCTTCCGTGATCCCATATTTAGCCTTAAAAACTTTGTTCCATTTCCTATACATGGTAATAAAGATGTTCAACATACACTCTTATACATAAGAATTTTTATTACATAAAACATATATTGTAAGGGTTTATATAAGTATATCAATTTTTTACATAAAAGTTCAAAAGTTATAGTTTAAGTATTTTTCAAATCCATTTCGCCTTGTGCATTGTCATATTGAATAAAGTTCGAATACATAATCCAGAAAGGATAAAATATGTGTTGAATGAAATAAGCAACTAGTTGGAAACTATAAATTAAAATTAATATTTTTAAAAATTTTGTATTTTGAAATTCTTAATTTTTTCATGCGTATTGGAAAACAAAATTAAAATTTGTGAAATTGGAAAATGTGTTATATAGCGAAAGTCAGCAGGTTAGAAACAAAAAATTGGACTATATGATTGTGTAGAACTTAAAGTTCAGTAATTGAAATTTGTTTATTCGATTTATCATGCGACACGTTATATTGAATCGTCAGATCATGATTTAAATTTATGAAACGAAATGCAATCCACTTTCCGAAGAGTTTCTCTATTACTTACATCTGTACCTCAAATATTTTCTCAAGTTAACTTTTTGTCATATAAAAATTAAATTATATAAAATTTTTAAATAAAAATGAAAAACAAATTTTTTTACTAAATTAAGCCTAAGAATAGCGGTAACAACTACATTTTCTATTTTTCATTTTATTGAGAAAATAAAATAAAATGGAGCAAAAAAAAAAGTTTTGTTTGAAGTTTTGATGGCTTGTGTGGTTACAGGAATTAGGGATGACAGATGATTTGAATTAACAATGTGTTTGAATACTTTTTTCTCTTTCCAATTTGTCTATACATTGTTACATGTTTGTAATTTTGTATTTATTTCTGAAATATAAATTTATTTTCAACATCATAGGGTTAAAGTTTTTATTACTTTTACAAGTTGTGTGTAACAAAGTATTAATTCTGAATTGTATTGTCAGTGGTAAGTTGTTGCATAAAATATAGTTTTATGGATTTGAAGGGTAGCCTTGTAATAAAACTATTTTTGCTACAGTATTGTATTTAATTCGCAAGTCTAAGATAAAATGCGTAAAACAATTGAAAGTGTTTGAGTATTCGATTGTTAAATCAAAAATGAATTTTAAAAGTAGACAAAAAAAAATTTAACCTCAAAATGTGAAGTTGCATAACATTGACGTATAGCATAAAATGTTCCTTAATTTTATTTTGTTTTATTTTTACTGGCTATAGCTATTGAAATTAGATTGTAATTTATGTCCTTTTTAAACATCAAATCTTGTATGATATGAAAAAAAGAATGAAAATTATGAGAAAAAACTCAAAATTTAAATTAATGAGATCCTAAGAAACGTTTCAACTCAAATGATGTCAAGTTAGATATATTTTGCATTATTTATATGATATTTAACTTCAAAAGGAAAAATACTAGAGGGCATTGTGTTCGATTACATTTTAAATGAAATAAAATAGAGAGTTTGTAAAGAGAATATTTATAGGAAGAGGTTTTTAAGCTCAAGTTTTCTCTAAACATTTGAACAATAATGTAAATAAAAATTTGTAAAATACGGTATATTAAATTACGTAAATTCAGCTGAAAAAATTTAAAAACATGAGCACTGCAACACTTTTTATAAATGTAATACTAAAATAATTGTGAATATGGAGCAAGTAAATAAATAAATAAATTGATAAAGAGAATAGAGAGAAATTCGCAGAAAAACATGTCATAATAAATTTCAAAATTTCATTCAGCCATATCATTTTTATATAAACAAAAATCCAATTTCGCTCATTGTTATGAAAGTACTACTTGCATTACTAAAATAATTTTACTTACATGCTTATAATCAGAACAAAGTTATATTTTAAAACTTACATTTATTGCAACATGCTATTATTTAAAAACCACGTAGTTTTGTCAATACTGTTGTCATCAAATTACACGGGGCTCGTTAAGTGAAGCATTTCAAGAGCAATTAAAACTTTATTGGAAAAATAAAAAACTGAGCAATTCATTCTTCACTTCGATCCGCAAGAATTCAAGAGGATAAATTGTAAAATTTCTAAATTGGGAAAATGTACAAGTTTTTAATATCAACATATACTTTTTCCAAACTGGTTGAAACTTTTTTCATGCATAAATTTTATGCATTAACCCATTTTTTCGAAATGAACCACCAGCATGCTATAATGCAAATTATTTCTATTTTCTTATTCATAATATTAATAACTTAAATAATTTTTAATCTACCATAGGTGTATGAAGAAGATTATTTCAAAAACTATTTCGAATGACTGTAGGATGCAATTTTTATACTTAGATATTTCCACAAAAATAACATAAAATTTGAATTTCAAACAATTAAGTCACAAGAAATGTTAAGAAAGCATTTCAAAATATAAATTTAATTTACAAGGGATGGAAAGGAAAACCCATAGTTTCACAGGAAAATTATAGAAACCATTTGAGAAGAGCTACACATCGTATTTATTTCTTGTAATGAATTAATTTTTTTTGCATATATTCAGGCGTTTTTTTTTATTGTTATTCAGATAATTTTACTTTAAATGTTATTGTTAACATTTACATATTATTTTTTTAGAAAATTGGTAACTCATTTTTTTATTAAAAAAAATAATAAACTCAAATAATTTTATGTTTGTATTCTGCCAATGGCAGTCACCAGAAAAAGCAATTTTAGAGTGGTTTATGGCTGTTTTGTTCTTGTTTTGTTTATGATTTTATTTGAATATCACTTTTATTAGTTTGCAAATTTATAAAAAGAAATAAAATATTTCAATTCATTTTATATAATAATATTCCATTCGCAACAGCACAGTAAATCACCAGGACGGTAAGAAATTATACTTTCTGTATAACTTAATGTTATGTAAAAAGTAAAAATATCCTAGATATAATCCATTCAACTAAGATAGAAGAATATTCTTTGTTCAAACTGTAGAGGATAAACTCTAAAAACAAAATGAAAAATAAAACAAATAGTTTTAAATGAAAAGTGAATTTAAGAAGATCTAAATAAAATAACGTTTCAATAAAATTGAAAAATAAGTACTTATAAATAAAATAATGTAAGCCATGACATACTGGGTGCTTCAAGTTCTAATATTTATTGGAAATAAATAATAATTAAACGACAAATTAGTTAAAAATTTTTATAATTTTGTTTAAATTTTTTATAAAAGCAAACATTTACAAAAGAGAAAATGCAACATCGTTTTTCTAGTAGTCGAAAAAGGGTTTTCATTTCATAAATTTTCACACTTAATTCTAATTTCTTGTTAAATTGAACATTGATCTATTTTGAAGTTTAGAAAATTTTACTTAAAAAGAAAATTGCGACTTAAAAAATTTCAGAAAATTGTGAAAACACTCAACCCCACATTAGAATCAACATATAGATGTTGTCTCTATTAAAATTGGCTTTGAGAATACATTTCAATTGTAAATAATTTGCGCATTCTAACAACGCAGAAAGAAAAGTTCTTTTAATTGATGTTAAAATTTTTTTTTTTTTCCTTCTTCACTCCTAGAGAGAGGATAGGGCTAGTGCATGATTTCTCATGCACTAGTTTCATAGCGTCATAGAATTTAACTAGGTAGGTGACTAGCCTGCCGTAGTTTTATTTATATTAATTATTTCAGGTTATTAATATTTACTGTTTATTTTTCTTAGTCTTTAGTATATTATGAATATTATGAATATTTGAAAATTACTTGTATAATATTTATTATAGTATTGCATATTAAGTTATATAATATTGAATATAATTTTTATAGTGACCTGACCGGGGTTTGAACCCGAGACCCTTCGGTTAAAGGGCCGGTGCCATAACCACTGCACCAATGGTCAGATGGCACCAATGGTCATATTATTTCAATTGTTGGTTAAAATACCAACAATTTAATCAATCGAATGGACATATTTCACCATTAGTAAAAGATGCCAAAATAATAAACCAAAATAATAATAAGATGATATTAAAAATTAGAAAATTTTCTTCAGATATTTGCCCTAATTCAAATTTTTAAAATACACTACTACATTATAATTTTGAAAATTGACTTGAAACTTTTAACCAGGATTTAGTCAAAGTGCTTAATTTTAAATAAGGACAAATTTTGCCCATTCGCTATAGATTTGAGTTGAAAACTCAAAATGATATTATTTTTTCCGTTTAAAACTCACCCTGTACATCTAGAGAAGAGTAATTTCCAAAAGAATATGAAAAATATTCTAGCTAGAGAATATGAATAAATAAAATAAAAAGATTCAAAGTACTTTAAACAAGAATAAGTTTTTTGATTAGTTTAAAAAATAAATTTTTTGTCTCATTCTCCTTTCACTAATAGTAGCTTTCATCTCATTATATAACATTATAGGTACGTATATATGCATTAGTTTATTCATTTAAATGTATATAAAATGAAATTTATATGTGTACATCCGTAAACTTAAATAAAACAACCTACTACCTACTCTGATTGTTCTTGTATTGCAAAATTGAGTTTTTATTAAATTGAAAACATGTTTTTACCACAAAAGCAAAAAAAAAAAAAAAACAAAAACAACAGAACAATAATAAATAAATATTTAATTTTTTAATAACAATTGAAAAAACATCTGAGATGAAATGAGAGTTAATTGAATTTCAATAAAAATGTCTACAAAATAATAATAATGAAATTTATAAACAAAAATTGTTTTTATTGGATTACCATTGGAATACACAGAAAATATTTTTGTGTCAATAAATTTTAAATTTCAGGTATAGTATAGAGGTTCAATCAAATAAAAAAATATGCAACTCGTGGGTCAAAAATCACAATTTGAGGGAATCAATTTGAGGGAATTTTGAAAGAATTTGAACAGAAGCGTTGGAAATGTGTAATTTCTGAAATTCCGTATAATTTATTCTCATTTGTTTTACGAAAGGGTATTTCGGATTTTAAGTAAACTAATATCCTTTTAGTTAAAGTGCTCCAAGAATGAAAATTTAATTCTGAATTGAATCTCGCATTATGGAGTCCAAATTTCCTGATCGTCAAACGGAAATCATATGTCTATATAAAATGTTCAAAAAAACCATTTAATATTTTCCCACTAATGCCAAAATTGGGTCCTAGAGAATTATCAAACACTGATTTTTATAAAAAATCGCTTCGTTCATTGTTTAAGCAATTAGGGTTGAGATATCAAATTTCGAGCAACTTCCTAGATTCTTGTATGTCAAAAAATATGAAATTGGTCCGTAATAATCCAGTTGTCGACGCTTGATAATTGAAAAAGCTGCGCGGCTCATGATATTTAGAGAAAGGGCTTTAAAGTTTCAATAACTTAAAAAATATAAACGAGAACAAAGAAAAATCGAAAGCCGTTTTGTATCTGGAAATAAAATTGATTTATTTATTAAATTTTTAATTTGCTCTTATTATCGATAAATAATAAACCACCTTATTTAAAATTCCGAATATCTTTCTTTATGTCCTTGTGAAAAGTTATCGCCCTGTTTATAATACCTATAAAGTTAACTGCGTGAGTTTAGAAAAGTAACTATATTTTCTAATTGCATGGCATTTACCGTAAGCTTTCTGTATTTATACGAGTAGAAATTTGGAAAAGCTTACAGGTTCGAAGATGTAGGCATCTTCATTTTCTAGGGTTTTGAAGGACTATAAATTTGAAGGATTGAAATAGGTTGAAAACGAATTTCTTGCAAAGATCTGATAACACATTTAAATTTCAGGTTTTTATCTTCAAGGTTGCAAAAGCTTTGTAAATACGTCCGCGGACGTTTAGAGTGAAAATAATATTTTCAAACTTATTTAGTAAAGGTGCAAAAAGCTATCTGACATAAAGGAATCATAATATATCATTTTGTCAGCGTCGTATTTTGAGTTCTATTAGCTAGGGTTATGCGTCTTTTTGTATTAGAGATAATCTAAAAATGGATTGAGCTAGAGTTATAACCATTTTACTTAGAGTAGTAAGGGCATGTTCATTATTAAATTTGCATTTGATTAAAAAAGTGGTACCTTAAAATTTAAAAAGCATAACTTGGATATATCCTGAGAACTAAAAAGCACACAGAATATCTAAATTTTTTATAAAAACATATTTCGACATTTGACCATAATTCCAATAAAATATGACGTCATCGACTGAACCGATTTGATGAAATTTTATGTGTAAGTTTATTTTGACTATGACATGGATTGATCAACTTTTGGGATATATCAGGCCTCGGGAATGGGACCTTTTAGCGAGCCTGTTTTACATTTTTGATAATTTTGAAGAAAATATTCAACAGATTTACTTTTAATTTCATATATAAGCTTCCTTCGACCGTCAGGGGTCTGGACGCTTACTACGGGCCAAATATACATTTTTACGTATATAAAGAGAAATTTGAATTCGAGGTGTTAAAACTCGAGATTCAGTGCTCGGAAACTGATCTGAGGCCGATTTTAAATTTTTTAGCGTATCTGCGGAATGAATTGATGGAATTCCTTGAAATTTAATATTTTCCTTAAAATTGCAAAAAAATTTTTAAAACGAATTTGAATAATCTTTTGGAATGCTTTTACTAATCTAGACAATATAAATTGCGGTTGTTTATGTGCTGACCACATTAAATTTGTTTTGCATATATTTTAAATCTTACTCTATTTTGACCACATATCATGAAAATTTAATTTAAAAAGTGTCATACTTCATAGATATTACTCTAAATATGGCAACATTTATTTGGTTACCTGATATTTTAAAATATTCGCGGATTAAGGACACCAAATATTTAAATAGCAAAAAATTTCAGTCGAAAACCAAATAAATTTTTTCAGGTAACACAATCAGGTTTTTTTCGGTTTTATTTTTCAGTAAAAATTATTTTCTGATATTCTCAAATTTCTTCTTTGTTTTCTGAAAAAATTCATTAAACTTTTAATCTTAAAGTACTTTTATCCTTCAAAAGTATAACATAAATTTTTTTCTCTATAAAATAAAACCTGATCTTGGTTTATTTATTTAATTTTTTTTGTGTATTTTATGGTACGAAAATTAAATTTTAGCAAACCATTTTTCCATAGGCCTCAAACGTTTCAAGGATGCATTTTCAAGAATATTGTTCATACATTCACACACGTACGTTATACTAGCACAATATTTTGTGTACATTTAACTCTAAATAAAGGGAAAAACTTTTTTATTGTACTTGTGCCAGAAAACATTAAAATTTTGAACAAAGTGTGTAGCCAATATTTTTTCATTCCGCAGTTTTTACATAACGTTTTCAATGAAAAATATTAAAGATTGCTATGTAATTTCAGGTGTTTGTTTTAATATTCAGAAAATTAAAATATGATATTTATATTTTTGTTTTTATACACTTTTAAAGATGCCAATTTTAATTTCCCGGTCGTTAAATTAAATTTTTTTCATTAAAGATTCCTTACAAGTTTGATATTTTTATGCCTTTGTTATAAAAGATTTTGGATTTTGGGTTTGAAACCACGGTATAGGTGGGATGTTTTATACATTTGACATTTTAAGAACGAGTAAATTAACAATTTTTAAGGCTTTTTAATGTCAAATTGAAATATTTTTGATATTATTTCAATAGATATTTACACCTGTCTGACAAATTTTATAAGCTTCTAATGTGCTATTTTGCGGAATATATTTTGTGGGACAGAGGGCACGCAATACTATCTAGGCGAGATTCTTACCTTTAGAATAAGAAATTATTGAATTTAGTCTTCTTGCTGTTTTTTTTTTCCTTTTGTTTTGAAGCTCATAATTGATATTTAAAAGTGAAACAGAAGAGAATGTGCGTATGTATACGTAAGTATGTATGTATGTACGTGCATATATTGTATTTATACTAAATAAACAATAAGAACAATTTTAAGGAAACAACAACAAAACAAAAAGTAAACAAAGAAATTATTAACAAAATCATATTTAAATTCCAAATTTAAAAATGCTCCAGTGGACTAAATGCTAAAAAAATAACATCGAAAGTAATATGAAGAAAATAATATTCAAATTAACCCCTATTTTGGGGTTTATTTTTGAAATAAAATTTTTAACCGGTTTCAATGCACAATTCAATGCGTTGGTATACAATGAAAATGTTTTTTAAGATAAGTTCAAGACATTGCAAGATCGAACTAGTCATCTAGTGAACAACTATTTCTTTGCACTCTTATAATTTGCGTTTTGAGAATAAGATGTGCCTAAAAGCTTAAATAAATTCACTTCACGCACAAAAAGAATTCAAATACTTTTTGTACGTGAAGTGAAACATACATTCAAAAATAAAAAAATCTGATGTGATCAGTACATAACCGACCGCAATGTGCGTTATCTACTTAAGTAAAAGTGTTACGGAATATTATAAAAATAACTGTTCAATACTTCTTTCCAATTTTTAGGGCATTAGTAAGTGTATAGTTAACATTACTAGAAAAATGCAAATTTGGATATTGTAGATATGCAAAAAAATGTAAAATCGGCCAGGAGATTTAGGAGGAGGCATTGTTTAATACGAAAAATTTAAATATTAAATTTTAATGAAATCGATTGATTGTTTTCTTCAAAATGGTCAAAAATGTAAAGTTGATCAATCCGTGCCACAGTCGAAATATACTTACACATAAAATTTCATCAACATCGGTTTAGCTTGCACACACAGACTGGCAGACCGACAGACCGACGGACCGACAGACCCACAGACCCACAGGTTGCTAAAAGTGGTTTATTTACACTTCACTACTATGGTGAAGTGTATTCCCATCGAAAACTCGATATGCAAAATTTGTTGCCATCACATAACCTACCTATTGTATACACAATAAGGTCGGTAAAAATCACACACATAAGGACACATGAATTATAGTTCAAATAATTATACTTCAAAGTTTGAAAGAGTACAGAGGAGCTTAGTTCTTTGTTCTCGAAATCTAAGTTCTCATATTTTTTCAGTTCTCAGCTCTCCTTTACAATATTTCATTGCGTCAGAATTATATTTTCAGATCCTTAAGTTTCAAAATATTTTCAGATCCCATAATTTTTTGTTTTAAATATATCTACACATACATATATACATGGTTTTTGTAAATTGTTCTTAAATTCACTACTTTAAGAAAAGCATTCATCGTAACAGGGGAAAAAATGTACTGCTTACAAAAAACACAAGAAAAAAAAAATATAGTACAGTTTATGGCAAACTAGCCATTTAAAACCAAGTACATTTCTTGTTAACCGCACTAGTAGAGTAGTGCATTCACAAATCACCACCCTCACTTACAGTAGACTAGCACTATAACAATAATTAAATAAGTTTTAAAATTAAATATTGAAAGACATAAGATGAGAGTTTAAATTGCATGAAATTGAAAAAATCATGATGAAATTATTTAATATACTCGTATGCTATAGAACTTAAAATTTATTTATAGTTTGATTTTTAATATTCCTGCAACATCAATTTTTTTTATTTGAATTTCATTGTTCCGTTGACTTTGACGTACTGGAAATTTTGAGATTTCCAGTAGGTCCATTGAGCTAATGCTTAGATTATGACGGTTATATTTCGTGCTAGTGTTCGCAGGTTTAGACATACGGCTGAGAGTTCCATTCGTTTTGCTGCACGTAATGCAAAGTTTAATATAATAAAATTAGTTTAATTTTTCTGTTTTCAACTGTTCATATTTTGTGTTCAAGGTTATGACGTATTTAATTCTTTCACATACGTACGGATGTAGAAAAATCTCTTGCATTTATTATCTGTGTAAATGCTTTCAGAATTATGAAAAATTTTCTGAGATTCTCATAATTGTGGTAATAATAATCTACACTTCATATCCTTTCATTGAAAGAAAACTCACGATACTGAATAAAGGGAAATGGAAAAAATTTAACTTTCGAATTTAATATCGTATGATAGTTTTTATAAAGCATGGAAGGTATATAAAGTGGCAGTGGCATTAAACACACATAATTATGTACAAAAATTCTTCCATATAAATTTGTATATAAATATGCAATGCACTCGCCTTTTAACTTGTGGAATTACTTGAAAATATTGCAATTAAAATTTTTATTATTAAATTAGTGAAAAAAATAATCTTTTCTTTTTAATTTATTACATTTTACAGTTTTATATATACACAATTCTATAATAAATAAAACAAATTTTTTTTAGAGGCAAGATTGTCCTTGTTTTTGTTTCTTAAGTATGCTCAAGTACATAATTAATTATGTGATAATTACTATATAAATAACCCCAGTTAAAAAGGATAATTAATGTATGTGTGTGTCACTTTATGGTTACAATATAAGTAGAATATATGCTGAGGTTTTTTTTTCAAAAAATGAAATTAGGTTAATTTGAAAAATCAATATTGCGACCATTATTTTTGGATTGAATGAAGTTGTGAGTGTATTAAAAATATGTATGTATAAAAGATGGAATGATTTTTATGAATTTTTATATTTTTTATATGTTATAGGACAACATTGAGTTGTAAATAGTCAAATGTTTATTATCTGGTATTATTTGTACTTTGGAGGAGCTCAAAATAGAATAAAACATTTTTCACAATCTTTTTGTAACAATGGTTGTATTGGTGATGCTTTTTTTCGTAGTATATTTTGAACAAGTGAAGTCTAAATTTTCAAAACAGCGTTATCATAATGCTTGACTTCGATAGTTACTAAATACAAATCACTATATTTTTTACTGACAATGTAGTTACTATGAGGTTTTTAAGATTTATTATTTTAAAAATTCCTTTATTGAAGAAGAAAATTTTAAGTTCTAAAAAGAAGTTACCGAAAATTCCAATTTCACTGAATTTACGAAAAGAAAATGAACTATTTATTAATGTATTCATCGGACTCCTTCAACTCATACCGCCTATTTGCCGTTGGCTATTTTGTTATTGAAACGTTTTCACCACACGAAACATAAAATGAGAATCATATGCACATTCTGCTTAATTGTTTTTTTGAAAGTTTTGCGACACTAAGCTGTATCAGATTTTAATAAAAGTGCGTTAATATAATAGCCCTTTTATTCATAATTGCTTCTTATGTTTCAACTAAACTAATGAATTTTCAAATTCAACCTTTATGCTGGTAAACATTTGAAAACTACTATTTTAACATTTCTTCTCAATTTATGAAAAATTAGTTTTGGCTGTAAGAAAACTTTTACAGTAGATCGTTTTCATTTCTGAGACGTAAAGCTATATGTATATAAACAAAGGCTCTAAACTTAAATTGCTAGGCCATGAATATTTTAGAAAAATTAAAAAAATAAAGATTTTAATTGAACATCGAATAATGAAGTAAACCAAAATATTGAGCTGAGGAAAACTTTTTGATGAAGATTAATGAATTTTTAAAAATGATTATCATTTGACGAATTAAAAAAGAAACAAAAATCAGGCAGCATGCTCCCTTTGAAATAAAAATTGAATTAATTAGAAGTCATTAAATTTACGGCAATATCATTTTGAATGAACGGTACGGAATTCTGCTTCAAAAATATTTCATCACGAATTTCCTTTTAATGCTTGCAACAAATTTCCCCTGAAATTCTTGCTTTATTGATGAAAAAGAAAAAACAAAAAACATTTTAAGGTTTGAAATAAATTTTTATTAATATCGTCTTGCTTTTCTGTTTCCTCAACCTTCAGAAAAAAGAAATTTCAACCTTCACAAATCACAATTATCATTATATTGTTATTATTATTATTTTTTTTAATAAAACAAAAAAAAATTTCCTTCAATCGAAACTCATTCCACCAAAAGAAATGCTTTTTTTGTATTCCGAACGCCACCCCAAAGACTTGTGAAGTCACAAAATACAGAATTTTTTCAGTTTTCATTCTTTCAGAAATCTCATTAATATTTTAACACATCGCTGTCTTTACTTTCGAGAATTTTTTCTCGTTTGATTTCCTTCAAGTCTAATGTGTTTCTTTTTGAAATCAATCGAATTTCAGTTAATAAGAAAAAGACTAAATCTGTTTTTTATAACTTATTAGGCAATAAATCAATGATTCAATAAGATTTTTATTTCCAGAAAAAAATTAAGCAAAAGGTAAAAGACAAAATGTCAAAAATTAAATAAAAGCTTATTGCATCAATTGGTATTTGGGCGCAATGAAATTTAAGAATTGTGGGTATTTCAATAAAATGGAATAAAATCTTAGAATTAATTGAAAGTAACTGAAAATAGCTACGATTATACAATTGATGTGGATTGGAAGTTCATAATAACTGCTTTTGCAACAAAACTTTCAATGATATTGAAAATGGCAATGTAAATTTATCCAATAGAATTGTTCGAAAGAAACCTGTACAAATGAAAGAAATAGTAAGTTAAAAACTTAAGTTTGTAGAGATCCTTTCCAAACGTTCTACGTTCTTCAAGACAAACAACTGAAATAGACCCTAGTAAAAAACCGTGAAATAATATTTATTGAAATTTCAGAAAAATTTTGCCAGCACAATTCAAAAAGTTTATAAATGGAAAGTTTTTGCAACATATTCTTTTCGAATGCAAATTATATTCCAGAACTTAAAGAAAAAAATCGTGTGATAAAAGAATTTCAACGAGTCAAAATTGAATTTTTTCTCAAATTGGTTCCAATTCTAACGAAAATTTCATAAATTTATATTCAATTTAAACTTAATAAAAAAAGCAAAAGGAAAATTTATAAATTTTTGGTTTTCAAAAAAATATTTTGGAAAATTAAATTTTTCTTTTGGTTTTTGATTTGCAATCACGGAATATGCAAAGATTCATCATTTCGTTTGAAACGTTTTTTTTTTTCAATTTGGCTAAAGTGGAAAGAAACGGTGCTCAAATTTGTACTTTAAGTGTATGGGAGCCGTGAGTTTTTGAATTTTTATGACTTAAAAAGTTAAGGCATCTGTATTTTTAAAATTGTTTATAAGCTCATTAATAATAAGGTAGAATTACAATTATCGTTAATTGGAATTTCGATTTTTCATATTTTTCTTCTTTATCAACTATACAGCGAATAAATTTTGATGTTTAAGTTGATACAGCAAGGGTGTCAGATTGACTAATAATGAATTCAAAAAACTTACTTGTTAAAATTTACTGATTTTGGGACTTGATGACAAAAATATATGTAAGTATTTTGATGTTAAACCAAATATTTAAACTCGTACGCCTTTACAAAAATTTCACTACAAAATCTCCTGTTATTAAATGTGAATTTCTCAATCTTTAAAATAAAATTGTTAGAAGAATTTGGCTCGAAATGTCCTTGAAGAAATTAAATTTATTTGAACGTACCAGAACATGAGTCATATACGTTTCATATACACATAATGAACTGTACAAAAACGAATATGTATGTATAAGTTGGTATGTAAAATTTTGTGCGTCTATTTTGTAATAAATTAAAACTTAAAATTTATGTAGTACAAATATGGAAGGAAAAATATATACAAAACTTCTAAGTTAGAATAAAACTGAATTACTTCTAAAGAAACACATTTAAAACGACGACATTTTTGCAATAATGGCATGAAAGTAGATTTGGTTTAGGTCTACAAACAAGTTCCAGAAGCTAAAGGTAGTCACTGTGAACGGTAGAAGGCTTTTATAAAAAATGTGTAGGGAAATTTACGAAGACAAATTGAAGAGCATATAGAAAATAGTAAGCTATTTATAAAACTCATTGCAAGATTCGATCACATTCGAAATGTCAAAATTGTATTTTATAAACATTTAATTGTCAAATTTATAAATTATGCTATATATTATGAATGTATGTAGACTTCAATATTTAAGTGCAAATTTTATATGCATGTGTTACATTTAAAAAGCTTAATTACAATTTTTTGTCACAACATCTGTCAAAATCGTTCCTTTTTATTTTAGGAGCAAGGAATTTTGTTGAAAATTTTACGAAACTTTCGTGGACAATTTAAAATACCTTTATTAATATATTTTTATTTGTTTCGAATTACCATTAATAATTAATGTAGGGCTTTGTGATTGAATAACATTAAAATTTTACAAAATTAGTTTAAGAATAAACAAACAAACAAAATGGCAATTAGAATTTTTAAAATTTTATTTTAATAAATTTCGATTTAACCTAGAGTTTGTAAAGTAGCACGTTTCCCTTAAATAAGTTACATATTCTTTCAGATAACAATCTTCTGGCTTCTTAAATTACTTCTTAAATTATCATAAATAAAATCATTGCATACTTTTAGGGAAAACACAAATTAGTATGTGCATTAACAGAATGGTCGAGTTTGGCAAATGATGTTTTGCTTTTATAGAAAGTTGGAATGAGAAGTTTTGTTTTGATGTTAATACCACGAGTTTAAGATTTATATTTCAACGGTAATTTTGCATTTCAATGTTTTGCTATACAATTTTGCGATAAAAGGAGGAAGCCTTTATTTTTGCGCGTTTATGAAAATTAAAAAATGTTTTTGGATTTGATAGAATAAAATATCGAGATATTGTACTTTCAAAATTTTTGGGAGTCGTAACTTCCAAAGGGGCGGATCAAAGTACTCAAATATAGGTTTATTGACAAAATATAATTTCAGTATCCTATCTGAAAAGGTTTAGGTTCAGATAAACGGTCAAACTGAAAATATAAGAGTTTTTTTTTAAAATTTTGTCAAAGGTCATTGGAATTGAAGAAGACGAACTTTCTTTTTTTGATAATCAAATAAAAAGGACCCCAAAGAAAGTAAAAACAAAAACACAAAATCAAAAAGCATAAAAGTAATAAAATAATAATTTTTTAAATCCGTTTCCGTTTATTCAGTTGATGACATAAGAAGAGAAACAAGAAAAATACCAAAAAGTTGTGATTCAAATTCCTTTACCAACTTCCATAAGAAACTCAACAACAAAACAAAAAATTTTTTGCGTTATTTTTCTTCCTTTTTTGCTTTAACATAATTTAGCATCATTGGTACGTTTCTAGAATACAATCAAAATAATCATAAAGAAATTTATAAACCTTTATAGAGGAATAAATAAGGACTCTTCGAAGAAAAATATGAAAATAAAATAAGAAAAATATCAGAATGTTAACAATCAAAAATTTTCAAAATAAACCAGAATTCCTAGGGTATAGGAAGCTAAAAGAAAATTACACAGAATATGTCGTTGAACATGATTAGGATCATATTGTTATCCTTACTCATGTCTCAACTCTGTTTCAATATGTTAAGGAGTCTTCCAAATATTTAATTTGTCATATACACAACAATACAAAAACAAATGAATAGCATTTCTTAAAATTTAATAAAATTAACAATTAACTTCGAATTGCCGAATTTTTTTATTTTTTTTTTTTTTAAAAAAGTTTATAATTAAAAAGAATCTGAAAACAAAACAAAAAAAACTTGTAAGGACTTTTAAAACATTAATTCTCTTCTGACGTCAGGTCTCAACTATTTTTCATGTAAATTAAAAAAACTTTTTTGTACATTTTCGGATTTTTTTTTTTGGAATTGCGAGCTCTTCTTAAATTTTGGAATTCTAGAAATTTAAAGTTATGTATTTTACTTTTATACGAGTAGATTTTAAAAAAAAATTTGGAATAATTGGTTAGGGATGTGCGGTTGTAGGGTTGTTGCCAATAACCTATATAGTGTAACATCAACTTATTCCTCTCTAACTTTATAGGGCTAATAAATCTAAAACATAAAATTTAATTGATTTGATTCCGAATCAGTTCAGTGTCACTCTGAGATGTTTTTTAGCTTCAGAAGTAAAGTGTATTTTTTAGTTGGGAGGTTTCCGGTGCTGCAAAATTTATATTAAGCATTACGCTTATTTATGATAAATTTTAGTTTTAATATTTTCGAAGTTCCTTTTTATAAAAATTTTTAAGTTATACAATTTAATTCACTTGAAGTTTATTTATAAAATTCCATAAACGCCCAAAAATGGCGCCTGGCTTCTTTTACTGAAGAAAAGCTAAAGAAATTGGCAAACGTAGCAATTTCTGAAACTGTAAGTTTTTTTTAATTTATTTCAAGGTTAGCGGAAAACAAACGCTTAATGTCTTCTCGTTCAAAAATTTGATTATTTGTGTTGACTCAACTAATTAGCAGTGAAATTTGATAATTATCGTAACGTTGCTCTTAATTTTTGTTCTTATAAGAAAGTAAGACAACACTGTAAGGTTGACGAACTTCTGAGGTGTGGAATTACCTTTGGGATTCCACTTGGAAAGGACCTGGGCATGCCTCTAGGCATCGACAGACAACCTTAGATGGGCTAATGGAGCAATGTGTAACGCGAAAAGGTCAAAGCTAGAATTGCGTCGCATAAGGGATCTTATCTCTCTTAGACAGGAGGATATCAGTGCTTCGGTGAGGGTTCTGACAGGCCATTGCCTGATTGATGAACATGCAAGGAGAATTGGCCGCTCCGCAAAAGATCTTTGTAGGAGCCGCTAAGACGAAGGGGAGGAGGAAACGGTGATCCACCTTCTATGCTCATGTCCGGCTTGTCCGGTATGCTCATGTCAAGATTTCTTGTGTCTTGTTTTTTCGGACGCGCTGTGGATAAGAGGCGGAAGAGGAGAGATTCAATGGTACCACAATGAGCCTAGTTGGCATATGTGCACCCTTCGGGGTAACCTTACCTACCTTAAGGCAACACTATTCATTGCATAAAATAATGTTTGTGTATTAATAAAAATACATAGTTAAAGTAAAAAAATGTTTCTAAAAATTAGAGGTTGCTATTTGTAGTTTTACTCGTTCAAGGGAAATGTGCTATTCCAAACCATTGGTTTTATCTGAACTTCTCAAAACCTATTCTTATTACAATCGATTAAGGATTACAATTAAACATTTGGCAGCCGTATAACGTATTAAACAGCATTTTCGTAATATGTGCATAAAATATTTTCTATCAAATCCTTTAATAACCCTATATAAATTTAAAATATTTTGTCTTGCTTTAAGTTTTGTCAAAAAAAAGGTGAAGAAGGGAAAAAAATATGGCAACAAGAAAATTATGTACATAGACTTGAATTTTAATCCTGTCATACCTACATTCTATATTGCGAATTAAAATAACCTAAAGTGATAAAATCAAAATTTTTATGAATATATTTGTACATACAATGATACTTACATATGTTTCTCTTCTTAATTTTATATTTAACAAAAAAATGATCAAATATTTTATTTTTTAAAAATAAATTGGGGAGCATCAAATGATTTAGGCATAATTTAATTTTAGTGTTCCCAAAATGAATTAAGTGGAGTAGATTTAGTTCAAATTTTAATTAGATTTCTCAATTTGTAAGCGATCGAACATAAGCAATATTTCAAGTTATGTGTAAATAATATACAAAACAGTCTAAGTTGAAAATCGCCATCAATTTCTTCTTACTTCGGCAGCTCATGGCACAGTGTCTTAGAGAGAAATAAATCACCTATTTCAATTCAGCTTGAGGAGAAAAATATCAGGTCTTCAATTGCAAAAAATTATCTTACTTTATTTTAGAAAAAGTTTAAACTTTTTATAAATTTTAGGACGGAAAAATTTGATGTTAATAATTAAACTTTTAATAACAATTTAATATATTTTAATGATTTTAAGTGATTGAGAAATTGCCCTGCTACTTATAGCGGGTTGAACATTAAAAATTTTGAAATTGATCATAGCTTTTGAAATAAATTGTAAAATCATAATATTATAAAGGTTTTTCAAAGAGTAGAAAACTTAAAAATTGTGTATGCGAATATTAGTACCGTCATGACGTCGCTATGTTTAGGTAAGAGATCCACTTAAACCGTGACTTCAATAATGCTTTAAAAAAGATTTAAGTACGGTATTAATACGGTATTAGTACCGTCTCAAAGCTTTCAATACCTTTACATTGTAAAAAAAACTACTAAAGCTTTTGATACATTTTGGAATACAATTTTTACCATATCAATACAACTTTGACATTTGTTTGAAAATTTTAATTTAAAGTTCTGTGCAAATGTTAATTTTAAAAAAATGAATGTGTTCCCAAATATTGTTGTATTGATTTTAATAGTAGCAATCAATAATTTTTTCCTATCCACGGTCCATTTCTTATTACTGCAAAAATTAAATGTTAAACAAATATTACATTTAATGAATTAAGGTATAACTTACTGCTCTTTTTCCATTTTATTTCAAATTTTAAAAATAACATATACGTGAATGTTTTCAAAAAACTTTTTTGTTTATGAATTTGAAATATGACAAATGACACTAAATTTTGTATAACTAACAAACGTTACCACACCACTGGAAAAATAGCATTCTTATGCTTTATTTTGGAAAAAACTTGATAGCTAGCACTTTATTGCTGAAAATATATGCTAGTTTAGTTTATCGCTTATTTCTGGCAACATTTATATGACAAGGTATAAGAAAAGCGTGCTCGATTTTTTCGATACCCGATTTACTTTTATTTTACGTCTCCATTACGTATAAAACACATTTTGGAAAAGTGTACCAAGTCAAGAGCTTTTAGAAAACTTTTTGGAATTTGATACTTTGTAAAATTTTACGTCTTAAGCGCATTATTGAAGTCACGGTTTTGATTTCAAAATATATATTTTATTTACTTTGAAAATTTGAGGACTCTAAGGTAACACTGAGGTGGAATATATGAATTGGAAAACCTTGTAATCGATTCTGAGTTTTCAAATTTATTTTAATAATTTTTTTTTACCTCCCCTCTCCTGCAATGTGTATAATATGAGTTGTTAATATGATTTAAAAATACATATATACAACAATATATGTATATGTGAATATAATTATTAACATGTATTTCTGATATACATATGTATGTATTTTGCATGTGTATAATATTATATTTCAAGTATCTCCGATATGTAAAAATATATGTACATAATATAGAACACAAAATGTTGTTGGTATAGTTATTGTTTCATGAAAAATTATTATACCCGCATAAAATACGGATATGTATATTCGAGCAGTATTATAAATCTGTTACTTCATTTATAAATAATGTTTTATTTAAAATAAAGTCCGAAGAATTAATATTTGCAAACGATTGCTTGAAATAGTTTTTAATATCATATTTTATTGCGAAATAGCGAATAGTACTTATAGAATAAAATGTTTAACAGATTTTTATCATTTTAGATTAACTGTTATTGCACGGTTATAAGTGATATCTATTTTTTTACCAATCTCTTTTAATTCAATACAGTAATAGATCAAAACCTGATTGAACTGTAAATTCATTGTTAGATTTCACGAATTATTTAAAAAGAACAATAATTGTAAATCCAGAGGTAAATGGAGATTTTAGATCAGTTAAAGTGCAATTATTCTTTAAATGCAATATTTATTTTGTTGCTTTTACTTCTCGATTCAATGAATTTTTAGTTTTGTGTATAGCTAAAGCATTTTTTACCATTATTCCTTGAAATTCATGTATTTTACAACTAATTGTTAAGTTATTAGCCGGTAAATGTTTGTGCTTTATTTTTTAAAGTAAAAAAATTATTGAAAAATCAGATTAAAATTTTAGTCCATAGAATTGCAATTAAACTGAAACGTCTTCTATTCAAACTTCTATTCTTGTAACATAATTTCTAATTTCCTTCAAATCGCTAATTGGACTCTAAATAACTTGAACTAATTAATTGTATATGTACTTCAAATAATATTACATTAAGTATATATTGCTAACTGTATATAGACTATGGCCACGTAAATGCGGTATGGCAACATCATTAACAACACATATACATACGTCAATATATTTAGTCATCCTTTAGTAGAATGAGCAACTGTCTTTATTATAATTTTTTTTATTATTTAAATTTTTGCGTTTTATTTAATATTGAAATCTAAAATAGATAAAAAACTTAATAAAAATAAAATAGGGGAGGTTCTTTTATTATTATTATTTTTTTTTTGATTAATGAATAAATTCGGAGAATTGAATATATTTTTTTTGGGAAACACAACCAAACGTATAAATCGTTTTTTCGTTACACATAATCACACTTTTATCTACATACTGACTTGATACGAATTGGTTTTATACATACATATAAATATAACAGACATGTAACCATTAAAGATAATCGGAATTGAATTTATAGTATAAGAAATTCACCATTTTATGTTATAAAATCGTATTAAAAATCCGAATTCGTGGCAAATTGACTACGAAAAATCTATAACAGGTTTTGTATGACAGGTTTCGTGTGTGTAACAAATGGTTAAAGTTTTCCATTTTAATGTTTGATAAACTTTTCTAAAGAAAGTGGTGAAATTTATTGAAAAATTGTCGGCAATAGCAATAGATATGAACTGAGAAGGGTGTAGTGTATTATAATAGCACTAGTATATTTGTACATACTTAAAGTTTTTACATTTACTAAACATAACTAAAAATTAATGGCAATGCTTTACAATAAATTAATTAATTTAATCATATTAAGAACATGGTGTTTTAGGAATTGATAGATATTGCCTTTCTAAGTGCAAAGTTTTGCTTGAATATACAACACTTTTACACCTCTTTGCAAAAGTATGCTTATATGTACATACATAATGTACTTATGTGTACAGTGCATACATATATGTTTATCTTGCCAACTTAATAATCTTTTAAGGGTTTTCAATATGTAAGTGATTTTGCGGGTTCTACAATTTAATAATTTATCATGCTTTTTAGCTTTCAACACTTTTCCAAAAGAACTTTTTGAAAAAAAAGGTTTGTTAGTTTCATTCTGACCGTCCGTCCATCCGTTCGTGGATATGTATCAAAAATCTTTACGCCTTTAAAGATAAAAAGCTGAAATTATAATATGATATAAAGTTGGGTTAAACTAACGGTTTGTAATGTAGCACTTTTCCTTTCAACAAGTTAAAATACTGCTTTTAAAAACAATCTATATATGTATGTTTGTTATTACGTTGTTAAATTTTTATTTACGTTTTATTCTTTTTTTAGCCCATATATTTTACAAATTCAAAACAAAACTTGAAAAATAATTATTTACTAAGAGTTTACATTTAGAATGCTCGTTGCTTTTATTGCCCTCTCAATCATATTTTTTAAAACATAGTTTAAATCCAGAGAATTTTTTCTAATTTTTATTTTTTTTTATATAACATGAAAGTAAGTTACCAATTATAATAGTATAATGGGTAAGTGTTGTAAAAAATTAAACAAAAAAAGGCAATTTTATGATGAGAATTTTACATAAAACTTAATCTAACATTTAACCTAAACTTAAACTAGCTTGAACCAAAAAAGGATACATATAATATAATGTTTAGTTAATTTTTTTTTAAAGTAAATCTTTTTTATATTTAATTTTTCCAAAAGTAGATCTTTGTGTTCTTGTATTTTTTGTATATTAGGAATGTACATATCGTATTTTAAGAAATTGTGATCATTAATATTTACATTGCTTAGTTCCAATGGAATTTGTTTATCAGACGTATTTCTTAAAAAATAGTATATTAACGGATTTCGTTTTCTATGTAATTATGTTTATCTAAAAATATTATCACTTGAGGGGTTTCAAGTGGACCATAGCCTAGTAACATGCATTTCTTAATATATTCATCGTTTCGATACCAGGGAAGTTAAAATTACTATTATTTATATACGAATTTATTTCAAATATTGCATGGATTTAGGATGAACAATGTAAGCAATCTTTGAAATAAAACAAAAAAAAATCTGATGTGGTCAGAACATAACCGACCGCGTTGTGTATTGTGTAGTTAAGTGAAAGTGTTACGGAATATCATAAAAATGTCTGTTAAATACTTTTTTCTATTTTTTAGGGCATTAGTACGCTCATAGTTAACATACCTAGAATATGTTAATTTGGCTCATAGTAGAGTTTCGCTTTGTGTTACCCAAATTCCCTGAAATGCTCAAAAATCAAATTTCAAGAAATTCCATCAATTCGCTCCCTAGATATGGTGAAAAATGTAAAATAGGGGCGCATATCAGTTTTTAAGTCCTGATCTTTGCAAAAAATTTATATGTTCATTGTATTAATACGAGGAATTCAAATATTAAATTTCATTGAAATCGGTCAATTATTTCTCTTTATATACGCCAAAATGTATATTTGGCCCGTAGTAAACGTCCAGTTGCTGACGCCTGATTTCTTCCTAAAGCTAGGAGGTTTCGCGGACGATCGAGCAAAGCTTATACATGAAATTTCAAGAAAATCGGTTAAATATTTTCTTCAAAATGGTCAAAAGTGTAAAACAGGGCCGCTTAAAAGTGCGATTTGCGAGGCCTGATATATCCCAAAAGTTGATCAATCCTTGCCATGGTCGAAATAAACATATAAAATTTCATTAAAATCGGTTCAGCCGAACTTGAGATAAGGTGTCAATAATTCAAATTTCCAAATTTCAAGAGGCGATAACTTGAGAAGGATTGGAGGTGGAACAAAAAAAATTCTTCTAATGAAATAAACTATTTATCAATATTTAAAAGCTTTTTGAATTTCGGACTCCTAAAACGTACGGTTTAGAAGAAAAGAAATACTGATAAAATTATTAAAGATTTTTAATGTCTAAAATTTATATGTAACCCTACGATGATTCACTTTGTATGTGAAAATTTTGGGAAAATTAAAGTTTATGTAAATAGACACAGTTTATTAATTATTCCAAGTTATTAAAAAGCAAGTGCTAAGATTTTTGTAGTATTTACCAAATTTTAAGAAAAGAATGTAATTTGTAGAAAGAAAATTTTTACTAGAATAATAATGAAAAAATAAACGAATAAATGTGCAAATCGGTCTTTAAATGTTATAAATTCCTTTTGCAAATAAGGAAGCAGCAGTGTAAAAGTACATGATTTTTAAATCGAAAATTGAGTACAACCCTGAATCGAATCCGCTATAGAATTTTTATTTCTTTAAACATTTTAATGTTATTCATTGCATTGAAATACCACTTTAAGCCGCCCACTTTGACAATAAAATTTGTTTTTAAAAGAAAAAAAATTAGTATTCCGCGAGCTTTGTGTTATTTTTTCTCTAAAAGTGCATTCCCGTCCAACAGGGCACGTTTTAGATATCAAAAGAACTGTAATCCTTTTGATTTAAATTAAAAACAGATTTATTTTATACGTGTATTTGTTCGTATTTCAAATTTATTTAATTTGTTTTCCCATATTTTCCTTTTATAAGCACTTTTTCAAAAAAATTTTGGAAAAAGTGCTTACTAGATTCAATCAGTTTGTCCGTTTAGAAAACTTCCACAGTCTTGAAAATAGAAATCTGAAATTTATAAATATATACATAGACCTTTACTGGAACTTATTTCTGTAGAATAAAATTTTTACCCACCTCTTTAAAACTTAAAGCCCGCCAAAACCCTAAAAATGCCAGTTTTTATTTACTTATTGTAGCGAAACCATATGAATTTTTCACCTATTGAAATATGTAATTGACAACTTCCGAAACAAAATTGACAACTTTCGAAACAGCAGGCTTTCAAAATTTCTATTAATGCAGAAAGCTAACGGCAAATGCCATGCCATTAAAAAATATAATTAACTCTTTATTGTAATATGATTAATTTAACTCTTTTTAAATTTTAAGCATTAACTAAATGTTTAATCTTTGAAACAAATTCGTACATGAATGAAAGTTAAGAAAAATTTTAATTAAATATATTACAAAAACTGTTTTTGAAAACAGTTAAAGGAAAAAGTGCTACAATACAAACCAATGGTTTGACCCAACTTTATTATACCCGTACGAACGTGTGTTCGAAATGTGTGCTAAATTTAACTCACCGTTTGTAATGCTAAGAAATAAAGGTTTGACATATAGACTCAAGTATATGTTTTCGATATGCGTCGAATTTTGAGTCAATTAAGTTTGTCTGTCCATCTGTCCGTCCGATCGTCCTAGCGATAACTCAAAAACTAATTGAGCTAAGTTAACCAAATTTCCACAAATGATTTTTTATAGTAAATGCCAGAACCCTATTGAAATTGGTTATGATCGAGTTACTGAATCGGGTACCTGCCATACAATTTCCAAATTTATTTGGCTATATCTCAGGAATTATAAAAGTTGTAGTATTAAAATTTCGCACAAACAAATATATTAGGAGTGTCAATGTGTTTGATAAAAATCCTTGAAATTGCTTGGCTTCCTCTGGTAGTTGTCGTGCAACTTCAAAAGTTATTTGGTTAGATCTTAAAAACCGTTAAAACTACAGTACTGAAATTTCGAGAAAAAAAACGGTAAAATGGCAACTATATTCACTAAAAGTTGTTGAGATCTCATGAGCACTTGTGATAGCTGCCCACATCTCCGAAAGCTATTTGGCATTGTCTCAGAAATTATTGGAGTTATAATATAGAAATTACGTGAAACAAGTGTATTATTAGGTCTGTTATGTGTGATAAAGATTGTTGAAATTTCTTGACTCCTTGTGGTAGCTGCCGTACAACTTCAATGGTAGTTTGGCCACGTTTTAGAAAATATTGACGTAATACGACAACTTAAATTTATAGTCTGTTAGCTATCGCATAGTTGTTTGCTCATATGATAACAAATTTTTATGGGTATCACAGAGTTGACATGGTCAACTCTTTTTTTTCTGGTTTTTCTGTATTTTTAGTACTCTCAATGGATCTGTTGTGCTCTCAATTGAACGTTTGCTTTTCTTTTTGCTGATTTTAATTTATTATGAATAAAATTGAAAATTTCATTTATTTTTCTTTTTTTTCTATTTCTCATTTTGTCATGCTTTAAATTTTTCATAAATGCTTCAAATCATATTTGTCACAAAATAAATTTTACTTGGAGTCTAAAAAGATATCTACAAAAAGTGTTTTTCCTCTGAAAAATTTCAAAAATGCTGTCATTCAGTCATTCACATTTCAAAGAATAATAGAACGCATATATTTTCAAAGGACTTGTTTTACTAAAATATTTTAAACACGTACGCCTCGTAATTTTCATTTCCTTTTTTCTTGTTTTTTCTTTCACATAATGTACATGGGTATGCATGGATGTACCTTTCGTATCATCACATAATAATATAAAAAGCGTATATAATAAGTAATAAATAATGTGTTATATTTAATTTAATAAATGTGTTTATGTGTGTATTTAATAAATATGTACATATTATAAAATTATAAAATTTATTTAAAATTAGCGGAAAATTTTGTCGAAAAGACAGGGAGGAAAAGGATATGGACACAAGGATAACATTTTACAATATCTTTGAAAATTTATGGTGGCATTATAATGTTATCACATTACATTATGTAGGTTATGAAATAATTAATTTATATTGTTATATATTTTATATAACAGGATTACATTTTATTCTTTGAACTGCCATGAGGAGCTACAAGAGCGAATTTTGAGGTTACATAAATAATATAATGTAAATCGTTTTAAACAAATTTTTAAAGTAGACACTATGTATATGTGTAATATTTGTTCAATATAAAAAGTATTTCGGATTCTAATGGACAAGATTAAAAAAAATGAAGTTGGGTCAAATAAATAGTTTGTAAAATTTAAAAGAAAAGACATTTAGGATGAGTAATGAATCCAATCTTTGAAATAAAACCAAAAAAAATTTACAGAGGCATTAAAATAATGTTCGAATTTAAGGGTTGATTGCGTGAGTTTAGAAAAATAATTATATTTTTTAATGGCATGGCATTTACCTTTGCTTGCTGCATTTATAAAAACTCCGAAAACGCAAATTTTACAAATTTCAACTTGAGGTGATAACATGAGAAGGGATAGTGTCAAAAAGCTACTAAAGTATTGTACTTCTAGAACTTACGGTCTAGAAGAAGAACGATATCGAGAATAGATAATATCGAACGATAATAAAATTTAACATTGTCTAAAAATTTCATTGATTACAAAGCAATTATTTACCCATTTCTTAATATAGCCACTAACTTTGAGTTTTCTGGAAGTATAACCTTTGTTAATGTGTTGTGCATTGAGTTAAACCAATAGTTAGTAACCAAATTTTACTTAAACAAATTTTGATTTTTTTGATATAAACAACCTTTTTTTATCCTGTTAATAAGGTATTGCATAATTTCAAGAATGAATGAGTTACAAGAAAAAACTTACATGGTGATTGACTTAAATGGACAATCAGATTAGTTATTTTTTCTATTTTTCCTTTCAAAATTGAACACGCTTATTTGATTCACTCTGTGCATCTGTGTGTCTCCTTACAAAACTTCTACACTCTTACAGGTGTGGCAAGCAGAAATTTTATTTTCGAATAGATCTTTGCGAAAACTCTTACAATTTTATCTTTCTACATTTTTAAGGAGTGTAAAAATTTTACAAACAAGAACACCAATGGGCAGATCTATTTGAAATGCACACACTTTTCTCAATTTTGTTGGAAATACCGCAAAAACTGAATATGAAATTCATTGTTTTCAAAAATTGGGTTTCTTTTTTTATGGGTTTTGTCAGTGAGTACTAAAATTTGGTGGCATAAGCGTTACAAAAATAATATGTATAGTGAATTTTAAATCAATTGTATAATTTTCCTCAGTCGGGGATTAATATATTTGCTGTCATCGGGAGTGACCTAAATAAAAGTTCTGAAAATTCTTGAAAATTTATAAAAACGTATGCAATATTAGATGCTATGGGATGCCCGCTCGTAAAACAAATCATTTTTGTCAGTTCTGTATAGTCCTTTAAATTTTAACATGAAATTAAAATTATATATACAAACTATTCGGCAATAAACATTTTAAAATTAGAAAAATTTTTAAAAACTTGACAAAACTTGCTTTGTTTCCACTCTTTTATGTAAATATTTTAGTTAAGATAAATTTCGATTCAAAACTAATTTAATTTAAAATCTAAAATTGTAAATAATTTCATTCGTTATAATTAATAATAATAAAAAAGGAGTAGAGCAAACAATTGTAAATTAAATTCCACAGCAATTAACGTTTTCTAAATTAAAATTCCAAAAACTTTGAAATGTGTAATTTTTTTTAAAGCAATTGAAAAATTTCATGTGGGAGGAAAAGGAGGTAGGAGGAGTATTTGAATTATTTATTAACATCTTTTGTGAAAGAACTGTTAAAAGTTTGCGGTACAATAGTTATTTAATATTTAAAATATTCAAACTTGAATGAGAGCTATTTGAAGACTTTTTGTTAACATTTTCAATTTATTAAGGATTGAAATAAAAATTGGAAAAAAAATGCTTAATATGAAGAATGAAAATACTGCTTTTATTTTATAAAATGAGAAAATATTGTAAAAGAATCGCTAATTATCAAATATAAACGTTGTAACGTTAAAATGGTATAGAAATTTCAGTTAACCATAAAGGATTTTGACCAAAATCTAAAAAGTAGCTGAAAATCTCTTTTCAGCCAAACTAGTTTTTGGTTCTTACTTATCAAGTTCAATAATTTTTAAGAATAAGTATGTTAAAGACCAGTATAGGAATTTGACCGTTAGTTATCGAATTGCTGTATTGAAGAAATTGTGGTAGCTTTCAATATTTGACTTCATCAAAACGAAATATTTCTAATTTAGTTTTAATTGTATAATTGTTCTAATTTAGTTTTAAATTGCAATATTAAAGAAATACAAAATATTTCCTACCTCTGGACCTGACTTTTTTCTCGAAGATTTATTATTCGAAAATTAAAATTAGAAAAAAGTATTTTGAAATCTAATTTCACAACATCTGTTTGAGCCAACATCTATACTCGTAAATCAAAATCTGTAAGTAATCAAAAATGTGCATCAATGCCAAAAAAAAAGTCGCTGATGCGACATCTATGTGATGCGTTTACCTTGCTGTAGCAATGTTATTTTGATATTAATTTTTGGTCATAGAAAGTATCATATGTTTTTTTTTTACAAAAAAAGTTGGTGCACAGTCGATTTTATATGATTTTTTATGCGTATTTTTGACATTTTTGGACACCAAACTTAAAGTATTACCGTATTGATGCATCGATTTATTACATCTATGCTGCATCGTTTACTTTTCGATTATGTCGATTTTATTAAGATTTCACTTTTTAATTTGAAGTGCAATATGTGCCCCGTTATGAAACACATAGCAATAAAAAGAAACATTAGAGGTGCCAGGACTTTGATTTTTTTTTTGTGAATTTTTATGCCATTAATCAAATAGAGCAAAGCGGACTCAAATAACAAAATATTTCGTATTTACAACTTATTTATTCAACCTAAGATTTTAACAATAAAAAACACATTTAAATAAATTCTGTTTCGTAAATTAACCTTACATAATGTACGTGTGTATTTTTTATAAACGTATCCTTGATGAATTTATTAAATATTTAAGTTATGCAATGTGACGTCAACACTACAATAATTTTTGAATATCATTCATGCTATGTAATATGACATCAATATTTTTAACATTATGTAAAATAATATAAAACACTAAATATTAAATGAAAAAACTTTATAGATTTAATCTCATTTCTTGACATTGCTTTTATAAGATACAAGTAAGTCAAATATTCTGATGAATTTTGTAAATGGTACTTAAATTCATAAATTAAAAATTTTTTGCATTTATTTATAACGCAAAAGTATATATTATTTTAAATAACGAAAATGCTTGCTCTGCACTAATCTGAAATTGAAGTCAATCCAACCAGATAATTTTAACAAATCAATCTATATTACAGATCGCAATTTTAATGTGAAAATAAGAGCTATGCCTCTAGTGTTGTAGTTTATATGAAATAATTCATATGAAATTTCAAAGTAAAATTTTCCAAATTTTAACACAATAAAGTTGTACAAAATAAAAAAGTGAAGTTAAACCTGCCGATTGATATTTTTTAAGCTAATACAAAATTTGAAATCCAATGGAATTTTGATGTTTATTATTTACGAAATGTTGAATTTGTTACACGACTCTATATTATATTCAGGTGCCCATTGAGTAAAATAATTTTTTTAAATGTACTTATTCTTATACGAGTCACATTTAAAAATTTCACAGTGGAGCATCAACAATAGTTTTTTAAAAATTCGATTTTATTCTTGTATCTGAAGAGTTTCTTGCAATTAATTTCAGAATTTACTTTACATATCGGAATTCTTCAAGACATCAAATTTTTACAGCGTTTTTAAAACAAGTCTGAAAATTTTCCTCAAAACTTGAAACGTAAGCCCAGCGAAAAATGCATTAAATGCCATTTTTGCTATTTTAAAATTACGTTCATGAGGAAATTATAACAATACTCATAGTAGGCATGAACGTTGTTGATTTGACGTTTGTGTTTGGCATTATTGATGACTTAAAAAAGATATCACAAATTGGTTAACTTCTTTAACATGTTCAGCTTGATAAAGACTTCTACTTAAGTGTTAAAATATATGTAAAAAGTTATAAATTATTTAATTCTGGAATGGAAAATAATGAGAGCTAATAAAAATTATAATTCTTTTTCATTCACATAATGTATGTTGCACAATTTTTGTTTAATTAATTCTAAGCATTTACGGGCAATTCTATCTTATGACCAGATTTTGACATTAAACTACATCAATTTATTGAATTATTTGGATTCTACATGTCCACTACAATTTCATTATGGTTGAGTTTTTACTGTTTCTTTTTGACTCAATTTTGCTTGAAAATTTATGGATACGACATAATTAGGAAGAATCATGTACACAATATTAGCTTATAAAATTCAATCTAGAAATACATAGATTTATTTCTACACCAAACTTACATAATTTGTATATGAAAAATATTTGCTCTCGATGTACATGTATGTAAGTATGTATGCAATAAGTATGTAAATTTAACACAAAACTAAAAATTTATTTTTGGATGAATTGCTTCTAAAAAGTTTTCAAGTTTTTGTTATGATGACATTTAAGAAAAACATTCATTTAATTCAATATGACATTTTACTCTTTTTTTTTTTATCTTCAAATCATTTTTGTCACGTTCTATTTAGAGCAAAAAGAAAAGCAAACAAGAGAAAAAGAAACAAACCTTCTTTTCAACCATTTTTTACTCTTCTTTATGACATTTAATATACAAGAAATTCTCATTTTGCCAGTATTTTACGAAAATCGTTTAAATATAAACTTAGATAACCACCATCATGTAACACACATATGTGTAATATTCAAACATATTATGCACAAAAATAACAGTACAAATATATACATTATAACACATGCGTTATAATGTACGTACGTACACGACAGTATAACACATTTGATAAAGGTGTATGCTTACAACCTTGGTATCAATTCGAAAACTATAACCGTAATTTGCAGTATGTGTTGAATTGAATTCTTAACACTTAAATTTTTTTCAATCCTCAATACAAAAAATACATCTATGTATTTCGATTGTGTACGATTATATTTATACATAATACAAATATATAAAATTTAAGTGTGTTAAGAGATATTTGACATGAAAATTTAAAGATTCTTTTGAATTATACAATATTTTGAAAAGGACAATTGAGAAATGCTTTTAATATAGAATTTTTGTAAAAAGAACTAAGTATTAGAGAAATCGAAATTCTTCAAGGTTTTCCCTATATGTTTTGTAAAATCAGGGCGACTTATTGACTTAAATGTAATGTAATGTATGTAAATATTTGGTAAATAAAACAAATGTAAAATAT
This sequence comes from Condylostylus longicornis, assembly GCF_029603195.1. Lineage (NCBI taxonomy): Eukaryota > Metazoa > Arthropoda > Insecta > Diptera > Dolichopodidae > Condylostylus > Condylostylus longicornis. The sequence continues at coordinate 4,279,301 of NW_026577985.1, forward strand.
ATAAATTAGATTATTGGAACAATCAAGGAATTCGCAAAAGAAAGTTAATATTTTTTTAGAAATTTATGAAATAATTACTGTTCATACGCGTTTATGTACATGTAATTATGGTGAAAATAAACAGTAACAAGTAAAAACGTTTCAGCCGGTTTAAACCGAATTATACCATGCACCTTGACAATTTGAGTATAAAAACTTGTTTTTGAAATATTTAGAAATAGCTTGCATTGTTGTATGGCAGTTACTAAACCATTGACAAAAACTTCAGGGATATGTGCTACCTACAATTGAATACGTATCGGTTAAGTTTCATTAATCTAGGTTCTTTATTTTTCTGAATATTTATAAAATTAGCTTTTGGAGTTGTATAGCAGCTACTTGAACATCTCAAGCTATTCCAGAAAAACTTCAAAGATATTTGTGACCAATAATTGGAGACATGACTGCTAAATCTTATGAACCTCACTTTATTATTTTTCTAAATATGAGATACCCGATCCTGTCAAGCCATACCATAAAACCTTTAAGTCACTAATAAATAACTCACTTTGTTGGAAGAGTATATTTTCCCAACACCACATCAAATTGTCGCCTCTAGAAATATTAAAAATTTGATTTTTTGGCACCTTATTTTTCCGAAACTGCAAACTTTTTCAATTTATGTTCACGCCCCTTTAAATTTTTTTCTTGTTTTGTAAATGAATGTACATATGTAAATGAAAAAAGCATAGATTATTTTTAAAAGCGCTATTTTCAGTAGTTAAAGGGAAAAGTGTTACATTACAAACCATTGGTTTGACCTAATTTTTTTACCATATTATAATCACGAAGTATTCTAATGAATTTATTCGTGCTGTTTTAAGAGTAGAACTCACTCCAAACTGTTCCTAGAATAATTTTTCGGTACAAAAATTTTGTTGATTTACAGAAACAACGAAATATTTTAATCATTAGCCAATTGAAAATTAAAATATTTACTAAATAATTCATCAATATTTGTCTAATAAGTAACATGAAGTTGTAAATATAAACGTAATTGTGCAGTTGCGTTATAGTTGCAAAATGAACAAATCTGACGTATTGGTATATTAAAGAATAACAAATTATCTGAATTAGATTCAATTAGGGTTTGTTATCCGAAACTATATTTGCTATTACTTTTAAATGAAATTTTTGAAATTTTACCTAAAAAGTTAAATACTATATTGTTTCTGCATAACAGTTCTCAAACCTATTAATCAAAAAATTAAAAGTATTATGTGTATGTGGAATGTTTCTTTTTATTTAGATTTTTAAAAAATTCGACCTTTAATATTTTTAACAAAATTACGTAAAATTCTACTAACCTAACGACGACAACCTTAATAGAATATCTTGTTGAAAATTATTATTTTATATAGAAATTCTCAAGTATATGAGCTTTAAAACATACACTTTTGAAGAGACTTTATACAGCTTTATATAGGTTTTTTTATTTAAGGAAGTTTAATAACACACAATAATATGTATAGATGTAAATATCATCTTGTTCTTTGATATACAATTGAGTGTTAAGGTACTAATTCTATAGCAGAAATCATTTCATGATTCTCTTTCTTTCTCCTTCTCCCTGATAAATTTATAACAAAGACTATACAAAATAACCCCGAGTTAAAATTTTTATGAATTTATTTTCCATGTATAAAAGGCATTAATTTTTTAACCTTTTGTAACTCCCACACAATCCACACATCTTTATTATATAGACGGACCCAAAAAAAAAGGAAAATTTATAAAAAAAAGTACCGTATATGTTTGCTGTGTAATATTATGCATGTATGTATAGGTATTAACGTTTATGAAAAATTATAATTGACTGCTAGAATAAGAAGAGCAATTCTTAAATAAAACTGAAGCTGCAATCATTAAAAATTAATTTTGTAATTTGGATTTCTCCTTTACTATTTTGTAAAGATTCTTTTGAAACATTTTGAATATTTCAAGAATTAAGAGAGCAGTTAGTTCTTTTTCTTTACTAATGAAATGAATATGAATGTCATAAACCCTGTGCTGTCGTTGTTGCTCAAATTTTATGTAGAAGATTGTGCCATTCGAATGGTTCAACTTGAATATATGTAAGTGAAGCAATAAATTTAACGTAAAAGACATTGTTTCATAATATATTTGTTACCTAGCGAATGAAAAATAAGTGGTTGAGTGATGGTTATCACTATTCAATACTATGATTACTTTTGTAGTTAGTAAATATGAATTTTTCGTATAGCTTTGGGAATATCATAACGTGTATGGTTGAAATTAAGGACGTAAATGGATACAATTTGATTTAGTTTTATTTAAGGTTAATTTTTGTGGTAGTATACTAGTAAGTTACAACCTTATATAATTTTTATTTATATTTTGCTCGTGTTGTTATATAAGACAAATATAACACTTGCATCTTAACAGTTCTTTATTTTACAATTCTATGGAAATTCACAATTTATAGTTTGACTGCGACTGAGATAAAAGCTCACTAAAGCATAAGCTTATAAAATTACAAAGCAACATACATACTTCTTCACAATGTATAAATTTACATATCTATATAAAATTTTACGTAATGATGTACCAAAATATTCTTAGGTAAAATTGGAATTTCAAGTATTTATTATATTTTACTTGTTTTTCATCACTTGACATAAAAGAAAAAATTATAAAATTTTGAAATGACTTAAGTTCTTTTGTTTCCACATTGAACATAGTTGTATAAATTTATAGACAGATAATAATGCCGTAACATAAAATTAATTCATAAAAGTAACTTCTTACATACATATGTACATACAGAGGCAATAAATAAAATAATTTTATACAATGTCACTAGTTTTTCTTTAGGATTTCGTTGTATTGTAGAATACAAGTTTTTTTCAATTTTAAATACAGTATAATTAAATACATGTATATGCAAATGTATACATTTTTCAATATTTAAATGTTGCTGTAATTATTTTAAGAGAGCCTCTCTCCTCGGTGTGCGACATGCTGGAATTTCTTTACAATAGTTTCAAGTAGCCTTTGTTGTTGAATTTCTATTTTAAAGAAAATTTTACGTTGTCATAGGATTAAATGTTTTGTAAGTATATACAATCCTAACAAGAAAGAAGTGTTATAATCTTTTTCCTTTTAAAAATTGCTAGCCACCATTACAGTTACTCAAATTTTTCCTTATAATTAACATAAAGAGTTAAAGTAAAATAGTAAATTTGATGTGGTCAACTTACAATCGATATCAACTATCTACTGAGTATACAAATGTGAATAAATCATGAATTAAAATAATTAGTTCTTGTTTATAATTAATATTTTTGAAAATGTTAAACTTATTAATTCACATTACATCTCCAACTAATATACAGCTATATTTGCATGCACAAATATGAACTAACTAATATTTTTTTGAAGACACATTGTTTTTGTTTTTTAAGGACGAGGTAAGTGAAAATTGATGAAGAAATTGATGAAAGATATGGCTTAAACTGATGCACAAACTAAAAAATTAGCAAGACTTTCTTGTAGCACAAGTCCCATCTGACTTTCGATATACGAAAAACAAAAAAAAAATATATTTTTTGTTTTGTTTTCTGTTTTTTTCAACCATATTTTTAAGTCGTTGAGCTGTTCACTTTATACTTCTTGCCACTGATGTTACTCATATATTTTTTCAAAACTTATTTATACACATGCACTCAATAACAATATTGGTTCTAAATCTGTATTTCTATGTTCATGAAAAGGCACCGAAAGCGCTGCCGTATTCCATTGTATGCCAGTTAAAAAAGTCCGATCTAATCTAAGATATGGCTTAAACTGATGCACAAACTAAAAATTTAGCAAAATTTGATTCGTTTTATTAAATATTTTCTTATAAAAATACAAAAATATTAGGCGCTGCTTTTTAATTTTGCAGTACACAAAAATCTTATAACAAAATCCAAAACGAAATCAAAAGTTCATTAAATTTGATTTTTTATTAGATTTTATCAGGTCATCTTGAATAAGTTGAGGTATAAAATGTGATGTGAATTGATTCATCTAAAATTAAGAAACAAAATAACTAAGGAAATGTAAGAAACTCAGTCAATCTCTCTAGTACAAGATCTTATGAAATATAAAAATTGATAAGAAAACGATGCGTTCCCTTTTGTTAAATACTCTTGGCAAAAAGCAAAAGAATAAATTTGCCAACTCTCTATGTACTTAAGTCATTATAATATAAAATTATTTTGAAGCCATTATCCTTTTTAATTTTAATTTAAATATTATTACGTAATGTTATTAAAAATTTTCAAGTTTTTAAATAATTTTATTAAAATTTTAATTATTATTTTTTTGAAAGCATTACTAAATTTATTTATTGTAGTTGATTTTCTTTGTTTCAAATTACATATTAAAAGTTCTTTGAATTTTTTATCAACAAATCTTCTTTTTAATTGCTATTGTAATGTCAAGTGTAACTTAAGAGCATTTTCTCTATAAAATTGTTTTTAAAAAGTTTAGTCCTCACAGATGAACGTAAAAAATTTGTATTTGTATTCATTTATAATTAAATGTTAGCAAGTAAAAACCTCGGTCTAAACTGACCTGTGTATTATTATACCCTGTACCCTGACAAACTGAGTATAAAAGTTTTTTTTTGAAATATTTGGAATTAGCTTTCATGGTTGTACGGCAGTTATTCGAACCTGCCAGATAATTCCACGAAAACTACACGGATGTGATCTATAATTGGACCAAGTTTCAATACAACATGACTGTCAAGTTTCATGAACTTTTTTACTTCTTCAAAAATTTAAAATTAATTTTGCAGTTGCATGGCAGCTATCCGAAGCTCTCAAGCCATTCCAAAAAAAATTCAAGGATATGTGTGACTTTGACTGTCAAATTTAATAAAGCTAGTTTTTTTAGTTTATCCAATATTTAATAATGACCTTTAAGGTTGTATATAAAAAGGAGCTTCATAAATTTACTTTTTGTTCAACAGTTAAGAAGAATAATAGATAAAATTGATTGAGATTGTAGTTTGTCGACTTATTTCAGGTTCGATGAAATAAAGAAAAAATAATGCTTGGACTTGCTTGCAAAAATCTTATTGACTATGGTGTAAATTTTTAATGACTAAATAAACAAGTTCATTTCCAAAATTTTCGAGGACAATAAGGAATCTGGCGAAAAATGGGTCTTTGTTCAGCGGCTTAAGGCGCACCTTATCGATAGTTAAGTCTCGCAGGGCCATGTTTCGAAAAAGCACTCGAACAGAATTTGAAAAACACTTTCAACTTTCAACAAAAATGCTCATCTAGAACTTACTGAATTTTCAGTACGCATAATTGAAGAAAATAAGAGACAATAGACTCATATCCTGCCTAAAATCATTTTATAATAAGTTAAAATTCAATATTATAATGTTGAAGCACCTTGTATAAAATACATACAAACATACATATAACAAATTTAATAGGTATGTTCATATAAATTTGCCCTAATTAAAATTATATCTTATTTTATTCTCATCAAGTTGGTATAATTTCTTTTTTCTTAATGGAATTAGGAATGAAAAAAATGTCGTCCTTGGAATTTTATATTTTCGGATCTTCTATGCTTCCGGATAATATAAATAAATTCTTTTTCTTTCATATTTTCTTACTTTTTATATACCCAAGGAATCATTTTTATTCAATTAGTAAACTAATTAATTGCCATGAATAAAAATAAGGGGATTGAGATATAAAGCAAGAAAACAGAAGCTACAGGGAATAAAATAAAAAAAAAATAAATTTAAATTGTTCCAAATCATACTTAGATTTATTGTGTGTCGCCTCTTATTTTATTGGAACATTATACCGTTCTGTATATTGATTCGAATCAATTTCTAAATATCCTATATATTTAAATACAGCATGTATTGAAATTATAATGGATAAAATACTAATTTTGCTCACCAATTAATTGTATTATTTTGCCGAGCAAATTCCAAATCTCCTTTTGCAAGACTCGTTTTCAATTTCAAATAAAAAATGTGCAAACAATTTTAATTTCTAGTAAAAAATTTAACCGGGTATAAGATCTATGTCATTTCATTACTTGACTTTGTTTCCGACCGACAAAATGCAAGTATTAAATTTCAAAAATTTTCATATATAATAGAAATGAAATGTAAAATCATTCTCTAATACAAGTTTGATTTTCAAGGCTTGTTATTTCCAAAAAATCCTTTAGTTCATTGCTTTAACAACCAGCATCGTTAAAGCAAACCAAATTGTCAAAATAGGAAAATATTATATTTTAAGAAAATCCCTTAAATTGATAGAAAATATAAATTTGATTAATACCGAAATTCAAGTTGCTGACAGTTGATTTACCTTATAAAATTGTAGGTTTATATTCTTAAAGCTTCAAAAGTCATACAAAATTTCAAGAAAAACAATTTTATGTCAAATCAAAAAAATAACCCATGGTAAAGGTCTAGTTACTGTGACCTGACAAAAGTTGACTAATTCATCGCATCTTAAAAAATGTATTCAAATATGACTTTTTAGCTATGAACCGTTCTGGATGGAATTAAAACAGAAGCTGGTACAGGCATCTCTCTAAAAGTGATTTGGTTGTGTTCCCGTATCATAGAGAAATGCATTTTCGTTGAAAACTCGATATGTGTCTGCAACGAGATTTATTCTCTTAATACATAATGAAGGAATGATATTTAAGATGTATGAATGAATGAAAACACTCTGTTCTCTTAATATTGTAATATTAAAAACTCATCATAAATATGTGCACTTAAAAAAAATTCATATTCTATTATCCTTAAACTTCCATTTCAACCAATGAGTATAAATATCCTGCTAATAGGTAAAATGAAAATCTAAAAAAAAAATCTGATGCGATCAGCACATAACCGACCGCAATGTGCATTGCCTAGTTTAAAGAAAGTGTTACAGAAGGCTATGAAAATACCTTCCTTTCAATTTTAAGGATTCAGCAAGCTTTTAGCTTACATACCTACAAAAGTGTAAATGTGGTTCTTATTAGAATTTCGCTTTGTGCCATCCGAATTCCTTAAAAAGTTCACCAAAAGTTTCGGTAACAACCAGCACTCAAATATCAAATTTTAAGAAATTCCATCGAAATCGGCCTCATTCCAAAAAATTTGTAGATTCATTGGTTTAACAACCCGAATTTAAAAACTAAATTTCAAAGAAATTGCTTATAATTTCTCATAATTTCTTTTTATATAATTATATGAAATTCGAATTTGACAAAATATTATATAAATTATATAATATTTTTTCAAAATCAGTTTAGACTGGTCCGTTTCTAAAAATAGTTTATTTTCGCTTTCCTACTATAGAGAAGTGCGTTCCAACCAAAAACTCAACATACGAAATTTGGTGCCATCACATAACCCCCCTTATTGCATGCTATGCGGTCTGTAAAAATTATTAATATATTTTTTGTTTTCTGAAGTGAAACAAAAAATTTATCGGGCTTTTATGGTCTATAAATAAAAAAGCAGACAGAAAAAAAAACTTGTTCTTTTTTTCGCTTTTGTTGTGATTATCCTTATCTTTATTTCTAGCTGTTTTTGTTTCTTATTTTGTTATTTTTCATATTTTATTCCAAAAACAGATTAGACCTCATCGCTATAACAAAATAATTAATTGCTTTTCTTCCGTCCAATATCAAATATCGGGGGATTTTTACCATTATTCTATAGCTGGCCCCATAGATACTCATTCCATTCATTATGTTATTGTCACCGTTATTAGTCGTCACATAATGCAAATTCATAGCACATAAATATTTCTAGAGTTTGAGTATTATTTTTAGAGCATTATGCGTTCAATATTATAAAATTAAATTAATTAAATTATTATAAAAATTATTTATAAGTTTTTCTTATTTGTTTGAGGTAACCGTTTGGAAAATTTTGTTCAAATTTAGAAAAATTAAAAGTGTTAATTTTCCTGGGGCTTTTCCTGTTTATTAATTACAAAACTCCCACAAATTTGCTAGAGAAACTCACTTTTTTCCATAACATCCATTGTCTCGAAAACTTCATTAAAGTGCAAAGATAGAATTTGTCATTTAACTTAGAAAAGTTAATTAACGTCTAATATACGAGTATTTAATATAACCATATTAAACCATTCCATTCGATCAATATGCTATAGATTCTAATAACAATATGGTAACAAATTTCTGCTTGAACAAAGAATTTAAAAAAAAAAACAACATAGTGAGTGGTTATATTTTAAACAAGTTGTTTTAGCAAAATAAAATGTTCATCTATATCAACAAATTCATGAAATGTGAGATAAATAAAGTTGTCATGTAGGAGAAAAAATTATTCGAAAACTAACAACAATAAAACCATTGGTGCAGTGGTTATTGCACCGGCTCTTTAACCGAAGGGTCTCAACTTCAACCCCCTGTCAGGTAACTAAAAAAATTATATTCTATCTAAGATAGCATGCACAAGCCCTATGCTCCTTAACTCAAACAAAGAAAAAAAAAGCAAAAAAACGCTTTTGAAATTATGAACTAAATATTGTGGACCTATTGAACAGAAGGAAATTTGCTCATATTTATAAAATATTTTTTTTATTTATTGAATGTAATGCTGGTATATGTCCTTACAGTTAAACATATACATTTTTGAAATCTTCCATATAGTTAAGTTAAGTAAGTGTGTGTTTATTCTTAAGATCTCAAATATCAAAACTTAAGATTTAAATCAAGAGTAATGAAAGAAGAAAAGAAGAAGGAGTATTAAGTTGTGGCCAAAAATGTAAGGAATAAAACTAATTCAGCATGTACGGGAATACAAGCACAAGTATAAATAATATATACGTTTTCAATTATATATATATAACGTAGGTAAGTATAGAATAAAAAATCTTCCATATTATTATTACCTATTTAGTATTAGCAATTAAAGAGAAAAATTTATTGACCATGAGCATAAGGATATCCTATTATTTATATATCTACAAATATATATAGGTATAATATGTATATATACATAAATATTATACTTAATAGAAGCACGCCAATACATTGAACACACAAATTTACTTGTAAAATAAATATAATACCAGCACAAATGAAAAAAAGAAATTTATATTTGAGCTACCTTTTACTGCTTCACGAGCTTTTTGGGTTCAGAATAAATATGTATATTAATAGAATATTTAGATATTCTCTACAATAATAATTTAAGTTTCATCTGTCATACAATTTTAATGTTATCATATAGATCTTATTTTATAGTTAAATTGAATTGATTTTAGGTAAGAAATATAATAAACAAATATTAAAATATATTTTGAAAATCCTTCTGATTTATGTACGTTTTGGAAAGAAAGTAGTTCTGATTAAGAATATTAAAGGCAAGTGAATGATATATATACAATGATATATATATATAATAATTCAACGTTATATATATTAAATATATTTTCAACTGTTACCAAAATTCTTGGATTCAAAATTTTTCCATTCCGCAGCAAATTTGCATTTTTATCCGAAATTGTTACAAATTGTTCGTACGTGAATTGAGAAAAAATAATTTAAACAATTTTCCATATTCCTTTTAAATTTATTCTTAACTTGGAAGACGGTTATTTATATGATAGCCTAATTATTAAATTAATTGGAAGAATAATAATTATTTTTTTAATTTTACAATGGTTGACAAAATGACTTGTCTAGTATATGACTGAATGCATTTAATTTTTTCATAAACGTAAAATAACCTAAATTTTTAACATTTAAAACTATTTTAAGCTGTACTCGAAATCAGAAGTACACACTTATAGTAGTCTGATTGATCCGTCGACAAAAATAAAAGTTCGATCTAGTATTTTTGATTAATAGTATTTAATGTACAAGCCGATCAAGTATTTTTCTTATTATTGTATGCAATGTAGCGATCGTAAAGCCTATAAATTTCAAAAATTAGTGTCAATTCAATAATTGTTGTAGCCAGAATTATTGATAATTTATTTAAAATTCATATAATAATCTAATAACATGAAAATGACTTATACCCAAAGGAGTTGTCTCTCTTCTCAAAAGCATTTCTTATAACATAGCAGTTATGACGTAAAGTGTTAGACACACAATTACATAATCGAAATATTAAAATAATTGATTATATTAGGTGTTGCATTTTAATGGCTTTCCAATGTAAATCTAATTTTTTGGTGTAAAGAGGGAAAATCCAATTAAATTTGTTCCTAATTAAAAATGAATAAAGAATTTCATTAATAAATAATTTATAAGTTGTTCTTTTTTCCCTTTTTTTATATATTGCCTAAATTAGAACGTAATTAGTATAATTAGAATAATAAGGTTGAATAGAAAATCTTTTCCGAATTATCAAACGAGTTTATTACGCATAATAACATTCCTTTGAAATTATCAGAAATAGAAAAAGAGAAAATCAATACGCTCTCACAACTGCTAGAATTTTTGAAACTTCCAATGCATATAATTAAAGAAATTATCGAAAAAAAAACGAAAAATTATAATCGGTATTCGTTGTCAATTAATTTAATGGTAAACTGTACTGTATGCCTTCCAATGATTAGATAAAGAATTTTTTGCATAACTGGCACCCTATTTTAATATAGGCTTTTGTAATATAGCTTATTAATATAATTGCAATTATTGGTAAAATCCTATATGAAAATCTAAAGCAAAAATAATATAATGATGTATCATATAAAAAGGGTTCAGTCGGTATAAACCGACAATTTTAAACTCAGATTGCTACACCTTGACAATCTGAGTTTAAAATTTTGTTTTTGAAATATTTAGAATTAGCAATTATTCGAATCTTTAAACCCATTCTGTGGGAACTTTACGGATATGTCGGACTTTACGGATAATAGTACACAAGACTGCCGGGTTTAATGAATTTTATAATTTTTTCGAATTTTTAAAACTAGCTTTTGGAGCTCTCAGGCAGCTATCCAAATCTGTCAAGCCTTTCCACCAACACTTCAGGAATATATCTGACCTGTAATTGGAAGCGCGACTGCCAAGTTTCGTGAGTCTGACTTTATTATTTTTTTAAATATTTCAAAATTGTTTTTGGAATTGTGTGGCAGCTACCCGAACCTGCAAACTATTCCACTAAAACTTCAGTGGTATATCTGATTGGTTTTTAGAGTTGTAACCGTACGGCAGCTATCAGAACCAGTGCAGTCACATAGTTAAAATTTTTAGAATATATGTATAATGTAATTGGATGTATAATATTCTTGCTCAGAATCTTACAAAATTTGATATTAATTTTTCTGTTAGTAAAAAACAGCTAACGAAAGTTTTGTATCGATTCTGAGGAAGAACGTATGTATTCCGACTTTCTGAGCAAGAATATATATATATTTATGTTAGACGACTCCCTCAAGTTGATGCACCCTTCACGATATAAGAATTTTTCACGAAGAATTAATGAAAATAATTTAAAAAAAAACGTTGCATATACTTAGGGGTCAAAAATTTGAAATAATTCGATAAATTTTGTTACAATATTTTTTAAATGTATTCCTTTAGTGATTATAAAATACTATAACAGTAACTCAACTGGTTAAAAACACTACAGTTTTGAAGTCATAAGTCAATATCCTGCTCGTAAGAAGAAATGTTTCGGTATTCGGCATGTCTTTTTATTGTGCATACAGAATCTATAAATTGACAAATTCTGAAATTTGTAAAATTCACAAAGTTTTTTATTTTGTGTTATTTTTGCAAAACTTTACTTATAAAACATTTAACGAGGCGAAAATTTAAAACTGCTACTTGTTCTGAAAAGTGATATAGATACTAACTGCAAAAAATTAAATATTATCATTTTAAGCACAAAGCAATTCTGGCGGCGTATTCGTGCCTACAATAAATTTCTTATATTTTTTAGGATAAAAATCACTTTCACATAGTGAATAGATTTTCCTAGATGTTGCATAACTGATTTTGCATTGAAAAATTTCCATTACTGGTTTTGTTCAAACATCTAATCGAAAGCGATTAGGTTATGGATAATTAGCTTTATAGCAATGTATAAATAACAACAAAAAATCGCCAATCTTATTAAAATTTATACAAACAATTTCCCACTCGTTATATGAAAAACTTTCTTCATTATTTTTATATTATATTACGCTCATTGAATATAAAATAAAGAAAATATTGTACAATATTTAAATTTGAAGAAAACAATTATATTTCTTGCTTGGAGAACAAATTCAAATTCTTCTCAAACTAAATTTTTTAATTAGTTTTTTAAGATTTTTAATCTTTTATTATATTATCCTTTTCGTATGTTGAGTTTTTGATGGGAACGCACTTCTCCATAAAAGAAACTCACACATGAAATTTCATCAAAATCAGTTGAGCCGAACTTAAGATACGCGCGCGCTCAGATAGACCGACAGACAGACAGACCGACATCTGTGTAAGAAAAATAGTTTTACATATAACAAATGTGCACATTTTTGGCTGTTTTTCAACAAAATTAAAAAAAAATGTTTCTATTTTTTGGAATACTTTTGTTATATAACTTAATAGTATAGAAGTTATACTTACTAAATGATTTTATCATTGCACCATGAGCTTTCATTTCTTGTTTTTCGAAATTTCTTTAAGAAAACAATTTAAAAATAATTCGGAAGTGCTTGTGCCTATAATAATCATGCAATATACTTTAATAAAAATTTCATTTTGTAATTAAATTTAAGAAAATTCCTTTATGATTTCCCAATGAATTTTGAAACAGAAATGATTTTTCAAAAGAAATTGCAGGAAATATTTGGAAGTTCAGCAAACCATCTACAGTATTTTAATTAATTTAAGCTAATGCTTATTAGATTTGTGGTCACATTGCCTTCAAATATTATTAAGACGAAAAATTAATAAAGAAAATTAAATATAAACAATTTATTATATATGCACATACAGCCATATTAAATTTATATATTATTGATACAAAGGGATATAATATATATATATATATATATATGCATATATCCTTTTTCGTTTTACTCTTATTTGCTTATTAGAAAATAAATAAGAAAATTGTAATAATGTAACAAAATAGAATATGTTAAGAAAAAGACATTCCTATATACCGTACCGTGTTGTTGAATTATGGACAATAACACTTCAAAATGTTTGTGTAAAACTAACAATAATAAACAAGGATTACCAGATCTTCGATGTTAAATTTGATTTTTAGGTATTTTAAGGCCATTTACAGTTGTATATAAGAAAAAGTTAATCTGGTTTATTGATGTATACAAATATCCTTTTTAGATTAATTTAGATGTGATTATGAAAAGATTTTATTTGAAAACTTCTTCCAAATTTCATTTCTTAAAAATGAAGAGGAATCTTTTCTTTAAGAATTCGGAAAATCATTAATAAAGATCCAGTGCAAGTTTAATGTTCAATAATAATATTGTATTTTGAAAGCCATAATTGAGTTGCTATACTTTTCAACATTTTTAAATTTTTAATTTTAAATTTAATAAGCTTTAAAAATAGATTTATTAAATCTAAAATTAAATAATAAATAAATCTATTTATACTAATGCGCGATTTTATCTTTTGCAATTGTAGCAGCTTGCAGTTTGTCAATGCATATTCAATTCGACTTAACAAGCAGAATGCGATGTAAAACCTTTTTATGCATACTCAATATAGAGAGTTTACATGCAATACACATATATGAAATGCATATAAAACGTATTTGCTGCATACGCATCTATACAAATTCAAATTCACATAACTGTTTATACCTTACAAATTTATGGGCTCAAAATATATTACGTTTACAAACATAGTATGTTTCTCTTATTGTTTGGAGTAGTTTCGGTTTTTAACTCGCAGCTCGCAAATAAAATTATTTGCTAAATTTGTAAAGTTTGGTTTATATGCAACACAAGTTAAAATTGTAGCCATAAAAATGCAATGTATCGTTGATTAAGAATCATGTAGAGACGGCAAACACTTAGTCTGAATAGGAACATAAAATAGTTGATATATTAATGTACAGATATATGTATGTATTTGCTTTGATTTAGAAAAAAAAATGTATACGCATTTTTATTTCATGTACATTTCATTATATCTTTCCTTTTTAATTTTTTCTTCTTATTTTCGTCCTAATAGCTCAAGGATATAGAAGTTATTAAGTCCATTACATATACGCAATATAAATAAATAAAATAATAAAAAGTAATAAAAAGAAAAGAGAGATAAGGAGAAAGAGAGATGGCGAGAGGGAGAGAAAAAAAGAAAATGTAACAAGTTTGAAATGAGAAGAAAATATTATAATTCCCTTATGGTAAATATCCTTTTTCTGCTTTAATTTCTTACCCACGTTCTTATACGTATATGCATATTGCCAAATACACACAGCATGTACACATTCTTATATACAATATTCAAATTTCCGTCTATTTATTTATTCTGCTTTTATTGATATGGAATTCATATGCTGCGATTACTTTTTTTTCTTCATTTTCATTTTTCTATTCAAATAAAATGTTTATGAAAGTATTCCAAAAAAATATCCTTTTGTTTTGTTGAATACAAAAATAAAAAGTTTTTGTATTTTTATCATTATTTTTATTACTCCTTGTGATGTGTTGTTGAAAAAGCTATGACATGAAGGATATGAGATTTTATGTTGAGTTTTTTATTTTGAGTTCCTACACATTGTTTATTTATTTTTGTTGCTTTTAATAAATTTTAATGTATTTATGGTGGTTGTTTAAAACAGAAATGCGAAATCAATGAAGTACAAGGTTTTTCACATACGGAAAATAAAATAAAAGATTTCTTAACAATATGAAAATTCCACCAATTAGTGTGCCACAAATTTTTGTGCTTAAACCAAAATGAATTCTATTCTTATGAAAAAATTTAAATTAAATTGTTTTCCAAATCACTATGAAGAGGATTTTATTTCGAAATTATATAACACAATTGTAAAACTTTTAACCAATCAAAAACTGAAGCAAATACATATCTGCAGAATATGATGGATACACATTTTTAGCTACACCATTGCGTCTTCAGGTGTACTAATATGTCATTGTATCGCAACTAATTTCGTTAGATTATCATGATCTTAGACCCCAACCTAGTAGTTTTAAAAAAAATTAAACTTCATAATTCATGAAATTTTTTTGACATGAAGAAGCGAAATATAAATATAAAATTAGAGCTTTTTATACCTATACGAACGTCAGTTCAGTCTGTGATATAGATTCAGGGATATATATTTTTGATTAGCATTAAATTTTAAGTAGATTTAGTTACATTACAAGCCAAATGATTACAAACGAAATGTTAAGTTTACAAAACTTTCACAAATGATTTGCTTTAATAAATGCCAGAACCCAATTTGAATTGGATTAATTCGGTTTTTCAGATAGCTGATATACCTTCAAAAGCTAGATGGACAGATGGACAGACAGGCTTATTGACTCAGATTTCGGTGCTGATCAAAAACGTACAAATAACTCAAAAAACCATTAATTTGTTTATCAGAGAGATGACACGCTTAACTGTACAAATTTTCGTTCACAATAAAGTCTAACAAACTGAAGGAATTGGTGGCTATAAAATTCTTAAAAAAAAAGAAAATAAAACTTCAAAGCATATGATAGAAACTTAAGCATCTGCTTTTTTTCGACCGCATTGTGTATACAATTAGATAGGTTATGTAATGCAACAAATTTTGCATACCGAGTTTTCTGTGGAACGCACTTCATACAAAGATAAATAATCAACCGGTTTCATTGAAATTTAATATTTAAATTCGAGGTGTTAAAGCAATGAATCTACAAATTTTTTAGAAAAATCAGAACTTCGAAACTAATTTGGGCGACTTTACAATTTTTATCATATCTATTGAAATCATATTTTTCTAGGTATGTTAACTAAAAATGTATTAGCGTCCTTAAAATTGTAAAAAAGTTTCTTAAACGCATTTTTATAATCTTCTGGAATACTTCCACTAATCTAGACAATATACGTTGGGGTCGTTTATGTACTGACCACATCAGATTTTTTTTACCGACCGTATTGTGTATACAATAGGTAGGTGATGTGATGGCAACAAATTTTGCATATCGAGTTTTCGGTGGGAACGTACTTCTCCATAGTAGGGAAGTGTAAATAAACTATTTTTAGCAACCTGTCGGTCTGTCGGTCTGTCGGTCTGTGTGTGCACCCGTGTATCTCAAGTTCGGCTGAACCGATTTTGATGAAATTTTATATGTAAGTTTATTTCGACAATGGCACGGATCGATCAACTTTTGGGATATATCAGGCTACGGGAACTGCACTTTTTAGAGGGCCTGTTTTACATTTTTGACAATTTAAAAGAAACTATTCAACCGATTTGTTTGAAATTTCATATATAAGCTTGACTGGCCGCAAAATCTCCTAATTTTTGGAAGAAATCAGGCGTCAGCAACTAGACTACGGGCCAAATATACATTTTTGTGTATATAAAGAGAAATAATCAACCGATTTCATTGAAATTTAATATTTGAATTTGTCGTACTAGAACAATGAACATATAAATTTTTTGGAAAGATCAGGGCTTGAAAACTGATTTGCGGGCCGATTTTACATTTTTCACCATATCTATGGAACGAATTTATTGAATTTCTTGAAATTTGAAATTTGAGTTCTGGTTGTTACTGAAAATAACTGGCGAGCATTTCAGGGAATTCAGGTGGCACAAAGCGAAATTCTACTAAGAGCCAAATTTACACTTTTCTAGGTATGTTAACTATAAGCTTACTAATGTCCTAAAAATTGGAAAGAAGTATTCAACAGACATTTTTATAATATCCGTAGTACTTCCACTTAACAAGACAATATACAATGCGGTCGGTTATGTGCTGACCACATCAGATTTTTTAATATACTTTTAAGCTTCCAAAAATGTAGAGTAATTTTTAGGTTGTTTTTAAAACGTTAAAATAAAAATTTCAAAAATTTTAAGATTAAATTTTAGTATTACTGTATTGAAAAAGCATTGGATGTTATTTACAAAAAAATATTAGTGGTAGATTTTAATTAAACTTATAGAGAAACATCTGGAATGATGAAAACTTAAACTAAAAGAGTACAAAACCTTGTTATAGCTTGAAAAAATGTTGAAAAATTTAGTTTACTTGGCATTGTCAACCACATAATGGTAACATGTTCCAAATAATATTCTAAATATAAAATTTTGTAGTTAATTCGTTACTGAGATTATCAAGTTATTAATGATTGTTGCAACCAATTTAATTTAACTTTCGACTATATCATATTACAGATAATTACCGCACATATACATTTATGAAAAATGCTATAGTGCCACTGAAATATTTATTTCTTATCAAATCTTATTATTAATTTTCATTATTAAAATCCTGCAGTTAATTTTTGCTCAGTTGGGTTCCTTTTTTTTATTTTATCATAAGACCATAATTAATTTTTCATTCGATCAAATTAGGTATCATTCAAAAAAAAAAATACATAAATTAAAAAGACTATAAGCAAAATATAATTTGTCAATGTCAAAAACAAAATTAATAAGAAGTTTGATTTACGATTTGAAATGTCAAATCAAAGAACTTTCGTTCTAATATTTTTAATAGTGAATTAAAAAATATCGTTAAGAAAGGTGGAAAAGTTGGAAGTAGGAAAAAAAGTGTTTGTCTTACAAGGATTTGTTCGCACTTTAATAGTGTTATTGAAAAAATAATAACAATTTCCCTATATTTGTAATTTGTGTTTTCTCAAACCGGTAACACTTTGCAATAGTTTTTTCCAAAATTATTACACATTTAATAAGGATTTGACATCAAGTCACAAATGATGGGAAAATGTTTCTAGCATAGCATTTCTAGCAAAGCACAGCATAATACGAACCTTAAAAATATAAAAAAAAAATCTGATGTGGTCAGCACATAATCGACCGCATTGTGTATTGTCTAGTTAAATGAAAGTGTTACAGAATATTGTATTATAAAAATGTCTGTTAAATACTTCTTTCCAATTTTTAGGACATTAGTAAGCTTATAGTTAACATTCTTAGAAAAATGTAAATTTGGCTCTTAGTAGAGTTTCGCTTTGTGCTACCCGAATTCCCTGAAATGCTCGCCAGTTTGTTTCGGTAACAACCAGAACTCAAATATCAAATTTCAAGAAATTCCATCAATTTGTTCTGTGGATATGGTGAAAAATGTAAAATCGGCCCGCAAATCAGTTCTCGAGCCCTGATCTTTCCAAAAAAGTTATATGTTCATTGCTTTAATATGAGGAATTCATATATTAAATTTCAATGAAATCGGTTGATTATTTCTCTTTATATACACAAAAGTGTATGTTTGGCCCGTAGTAAACGTCTAGTTGCTGATGCCTGATCTTTCCAAAAAATTTACATGTTCATTGTTTTAATACGGGGAATTCATGTATTAAATTTCAATTAAATCGGTTGATTATTTCTCTTTATATACACAAAAATGTATATTTGGCCCGTAGTAATTGCTGATGTCTGATTTCTTCCAAAAGTTAGGAATTTTTACGCATGATCGAGCAAAGCTTATGTATAAAATTTCAAGTAAATCGGTTGAATATTTTCTTCAAAATGTTCAAAAATGTAAAACAGGCCCGCTAAAAAGTGCAGTACCCAAGGCCTGATGTATACCAAAAGTTGATCGATCCGTGTCATGGTGGAAACAAACTTACATATAAAATTTCATCAAAATCGGTTCAGCCGAAATTGAGATACACGCGTGCATACATAGACCGACAAACCGACAGGTTTCTAAAAAAAGTTTATTTACACTTCCCTACTATCTAGAAGTACGTTCCCACCGAAAACTCGATATGCAAAATTTGTTGCCATCACATAACCTACCTATTGTTTACACAATACGGGCGGTAATTAAATTACGTTTATAGTTCTGCTAACAAATATTTAAAACAAAGTATTACTAAGTTTATGGTTGTACTAGAGATATTAAAATATTATCATATATTTTTAACTCACAAAGTCTGACTTAAAATAAAAAATAAATGCATTGTGAAAAAAATTTCTAATACAATCATTATTTTGCCACAAATTATAGCAATTCTTTTGTACACTATTTTCGAATTTTCAAACAAAAATAAACAATGACCACGTTTTACTTAAGTTTTACTCATTTTAAAGCTTAATTTAAAAAATGTAGGTTCATGTAAAAAGTTAACAAAAATGTTAGCAAGCTCTGTTTGTTCTTCAATGTATAAGTTATTCCATTTACAAGTTCTATGACATTTTACATTGAAGTTTTATCTCTAAGATAGGCAAGGATAATATCTTTCTGCTTTCTATTCTCGCACTATTTAAAATTGTAATAAAAGTCATAAAATATTCAATATAATTTAGGGAAATATCTTTTTTACTGTTAATATGAAACTTAAATATTTCTAAATTTATTTTTTTTTTGCATAGTTTTCCCTTCCGTTATACTAGAATGGCTTTAGATGGCTCATTGTAGTCTTAAAAATTTATTTATTTATTTTATATTATATAAGGCATTAAATGAATTTTAATCTATTGTAATGGATTTATATAATAATATATCAACCGCTGTTCACAGGTTGTAACAAGTGATGGTAGAAAAAAGGAACTGAGAATTCTAAAAGATATCGGGAAAATTGTATAGATACATTTAGATTGTATAGATATTGAAATAGAATTTTAAGCCACTGAATCACAGTATTAGTTGTTAGAGTTACAAAAGAGAGTTCCGTGTTAAAATCTTAAATATGTATATGAGTCCGTGCTTTTATCATCTTAAATGAGAATTTAAATATTTAATTTCCAAAAAGGTTCTGTAATTTCTTCTTATATATTTCATACTTAAAATTCAATTACACATTATATATAAAGGGTGATTTGGAGAGAAATGCAGATGTATATACCGTTAGTTAGACGATTAAATATCAGTAAAATTTTTGTTCCAGAGTGGGGGCCAAAGTTTCGACTGTTTTCAAGGTAGAGGGATTTTAACAAATTTTCATGAAATTTCTACTTGCCCAAGGTTTTTTGGTTATAACTTTTGTGACTAAAGAGGCGGAAATTTCAAAGAAAAAGTTTTTAAAAGTGCTAATAAAGGTCTTAAAGGCAATACAAGTTTTTTTTTTATATTTTATGTATTTTCGGATATACAAGCATTCGAATTTTAGGAAAATTTCAACTTATCCACTTTTCTCTATCCGAGAATTTTATATAAATTTTTAAAACTTGAAAGAATTTTTATATAGAATATTTTCCCGTTCCTTAAGGTTTAAAGCATGAAACGTTAAAAAATCTTTTATAGTTCCGGAAATAGAGCTTCAAAATATTTATTCAGGTTTATTAATAAAATTGAATCAAACTGCTTGTTTGTGAGCAAGTAAAAATAGTGGTTTAAAAATAATCTGCTACTTTACTTAAAATACTTTCATTCATACATCAAAATATATCAATTTATTGTATAGATTTAGGGTGAGAAAGAAAGAAAAATTTAAAGAAGCGCTAACACAATGGTCGCAAATGAAAATACAAAGTTTACAATTTCGAGTGCTGATAACTTGGGAAGGTGGAGGTGAATTAAAAAGTTTTTTCTAATGAAATAAGTTATTGAATGGACGGTCGAATCTTGCCGACCAACATACTAAATAGTGGATTTATTTTGGTCACAACAGTTGACGCATGAACAGTTTTATTTGCAGAAAATAGTTCGAAAGGAATTTAGCAATATATATATATGTTTATGTAAACTAAAAATTAATCTCAATTAAAACTATTCCCATTATTTAGATCTTTATATAAATTCAAGTTTTAAACGTAAGTTGTTAAAAGAAAATGTAAAAAAAAATTTTTTTCGATAATCTTTATGACACACAATGACACTGAGAGAAAATATCTGTTACTATCATTTTCCTTTATTTCAAAACCTTTTTATTAAATGTGGAAGTTTCTTTATAATTCTGTTTGGATTTAACATAATAAGCCAGTGACTGCCAACCATACGATATTAATTTATTACTAAGGACAATAAAAACTTTCAACCTTGATAATGTCATTAATTTTTTAATATCATTGCAAGTCCATGTACATATTCATATACTATTTTTATTCATATATTATTGTAGGTGCTCATATTGTATTATGCTAACCATACAAATTTGTAACAAAATCTTATACATTAAAGAATTGTTATTCAAGTGAAAAATAAACAAAAAGAAAAAGGAACCATCCATAAGTTATTTTAGAAAATCTAACGGAACTAACAAAATAAAAAATGTCTATACTCATAAAATAAAAATAAACAAATAAATAAATAAGTATAAAAATGGCGATGACACATCAATGTCTTATCGCTGAATTATTGCCGACAGCCAAAAAAATACCAGCCACAAATGATAAAATTAAAACAAAAACAAAAACGAAGAGAAAACGAATTCAATTTACGCTTCGATACTTTTATTAATTCTACAAAAACAAAACAATGGATTTTTTTTTGCCAATGGAAAATTTTTGTATCTGTGAAAACTTTAACTGTTTAAAACTCTACAAGAATAGAAAGACAGTCGTTTACTTAAATAATAAAATGCCCCCTTAGAGAAAAAGAAAATGAAACTTTCCAATATTTAATGCGAAATGGTGAACTGAGGACTTTGAGTGTATTTCTTTAAGACACATAAACCTCTACCAAGTATTCTGCTCGTGAAAAAGGCCCCTATATACACATGTATATATTTAAACATATATTTTGTTTAAAGGCCCCTATATACACACATGTATACACATACATATATGAATATTCTGCTAAAGATTTTGTAAAAAACTTAAGATAAAAATTCAATTTGTTCTTTTGGGATATTTTAAAAATTGAAAACAGCATGAAAAGTTAAATACGAAATTACTGACTATTGGTATAAATTTTCCCTTAAGGATATTTTGTTCCCTTTACAAACATATAAACGCTATTCACATTCCAAATTGCAATATAAAAGTAAAGCGAAAAAAATTTTTCAAGAATCCGAAGTGTATATATCAGATGTTTGGTGTTATATAAATTTTATAATAATGTTATCTACACATTTACTAACATTACAGTTATATTAAGCATATTTTACGCTCCAATACAAACGTATATAATAAAAACTTCGATTTGTTACCTAAAATGCCTGAAAAAATTCAAATTGCTGAAAACTAGTTTTATATTAGTTTAGACAGACCATATTAAACTTCCAAAACGTTTACAAAAACTAACTTAAGTTATTTTAACTCTAAATACTATTTTTGATGAGCCAAAACCAATAGGAAAATAAGAGATGAGAAAATAAAACAAACAAGTAAAAACGTTTCAGTCGGTGTAAACCGATTGAATTATACCCTGCACCTTTCCTTGTTTTATAGCAATTACTCGAACCTGCGAAACCATTCTATAGAAACTTCACGGATATGTCTAAAGCTTCACGGAGAACCCCAACCTGTCAAGCAATTCCACTAAAACTTCACAAATATATCTGATCTATGATTGGACACACAATTGCCAAGTTTCATGAATTTGATTTTGTTATTTTTCCAAATATTTAAAATAAACTTTTAGACTTGTATGGGAGCTACTCGAATCTGTCAAGCAATTCAACAAAAACTTTAGAAATATGTCTGACTTATAACTGGACACACAACTACCAAGTTTCATGAGTCTGACTTTATTATTTTTCCGAATATAAAAAATTTTTTTTGGAGGTGTATGGCAGGCACTCGAACCGGTGCAGCTATCTCATTAAAATTTTTAGAGCATGTGTAGAATATAATTGGACACATGTATACAAAATTTTTTATTCACAACTTTATTAGTTTTTGAAATATTTAAAATAAACTCTTTGAGTTGCAGCTACCCGAACCCTCCAAATTAATCCAATTACAATACGGTTCGTCCTTAGCACAAAAAAATAACTTGCGTCGATTGCATTATTCGTTTTTGAGTTATCGTGCGATCGGATGGACGGACGGACGGACAGACATGTCTTAATCAACGCAGTATTTTACGTTGAGCAAGAATATATACATATGTCCATACCGCAGATGACTCCTTCAAGTAGTTACAAACTCCATACAAAGTTAATATACCCCTCACGAAGTGCAGGGTATATTAACTTTGCATACATATAACATCGGAAAGCATACGTTGCTTAACAAAATAATTTGGAAATTTATGATATATGTGTGATTATTGTAAGATAATACACTTCCCTTGAACAAATGCAAATTTGTACTACTCTCAAAAACAATCTGGCTATTACATTGTAAATTACTTTATTGAGATACTTAAATATTTCAAACGATATTGCATATATTTAGGATGAAGCAAATAAAAAATTTAAAGAGTCGTTAACATAATACTTGAATACAAAGATATGCAATTAACCTTATAGATATCCGTATATTTAAATAAGATAAATAATTAGAGTTTTTGATGGCGTGGCATTTACCGTTAGCTCTTGTACATTTATAGAAATTTGGAAAACTTTGCAGTTTCAGAAATATAAGGTGCCTTCAAATTTCATCAATTGTTATCGGTTATCTCATAACGAAGTAGCACGATTAGCTGACGATCAAAATTTTGTTCAACTTCAAAGACGACTTAAACGGACGAAACCGTTTGAATTGTGTTAAAATTGTACTAATGGTTAGTCTTCAGGACAAGTTTTAATTTGAAAGATCTGATAGGAGGTTTACGTGCTTTCGAATGGTACAGTACTTCAATCCTGCGCTCCCCGGATGTGGGTGAATGTCTCATTTCGGTGAATTCCTTCTATTAAAAAAAAAATTCACTGAATATTAAAAGTGTACACATAGTCTTATGCTTAAATTATTTCAAATACATCAGAATTAAATTAGGAGAAAATTAGACTACAGGGTGAAAAGACACAGGTAAAATTAACCTCGTCATTCCTCTTAAAGTTATAAAAATAATTTATTTTTATCAATTACTAGCTAACCCGTTACTGTTTATGAAAAAAAAATAGTGGCTTTTTATATATTATGGATAAATTTCATTTTTTCTGAATCCTGAGTCTCCTTTGTTATGTCGAATTTTTTTTTTAATTCATCGCCAGACGGTTTTAGACAAATTTCTCAAGTGTATAATGAGGAAAGGTCACATAAATTTTGGATTTGTTTTTTTATAGGCATATAGACATATAGATTAATTCTTCAGGATCCGTGCAATAATTTCATTAGCTTCAAAATCAGATAATTGGGTTTGAGAAGGCATTAATTAGTACATACTTCTCGACTGCTTTAAATATTCAATACAAAATTTAAGGGTTTATTATATGGCTATTACATTAAAAGTAATATATAGACAAAACTTTTTCATTGACTTCAGCAATACTACGGGTCAATATATTAATTATAACCCAATAGTATATATGTGGCTTCATAAAAAAGAGCAGAATAAGCCAACAGAATAACAATTAATCCAATTTTATAAACCAAGCAAACTTTATTTTATTATAATTTAGAATTATATGTGGAATGTTGTGTAAAGTTTTTTACTTAGTTTCGTAGTATTTAGAAATAATCATTTGCGATTAAAGATTACCACATTCTAATTTTGATATATGTAAGTAGATTGCCATTGAATTCTCATATCTCATACGAATTGTAACTTTTGCAAAATGTACTTGTAGCAGAAATGAAAACTTTATTTTAGTTTTCTTATAATAATAAAACAAAATCACAGAAAATTTAAAAGCTGTTATATACAAAATATTTGCTCTCTTACTCATTTCTCCCCTAGTGAATCCCACTCAAAAAAATGCGGAGAATTCGAATTCACACCATTTTTTTCACTTCAAATAAAAGTGTATCGAAGTTTCTTTACTCATACTAAATATATAAAAAATGTTGGATTAATAACTCATAAAAAATTTCCAAGTATTTTTATTATTAAATAGACGAACAATATGAAACGCATGAACCTTTAGTAGGTATCAACCTTAAATTACTTATTTATTTTTTGTTTTTATTGATTTTGTGGTTTTTCCCAATTTCCATTGTTTAATCAAAGTATAGTCATTTATATGCGAATGTCTGCATTATATTGAGAATACTTTATAAACCCTTTTGAAATTCATTTTTCCGAACAAAAAAGTAATTTTTACGAATGCGATAAGGAATTCATGGTTAAGTAGTATGAAGAATTATTTTTTAGTACCTAAATTATTTCATTTTAAAGGTTTTCACATTTAATCATTAAATTGTTATACAGTAACAAAATTATTATAAATGAAGTGTAGAAAATATCAGAAGGTGTTGACAGCATCACGTTGTAGTTTATTTAAAAATGTTTTAACTTTGTACATATGAACCACAAGGAAATTATGTATATAAATTTTCAGTTTTTCTCCTCTATATGGGATCCTTTTTTCTTAATACGTTTCTTCCATCTTTGGTAACATCTAATGTTTTACCTAAGAGTCCTGCTGTGCTAACTTACTTGACTACATATATTCTTGAATCGATTTCTACTCTAACTATTAATAATCAAACTTGGATCCAACCTGAAGTCTTGTTACTGGATATAATTTATTTATATATGTATTTATTAAACTGTTTCATGATTAATTGATTAAACATAGATCGATTGATAAATTTTTGCAATGATTGTAGTATTATTAGCAAATATCGCCATTTTTACAATCATTATATGGGAGATGCTGCTGTGCTAAAATATTGAAAATGTTCCTCTTCTTAATGAACTACCAAGATCCTGTTGGACATCTAGTATTTAACAAGTTGAATATACTGCTTAGATAGCAACTGTTTTTGTTTTTTTTTAAATAGTTCAGAATCGTACTTTATTTTTTAATTATCGCCTTCAATTTATCGATGACAATAAAAATGTAGTTTATTTAAAAAAAAAATCTTATGATAACGAAACGCCAATTTCTATGCAAATTTCTAATACTTTTTTGGATTCAAGACCAAAAATAAATATTTCTTGCTTTCTAAAAATTCTTTGTACTTTTAAACAGACCGTTTCAATTACACTGATCTTCGATTAATGTAATTGTTTCCAGTTTGAATTATAATACGTTTTCTCAAATGTTAAATTTTTCTCTATAATATTAAGTAATAAAAGTACTATTAAATTATAAGAAAATATCTAGTATATCTAGTTATAAGAAGCTTAATAGATTGCAAAATTTAAACCCTATTACGAGTTTTACACCCTAATTAAGATTGCGAATAAAATATTAATATTAATTTGATTGATTGTTTATTATTCAGAATTTGAAATTCTTATTTCTATATTTCTACAAAAACAAATCTAGATATGTTATCTTAGCCATTTTGTTTATTAAAAGATTAATCAAAAATCTTAATTACAATATATATATAACAATTTATTTTAATAACTGTACTTTTTACATATATTAATTCTTTCACTTCTCGCTTTAACTGAAATGACATTTTATATTATAACGTTCCAGAATTATTTTCAATACAGCAACAATGTAATTTCCTTTCATTGTTATAGTTGTGTAAAACTGATAAAGCGCTTTATGAATAATATAATAAATATTTATTCCGCACATTATATTTCCTAATTTCGTCGGAAAACTATTAAGGCAACATTTAATACACACATATATAAAAAAACATAAAATTATATAAAGGATCTTTTAAATTTAGAGTACAATAGGCTTCTCTTTGATGAATAAACTAAATAAGCTATAAAAAAATTCAATATATTTTTTACTCTTTTACTCTCATCTCTCACTTCTTCTCGTTTTGTTTTACAAAGAGTATTTTGAATTACAGTTTTTCTGGGTGTCACACAATAATTGACATTTCACTCTCATTATTTTTAAACACAACCAAACAAAGAAAAAACATTGAAAATAAATTTATTCGCGTCTATGAAAAAAATGAGATAATAATAATGACATATTATAGAGAGAGAAAGTATCCATAAAAACATTTCTGTTGTGTAAGGTGCGGACCTATCAGTTTTTTTTGGGTTTACGTTTTACTTTTTCATTATTTTCTTTTTTTTGTGTTTTTATTTCTTTATCTGTCAAATCAAGAAAAAAGGTGCCAAAAAAAATTACTTTATTTTTTTTACTTTCTCTTTGTACGCCTTTTCATAAAAAAGAAAACAGAACTGAAATTAGAAGATAATCAAAAATTGAAATAACTGCAGCTAAAAAAACGAAGAAATAAGGAATAAAAAAAGAGAAAAGAAAATAAAAGTAACAACAATAAAAAAAAAGTAAAAAAAAACATCCCTAATCTTCATACACTTTCTTATCATTATCCTTGTCACAGCCTGAAGGGATAATGACAGAATTTTCTTTTGTAAAAATTTTTCTTCATTATTTTTTATTTATTTCTTTTTTTGTCATTTACTTTCTCCCTTTTCGTAACTTTACTTTACTTTTCCTTCTTGATACTTTGCTTATATTGTTGCGTTCTTTCAATGAAACACAAAGAAAGAAAGAAATATATAAATAAAAAATACAAAAAGTCGTCCGTTTACTCCACCCTAACTCACTTATCATGTACGCGGTTATATTGTTCCTGTTTGCCAAAAAAATACTTAAATTGAGACAAAATTTGGTGCAAAGCAAAATAAAAATTTTCAATTGTTTGAAACTTCATAGGCGTTTATAAAAAGAAAAGTATTACAATACATATAAGCTTTGGCTTTTGTGAAACAATAAAAGTGTCACATTCTTGTTTACAAAAGGAAAATAAAGCAATATAAAAATGCGGAAAAACTAGTGTTTTGCTTTTTATTTTTCAAATTTTCAAAATCATTAAATTCGGAATACTTAAAGCTTGTGATCGTTTATGAAGCACATAGCTCTCGATTATGCGGCCGAATTTAATTCTTGTTTTTTAATTAACACCAACAATTTTTTTTTATAATGAATTCATTGTGCTTCCGCAATAAATGTTTATAGCTTAAGCTTATTAAACTCATGAAAAAATGATGGTTACTCAACCTGTGGTTAATGTGGCTGAAATAACCAAGCCACATTAACCACAGGTTCAGTGAAGAACTCGTTATTAATAATCTGGTACCAAATTACTTATAAAAACTTATAATTAAATTAAATAGATTAAGTAGACAGATAAGGATCCATTTTCGTCCAAAAAAAGTTGAATTCTT
Source organism: Condylostylus longicornis (assembly GCF_029603195.1). Taxonomy (NCBI): domain Eukaryota; kingdom Metazoa; phylum Arthropoda; class Insecta; order Diptera; family Dolichopodidae; genus Condylostylus; species Condylostylus longicornis. Next base: position 4,307,587 of record NW_026577985.1, read on the forward strand.
CATCAAAGTAGCGTATTGGTTCTCAGATTACGGTACTATGGTACCTTAATAATACCCAATTTAACTTAAGGATTATAATTGCTGAATTATGTCTGAATTTAGAATTGCTGCAACTTCAAAATCACAAATTGTTTTCCCGAATTAAGAAAAACTAAAATCAAATATGTGCGTCTTTTAATGGGACAACTGCTATTTACTTATATACAAAATTCGCTTTTTTTGAGTACTTGTTAGTTTTTAATAAGGGTAGAGAGATAATATCATTTAAAACTCATTTCCTTTCAATTTTACATTGTTAATGCCAGTGTATAACACAATTTTTTGTTCTTTTCACAACAATAGAATTAAATTGCACATTGAATTGTTTTTTGTTTTTCTTTATTGTTATGCTTACCTGTACCTACACAACTTACGCTCATATGGTATGAATTTTGATTTAAAATAAATTTCTGCATTTTAAATTTAAAAATAAAATTTGGGTTTTTTACTACATTACTTGGTTTTTTATATGCTAATATTGTTATGATTACACCAGCTTGATTAGAAAATATTATTTTCACCTGTTCTGTATGACATATAAAATTTTTAAAACATTTTATTCTTTTTTCATATTTTAAATAACTCAGTCATCAGTGCATCTAAAATTTAAGACGTAAGAAGTAAAAGAAATTTTTGAAATTGTATGAAAGAAGAAAGAAATTTTACATTTCTATTGCAAACCGCACAAATATTCTTAAAATAGCTAGACGTTTTGCTCTCCTAATAAATTTTCACATTTATGAACAATTTAATTAAATTTTAGTCCACTGACTTATCTTAAAGTAAAGTAGGAGATTTTCGTAGGAGTTTTTAAAAATTTTTTTAATTTTTAATAACAACTGTTATACGAGAGTAGAAGAGAAAAATTTTTTGCACAGAATTTCATTTCTTAAGAATTGATTAATATTGAGGTATGAAATAGAAATAAAAAATAGAGAAACTTGTTCGTGACTAGAAAACCTATCTTAATTTTATTTTAAATCTGTTATAACTGTCATTATATTAAAAAATTAATAAGTACATACATAATATGTTATACATATTCGGAGAACAATTATATTCCATTCATTCTCACTGTAATAACGGTATTCATAAACACTTCTCTCTTTTTGACACTTCTAAAAAAATTAAAAAAAAGGGCTTATTAGTTTCAGTCTTTTCATTCGTTAGTCAGTTTGTCCAGTTTTACGTCTGTTTACCAAACTTCCACAACTTTAAAGATAGAAAATTGATATTTTACATGCAAAAAAAATCTTTTCGGAAAAATTTAAAAATACCTACCTTGAATACCTACCTTTTGTTCTTTCTCCAACAAATATGCTACACTTTTTCTCGTATAAAATGTTTTAGTATATGTATATATACATAGCTATATGGAATTCTGTAACCTGACCATTGGTGCAGTAGTTATGGCACCGGTCCTTTAACCCAAGGGTCTCGGGTTCAAGCCCCGGTCAGATCACTATAATATATTAAGTTAATATATTATGTTATATAAATTAATATACAATACTAATGAATGTTATACAAGTAATTTTCAAATATTCTTGATATTCGATATGAAAAACTAAGAAAAATAAAGAGTAAAATTTAATAAACTTAGTATTAAATTTTAATAAAATTAGTATAAATAAAACTACGGATGGCTAGTCACCTACCTAGTTAACTCTATGACGCTATGAAACTAGAGCATGATATTTTGCACTAAACCTGTGCTCCTCCTAGAAGTGAAGAAGGAAAAAAAATATGGAATTCTGTAATTGTCTCTAAAAAATTTAATAAAATTTGTGGTATAAAAACTATACGACGCTAAAACAGTTTTAAATTTTTCTTTTTTTTGATGCTTTATTTAGGCTATCTTTTTCGTTTTGACTACTACTACACTTTTAATGTATAAAATGAGCTTTTAGTTGACAAACATTGATTTCTTTCATATGTAATGATTAACTTTAATTGAATTAATAATCTAAAAATTTTCTTAATCGAATGTTAACGCAGCAAAATAATTTCAAAATACAATAAATAACAAGATCATCTATGCGAAACAAGAGTTTTATAGTTCCATATGGTAAAACCAATTACTTATAGTAGTTGAGCTTAGCAGATCATTTGTTATATTTAAACAACGATAAAAAATACTTTCCAAAACACGCGAAATTCAAACTTTCAAGCGTTATACTAAATCCGACGAAAAATGTAAAATATTCGTATGTATGTGTATACCTAAATAAACTTCCGGAACCAAAACTGACTGTCTCCTGATTTTTTCCATTTTATTCTTTCTTAGTTTATTGATTAAAAAATCTTTATACAATATTTTTATGTGGCCTACGAGCAGTATATGTAGGTTATAGAATAATTCAATAAACTTTTTTCATATATATGTATGTACGTCAGACTAATATCATGAATTGACAACTTATCATAAAAAGGTTCTTTCAAGTGGAGCAATAAATTGAAAACTTTATTTTAATTTTAACCTTACCTATGTGTATAGGTAAATATGTACAACGTTATAAAATATATAAAATATGTAGTAATGGTTAAACACAGAAAAAGAAAACAAAAAAAAAATATTCACTTTATATGTAAATAAAATATTTAAATTTAAAATTTGCATAATAAATCTGGAAAAAATAAACTTTTTTTTTATTACAAATTTACATAAAATTTAAGCGTATTATAGTAAATATGTATGTAGGTACATTTATAAACAAGCGAATATGCTTGTGCTTATGTACGTGTTATTTAGGGCTATATTTAGAAGAATTGTAATTTCAATAAAATACTAAATTGGATGGAATACGACGAAAATAAAATTAGATTCTTTATTTTTCTTTTATTAAATAAATCTTTTTAAATTACCCTTAAATAAAGTTGAATCAAAATAATGGTTTTTAAAGTAGCACTTTTCCCTTTACCAAGGGAAAATACTGTTTTAAAAACAATTCAGTTATGCACTACATTATTTAAATTAATGTAATTGATATACCAAATTATATAATATAAAACAATTGCATGAGCCAATAAAATTGAAAGAAGCATTAATGAGTTGAACAATTAAGCACGTGAGTTAAAAAACATAATTGTATACTTCTTGATGGCATGACATTAACCGTTAACATTCCGCATTTTCAGAAATTTAGAAAAGCTTTCAGTTTTGGAAATATATGGTGTCGAAAATTCAAATTTTACGTCGAAAGGCAATAACTTAAGAGGGATCGAGGTGGAAATAATTTTTTTTCTAACGGAGTAAACTATTTATTAGTATATAAAAGCTAATGAAATTTCAGGTTTCTAAATATTGTTGTTTAGAAGAAAAACGATATCAAAAATTTTAAAAAACTTTAACAAAGATAACGCTTTATTTTAACGGTTTTTCAGCCACTACTTTTCTGCATTTGCGGAATTTAAAAAATGTTTCTGGTTTCGTTACAATAAATTGACGAAAGATGGTATTTTTAGGACTTTCAGTGATTAAAACTTTTAAAGGGACTTTAAAAGACTTAATTTACTCCCATCAAAATTTTGTACTTAGGTTATCTTTTAAAAGCTCAAAATAAAAGTCAAGTTAGAGTACTAAATTAATTATAGTCTTGCAAAAAAATTGCAACAAAAAGTGCGCTTGCTAGTTTCACTCGTATATGTTAACTCGTCGATAATGATCTGAAATTTGACAATTTTTCTGTACCCTAAGTACTATCACTAAAATTTATTGTTCCTCCAAGTAACCTCTATTGTTTTGAAAATATAAAAATGTAAAATTTTTTTAAATTTCGCAAAAAGTACGAAAATAGCGACTTCATTGTTAAACAGCGTTATTACGTTATTAACCGTAATCTTAATTCAGTTTTCAATTGTCAGTACAGCTTTTCTTTTCGACGATTAGTAAACGTCTGAAATTTTAGCAGCAAATTTTATATTTTCCAATTTTGTGTAAAAACAAAACTTTAACGTTAAATAGTTTATCATGAAAAAATGCAGTTATTAATCTTAACTGGCATATTATGTACTGACTAATTAGCAGCGACAGTTATTTTAATGCTCTTTTTAATTTTTGTTCTCATCCTGAAGATATGCAATAATTATGATGTAGTTTAGTTCGTAAACAGAAATGATTTACTTAATTAACGATTTTTTTATTTTAGAGCATTTTCGTTTGTTCTATGGAAATGTCCCACCATATTATCATTCACGCAATTGTAAATATGTAAAGTAATTCATTGCAGCAAAAACGTTAAGAATTGCAAAAAGTCAAAACACTTTCACTTTTGATTCATTTGTATACGTATAAGTAGTAGCTATCTCCATTTATATATAGACATTGCACATAAATTTTTAGAAAATAATTTTCTACAACGAATCTTCCGAAATAAAACTGAGATGCTTCTCCAAATACAAAAATAAGAAAAAAATAAAAAAAAATTTATGCGTAATTTAAATTTTCTTGCAATGTGATAAAAAACAATCCCCATGTTGATTTTCCTAAAAGTAACCAATTTATTATTTTTATTTTCCTATATTAATTCTTTTGCATATATAAATATATACACAAATATGTTTGTACGTATGAAATATATTTAATGGGACCCATTTAATATGCTAAAAATTAAAATAACATTAAAATCTTCCTTTTTATTTTTACAGAGAAAAGAGAACTCTGATAACACTTCACATTTATGGGCAAATCTAGTTTTTGTAGTTGGATTAACTCAAACTTATGATCTAGTTGGAATAACTGAAACTTATATTAAGTGTAGCATAAAAATGATAATGAATCGAATTCACTATAATTTTATAAATTTTACTGTTATTACTATAAGTGTATACAGAAAAAGGATATCGCAATTTATTTAGGCAATATCATTACTGTATTAAATATTTGAATGATTCCCATTGATCCTATTAACAGTTTTTTCTGAAAACTAAGCTTTCAATTAATTTTAATAATTACACTTTTTTAAATTTATCACTCTTAGTAGTTGAATGTTAAGTTGATTTTAGACATATTTTTGTAAATGCTTTATTGTATCTAATTGTACTGAACCTAATTTATTGTGCCAATATCACTTATTTTTTAAAAATTTCATACCTAAACTGTGTTCTTCAACTTAAAGAATTAATCAAGTTTTAGAGGCAAGAAAATTTAGTGCTTATTAGAAATTAATTTAATACTATTCTAAAAGTATCTAGGCTAATACTTAAATAATTTTTGTTTTTAAAATATTTTGACTATCAAATATTGTAAATTATTGTCAAACTTTAGGCTATTAAAAATGTTTATTGATGTTCGAAGAAATCACTAAAAAAATACCAACTCAACGCACACCAAATGAGGCTTCCCAACAGCTCAATTCAAATTAATAACGCAAAGTTTGTTAGTCAAATTTTATAATTCACAAAATGCGGTTGGTAAAAACCGCATTGTGTATACAATAAGGTAGGTTATGTGATGACAACAAATTTTGCATATTGAGTTTTCGGTGAGAAAGCACTTGCCAACAGATTTACTTGAAATTTCATATATGAATTTCATTCGACCGTCCGCGAAAGCTAGTTGAAATGGGAACCTGATCTTGGGGCCAAATTTCTTGAAACCTTATATTTGAGCTCTGGTTTTTACCAGAAGTTACTGACGAACTTTTCGTATAATTTGGAGGGCACAAAATGAAATTCTACTAAGAACCAAAGTCAAATTTTTCTAGGTATATTAACTAAAAGCTTATTAGTGTCCTTAAAATTGTAAAGCAGCGTTTAAAACGCATTTTCGTAATCTTCTGAAATACTTTTAATAATCTAGACAATATACATTGTGGCCGGTAATGTGCTGACCATATCAGATTTTTTCAAATTGCTTTTCTCTTATATTTTTTTTAAATGAATTCTTATGTTAAGATCTAAAATAATGTTTTGCATTATATCACGAGTTATTAAACAAAATTTTAATTAAATTAAAACTCAAATTAAATTTTTTGTAAATCATTTCTACAAGCAATTCTCTTTCCTTAACTATGGTTACATATAGAAACCTTTAAATACATATATGTATTTGTAAAATAATTTGTCAGCATATATTTATTATTACAAGAATAGTGTGAAATATAATGAAGATGTAAACTTCTACGTTCATTCTTTCTTTTCGCTTCTTCATCACTCTCTTTTTCTATAATATGATTTATGACGAAAATTAAACATAATGGGGTAGAGTTTCCGACTAATGATTTTTAATGAAATAACAAATTATGTTCATTGTGGATGTTTTTCCTTTTTCTATTCTTGCCTTATGTTAAGCTGAAAAAGGATAATTATATGAAAAACCCAAAACTCGTACAAACACAAAAAAATAGTCACACTTCATTAACTTTATTAAAATGTTACTTTTACTCCTACTTATAACAATGGTCCGAATTAAAACATATGAGTCAATTCTTGATTTTTAGAGATTCAACAGATTTTGATATGATTTACTTAGAATAATTGTTTTATAATAATTTGTTACTCGAATTTAGAGCATAGATGTCTTAATTATATCTACTCTACTTATAATACATTTATATGTAAATGTAATACATTTATTGTATTAAAATATTTTGTAAATTACTTAATGTAAAAACTGCCAAGCTACTAAAGTTTAGAAGTTTTTAATTTAGTAAAATCTTAATCAAAAGTTGATTAATTTATATGATTAATTTTAAAGCAAAAAAGTGTGGACAGTATAAATATTTTTCTAAATAATATTTGAACTTTGAGATTAATTCAAAGCCATTGTTTTAACTTAGGGAAGTCAAAATAAATAATGCGAAATTCGTATCAAACTAATCAACACTACTAATGAGTTCTACTAAACTGCAATATCACTTTTGCATTATTTTTTTTTGACGTCTGAAAGAACCTTTAATATGTTTTTCTCTATAGACACAAAAACATTTTTGAGTCTTGATCCATCCAAGTATAATGTAATATTTTCAGTATTCATCAAATTTAAAAGCTCCAATGCAGTAGTTCATTTTTAAAATCTCAAAAGATTAAAATAATTTTCTTTAATATTTTAGGGTTAATTTTAGGGTTCCAATTGTGATACATAAAACCTTAAAGTAAAGGTTAATTATTGTAAATTAAAAAAATTAGTAAAAAGTAATTACGAAATTCACACTAAGGGACAATTTCATGAAATTTTAATATTTAAATTTTGTTTTTGTATGTATACGTCCAATTAATAAAAAAGAATTAATATTTTTCCAAAAAATTGAAAAAAAATTGTCTGTATTGTATTCCATAATATTTTTGCAAAATTATGATTTTTACTAATAACGTTTATTTTGTCCGTTTGTTTATTGGTTCGTGTTCATCTGTTTATAAAAGTTCTAAAGCTAAGTAGGCATGCGGTTGCCAAACAAAATTTTTTTTCCACATATTTGCAAAAAATTTGTATTGTTTTTGCAGCTTTTTATGCAAATGTCCGTCACATTTTTATAGACAATTTCAGTTCACCGCACTGTAATACGGTAATTTTGATTATAGAAAACCGCGATGTTTTCCTGTTCACCGCATAATGTTATTGCACCTCAATGTACCAAAAATAATATTTTTTTACACGTTACTGTTTCAAAAACATTTTCATATCCGTAAAAGTAGAAAGATAGCTCATTCTTCTTTTATTGCAAAGAAGCACAGGAAAAACTATCAGCAAAATGGTTGTTCTACTTAACAGGTAATTTAAGGACTATTTTTCGAAATTTTTGACATAATTTATAATTCTTAATAGCTATAATTTAAAAAATATTTCCTTTTTTTGTTTTTGGGACGAATAATAATAATTTCATGAAATATTTTAATCATTCCCCAATATTAGCTTTTACTGAATGTTATACAATATGCAAAATCCGATAAATATACCATAATTAATAAAAACCAAATATAAACATACAACACACACACATAAAAAAGTGTATATACATTATGTTGTATTTTATTCTTACATCAAGTGAGAGAATATGAGAAATTGAAAAAAACATGCATATGGATGATTTGCCGCATTGAATAAAAACTTATTCAGAAAACACTTTTAAAAAACTTAATCATAAAATGATTTAGTTCACTTTTCTTAATCCTGTAAGATTCATTTTTCTTAATCCTGTAAGATTTTGATTTATTTGTTAAACAAATTTTATCGTTACTAGTTGGTATATCTGTAAATATGCGTCTACGACTGAAAAAGATAAGTTTAAATCAATAGTCAAATATCGTTCTTTGAGAAGATTATTGTTGATAACATTTGAAAAGACGGAAAATCAAATGAGATGCAAATAGCCTAGAGGCGGATTTGAACGTAGAATGGTTTTGATTTAAGACGGCTATACAAAGAGTGATAAAGAAACAGATACAGTCACTTGCATATAGAGAAATAATCAACAAAATTTAAAGAATAAATATTGAGTTAATAGACCTTTTTAGTATATCGTAAAGCCCTTTCACTTAACCAATAAAAACCGTAATTAAAACCTATATCTATTATTCAGAATATACAAAAGCAGTCTCTTGTGTATTAATCATTTCAGAATTTTTAATTTAAATTCCTTAAAAATTCGAAAGAAATTCTTTGAATAGCAAAGAAATACCTAAAAAATAATTGCTTTGAAAAAATAGAAGAAACAATTTAAATAAAATGGACTCTCATAATTATTTTGTAATTAAATTTGTATAATCAAGGCTATATATAAATACACATCTCTATGTAGAAATAGTAATTATAGAATCTCTATAATAGAATACCCCAAAAACAATAATAAATTTTTTATGATAATAGCAAATAGGATCAGTATTGAAAATTTTTGAACCATAACCAAGTTTTTTATTTTTACTTTGAGAAGTTTTTCTTTTACCTATTTATATTTTATATATAAAGTTCTCAAGTAAGGACTTATCTTGTAATTGACTGTGTTTTAGTTTTCCAATTTATGCTGATATTCTTGCAGATGATGGTGATATTTATAACGCAGACAAGTGATTTTAAGGTTAATAATATTGAAAAACTTTGACTTTTTCACTGAATTTAAAAAAAACTCTTAAAAAAACAACAAATTTTTAAGAAGTTTTCAACACTGCTTATTATATGTAACTCAATATACTTATCTAGATTGGTTAAATACTCCAATAGATCATTATTCGCATACCTGGCAGATATTTTATATTTCAATCCTTATTAAATTCCTAAATGCAGTTATTTTGAAAGTGTAAACAAGCACACTTTTATAATTACATACAGTAACAAATTTTTTGACGGAAATACAAAGAACTTTTATAATATCGAAAAATTATTCCAAATACTTAGGAACACTCGACGCCGATCTCGAAACTAATTTTGCGTTTTTATTAAATGAATGTAGAAGAAAAGTAAATACACACGAAATTTAAATCTTAAAATTTACGGCTGCTCCAGGGTTTTACAAATTTCCTGTAATTTAAAGAAATAATCGATCAATATACAAACTTTTAATTACACAATATTATTCAAACATTTTATTTTAAATTAAAAACAATTAACAATTGAAATGAAAACGTTAAACAATTAAAATTTTAGACATTTCAGGGATGAAGAAATTTAAAGCACTCATTATATAAAAAAGAAATCTGATGTGGTCAGCACTTAATCGACCGAAATGAATATTTTCTAGTTTAGTGAAAGTTTTACAGAAGATTATGAAAATGCTTTTTGAACACATACTTTCAATTTTAAGGACGCTAGCAAGCTTTTAGCTAATATACCAAAAAAAGTTTAAATTTGGCTCTTAGTAGAATTTTGCTTTGTGCCAACCGAATTCCCTGAAAAGTTCACCAGTTTGTTTTGCTAATAACCAGAACTCAAATATCAAAATTCAAGAATTTCCATCAATTCGTTCCGTAGAAACGCTAAAAAATATAAAATCGGTCACCAATTTATTTCCCGATTCACTGTTTATTAAATTATTAGCTTCAATTACTGGATTCATTTCAATTTAATTATTAGTTTTAGCCCCAATTTAGCTTCTAATTTATTGATTCATTGTTTTAACACCTCCAATTAAATATTAAATTTCAAGGAAATTGGTTGATTATTTCTCTTTATAACGCAAAAATGTAAAATTGGCCCGCAAAAAGATCCAGTTCCAGAGTTTTGATAAATCCAAAAAGTTGAACAATCCGTTCCACAGCCAAAATAAACTCAAATATAAAATGTTATCAAAATCGGTTCAGCAGTCCGACAGACTGAAACCACTCTAAAAGTAGTTTATTTACGCTACTCTACTATGGAGAAGTGCGTTTCCATCGAAAACTCGAAATTTGGTGCCATCACATTACCTACCTCATTATAACGTATACAATGCGGTCGGTAAAAAATTTAATTGACTGCTGAATTCTATTCCCTCAGAACAATTTTAAAAAGTGGTTGTAATTATTTTTGTGCTGTTAGAAATTATTTTTAAAAATATTTTAATATAATATGTATATTTGAATGGAAACGCACAACACTGTGAAACTGTGAAACTAAATTCATTTAGGATTATTTAACAGAAAAACAAAAATTGAAACAATTATACGAAAATGTTCTCCAGAAAAAATTCCAGATCTAAATAAAAATTTCTATATAAAAATTAAAATTTCGCTTAACATATTTACATACGCATGTAAATACTGGTGTATAAACATACTTCGCTAAACACCCTAAAATTTTTACTTTAAATATCCTGGGATATTCTCTTTGTAAGCTTACATCTTGTAAGTATATACAGTGAAAACCCAAAAGTTAACAAAACAAAAAGAAATTTCAAAACCATTTCATTATTGTACATCTGTGTTAAACGATAATCTAAATAAAGAGATTTTTTCCCACTTTCTCAACTGTAGTCTATAACACCAGGTAAAAAAAACCTTTAAACAAAAATAAATAAAAAAGAAAGATCTACATTGGGCGTAAAATCCTGATTAAAATTTTATAAAAACCAACACACTTACACAATACCTATATAACTGTAAATACATGTCATATACTTAACGTTAAACAGAAAATTGAATACTATAATATGTGCAAATTGGTTCAGTTAATAGAGTTTATTCATGCTACTCGCTCTATATATTAGCATTTTAGCCTCGTTCTTCCATTAAACTTATGTGAAGTTATAAATAGTCATACGTATATAATACTTATTTGATAATACATAAGTATATTTGCACATAAATTACGTGTTACAACTTAAGAAATAAGGTTCTGGCTCAGAGAAATTTTTGAAAAAAAAAGAAATGAAAGTTCGCATTTTTTTGTAATGTCTGGAGTTCGTACAATCATTATAATATTGTAATTACATAATATAATATGTAGTTTCAGTTATAATACAGATGTAAGATGTATAAATTAGCACACTATTTATGCATAAAGGAGTGAATAAAATGTTTGCTACTATCTCAAATAAACATAATGCAGTAAATTCTGTTAGTGCCCAATAAATATAAAGCTATGGCAATACAATAGTACTGCGGTTTAGTCAACAATCACCTTATAATTTTAAAGACATTTCAGATAGAAAGAAGCATAGTTAAAAATTAAAATTAATGTTGTAATGAAGTTAGAAGAAATTCAGTGTTGAGTTAAGACTAAAATTAATGTTATGAAAAACCTTCTCAAATAAGATTTGAGAAAGATTCTCTCAACATCATAATTTGAACTTTCAAAATACCTAAAATGTAAAATGTTACGATATTGAAGAATTTTTCCAATATTATGGAAATTTTAATAGAAAAAGGGAATTTAAGGAATTTAACGAGGCTTAACAATTTTGAGGAAATCGCAGACACAAAACTACAAAATTTTTGTTTATAGAGCTTAGTTACTGTAAAATCCTCTACCGTAAATTATAATTTTCTGACAAATTATTTTCATTGCCAACTTCAATTAATCTTTATTTTTGCCACATCGATATTTTTTATATTTTCGGGAATTTTGAAACTGTTTTGTAGGGAAATTCATATTCAAATATCTATTTTGTAGGAAACTCAGAAATCAATGCACGCGACATTGCTTGTTACAACCCGTAATCACTTACTTTTTGTTAATATTTTGCCGGTAAGTTCATACTAAAAGAAATTGCAATTTATAATCAAATTTTAATTTGGGTCTATGATAATTTTAATTCTAATTTTCTTTTCAAACTGGCAACTAATCAGTTTTTTTTTCAAACTTCTTAAAAGATTTCAATAGTTTGTTATTAAAGTTTTTTATGAAAAATTGTGATATTAAGAACGCATTGTTTGAAAATAGTTGCACTAATATTTGGCCAGTATTGTATTCGATATTTTTATCCGTTATCCTTTATAATAATTGGCTGTGTATAACAACCATGTATATAACAAATTGAAGACCCATGACTATATTAAAATATACCCAGAAGGTATGTATAAGAGAGAGTAAAAATTTTCAATGTAGCTGGCAGGTGTACCATAACTGAAAATTGAATTTTAAAGAAAATTAAATTTTAAATAAATTGAAGGGATCTTTTTGTATTTGTGTTGCCTGTTTTTTATTTGATTATTTTATACACGTGTAAAAAAATAAATATGCAAAAGTGAAAATAACACTCGAATAAATGTAAATGTGATCAAATTATTCTGTACATACAACATTCATAAATATGAAGAAAATAAAATGATGATCTTTAGTAAATGTTGATAATGATTTTTGTGGACAGCATCGCCGTGAACGTAAAGCAAAACAAGAGCCCAAAAAATATTTCCGTCTTCTAATTAATTTTATATATAGGTTTTTTTTATTTCTTTTTTATTTTCTGTTTTTTTTTTTGCATCATTCTTTCGGTTATCAACATTATCCTTGAACATACCTTGTACATAAATTTTGCATGTAAAAACAAAATTACAAAATTAAATAATTTCCTTTTTTATTACAACAAGATTTTATTTTATCTGTAATTGATATACATATGCTTACATGTTTGCAGAAAGGATAACAATCAGTATGCAATTTAAATAAAATTATCCATAAGAATCAAGTACAATAAAAAATACAGTGTATTTCAATTTTTGTTAAAGGATAATTTTATAAAAGTAAAAATCGCTTGCCTTCGCGCTTTTGTAGTTCTTATAGACTAAGGATAAATTTAAGCAGAGTAACCTACTTTCAAAAATCTTGTGATTTTTTAGCTCCGAAATATTACAATAATTTACCGCAGGAAATTAAGGAAGCTAGCACTTTAAATAAATTTTAAAAATTGTATAGAAACTGGTTATTGACCTTTGATTATAAAGATTTAGAAATTTCAATGCATTAAAAAAAAAAAAAATTTACCTCACGCAAAATTTTTAGTTTTTTAGTTAAAATGAATAATTCAACGTATTTTTTTTATCTTTTAGAATTGAAAGTCTTGGAGAATTTTAACACATATTCCCCTAATTGTTCTGGTGAAGTTACTGTTGTTTACGATAAGAATTACATAAAGTCAATATATATTCATGGTAGATCTGTAGTAAATGTACGCCCTGACATGGATCCTGAAAAAATACTAGTTTTTTGTACCTCTCTCTCTTCCGTAAAAAATCGTGTTAAATCTACTTATCAATGCAGATGATTTACAATTAACTATGCTAAAATCGGTAGATGTTCCTTCACAGTGTTTCGTGAATAAAAGCTATAATGCAGTTTCTTTTAACTATAAAGAAAACTTTACTATAAATGAAATAAATGACTTTAAATGGGTAATTTGTTCAGACATTTATGATAAGATAAATCCCTCTATGTTACAAATACCAAAGTTCGTTATTGACATGCATATTTCAAGAATTAATAATAAAGAAGGTATCGAAATTTTCAAAGATTACATAACATTAAAATATTTCAATTGTAGTTATAAAGAATTTTATAAAAATAAGGTGTCTAAAATAATACTAGATTATATATGTTGCTCGGTTTACCTTTCTTGTACTTGCACAATTAGAAAATTAAAAAAGTAAATTAATTAAATTCAAAGAAAAAAAGAAAAAAAAAAAAAAAACGATTAAAATTTATTTTAAGTAAATAAATGCCAATGTAATTTTGAAAAACAAGAAATATTTATATACCCCACCCCACAAAATTTGTATTAATACTAATTAATACTAAGTAATATGTGGTAGTATCGGGGCATAATACTATACATCACTAGTGTTTATTTACACTACTGTATAGTTTATCATCAATTTGCATACATAGTTATAAAATAAATAGTTGTATTGTATTAATCTTAAGATTTTATATGTATATTTGTAAATTGATACTAATAATAATAATAATCAACACGAATTTTGTGTTTTTACGATCATTATTTTTTTGAAGAATTTTTTCCCACTTTTCAAAGTGGATTACTCATCTTCCCTACTAGATTTGTAACTTTTCTATTAGAACAGCCTTTTTAAACTTTGCACATAAACTTACTTTTTTTAAAAGTATTCAAATTAATTATGTCAAAAAAAAAGAATTTAAGCAGAGCATAGAAGGGGATTAAATTGGGTATAAGCATTTCCAAATTTCATAATTCATAATTTTATTTAATATTTGATAACCCGATTTTATATTTGTCCAATTCTTTTTATTTATTAAGTTGTTTTTGTCGACCACTTGCTTTTTTTAGCCAGATGCCGACCTGTCTGTTTGTCAATTCTGCGAAAATAATAGGAAGAGGTTCCTCAAATTTTATTTTGCAGACTAACTAAAACTTTTATTTAAATAAATTAAGATGTACAATTATTATGAAACCATTAAAAACAACATAATATAGAGATGGCAAGATGAACAAAAAAATTATGTCTGCAGTCTTTAAATTTTCTTAATTTTACTGTTGCTTACCAAAACCCGAATTACAAACATTTTCGTGTTATAGAAAGTATTAATTAAGTTTTTAAATCAAAATAATTGATGGTAAAACACAATCAAAAATTTATTATTCCTTGGAAATTAATTTTGAAAAAAATCAGAAAAATTGTGCAATATTTTTGTCTATTCACTTTTATTGCTTTTAAAGTTCTTCCTAATCTAATTTTCATTTTGAGATTTTGCTAGTTTTCTAGTTAGACATTTAATTTTTGCCGTTCATTCTTTTGATCCATACGCTTGATTGAAATTTCTGACTTAATGCCACTTTCGTAGGTTTACGACGATGATTTTTCAGTATATGTAATCAGATTTTCGCTATCTCATTTAGTTTTGTAGATACGCCGATGTGATTTTGATCCACTTCCACTCAAAATTCGATTTAGCACGCATTTTGATCGATATCCAAAATCGATGACGTATATATCAAATTTTCATATAAATTTTTCAAAAAATTTTTGAGTGCTATGGATCATTATAGGACATAAACTATAAAACATAAATAAACAATCCAGTTTGGCTATTTACCCAGTTCCAAAATTTTTTTATCCGATAAATTATTTTAAAATTTATTCACCTTACTTGTTTTTTTCACATACTTAACTAAAAAAAATATTTTAAGAACTTTTAAAAGCATTAAAACGCTTTGTTCTTACATTTCAAGGGTTGCTTACAAAATACCGTGTAGAAATTTTACTTTTATCAAATGTTTGTAAATTTGAAACAAATTATTATTCTCCTTATAAATACCAGTTATTTCAAATATTTGAAAGTCTCTTCTTACAAAATGGAATAATAACGAGAATGTCCTCTATAAATTCATTTATTAATTAAATTTTGTACTTCTAAATGCAAAAATTTAAGATTAAAAAATTTTTTTCTTTGGAATAATTTTAAAAACATCAGTTTCGTTTACGATTCGTCATCAACAACTTGAGTTTATTGATCACGCTTAATCTATGATTGAAGTACTTTTTTTCACTTCTTAAAAGTTTTTAAAAAGTCATTTAACACTGTTTTAAACAGTTTTTGAACAGGTATAATTGAGTATTATGCGTCAGTGTAAGCCTTTCGCTGACAAGTTCAAAACATATATAGCCGTCGTTAAAATACACTTTTGAAAACGTCTGAATGCTGCCGTACTTTAATGTCCGAATCTTTTAAAAACAAATAAATATGTTTCAGTCAACCTTTACAGAATTAAATTGTAAATATATCTTGGCAATCTGATTATAAAATTAAATCCTAATAGCTGAAGAAAATTTTTGAGACATGTAAAAAGTAAAGATTTGGCACTTCGTTACCAATTTCCTGGTGTCACTCCAATCGCTACCGAATTGTCTAGTGTTACTCAGTCACTCAGCTACCCGTAAATGCCAAGACATATCATTAAAAATTTCTAAAATACGATTATAATAAATTTCATGCACTTTAAGTAGCTTTATTAATTTATTATTATAAAATTAGTACTTAGGGTTGTATGGCAGTTATCCAAATCTGCCAAGTTATTTCATAAAAACTTCCGAGACATACATGAGTTGTGATCAGTGTTCCCACTTGGTAAAAACAAAATGTATCCAATTTCAAGGAAAAAATTTAACCATAATGTATCCAAACTCATAAAGTAGAATTTTTATACCAAGCCGTCCTATTGTTGGTTTTTTGATTTATAGTAAATTCTTCAAGAAACCATATACAAATTCTATTATATTTTAAATGTGAAAGTTAAGGTCAGAAAAAACATATGCATATATGCCTTCTGTAGTAGTTGAATTATGTGCTAAAGACAATTCACCATTAAAACGGAAAAATTTTAAAAAATGCATTTTCTATTACAACTAGCTTACACTAAAATATTTCTGGTACGTTCTTGTCTAAATATTCTAGATTTGAATACAGGAAAGGGCAGTACTCATATAATAAAGCAAATTTCTTACTTTCTTCTAGTAAACTCGGAAATCTGTTTAGAAAGGCCAGCAAATAACACTTTTTAAAGATAAAGCAATTTCGCGTTTTAAGTATTTGTAACATATTAAGCATTTTACAGTTTTGTAACATTTATTTAATGTTTGAGAAATAAATGTATTCATATTTCAGCAAAATTTTGAAATGTAGCCAATTTCGGCATTTTAGCAAATATGAGTATCTTTGTATCCAAGTTAAATTTAAAGCAAAAAATGTATCCAAATGGATACAATTGTATCCAAGTGGGAACACTGGTTGTGATTGAACACATGACTTTCATTAGTTTTATTAGTTTTTGAAATATTTAAAATAATCTTTTTGAGCGACATAGCATCTAATCGAATCCATAGTTCAAATTTTTTTCCCATAAATTAAAATTAGCACCTGTCCCTGGCAGAAATTAAAAAAATATTTTTTTTAGGGTTGTGCTCTTTTGATCTATATCCATAATTTTTTGACTCACGGCATACAAAACGAAAATTTTTGATCGAAAAAGGGGATATGGATCCGGGACCTTCTCTAATTAATTTGCTATAACTCTCGACCTCTCTGCCGAAATTGCACAAAACTTTATAATCAATCTCTTAAAACTATAATAAAACTTGTAACAAAAATTTAAGAAATCCATCGTTTAGTTTTGAAATAAAGTGTTTTTAAACTTCAACCGCGATTTTCTCGATTCAAAAGTCATAGCTATGGATCAAAACAGAACTCAGCCGACGATCTATGCTTTATGACCGTTATTTCAATACTTTAAACATTTTACAGTCGAATGTAATGTCGAAATGTGCCTAAATTCTTTTAGAATAAAAAAAATAAATTTATTTGGAAAAGAGAGTTTTGTGTTAGTAGTTTTCATAATTTTTTACTGCAAATAAAATATCACTATTATAAATGTTGGTCAATTACTTTTCTGAGTAATTCTAGTTAAATATATAAATACATCTCAGTTATGAAAATAGACCTAAATAAATATCTGATATAATAAATCATCAAATAAAAGAAAATGAAAAAATGTAGAGGAAAAGTGAAAGTAAATTTCAATATTATGACCGGATATAAAAGTAAAATATTATTAAAATAAAATCATAGCCGGATCTTGTAACACAAGATATGTGGCAATGTGTTGATATGTAAGTGACATTCCAAATTGATATGCAAATGTTAATATTATAATAAATTTTTTGTATGTACAATTTTCTTTTTTTCACCTCTTATCTTATTGAATCTGATTATTAATGTGGAAATATTCTGTATAAATTTCAATGTACTTGCTTTTTAGTCCATCAAAACAGTTTATTTATTTTTAATGTTTCAATACTCCTATGCTTCCACGCTATGAAATTTAACAAAATAAGGCTCTAATTTGAGCTATCATAAAAATAAACACGAAAAATTTTATGCGAATATTAAAAAATTTAGAATTCGGATTTTCGAAAAATTTAGGATTCGAGTTAAATTACATCTATGAAACATTTTAAACATTTCAATTTAAAGTTTTGAGATTTCCTTTTTTGCTCAAAAAACAGCTGAATCAAAACGAAATGTTTCGTATGAATTTGAATTCACATTAAATAAAGTGTTTTCTTAAGAATCTGATATAAAAAAAAAAATTGACTCTTGTTTGATTTAAAAAATTAGAAAAATTCTGTTGGTGTTTTTATGGTTGCTTTAAATAATTTTAGCAAGAAAACTGACATATTTTAATTGTTTGTCAATTTTCGCATGAAATATTTGTATTAGCTATAATTAGTGCCAAAGGCGATAATATTTACTATTGAAATTAACGTTATCTGAAGCTCAAGATGAATTTTATATAGCCCAAGGTGTAATTAATAAATATATAACTATTATTCTTAATTCACTTAATTAATTGTCGAATTCGACAATTACATATATTAAGGCTTTTCTTAATTTTAGTAGAGATCCTGAAAATATGCAATAATTTTTTATTTTATAATGTTAATTGTTAGCATAGAATTATAAAAATGAAAAACTGTATTTTCCCTCATTCAACCAAAATGTGCTTATTTGCAAAACATTGGTTTGTTTCAAACTTATTCGATGTAGAATTTTGTATATTAAAAACACTGTTTCAGTATTAACTTAAAGAAAATTAATGTCAATAAAAGTATTAAATAAAATAATCTAATGTATTTAAAATTCAATACCAAATTGAAATTCAATTAAAATATAATTAAAAATGATAAAAGAATTAAGTATCTAAGAAAAACATTTCATACATTATAAACTTCAATTTATCAATATTCCAACAGTTTTCAAGTGAAAACGATGTCAATAATTTGAAGAATAAAAAATAGTATATTTACGCTTCCTTACCATGGAAAAGTTTGCTTCCGCCAAAAACTTGACATGCGAAATTTGGTGCCATCTCATAACCTTTCTTTTTGTAATAGGTTCAAGAAAAAGCTTCATTTTTGTCATTCAAGCAGCCGTTTTGTCACTGTACTGGGTAGTTGTACATATAGAAAAAAAAAGTTGCTAGGTGCCTGCGTTTGCAAATTTTAAAAATTTCTGTGATCTTATTAAAAAAATTATCAATAAATGGCATTTTTCGCTACTGAACTTGAAAGGGGCATGACTTTCAGAGTGGAGAGGGTAAAAGTTTTTTTAACTATAATAAACTTCAGAGGGAACGACTTTCAGAGGGAAGGAGCCGAAATTTTTTTTCTAGAGAAACGCGTTTCTCATTTGTATATAATTTCAGGTTTCTATCTAAAAGTGTATAAGAGTTTTGTAAATGAAGGCGAATGTCTCTGTCAGATAAAGTAATATATTATAAAAGGACATATTTCTTATTAAAAATGTTTCGAAAGAAGTAAAAAAAAGACTCAATATATAATATTGATTCTTAATTCTTCCATACTTCGATAAATTCGAAGAGTTTTTCTTTAAAGTCAAAACTATATAGATAATATCTAGCAACTGCCTTTATATTATGCACTATAAAAGACAATAACGTTTTTCATCCACGGACGGTTATTTGTCATATGAAGTGTATAACAATTAAATAGAAGGCAGATGTCCTATAGATGATATGAGATGATTCATAAAACCAATATTCCTTTCATATAAAATGCCAAAAATTTATTTTTGAAATAGATGATACTATTTGAATTCATTAAAAATTGCGTTTGAAAACTATACTTCACAATTTTGGTCATATGTTTTTCAAACCTAACTTTAACGAGCATAATATTATATATAACTGATTATTTTGGCATGGAACCAATGCAGCTTTAGCTTTTAAGCTTTTTTTTTGTTTTATTTATTTTATTTTTTATTGATTCCATTTAATAGAAATTAAAAAATTTCGTTCATGCGCCCTTCGGGCATTATAGAAACTTAAATTTCATTGGCATTACTTAAAGTTTAACTTAAAAATAAGTTTTTGACATAAAATCATAAATCGTTCATCCTAAATACATGCAATCCTAGAAATAGTCTCGTTTATGAATGAAAATAATTTTAATAGTGTAGTAGGTATACATAGATGTATTTAAAAGCAGTATTTTCACTTGTTGAAGGGCAATCTACTTGTTGTATGCTAATCTGGCAAGTGATAAACGCATTAACAAATCAGTTCCCACTATGCCGAGCCTGAATCAAAAATTAATTTGGACATTATTTTAGTATTTTTCTATTTTGGTATTTCAACACAATTTGCAGTAATTATTTCATAAGAAAATATAGTATCTACAGTAGTTTTTTTTAAGTTTTATATTACTTATTTTAGTAGATAATTGTGGGGTGGAGTGGTAGAGGTCAGGACTTAAGTCGGTAAGCGAATCCCTTGTTAAATATTTTGAATGATACCACTGCACTCAGTTATCTTATTCTTGTACTTAATTACATTTAAAGCACTTAATTTACCATTAATTCTTTCCACGTGCGAAAACCAATTTAAATTTTTATCAAGTATTATACCCAGAAATTTAACATCATCTACTTCCTCTAATATGTTATTTTGAAAATTTATGCAAATATTACCTAAATTTCTTTGACGGGTTCTAAAGTTGATGATTTTGGTTTTTGAAGAATTCATTTCTATTCTATTTATTTTAAAATATTCCGACAAAATAACTAAATCATGTTGAACTTGAGATTCCACTTGCTTTAAATCATTCCCAGGAAAAAATAAACAGCAGCGCAACCAAAATATCTTACTTTAGTTATAAGAGTATTATAATCAATAGTATCGAACGCTTTTCTTCAATCGATAAATACACCTGCAATCATATGAAAATAAGAAAATTTATCACACAAACAATCAACCACATTCACTAAAGCATTTTGGGCACCAATTCCTTTCCTAAATCCATATTGATAAGAGTACAAGAAATTATTACTAATTATATGCGCCTCTAAATTTTTATACGTACTTTAATCTTTTCAATAATCTTATTATTTTAATCGCACTATTAAATTTATTACCATGCTTAAATATAGGTGTAATCTTCTGAATGTTTAATGCATCCGGATAGATGCTAGAAGCTATAATTTTATTACACAGTGTTGACAAAATAGATGCAAAATAGATGAAGTAGCAACTGAATTTTTTATTACTTGAATTGGAATATTATCGCAACCTACTGATCTTTTATTATTAAGGTGCCTTATAGTATTAAGTACCTCAGAAACGTTGGTCCCCAGAAAATTAAAGTTTGAATAATTACGACTAAGAGTCCCAGAAAAGTTTATTTTATTATAAGAGGTACTAACAAAATAATCGTTAAATTTGCTCGCAATGTCACGTAAAACAAATGCACCATCACTATTTTCATCAAATAAAAAGTCGGTCCCACTATTAATTCTTCCCGTAAAATCGTTTAAAACCCGCCAAAGTTCTTTTTGATGATAAACATGACATGATAAACGGTAAAGATAATAATTATTTTGTCCTACAATTCCTTATAGAATGATTACAACCTTTTTGGTTCTTATGTATTCATGGAACAATTTGATCTTTTTTATCATAAGTAACAACACTGGTGACTGTGTTTATGCTGATAATGCTTCTTATATTGAAAATCAAGCTATCACACATATCATTGACATTTAAATCACAATAATTATTTATAGAAATTGTTTAATTTATTATACCTGAAACATTACTGAACTGAAAAACTGATATGTAAAAATATGATTAATAAATATGAGAGTTTTTTTGCCTGGTGATTAATTGTGTTGGTGGTAATAATTAAAAAAAGAGAGAAATGATATATTATAATTGGTCTTTAGCCAACAATTATTATGAAAATTGGCATTAGTACCGCCGGACATTATACACGGAAAAGCCGGTGTTTTATTTAATAATTTTTCAATAGTTTTAGAAAAGAAATTAAGCAACTTTTACAATTATACGGGATGTCTATTAACTTTAACGAAATGGCATTGCAATAGTTATAGTTAACAACATCAATTACTTCATAATTTAAAGATTTGTGTATATAAACACTTACACCCTCGTAAGAATCGTGGTGGAAAGAATATATTACGCTATAGTTCGGTATGTTATATAGTTGAATCAACTTATCACAAACAAGTTTCCTGAATCACCAAAATTTCTGGTAATTCTACAAAAGTATGTAATAATTCGTTAAATTTGTTGAACTTATTAATTGATGTGAGACTTCTTGCATTAAAAGATAAAATATTAAGATTATAATTTAAGTTATTTATAAATCTATTATAATTTTTTATGTCTTTTAGCACTTTTCCAAAAAATTTTTGAAAAAGAGTGCTTATTAGTTTCACTCTGTCCGTCCGTCCGTCCGTCCGTCTATCCGTGTGTCTGTTTACAAAACTTCTACACCCTTGAAGATAGAAAGCTGAAATTTTGTATGAACTTAGATCTTTACTAGAAACTTATTTCCGTAGAACAAAATTTTTACCTATCCCCTCCCCTGTAGAAGTTATATCCCCCCAAAACCCTAAAAATGGTTTTTAACTATTTGTTGCAATGAAACCATAAGCATTTTTGAAATTTTTTATTTCGTTTTTCTTCTAGACCCCAGCTTGTAGAAGCTTGAAATTTTAGGACATTAACAAATAGTTTATTTCGTTAGAAGAAAATTTTTTCCCATCTCCACCCCCTCTCCACTTATCGCCCCTTGAAATTTGTAAAATTTGAATTTTTGACACCTTATATTTCCGAAACCGCAAGCTTTTTCAAATTTCTATAAACACAAAAAGCTAACGGTAAATTCCATGATATTAAAAAATATAATTATTTTTCTTAACTCACACAATTAACCCTTAAAATCGAGCATTATGTTAACCCCTGGTTATATTAATTTTTGCTCTATTTCAGAGACTGCATGTATGCATCATCCTAAATATATGCAATCCTAGAAATAGTTTTGTATATGAATTAAAATAATTTTAATCGTGTGATAGGTATACATACTCGTAGACTGTATTTAAAAGTAGAATTTTGACTAGTTGAAGGGAAAAGTGCTACAATACAAACCATTGGTTTGACACAACTTTATTATATTTATTGGTGTCGAATTGTCGTTTATTTTCGCAAAAACTTTGTCACGAGAGTTGAAAATTTTTAATATCCTATAACTTGCAACTTTTTAGCAGAATTGAACAGTTGGAACGTATTATCAGTTAAAGTATCGAAAAATGTTATATTTTTGAAAGATTATAAGTTTTTTAATCGCTTTTAATTGAACCCAAAAGTAATTCATTTTTTATTAGCTGCGAATAGCTGCACTTTTGTTAAAATTTTTTCATATTTTTGATGTAAAATTATAATTTTCAAGTCTTTTCGTATTTACAATGTCATGACTGTTCATTTAAATTTCCATAACGTTTGCAGCTTCAATAATAACCGATATTGTTCCCTCAAGAGTTTTTGCAGTATCACTTTTAATTATAATTTGTTTACTTACAATATCACCTGGTATGTGAACCGAAAATATTTTATTGTTTAAAAAATTCTAACCGCAAAACCTTTTGTTGAAAGTCTATAAAATATAATTTAAACAAAATCTACAATTGAATTTATAAATAAATTTTATGGTCGAATTAATTATAATTAAAAAATGCGATCGTATAGAAAATCATAAGATATGTACGGAAACATCGATTTGAAGATATTTTTTTCTATATAGTCATACCTTTATAACTGTATATACATATATATTCAGTGCATGATGAATCTAATTTAAATGCAACTAACCACATTCAATGTTGTTATTTTCTCATTTATTATATTCTTTTCTTATTACCACAAGTAAAAGGATATAAAATAGGACTATCTAAAAAGAAGAAATATGAACACAACACGAATAATGAAAAATTATGTAGTTTATTTTCTGGGGTTTTAGATTTGTAATTGGTTACATAAAATTGTATTTAAGTTCCCGAATAAACTATGTGAGGAAAATCTTGCATAGTTATAATGTAAAGCGTAAATTTGTCATTTGAATCACATGCGTTTAAATAATCAAAACTATTATTGAACGTGAAAGCATGCGATATTGTGAGATAACATAAAAAACACCAACATTTTTATAAACAAAATGACTTTTTATATTAAAAGTTGTTATATTATACAAATAACATTTTCTCAGTAAAACCAATAGTTGCCTGCAAAAACACAAGTGCAAAACCCAAGAAGTACTTTAGAAAGCGGACAATATGAAACTAATAAAGGAATTTTTTCTAAACCTTTGAAAAAATGCTATACACATGCAATCATAATCCCAGTTACAATGATATAGAATAAAAAAGCAATTAAATTTGCAGTGCTGCTCCTATTCTATACTATTTTCGAATACACTGAAAAAAATCAAAAAATAAGCACACACATTGTGTACATACGGCCACAAAAAAAAATTTTGATAGACTTTCAAAAAGATTTTCCTTAAATTTTTGATTTTATTCAAGCGTAACATTTTAAAAAAGCCAACAAAAGTAATGTTAGTTTATTTTCTTATGTCTTACTTTCAACAAAAATTATAAAGAGAAAAAAATTATACTTTTATTCAAGCTTTAAATTATATGTAAAAATAAAAATATGTTAATGATTTGTAAGACAGCACATTTCACTTTGGTTGATATAGTGTAAAAATTTATATTTATGCAAACTTTTATGATTAAAATTCTTGAACAGTAAAATACTGCACAAAAATTTTTCCAAATTCCTCATAGTCAAACAATTTTGATACAGGCTCTTTTTTTTTTATTTTGATAAAAATTCGATAATGGCGGTTCGTCTCCGCCATACGTTTTATAATACGATAATGCCACATTGATTTTCGTATAGAGCTTTCTTTAAACGATCAACGATCATACAAAAAACTAGTCTTAAAATAGTGATTAATGTGAAATGTGTATTCCACATGGTGCAAAACCAATATTTTCATGTAATGTTTTAAGGTAAAAAGGAGAGTTTGCTATTTTTTTTATGCTCACCATAAAATGTGAAAAAAATTCTTTTGTTTTGAACACAAAAGATTATCAAAAAAAAATACATATAGATTTTCAAATGATTTAAAGTTAAAAATAACGATGGTGAATTTTTCTTCTAAAAAAAATATTTTGTCTTAAAGGTTGAATTGCATGTAAAATTTTTACTATTTATTTTTGAAAACCGAAAATTTTGTTAAAAAAAATCGCAAACAGACAAACTGAAACTAAAATAAATAAATTTTTTCAAATTTTAGGAAATGTGCTAGTAGCAAGAAAAAAAAATATAAAAATAAAATAAAAACTAAAATATTATTCAAGCGAAATATTTTCAATTTTCGACTTTACTGTTATTATTTTTTAATTTTTTCTGCTTACAATTTTTGTTTAGATATTATGTAAAGTGTTGCAATTCGTCATGAAAATTCTATGAAATGCAGAAATTCAAGAAATCCTGAAAGAAAATATATATGTATTTAAAACCCTTTTTAGTTTTAATAAGTTTAAGATTTATCAGCTTTGATAACGGCCGCTTTTGTGCAATAATCAATCGGGAAGTATTTTCTTATGCTTATGTTATTAGAAGAAACGAAGTTGTTATAGGAAAAATAAGTAGTCAAGTCTAAATACATCAAAATTTTGCGAAGTATCGGAAAATCTCATACAATCACAATATCCACAATTGTCAAGTACATATATATATATAAATAAAAATTTTCCGAAATATACAAATAATACTTCTAAAACAACTAGAACTCCTATACCCTGTTGTTACACCAGAATATTATATACGTTATAAACTTTATAATTAGACTTGGCAGTCTATGAAAAATTTAAAAAAATTTATAAAAACTTCTACTTCGACTAATATAATTAAATCAATTAAAGCAAATAATTTAAACCGTATCTATATACAAACTTATTTTATAAATTTAAGAATATTAGTTTCACTTCTACTATGCGACAACACTAATTGCAACACAAAAATTATTTTGAAACAATCTGTTTCATTTGCTCGTTAATGTATTTAGGTGTTACATACACAGTAATGGCGTTTTGTGCTGTTGAATTTTTATTTGAGAGGCTAAGTACTTTTGCTTATTGTTATTTTGCCTATTATACATATACATATATACGGGTGCCTTTTGTTATGCCAGCCATTTTAGTAATATCTATATTAAATGGAAGAAATTGAAAAGGTCGACCTAATAAATTGTATGGTAAGAAAATAAAGATAAAAAATAAATTCTAAAATTTTAACATGAACGAAAAATTATGGAAAAAGAACTGTACTTTTTCCTGCTGGAGCTGTATTCGAATTGATTTTTTTTCTGTTTTTCAAGCTAAAATGCTTAAAAAAGAAATTCTATAGTAAAGCTGTAATGTGAAATAACTTATTCAAGTTATTCCACATTACAGATTTTGTAACGTAATATTGTTACTAAAACTGCTTAAATAACGGAAATCGTAAAAAATTTTGAACAGATCAGGACCACAAAATTTCATTATTAATTTCAAAAATTTTCAAATTTTTGAAAATAAAACGTATTTTAATAGGAAAGTATGAAAAACAGAAAACGAATAAGAAAGTTAGAACTTTCATGAATTCCAATGCACTGGTTTTTTTTCCACCAGTATCAGTATTCATGTAACATTTTGTATACATGAATACTGGTTTTAAATTTACATGAAAATCAGTGTCACATTAAATGGAAAGTACATTGCTTAAGAAATATATAATATACCCTTAAATCACGCCGAATAATATTTAATCATGTAGTATACCAAAATATTGTGCCTTGCTATGTTCATCTCGTTATTCTTTCAAAACTTGTAACAATGAAATTGAGTCCAAAACTTTCAAAAAAGTATAGAAAATGCTATTTCTCTGGAAGGGAAGGGTTCCTCAATGAGCAACTATAAAATTTCTTTTCAAAATCTACGTATTTTAGACATCATTACGTCTTACACCTTATACTAATATACCAAAGTATTACACATTTGCTATGGTGTACTTTTTCCGAAACAAAGTGAATACAGTAGGTACATTCACTCACCCTCAAGTGTACGCTATAACCAATTTCAACTGTATATTAAATTATATAAGAAACTCGTAGATATATATTAAATTGAATCCCAGCAATTTTTATTACTGGTTAAATATCTATTATAAAGCACGTGATACACTGTAAAAAAAATCGTGTAAAATTACTACAATAATACTAGGAATCTGAATTCCTAGTATAATTATAGTGAAAATACTCGACTATAGTATATATTTTTTGTAGAGTAAATTTTTTACTAGATTATAGAGGAAATTTACTTTACAGAATAGTACAAAAATTAATCTTCGATGAGTAGTAATAATCTGAACTACTAATTTTAATTTTCGATATAGTATTTTGCATTCAGGTATAGTGATCTATTCCTCCTGTCAAAGGAGTAATTTACTTTACTAGAGTAGAGCTCATACTATTTGTTCGAGTAATATTGCATCATTTTTATTTTTCTGTATTTATAGTGAAATTTTAAAGTGTCTTACTGAAATTCTTACAAATATAATATAATCCTAATATATATGTAAAGATTTTCGGCACCTGAATATAACAAATTATTAATTTATAAAATTATTAATTTATTAATAAATGTAACAATACAAAAATATTTTAAATGATATCAAGAAATCTTAGGGATTCAATATACTGACTTGAGTTAAAATATTTAAAACATTATCTTTTTTATTCTTTTTACACATTTTGCAATTTGTTTAAAAAAAATTTAATAATTTCAATATTTTCAGGCATATTTTTATTTGAATAAGATACATATTATAACTATTTAAAAACTATTTAATATTACTTGTAACTAAAACATTTTACAAAAATTAAAAAAATGCAAAACAAAACAATAGAATGAACTTTATATATACTTAACTTATATATTTCGATTTTAAAATTGTAACTTATAAATTTATATATTACTTCAAACACAACCTTAATCTGATATCTCTCATTAAAATTGAGAAAAAATTCAAAAATGATGGCTTATTGTCAAGAGTTACTCTACAAAATATTAATATGTCTAAAAATACTTCGTAAAAATGAAAAATCACTTCCACAAAGTAAATTTTACTCTACTTTGAAGTAATGATCAACTTGATATATTATTATTACTCTCTTTTAAAGTAAAATCACTATACAGCATTAATTTTGCTCGATTTTGTCGTCAATTTACTCGTTAATCGAGTAAACTGCAAAATTAGAATACTATACTTTTTAGCAATTTTGCATACATTTTTTACAGTGTACTTTTATCAAAAGATAATTGTGTCACAAACTCATAACTGAATATGATGTGCTTATTAAATACAAATGATAGATATAATTACTTCTTGTAATTATTCTGACTTCGTTCACTAATACAGCTGTTTATAACTTGTTTCCTATACAACGAAAAATGTTATTAATCCATTAAGAATAATGAAATCATATGCTCGCAAATAGGCTTTTCCAAATTTAATTTATTTCTCTTAAAAACAAAGAAGTATAGGAACTCATATGGATATGAAAGCTAAGGCAAAAACGTTATAAATCCTTTAATATATTCCATTGAAAGTCATCTTATAAAATTCAATTAAAGTAAAAATATATCTAATTCAAATAAAGTCAATAAGGAAAAAAAGCAGAACTAAAATATTTTTTGTATGCTATCTGATACAAAAAAAATCTTGGTGGAAAGGAAAAGAAAAACCAATGAGGGTTAATAGGATATAAGAATATCTTTTATTTTCACATCGTTTTCAACTTGAATAGACGAAAAAACAATCAGTCATGCGATTTGATCAAGTATTATCTTCTGTATTAACGTCTCTATAATATTGTAACGAAAACACAAATTTCTAATTTTACTGTAAGCGTATTTATAAAATTTACAGGGTGTTAAACATAATTAAATAAGATTTTAAATGTAAAAAGCAAAATATTAAAAAATAATTAAATAGAAGAAATCATATCTTATAAATAAAATATTTTAGTATAAAAATCTTATTGTGTAACCACCATTCTTGATTATGTGAAGTAATCAAAAGTAAATTAAAATATCTGACCATTGGTGCAATGATTATAGTACCCGTCCTTTAACCAAAGAGTCTCGGATTCAAACCCCGGTCCGGTCACTATTAAAATTATATTCAATATTATAACTTAACATACAATACTTATAAATATAGTATGCAAGAAATTTTCGTACATTCATAATATTCGATATTAAAAATTAAGGAAAATAAACAAATTATAAATAATTTTCATTAAAGCAAATAAAGTTGGATCAAACCAATGGTTTGTATTGTAGCACTTTTCCCTTCAGCAAGTGAAAATACTGCTTTTAGAAACAATTTATGTATTCTTAACACACTATTAAAATTATTTTCATTGTATACGAAATTATTTCTAGGATTGCATATGTTTGGGATGAAGGATTTATGCAGCCTTTGAAATAAATCAAAAATTAATTTAAAGAGGGGTTAACACAGTGCCCGATTTTAAGCATTAATTGTGTGAGTTAAGAAAAATAATTATATTTTTTAATGACATGGAATTTACAGTTATCTTTCCGCGTTTATAGAAATTTTAAAAAGCTTGCGGTTTCGCAACTTTACTATCTAAACCCCGGTTTCCAACTTGGGGTTTTAGATAACGATTAAAAGGGGTTTTTAGATAACGATTTTATATTAAAAACGGATTTTAGATAACGGTAAATTTGAACGGTTATTTTGTTGTTTTAAAGTTCAAATATAGTCGCGATAGAAAAAGCAACCCATTGCTTTTCTGCGTTTGCAAAGTTTGAAGAATGCATATGGTTCTACTACAATAAATAGTTGAATAATGGTATTTTTAGGGTTTGTAGATTGTAGATTTGTGCAACGAGGGCAACAATGCATTTTTAGGGTTTTGGGAGGGTATAACTTTTAGAGGGGGAAAGATAAGTAAAAATTTTGTTCTACGAAAGTAATTTTTTAGTAAAGATCTATGTAGATGCAAAATTTCAGCTTTCTATCTTCAAGGGTGTAGAAGTTTTGTAAACAGGCACACGGACAGACAGACGGACGGACGGACTGGACTGTAAGCACTTTTTTTCAAAAATTTTTTTCAAAGTGCTAAAAGCTACGGCAACTGTATGACTCAATGAAACTTTGGGTACGACTATCTATGATATCGTGAACTAGTCCTATGCTCCTCCTAGAGTGAAGAAGGAAAAACAAAAATTAAAATATTATAAATATTCGGTTGGAAACAATCTTATTTTAGAAAATATAACTAAAGTACGAGATTGTTTTAAAAATCTTAACGGTATGCAAGCTAATTTGAAATACGTAAACAAAAAAACTATTTTCACCAAATTTCATAAACATTAAAAATGTCTTTTTTAGTTCTAGTGCAAAAAATATAATAATTTCCCTATTTACATTGGACTGCAAAGACAAAAAAACATTTTTGTTTAAACTAAATGCCGTTCACAAATACAAAAAAACCAATTCTTATCAAGTAAAAATTCACTTTTTAATTAGAAGATAGGAAACAAAAGAATAAATAAAATTAGAAAGAAAAAACAACTAAAAATCAAGAAAAGAAAGTCTCAAGGATGAAAGTAGATTAATGATTTTTGGGGCCTTAGATGAAATAATTTTATATTTGTTAAACGTTTCAGCGTTTAATTTTTATTTCTTAACTGTTGTGCCTTATTTTGTTTTTTTATGGTTTTTTTTTGTGCGTTTACAAAATTATTATATAATCTAATTTTTTTCTTGGTCGTTTGTAGCATATTTCAAATATTATTAATAAAAATGTACAATAATTTTCATTTAGTCGATCCGTTCGTCCTTCCCTCATCAGTGCATCTCTCTATTCACCCCTGCGTCTGCTCATAACATTTCTAAACCCTTTAAGATTGAAAACGGAAATCTTGTGGTCAATGAGATTTAGAAACTCCCTATGAAGGAAATGTTTTTAATCAAGTTATCGTCTCTTAAGATTATTAAAATCTCAATTTTCAACGTTTGTTTCAATATAGCATTTCCAAATTTCTATAAAAGCAAAAAGCTAACAGGAAGTCTCATGAAACATATGATTATTTGCTATGGACGTCGATAGTAACCATAATGTTAATACTTTGTTTTTACTCCCGGTCTCATCCGAAACGTATAAAATAATCATGAAATATTTAGGTATATTATTGAAAATACGAAAGAGTTCTATACATCGTATATTTAATAACCATACTAAATATATTTTTTATACTTTCACTTCAACTTTCTGTTTACAAAGGGGTGTACTGAATTACAAAAAGGCGTTGAGTTGAAAAAGTTAAAAAAAGAAGGTTGAATTTGGGACTTACCAGTTATTTGGTAAAATTTTGTGTATAACGATGATTACAATGATAAGATTATACAAAATTGAATTTGAAAGGAAATACGTTCATTTTTAAGAAAAGTTATTGAAATGAACTTTCATTACAATTCACTTTGAAAATGTGCCACAGATTTAATGGATTAAATATATTTTTTTTGCCTTACAATGTGGATACAATGATAAAAGAATTTATTCTATTATTCCTTTTAATATAAAAAAATATTTTGTAATAAAAAGTTAATTAGGAAAACAAAAAGAAATGTTCTTTTGAATGATTTTTTCTTTATTTTGTCTGAAAATTTCTTTTGAACTAAGGATAAATTTATTATTTTTTTTCAATTCAAATATTAAATGTAAGCTTTCATACTCAAGTTGTCGAAGGTGTTAAAATATGAAAAGAAGTTATACAATTATAGAATGAACATTTAAAACTAAAAGGTTTAAGAAAACGACTAAGAAGAGTAAAGCAAGTGAAAACGTGCTTAGATCCCAGCGCAAAATGTAAGAATTTTAATTTAATTGTTGTAGTGGGTCATTTTACAATACTGTTGATTTAAGCTCATTTAATCCTCTATATGAAAATAAGAAAGAAACTTGAATAAATAAAAAAATATAATGCCCAAAATATTTATGAAATAGGGGATTAGTTCCCATTACAAATTTTGTTTATAACAACTTTATAAACAATTATTTCACTTCCATATGGAGATTAAATAAAAAATAGTTAACTATGAATTCTGCAACATATTGATTCAGATTTAAAAAAAATTCAACTTATTATCACATATTGACCTTAAGAGTGAAAATGTATCTATTTGGACTTCATGATGTTAACTACCTGTAAAGAAATAAAGAAACCTTCGCTCTAAAACTTATGCAATCTAAAATAAAGATATAAGCTTGTAAAAATAAAATCAAATATTTAATTATAAAGGCCTTATATTCTGCAAACTAAGGACCAGATGGAAAAGTAGAGGTTTGTGCTATTCCTGATTAGTAAGTGACTTATTGAAGATGTTGATAATTAATCCGGCACCCTGCTCCAACATTTAGTTTAGGAATCACACTATATATATATATACCTGCATATTTTTGGTATGTAGTTTGAATAATATAAGCAGTTTTATCTTCTGAAAAAATATTTTCAGCTTGCCATTCAACCTTTAATTGACTCTAATATCATTTAATGTTTAAAAATATGAGTTTTTATAGATAGAAAAAACATGTTTTACATAGATAGTCTTCTTTGTGTTTTTAGAGGGTCAAACGCGAAAGAGATCAAAATGAGCATTTCTTGTACCATAAATGATTTAATTATGCATCATTAGCTTATGCATTAGCTGCCTTTGTTTCATAATTTCTTTTTCACATTGGATTAATTCTTTTCCAAATTTTATTACGAAAAGCAATCAAATGCACGCTCCAAACTTTTTCATCCGTATATCTGTGGCAGCCAAAAAACTTTGGTATATTAAAATTTTGCTTAATTTTCTTAAAATCCCTGTAGCTCCGAAACAGTTCCGATTGAACACTTGTTCCAAATAAAAATTTTACTTATTTTCAACCATCTACTCGATGGTATATGCTTCCTAACTTGTTGCTGAATCGCCCTGTATTATAAATGTTGCATCCTCTTTAGTAGCAACTACCAAACAATCAAATTGATTATGTTTCAGAAATTCAATGCAAAATAAAGTGATGAGGGTCACAATTCACATGAAAACAGAAAAGATTGTGTAAGGCCATTTGGTAGATGCCATTAAAATTTCAATAATCATTTCGATATGGTTGGCCATTTTTTAAAAATTTAATAGAAACTATTTGAGCTTCAATGATCATAAAATTTTAATAATAATTTGGTTGCACTACATAAAGTATCACGTATTCTCGTTTATTTTAAAATTTAAAGTCAAACATCAAAATTCCTACTGATTTTTTTTATTAAAAAGCGCTTCCAAAAAGCAAATAATTTTATACTTTGTGTTTCAAAGTATAAGTAAGTCTTTCAAATTTTAAAGAACAAATACAATTAATTTCTACAATAATATTTAGATAACAATCAGATTTTTTTCATTTTTGTATCAAGGATGACTCAACAAACTACCCCCTATTAATCGTAAAGTATACATTGCTCATTACTCTTTATATTAAATTGATTTGCACAAATAGAAAAATAGAAGCATCATATGTTGTTGAATACAGAAGTGTTAAAATACAAGCAAAAACCATTACTTAACTTGGTTTGAATTCCTAATGGAACCCTACAGGACTAAAGTGTACTAACTAACATAACACACATGCATATGAAAATATTATTAACTAAAATGCTTAGATTTCTACTTTACATTTACCCATATGTGGTTACTGATGGTGTACTTTTTTGTAATGACTTTTACAATTTACATTTTATGTTTGGTTACTGATGTTTGTTGACTTGAGAAAAATAAAAGCTTTCTTTCTTTTGTGTTACTTTAAATGACGAAAACGCAATAAAATTTTATTGGGCAGACACTGAGCTGTTCAATATCAGATCAAAAATGTGTAACGTAATAAAAGAATTTTTTTATTCTTCTTAATGTTACTTTTTTCAAACGGTAAATAAAAAAGAAAAAATTAAAGAATAAGTTTTTTAAAGAAAAGATGTTTTAAAAAAAAATTTTTAAAGCAAAATGAAGGTACCAGGATTTTATACAGTAAGTGGTAATAAAATTCGAATGATAAATCAAATTCTGTTTTATTACATCAAAAAAAGGTAATAGCAAGATTATTACCGTAATATACTCTTTAGCAATTTTCCAAAAACAGAAATTTACTCCGTCCATCATTCAGTCCGTGTTGTCCGTTTACAAAACTTCTACACAGATCTTTACTTGACACTTATTTCTTTAGGAGAAATTTTTTTATCTTTCTGCCCTATTCAAAAAGCTTTAGCCCCTTAAAGTTCATTATCAACATTAGCATATATCATCGCTATTATTATCACTAGTTTGCATCGAAGCCAAAAATATTTTTTAAATTTTGCAAATTATTAATGAAAGTTTGCGACGTGATTCATCCAACACCGGCACAGCATGGTTGAATATTGAAAATACAAAATATTTCTTCTTAAACTTTGGATATCGTTTTTCTTATAGATTGTAAATTGCAGGCGTCTTAAACTTCAGCAGGTTGTAGATACCACAAAATAATGAAAATGCCTTCATACAACTGTACAACAGATGAATGGCATAGTCAAAAAATTCCTTCAAACTGGACGCTAATCAGAGACCTACCGCTTTCCAGTAGAACGCTCTAACAACTGAGCTACAGAGATATGAAGAAATTATCGGCAAATTGTTCTTCTTACTGTTTTCTAGAGTAATGTCATGATTACCTGTATTGTTTACATGTAATTTGATCGTCTTTGAAACACACAATCATAAGACTGTTGCCTATTATTTTTTTTTTCCTTTTTTAACTCCTAGGAGGAGCATAGGGCTAGTGCATGACATCATAGATAGTCATGCCCCAGTTTTATTGCGTCATAGAGTTGATGCATTTTGATATAGATTTCGAAAAGTTGGTAATTTCTCAAAATTTTGAGGAAAAGGAATTGATGAATGTAGAAAGCAATATTTTAAATTAAAAAATCCACGCGAAATAAATCACTCCAATAACGAAATCCGTGTTATAAACGTGACAGAGAAATTTTTAATGCCCAATGACGTAAAATAATTGGTGATAATGATTTAATAAATGTTTTTGATAAAGTAGGTGAAGAGTGAGACGTAGTTAAATTTTAGGTAAAAATCTAAACTTGTAGCAATTCCGCAAAACGAACATTTTTTAGAGCAATTATCTGAATATAAGCTGGTTTTGTGGGATCTTCCACACATCAACGCTGCTGTAGAACGCAATTTCTATGAATTATTTTTTTGCCCAGCTAACGTTTTTGAGAACCGTTAATTTGAGAAAAAAATTTAATTTTAAGACAAATTTGTTTTTTGAACTGTTAATCCTGTACAAAAATTACATTCCGAAAATGTATTAAGAAAGAAATTTTTACAAAGAAAATTTAAGATGTAACTTTGATGTTTAAGTAATAATTCTGAGCAACTTAACCTTTTTAACCAACTTTAATATGCTACTGTTTTCACTTTATTATCCATTTTCACCTTTTTAATACAAATTTTTAGACTCAAAAAATTTCATTTTTTATTCTAATATGATTTTTTTTATTTTATTCTTACAGATTTTCAACAGGAAAATTTATAAGTCTACTGAGAGTCCTTAAATTTTTTCAAGCGGATTAACACCACCAAGCTAAAAGCTGAATCAATATTGTATGTAAATTTGTACATAATATGTAGTAACTAGCAAATACTAAGAAAATGAATAATAGGAGTATTGAGTTTATTGTATACTTGTAAAGAGACTTTAAAAGAGACTAAAAAGTAGAACTGAAATTGTACTTACGCTCCTTTTTTCAATGTTTTTTTTTTAAATTGTTATATAAATATCCTGACAAAACTGTCGACAGTAATCCTTTTAATATACAAAAGTTCTTCACAAACTATGAATTACTGGCAAAATACGAAGGCTATAGAGCAAAAGTAAATCTGTAAACACTTCATTCAAAAAGAAAAACAACAACACTTTTATTTCAACACTTCATATAAAAAAAAACAGATTTTTACTTTGCCCTAATCTAAAGCAGGCAAAATATGGAAGCTCCTTTTTATTTTATATTTTGCATATTATTATGATTATAAACTAAAATTTTATATAACAACACGTTATGAAAATTTAATTTACATTTCGTTGGCTTAATTCTATCTGGCAATACGTTGACATTACACATTATTGCAAATTTCGCAATTAGTTAGCAAAAAGATAAAGAAATGTTTTAGCAAAACTATAAAAAATCCTACATCAAGTAGATTTTTTTATTTGTGAGCCATCAAATTTAATTTTTTCGATTATATCAAAATTGACTTTTTATCCATTGGTCGACAATTTATTTTTAATTGTATGCATTCACACGGATACAAATCTTAAGCAAACACTTTCAGTTAATTTTTTTATCAAATTTACAATGATATTTTATGTATTCAACTTGATATAATATTGTACAGGTATCACTAGCATGAAAACGAGTTCTATTCAACTGAAATTGTATTAAAATTCCTCAATAGAAATGTACATATATCTTCCTCAAGGGAAAAATTTTGTTCTTATATATTTTGTAAATAAAGCTTTAGAAATCGTTCCAATGAAATATTTTAAAGGTTGATCCTTTCACATAATATTTTTAACATCTAAATATATAAACAAATTATAAATAAATTGCTAAAAAAATTGTTTAAATTTTAATAAATAAAACTCAGGGTAATCAAAGGAGAAATCAACAGCCAACAGCTTTTACAACTTCACATTTAAGTTATATCTATATGGTCAATTTATATTAGAGAACAATCAAACTTTCTTAGAAAAAATAATAGAGAGAAAGGCAGAGAGAACCAAAAAACTACCACCATAAACATAAATACAAAAAAGAAAACTGTTAAAAAGTGAGTGAAAATTAAATAGTAAGAAGGAGAAAAATCCAAAATCTCTGGAATGAAACCAAGACATTTAAGGCGAAGATTTAGTCTTCAGCCGTCATTTATGAAAGATGACCACTCTGATGAAAAGAAACGGGATAAGTAAGTATATAAAAAGTACAAAAAAAACCTTAATATTATTTTTACTGCTTTATTTTTAAGCACTTTGTAAACTTATTACAATTTTAAGTAACACAAGCTTCAATTCAGCCTTTATTATTTTTCAATAGGTTTATTTGGTCCTTATCCATCCAAAAGAATAATGAAAATTTTCGAAATTCGGAAAATATATTGATTATAAAAATCTTACAGATATAACTTAAAAAAGTATATATTGCAATAAAACTAAAACTTGCTCTCTTTATAAGTAAGTTTCTATATTATTTTTAGTCTAATTTTTTATTAGTTAACTAAGGTTTTATTAATTTAATATATATAAGTTTTATAAAATTCCAAGAAATTCTCAAAAGATTAAACTTTGAATCTGAACTCTGCAAAAGTTAAGACTAAACATAAGTACTGTAAAGAAAAATATTGGTGGGAAATAAATAAATTTTCCACCTTAGAATTATGGAGAATTTATGTTTTTTCATCTTAGTATAAAAAGTTAAAAATGAAAATAAATTAATTAAAATACAAACATTACTTAAAATTGACACAATTCAATAGAAAAAACCTAAAAAATTCAACTTCTGGCACAATTCTCTTTTTTTTTAGAGTATCACGTTCAGATGCTGCTGATGATTCCGTTGGACCGACAAATGCTAGACATAAAATTGTTGTAATGGGATCAGCTAAAGTTGGTAAAACATCAATAATAACGCAATTTTTATATAATCAATTTCCAACCAAATACAAGCGTACGGTAGAGGAAATGCATCAAGGAAATTTTTCATTAAATGGTGTAAATTTAATATTAGATATATTGGATACATCTGGATCGTACGAGGTATAAAAAATTTACTCATATTATAAACAAAAGACTGTGAAACACTTACACTTTTTAATCACATTGTTGGGAAATCGCTAATCGCATTTCGTAAAATTTTCGACTTTTCTCCATATATATGCAATATATATATTATACTTTCATTTACAAGTTCAATAACGAATTATTTGGTTTGTATATGTTCCTAATCAAATTATCTCTTGACTTTACTATAACGTAGGTTTGCAAAAATTACGAGTACATTCGTTCATCTATATTGCAGCGATTGTTTTATATTTTTTGTAAAAATGGCGTATATCTATGAAGTAATTTCTTTTGAAATAGCTACATATCTGTATGTACCAAGTAATCCTGCATGGTCAAAAATAGCATAAAGTAAAAAGCACAGAAAAAAATATTGCAATAAGAAAATTTATCAAATATTATTCATAAATTTATTCAAATACATACATATTTATTTATCTTTTATAAAATTTAAATCACAAATAATTACAAGTTCATTTAAAAATCAAGTAATTTCTTCTCTAATAGAAATTATATAAATTTAAAATAATATTAAATTAAATATACATACTTCTTAAAAAATTCTAAATAATTTGAAAATTAAAATTAATGCATTACTGTGAATGAAAATTTCTCAACTTCAAACAATTTCTGATATTTTGAACTCAAAGGAAATGCCTACAAAAAGTACCTTTTCATTACCACTGCATAGGCTTCTGTCAACATTGCCACAAAAAAGTTTTTTTCCATATGAAATTACAATGCACAATGATGGCAACTATTTTTGACAGTTCATTCTTTAATGATAACGGATAACGCCAAAAAGGAATGTTAGGTTTACAAAAATGTACGTGATAATTATGACCAATCGCGTGTTGCTGCGGTCTCAGGAATTGAAATTAATTTTTCATTTATTTATTCTAGTGCTTTAACAAACTTCTCGAACGTATTAAGATGGTTCCCTTATTATCCCACATACTTACAACCAAAATTTTGTTCATGTTTAAGATTTCCGGCTGATGAATTTGTTCTTAAACTTACTTAAATCTAGCAACTGTCAGTTACACAAAAATTGATATTATACTATATAAAACATATTTTTTCTCTCGAAACAAAAATCAATTTTGCTCAAACAATTGCCAAGGTTGACAACTTTCAATTTTAGTAAAACAAGACTTAAAATAGGTCCAAAAATTTGCTATAAATTTCGAACCGACAGGTCCTGAAATTTAAAAAAAAAATCATACCTTAGAATTTCCTAAAATTTCATGACGGATCGGATTAGCGATTTTTTACAATGAGGAACAAACATACAAAAATTTGGTTTGATTTATATATATATATGTACGTTATGTATTTAAATCTCAGATTAATTTTTTTCAAATTGCATAAAATATACGTTAAAATAATTGAAAGTAATAAATTAATTTTTCCAATAATCCCACAAATACATATTTACATGTGTATAATCACAAGGTTTTTGGAATTGATTGTTCTTTTTAAAAATGCTTTTTTAATTTCAGTTTCCAGCTATGCGAGCTCTATCAATTTCATCAGCTGAAGCTTTTATACTAGTTTATGATGTCACAGATACAAATACATATGAGGAAGTAAGAGCTATTAGGGACCAAATACATGAAATTAAGGGAACAACAGCCGTACCAATTGTTGTAGTTGGCAATAAAATTGATTTAGCTGAACGTGATGAAAATTTGAGAGAGGTTATTAAAAATCTGTTGTGGTTAGCACATAACCGACCGCAAAATGTACTGTCTATATTAGATAAAATATTGCATAAGATTGTAAAAATGTCTTTTAAATACTTTTTTCCAATTTTAAGGAAGCAACTTCAATACGAGCAGCTTCCATTTTCGGTAACCACTAGAACTCAAACTTTAAATTTTAAGAAATTCAATAACGAACTCTCATCTTTCGAAAAAACACTCATCTTTCCAAAAAACTTATAGGAAAGTTTTTTACAATCCCGAATTAAAATTATAAAACTTAAAGAAAAGTGGTTGATTATTTCTCTTTATACGCCCAAAAATGTAAACCCATTACATAACCAAAGTAAACTCATATAAAATTTCATTAAAACCGATTCAGCCGAATTTGAGATACACACATTCATACACAAATCCACAAAAAGAGAGTGACAGGTAGACAGACAGACCGAGACACATACAGATAAAATGACAAATCTTTAAAAATAGTTTATGCTTCTCTACCATGGAGAAATGCGTTCCCACTGAAAACTCGACATGCGAAATTTGGTGCCATCACATTATTTCCTTTATTGTATGCAATGCGGTCGGTAAAAAATACTGAGTACTTAATAGTTTTTTAAACATCTCCAGGTTGAGCACGAAATGACAGAAAATGTAGTGACTGTTGATTGGGAAAATGGATTTGTGGAAGCGTCAGCATTGAAAAATCAAAATATAACTCAAGTAAGTTTTAAACGTGTAAAATGAATACGTTATTCAGTTGCGAATTTTCTTTTTTTGTTTGGATAGGAAAAAGCTTTCAACTGATTTTTTATATATATAGAGCTGCCATTGCTCCATTATACTAAAATTTTTATATCAGTACATAGATTAATTTCTAGGGTTTTCTATTAGAACATGATAGCTACATTTTTGACATGATTGCAGTGTTACTTATAATTACAAACTATTTGTGATGCAAAAAAAAAATTAATTTTTTTATTAGTTTCAAAAAAAACCTTGAGAAACATTATGGCGAACAATTTGTCAAATTAAAATAATATCAACAATTATTCACTTAAAATATAGATATGTATGTCATGTTATACACTAGTGTAATGAAAATGTGTTTAATTTTTTACTGTTTCGTTCAAACTGAAAGTGAAACATCTGCACATATTCATTTTTACATTTCATGTTCAAATGTTCTTGTTGGTTATTTTCCCATAAGTGAAACGGACGTTTTAAAACATTGAAAACTAGATAAGGGAACTTATTCAATTCCAGCAGTTAATGCTAATTGCAATTGGAAAAAGTGTATACCTTCTTTGATATAGAAAAAAATGTTAAAATTTTAATACTAAATAATAAACATTTTAAAATGTTAACTTTTTATATCGTCTTCATTAAATTTTTACCAGTTAATGTTTTATTAAAACAAATTAATACAAAAAAAATTCAATCGTGTTTTGCTCGAAATAGCAAAAATGTATATACCATATTCTAATAGAAACCTCCAGTCGTTCACAATAGTTCATTATGTCAGATTCGTATCGCATATTTTCAAAAAGTTCTAGATCTAAGTGAACTTTCTCGTTTAAAACCCACAAATTTGCTGTTTTTGCTCAATTTACCATACATTAAAAAATGAACACAAAAATCGCTGAACATCAATAAAATGTAAATAAGCTATAGTATATAGTAAAGTATCTGGTGGTTTTGAAAACGCTGACATGTACGGAGATATAATGAAAAATTTT
This sequence comes from Condylostylus longicornis, assembly GCF_029603195.1. NCBI lineage: Eukaryota > Metazoa > Arthropoda > Insecta > Diptera > Dolichopodidae > Condylostylus > Condylostylus longicornis. The sequence goes on from NW_026577985.1 coordinate 4,349,333, forward strand.
GAAGACAACTAGTTCTATTACCGTCACATTTTTTTTTCGGGAGAAAAAATGAAAAACAAATGTTTTTAGAGAATTTTTTTCTGATAATATTTTTATTCTATTTTTATTTTTAACATGAACATAAAAACTATTAGACAGAAAAAATACTATTTTATTAACTTATTTATTAAAACTACTGTTATTTGTTTTTTTAACTATAAATTGTTTATATATGTAGATATTCAAGGAATTATTGTCTCAGGCAAAAATAACGTATAATTTAAGTCCTGCATTAAGACGCCGCAGACGGCAATCATTGCCACCAAATCAAATGGGACATAATAATGGTCATGGCACACCAACATCAAGTGCACCACCATCAGCGACTCATGTACCATCAGCATCACAATTGCAACACTTACAAAAAATACAAGAGCGAAGTTTAGGTGGAAAACGAAATTCCTGTGTCATTTCTTAATAATTTATTTTAAAATTTTGAGTCAAAAAATTAAAAACCAAATACATAAATAAAAATGAATAAAATGTAATAAATTATATACTTACACCAAAAACAAAGTACATATATAAAATAATATAAAAAAAAAGACAAATGAAAGAATATATCGAAGTGTATAAAAAGAAAGCTAATAAAAGTATATATATATATATATATATATATATATATATATATACGTAAAACTGCAATGACATGCAACTGACTTATATAATATGACTATAAAAAGTAAAAAAAAAACTTTAACACTTAGAAAAAAATCCGGTAAAATAATACAATTATTTCAATAAATAAATTAAAATTCTTAGTCATAAAATATACATATACGCAATCATTATATTTTTTCAATTAACATACATAAATAAACTATAAAAACTGCAAATCAAGACTACATGGTACACGAAACTTCAAATTGCATTTTAATGAATTTTATTTTAATAAGAATTTTACTACATAAATATAATTGTATATGAATTTGGATTGCAATAATCAATCTGAAAATAATTTCAGGCAAAATCAAAATTCTTCTTACTTGATATACATTTTGTGTCATTTAAATTTATTTATTTATTTTGAAAAATATTTATCAATACTATAAATCTGTTTTTTTTTTTAATATGGTAAAATTTTCATTTATCATATTAAAAAAATTTTTATTTGCTTATTCTTTATATTATATGTAAAAAAACGCTTATTATTTATATCTACTTTCCCCGTTAATTTGATATACCATTTATGTCACTTTTGCTCATAGCTTCTATTCGCTTTATTGTTCACTTTAAGAAAATCCGTGTTTAAGAATTCAATATTATTGAACTTGATTTAGAATCGATTTTTTCCGTTAACTCTGCTTAAGTCGATATTATCTATTACATAAAGCTTTTACAATGACATTGATCTATATTGCCAGCTTTAAAGGTCGACTAAATTGTAATTATGAAATTTGGAATATATTGGGAAAATCGGCTGAGTGAAATCATCTTTTAAGTATTAAGTCAAATTAATTGCAGTCGACTTCCACAGTTATCCATACCAGTGTTGTTAATTTTATCCTACAATTGTAGTATTTTACTACACTTTGGCATTCTATGCTACTATACTACTGCAAAGCCATTTTTACTACTTTTTTGCCTTTGTACTAAAATGTCATTATTTGCATTGGTTTATGAAAATGCCGTTATTGTATTGTTAAAAATAAAAACAATAAAAAAAAAACAAAAAAAACAATCAAAAACAAAAAAAAAATTTACCTACCGTTGCCAAAGTCGAAAATATCAATACATGTTTCCTAGGCGCGTAGCTCATTTGGGTGACTTGGTTTTACACGTACAAATATAAAAGCATTTTTACGTAAGCACTTCCTGCTACGCATCTATTTAGTCAGATGCCTTACTCTTTGTTTGGTGTTAAGGATAACTCCAAATTACTACGCTGAAGCCCTCCATGCTACTTTTTTTTAAGACAAAACGCTACTGAAAAACAAGTTGAAATTGACAACACTGATCCATACTCTTCTTCATAAAGACAAGTAAAAATACAATAATGTATGTAGTTTAATTTAGATTTAAACTACATATATTATTACAAAATTTTAAATTAGATATAAACATTTATAAAAAAAATTAAATTGCGAAATTTTTTATATAGTTGGGTGATAGATGTTTAAAAATGTAATGCAATATTTGTCATTTCTACGGATTTTCAAATCACTCTTGATGACTGAAAATTTTTCCAGAATAATCAAATTACTTTATTTTTCCTAACCAACATTTTGAATTTGCCTATTAAATATGTATGTGTTTTAATTGCAATACGTCACATCTAAATTATTTAACCTAGCGCAGTAATTTTAGACAAAAAAGAAATACTACCATACGCTATAAGTTATACACACATTATATATATGTGGGTATTGTAGAAAATAAATAACCATTGAAAATATTAAATTATTGTGTAATAAAACATTTTACAAAGTTATACATTATAAACTATTTTAAAAGCTTCTATTATATTAATATATATTGAAAATTTTTGTTTCTTATTTACATATTATATTATAAGATATAAAGAGAATTGAAAAAATTTAAAACACCAAAAAATATTTGTAAATGTAATATACATATCTATTTGAATGCATTCAAGCAAATTATGTAATATAAAATAATAAGTATGTCTATTTGTAATTATATACGACTTTCTATAAATTTATACGTACTATACATGTGCTAATAAGTTTGTATATCCCTTCTAAGTTAATTTTTTATTGATATAATTATTGAAAAATATTTTTTTAACATATCTAATTTACGTAAGAATAAACTAGATTTTTAAAATTCACTTATAAAGTTTTAGCAAAATTATTAGTTACATATTATGCGTCCAAAAACTACTATATAAATGTAAATACATATATTTTGTGGATAGGTGTTCAAAAAAAATATGTAAATCAGATTTAAGCTGTAAATATCAAAAGATCTTCAGTTCCATATCTTGCTAAAATTAAATCAAATTCATCTTAGAAATAAATTGGTGAGTACAGCCCAAACATACATTTCAGAATAGAATCAATCAAATAGAAATACCATTTTACTACATTATGGAGCCCAATAATATTGTTAATGTGGACGAACGGGTTTTTTCATTATTATCATTTGACAGGTTTCTGTAGCCATGCAAAAAGTAAATTACACCCACATTCGAAAACGTATATAATTAGCATCTTAATCTGATCGAGGTTTTTATTTTATTATAAATTTCGCTGAAAACACTTTAAGGTAAGAATAATGTTTTTTTATACGCATGTATTTAAAATAAAAATGTTTAAAGCTAATAAATAGTTTTTTCTAGAAATTCTCCCTCCATTATAAATTTAGGTGTTTATGTGTATGTATTTGGACTTAAAGGTATTTAAAGCTAGTTTTTTTTTGTTTGGACTGCAAGGTATTTTTAAAGCTATAGCATTTCCCCATTAGAAATATTGACAATTTAAATTAGTTTCTATATTCAATATGTAAAGAAGAATAAAAGCCTACATCAGGGGGATATAAATAAAATTCTTTAAAAGTTAAGATTGGTTAGGTAAACTTTCGGCCTATGCGAACTACAACAAATATGAAATATTTGTTAATACAATCGAATAATAGGTTAAATGAAATTGTCAACAGCCATAGAATAACACGTTGGCAATTTCTCTGAAAAAAGTCTTAACATTAATAATGTAATACAATAAAATTATTATATGTATATTCTTTCTTATAGACATTTCTTACACCTTTTTTTATGTACTATACATGCATTGACATGGAAGGGTCGTCTTATATTTGTTAATTTTAAACTTTTACAAAAGCATGCTTTTTGTAGTAATGTGCATATTCTACTTAAGTTTTACAATTTTAATAAGAGCGTTTAAAATAAAATAAATATTTCAAAATGAATTAAAATTTAATTTTTTTTTTTTAAATTCATAAGTATATTATAATATAAATTGAATTAACCACACATAAAACTTTCAGATTTTTTTTTAATATTATTTTAAATTTTCTAAATCGTATAAACTAAATAGTTTATAAATATTTAAATAGATACATATATATAAAATAATTTTCAATTTTTTACAAAATACGTAATGTTAAAATTTAACCCACAATTCAATTATTATAAATGTATGTATGTGTAATAAATGTTAATATAATTATAAAATATTGCTAAGTCATAATCCAAAACCTAATACATACATATACAAAAATTAAAAAATAAAAAAGTTAAACTGTTTACTTTACTTCTAGTTTGAGCAAAACCACTGACTTGAGTACTGGTTATGTGATCTTCGCAAATTAACTCACAGTACATACCTAACGTACTGAAGTTTGTTTTGACAACACTATGACTTAAATCTAACATTTCAAGGAAACATAAATTTGCAACAAATATAAAAATGGTTAATGACTACCTTACATAGTTTTTTAACACCAATAGTTAATTTTATTGTCGCCTACCGGTAAATACATGATACTTATAACTTTATTTTCTATTCAATTGTTATTTCTATCTGTTATCAATTATTATTTTTCTATTAGTTGTTTTTCAATTTTCTCATTTTTCCTTAATATATCGACTGAACTTATTATTAAAATGACTGAATAATTACTGAACTTTAGCATATTTTTTTTTTTAAATATGTACGTACCTAACGAAAAAATTTTTCTCACTTGAGGTTTGCACTTTTGTTTCAAAGCAATCCTTGTTCAAAATGAGGTTAATTACAAAAACAAAAAAAATACTTGCAAATTAATCAAAACGCAATTCTAAATAAACTTCAATAAATTATCAAATTAATTTTACAATACAAATAATAAATAAATAAAAATGTGCAAACTATAATTGTGAATTACGAATGTACTTGTTTTCAATCAATAAGGATCCTCTATAGTCTGTACGATATGTACATATGTATTGTGATAGAGAAAAAATTAATTTTTCTATATAGAAATAATTTCTCATTACTAAGAATGGGAATTGTTAAAATTTGTTTCAAAATGTTAGAGATCAGAAATTGACGTTTATAAAGTGGTTATAGTTTTTCCTGACCCTGTAGCTTACTATATAAAAATGCAAAAATTGCAAATTTGCGTAAGTTGATTTGGTTTCAAAATAAAAATTTGAGTTATTTTAAAATAGTCATACACTTAAACGACAGATTAAGGTAGTGATTATTGTTAGTTTTTTAAACAAATATGGATAGCAAAAGTCTTTTATGCAGGTTAAGATTTAAATATTGCTCTTGCTTAGCAAACCATTTTACTGATTATAACCGAAGTTTGTAAGCCTATTGATGAAAACTTCAGCCCCATAAAAATAAAACTGGAAAAGAGAAAAGTCGAGAAAATAGAAGCGAAACAAATTTGGCGTAGTGCATGAATTTTGCGTTTATCTTAAACCGGAATGGTTTTGTATTTTATTTTGACTTACAATTATAATTTATTAAATTGCAGTAAATTTTAAATGCAAGATTTTTTTAATTTAATAAAGCAAAATAAATGTAACACTTACATTGTTTGCCATATTCGATTTATATAGTATCAAAATTTAAAATGCGAGAATCGTTTAGCGGAAGTAACACTACATTGCAAGCTTATGTTTCGCATCATAAGATATGCTATTATGAAATTTTCAAATAGTTCTTAAAGAGGCACAAACCTTTAAAAAAAAAATGCCTATTATTAAAATACTAAAATATAAGAGCCAAAGATCATTTCCTTTACACAATTTAATAGGTAGTCATATACGTATGCATGTATATAATAAAAAGCAAATTATATAAAAAGATTATACATACAAATTTGTACATTGAACTCTCGCATTCGACTTAGAATTTTCAATTTTCATGCTTACATGAAAATTGTATGAGAAAAACATTTTTATTTCAAATAATAAATTTTTTCTTTTATATTTTAGAATGACTTTATATTATATTTGTGCAACGTGCACGAGAATATAATACATATAATTATATTTTTCCTGATTGTAAAGAATAATGAAATTTATCGTAGGTATTTTATTCTCTAATTTAAAACTGTATGTATTTAAAGAAGATTGATTTTATATAATAGTCAATAAAAAATAGGCAATTAATATTTTAAATAAATTATATTTGAAAACTTCAAAAAATTATATACATAACATACATACATATATGTATTTATGTGCCTATGAAGACTTAATTAAACAATTTATAAAAAAAATAATAAAGTACTATGCATTATGTAAACCTTAATCTTTGTATTAATTTTAATATTTATTAGAGAATTTCAAATTGGGTAAAATTTTATTTTACATACCAACGTTATAGAAAAAAAAATTGTTTTATATAAATTCATACATAATATGTATATGCAGGTATATGTTTTGTAAAAATATGAAAAAATATTTAAAAAGAATTTGTAAAATTGTATTTAAATAAAGAAGGAAACTTACAAAATCATAACTAAGATATTTTAATTAACACGTTGTGCCCCAAGAACTTACGTTGAGCTCCATTGCATAACCAGTGAACAAATCCAAAAGGTTTCGTACAGTCCGTGCTCATCGTTAACCCAAAAATGATCTTTTTTTTTCAATTTTACTTCCATCAATAATATAAAAAATTGCATTAATACATTAGCAGTATTCGTTGTCAATCAATGAATAATGATTTGAAATGAATATGAACTTAAACGTTCAAATAAAAAATACAAAATTCTTGCACCTCTATAAGATTTGTTGTTTCGCTCTAGCAACTGTACAATGTGCATGAATTACATGTTTAGTATGAATATACTAATTGTGTATTTGTAGTTTGTTTCATAACGACAAATGCAAGAAAATGTCAGTTTTGACTTTACTGCTACGGAAACTATGTATTTTGTACTTAAAATAAAATAATGTCGGATTTAGAGATTTACTACAGTAAGTTTCTTTTAAATTTTGTTATTACTTAGATTTTTGTGGCTTCATTTTTTAATTTTTGAACACGTGTGACAATCCTAGAATTTTCACAAGTGAAAAAGCTCTTTTATATACTAATGTCAAATTTTTAGTTTTTGCAAATTTTTATTTTTTAGTTTTTTGGAAATGTGAACGCATATTGCATTATCGAAAACAGCCTTTATGTTCATAAAAAACTGTTGGTAATCTACTTTGTTTGTAAATATTGCTAAATTTCCACAAAAGCATAAGTAGCGCAGTAAAATCATATAAACTGTTTTGGTTTCGTAGTTACTGTTTTGCAGTATTGCGTTTATGAAAACCTCTAATATTATAAAATTGCTTTTGCTAAGTAATAGACTTATTAAGATTGCGTGATAACATTAACATAACACAAAAATTTACATGTTTCGCAGCAAATCAGTATACAATTTATATTTATAACATACATACCTAAAATATTGTGAGAATACTTTTTTTTCGTTTTCTTTTTTTATCGTTAGAGTCTGGCTATAACTTGTGGCTTTGTATTATATAAATACTAATAGTATTTCTAATTCGTTAATATATACACATATAAGATGTATTAGAATTATACCAGCCTGCATGGAAATAAATAATAACAATAAAAAAATGTTGTTTGAATACATGGCTTTTTCAATACACTTTATTGATTGCAATTTATGAATGCAATACTTTATTTTATTATACATTTTTTATTCAACTTCAAATACTAAAGATTGCTAACTATATAACCAAAGCCAATTAAAAATTAATTAAAAATTTTTTTGTGAAAATTTAGATAACCATAAAAGACTAAAATAAAGTCTTACTCAGTTTTACACACGTTTCTTCAGGTCGCAACTCACACATAGAAATTTCGAGAATTATTTTTATTTTTGCAGAAAATTGATTGCAGAAAAAGGTTTCATTGCCTTTAAAAGAAAACTACTCTCCGGACTAGTATACAGAGCATAGTTGGATGTAGCTCCTAAATAGAGCACTATTGTGAAAATTTGTTTGATGAATTTAAATGTTAAGAATTTGAATTTTTTCCTATATTGGAAGTGTTATACATACATATATTAAAATATTATTAGATTTATTTGAAGTATATTACATGTTCTTAAAGTAAGGTACATGCTATTTATTTTTCTAAATATTTAAAGGTGATACATTGGAACTCAATGTAAGATTCACCCGTTTTAGCTTTAAGATTTCTTTGGTGGCGATACATTGAGACTCAAAGCGTTTTTGTTTCAGATAAGCACAAGATTTCTGTTTAGAAAATTTTAAATATAGTTTTTTATTAAAAAATTAATTATACAAATTCTAAAATAAGATATTTCATTTAATTTAGTCAGGAAAATGACCCCCAATGGAATCCAGAAAGCGTATTGGAAATACAAGTGAATTCTTACGATTATATCGACGTTATAATTTGTTCCATGAATTATTGTTCAACGTAAAAATTCTCTTCCGGTTGAATTAATTGTTCATTCAGATTCAAATGAAAGAATTCATTTAGTTTCTCTTTCCTCTTTTATTTTATTGTATACCAATTGCAATATTTCCATTTTTAAGTCCTCAAATATATTTTCCGATTTAATTTTCTTCAATTGACTGCATAAATAGTTGCAGAATTCTTTCTCCTTTGATACTTCCTTTAATTTTAATTGTTCAGTCACAAAATTTGTTGCTAGCGTAAGAACCTCTAGAGCTGAAATTTGTGCTTGTTTTTCCAACAGTTTATTCTGGGTTTTCTAAAAATGAAGAAGAAAAAAGATTTGGTCTGTTTAATATTTTATTAAAGGTTTTGAAATCCTTTTTTTTTAGTTTTCTAACCTAAAAGAGGACAATTACTGATAATTTTATAATTGAAAATTGCAATTTCTACTTTTGTATCAATTGTTTATACCCGTACGAGTGATTATTCGAAGGGTGTACTAAATTTGCCTTACCATTTGTAACGCTATGAAATAATGGTCTGTGATATATATAGCATATATATATAGAACTCTATTTAAATTGAATATGATTATTGAAAACACAGTACTGATATTTTTCATAAATTGCTATGGTAATACGACAACTTAAAGTCATAGTCTGTCCCATAGTAAGCTATGGCATGTTTTATCGCACATAGGACAACAAATTCGTACAGTTATCACAGAGTTGACACGACGAACTCTACTTTTTCTCGTTTATAATGTGTAGACTTTAGCAACATTGAAGTAATGGGTTTTAACCCTGCCATACTCGTAGTCCAAATTTGTTTTTATTGACGCAGATTGTAATCGGTAAACTAAAATAAGGTAGTACACTTAATCGCTCAAACCTCTTGTGTATCATCAACTAGAAAACCAAAAACGTGTGGAAATAACCTTATTATGGGAAAAAAAAGTTATTTCCACCTATATTTATTGCAGAAAATGCGTTTCTGTTCTATTAAGTTCTATTCACAGGACATAAAATTGAAAATTTGGAAAATATTTAATTATAGTAGGGCGTAATTTTATTAACAGGTTCAAGATATTTAAGAACCTATAAATACCTGTAAAAATAAATAAATAAATTTAAACAAAAATAGAACTGCAATTTACAAATTACTTTTCATTCATAAATTTGCTTTTACGTTTATAAAATTAACTTACAAATTGTTCTTCAGCTACGTGTCCATCATTTTCATCGTAAGAACCTTTTTCCTCGAAAGGCAAAGTCTAAAAGACAAAAGTATATAAATACTGCAATTATAAATAATTTTATTTTTATAATTAAAAAATATTTACAATAAATGAATATAAATATAATAAAATAATTTATATACATATGTATGCATATACATATGTAAATTATCTACTTTACGTAATATATATACATATGTGTAAATCAGCTACTTATTTACAAAACTGCCAAAGAGAGGCTAAATGTGTAAAATGTGCTTGTAATCATATGACAGGAGTCATAATCATATGACAAGAGGGATAATTGTCAGCCCAAATGTGCGAACTGCAACGAGGCACACCCTGCTAGATATCGAGTTAGTTGGGTTGCAAAAGAATTTCAAAAAAGAAGATTAAAAAAGATTAAAACCAAACAAAATCAAGTTAACCTTAATGAGCAAAGAGCTCCGAAAATAGCCAGAATAACAACACCTAGCAAAATATTAAAGGGAGTATTATATTCAAGCGCTTCAAAGTAAAACGGGATATAAGAATAATAATATGGAGCCTGAAAACAAAACCCCACAAATGAAAAGAACTGACAGCTGAGAACTGATAGAAAATAGGTACACTGAGGTGTATATACGGGAACACCGAAGAAATTTAGGTACGTGTAGTAGCTTAGAATGCTAATGGTGTTCTTAATAAGAAACAAGAATTAGATTTTTTTCTCAAAACGTGACATATAGATATTTGGTTGCTGTCGGAAACTCATTTGATATATAATACGAGGCTTAAAATAAAAGATTGCTATAAAGCGGTACATCCCAGCAATCAGCCGTGAGGATGTAGTGCAATACTAATAAAAAAAGTATAGAACATAATGAAGAATTCAAGATAGTAACAGCTGAAATTCAGCTTATTTCGATAAAAATTAAATCTACTAAACAGGACTTTAATGTTGGTACTGTATACATACTGTCCACCAAAATGCAGCATTAAGAAAATACCTTTAAAGATCTCCTGTACAAACGTGGACATAGATATCTAATAGGAGGTGACTATACTTCCTTTGGTTGAATCATCTCAACCAAAGGAAGAGAGCTAAAAAAAGCTATTCAAGAACTAGCTCGTTGCTATCACTCCACTGGTACTCCTGCTTATTGGCCTACGGACACTAACAAGAATCCTGATGTTATTGACTTTTTTATAACTTAAAAAAATATCAGAAAACTTTCTAAGCCTTGACGATAATTATGATTTTAATTCAGATCACTCTGCTGTCACATTAAAACTAAGTGAAAAAGTAGCTAGAACATTATATAAACCCACTTTGACAAACAGCTCTACAGATTGGGTGAGCTTTAAATGCGAAATAATAAACAATATTGACATAAATAACAATATACCATCAAGAGAATGAGTAGATTTTGAGTTAGAAAAATTTATTGAAATCATACAAAACACTGCATGGAACAATACAAAAATGTCAAAGAACAAACCGATAGCAAATAACTATCCTAAAGAAATAACTGAATTAATAGGTGAAAAGAAAACAACCAGACGTAGATGGCAAAGTTCGCGTTACCCTGATGAAAAAACCGTTTTAAACAGATTTTCCCAGGTGCTTAAAAGAAAATTCCAAGATTTTAAATCGGCAACATATGAAAATTTTATAAAGAGCTCGCCAGCTATGGAAGGCGGCAAAGAGCAAAAAGAGACCGACTAAGCAAGCTCCGCCACTGTCAAAAGCAAATGGCAGTTGGGCGACAATATATAGAAAGCCGAGTTATTTGCTGATCACTTAGAAAGTATATTCACACCAAACGGAATAACATCAGATGTGAGTTTAATAGAATCTATTGCTCGAGAAGCAAGTAGAAATTGCGGAAGAGATAAGATCCCTGAAGTTGAAAAAATCGTCAGGTTTTGATCTTATTTTTGCGGAAGTACTGAGAGAACTACCAGACGAGGCATTGAAACATTTGACGAAAATCATGAATGCAGTTTTTTTTTCAATAAAAAAAGATTAATAAATTCTAATTGCTATAAATCCTAAAATGTTTGATAATAGTTATGAAACTGCTTCGTTCAGAAATATTTAACAAATTTTCAACCTTTTAAAGAGCCATACATGCTAAAGTTACATTTTTCTTTTTATTTCTACTTTCATGTATTTTTAAATTTAATGTATGTATTTTTCAATTTAAAGTTATTTTTATTGACGCGGATTGTAATGGTAAACTAAAATAAGGAAGTGCTTTTAATCCTTCCAACTTCTTGTATTTCATCAACTAGAAAAACTCAAACAAAAAAGTGGAAATACCGTTATTATAGGAAAAAGATTGCTTCCACATATATTTATTGCAGACAATGTGTTTCTATTCTATTAGAATTTATTCAAACGATATAAAATTGAAACTTTGGAAATATTTAATTATAGTAGGGCGTAATTTCATAAACAGATTTAGGATTTTCAACAATCTTTAAATATCTGTAAAAATAAATAAATAAACTAAAACAAAAATGGAACAGCAACTAACTTTTGCGTTTGCAAAATAACTTACATATTGTTCTTCAGTTACATGTTCATCATTATCGTAAGAACCTTTTTCCTCGAAAGGCACAGTCTGAAAGTCAAAAGTATGTATATGTTACAATTATAAAAATAATTATTTTTATTATATGAAAATTTATAATTAATGAATATAAATCTAATAAAATAATGTGTGTATGAATGCATATATATAAATTATTTGCTTTACATATATATACATACATATATATAAATTATTTACTTATTTAGAAACCCGTTAAAATCTTGTTAAATAACTCTTTTTTTTCAACAAAAAAGATTAATAGATTCTAATTGGATTAAATCTTCTCTTACGTAGAAATAGATTCTACGTTAATGTTATAAGATAAAATATGTTCTAAAAATTTTAAACTGTATTCAGTACAATGATTCAGAGAAATAGTTGTTACTAAAATTATACAAAATTTTTATTAATTAATGTAATGCAATCTAACAGGAAGATGCATTTTATACAATTAAAATTTTTGCCTTATATCTATTAAAATATTAGTTCGTTTGTTATGCTAGTTCCAGATAAAGAGGAAACTTAGCCAAAGCTGCATATGTCCAAAGATGTGATGCTAATTCCTAAGCAAATTTGAAAGGTAGCTTTCTAGTTTGAAAGAACTAAAAAGAAAAATTTATTTTAGAAGAACTTGCATTTGCTAAATTTCACAAACCTTCAGAACTTCTGTCTTTTACATACAAGAAAGCAAAAAGGTCGTCTCTTAATTTAAAATCAAAACTAATTGTTCGGTATAGCACACAAATAATCTATATAGCACACCTATGAGTCAAAAATATTATAGAAAACTTTTTATTTTAGACTTTGATTTTCGAATTTGTAAACCTTTTTTTCGATTAAGTTCTTAATCAGTACATAAAACATGGCATGCATAACGGGGTATAATTACAGAAATTTCGCAAAATCAATAAAGAATAGTGTCATTTTATTTTTCTACCTTCCGTTTTTTTTATTTTTCAACTTTTAAGAAAATTTAATTAAAATAATATAAAATATTTAAATATGCATATTATATATATGAACATATGTACTTAAACCAAAAGTAGACATAATAGATCCTTACGCAACAAAATATCAATTTTTGAAAGTTCCAAAATAGAAATTTCTAGTGTAAAAAAAAATTAAAGTGTTTTATAGTCCCCTATTTTACGTAATAAAAGTGCACATCTGATGGTATGTTTTTGTTTAATAGATAGTAAAAATCATTTATTTACATACATACATATGTATTTTTAAATAAATATGTAACAAAAATTTTTTCTTGTTCTTGTTGTGAAATCGGTGTCTTTTAATCATGTGATTTCGAGTTTCTATTGGAAAAAAAATTGCTTAAATTTTGATAATTTTTATATCAAAACAAAATTGGGAATTTCGTGAACAAGAATCAAGAATATTTCATATCAAGAATTCAAAAACCAGCCCGATTTTCAATTCCAATTTTAATCAAATATATTTCTCACTTCTTAAAACAGTTTTATTATACAGTGAGAACATAGCATGACAAAACTTTGCTAAGTTTTGGAAGGTTTTTCTTTTAAATACACTTTAAACAGTAAAATATAAAACCATAAAAAAGTTTGATGGAGACATAAATATATTTTAAAAAGGTCTTTTCTTTCTTAAAAACATGTATAAAATCCACGTTTTTGCCTTTCACGAATTCTATGCCCTGGTCTGTTGTTGTTATTGCGTGGTAAATACACGTGGTAAATACACAAATTGGCCTACTTATATTATTATTCAGCTAAAAAATTTTTAGAACTTGAGATTGTATCACCACTTTGTATATAGTAGACAATTTTTTTTATATCGTCAATAGAGCTACTTTTTTTGAGTGCGCTATTTTAAATTAAAAAACTTAATACTCTCGACCTCAAAAGAGTAGCTGGTTGTGTACATGCTACTTTTCATTAAAATGTAAATTCAATATATGTACATATATAAATATAAATATAAAAAAAACTTAACTCTTTTTATATAAAAAGTTTTCCTTGACCATACCTATTGTTTGTTAATTGTTAAGGAAAAGCTAACGCATTGTGTTCTTATAAAATTACAATTACTACAAATGATTATTATACAGATTAGAAATTTTAAATTTTCGCAGTAAATACTTTCGTTTTTACTGGAAAAACTTGGAAAGAGATTTGTACTGCAAATAATGTTTCATCTCTACAATTATCTCTAGTAAAAGATAGTTTATGTTCTAAAATAATTTAACAAAAAAACAACCTCTTTAACATCAATTTGTGGCAAATTGTTTTCTGTAATAGATGAAAATAAACTAGATTGTGTTTTCGAACTGAATGTTGCTGCTATATGCCGTTTACTTTTAGAATGCCTTTGTACTTCGCTTCTACCCGCAGTTCCGTTGTAATTACAGATGGTACAAAAATAATAAAAATCTCCTTTTTTGCTTTTGTTCAGCCATTCAAATTCGCTCTCCCAGGTTTCTTGATATATTTTCTTTCTATGTTTTTTCCCTTTTTCAGGTGTTATAAATTCAATTTCTTTTAACCTACGCAAACTAATAAAGAAAATTTTAAGAATTATGTACACTTAATAAACTTGTATGCAGTATGGAAAAGTAGCTTATTTTGATATAAGCTGAAATTGAAATTTGACTGTAGAAAGATTCAGATTTCTTTGCTTTTGCAATACTAAAAAAACTTTTCATTTGCAACAAGCTTAAAAAAAATTAACTAGATTGAATAACAAGTTTTAGAAGTTATTATTAATTACTAAAACAGTGTTAGAATTAATAGTAAAAATTAAAAACTTTTTCTAGATTTTTATCAGAAATTCGTCCTCAAAAGGATCAAATTATCCAAAATATTAGTTTTAATAGTCAAAAGAAAAAAAAACACCGCGAAATTACATAATTATGGACCTTTTTGAATAATGAACAAGGAAAGTGAAGTATAATTTAAAAATATTACTAATTAGAATGTACTTTTGTTATTAATTAATACCTATGAATATTATACCTATGTAGTATGTATGTATGTGCATCTAAGATGGTAAATCAATGTAAGTAAAAAATAAAAATACAAATATTAGAATGCTGCTATAAAAAATATAACAATGAAGTTTCTGTTGCAAATCAATGAAAAAATCTTTAAAACTTCCGAGCTTTAAAATCGTTGTAATGTAATGTAAGTATCTGGGCTGATTGAAATTAAAGAATTCTAAATTAAAGATTGAGTTTTAAATTAAAGATTGAAATTCTAACATAAACAATTTGAAGAAACATTAACGGAAAAAATCATTACAATTAATATTATCAAATAATTGAAAAATCAATATCAGTAATTGAAAAATTGAAAAAATTTTCAATTAATTCATCTCAATCAATCATCTCGGTTCATTTTTCTCAAATTATACTTAATAAGATTCATCTAAGCATTTATGTATCTATCTTGTTATATGATTTTGTTATGATTAACTTCCTGTTAATTATAACAAAATGATTTAAATATGTTTCAATGTCAAAATTTATAAAAATATTTGAGTCGTCGAATTTTCTGTTGATAAGGATGAAACTGGCACAATAGGTAAAATTGTAAACTATCTCATATAGTAATCGTGTAATGTTTTGTATTTAAAAAAAAGAAAATTTTTATCTCTTGAATTGTCATTTTATATATGTATCTCTTGAATTGTCATTTTACAGTTTCCTATTCTTGCTTCTATTGGGTTTTTAAATCTTAATAAATTAAAAATACAAATATCAATAATCAACAAAAATCAGTTTTGATCTGATCTACAAATATTGAAAAAAGTAAGTTTTATGTTACAAATACATTTTGTTTATAGTTGGAAATAAATCTTGTATAAACAAGAATACACAAAACAGTAGTATTGAATAAAAGCTACCATCTATACTGCCATGACACATTAAATAATTAAATACGTACCTCATACTTAAAAATAAATAAGGAAATGATAAAACAATTTAGGTAAACTATTATACATTTAGAAAAGAAAACATTTATATATTTAATTTTAAATTTTATATGACTGATGTCAAATATATTATTTAATGCTTTGATATAATAAAAACATTGCTCTCAAGCTCAGCTGTGTTTACTATTTAGTACTGACTGCAGACTGACTGCTGAGCTGATAAATATTAAAAAAGTGTTAACGTTTAGAAAAAAAGAGAAAGTTCTACCCTTTATCCTCTATTACATACATCAATTATTCGTTGTTTTGTTTGTTCATAAGTCATAGTAATTTTAATTTGAAATAAAATACACTTAATTCAGTGCTGCCAAACGTATCTTTTTCATGGCATTTTTTATAAAAGGAAATTTAAGAAAAATTAAGTACACAGGAAATGTCATTAACTATAAGATGCTGTGACTTCAAAAATGCAGTACAAAAAGTTTTAAAACAGTTTTAATACAGTTTTACTACCGCCGCAAAGCTTTTAATACCACTGCGTTGTATTAAAAATACGAAAGCTTTTACTACCTTTTTGAACATGAATTTGACGATCTATAAACTTTTTGACGTTTAGTAATTTTCAAAAACAGTTTTCTAAATAAATTCTTTCTCATAAGATAACCTTATGGAAATTAGTAACTTCTTTTGTTCAAAAGACCACTTCTTATTTCTGAAATTTACAAGAAGAATAATATTTGAATATTTATCTGTAAAGAAAATTATTAAAGCTTACCCTGCTTCTTCCATTTTCAAAGAACAAATCCAAATGTAACAAAAGTTGTTGAAAACTTTCAATTAGAATATAAAAATGTAATGTCACACACAAAAATATTACTTTTGCTTTTACATAATGAACGTTACCAAAGTTTAAAAAAAAATAGCTCATTATACTAAATTTTAGAAAAAAACTGGACGGCTTACAATTTTCTGTCAAAAATTAGCTTTTGTTTATTTATTATTTAACACTGGTAACATATTTATGACATGTATATAAAATGCAGCCTAAATTTTTTCGCTACTCTCTCTGCTTTTATTTTACGTATCCACTACATTTATTTTACATTTTTGAATATGATACAACGTCAAGAGCTTTTATAATACATTTTTGAATATGATACATTGTAGCAAATACGTTTTTACTGCATTTTTGAAGTCACAAATGCTAAAGACAGTTTTTATGCCAGGTAATTTATTCTGTTTTTTTATGCTAGCTTTTCACTTTGTTCATATCTACAATTAAATCTGAATCTGATGAAAATCTGATGTGTAGTCGAATTTTAATATCAAAAAATCTGATGAAAAAATAGAAATATATCCGATTACCATTAGATTTTTAATATTATTATTAAAAGCAACGAGTTTCTTTGAAACCAAATAAAAGTCAAAATCGAAAAAAAAATAAAATTCGAATTTCATTTTTGATACAAAGTATTCTTTTTTTTGAAAACTGAAACTGAAAATGAAATTAACTTTCTTTTTAAATATTTATTTAAATTCGTCTTTGATTTGAATCGCAAGAAAATTTGAATGTCAAACTTGATATAAAGATAAAAAGATTGAAATTGACAACACTTTTTTAATTGAAGCAAATTGCAGTGTTGTAGCAAATTATGCTGAATTGCAGCAGAAATATGCAGTTGCTACCAAAACGAAAGCACTTAGCGAATAAAATGGTTACTTTTTTTGATAGAAACTTCAATTGTTTACATGTTTATATTATGTGATGTGAACGAAAATAAAGAAATTTCTCTTGAAACATTGAATTACGAATGATTTTTTCAAAAGTTTTCGGTAAAACTATGTCGGTGTGCGGAAAAAGAAACATTTTTAATCACAAATCTCTCCGCGGAAGTTCCGCGGATTATTTTTTCTTTTGAAAACGCTGCCTTTTGTCAAACCAAAAGTTATGTCAAAGTTAATATAAATTAAAAACCAAAACAGAACATTAAATTGAATTCATACAATCTTATTTGCTGAAGTACAATATAAATATGTTTAATAAAGCTTCTTCAAGTACAACTGAACAAATAAAAAATCAAAGTAAAAAACTCAAGCTGGAAATATCTGAGAGGGTACGAGTGCTTTGTTTACATGGTTACCGGCAAAATGGCGATTCTTTCAAATCAAAGTTAGGGTCACTAAGAAAACAAGTTTCAAAGTATGCTGATTTTGTTTTTATATCAGCACCTCACGTGGCAGAACAATTAGATAAACCTGAAGAAAATGGATCGAACATGATTGTAGAAAAAGACCAACTAAGTTGGTGGTTTAATAGTGAGGATGGAAAAACTTTTAAGGCTACTAATCGGAATGCAGTTGCATACAAATTTGAAGAAAGTGTACGTTTTGTGGAAAATATTTGGATGGCTGAAGGGCCTTTTCAGGGCTTGTTAGGGTTTTCTCAAGGTGCATGTTTCGTCGGTTTAATTGCCGGATTGGCGAAAATGCATAGTAAATATAAATTGTTAATTAATTTAAATTACCGCAGCTTTTTAATTTTTAGTGACGAAAATAAGACCGAATTTCGTGATTTTATCATCTGGATTTATATCAGGGAGTTTAGCTCATGTAAATTATTTTGATGAACCTATAGAAATACCTTCTCTTCATATTTTTGGGGAATCCGATGATATCGTTACGCCACAAATGAGCAAAGCTTTAGCAAAACATTTTGAACATTGTGAAATTTTAACACATCCCGGTGGTCATTATTTTCCAGCGACAGCGGTTCAAAAACCTATTTACCTTAATTTTTTCCAAGATCGTTTACAAGACTATTTAGAAGAAAAAGAATTGAGCAGAATGAAAGCAGAAGGTCTACTAAAATTTGAAGTTAGTGACAATAGTGATATTAGTGAAAATAATTTTCCAGATGCAGAGGATTCTGATGAGAGTTGATTAGTGACAAAGAATACTAATTGTTTTTTATTTCATTTTAATATTTACTAAAACTATAGCACACATAAAAAGATCAAATGCAATATAAAAGTAAATTAAAGTAAAAACAAAAGTTTATTGTTATTATTATGTAGTTTTTTTATTTTTATACATGAAGTGATGCAGCTAATGACATTTAATGTCACTGGTTTGTCAAAAAACTCGAGGTACGATTCTCGTATTCGTTTTGTCACTGAAAATCGATTGTCGTTAAAATTAAAATTCCAAAGTTAAAGATTGCAACTTCAGCTAAAATTTTTTTGTTTATACTGTTTATAAATTCTGAAACTCCTAAATAATTAGTCGTTCGAAAATGACAGGAATAACATTGTTTATGAAATTAAAATTTTTTTGAATTTAAAATTAAAAAAAGTTTCATGCGGCTGTGACAAAATTTAAACGAGAAGTCTGGCCTACAATTTTCACATTACTTTATTACAGATTGGGCTTCCGAACTAATTTTATTACAGGCAGTAATTTCTGAACGATCTATATTTTCACCGCATATAGAGTGAATTTTCGAACGTACTACAAACTAGAACTATTCTAGAACTGAATAAACGAAAATCCCTACATATTAGGGCTGTCTAGTGGTGGAATGTTTTTAAAAACTCTTTCAGAAAAATGAGAGAAGATGATGACGTCGTAAAGTTTTTTCATCTTTTGTAAAATAAAATTTAGTGTTTTGGACCTTCTTCTTTCTAAACTTCTAAAATCATAAATTGGTGAAAACACATGTTCTTTTTTATGTATGTTAGGTTTGTTTAATAAATATTTTCAAATGCAACGGCGGATGATTTTCGTTGTTAACTCAGACAAACAACGAAACGGAAAAATCAATTGTAAAATATTTTGCATTAGATATCACACATATATGCAAACATGTAAAGTCAAAAAAGAGAAATCTATAGCAGCAATTTCGCTCGCTTCTAGCATAATTTTGAATGGTTTTTTCCAAAAATTTTACAAAAGTTGATCTTGTATAAGTTGGTCAGTTAAAGAATTTACTCGTATAGCTTACATAGCAATACGAGTAAATTCGTTAACTGTGGAGTTTTAACCTCTCTAAGTGTTCAGGCCTGCATTTCTGTCAACCGTGATGCATGTCCTAAGACTTTCCTATAACTATTTATAATACTTTGGTTTTGTGGCAATCCTTTCCAATTATCGATTCTCGTTTATCAAAATTGAAGATTTTAAAACTTGTGTGTCGATTAAATCAGATATGTCACTCCCAAATAAGGAATTATATGACATCTAAACTTCAGTTTGACTTTTTGTAATAAATTTTATAAGCCAAATGCTTAATATTTTGTTTTGGTTAATTAAATAGTTTGCATTTATATAGTTGTATTGGTTAATCAAAAGTTATAGACAGTAATATTAAAATTAGTAAAAATAAGGAAAAAACAAAATGACTAATTTAATGAGATGGTTACTGTACATGAGTTTCTGTTTAATTCCGTATTTTGGAATAGTTTTTGAAGTGATAAGATCACCTATATTGAGTGATTGGATGTTTGAAATTAAAATATTACCATTTGTATTCGTTATATTATTTGGATTATACGCTATTATCACTGTACTTTATCGCACCTTTACATTCAATGACTGTCCAGAAGCGGAAAAAGAAATACAAGAGCAAATTATAGAAGCCAGAATAGATTTGATTTCAAAAGGATTTAAATTCAGGGATTGAATTATTTCTGTGTTGTAAAAGTAAAATGACCTTTAAATAAAAGTAATAAATGCTTTATAATTTTTATAATAAAATGTAGTGATATTGAAGACTTGTAAAATTCCAATAAATTTGGAAAACCTTAAAATTTTATTAAAAAATTTAGGTTTTCGAAGCAATGCCGATTGAAATATTTTTTAATTTTTTCATGAAACTTTTGAGTATTCTTTGTGACTCTCACTTTTTTTAGTATAGTTTTAAAAGCTATCTTAATTATAATTATTTTTTTGCTTTTGTTATTCAATTTCTTATTCAAAAACTACTCCTTAATAATGTCATATACTTACATATGTATATCTATCAGGCCAAGAAGCTCAGAGAGTAAATTAAAAATAAATTCCAAATTTATATGGAGTTTAAATGGAAGGGTTGTCGGAATTTATTTGTGTTAAGGAAATTGATCAATGTTTTTAGCTCTACTGATTTTACATATTTTTTTAAATTTAAAATTCAAATTTCAAAAAAGTCGGTTGGTAAATGCCATCTGAAAAATACATTTAAAAAAATAAAATTGCAATTTTTAGCGCAGACAACTGCTTGTCTTCCAAATGGAAGGGTACTGAATTACAGAGTAAAATTTTGAATAAGAAATAGAATTTAAGAAGAAATTAATAAAAAGAAAAAAAGTAATTATTATAATCTAGATCAACGAATTAGAAATACTAAAGGAAGGAGCATGTTTATTTCTTTCGCGCTTACACTCTCTAAAATGTTGTCTTTTGAAGAAAACATAGCGAAGCCAAAAACTTCAGGTAAGTGTCTTTCGTTGTTCCGAGCATTGTCAAACTAAAATTAACATTAAATTTTGTGAAATTAAATTTTGAGAACTAAAAAAAAATAAAAAAAATGTGTGAAAAATATATAATTGCTTTGAAAAAATTTATAAGAAAAAAATTTAAAATAGAAAAAGGAGAAAAAACTTTGTACGGAGAAAGAAGTGTATAGGTCCAAATTGTTGTTCACATTTAAAAAAGCAAAATGGAAATTTCCCACCGTATGTAACGTATGTGAGTATAATTTATATTAATAATTTAATGAAATATTTATTTAATAGTTATTCAATATAATTCGTAAATTTCTCATCTTTTAATGTTGGAAAGAAAACTTGTTTTTGTTTTTTATACTAAAATTAGTTCGAATGAATGACAAACAGAAGCTGATTCTTTTTTCTAGGCAAAATTAGTTTGTTTGATAAAATGTTGCATACATACAATATTTTAAATTGGTCTATTCTTTTTATATAATTGCAGTTTTCCTAGAAGTAATGAAATGAAAGGAAAGTGGGCTGGAATTATTAATAAAGAAGTTTGCATTTCAAATATTTTACCAAATAGTATTATGTATTCAAAACATTTTGAATCAATATATAAAAAGAAATTATATGGTAAAATTTATTTATTGCCATATGGTGTACTTAATTTTCAGATAATAAAATTGTTTTGTTAAATTTTCTCTTTATAGAGTGAAGATTTGGTCAATAAACAAATATATGAACACGTACTGACGCTGTTGAAGTAAAATAAAATAATATTAGTGTGAATTACTTATAAATTATACTTATTGTTAAATAATGAGGAAGAACACGACAACATACCATCTATTTCAGTGAGTAAAAATCATAATAAATATTAAAATAATTAATATTTGTCAAAAATTATACTGTTTCAGATTCACTAAAATATACATACATATATGTATTTATATTAATTGTTATTAATATTGTTTAAAGTAGTTCGATAAAATTGTCAAATAAAACTAATAATGTAAGAAATTTTTTAACAAAATACATACATATGTTCATTTTAAAGAGTAATAAAATATTGTGATATGTGCTTTTTGCAATTTATAAAAAAAAATTATTCAAAGAGAAAAAAAAATAATGAGTTTTTTTTAAATTTTACAGATTGTATTTAAAATTAAAAAAATATTTTTTTGTTTTGTTTTGCTTATCCTTCTTACAAATTACACATATTTTATAGTTGAAGCCGGATAAGAAAATAACAGAAATACGCCCTTGTTATGACTTTAGCAATGGTCGGGGCAAAGAAAGAGACAACTAGAAAAATTTTGGCTTCATTCTTTTTCAATTTTTTTTTTCCTTTGGTATTTCTAATTCGTTGGTAAATGCCAGAACCCTATTTAAATTCAATATGATCAAGGTACTGGTTCAAGTAGCTGCGGTATAACTTCAAAAGTTTTTGGTATTATCTCAGAAACTATAAAAGCTGCGGTATGGAAATTTCGCACAAGCAATATATTAGTAAAGCCAATGTGTTTGACAAGAGTCATTGAAATTGCTTGACTCCTTCTGGTAGCTGCCATACAACTTCAAAATTTTTTTGCTATTATCTCAGAAATTATTGGAATTAGAAAATGTTGAGGATACAGTACTGAAATTTCGCATAAATATGGTTATACGGCAACCAAAACAAAAAGTCATAGTCTGTCCCATAGTAAGGATTGTTTGAAATTGAATTAAGATATCGCATTTTGAAATTTAAAAATGCGATGTTACGAGAAATTTCTGAAATGTCTTCAAGTTTTCAAAAATGCTGCTACTGCAGTTTAATATTTTTAAAATCAGTGCTTTGTAGTTAAAGCTGTTCTTATTAAATATGTACATATGTGCATTGCAATCTAACAACTAAGTTAGACCTGGTTTTCAGAAGAACCATTATTTTGTTGTATAAAATAATTAAAAATTTTTTTTTATTGTATGCTGTTTGCTAATTATTTTTTATTACTTTGTGAATATAAAAGCGATGGGAAATATTTTGTGTTAACTGTAACTTTAGTAATATTAATAATAATAATTATAATAATAACAATAATTTTCTAGTATTTCTTGCATAAATTTTTTCCAATAACTCTTTGAATATTTCCAAATTAGTTTTCTCGAAAATTCTCGAACTATTATATACATACACATATATAAAACATGTAATTGCGCAATTTTACATCGAAAATTTTGGAAGAAAAATATTTTTTTTTTCTTTTTTTTTGAATTGATATACCAAGTTGGAATATGTTTTATTTCTGTCTATGATGAACAAGTTTATGTGCTCATATATTTCATTGATAGGTCATACTGAACTAGAAAAATTACATAAGTTGACAAACCAGTTAAAATCTGTAAACATAAGTAATTAAAGTTTGATTATTTATAGTAATATAGTGTTTTTACAGATCCCAAACTGATTAAATCTAGCTCTATCATCCCACATACAGTACGTACACGGTTTTTTATCATCAACTGCAGCAAAAATCTGTTGATCTTAAAAAATATTGTAGGTAGGTAGGTGTGTGCATATATGGTTTTAAAAATTGATTTGCTACTATGATATAGTTGGAAAATGATACTGATATTATATTAAATGTAAGGTATAAGGCATACGAGTAAATAAATAACTACGAGTACATAATATGTACATTGTATTAGGTGTGTCTGGTTTTAAGAACTTTACGAGTATAAAGCTTGAAAAAACTCTGAAAAGAAAGAACACTACAAAGCTACATACAAAGCTATAATACTTTTTGTGAAAGAATAAGAGAATATGTACCGTTTTGTTGGATAAATTTTTTGAAAATCGGCGTTTGTTACGTGTTTTATAAAGTTTTAAATAGTTTTTACAACTTTTCCGTTTAGTTCATTTCTTTTTTAAATCAGAATTTTTTTTTCTTTGTGAAAAATGACGTCATTGTTTTCTCTTTTTAAAGTTTTTTCAAGTTTTAAACCAGACATATATATTATCAATATACAAATGTATATTGATTTTTCTCAGTATCAGGGCCTTGTTTTGTTGGATGTGTATGTCTACGATAAAAATTTAGGTACGTAGGTATGCCGCAAATTCTTTAACGTCAAAATTTTGATTTTAGTCTGCAAACTGTCTGAAACTAAAACTTTTACGGACAGAAATCTAGTAAACTTTTTACCCGTAATTGACTTTGAATTTTGATCATCCGTAAACGTCAAAACAAAAAAAAATTTTTTTTTAGATTTAAAATAATTTTATACTTACATATTAAAAATTAACAATAAAAATATTTTTTATATTATTTTCAACGTAATGATAGTCACTCAACACATCAAATTTATTTACTGAATTACTACGTCAGACTGTCTGCATGTAAAAAAAAAAATCTACAATTTTGACGTTTAATTGACTTTTTTTAAACGTTTAAGAATTTAAACTTTGACTCAAAGTAAAAACGCAGTAGAGTATTCGTAAACTCAGACAACTCAGATTTTGTAAAATTTGGCGTTTAAGAATTTACCAATGTAAATATCAACTCATATTGATTGCACCTTGAACGTTCTTAGATATTTATAGAATTTCTTTATTATGTACATATCATGTATTATGTATGTATGTATGTCAATAAATCATAATATAAAAATAAGAATTTTCATAAGAATTTTCTTTGTATTAATAGTTTTCAATTTTTTCTACTTTATCATTTCTTCAGTAGTAGTTTTATAAGCAAAAAAAATTTTGGTAAAAATTTCATTTTTTTCAAACTACATAATATGCATGAACATACAGAAGACATGCGTTACAAAAAACTCGTCTAGAAGCAAAATTTATGTTTACAATTGAATAATGAGAAAATTTAGGTATAAGTAACGAAAATCATGCAATGATGTGTTTGTAAGCAACTCCGACAGCAGTACATACAGACATACATATTACGGTCGCCTGTACACTCAAGCCCCTTTAATCTTGTTACCTAATTATTCAATATATTATTACATATAAAAATATCAAACATATTAAAATTATGTACCAAACTTTCCGTAAGTTGATTTTGTGGCCGTAAATCGTTTAATATTAAGGCAGTGTGGCCCTTCTGAAAAATAAAAAAACCAACTGTTTGAAAAAAATTAAACTTTGTATTTTTAAATAAAATATCTTTCTAGTTTGTAGGAACTTTATCATCATTTTAAAATACCGTTACTTCAATAATGCTTTATAAAAAGTTTAAGTACGGTATTAGTACGATTGTACTACCGTCTCAGAGCTTTCAATACCTTTACATTGTAAGAAAAAACTGCTAATATTAATACATACGTTGAGTTTGTTTAAAAATTTCAATTTAAAGTTCTGTGCAAATGCTTATTTTTAAAAAACGTTACCAAATCATTAAAAATATAGAATTTTTATGCAGTATTGTAGAAAAAAAATTTAATAACTAGCACTTTATTGCTGAAAATAAATGCTAATTTATTTAATTGGTTATTTGTGGCAATATTTATATGACAAGGTATAAGAAAAGCATGCTCGATATTTTCGACACCCAATTTGGTTTTATTTTACGTATCCACTACGTATAGAACAAGAGCTTTTACTACAGTTTTTGGAATGTGATACTTAATCAAGTTTACGTCGTCAGCGCATTATTGGGCGTCGTCACGGATATTCGGGTTACTATTTTTCTAAAATGAGAGAAGTGCTCAAAGAATATTTTAACCATTGTACATAAAGAACAATTTAATAGATAAAAATAATCCTCCTGGTATCGTACATATTTGTTTAAGAAATCTTAACATGCCGAAAGTACGGTTCTGGATAAAAGGAGAAACATGTTTATGTATGTTTGTTTTCTGAGTTTTTTCTTCAAAAGTTCAAATCTCAACTCGCAAGTTTAACCTTAAATTCATTGAATATTTTTAACTTTTTTGCTATTTTGTAGTGGGAGAGTACGTATGTATGTATGTATATATCTATATGAAAGAATTTTATTAATACCTACATACATACATATGTATGTAGATATGTATATAATTTAAGAAAAAAGAATACGGCAATTTCATGGAAAGATTTTTTTGATTTTTAGTATTGTGACAACATAATTGTATATTTTATACCACTATTGCTAAAAAATAAGAGTTAAACTGAATAATATTGCCATGTTTCATCTTTGATAAATTGTCATCCTCTCTCAGGAGCAATGTTCCCGTTTTGATATCTTTGTGCAAGAATTTACACTTTTTAAGATCTTGTGCACCTTTCTTTTTTTGCACTTTTTTTTTAAATTTTGAATTTTTTTTTAATCCCAAAAACAAAGTTCATATATTTGACATATAGTTATACTATTCCATATATGGTTGACTTTCTAAAACTAAAGTTTGTTACTTTTATAAATATGAAAAGACAAAGTAAATTGTAAGTTATTTTACGAGATAAAATGTTCTTTAAAAATTTTTAAGTTTTCGAAGTAAAGTCAGATTTTAATAAAGAAAATTTGACATTCGATACTGAATACAACAAAACTTTTGAAGAATATCGTATCGCGTCTCGTCATTTGAATAATTTTTTGAAAATAAAAATTTTTCTAAAAATAATTGCATTGCTTTTTCGTGCAAACAACTAAAAAAAAAATTTATATTTTATTTAGTGCAGCTTCTTCACAAAGTTATTGTAAAAGTAAAATTTTGCACTTTTTTTTTGCAAACGGAACTTTTTTTTGGGCATTTTAAAATTTCCCAACGGGAACACTGCTCAGGAGCCGTAAATTTTGGTCATGTTAAGCACGAAACAACTTACAAATTATATAAATGGTGCACATACATGTATATACAAACATAGGTACATAGATATTTTAATAAATTGTAAACATACTCACTTCAGCTACAATTGTATTATTTGATTGCAAAATTAATAGAATTTTTCCACCATGCAACAAAATCCATAAAACTGTGTAAAAAAATAATGGCAAATCTTCTTCAGTAATGATTTTGCTATCCAAATATGTATAAAATTGGAATATTTGAATACTTAAAATTAAAAATGATCCAATAAATGTCATTACTATCAAGAATCCAAATGCACTTGTAATATTTTTAGTTAAATTTTCTAAATTTGAAAATAATATTCTCAAATAATTTAAATTGAAATGAATGTTATCTTTTTCATTTTCATATTTCGTTAATTTGTTTGAATCATAAACAATATTCTTTAAATTACTTTTTTTATAAGAAGAATGTTTTAAAATTTTTCGAAGTTTGCTTGCAGCTTCATTTGATTTAAAAATCTTATTTGTCTTTCGTTGTTCACCTTCTGTCATTCCACGTAATATAAAATTAATGCAACTAAATCTCTTAAATATGCAATGTAATAGTACACGATATTGAAATAAAGCTAATAACATTATAATATTGCATATTGAATAAATCATGGAACTTCTTAAAAAATGTAAAATATTTTTTTCATTATAAATGAAATCCACAGCTAAAGTGCAAATAAAAAATAAGGAAATACTTATATTTTGTTGCATAATCAGTTTTTTCAAATTCAAATCAGGCTGAATATTAAATCTAAAACAAAAAGGAAAATATTATAAATACAAATTACAAAGTAAATTTGTTTACAATAGAATATAATATAGCGATAGGTGTTTTCAAAAACTCAATTTTAGTCTATACTATACACAAAATCGCGTATAGCTTCAGAACTCTTCAGTAACTTAAGAATAGTAAGAATTTTATAATTGTAAGTTTTCTGAACAGCTGATTGATCATCTTTTTTTTAATATGCTTCATATAAATTTCATACAATTTTATCAGATGAATATTTTAGAAAAAGTTCTAGTGAAATTTTTATGAAAAGTTTCTAATTTTTCATATTTTGTATTTTTTTCAATTCAAAAAGAGAAATAAGTTAATTAATGAAGATTTTTATTAAGTATAAAAAGATAAAATCGATTTTGACATATTTACATGGGCACTTTATTTATTTTACACGATTTTTATTTAAGTAATTTGTTTTCATAACAGTACTTACCGTTTTAATTTATAATCAATTGTTATTAATATGTCAATAAAAATAACATAAAATTGCTTCTGTCTATAACAGCCAACCATAATTATCGTAACATTCATTACATTTGAAATATATTCACTTGTGTATATAGCATTTTTGACAGCTGGAAAATTCGCGTCAAAAGTTATATTTTGATAATAAATCGAAATGATTATTGCGGAGAGTAATAACATACACCAAAGTTTATGTAAAATATCTAAGAATTTATGTACAAAATTAAAATTATTAGTTACTGTAGAATAAATGTTATAAATTTTGTTTTGTGAATGAATAGCGTAAATGGGTGCAGAGCAAAAAATTGCACAAATATATAAGAAATATTTTATTGTTTTATGAAATTCATTGTATAATTTATTTTTCTTTTTTAAAAATTTATCAGAATAATTTGTTTTTGATTCGGTCATGTTACTTGTTTTAATTTACAAAGCTATACGAAAATTACATTGAATGCCAGTTCCTATACACAAATTTTTGCGTTAATTATTAAAAATCATCATATTAGACATAAATGATTAATAGTTTTGTAATTATAAAAAAAGAAAAAGCAAAGTAATATGAAACCAATTCCATTGAAACATTATATACCTAAACATACTCGTATATTATGTTCATGTATTTTACTTTAGTTTCATATACATATGTAAAACGTTTTTGTTTTGGAGTAATTCCCGAAATTTTACCAAAAACAAGTGCTAGCTTTAATAATTTACGTAGAGTAAAGTTACGAGAAGTTTGCAAATCTTTTTTATACAATAATTGTTGATAATATGAACGAACATAAATTACCTAAAATATGCACATTATTCTTGCGATAGGACGGACTGTACAGAATTTAAATATTGTGCAAGTAAGAGTACAAAAACTATTTTACTAATTAATAACATTTTTAAATGCGTTTTTATAATTTTCATTTTAGTTCAGAAACTAAGCTGTTTTTTTTGTTTTGTCTTTATTCCAACATTTTTTAAAATCTTCATTTTTAATGAAGTATCTTCACTAAAAATAAATTGTTCAATATTTTTGCATAATGAAAATTACATTCAACACGTTCAATGAATTTCAGTCTGAATTTTTATTTGCACTGTTGCAACAGTAATAAGTTTTTGTAGTTTACTATATTTATTTTAAATCCTTTAACATGAAAGAAACTTTTATAGTTTGCGAGTTGAAACATTAACGTAATAAAAATACAAATATTAATAAAAAAAATAAATTAGATAAAAGAGTAATTAATTGTGTTTATTTTCAAGGGTAATACTATAAGGTATTATGTAAAACACACTTACCATTATCTAGTTATTCACGTACATAAGTGAATATATATATATATACATGTGGTTTTTTTAATATTTATTTAAATATGGAAAATACCTTTTTCTCTAAAATTACTTTGTCCAAAAAAAAACATCCGTCCACGTCCACGTTCTGATAAAGAAGAAAGTTTGTCAAAAACATTATGCTGTAGGTACCCAATTAACAAAATAAACTGCAGCTGAATTCGCAATGATAAAATAATTGACACATAAAAGTGACCAATATCACATAAAAGATACGGGACGATTATTAATTTCCACACGGCCATTCCTGCAGTTCTTCAGCCTCTGAAGAAGTAGTATTTGCATATTCTTCATATTCACCGCACCATGGTTTCATTTTTTCTGCTCCACTATCAGTAATATTAGGTCCTTCGTGGTTTCCTACTTTTTCCACTTTGTATCTATCAAATTCTTTTATAGCCACAACGCGATATGGTCCAATAAATTTGGGGCGTATCTTAAGTCCTGTTCCAAATTGGACTCTCTCTATAGCTACTTTATCTCCAATTTTGTATTTTTGAGCTGGTTTTCTTGTCTTATTAAAATTTTTTCTGTTTTCTTCTTGTATGGACACAATATCTTTTCTAACTTGTTCTCTAATTTGATCACGATTTTCTTCGAAATTTTTAATTAGTTCCTCTTCAATAATTTCAATTGTCTTCAAATCGTTTCCAGTTTTCATTCTACATCCTGTAAGTACTTGAAAAGGTGTTGTTTTGATTGCCCTTTGGTAGGTGGAGTTCATTATTTGCTGCACAGGCTTGACAAAATTATACCACTTATCAGGATCATTAATTGAAAGCTTTGTAAGGC
Source organism: Condylostylus longicornis (assembly GCF_029603195.1). NCBI lineage: Eukaryota > Metazoa > Arthropoda > Insecta > Diptera > Dolichopodidae > Condylostylus > Condylostylus longicornis. The sequence goes on from NW_026577985.1 coordinate 4,380,126, forward strand.
AAGAAATGACAATAGAATCGGCTCTTTCAATTTGCCCGTTTCCTCTTGGTACTCCAACGGTTATATAATGTAATTTAATATCATGGTCTTTACAAAACTCGTGAAATTTGTGTGAAGCAAATGCTCCAACTTTATCCGATATAATTCTGCTGGGATAACCAAACGTCTCTGCGATGATTTCAAGTTTTTGTGTGACTTCATCACTATTTAAAGTTTTGGTGGGAAAAAGCCATATAAATTTAGAAAATGCGTCCATTACAGAAAAAATATATTTGTAATGTTTTTTAGTGACTTGCATAGGGCCAAGATGGTCTATATGAAAAGTTTCAAGCGGTTGCTCTCCTTTAGGTATCGGGTTTAATAGGCATTCTTTTTTACCAACTTTTCTTTCGGCAAGTATGCATCGAATACAATTAGAAATGTGCTTTGAAATTGTTTTTCGTAAATCTGGAATAAAAAAGTCTTTTTCTATGATTTCTTGCATTTTTTTGTGGTGAAAACGACCTCTGTTGTGAACTTCTGAAATTATCTGATCTTGCATTTTTTCTGGAACGAAAAATAATGTATTATTATTTATGTTTTTAAAAAGTATATTTTCTTTTAATATAAAATCCTTATACGGCTTGTGTTTTAGTATATCAATTATCGCCATCAAATTGTCATCTTGGTGTTGCGCTTCTTCAAGTTTTTTAAGAAAATCGTTTTGTTGAAATATACAAAATATTTGAGGATTTCTGCTCAAGGCGTCTACGTGACGCATTTTACTACCACTTCGGTGCTCAATCTCGTAATTAAATTCTTCCAACATTAATGCCCAGCGTGCTACTCTAGTTGACAAATCTTTTTTCTTCATGGTACATGTAAAGGCTTTGCAGTCTGTTACAATTTTGAAACGTTGACCTAGTAGATAAACTCGAAATTTCTTCAATGATTCGATAATGGCTAATACTTCCAATTCATATGAACTGTAATATACTGGGTGTAAAAGCCCATCCTCAGAATCTTTTTGTAGCAAAACTGATGCATAACCACATTGCGACGCATCCGTATGAAGTTCTGTGTAAGCTCCATATTCGAAAATTTTTAAAGAAGGTTTTTGTGTTAAAGCTTGTTTTAAATCATTTATGGCAGCTAATTCAACTTCGCCAATTCTAAAATGAGTAGTCCTTTTTAATAGATCACTTAAGGGTTTTGCTCTTATAGAAAAATTGGGGATAAATTTTCTAAAATAATTAGCTAGTCCCAAAAAGCTTTGCAATTGCTTAGTAGTTGTAGGTATTGGGAAATTCAGAACAGCTTTTGTTTTCAATCTAGACGGGGATATAGTTCCTTTTGTTATTTGATACCCGAGATACTCAATTTGATTTTGTAGAATTTGGCATTTCTTCCATTTAATTTTCAGGCCATTATTAGCAGCAACTTCCAACACTTTCTGAAGACGACCAATACCCTCATCGATTGTATTGAATGGAATTACCAAATCATCAATGTAAATTATAAGATATCCCTGTGCGATTAGATTTCTAAAAATAAAATTGATATATTTTTGAAAAACGCTCGGAGAATTACACAGTCCGAACGGAACTCTGGTAAATTCAAATTGTCCACAGTGGACAATGAATGACGTATATTTTCTGCTCGATTCATATATTTCGACATGGAAAAACCCATTTTCGAGGTCCAAAGCGGTAAAGAAATTAGCCTTTTGCAACTTGTCAATCTGTTCCTCAATATTCTGTAAAGGATACCTATCCTTAATAATTTTTTTATTAATGCCTCTATAATCCACACACATCCTGTAAGAACCTTCTTTTTTCTTCACTAGCACAACTTGACTTCCATAATCCGACGCACTCTCAGTTATTATGCCATCATTTAACCATTGTTTAATCTGATCTTCTATGACTTGTTGCTCGCTAGGAGAAAATCTCCTGGGTGGACGATGTACTGGTTCGTCATCTATTGTAACAATCTTCATATACACCTGAGATTTTTTCATCGGTTCTGGAACATAATTATTTATTAAAGCAATTACCTGGTCAGACTCATTTCTTTTTAAGTGACTTAAATCTGGAAGATTATCTGTTTCATTAATTTCATCAAGATTAAGTGAAGCTAAGAAACACGCTGATTCTTTAATGTTATCGGTATTACTTCTTTCAGCATTTTTCATTTTATCATCATGTCTGTGAACATTCTTGATTATTTTTATTTTTCCATTAACAATATTTACCGCAGCCAGTTTTAACAGATTCATCCCAATAATCATATCAGTCTTTATACAACTATCACTTATAAAATGAACTTCAATATCTTCATAGACGTCGTTATCAATAGTCACATTAACTTTGCACGAACCTTTTGTAATTACATCGGTTCCCAAGCCAGATATTATTATTGGATTATAACAGGTGTTAATAAATTTTAAATAACTGTATTTTAGGACACAAATATCGCTGCCGGTATCAATTAAGCAATCGAAAGAAATATTATTTAATTTTGCTTTAATACACATATTAGTTTTTAGATTGTTATTCGAAATAAGATTTTGTTGCGCTACACTTACGGAATTTTTTGACGAATCAGTGACTACCTCTTTGCAATCAGGCTTCTTATGGCCGAATTTATTGCACCTGAAGCATTTAGGGCCCAAATTCTTTTGTGGGCAGTCATAGAATTCATGATCCCTGGATCCGCAATTAAAACAATATTTTGCATTTTTTTTTGAATAGCTCTCGGTTTTTTGTCTTAAATTATTTCTTATTTCAGATGGGTTATTTTTGGTGACGTCAGATTTCTTCAGTTTTTCATATATAAATAGTTTATCTTTTAGCTCACTAATATTTTTACAACCAAATAATACCATTTTATTGTTCACAGAATCTTTAATTCCATCAATGACATAGCTGATAACTGAGAGTTCATCTATTTCGGATTGAGATGATATATCGAGCATAGAATATAAATATTCACGATATGATTCATTAGCTTGCTTTTTCCTTTCCCGTAACATGGTGTGTACATCAGCACTCGTAGTTTTTGATTTAAATTCTTTTAGCAGAGCGTTTTTCAGACTATTATAATTAAAAGGTTTAGCTTCAAAATCGATATAAAGTCTTGCGGCCCCGGAAAGTAAACGTTTACAAAATACAAATTTCTGCAATTCATTCCATCGAAATACAGTTGCATGTTGCTCAAAATCACCAATCCATGTTTGTATATTTATTTCTCCAAATCCAGAAAATGATCTTACTAAACTTTCTATATCTGCGAAGTTAATTTTCACATTCGGTGTTGTGTCATCAACTACATATCTTTCATCGTCAAAATCTACTGCTGAATTACTGCTTTGCATCGTTCTACGGCGACTAGCACTCATAATATTATGCTTTGAAACTTTAATTTAAAATATAAATCAATCTTATTATAGCAAATCGTCAACCTTATAATTTTATAAAATTTTAATCTACGTTCCACGTTTTAAACTCGCATAAAATTTTCAAATTGTTATTATATTATAATGATTTTTTTTTTTGTTACATAAATTTTAGAGATGGTAGGATCCCGGTTGAGCCCCCATGTGGTTTTTTTAATATTTATTTAAATATGGAAAATACCTTTTTCTCTAAAATTACTTTGTCCAAAAAAAAACATTCGTCCACGTTCTGATAAAGAAGAAAGTTTGTCAAAAACATTATGCTGTAGGTACCCAATTAACAAAATAAACTGCAGCTGAATTCGCAATGATAAAATAATTGACACATAAAAGTGACCAATATCACATAAAAGATACGATACGATTATTAATTCTCACATACATATATTTCATATCGTTAAAAGTTCATTAATTTTTGTTTTGAAAAAAAAAAACTATTAGAAATTTCTTTAATTTGGCGTGATGAAAATCCAGACGATTTTTTTATAATTTGTTCATAAAATATTTTTGTTAAAATATTAATAAGATTACAATATCTGCAAAGTAATTCTTTGTGTACCATATTATTACCTGCAAATAAATTAAAGTTTAAATAATTTAAGTTTGAACATGTCATACATACCTAAAGAGAGTTTTGTTGCTTCTTGTTTTGTAATGAATAATTTAAGTTAAACTTTTGCAACTCGAATATAATATCTATCAGCCCATCAACACATTAAAATCATTTTAGTTGGAAATATTCCGTAGCAGTAAAATTCACAAAAACTATGCTTAAATTTAAAACATTATATTCTGATGTGTTTGTTCAAAAAATTTTGTTCAATTTTTGAATCTCATTTTATTTAGTATGTTCTAAAAACCATCATTATTATAATTTTTTTTAAGTTTTAAATAAAAAAAATATTTCTCCAGAAACGTTTCAGAAATGTTTAAAAATGCCGGAAAGGTTTGAAATTAACATTTGTATTTAATTTTATTTTTCAAACGCAGTTTTCTACTAATCTATCAATAATTTTTTTTTCAATTTGACTGTTAAACAGATTAAGTAAAATGAAAAATCAGCAGAGTTAAGAACATTTGTCAATTTCCCTCACACAAATAATTTTCAACGTTTTTGATTTACTCCCTGCGAGCTTGGCGGTCTGATAGAATGAACGCATTATTTTCATATTACGATTTGTAAGACAAAGTTTATTCTTTAAAATTTTCTACTAAAATGCAGTTTAGAAAAGGATTAGAAATAATTTAAAATAAAATTATTGCGAAATATTACTAATTTTCAATACGGCATGCTTTAAAAATTAAACAGACGATTAAAAGGCGATCTTTTGCATACAAAAAATTTTGAAAACTTTACATGCTGCACCTTCATAGCGAAAGGTTTATCAAATTAATTAAATTAATTATGGTAAAGTAATTATGGTTTATCAAATTAATTTAATAATGGTTATTAAATTAATTAAAAATGATAACAAAACAAATAAAAAAGTAATTGCAGTAAACGGTTATAATATAAAACGTTAAATTATAACGTTTTTGCAGGATTATACCATGTTAAATTAAAAAAATTAAAAAAAAGCGTTATAAGTGTTCTAGAAAAAAAATAAAATGAATCCAATAAAACTTTTATTTTTCATCTCTTGGTTTTATTTTATCTAAAAATCTTTAACTTTAAATAACTTTTTTTTGACTTAAAATTAATTTACTTTTTTTAATGTGTTAACTAATCTAGAAACTTCATGTATCACAAACGTTTTTATTCTTACAATTTTGAAATTAGATTTAATACTTATAAATAATTAAATTTTACTATGCTGCAGTTAATATAACTGTAAACTTTATATTAAAATATGTGTAATAAAACATTTAATTTACGACTAAATTATTATATATATTATATAACATATTTTTATATTATGTATTACAGTTTTAGTTGTAATTTGTTATATATAAAAATTTTTGTTTCAAAGCAAACAAACATGCAATATTACACTTTAATCTTTTGAAATAAATAGTGATATTAAAGCGCATTGTACAGTTGGACTAACCAACATGACTTCTAAAATGTATTTTTGCGCAAGCATTTTTAATTAGATTTAATTATAATGATTTTATTACTATAAAATTCGCTATGTATGTAATATAATTTAAATAATAAATATAAAATTAATATATATAATAAAATTTTAAAATTATAAAATACATAGGTATGTAATTATTTAATATTTATATTACATTATTATAATAAATTTTGATATAATAATGAAGTTATTTTTGTTTTGTTTTTTATTAAATTATTTATTAATAATCAAACTTTTAAAAATATATTTGTTTATTATACTATATTATAGCAGTACTTAGTTCTAAATAAATCTGATCATTTAAAAGAATAAATTATTTGACACGTTTATAAAGCTTTTTACATAACTATGTATATGTACTTTCCCAGATTTTATTTTATTTATTAAATATTTTATCTAAATTTCGTATCTCGTTGTAAAAGCTTTGAGTTTGTATCAAAACGTGCATCAATAACTGCAAAATTTTATTTTAAAAAACTTAAAATTTTTAAAAGTTATGAATATGTATGGAAAGATATATTTAAAAAAAATTTTTTTTTTATTACTCTTGTGGCATACCTGAATTCCTTTTTCAATTTTAAAATACAAATTTAAAGACATGACTATTGAACAATTTAATTTATTAAAGAGATAAGGTGTCTGTTTTGAGAGAATTTCAGAAAATTTCGATCAAAAAATTTTACAATCAATTAAATTATTTTGATAATAAATATTGCTGATAACATAAACTTACGCAAAAAGTTTGGCAAACTTTAAAAATTAAAAACCTATGTAAATATTCTGTTTTATATGTGAAAACTGATGAATTGTTTCTAGCGGACACTTTCGAACAGTTCGAATGAAAGATGAAAACAATGGGGAAATTACGACAGATTTTGTAGGTTTAAAATCATAAATGAATACTGTACTCAGGTGGACTAAGAAAATTTAAAAAAAGCGAATGGAATCAAATGGAATATTGTAAAAAATCGAATAACGTTTGAAGAATTTTTATATTGTTTAAATAATATATGTTAACAAAAACGGTTAACCAAAGAATTATTACATCAGAAAAACATAATGTAATTCTATTGTGCAATTAGAAGTAGTTTGAAGTCTCTATGATGATAAAAGATATTTGATAACTAATAGTTATAAAATGCATAACATAAAAAAATTTAACATAAAACAATACAATCAACCTATATAAAAGTAAAACATAATTTAGATACAAAAAATAATTTATGTTTCGTTATATTTTTCCTTTATTATTTAGTATAGCAAATTAATATGCAATCAAAATATGCCTGTACTCAGTTTGTATACTTAAAATAATAAGTATTAGAGTAGTATAAACATAAAATATATACAAGTATAGAGTTCAAGTTAAAAAAAAATTAAAAATTTAAAGTCTTTCAATATTAAAACAAACAGCGCAACATTTTTCATTTTTCAAATTGCAATAGATTTTCTTTTTGTCCTTAAGAGCAATCCGTTTTTTAGAACTTTTCCAAAAGTTTTTTGAAATAAGATGCTTATTAGTTTTGCCCTGTATATCCATCCGTGGATATGTTTACAAAACTTCTGCACCCTTGAAGATAGACAGCTGACATTTAATATGTACATACACCTTTACCAGAAACTTATTTCCGTAGTACAACCAAAACCCTATGCTATTTTTTAAATATTCATTGCAGTGAAACCAAAAGTATTCTTCAAATTTTGCATACGCAGAAAGTCAGTGGCTTGCTTCTTCTATCACGGCATACTATTGTTAAACTTTAAAATAACAAAATTGACGTTCAAATTAACCGTTATCTAAAATCCGTTTTTTCAAAGTTTTTGAAGTCATTTTTCTTCTAGACCCCAGGTTGTGAGAGCCTGAAATTCTGGCAGATTTTAGACACTAACAAATAGTTGATTTTGTTAGAAGAAAATTTTTTTCCATCTCCAACCCCCTCAAGTTATGGCCTCTTAAAATTTACAAAATTTGAATTTTTGGCGGGTTATATTTCCGAAACCGCAACCTTTTTCAACTTTATATAAACACAAAAAGCTAACGGTGACTTCAATGACATTAAAAAATATAATTATTTCTCTTAACTCACGCAATTAACCATTAAAATCGAGCATTATGTTAAACCCTCTTGTAATTAATTTTTGCTTTATTTCAAAGACTGCGTAAATCGTTCATCCTAAGTATATGCAATCTTAGAACAATAAAATATAAATAAACTTTATTTAAAAACAGTATTTTCACTTGTTGAAGAGAAAAGTGCTACAATGCAAACTATTGGTTTGATCCAGCTTTATTCAAATATTCCTTAAATTACAAATTTGCTTTAATTCCTTACCGTACGCCCGCTATAACAAAAACAAAAAATAAAAAAACTAATTTTTAACTCAAATTTGATTTATTCAATAACATGAAAAAAAATTTTAACGTACATATATAAGTATGTATGTAAATTTCAAAGTGGCCTCAATGGTTATAGGTGATTAGTGTAAGTTAAAATGTCGTCTCAACCACTGCATGTGATATGTATCAGCCACTTGGTTGTCTATGAATAAGCGGGTGTTGTCACTATCTTCTTCAATTTATTCTTCTTTAAGTTGTTTTTTTTTCTCACCCCGTTCTCCTTCTAAATTATTTTGAACATCGTCATCTTGCCCAGCTTCTACTGGCTTCACAGGGTGCCTTTTTCTTTCGTACAACGCCATGGAAACTGCTGAACTATGTGATGGCGAAAGTCGTATTATATTTATTGTTGAACTTATTTCTAGACTTTGTGTCTCCAAAAAGCGCATATTTTATATTACTCGTTCACTTTCCACTTCTACATGTACAGCTGATGGAGAATCTGCAGCATTAATGTATGCGATACTCATTTTTCTTCTTTAAATTTTTTTTCAAATCACATATTTTTTGCTGATATTAATTTAAATTTATTTAAAAATACAAATTTATTATTAAAATACGAAGATAGGATTTCTACTTCCCGGTAGTATATAATTAATAAAACTCAAAGTACACGAATTGAAACTCAATCAAACACTCTAATTGACCATGTAATTACCAATATTAGTGATAAATTTGGTACAGATTATTCAATTAAAAACAATGGTCTATTAGATATTCAATTAGTTATAGTTTCTCTAAAAAGAGTTAATGTAAAAAAAACAAGAAGAATTATGATATTAAAAAAACTTATTAAAATTATTCAAGAAACAAAGAAATTTTGTGCAAAAGTTGAAAATATTAAAACTAGCAATAATGACGGGTAATACAGATACTATGTGAAAAATTAAAAATTCAGAAAGTCTTTATACCATACACATAAAAGGGACTCTAACAACAAAAAACAGTAAAATATCTTAAATTTAAAAAAATAAAAGTTGAGTCAAACTAATAGTTTGTAATTTAGCACTTTTCTCTTCAACAAATGAAAATACTGCTTTTAAGAACAATCTATTATTATACTATATTATTAAAACTACTTTCATTCATATACGAATATATTTAAAAAAAATTTCTTCTAAGGAAGTGAACTATTTATGAAAATTCTATTGTCTAGAAGAATTGGGCAATTTTAACAGCCACTTTGTTCTTTTAAAGTTCAAGTACGGTATGCCGCGGTAGAAGAAGCCAGTCACTATTTTTCAAAACTGTTATACGTTTAATAGTTGAAATATGGCATTTTTAGAAGTTTGACGGGCTATAACTTTTAGAAAGGGAGAGATATGTACGCATTGTCTTTCTTCAAACGTGTAAAAGTTTTATAAACATGTCCACAGACGGACAGACGGCAGACGGACAGAGTGAAACCAACAAGCAACATTTTTTGGAAAAGTGCGATAAAGTTCCAATACTAGTAAGAGAAGCGAAAAATAAATGCATTATTGAAAAACTTTGAAATGGCTGGAAAAGATTCCAAGAAAATGTGGGAAGTGATAAATAAGACAATTACAAATAGTGAGGATGAGAAAACTGAAGGTATTTCTTACGTTACCAGAGAAAACGGTGAAAAAACAAATAAAGAGAATAACACGGCTGATTGTATTAATAAAAGATGAAAATATAGTAGCACAAATTTCGAGGGCTGGTTCGTGTAATAACATCTCAGAAAAAATACACAATAACAGAATGTTTCCTTTTACTCCACTTACAGGAAATTATTATGAATGTGAACGAAAATGCAGTCTCGAGATTAGATAAAATAAGTGTAAAAGATCTTACAATTTAAATGAAAAAATTATATAAAAAATTTAAATGAAGAATTTATTTATTGTATAGTTTTAAAATTGTGAAAAATATTGTAAACATTAAGAAAAATTTTATAATTTGAAATTGTAAGAGTTATTTTGTAGTATAGGTATACTTTATTAATTTCTTATACATAATTTATTATTATTGTAAAATTATCTGAAATTAATAAAAAATCAATTGAAAATCTGAAAGTCTGATCATTAAAGTTATAACATGCCAACAATTATTATAAATTTATAGATGGCTGTACTTTGATTTTATGTATACAACCAGTAACCGTAAAAATAAATCATTTTGATTTCAGCATAATCACTTTTAGAAGATTGTTGGATACTCACTTTTAGAAAGATTATATTGTAACACAAGTTCAATATTCTTACAAATATTGCCGAATTTCTTAGCAAAATTTTAATGAAATCCGAAACTTGTTTTTAATTCAATAGTTTTTTTCTTTTTGTAACTTAAAAAATTATATTTCGTGCTTCAATCCCGATTATTCAGCTGATTTTGCAGTTGGACAAAAATCAATCGATACGTATGATTTTTTGTTTTTCAGTTAAACCTTTAATCTGCATTATTAAAATTAAATTTATGTTTTAATTAGGTTTATTAATGTATTCATAAATTTAGAAGATTCTTTTTCAGTAAAACAAAGAAAAACAACATAATAAAAATTGTGATAAAAAAAATCAAAAATAAAAACTAATTGACTTTTATTATTAAACCTTAAACACAGATCGAACTCTAAAACTAATAAACTTTGTCCGTTTTGAAAAATTTTTTTATGACTTCACTTTAATAAAATTTTATAGCAGCAGTTTTGTTTTTAATTAAAAGACCACTAAAAAATAAATTAAAAAAAATATCAGTGTTTTCTTTCACTGAAGCCAAGTAAAGCTCCAATCGCCTTCAGTTTCGAAATTAATATCTTTATTAGAAATTATAAATTTTTATATTTTCAGTAGAAGTTAAGTTTTTTTTTTTTGTGAACTTAATTTATGTTTTTTTCTGAAAATAAAATGATTTTTTTCAACTTATATAAATAGATTTCGTTATTTGGCGCCCGAGCTGCTTTTGAAGTATCGGTTTAATTATCGGTTATCCCTTAAAATTGGAAAAATTAAAGGTTAGATTGTGATATTGCAAAAAAAAAACCGAAAATTCAAAAACTGGAAAAAGTGTTTAAAAATAAAAAAAGGGGGAAAAAAAGAGGAAAATTTGTTTTTGAAAAATCAGAAATTAAATAAAATTGTAAAGCTCAAGATTTGTGCAAAAGTCAAATGTTTTTTTAACTATAAAAATTACAAAAATCTGTTTTTTTTAGATAAAAGCAAATACTAGCAGCTCTATTAACTATGGAAAAAGTGAAATTTTGCGGTTTTAAAACCGATTTAAGAGATTAACATTACCGAGACTATACCATTAGTAAAGTGTTTGTACATTTAACGCTTAGTTCCAAAAGCAAAACCAACTAAAAAACATTTGTTATAAGATCGGCTGGAGGTAACTTTAACATAAAGGAGAAAATAAATAAGCGGAAAATTTTTTTTCAGCCATCGGAAAATAACACCTTATTAGATTTAACGGGATAATAGGAGACGACACACAGAAAAAATTAGAAGCAGTAATAGATCAGAAAAACAATTTCTTAAATATCGAACCGAATATTACAATTCCGTTAAAGGAAAAAATATCATCCCAAGTGAACAAAATCGAATTTTAGGATAGTCATTTAGAAGAAAACACAAAGAAAAACGTAATGAAAATTATTGAAAAATTCGAAAACCTATTTGGCCCCCTGAACAACAAAGATACAGTGTAGAAATTAAAACGACAACAACAAATCCAGTATGTACTAAATTATACCGGCGCGTCGGGCTAATATGCGAGAAGAAGTAGGAGATCAAATGAAAAAGCTTTTAGAAAACGACATTATCAGGCCATCGAACGGTTCTTACAACTCACCAGTGTAGATCGTAGAAAAGAAATATTTCAAAATATATTACGACAATAAATGTGACGTCAGGATTCCAGAAAAGGATGACAGAAGTTGACATCTCTAAAACGGTGTTTTCAACAATGAACGGAATGTATGAGCTTAACAAGCTCCTGTTTGAACTTAAAGGATAATGGATGATGTACTTAAGGAATAGGTAAAATATGTTATGTATATATTGATGAGATCATCAGATTTGGGGGAAAGACGACTGAGGAATATCTGAAGAGTGTCGAAACAATATTTTCAAAGGTGAAAGAAGCGAAATTGAAAATTAATCTGGACAAAGCTGAATTTTTAAAAGAAGAAAAGGAGTTTTTATGATACGTTATTATTAGAAAATCGTTGTAATCAAAAATATCAAGTCACCCGAATATTCGAAAGATCTAAAAGGATTCTTAAAAATAATTTCATATTACAGAAGATTTATAAAGAATTTTACGAAGGTAGCAAAGCCGTTAACAAATGTCACAATAGGTGAAAAAGGGCAAATAAAAGGAAATCAATCAAAAAAAGTACTTTTTCTCAACAAAGAGCAACTACAAGCATTCAAAAATTTGAAAGATCTGTTATCTTCATCAGAAATACGAGGATTTCTGGATTTGGAACAACCGTTCCTACTCATTACAAACGCATCGAACTAAGCCATTGAAATTGCGTTTCCGTCCAAGCTTTTTGAAGTATGCAATATTTAAAATGAAGTATGCAATATTTAAAATGAAGTATGCAATATTTAAAATGAAGCATGAAATATTTTTAGAGGGGCTGTTGTCTTGGTTAAAAGTTGGTAAAATTTTAAGTTTTTAAAAAAGTGAAAATTTAAAAAAAAAAATTTTTTAGTTTAACATTTTTTTAAATTTAAAAAAGGTTTTAAAGCTTGAAGGATAGGTTTAGAATTATTTTTTAAATATAGATAACACAGAATCACATTACGAGGCGTATTTGCTTCCTAAAAACAAAAGGGTTTAGAATTAGTTTTTAAAAAAAAAATGAAATTTTTTTCCTGTTAACAACTTTCGTTTCACCTATAAATTGAGGAAGAAATTAGAAAACTTAATCATTATTCCAAAAGCAGACATTGGAACTGTATATATTATAAATAAATATTATACATAAATTTTTGTTTTTTCTACTAGGTGAAAAAATCTTGAAGGACGAAGAAGGACGGCTCCATCTGCTTTTTGCTCCGACAGTGGGAGAGCGTGACTCCTACCCTAAAAAATCACCTAAATTCTGAACGGATAAGACTGGTCCTACAGACCAACTATTACCTCCGCGCTAACTTGGTTTTTCCGTGCAGGAATTAAATACCTTCTTAATTTCATCCACAACCAAAGGAATTCCTAAGTCCCTGAGGATTTCACTGTTACATATATACCATGGCGCATTTACCATGCCCCGTAGAACTTTATTCTGGAACGTTTGAATTTTGTTAATGTGAGTCTTCTTGCCACAACCCCACAGCTGAATGCCATATCGCCATATTGGTTTAATAATTTGGTTATAAATTAAGATTTTATTATCAATTGCCAAATTGGACTTACGACCTAGGAGCTAATAATTTTTTCTACAATATATTTATTTTCTAATTCTATGTGTTTCTTCTTTATATGCTCTTTCCATCTTAGCTTGACATCTAAAGTCATTCCTAAGTATTTTGCCGAGTTATGGATCGCTACGTTCGTTCCATTTACGTTAATTTGTGGTGATTCACTATTTTCCGATTGGTAAAGTTTATGCGAACCGATTTTGTTTCATTCAACTTCACCCTCCAATCTCTAGTCCACTAGAGTCTAGCTTATTTTGTTAATTGCCTCCTGTAATTTTTTTGTCGAATCGTCAATGGAGCGAACATTGCAGTAATGCCAATATTGCAGTATCGTCAGCAAAAGTGGCTATCGTAGCATTTTCTATTTGTGGCAAATCACTCGTGTAAAGCAGGTACAACGTTGGGCCCAATATACTGCTTTTAGGCACACCTGCCTTTATTTCTCTTAGCGTGGAGTATTCAGCATCTTGTTTAATTCTAAATAATCTATCAGCTAAGTAAGATTTCAAAATTTCTACAAATGACGATGGTAACATTTGCCCTAACTTAAAAATAAGGCCCCTGTGCCACACCTTGTCGAATGCCTGTGCTACGTCTAAAAACATGGAAGAGCAGATTTCCCTATTTTCCAAGCTTTTTTCTATAACATTAGTTATTCTATGGACCTGGTCTATTGTAGAATGGTTTCTTCTAAACCCAAATTGATGGTTCGGTATTAGGCTCCTATTTTCTATTATTGGCTTCAATCTCCTTAATAGCAGCTTTTCAAAAAGCTTAGACATTTTAGTGTAAATTGGTTTCAAAAGATAGTTATCAAAAATTTTAAAATATAAAATCTCTCGTTATTATAAACTTTAATATTAAAGATAAGCCGTCATAATAACAATAGATCTCAGCGTAATAATGCACAAAACGCCTATTATGACGATGAATTACCGCCACAGTATGATGGGTACCGCCGTATACCTAGAAATACTAAAGCCCAACGGTCACAACAACAATATAGAGGCAGTAACAACAACACCGGAAATAACACTAATAGTAGGAATGCAAATAATAATAATCGTCGAGTTCCACCACCACCGCTTAAGAAACAACCAATACAAAAAGATGTTCCGGATCTTACTACTTCCAACAAATCCGAACTTAGAACAGCGGATTTCAAGAACGTCACGTAAATCAGGAGTTCGCTCTTGATTTTTCTCAGCTCGTGACGCTAATAGAACAGTCATATTTGAAAATGGTCCATGATGACAGGGCGCTACAAAAGTACATCTCACTATCTATGTACGAATACTATATTACCATCTTGTTGTGGAAGAAATTAGTAAGGGCAATGTCAGTTAGGAGTGATCTGAGAAATAAATTTACAAGGTTAGAAGCCTTAGTTCCTGAAAGATTCGTAGTATCTACTGAAAATAACAACTACCTTAGCGGAGTAGGTAACTTAGTGGACGAAAGAGGTAAGAACAATTATTTATGGGTCAGTCTACTAAATAACACCACTAGAGTAAGAGGAGTCTATGGACATTTTGGCAGAGTGAGCAATAATTTTACATAAATAAAGTAAAAAAAACATGAAGCGTATAAGAATGACAAGGAGAGACAGTAAGTCCAGCTACAGCAGCGACTACAGCACATCTGATTTTGAAGCATTTCTAAAAGGAATAAGCAAAATCAAAACTTACAAACAGTTTAGCTCCTTGGAGGTTGGAGTTAAAAACTAAATTTTTGAATTATCGAAACAAAGTCCTACAAGAACTCGGAGAGGAGAAAAAAGGAAACGGTAAAATAGAATGTGAGGATTTTTATACTTATATGCCGCAATATTACACGAAAAAACATCATGAAAACTGGATAAAAAATTAAATAAAAAAATCAAAAACGATGAATTTAGACATTCTTTTACAATTGTAAATTGTAGAGATAATATTTTTGAGTTAAATTTTAATATTGAAAAACAAAAACCAAAAAAAAATTGTCTCTCAATTATTTTCAGTTTTTTTTTTCAGGGTTTTTATTCTATTTCAGGTTTTTAATGTTGAAAAACAAAGAATTTGGAAAAAAAATTTACACTTAAGTTAATACTAATAAAAGTTGCAATAGCAATAAATTCACCGAAAATAATAAAGTAATAGCACGCAAATTGAAAATAATAACAGCAATGATATAATGGATAACAAATATATCCAGCGAAATGTTACACTGAAAAAATAAAGCTTGTTGAAATCAAAAACGTTCCGTTGTAACCCGTAAAGTGGTAAAATTAAATAAGGAAATGTTTGATATTAAAAGCGATTGCATCTTTGATTTTAAACACTTAAAATTGTAGTCTAAATAAAAGTTGATACACTGATATTAAACACTTGTAGTGTATAAATTAAATACAAAACAATTGTTAAACTAAAATTTCGTTGTTAAAAATGTAGTACATTCAATACCAAAAATGTTTATGTAAACGACACGTTATACGTACACATTTTAATTGCAAATTCAAACATTTTCGTTGTTACCTATAAACGAAAATGGTCATTTAAAAACAATAATTTTTATTTTGGCAACTGTAAATTTTTTTTTTTTACAAAATATGCTTCATTTAGCTTTGATTTTAAACAAGTCATAATACGTCATAAACAAAAAAATAATTTAGCATACATTTTAGTTGTTACTTTCACACGAAAAGTGTAAACTAACAATAATGATTGCGATTATGGTAACTGTAAATCTTATTTCTTAAAATATATACTACATTCGATTTTGAATTCAAACACTTCGTGATTTTGACCAAATACCGAAATAGTTTAAGAAAAACGAAATCATTATACATTTACTATGTTCGTTTTTGATTTCAAAACTAAACGTTGTTGATACCATTTTACAGTTAAAATACGGATAATAAATCAGAAAAAAAAATTCCTCATTTCAATTGTACTGTCTACCTCGTAAGTTTGTTTAAAGTTTAAAAGCTAAAAGTGAAAGAAAAAAGTGTTTTGCTATAATTCTTTTTTAATAATAAAAAAAATTAAAATAAATAAAAAAGTTTGAATAATTTTTAAATATTAGTAATTTATTTGAAAAAAAAAGTATTAAAAATATAAAAGTTGAAAAAATTTTATTGAAAAATAACAAAAATTTTTGTGAAATTTATTTCTATTAATTTGGAGATAACAAGGTATGTATGTGTGTATATAAGTCAAGAAGAAAACGTTGATAGGCAGTTAAGATGTGAAATCTAATTGCACAAGTAAAATTATGTTGATAAATAATATTTTAAGCATATTTGTTTTTTTTTTAATAAGTTTTAGTTTAAATATTATATTTAAATAGCTTAATAATACATAAACTCAAATAAATAAAGTCTTAACGAAACTTAAATATATAGGTCGCTATAAATAATATTGGCACTCCATGTTAATTTTAAAAAATAATTTTGGTTTTATAAAAAATAAAATACACCGAAAATCATTAAAAAATATTAGTAGATGCACATCGTATATCAAATAAACAGAAATGTGAAGAGTTATTTTTCTATTTTCATTCTTCTTTCTGGTTAAATTTATTTTTTTAGAAATTCTTAAAATCAACAGTTCTTAAATTAAAAAAAATAATTTATAATATAAATTGGTAAAGAGTTCAAATTGTACTTTTGGCTATTTCGTTAACAAATTATTGTTAATAAAAATTACTGAAATAATTTTTTTTTAAATGTAAACATACACAGAGATAAAAATTATAGAGAATTTTTATGATTTTATTACATTATCACACTTTCTTATATATTATTAAATAAATTTTTTATAAATTTCTTTCCAGTGTTATTTAAATTGTTATCAAGTGTTATTTTTAGTGTTTTTAGTCAACAAAACAATTTTCGTGTATCTGTACACTTTTACCTTAATATACAATTGCTTAAAAGTTTTTTGATCACATAATGGGCACTAAAAAAACCTCGATAGCTACAGTTAAAGCAATTGTTGACCAAAATGCAACACTCTTTAATCAGAATTTTGAAACTGTTGAATCTCAGTCACAGGAACATAGTAACTCAAGTACAATTTCTCCACATTTTTATGAAACTAACAGTCCAACAAGGAATATTATTTCGACATCTCTTATTCCATCCATACAAAATGAAGAAATCATAGAAGTAACAGATATCGAATTATTCAATTTATTAGCTTGCTGGGGATTTTAAAATCTTTATAAATATTTCGAAGATCAGTGCATAGATATTGAAATACTTAAGGTTTTATTAGAAAAAGATTTGGATGAAATTTTTCGCAACAAAAAAATTGGTTCCAAAATTGCTTTTAGACAAAAACTCTTGCAATGGAGAACGGAGAACGTAAGAAAACATCAATTGAAATACCTTTTGAAAAATATTACACAATGTTGCCTTTTATAGGGAATAGTTAATCCAGATTCTAATATCGAAAAATTAGAAATACAAAAAATATTTGAGGAAGCTTTAGTGAGCCAAAATTTAAGACTTTCCGCTGCTTCGCCTATTTCTGAAAGATCATGTTCTGAAAGATCAAGATCAGCTTCACCATGGCAAGCAGGACCTGTGTCCAAAACATTTGTAAGTAATAGATTATAACGCAAAGTAAGCTTATGTTGTTGTTTTCTAATTAAATTTGTATTCAAGGATCTTGATGAAATTTTAGAGTCATGTCCAACGGGACATTTCGTTTTAAATGATTTCGGTCAAAACAATGCCCTCGGAGAGACATCTAGGAACATTCTTTTGGATGCTATATGCAATTGGTATTTGAAAAGAAATCAACAACTTTCTAGAAAAGATTTTTTAGCTATTTCCCAAGAGATTGAAAAACGATTCAACGATGACAGGGTATATTTAAAAAAAATATTTCTTGTTGATTATAAGTAAACATAAATTTAAGATTACAAATTTCATTCATGGACATTATTATATCCATAAAAAAAAATTGCATAGAATTATTTCGATTATCTTTAGGAAGTTAATAGCTATTTATAATAGATATAATTTTAAAATTGAACGAAATTAAATTCAAAGGGAACTATTGTCTAGCAAACTTTTATTTTAGTAAAAAAATACTATTTAATATATCAAAACTGAACTCAAATTTAATGTACATTATACGTTGTTTATATATAAATGTATATAAAAGTTATTATGTTTATATATAAAGGACTTAATATATGTACTTTAATCACAGACGTTGGAAGCTACTTTTCTAAAGTTCTAAAATATTTACATTTTCTTTTTATTGAATTAGAATATATACTACATTAACCCTAAAAGTAAGTCAAACGAAAGTCCTGGTGGTAGACTTTACAGTCGATATTACAATATAAAAAGACGGTTTACAAGAATTGGTTTAACACAGCAGCCTACAACTTCATCCGAAGAGGTGACTGAAGACTCAAATTTTAAAGATATTACTTCTGAAGGTAAATTTTTTCTTAACGTTAAAATTACACATATTTAAGTTTTCTGTAATTATAGATCATTCGGATGACATAAAGTGGCTTCAGTTGTATCGTGAGCCTTGGGAGGAAGTTAAAAAAAAATGGCAGGCCACTTTTTACGATAGAAGAAAGGATATAATAACTTTAAACAAAACAGCACTTATTGTCGAAAAGTGGCCTTTATTTAAGCATCCTCTATGTAATCTTATACATTTGGACTTCGAACAACTTTACCCTTCAAAAGCAAACCACCTCATAAATAGATGGGACACTTTCAAAGTCAAAATAAAAGAAATTTTTAACAACAAAATAAAAGACAGGGAGTCTCTGCAAATTTTAAATAAATTGAACTCGACAGATATATCGGACAGTAAGTTTGTAATAATTATAATTAAATAATAATTATGATGATGTATACCAGTTGATTCCGGAATATTCATATATTAAAGTGAAATTCCTCAGGGTTTGCCTATGCTTACCGATACGCTGAGTTTTGAAGAGACAGCTTCAATAGTTTAACAACTGTTTCAACACTTTATATGGTAACAACCCATCTTTTCAGCACTTCGTATCTCGACAGATATAAAAGAAAACTAGAAAACAGCACATATTTCACAACTTTTAAGGAATTTCCCTTTACAGTATAAAAATTCCAGATTCAACTGTTGCATAATTAAAAAATAAAATAATCAGTATCTAATATTAAATCTTGTACAACCAATTTTAGGTTCGGTTGATCATTTAATTTTAGACCTGTTACATGCGCTATTGCCGCCATCAATTAGACATTGCTCCAGTAGCACGGAATTAGATTGTAAAAAACGAAAAATTTTGAAATCAACCATAAAGGATTCGCAACAGTCGCTTTTAATTAAGGTTTCCACGCCAAACAATATCTATCCAGCAGTTGATGAGCTCTCCGCTAAATTAAGAAAACAGGGACAATCCCTTCAGCCAGTAATTATTTTTAATGTAAGTGACAACTCATATTTAGTATACTACGACGACATTAAGTACAAATTTGATCTCTTACTTCCCGCACTTGACACTTGCTTTAAGGTTTTTTTTGTTTTAAATTTAAAGTACTCTGAAATTTCAAAAGCGGTTTGGATTTTTATTCAAAAATTTTTTTTTGAAATTGATTCTACTGAAAGGGTTTCTCCAGATATTTTGGTTTTAATAAACGAGCTTAATAAAAAATGTTAATTTGCTATATATGTAAAACTAGTTCATTTAGTGAAGTGCAAACTCTAATTTATCACTATAAATATTTTCACAATTTACTTCCAACTGATGATTATGTTTGCCTTAATTGTAAACAAACCTACAATTTAAAAAGTTTCAAACGCCATTTTTCTCGTTCTTGCAAAAATATATTAAATTTTTTAGAAAAAGAAACTTCTAAACCCAATGCAACAGAAATTCCTTTCACTTTTAAAAGTTCACCAAATTCATTACAATTAGAAGATGAAAACCAAAAACAAAATATAGAACAATTTCAGTTCCGAAAAAGTGTGATCGAAAATAATGCTATCGAATTAAAATGTAAATTTTATGGAAAGCAAAATCTTTCTCGAAAAATTGTCGAAGAAATTTTGAATGATTTTACTGATCTTTTACTTAAAACAATCATAGGAGAAGTAGATAAATTTTTAATCGAATGCTTAAACAAAGAAAATTATAAGAAATTTAAGGAAATAAAACCAATTTCGGAGAATCCTTTTGAAGACATCAAAACATTTCATCAATTTAAACAAATCTTAATATTGAAAGATTTGTATAAAGATCCTTTAGAGTTCAATATCAATAGTGAAATTGAAACAATTTCAGGCAGGAAGCCTTCTTTTAAACCTAAGGACTCCAATGGGGTACTATTACCTCTCCAATTTCAATTTCAGAAATTTTTTGAATTACCTGGAGTTTTCGAAATTATGAAACAAAATGTTGAAATGATAAATGAAAATTCAAAAAAGCATTTTATAACTAGTGAACTTTGGCTCGAAAAAGTTTCTATGCTTCCTAAAAATAAGCATTCGGCTGTATTTCCCTATTTCTTATTTTTTGATGACTTTGAGTCGAATAATCCTTTGGGGTCACATGCAGGTCAACACGCTATTGGTGCAGTTTATTACAGCTTTCCGTGCTTGCCACAGTGGTTGTGTTCCGAATTGGAAAATATTTTTGTCGCAATGCTTTTTTATAGTAAATATAAACGTTATGGTATTAATTCTATATTTTACAAACTTGTTCATGAGATAAAATTGTTGGAGGAGGAAGGCATTATAATAAAGTTAAAGTCCGGTCGTTTACAGAAAGTTTACTTTGTGTTAGGTCTTGTATTAGGTGATAATCTTGGATTAAATACAGTTTTAGGTTTTAGCAAAGGATTTAATTCAAGGTACCCTTGTCGCATTTGTAATTTCTCAAAATCTGATATACAATCAAAAGTAAGTGATAATTCAAACTCTTATAGAACGATAAAACAATATGACGCTGCTGTGTTACTTTACCCCGAATTGAACAAACGAATATTAAAATCAGGAATAGGAGAAGAATCTATTTTTAACGAAATTAAAACTTTTCACGTTGTGCAAAATTGTTCAGTTGATATAATGCATGATATATTTGAAGGCGTGTGTCACTACGTTATTTGTAAAGTATTATTGCAGTTCATAACCGTTGATAGATTTTTTACCGTAGATACCTTAAACAACAGAGTCTCACTTTTTAATTATGGAGATACTGAAGCAGGAAATTTGTGCTCTGTTATTAAAATTGAACATTTACATAAAAACAAAATGAACATGTCCGTTACACTGAAAAAATAAAGCTTGTTGAAATCAAAAACGTTCCGTTGTAACCCGTAAAGTGGTAAAATTAAATAAGGAAATGTTTGATATTAAAAGCGATTGCATCTTTGATTTTAAACACTTAAAATTGTAGTCTAAATAAAAGTTGATACACTGATATTAAACACTTGTAGTGTATAAATTAAATACAAAACAATTGTTAAACTAAAATTTCGTTGTTAAAAATGTAGTACATTCAATACCAAAAATGTTTATGTAAACGACACGTTATACGTACACATTTTAATTGCAAGTTCAAACATTTTCGTTGTTACCTATAAACGAAAATGGTCATTTAAAAACAATAATTTTTATTTTGGCAACTGTAAATTTTTTTTTTTTACAAAATATGCTTCATTTAGCTTTGATTTTAAACAAGTCATAATACGTCATAAACAAAAAAATAATTTAGCATACATTTTAGTTGTTACTTTCACACGAAAAGTGTAAACTAACAATAATGATTGCGATTATGGTAACTGTAAATCTTATTTCTTAAAATATATACTACATTCGATTTTGAATTCAAACACTTCGTGATTTTGACCAAATACCGAAATAGTTTAAGAAAAACGAAATCATTATACATTTACTATGTTCGTTTTTGATTTCAAAACTAAACGTTGTTGATACCATTTTACAGTTAAAATACGGATAATAAATCAGAAAAAAAAATTCCTCATTTCAATTGTACTGTCTACCTCGTAAGTTTGTTTAAAGTTTAAAAGCTAAAAGTGAAAGAAAAAAGTGTTTTGCTATAATTCTTTTTTAATAATAAAAAAAATTAAAATAAATAAAAAAGTTTGAATAATTTTTAAATATTAGTAATTTATTTGAAAAAAAAAGTATTAAAAATATAAAAGTTGAAAAAATTTTATTGAAAAATAACAAAAATTTTTGTGAAATTTATTTCTATTAATTTGGAGATAACAAGGTATGTATGTGTGTATATAAGTCAAGAAGAAAACGTTGATAGGCAGTTAAGATGTGAAATCTAATTGCACAAGTAAAATTATGTTGATAAATAATATTTTAAGCATATTTGTTTTTTTTTTAATAAGTTTTAGTTTAAATATTATATTTAAATAGCTTAAT
Organism: Condylostylus longicornis; assembly: GCF_029603195.1. Taxonomy (NCBI): domain Eukaryota; kingdom Metazoa; phylum Arthropoda; class Insecta; order Diptera; family Dolichopodidae; genus Condylostylus; species Condylostylus longicornis. Next base: position 4,402,832 of record NW_026577985.1, read on the forward strand.
AATACATAAACTCAAATAAATAAAGTCTTAACGAAACTTAAATATATAGGTCGCTATAAATAATATTGGCACTCCATGTTAATTTTAAAAAATAATTTTGGTTTTATAAAAAATAAAATACACCGAAAATCATTAAAAAATATTAGTAGATGCACATCGTATATCAAATAAACAGAAATGTGAAGAGTTATTTTTCTATTTTCATTCTTCTTTCTGGTTAAATTTATTTTTTTAGAAATTCTTAAAATCAACAGTTCTTAAATTAAAAAAAATAATTTATAATATAAATTGGTAAAGAGTTCAAATTGTACTTTTGGCTATTTCGTTAACAAATTATTGTTAATAAAAATTACTGAAATAATTTTTTTTTAAATGTAAACATACACAGAGATAAAAATTATAGAGAATTTTTATGATTTTATTACATTATCACACTTTCTTATATATTATTAAATAAATTTTTTATAAATTTCTTTCCAGTGTTATTTAAATTGTTATCAAGTGTTATTTTTAGTGTTTTTAGTCAACAAAACAATTTTCGTGTATCTGTACACTTTTACCTTAATATACAATTGCTTAAAAGTTTTTTGATCACATAATGGGCACTAAAAAAACCTCGATAGCTACAGTTAAAGCAATTGTTGACCAAAATGCAACACTCTTTAATCAGAATTTTGAAACTGTTGAATCTCAGTCACAGGAACATAGTAACTCAAGTACAATTTCTCCACATTTTTATGAAACTAACAGTCCAACAAGGAATATTATTTCGACATCTCTTATTCCATCCATACAAAATGAAGAAATCATAGAAGTAACAGATATCGAATTATTCAATTTATTAGCTTGCTGGGGATTTTCAAATCTTTATAAATATTTCGAAGATCAGTGCATAGATATTGAAATACTTAAGGTTTTATTAGAAAAAGATTTGGATGAAATTTTTCGCAACAAAAAAATTGGTTCCAAAATTGCTTTTAGACAAAAACTCTTGCAATGGAGAACGGAGAACGTAAGAAAACATCAATTGAAATACCTTTTGAAAAATATTACACAATGTTGCCTTTTATAGGGAATAGTTAATCCAGATTCTAATATCGAAAAATTAGAAATACAAAAAATATTTGAGGAAGCTTTAGTGAGCCAAAATTTAAGACTTTCCGCTGCCTCGCCTATTTCTGAAAGTTCATGTTCTGAAAGATCAAGATCAGCTTCACCATGGCAAGCAGGACCTGTGTCCAAAACATTTGTAAGTAATAGATTATAACGCAAAGTAAGCTTATGTTGTTGTTTTCTAATTAAATTTGTATTCAAGGATCTTGATGAAATTTTAGAGTCATGTCCAACGGGACATTTCGTTTTAAATGATTTCGGTCAAAACAATGCCCTCGGAGAGACATCTAGGAACATTCTTTTGGATGCTATATGCAATTGGTATTTGAAAAGAAATCAACAACTTTCTAGAAAAGATTTTTTAGCTATTTCCCAAGAGATTGAAAAACGATTCAACGATGACAGGGTATATTTAAAAAAAATATTTCTTGTTGATTATAAGTAAACATAAATTTAAGATTACAAATTTCATTCATGGACATTATTATATCCATAAAAAAAAATTGCATAGAATTATTTCGATTATCTTTAGGAAGTTAATAGCTATTTATAATAGATATAATTTTAAAATTGAACGAAATTAAATTCAAAGGGAACTATTGTCTAGCAAACTTTTATTTTAGTAAAAAAATACTATTTAATATATCAAAACTGAACTCAAATTTAATGTACATTATACGTTGTTTATATATAAATGTATATAAAAGTTATTATGTTTATATATAAAGGACTTAATATATGTACTTTAATCACAGACGTTGGAAGCTACTTTTCTAAAGTTCTAAAATATTTACATTTTCTTTTTATTGAATTAGAATATATACTACATTAACCCTAAAAGTAAGTCAAACGAAAGTCCTGGTGGTAGACTTTACAGTCGATATTACAATATAAAAAGACGGTTTACAAGAATTGGTTTAACACAGCAGCCTACAACTTCATCCGAAGAGGTGACTGAAGACTCAAATTTTAAAGATATTACTTCTGAAGGTAAATTTTTTCTTAACGTTAAAATTACGCATATTTAAGTTTTCTGTAATTATAGATCATTCGGATGACATAAAGTGGCTTCAGTTGTATCGTGAGCCTTGGGAGGAAGTTAAAAAAAAATGGCAGGCCACTTTTTACGATAGAAGAAAGGATATAATAACTTTAAACAAAACAGCACTTATTGTCGAAAAGTGGCCTTTATTTAAGCATCCTCTATGTAATCTTATACATTTGGACTTCGAACAACTTTACCCTTCAAAAGCAAACCACCTCATAAATAGATGGGACACTTTCAAAGTCAAAATAAAAGAAATTTTTAACAACAAAATAAAAGACAGGGAGTCTCTGCAAATTTTAAATAAATTGAACTCGACAGATATATCGGACAGTAAGTTTGTAATAATTATAATTAAATAATAATTATGATGATGTATACCAGTTGATTCCGGAATATTCATATATTAAAGTGAAATTCCTCAGGGTTTGCCTATGCTTACCGATACGCTGAGTTTTGAAGAGACAGCTTCAATAGTTTAACAACTGTTTCAACACTTTAACCCATCTTTTCAGCACTTCGTATCTCGACAGATATAAAAGAAAACTAGAAAACAGCACATATTTCACAACTTTTAAGGAATTTCCCTTTACAGTATAAAAATTCCAGATTCAACTGTTGCATAATTAAAAAATAAAATAATCAGTATCTAATATTAAATCTTGTACAACCAATTTTAGGTTCGGTTGATCATTTAATTTTAGACCTGTTACATGCGCTATTGCCGCCATCAATTAGACATTGCTCCAGTAGCACGGAATTAGATTGTAAAAAACGAAAAATTTTGAAATCAACCATAAAGGATTCGCAACAGTCGCTTTTAATTAAGGTTTCCACGCCAAACAATATCTATCCAGCAGTTGATGAGCTCTCCGCTAAATTAAGAAAACAGGGACAATCCCTTCAGCCAGTAATTATTTTTAATGTAAGTGACAACTCATATTTAGTATACTACGACGACATTAAGTACAAATTTGATCTCTTACTTCCCGCACTTGACACTTGCTTTAAGGTTTTTTTTGTTTTAAATTTAAAGTACTCTGAAATTTCAAAAGCGGTTTGGATTTTTATTCAAAAATTTTTTTTTGAAATTGATTCTACTGAAAGGGTTTCTCCAGATATTTTGGTTTTAATAAACGAGCTTAATAAAAAATGTTAATTTGCTATATATGTAAAACTAGTTCATTTAGTGAAGTGCAAACTCTAATTTATCACTATAAATATTTTCACAATTTACTTCCAACTGATGATTATGTTTGCCTTAATTGTAAACAAACCTACAATTTAAAAAGTTTCAAACGCCATTTTTCTCGTTCTTGCAAAAATATATTAAATTTTTTAGAAAAAGAAACTTCTAAACCCAATGCAACAGAAATTCCTTTCACTTTTAAAAGTTCACCAAATTCATTACAATTAGAAGATGAAAACCAAAAACAAAATATAGAACAATTTCAGTTCCGAAAAAGTGTGATCGAAAATAATGCTATCGAATTAAAATGTAAATTTTATGGAAAGCAAAATCTTTCTCGAAAAATTGTCGAAGAAATTTTGAATGATTTTACTGATCTTTTACTTAAAACAATCATAGGAGAAGTAGATAAATTTTTAATCGAATGCTTAAACAAAGAAAATTATAAGAAATTTAAGGAAATAAAACCAATTTCGGAGAATCCTTTTGAAGACATCAAAACATTTCATCAATTTAAACAAATCTTAATATTGAAAGATTTGTATAAAGATCCTTTAGAGTTCAATATCAATAGTGAAATTGAAACAATTTCAGGCAGGAAGCCTTCTTTTAAACCTAAGGACTCCAATGGGGTACTATTACCTCTCCAATTTCAATTTCAGAAATTTTTTGAATTACCTGGAGTTTTCGAAATTATGAAACAAAATGTTGAAATGATAAATGAAAATTCAAAAAAGCATTTTATAACTAGTGAACTTTGGCTCGAAAAAGTTTCTATGCTTCCTAAAAATAAGCATTCGGCTGTATTTCCCTATTTCTTATTTTTTGATGACTTTGAGTCGAATAATCCTTTGGGGTCACATGCAGGTCAACACGCTATTGGTGCAGTTTATTACAGCTTTCCGTGCTTGCCACAGTGGTTGTGTTCCGAATTGGAAAATATTTTTGTCGCAATGCTTTTTTATAGTAAATATAAACGTTATGGTATTAATTCTATATTTTACAAACTTGTTCATGAGATAAAATTGTTGGAGGAGGAAGGCATTATAATAAAGTTAAAGTCCGGTCGTTTACAGAAAGTTTACTTTGTGTTAGGTCTTGTATTAGGTGATAATCTTGGATTAAATACAGTTTTAGGTTTTAGCAAAGGATTTAATTCAAGGTACCCTTGTCGCATTTGTAATTTCTCAAAATCTGATATACAATCAAAAGTAAGTGATAATTCAAACTCTTATAGAACGATAAAACAATATGACGCTGCTGTGTTACTTTACCCCGAATTGAACAAACGAATATTAAAATCAGGAATAGGAGAAGAATCTATTTTTAACGAAATTAAAACTTTTCACGTTGTGCAAAATTGTTCAGTTGATATAATGCATGATATATTTGAAGGCGTGTGTCACTACGTTATTTGTAAAGTATTATTGCAGTTCATAACCGTTGATAGATTTTTTACCGTAGATACCTTAAACAACAGAGTCTCACTTTTTAATTATGGAGATACTGAAGCAGGAAATTTGTGCTCTGTTATTAAAATTGAACATTTACATAAAAACAAAATGAACATGTCCGCGAGAGAAATGTGGACATTTATTCATTTTTTACCTTTAATAATAGGAGACCTTATATTTGAAGGTAACCCTCACTGGAAATTAGTTATTTTATTAAATCAAATGTTAGACATAATTTTAAAATGCAATTTTGATGAAAAGGATATTGCAACACTAAGTACTTTAATTTCGTCCCATCACTCCTTATATATTGAAATGTTTAACGAAACTTTAAAACCTAAATTTCATTTTATGACCCATTATCCTTTTGTGATGAAAAGAATTGGGCCTTTACATTATGTTTGGTCTTTCAGATATGAATCTAAACATAAAGTTTTAAAAAGTTATTGTAACAATATCACGTCTCGTAAAAATTTACCAATTTCTTTAGCCATCAAATCTTCTCTCACATTTTCTAGTCGGCTCACTCGAGGAGAAGGAATGACTCCTGAAATATCTGATAAATCGAAATCCGCAGTTTGTTTTGAAAAATCCAGTTTTTATTCTGAATTGTGCAACACCATCTTTTCTTCGTCATTAGAAAATAGTTTTTCATACGAATTTATAATTTATCATAAAATATGTTACAAAAAAGATCAATTATTACAAATTTCTAAAGATAATAAAGTACAAGTATATTCCATAAAGGATCTATTTCTATATAAAGAAACATCTGTATTTGTTGTGTGTAAAAAATTATTACTTGAATATTCTGCTCATTTTCAGTCATACGAAATATTAAGTGAAGATGACCAGTTATTAGTAATCGATATCAAATTTTTCCATGGACCGCCGATTCATAGTAATTTTTCCCCTAACGGCAAATCTTATATAAAACTAAAACAATTTTAGACGATTTGAATGTATTCGCTTAACCGGAAGTTTTTTAAAATATTGTCTTTTACGTAGGCGTAAATATGTAGAATATTATGTTAATGAATTAAAGAAATTAAGGCAAGAGATATGAATACTTTAATATTTAAATATAAAAACTTCGTAATTGAAATTTTCTTGGAGTATTATTGTGGTTTTCGGTTTGCACTTACATAATATATTTTATTTTTGCGTTATTTGTCTAACTATGTAAATTATATGAAAGCCAAGTATCCTGGAGATCCTTATACTAGAAAAGTAATTTAAGTTTTTAGTAATAAACAATGTGTTAAAATAAATAATATTTTTGTTAAATTTTAAGAGAACCATTATTACTTATTAAAATTACTAGAGTACATATGTACAACAAAAAGATAGTAAAAACTTTGATATTACATAATTATGTATTTGTTTCTAAAAATATTTGAAAATACACAGGTAAATAACATTGTATTATCTTATTCAAATAAAGAAATTAATAACATTTCAAAATTTAAAACTTTTAATTATTTCCTCGAAAATGAAACACAAATTATTTAATATTTATTTACATTTAAAATTGAAAAATTAAATGATAAGCTATACTTAATAACTCAATTAATGATTTTGAATAATTTGCATAGTTTTTTGGGTAATTATATTATGCAAAAATCATTATATAATTCAAAATCGTTATTTGAGTGCTATGTAGATTGTAATTTTACAATTTTAAATGTAAATTTATGACGAAATGTAGTAGAGCAACAACTTTAAGTGATAATTTGATTGCACAACATTGTTATTGCACAACTAAACGTTGTAAGCTAACTATTATTTAGAGTACAGTGAAAAGTTCGGAAAGTTAGTGTAAAACGTTTTTTGTTGGCCGAATACTAAAAATATTACATTAACTACTTATTTAAACACAATAATGTTGCAGTAACAATGGAAATAGTAACTTTTTCTTCTCAAAAATTGACTATTATTCGTTTTCAATATTAAACACATTTCATGTTTGACGCAAAATCATACACGTTTTGTGTTTGATTTCAAACATGGTTTTTTTTCGGTGTAGAACCAAATATACAGTTACATCTCCATCCACTCAAAATACTGAAAACCCTAATAAGAATAATAATAACACAAATATTGTTCTTTTAGATTACCCACTACAATTATAATAAACTCAAAAAGATTCAATCAGTACTTTCTTTCTTTTTATTTTTTTTTTCCTTAAATAATTTTTCATATCTCATATCATATTTCAAAACAAAAGTTATTGCTTGGAACAATTACATTAATGTGCGAAAGAACGACACACTTAAAAATCGTTTATGTTTCATTTTACATTTTTTATTATTATTGTTCTTACATTGTGTTAAACCTAAAATACGATACAATGCGTAATGAGAATGACTAATAATAAATAATGATTAACATTTGGTTTGCATATTGAGTAAGTTTTCCAAATATTTTAAAAAATTATTATTATAAGTGTTATAGATAAGCAAAATTAACGATAATTTTGTAATGCGTTCTAAATTAAGAAAAGTATTTTTTTTTGTTTTGTGTAATTTTTGTAATTTTTAAGAACGTTTTAAATTTTTGTAAAACCAATAAAGTTGAGTTCATTTTTTGTCAATAAAGCGATCGGTTGATCGACTAAAAATATTAAAACTAGTTTTTTCGATTTTCTCACAAAAGACGCCCTTGCACATAAGTGGCGCAGTTCCGGTAGGATTTAAAAATAAAAAGGGTGAATTTGGATTTGAAACGAATATACTAGTGAAAAAAAAAAAAAGTGAACTCAAAGAGAAAGTGAAAAAGAGAGCTTTCTTGAAATAATAATAAAATAATAAACCATCAACAAATAATTGACTTACTATTGACTCTTACAAACTTGAGTATTAAACTAGTGAACACATAAGGAAATTTTTTAATAAACTAATAAAATTATTCATAATAAAATATAAATTGGACAAAGTTATACCTAGAAATAATAACAAAAAACTACTCAATCAGTGGAAATTGTATACAAAAAATTTAAAAATAATAAAACAAAAAAAAAGTAAATATAAAAAAAAAAAAAAAATAAGTATCATGGAAAACCAAAAAAGCATATTGGCCCCATCGCAGTTTGATCGTCAGAAAGACTCCAACAACAGCAGTGGCAGCAGTACCCCCACTACACAGGCTCCAACCGCACGGCCATGACCAAATACATGATTGATTACATGATTGATCGTCAAACGATACGGTTGAATTTTTAAAGAACAAAAATTTAATTTTAAATCAAAAATTTAATCAAAAATTTAATTTAATTAAAATTGCGTAATATTATATGCACAAAATCGCAGTTGGCGTTAGTTTAAAGCGGTTTGTTACAGGCAATCATAGGATGACTGATTGTGAAACCTGTAAGAGAAGAATAACTGGCGGGAACGGTATTCGCTGTGCCGGAGTTTGTAACAAAATCTACCACACTACAGCGAAGTGTGCTGGTCTCGATGAGTACCAGATCGGTATTATTGAAAGTAATAATAAAATTAGATTTATGTGTGATGAATGTATATTATATATACAAAATGTTGATATGGTACTGCAAAAAATGGACTGCGCAGTGCAAAAAAACAATGAATATTTAAAGGAATACAAGTGCGATTTCGAAAACGCATTAAAACGTAATGAAAACGAGGTAATGGGACTTTTAAGAACAATCGAAGAACGGTATATTGAACGATTACATGAAATAAAAAATGAACAAAAAAAAAGAGATTGAAAAAATGGTTAAAATGACCGAAAATTTTAAAGTGGAAAGTGAAAAATTGAATGTAGTGCTAAATAACCAAACAGAAAAACTTAATAAAACGATTGTGCACTCGATAAAAAAAAATGATGAGTTGTGCACAAATATAAGTAATGCTAAAATAAACAATGTAGGTCATTCAGTGTCATTCGCCGATATCTTGAAAAATAATAAAGAAAATAAAAATTCAGTGTCGATAATGAAAAAACACTTGCCATTAATTGTAAAACCTAAGCAAAAACAAAAGAGTGAAAAAACAAAAAAAGATCTCAATACGAAGGTAGATCCAAAAGACTTAAAAATAAAAAATGTGGAAAGTAAAATGAATGGCATTATATTGATAGAGACTGATTCAAAAGAAAATAGAGAAAAAATTAAAACCGAATTACAAAAAAAAATGCAAGGTGATTATGATATTAAAATACCGAAGGAAATTAAACCAAAAATAGAGATAGTGCATATGAATAACGGTTTCAGTGAGAGTGAATTAATAGAAAAATTTTCTTTGCGGATGTAAATATAAATCTTCTGGAGAAAAACAACTTAGTAATCAAATACATGGACATGATAAACATCTCTGGGTATAATTTTATAAACAAAATGCACAGTACAAGGCAAACAGCGGCTACTAGCACATTAATTGATCATATTGTATCAAATATTGATGACGAGCACAAAATTACGTATAAAATTGAAGAGAACGACATATCTGATCATAAAACTGCTATTGTTGGTATTGAGTTAACAAAACATGTGATAAAACCATACACCAAACTCGCACATACTAGAACAGATTATGTTAAAATGTGTGAAATAGTCACTAATGAGCTAGCAAAGATAAATATTACTGAAGTAGATGAATTAATTCATATACTTCAGAAGGCAAAAGAAAATTGTACAACAACAAAAACTGTAAGGTCAAGAAGTAACACGTGGATTACTCATACAATTATTAAACAATTAAAGATTAGGCGCTCCTTATATGAAGCACATAAAAAGGAACCTAGTAACACAATAAAAAAGAATAAGTACCTGAAAATGAAAAAGAAAGTGAGTAAACTTATTCTCGAGGCTAAAAATAAACATATCAACAATAGTGTAGAAAAAGCTGGAAATGACAGCCGAAAACTGTGGAACGTAATAAATTATATAATTAAAAATAATGATGATGAAATTAGCGACAGTATTTGTAATTTACTCAAACCAAATGGTGAATCAACTAATTCAGATACAGAAACCGCCAACTTATTAAATAAATATTTTAATGAAATTGGGGAAAAAATTTTAAATAATATCAGCACTAATAATATGCCGAATACAGTTCGAAATTCAATAAATCAAAGATCTGTATTTTTAGTACCGGTAACCGAAAATGAAATTGTTGAGATTACTTCAAATCTGAATAGGCATGCTGCACCAGGATCTGATGGAATAACAGTTAGCGACATTCAGCAATTAATACATATTACTAAAAAACCGTTATGTGATATGATAAATTTATGCCTCACTAACGGAATTTATCCTGAATGCTTGAAAAAGGCTGTAATTGTACCCATTCATAAAGGTGGAAAAAAAACGGACTGTGGTAATTATAGGCCAATATCTACACTAAATTCTATAAGTAAGATATATGAAAAGGCTATTAATAAACAAATCCGTAGCTTTGTTGAATCAACAATCGGCTTTGACAAAAATCAATATGGCTTCATAGAAGGAAGTGGTACTGACTCTGCTGTTTCAGTAACACTAGATCATGTATATGACGCTTTAGATGAAGGATATTACAGTGCTGTGAATAAATATAGACTCAAAATAATTTTTAACGTTTTTTTTTTTTATATTTTTCAAATTCAAAAAATTTGTTACGGTTTCGAATAAAGGGGAGTCCCCAAAAAATTCTCATGTACAAATATTGAATTTTTCTTTCTTTAGTGATAATTTAATTGTGATTAACGTAAAGTTAATGTGATATAGATGTGAATAATTATAAACTCAACCAGTAATTAAAGACTTTTGGCAGAAAAATATTTGTGTTTTTAGGTATTAATGGAAGAAAATAGAACCAAAAAAGGAAAATAAATCAATTTTTATATATTTTTTTTATGTATAGAAATTACAAGCAATTCTGAAAAGATGCCACGAGGAAAAGAGTTAAGTGAGATAGAGCAACAACGTATTCTCGATTTAAGAAGCTGTGGAAAAACGCAACGGGAAATTGCAGTAATTATTAACAGGTCCCAGGGAGTAGTTAAAAACTTTTTACTGAAAGGTAAAGAAAATTATAAAGCCAACAAGCGTCCAGGGCGTCCTCAAAAATTAAGTGACACCGTTAAAAGGGCTGTTTTAAGAGAAATGTCGAAAAATGGGACTTCATCTTCCAAAGTTGTAACCAAATTTGGTCTAGATTGTGATTCTAGTTTAATTAGGAAATTGGCTGCGAAATCAGAATATCTGAAATTTCGCAAATGCATGCGAAAACCGAAGTTAAAAGAAAAGCATATTGTAGCAAGACTACAGTTCGCTGAAAAGTACATACAAAAGCATCACATGTGGAAACATGTAATATTCAGCGATGAGAAAAAGTTCAACCTAGATGGCCCTGATGGTTGCAACTTTTATTGGCACGATCTCAGAAAAGAACCAAAAGTTTTTTCAAGAAGAGGCCATGGAGGTGGATCAGTTATGGTGTGGGCGGCATTTTCTAAGCGTTTAAAGTCGGAGATTGCATTTGTTAGTAGTAAAATGAATTCTGTGCAGTATCAGGGATTATTGGAAAATTATCTTCTCCCATTCATAACCTTGACAGAGGACGAGAAAGTAATATTTCAACAGGATAACGCACCAATTCATAGAGCTTCCACAACAATAAATTGGTTTAATGACTTTGGCATTAAATTGTTACCATGGCCGGCTTTAAGTCCTGATCTCAACCCCATTGAGAACCTTTGGGGCATCCTAGTGAAAAAAGTTTACGACCCAGAAAAGCCTGAAATCGAAAATATTTGCGAATTAAAGCAGCGAATATCTGAAGCCTGGAGAAATATACCAAGGTTGACTTTAAAAATCCTCAGTCGAAGTATGGCCAATCGCTTGATTGAGGTTATTCAAAACAAAGGCAGCTACACGTCATATTGAAAAATAGTCGTTAAGAATAGTTCATTTTAGTATAAGAAAGTTCTTTGAGTTTATATTTTTTCACAGCTTTTTGTTAAGTTTTTTCAAATTATGAACATCTGTTTTTAAAATAAATGAAAAAAAAAATTTAATTTCACTTTAAAAACTTTTATTTAGAACTAGAATCATGTTTCAGTTTTTGACGAATTGGTGAAAATATTTTAACTTTTTACTTAACAATTTGTTTGAGTCTATATTTATTCACACCACTGTACGTTGCGGGTGTTTTTATCGATTTAAGTAAAGCATTTGATGTGGTTAATCATAGCCGACTTCTAGAATTTCTTGAAGATTTGGGAATTAGAGGCACAGCAAATAGTTTATTCAGAAGTTACTTATCGAATAGAATGCATAGTGTGCGAATCAGAAACACGAAAAGCGCTGAATTACGTATAAACACGGGTATACCACAAGGATCTCTATTGGGACCACTTCTGTATTTATTATATGTTATGAATCTTTCTAATTGTAACATGGAATCAAAGTACACAATATATGCTGACGACACAAACCTCATAGCAAAAGCAAAAACCTTGAGTGAATTAGAAAATATAGTAAATAAAGATATCACGGTCTATATGGATTGGCTCAGCATCAATGGCCTTTGCATGAATGCTAAAAAAACGAATTATGTGGTATTTAAAAAACCAAAAAAAAATATCATGAAATTACTATAAAAACCGGGAATGATGTGATACAAAGAACGGAACATGTAAAATATCTGGGCATCTATATAGATGAAAATTTAAAATGAGATAAACATATTAAGCAGTTAAAAAAAAGTATTATTCCAATCACTATGGCAATTAAAAGAGCAGGTGGTGTTCCAGCTAAAGCAGCGAAATTAATATACAGCGGGCACATATTATCTCAAATTCGTTACAATATATGCAACTGGAGTATTTGTACTAAATTTCATATTAATCAAATGGGTGTAGTCATGAACAGAAGTTTAAAAACATTATATAATTTGAATCCAAGAATGGCCACTAAGGAACTATACATAAAAACAAATGAATTAGATATAAACCAGCTTATATATTTCGAGAAGTGCAAATATGTTTTCAAAATAACAAACAAAAAAATGAAAACATCGTTATTGATTCCAACAAGAGATACGGTACATAATTATAATACTAGGCAGAGAAGGCATCTCATGGTACCGAAAGCATGTACATCGATGAAGTTGAAAGGCCTAAAATGCAGTGCAATAAGGATATTTAATACATTACCGGATGATATAAGGAATTGTAAAGGAGTAAATGAATTCAAAACTAAATTAAGAAGATATATAAAAAATTTTAGAAAATAAAAAACCAATTTGGATTTTTATAAAAAAAATTAGTTTGTAAGATTAATTTTAGTTTTAATTTCTTATACACAATTTTATATGAATTGTCCGAAATTAAATAATAAATAAATAAAAATAAATAAAATAAAATAAAAATACACCAGAATTAACACTAACTTTGGACCCGATGACGTATATAGCGGACCTCCCGGATTTTACTGGTAAGTCAGAAGACTTATATAAATTCTTAGATTTAGTAGCAAATATCATACCGCTAATAGCGAAGTATGATACAAGTAGTCAGGTCATTTTAATAAACAGAATCAAAGCTAAACTAACAGATAGAGCTAGACCGGTCGTTGAAATAAACAACCTTGTTTTAAACTGGCTTGAAATTAAGAAAATTTTAGTAGAAAATTTTGGCGAAAGAACGGCTTTGCAACTTTTCGAAGCAAAGTGTAAAATTTCGCACAACAAGTGTAGATCTTTATAATGACATAAAAAAATATTACGTAGAATAGTAATAAAATAAAAGATGAGCCAAATGCGGAGGCCATTATCCGAGCAAATATTCAAACTGGGTTGCGAATATTTAAGGAAAAATTGCCTGAACCAATGCGTTCAGTGATTTTTAGTCGCAACCCAGCCTCTTTAGAAGATGCTATTGAGGTCCTCTATGAAGGCGATTATGCAGATTTTAATCCATACAATTCTAACAATAGAAATTTTTACACAAATAAAAACTTTTACAGAAATAACAAATCATATCACAATACATCTAACACTAATACTAATAGAAATGCTAATAATGACTACGCACATAAATATAATTATAATATCGCTGGTCATAATAGTAATTTCGTGCGTTATGACCGCGGTAACAACAACAACAGAAATTCTACAAACAGTAGTAATTTTAGTAGTAATATTAATCGTAATAACAGTAACAATAATAATAATAGTAATAATTACAATCGTGACAATAACTATTCTGGGTTCAGATCTCAACGTAATCTGAAAAATCAGTCCGGAAATTATCAAAATTCCCGGTCCCAACCGATAGACGTAGATTCATCACCGTCTATAATTCAGCGGGCGAATAATTTAGAAATAAAAAATGCAGATTGTTCAAACGCTTGTTCTTGTGCTGAGGCTAACCAGCGAAGTAGTTTGGAAAATTTTTAAATATCTGCCTCGGTATCAAAGCCCAACCAAATTTACCCTATATAAAAATCCAATCAAAACTTAGACCGTTACGATTTATGATAAATACTGGTGCTTCTATGAGCATCATTAACTCCGAAATTTGTAACCCTATTTTTAAAAAGAAAATTAACCCAATTAAAATTAAGACATTAAGTGACATCATTAGTTGTGATACGAAAGTTACAATAGACAGTTTCATTTAGTTTGACTCAGTACATAAAATGGAATTCTTAGAATTTGATTTCCATGACAGATTTGACGGATTAATAGGAAACATCATACTTTTACCTTTACAATCCCAAATCGATTTCAAAAATAAAGTTTTAAAATTGGGGACTGGAAATGAAATCCCACTTTACTTCAGCGTAAATGAAGAAAGTGAATATCATGTTCCTGTACCTATCAGTAAATTAAGTATTTTTAATGGTGAGGTGTTTCGTGGTGAAGATAGTGTTAATTGTGATCATCTTGATCATAAAACTAGGAACGAACTCTTCAAAATTTTGAAAAGATTCGGCAAAGCCTTTTATCGGGAAGGTGATGATCTAACATTCACTTACGAAATAAAACACAAAATAAGTACAGTAAATGAAATTCCTATTTATACAAAAATTTACCGTTACCCTGAAGTGCATCGCCAAGAGGTAAATAAACAAATCGAGGACATGTTACAACGGGGTATAATTAGACAAAGCGATTCGCCATATTCGGCTCCAATATGGGTTGTCCCCAAAAAGCTGGATTCCTCTGGCAAACAAAAATGGCATATCGTCATTGATTATAGGAAACTTAATAATGTCACTGTAGATGACAGGTTTCCTATACCTAACATAGACGACATCTTAGATGAATTAGGTCGTTCTATGCACTTTACGACCCTTGATTTGGCCAAGGGATATCATCAAATAGAAATAGAAAAGGAAGATATAAAAAAGACCGCATTTAGCACGAATGCGGACACTATGAATTTGTAAGAATGCCATTCGGTCTCAAAAATGCCTCTGCGACTTTTCAGAAGCTCTTGAACTATATTTTAAAAGATTTTATAGGTAAACAATGTTATGTTTACCTAGACGATATAATTATTTTTAGTACAAGCAAAGAGGAACACTTTCATTTCTTACAAAAAATTTTAAAAAGACTTGAAGACGCTATTTTGAAAATACAATTAAATAAATGTGAATTTATGAAACAGGAAACGGAATTTTTGGGTCATATAGTGACACCAGGGGGAATAAAACCCAATCCCAATAAAATTTTCCTTGGTTTGGTGGGTTACTATAGAAAATTTATAAAGGATTTCGCAAAAATTGCCAAACCTATGACTGTTTGCTTGAAGAAAGGCAAACAAATAAATATCGATAAATTTGAATACAAAGAAGCTTTTAATAAACTAAAACTTTTGATCACTACGGATCCAATTTCAAAGTACCCTGATTTTTCCAAAAAATTTACTTTAACTACTGATGCTAGTAATGCTGCTCTTAGAGCAGTACTTTCTCAAGAAAATCGTCCCATATGTTTTGCATTTCGTACTCTTAATGAGCATGAGATCAAGTATTCAACCATTGCAAAGGAATTACTTGCTATAGTTTGGGCTACCAAATACTTCCGCCCATATCTATACGGTCGCAAATTTTTAATTCGTACTGATCATAAACCTTTACAATGGCTTCACAATTTAAGGGAACCTAATAGCAAATTACAGAGGTGGAAAATTAAATTAGAGGAATTCAATTTTGATATTGAATATTTACAAGGGAAAGAAAATCATGTCGCTGACGCTTTGTCGCGAATGGAAATCAATTCAAATGAAAATGATGTTGAAGAAATGTTTTCTACTTGAGCAACTATTCACTCAGCTGATGAGGATAGCTCAGAGTATATCCCGATATCCGAATTGCCTCTAAATTTCTATAAGACACAACTAATTATTGAAAGGGGGGATTCAAAAAGCACAAAACAATCTAAAATGTATGGTAGGACAAGAATAATAATTAAAAGTAACAATTTGAATGAAGAGACTTTCATAAACATTTTTAAAGATTATATACCAAGCAAGGGTATTATAGGTGTGATGATTGATGACATTAATGTTTATAACGTTTTCCAAAACACTTACCCAAAGCATTTTTAAAAAAACAAATTGCTAAAAGTAAATAAGTGCTCTAAAGTTTTGCAAGATATAAAAGATAGAAATGAGCTACAAGAAATTATTTTGCGGCAGCATTGCAAATCAAATCATAGAGGAATTAATGATGTTTACCTCAATTTAAAAGAAAAATTTCATTACCCTAAATTTAAAATTGAAATTCAGAAGGTAATAAATAATTGTCATGTCTGTAATGTAGCAAAATATGAGAGAAAACCCTTGAAATTACAGTTAAAAGTTACTAAAACCCCAAATAAGCCACTACAATTGGTACATGTGAACGTGTGGTTTCATAGCAAGGGCAAGCCTTATTTAACATTTATCGATAAATTTACAAACCATGCGCAAATTATACCAATAGCTTCAAGGAACTGGATTGATCTGAAAAATGGATTTTTGCAATATATGGTTCCTTTTGGAAACCAACCAAAATCGTAACGGACCAAGAAAAAGGCCTCACAAGTCTAAATTTCCAAAATTTTATGAAAAATGAAAGTATAGACATTCATTTTGTAACACCCATATTTTGTAACACCCATTTTGTAATAATAAGACCAGCAACGGAGATATCGAACGATTTCATAACACTTTGAATGAACATCTTCGGATCTTGAATGCTGTCGAAAAGGAACAACGTACACCATTAGACGGAACCCAATAAACAAGAGTCTAAAAACTTATAATGAGACCATTCACTCGTCAACTGGAAGAAGACCTATTAATTTCCTTAACGGAACAATTACCCCAGATAAATACCTGACCATTCATAATAAATTAATTAAAATAAAAGAAATTTCAATAAATAAATTTAATATTAAAAGGAAAAAGGAAAACCCTACTAATTACCTAAAACTTAATAGAATAACTAAATTACAACCCTATTACAAAAAGGTAGATATTACACATTCTAGTGCAAATCATTTTAAAATAAATAAAGAATCCCTACCACGCTATGTTAATAGTAGTATATATATGGGGCTTCTAACTTAATTGAGGGACCTAAAAATTTTTATATAAAATTTTTAGGAGTATAAAAATGTTCATATAAATTTGTTGAGGAGTATAAAACTGTTTATTGTTGTGTGTGTTGTTTTTGTTTATTGTGATAAGAAAATAAGATTTTTTTGTGCGCGCGTCGTGTTGTGTTTAGAGAAATGAATAACTTTTTTTTTGAAGTAAAGTATAGTAAAAGGAAAGAATAGAAAAAATTCTTTATATGAGCGCGCGTTTGGTGTTAACGTACGAATGTTTTTTGTTGTTTTTTTCTTTGTTTTATTTGGTGATAAGAGGTATTGGGTAGTGCATATAAGAAAAATATAGTTAAGAATTTTTTCTTTCGCGATGAAGTAATATGTATTATGTTGATGACGCAGGGGACTTAATTTTTTGTATAGACATGCTTTTAAATAAGGGATACGAACAACAAACGCGAGGGGTACAATGAAATTGAATTTTTGATTTAGAACTTTTGATTATATAAAAGATCAATTGTTTTGAATTATCTTTTATTACCAATTGAGACTTTGAATAGGACCTATTCGCAAGAATGTTTTGGGCTGAAACTATACGACACGGCTACAAATATTGCATCTGCGGGCGTAAATGGAAAACAATTAAATTTGTTTATTGTAAAATCTTTCATGATGTCTTTGAAATATTTCTGACACCGCAAGAATGTGAAAGAGTTTGCATTTATAAAAAGCTCAATGATGGATCATCATCTATATTAAACAACTTATCTATAGCTTTATTAAATTGGCAGCATATGAAAATTGAAATTAACGGAGGTGATATTTCCATAATGGGGGAATTGAGATCCGTAGGAGGAGGAGATAATAAACCTAAACCACTAAATAAGTTTGCAAATGATTGTCCATTTGCAGATGAAGATGATTGGGAGCTTATTGAGAAAAACATCAAGGATTTACTAGATGATGAAAATAAGAAAAATACTGAACGGAGATCCGATAAAAGTTCATTGGATTCAATGGATTCAATAGTTCTTAATACAAATATGAAAGAAAATAGACCATCATTAAGAAAACGATTTGATGATTGTATAGATTTTATATTATCTGTAGAAAACACCTATATTGGAAATACAAAGAAAGCAAAATTAGGAAGATTGATGAAAACTTTAAGGTTGGAGTTAGAAGCAGTGCGAGATGAGAATTTGAATTATATAGAAGATTCTGGAGGGTATGTAAAAAGAGAGAGTGTGAGCACTATTCTTTTTATATTCAGTATAATAGAGAAGACAAGAAAAAAGCATGATATAGAAGTAGAGTTAGTGAATGAAATTAACAAAAAAAAGCATATAAAAGAAATCGAAGAAGAAAATCAAATCAATTGATTTATAAAATTTGAATAAGACAGTCCAGTACCATCAGCATGAGAATTTTTTGTGTATTTTATTAAATTTTATTGCTTACTTATTGTGTGCTCCTAACCCGAATATAAGATTAGATGAATCATCTTATGGGAGCGCCGATTTTTACATACATCTCCCAGATAATCAAACCATTAAGGTGAATTTATCAGTGCAATTACTTAAATATGTGTTAGCATCATCATCGGGAATCAGCTCATTAGAAGAATCGGAATTAGCAACAACAACAACAGCAACAATAGCAACAACAATAGCAGTAACATCAACAGTATTAAATGATGTTGATAAAGCTGATACAGTTCCACAGTACGTAACAGTAGAACAAGCTATTGAAGCCTTTAGACAAGATTTAATTCAAAAAGAAATAGCAATTGGTGGGATAGTTCAAAGTTCGCAAATATTCTATAGACATTTTAGACTGGAATTTGATATTAAAGTACGATGTTCTTATGATGCAGATTTCGAGAGAAAAGCTTTAAAAATTAACTGCATGGAATATCAACTGATATTTGCTAAACGAGTTACAAGTGATGGTGAATTAGAGAATTATTTGGCGTTTGACACTGAATATAAATCTGCAGATGATACAATACTGGATTTACGTAAATTAAAACAAACATTTAATATGGAAATATCATAAACGAAATATAATTATTTACATTGTATTAAAAATCAAATAAATAAAATACAATTTTTTTATTAAATTAAATCTATTTTATTTATCCATGAATTATGACTGGATGGGAATCCTAGCCATTTTATAAAAACTTTGTTATCTCTTTTTTTAAAAACTTTTTCAACTAAATAGACATCAGCATATTTAGATTTTAGTAATTCATATTCATAAAAAGCTCCTTCAATTGGTTGTCCTTGATAGCCTTCTAATAAATATGTTATCGGATTTGTAATCTGTACTTTTCTTATCTTAAATATTTCTGTCTTCCATCTAGGTGTATAACCTTTTTCAAAAACATGTTTAAACTTGCTTATTCGAACTGA
The DNA here is from genome assembly GCF_029603195.1 of Condylostylus longicornis. NCBI lineage: Eukaryota > Metazoa > Arthropoda > Insecta > Diptera > Dolichopodidae > Condylostylus > Condylostylus longicornis. Next base: position 4,422,601 of record NW_026577985.1, read on the forward strand.
GTCACCAATTTTGAATTTAGCTGGTGGAAAAACTTTAATATGATTATAAACAGTTGACAACAGTTCATTAGCATTTGTTTTGTTTACATCTGTAGGACATTTTTTAATTGTGCGATGCTTCGTGTTATTATATTGCTGTACAAGTTTATTGATTATATTTATCCATATATAATTTCCTTTTAAACTGAATTCTTTCTACATTTTTTCCTTTAAAGCTCTATTAAAGCGTTCCACTATAGATGCCTTCAATGAACTATATGTTGAGTAATGATTTATTTGATAATTATTCATTAAATTTTTATATGTGCTATTAAAAAATTCTTTTCCATCATCAGTTTGAATATCTTTCGGATTTCTCTGAGATTGTTTAAATATAGATTGCATCGCCTCTGTAACATTTTCTGCAGTTTTATTTTTAATTGGGATACCCCAAGCATATTTTGAAAAGGTATCTTTAACAGTCAATAAAAATTTGAAATTATTATTCTCTTTGGAATAAGCCCCCATTTCAACTAAATCTGCTTGCCATAAATCATCAAACCCTTTAATAATTACTTCGTCCTTTAAAATTTCTTGGCGCTGGTTTATGTAACTCTTCAACCACCTCTCGTTTGCTCATATTAAATAAAGTAATTATGTATATTTATTGTGATTTTATGTTACACCTTTCACAAAAAACTTGCTCCCGATGTTTCTCGTGTAATATTCTAGAAATAATTTTTTCATTGTTTGTATTCTTTGAGTAAATCTATATCGATCTAATGCTATAATTTCCCAATATTTTTGCCGAGTCAACCTGTGCGCAGTATTCCATTTGTATAGTGTATGTATTTGAGGCTTTAAATCAAACTGAACTCTTTTACCAAGATTTACTTCCTTTTTCTCCTCGTCATCTTCATTCTCTGTATCTGTAGAGGAATTATCGAGCTATTCAAATAACTCACAAATTTCTTGTTTTGTCATTTGTTTATAATAATAAAAAAGAAATTTAATTTTAGTATTCAATAATTTATTTATTTATCGTTCTATCATATAACATCATTAATTTTACAATTCTTAGCATTATTTTTTCAGCAGTAGAGCACGGACAGGTTTCAGGAAGTGAATCAGACGATTCACTTGAATATGGGCAAATATCCCAATGAAACTCACTGTTTCCCGTTTGTAATTGTATTGAATCTCTAAATAACAGCAAGAAATCAAAATGATGCTTTAGCTCGTTATAATGTTCTTCCAAAATGATGTTCTCGTACTTATTTAAAAATTGGTTTAATTTATATCCAATTTGATGTATATCCATATTTTATGTTTGAATGTTAAATATAAATTGATTATTTTTTTCTCAATCATGTTAGTTTTATATCGCGTTCATAATTATTCTTCCCCATATCTTTTAATTAATCTGTTATTGCATTAATATGTTTGATAAGCATTTTTACTTGACAATCGATATAATCATTTGTATCATCTTTAATTTTTACCATTTCAGTGTGCAAAACTGCTTATAGTTGGTCAATAATTCCATAAACTCGAAAAAACCATAAATCATAATTTCGCAATTCTGATTTTATATCTTCGTTACGTGTTCTTATCAATGATTTTATATATTCATTCACAGTTTTAATGGAATTGTCAACATATTTTTTTGTAGTAGTATCATTACCATTTATCGCATCCCTTAAATTTATAAGTTGTTTATGTTGAATATTATAATCTCAATCTGGTGATATTAGAAACCCGTTTGCATATGAGTGATTCTCTTTCATTTGATATGGGGTATGACGAATACTATGACCGAATTTGTCAACTGCCATTTTATAAATGATTAAATTTATTATTCAATTATATTAGCTTCTCTTAGGTCTTCAATAATTGAATTTATCTCGTTATTATGATTATTATTTCCTGCTGTTTGTGATGCAATTAGGAGTCTTAATCTATCTACTAATTTATTCGGATCATCTCAATACGTATATTGTACAGGTAGTTTTGAATACAACATTGAAGATGTTTGTGGATATATTGATGAATTTTTATTTGTATAAGAATTTCCTATTCTTGTTAGATCTTGTATTATGGTCATGATCAAATAGTTCACTTATAATATTTTTATATTTATAACTTTTATTTCCTTTGATTTGCTCCAACGCGTCATAGTTTCGCCTATGTGCATTTGTCTTTTCTAAAATTTTCTGGTATTGTTTCAAATCTTTAATATAATTTATAATTTTGAGGTTTCTTTTTTAATATAAGATTAAGTAGACTCGGAGTTTGTTCAAATACTTCGTCATCAATTATTATATTATGATTATTTTCATCGATATTGAATATTGGTTTACCTAGTTTTCTTCTATTTACTTCTTTATCGAAATAAGGCCCATATGACTTATCAAGTTCTGATTTGTTAAAATCGTATAGAGATGGTAGTGGTTGTGAATTTGTTGTTGCCAAGTCATCATTTCGCGTTGCTTCAAATGTATTAGGAGTTGACGTCAGAAAACTTTCGAATTTTAAATGAGTGTTCTTGCTTGGAGTGTATGTTACATTATATCATTATTACTTTGAATTTTTTTTTTGATTTTTGGTTTGATAAGAGATTGGGATTTCACAATATTATTGATTTCCGGTTTAACTTCCGATTTGAATAGAGGTTGATGCTCCACAATATTAGTTAATTTTTCAATTGGTTCTATAATTGGTTTGAATTTTTCTTCTAAATATTCCTCCTCTGCTATTTTACCTGTTTTTAAAGCTTTATATTTGCGTTGTAAATCTTTTCTCGTTTTAATTAATTCTTTCAAAATTATTTCATTAAAAAGCTTAATCGCTGCCATTGAAATGTAACTGAACTGCTTTTGAACTGCAACTGAACTGCTATTGAACTACAACTGACCTGATCTGATCTGTTGCTGTTGTTGATCTGATGCTGTTGTTATTGTTGTTATTGTTCTTGTTATTTATAGCTCAATATATTCTTCAAAATTTCTTCTATAACGACCGCTATTCAAGGGCTTATCTTTATTAATAGTTAAAAATCAGTAAGTATTATTCCAGCAATGTGAACAGAGATCTTTAAATTTTTCAAAAGACATATCTGCATTAATATGATCGTTATAAATATGTTTCAAATTTAGGTCATCTTGCTTAAAAACTACTATAAAATTGGCATCATCTCTTATCAGATGTTTGGGAATTCGAGTATATGATTGGCATAAATAGAAGCTGTCCACATCTTGATGTCGACCCATACAAAAATATTCTCTCACACTATCTTGTTTATCACATGCAACATTATCAAATATGAATATTGAATCACGTTGAGATTCTGCTGGTTTAAGTACATATGAATTATTTGAAAATTCATTGTATCCCATTCCTTTAATAGGTTTTATAACTTTTTTTAAATACTGATATTTTGGTTGTTGTAACGATTTTGAATATATGTATATATTTTGAAATTTAAGTCCATTAGGGTCTAATAACATGCTTAACATAACATTCGTTTTTCCACAATTAGATGGACCGACAATTAAACCTCGAATACTGTTTGGTAGAATTTCTCCATGTTTATTGCATTGCTTTATATTACATTTGCGATCGAAATTCTTAACGTTTATTGCTTCACCTTTTTTGATAAACTTCATTTTAGTTACTAATTTAGTTTTAAATGAAAATCATTTATATATAAATTGAATATGGTTATATCGATGTCATTAGTTGTAAATAGGAAATGAAAAAGAGAGGTGGTTTTTTAAATTCCATAATTAATAAATTACCATTTGAAGCACATCTACCAGGATATAATTTTTGTGGACCTGGAACAAAACTAAAAGAACGTCACATAGCTGATAATATATTAGCAGAAAAAGCTTGGCAAAGAGTTAAATCTCATGATTTAACATTGGGTGAAAAAGCAAACGTATTTCTCGTTACAAGCAAATAAAAAGAAACCATTAAGAAGAGTAATTCAAGAAGCTAAAATCGCCATTAAGGGGTATAAACCATCAAAGTCAAGAGATACCATAAAAATTGCATTAAAAGCTGCTGGAAATATAAGCAAAAATAACAAATCAATAAAAATACCTCGCATCATTCCTATTCCGAAAACTGGAGCTATTCTACCATTAATTCCAATATTTGCAGGTCTATCAGCTGTTGGAGCTCTTGCAGGTGGTGCTGCTGGAATAACTAAGGCTGTTGATGATGCTAAAAGTGCTAAAGGCAGCTAAAAGAAAGTGAACGTCATAATAAAACAATGGAAGCAATAGCGTTAAAAGGCAGACGATTACATTTGAAACCATATAAACAAGGGCTTGGACTATATTTAACACCGTCAAAAAACCATTAAGTATGCTACCTAAAAGAGCTCTAACTGATGATGATTTGAGAGATTTTGCGATAAAACATTTACATTATTTTCGTGGAATATTCATGAGGAATAATCTTCCTAAAACGTGAATGCGGAATCGTAAAATTAGATAATTCATCTGGAGGTGGTACTCATTGGGTAGCATATTATAAGAATTTAAATGATGTACAATATTTTGATAATTTTGGAAATTTAAAACCTCCAATTGAAATAGTAAAATACTTGGGAGATAAGCTTTTATATAATTATAGTACATTTCAAAAATTTAATACATACAATTGTGGTCATTTATGTTTAAATTTCTTATCTAATTGTAGTTTTAATGAAAAGAAAAAAAAAGAATTATTATGAATATTTCAAGTTCAAGATTGTTTTTTTTTTGGTTTACATATAATTTTTTTGTAATCATATGTTTATGTTGGTTCTTTATATTCTACTATGTAGGATTTCTTATCTAATTCTAGTTTCAATGAAAACAAAAAGTAAAAAATTATTTTAAGTTGTATGTGCCTTATATGTTTTTAATCATATGCTTTATAGGTCAAAATAATTATGAATAATTTTAAGTTCAAGGTTAATTTTCTATTTGCGTTATATAATGTTTTTTGTGGTCATATGTTTCTGTAGGTAAAAATAATTTGAATTCAAGTATATGTACTATGTATATATGTATGTATAATATACATATGTATGTATGTACATTTTTATGAAATGTAACTATCCGATGTCTTATATATAATACATCGGATATCCAATAATTAGTTTATTGATTAAGAATAGATCATGTCAAAAACATTAACTTTGAATGGTAATACATCTATTCTGACTACAGAATATTTCCCTCCAATAAACTTAAAAGGAGATTATATATGTGCTCTAGTAGATTTTCAAACGTATAACTCTATTCCTAATACAGATGAAGAAAATAATAAATTTATCATTGGTGATAAGAGTTTTGTTGTTTCTACAGGTTCTTATGAAATCGAAGATATTGAAAAATTTAAAGGCTATAAAATAATAGAAGTTCCGCGAAATCTCATTTATTTACCAGTAGCAGTCAAAGAAATCAGATCGATAGTTATAAAATTAACTGATCAAAACGATAATTTAATTAATTTTCGACTGTTCAATAACTGTTCGGTTGTATCTTAAACAACAACAAAATGATAATATATGATTGTAATTATCAGAATCATTATAAATATCCAATAAATACAACACATCAGTTTAATGAAGCACCTGCGTTAAGAGAAGAAGGAGCTCGTAGTTATAAAAGAACTTTGACAACAGAGAGACAACAATTTTTGAAATCTATTGGTCCAAAATTAAAGAAGTTCTAACAGAAAAAAAAAGATAAATTATTTGATAATCCTGCTATTGATGAAAGCATAATAAGTGCAAGTTATATATCCAACTAATGAGATATTATCTAGAATAATAGAACTGAATTCTATTTAGCTCTAAGAGTAATAAAATATAAAATTTATTATACGATTCTTATAATTTCTACTTAAATAATCTAAATTCAAACATAAGAATCATAATTTCTTATTTCTTCTTTTTCTTATTATTATTCTCAAGTACTTGACCTATCCTAATTTTTAATAAAGAATTAAAAAATATAAAGATCAAATTTCACATTTATTTTTCAAGTTCAACACATTTATTTTTCAAATTATTTTTTTTCGTTCATTAAAGTTGAGGAATCATGTTACAAAACGACAAAATAAAAATTTTTTCACAATTTCCTTTTCAAGTGCAACAAACTAAATTTATTGCATTTGAAAAGAAGAATGTTACGTAAAATATAATTTTTTTTCTTGTTTTGATAAAATATGTTACTATGTAAAAAATTGAACAAAAATCGATTTTCGATTTTTGAATACTTTAATAATAAGATTTTAAAAAAATAAAATTTAGTTTAAGTTTTGGTTTCGTCAGATTTAGTAATATAAAAATAAATTCTTTTGTTGTTTACTAAAAAAAAAAAAACCTTTTGTTGTTTTATTAAAAAAAGTAACAAATTAAACTGGCGCAGTCGGTAGGATTGCCAACTGACGCCATTCGGTATAAAGTAATTAATTATTAAAAAAAAAAAAAAAAAAAAAAAAAAAAAAAAAAAAAAAAAATGCAAACTAATAAATAAAATCATTATAATATTAATAACAAAAAGTTATTTATTATTACTAAGACCATTCGTTTAAATTAATCAAGATAGTATCAATAATTTAAAACGGGATAGTATCAATAATTTAATTCTGAACTAAAATATTATTTGAAAACAAAAAACAAAAAAGTGCGTTAGTTTTTTTTTTCTTAAAAAAAATTATGGCGATAAAAGAACATAGTAAAACAAAAAGAATTTCATAAAAAGAAAAAATCTAAAATTAGATGAAACCGTATCGAATTTTCAAAACAAGTAGAAAATCACTTAAACTCGAAATAATTTCTGAAGAAGATAAAGTGCTAGAAAATATTAAATTAATTAAAAATAATAAAAACGACACGACAAAAATGGCACTGGATTCAATTTCAACACGGGACTTAATCATGGAAGCAAGATCAATACCAATATTTAACGGAGACGGAACATTTGAGCTGACAGCTTTTATAAGGGAAGCTGACGCAATAATCGGACTGACAGCAGATGTTGCGCTGAAATCATACCTCAAGAACATAATTTTGTCAAAAATTCAAGGAGAAGCAGCTATTAGCATTAGGCGATTAGAAAATGCAACGTGGGACGTAATTAAAACCCAAATAACAAAATCATTTGGTATCCCAGAGTCGTACCTGAAATTAAAGGAAATGGTCGACGCTGTCAAATTTATAAATGTAAGTCAATTTTATTCAGAATTAACTATAATTCTAGATAAATTAAATTTAAAATATAAGTTAGATCCAGATAGTCCGATAGATTTTAAGCCTTCTAATAATGAACATACTATATTAGAAAAATTTTTGAACAAACTTCCGCGGTCAGATAATATGTACCTGAGAATAAAAGGTGTAAAAAGTTTAGAAGAAGCATATTCTGAACTATGCCAAACTGGCATTACGTGTAATTCAAATTATAATAATAAAAATCAAAATTATATTGCAAAAAGAAATCAAAATCATACGGGACTTCCAAATCAAAGAAGTAACCGAAATATATTTCACAATAATAACAGATATAACAATAATAATAATAATTATAATAATAGTGGTAGTCGTAATGTTTCTAACTTTAGTAGAAGTTTTAATAACAATTATAATAACTCCGGGCAAAGTAAATTCAATAGAACAATAAATAACTTTAGTAGAAATTCTGGTAATGATTATAATAACTCAGAACAAAGTAGATTCAATAGAACAATAAATTTTAACAATAGTAATAGAAATCACCAATCTCCAGAACCGATGGATGTTGACGTAAATACAATAACGCAAAATAACACACAAAATAACTCTGAACAAAATTTTCATTTACAGCCTCGGACAACACTCTACCAATAGTAGAATTTACTATCGGTAATAAAAAATTTAATTGCTTGATTGACACAGGCTCCACAACTTCTATCATTAATGACTCACTATTCCCAGAAATTAAAAAGACAAAATTAAAAGAGCCTGTAGAACTAAACACTTTATTTGGAAAGAGCAAAATTTATTACACATTAATAACTGATGTTCCCATCGAATTTAATCATAAAGCTCAGATACTTTGGAGGGTAATTAATTTAAAAAATAAAAATTTTGATGCAATTTTGGGTCAAAATGTTCTAAGAAATATTGGTGCAAAAATCGATTTAAAACAACACTTTATTGAAATTATGGGAAAAATAACAAAATTTAAATTTTCTTGTCCTTATGAAGTTGTTGACCAACTATATTCTTTAGACTTTAAAAATAACAATATTCTTGATTATATCAAAACTGACCATCTCAATAATGAAGAACATAAAATGTTGAAAAAAATTGTTTATGAAAATAAAGACCTATTTTACCAAGAAGGTCAAAATTTAACCAACATCAATTGCAAAAAACATCAAATCATAACAACCGATAGTCGACCTGTTTACTCAAAAATTTATAGATTTCCTAAAATTCATGAACTGGAAGTCGAAAATCAGGTTAAGGAAATGCTATCACAGGGGATAATTAAACATAGTAGCTCTCCCTATAATTCTCCAATTTGGGTGGTCCCTAAAAAACTAGATCAATCGGGACAGCAAAAATGGAGAATCGTCGTAGATTATAGGAAGTTAAATGAAATAACTGTAGAAGACAAATTTCCGATTCCAAATATAGAATCACTTTTCGATAAATTGGGAAAAGCCCAATACTTCACAACACTTGATCTCGCTAAAGGATTTCACCAAATCCTTGTAGACGAAAAAGATCAGCAAAAAACAGCCTTTTCGACTCCTCAAGGACATTATGAGTTTGTCAGGATGCCATTCGGTTTAAAGAATGCTCCGGCAACATTCCAGAGGATGATCAATTACGTTTTACGCGACTTCATTAATATTAACTGCGTTGTATATCTTGATGATATATTAATTTTCAGTACCTCACTTCAAGAGCATGAAAATGCTATAATAAAAATTTTTGAAAAACTTAGAAAATTTAATTTAAAAATTCAGTTAGACAAATGTCTCTTTTTCTCTAAAGAATCGGAATATTTGGGACATCTTCTTACAGACAAAGGAATAAGACCCAATCCAAAAAAAATTGATATTATAAAAAAACTTAAACTTCCAAACTCTCGAAAATTAATTAAAAGCTTTCTTGGGATAACCGGGTATTACCGGAAGTTTATAAAAGATTACGCAAAAATTGCGCAACCTTTAACTTACTGTTTGAAAAAGGATAATAAAATCGATGTAAGTAATCCAAAATATATTGCCGCTTTTGAAAAATTGAAAGAAATTATTACAAGTGATCCTATTTTAAGATATCCAAATTTTAATTACAAATTTACCTTGACTACCGATGCAAGTGATTTCGCGATTGGAGCGAATAGAAAAAGAACTGTTAGCAATCGTATGGTCTACAAAATATTTTAGACCGTATCTTTATGGTGTTAGATTCACGATAAAGACGGATCACAGGCCTTTGGTGTGGCTGAACTCTTTAAAAGAGCCAAATTCAAAACTCCAAAGATGGAGAATAAAACTAAATGAGTTCAATTTTGATATCGAATATGTGAAGGGCAAGGATAATAAAGTTGCCGATTTTTTAAGTAGAATTAATGTTGAAAATAATGAAATTAATGTATTACAGAATAATGTTTTGTCAGAAAATCAGAGCGGTGTAGCTACAATTCATAGTGGCGTCGAAAATTTGGGCGACCACATTCCGATTGTAGAAAACATCGTAAATAAGTATTTGAATCAGATTCATCTTGTAGCAAAGAAAGCTGGTGAACTGATAATAAAATACAATAAATATAGAAAAATTTTTATCTCTGAAGAAGACTTAAACAATGAAAATTATTTAAATGATTTCTTAAGGCGATTTATAAAAAACGGTACAACTGCAATTTATTCGGAATTAAATGACGGTAAATTTAATATTTTACAAAGAAAATTAATTGAATTGTTTAGTAATAATAGAAAAATTAAATTAATTAAATGCACTAAATTAGCTCAAGATGTAGAAAATGAAGATGATCTCATTAATATTATAAAAAATTTTCACGAAAAAACTAATCGCGGAATATTAGAAAATTTTAATGAAATCAAAGATAGTTATTTTTATCCAAAATTAAAAGATTTCATTTATAAATTTATAAATAATTGTAACACTTGTAATTTGGCAAAGTACGATCGAAGCCCAAATCAATATAAATTTAATTTGTCCGAAACACCTTCTGAACCTAACCAAATAGTTCATGGTGACACCTTTTGTCTAAAGAAGGAAGTGTTTCTCATTACGATCGATAAGTTTTCAAAACACCTCTCAATTTTCAAGTTAAGCGATAGAAATAGTGTCACAATAGTTCAAGCGTTAAGATTAAGAAATTCCATGTTTGGGAAACCAAAAAAATTTATATTTGATAATGAATTTAATAGCTTAAATATGAAAGATTTTTGTAGATTAGAAAATATAGAACTGCATTTCACTTCACCAAGAAGTCATAATGGTAATTCAGACATAGAAAGGGCTCACGGAACTGTCATAGAACATATAAAAATATTAACTATATCCGACCCGAATCTAGACACTGAAAGCAAAATTTTAAAAGCTGTAGAATATTATAATAATACGCTTCATTCAGTAACTGAAGTTAGACCATCGGATTTTATTAGTGGAAAAATCTCAAACTTTCAGGAAATCAAAGATAGGCTACAATAAAAAAAAGAGAAAATCATAGGTAAATTAAATAAAAATAGAAAAGATTTCAAAATCCCAAATGACTCTGAAATATTAATACAAAACCCTGCTATAGTCCGTTATAAAGAACTACCTCGCTACAAGAAAATTAAAGTGAAAAAATACGAAAATAAAATTACAGATACCGTGACTTCAATAATGCTTTAAAAAAGATTTAAGTACGGTATTAGTACCGTCTCAAAGCTTTCAATACCTTTACATTGTAAAAAAAACTACTAAAGCTTTTGATACATTTTGGAATACAATTTTTACCATATCAATACAACTTTGACATTTGTTTGAAAATTTTAATTTAAAGTTCTGTGCAAATGTTAATTTTAAAAAAATGAATGTGTTCCCAAATATTGTTGTATTGATTTTAATAGTAGCAATCAATAATTTTTTCCTATCCACGGTCCATTTCTTATTACTGCAAAAATTAAATGTTAAATAAATATTACATTTAATGAATTAAGGTATAACTTACTGTTCTTTTTCCATATAAACATATACGTGAATGTTTTCAAAAAACTTTTTTGTTTATGAATTTGAAATATGACAAATGACACTAAATTTTGTATAACTAACAAACGTTACCACACCACTGGAAAAATAGCATTCTTATGCCTTATTTTGGAAAAAACTTGATAGCTAGCACTTTATTGCTGAAAATATATGCTAGTTTAGTTTATCGCTTATTTCTGGCAACATTTATATGACAAGGTATAAGAAACGCGTGCTCGATTTTTTCGATACCCGATTTACTTTTATTTTACGTCTCCATTACGTATAAAACGCATTTTGGAAAAGTGTACAATGTCAAGAGCTTTTAGTAAACTTTTTGGAATTTGATACTTTGTACAATTTTACGTCTTAAGCGCATTATTGAACTCACGGATACTAATAATAAAAATTTACACCCTACCTGGATTAAAAGAAAATATAAATTCTTTTCAGGTAATCCATCAAATTAAAGTCATCCTTAGAATACTTTTTCAAATTACTATAATCGCTTCCCTGATTTTACCCAGTAGTACAGCCATTATCACCTTAGAAAAAATTGATACAGAATCTGGTTTTACAACGATTTAACAAGAAGAAATCCCAATAGTTGAAAGTTATACTAAAATTCTTCATATTGTCGATTTAAACGAAATCGAATATACCATTAAAACTATAGAATCCTATATAAACGAATCGTGCAAATTGTCACAAGACGACGTAATCTTTAAAACTTTAACTGATAAAATAAATAAAATTAAACATACGACTAAAACACTAATTCCTTATAGACATAAAAGAGCATTGATGAGTGTTGGTGGTTCATTCCTTAAATGGATATTTAGTACAATGGACGAAGACGATAAAATTGAAATCGAGGAACATATGAAAAACTCGGAACAAAACACCCATAACTTAATAACGAACTACAATAACCAAATAAAAATTAACGACAACATTCAGAATAATCTTAATATTTAACAGAAAACTATAAACAAAAATCACATATTAATTGACAAACTTTTAAATGACGTTTCAGTGGAAAATAAAAATATAATAAAACAATTGCAATACTTGCAAATACTTACCAACATTAACCTTTTAAACGACGAAATTGAGAAAATCCAAGAAAACGTAATCTTCTCCAAACACCAAATAATGAGTAGATCAATCTTAACACCAGAGGAAATAGATCTTTATAATATCGACGTTTTTAAAATTCAGGAACTTAAGAGCTCCTTAGCAACAACAAATGATAATAAATTAGTATTTGTTTTAGCAATACCAATTTTTAGTAATGAAAAAGCTATTAAATATAAAATATTTGGACTACCAAATTCAAAATTTGAATTAGTCGATATTCCAAATTCTGATATTATATCTTTTAAAAATAAAACATATTATCTTACCCAGGAAAGATATATAAAGAAATTGCAATTAACTTCAAATTGTATTTCAAATCTTTTTATAATGGCATATGGTAACTGTTCTAAGACTACTGAAAAAAATTATAAAATAAAAGAAATTAATAAAGGTATGATTTTAATAATAAATGCCCAAAACCATACTTTAAAGAGCGATTGTAATGATATAACATATTTACTAAATAAAAATTATATAATTTACTTTAGCAATTGTACTATTGAAATAAATAATATTAAATTTTCAAACAAAAATAAAGAGTTTAAGTATAATATCGTTATTCCGAATTATACCACAATTAAAAATATTAATAATACAATTTAATTAGAAAATTTAAATCTTAAGCAATTAGAAAATAATAAAGAAATTCATGAAATTAAAAATAAAAGAAAATTTAATGAAAATTTAACATATTTTAATACAATTTTTGTAATAATAATGCTTTTTATTTTAATCATTTTAACTTATATGTTAATTAAAACAAGAAAAGAAAAACCTCTAAATAATATAAACAAAATTGATTCTCAACGTTTTGTCCAGGAGAACAAAAATCTTAAGGATGGGGGAGTTATATATCCAACTAATGAGATATTATCTAGAATAATAGAACTGAATTCTATTTAGCTCTAAGAGTAATAAAATATAAAATTTATTATATGATTCTTATAATTTCCACTTAAATAATCTAAATTCAAACATAAGAATCATAATTTCTTATTTCTTCTTTTTCTTATTATTATTCTCAAGTACTTGACCTATCCTAATTTTTAATAAAGAATTAAAAAATATAAAGATCAAATTTCACATTTATTTTTCAAGTTCAACACATTTATTTTTCAAATTGTTTTTTTTCGTTCATTAAAGTTGAGGAATCATGTTACAAAACGACAAAATAAAAATTGTTTCACAATTTCCTTTTCAAGTGCAACAAACTAAATTTATTGCATTTGAAAAGAAGAATGTTACGTAAAATATAATTTTTTTTCTTGTTTTGATAAAATATGTTACTATGTAAAAATTGAACAAAAATCGATTTTCGATTTTTGAATACTTTAATAATAAGATTTTAAAAAAATAAAATTTAGTTTAAGTTTTGGTTTCGTCAGATTTAGTAATATAAAAAATAAATTCTTTTGTTGTTTACTAAAAAAAAAAACCTTTTGTTGTTTTATTAAAAAAAGTAACAAATTAAACTTGCACATTTCCATACATATTCACCATTTTTAAATTCATTCAACAAAAGTAACATAATTCGCATACAAATACAAACTCAAAATTTAAATATTCCGCCATCCACTAGTTCGCTGTTTATTGAAGGTACAATTTCAAGGCACGATGGAACTGTAACAACACAGACAAAGCTACCTAACAATGCAATTCCATTTTTATTTGATGAAATACGCTACGAACTAAATGGTAAGGAAATCGATCATATTAGGAATGTTGGTATAACAACATGCCTGAAAAATTATATTTCATTAAATAAAAATGAGAGTAGAGCTCTATATAATGCAAGTTGGTCACCTGACGAAGGAATTGAACCAACAACGCTATTTTTCAATTTTTGCATTCCATTGAGAAAACTTTTAGGATTTGCTGAAGATTACAAAAAAATTATACCGAATGCAAAACATGAATTAATATTAGTACGTTCAAGGTCTGATGATAATTCTCTCCTTTGTACTGACAATAATGAAAAACCAAAAATTCTATTAACAAAAGTACAATGGAAAGTTCAACATATTAATTTGACAGATGCAGTTAAATTAAATTTGTATCAGAACATTAACGATAGTAATACAAAAATGATATTACCATTTAGAAATTGGGATTTATATGAATACAAACTTTACCACAAAATACTGATCAGATTTAGAGCGTTAAAACAACTTCACAAATTGAAAAACCCCGTTATATTATATTTGCGTTGCAAACTAACAGAACAAATCAACTTGATAAGGATGCATCTAAATTCGATCATTGCAATCTGAGTGATTTAAAAGTTTACCTAAATTCAGAGAGTTACCCATATGAAAATTTGAATTTGCTATTTGAAAGAGATCGCTATGGAACTGCTTATGAATTATACTTAATGAAATAATTATTATAATTATTCAATACCGGGATCGGAACCTCTACTAACTTGGAAAGAGTTTAAGAAAAATGCTATGATTTTGATAATAGATAAACGTTATCAAAATGAAAAAATACCTGCAAATACTACAGCCTACTGCCTTTTATTACACGGTCGATTAGTAGAGTACTGTCCATTAAGCGGAGAAGTTAACAAAAATAATTAATGAAAAAAAAGAAAAATTAAATGAATACTAATAATTCTACATTAATATCGACAAATACTGATTTGAAATCTTATTGAAAATGAAATATTATATAATTGATATACAAGGATTTCGAGATAATAATAAAAATTTTATTTTGAAAGAAATTGCAATTTTATCATCAAATAATGAAATACAACATTTTATTATAAAACAGCCATATAATTACAATATTCTCACACCATCTACAAAATATACAAAAAAGTGGCTAACTAACAATCATCATGGATTTAGATGGGATGATGGTGAAACACATTTTTGTGACGTTTTTAATATGCTAAGAATATATATAAATACGAATATAAGTTAACAATCAATACAAACTTCAACACGCATTTCTCAAGTACACACTTCAAAATGCATTTCTTCTAATTAACCAAATTTAAACATATCAACAATAAGTATTTCGAAATAAACAAAATCAACAGTATCAGCTTAAAAATAAACGTTTTCCATAAAATAACAAAAATCATAAATTACAATTACGTAATGCATATTATTTGTTTGCCACATTGTAACAAAATTAATTTCTTTAAATTTTTATAATTGCTGAAAAAGCATCACGCGTAAACAAAACGGAAATATAATGCAAGCGAGGTTTTCATTCTTTTTCAAATCTAAAAATATTTGAAATTTGTAAATTATTATAATTTTGAAAGTCAAACAATAAAGTTGAATTTTTTAAGAAAAGAAAATCTTAAATCTTTTTTATTTAAAAATCTTAACTTATAAAATTTTATCCTTTTCAATAATCTAACTAACGGTTAGGTTAACTGGCGCCCGAGCTAAAAAGGGTCGGTTGTGTTGAATGAGCGAAGTACGTAGTGCTCTCGCTTAAATAAAAAAAAAATATAAAAAAATAATAAGAAAAAAAAAACCTGGTTATAAAACTTTACTTATAAATTTTAATTTATAAAATTTTCATAAAAAAAAAAAACAGTTCATACAAAAAAAAAAAAAAATATAAAATTATAAAAACAAAATAACTAACAAACATAAAAAAAAAAACTCTAAGATATATTACGTAAGAACAAGATCTGCAAACCAGAAAATTTGGAAGAAACCAAAGGAAATTTGAGTGAGGACCTACAAAACACTTTCCTGTCGACACACGTGGAAGCTTGTTCCAGCTGGCTAAAAAGGAGTAGGAAACGAGGCCCCTTAGTAGCGGACAGTAGCAAAAAGGAGTCACCATCCAGAAAATTTCTTTCTAAAAGGAGAAGTGACAGCCGTTCCCATAATGAATTTTATATTCATTGTACTGATATTCCCATGTGCTATCCTAGGAAATGTGGAAATATTGGATTCCAAAAATTCGCAAATAATAGCAATTCAAATGGGACAAGCCAAAATTCAAGAAGGAAGCTTCAGAATAATACATATCACGGAACTGGAGGAATTACAACAAGCAACAGAAGAAATTGATCTTGCAGTAAAAACTTATGTCACCGAAAAACATCCCTTATATCCGTATCTTAGTCATGAAATTTCTCAGTTAAAGGAATATTTGAATGAAATAAAACCCAAACGTGAGAGACGAGCAATAAATTTCTTAGGTACTACTTGGAAATGGCTCGCTGATACTCCCGACCATGACGATTTTGTTATGATAAAAAAGAAAATTAATTACATTCTAGAGAACAATAATCGACAGACAATAATAAATAATCTTTACAATAAAGGCTAAATCTTTTATCAAATATAAGTAATCAAATTCTAGAAACTATAAAAGACAAAATTCTAAAAGAAGATATAATTAATATTAAATATGGTATTCATTGGGCTAAATTAGGCATAATAAATTCAATTTTAATCTCAAAAATAGAAATCGAAACTATCTCCAAAATATTAGAATCAGAACAGCTCCCTTTTGCAACAACAGAAGAAGCTTTAGATTTTTCCTAAGTAAAAATAATTACAAATGGTACTTGCTTACTTTATGTTATAGAAATTCCATTAATAAAAATTGAAACTTATAACAAAATTTTAATCAAACCAATAAAAATTCAAAATGTAATAAATCAATTAGAATTTGAACAAATTTTAACTAATGACAAAGAAATGTATGGTATCGCAGAAGATTGTAATGTAATAAGATCTTTAACAATTTGTAATAAAAACAATATTGTAAATTTAGAAAACTCCGTTTGCATAAAACGTTTATTTGAAAGCAAAAATTCCACTTGTAACATTATCAACAATCAACACATACCGACCATTGAAGAAATTGACCAAGGGATAATATTCTTAAATCAGTATAAAGGTGAAGTTTTCATTAATAACGAAGTACTTACCTTATCAAGTTTCATAATACAACAATTTCAATAATGGGTAAAAATTTTACTTCCAAAGAAACCATATCGATACGAATACTACCTCCTATTCTACAACCAAAATCAATCAAAAGGATATTTATGAACATTTGTCACTTGAACTCTTAAAGGAAATTCATATAAATAATACCAAACAAATAGAACTTTTAAAACAGGAAACGAATGGAATCAAACAATCAACTTTTGGTCTATATCAGTAATTATTATCATTCTAACTATCATAATCATCAGTGTATTATTTAAAAAACGACGTACCATCAAAATCAAAAACATCTCTAAAAATGAAACAACTAAACCAGTTGCCAACCCAGAAACTGCAATGCATCCGCAAATCATACTTCGACTACAACCTGAAACATCAAATGAGGACATTTGAATTTGAAGGTGGAGCAGTTAACAACCAATACAAACTTCAACACGCATTTCTCAAGTACACACTTCAAAATGCATTTCTTCTAATTAACCAAATTTAAACATATCAACAATAAGTATTTCGAAATAAACAAAATCAACAGTATCAGCTTAAAAATAAACGTTTTCCATAAAATAACAAAAATCATAAATTACAATTACGTAATGCATATTATTTGTTTGCCACATTGTAACAAAATTAATTTCTTAAAATTTTTATAATTGCTGATAAAGCATCATGTGTAAACAAAAAGGAAACATAATGCAAGCGAGGTTTTCATTCTTTTTCAAATCTAAAAATATTTGAAATTTGTAAATTAATATAATTTTGAAAGTCAAACAATAAAGTTGAATTTTTTAAGAAAAGAAAATCTTAAATCTTTTTTATTTAAAAATCTTAACTTATAAAATTTTATCCTTTTCAATAATCTAACTAACGGTTAGATTAACTTATATGCATATGCGTGAAAGGAGGAGAGAAAAAAAAGTGGATTAGTAATCTTTTTAAACGAAATATTCATTACAAAGAACATTAAGACAGCAACACAACAGCAATTTTCAACGGTGCTTGTTTCAACATGATGGATTTTGCTCACATCAAAATGTTTATTTATTGAAAACGATGATCATCGGATAAAAAAATATGCTGATTGAATGAAAGTTTTAATATTTTAAAATACGTTTTTATACTTTACTCTAATTGTATTGGTTTCATTCGTATTAATAAATTGCTTACATAAGCACTTTTTTCAAATATACATATATGAAATCAAATTATTGGTATTAGCTTCATTTTAAAACCTAAAATTGAATTAATAACATTGGAAATATTTGAAAAAAAAAAGAAGAAATAATGGATAATAAAGCAACAGATAAGAAATATCAGGATTACAAAGGAGGACCAAAATCAAGAGCATCTGCTTCTTGCACAATTTCATGCACAAAATCATCATCTGAAACCAGCGTCACCAAATGCGGTAAAAATGAAAAAAATAAAAATTCAAGTTGCTGTGAGTAGGTATTCTGGCACTCTGGGATGGGAAAAAATCAGCCCATATCGCACGACCCACTTTCACTTTCTTATTTCCTGGTATAGGTAGATGACTTGCTAAAGTGTGTCGTGACCTGTATAACGGGTCGTTTTTTTCCTGGTATAGGTAGATGACTTGTTTGAGTGTGTCATGACCCATGTACATATGAATGTACGAAGCTGAGGTGGCCGCCAGGTCAATGAGGTCAAAGGTTGCAAAGCAAGTTGTTTACTTGTCCGAGTTCAGCGTACTTGAGACTTTGCATGAGTAGGTATACTAGGCCGATCCTAGACCAGGCCGATTCTAGACCAGGAAATGAGTCATTAGTTTTAATATTTTTCATAGTGGTGATAAGAAATGTTCATAGTGTATATTGTTATGGTATGAATTAAATTGGAGAGCTTTTAATGTAAAAAAATAATGTGTGTTTATTAATTGTTTTGATAAGAATTTTTTTTGTGTGATTTGAGAATAAGAAAATAAGAAAATAAAAATTTCATGATTTTGGTTGTATGAACAGTGAAAGTGAGGTCAGAGATTCTTTCTTGAATAAAAAATAAAAGCAAGATTTTGTTATTATGAAAGAATGAGAATGACGTCACAATAGGGAATTCCTTTGCTTTGCTTCTTGAATAAAAAAATAAAAGTATAGGCTAGTTTTGTGTGTTTTAGAGTTTATATAAAACTTTATCAGTAATTTCAGACCTAACTGTTAGAAGAATTACAATTTTGTATTGATGGAACCCACGCTAGGGAATTCCTTTGCTTTGCTTTGTTTATTTTAATAGGGAATTCCTTTGCTTTGCTTATTTTCATATTTTTTTTGTGTGATTTGAGATTAAGAATAAGAAAATAAATTATTCATTTATCAAATTTAGGTACTATAAAACCGCAAACATCATAGTTTTGTGTGTTTTGGGTTTATATTATAGAATATGAAAAGTTTTAGAATAAGAAGAGTTTTAGAATAAGAAAATTAAATTATTCATTTACTGGTTTTGTGTGTTTTAGAGTTTATATAATTATCAGTAATTTCAGACCTAACTGTTAGAAGAATTGCAATTTTGTATTGATGGAACCCACGCCTACGCAAATGTAATTTTTGAAATAAAAAGGACCGTCGTTTGAAATTATTATTCAGTTTAATAAACTACTTTAAAGAAATAGTACTTATAATTAATTAATTAAAATAATTAAAATAATTCAAAATGACCAGCGAAGTAGAAATAATAGATTCAATCATCCTGGATCCGCTACCACCATCAGCATTTGATTATGCTATTACTGGCACCAGTAGCAGTAGGGTAACTAGTAACAACAACAGCAAAATCAACAGCAAAAGCAACTACAACAACAACAACAGCAAAATCAACAGCAAAAGCAACTACAACAACAACAACAACAACGGCAACAACCGTAAAAGAAGACGAAGTGAAGAAAATATTGATGGTATTTTAGATACCTTCAATGAAAAGGTCATAAGGCGGAACGTGATGAAGAGAGCCTTAAGAGTGGGAGACATAGTATTGAACAAATATTACCAAGTAAATAAAATTGAAAGGAAAAATACCGTGTATGGCCAGCGACTGATGCTGGAATTCGAAAATACGGTATTTTTCCTACCGGAATTTATGAAAGACTTCTTAACAGATGAACAAATTAGCAAGATCAACGTAGAATCGGATATAGTAATGATATGCCATCAAAAAGGCAAATGCAAATTGGTAAGAGAAGACATTTTCTCACAAGAAAAATTGGCTGACAACCAATAATATTGTCAAAAAAAAAATCAATAAAATAAAGTAAAATATAAATAATTATTAGCTATTTTTTTTCACAATTATTTTCATTTTCAGGTATTTTAATTTTCAGATATTTTAATTTTCAGGTAGTAGAACCAGTACAAAGGATATAGAATTTTTTTTTTTTTATCATGTTAAACAATTAAAACTTACTGATAATTTTAATTAAAAAAACAACAAATTTAAAAAACAAATTGTTAAAATTGAAATTAGTTTTAAAATTTTTATTGGACGGTTAAGTTGCGTATTAAAATAAAAATAATTTTTACAATGGCGGACATATCAAAAATTATTTTAAGAAAGCATATACGGCTTTCTCTTAAAAATGAAAAGAACGCGAGTGAAAAAAAATTAAAAGAAAATTTAATGATAATATTGAAAGACTTACTATATTTAAATCAATTATTGCGCGATAATAAATTATCAAATATCGGAACCAAATCTTGCATAAGTACAGTGATCTCTAGTTTAGAGTCATATAAAACTAAAATTATAATTAATTAATTAAAATAATTAAAATAATTCAAAATGACCAGCGAAGTAGAAATAATAGATTCAATCATCCTGGATCCGCTACCACCATCAGCATTTGATTATGCTATTACTGGCACCAGTAGCAGTAGGGTAACTAGTAACAACAACAGCAAAATCAACAGCAAAAGCAACTACAACAACAACAACAGCAAAATCAACAGCAAAAGCAACTACAACAATAACAACAACAACGGCAACAACCGTAAAAGAAGACGAAGTGAAGAAAATATTGATGGTATTTTAGATACCGTCAATGAAAAGGTCATAAGGCGGAACGTGATGAAGAGAGCCTTAAGAGTGGGAGACATAGTATTGAACAAATATTACCAAGTAAATAAAATTGAAAGGAAAAATACCGTGTATGGCCAGCCACTGATGCTGGAATTCGAAAATACGGTATTTTTCCTACCGGAATTTATGAAAGACTTCTTAACAGATGAACAAATTAGCAAGATCAACGTAGAATCGGATATAGTAATGATATGCCATCAAAAAGGCAAATGCAAATTGGTAAGAGAAGACATTTTCTCACAAGAAAAATTGGCTGACAACCAATAATATTGTCAAAAAAAAAAAATCAATAAAATAAAGTAAAATATAAATAATTATTAGCTATTTTTTTTTCACAATTATTTTCATTTTCAGGTATTTTAATTTTCAGATATTTTAATTTTCAGGTAGTAGAACCAGTACAAAGAGTGTACTAGTTATATTTATTAAAAATAAAGTAAAATGTAAATAATTATTAGTTATTTTTTTTTTTCACAAATATTTTCATTTTCAGGTATTTTAATTTTCAGATATTTTAATTTTCAGGTAGTAGAACCAGTACAAAGGATATAGAATTTTTTTTTTTTTATCATGTTAAACAATTAAAACTTACTGATAATTTTAATTAAAAAAACAACAAATTTAAAAAACAAATTGTTAAAATTGAAATTAGTTTTAAAATTTTTATTGGACGGTTAAGTTGCGTATTAAATAAAAATAATTTTTACAATGACGGACATATCAAAAATTATTTTAAGAAAGCATATACGGCTTTCTCTTAAAAATGAAAAGAACGCGAGTGAAAAAAAATTAAAAGAAAATTTAATGATAATATTGAAAGACTTACTATATTTAAATCAATTATTGCGCGATAATAAATTATCAAATATCGGAACCAAATCTTGCATAAGTACAGTGATCTCTAGTTTAGAGTCATATAAAACTAAAATTAAATTTCAGTTATTAAATAAAGACAATAGTGAATTGGAATGGAAAAATTTGACATCAGCATTCCAAAATAGAATACAAACAGGGGTAATAACAAACATTAATGATGTAGACCCGAAAATATTTCTGGAAAAGTGTAAAAAAATAATAACTAGTAAAGTAAATGAAATATTATTGACATATAATGTATTAAAAATAAATTTAACATTTTGCGGCGAATTTGTATTACCAAATTTAAATAATGATATTGATAATGTGTATGATTTAAAATATTTAAGTACTGAAAATTCGGTTGTGCTCAGGGATCAAAGTGATGATTGGTGTGGAAGAACAATCGCTGAACTTTTAACTAAATTTGATGATTTTCAGGAAAAAGGCAGCGGTTGGGCCTTATCATCAATAATAAATTTAGTTGTTAATATAAATTCATATACTGCATTTGTGGCAGGTTCGTCATATATAGATTTACCCCAATCTATTAAAAAAAAACATGCTTGCATAAATATTAAAAATTCTGATAATGCATGCTTTGCGTGGAGTATAATGGGGTTACTTTATCCTTCGCAACATCATTCAGACCGCAGATCAAGTTATCCAAACTATGAGGATATACTTAATTTCAATGGAATTAAGTTTCCCGTATTAATTAAAGATATTTCCAAGTTTGAAAAATTAAATAAAATTAGTGTAAATGTTTTTGGACTAGAATTAATCAAAAAAATCAATATAAGGTTGTGCCCTTATACTTAACAAAAGGAAAAAGTGAAATACATGCTAACTTATTATTAATACAAAATATAAATGAACAGAAACAAAAAATTAACTGTCATTCTGAATCAAATATTAATGATAATGATGTAGAGATTAAATATCATTACGTTTTAATTAAAGATTTATCAAGATTACTTTCGCAAGATATTAATAAAAAAGGTCATAAAAAATATTTTTGTGAAAGATGCCTTAATTATTTTGATACAAATGAAAAATTAAATAATCATTCATTTTATTGCAATAAAATTAATAAGTCTGCAATTACATTACCAACTGAAAAAAATAATATTCTAAAATTTAGTAACTTTAAAAATAAAATTATGTTACCGTGCGTTATATATGCGGATATTGAATGCATTTTAAAGAAAAATAATCCAAATAATATTAATAATAATATTTTTCAAGAACATGAACCATCTTCTATTGGATATTATTTAAAATCAACATATATAACGAATACAAAATACCGTTTCTTACGAGGTGAAAATTGCATCAATTGGTTTTTAAATGAACTTAAGGAAATTGCTAACCTATTAGAATCACCTGTATCACCATCTAAAATCACCTGTAAAAATGAAAGCTCTCACTAAAGAACAAAATTACCAATTTGAAGAGGCTCAGATTTGTTTTATTTGTGATCAACCATTTACAGAAAAAAATATTAAATGTAAGGATCATGATCATTTAAATGGTGAATATCGAGGAGCTGCTCATCAAAACTGCAACATAAATTATAAAAATTCTTTCTATGTTCCTGTAGTATTTCATAACCTAAGCGGCTATGATTCACATTTTATTATAAAGGAATTAAACTCAGTTATATCAGGTAAAATAGATTTACTTCCTATAAATAAAGAGAAATATATTAGTTTCACGAAATATATTGATAATAGTGGTATAAAATTTAGATTTATAGATTCATTTAAATTTTTGGGAAGTAGTTTAGATAGTCTAGCAAAAAATTTAGGCGATTTTCCAAATTTAAAAGATCAATTTGAAAACATAATAGAAAATCAATATTCATTGCTTAGCAAAAAAGAATTTACCCTTATGATTATTTAGATAATCATGAAAAATTTTTAATTTCATCATTACCTGAAAAACATTTTTTTTATAATGAATTAAATAAATCGCATATTAGTGATGAAGATTACAATCATGCTATAAAAATTTGGAATTAGTTTCACATCAAAAATTTAGGTGAATATTCTGACTTGTATTTAAAAACTGATATTATGTTATTAACAGATATCTTTGAAAAATTCAGAAAATTTTGTATGGAAACATATGACTTAGACCCACTTCATTATTTTACTTTGCCAGGGTTTTCCTGGGATGCTATGCTCAAATACACCAATGTAAATTTTGAACTTTTAACAGATATTGACATGATATTATTTATCGAAAATGGTGTAAGAGGAGGTTTAACTCAAGTTTCTAAACGCTATTCAAAAGCAAATAATAAATACATGAACGACTTTGATTCTTCATTACAATCTCAATATTTAATGTATTTTGATGTTAATAATCAATATGGGTGGAGTATGAGTCAGTATTTACCATTAAAAAGTTTTCAATGGGAAACTGAAATAAATAAATTTGATAAAGATTTTATATTAAACATTTCTGATAAAAATGGTATTGGTTATATCTTTGAGGTGGATTTAAATTATCCTACACAACTTCACGATATTCATAGAGATCTCCCTTTCTGTCCAGAACATTTATTAACAGATTCAAATGAAAAAAAAATAGTTGCTACCTTGTACAATAAAGATAGATATGTTCTTCATTATAGAAGTTTAAAATTAGCTTTAAAAAATGGTCTTGAAGTAACAAAAATTCATAAAATTTTAAAATTTATTCAATCAGATTTTCTGCGACCATATATAGAGTTGAATACTAAATTACGGGCACAATCGAAAGACAATTTTTCAAAAGAACTTTTTAAATTAATAAATAATGCAATATTTGGCAAAACGATAGAAAACGTGAGAAAACACTGCAACATAAAACTTAAAACTTACTGGCATGGTCGTTATGGGGTTAACGCATTAATTGCGTCACCTTATTTTAAAAGCTCTGCTATTTTTAATGAAAACTTAGTTGCCATAGAATTATATAGAAATGAAATTTATTTTAACAAACCTATATATGTGGGTATGGCAATATTAGATATAGCGAAAATATCAATATATGAATTTTTTTATGATTACATGAAAAACAAATTGAAACAAAATTGTAATCTTTTGTATACTGATACTGACAGTCTTATTCTAGAAATTTTCACTTTCAGTGAAAGTGAGGTCAGAGATTCTTTCTTGAATAAAAAATAAAAGCAAGATTTTGTTATTATGAAAGAATGAGAATGACGTCACAATAGGGAATTCCTTTGCTTTGCTTCTTGAATAAAAAAATAAAAGTATAGGCTAGTTTTGTGTGTTTTAGAGTTTATATAAAACTTTATCAGTAATTTCAGACCTAACTGTTAGAAGAATTACAATTTTGTATTGATGGAACCCACGCTAGGGAATTCCTTTGCTTTGCTTTGTTTATTTTAATAGGGAATTCCTTTGCTTTGCTTATTTTCATATTTTTTTTGTGTGATTTGAGATTAAGAATAAGAAAATTAAATTATTCATTTATCAAATTTAGGTACTATAAAACCGCAAACATCATAGTTTTGTGTGTTTTGGGTTTATATTATAGAATATGAAAAGTTTTAGAATAAGAAGAGTTTTAGAATAAGAAAATTAAATTATTCATTTACTGGTTTTGTGTGTTTTAGAGTTTATATAATTATCAGTAATTTCAGACCTAACTGTTAGAAGAATTGCAATTTTGTATTGATGGAACCCACGCCTACGCAAATGTAATTTTTGAAATAAAAAGGACCGTCGTTTGAAATTATTATTCAGTTTAATAAACTACTTTAAAGAAATAGTACTTATAATTAATTAATTAAAATAATTAAAATAATTCAAAATGACCAGCGAAGTAGAAATAATAGATTCAATCATCCTGAATCCGCTACCACCATCAGCATTTGATTATGCTATTACTGGCACCAGTAGCAGTAGAGTAACTAGTAACAACAACAGCAAAATCAACAGCAAAAGCAACTACAACAACAACAAAAGCAAAATCAACAGCAAAAGCAACTACAACAACAACAACAACAACGGCAACAACCGTAAAAGAAGACGAAGTGAAGAAAATATTGATGGTATTTTAGATACCTTCAATGAAAAGGTCATAAGGCGGAACGTGATGAAGAGAGCCTTAAGAGTGGGAGACATAGTATTGAACAAATATTACCAAGTAAATAAAATTGAAAGGAAAAATACCGTGTATGGCCAGCGACTGATGCTGGAATTCGAAAATACGGTATTTTTCCTACCGGAATTTATGAAAGACTTCTTAACAGATGAACAAATTAGCAAGATCAACGTAGAATCGGATATAGTAATGATATGCCATCAAAAAGGCAAATGCAAATTGGTAAGAGAAGACATTTTCTCACAAGAAAAATTGGCTGACAACCAATAATATTGTCAAAAAAAAAAATCAATAAAATAAAGTAAAATATAAATAATTATTAGCTATTTTTTTTTCACAATTATTTTCATTTTCAGGTATTTTAATTTTCAGATATTTTAATTTTCAGGTAGTAGAACCAGTACAAAGAGTGTACTAGTTATATTTATTAAAAATAAAGTAAAATATAAATAATTATTAGTTATTTTTTTTTTCACAAATATTTTCATTTTCAGGTATTTTAATTTTCAGATATGTTAATTTTCAGGTAGTAGAACCAGTACAAAGGATATAGAATTTTTTTTTTTTTTATCATGTTAAACAATTAAAACTTACTGATAATTTTAATTAAAAAAACAACAAATTTAAAAAACAAATTGTTAAAATTGAAATTAGTTTTAAAATTTTTATTGGACGGTTAAGTTGCGTATTAAAATAAAAATAATTTTTACAATGGCGGACATATCAAAAATTATTTTAAGAAAGCATATACGGCTTTCTCTTAAAAATGAAAAGAACGCGAGTGAAAAAAAATTAAAAGAAAATTTAATGATAATATTGAAAGACTTACTATATTTAAATCAATTATTGCGCGATAATAAATTATCAAATATCGGAACCAAATCTTGCATAAGTACAGTGATCTCTAGTTTAGAGTCATATAAAACTAAAATTATAATTAATTAATTAAAATAATTAAAATAATTCAAAATGACTAGCGAAGTAGAAATAATAGATTCAATCATCCTGGATCCGCTACCACCATCAGCATTTGATTATGCTATTACTGGCACCAGTAGTAGTAG
Organism: Condylostylus longicornis; assembly: GCF_029603195.1. NCBI lineage: Eukaryota > Metazoa > Arthropoda > Insecta > Diptera > Dolichopodidae > Condylostylus > Condylostylus longicornis. Next base: position 4,450,035 of record NW_026577985.1, read on the forward strand.
GGTAACTAGTAACAACAACAGCAAAATCAACAGCAAAAGCAACTACAACAACAACAACAGCAAAATCAACAGCAAAAGCAACTACAACAATAACAACAACAACGGCAACAACCGTAAAAGAAGACGAAGTGAAGAAAATATTGATGGTATTTTAGATACCGTCAATGAAAAGGTCATAAGGCGGAACGTGATGAAGAGAGCCTTAAGAGTGGGAGACATAGTATTGAACAAATATTACCAAGTAAATAAAATTGAAAGGAAAAATACCGTGTATGGCCAGCGACTGATGCTGGAATTCGAAAATACGGTATTTTTCCTACCGGAATTTATGAAAGACTTCTTAACAGATGAACAAATTAGCAAGGTCAACGTAGAATCGGATATAGTAATGATATGCCATCAAAAAGGCAAATGCAAATTGGTAAGAGAAGACATTTTCTCACAAGAAAAATTGGCTGACAACCAATAATATTGTCAAAAAAAAAAAATCAATAAAATAAAGTAAAATATAAATAATTATTAGCTATTTTTTTTTCACAATTTTTTCATTTTCAGGTATTTTAATTTTCAGATATTTTAATTTTCAGGTAGTAGAACCAGTACAAAGAGTGTACTAGTTATATTTATTAAAAATAAAGTAAAATATAAATAATTATTAGTTATTTTTTTTTTTCACAAATATTTTCATTTTCAGGTATTTTAATTTTCAGATATTTTAATTTTCAGGTAGTAGAACCAGTACAAAGGATATAGAATTTTTTTTTTTTATCATGTTAAACAATTAAAACTTACTGATAATTTTAATTAAAAAAACAACAAATTTAAAAAACAAATTGTTAAAATTGAAATTAGTTTTAAAATTTTTATTGGACGGTTAAGTTGCGTATTAAAATAAAAATAATTTTTACAATGACGGACATATCAAAAATTATTTTAAGAAAGCATATACGGCTTTCTCTTAAAAATGAAAAGAACGCGAGTGAAAAAAAATTAAAAGAAAATTTAATGATAATATTGAAAGACTTACTATATTTAAATCAATTATTGCGCGATAATAAATTATCAAATATCGGAACCAAATCTTGCATAAGTACAGTGATCTCTAGTTTAGAGTCATATAAAACTAAAATTAAATTTCAGTTATTAAATAAAGACAATAGTGAATTGGAATGGAAAAATTTGACATCAGCATTCCAAAATAGAATACAAACAGGGGTAATAACAAACATTAATGATGTAGACCCGAAAATATTTCTGGAAAAGTGTAAAAAAATAATAACTAGTAAAGTAAATGAAATATTATTGACATATAATGTATTAAAAATAAATTTAACATTTTGCGGCGAATTTGTATTACCAAATTTAAATAATGATATTGATAATGTGTATGATTTAAAATATTTAAGTACTGAAAATTCGGTTGTGCTCAGGGATCAAAGTGATGATTGGTGTGGAAGAACAATCGCTGAACTTTTAACTAAATTTGATGATTTTCAGGAAAAAGGCAGCGGTTGGGCCTTATCATCAATAATAAATTTAGTTGTTAATATAAATTCATATACTGCATTTGTGGCAGGTTCGTCATATATAGATTTACCCCAATCTATTAAAAAAAACATGCTTGCATAAATATTAAAAATTCTGATAATGCATGCTTTGCGTGGAGTATAATGGGGTTACTTTATCCTTCGCAACATCATTCAGACCGCAGATCAAGTTATCCAAACTATGAGGATATACTTAATTTCAATGGAATTAAGTTTCCCGTATTAATTAAAGATATTTCCAAGTTTGAAAAATTAAATAAAATTAGTGTAAATGTTTTTGGACTAGAATTAATCAAAAAAAATCAATATAAGGTTGTGCCCTTATACTTAACAAAAGGAAAAAGTGAAATACATGCTAACTTATTATTAATACAAAATATATATGAACAGAAACAAAAAATTAACTGTCATTCTGAATCAAATATTAATGATAATGATGTAGAGATTAATATCATTACGTTTTAATTAAAGATTTATCAAGATTACTTTCGCAAGATATTAATAAAAAAGGTCATAAAAAATATTTTTGTGAAAGATGCCTTAATTATTTTGATACAAATGAAAAATTAAATAATCATTCATTTTATTGCAATAAAATTAATAAGTCTGCAATTACATTACCAACTGAAAAAAATAATATTCTAAAATTTAGTAACTTTAAAAATAAAATTATGTTACCGTGCGTTATATATGCGGATATTGAATGCATTTTAAAGAAAAATAATCCAAATAATATTAATAATAATATTTTTCAAGAACATGAACCATCTTCTATTGGATATTATTTAAAATCAACATATATAACGAATACAAAATACCGTTTCTTACGAGGTGAAAATTGCATCAATTGGTTTTTAAATGAACTTAAGGAAATTGCTAACCTATTAGAATCACCTGTATCACCATCTAAAATCACCTGTAAAAATGAAAGCTCTCACTAAAGAACAAAATTACCAATTTGAAGAGGCTCAGATTTGTTTTATTTGTGATCAACCATTTACAGAAAAAAATATTAAATGTAAGGATCATGATCATTTAAATGGTGAATATCGAGGAGCTGCTCATCAAAACTGCAACATAAATTATAAAAATTCTTTCTATGTTCCTGTAGTATTTCATAACCTAAGCGGCTATGATTCACATTTTATTATAAAGGAATTAAACTCAGTTATATCAGGTAAAATAGATTTACTTCCTATAAATAAAGAGAAATATATTAGTTTCACGAAATATATTGATAATAGTGATATAAAATTTAGATTTATAGATTCATTTAAATTTTTGGGAAGTAGTTTAGATAGTCTAGCAAAAAATTTAGGCGATTTTCCAAATTTAAAAGATCAATTTGAAAACATAATAGAAAATCAATATTCATTGCTTAGCAAAAAAGAATTTACCCTTATGATTATTTAGATAATCATGAAAAATTTTTAATTTCATCATTACCTGAAAAACATTTTTTTTATAATGAATTAAACAAATCGCATATTAGTGATAAAGATTACAATCATGCTATAAAAATTTGGAATTAGTTTCACATCAAAAATTTAGGTGAATATTCTGACTTGTATTTAAAAACTGATATTATGTTATTAACAGATATCTTTGAAAAATTCAGAAAATTTTGTATGGAAACATATGACTTAGACCCACTTCATTATTTTACTTTGCCAGGGTTTTCCTGGGATGCTATGCTCAAATACACCAATGTAAATTTTGAACTTTTAACAGATATTGACATGATATTATTTATCGAAAATGGTGTAAGAGGAGGTTTAACTCAAGTTTCTAAACGCTATTCAAAAGCAAATAATAAATACATGAACGACTTTGATTCTTCATTACAATCTCAATATTTAATGTATTTTGATGTTAATAATCAATATGGGTGGAGTATGAGTCAGTATTTACCATTAAAAAGTTTTCAATGGGAAACTGAAATAAATAAATTTGATAAAGATTTTATATTAAACATTTCTGATAAAAATGATATTGGTTATATCTTTGAGGTGGATTTAAATTATCCTACACAACTTCACGATATTCATAGAGATCTCCCTTTCTGTCTAGAACATTTATTAACAGATTCAAACGAAAAAAAAATAGTTGCTACCTTGTACAATAAAGATAGATATGTTCTTCATTATAGAAGTTTAAAATTAGCTTTAAAAAATGGTCTTGAAGTAACAAAAATTCATAAAATTTTAAAATTTATTCAATCAGATTTTCTGCGACCATATATAGAGTTGAATACTAAATTACGGGCACAATCGAAAGACAATTTTTCAAAAGAACTCTTTAAATTAATGAATAATGCAATATTTGGCAAAACGATAGAAAACGTGAGAAAACACTGCAACATAAAACTTAAAACTTACTGGCATGGTCGTTATGGGGTTAACGCATTAATTGCGTCACCTTATTTTAAAAGCTCTGCTATTTTTAATGAAAACTTAGTTGCCATAGAATTATATAGAAATGAAATTTATTTTAACAAACCTATATATGTGGGTATGGCAATATTAGATATAGCGAAAATATCAATATATGAATTTTTTTATGATTACATGAAAAACAAATTGAAACAAAATTGTAATCTTTTGTATACTGATACTGACAGTCTTATTCTAGAAATTTTTAATACCGATATATATGAAATTATAAAAAATGACTGCTATGAAAGGTTTGATACTAGTGATTATCTAATAAATAATAAGTGGAGAATTCCTTTAGTAAATAAGAAACTATTAGGATTAATGAAAGATGAAATGTGTGGTAAGAATATTTTAGAATTTATTGGTTTAAGATCAAAAATGTACACATTAAAAATTGAAAACGAAGAACCTATAAAAAAAATTAAAGGCGTAAAAAAATCAGTTGTAAAAAAAGATATAAATTTTGATGATTATAAAAACTGTTTGAATGAGAATATTAACAAAATAATTACACAAAATTTAATTTTATCAAAAAATCATAATGTTAGTACTATAAGACAGAAAAAACTTGGTTTAAATTCAAATGACAATAAAAAATTTCTGTTAAAAAATTCTTATGACTCTTTACCCTGGGGTCACTATAGTTTAAGCTAAATATTTCTGAAAGATTAATAAAGAAAAAAAAAAAATAAAATGTTGTTTTGTTGTTTTCTTTTTTTTATTTTCGGATTGCTTTTACAGATTATTTCATTTTCTTTTTCCATTTGATTTTTACTTATTTTGAAATTGTTTTACAAGAGAAAAAAATTTTTTTTTAATTTTTCCTATCATATTTTGTATTTATTGATGCTGATGATGATGATGATGATGATGATGATGATGATGATGATGATGATGATGATGATGATGATGATGAAGGTTTTCTAATTTCATACACCATGTTGTTAATAGCCCTTTTTAGTTGTCCGCTAAAACTAGGTTTTTCTTATTATCCATTGTAAGACCTTTTCAAGTTAAAATCTAAATTGAATATGATGATTGGTAGAATTTTTAGTCTTCGTATAAGAATTAATTAGCTGGGATCAGCATATTTAATATATAAACATTTTCGATAGCACAGCATCCTATATGACTAAATAAACAACGATTTGCTACTCGGAAATTTTTTTTTTTATTGTTTTTAAACTTGTCGAATCTTGATCGCTTAAATCAATTACATCAAAGTCCTAAAGTATTTTTAATCCATTGTTTTTTTTCTTCTCCCTTCACATAAATTTTTGTGCTGTTTTTTATAAAAATTTTTAAAAATGTGGTGACATCACTAAAATTTGAAATACCATCACTCCATTTAAAACCGTGATGATTTTTTGTGAGCCAGTTGTTTGTTTGTTTAGCTTTAAAATTCAAAATTTGCTCACCATATGGAGGTCTAACAATAAAATGCATAATTTCATTGTTTGATGAAAAAATCGCAATTTCTTTTAAAATAAATTTATTGGCGTTATTGCGAAATCCTTGTAAGATTCAAGTCAGCTTTTTCTAATAAATTAAATAAACAATTTGCCCTTGATGAAAAATGGAAAGTTGGAATTTCACAAGTGTAAGTTATATATTCGCTTACGCCCGGAACACCAAAAAATAAAATTTAACTATAACTAAAATTAAATCGAACGTTGCGATCAAATTTCCATACTTTATTACTTAAACCTATTCTAAATCATTTAATCGCAACGTGATTTGACAAAAACAAAATATTTATTTTAAATTAAAATTAAAATTCAACGTTGCAATTAAACTCCTATATGAAATCATTTAATTGCAACGTGATTGAACTTTTACAGACAAAACTAAAGCAAAGTTCCAAATATTCAAATTACAATATTAAAACTTTCCCATGAGAATTATTCTAAACAATTTTTTGCTTACTAAACAGTTATTTCTTATAAATAGAGTAAATTCAATAGCAACTTGGCTTGGTTGGTAATTCAGTAACTCGTTAGTTATTAAATCGTTTTGCCGTTTAGAAAATAAAGATTTAAAAATAAAGTTAATAAGTTTGGAATTAGAAATTAAAGTGTAATTAATTAATAAATGAAATAAAAAGAACTTTTATAAATCTTAAAATATTTTTTGTGTAAAGTAAAAACTTATAATTTAATTGGCGCAGTCGGTAGGATACCGACTCCGTCTATAAAAACAAAAAAAAAAAAATCTAAACAAAAAAAAAGAAAACACTAATATTTTTCTTAAGTCAATTTAAATGAACAAAAAACTAGAAAATAAAACAGTGTAATGCTCAAACCATTAAGCAAAATTAAATAATAATAATAAAAAAAAATTTTGTGGTGAACTGAGTGATAAAAGTTTAGTTGTGTAAAGGCGGAGAACTTTTTTCAAAAAGTTAATTCGGTAAATAAACGAACAAAAATTATAAGTAAAACACAAATAAAATATCTATTAAAAGATCTTTAATCAAATCAAATTTTACAACTAATTAAATTGATAAAACAAAAATTATAAAAAGAGAAAAAAAAAAAAAAACCAAAATATTTTTTTTTAACATTTATGAAGAAAAGTGAAAAAGAAAAATACTTTGATAATCTAAAAAATATACAAAAAAATTTTAACATGTCACTTGCTGCAATTACATTAAAAGACTTGATAGGCGAAGCTCGTTCAGTACCAATTTTTACTGGACAAGACGCCTACAGTCTAAAATCCTTCATCGAAGAAGTCGAAAGTTTAATTGCCTTAGCAGCGGATGCCGATGCAAAAAACTATCTATACAGAATTTTGTACAGCAAGATCCAGGGTCCTGCAGCGGCAGCAATCCGGAGAATTCAGGAAAAAACTTGGGACGAAGTAAAACAACAACTGAAAGCTACCTTCGGAGTACAGAAATCTTATTTGAAATTAAAAGAAGAAGCAGACTGTATAATTTTTAGAAATGTAAGTGATCTTTATGTTAAATTAAATTCCATATTAAATTTGTTAAATTTAAAATATGATTTGGATGACAATAAATCTTCAGAATTTAATCCAATTAATAATGAAAATTCAATATTAGAAAAATTTTTGAATAAATTAAATAGAGTAGACTCAATGTACCTTAGAACTAAAAATGTAACAACATTAGAAGACGCTTATAGAAGCTTATTAGAAACCAATATATCCGACAGCAAGGTTCCAAACACCAACTCTCAGTATAGGAACAATAATCATACAAATTACAGAAATAACCATAACATAAATTCTAGACATAGTAGTAATAATACAAATTCCAGAAATAACTATAGAAACGCAAATAGAACTTTCAACAATAACAATTACAATAACAACATAAGAAACACTTACACAAATAGACCAATGGACAGAAACTACACTACTAACGAAAAGTTTAGGAATTTTAGGCCCAACCAACAATTTGGTGGTACAGGTAATAATCTACCAGGACCATCTTATAACGAAAATCGGTCAAGTCCAGTTCCAATGGATGTAGATTCAGGTTCCACAGAAAATTTTCACTGTGGTCCCCCTATCCGACATTACCCTTAGTAGACTTAACAATAGAAGGCAAAAGGCTGACCTGTCTGATCGACACAGGATCAGTTACTTCAATTATAAACGGCAATATTTTTGATCGATCTAAACAAAACAAATTAGAAAATCCAATTCAATTAAAAACGCTCGCAGGAAACCAAGCCATTAAATACGAAATAACTACAAAAGTACCTGACGAGTTCAATGAAAATTCAACTATGTCCTGGAAAGTAATGGATCTTAGCAATAAAAACTTTGACGCTCTCTTAGGCCAAAATATTTTAAAACCAATAGGAGCAAATATTAATCTTTCAAGGGAGCGGTTAGAAATTAGCAACCGTAATATTAAATTTAATTCAGCTTGTCCTTTTGAAAACACTTGTCAAATAGAACCTTTACAAATCAACCATAATGAATTATTTGAAAAATTATTAAATAAAAATATGAATAGAGAAGAAACTAAATCATTAAAATATATTTTAAACTCTAATAAGGATCTTTTCTATAAAGAAGGAGATCGATTAACATGTGTCAAAAGTGTAAAACATCAAATAATTACAACTACTTCCCAACCGATTTATAGTAAAGTATATCGGTTTCCAAAAATACATGAAGAGGAAGTAAATAAGCAAGTTCAGGAAATGTTAGAGCAAAATATTATTCAACCATCCAGTAGCCCTTATAATAGCCCTATATGGGTAGTACCCAAAAAATTGGACTACTCAGGGAAACAAAAATGGCGCATTGTCATCGACTACCGTAAACTAAATGAAATTACGGTTGATGACAAATTCCCGATACCGAATATAGATTCTATATTTGATAAATTGGGTCGCGCTCAATATTTCACCACTCTGGACCTCGCAAAGGGGTTTCACCAGATATTAGTGGATGAAAAAGATCGTCTAAAGACCGCGTTTTCTACACCGCAAGGTCACTTTGAGTTTGTACGGATGCCATTCGGACTAAAGAATGCTCCGGCAACTTTTCAAAGGATGATCAATTACGTTTTAAAGGACTTTATCGGGCGAATTTGCGTTGTCTATCTAGATGACATCCTTATTTTCTCTACATCACTACAAGAACACCTCTCAGCTATTAATAAAATATTTTCAAAATTAAGAGAGTTCAATCTGAAAATCCAAGTGGATAAGTGCAAATTTTTCTCTAAAGAGACAGAGTATTTAGGACACATATTAACACCAGAGGGAATAAAGCCAAACGAAGATAAAATTAATGTAATTAAACAAATCAAACTGCCTAAGACTCCCAAGCAGATAAAAAGTTTCCTAGGCATTACGGGGTACTATCGCAAGTTCATCAAGGACTATGCGAAAGTAGCTCAGCCTATGACTAAATATTTGAATAAGGGAAATAAATCAATGAAAATGATATACAATATAAAGACTCCTTTCAAAAATTAAAAGAATTGATTACAACTTATCCTATACTTCGTTACCCTGATTTTAAAAAGAAATTTGTATTAACGACGGACGCGTCCAACTTTGCAGTTGGAGCAGTCCTATCACAAGAAAACCACCCGGTCTGCTTCGCTAGCAGAACCCTTAATAATCATGAATGCAATTACTCTACTATAGAGAAGGAACTTCTTGCCATAGTATGGGCCACTAAATATTTTCGGCCATACTTATATGGTACAAAATTTTTAATAAGAACAGACCACCAACCCTTAAAATGGTTGCATTCACTAAAAGAACCAAGCGCCAAACTACAAAGATGGCGAATCAGATTAAACGAATACGACTTCGAAATAGACTATGTAAAAGGAAAAGAAAATCGTGTTGCTGATTTTTTAAGTAGAATGGATTCTACAAATAATGAAATTAATCATATAGATGACCCTAACAAAACACCTTCTAATAATTCAGTTATAACAACAAACCATAGTCGCCATGAAAATCAATTCCCAACATCCGATATAATAATTAATAAATATTTGACGCAGCTTTATTTGACAAAAGAAAAAGAAAGGGAAATAATTATAAAATATAAAAAATTTAGACAAATCTTTATTAGTGAAAATGAAATCAATAATAGCCATTATTTAAATGACATACTTAGACGATTCATTAGAAATGGAATAACTGCTATCTATTCCGAATTAAATGATGAAAAATTTGATATAGTAAAACAGAAACTCACGGAACTCTTTTCTAATAATAATAAAATGAAATTCATAAAATGTACTAAAAAAGCAATAGACATAGAAAATGAAGAAGAGGCCTTAAAATTAATAGAAAAAATTCATAAGGAATCAAACCATCGAGGTATCGTTGAAAATTATACAGAAGTGAAAGATGAGTTTTTCTTCCCTAAACTTAAGGAACTATTTCATAAGTATATAAACAATTGCGACATATGTAATCAATCAAAATATGATCGCAAACCAAATAAATATAGATTCGAAATTTCCGAAACCCCGAGCTCTCCTAATAAAATAATACACGTCGATTTATTTTTCTGTTATAAGGAAATATTTCTTACAATAATTGACAAATTCTCAAAGCATTTAATGGTCCAACGTCTTAATGACCGAAATGCAACTACTATTATACAAGCACTTCGCAACAGGTTTGCACTATTCGGTAGGCCAGATAAAATCGTTGTCGACAATGAGTTCGATAGTCTTAATATCAAAAACTTCTTTAGAACAGAAAATATAAACGCTCACTTTACGTCACCCAGAAGCCATACCGGAAATTCTACAATCGAACGAGCTCACGGAACTTTAAGTGAACACCTTCGTATCTTAGATACACAAAAATCACATTTAACACCGTATGAAAAAATATTATTCGCAGTCGAAAAATATAATAATTCCATTCACTCTGTAACTAAAGTTAAGCCTATAAACTTTGTAAATAACGAAATAACCGATATTGAAAAAATTAGAAAATTAATTGATGAAAATAAACTTAAAACGATTGAAAAACTAAACAAAGATAGGATAGACCCTGACTATAAAGAAGGAGACAAAGTTCTTGTAAAAAATCCCGAAGCTCTAAGATATAAACATAAAAAGAAATATACGTATATTAAATCTAAATTAATTAACGGTAAATTAAAAGATAACCAGAATAGAAATATTCACCCAAGTAGATTAAAAAGAAATTTTAAATTTTCCTCAGGTAACCCAGAAACAAACTCCACTCAACCACTACCACAACAAACTTAAATTAGCACTACTAATTTTACTCCTCACTTCAAATACTTGTTCTGCAAATATTGACGTTCGGGTATTGGAAAATCAAGGTGGATTCCAACTAATCAAACGGGAAGAAATTCCTATAATTCAAAACTATTCTAAAATTCTTCACTTTATAAATATTAGCGAACTAGAAAATACTTTAGCACAAATTGAAAATAATATTTACAACACTTTTAACCAAGACAATACCACATTAAAACAATTACAAATTCAAATCGAAAAAACTCGACATAACATTAAAACATTACTACCACACAGACAAAAACGAGGACTCATTAATTTAGGTGGCAAAATTTTAAAATGGTTATTTGGAAACTTAGACGATGATGACAAAACTGAAATTGTAGAAAACATAAAACTTATTGAACAGGGAAATTACAACTCCATTCAGACCATAAATAAACAGATTAAAATAAACGACCAATTTCAGAAAAACCTAAATATTCTACAGAAACGAATTAACGAAAACCAAGAAATTTTAAATATTACACTGAGAGAACAAAACAACACCTTTAGCAAAAGCATAAAAAGTTTACAGTTTCTTTCTAGTTACACAAATATTAACTTACTAAATTCAGAAATAGACAAAGTCCAACAAAACATTCTTTTCGCTAAACATGGTATCATGACTCACTCCATTTTATCCAATGAAGAAATTGATGAATTTGAAATCGATGTTTTTAAATATAAAGAAATAAAAAGTTCACTTATTAGTCTAGATAATAATATTATTTTTGCCATTTTGATTCCTAACGTTGCAAGGGAACTTGCAGTTGGATATAAAATTATTCCAGTACCTAACAAAAATTTCGAGGAAATAAACATTGAATCTACTAATATATTGAAATTTAAAAATGAAATTTACTTTAATAATAAACAGAATTGTGAAAATAAACTAAAAGTAATAAATGGTTGTATAAAAAATTTAATGAATAATAATTTTAAGAATTGTACAAAAAGAAAAAATATTAATTTTGAGATTGTGGAAGTTTCATCTAATATTATCTTAGTAAAAAATGCAAATAATGTAATGTTAGAAAATACTTGTAATAACATACAATACAAACTAATTAAAACTAACTTAATTACATATTATAATTGCACTATAAAAATAGATGACGTAATATTCAAAAACATAGAGAGAAAAATTAACAACCACATAATAATACCAAACTATTTAGAACCTTATAATGTTAGTTATATACCAAATTTAGAAAATATTAATTTGAAGCAAATTGAAAATTACAATGAAATAGAATTTGTAAAATTTGAAATTAAAAACCATTATATTTTAATACTGTCAAATATCTCTATTATATTGCTTTTAATAATTTTTATTACAAAATACTATATGAAAAAATTTTATAAATGTAAAAAACGGCCAAACGATACAAATGAAAATAATAGTAAAGGAAATATAATCTCTGGAGCTCAGGAGAGCTTCCAGCTTAACGAGGGGGGAGTTATATATTCGCTTACGCCCGGAACACCAAAAAATAAAATTTAACTATAACTAAAATTAAATCGAACGTTGCGATCAAATTTCCATACTTTATTACTTAAACCTATTCTAAATCATTTAATCGCAACGTGATTTGACAAAAACAAAATATTTATTTTAAATTAAAATTAAAATTCAACGTTGCAATTAAACTCCTATATGAAATCATTTAATTGCAACGTGATTGAACTTTTACAGACAAAACTAAAGCAAAGTTCCAAATATTCAAATTACAATATTAAAACTTTCCCATGAGAATTATTCTAAACAATTTTTTGCTTACTAAACAGTTATTTCTTATAAATAGAGTAAATTCAATAGCAACTTTGCTTGGTTGGTAATTCAGTAGCTCGTTAGTTATTAAATCGTTTTGCCGTTTAGAAAATAAAGATTTAAAAATAAAGTTAATAAGTTTGGAATTAGAAATTAAAGTGTAATTAATTAATAAATGAAATAAAAAGAACTTTTATAAATCTTAAAATATTTTTTGTGTAAAGTAAAAACTTATAGTTTAATTTAATAAGTTTGGAATTGGAAATTAAAGTGTAATTAATTAATAAATGAAATAAAAAGAACTTTTATAAATCTTAAAATATTTTTTTGTGTAAAGTAAAAACTTATAATTTAATTTGTATGTAAATGGTTATGTATCATACATTTACGGAGAAAACAACGAAAAAAGAATTGCAATTACGATTGGAAGTACAGAAAAAAAATATGAAAACATAGGTACAACTTATATTCCATATAGGAAAGAACAAATCAATTGTGATTGGAAAACTTTTGTTTTACCTACACTCATACAACCGGATGCAGGATATACAAAAAACGAATGTGAGCGTCAACTTATATGGCAAATTTTTGATTATATTTCAAGGAAATCAAGTTACATAAAATCTGGAGAACCAACTGAATACACTGGTGAAGTGGTTAAAATATGTGTCAGCGATCCAGAAGTTGACATAAAAATAGGTGTAAAAACCAATTGGTCAATTGATGTTTTTATCAAAGAATGTTTTAATCAAATTTTAATAAAACACCCCGATTTTAAAAAATATAAAGACAGAATTGGGCAATTGTACAAGTCTTATTTAGAAACCTTATATTTTATACCAGTAAATAAATCAGATATTATGTTTGTATAAGTTAACACCCTATAGTTTCTTTCTCAACGATTAGCTACACGCGCCGTCCAATTTTAGCTAATTCAACATTTATTTCATTTTATTTCTCACATTCTTTATTGCAACATTTTTTATGCTGAAATTAACTCAACTAACTGAAAACGCATCATCAGCATATTTCAACATCATGAATGAAGCGCGTGTTATGCAGGTAGAATAAAAACACTTTTTATAAAATTGTATTTTATTTATTATTACTATTCTGAACTTAGAATAAAAAACACGTAAAAATAAAATAAAGAGTTTTTTATTAAAAATTTTTATAAAAATAAAATAACGGTTTTTTTATTAAGATTGTTTTTTTTGAATAAAACTTTCTAACTCCAAAGGGTAGGAGTTATCTGGCGCCCGAGCAGGGACCCAAAATTTTTGGGAAAAATTTTTTCCCAAAAATTTTTCTGTGTAATTCATTTGAAATTTCCAATTTTTCTCAGCGTTTTAATCATTAAATAGTAATAGCATTTAATATTTATGTAAATAAAAAAAAAAAAAAAAAAAAAAAAAAAAAAAATAATAAAAATATAACTAAAACAAAAACTGTATAAAGAATAAAAGATTAAAACAAACATAAAGATTCCGATGCTTAGTAAAAATTAAAACTTTCCGATTCCGATTAAATTTAGTAAAAATTAAAAATCAAATTAAACAACTAGAAATAGAAAACTGGAGATTTCAAAATAATAATAAAATTTTTATCATTGAAACCACAAATCATCCTTATTATTTTAGGAAATAATTTTTTGAAAAAAAATATTACTCAAGAAAATAAAATTTCAATAAATAAATTTCTAATTTCACAGGATAATAATTTTTATTGTTTTACTATCAAAGAAAATAAAATTTTAATAAATAAATTTCTAATTTCACAGGATTATCATTTTTATTACTTACTATCAAAATTAAACGAAATAAGCAAGTTTTGAATAAACAATTAAGTTATTAAAATTAAATACAGAAAATTTTCCTTACCATCTTAACTGACTTAAATTGAACTTAATTCGTGTTTACAAATTTTTAATTAATTCTCATCCCTAAAAATGAGTGCTCCACCCTCTGTAAGATTTTCTAGATCTCCTTGCAGAATTTCAACCCCAGAGATCCCCGAAATGGACGCCGAAGAGGCAAGTCCAATCTCGAGAGACGACTTATTTGAAAATAGTGAGTCTCTTCGAAATGCAATTAGGGAAATGATCCAATATGAGACCAGAAAGTTAATGGACAGGGTTGGGACGATCAATGGGGACGACGAATATGACGAGGGCGACGACAATGATGACATTTGTCAAACGAACGAAGACTTGGAAGGTATGAACCGAATACCCGACATAGTCAAGGGAATAAGGGAATTTTCAGGTGAACCTGGTGAATATGGCTCTTGGAGAAAGAGCGTCGAAAGAGTACTTGGAATTTACGACAATTTAAGAGGCACCTCTAAGTATCTTGGAATCCTCCATACCATTCGTAGTAAGATAACAGGAAGCGCTGATATGGCCTTAGAGTCATATAACACACCCCTAAATTGGAGTAGAGTGGTCAAGTGTTTAAACATGCATTACGCTGACCAAAGAGACGTGGATACTTTAGAAGATGAATTGGGAAGGAAAAAACAAAGAGGGGCGAGAATTGAAGACTTTTACAAAGAAGTCTATCAACATCTCTCTCTTATGATAGAAAAGTTATCCTCCATGCCTTTAACTACAGATGCGCGATCAGCAATAACTAAAATGTATAGAAACAAGGCACTGAACACCTTTATTCGTGGTTTGAATGGGGATTTGCCAAGGCTTCTGAGCATGCGAGAGCCACAAGATTTACCACAGGCCTTGCATCTCTGTCTGAAGATTCACAACGTCAATAATAGCTCAGGGCAAACAAGTAATAATCAAATACTATCAAATCCTCCTAAGCGAAACCACCTGCCCCCAAACAAATCTAGATTCAATCCGAACGCGCGGAACCAGTCATACCAACACAATAATAATTATTCGAGCCGGTGGAGAAATAACTCATATAGAAACCAACATAATGGCATGAGACCATCTAACACATTTACTACAACTCTGCCAAAGATAGAACCACCGAGCTCACATCAATCGAATCAATCTCGGTATAAATATCAAAATCAAAATAGGCCTAACAACCCCTTCAAAAGGAATGCTTCCTATCAAAATAATCGGAATAATAAAATCCAAAAGATAAACCAAACTGAAACCAAAAATCCACAGGCCAGTCCAAAATGCACTTGTTCGTGCAAAGACAAAGACAGCGACAATTTTTTAGACTAGGGGTTTCCTCGATCCCATACATCGAACATCCATTGCGGAACGGGGAAACTGTTAAATTCCTAATCGATACTGGGTCCAACAAAAATTACATCCATCCTCGCTTTGTACGAAATCCAATTCCCAATGAAAATCCCTTCATTGCCAAATCAGTGGGGGGAAACATTAAAATTACCCACTACGCGTTAATAGATCTATTCGATGGAAAAACCCGGAAATTAAGGTTTTTCATATTGCCAAAAATGCTATCTTTTGATGGACTGATCGGAAACGATAGTCTTCGAGAGTTAGGTGCAATAATTCACACCCAGCAAAATTTTCTAACCCTATCAAATAATATTAAAATCCCACTTAAACAACACGTTTCCGATTCCGTTAACAACATCGTAATAAGAAATGACCACCTAAGTAATGGACAAAAATTAAGACTAAACAACATAATCGAAAAACACAGAAACTTATTTGCGGACCCGAACGAAAAATTGACCTATACAACGAGGGTAGTAGCAGAAATTAGGACCACGACACCTGAACCAATTTACTCGAAGTCATATCCATACCCTATGGCTTTAAAATCAGAAATTGACAAACAAATCGACCAACTTCTAAAAGACGGAATAATTAGGCCGTCCAGATCGCCTTACAATTCACCGGTCTGGATAGTGCCAAAAAAAGAAGACGCTTCGGGGGAGAAAAAATACCGAATGGTAATAGACTATCGTAAAATAAACAAGATTACGATAGCCGACAGGTACCCAATACCTGAAATAAATGAGGTACTGGCCAACCTGGGGCAGAACAAATTATTTTCGGTTGTTGACTTGAAGAGTGGCTTCCATCAAATTCCACTAAAGGAAGATGATATTGAGAAGACCGCTTTTTCGGTCAATAATGGCAAATACGAGTTTTGTAGGTTGCCGTTCGGTCTTAAAAATGCCCCGTCAATATTTCAACGGACTTTAGATGACATATTACGTCAACATATAGGGAAAAGGTGCTATGTCTATATAGATGACATAATTATATTCGGAAAAACGGAAGAGGAACACTTCGAGAATTTGTCGAAAATCTTCCAAACATTAGAGGAAAGTAATATGAAAATTCAACTCGATAAGAGTGAATTTATAAAAAATGAAATTGAATTTTTGGGGTTCTTAGTTAGTTCCGATGGAATAAAAACAAACCCAAAAAAGGTTCAGGCTATATGTGACCTGCCTGTCCCTAAAACATTAAAGGATCTTAGATCCTTTCTCGGTATGTCAGGATATTATAGGCGATTCATTTGCGACTATGCAAAAATAGCGAAGCCACTGACATCCCTTTTAAGAGGGGAAGGAGGACGTGTGTCCAAAACCGCTTCTAAAAAAACCCCAATTTTTCTTGACGAAAATTCATTAAGGTCGTTTCATCTCTTAAAAGATGCTCTAATTTCAAAGGAAGTCCTCCTAGTGCACCCCAATTTTGATAAGGTTTTCGAATTAACTACCGATGCATCCAACTATGCCATCGGCGCAGTGTTATCACAAGATAACAAACCTATCACATTCCTGTCACGCACTCTAACAAAGACAGAAGAAAACTACGCGACCAATGAAAAAGAACTACTAGCCATCGTATGGGCTTTAACTTCATTACGAAATTTCCTGTACGGATCAAAAAAAGTAGTGATATTTACCGACCATCAGCCTCTTACTTATGCACTTAGCAATAAGAACAGCAATAGTAAGATGAAAAGATGGAAGGCTATCATAGAGGAATACAACTATGAATTAAAATATAAACCGGGTGCAAGTAATATAGTGGCAGACACCCTGTCCAGACTTGTACCGAACGCCACCATTAACGCCATGACTATGACGCAACATAGCCATGGAAGTTCAACACATAGTTGCATTCCGATTATTGAAGCCCCACTGAATGGGTTTCGTAATCAAATAATTTTTAAACATGATGATGATGAAGGTCACGATATTACTCATCCTTTTCCGAACTATAATAGACATATCATAAGACGTAAATCCTTTTTACCAAGCGACATAACACGTATTTTAAAAAACTGTTTAGATCCAACTCACCTTAACGGTATAGCAGCCGATGAAAGTATAATGGAAATAATACAATCAGCTTTATCAGACCATTTTAGTTCATATAAAATCAGATTTACTCGAACAATACTTGAAGATGTGACTGACGAAACTCAACAACAGGAAATAGTGGCCGCCACACACAGGCGTGCACATCGAAATGCCCGAGAAAATAAAAAGCAAATAGTGGAAAAATACTATTTCCCACAGTTAAACAAAAGGGTGACGCAGTTTGTGAGTAATTGCAACATATGCAAAGAAAACAAATATGACCGTCATCCTAATAATCCTGAAATTAGACCAACCCCTATTCCAAGTTTCCCAGGCCATACAATTCATATTGACATTTTTTCAACCAATGGTAAATTAGCTCTCACTGCGATAGATAAACTAACCAAGTTCGCGCAAGCTAGGATTATAGAGAACAGATCAATTGAAAAAATTAGGTTAGCTTTGAGGGATATCCTTTATTACTATGGAATTCCCGAATATGTGGTAATTGACAACGAAAAATCGCTAAACTCGGCTTCGATCAAGGCAATGATGGAGGACGAACTTGGGATAAAAATTTTCACGACGCCACCATATAGGAGTCAAGTTAACGGGCAAGTGGAAAGATTTCACTCCACCTTGTCAGAAATAATGCGCTGTCGTAACGCGGACGGAATAGCCAGAACTTTCGACCAACTGCTAGAGAGATCGGTTAATGACTATAATAATTCAATCCATTCAGTAACAAACAAAAGACCAATAGAGCTGTTCCTTGGCCGGATACCTAACATTACCCCTGAGCAGTTCGAAAAAACGCGTTTGAATAATATAGAAAAACTGAAGTACAAACAAGCACAGGACATTAAATTTCATAATAAAAGTAAAAAACCTATTAAACAATACGAAATCGGACAGACAGTCTATGTAAAGCATAATAAAAGACTGGGAACAAAACTGACCTTTCGCTATAAGAAGGAAATCGTAGCGGCAAATAGAGATACCACAATTTTAACTAAATCAGGCAGAGTAGTGCACAAAGCTAACATTAGATCTTAACAAACTCATTTTACCAGATTCCTACTTCTTTTTCTTTTTATATTTATCTTTTAGGATTTCACTTTGTGGAGCATTGGCAGAAGTTCAAATACTAGACTACACAGGATCACAGATTGTTGCAGTCAACTTAGGTAAAGCAAAAATCCAGGAAGGAAACTTCAGGTTGATTCATGTAACCAACTTAAATGTTCTGAGGAATGCTCTGGAGAAAATCGAAACTATTCTAGAAGAGAGCAGCACAAGGGCCCATCCACTGTATCCTTATCTCCAATTTGAGGCTCAACAAATTCAAAATCTATTAGACCAACTAACAACACAGAGGAAAAAACGAGCAATTGATAGTCTAGGAACAGCATGGAAATGGATTGCGGGAACACCAGATCACAGCGACTTCCTGATGATTAAGCGAAAAATGAACAACATGTTGGAAAATAACAATAGACAGACAGTAATCAACCAAATCTTCAGTGACAGAATAAATAATATAACCGAAATAACAAACGAAATTCTAAGAAAAATTCGATTAGGCCATGACTTTAGCAATAGCTCTGCTACCCAAATCCAATATAAACTCAAACTCCTCAAGGAAGAAGTAGTCAACTTGAACTACGCAGTCCACTGGGCAAAATCAGGCATAATAAACTCTATTTTACTATCAAAATATGAGATAGAGGTTTTAACAAAAATTCTTGACAAGGAAAATTTTCCCTATTCAAATGCTGAAGAAGCTCTAAACTTTTCAAATATAAAAATAATCACTAACGACACTTGCTTATTTTATTTAATTGAAATACCTTTAACCAAAAATAATGTATTCGAAAAATTGTTGATAAAACCTATCAAAACAAATAATATTGTAATAAAATTAGAATATAAGGAAATATTATACGGAAAGGATGATTTGTACAAAATTATAAAAGAATGTAAAATAATTGGAAATATAACAATATGTAAAAATGATAATATTATTAGTTTAAAAAATTCTACCTGCATACCAAACCTTCTAAGAGGAAAGAATTCAACATGCAACATGACGAGCAGTTATCACATTCCAACAGTAGAACAACTAACAGACGGAGTAATCCTCCTCAATCAGCATGCTGGTAATATCACCATCGATAACGAGCAGCTCAACACCAATGGGACATATGTTATCAAATTCCATGGTTCCTCAATAATAATAGATGGAGAAAAATTTACTTCCAAGGAGCTATCAACAGTGCAAGTACTTCCGGCAATATTACAACCACAGCATATCATTAAACAATTTCAGGAACACCTATCATTGGAGTATTTAAAAACAATCCACATTAACAATACCAGGCAAATTGATTTACTGAAACAAAGAAATTTTTCTGGACCCACGTTAACACTTATTAGTTTTGGCCCAGCTACAATTGTCATCACGTTTACTATCATATTATTCATCATAAAAATTTCGAGAAAAACCGGAACCATAGTAATCAAGAACAATCCAGAAATTAGCAGACCATCCCCTACTACAACAGAAAATACGGCACCACTGAAGACAACTACTAACACAACATCAACACCCTGTAAAACACCTCATAGTAAAACACCAAAACCTACCCAGAGAAATTTTTATCGCACCATCAAATTGTAACACCGATTGATTGGGGACAATCAATTTTTAAGCGGGGAGGAGTTAACACCCTATAGTTTCTTTCTCAACGATTAGCTACACGCGCCGTCCAATTTTAGCTAATTCAACATTTATTTCATTTTATTTCTCACATTCTTTATTGCAACATTTTTTATGCTGAAATTAACTCAACTAACTGAAAACGCATCATCAGCATATTTCAACATCATGAATGAAGCGCGTGTTATGCAGGTAGAATAAAAACACTTTTTATAAAATTGTATTTTATTTATTATTACTATTCTGAACTTAGAATAAAAAACACGTAAAAATAAAATAAAGAGTTTTTTATTAAAAATTTTTATAAAAATAAAATAACGGTTTTTTTATTAAGATTGTTTTTTTTGAATAAAACTTTCTAACTCCAAAGGGTAGGAGTTATCTTATACAGTGACATTATAGAACCACAAATTGTCGGTGACAATACTTTGAGGTGTTTACGAACAATAATAATAAAGAATACATACGAAAATAATTTTTTTGAATTTAAAAATATTCATTATTTTCCAGTTGAAAATAAATTTTTTGATAATATTTCTATTATGTTATGTGATAAATATGGTAAACAAATAAATTTTTCCAATAGTAATATTCCTACAAAAATTGTATTACATTTCAAAAAAGTATAAATAAAAGGTATTAAGCAAAAATTATATTATTTTTCTATTATATTATGGAACGATTGTATTATAAGTATTATTTAGTTCAATCTGGTAAAGGGCTTGATGATATCGGCCCCTTACTTCATTCTGCCCTTGCCTATCAAAGAGGTCGAGGATTGGGAAGTTTTTTTGGGGGGCTTTTTAAATATTTGAAACCTTTGTTTGTCTCCGGAGCTAATATATTGAAAAATGAAGCAATTAATTCCAGTATGAATGCTCTATCTGATATTGCAACTGAAGCAAATATAAGAGAAGTAGTTCAGGATCGGGGTAAAGAAATTTTAAAAAATGTGAGACGTGGAGCAGTTCGTAAATTAAACGAAATGTATGGATCTGGAAAAAGAAAAAGAAAAACTATAAAAAGGCGCCTCATTAAAAATATCGACTATTTTGCTTTAAAGCGACGAAAAGTTAATAGCAAAAGAAAAAAAGTTGATATTTTTGATTAATTATGATTGAATGTATGAAATCAGAATTGGATATTTTTAGAATCTAGTTTTTTAAGATCTGAAGAAGTTTCATGCAATCCTATTGCTTCTTTAGATAATCCATCAACTATTGAATTTGTCTCATTAGGTCATGGTGATACATACAGAGATTTATCTTCTACATATCTTAGATTAAAGGTACAAATTGTTAAAAAAGATGAAAACCATTGGAATAACGACAAAGGTGCCGACGGAAAAACATTGCCCCAACCAAGTGTAGTGAATAATCTTCTACACTCAATAAAAAAACAGTGTAATGTTCAATTTAACGGAAAAAGTATTACCCTGTCAGATGGAAATTATCATTACAGAGCATATATTGAATCATTATTAAATTATGTTACGGATGCCGCTACTACTCATTTAGAGTGTGCTGGATGGTGTTTAGATAAACCAAACATAGCAAAACCAGATAATAATGGATCAAAAGAACGTCAAAAACTTTATCACAACAGCAATATCGTAGAGCTAATGGGTAAACTACATTTGGATATGTTTAACCAACCGACTCTTTTAATAAACAACGTTGATGTGAGAATTACTTTAACACTTGAAAAACCAGATTTTTATATTTTTTCAGACGATGCTGATGAATCTCAGTTAAAAATTTTGGAAGCTACATTATTTATGAAGCACGTAACAATAAACCCAAGTGTACTACTAGCCCATAATGCTGTTCTAGAAAAATCTAATGCCAAGTACAATTACAAGCGCGTTGAAGTAAAAAGTTTTACAATTCCTTCTAATACATCAACTATTTCACTTGATAATGTCTTCATTGGGCAATTACCCAACACCATAATTTTTTGCCTTACAGAAAATGTTGGCTACTCTGGAAAAAGATAAAAAAATCCATATAATTTTCGACATTTTGATATGTCCCAGTTTGTATTGTATGTAAATGGTGTACAAGTACCAAACACAGCAATTGAAACAAGTTTTTCAGATGAAAATAATTGTCATACTCGTGCATACCATACACTTTTCTCTGGTACAGAAATTTATCATAATGACAAAGGACATCAAATATTAAAATCTATGTTTAGTAGTGGATTTTTCATCTTGGCTTTCGATTTGACACCAGATGCATCAGGAAATGAGATATGTCAGGGTCTATTTAATCAAGGCACAATTAGAATTGAGGCAAGGTTATCTAAAGCGCAATCATCTGTATTGACTGCTATTGTCTATGGAGAATTTGATGCAAGTGTTGAAATTGACAAAAATAGAAATATTTTCACAAACCTATAAATAGAACAATCACATAAATGGTTTTAATATTCAAGATGATGTCATCGTCTTATGCACTTGTTGATATAACGTTTTGTTGTGACGACAAGAAGACCTTATTTGTAAAAGATATTTGCTTAGTTGGGATTCAAGAAAAATGCAAAAAAAATTGTAAAGGAGTTTTCTTACAAATTTCCAACTAAGGAACTAATATATGAAAATTTTGAAAACTATTCGTTTGGAACTTTGATTAATGAGAATATAAGCTATGAACTTAAAGAAATATTAAAAAAATTCAATGTGATATTGACTAACGGAAAAATCAAAAAAGATTTCATTTCGCATTACATTAAAGAAAACAGTACAGTTTATGATTTAAGTGAATTAAATTTATGAATACTTTAGGTATTATAAAATATTTAAATTGCAATAAATATACAAGAAAAAAATTTAGAGGTGTATTTGCTTTAGATCAAATACCAAAAAACCTTGAAAGATCTTTTCTTATAATGACAAATACTGATAAAGCAAAAGATCCTGGCGAACATTGGTTAGCCATATATATTCCAAAATATGGTTGTGTTGAATACTTTGATTCTTATGGAGGTTTACCAAATAAAAAGGAAATTTTAAGTTTTTTAAAAGATAAATGTATTGTTTTCAATGACAAACAATTACAAAGCACCTTTTCAGAAGTTTGTGGAGAATACTGTTGCGTGCATGCATGGTATAGATGTTTTGGTATAAGTATGAATAATTTTTTACGTGAATTTAAGAAACGCAACCTTATTAAAAATGATCAAATAGTTTTAAGAAAATTTCACAAAATATTTGGAAAGCAGAATATTCAGAGATGTGTTTCTAGAAATCATGTTATGTAAAAGATGAAATGTCTCAATTAAAATGCAGTTTAAAAACAGATAGCTAGATCAGTACTACTTAATCAGTGTTTCTTAAAACATGTTGTTGGCGTATACTTATTTTTTAAACAAAACACATACTGTAAAAGTAGTAATAGGATTCCACGTAGAATTATTAGAAGCAACCATTTCAATACACCGTATTGGAAAAAAGGAAATTTTTGTAAATTATGAAGATTGGGTGGAATTTTATCAGCAATTTAAAACAAAGTATAAAAAAAATTTATAAATAACAAGGTCTCTTGTCTACAATTTGGAATAAAAACAAAAAATTTACAAACTTTCGTGTTAAGGAGCGAAGAGATGGATGAATTTCATATCCTAATTGACTTTATTCATTTGGTAATGGATTACAACCACAAGACTGAAGAAGGTGTAAAAGACTATGTAAGGAAATATATAAGACAATGTGTAGAAAACAATGAAATCATACTAAAAAGTGAAATTTATATACCATTAGATCGATTTAACTTTCAATGTAATTATTCTAGATTGTTTTATGAAATTCCGTTTTTACTTAAAAATAAGATAAAAAAATATTTAGAAATAAATAAAAGCACTATGCTACTAGACTAATATGTTACTTGTATTTTATTTTTTCTTTTATTTATATTATTTTTGTGTAATTTAAAACATGAGTAATTGTAAAAATAATAAAAAGCAAACATAAAAATACCATATACAGAATAAGACATTTATTGCAATTCCAGCAAAATGAATTTGGTATCTGAATTGGTTCTTCTTCATTATTGAACATAATTGAAACCCCATCCCCTCTTGGTGATTGAGTATCCATTTTATTTCTTTAGTAAAACTGGAAAATTCGTTACAGTTATGCTGCTACGATTATAAATTGATGTATACTAAAGTTTTTTATTTGAATCATGCTTAAATATAAAAATACTGACTTTGTTCATTTTTATTGAGCTACAACGGCTTATATAAATAATCGAATCCTTTTTATTTTTCTTATTTTAAAAATGGATGTCAACGAGTTTTTAAATGTATATGATTCGGTTATTTTGGAAGAACATAAGAATCAAATTTTATATTTAAACAATTACTTAAAAACATTTAAACATAAATTACAATTAACTAGTTCGATACACGGAAGCCATTTTACTATTTGCCCTTGGGCGTACGACGATACTACATCTAGACCAGATACTTGTGAATGCTATACAATAAAAAAATACAAAATTAAAGTTGCAAAATTGATTGACTAGTATAAAAAAAATGTCAAAATCTCAAATAGTATCGGAGATACATAGACCAGCTAGAAAACGATATCTCAGAAGAAAATTCAAGCAAAAGGGAATAAATGATACGTGGCAAATAGATTTAGTTGAAATGATACCCTACGCTAAATTCAATAGAGGATATAAATACATGTTAACAGCTATAGATATATTTCCAAAATACGCTTACGCAGAACCTGTAAAACAAAAAATGCTGAAAATGTTTTAAACTCTTTAAAATTAATAATTAAAAGATCAAAATCAATCCCCAAAAATATTCAATCTGACGAAGGCAAGGAGTTTTTTAATTAAAAATTCCAAAATTATATGAAAGAAAAAGCAATTAATCATTATCACACATTCAGCGAAATAAAAGCATCAATTGTCGAAAGATTTAATAGAACATTAAAAAATATGATGTGGAAAACCTTTAGTTTAAATGGAAATTATAAATGGTAATTATAATTTTTAAAATCGCTAAAGTAAATAAAACATATCCCATTACATATCAATTAGTTGACTATAAAGACAATACTTTTTCTGGTGGTTTCTATAAGGAAGAACTTACTCCTGTTAAATATCCTGATGCTTACCTAGTAGAAAAAATTATTAAAAAACAGGAAAATAAAGTTTTCGTAAAATGGTTGGGGTTCAGCGACGATCATAATACATGGATCAATAAAGATAGTATTATTTAAAACATAGTACATTATATACATAGTTTTATTTTTCGACCTTTGTACAATAATAAAAATTGGAGAAAGTAATTCTTTTGTTTGTTTTTTATTTTTTAGTTTATTTTTATATTTTTATTTTTTTACAAATTTAGTTTTGTTTTAACCTCTTATATCTGTAAGGAAGGGAGCTACCATCTACAGCAAAGTTGCGTTTTTCTGATTTCGGTTGATATACTTTTATTTGCGGAACCGTTAGTACTTTGTGTTCTTTGTTCCGCCTAATATTTTGTGATAATATATAAATTTCGTTGTCTGCTTTTGGGTTTAACACAGATTCTTTGATTGTGTTAAAATTAATTTTTTGGGAAGCTTCATAATTTAAACAAAAACCCTTAACTTTACATATAATTTTTTCTTCTTTATCTTTTGTACTATATACTTTAAATGAGTAATTTTTGGGGCCACCGCTTACAAATTCTGTTATGTAGCTATCTTTACCATAACATTCTAATTCATCTGCCATGTCACCAATAAAATCTCCTACTGAAGGTTCATAGTCCCCTTCACGACTGATATACACTACGGAATCAGTATCGTAATATAAGACTCTCTCTTGAAGTTTTTCTAAGTAACTGTACAGTTTTAATCGCGCCTGAGTTGTTGTGTAAGCAGCAATACACACATTAACTGTTGGTAAGGAATCCATTACTTTTTCCTTGTACTGCCAATTAACTATAATGTTTTCTTCATTTACCGGAAAAATATAACAAACTTCTATAGATGGGTTTGTCAACAGGTTGTACAATTCTCTAGGCTGGTTAATGATTGATGTTTTTTGTAAATTTTCTCTTTGACCAAATTTGCCCCAAAATGAATTTAACATTAATTTGGCAAATGATCTTAAGCCAGGATTGTTGGAAACCTTTTCATGCTCCAATTGAATATCTTCTTTATCAAAAAAATCTGTAACATAGTTTTCTCTTTCGTTATTAGTGACACATTTAGATGGCCAGCCTGAAGCTTCTTGTTTAATTTTAATAAATTTGTTCATCATATTTGTAAATAAGCCCTGTGTATCCATGTTTTTATCATATTTTGTAGTTTGGTATTCCCAAACTTCATAAATTTCTAACATTTTATAACCTTTTTGAATAGCTTTTACAACTTCGTCAATTACCCATGTTCCTATTAAAGCTCTTTCTTCATTTGAATGTGGACAACATTCTTCAAACCATTTTTCTTCACTACAACTTCGACATAATGAAAACATTAGCTTGTTGTTTTGTTTTAGTGGGAGAACGGGATGTAGTAAGTTCGTTGGTGGTAAAATTTTACATTTAAGAATTCCGTCCATGTTATTTAGTTTTAGAGTAGAACAAATACTTTCCTCGACATAAATTTGCGGGTGACCAATAGGAAATTTTCCGTACTTGCAAACCCAAGGGTATAACGAGCAAATGTCTATATATTTTATTTTTTCTTCCTCTTTATATTTATAATAGTTGTAGACATTTCCTGTTCGTCTTCCATGAACGTACAAATGATTCTTTCTGTTTTGCTGTATGTCTGATGTTAATATTTCTTTTTTCTTCTTCCCATACTAACCATTGAATTGCCACTTTTGATTGATTGTCTGAGTTTCTGTATCCATGTTTAGGAATTAAACTAATTGTGTCCTCTTTTAAAAAATTTCTTTTAAATGCAAGATTGCATGCAGATGCAATTGTTGTTGCTTCTAGAATTCAACATTACACTGCTTCAAGAACATTTCTCTGAATTTTAAACAAGATTGTGTTAAAATGGTAACGTCAATGACACAGTATTCAATAATTTCTTTTTAATGTTAAACATTTTATTTTTATTTTCTTCATACCATTTTAAGAAGGTTTCAAGGTCATCTACTTTCATGTCGTTTGGATTGTAATATTCTACAGAGGGTAATTGCCCAATATAATTTTCATTTTTCGCTGTGTTAAAAAGATGCGGAAAATACCCTTTCTTCATATTAAATTGTAGATCAAAAGCTTTTGGTAATTTCGACAAAGGCAAATGGCAAAATAATTTAACGAATCTATAAATTTTATATTTCCCAATAGCATCATTATTACTTTTGTACCCCTCATTATTAGTTTAGTTTGTAAGGATGTTTTTTCTAAAATAAAATTCAAAATAAACTGATGATCGAAAGCTTGCCCATTGTGTGCAATTACTATAATATTTTTAAATTTTTTTCTCATTTCCAATATGTAGTTAAGAAAAGTTTCTATAATATTTCCTTTTTCAATTATTTTTCTTCTAATTTTGCAATTTGCGCATAAATATAAAGATACAATATCAATACATTGATCGCACCTTTGCTCAAAAACACATAAAGTTGTTTCATGTTGTTTAATGACTGTTTTATTATTTTTTACAAGTTTTTCTTCAAAAATCTTTTTTTGTTTTGTTTCTAAATCATAAAAAATGAACAAGAAATTTTTTAAATTGGGTTGATTTTTATTTGGTTGGATATAACATAAATGGTTACATTCCACGTACTTATTGCATATTTTATAAAAATTATCTGTTTTCAAAATGGAACCAACCGAGGTTGATCTTATTTTGCAGGAGTTCATTACTCCATACAACGCTGTGGTAACGGACTGTCAGACAATTGTTCCACCAAAACGCAAAAGAATGAAGCTGCACCATGAGGTGCATATGACACAACAACCACAACAGCAACAACAATCACAACAACAACAACCACAACAACACCAACCACAACAGCAACAACAACAATCACAACAACAACCACAACACCAACAATCACAATCGGAACTATTGTTTATTAACGCGTTTAATGAACAGCAAATTTTTTTTTCAAAAAAATATATAACTGTTTCCGAAATGGAAACAGATAAAATCTACGCCTTAAATGGCGTAGAAAAAAAATATCCCAAAAGGGGAAAATTTATTGGGTGTTTATCACCCAATCCTTTTTTATTTTCATGCCGTTAAAATATGTGAATTTATTTTCACAAAAAGAAGAATATTGCCAAATGGCAAATTCAAACAAATTTTTAATTAAAAAAAATAAGCATGGAAATTTAGAACTAAGTTCAAAGTAGTTTTTAGTTTTTATAAGTAACGATTAAGTATAATGAAAAATAAAAATAAAATTTTTATAATAAATAAGAAGTTTTTTGTTATTTAAAAATTTTTCAAATTTTTCAGAATTTCTATTACAGCTCATTTTAGTCTTTTCAGATTTAAAATAAAAGGTAACTAGACCTACGTACATATGGATGTTGTATAATAAGTATTACAACAAAAATTTTATAGGTACCTACATCTTAATTTTTTCTTATCCGTAATTCTTATCTACAGGCGTGTTCTTTTCACTTATATTTAGGTCTTAAGCTATGTTGTACATTATACATAATATTTACATATGTGCATATCATATTTTATTTTTGGTTCTTTACATATAAAAAATAAAATTAAGAATGTTATATAATATATGCGTATTATTACATAAAGAATTTTTTATGTTCCACTTAACAGCTTCATAATCAAAACCAGGTAATTACTATTAAAAATACAGTTCTATGTTATATATTCTTCTATTACATAATATTTTTAAACCTCCAGCACTTTTTCTTTTTTCTTTTTATTTAATTTTCTGACCTTAAATAAAAATATTATTCAAATATGTAGGTATATGCATCATAAGATTATTTCTTTTACCTCTTTTAACGCGAAAAAAAAAACAAGAACAGCAAAACAAAAACAAAACAAAAACAGCAAAACAAAAACAAATGCTTTTTAAAGGTAACTCTGAATCTTTTCCTATTTATTATTCTTATGCGCAACTCTTATAAGCATATTTTTTTGTTTTCGTCTCTTCAGATTCTAAAAATAAATATAAGTACGTTATAATAATAATATTATGCGTTTATGTCATTGCACCAAGAATTTTTTATTCTTATGCGTAATTCTTACATGCATGTCTTTTTTCTTCTTTTTACCTCTAATAATTACATAACCACATATCATCCTTATAGAAAAATAAATTAAGCTTTCTATTCTTTCCTGATATCCCATTACATAAAATATATTTTCAATCTATATGAGTCGAGCAATACACGACTTCGACAGGTAAACAACATTCTGTAAACAAGATTAATGACCTGTTAAACCAGACAACTCCTCAACTCGTAACTTAACTTCTCAGGCCAACTTCCTAAAACTTCTTACTTCATAAAAACGTATAATTAAACTCGTATCACCTATATACTTCAAAAGGTCAATACCAGTTATATGGGTCACGACACACTTAAAGAGGTCACACGTATATAGGTCATGTTTTTTTCCCATCCCAGAGTGCAAGAATACCTACTTATGTCAACTGGTACATATGATGAATGCTATCTATTTGCTTTTAGATTTCTTTTACCAAAACCTAGCAATCCACCAATTGTTTTTTTTGTGTGAAATCAATATCTTCATCTGAATAAATTTCACATTTCAATGTATTATTATTAGCTTTTATTATTAAGGAATTGTATGAATATCCATCGTTACCACAAAATAGTAATCATCATATTTGGAATGTAAAAACAACAACTCAATTGGAAAAACCACGTTACATTATTTTTGCTCTGCAAACAGATAAACTTGACCAAGTGACGAAGGATCCATCAAAATTTGATCATTGTAATATAACTGATCTCAAAGTTTACCTAAATTCAGAATGCTATCCGTATGAAGACATGAATTTATTTTTTGAAAGAAATCGTTACGGTATTGCTTATGATGAGTACACAAGGTTTCGAAGTAGTTATTACAATTACCCTGTATCTGAAGCTTTATTAACATTAAAGGAATTTAAAGAAAAAGCTATGATTTTGATAATAGATACTCGTTATCAAAATGAAAATCTAAAAATGGGACCGGTTGATATTAGGATCGAATTGAAAACTTCAGAAATGATACCCGCAAATATCACAACTTACTGCCTAATGCTACATGATAGACTAGTAGAATTTACGCCATTGAGCGGGGAAGTCGTCAAAACTATTTAAAGAAAAAGAAATGATAAATTGCACATGTAATCAAACTGCAATAAGATCATTAAGTATCACTTCAGACTCGTTCTGTGTATTAGATATTCCACCGTTTATTGGAGGGGGTGCTTTCATGATCATCTTACATTGTACAATAGGAAACTATTGTACAAAGGATACACTTATTTAAAATTTCGTTATCAGTCACAGAAGTAAAAACAAAAACTATCATGGATTACGTCATCATCGATGTACAAGGTTTTAGAGATAACAACAATAAATTCATATTAAAAGAAATTGCCTGCCTTTCTTCAAACGGTGAAGTTCAGCATTTTATCATAAGACCACCATATGGATATCATATACTCACATCTAAAACAAAGTATACAAATAATTGGCTGACGAATAAGCATCATGGTTTTCAATGGTCAGATGGCAAAACGCATTTTTGCGATGTCATCAATTTTTTGAAAGTTTACATAAGTCATAATGCGATCATATATGAGAAGGGCGAAGAAAAGAAAAAGTGGATTAATAAAATTTTAAATCATTACAATGTGATCGATTTAACCATGCAAAATTCAACAAGTTTAAAAAAATTTGAATGTCGACAAATTAAATGTTGTTTTAATCATATTGGAATATGTGCTGTTGAAAATATATATAAATTAAAAAAAATGCTGATCTAAACAATATTATTCTATTTAAGCAGAGAACAACAATCGCTTATTATTAGATACACTTTCAAAAATCAGAAAGATGGATCAAGAAGAAGTTAAATTGCTGTCGCAAAATAACTCGCCCAAAAAGCAGAACAATGATGTAAGAAGCATTGTGAAGCCGGCAACTTCATCATCGTCATCATCATCATTGTCATCGACCTCAATATCCATTAAATATCAAAAATTTAAATAATACTGTCATATTATTATTATTATTATTAGTAACATTTATATGTTAATATTAAAACACAATAAAAAAACATAAAATAATAAATGGTTTTATGAAAAAAACAAAAAAAATGCATTTAATATAATTGAACAGTCTGATTATTAAAATTTTTATCAAGCTTAAAACATTTGGTCCAATAGTAATTTTTGGTAATTTGTTGTCGCATAAGAAAACTTTTTTTTTCTAATCTTTTCCGAAGTTTAAACATTTTGTTTAGCTTTAATATGAAATGTATAATTTTATCTAATGAAAACATTTTGCTAATATGAATTCGTACTACTACAAAAATGATATCAATTGGTTTTATGAACAAGAAATTTAGTATAAATAACATCAATTAAATAGTCTCACCAACTTTCGTCAGACTATAAAATGTAGCGAATTGGAGGTCGATCGAATATACCAAATATCGGCATGTAAAAGGATAGCCACAAAATTTGGTATCAGCATACTGGTTACTGTCAACGATTCATTTGATGTATTTTTACCGAGCCGATTTTCGAAGATGTCTTCGAAACTGGTAAAACAGCTTAATATGGGTTTGTACAATTTTTAAGTAAAGAGTATTGTAAGCAGAACAGTGGATTTGGAATTCACCAGAACGATCGAGCCTATTAAATATTATCCGATGATGATGATGATGATGATGATGACACTGAGGAAGAAGAAGAAGTTGAGTAAAAGAAAAAAAACAAAATTGTATATGTATTGAATAAAATTTTTAATAAAAAAGTTAAAAAAGTTATCAAAAACCACATATCTTTTTCTTTAAAATTTTGATTATATATTTTTCTCTCTGTTTGTATAAAATCCTATTACCATTTTCGAAAACCTCTATAAGTAGTTTGTATTTCAAAATGAATTAAGTTCTTGTTAAGAAAGTTTTTTTAGTAAATAAAATGAATAAAACTTGTCCAGTGTGCGCTAAAATTTTCACTTTCTCAACAAATTTGAGAAGACACATAAAAATTCATACAAATAAAGACAAAATTGAGTGTGAAATTTGTAAAAAAACTTTTGCTCGCTTAGATGCTTTAAAAAGACATAGGGAGCTCCATAAAAAGCCTAATCAAAAAAAACGTAAAATAGCTATAACAGATGATAATACTTCACCTGCGAAATTTGAAAAGCTATCTACAAAATATTGTGATGATTGTGGAGTAGAAATCCCCGAAAAATCTTGGTATCACCATATCCGCACAATCACACATAAACTAAAAAGTGCTGTTGTCATCGATAAATATTTGAAATGCATCAAAAATGCATTCCAAGGAAGAATAGTAACATTTATTCGAGAAAATGAAAAGGAGAATATTCTATTACCAAAAGATTTTCTTGATAGAATCAAAACAGAACTAGTTTCAAAATTAACGGAAGTCTTAGAGCAGCATATTTCAGTGAAATTCAATTTGGAATTATACGCAAAATTTATCAAGCTGAAACATGTCGAAAGTAATGAAAATGAAGAAAGCATCAAGTCATTTAATTCTAAAATGACTGTTATTGACCGCAGTACAGAAATTAATAATGCTTTTGATGATATGACTAGTGCAATAACAACTCAAGCTGAAGAATTCCAAGAAAAAGGTAGCGGTTGGTCCTTAGCTCAGATTTGTTTCGTTGAAATTAATGTAGCGAAGTATACACCGATAAAAGGAGGTAATTATATTAAGCTACCTTTAAAAATTGAATCCAAAAAGGCGTGTATTAATATTAAGAACAAGGATGAATATTGTCTAAAATGGTGTCTTATTCTTTATATACTCAAAATTATTCTTTATATACAGAAATTAATAATGCTTTTGATGATATGACTAGTGCAATAACAACTCAAGCTGAAGAATTCCAAGAAAAAGGTAGCGGTTGGTCCTTAGCTCAGATTTGTTCCGTTGAAATTAATGTAGCGAAGTATACACCGATAAAAGGAGGTAATTATATTAAGCTACCTTTAAAAATTGAATCCAAAAAGGCGTGTATTAATATTAAGAACAAAGACGAATATTGTCTAAAATGGTGTCTTATTCTTTATATACTCAAATGTTAAATAAAATAGCATTAAGTTCTAATGATTATAAAAGATATGTACTTGAAAATAAAATTAATACTTATGCGTGGGCTCACTATAAAATAAAAAAATAAAAACAATTTTTAAATATTATGTTGTAGTTTTATTTATCATTCGCAACACCAAATGTTTTTAATCAAAAGACTTTTTATCGTCCTTCTTATACAATTTACGAAGGCTTACAAAAAGTATGTTAAGTATGAAATGCTTGCAAATATTATGTTGTAGTTTTATTTATCATTCACAACACCAAATGTTTTTAATCAAAAGACTT
Organism: Condylostylus longicornis; assembly: GCF_029603195.1. Taxonomy (NCBI): domain Eukaryota; kingdom Metazoa; phylum Arthropoda; class Insecta; order Diptera; family Dolichopodidae; genus Condylostylus; species Condylostylus longicornis. The sequence goes on from NW_026577985.1 coordinate 4,484,100, forward strand.
TTTATCGTCCTTCTTATACAATTTACGAAGGCTTACAAAAAGTATAAATTACCATTCTTTTCTAAGATTTTTATTAGTTTCAATTAAATAATTTATTAAAAAACAACAACACACCATGCCTACTGAATCAGTTGTAATTCGCCAAGGGTATCAAATTGATGGATTCCCCCTATCCTTTCAACCATAAATGACAGATATCCTTAGATAGCTAACTTAGAACAAATCGCTGAAATCTGACATTTTCATGATTTTAGTTCTTCTTACAATAAAGAGTGGCGCTAATAGTACTCTTTTTCAAATTTAAAGTTGTTATTTTTTTTGTTGCGTTTCTTAGGTTACCTTTTCTTTTAGAAAGTTTTCGTTGTTGTCGTTGGTTATATTTTGAATGAAGTTTTGTGAAATTTAAATAAAATAATATGAACAGTGTAAAAATTGAATTAAAATAATAAATTAAGTATTATATTTATATAAGTGAATATAAGAATATTTAAAAAATATTTAGACAATGGGTGTTATTTCGTGTTGTGTGCCTTTCTGTAAAGACAAAATAAGTAAAAGACATAGATTCCCCAATCCAAATAAAAATATTGAAAATTATTTAAAATGGAAATGTTTATTTCCAAAAACAATATTTAAAAATCATAGTGATGATTATATTTATAAAAATTTAAGAGTTTGTGCAGTACACTTTGAACCAAATTGTTATTCAATTGGGTATTCAAAATTAAATTATGATGCTTTTCCAACTGCATTTATACCAGGTGAGTGAATTTTTTGTTATTATTAATGTAGCTTATTAATAAATAATAATATTTATTTGAGTAGAAATACTTGAAGATGATATTGATGACCCGGTATTACAATTTGATAAGCAAGTAATGCAAGTTGATGACCCAGTAATACAAATTGATAATTCAACTATTGCAGAACCATGTAAGTAAAAATTTTTCGTATCTACTAACTTTATAAATGCAGTTTGAAAATTACTTACCTTTTTAATTACCATATTTGCCTTTAGTCGTGATATTTATTTTAATGAGACTATTCCTCATAACTTTTTACCTAATTATTTTTATACTTTTTCTGTAGTAAATATATTCTTTATACTTTTTCAGTTATTGATTCATCTTCAGGAACTTCTAAGAAACCTGAAGAGACCTCTGTTTCAATTAAAATAAACAAACAAGTTCGTTTATTACAAACAGAACTTCAAAAAATTAAAATTTTAAGAGAAAAGGGAAAGGCAAAATTGTTCGAATTGAGAAAAACTCTTAATTCCAAGCATTTCACTGCTTTGAGCAACAATTTATCTCCTAATGTTGTTAACTTCATAGTAAGTCAAATTAAATGCTCAAAAGTGAAAGCGAAAGGTCGCCGTTTTAACTTGGACGATAAAATTTTGGGGCTATCAATGATGAAGCAAAGTCCAAAAACTTATAGATTTCTTCGAAAAATATTTCATCTACCTTGCAGAGCAACTTTAAATAAAATCATACAAAAAAGCAATATAAAGCCTGGTTTTGATTTTAAGCTTTTTCAGTACCTTGAAGAAGTTGCTAAGGAATTAAAACCAACTCATAAATATTGCAATTTAATGTTTGACGAAATTAATCTTACAGCTCATTTGGACTTTGATAGTTCTGCCGATAAGATTATTGGATTTGAAGATTACGGTAATGATGAAACAACAAAAAAAATTGTCGACCATGCTATTGTTTTTATGCTGCGTGGGGTTGTAAAAAAATGGAAGCAACCGGTTATGTATTATTTGGTTAACTCAACATGCCCATCCAGTAAAATTGTAACCGCAATTACAACTATTATAAATACAGCACAAAAAGCTGGATTAGAAGTTGTTTCAACAGTTTGCGACGGAGGTACAACAAATATAAAAGCAATAAGAACACTAAAAGAAAACTCGAGAATAAGAGCGATGAATTTGGGGAAAGAATTTCGAAGTTGTGGATTTGAAATCAATGGGAAAATCGTAAATCCAATAATTGATCCCCCACATTTAATAAAATTAATACGAAATCATTTTATTGAAAAGAACTTGATTTATAAAAACGAAGATATTACTGTAACAGCCAAATGGGATCATATTAAAAACTTTTATGAAATAGATTCAGGAGTTTCAGGTTTGCGGATGACAAAATTAACTGAACAGCATGTTTTTCAACACTGCCTAAAAAAAATGAAAGTATCTCACTGTGTAAAAGTTTTGAGTGCTACTGTTGGAAAGTTAATGTTGTACACAATTGAAATAGGTTAGTATTTTTTACCTATCCATATTTTTATATTTTACTTATATTTAATATTATTTAAATTTTATTTTATTTAAAAATATTTTAACAGGTAAAAAAGTAAATGAACATGCACATGTGTTGGGAGAAGGTGCAGGAGATACCGCTGCCGCAATTATGTTTTTGGATCGATTATTTGATTCCATGAATGGTAGTTCTTCGAATCCGCCAAGGGGTAAGGAGCTCAGAGGACCATTCGGAGAAGTACAGAAATACTTCTAGGAAAATGAAGCCAAACCCATTTTATGCAGCATGTACTTTACAAGAGCGAATAAAATATTTAAACCACCTTGTATACAAAATTTTATAAAAAATATTGAGAACTTCAAAGAAATAGGGGATAGACTTCAACAAAATGGAATCAAATATATATATTTGCGGAACTTTAACCAAGATCCGTTGGAAAATTTTTTTGGATCAATACGGTCACTAAATTATAGGAATGTAAACCCCAATTCCAAACAGTTCACATGTAATTATAAAACACTTTTGATCAACAACATGGCATCAGCTCATTCAGTCGGCTCCAATTGCATGAACGATGAAAATATATCATTAATTCAAAATTTAAAAAATTTTATCAAAGCAGAGAAAACAGAAACAACAAATATAAACGGAGACGAACAGGTACAAAGTCCTCAAACTTTTCAAACAACATCTAAAGTAAAGCTATCACGCATACAATTAATGTTAGAAAAAAAAATTTCTGCCTACGTAGCTGGGTTTGTTGTAAAAAAATTTAAGTCACTTGCTAAAAGTTGTAGTGCATGTAATGACTTTATATTTAGTGATAATAATAATAATAATACTAATTCTGAATTACATGATTATATAGTTGCTAGAGAATTTACTAATAATAACTCACTTATATATCCAAGTAGTCAATTCATTAATAATTTTGTTGTAATTAATAGATTTTTTATAAATAATTTTGCTTCATTATGTAATAAATCAAACATTCGCTTAGTTTTAAAAAATGCTATAACGCCTCTAATGTATTTTACAAATGAATGTCCTATGCATGGTAAAAAAATAATTTCTTTGTACTTATATTATTCCTTAAATGTATTAATAAATAATTATTGTGTTAATATAAACAGGAGGCTGAGCGGTTCGATGAGAAATAAATCGACATGCAGGGACGACTTGCAAGTCATGGCAATTGATTTTTATAAAAAAAATTATTCAAAAACAAAAAAAATTAATAAAAATAAAGATTTGAAATGATTTTTCAAAACAAACACAAACAATATTTTATTATTATAAATTCAAATTGCATTTCAGAAGAAAATAAAAATGAGAAATAATATTTACAAATTTCACCACAGGTGTCACTAAAAATAAAATAGTTTCTCTTACAGAACATACAACGAAATGGCGCTGAGGTCAACATCTTTGAGATGGCTATCTAGGGTTATTTATTATCTATGCTTTCAACTTGTCGAAGGTGCTGGCAATGGGAAAGTTTGCACCATTTTCTATCGTTTTGTCAATACAAAGGTAGGAGTGTTCGACAATGACGATTTTGAGGACGCCTGCTTTAAACATAACGCTGAAAAAATTATTTGCCCGAGGTGCTTCGACAACATCAAAGCGACTAATCCGGAGGACGATGAGACGTTGGAAGCTGAATACTCCACATTCTATTTTACAGTAGGATGTGATAGCTTTGAGGAAGCTAAAGAGTTCATCATGCTTAAAGGGCCTTATTGCTATATCTGCAGTAAGGTATCCAATCGGAATTATTGTTTATTAACGCGTTTAATGAACAGCAAATTTTTTTTTCAAAAAAATATATAACTGTTTCCGAAATGGAAACAGATAAAATCTACGCCTTAAATGGCGTAGAAAAAAAATATCCCAAAAGGGGAAAATTTATTGGGTGTTTATCACCCAATCCTTTTTTATTTTCATGCCGTTAAAATATGTGAATTTATTTTCACAAAAAGAAGAATATTGCCAAATGGCAAATTCAAACAAATTTTTAATTAAAAAAAATAAGCATGGAAATTTAGAACTAAGTTCAAAGTAGTTTTTAGTTTTTATAAGTAACGATTAAGTATAATGAAAAATAAAAATAAAATTTTTATAATAAATAGGAAATTTTTTGTTATTTAAAAATTTTTCAAATTTTTCAGAATTTCTATTACAGCTCATTTTAGTCTTTTCAGATTTAAAATAAAAGGTAACTAGACCTACGTGCATATGGATGTTGTATAATAAGTATTACAACAAAAATTTTATAGGTACCTACATCTTAATTTTTTCTTATCCGTAATTCTTATCTACAGGCGTGTTCTTTTCACTTATATTTAGGTCTTAAGCTATGTTGTACATTATACATAATATATACATATGTGCATATCATATTTTATTTTTGGTTCTTTAGATATAAAAAATAAAATTAAGAATGTTATATAATATATGCGTATTATTACATAAAGAATTTTTTATGTTCCACTTAACAGCTTCATAATCAAAACCAGGTAATTACTATTAAAAATACAGTTCTATGTTATATATTCTTCTATTACATAATATTTTTAAACCTCCAGCACTTTTTCTTTTTTCTTTTTATTTAATTTTCTGACCTTAAATAAAAATATTATTCAAATATGTAGGTATATGCATCATAAGATTATTTCTTTTACCTCTTTTAACGCGAAAAAAAAACAAGAACAGCAAAACAAAAACAAAACAAAAACAGCAAAACAAAAACAAATGCTTTTTAAAGGTAACTCTGAATCTTTTCCTATTTATTATTCTTATGCGCAACTCTTATAAGCATATTTTTTTGTTTTCGTCTCTTCAGATTCTAAAAATAAATATAAGTACGTTATAATAATAATATTATGCGTTTATGTCATTGCACCAAGAATTTTTTATTCTTATGCGTAATTCTTACATGCATGTCTTTTTTCTTCTTTTTACCTCTAATAATTACATAACCACATATCATCCTTATAGAAAAATAAATTTAGCTTTCTATTCTTTCCTGATATCCCATTACATAAAATATATTTTCAATCTATATGAGTCGAGCAATACACGACCTCGACAGGTAAACAACATTCTGTAAACAAGATTAATGACCTGTTAAACCAGACAACTCCTCAACTCGTAAATTAACTTCTCAGGCCAACTTCCTAAAACTTCTTACTTCCTAAAAACGTATAATTAAACTCGTATCACCTATATACTTCAAAAGGTCAATACCAGTTATATGGGTCATGACACACTTAAAGAGGTCACACGTATATAGGTCATGTTTTTTTCCCATCCCAGAGTGCAAGAATACCTACTTATGTCAACTGGTACATATGATGAATGCCATCTATTTGCTTTTAGATTTCTTTTACCAAAACCTAGCAATCCACCAATTGTTTTTTCTTGTGTGAAATCAATATCTTCATCTGAATAAATTTCACATTTCAATGTATTATTATTAGCGCTTATTATTAAGGAATTGTATGAATATCCATCGTTACCACAAAATAGTAATCATCATATTTGGAATGTAAAAACAACAACTCAATTGGAAAAACCACGTTACATTATTAACATTTTCCACGTTACATTGTAATATAACTGATCTAAAAGTTTACCTAAATTCAGAATGCTATCCGTATGAAGACATGAATTTATTTTTTGAAAGAAATCGTTACGGTATTGCTTATGATGAGTACACAAGGTTTCGAAGTAGTTATTACAATTACCCTGTATCTGAAGCTTTATTAACATTAAAGGAATTTAAAGAAAAAGCTATGATTTTGATAATAGATACTCGTTATCAAAATGAAAATCTAAAAATGGGACCGGTTGATATTAGGATCGAATTGAAAACTTCAGAAATGATACCCGCAAATATCACAGCTTACTGCCTAATGCTACATGACAGACTAGTAGAATTTACGCCATTGAGCGGGGAAGTCGTCAAAACTATTTAAAGAAAAAGAAATGATAAATTGCACATGTAATCAAACTGCAATAAGATCATTAAGTATCACTTCAGACTCGTTCTGTGTATTAGATATTCCACCGTTTATTGGAGGGGGTGCTTTCATGATCATCTTACATTGTACAATAGGAAACTATTGTACAAAGGATACACTTATTTAAAATTTCGTTATCAGTCACAGAAGTAAAAACAAAAACTATCATGGATTACGTCATCATCGATGTACAAGGTTTTAGAGATAACAACAATAAATTCATATTAAAAGAAATTGCCTGCCTTTCTTCAAACGGTGAAGTTTAGCATTTTATCATAAGACCACCATATGGATATCATATACTCACATCTAAAACAAAGTATACAAATAATTGGCTGACGAATAAGCATCATGGTTTTCAATGGTCAGATGGCAAAACGCATTTTTGCGATGTCATCAATTTTTTGAAATTTATATATGTGAAGGGCGAAGAAAAGAAAAAGTGGATTAATAAAATTTTAAATCATTACAATGTGATCGATTTAACCATGCAAAATTCAACAAGTTTAAAAAAATTTGAATGTCAACAAATTAAATGTTGTTTTAATCATATTGGAATATGTGCTGTTGAAAATATATATAAATTAAAAAAAATGCTGATCTAAACAATATTATTCTATTTAATCAGAGAACCAAAATCGCTTATTATTAGATACACTTTCAAAAATCAGAAAAATGGATCAAGAAAAAGTTAAATTGCTGTCGCAAAATAACTCGCCCAAAAAGCAGAACAATGATGTAAGAAGCATTGTGAAGCCGGCAACTTCATCATCAGCATCATCATCATATCATCATCGTCATCGACCTCAATATCCATTAAATATCAAAAATTTAAATAATACTGTCATATTATTATTATTATTATTAGTAACATTTATATGTTAATATTAAAACACAATAAAAAAACATAAAATAATAAATGGTTTTATGAAAAAAACAAAAAAATTGCATTTAATATAATTGAACAGTCTGATTATTAAAATTTTTATCAAGCTTAAAACATTTGGTCCAATAGTAATTTTTGGTAATTTGTTGTCGCATAAGAAAACTTTTTTTTTCTAATCTTTTCCGAAGTTTAAACATTTTGTTTAGCTTTAATATGAAATGTATAATTTTATCTAATGAAAACATTTTGCTAATATGAATTCGTACTACTACAAAAATGATATCAATTGGTTTTATGAACAAGAAATTTAGTATAAATAACATCAATTAAATAGTCTCAACAACTTTCGTCAGACTATAAAATGTAGCGAATTGGAGGTCGATCGAATATACCAAATATCGGCATGTAAAAGGATAGCCACAAAATTTGGTATCAGCATACTGGTTACTGTCAACGATTCATTTGATGTATTTTTACCGAGCCGATTTTCGAAGATGTCTTCGAAACTGGTAAAACAGCTTAATATGGGTTTGTACAATTTTTAAGTAAAGAGTATTGTAAGCAGAACAGTGGATTTGGAATTCACCAGAACGATCGAGCCTATTAAATATTATCCGATGATGATGATGATGATGATGATGACACTGAGGAAGAAGAAGAAGTTGAGTAAAAGAAAAAAAACAAAATTGTATATGTATTGAATAAAATTTTTAATAAAAAAGTTAAAAAAGTTATCAAAAACCACATATCTTTTTCTTTAAAATTTTGATTATATATTTTTCTCTCTGTTTGTATAAAATCCTATTACCATTTTCGAAAACCTCTATAAGTAGTTTGTATTTCAAAATGAATTAAGTTCTTGTTAAGAAAGTTTTTTTAGTAAATAAAATGAATAAAACTTGTCCAGTGTGCGCTAAAGTTTTCACTTTCTCAACAAATTTGAGAAGACACATAAAAATTCATACAAATAAAGAAAAAATTGAGTGTGAAATTTGTAAAAAAACTTTTGCTCGCTTAGATGCTTTAAAAAGACATAGGAGCTCCATAAAAAGCCTAATCAAAAAAAACGTAAAATAGCTATAACAGATGATAATACTTCACCTGCGAAATTTGAAAAGCTATCTACAAAATATTGTGATGATTGTGGAGTAGAAATCCCCGAAAAATCTTGGTATCACCATATCCGCACAATCACACATAAACTAAAAAGTGCTGTTGTCATCGATAAATATTTGAAATGCATCAAAAATGCATTCCAAGGAAGAATAGTAACATTTATTCGAGAAAATGAAAAGGAGAATATTCTATTACCAAAAGATTTTCTTGATAGAATCAAAACAGAACTAGTTTCAAAATTAACGGAAGTCTTAGAGCAGCATATTTCAGTGAAATTCAATTTGGAATTATACGCAAAATTTATCAAGCTGAAACATGTCGAAAGTAATGAAAATGAAGAAAGCATCAAGTCATTTAATTCTAAAATGACTGTTATTGACCGCAGTACAGAAATTAATAATGCTTTTGATGATATGACTAGTGCAATAACAACTCAAGCTGAAGAATTCCAAGAAAAAGGTAGCGGTTGGTCCTTAGCTCAGATTTGTTCCGTTGAAATTAATGTAGCGAAGTATACACCGATAAAAGGAGGTAATTATATTAAGCTACCTTTAAAAATTGAATCCAAAAAGGCGTGTATTAATATTAAGAACAAAGACGAATATTGTCTAAAATGGTGTCTTATTCTTTATACACTCAAATGTTAAATAAAATAGCATTAAGTTCTAATGATGATAAAAGATATGTACTTGAAAATAAAATTAATACTTATGCGTGGGCTCACTATAAAATAAAAAAATAAAAACAATTTTTAAATATTATGTTGTAGTTTTATTTATCATTCACAACACCAAATGTTTTTAATCAAAAGACTTTTTATCGTCCTTCTTATACAATTTACGAAGGCTTACAAAAAGTATGTTAAGTATGAAATGCTTGCAAATATTATGTTGTAGTTTTATTTATCATTCACAACACCAAATGTTTTTAATCAAAAGACTTTTTATCGTCCTTCTTATACAATTTACGAAGGCTTACAAAAAGTATAAATTACCATTCTTTTCTAAGATTTTTATTAGTTTCAATTAAATAATTTATTAAAAAACAACAACACACCATGCCTACTGAATCAGTTGTAATTCGCCAAGGGTATCAAATTGATGGATTCCCCCTATCCTTTCAACTTGCCGAAGGTGCTGGCAATGGGAAAGTTTGCACCATTTTCTATCGTTTTGTCAATACAAAGGTAGGAGTGTTCGACAATGACGATTTTGAGGACACCTGCTTTAAACATAACGCTGAAAAAATTATTTGCCCGAGGTGCTTCGACAACATCAAAGCGGCTAATCCGGAGGACGATGAGACGTTGGAAGCTGAATACACCACATTCTATTTTACAGTAGGATGTGATAGCTTTGAGGAAGCTAAAGAGTTCATCATGCTTAAAGGGCCTTATTGCTATATCTGCAGTAAGGTATCCAAAGAAATGTGCAAAATTTTAAAATCTCACGAGGTTTTTAATAAATTTTATAAATTTTTAAAAAAAGAATAATAAAAATAATAAGATATTATTTGTTTTTGTTTTTAATTTATTACTCAAATACCTAATGCTAAGATTTACCTCTTCTTTGTTACAAAAAAAAAAAAATTCTCAATAATCTAAATGGCCTGTTAGGAGATCTCCTGACTATCATGTTTATCATATTATAATACTATTCTAATTGTAGGGAATCTCCTGACGTAATTTTTCAAGTTCACACATCAAGCATAGTATAATTTTTTAATTCCTTCATTCTATACGCATATATATACACACATACGTTTTTTCTTTTTTAATAAAATTTCTTATCTATCATTAAACTAAAATTTTGTTTAAAAACCACAAAAAAATTTTCATATCTCAAAACTTTTTATTTCGCATTTTTTTAAACTCTGTAGGGTAGGTACTATTACCAAAAATGTACGATTTTCATACATTATTTTAGAAGAAAAAGAATAAATAAAAAGACCTTGAAAAAATAAATAGTACATACAACTATTAGATATTTCTTATTAAATCTAATATATTAAAATATATTACGAGTCTACTGTATAATTAAAACTACACACACACAACATCTTCATTTTTAAATTCCTTATCACAACAAAACGGATCCACAAAAAGATCCACAGAAATTCACCCGGAGATCCACAATTTCGCCGTTTTTTATTGATACAGAGTCCCCCAATCTCTACTACTGAGATATGTTGTAGTTATATGAAAGTTTATCACGTAAATATTGTATGACTTCTATAGGTGGTTGTAAATTCCCGAAACTATCAAAATATTTGATATTATTTAAATTTTTATAATATGCTACCCAATGAGTACCATCTCCGGTTGAGTTATCGAAATTTATGGTACCGCATTCACGCTTTCATGGTTTGGTTTTAGGAAGATTATCCCTCATAAAAACTCGACGAAAATGATGTAAATATTTTTTTCTAAAATTGTTTATATCAACATCTGTTAATGCTCTTTTGGGTAGCAAGCTTATAGTATTTTTTGTGTTAAGTATAATCCAAGCCCTTTTTTATATGGTTTTAAATGTATTCCTTTTCCACTCAAAGCAATAGCCTCCATAGTCTTATTATGACGTATATTTTCATCCAATAGTTTTCTACCATTTTTAGCATCATTGATAGCTTTAGCTATTCCAACAATACCATATTCATATTTGATGATGTTGCGTGTGATAAACAGAATAATATAAGAAATTACTTTTGCATGGAGCGACATCAAGATGTTGATAGTTTTTAATTATGTCAGTCGTATACTAGAATTCCTAAACATTTAATAAGAGATAATACAAATTTTATTATTGCTTTCAAACAACATGATTTAAATTTAAGATATATTTATAATGTTGATTCAAGTTGTTGGGGAGATACATACGGATTTTTGCTTATTAATAAAGATAAACTTTTAAATAATGCTCGCTATAGAAAGAATTTTAATCACATTATAAGGTTATAAATATGTGGCGAACAACATTAGCTCGTCAAATTAGTAACAGAACAGCAACCGATCAGCAGCTGAACAGCAACCGAACAGGAACTGAACAGCAACCGATCAGATCAGTTCAATCGAGAGAAGTAGCAGTTAAATTCGAGAGAAGTAGCAGTTAATAATTAAATTAAGTCAATGATATAAAATCTGGCATCAAATTTTTTGAAATTATGTTATTTGCTGACGATGCGCTTGTATATATAGTTGCACGAAGCGTACAGGAGTGTTACAGTAAAATCAACGAACTTATTTAATTGGCTTTGCATGAATAAGCTTAAGTTAAATTTAGATAAAACTAAATGTATGGTATCAAACAACCGAACTAATGAGACGATTAATGTGCGTATAGATAATACAATAATTGAACAGGTTTCTGTAATTAAATATTTGGGAGTTCAAATAGATGATAAACTTAATCTAGATATGCAAGTTAAGTAACTACAGTACACGCGCATAACATTAGACGCTGAGTCAGCACTTTTTATTTTAATAAGTTTCTGTAATTATAAAACTGTTAGTTAAAACCTTTATTTTTTAACTTAAATTTTTATTTTCACACGATAAAATTGTTAGTTCAAAAAATGTAATTTAAAACTTTTGTTTTTCATAAAATTTTATATTTCGTAACAGTGCTAAGCGAGACATATCGCAACAGGGCATTAGATGTATTCGTTAGAGGTCTCAATGGCGATATCTCAAAAATGCTAGTTATACAACGTCCTCAAACTCTATCGGAGGCTTATTCATCATGCCTCGAAATTCAAAACTTAAACTACAGAAATACACCAATACACAACAGAAACATTAGCAACACTATTACTTCACCTATTAATCAGCTTTCAAGGAAATAGACTGTTCCAAACTACCCACAAAGAGGGACGAACCAACACCACTATACTTCTAGTCCCAACCAATATCAGTTGGCAAGGCCGCAATTCAACCAGTACCAACAAAACACATTACGTCAAATTGAAAGTCAACCACCTAGACCAACTCAACCGAAACCAACAGTACCAATGGAAGTGGATAGTTCAATAATGTCGAGAAACGTAAACTATATGAACCGACCTGGAAATCAACCGCAAAGGGTATTCGATGTACAACCGGAAGAACAACAAGAAACCTATGAAGAATATATTCAAAATTATGAAGACGCAGATGAAGAAGATAACGAAGAAGATTGTGACGAACAAGAAATAAATTTTACGACGCAAGCCTCAGTAGTTTACCATACGTAGAATACGTTACAAAAGACAAGAAGGTTTTAAAATTCCTGATAGATACAGGGGCAAATAAAAACTTTATAAAACCTTCATTGGCCCCTTCAGCTGTTCCAGTGCAAAAACCATTTACGATCAAATCAGCGGGGGGTGACATCAAAGTAACATAAAAAATAACTGTCAAATTTTTCGAATGTATTGGCAACAAAATAAAAACTGTATTCTTTATATTACCGGGGTTAATCAGGTAAAATAGAGGTTAGGTTTTGGTTTGATTCCATTATTCAATATGCCAATATTCTTCACAGGACCCCGATTCTTTATCTGAAACTTGTTCGTGCATATCAGCTGAAAATATTACGATTAGAATTGTAATGCTAATGCAGTTGTATCAAAGAATTGAAAAAAAAAGTAAAATAATCTAAAATAAAAAAAAATTTGTTTTAATTAGATATTTATGTTTAATATGAGTAAACATGAGGTTTTTTAATTATTTATCAAAAATATGAGTAAGAGAGCTGTTTTTGAAGAGTTGCATAAGCCTGCAAGAAGAAATTTTCGAAGACGTAGGGTTATTATAAAAGGCTATGATGACTTATGGCAAGCTGATTTAGTTGAAAAGGGAGCATAACTATAATTTCTAACATTTGTGATACAGTAAATAGCTTCTTGGTTATATACCATCCTTTAAATTTGTGATAACAAAGACCTATAAAAGGAGCAAAAATGTTAAATATTATTTTATTATTAATTCGGAGCAATATCCAAAATGTAAGTGAAAAAAAAAAAAATAACAAAAACATTAATTTATTAATTTTACAACTTATTGCATAACTTTTCTCTATTTCAGATCTTTACCCACCATGCCAACTGCTTTTGAAATCTTAGAGATGGGGTATAGCCCAAGAGGGTTCCCCAATCAATATCAAGTCCTGAAATTATTCAGCGCTGGGCAGTCTTACGTGCTTGCCTACAAATTTTATGATATGCCGGAACTAATGAATAGTGACCTTGCCGACTTGGACTTTAAAAATCAATGCTACGAGGAACCGGTCATGGATGTCTATTGTCCACAGTGCCTTAGGCGTATTGCTAACCGCAACCGCCTAACAGGTGACGACATCCGTGGGCGCTTTTAAAGTTTTTACGAAGTTGCGTCATTTACTTCAATAGAGGAAGCCCTGATTTCATTGAAGTTTATGGACCATGGTGTATGGGGTGTAATCGCACATCCGCCTCAATGTGCATACTGCTGGATGAGATTCAGATAGCTGCGCATTTCGCAAGAGAGATGGGACAAGCCCCCACTGTGCGTTTTAATAATAATATATTTTTATAATTTATTGTACATATTTGTATTATATTATAGTGTATTTTTAGAAAAAGTTTTAAAATAAAAAAAAAACATTAACAAAAAAATTCTTGGTTTTATTTTTATTTTTTTTTTGATTATAATTTTGCGTGGGCATAGGCAGGAAAACCAAACCTGATGAAAATACCGATAAATAAATTTCTTAGAAAAAACCCCAAACCCAAAAAGAAATTGGCCGAAAAATTAGTATAAATACATTAAAGAATCTATTGTAAAATTAATTACTTTGAACATTCTATTATAAATTCAGCTAATTAAATAACTTTTTAAATCATAATAATGCCTGGAGGAAGAACTAACGTATAAAAAAAAATTAAATTTTGACATGGATTTCAGTTCAATTTCAGACGCGTTCGTAAAATGTTATATTTATTGAAATTACGGATAAACGTGAAATTATCGATTTTATTTTGAAAAATAATTCATTATAATATTGTATGATTTGCAAGAGACTTTAAGTTTTTTATACATAGTGCTACTGAAAGAAATAAGAAGAAAAAAAAAAAACAAAAAAAATTTTTTTTGAAACATATGAAGTAAATATAAGTAATACGAGTACTGTTTTCGGTTCATAAAATTATAGTTGAACCTACAAATAGTAGGACATGGCTGAATGTCATAAGTGCAGAACAAAAATAAGAGGTGAAACGGGTATTAGATGCGCCGGCGTATGCGGGAAAATATTCCATAGCGGTTCAAAATGTTCGGGAATTGATCAAGCCTCAAGGAACCTCTTAGACTCTAATAGAAACATTAAATACATATGTGATGATTGTGTTATGTATATACAAAACGTAGATCTGGTGCTTCAAAAGATTGATAGTTCGGTAAAGAAAAATAATAATTACTTAAGTGAATACAAAAATGAGTTTGAGAATGCGCTAAAAAAAATGAGTTGGAACTAAAAGAATTATTGCAAGCAATTGAGAACAGGTATTATGAACGTATAGAAAATATTAATAGTGATCAACAAAAAGAATTGGAAAAAGTTGCAAAACTTACAGAATTACTCAAAAAAGACAGTGAAACATTAAATACTGTAATGAGCAATACATTAACGAAAAGTGATGAGCTGTGCACTGAAATAAAAAAATTTAATAATAACGAAAACAAAAAAATTAATGTAGGTCAGAATATTTCATTCTCCGATATAGTAAAACAAACCGCGAGTGTAAGCAAAATCATACCAGAAATGAAATCCACCATTCCGCTGGTCATTAAACCCGTTAATAAACAAAATTGTAACCGTACGCGAATGGATCTAAAGAAAAAGTATCAATTGGAGCGCTGCGAGGTTTTCGACGCTGTGAGAGTACTCCGCTGTCTCAAGTGCAAGGGCTTTAATCATAAAGCTAAAGAGTGCAAAAATGATGAAGCGTGTTTTAAATGCTTAGAGCCTCATAGAACCAAAGAGTGCAAAAAAGACGAAATGAAAAAATGCATCAATTGTATTATGGAAAATAAAAGGTTGAATTTAAAATTGGATGAAAACCATGAAACCTTAAGTAAACTTTGCCCTGTTTACTTGAATAAACTTAGCGCTATAAAAAAGAAAATTGGCTACTAGCAACTACAGCAAACAACTCAGGTTAAAACCAACACTACTATCGATTCACATGTAAAGAAGTCTACCGATAATAAATTGAAAATAAGTTCTACTTCCAAAGAATTATTAAACGACCGCAGTATTACGGGCGACAATAATGAGAACAGTTCAAATGATAGTAGCATAATAAAAGTCATTGAAACAAATAAAGATAAAAAAGAAAAAAAGAAAAAGTGCAACAACACATTAAAAATATTACCAAAACTATGGTCTCATAAGATCAATTTTAGGAATAAAATTTGCAATAACAAAACGTTTCAAATCACTAGCTTTTCAAAATATTCTAATTGGCAAAAGGGTGAAACTTTATTTAAAGAAAATAAAAATTTAGCAAATCCTATAACCACAGCCAATAGTAAAATATTAATAGATCTAATAGAACCGCCAACAGTAAAATTAACACATGCAATTAAATATTCAAACTGTGTCAAAGGAGAAACTTTAAATCAGGAATGTCAAAAGACTAAAAAAACGTTTGTAGATCCAATAGCTCCGCCAATTGTTAAGTTAACCAAAAAAGCAATAGAAAGTGGCGATGAAATGTATGCTCTCTCAAGATTTAGAGAACATAGAACATATAATAATGTGAGATTGTTTTTATCATATTTTTATAATAATGATGATGTTTGTTATGATGGTATGACGAAGATTAACTTGATAGTTCTAATTGATCAAGAGGCGTTACCAACTGATTATGAGGAATTATGTAAGCTATATTACAAATACCATGAAAAAATAGGAATCTCTAAGGAAAACGTTACAAAGGATCTTAAAGCATATAGAAGATATATTGAAAATGGATATAGAGAGTATCTGCAAAAAGTTAGACAAAATTGGCAGAAATATATGACTAGTACACCATCATGATAAGGTCTCCAAAAAAAATAATTAAAATAGGCGACATAAAAATTTTATATTTAAATATATGCAGCATTAGAACTAAAATCGTAGAATTAGAAGCATTGATTACAGACTTGAACAACATTGATAACATAGTAGTTCGAAAAAAGGTGTGGATTTATGAAAATGAAGTGTTTACGTATAACATTCCGGAATTTAATGGATGACACCATTTTTATGTGAAAAATTAAAAATTAGGAGGTCTCTTTATGATGCACATAAAAAAGACCCGAACAACTCTGAAAAGAGAATAAAATATATTAATTACAAAAAAAGTAACAAAACTAATTAAAGAAGCAAAAAACAAACACATTATTATGAATGTTGAAAAAGCAGGAAGTGATTCTAGGAAACTGTGGAAAGTAATAAATAATACAATTAGGAATAAGAGTGATGAAAAAACGGAAAGTATTGCTTACATTGTTAGAGAAAATGGAAGTGCTTAAATAAATACTTCAATGATATAGGTGAATCTATAGTAGCTCAAATCTCGAAAACTGCAGTTACAAACATAAACGCACAAAATAATCATAATAATAAGACCTTGTTTCTAACTCCGGTTACAGAACATGAAATTTACAAAATAATTATGAACTTAAACAAAAATGCAGTACAAGGTTTAGATAAAGTAACAGTAAAAGATCTTCAGGAATTGGTTGATATAATAAAAGAACCTATTTCAAATATAATAAACAAATGCTTTTTGGAAGGAGTTTTTCCTGAATCTCTAAAAAAAGCCTATATTGTTCCAATTCATAAATTTGGATCAAAGGAAGAATGTGGCAACTACAAAATTTTATAAATTTTTAAAAAAAGAATAATAAAAATAATAAGATATTATTTGTTTTTGTTTTTAATTTATTACTCAAATACCTAATGCTAAGATTTACCTCTTCTTTGTTACAAAAAAAAAAAAATTCTCAATAATCAAAATGGCCTGTTAGGAGATCTCCTGACTATCATGTTTATCATATTATAATACTATTCTAATTGTAGGGAATCTCCTGACGTAATTTTTCAAGTTCACACATCAAGCATAGTATAATTTTTTAATTCCTTCATTCTATACGCATATATATACACACATACGTTTTTTCTTTTTTAATAAAATTTCTTATCTATCATTAAACTAAAATTTTGTTTAAAAACCACAAAAAAATTTTCATATCTCAAAACTTTTTATTTCGCATTTTTTTAAACTCTGTAGGGTAGGTACTATTACCAAAAATGTACGATTTTCATACATTATTTTAGAAGAAAAAGAATAAATAAAAAGACCTTGAAAAAATAAATAGTACATACAACTATTAGATATTTCTTATTAAATCTAATATATTAAAATATATTACGAGTCTACTGTATAATTAAAACTACACACACACAACATCTTCATTTTTAAATTCCTTATCACAACAAAACGGATCCACAAAAAGATCCACAGAAATTCACCCGGAGATCCACAATTTCGCCGTTTTTTATTGATACAGAGTCCCCCAATCTCTACTACTGAGATATGTTGTAGTTATATGAAAGTTTATCACGTAAATATTGTATGACTTCTATAGGTGGTTGTAAATTCCCGAAACTATCAAAATATTTGATATTATTTAAATTTTTATAATATGCTACCCAATGAGTACCATCTCCGGTTGAGTTATCGAAATTTATGGTACCGCATTCACGCTTTCATGGTTTGGTTTTAGGAAGATTATCCCTCATAAAAACTCGACGAAAATGATGTAAATATTTTTTTCTAAAATTGTTTATATCAACATCTGTTAATGCTCTTTTGGGTAGCAAGCTTATAGTATTTTTTGTGTTAAGTATAATCCAAGCCCTTTTTTATATGGTTTTAAATGTATTCCTTTTCCACTCAAAGCAATAGCCTCCATAGTCTTATTATGACGTATATTTTCATCCAATAGTTTTCTACCATTTTTAGCATCATTGATAGCTTTAGCTATTCCAACAATACCATATTCATATTTGATGATGTTGCGTGTGATAAACAGAATAATATAAGAAATTACTTTTGCATGGAGCGACATCAAGATGTTGATAGTTTTTAATTATGTCAGTCGTATACTAGAATTCCTAAACATTTAATAAGAGATAATACAAATTTTATTATTGCTTTCAAACAACATGATTTAAATTTAAGATATATTTATAATGTTGATTCAAGTTGTTGGGGAGATACATACGGATTTTTGCTTATTAATAAAGATAAACTTTTAAATAATGCTCGCTATAGAAAGAATTTTAATCACATTATAAGGTTATAAATATGTGGCGAACAACATTAGCTCGTCAAATTAGTAACAGAACAGCAACCGATCAGCAGCTGAACAGCAACCGAACAGGAACTGAACAGCAACCGATCAGATCAGTTCAATCGAGAGAAGTAGCAGTTAAATTCGAGAGAAGTAGCAGTTAATAATTAAATTAAGTCAATGATATAAAATCTGGCATCAAATTTTTTGAAATTATGTTATTTGCTGACGATGCGCTTGTATATATAGTTGCACGAAGCGTACAGGAGTGTTACAGTAAAATCAACGAACTTATTTAATTGGCTTTGCATGAATAAGCTTAAGTTAAATTTAGATAAAACTAAATGTATGGTATCAAACAACCGAACTAATGATACGATTAATGTGCGTATAGATAATACAATAATTGAACAGGTTTCTGTAATTAAATATTTGGGAGTTCAAATAGATGATAAACTTAATCTAGATATGCAAGTTAAGTAACTACAGTACACGCGCATAACATTAGACGCTGAGTCAGCACTTTTTATTTTAATAAGTTTCTGTAATTATAAAACTGTTAGTTAAAACCTTTATTTTTTAACTTAAATTTTTATTTTCACACGATAAAATTGTTAGTTCAAAAAATGTAATTTAAAACTTTTGTTTTTCATAAAATTTTATATTTCGTAACAGTGCTAAGCGAGACATATCGCAACAGGGCATTAGATGTATTCGTTAGAGGTCTCAATGGCGATATCTCAAAAATGCTAGTTATACAACGTCCTCAAACTCTATCGGAGGCTTATTCATCATGCCTCGAAATTCAAAACTTAAACTACAGAAATACACCAATACACAACAGAAACATTAGCAACACTATTACTTCACCTATTAATCAGCTTTCAAGGAAATAGACTGTTCCAAACTACCCACAAAGAGGGACGAACCAACACCACTATACTTCTAGTCCCAACCAATATCAGTTGGCAAGGCCGCAATTCAACCAGTACCAACAAAACACATTACGTCAAATTGAAAGTCAACCACCTAGACCAACTCAACCGAAACCAACAGTACCAATGGAAGTGGATAGTTCAATAATGTCGAGAAACGTAAACTATATGAACCGACCTGGAAATCAACCGCAAAGGGTATTCGATGTACAACCGGAAGAACAACAAGAAACCTATGAAGAATATATTCAAAATTATGAAGACGCAGATGAAGAAGATAACGAAGAAGATTGTGACGAACAAGAAATAAATTTTACGACGCAAGCCTCAGTAGTTTACCATACGTAGAATACGTTACAAAAGACAAGAAGGTTTTAAAATTCCTGATAGATACAGGGGCAAATAAAAACTTTATAAAACCTTCATTGGCCCCTTCAGCTGTTCCAGTGCAAAAACCATTTACGATCAAATCAGCGGGGGGTGACATCAAAGTAACATAAAAAATAACTGTCAAATTTTTCGAATGTATTGGCAACAAAATAAAAACTGTATTCTTTATATTACCGGGGTTAATCAGGTAAAATAGAGGTTAGGTTTTGGTTTGATTCCATTATTCAATATGCCAATATTCTTCACAGGACCCCGATTCTTTATCTGAAACTTGTTCGTGCATATCAGCTGAAAATATTACGATTAGAATTGTAATGCTAATGCAGTTGTATCAAAGAATTGAAAAAAAAAGTAAAATAATCTAAAATAAAAAAAAATTTGTTTTAATTAGATATTTATGTTTAATATGAGTAAACATGAGGTTTTTTAATTATTTATCAAAAATATGAGTAAGAGAGCTGTTTTTGAAGAGTTGCATAAGCCTGCAAGAAGAAATTTTCGAAGACGTAGGGTTATTATAAAAGGCTATGATGACTTATGGCAAGCTGATTTAGTTGAAAAGGGAGCATAACTATAATTTCTAACATTTGTGATACAGTAAATAGCTTCTTGGTTATATACCATCCTTTAAATTTGTGATAACAAAGACCTATAAAAGGAGCAAAAATGTTAAATATTATTTTATTATTAATTCGGAGCAATATCCAAAATGTAAGTGAAAAAAAAAAAAATAACAAAAACATTAATTTATTAATTTTACAACTTATTGCATAACTTTTTTCTATTTCAGATCTTTACCCACCATGCCAACTGCTTTTGAAATCTTAGAGATGGGGTATAGCCCAAGAGGGTTCCCCAATCAATATCAAGTCCTGAAATTATTCAGCGCTGGGCAGTCTTACGTGCTTGCCTACAAATTTTATGATATGCCGGAACTAATGAATAGTGACCTTGCCGACTTGGACTTTAAAAATCAATGCTACGAGGAACCGGTCATGGATGTCTATTGTCCACAGTGCCTTAGGCGTATTGCTAACCGCAACCGCCTAACAGGTGACGACATCCGTGGGCGCTTTTAAAGTTTTTACGAAGTTGCGTCATTTACTTCAATAGAGGAAGCCCTGATTTCATTGAAGTTTATGGACCATGGTGTATGGGGTGTAATCGCACATCCGCCTCAATGTGCATACTGCTGGATGAGATTCAGATAGCTGCGCATTTCGCAAGAGAGATGGGACAAGCCCCCACTGTGCGTTTTAATAATAATATATTTTTATAATTTATTGTACATATTTGTATTATATTATAGTGTATTTTTAGAAAAAGTTTTAAAATAAAAAAAAAACATTAACAAAAAAATTCTTGGTTTTATTTTTATTTTTTTTTTGATTATAATTTTGCGTGGGCATAGGCAGGAAAACCAAACCTGATGAAAATACCGATAAATAAATTTCTTAGAAAAAACCCCAAACCCAAAAAGAAATTGGCCGAAAAATTAGTATAAATACATTAAAGAATCTATTGTAAAATTAATTACTTTGAACATTCTATTATAAATTCAGCTAATTAAATAACTTTTTAAATCATAATAATGCCTGGAGGAAGAACTAACGTATAAAAAAAAATTAAATTTTGACATGGATTTCAGTTCAATTTCAGACGCGTTCGTAAAATGTTATATTTATTGAAATTACGGATAAACGTGAAATTATCGATTTTATTTTGAAAAATAATTCATTATAATATTGTATGATTTGCAAGAGACTTTAAGTTTTTTATACATAGTGCTACTGAAAGAAATAAGAAGAAAAAAAAAAAACAAAAAAAATTTTTTTTGAAACATATGAAGTAAATATAAGTAATACGAGTACTGTTTTCGGTTCATAAAATTATAGTTGAACCTACAAATAGTAGGACATGGCTGAATGTCATAAGTGCAGAACAAAAATAAGAGGTGAAACGGGTATTAGATGCGCCGGCGTATGCGGGAAAATATTCCATAGCGGTTCAAAATGTTCGGGAATTGATCAAGCCTCAAGGAACCTCTTAGACTCTAATAGAAACATTAAATACATATGTGATGATTGTGTTATGTATATACAAAACGTAGATCTGGTGCTTCAAAAGATTGATAGTTCGGTAAAGAAAAATAATAATTACTTAAGTGAATACAAAAATGAGTTTGAGAATGCGCTAAAAAAAATGAGTTGGAACTAAAAGAATTATTGCAAGCAATTGAGAACAGGTATTATGAACGTATAGAAAATATTAATAGTGATCAACAAAAAGAATTGGAAAAAGTTGCAAAACTTACAGAATTACTCAAAAAAGACAGTGAAACATTAAATACTGTAATGAGCAATACATTAACGAAAAGTGATGAGCTGAAATAAAAAAATTTAATAATAACGAAAACAAAAAAATTAATGTAGGTCAGAATATTTCATTCTCCGATATAGTAAAACAAACCGCGAGTGTAAGCAAAATCATACCAGAAATGAAATCCACCATTCCGCTGGTCATTAAACCCGTTAATAAACAAAATTGTAACCGTACGCGAATGGATCTAAAGAAAAAGTATCAATTGGAGCGCTGCGAGGTTTTCGACGCTGTGAGAGTACTCCGCTGTCTCAAGTGCAAGGGCTTTAATCATAAAGCTAAAGAGTGCAAAAATGATGAAGCGTGTTTTAAATGCTTAGAGCCTCATAGAACCAAAGAGTGCAAAAAAGACGAAATGAAAAAATGCATCAATTGTATTATGGAAAATAAAAGGTTGAATTTAAAATTGGATGAAAACCATGAAACCTTAAGTAAACTTTGCCCTGTTTACTTGAATAAACTTAGCGCTATAAAAAAGAAAATTGGCTACTAGCAACTACAGCAAACAACTCAGGTTAAAACCAACACTACTATCGATTCACATGTAAAGAAGTCTACCGATAATAAATTGAAAATAAGTTCTACTTCCAAAGAATTATTAAACGACCGCAGTATTACGGGCGACAATAATGAGAACAGTTCAAATGATAGTAGCATAATAAAAGTCATTGAAACAAATAAAGATAAAAAAGAAAAAAAGAAAAAGTGCAACAACACATTAAAAATATTACCAAAACTATGGTCTCATAAGATCAATTTTAGGAATAAAATTTGCAATAACAAAACGTTTCAAATCACTAGCTTTTCAAAATATTCTAATTGGCAAAAGGGTGAAACTTTATTTAAAGAAAATAAAAATTTAGCAAATCCTATAACCACAGCCAATAGTAAAATATTAATAGATCCAATAGAACCGCCAACAGTAAAATTAACACATGCAATTAAATATTCAAACTGTGTCAAAGGAGAAACTTTAAATCAGGAATGTCAAAAGACTAAAAAAACGTTTGTAGATCCAATAGCTCCGCCAATTGTTAAGTTAACCAAAAAAGCAATAGAAAGTGGCGATGAAATGTATGCTCTCTCAAGATTTAGAGAACATAGAACATATAATAATGTGAGATTGTTTTTATCATATTTTTATAATAATGATGATGTTTGTTATGATGGTATGACGAAGATTAACTTGATAGTTCTAATTGATCAAGAGGCGTTACCAACTGATTATGAGGAATTATGTAAGCTATATTACAAATACCATGAAAAAATAGGAATCTCTAAGGAAAACGTTACAAAGGATCTTAAAGCATATAGAAGATATATTGAAAATGGATATAGAGAGTATCTGCAAAAAGTTAGACAAAATTGGCAGAAATATATGACTAGTACACCATCATGATAAGGTCTCCAAAAAAAATAATTAAAATAGGCGACATAAAAATTTTATATTTAAATATATGCAGCATTAGAACTAAAATCGTAGAATTAGAAGCATTGATTACAGACTTGAACAACATTGATAACATAGTAGTTCGAAAAAAGGTGTGGATTTATGAAAATGAAGTGTTTATGTATAACATTCCGGAATTTAATGGATGACACCATTTTTATGTGAAAAATTAAAAATTAGGAGGTCTCTTTATGATGCACATAAAAAAGACCCGAACAACTCTGAAAAGAGAATAAAATATATTAATTACAAAAAAAGTAACAAAACTAATTAAAGAAGCAAAAAACAAACACATTATTATGAATGTTGAAAAAGCAGGAAGTGATTCTAGGAAACTGTGGAAAGTAATAAATAATACAATTAGGAATAAGAGTGATGAAAAAACGGAAAGTATTGCTTACATTGTTAGAGAAAATGGAAGTGCTTAAATAAATACTTCAATGATATAGGTGAATCTATAGTAGCTCAAATCTCGAAAACTGCAGTTACAAACATAAACGCACAAAATAATCATAATAATAAGACCTTGTTTCTAACTCCGGTTACAGAACATGAAATTTACAAAATAATTATGAACTTAAACAAAAATGCAGTACAAGGTTTAGATAAAGTAACAGTAAAAGATCTTCAGGAATTGGTTGATATAATAAAAGAACCTATTTCAAATATAATAAACAAATGCTTTTTGGAAGGAGTTTTTCCTGAATCTCTAAAAAAAGCCTATATTGTTCCAATTCATAAATTTGGATCAAAGGAAGAATGTGGCAACTACCGACCGATTTCAATTTTAAACTCAATATCCAAAGTATTTGAGAAGGCTATTAGCGAAAGGATCAGAAGTTTCATAACACAAACCATTGGCTTTGATAAAAATCAATACGGCTTTTTGGAAAAAAGTGGAACAGAGTCAGCAATTGCAGCAACTCTTGATCAAGTATATGATGCTTTAGATGATGGTTTTTATGTTGGTGCAGTGATTATTGATCTAACGAAAGCGTTTGATGTAGTTAACCATTCGAGATTAATCGATTTTTTAGAAATAATGGGGATACGTGGCATCAGTAATCAGCTCATAGGAAGTTATTTAACTAATAGAACACAATGTGTAAAAATTAAGGAAGTGATAAGCGACGAATTAGTAATAAAAACAGGTGTTCCACAAGGTTCAATGCTGGGTCCACTTCTTTATTTGCTATATATAATGAATTTTCCGAAAAATAACATTACATCAGATTACAATATATATGCCGATGACACCAACTTAATTGCAAAAGCTAAAACAATGATTGAATTAGAACACATATTGCTAACCGCAACCGCCTAACAGGTGACGACATCCGTGGGCGCTTTCAAAGTTTTTACGAAGTTGCGTCATTTACTTCAATAGAGGAAGCCATGATTTCATTGAAGTTTATGGACCATGGTGTATGGGGTGTACTCGCACATCCGCCTCAATGTGCATACTGCTGGATTAGCTGCGCATATCGCAAGAGAGATGGGACAAGCCCCTACTGTGCGTTTTAATAATAATATATTTTTATAATTTATTGTACATATTTGTATTATATTATAGTGTATTTTTAGAAAAAGTTTTAAAATAAAAAAAAAACATTAACAAAAAAATTCTTGGTTTTATTTTTATTTTTTTTTTGATTATAATTTTGCGTGGGCATAGGCAGGAAAACCAAACCTGATGAAAATACCGATAAATAAATTTCTTAGAAAAAAACTCCCACCCAAAAAGAAATTGGCCGAAAAATTAGTATAAATACACTAAAGAATCTATTGTAAAATTAATTACTTTGAACAGTCTATTATAAATTCAGCTAATTAAATAACTTTTTAAATCATAATAATGTCTGGAGGAAGAACTAACGTATAAAAAAAATTAAATTTTGACATGGATTTCTTGGACGAAGATGGTGCATCTTCAAGCAACAGAAGAACTTTTGAGCAAAACGAGGTAGATCTTTTCAAATTTGTGCACGAGCTTAACAACGTCCAAAACGAAACTAAGGGGTACTTTTCAATAGCAAATTTAATTCTCAACAAAGAATATGAAATCGAAAAATTAGAAATAAGAGATTCAAAATTCAGAGATTCAGATGGTCAAGTAATTAGAAGCATTTATTTAGATTTCAAGAGATTCTACACGTACTTGTCCTGGCAGTATGGTTCCAGGTACACACATGATATAATTAATGCTCTAAATAAAAAGATAGAAAACAAGGAAATTATGTAAAAGTGTTATTCGTTCAAAAGAAAACAACAACTTTCAATTAGAGTTCATAATTTAACAAAAAAAGATTCCCTTTTTAAAATTTTTGTTAAATTTTAACAAAGCTCTCTCAACATATTATGTAATAATCATAATAGTATTTAACATAAGAGAATGACTACCACACAATATTTATAATATTATCACGGATCATGATAAAATTATAGCTATTAAGTCTAAAAAATAAAAAAAGATAAAAAAACTAACATGTATATTGCAATAATACGAAACTCATATGGTCTAATTATTATTAGTAATATAAATATGCAGATTCTGTGCCAGGAAGTGACGTCAACACGTCGTGCTAATTACGAGGTAATTTTTGTGGTTTTTTGTGGTTAAGGTTGTCTGTGAGAAAGCGTTTTGTGGTTTTTATAGTAAAAATTTTACAATCACAATTTTGTTTGTGGTTTTTTTATTTTTGTGGTTTTCTTTTAATTATGACATCATAAGAATAATAATAAATCATTTTTTTTGGTAATAAGAACTTACTAAAGGTGAATTATATAAGGTTGTCTATGAGAAATTTTTTTTACACATTCAAATTTTGTAGTATTTTTTATCAATATTATGTGGTTATATAATCTTAATTTATATTTACTTTTAAAATGCCACTCGACAAATTTGGACGTAGTTGTACCTCCGATAAAATTAATTCAAAAAGAAATCTTAATTATCTCCGATAAAATTAATTCAAAAAGAATGCTAAAAAATGAATTGAGGTTTTTTAATACTGAGTCGGCTCAAATTCTTGAAAATTTTGAGCTTCGTATAAAACTCTTGGAAAGCGAAGCAAAGTAATTAGTTTTAATTTAACGCATATCAAATTAAAATGGATATAAAAAAAATCGGAAGTTTGTTAAATCAATTTCTTAATGAATATGGGAATATTATTTTGGAAGCACATTACGAAGAATTAAAATCCCACTTTACTTTCCTTAAACAATTTAAGGATTCAATTTTAAAACAAACGAAAGATTATGGCTTTCATTGGACAAAAGTATGTCCCTATGCATTAGATCAAATTCCGGAATCAGTTCCAGAAAGCTGCTATTGTATGTCGGCCGAAAAAATTATGATTCGTGTTGTAAAATTAATGGAATTATACAAAAGATTACGATAAATAAAAAAATTAAAAAAAAAAAAAATTATGGTTTTTATTTTGTAACACTGCAATTGAAAATTTTCGTATATAAATAAGGTTGTTAAAATAAATATTTCATTATTAATTAATTAGCGGTTATATAATAAAGTTTATTTAAAAAATGGATAAAAGAACATTAGAATCAAAAATTGAAAAATTGGCGAATTCTAAAAAGAATTTAGATAATAAGTCAGAAAACGAAGAGCCAAAAGAAAAGAAAGCAAAGGTTATTATTAATATTTTTAATGATGATGAGATGGTATTATTTTTTAGTCATAATATGGATGAACTAAAAAATAAAGATATAGCTCCTAATATTGACTTTCTTCAAAAAAATTCGAGAAGATCCTGAACGTTGGGCTTTCAAACATATTGAAGATTTTATATCGAAAAAATTCTGAATAAGTTTTACGTTTCTTTATTTTTATTCTTATATCAAAAATGACTGTTGACAAGTTTGGACGTAGTAGCCCTTTAAAAAGAATACAGATAAAAGGAGTACCCGGTGTTGGTTTTAAATTGACAACAGAAGGAAATTTTAATATTGAAAAGAAACAAATAAAAAATCTTCAAAATCCAACTGAAAATAGTGATGCAAGCACAAAACAATATGTCGATGAATCACTTGAAAATATTATTAATACACTAATTAAGGATATCGATAAGCAAATCAAAGATATTGAAAGTAAAATACAAAAAATAAACCAAGAATTTCAAGATATTGTAAAAACTAATTTAAGCAGTAATTTAAATGAATAAATTAAATAAAAATAAAAATAAAATAAAATTTTGTGGTTTTTTTTATTTTAGTCATTATTATTACCTAACTCCTCTATTCTTTGCATGACTTTTTATGGTTTTTTTATTGTTTTCCATTTAGCTTCTCTATTTCGGACTTACCAAATTTTGATATAAAAGCCGTAGCCTTTCGAAATAAAATTTTAAAAGTATTTTAAAACTTGTTAGTAGTATATTAAAATTTATAAATAATAAAATGGCTAAGCGTTGTGTTAATGGTGGTGCTATTATTCCAAATAAAAGATGTCCCGATTGTCAAATTGATATACCAATAAGAGAATGGTTATATCATTTAAGAACATTTAGACATAGAAAGAATAATGGAACATATATTAAATCAAATTTAAAGTGTTTGAATTCCTATTATAATGAACGAGTTGAGGAATATATTTTAGAAAATACTAATGAAGCAGTTTTATTGCCGGAAGAATTTTTAAAAAATTCAAAAATACAAATAATAGATTTGTTAAAAGAATGTTTATTAAAGCATTTAGCTATAAAATTTAATATTGAATTGTTTAGTGAATATATTAAATTAAATAAAAATAATGAAGATGATGATGATAATGATATTGAGTTGTCAATAAAATCTTTTAATACTAAAATGAAAGTTGTAAACCATTTTGAAGAAATATCAAATATTTATGATGAAATGACCCAAGAGATTTTAAAAAAAGCTGATGAATTTCAAGAACGTGACAGTGGTTGGTCACTTTTAAGAATAATTCATATTGAAATCAATATTAATCAATATAAGCCAATAAAAGGTTCTCAATACTTAGCATTACCAGCAATAATAAGTAAAAAAAAAGCTTGTATAAATATAAAAAACAATGATGAATATTGTTTCAAATGGTGTATTATAGCAGCTCTTTTCAATTATTATAATAATATTGAGAAGGGTATTCATTTATATCGAACATCATTTTATAAAATAAATGATATTAAAGATGAAAAAATAGTTTTACAAAATAATTTTGTTTTAAATTTTCAAAATTTAGAATTTCCACTAAATATTTATGATATTAAATTTTTTGAAATTCTGAATCCCTTAATTAGTGTTAATGATTTTGGATATGAAATTAATGATTCAAATTTAAGTATTATCGGACCTTATTATTTAACGCAAGAAGAAAAATCAATTCATATTAATCTTTTATTAATTGAAAGTGAAGAAAAAAAACATTATGTTTGGATAAAAAATATTTCACGTTTAATAAGCAATCAGTTAACAAAAACAAGGAAAAAAGTTTATCTATGTAATAGTTGTTTACTTTGTTTTCATAATGAAATATCATTTAAAGAACATAAAGGAAATTGTAATAAAATTGTTACTAAAATGGTATCAGGTGAACATTCAATATTAAAATTTAAAAACAATTAAAAAGAAATGGATGTACCTTTTACAATATATGCGGATTTTGAATGTATATTAAGTAATATAAATACTTGTTTGCCAAATCCAATTATAAGTTCAACAACAGATATTCAAGAACATATACCATGTTCCTTTGCTTATTATATAAAATGCAGTTATAATGATAATCTTAATAAATTTCGAATTTATACTGGAAAAGATTGTATTGAAAAATTTATTGATATGTTGCATGAAGATACAATTTATTTAGCTCGTAATCATATATATAATGTTGATCTTCATACCGATGAAGAAATTAACTTCTAAAGAAATGGATATACAATTGAACAGTAAAAAATGTCATATATGTAAAGAAAAATTGGATGATAATAGAGTTGCTGATCATTGCCATGTAACTGGTAAATATCGTGGTACAGCGCATAATGAATGTAATTTAAATTATAAAGTGGCTAAATTTATTCCAATATATTTTCATAATTTTTCCGGTTATGATTGTCATCTATTTATGAGAGGATTAGAAAAATATTGTGGTAAAATAAATATTATTCCAATTAATAAAGAAAAATATATATCATTATCAAAATATTTAAAAGTTGATGATTATAATTTAATTGAATTAAGAATTTTGGATTCGTTTCGATTTATGTCGTCTAGTTTAGATTCATTAGCAAATAATTTAAGTATTGTTGATTTAATAACAGTGAGAAAAATGTTTCCAAACGATGATCATTTTAATTTAGTTAAACAAAAGGGAGTTTTTCCATATGAGTATTTAAGTTCATGGGAAAAATTATATGTAGATTTTTTACCATCTCAAAGTGATTTTAATAATAAAATATCAAATACAATTTGTACAGATGATAATTATGCTCATGCAAAAAATGTTTGGGAAAAATTTAAATGTAAAAACCTAAAAGAATATTTAGAACTATATTTAAAAACGGATGTTTTTTTATTAACAGATATATTTGAAAATTTTCGTAAAATTTGTAAAAAAATTTACTCATTGGATCCCAGCCAATATTATACAACACCAGGTTTGGCGTGGGATGCAATGTTAAAAATAACTAAAATAAATTTAGATTTATTCACAGATATTAACATGTATAATTTTATAAAAAGAGGAATTAGAGGTGGTATAACACAATGTTCATTAAGGCAAATAATAAATATATGAATAATTATGATAAAACAAAACCATCAAAATATATAATATATAATGATGTTGTAAATTTATATGGTTGGGCAATGTCGCAATATCTACCAAAATCAAATTTTGAATGGGTTAAAAATTTTAATGACATTGATATTTTAAGTAATTCACATGATTCAAATATTGGTTATATATTTGAAGTTGACTTAGAATATCCTCAAAATTTGCATGATGAACATAATGATTTACCATTTTGTCCGGAAAATAAAAAAAATTTATTTATGAAACAAAAAAAATTAATTGTAGATTTTGAAAATAAAACAAATTATGTTATTCATTATGGAAATTTGCAACAATGTTTAAAGCATGGTTTAGTATTAAAAAAAATTCATAAAATTTTAAAATTTGAACAATCACCATGGCTTAAAGAATTTATTGATTTAAATACTTATTATAGACGTATAGCAACAAATTCATTTGAAAAAATGTTTTTTAAAACAGTTAATTGTGCTGTATATGGTAAAACTATGGAAAATATTGATGAAAGAAAAGATATTAAAATAACAACAGAATGGGAAAGTAATAGAAGACATTTTGGTGCACGTGCATTAATAGCGAGAACAAATTTTCATAGTATATCACATTTTACAAATAATATGGCTGCAATTCAAATGAAAAAATCTTCTGTATATTATAATAAACCTATATATATAGGTTTTGCTGTTTTAGAAATTTCTAAATGGAAAATGTATGATTTTCATTATGATTATATAAAATTAAAATATAAAGAAAATATTACTTTAAATTATATGGATACAGATTCATTTATATATACAATAAAAACAGAAGATTATTATAATGATATTATATCAGATATTGAAAAACAATATGATACTTCAGATTATCCAGTGAATAATATTTATAACATACCATTGAAAAATAAAAAAGTCGTTGGTATGATGAAAGATGAATGTAATGGTAAAATAATAAATGAATTTGTTGGTTTACGTGCTAAAATGTATTCTATTGATATCGCAAATGAAAAACAGCTTATTAAAGCAAAAGGTATTAAAAAGAGTGTATGTAAAACATTAGTTTTAGATAATTATAGAGAATGTTTATTTAAAAAAAAAAATATTTTGTCATAGAATGTTTAATTTTAGAAGTAAGTTACATATATTATATACACAATCACTGAATAAAATTTCACTTAGCTATTTTGATGATAAGAGATTTGTAAAGCAAAATAATGTAGAAACCCTAGCTTGGGGTCATTACGAAATTGATATATAAATAAATAAATATTATATGTTAAATATTATCTGTGGTTTTTTAATTTAATTTCTTTATTTTTAAAAAATAAATTAGGCAACTGTTGTCTGTGGTTTTTGTTTCAATTTAATAACTTTATCTAGAAACTGAAATTCGGAACAGCTTGTGATAATAGTGAGCTAGTCTGTGGTTTTTAATTTAATTTCCTTATCTTAAAAAAAATGGATTTTAATTTATTTTCTTATCTAAGAGGGAAAAAAAAATAAGCTAATCCGTGGTTTTTGTTTTAGAAATAAAATAGTATAAAAGACAAAATATATTGTTTCTAAAATATTAGTTTCAAGCGAATATTTGTAGTATCAGTATTTATAAAAAAAGAAAAATGTCTACAATTTGTTCAATTTTAAATGAACGAAAAATTCTTGAGTTTACAAGACTCACGGATTTGGAGTTTTTACATAACTATCAAATTTTAAAAGCTGAAAGGATGGCTACCAAATATGGAACGAAAATTTTACTAAGATTGAAAAATAATAACGGACGGATTAACAATGGTGAAGATTTCAAATGCTTTTTGCCACACAGATTCAGTGATTTAAACGATGATGCCATAAACGAGCTTAATAGCACGAAAATATTTTTAAGAATTCTTAAAAATATTAAATCCACAGTGGATTTGGAATTTGTTATGTAACAAAACAGAAAAAAAAACAAGAAAATAAAAAATTAATAAAAAAAAAAAAAAAATAATAAAATATTTTGTTTCTTTTCTTATATAAATAGATCATTTTCAGGTCATTTAAATCATTTAATGAAAAACTTTCTTACTATAAAGTTTGAGGGTACGCAAAA
Source organism: Condylostylus longicornis (assembly GCF_029603195.1). NCBI lineage: Eukaryota > Metazoa > Arthropoda > Insecta > Diptera > Dolichopodidae > Condylostylus > Condylostylus longicornis. The sequence continues at coordinate 4,516,786 of NW_026577985.1, forward strand.
TGAAATTATTATTTTATATAATTGTTTGGACATTTTTTATCCTTCATTCAAGTTTTTCTTCTCCAATTGATATTCATTTAACAAAAGAAAATGAAGAAAATGTAAATTTCAATATTATATTACAATCAAATGAAACAATACGAATTTCATTATCAATGAGGCTCTTAAAACACGTACAATCACCTGAAAAAAATTCATCATCAATATTACAATCAACAACGTCGGCAACAACAACAACAACAACAACAACAGCAGCAACCACAAAATTGACAGATGCAGAAGAAACAATACCAAAAGATGAAAGCTATTATGTAACTGTTGATCAAGCTATTGAAGCTTTTCGTCAAAATCTTATCAAAAAAGAGGCAGAAATTGGTGGTATATTTGAAAGTAATGATATTTTTTATAGACATTTTAAATTTGAAATGGATTATGAAAAAGAAATCAAAATTCGCTGTGAATACCAACCGAATTTTCCTGAAAAATCATTAAAAATAAAATGTTTGGAATATAAAGATATTCTTTCTGAAAGAGTACTCAGCAGTGGGGAGATAGAGGAAATTACAATACAAGATGTTGAATATAAATCAAAATTTAATGTAATTGATTTAAGAAAATATAAACAAACATATCATATGAATATTTCATAAAAAAATAAAATCTTTATTGTGTTTTTTTTTACATTATTTTAACAATAAATTATTTTTATCAATCCAAGAATTATGATCTGATGAAAATCCGAGCCATTTGACAAACACCTTATTACCTTCTCTTTTAATAATTTTTTCAATTAAATATATATCACCATATTTTGCTTTATTTAATTCTTCGCCATAAAAAGCTCCTAATACAGGATTACCTTTATAATCTTCAAGTATATATGTAAATGGATATGTTAATTGCACTTTTTTAATTTTAAAAATTTCAGTTGTCCAATTAGGTGTGTATCCCTTCTCAAAAGTATGTTTATATTTACTTATACGCACCAGATCATTAACTTTAAATTTTGGTTTTCTTATATCTACAATTTTTGGTCTATTATAAATATTTGATAAAATCTGATTTTCATTTTTTTTATTTATTTCAGATGGTTTTCTTTTAATTGTTCTATGTTTTGTATGATTATAATCATATAATATATTATCAATTATATTTAACCATTTATAATTCCCATTATAACTAAATTCTTTCCATAATTTTTCTTTTAATGTTCTATTAAAGCGTTCAACAATTGATGCCTTTAAAACACTATATGTATTATAATGATTGATTTTATATTTTTTCAATAAAATTTTAAATATATTATTAAAAAATTCATTTCCAGAATCTGTTTGAAGATTTTTTGGAATTCGTTTTGAATTCACTATTATAGATTCAAAAGCATTTTTTATACTAATACCAGTTTTATTTTTAACAGGTATAGCCCAAGCATATTTTGAAAATGTATCTATGACAGTTAATAAATACCTATATCCATTATTTTCAGTACTATATGCGCCCATTTCAACTAAATCTGCTTGCCACAAGTCATCAAAACCTTTAATAATAACATGACGTCTTTTAAAATTTTTACGTGCTGGTTTATGTAATTCTTCAACAACCTCTCTTTTAGACATTTTTATAAATAATAAATATATTAAGTTATTTGTTTATTCAATTATACCATCTTCTCTTAATTCTTCAATGATCGATAAAATTTCATTATTATGATTATTATCACCACTAAATTGAGAACTTTTTAATAATTTCAATCTTTCAACTAATTCATTTGGATCATTATAATATATATAATCAATTTTATTATTTGAAAATGATTTCATTTCATTTAAATTTATCCCATCACCATCAATTATAGATTTTGTTCTTTATACCCGTACGAACGTATGTTCGAAGGGTATACTAAATTTGCCTTACCGTTTGTAACGCTAAGAAATAACGGTGTTAGATATAGACTCAAGTGTATGTTTTTGATCAGCGTCAAATTCTGAGTTGATTTAGCTTTGTCTGTCCGTCCGTCCGTCCGTCCGTCCGTCCGTCCGTCCCAACGATAACTCAAAAACTAATAGAGCTAAGTTCACCAAATTTTCACAAATGATTTATTGTAGTAAGTGCCAGAACCCTATTTAAATTGGACATGATCGGGGTACCGGTTCGGGTAGCTGCCATACAACTTCAAAATTTATTTGGCTATATCTCAGAAACTATAAAAGCTGTGATATTGAGATTTCACACAAGTGAATATATTAGTAGGGCCGATGTGCTTAATAAAATTCGTTAAAATTCTTTGGCTCCTTCTGGTACCTGCCATACAACTTCAAAAGTTATTTGACTATATTTCAGAAACTATTAAAGCTATGGTATTGAAATTTCACAGAAGCAAATATATTAGTAGGGCCAATGTGTCTCATAAAAGTCGTTGAAATTACTTGGCTCCTTCTGGTACCTGCCATACAACTTCAAAAGCTATTTGGCTATATCTCAGAAACTATAAAAGCTGTGATATTGAGATTTCACACAAGTGAATATATTAGTAGGGCCGATGTGCTTGATAAAATTCGCTAAAATTCCTTGGCTCTCTCTGGTAGCTGCCATACAACTTCAATAGTAGTTTGGCACAACCAGTATTTTGAAAAACACATAGTACTGAAATTTTGCATAAATTAATATGGTAATACGGCAACTTAAAGTCATAGTCTGCCCTATAGTTAGTTATGGCACATTAGTTATTCGCACATAGGATAACAAATTCGTACGGGTATCACAGAGTTGACAAAGTCAACTCTATTTTTTTTCTCGTTTTCCTCTAGTATTATATTTATGCGTAAATAAATTTTTAATAATATTTTTATATTTTAAACTTCGACTACCTTTAATCTGTGAATTAGCTTTATAATTTACCATATGCGCATTTGTTTTTATTAGTATATTTCGGTATTGTTCTAAATCTTTATTATTATAATTTTTTGGATTTTTCTTTAATATTAATTCATGTAAACCTTCGCTTCCTTTATAAATATCTTTATCATCAATGATAATATTTTTATTTGTTTCATCAATATGAAATTTTGAGTTACCCAATTTTAATATATTCTTTTGTATATCAAAATACGGACCATAAGTTTTATCAAAACTTGAATTATTTAATGATGAATAATTAATATTTTTAGTATTGCTACTATTGCTAGTACTACTACTGTTATTATTATGTGTTATAGTTTTTGAAATTTTTTGTTTTGGTGTTGAACTTTTTAAGCTTTGAAATGTTAGATTATCATCATCATCATCATCATCATCATCATCATCAAAATCATTGTTTTCTTTTTTTATTAATTTTATATTTTTTTTTAAATTATATTCATCATCACCATCATCATCAGGCTCATATTTACGCTTTTCCTTTTTTATTCCTTTATCTTTTTTAACCATACCAATAACATCTTTAAGAGGTTTTGTAATTGGTTCAAATGTTTCTTCTAATTGTGCAACTCTTTCATCTTTTCCAGTTTTTAAAAGCATATACTTTTTTTTTAAATCTTTAATAACTTTACTTAATTCTTTCTTTTTTTTTTTATATTTATCATTTTAATTTCTGCTTTTGTATTTGACTCCTGCTCCCGAATGTGACTCCTATTCTCGAATGTGCCTCCTAAATGGAAAGTATTTGGGTCGATGAGGCGATACAAAATTTTTTTTATTCCCAATGTTGTTGAATATGATAACGTTTATTAGCTGTTCAGACGGTTTATAACTGGTCGGTTGTTAACTGGTCGGTTGTGAACTGGTCGGTTGTTAACTGGTCGGTTGTTAACTGGTCGGTTGTTAACTGGTCGGTTGTTAACTGGTCGGTTGTTAACCGGTATATTGAGATTAAATGAATGAAATGATTATATTTTATAATACAGCAAAATTATCAAAACCTTTTCGATAACGACCTTTTAAAAGTTCTCTTTCTTTATCAATTACCAAAAATCCATAATTTTCTCTCCAACAACATTTACATAATTTTATAAATTTTTTATAAGACATATCAGAATTTACATGATTCTTATATATATGCTTTAAATTTAAATGATCTTGTTTAAAAGCAATTATTAAATTAGCATTATCACGTATTAAACGTTTTGGTATATGTGAATATGATTGACATAAATAAAAACTATCAATATCATTATGCCGCCCCATACAAAAATATTCTCGTATATTATTTTGTTTATCACAAGCGACATCATCAAATATAAATATCGAATATTTTTCTGCTTCATTTGGTTTCATTATATCACAATTATTTGAGAATTCATAATAACCAATTTTTTTAAATGATTTGATCACTTTTCTTAAAAATTTATATTTTGGTTGATATAGGGATTTTGAATAGATATATAAATTTTTAAATTTTAAGCCATTTATATCAAATAACATACTTAGTAGTAAATTTGTTTTACCACAATTTGATGGACCTATAATTAAACATCTTATATTGTTTGGTAATAATGTACCATGCTTTTGTTTATCTCTATCTTTTACATTTTTTTCTTCAAAATTTTTTATATTAAGCGTTTGATGTTGTTTAATAAACTTCATCTTAAATACTACTATAATTTTCTGATTTCGATTAGATAATATACAAAACTATCGTTATTATTGATATTCAGTAAAAATAACTTTGGAAGCCAAGGTCCGATATGAGGGTGCAGCATTATATACTGAATGGTTAATCCTCCCTCCTTATTAACATGATTCCAACCATTACAGTTAAACTTCAAATCGCACCTTGGTTTTGCTGAAGATTATCAAAAAATCGTAACAAATGCACATCACATGTAAAACTATATATATATATATTGTATACCTAAAAAATTTTTTATTTTATTTTAATCAATGAAAGTGTTCAGATCATGAGTAATAAAAAAAATAAAATTAAGAAAAAATTAAATAAAAAAAAATATTTTAACGGGAAAGGTTTAATTAATTCAGTTATTAATAAATTACCATTTGAATTACATTTACCTGGTTATAATTATTGTGGACCCGGTACTAAACTTGAACAACGTTTAAAAAGAGGTGATCCTGGTATTAATCAATTAGATGAAGCTTGTAAAATACATGATATAGCTTATTCAAAATATAAAGATACAGAAAATCGTAATATTGCTGATAAAATATTAGCAGGAAAGGCTTGGGCAAGATTTAAATCAAAAGACGCCAATATTGGTGAACGTTTAAATTCATATTTAGTTACAAATACAATGAATGCGAAAACAAAATTTGGTATGGGTATTAAAAAAAACAAAAAGCAGCAAAAAAAGAAACTAACAAAAAGAAAAAAATTTTTATTTAAAAATGCTATTCAAGAAACTAAAAGAAATTTAAAATTATTAAAGCCTAATAATTTAAATGAAGCAATACAAATTGGTTTAAAAGCAGAAAAAAATATAATTAAAAATAAAAAGAAAAATTCGATTACAATACCAAGAATTATTCCAATACCTAAAATTGGTGGAGTTCTGCCATTTTTGGTGCCACTTTTTGCTGGTTTATCAGCTGTTGGTGCATTATCTGGAGGTGCTGCTGGTATTGCAAAAGCAATTAATAGTGCATCAAATGCTAAAAAAGAATTAGAGGAAAATAAAAGACATAACAGAAAATTGGAGGCGATAGCCCTTGGTAAAGGTTTATATTTAAAGCCATACAAAAAAGGATATGGTCTATATTTAAAACCATACCAACATTCAAAAAACTATTAAAAAGCTACCCAATAGACCATTAACAAATATTGATTTAATATATTATACTAAATCTATACCAAATTTTCGTGGAGTTTTTATGAGAGATAATCTACCAAAAGGAAAACCATGGAAAAATGAATGTGGAATCGTAAATTTAGATGACTCATCTGGCGATGGAACACATTGGGTAGCTTATTGGAAAAAAAATAAGTTAATTATATATTTTAATAGCTATGGGAACTTAAGATCACCATTAGAAATTATTAAATATTTAGGAAAAAATGTATTATATAATTATACAAATTTTCAAAAATATAATAGTTTTAATTGTGGGCATTTATGCTTAAAATTTTTAAATTATTGTAATGAAAATGAAAAATAAAAAATGAATGTATATAAGAAAATATTTTAGTATTATTTTATCTATCATGTCGTTAACATTTACATTTATAGGTAATGAATCTATTCTAAATTCAGAATATTTTCCACCTGTTGATATAAGCAATGGATATTATGTTTGCGGGCTAATTGATTTTCAAACATATTATTCGATACCAAATATAGATGAACATAATAATCTTTTTTATTTTGGAAATCATGTAATAGAATTTCCAATTGGGTCATATAAAATTGATGATATTCAAGAATATTTAAAAGATAAAATTCCTAATGATGCTGAATTTAATATAAATGCAAATAATAATACATTAAAAGTTGAAATTTTTTCAACGGAAACAATTGATTTTACAAAACCAAAAACTTTTGCTCAATTATTAGGTTTTAATAATAAAATATTATCACCAAATAAATTACATGAATCTGATAATTCTGTTGATATTAATAGAGTCAATATTATACGTATTGAATGCAATATTGTAAATGGAGCTTACTTAAATAATAAACTCGTTCATATTTTACATGAATTTTCTATTAATGTTAGCCCCGGGTATAAAATAATTGAAAAACCATTAAATGTAATTTATTTACCAGTGAACGTTCAACAAATAAGTACAATACAACTTAAATTAATAGATCAAGACGGAAATTTAATAAATTTTAGAGGTGAAAATATAACTATACGTTTACATTTAAAAAAAATTTAATTAAAAGAAAGATGATTATTTATAACAATAATAATAATAATAATAATAATTATAATACAATTGAAAAAAAACAGTATAAATACTCAAAAAATAATAATAAAAAGATTAGTCTTGAACAGACACTCAATAAAAGACAACAACAACAATATCCACCAAGAAAAATTTTAACAATAGAAAATAAAAAATAGTTAAATAAAAAAAACAAAAAAAATGTTAAATTTATTTAAAGAACCTATCTTTGATGAAAGAATTACAAGAAAACAATATCATAGTTATTCACCTAACAATACTAACTTTAATAATGGGGATATTATAACAATTAATGTACAACATCAAAATTTAAATATTCTACCATCAGAAAGCTTAATTCATCTTGAAGGGAAAATTTCACAAACAAATGGTTTTGCACCAACAAAAGGAGGTTTTAGTAATAATGGAGCTTTATTTTTATTTGACAATATTGTTTATCTCATAAATGGACAAGAAATTGATCATTGTAGGAATCCTGGTATAACAACAACACTTAAAAATTATATTTCTTTAAATAAAAATGAAAGCGATATATTGTATTCATCAAGTTGGTCACCAAATAAATCAATTACAATGAAGAAATTAGATTTTAATTTCAGTATACCTTTAAATAAAATATTTGGTTTTGCTGAAGATTATCAAAAAATCGTACCAAATGCACATCACGAATTAATTCTCTATCGTTCATCATCAGATGACTCAAATTGTGTAATATCCGAAGATAATACAGAAAAATTAAAAATTGTTTTAACAAAAGTATTATGGAAAATACCACATATTCAATTATCTGTAGATGAACAAGTAAAGTTATATCAATCAATTACAAAAGGATTAACTATACCAATTGCATTTCGTAGCTGGGATTTATATACTTATCCAGATATACCACACAATACTGAGCATCATATATGGAATGTTAAAACAACATCACAAATAGAAAAACCACGTTATATTATATTCGCTTTACAAACAAATAAAAAAAATTGTTTAACAAAAGATTCATCAAAGTTTGATCATTGTAATATAACTGATATTAAAGTACATTTAAATTCGGAATATTATCCAAATGAAAATTTAGATTTAAATTTTGAAAGAAACCGTTTTGCAGTACTTTTTACAATGTATACAAATTTTAAAAAAAGTTATTATAATCTTTCAAATACTGAAGCGCTCTTAACATGGGAAAATTTCAAAGATGATGCAACAATTTTTGTTGTTAATTGTGAACATCAAAATGAACAAACAAAAAATGGGCCTGTTGATGTTAAAATTGAATTAAAAACTAACAAACAAATAGCATCAAACACAACCGCATATTGTTTAATGATACACGATCGTTTAATTGAATATAATCCATTAGGAAGCTCAATAAATAAAATTATTTAAATTGTATTGAAAAGTATTTTAAATAAAATTTTTCTTTACTGAAAGATTATTGTTTTTTTGTACACTCAGAAAAAATTTTTATTTACACGGTTTTTATATACTTTTATTACAGTTTTAGTTCTTTTAGTACTTTTATACACTCAGAAAAAAATTTTAAATTTTAAATTAAACAAACTTTTAATGGGAAAACAAAACTAGGGAAACAGAAATTATAAAGAGGCAATTTTAAAGTATAACATAAATGCATAATAATACTGGTATATTAAAATTTATTTTATTATTATTTCTTTTAAAAAGCACAAGTTCTAGTTTACATAACATAATTATGATAAATAAGTCGGTTCATACAGAATGTATGAATCTGTTAAAAATATGATAATAATAGGAAAATAGAAAATTCTATATTGCAAGCAAGTAAATATTACAATATTTTTTTTTATAATATAATTATGATAAAAAACTATTTTTTATCTATGTTATGTTTTATTCTGATTTTATTCTTTTTTACTACTACTCTTAGTAGTAAAAATTTATGTTTTGTTTTTTTTTACTACTGCTCTTTGTAAGTAGTAAAAAAATTAATAGCTGAATGGAAAAAATAAAAATAAAAAGAAAGAATTTGTTGTATTTTATTTTTATTGACAAAACTAAATAAAATTATAAAATATTATTTTGTAAGTTGGGATTATTCTCCTTGTTTTCTTCTTGATCTTCTTCTTCCTGTTCTTCTTCTTCCTCTTTTTCTATTTCTTCTGCTTCCTCTTCCCCAAAGTCTTCTTGTGCCCCATTGAAATCTGTATAAAGAAAAGGAAAAAATTTAATTTATTTTTAAGAAATTAAAAAAAATAATTTTTTCTTACCTTCAGTTTTCTGGATTTGTAGAATTTTCATTCCACGATATTGCTCACGAGTCATGAGCCACGCCTCGTATAAGTCATTCAAATTTTGTAAATATGCTAGATCTATCTGCTCCTCTCCCTCTCTTCGCCGAGCGCGTATCCTTTCCAAGCACTTTCTTGGATTTGATCTGATATAAATAATTAAATGTGGCTTTCTTAGCTCCACTAGTGCATCTAAAAATTTGTACAAATAATGTAAATTATCATACTGAGGGGCAGTCAAGTGCCCCTCTGCTTGAAGCAGATTCGCAAAAATATTGAAGGTGCTGTAGATACTTCTCTCTATTATTTTAAAGGGTTTTCGAACCCTCATGACCGCGATTTGACCGAGCGATATTAGCACCCTTTCATGGAAAAGGTGATCATAAGCGATCTTGTCTTCATAATATCTTTGTAAAATATTTGCGCCTCCTACCTCAAATAGAGGCTCATAATACCTCCAAGCTTCGTTTTCACTAAATAGTGTTCTTATGAGGGTCGATTTCCCCGACCCTATATTGCCTTCAATTATGATTGTAAACGGTTCATTGGCTGGAAAAAAAGAAAATTAAAAAAAAAATATAAAAAAATATAAAAAACACACTTACGGTTTAAAAATGTCCTTCTTTTGATATCCTCTATAGCCCTCCTTACATTCTGTAATTCTTGGGGAACGTGTTCCTCAATAATTGGTTCTGTTATAACATATGATGGGACTGGCATCTTGATGATAATATTCTGAATAAAATTACAGAATTTCACCGGCATTTTATACTATGAAATTGACCACAAACATAAAACAAAGAAGAGCTTTATGTTTGATATTTTTTTAATTAAAAAAGTAAAATTGATATCTCAATTATTTATCATTTTCATATATCATAAACTAAACACCGCAAATTTAAAATGTTTCAAAAATATAAAACAAAAACTGATAATTTAATTATTACTATCGCTTTCGTATATATGTACTTAATCAAAGAATACTTAAAAATGTTATTTAAGAATAGTGTCTTTCAAAATGAAATTTAATTAATTATTTCTTACCAAACTATTATTAAGTTTTCGAAATAAGGAAAAATGGGATTCGAAAATGAAGTTTGGTTCAATTCGGAAATTGAATCTTTTTTTTCATATATTATTCAAGAAGAAATCAATCAATTGGAAAAAAAAAAATCCCTGGATCTCACATGTTACGAAACGATGTTTGAGAGTGACAGTGAAAGTGAAGAAGAAAATTATATAAATAAATTGATATGGAAGGAAGAAGAAAATTTGATAGCGGCATTGAGTGGGAGAAAATCTGAAAATCAAGAAAGGAGGGAGCGCTGCGAGGTTTTCGACGCTGTGAGAGTACTCCGCTGTCTCAAGTGCAAGGGCTTTAATCATAAAGCTAAAGAGTGCAAAAATGATGAAGCGTGTTTTAAATGCTTAGAGCCTCATAGAACCAAAAAGTGCAAAAAAGACGAAATGAAAAAATGCATCAATTGTATAATGGAAAATAAAAGGTTGAATTTAAAATTGGATGAAAACCATGAAACCTTAAGTAAACGTTGCCCTGTTTACTTGAATAAACTTAGCGCTATAAAAAAGAAAATTGGCTACTAGCAACTACAGCAAACAACTCAGGTTAAAACCAACACTACTATCGATTCACATGTAAAGAAGTCTACCGATAATAAATTGAAAATAAGTTCTACTTCCAAAGAATTATTAAACGACCGCAGTATTACGGGCGACAATAATGAGAACAGTTCAAATGATAGTAGCATAATAAAAGTCATTGAAACAAATAAAGATAAAAAAGAAAAAAAGAAAAAGTGCAACAACATATTAAAAATATTACCAAAACTATGGTCTCATAAGAGCAATTTTAGGAATAAAATTTGCAATAACAAAACGTTTCAAATCACTAGCACTAACCACAGCCAATAGTAAAATATTAATAGATCCAATAGAACCGCCAACAGTAAAGTTAACACATGCAATTAAATATTCAAACTGTGTCAAAGGAGAAACTTTAAATCAGGAATGTCAAAAGACTAAAAAAACGTTTGTCGATCCAATAGCTCCGCCAATTGTTAAGTTAACCAAAAAAGCAATAGAAAGTGGCGATGAAATGTATGCTCTCTCAAGATTTAAAGAACATAGAACATATAATAATGTGAGATTGTTTTTATCATATTTTTATAATAATGATGATGTTTGTTATGATGGTATGACGAAGATTAACTTGATAGTTCTAATTGATCAAGAGGCGTTACCAACTGATTATGAGGAATTATGTAAGCTATATTACAAATACCATGAAAAAATAGGAATCTCTAAGGAAAACGTTACAAAGGATCTTAAAGCATATAGACGATATATTGAAAATGGATATAGAGAGTATCTGCAAAAAGTTAGATAAAATTGGCAGAAATATATGACTAGTACACCATCATGATAAGGTCTCCAAAAAAAATAATTAAAATAGGCGACATAAAAATTTTATATTTAAATATATGCAGCATTAGAACTAAAATCGTAGAATTAGAAGCATTGATTACAGACTTGAACAACATTGATATAGTAGTTCTAACAGAGGTGTGGATTTATGAAAATGAAGTGTTTACGTATAACATTCCGGAATTTAATGGATGACACCATTTTTATGTGAAAAATTAAAAATTAGGAGGTCTCTTTATGATGCACATAAAAAAGACCCGAACAACTCTGAAAAGAGAATAAAATATATTAATTACAAAAAAAGTAACAAAACTAATTAAAGAAGCAAAAAACAAACACATTATTATGAATGTTGAAAAAGCAGGAAGTGATTCTAGGAAACTGTGGAAAGTAATAAATAATACAATTAGGAATAAGAGTGATGAAAAAACGGAAAGTATTGCTTACATTGTTAGAGAAAATGGAAGTGCTTAAATAAATACTTCAATGATATAGGTGAATCTATAGTAGCTCAAATCTCGAAAACTGCAGTTACAAACATAAACGCACAAAATAATCATAATAATAAGACCTTGTTTCTAACTCCGGTTACAGAACATGAAATTTACAAAATAATTATGAACTTAAACAAAAATGCAGTACCAGGTTTAGATAAAGTAACAGTAAAAGATCTTCAGGAATTGGTTGATATAATAAAAGAACCTATTTCAAATATAATAAACAAATGCTTTTTGGAAGGAGTTTTTCCTGAATCTCTAAAAAAAGCCTATATTGTTCCAATTCATAAATTTGGATCAAAGGAAGAATGTGGCAACTACAGACCGATTTCAATTTTAAACTCAATATCCAAAGTATTTGAGAAGGCTATTGGCGAAAGGATCAGAAGTTTCATAACACAAACCATTGGCTTTGATAAAAATCAATACGGCTTTTTGGAAAAAAGTGGAACAGAGTCAGCAATTGCAGCAACTCTTGATCAAGTATATGATGCTTTAGATGATGGTTTTTATGTTGGTGCAGTGATTATTGATCTAACGAAAGAGTTTGATGTAGTTAACCATTCGAGATTAATCGATTTTTTAGAAATAATGGGGATACGTGGCATCAGTAATCAGCTCATAGGAAGTTATTTAACTAATAGAACACAATGTGTAAAAATTAAGGAAGTGATAAGCGACGAATTAGTAATAAAAACAGGTGTTCCACAAGGTTCAATGCTGGGTCCACTTCTTTATTTGCTATATATAATGAATTTTCCGAAAAATAACATTACATCAGATTACAATATATATGCCGATGACACCAACTTAATTGCAAAAGCTAAAACAATGATTGAATTAGAACACATATTGCTAACCGCAACCGCCTAACAGGTGACGACATCCGTGGGCGCTTTCAAAGTTTTTACGAAGTTGCGTCATTTACTTCAATAGAGGAAGCCATGATTTCATTGAAGTTTATGGACCATGGTGTATGGGGTGTAATCGCACATCCGCCTCAATGTGCATACTGCTGGATTAGCTGCGCATATCGCAAGAGAGATGGGACAAGCCCCTACTGTGCGTTTTAATAATAATATATTTTTATAATTTATTGTACATATTTGTATTATATTATAGTGTATTTTTAGAAAAAGTTTTAAAATAAAAAAAAAACATTAACAAAAAAATTCTTGGTTTTATTTTTATTTTTTTTTTGGGTATAGTTTTGCGTGGGCATAGGCAGGAAAACCAAACCTGATGAAAATACCGATAAATAAATTTCTTAGAAAAAAACTCCCACCCAAAAAGAAATTGGCCGAAAAATTAGTATAAATACACTAAAGAATCTATTGTAAAATTAATTACTTTGAACAGTCTATTATAAATTCAGCTTATTAAATAACTTTTTAAATCATAATAATGTCTGGAGGAAGAACTAACGTATAAAAAAAATTAAATTTTGACATGGATTTCTTGGACGAAGATGGTGCATCCTCAAGCAACAGAAGAACTTTTGAGCAAAACGAGGTAGATCTTTTCAAATTTGTGCACGAGCTTAACAACGTCCAAAACGAAACTAAGGGGTACTTTTCAATAGCAAATTTAATTCTCAACAAAGAATATGAAATCGAAAAATTAGAAATAAGAGATTCAAAATTCAGAGATTCAGATGGTCAAGTAATTAGAAGCATTTATTTAGATTTCAAGAGATTCTACACGTACTTGTCCTGGCAGTATGGTTCCAGGTACACACATGATATAATTAATGCTCTAAATAAAAAGATAGAAAACAAGGAAATTATGTAAAAGTGTTATTCGTTCAAAAGAAAACAACAACTTTCAATTAGAGTTCATAATTTAACAAAAAAAGATTCCCTTTTTAAAATTTTTGTTAAATTTTAACAAAGCTCTCTCAACATATTATGTAATAATCATAATAGTATTTAACATAAGAGAATGACTACCATACAATATTTATAATATTATCACGGATCATGATAAAATTATAGCTATTAAGTCTAAAAAATAAAAAAAGATAAAAAAACTAACATGTATATTGCAATAATACGAAGCTCATATGGTCTAATTATTATTATTATCAAAAATAAAACAAAAAAATATGATTAATTTTTTTATTTTATACATTATTATAAAATTTTCGAATAATTAAATAGCTGGTGTTTATTTTAATTTTTTCTTAATATAGAGGTGCCGCACATCGATCTTGTAATATAAATTACAAAAATTCAAATATGATTCAAATAGTTTTCCACAATCTTACAAAATATTATGCACATTTACTTATAAGCAATATAGCTTATAGTATAAATGGACAGATTAAAATAATACCAAACCGTATAGAAAACTATATTGCTATAATCAGATACATATATAAAAAATAGTAAAATCATATTTAAATTTATCGATTCATTTCGCTTCATGACCTCTTCAATAGACAAATTATCATCTTATCTAAGCGAAAAAATAATTTTTAGATCACAGTTTCCAAATATTAGTTATAGCAAATTAAGCCTCCTAACAAGGAAAGGTGTCTTTCCATGTAAATATACAAAAAATTGGTCTTGTTTTGATGAAACTTACTTGAAAATTAAAAGTTTGAAAATAAAATAAATCAAGAACGTGATACTAAAATAAAATATTTTATGAATAATCTAAATTTAACACGAGACGACTTAAGAAACGTGGAAACATATTTAACTAGAAAAATCAATGAAATTATAAAGGAGAAAAAGTAAGATAAATCAGTATACCCTGAACAATGGTGGCTTGAAAATGCATATACCACAAATAGGATATAAATTAAATATTTTTTTAAAAAATTATGAAGACATTTTATTGGAGGAGCATCATAATGAATCGAAGGATCATTTAAAATTTTTACTGCAATTCAAAGACTCTACTCAGGTAGTTACAGAGGACTATAGATTCCATTATTCAATATGCCAATATTCTTCACAGGACTCCGATTCTTTATCTGAAACTTGTTCGTGCATATCAGATGAAAATATTACGATTAGAATTGTAATGCTAATGCAGTTGTATCAAAGAATTGAAAAAAAAAGGTAAAATAATCTAAAATAAAAAAAAATTTGTTTTAATTAGATATTTATGTTTAATATTAGTAAACATGAGGTTTTTTAATTATATATCAACAATATGAGTAAGAGAGCTGTTTTTGAAGAGTTGCATAAGCCTGCAAGAAGAAATTTTCGAAGACGTAGGGTCGTTATAAAAGGCTATGATGACTTATGGCAAGCTGATTTAGTTGAAATGGGAGCATAATTATAATTTCTAACATTTGTGATACAGTAAATAGCTTCTTGGTTATATACCATCCTTTAAATTTGTGATAGCAAAGACCTATAAAAGGAGCAAAAATGTTAAATATTATTTTATTATCAATTCGGAGTAATATCCAAAATGTAAGTAAAAAAAAAAAATTACCAAAAAATTAATTTATTAATTTTACAACTTATTGCATAACTTTTCTCTATTTCAGATCTTTACCCACCATGCCAACTGCTGAAATCTTAGAGATGGGGTATAGCCCAAGAGGGTTCCCCAATCAATATCAAGTCCTGAAATTATTCAGCGCTGGGCAGTCCTACGGGCTTGCCTACAAATTTTATGATATCCCGGAACTAATGAATAGTGACCTTGCCGACCTGGAATTTAAAAATCAATGCTACGAGGAACCGGTCATGGATATCTATTGTCCACAGTGACTTAGGCGTATTACTAACCGCAACCGCCTAACAGGTGACGGCATCCTTGGGCGCTTTCAAAGTTTTTGCGAAGTTGCGTCATTTAGTTCATTAGAGGAAGCCATGGACTTCATTGAAGTTTATGGACCATGGTGTATGGGGTGTAATCGCACACCCGCCTCAATGTGCATATTGCTGGATGAGATTCAGATAGCTGCGCATTTCGCAAGAGAGATGGGACAAGCCCCTACTGTGCGTTTTAATAATAATATGTTTTTATAATTTATTGTACATATTTGTATTATATTACAGTGTATTTTTAGAAAAAGTTTCATAATAAAAAAACATTAATAAAAAATTTTGATTTTGTTTTTATTTTATTTTTTTTTATGGGTATAGTTTTGCGTGGGCATAGGCAGGAAAACCAAACCTGATGAAAATACCGATAAATAAATTTCTTAGAAAAAAACTCCCACCCAAAAAGAAATTGGCCGAAAAATTAGTATAAATACACTAAAGAATCTATTGTAAAATTAATTACTTTGAACAGTCTATTATAAATTCAGCTAATTAAATAACTTTTTAAATCATAATAATGTCTGGAGGAAGAACTAACGTATAAAAAAAATTAAATTTTGACATGGATTTCTTGGACGAAGATGGTGCATTCTCAAGCAACAGAAGAACTTTTGAGCAAAACGAGGTAGATCTTTTCAAATTTGTGCACGAGCTTAACAACGTCCAAAACGAAACTAAGGGGTACTTTTCAATAGCAAATTTAATTCTCAACAAAGAATATGAAATCGAAAAATTAGAAATAAGAGATTCAAAATTCAGAGATTCAGATGGTCAAGTAATTAGAAGCATTTATTTAGATTTCAAGAGATTCTACACGTACTTGTCCTGGCAGTATGGTTCCAGGTACACACATGATATAATTAATGCTCTAAATAAAAAGATAGAAAACAAGGAAATTATGTAAAAGTGTTATTCGTTCAAAAGAAAACAACAACTTTCAATTAGAGTTCATAATTTAACAAAAAAAGATTCCCTTTTTAAAATTTTTGTTAAATTTTAACAAAGCTCTCTCAACATATTATGTAATAATCATAATAGTATTTAACATAAGAGAATGACTACCATACAATATTTATAATATTATCACGGATCATGATAAAATTATAGCTATTAAGTCTAAAAAATAAAAAAAGATAAAAAAACTAACATGTATATTGCAATAATACGAAGCTCATATGGTCTAATTATTATTATTATCAAAAATAAAACAAAAAAATATGATTAATTTTTTTATTTTATACATTATTATAAAATTTTCGAATAATTAAATAGCTGGTGTTTATTTTAATTTTTTCTTAATATAGAGGTGCCGCACATCGATCGATCTTGTAATATAAATTACAAAAATTCAAATATGATTCAAATAGTTTTCCACAATCTTACAAAATATTATGCACATTTACTTATAAGCAATATAGCTTATAGTATAAATGGACAGATTAAAATAATACCAAACCGTATAGAAAACTATATTGCTATAATCAGATACATATATAAAAAATAGTAAAATCATATTTAAATTTATCGATTCATTTCGCCTCATGACCTCTTCAATAGACAAATTATCATCTTATCTAAGCGAAAAAATAATTTTTAGATCACAGTTTCCAAATATTAGTTATAGCAAATTAAGCCTCCTAACAAGGAAAGGTGTCTTTCCATGTAAATATACAAAAAATTGGTCTTGTTTTGATGAAACTTACTTGAAAATTAAAAGTTTGAAAATAAAATAAATCAAGAACGTGATACTAAAATAAAATATTTTATGAATAATCTAAATTTAACACGAGACGACTTAAGAAACGTGGAAACATATTTTACTAGAAAAATCAATGAAATTATAAAGGAGAAAAAGTAAG
Organism: Condylostylus longicornis; assembly: GCF_029603195.1. NCBI lineage: Eukaryota > Metazoa > Arthropoda > Insecta > Diptera > Dolichopodidae > Condylostylus > Condylostylus longicornis. Next base: position 4,534,501 of record NW_026577985.1, read on the forward strand.
ATAAATCAGTATACCCTGAACAATGGTGGCTTGAAAATGCATATACCACAAATAGGATATAAATTAAATATTTTTTTAAAAAATTATGAAGACATTTTATTGGAGGAGCATCATAATGAATCGAAGGATCATTTAAAATTTTTACTGCAATTCAAAGACTCTACTCAGGTAGTTACAGAGGACTATAGATTCCATTATTCAATATGCCAATATTCTTCACAGGACTCCGATTCTTTATCTGAAACTTGTTCGTGCATATCAGATGAAAATATTACGATTAGAATTGTAATGCTAATGCAGTTGTATCAAAGAATTGAAAAAAAAAGGTAAAATAATCTAAAATAAAAAAAAATTTGTTTTAATTAGATATTTATGTTTAATATTAGTAAACATGAGGTTTTTTAATTATATATCAACAATATGAGTAAGAGAGCTGTTTTTGAAGAGTTGCATAAGCCTGCAAGAAGAAATTTTCGAAGACGTAGGGTTGTTATAAAAGGCTATGATGACTTATGGCAAGCTGATTTAGTTGAAATGGGAGCATAATTATAATTTCTAACATTTGTGATACAGTAAATAGCTTCTTGGTTATATACCATCCTTTAAATTTGTGATAGCAAAGACCTATAAAAGGAGCAAAAATGTTAAATATTATTTTATTATCAATTCGGAGTAATATCCAAAATGTAAGTAAAAAAAAAAAATTACCAAAAAATTAATTTATTAATTTTACAACTTATTGCATAACTTTTCTCTATTTCAGATCTTTACCCACCATGCCAACTGCTGAAATCTTAGAGATGGGGTATAGCCCAAGAGGGTTCCCCAATCAATATCAAGTCCTGAAATTATTCAGCGCTGGGCAGTCCTACGGGCTTGCCTACAAATTTTATGATATCCCGGAACTAATGAATAGTGACCTTGCCGACCTGGAATTTAAAAATCAATGCTACGAGGAACCGGTCATGGATATCTATTGTCCACAGTGACTTAGGCGTATTACTAACCGCAACCGCCTAACAGGTGACGGCATCCTTGGGCGCTTTCAAAGTTTTTGCGAAGTTGCGTCATTTAGTTCATTAGAGGAAGCCATGGACTTCATTGAAGTTTATGGACCATGGTGTATGGGGTGTAATCGCACACCCGCCTCAATGTGCATATTGCTGGATGAGATTCAGATAGCTGCGCATTTCGCAAGAGAGATGGGACAAGCCCCTACTGTGCGTTTTAATAATAATATGTTTTTATAATTTATTGTACATATTTGTATTATATTACAGTGTATTTTTAGAAAAAGTTTCATAATAAAAAAACATTAATAAAAAATTTTGATTTTGTTTTTATTTTATTTTTTTTTATGGGTATAGTTTTGCGTGGGCATAGGCAGGAAAACCAAACCTGATGAAAATACCGATAAATAAATTTCTTAGAAAAAAACTCCCACCCAAAAAGAAATTGGCCGAAAAATTAGTATAAATACACTAAAGAATCTATTGTAAAATTAATTACTTTGAACACAGTCTATTATAAATTCAGCTAATTAAATAACTTTTTAAATCATAATAATGTCTGGAGGAAGAACTAACGTATAAAAAAAATTAAATTTTGACATGGATTTCTTGGACGAAGATGGTGCATCCTCAAGCAACAGAAGAACTTTTGAGCAAAACGAGGTAGATCTTTTCAAATTTGTGCACAAGCTTAACAACGTCCAAAACGAAACTAAGGGGTACTTTTCAATAGCAAATTTAATTCTCAACAAAGAATATGAAATCGAAAAATTAGAAATAAGAGATTCAAAATTCAGAGGTCCAAATGGTCAAGTAATTAGAAGCATTTATTTAGATTTCAAGAGATTCTACACGTACTTGTCCTGGCAGTATGGTTCCAGGTACACACCTGATATAATTAATGCTCTAAATAAAAAGATAGAAAACAAGGAAATTATGTAAAAGTGTTATTCGTTCAAAAGAAAACAACAACTTTCAATTAGAGTTCATAATTTAACAAAAAAAGATTCCTTTTTTAAAATTTTTGTTAAATTTTAACAAAGCTCTCTCAACATATTATGTAATAATCATAATAGTATTTAACATAAGAGAATGACTACCATACAATATTTATAATATTATCACGGATCATGATAAAATTATAGCTATTAAGTCTAAAAAATAAAAAAAGATAAAAAAACTAACATGTATATTGCAATAATACGAAACTCATATGGTCTAATTATTATTATTATCAAAAATAAAACAAAAAAATATGATTAATTTTTTTATTTTATACATTATTATAAAATTTTCGAATAATTAAATAGCTCTTGTTTATTTTAATTTTTTCTTACATAAAAATTAAAAACCAATTTTTTATACATTAAAAAAATTTTTTTTATTTTTGTTACAGACTTTCATTGATTATCGGGATTCATTTAGATTTTTTATTGTGTTGACTGTTCTGATTTTCTTTCTGATATTGTTGTTTTACTTCGTCTTGCCATTTTTTGGTTGAGTCTGTGGAAGTGTTATGAAGTTTTTCATAACCTTTTGATTGATTGATTTGACAGAATTAATAATTCAAATGAATTATTAATATTAGACTGAATAAAAAACGCTCAAATTATACACATTTCTCACAGCACAAGCTCCAACATGATTAAAACCACATTTACTTTGTTGATTATTAAATTTTTTTGGACTTGTTGAATTTGTTTTGCTCAAATCGATTACATTGCTATGATTTAAAATTCTTTCAATCCAGATCTTCTTTTCCTCTCCTTTCACTTATATGAATGCATTGTTGTTTATATATAGCTTTAAAAAATTGATGATATCACAAAAATTCGACACCCCATCCACCCATCGAAATCTATGATGATTTTTTGTCAACCAATTATTTGTATACTTAGTTTTAGATGTAAGTATATGATATCTATAGGGAGGTTTTATAATAAAATGCTGTATTTCGTCATTTGATGAAAGAATAGCAGTTTCTTTTAATATGAAGTTATTATTGTTATCTTTTAAACCTTGTATATCAATTATTTCATAATCCATTTTTCATTCTTTTTTATTTCATTAAACGATTTTATTAACTTCACAAGTCAAAGGTGTGAATTCTACTAATCTGTCGTACAGCATAAGACAGTACGCTGTTGTTTTATCCGGCATCGCAGCTGATTTTTTCATTTCAATTAGAACATCAACCGGTCCCATTTTTAGATTTTCATTTTGATAACGAGTATCTATTATCAAAATCATAGCTTTTTCTTTAAATTCCTTTAAAGATAATAAAGCTTCAGATATAGGATAATTATAATAACTACTTCGAAACCTTGTATACGCTTCATAAGCAATGCCGTAACGATTTCTTTCGAATAGTAAATTCATTTCTTCCTACTGATAGCACTCTGAATTAAGGTAAACTTTTAGATCAGTTATATTACAATGATCAAATTTTGATGGATCCTTCGTTACTTGATCAAATTTATCTGTTTGCAGAGCAAAACTAATGCAACGTGGCTTTTCCAATTGAGTTGTTGTTTTTACATTCCAAATATGATGATTACTATTTTGTGGTAACGATGGATATTCGTACAATTCCCAATTTCTGAAAGCATTATTTTTGCGTTATTTGTAATATTGCTATACAAGTTCAATTTCAATGTATCAGTTAAATTGATGTGCTGTACTCTCCATTGCACTATGGTCAGTTGAATTTTCGGTTTCTCATTGACATCAGAGCAAAGAAAGGAATTATCATCAGATCTTGAACGTGTTAAAATTATTTCATATTTTGCATTCGACAAAATATTTTTGTAGTGCTCCGCAAATCCTAAAAGTCTTTTTAACGGAATACAATAATTAAAAAATAAAGTTTGTGGTTGGATTGATTGTTCAGGTGACCAGCTACCATTAATAAGTGCTTGACTCTCATTTTTGTTTAATGAAATGTAATTTTTTGAGCATGATGTTATACCCACCTATTGTTATCAATTTCTTTCCCATTTAACTCATACCGTATCTCATCGAATAAAAATGCAATAGCATTATTTATAAGTTTTGTTTTAGTTGTTTCACTGCCATCAGCTCTTGTAATAGTACCTTCAATATAAAGTAAACTGGTAGAAGGTAAAATGTTTAAATTTTGATTTTGTATTTGTATGCGTATAATATCACTTTTATTAAATGAATTAAAAAATGGTGAATATGTATGCCAGTGCGCACCTGTTGTGCTCTCATCAATAGCGGGATTATTGAATAAATTTTCCATTTTAATTGTTAAAGTCGGTTTTCCTGCTCTCCTCGAAAAATGTGTAACAGAAACCCCATAGTATAACTACTCATTGAGATGATCCAAATGAGCTGGTAAATAGATTAAGGCTTTTACTTGCATCACAATTAGATGGTTATAATAATCATCAGAATGAAATCAATTCCATAATTGAAGAACTAAGAGAAGCTAATATAATTGAATAAATTAAAAAAACAAAATAACAAAAAAAACCATCAAGGTGCATCACACAAAATTCCACGACAAAGTCCTATACTTTTTCACATTTTAAAATAAATTCAAATGGGGATTATGATATTCAAAATAAACAATTAATAAATCTTAGGGATCCCATTAACCCTAACGACGCTACTACAAAGAAATTTGCTGATGAGGAATTAATGTCAGTAGTACAATATTAAGATAACTCATTTAAAAGTTTAAAACATAATATACTGCAAATTTTAAACGACAAAATGGATAAATTAGACTCTGAGATGAAAACTTTTATCGAAGATAGAATTGAAACACAAAGTAAATTTCTTTGGAAAAGTATGGAAAATAAAATAGATAACACTATGAATTTCGTAAACACTGAAACCGCAGAACATTTAAATAATTTTGAACTCCGGATAAAATTATTAGAAAGAGGTGCTTAATATGAAATAAAACATTAGTTTATATCAAGTTGTAATTCATAAAGCATGGGTATATCACAATTCGGATACAAATTGAATAATTTTATTATTAAATATGATAACATTTTATTAGAAGGTCGTTCTACTGATCTAAAAGAACATTATAAATTTTTGTTACAAAAATTCAAAACAAATGGAAACAAAGGATTACGGTTTTCATTGGGATATTTGTCCATATTCTTCAGATATTTTGGACTCGTTACCTGAAAGTTGTCCATGCGTTTCTGCTGATAATATTATAATGAAGTGTGAAAAATTAATAAAACTACCAAAGAATAAAAAGGAAATAATTCATATTGTTATGTTAGCAACACAACACGCGTATCAATCTAATGGAAACTTACATATTTCACCCTTTCAATAATTTCGTAATTTCATTTTTAATTAAATTTCATTACCTTTTAATTTAACATTATTCTTTTTATTAAAATCAAAATTTGCATTCATTATTTCCTTTTGTTTTTTTTATATAAAAGTTTCAAGCGGAAAGCCAAATGAACTTATTTTTTGCTTGAAACATTAGAACGTATGCACAAAGGTTAATGAATTTGAAACACCAATAAAAAATTATGAATTAAGTTTTAATTTTTAGATTTCGTAATAATAAGTAGGTCAATGGCAAACGTAATAATTGTTGTTGTAAAGCGTTTGTTCTTTTATAAAATAATAAAAAAATTAAAAAGTAAAAGTAATGATAAGAAGTTAGTTCGTGTTAAAACTTAAGAAAGTTAACTTGTTGAATTTATAAAATAAAATAAAATTCAAATAAAATTGTAAATTAAACTCTTTGTGCATTTATTTTAAATAAAAACTTTGATTAATAAATAAAATAAAATAAAATTGTAAATTGAACTCTTTGTGCATTTATTTTAAACAAGAAAACTTTAAATAAAAAAAAATTAAAATAAAATTGGCGCAGTCGGTAGGATGCGTCAAGTGTAATAATAAAATTTTAATTAAATAATTGTAAAACTACACAAGTATGATAAAGAAATTTATGTTAAATAAATTTGTCAAAAAAAAAAAAAAAACCCTAAAAGTGTAAAAATTAAAAAATTAATTTAATTAAAATTGTCTAAAAACGTTACACTTAAATTTTCAAATTTTTTGTGACGCATTAAAATCAGAAAAAATTCAAAGTTAACTGTTAAAAACGAACTCACAAAACAACAATTAAATTTAATAATTATTCATCAAGAAATAAAACTAATAAAAATTATAAGAAATTAAAATTTAATTAACCTAACAAAAACAAAAATTACAATAAAAAATTTTATGATAAAAACCAATTTTAACAAAAACCTGTAGAGAAACAAAAAAAAAAAAAACAAAATAAAAAAATAAAACAATCAACAAATAAAAAAATTAAATTTGAATGTTCAAACGCGAAAGTGCTATCAGAAGAGCTAGAACAACAGCAAAGAAATTTTACCAGAAGAGTGAAGAGGATTCAGACATGGAAGCATTAACCGGGACATCTCAAGCAAATCAAGATCAACAACTTACGTTACAGATAGATCCACTAAAATACATCGAACGTCTGCCAGAATTTGATGGGAAAGGTAACGACTTAAATAATTTCTTAGAATTAGTTGAATTAATAATTCCATCTATAATTAAATATGATATAAGTAATCAGAATTTACTTTTTAGTAGAATTAAAAGTAAATTAATTAGTAAAGCTAGAACGATAATAGAAATAAACAATAATGCAAAGACTTGGCCTGAAATACGCGAAGTTTTAATAAAAAATTTTGGAGAAAAGAAAAATTCACTCAAAATTTATAATGAACTAAGGGACGTCACGTTTACTTCTAATAGTGTAGAGTTATATAATAACATAAAAAGTATTTTAAGAAGATTAAATAATAAAGTAAAGGAAGAACCTAACTCAAACTTTAATACCGATACAAATATTAAGACCGCGTTAGAAATTTTTAAAGACAAACTACCCGAACCCATGCGTTCGATAATTTTTAGTAGAAACCCTTCAACTCTCGAAGAGGCAATAGATATTTTACACGAAGGAAATTACGCGTATTATAATCCTTTGGAAACTAAAATTAGAAATAACAATAATAGAAATCACCAAAAAAATCCTAGTACTAACAGAAATAATTATAGTCATTATTCAAACCATTCACAATCCAATAGTAACGGTAACAATTTTAATAGGAATAATTATAATACTAACAGAAACTTTAATAATCCAAATAATCGAAATCAAAGCTCCAATTTTTATGGATACAATAGGAACAATAATTTTAACCATAATAATGAATTTAGTAATAGTTATAGTAAATAATAATAACAATAGCAGGAGTCCATTTTCCAATAATCACAACTCAAGACCAAATTCAAGAAATCATCCATAATTTTAGTAATCGTATAGCAGAAATTGAAACAAAATTTGAACTTTTTATAATAAAAAATGAAATTAGTGAAAATATAAAGATTTTATTGGAACAAATTGAAAACATTAAAGAAATCATATTGTTAAGTAGGTTAGAAATTTTACCAAAAGATGTTCTTACAAACAAAGAAATCAATAACCATAATGTAAGTGTAGAAACTTTACCATACATAAGAAATTCTGTATTTTTCAATGATACAACAATTGTTTTTGTAATTTCAATACCTAACTTTCTCAAAGAAAATTGCTTTAGGAATATAATTGTTAAGGTACCAAATAAAGATACTAATTTAGAACTAGATACTAATTTTAATAAAGTAATAAGTTGTAACACAAAAATTTTTAAAAATGTAGAAAATAATAATATTCAGGAAAAAAATCTCATCCCAATTCAGGATGAATGTGTTTCAAATTTATTAACCACAAATCTAATGACTTGCCATTATAAACAAAATTTAGCAGTAGAGATAAAACCAATATCCAGAAGTATTATTATAACAAAAAATCTAAAAGAAACTACTCTTTATAATAATTGTGGCCAGCAAAGTGATATAATAATACGAGCAAATAACTTAATAAAATTTACCAATTGCAAAACTTCTCTTGGATCTTTCCAACTAGAAAATTCCGAACAAGAATATCATCATAGAATTTCACCATACGTAAATCGCAATATAACTGTAGCAAAAATTTCAAATCAGTTTCATGTAGATGATTTGTATTACACACAAATAAATAATACAAAGCACATCGAGGAATTGAAATTCAGTCATCACAAAAGCTGGTACACGAATTTAATATTAGATTTAATCATAATTACAGTGTTATTCATTATTTGCCTTTTCGTTTTTGTAAAGTTTAAATTAATTTCACCAAAAATCGTAATACAACCGGGCGAAATTCGCCAGGAGTCGAATCTTAATGGCGGAGGTGTTATGTTAGCAACACAACACGCGTATCAATCTAATGGAAACTTAAATATTTCACCCTTTCAATAATTTCGTAATTTCATTTTTAATTAAATTTCATTACCTTTTAATTTAACGTTATTCTTTTTATTAAAATCAAAATTTGCATTCATTATTTCCTTTTGTTTTTTTTTATATAAAAGTTTCAAGTTTCAAGCGAAAAGCCAAATGAACTTATTTTTTGCTTGAAACATTAGAACGTATGCACAAAGGTTAATGAATTTGAAACACCAATAAAAAATTATGAATTAAGTTTTAATTTTAAGATTTCGTAATAATAAGTAGGTCAATGGCAAACGTAATAATTGTTGTTGTAAAGCGTTTGTTCTTTTATAAAATAATAAAAAAATCAGTTCCTTCCGAACGTTTATATAGTGCAGACGTGTTCTCAATTCGTTTCGTAGTTATATCAACCAAAATAAAAATTATTAATAAAATTAATTGTAATAAAAGTTTAATATAATCAAATAATTACTCCTTTATATTATTGTGTTATTATAAATATATAATAATATCAATAATTTATAGAGTGAATTAAAAAAACTAAAGTTTGATTCAAATGAATGAACAAGAAGACAATATAAAATGTGACGAAAATAAAAATAGAAAAGCAAATAACGCCAAAACATCATTTAAAAGAAAACAAAATAACTTAAAAAATATGTCAAACAAAAAAAAGAGTGATTTGCAAAAAATTATTGATAGTCTTATTACAGAAAACCAAAATTTAAAAAAATTAATTCAAACTAAAAATGTGACACAGCTTAGCAACAACAATAAACACGTGCCTTTGCAAACATCATCAACATCTGATAATCAATTTGCAATGCTAAGTGAAGACATTGATATTGATGAGAATGATGAAAACGAAAACAATCATAATATTGAAGTCGAAGTTAACAATAAATACGACAATATAAATAAATTTATCGAAACAGTGAAAGAGAAAAATAAAATAAAAAAACAACAAAAAAAAGAAAAAAATAATCAGACGGACAGTAAAGAATCTGATTGTATTGATGTTAGTGAAAACAATAATAATAAAAAAAAAATCACAAAATTACCACCAATAAATGTTATGAATTCTGAACCTAAAGATATTATAAAAATTATGACTGATAAGATAAATATTGATAAAAAACTTTACTATATAAAACAAGTTAATAATAATAAACATGCAATTTATGTAGAGAATCTTGATGTGTACAAAAAAGTTAAAGAAGGTTTAGATTTAATCGAAGCCGACTATTATTCATTTACACCATCTATAGAAAAAAATAAGACATACCTACTAAAAGGCTTACAAGCTAATGAAAATGAACAGGATATACAAGAATATCTTCGTCAATTAAATTGCAACTCAATAGAATTTGTAAAAGTAAACAGATTTTCAACCACCAAAAGTAAAAATGAAAATAAAATTTTACCTTTATTCCTTGTACAAATCAGTCCCAACAGCAATCCAAAAGAACTGTATAACATAAAATACGTAAATAATCAACTAGTACATTGGGAAAAACTAAGAAAAAATGATATTCTACAATGCAAGCGCTGTCAACGATTTGGTCATGCGGCACCAAATTGCCGATTAGAATACAGATGCGTCAAATGTAGTGAAAATCACGGACCTGGTGAATGCAAGTTAAATAGATCAGAGAACCATGAAATCAAACCATACTGTGTACTATGCAAAGCATCTGGACATCCTGCATCCTTTAAAGGATGCCCTGTATACCAAAACCTAAAAAATAAAATGAAAAATAAAAAAAAGGATATCAAAAATATAAGAATGGGTGAGAGACAGCTAGTAAACACATCCTACATAAATCCGAACAAAACATTCTCTAGTTTATTCCAAGATAATAACAAAACCAAACCAAATACTGATGAAAATGATATCAAAAATTGCTTAGAACAAATTATGACAAGATTAGAAAAATTGAATAATACTGCTAACGAAAATTCGAAAAGAATAGATATACTATTTAATATACTAAGAAATGATGATAATTAATACCATGAAAATTATAGCACTAAATGTAAATTCATTAATATCAATACAAAAAAAACAAGCGTTAAAATTGTTATTAGAAGAAGAAAAGCCTGATATTGTTATGTTAAATGAAACAAATCTCCCTGCGGAACATAGGTTGTCTTATTCTGATTATAACATAATTAGAAATGATAAAATAGGTGACAAAAGAGGTACTGCAATTCTAATAAAGAAAAATATAATATATGAAGCTAGTAATGGTATTATTGAAAAAAAAAATTTTAAATGCATAGAAACTACAACCGCCATAATCAGTTTAAATGACAATAATAAATTAATTTTGATTTCATTGTATGCTTCACATTATAATAATAATTATTTTATTAAAGAAATCAGAGATATTTTTGAGTTAAATCGATTAGATTACCCGAATAATTATTATATAATAGGAGGCGACTTTAATGCCAAGCATGTGACTTGGAGAAATAACTGCTACAATGAAAGGGGTAAATCGTTAGATGCATGGATAAATTCTAATAAAATTCCATATAAAACAAAAATTTATTGCAGTACAGAACCAACCTACCCCAGATCTGGATCATATTTAGATTTATTCTTAGCTGATACAAGATTAAAATTCTTTAAGGAAAACCTAGATACAATAACATTTGATAGTGACCATCGCGCAATCTCATCAGAAATAGATTTGCAAGACAACCAAACAGCTATTTATACAGAAGTCTATGAAGAACATTTTTTAGACTTCAATAAAGCCAATTGGTATTTGTTTCAGACTACAATAGAAAAGCAAATACAAGAATTAAACTTAGATACTTCTTTACCAAATAGTAGAAATTTAACAAACGACGAAATAGATGAAACATTAAAGCTTTTCAATGAAATAATTGTAAATAACATGCAAAAATCAATACCTAGTAAGAAGAAAAAAGAAATATTTAGAGATTATAACAATCATATAATAAAAAAATTACATAAAAAGAAAAGTGTGTTAATAAGGACTCTTCATACTATGTATAGATTCGGGTTGAATGGTCATGATTCAGAAATTCAAGTAATAAAATCTTTAATAAAAAATATAAAATCACTAATACAACAAAATTATATTATCGGAATAAATAAATATTGGACTAACAAAGTTAAAAAAATTAAACCCAGCAGTAATATGTTTCCGGCACTAAATAAACTATTCAGAAAAAACGAAAGTAGCAAAATTGATTTAATTAAAATTAAAGAAGCGGATTGTATAGATACAGATATAGACATAACACACAATATATAAAAAGATGAACATAACAATTTTATAATAAAAGACAAAAAACTAATTGTAAGCGTACTAGGCCAAAATTTCCAAAATAAGCATGTACTAAACGAAACAGCAAGTGAAACTCTAATAAATGAAATTAATAATGCCACGCAAGAATACTTTGAAAACAGTACAATTCAAAATATCAATATTTGCGAGTTCTCTAATGTCAGCAGAGCAGATACAATAGCAGTAAATCAAAACGATAATCAATATTTTGTTACATCTGATCAAATTAAAGATATTATACATAAATTAAAAAATAAAAAATCTACTGGAATTGATGGTATTCCCAACATTGTATTAAAACACCTCCCAGAAAAAGCTATTTATTATTATACGATCATTTTTAACAACGCGATAAACAACTGTTATTTCCCCAAATTTTGGAAAAAGGCCAAAGTTATACCGATAAGAAAACCAGGTAAAGATCCTACATGTGCAAATTCATACAGACCTATAAGCTTGCTATCAACTATGAGTAAAGTATTTGAACGACTAATTAAAATGAAAATAACAAAATATTTAGATGAGAATAAAATTTTAGAAGATAATCAATTTGGTTTCAGAACAAATCATTCAACAGTCCATGCTACTAATGTATTTATGTCAAATATTTGCTGGAATATCAATGAAAATAATTGTGTGGGTGGTTTGCTAATAGATTTAAGCGATGCATTTACAAAAGTCTGGTTAAAAGGGCTTATTTATAAACTTGTGAAAATGAATTTTGAAAAACACCTAATAATATTAATAAAAAACATGATTAGCGATAGATCTTTTTACATTAATACTGAACAATTTTCATCAGAACTTTTTCATATTAGTAATGGGCTACAACAGGGTACAGTATGTTCACCTGTCCTGTTCTTAATATACCTAAATGATTTATTAAAACAGCTGAATTCGATGCAAAACTCTGAGTGTAAAAAATACGCTATTGCATTCGCAGATGACCTTTGTCTATATGTGGGCGGTAGAAAACAAGAAGATATTCAAAATGAGCTTGAAAACATGTTTGAACTTACGAACTGCTATGTTAACTCTTGGAAAATGAGAATTAACTATAGCAAATGTGAGCTCATTCTTTTCAGGAAAAATGTCTCAAAATGTCACATATCAGTTCGAAAAAATTGGAAACAATTTAAAATTAGAGCAACTAATGACATCAATATCTGTACCAGCCCTAATGTAAAATATTTAGGTGTCCATTTCCAAAATAATCTCAACTTTACATTGCACTTGAGACGGCAGATCGATAAAGCAAGAAAGGCTTTCGCAATTTCAAAAAATTTATTTTATTGCAAACGCCTTGACAGCAGAGTAAAAATTATTGCCTATCAGACACTTATTAGACCTGTCTTAACATATGGTTGCCCGACATGGTTCAATGTTAGTGCATCTGTAATGGAAGAAGCAAGAAAGTTTGAAAGGAAATGCATGAGGGCTTGCCTAAACAAATACAGAAAAAGCGAAACAAATTATAAACATTACATTTCAAACAGAAACATCTACAACGAAGCAAAAATAATTAGAATCGATAATTTTATAATATCACTAACAAGAAATTTTTATAGACGTGCGGCATTAGTACAAGAAAACTCCCTTATAAACCATTCTCAACATGAAAGTGACCAATACATACAAGAAGCTATGACAAGTGGTTATATTCCCCCAGAGGGGTTTATATATCTCGACAAAATGGGAATTATACAAAATCAAGATAGAATCCCAATTCTATATCATTTTAACAGAAGAGCTACAGACACATCTATAATAAATTGCCCATATACTTTGAACGAAAGGACGAAATTCAGTAAGGACATTTCTAATAGAGACAAGAGTATTACAACACACAGAAGTCAATATTGGTGGTTAAATTGACAATTTTTTTTCTTAGGTTTAGGATAGTAAAATTTAGATTAGTTTAGAATTTTCAATTTTCTTTTTATTAAAGATTAGGGTGTTTTTTTTAAGACTTTTTGCACCCAATGTAAATATAAATGTATTAATATAAATTAAAAGTAAATAATATAATACAGATTTGTTAAAACCAATTTTCAAATGGAAATAATGTATAATTTAGAGAGCTCCAAGGGGGCCATTACTTTAGTTAATATGATATTGAATTCTTATTTTATAGTTTTTTACATGAAGAAATTATATGAATTAAATGAATATAAAAAAAAAAAAAAAAATAATAAAAAAATTAAAAAGTAAAAGTAATGATAAGAAGTTAGTTCGTGTTAAAACTTAAGAAAGTTAACTTGTTGAATTTATAAAATAAAATAAAATTCAAATAAAATTGTAAATTAAACTCTTTGTGCATTTATTTTAAATAAAAACTTTGATTAATAAATAAAATAAAATAAAATTGTAAATTGAACTCTTTGTGCATTTATTTTAAACAAGAAAACTTTAAATAAAAAAAAATTAAAATAAAATTGGCGCAGTCGGTAGGATGCGTCAAGTGTAATAATAAAATTTTAATTAAATAATTGTAAAACTACACAAGTATGATAAAGAAATTTATGTTAAATAAATTTGTCAAAAAAAAAAAAAAAACCCTAAAAGTGTAAAAATTAAAAAATTAATTTAATTAAAATTGTCTAAAAACGTTACACTTAAATTTTCAAATTTTTTGTGACGCATTAAAATCAGAAAAAATTCAAAGTTAACTGTTAAAAACGAACTCACAAAACAACAATTAAATTTAATAATTATTCATCAAGAAATAAAACTAATAAAAATTATAAGAAATTAAAATTTAATTAACCTAACAAAAACAAAAATTACAATAAAAAATTTTATGATAAAAACCAATTTTAACAAAAACCTGTAGAGAAACAAAAAAAAAAAAAACAAAATAAAAAAATAAAACAATCAACAAATAAAAAAATTAAATTTGAATGTTCAAACGCGAAAGTGCTATCAGAAGAGCTAGAACAACAGCAAAGAAATTTTACCAGAAGAGTGAAGAGGATTCAGACATGGAAGCATTAACCGGGACATCTCAAGCAAATCAAGATCAACAACTTACGTTACAGATAGATCCACTAAAATACATCGAACGTCTGCCAGAATTTGATGGGAAAGGTAACGACTTAAATAATTTCTTAGAATTAGTTGAATTAATAATTCCATCTATAATTAAATATGATATAAGTAATCAGAATTTACTTTTTAGTAGAATTAAAAGTAAATTAATTAGTAAAGCTAGAACGATAATAGAAATAAACAATAATGCAAAGACTTGGCCTGAAATACGCGAAGTTTTAATAAAAAATTTTGGAGAAAAGAAAAATTCACTCAAAATTTATAATGAACTAAGGGACGTCACGTTTACTTCTAATAGTGTAGAGTTATATAATAACATAAAAAGTATTTTAAGAAGATTAAATAATAAAGTAAAGGAAGAACCTAACTCAAACTTTAATACCGATACAAATATTAAGACCGCGTTAGAAATTTTTAAAGACAAACTACCCGAACCCATGCGTTCGATAATTTTTAGTAGAAACCCTTCAACTCTCGAAGAGGCAATAGATATTTTACACGAAGGAAATTACGCGTATTATAATCCTTTGGAAACTAAAATTAGAAATAACAATAATAGAAATCACCAAAAAAATCCTAGTACTAACAGAAATAATTATAGTCATTATTCAAACCATTCACAATCCAATAGTAACGGTAACAATTTTAATAGGAATAATTATAATACTAACAGAAACTTTAATAATCCAAATAATCGAAATCAAAGCTCCAATTTTTATGGATACAATAGGAACAATAATTTTAACCATAATAATGAATTTAGTAATAGTTATAGTAAATAATAATAACAATAGCAGGAGTCCATTTTCCAATAATCACAACTCAAGACCAAATTCAAGAAACCATCCATAATTTTAGTAATCGTATAGCAGAAATTGAAACAAAATTTGAACTTTTTATAATAAAAAATGAAATTAGTGAAAATATAAAGATTTTATTGGAACAAATTGAAAACATTAAAGAAATCATATTGTTAAGTAGGTTGGAAATTTTACCAAAAGATGTTCTTACAAACAAAGAAATCAATAACCATAATGTAAGTGTAGAAACTTTACCATACATAAGAAATTCTGTATTTTTCAATGATACAACAATTGTTTTTGTAATTTCAATACCTAACTTTCTCAAAGAAAATTGCTTTAGGAATATAATTTGTTATGGGCTAGGTATAAGCACTTAACATTTTTTTTTTTCGCAAAACTAAATTTATTTTTATAAGAAATAAATTGAACTTCAAGATCAAAGGAAATTTTTCCCTACATGCATATAAGTTTTAATTTTACATAAATTGCTCTATTCTAGGTAGCAATAATGAATTTTAAAATTCCCATCCCTAATAATTATTTCAATAATACAACTTAAAACAGTGGTCAGATTTTATACCTCTTTTTCTATAAGAATTACTTTTTTTTTTGCTTTAACATAATAATTTTGTATGCGTGCATATAAACTATGTATATGTATACACATTGTTATTCACAAACATACCTATTCATAGCAGAAAAAAAAAATAAGTACAGTCGTACATCGCATGATTTGCATGTTTACGCATAAATATACTTGTACCTTATTGGTACTTGTAATTTTTTTTATTGTTCTTTTTCGTTCTATTCTCTTCTCATACGCATAATGCAAATTGTTGTTGTAGTTTTTTTCATTTCAATTTGAAATATTCTAATTGTTTGCTAACCCTTATATGGTATATACTATTCTAATGCGAATTATAGGTGTGTGCATGACCATGTTGGTGTTATATAGGAACAAATTGTATTAAATATTAGGTAGAATCCTGTTTAGGGTTAAATGTCATATCATGCAAATTTTTTTTGTGTTATGGTCTGATTTATTGTTGTTGGTTTATTTCTATTAGGAATTTTTTTTTTCTTCGGAATCGAAATTTCCAGTAAAATATCATACGATCTTACCGTTAGGAATTTTGGAGTTTTTATGTATGTATGAGTAGTGGAATTTTTTCTTCTTTTCTTGATGTTGAGTTTAGTTTGAAAAAATAAGTCAGTAAATTTTGGGCAGTTAGTGAAAAGATAGAGCTCGAGAAAGTAAGAAAATTAGCGAACAAAAATTGACTAAATCAATTTAAATTTTTTTTAAAACCAAAACAAAGATGAAATCAAATTAAGGAATAGTAGTAAAATGCATTGAAAAAAAAAAGGAGCAAAAATATGTTTCGATACAGGATAAAATTAAAGAAAAAAAAATATTTGTAAATTAAAATTTACGTGTAATGATGTAAACTTGAAAGTAAAACACCTAAATAATTAAATAAATAAAGTGGCTTTAATATTAAATGAACAGAACCAAAATAGTAAAAATATAAATTACCTATTTTTATCATAACAACTTTAAAATTTAAAAATTTAAAAAAAAAAAGGAAAAAAAAAAAAAAAAAAATATATATAAAAATTTCCTTTTATTTAAACTAACTATTTCAGAACTACTTACTATAAATTTTTTTTATATATTATATAATTAATGTTTTTTTTTAAGTTAAAAATTTTTTTTTATTTAAAATATAAATTTTGTTAAATTAAATTCTTGTAAACCTTAGCATTCAATAATTTGCAAATATTTACAAGAATATAAACCATGAGTTTATTTGAAAATGAAAAAAAAAAAAAAAAAGAAATAAAAGAAATAAAAAAAAAAACTACTTAAAAGTAAATATAATTGAAAAAGAAAAGAATTAATTGATATTGTATTGAATTTAAATTTTGAATAATAAGTAAATAACTTGAAAAGAAGAAAATAATATGGAAGGAACCCCCTGAGCATGGAGTCCCGAGGAACGAGTCGCGACAACTGTAAGTACTGGGCCCAGTCCTTCGTTTTTTTTTATTTAGATTAAGTTGATTTTTTTTGTAACCTAGAGAAAAAAAAAAAAATATAGAATACAAAATTTGGAAGGTTTAACATGTTATTTGAATAACATATAGCTTTATAATGAAATATTTCAACTATATAAGAAAAACTTGAATTATGCATGAAAAATCTTATAAAATTTGAAGACATATTTTAATAATTAGAAATATACATAATAAGAGATTAAAAACTTAAGTAAAATATACGAAAAATTTGAGCGGTATCATAAAGTCTGGACATATTAGTTCCTTATTTTTTTTGTACCTCCGACTTTACAAAAAAAAAAAATTTTAATTGTAATTTAATTTTATATTTTACAATGTCACAACAATGTTTTAAATTTTAAATTATTCAGATACAAAAAAAGTTTAAAACGAAATAAATTTCAATATTAAGATTTTTCCTGTAACAAAAAAAAAAAAAAAATGTAAAAATTAACAAATGCTAAGAAAAATTTGTAAAATAGCAGCAAAATTTTTTTTTATTAACGATATTTTTTTTTTCAAAAATTACGATGCAATTTTTGACATGAGTTCTATGTAAAAATGTTCAGAAATAAGTATTTCTATATTCTTAATTATAATATCTACTTTTTTATTAAAAACCAAAAGCGGTACCACACAAAAAAAAAAATATGTAGAAATATGTAAATTAAATTAAATAAATTAAATTTGTATGAAAAACAAAAAAAAGGAAAAAAAAAAAAATACAAGAGAAACAGAAGATAGGATAAGAATTTGAATTTATATTACTTAGTTTTTTTTTCTTTCCATAAATTGAATTTAAATTGAATTGAACTTCAATAAATGTGTATGGGTATTCAAAAGTGTTTTCTTTTCTTGATCATATAAATCACTATGGAATTTGGAAATTGTATATAATTTTTAGCACGATGATGATGGAGTAGTAATTCCTGTCTCATTTGGGGTGTTCATAATTTGAGGGTTTTTCGAGCAAAGTTTGGGAGTCTCAACAACATCTGAGGCTCATGGAAGGGTAGGGCTCGGGACAGTGGTGACTCGTCACCCTGTCAGCACAGTGGTGTACAGTGTGGTGCACCCTATCACAACGCTTCACGTTCTGGTTCACTACAAGGTGTGCCAGTTTAATCCAACCTCATTTCTTTTTGCAATCGCATTAATTTTTTTGTATTTTTTTTTCAACGTGTGCATAATTTTTTTTTCTGTTTATGCTACGTAGCCATTGGTGGTAACCGGCTACTTCTATTTAACCCACCCCAGGCTGAAGCTCCGGGACACAGCCAGATGCACACTGGAGTAGCTGGTGGCCGATGCCCCAACCAGTGACGGATGACATGCGTTGCCAGGTCGTCCCCTTAACATCAACTACACTAGTTTCATAACAGAAAATGGCGCCCAACGTGGGGCCCCCGAAACTGAGGCTTCCAACAACACCGCGAGGACTCAGGGGGGCATCCAAAAATTATTTTTTTTTGTCCCGTGATTGCGTATTATTTTTTTTTTGCTTGAACACCTTGTCCTGTATTCTTTTTGAAATGTGATTTTTTTTTGCTCATTTATTTGTAGCTGGAATTACTGTTGCAGATCTGGTTATATGCTGTTCTGGCAGGCCGCGCAAAGAACATGAACACCCTGTGTTAAAATTTTTTTTTAGGTTTCTTTTTGTAGAGTCGATTCGGATATTTCTATTTTGATTTCTAGGAATTACTGTTGAAAATTAGCTATATGCAGATTTTACAGACCAGGATCGTGATAGATTTATTTTAGCTAGAATTGAAGTTTTCTACTAATAATTTCGAATTGGATACTGTACTTCGCTACTCGTTCTGGAGTACGTGTTTGCTTTAGCTGGAATTACTGTTGCAGATCTGGCTATATGCTGTTCTGGCAGACCGCGGGCCGATACGTATTTGCAGTTCGTGTCGCGAGTGCAATTTGGTTGTGAACCGTTGTGAACTCAATTTTGTGGAGTGTTGTTAGGGAAAGTGTGTCTCTGCACTGTCATTCATTGTGCATAATTGTATGAATGTTTTTTTTTGAAATCCTTGAAAATTAGGACACCCATATTGGGAATGTGAATATTTATCAAACAATTTTATCTTTTTATTCTCTTTTTATATTATCTTAATTATATCTTTTCTGGCAATCTTTCCTTTGTATTGTCAGATTATTTTTTTTTGTTGTTTATATTATCTTAATTATATCTTCTTCTGATAATCTTTCCTTTGTATTATCAGATTAAAATTTAATTTTGCTACCTTGCGCGTGTACACTCTATTGTTGTATACGCTTACTTATCTTTACCTTTATTTACTTAGTTTGATTTGTACTTCGTGCAACCGATACTTGGTGTTGCCAAGTATAATTCTGTTTGTCAACTGCTTTTGAAGTTGAAATTATTTCTGAAGCACCCTGTATAATTTTTTTTTGAATTGTTATTGATTTTGTTTGAGAAGTGAATACAAATCTAGTATTACTTCATATATATTATTGCTTTATTATTATTAAATATTATTATTTGTATTTTATTATTTTAATTACCTGGGTTTTTATCCAGGATTATTGAATTTACCTAGATTATTTTTGGGACACTCTGTATATTTTTTTTTCTTAAGGAGTGAATATCAATATATTATTACCTTATATATAATATTACTTCATTATTATTAGTAATTATTATTAATTGAATTATTGAAAGTTGAATTGATTCATTTGGTTGAATTTATATTTAAATTTATTGAATTTATTTCTAGTTTTTGTTTGAATACTTTAATATTTCTTCCTTAGTAGAAGGAAATTTTGAATTATAAATTTATTCGGAAGGTTCCGATTTGGGAACTTGAATATACATACATTTTTTTGTTATTTTTCAGACATAATTTGGGGGTATTACACAACTTGTAGTACTCTCACATATCATTTTAAAGCAATAACTAGTTAAGTTAAATTTAGATTTTAAGACTTTTTTTTGGGCTAAGGTTTGGAGTCCAAGGTCTAATTTGTTTTTTTTACGGGCACAAATTTCAGTCCTATCCCTTTTTCAACTTACACAACCGTGTCGTGTAACTTGCCTTGTTATGGGCTAGGTATAAGCACTTAACATTTTTTTTTTTCGCAAAACTAAATTTATTTTTATAAGAAATAAATTGAACTTCAAGATCAAAGGAAATTTTTCCCTACATGCATATAAGTTTTAATTTTACATAAATTGCTCTATTCTAGGTAGCAATAATGAATTTTAAAATTCCCATCCCTAATAATTATTTCAATAATACAACTTAAAACAGTGGTCAGATTTTATACCTCTTTTTCTATAAGAATTACTTTTTTTTTTGCTTTAACATAATAATTTTGTATGCGTGCATATAAACTATGTATATGTATACACATTGTTATTCACAAACATACCTATTCATAGCAGAAAAAAAAAATAAGTACAGTCGTACATCGCATGATTTGCATGTTTACGCATAAATATACTTGTACCTTATTGGTACTTGTAATTTTTTTTATTGTTCTTTTTCGTTCTATTCTCTTCTCATACGCATAATGCAAATTGTTGTTGTAGTTTTTAGCACTTTTCCAAAAAATTTTTTGAAAAAAGTGCTTATTAGTTTCACTCTGTCCGTCCGTCCGTCCGTCCGTCTGTCCGTGTGTCTGTTTACAAAACTTCTACACCCTTTAAGATAGAAAGCTGAAATTTCATACGTACATAGATCTTTACTAGAAACTTATTTCCGTAGAACAAAATTTTTACCTATCTCCCTCCCTCTAGAAGTTATACCCCCCCAAAACCCTAAAAATGGCCTTTTTTAAATATTTGTTGCAATGAAACCATAAGCATTTTTGAAATTTTGCAAACGCAGAAAGGCAGTGGCTTGCTTCCCCTAGCGCGATATACTATAGTTAAACTTTAGAAAAACAAAATGGCCGTTCAAATTTACCGTTATCTAAAGTCCTTTTTTTCCAAATTTTTGATGTCATTTTTCTTCTAGACCCCAGCCTGTAGAAGCTTGAAATTTTAGGAGCTTTTAGACATTAATAAATAGTTCATTTCGCTAGAAGAAAATTTTTTTCCATCTCCACCACCTCTCAAGTTATCACCTCTTGAAATTCGTAAAATTTGAATTTTTGACACCTTATATTTCCGAAACCGCAAGCTTTTCCAAATTTTTATAAACGCAAAAAGCTAACGGTAAATTCCATGAAATTAAAAAATATAATTAGTTTTCTTAACTCACACAATTAACCCTTAAAATCGAGCATTATGTTAACCCCTTTTTATATTAATTTTTGCTTTATTTCAAACACTGCATATATGCGTCATCCTAAATATATGCAATTCTAGAAATAGTTTTGTATATGAATGAAAATAATTTTAATAGTTTGATAGGTATACATAGACTGTATTTAAAAGCAGAATTTTCCCTTGTTGAAGGGAAAAGTGCTACAATACAAACCATTGGTTTGACCCAACTTTATTTTCATTTCAATTTGAAATATTCTAATTGTTTGCTAACCCTTATATGGTATATACTATTCTAATGCGAATTATAGGTGTGTGCATGACCATGTTGGTGTTATATAGGAACAAATTGTATTAAATATTAGGTAGAATCCTGTTTAGGGTTAAATGTCATATCATGCAAATTTTTTTTGTGTTATGGTCTGATTTATTGTTGTTGGTTTATTTCTATTAGGAATTTTTTTTTTCTTCGGAATCGAAATTTCCAGTAAAATATCATACGATCTTACCGTTAGGAATTTTGGAGTTTTTATGTATGTATGAGTAGTGGAATTTTTTCTTCTTTTCTTGATGTTGAGTTTAGTTTGAAAAAATAAGTCAGTAAATTTTGGGCAGTTAGTGAAAAGATAGAGCTCGAGAAAGTAAGAAAATTAGCGAACAAAAATTGACTAAATCAATTTAAATTTTT
Organism: Condylostylus longicornis; assembly: GCF_029603195.1. Classification (NCBI taxonomy): domain Eukaryota; kingdom Metazoa; phylum Arthropoda; class Insecta; order Diptera; family Dolichopodidae; genus Condylostylus; species Condylostylus longicornis. The sequence goes on from NW_026577985.1 coordinate 4,557,018, forward strand.
TTTAAAACCAAAACAAAGATGAAATCAAATTAAGGAATAGTAGTAAAATGCATTGAAAAAAAAAAGGAGCAAAAATATGTTTCGATACAGGATAAAATTAAAGAAAAAAAAATATTTGTAAATTAAAATTTACGTGTAATGATGTAAACTTGAAAGTAAAACACCTAAATAATTAAATAAATAAAGTGGCTTTAATATTAAATGAACAGAACCAAAATAGTAAAAATATAAATTACCTATTTTTATCATAACAACTTTAAAATTTAAAAATTTAAAAAAAAAAGGAAAAAAAAAAAAAAAAAAATATATATAAAAATTTCCTTTTATTTAAACTAACTATTTCAGAACTACTTACTATAAATTTTTTTTATATATTATATAATTAATGTTTTTTTTTAAGTTAAAAATTTTTTTTTATTTAAAATATAAATTTTGTTAAATTAAATTCTTGTAAACCTTAGCATTCAATAATTTGCAAATATTTACAAGAATATAAACCATGAGTTTATTTGAAAATGAAAAAAAAAAAAAAAAAGAAATAAAAGAAATAAAAAAAAAAACTACTTAAAAGTAAATATAATTGAAAAAGAAAAGAATTAATTGATATTGTATTGAATTTAAATTTTGAATAATAAGTAAATAACTTGAAAAGAAGAAAATAATATGGAAGGAACCCCCTGAGCATGGAGTCCCGAGGAACGAGTCGCGACAACTGTAAGTACTGGGCCCAGTCCTTCGTTTTTTTTTATTTAGATTAAGTTGATTTTTTTTGTAACCTAGAGAAAAAAAAAAAATATAGAATACAAAATTTGGAAGGTTTAACATGTTATTTGAATAACATATAGCTTTATAATGAAATATTTCAACTATATAAGAAAAACTTGAATTATGCATGAAAAATCTTATAAAATTTGAAGACATATTTTAATAATTAGAAATATACATAATAAGAGATTAAAAACTTAAGTAAAATATACGAAAAATTTGAGCGGTATCATAAAGTCTGGACATATTAGTTCCTTATTTTTTTTGTACCTCCGACTTTACAAAAAAAAAAAATTTTAATTGTAATTTAATTTTATATTTTACAATGTCACAACAATGTTTTAAATTTTAAATTATTCAGATACAAAAAAAGTTTAAAACGAAATAAATTTCAATATTAAGATTTTTCCTGTAACAAAAAAAAAAAAAAAATGTAAAAATTAACAAATGCTAAGAAAAATTTGTAAAATAGCAGCAAAATTTTTTTTTATTAACGATATTTTTTTTTTCAAAAATTACGATGCAATTTTTGACATGAGTTCTATGTAAAAATGTTCAGAAATAAGTATTTCTATATTCTCAATTATAATATCTACTTTTTTATTAAAAACCAAAAGCGGTACCACACAAAAAAAAAAATATGTAGAAATATGTAAATTAAATTAAATAAATTAAATTTGTATGAAAAACAAAAAAAAGGAAAAAAAAAAAAATACAAGAGAAACAGAAGATAGGATAAGAATTTGAATTTATATTACTTAGTTTTTTTTTCTTTCCATAAATTGAATTTAAATTGAATTGAACTTCAATAAATGTGTATGGGTATTCAAAAGTGTTTTCTTTTCTTGATCATATAAATCACTATGGAATTTGGAAATTGTATATAATTTTTAGCACGATGATGATGGAGTAGTAATTCCTGTCTCATTTGGGGTGTTCATAATTTGAGGGTTTTTCGAGCAAAGTTTGGGAGTCTCAACAACATCTGAGGCTCATGGAAGGGTAGGGCTCGGGACAGTGGTGACTCGTCACCCTGTCAGCACAGTGGTGTACAGTGTGGTGCACCCTATCACAACGCTTCACGTTCTGGTTCACTACAAGGTGTGCCAGTTTAATCCAACCTCATTTCTTTTTGCAATCGCATTAATTTTTTTGTATTTTTTTTTCAACGTGTGCATAATTTTTTTTTCTGTTTATGCTACGTAGCCATTGGTGGTAACCGGCTACTTCTATTTAACCCACCCCAGGCTGAAGCTCCGGGACACAGCCAGATGCACACTGGAGTAGCTGGTGGCCGATGCCCCAACCAGTGACGGATGACATGCGTTGCCAGGTCGTCCCCTTAACATCAACTACACTAGTTTCATAACAAATTGTTAAGGTACCAAATAAAGATACTAATTTAGAACTAGATACTAATTTTAATAAAGTAATAAGTTGTAACACAAAAATTTTTAAAAATGTAGAAAATAATAATATTCAGGAAAAAAATCTCATCCCAATTCAGGATGAATGTGTTTCAAATTTATTAACCACAAATCTAATGACTTGCCATTATAAACAAAATTTAGCAGTAGAGATAAAACCAATATCCAGAAGTATTATTATAACAAAAAATCTAAAAGAAACTACTCTTTATAATAATTGTGGCCAGCAAAGTGATATAATAATACGAGCAAATAACTTAATAAAATTTACCAATTGCAAAACTTCTCTTGGATCTTTCCAACTAGAAAATTCCGAACAAGAATATCATCATAGAATTTCACCATACGTAAATCGCAATATAACTGTAGCAAAAATTTCAAATCAGTTTCATGTAGATGATTTGTATTACACACAAATAAATAATACAAAGCACATCGAGGAATTGAAATTCAGTCATCACAAAAGCTGGTACACGAATTTAATATTAGATTTAATCATAATTACAGTGTTATTCATTATTTGCCTTTTCGTTTTTGTAAAGTTTAAATTAATTTCACCAAAAATCGTAATACAACCGGGCGAGATTCGCCAGGAGTCGAATCTTAATGGCGGAGGTGTTATGTTAGCAACACAACACGCGTATCAATCTAATGGAAACTTACATATTTCACCCTTTCAATAATTTCGTAATTTCATTTTTAATTAAATTTCATTACCTTTTAATTTAACGTTATTCTTTTTATTAAAATCAAAATTTGCATTCATTATTTCCTTTTGTTTTTTTTATATAAAAGTTTCAAGTTTCAAGCGAAAAGCCAAATGAACTTATTTTTTGCTTGAAACATTAGAACGTATGCACAAAGGTTAATGAATTTGAAACACCAATAAAAAATTATGAATTAAGTTTTAATTTTTAGATTTCGTAATAATAAGTAGGTCAATGGCAAACGTAATAATTGTTGTTGTAAAGCGTTTGTTCTTTTATAAAATAATAAAAAAATTAAAAAGTAAAAGTAATGATAAGAAGTTAGTTCGTGTTAAAACTTAAGAAAGTTAACTTGTTGAATTTATAAAATAAAATAAAATTCAAATAAAATTGTAAATTAAACTCTTTGTGCATTTATTTAAAACAAGAAAACTTTAAATAAAAAAAATTAAAATAAAATTATATATACGTAGAAATTATTATGGTAGTTTAGTTTGTTAAAAACAGTACTCATAGAAACATCTTAATCATGAGTTCTGAAGAAAATATTTCTATCATAGAAAAATTAAATTAATTCAACTTCCATTATTTCAAATACTTAATCATAGAGGAAAAAGATCATCTTGAGAGCTTATCGCATAATGACTTTTGATGGAATTAGAATCTTTTTAATTCTATCTTAGAAATATTTAAAATACGTCTTCCAAGAAAATTCATTGACATGACTGATGATAAGCTAATATATCTTAATACAGAGGACTATGCTTTAGTATGTAATGGTTTAAATAATGATGGAACGCCAGATTTACAATTCTTAAGTTCTTGGGAGATAACATTTAATTTAATGATTATGATGTAACAAATTATGTACTATAAATTATGTTAATAATGAAATTAAAAAAATATATAAGTTTAGTGAATCATCCAGACATTTATTTGGTTGAAAAAATTTTAAAAAGAAAAGGCAATAATGTATATGTTAAGTGATTAGGATTTCCTAACACAAAAAATTCATGGATTAATAAAAATGAGCTTCTAAAATAAAAATTGCTATTTATTATAAAACTATTAAATATAAAATATTTTTTTAGTCTTACCTATACAACTAGAGAAAGCGTGTTTAAAAGTTAAAAAATTAAAAAGTTAATTTTCAACATAAAAAAAACAAAAATGCAAAACTACACAGAACACGTAATTGCTTCAGAGAAATCCAAATTTTTTGAGATGCAAAATGAGGGTGTGTCTATCAACTTTATCGAAGCATCAATCAAATCGTATGAAGATCGAATGAATCAAATTTCCGACTTCCTTCACTTGGCAACATCAACGGGGGAAAAGCATCATTTGTTGGCAACATTATGCTAATTTAGATCCATTCTACAGTATATGAATGGATCGATGTGTATGAGAAGAGGAGTAATAGGTAGCGGTTTCAATCAATAACCAACATCAACATCAGCATCAACATCAACATCAAATTATACTGTTATATGGAAAGAACTACCAATCAAAGCTTTTGCAGGTAGAATCCAATCATATATAATTACCAATATTCAACACATTGATCCAAAGGATTTTTTGATTGATTGTAAGAAAGTTTTACTTAGAAATTTACCGCATATACTACAACAACATCAACGTATAAAAATGAACATAGTATTTACTGGTGTATTTAAAAAAGTTGATGGAAATGATTCTGATACTTCTATTAATAACACTATAGAAGAAATTAAATTCTTTGTTACCAAAAATGTGGTAGTATCTAAACATGAATGTGATGAAAACGATTAAGATGAAAAAATATCAAAAAATATAGTACAAGTTTTATTAAGAAAGCTGGAAGAATTTCAAGAGCGGGATAGCGGTTGAACTTTGTCTGCAATAATTATCATATTAATAAACGTTAATAAGTTATCTCTAATAGTTACCAGAGCTTATATACCAACCCCAGAAGAATTAATTGGCAAGCATGCTATTATAAATGTTCAAAATAAGGACGATGCTTGCTTTGCTTGGGCTATTATGTCAGCATTATATCCTAGAAAAGCTCATTCATGTCTTGCCAGTAGTTATCCCAATTATAAAGACAATTTAAATTTACAAAATTTAACATTTCCTATATCACTGAAGCAAATACCTATATTTGAAAAAAACAACAATCTATCCATTAATGTATTATGTTTTCACAACCCAAAAAATGATGACAACTACATTAATTATTATGATTATGATGTAGATGATGATGTTAATATAAACAAAAGAAGAAAGGTTTTACCATTAAGAATATCCAAGTATAAGTTAAGTTGCGAAACGAAGTTTAAGTAATTTGATCCTGTTTTAAATAGGCGCAACAATTAATGAAAAATAAACCAAACGCATCAGCTAATTTTTGTGGGAATTTCTTGCAACATAATTTCACATAATCAATTGTCACGTTGCATCGACACAGGTAGAGCTTTTATTAAAAATAATAATTATTTGGAAAACTTTACTTTTAAGTTAGCTTTCAATCAGATTAGATCAATAAAACTTGATTTAAAAGTAAAAAAGTTTTTCATTTGTTTTTTGGATTAAGAACATTGAATTTAGAATTAATAAAATTATAAATATTTGCGACTTACAAAGTGATAAATATTAACCTGCGCCCGAGCAGGGACGACTCAGTTCAGTGGTAATATAAAATTGAAGCATAGTGCTAACTGCATTTTTGCCAAAAAAAAATAATAATATATTTGAACTTAAAGTAAATTGAATTTGAGCTGAAAAATAAATCAATTAAATTAAAAAAGTGCACTTACCTTAAATAATAAAAGCAATAACAAAAAGAAAAAAATAATAAAAAAATTTTTTATCAAATTACTGAGCTCTAATTAGAAAAAAATCAAAGGATAATAAAAAAATTACAATAAAAAGATCTACGGTGAATTCACAAAAAGAGAATAAACAGCTAGCCGAAAAAAAAAAAAATCAATTTGTGCCAAGAGTTGAGATCGAAACCAGCAAGCAAGGAGCAGGAACGAGGCCCCTGAGTAGCAGCAGCAAAAAGGAGTTCCGCCAGTCAAAAGTTGTGCGAGCAGCCGCCTGATCCGCTGGCCGAGGTCAACACGGAGTGTGCCGTTATGCAAAAATTTATCATACTGAAGTCTGTTAAAAATTCATTACTAAGGCTAAGAAAAAAGGTTTTTTGTACCTAAAGAGAAGGCTGGCTTGAAGGTCATACTAGGAATGATCACACTTAATATTATTATTCAATGAACTAAAAATCATTTAACTTTATATTTTTTTTTGTTTTTTTTTCCTTTATTCACTCCTAGAAGGAGCATAATGCTAGTGCATGATTTCTCAAGCAATAGTTTCATAGCGTCATAGAGTTTAACTAGGTAGGTGACTAGCCTGCCGTAGTTTTATTTATATAAATTATTTGAGGTTATTAATATTTACTGTTTATTTTTCTTAGTTTTTTTTTAATATCGAATATTACGAATATTTGAAAATTACTTGTATAATATTTATTAGTATTGTATATTAAGTAATAATAATATTGAATATAATTTTTATAGTGACCTGACCGGGGTTTGAACCCGAGACCCTTCGGTTAAAGGGCCGGTGCCATAACCACTGCACCAATGGTCAGATATTTAACTTTATATTAAACTTCCAAAATTTATTTAATTTATTTAATAAAGGTGATCATTTCTTTTAAAATATTGTAAAGTGGCAAAATAAATTTTTTATTTTAATAAATAAAAATTAAATAAGTTAAATAATTTGATTAATTTCATTAATCTCGAAGGATTTTAAAATTAATAACCAAAATAGTCAAATTAATAAATCAATTATTACTCTAGTGGTTCATTTTAATTTCGAAGAAATTTTTTTTGTCTCTTTTTCGAACAATTGTCTTTACGATTACATATTACATTATAAATATTAAAGAGCAAACTTTTGAAGGATTTTAATAATTTTTAAGATTTTTGGAAATAATTTTACAAAGGAAAATTTTATAAGATTTGACTAGATATTTTGGGAAACTTTGAATAAATTATTTTTACATCAATTTGAAAATTTGAAAAACTTACAGTCAAGAACAGTTAAAAATAATACAACATTAAATAAATCAAATAAAGGTATTAAATAAATCAATATATTAGAAAACTTTTTCCTACAAAATAAAAAATAATTTTAAATGAAATAAAATTTGAATTAAAACGAGATTGAAAATTGAATTGTGAAAGATAAAACAGACAAAGAAACCTATCCATCTCTTGGTGATTTTAATAGAAAACGTAATCTACATAATAAATAAATCTGCATTTGCCAAAATTGAATTTTACTAAGCTTAAATTAAAATATTATTGGATTTTGGTGACAGCAAGATAAACAATTGAAAAGTAATTACGTTACCCTACAGAATCTAATAAAAAGAGAAATTTTTTGGAAAATCTAATTAATTAAAATAGAAAACAATAAAAACTAAATAAAATTTTTTGATTACAATCAAATCTTTATTATACTGCGAAAAATTTAAGAAAATTTATTATTCGTTGAAAACGTAATTTATTGAAAAATAATAAATAGTGATTGAAAATTTATTAAGGCAGTTAACGCAAAATATATTTTATTTGTCTCAAATTTTATCTACAAAAAAATTCCACAACAAAATATCTTTCCCACGAAATTATACAAAAATATTCCCATAAAAATTGCAGACGCAATGTCAGCAATTTTGACACATGCCAACAATAATGTTCTCATAATAAGCGTTGTCACGTGGAAGCAACAACATAATTAAAATGTTATAAATAAGCTAAGCTCATAATGTAATGTACGCAATAAGTAACTAGTGCTTCAATAGTGCAAATGTGCGAATTAAGTAAAATATTTTGTTAAATAAAAAATATTACTTTGAAAATAAAAATTTGTTTTTTTTTATATGAACTTAAAAATATAAAAATAACACTCTGACTTTTACACCGCTCCTACATATAACTCTATTATCAAATAAGACATCCCAAAAACTCGTATCACCTATATCTTCTAAATTCGATAAATAATATCTGACAACATGCCAAACGTTCATATGACACTGATTGACTTACCAAGGGAAACATCCACTCCGCAAAACCAACAAGCTGAATTAAGCCCCATAATGGAGAATCAAAATGCTGAGGACCATATCGAGTTCAAAGAAACAATAAGGAGAATAGTGCAAAACGAAACTCAGAAGGCTTTGAAGTCCAGCAACTATTCACAACACGACGAAGAAGAAAGAGATGAGGAAGTCGACTTGGACCAAGATGTAAACCTTTCGGGGATGGACAGAATCCCAGATGTGAAAGATCTGCACACATTTTCAGGAAAACCAGGCGAATATGGCTCATGGAAGAAGAGTGTTGAGAGAGTCCTTAGTATCTACCACCACATGAAAGGTACTACAAAATATTATGACATACTGAGTACAATACTTAACAAAATAACAGGAGAGGCCGACACAGCTCTAGAGTGTTACAATACTCCGTTGAACTGGGAGAGAATCGTTAAGTGTCTCAACCTACATTATGCCGATAAAAGGGACATCGACATCCTCGAGAATCAGATGACCAGGACCAGCCAGGGAAACGAATCGGTATAAGATTTATACAAACGAATTTAACAGCATCTTTCGCAAATAATGAAAAAACTGAGTTCTATGGAACTGCCACACGACTCCCGTACAATAATGACCCAATTTTACAGAAATAAAGCCCTAGACACATTTATTCGCGGACTGAAGGGAGAATTACCAAAGCTACTAGCAGTTAAGGAACCTAGGGACCTACCCCAAGCCCTACAATTTGTTTTGCGACTTGATAATATGAGTCAAGGTTCTGGGAACAAACAACCCCAGCCAAGCACCTCGACGTTCCATCGCAGAGCCCACACGAATTACTCACATAGGGGAAACTTGCTTAACCAGCATCGAACTTTCCCAAGACCAAATAATGACAGAAACTTTTACCCACCTAGATGGTTCAATACATATAAAAACTTTTCCCCAAATCACAATTATCGACAAAACCAAAATAGAACCTCGATCTAATAACAACTCTCAACAGGTCAGAACAAATAATTATCTCCAAAATAAGCAGCACTACTACAACAACAACAAACGATCATATTCATTCCATAACAACCAGAACAGACCCAACTATACAAAAATTAACTATACGAGACCAAGTCCGGACAACACTCATGAACAGGACAGATCTCAGGAAGTATCTACATTGACTACAGGAATCCTGTAGTCAGTGTAAAACTTGTCAGAATAATAAAATATCCTTTCCTTTAGATAACCCTTTTTTAGACTAGGAATTTCCTCGATTCCTTTCATAGAACACACCATGGGAAACGGGGAAATAATAAAATTCCTAATAGACATTGTTAAACGGGGTCTAACAAAAACTACATCCAACCTAAACATACTAAAAATCCTACACCAAACAAAACGATATTCCAAGCAAAGTCCGTAGGTGGAAACGTTACAGTAACTCATCATACACTTAAGGAATTAGACGCTGTAATACACACAAACGAAAATTGTGTAAAACTCAAATAAAAATTCCAAATCCCTCTAAAACAACAACTTTCTGAATCTGTCAATAATTTAGAATTTAGAGTATCATATTTGAACCCCCTACAAAAACAAAAATTCGAAAAAGTTGTAAAAAACTACCCAAACTTATTCGCGGACGTAAACGAAAAATTAACTTACACGACTGTAGTTAGAGCACAAATCAGAACTAAACCCTCAGAAGGACCGGTTTTCTCTAAAAGCTATCCTTACCCAATGGCATTAAAGCCAGAAGTCGATAAACAAATACAACAACTTTTGGAAAACGGAATAATAAGGCCCTCTAGATCACCGTACAATTCTCCGGTGTGGATTGCACCAAAAAAAAAGAGGACGCCTCTTTTTTGAAAAAAAGAAATACTGACTAGACATCGACTACAGAAAACTTAACTTATATTCACCAAGATCGCACACATATCAATTTGTTTCTACTGGAAGAGGTACAGGAGGATGATGATGATAACAATGAAAATGATAAAGTTATTATTCAACAACATTACGTGTACATAAAGGACTTATCTAAACTGTTAAGTAATGATCATAAAAAATATTTTTGCAATAGATGTCTTCACTATTTTAAAAGTAAAGAAAAATTGATAAAACATTCAGAAAACTACTATAATCAAAACATGGGTAAGATTGTTTTACCAGATAATGAAAATAGTGTAATTAGCTTTAAGAATTGTAAAAATAAGTTAATGGTACCATTTGTAATATATGCAGATATAGAATGCATATTACAACCCATTGGCAATGAAAATAGTGAAATTAATAATAGTCGTTATCAAGAACATATAACATGTTCCATTGGCTTTTATATAAAAACATCTTTTCCATCGAGTTATAATGTGTATAATAGCTATCGAGGGGAAGATTGTATTAAATGGTTTATGAATGAATTAGATCTGATAGCAACTTTAATATTATCTGATGTTGAATCACCCGTCAAAATGAATTTGACGAGTGATGATCATTTTAATTTCATTCAAGCTCATACTTGTCACATTTGTGAACAAGAGTTTGGTTATGATGATCAAAATAATTATAAAGTCAGAGATCACTGTCACTTTACTGGACAGCACAGAGGGGCTGCACGTAAAATGTCCAATTTGAGATAAGTAGATTACTTGTGTATACCAATAATTTTTCATAATTTGTCGTACTATGATTGTCACTTTCTGACAAAAGAAATTGTTGGTCTTTCTAATAGAATATCTGTAGTGCCAAAAAACAAAGAAAAATATACAGCATTTACGGTATTAGTCAACAATTGCAAAATAAAATATAAGTTCATAAACTCTTTCAAATTTCGAAACAGTAGTTTAGATCATTTAACTTCCATTTCTAATAATTTTCCAATTCTCGAAAGAATTGTCGAGAAAGTCCTGACACATGTCATTGTGTGAGCATCAATTATTTCGAATATAATGAAATTAAAAAGATTATATAATTATATATATTTTCAAAATTTGAATAAACATAAATCATAAAATATTTACATAAGTTCAAAAACAATAAGTATACATCATCAATGTGGTTTCGACCTCTAGACCGATAATACGAGTACATATATAAAATAAAATAAGATAAAACATATTTTGCTGTGAAAAAATTAAAAATAATGGAAAGTTTTGAGTTTATGAAGTAGCATGGTCCAATTTTCGTATAGTAAATGCAACAGTGTTGGAAAACTGTGTTATGGATGTATATATTACACCAGAAAATGGAAGTAGAATTGTATTGTTGAAGTGTTTGATGGGAATTTATTATCATTGGTAGTACATATGCAAAAAGTAACTGTCAAACGAAAGAACATTTTCCAATAGATTGTCCTTTTAGCGATCTCGAAGATGTTGAGTTGATAACATTGAAAAAGTTGAAATTGAGAAAACAACAAAAACAAAAACAACAGCAACAACAACAACAAGATAAGCCAAATTAAAAATCTATTTATTTGTTTATTATATTTACTAACTTTTTATACAAAGCAAATACAATTTTTAAAATATATATACAAAACTTTTGATTCAATGTTAAAAAACATGCTATGTAATATTGTAAGATTTGTAGTTTTAAATAATTAGATTAAAATATATTTAAGATCATTATCAATATTCATTACATACATACTTAGACATAATGTCAATTTCTTAACAAATTTTTTCTATTTTGAGATAATAAAAATAAAACGATTTCCTTATAATAAAAATTTGCATTTTAAATTAGTTATTTTCAGACATTTAAATAAATTAGTTGTTTTTTAAATAATATTACTAAATAATAAAAATTAAATAAAATGGTTACAAAAGAAGTTTTTGTGTTAATAATAATTTTATATTATCATACATTAATTTGTTCAAGTACTTCAATCTTTCCAATAAAAATGGAAAGAGATTTTCTAACAGGTAACATCACTTTTTTATTGAAACTACCCAACAACAATGAAAGCATTTCAATCGATTTGAATTTTAAATTGATAACATTTAATAATACTTCCAACAATTATACTTCTTATTCTAATTTTGTTGATGTGAAGATAATAAAATATCTAAGTTAGCGGAGCTAACGATATACCATAGTTGTCAGAGACAACTTTTTCACACACGAAAAATATTAAGTTTCATATTACAATTTTTTAATTTAAATTCTAAAGTTTTATTCGCAAAAAACGCAAAATAGGCATTTTGTGCATTCAACAATATTTTTGTATTTTTGTAATTATAACACGCGCAATTGTAAAATTGCAGAATTTGCATAAGAGTTCATTAGGAATAAGATAGAAGAAAATTATATTAAAATTATATCAGAGAATAAATTTAGATCACAAAGAGATCACATCAAAAGAATAAAATAAGCTCTTTGATTTAACAAAAAAATTATTATTTTTATTCTCCATTAACATAAAAGTAAATTTAACCTAAAAAGTTTATTTTCTACAACAACAAAATCTCCTTCAATAACTAAAAATATAGAATCGAGAAGAGAAATGACTACGGAGGAAATAATCGAATATTTTCGTAGGGATTTGTTGGAAAAAGAAAAAGAAATTGGTGGCTACATAGAAAGCGATAATGTGTTTTAACGCCACTTTCAAATTGCTTTTGATGATGGGTTTATATTGAAAATAAGATACACGTACCAAGGTATATATGAAGCACGCAATTTATTCATTTCTTGTTATGAATATAAGAAATTTAAAAAGGAGAGAATCCTTAGTAATGGTGAGGTAGAAGGAATCAAAGAGTTTGATATTAACTTACAACCTGAATCAGAAGTAAGACTAATTGATCTGACTGCTATGAACCAGACCTATCATATGAATATTTATTAATATGTATTCTGAAAAATTAAGGTAAAAAACAAAAAATCTTAATATTTTTTCATTAAATTCCCTCCTCTTTCCTGAAAAAATTAAGATAAAACAATAAAAAATAAAAACATCTTAATATTTTTTTATTCATAAATAATTTTTATTTTTTTCTATAATTTTTTTTATTTATACAAACATACTTTTTTATTGGTGGTTAAAAGCCAGCTTATATTGGCTTAAAACATCTTGCACCGTAAAATTTATTAGGTTCATGGGTTGACCAGTGGCGTACATATTATATAAATTTATTTCATTATTTAATGTTTCCAAAAAATCGTATGATAGACCTTAAAAGTCATAAAAATGAATGTAATATGGTTGTTACTATTTTACCAACGAAAGATGATATTATTTTAAAATTTAAAAATTTTGAGCAGCAAATTGAAACGACTTTTCTGATATATGCGGATAATGAAAGCTTATTAAAACCAATTTCAATATGTCAACCAAATGGACAAACATCATCTACAACAAATATACAGGAACACATTCCAGCTGCGTTCTCCTACTTTATAATGTGCTAGATGAGGTCTAGATTTTAGTGATAGAGTAAGAGACCATTGTCATTTTAGTGGTAAATACTGAGGACCAGCTCACTCTGATTGTAATATTTTATTTAGAAAACCTTTATATTTCCCCGTGTTTTCCATAATTTTTCTGGGTATGATTGTCATACTCTTTTTAAATCGATAAATTTACTACCGGGAAATATTTCAGTAATTCCTTTAAATAAGGAAAAGTATATATCTCTAACTAAGAAGATTACACTTCCCAAAGAAAACTATTCTTTCAATATTAGATTTTTGGATAGCTTTCACTTCATGGCAGCTAGCTTATATAGCCTTCCCAAGGCTTTAGATAAAAGTAATATGAAAAATATTTTAAATTGTTTTCGTAGTAAATCCGATCTAATGATCAGAAAAGATGTTTTTCGCTGTGAAGATTTAAACAGTGGGGAAAAACTACAAGAAGGTTGAACGAACATGCCTTGTTCAATTGAAGATTACCAACATGCGATTACCGTGTGGAATAAATTCAATTGTCGAAATTCGTCTGATTATTTTAAGTTTTACTTAAAAACAAATGTTTTATTATTAGCGCATGTTTTCGAAAATTTTAGAAAAATATGTAGAAAAATCTAGAATCAAGATCCTGCTAATTTTTCCACTGCTCCAAGTCATTCATGGCAAGCGATGCTTAAATACACCAAAATAGACTTAGAGCTATTTACAGATATCAACATGTATAATTTTGTAAAGTCAGGAGTACGGGGAGGCATTAATTAATATTCTCTGCGTCATTCTGTAGCCAATAACAAATATATGAATGAAAAATTCAATTCTAATGATGTTTCCAAATACATCATTTATCAAGATGCAAATAATTGGTACGGTTGGGCTATGTCTCAATACATCCCATATAAAGATTTCAAGTGGATTGATAACCCAATTGATATTTCATTATATCTGATGATTCAGGTATTGGTTATATCTTAGAAACAGATTTAGATTATCCCAAGGATGTTCATGATCTTCATAATGACTTACCCCTTTTCTTACCTCCAAATGGAAAAAAAAATTATTAACCAATTTTAACAATAAGAAAAACTATGCAATCCACTATAGAAATCTTAAGCAGGGTCTTGAAAATGGATTAATTTTGAAAAAAGTACATAGAGTTTTACAATTCCAACAGGATAATTGGTTAAAAAACTACATTGATTTAAATACTAAATATAGAACAAATACTCAAAATTCTTTTGAAAAAAACGTTTTCAAATTAATGAATAATTCCGTGTTTGGTAAAACCATGGAAAATGTTGATAACAGAAGAGTAGTGTAAGTTAACACGCGCAAAAATAAAATATTGAAAAATGCTATTTTGCAGATTTCGTAACAAAATTAATTTTTTTATTTTTTATTTTTTTAAAAAAAATATCAGAAGTTGTTAATTGGCGCCCGTATCAATTTTTTTTTTAATATTAATAATCAATTAACCGCATTAATTTAAATTAAACATTATACTGCATTAAATTAAAAATTAACTAAAAGCCTATTAGAAAGTTTTATTAAAACCAAAAAATCAAAAATTAAAATTAGAACAACAATAATCAAACAATTATTAAACAATAACAGTAAAAACAATATCAGTGAAAAGCCGCACAACACTCACAAAGCGGGACTGTGGTATAGCGTGATTAAACCACTTTGACCGGAAGGACCAAGGAAACGAGGCCCCTTAGTACTCTGGACTGACAAAAAGGAGTTCCTGCTCTCAAAAGTGTTGCGAACAGCCGCCTGGTCTGTCATTGTAGGAAGGTAACAGGCAAAATGAGCACAATAAGGCAAATCACATTACTGTAAGTTATCTTTGATTACTTAAAAATAATCAAACTCGAGGATCAATTACATTTAATTAATTGAAACTACGAGTATTCGAAGAATTTTTGAAACATGAAAATTGTTATGACCATAGGTTATGATACTTATTGGGTCTTAGTATTATTACACTAATAAATATTAGAAGTTTCTCAGTGTGATTAGAGAAATACTTGCAAGAAGAACGACTTACTTGAAAAGAAAGGAAAAAAAATTAGTTTCCATAAAATAAAATAAATTCTTTTTATCTTCAGTAAAATATAGTGAAGTATTTTCAATAAAATAAAATATAAAATTTTTCTAGTACTACTGTTGGTTAAAATTGACGCATTTAACCCAATAAAGGGAGAAAAGTAGTATACCAACCATATTAGAACAAAAGGAATGCCAAAATAATAAAAATAATTTCAATTTTTGAGAAGAATAAAATTAAAAGTTATAAGAAAAATTTATTAAATAAATACAAAACCATTTGAGCTCATACAAGATCTTTCATCTTTAAAGATAAACAATTTACTCTGCATAAATAAGAGTAAAATGGCCATGAAAAATATTTAAAAATATTATTTGAATTAAATTGTAGATTAATGAATTAATAACAAAATTTGTTATCGTAGTTATACTAACTTTAATTAACAAATATTAATAGACTTACAAAACTATTAGTAATTAAAAATTATCATAATGTGATAATTATGATAAGTTTTTAAT
The DNA here is from genome assembly GCF_029603195.1 of Condylostylus longicornis. Taxonomy (NCBI): domain Eukaryota; kingdom Metazoa; phylum Arthropoda; class Insecta; order Diptera; family Dolichopodidae; genus Condylostylus; species Condylostylus longicornis. Next base: position 4,572,986 of record NW_026577985.1, read on the forward strand.
TACTACCGTGATTCAAGCCTACTCTTCGATACCTAAGGTGAGGCTACCTTAGGCACGGTGGTGATTTAAATAACAAAATAAAATATTATACTGAAATGAAATTAAAAAACACAATTTTAATTTTTTTTAGGAAATTCTAAACAGCGAAACCTAATTATAAAATAAAAATTTGAAAAGCTAAAAAGCAAAGAAATCATTTACTTTTTAAATAATTAAATTTAATAAAAAGCAAAGAAATTGTTTTTAAAATAAATTAGTTTTTAAATAAATTTGGAATATTTAATTTAAAATAGATTTTTTCAATAATAATTTTAATAGATTTTTTATAAAATTTTATAATAACTCTTAATTAAAAATTTTAATAGAATTTTAATAGATTTTTCCAACAATAGTTGGAGAATTTTGAGAATTTTGAATAAAATTTTTCTTGTTTAATAATAAAAAGATACAATAAAAAGAATGGAAAAATACATTTGTAAAAGGTTAAAAGCAAACAAGCTGCTCAAAACTACTAATTCTTTTTTCCCTTTCTCTATTCTCGATTTTGCCCGTTTTACCAATTTTAAATTACCAATAATCGAAATTTTGTGTGCAACAACCACACTTTAATCAATTTTAATTAAGATCTTCTTTAAATAAAATTGAAACTACTTTTTTTTTAAGGTAACTCATATTTTTATTAACAAAAATTAATTAGCAAACCTTCACTATAATTGCAATTCACAATCTGTTATTTTTGTAAGGAACTTTAATATATTATACTTCCAAATTTAATTTATCTCCATGAATATTTCTCGATGCATTAATATGGCAACTTGGACAAACTTTGATAAAATCCCGCGAGGTATCTCTACTCCTGAAATACCACCGTACCAAGTTGATGGTGAGGATGATGTTAGTACAATTCATGCATCTCCTTTACATCAGCATGAAAGATCTCAGACCATGAGAGAAACCATTAGAGAGATGGTTCAGTACAAGACGAGGAAAATATTTAAAAACGGAGGAATGTCGAATTTATTAGAAGAAGAATTCTTTGACGAGAACATTAATTTTGAAAATGATCCAGATCTGGATGGCATGGAGCAAATCCCTAATGTAGTTAAAGGACAACGAGTCTTCTCAGGCAAAGCTGGAGAATACGGCTCTTGGAAAAAGAGCATAGAGCGTGTTCTCAGTATTTATGAGCAATTGCAAGGAAAAGCAAAACATTACGGCATCATTAATGCCATTCGAAGCAAGATCATGGTCAGTGCAGACGTAGCCCTTAAGTCATACAGTGCTCCACTTAATTGGGGAAGCATAGTGAAATGTCTCGACTTGCACTATGCGAATAAAAGGGACATCGTCACGCTGGGAGAGCAGATGTCTACAAAATCACAAAGAGGTTCTTCGGTGGAGGATTTCTATAAGGAAATCTACCACCATTTATCTATAATTTTGGAGAAACTTTCGGCCATGGATCTTACAATAGATGCTCGGTCAACTATGACTCTATGTTACAGAGAAAAAGCATTTAACGCTTTTAATAAGGGCTTGAATGGGGACCTTCCACCGACTACACTTATACCAAAAATGTGAGAGAGTGAGTCAAACAAGACTAGGGGGAAATACAGGGTCTTCTCCTCACTTTCACAAAAGAACAGTCAGAGAAGAAACAATTCTAAATTTTTGAATAACAATTATAGTTACCGTCCGCAATCATATATAAGACCTAACTTTAATGGAGGCAATTTCCAAAATAAAGAATGGCGGCCATACAATCCTAACTTTAAAAATAACACTTATAACAATTATTTCCGACGACCTCAATTAGCGATCACACACACGAACGGACGACCAAAGTCAGAACCAGCAAGCTCGACCTCGTCAAACAATTACAATTACAACAGAAACACCAACCAAGGCTTCTTTCATAATAAAAGAAACAATACCAACCGGCCCTTCCAACGAAACAAAATGCAAAAGATAAACCACACCAACACTCAAATAAAGCCAAAGCTGAAGGAAGAAAATAACAAAATAACTTGTTCAACTTGTGCCACTTGCTCAACCATAACACAAAACACTTTTTTAGATTAGAAGTGGTTCTTCCAGCCGGAAGACCACGTCGAGAGGACTATCCCGTACATAGACCATAAAATGGGAAAGGTTCATTATTGATGCAGGTTCTAATAAAAACTACAAAATCCTAAATTCATAAGAAATCCAAAACTAAACAATCAAAACTTTCAGGCTATTAGATCTATTCAAAAATAACTTTCAAAAATTAAAATTTTTTCTTTTACCAAACATAAATTCTTTTGAAGGTATTATAGGAAACGATACCTTAAAGGTATTAAGGGCTATAATTATCACAGACGAAAACAAATTAAATTTAAACGATTGCCTAGTATCACCTGTAAAATAATATGTCACAGAAACAGTTAATAAAATTGAAATAAGAACCGCCCACTAAAATGAAGACCAGAAAAAAAACTTAATTTGCTAATAAAACAACGTCATAAACTCTTCGCTGATTCAAACGAAAGATTGTAGAAAATGTAGATCAACCATAATCATATAACACTGAAACGACATCTACCATCAATTTATTTAATGTTTTTATATAACATATGTTTTTTGATTATGTATGAAAATTTTTCCGTTTCCCCCTTTTTTTTGTTAAAATAATCATTGAATTAAAAAGCACGTTGCTACATAGAATTAACTACTCGTGTTAATTATTTTATTTATTTTTACTATATATCCCAGCCGATTAAACTGCTGGGATATATAGTAAATAAAAAAAAAATTATTTACGTAAAATCCAAAGGAATTTTTCTTTATATTTCTTAAATTATAAAATTTGAGAAATTTCAAATTCAGCAGTTATGAATGGACATATTCCTTTATTCAATGGCGAAAATTATGGAACTTGGAGAGCGCAGATGGAAGGCATCTTACACAAGGGTAGATATTTGAGTGTGGTACTTGGTAAAGAGCTTCGTCCAAATGAATCAGGTGATCTTCAACTTAAATGGATAAAGATTTAGATGCGAGTCATGTCAGTAAACTCAAGTAAGATCAATTCGAAAGATGACACCTCATTTCCATCGTCTTTCTTTTATAAAACTTAACAAAATTTTCCGTTAACTTAAAATAATAAAATTTTTTCCCACAAATTTCATATTTCTTATTTTATTATAAATTTGCATAATACAAAAAAAAACTCATAATCAACAGTAATTACTTTCACATAAAAAAACTGTTTTCACATAAAAGCTAAAATATCAAATTACTAAAATAAAATTAACACACTTAAAGTAATTACTGCTGACTAAATAATTTTATGCTTCCAAGTACCTTAAGTTAATAAATTCAATTTTAAAATCAATTATTATTAAGTTTACTCTAGAATAAGTCGGTTAACTGTTATTCCGAAGAATAAAGTTAAATAAATAAATAAGTAACTAAAATTTAAATTTTGGTGTTTTTATTTTTTTTATTACGGAAAAATAAAATAAACATAATTCGCGAGTTACGTTACACTAACCTATGTACACACTATAATAATATACTATACACTTTATAACTTCCACAATATAATTCCAATTACATAATATAATTCACATACTTTTTAATTACTAAGCAATATAATGTACATGCACTAACCACATGTTATCAGCCACATGTTTAAATGCTCCTACAGATTTTAGTAACTTTAAATAAATAAACTGTTAATATCAAATTTCAATTTAAGTTAATGTTTGTTAAAAACAAAAAATGTAAAATCAGCATAAAACCTGTATAAATATGACTGAAAATAATAAAGGTAATGGGCGCAGTTGGTAGGATCGGTTAAAGTTCGGTAGTTCGCATTAAGTAAAAATACCACGGTTTATCGTACAATAACTTAAAATACAAAAATAAACTTTTCGCAGTAACAATAAACTTTTTGTTTCAAAGACTTATTATAAAATAAATCACAAAATTTTTTTTATTAAAATAATACCGAAATAAAATTTAAGTGACATAAAATAAAATAATTCAAAAACTGATTTAAGAGCTATTTAACAAAATATAATATAAAAAGTGAATATAATATAAATATAATATATAAATTGTGTGTTGTGCTATAGTTTATCGATGGATCATCGATAACGAATTTCAAGTATCAACTGTATATTGGTGCCGTTTCTGGCAGCAACCCTGTGGAATTGCGGACTTCAACTTTTGGATTGTAATCCTTGAAAACCGATCGAATGGACCTATCAAAGTTAACGCTGGTACAATTAATGTAAGTCGATTTTATTATCATTGAAACACAAACTACACAAAAATACAATCAAAATTTTTAGTAATTTTTAAATAAAACTTAGAAACTTTAAAATAAAGAAAAAAAAATTTATATAAATCACAAAAATCTTTACACAAATTTTTTTTAAATCAATAAAAATCTAAAGCAAAAAAAAAAAAAAAAATCAATTATATTATACAAATTTGAAAAAAATTTTTTATAAACTTATATAAAATTTAATTAAAAAAAAAAAAAAAAAATTTTTGTAAAATTAAATGAAAAGATTCAAAAGAACTTTTCCTAAACCTTATTAAAAAGTAAAGAAAATCAAATTTGTTAGTGAAAATCACAGTTCAGATTTAAATTTAACTACTGTTTTTGAAGAAATTTTGGATATGGCTACAAACTCAAAAACTCAATCAACCCCAGTAGTACGTACGCCTACAAATATTTTTAACTCCTTGAGAGTAACAGATGCCATAAAGGAATTGCCAAAATTTGAAGGAAATCCTTTTGCTTCTGTTCGAATTCATTAACAATGTAGAGGAAATCCTCATTTTAATTTCGTGTACACAAGATACACCATATTATTCGTTATTGCTTAGGGCAATTAGAAATAAAATTGTTGGCCCAGTCAATGAAATTTTAAATATGTACGGCACACCCCTAGATTGGGATGAGATAAAAGAAAATTTAATTCTACATTACTCTGACAAGAGAAACGAAGCGTCTCTCACTAGCGACCTCCATAACATCAAACAAGGCAATAAAACAGTGGAAAACTTCTATAGTGAAATAACCGAAATCTTAGCTACAATCACGAATCATGTACAAATACATGAAGTAGACGACAATGTAATTAAAGCAAAAAGGGCCCTTCACACAGAAATTTGTTTAAACATTTTTCTTTCTGTGTTAAGAGAACCGTTGGGTTCTACGGTACGGGCCATGAAACCCGAAACTTTAGCAATAGCCTTTTCATATTGCAACAAAGAACAAAACATCTCTTACACCAGATACGACCACTCAAACCCCAGACCGACTCTAAAACCAATTCAAAGAATTAGTCCACCAATAAATAACAGAAATAATTTCTCTAGATTTAACACATCATATAACAGGAACTTATAATAATAGATTTAATAATAATAATAACCAATTCAATATAAACCCCAATTTTCAACATAATAACCCCACAAACCAATTTGCAAAACCAAATTATTCATCAAACCAATTCCCTAGACCAAATCAATTTGCGGGACCAAACAACTAATTCCCTAAACCCGAACCAATGGATACTTCGTCCGGAAATACAAATTTCCGTAAATCGACCCAGGGAAATTTCTTTAGGGCAAATCAACCTACATTTGTAGCTAAAGAACTTTTCAATATAAACTCCTCCCCATACCAAAACCTAGACCAATACCATGAAAATCGAAGCCAATTTTATGAAAATGAAATAATTGACGAAAACTATAAACATAACCAAAACTTAGAATCAGAAATTGATAATACGAATTTTCGTCCTAATGCCTCGAAGAACCGATCGGATACATAGACGTTAACAAGCATGGATCCGTTCTCCCGTACGTTAACATAAAATCCCCTTCTGGACGCCCTCTAAAATTTCTTATAGATACAGGGTCATCCACTTCATTCACTAACCCCGAATAAATACATCCAGAAGACATTGAAAAAACAGCCCCCATTATAATTAGTACTATTTTAAATTCCCATAGGCTAGACCAACAGGTCAAACTTCCCAATTTTATCGAACTTAATCAAGAAGATTGTACCACCTTTCTCACAATTATTTCGACGGACTCCTTGGCCTAGATGCTTTGACATCCATAGGTGCCACCGTAATAAACTGTTCTAATGAATGCCAAACCATCTTCCTGGAGCAACCATTAAAAGTTACTCCATATCTATCTAACAATTTCATTGAAATTAACAATTTTAACATCGAATGCCCTTCTAATTCCTTTTCCTCCGACATAACAAATTCACTTAGAACTGCCCACCTTAACAAAGAAGAAAAAAATATGTTAATAAGTATTTGCAAACAATATGACGATATTTTTTATAATGAGAACAAAACCTTAACCTTTACAAATCACGTCAAACACAGAATTCGGACAACAGACGAAATACCAATTTTTACAAAGTCATACCGATATCCATATATCCATAAAGAAGAAGTCAGACGACAAATCAATGAGATACTCAGTCGGGAATTATCTGACCGAGTTATTCTCCTTGGAGTTCTCCCGTGTGGATCGTACCAAAAAAAAGGGGCGCATTCGGAAAACAAAAATTGCGTCTAGTAGTCGATTATCGGAAACTAAATGAAAAAACAATAAGCGATCGTTACCCTCTTGCCAACATTACCGAAATTTTAGATAAGCTAGGTAAAAGTATGTACTTTACGACGCTTCACTTCGCGAGTGAGTTCCACCAGATAGAAATGGACCCCAGAGATATACAAAAAAAAGCATTTACCGTCGAAGGTGGTCACTTCGAATACGTTAGAATGCCATTTGGGCTGAAAAATGCCCCATCTACTTTCCAAAGGGTCATGGATAACATACTCCAAGACAAAATATGCCTAGTCTATTTAGATGACATAATCATTTATTCCACTTTCTTACAAGAACATCAAGAAAGTTTAAAACAGGTTTTCGACAAACTTCGGGAATCTAATTTAAAGGTTCAATTAGACAAATCTGAGTTTTTACACAAAGAAGTTGCTTTTCTAGGACACATCGTCTTAGTCCAATCAAGAACATCAGAAATCTCAGTTCATGTGGCCGTAACTTCCAACTAAGGGGGGAGAAGTTACGTTACACTAACCTATGTACACAATATAATAATATACTATACACTTTATAACTTCCACAATATAATTCCAATTACATAATATAATTCGCACACTTTTTAGTTAGTAAGCAATATAATGTACATATGTTTAAATGTTCCTGCAGATATTAGTAACTTTAAATAAATAACTGTTAATATCAAATTTCAATTTAAGTTAATGTTTGCTAAAAACAAAAAATGTAAAATCAGCATAAAACCTGTATAAATATGACTGAAAATAATAAACGTAATGGGCGCAGTTGGTAGGATCGGTTAAAGTTCGGTAGTTCGCATTAAAAGAAAACTTTTGAACATATCCATGAGCTCTACGGAAACAATGGAAGAATATTTACGAGAATTTGAAATGGTTATAAATCGCTTAAGGGAACTTGATGCAAAATTGGACGATGATTTGTTAGTAGTGTTGCTGCTTGATAGTTTAGATGATAGTTGTAAAGATGTACAGGCTGCCGATGCACAAAAAGAATTACTATCTTTTCAAACTGTACGTATTAGGCTAATGGAGGTTGGTGATAAAAGAAAAAACATTACTAAGCATAGTGCAATGAAAGCTAAATTTTTTAATTATAAAAATAATCTTGATAAAAATAAATTTAATTTAAACAAAAATTTCAGTAGATCAAACAATAATTATTATCAAAATGATTTTCATAAAAGTTTCAATAGCAATAAATTTAACAACAACAACAACAACAAATATTGTAATTATAGTTTTCGACGCTGTGGAAAAAGAGGTCACAAAGGAAAATTTTGTTTATATCAAAATCAAACAGCAAAACAAGTTGATGATAATTTTCTATTCGAACAATGTTTTATGATTCAAGAACATTTACTTGCGGAATCAAAAGCTTTCGAAATAATCTCTAATTATCATAATTATAATAATAATAAAAATATTGAAAAAGAAGAAAAAATTAATTCTGATGTTAGAAATTATGAAAAAACAATTCGATGGTGTTTGGATAGTGGAGCAACATCAGTAGTGTAATATGCGGGTTCTAGCAACCACGGATTCACCGATTTGAAAAAAAATTTGAAATCTTGAAGAGCTTTAAAAAAATAAGTTGAAATTTGTGAGGGCGGGGTTTGGTGGCGGCGGGGTTATTTTGTATTTATATGGGGGGAGGCAAAATCGAGTCGGAGCTGCAGATTGTAAATGGAGTTCCCATCTATGAAGATATTATATTATCCAACGCGTTATAGATTTTTATGTTATTTTATATGAATCCGTAATTGATTTGATCTAGAATCCGCTATATAATAAAGATATGTGTGTTTGTGTGTGTGTGGTTGTATGAATGAATTATAAGAATAAGATAAGAAATTAAAAACAAAATTTTTTGTGAGTGGTTTTTTGAAAGAAATTTTTTAGATAAAATGTTTTTTTTTTGTTGTAGAATTAAGTTCTGAAATAATATTATATGTTGAATTTGAAAATGACGTCAGGGAATCTCCATAGCTACTTGGTTTATTGTCCAGAATGTTTCGAAGAAACGGAAGTATTCAACGAAGCAACAAGAGGGAAAACTTTACATCATACTTTTTTCAAATTCATTGAAGTTGCATCATTTGATTCATTGCAGGATGGTGAGCAATTTCGTGAATTATATGGACCTCGTTGCACTCGATGTAAGTTTTTTAATATATCTATGGGTGCATTATTAACGTTGGCTGAAGTTAATAATTTATATTATATTGTTAAAGAAAAAATATTATCAAATTTGAATTAAAGAAATTATAAATTTTTTTCAAAGAAAAAAAAATGTGTTTTTTACTAAGAATTTAATAATCAGACATTGGAAAAGGATAAGGACTTAAAAAATTTATTTATTTTATTTTAATTAAAAAAAGATGGATTTATTTTTAAAAAAAATAAAAAAAAAATTAGAGTAGAGCATTTTAAATTAAAAAAATGTTTCATTAATGAAATTGAATAAAGTTCATCAAATTGAGGATATCAAAAAAATCGAAACTAAATATGGGGCTAAATATATTTGTTAATGAAGATGATGATAGAATGGATACTGATGCATCAGAATCTTATGAAGCAATTATGTTATAATTTGAAAAATTTAAAAAATTATATATATATTTTTTTTCACAAAATTAAAAGAAAAAAATTGATTGTGTAATTTGAAAATTAAATTACATTTATCTATGTATATTTCTTCATAGAATTAAAGCAAAAAAAAAAAATTTTACGGTAGTTTTTATTGATATTTTTACATGGGATTTAAATATAAATAAATATTCAGTTTCAGTAATTACTTCAACAGAGAAACATTTAAAAAATGTTATGTGATATTTGCGGGTTGGAATTTAGTTCACTTAGTAATTTGAATAGGCATATGAATATTCATAACGGCAAAAAAAATTTTCATGTGAATTATGTGTGAAAAATTTTAACAGATCTGATGATTTAAGAAATCACATTAAAAGATCTCATTTAAAGAAACGAAAAAGCGATATTGTGAAGAATGATACATCGAAAAAAAAAAATATATTGTGAAACGTGTGAAATAGATATTGAAAGTTCTAAATGGCACTATCATATTCGAACTAATTTTCATAAAGAAAAGTCTGGGGAAATTATAGGTGACAATACAGAATGTATTAAAAAAGGTTTTGGAAATAGAACGAAAACTTACAAAATAAAAAATATTGATAAATCTGAACTTAATATTGACAGTTTTATTAAGTATTATAACGATAAAGTTATTATTTTAATAAAAAATCAATTAAGTCTGCAAGAAGAAATTTTCGAAGACGTAGAGTTATTATAAAAGGCTATGATGGCTTATAGCAAGCTGATTTAGTTGAAATGGGAGCTTATGCAAAGGGAAATAGGGGATATAAATTCCTATTGACTGTTATAGATACTTTCTCAAAATATGCTTGGGCTATACCAATAAAAACTAAAACTTCTGATGCTGTCACTGAAGCTATGGAACTAATTTTCAAAGAAACCAGACGATATCCAAAAAATCTTCAGACCGACGATGGAAAAGAATTTTTTAACAAAATTTTTAAAAAGTTGATGAGTAACTATCAAATAAATCATTACTCTACATACAGCTTATTAAAAGCATCTATTGCGGAACGTTTTAACCGAACTTTAAAAGAAAAAATGTGGAAAGAATTTAGCTTCAACGGAAATTATAAATGGATAGATATTAGTGATAAATTAGTTAACCAATACAAACATACAAAGCATCGAACCATACAAAGACGTCCAGTGGACATAAATAAAAGAAAATTATAAGGAAAAATACATTATTCATTATCTAAATCTTCAACAATGTCTTCAAAGCGGTTTGAAAATAAAGGAAATTCACAGAACTTTACAGATTAAACAATCCGATTGGATGGAAAAATACATCCAATTAAATACATACTACAGTACTCTTGCTAAAAGTACGTTTGAAAAAGACTTTCTCAAACTTATGGATTGTTCGGTATACGGTAAGATTAAAGATATTAAAATCGCAGATTCGTGGGAAAATAAACACCGTCACTTAGGTGTAAGAGCATTGGTTTCAAAAGCCAATTTCCACAGCATTGTTGTATTTAGTAATGAGTTAAGCGCTATTCACCTTAACCGTCTTAGAGTATTATATGATAAACCCATATATTTAGGATTAACGGTTTTAGAATTATCGAAACTTCATATGTACAATTTCCATTATAACTACATGAAAAAACAATACTCCGCGGGAAAATTATTTCTTAACTACACTGGTACAGATTCATTTATTTAAACTATTTATACAGATGACTTTTATGGTGACATTCTTCACGATGTAAAACAGACCGACCCGGAAAAGCTAATTTTCGATACTTCGGATTATAAACTAGACAACCCATACAATTTCCCCTTAGTTAAACAAAAAAGTTTTAGGATTGTTTAAAGACGAAATGAACGGGCAAATATTAAATGAATTTATAGGTCTTAAGTCCAAAATGTACTTCCTTCAATCGGCAAACTCTGGTTCAATTAAAAAAGCAAAAGGAATAAAAAAATATGTTGTTAAAAATTTACTTAATGAAAAAATTAAATATTGTAAAATGAACGTATTTAGATCTCATTTTAATAATGTGTATACTCAGACTTTGAATAAAGTCTCTTTAAATTGTAATGATGATGAAAGATTTATATTAAATAATAAAGTTAATACCTATGCATGAGGTCACTACAAAATACAATAATAAAGAAAAAAAATCACTCTTTATGTTGTTTTTTAGTTTTTACTAAAAAATACAAAATGTTTTTTAGTCACAAAAGATTGAGAAAAATTTGTTCTTAATATTTTTCAGACTTTTTTTCAGTTTAATCACAGAAAAGAGCTTTGCAGAAAACATATAAATTAGAAATTTTATTCCAATATTTTATTAGTTCAATTTTAAAAAAATCACTTATTAAAGCATTGAAGGGGTACAACGGTATAGGCTTTCCGAACGATTTTCAACTGGTAGAAGCTTGTGCAAGCGGTACTGCTTTCACATTTTTCTGCAAATTTTACGACAGGTGCACATCCATCTACAGCAACGATGATAAATTTAAAAACATCTGCTGGCAACATAAAGCGGAAAAAGTTATGTGCAAACGGTGCTTCGACAACTGCGTCGAGGCAAATCTTCATGAAGACGAGTGTAAATATTATACCGCATTCTACTTTTCAGTAGAATGTGATACTTTTGACGATACAAAGGACTTCATAATGAAATACGGCCCCTACTGTGGGGTGTGCAACAAAATCTCGAAAAAAAAAACCGAAGTCTCTAATAAATTCTAAAAATATTTAGGAACAAAAAAAAAACAAAGAACTAATTATTTTCTTTCATTTATTTTATTTATATCTATGTACCTTTTTCATATTACTTTTTCAAGACCATAATAACATTAGACTTATTATTTTATTTTCATTCAAATATTACCCCAAAACAAAAAAAAATCAAAAAGAAAAAACCAAAAACAAAAACCTAGATTCTGAATTATTACAATATTTCTTTATATATATTTCACCTCCTATCACAAAATAACAAAAAGCGCAAAACAAAAACATTTTTTTTCATTTCTCTATGTTCACTAACTCTTATCGTAAAATAGAAAAAAACAACAACAAAAACGAAAGCAAAAACCTAGTAATGTGGTTGACTATAATCAAATAGAGTCAACATTAAAAAATAAGGTCATCAATTATAAGGTTAAAATGATTAATAACAATCAATTTAAGCTTATTGTAAATTTCGAAATGGACTACAGGAATCTTACCAGGGCCATGAATGGATCTGGACTAGAATGGATTACTTATAAAAACACGCAGGTCAGACCAATAAAAGTCATGGTAAGAAATCTTCCCCCCAGTTGTAAATCGGAAGATATAAAAGGAGACTTAAGCTCCAGGGGTTATACAAGATCTTAGATGTAACCAATAAAATTAAAAAAATAAAAGAAAATGGGAAAAACATTATGGTGCCTCTACCGCTGTTTATGTTAACATTCTCAAATGACGGAAGATGAAAAAAATTTATGAAATCGATCACATAAACAGCATGGAAGTTAGCATAGAGGCACTTCAAAAGGATAGGACCATTCCGCAGTATAAAGGGTGTCAAAGGTATGGGCATACACAAAAATTTTGCCAGAGAGAAGCGAATTGTGTCAAATGTGAAGGCAGGCACTTAACATCAGATTATAGTAAGCCATAGAGTACTGCAGCAAAGTGTTCCAATTGCTTGGAGGCCCATCCAGCAAACTATACAAACTATTCCTTGTAGCTAAGGAACTGCAAAAACGTAGAAATAAGAACAGCAAAAACAATTTGAAGAAGAATTATCATTCTTATTCAGTTCATTGTGGGGTGAGCACGTAAGAAAGTATTAATTTATTTAAAAAATCAATTTAAAAAGAAAGTTTTGTTTTGGTATTGTATTATTTAAGTTATAAGTGCAATTCAGCAAAAAAAAAAAAAAGAACCAAATTTAATAAATTTATTTATCAATACGCATTCAAAGTATTAATTTAATTAAGAAATCAAAGACCTTAAAAAACAATTAAAAAAAAAAATTTTTTCATAACTTAAATTATAAAGTGCTAATCATCAAAAAAATCAAATTTTAATCATACAACCAAATTTTATTAAACTAATTTATAAACATGCAATGTCAAAAGATATGTAATAACAAAATTTATAGACTATCAAAAACTGTTGAGTGTCAGGTTTGCAAAAGCTGCTTTCGTGCTAGCTGTGTTCAGAACTCAACTTCAAAGAAATTTTCGTGTTCAAAATGCAGGCCTTATTCACCGTCTTCGCTCTCTAATATTTTGCCAAAGTTTATGGACAAAAATTCACCTAGTACATCCGATTTAAATGCAAATTCTGATAAATTGGATCCAGAAAGAGTGTACTGTATGTTTGAGGAAATAAAAAAAATTCACGAAACATACGTCGAAAAACTTTTGGCACTAGAAGTGGAAAATTCTTCGTTAGTGAAGAAAGTATCGATATTAGAAAATAAGATTGACAATATGGAGCAAAAATAGCTCAATAACTGTTTAGATCTGGTTAATATTCCAAATTTAGAAAACCCTAACTCTATAGGTACTGCAGTTAATATACGTTAAAATCAAACGTTCAACCTGAGGATATAGTGAAGTTCCAGTCTTGGAAAGTTGATAAGCAAACGAACAACAGCAATGCAGTGAAATTAAATATAATGAGGATTACTTTTCGCTCAAATGAAGCCAAACAAGAAGAAAGGAGCAAAATCGAAAAATATCATATAATGGTAAGAAAATATATGTAAATGAAAGTTTAACGTCAAAAAAAGACAAATTTATAAATCTGCTAGGGAAATTTGTAAAGAAAAAAACTATAAATATATCTGGATAAAAAATGGTAGAATTTTAGTGCGAAAGAATGAAGGAGCTAACATTAATATTATTAAAGTCTCTTCTGATTTAAAAAAATTATAAACGTAAATAATAAAATAAAATGAAACAATCTCCTTCTACCTTATTGCCTATAATGTCTACCAAACTCATAATATACTAAAATATTCGCAGTTTAAGAAAAAATTTCAATACGTTTCTTTCTCATTTACAATCAATGGAAGAATTCACATTAATTATAGTCTTAACGGAAATCTGAATTTATGATAATGAGTCGGAATATTACAATATTGATGGTTACTCTTTGCATTGTAATTGTAACAACACCTATGCTTCGGGTGGTGTTGCTGTGTACACTAAAGTAAATTTCCCTAGTACGTCCTCTTCATTTTCCTTGAGTACAGCTGATGTAATTAAAATAAACTGCACATATGAATGCACAATTTCATAATTTTCTGCATATATAGGTTCAAAAATACTCACTCAGAAAGCCTTACTTTTTTAAATGATTTTGATGGTATTTTAATGAACGAATCAAGTAAAAATCTTATTTTAATAGGAGACTTGAATATTGACATACTAAAAGAAAATCCATTACAGAATCGTTATTTGTGTATTATGTCTTCACATGGTTTAGATTCTGTAATTGACTTACCGACTCGTATATCTGAGAATACTAGTACTCTCAAAGGATAGGACCATTCCGCAGTATAAAGGGTGTCAAAGGTATGGGCATACACAAAAATTTTGCCAGAGAGAAGCGAATTGTGTCAAATGTGCAGGCAGGCACTTAACATCAGATTATAGTAAGCCATAGAGTACTGCAGCAAAGTGTTCCAATTGCTTGGAGGCCCATCCAGCAAACTATACAAACTATGCCTTGTAGCTATGGAACTGCAAAAACGTAGAAATAAGAACAGCAAAAACAATTTGAAGAAGAATTATCATTCGTATTCAGTTCATTGTGGGGTGAGCACGTAAGAAAGTATTAATTCATTCATTATTTGTTATTCATTAAGTACGGTCGTGATTTATGATTTCCGGTAAAAGTTAAGAAAGTGATTATTTTTTGCAATTATAAAACATTGCAAAATACAAAAATTAAAAAATTTTTTTTTTTTTTTTTTTGTTCTTTTCACCATTACATGAACATTAAAATCAAATCTCAATTAAAATAAGAAAACAAAAAATAAATTTATTAATATTTCTTTACAACTAAAAGGCTATGGCTGAGTGCCATAAGTGTCGTGTAAAAATAAGAGGTGAAACGGGCATAAGATGCTCAGGTGTGTGCGGTAAAATTTACCACTGTGTTCCTAAATGTTCGGGTCTTGATTAGACAGCGAGCAACATATTAGACACAAACAAAAACATTAAATTTTTATGTGATGAGTGTATTCTTTATATTCAAATTGTGGATATGGTTATTCAAAATATTGATTACTCGGTGAAAAAAAATAATGACTATTTAATGGAATATAAAAATGAATTTGAAAACGCGTTGAAAAAAATGAATTAGAAATTAAAGACCTTTTACAGGCAATTGAAAATAGATATTATGAAAGGTTAGAAAGTATTCAATATGCTAAGCAAATAGAGTTTGAGAGGGTAACGAAAATAACAGAATTGTTAAAAACCGACAGTGAAAAATTAAATACTGTTATAAATAAAACTTTAGTAAAAAGTGATGAGCTGTGCAAAAAAATTCCGACCTTCAATGAAAGTGAAAATAAAAAAAATATAGGTCATTCATTTTCTGATATTGTGAAACAAACTGCAAGCGTATGCAAAAACATACCAGAAATGAAAAAAAAATACCGCTGGTCATTAAACCTGTTGCTAAACAAAATTGTTACAGTACGCGTGTGGATTTGAATAAAAAAGTTGATGCAAAAAATTTTAAAATTAGCAATATTGAAAATAGAAAAAACGGAGTAATTGTAATTGAAACCGAAAATAGTGAAGAAAGAAACAAAATTAAAAGTGCTATTGAAAAGAATTTGGAAAAGAAATATCAAGTGAAAATTCCTAGTGAACTTAAACCCAGAATCGAGGTTGTCCATATAAGCTCAAATTATACGGAAACAGAATTGCTTAACAAACTGAAGGGACAAAATCAACACCCAGAATCAAGCGAAATGAAAGTGATTAAAATATATAAGGTAAATAATCATAAGGAGGAAAAATATAATGCGGTAATTGAAATTGACAAGGGCGCATTTCCAAGTTATAGCTCGTGAAAAAGTTTCAATTGGCTGGGAACGTTGCAAGGTATTCGATGCGATAAGGGTGCTTAGATGCTTTAAATGCAAAGGTTTCAACCATAAGTCGAGCGAGTGTAAAACGAAGAAAAGTGCGTTAATTGCCTCCAAAAACACAAAACTAGCGAGTGTAATAAAAAAGATAAAATAACGAAATGTATAAATTGCGTCATTGCTAATGAAAAATTATCACTTTATCTTGATGAGTACCATGACACGTTTAGTAAACAATGTCCAGTTTATATAAACAAATTAAATTCTATGAAGAAACGAATTGGTTACTAGCAATTACAGCTTAGCGATAGTGACACAAACTCTAACGATGTGCCTAAAAAACAAACAGTTACTACTAATAACGAATCTTTATTCAATATTCAAGGTCAATCTGATGTTGTAGAAATGCCAACAATAAATATTTCTTGTAACGCACCAAGTACAAAGGAACAAAAAACCAATGGGATTACAGTAAAATTAAAGAATAGTAATAAACTAGAAATACCTGATTCTAAAATCAAAAAAGCTCTAACTAAACTCAATGATAAAGGCTTCAACAAATATTTTTCTAAATTATTTAAAACATCAAAATCGTCAATTTCAAAAAATATCGTTACTAATTGCGTTGAAACGGGGCCAAATGCCAATAATAGTAATAATATAGAAGATAATAAAGATAATAGTAATGTTATTGTCAATATTAAGTCTAATAGTAATAAAAACAGCAATAGTAAAAATAATAATAATAACAATAAGAACATTAAATCCAATAATAATATAAGCAATAATAGCAACAAAAACGTTTGCATTTACTCAAATTGGGCTAAAGGTGAGGCATTAAACCCACAATTATTGAAAGTCGAAAAGAATAAGGTAAACCCTAAATATCTCGATTTAGGGACCACAGAATATACAGCAATGTAAGAATTTTCCTTGCATACTTTTATGATCAAGATGATGTCTGCTATAAGGGGATGACGCAAACTAGTATCAAGGTACTTATTGACCAGGAAGGTTTACCCACCGATCATCAAGAGTTGCGCAAAATATACTTCAAATACCATGAAAATATTGGTGTCTCCCACGATAAAGTTGAAAAACACTTAAAAATTTATAGACGTCAAATTGACAACAAACACAGGGAGTACCTCCAAAAAATGAGAGTGAATTGGCAAAATTATATGTTAAGTATACCTTAATGATGGTAAGCCACAACAATATAATGGATATAGGTAACGTAGTTTTTGACATTAATATTGATCCTATTTTTAAAAATTGCGATAGTGTTCATCAAAATATAAGAAGTCTACGGAAGAACTTTGATTCGTTTGTGGTACATTTAGAAGCTTTTAAAAATTGTCCAGATTTTATTTTTGTTTCAGAAATTTGGATTTTCAATAATGAAATAAATAGTTACAATATTCCCAACTATAAATTTTATTCTAACACTAATGAAACTTATTCTGCTGGCGGTGTTGGAGTATTTGTAAAAAACAATTATGCTTGTAATGTATCTCATTGTAATTTAACTTCTGCTGATGTAATCAAAATTAGTTGATGTAAGTTTGTTTATAAATGAAATTTCTAATTTTCTGAGTAGTTTTAGTACAAAAAATTTAATTGTTTTATGTGACATAAATTTAGACATTTTGTATGATAGTGAGGTTATTGATTCTTACCTTTCAGTAATAGCTGCGAATGGTTTGGTTTTTATTATTAATGAACCAACTAGACCGATTTCAGGGACTTGTTTAGATCAAATTTTTGTTCGCTTGAACAAGACTCCTATTGAAAATTGCGAAAAGGGTGTTTTTGATTTTGACATCACAGACCATTGCATGACTGGTTTGCTTATCAAAAACTCTAAGAAAGTAATAGATAGTTCCAAAGATGAAGCTCTATTTACAAACGTTATAGATTACAGTAGTCTTAATAATTTACTAAGGTTCGAGTTTTGGGATGATGTGTATAATGTTGAAAATATTTCAGAGGCGTATGATAACTCTATTTCAAAATTGAAAAGTTATATTGAGTTGTGTACTTCTACAATTAGAGTTAGGAAAATAAAAAATTAAAACCTTGGATGAATGAAGGCCTTTTACGTTAAATTAGATTGAAAAATAAATTAAGGATGAAATTATACAGACAGGAATAATACTCGTTTGAAAATTCGATAAAATAAGTTATCAAAATCTGTGAAGCATGAAACTGATAGATGCCGTAATAGTTTTTGTCATTCTGAATTTGTTAAATGTAAAGGTGACTTAAGGGAAGAATGGCGTTTAATTAATGATCTGGTGAATGGAACACGAGGTAAGAGTGCGACCATACATTTGAAGCAAAATGGCCAAATTATCTCAGATGAAACCACATTTGCTTGTGAATTTAACAATCACTTCTCGTCTATTGCGGCCGATTTGGCTTCTGGTCTTGGTAATAGTAATGTCAGCTGTGTTGATGAAATTAATATAAGGAATAGTTTCTTTTTTGATAGCATCACTGTGAATGAAGTTTTTGATATTATCAAATCACTGGATAACTCATACTCTGCTGGTATTGATGGTATTTCTAATAAAATATTCAAGCACATTGCTTTAAATGTTGTTGATGTTTTAACTTATATTTTTAACATAAGTGTTTTGTCAGGTGTTTTCCCTAGTCAGTTAAAGTGTGCAGTTATAGTACCGCTTTTTAAAAAGGGTGATCATGCTGATACTAACAATTATAGGCCGATTTCATTGCTGTCCACCATTTCAAAAATTTTTGAAAAGGCTATTAAGCGAAGGGTCTTAAATTATTTGAACAAGTTAAATATTTTTAGTGATAAACAATTCGGCTTCAGAAATGGTATCTCAACCGAAGATGCACTTCTGCAATTTTGTTCGAACATTAACAAAGGTTTGGATAATAAAAAACATTGTCCCGTAACTTCGTTGATGTTACTAAAGCTTTTGATATGGTAGATCATTCTATTCTTTTATAAAAAATGTTTGCCTTGGGTTTTCGTGGTTTCATTTTTGATTGGTTCACATCATATTTAAGTGACAGAACACAATGCGTTAGAATTGAAAATTGCTGCAGTGACTATAAAAATATTAGTTTGGGTGTACCTCAAGGTTCAGTTCTGGGCCCGGTCCTGTTCTTAATTTATATAAATTCACTTTTCAAACAGGAATTTCGAGGTAATTTAACAGCCTTTGCTGATGACGTTGCTGTGTCTTATTGCTGTGATAGTCCTCTCAACTTAGCTGGTGATATTAATAATGACTTACACCTTTTTCGTAACTGGTTTACTAAGCATAAATTAATCGTAAGTGATAAGACTAAACTAATGTTTTTTAACCTCACTCAGCAGGACAATCCTGATATAGATTTTGTTTTTCATGATTCTAATTGTAAGCGTTTTGTTGGGAATAGGGAGCTTAATGTGAATTCAGGTGATATTTTCATTTGCAGTCCTGGGTGTTTTTTTATTGAAAAAGTTGAAAATTTCAGGTATCTTGGTGTTATTATCGATAGAAAATTTAATTGGTTGCAACATACTTCTAAGCTGAAATCATACTTCCGCTGTACATCAAGACATTTCTATCAACTGAAAAAGTTATGTTCAGTAGACGTGCTTAAAATGTTTTATTACGGTGTTTTTCATTCTAAGTTGCAGTACGGCATGAGTTGCTGGGGGGGCGCCTACAAAAATAAAATTAACCCTCTTTTAATATTGCAAAAATCTGTCATCAGAAATATATGAGGCATGAATAGATATTCTCATAGCATCGAACTGTTTAGATCTTTAAAAATTCTTCCTGTTAGACAGCTATATTATTAAAAAGTATTGAAGATTTTTTTTTACGAGAGGTGGCTATCTTAGTAGGATTTCTAATGCCTATGACTTGCGTTCTAATCAAAGGTTCTTTGCAATTACTCCAGCATTTCGAACTACAAACTATCGGAATTTTTATGATATTGTGTCTTGTCGTTTATTCAATATGTTACCTGAGTCAATACGTTTGCTTAGGCGTAAGGAAATTTTCCTAACTAAAGTAAAATATTGGCTTCTAAACTTTGACCACAGCGAAATTGAGAGTTTGTTATTAACTTTAGCATAATCATATATTATTCATATATTATACTTTTGTTCAGTTTCCATTATTTCTTGGTTTTTTTTTAAATATATATGGCATTAAACACTGGTTCCATGAACTATTTAATGCTTTATATTTTTACAATTAAATCAAAATTGCTTTTTTTCATATATAAGATTTTGTAAGAATTTGAATTTAAAAAATTTGTATGTATATTATTAATCAAGCTTTATATGCTTGTAATTTAGTTTTGTATTTAGTATTAAGATAATAATTGTATTACTATTGTAACTAGAATGAATAAAGTTTATTTACTTAAAAAAAAAAAAAACTTACTTTAAAAAATCAATTTAAAAAGAAAGATTTGTTTTGGTATTGTATTATTTAAGTTATAAGTGCAATTCAGCAAAAAAAAAAAAAAAGAACCAAATTTAATAAATTTATTTATCAATACGCATTCAAAGTATTAATTTAATTAAGAAATCAAAGACCTTAAAAAACAATTAAAAAAAAAAATTTTTTCATTACTTTATTATAAAGTGCTAATCATCAAAAAAATCAAATTTTAATCATACAACCAAATTTTATTAAACTAATTTATAAACATGCAATGTCAAAAGATATGTAATAACAAAATTTATAGACTATCAAAAACTGTTGAGTGTCAGGCTTGCAAAAGCTGCTTTCCTGCTAGCTGTGTTCAGAACTCAACTTCAAAGAAATTTACGTGTTCAAAATGCAGGCCTTATTCACCGTCTTCGCTCTCTAATATTTTGCCAAAGTTTATGGACAAAAATTCACGTAGTACATCCGATTTAAATGCAAATTCTGATAAATTGGATCCAGAAAGAGTGTACTGTATATTTGAGGAAATAAAAAAAATTCACGAAACATACGTCGAAAAACTTTTGGCACTAGAAGTGGAAAATTCTTCGTTAGTGAAGAAAGTATCGATATTAGAAAATAAGATTGACAATATGGAGCAAAAATAACTCAATAACTGTTTAGATCTGGTTAATATTCCAAATTTAGAAAACCCTAACTCTATAGGTACTGCAGTTAATATACGTTAAAATCAAACGTTCAACCTGAGGATATAGTGAAGTTCCAGTCTTGGAAAGTTGATAAGCAAACGAACAACAGCAATGCAGTGAAATTAAATATAATGAGGATTACTTTTCGCTCAAATGAAGCCAAACAAGAAGAAAGGAGCAAAATCGAAAAATATCATATAATGGTAAGAAAATATATGTAAATGAAAGTTTAACGTCAAAAAAAGACAAATTTATAAATCTGCTAGGGAAATTTGTAAAGAAAAAAACTATAAATATATCTGGATAAAAAATGGTAGAATTTTAGTGCGAAAGAATGAAGGAGCTAACATTAATATTATTAAAGTCTCTTCTGATTTAAAAAAATTATAAACGTAAATAATAAAATAAAATGAAACAATCTCCTTCTACCTTATTGCCTATAATGTCTACCAAACTCATAATATACTAAAATATTCGTAGTTTAAGAAAAAATTTCAATACGTTTCTTTCTCATTTACAATCAATGGAAGAATTCACATTAATTATAGTCTTAACGGAAATCTGAATTTATGATAATGAGTCGGAATATTACAATATTGATGGTTACTCTTTGCATTGTAATTGTAACAACACCTATGCTTCGGGTGGTGTTGCTGTGTACACTAAAGTAAATTTCCCTAGTACGTCCTCTTCATTTTCCTTGAGTACAGCTGATGTAATTAAAATAAACTGCACATATGAATGCACAATTTCATAATTTTCTGCATATATAGGTTCAAAAATACTAACTCAGAGAGCCTTACTTTTTTAAATGATTTTGATGGTATTTTAATGAACGAATCAAGTAAAAATCTTATTTTAATAGGAGACTTGAATATTGACATACTAAAAGAAAATCCATTACAGAATCGTTATTTGTGTATTATGTCTTCACATGGTTTAGATTCTGTAATTGACTTACCAACTCGTATATCTGAGAATACCAGTACTTGTACTGATCATATATTTTTAAGATTGCAAAATCGATCAGTAATTATGGAATTTTCAGTAGAAAATTTAATTCTCGGTATTTCAGACCATAACATGATCTCTCTTGTTTTGCTCCAGCATTAATAAAAAGTGGTTTAAACTCTGCCGAAAAAGTTTTTCAGAAATCCAAACTAATTGAAGCAACATGGGAGTTGGGAAGATGTTTATTGCGAAGAAAATGCATCTTATGCTTATGATAGGATTATTAAATTACTCGGAAATCATTTTAACTTGTGTTCTATAGTAGCCGCTAAACCAAGTAGGACAAGGAAATTAAAGCCTTGGATCAGCTTTTATCAAAAATAAGATTCAAAAATAAGGTAGGCTTAAGATATAAAAATGATCCAAAAAATGTAGGCTTAAAAAATGAATTTAAAAAATTATGTGAAGAAATTAACTCTGAGATATCGGTATTGCGTGAAAGGTATTATTGTTCAGAACTTGATACACACAGTGGTAACCCTAAAATGGAATGGCAATTAGTTAATAATATACTGAACTCTAATTCTGCTCATATTGAAATAAATGAAATTGAAGTGGGCAATAAATAAATTTATGAAAAAGCTCAAATCGCGAAAGAATTTAATAAATTTTTTGTTGAGTTAACAGATATTTCAATTAATAATTTTAACCAACGATGTAACTGTGTGCAAAATAATTTCAGTTTTTTATACAAAAATATGCAATCTAACACTTTTAGTTATTAGGAAATTACTAAAGAAGAAGTGAATAAAATGATTTTAAAGTTAAACAATAAAAAATCTTGCACTGAAGATAAAGTTAGTAATATTCTATTAAAAGATATTGCACCTTATGTTAGTCAAATATTTAGTTACATATTTAATAAATGTGTTTTAAAAGGTATATTTCCATCAGCTCTCAAAAGTGCTGAAGTTGTCCCTCTTCATAAAAAAGGCTCAAAAATAATGCTATCAAGCTAAAGACCTATTTCCTTATTACCTTCCATTAGTAAATTATTTGAGAAATTAATCAAAAAAAGAATGATTGGTTTCCTTTCAAAAACCAACTTTTTTCATAATAACCAGTTTGGCTTTTCTGACAGTAGATCCACTGAAGATGCGATTTTAAAACTTTGTTCAGAATTATACCCCAGTTTAAATAATAGGAATAACACTGAAGCTCTATTTATTGATAGAAGGCTTTTCACACCATTAACCATGAAATTCTTTTAGATAAATTGGAAGCTGCTGGTTTTAGAGGAAATATTTTAAAATTCTTGGGCTCTTACCTGGAGGATAGAATATAAAGAGCGAAAGTAGATAAATTTTGCAGTGATCGAGCTTATTTAAATATAGGGGGGCCTCAAGGCTTCGTTTTGGGACCGCTATTTTTTTTAATTTACTATTTTTTCAGCCCTTCAGGGGGAAAATCACGGGATGCGGGGATGATTGTTCTATTTCTTATAGCAAAAAAACTACATTTTTCTTAAATAAAAGTATAGACTATGATTTAAAATTACTTAAAAGGTGGTTTTTCTTACATAAACTTATAATAAGTAGTAAAACTAAACTTATATGATATTCCAACTGAGGCATTCCCGTAATGAGAATCTAAATTTTCAGTTTCACGCTGCTGATTGCCAGGATTCCAATAAAAAAAATATTTAGGAATAACTATATAAAAATAACATAATAAATAGAAATAAAACGAAATATTTAGGAATAACTATAGACAACAATTTGAACTGGAAACTTTACATTAATAATATTCATAAATATTTGTTATTATGCATCCGTAAATTCTATGTACTTAGGAACTTTTGTTCTTAAAGCTTATTAATTAAATTTTACTATGCGGTGGTCCAATCCAAACTGCAATATGAGATTTTAGGTTGGGGAGGAACATATTTTAACACAATAGAACCCATTGTAATTGCTCAAAAATACATTATGAAAATTATCTACCATAAAACTAGAACATATAGTAGTTGGTCATTATTCCAGGAATCGTTTGTACTCCCGCTTAGACATCTCTATGCTTATAAATGTTTTAAAAAAATTTTTAAATGTGGAGCTTCATGACGTATACGTAGTTGCAATTATTATAATCTTAGAACAAACAAACTTAATCTACCTAGTATTCCATTTGGATCGAAAACTCATTATAAAAAATGCTTTGCAATTCGAGCGCCAATTTATTTAAATAATCTTCCTCTTCACATTAGAAATGAAACTGTTTCTCATAAATATTTAAAATTATGCAAAGCTTGGCTTTATCAATTAATTATTACAACTTTGAAAAACTTAATTAATTGTGGAATTTACTTGTTGTTGGTAATGGAAATTTTCCAAAAGTCTTCTGCAAATAAATTTATTCCGTAAACGTTTCCTTTTCACTCTTTGTGTTTATTCTCTTATTCTTTTCAATTTTAAAAAGTTATATTGAGTTGAAAATAATCAGGAGAGAGAAAGTACTGGGGTCACTTCATTATTTGAGATGAAATGAGATAACTTAAGTAAACATTTAAAATTCTGATTTTTAATAATTTTAGATGCGCCTAACATAACACTTACAAATTGCTTGGGGGATGCCGCGGTGGTTTACAATAATAATTTTATCAAATCAATTAGTTATATTATCATTCGATTGTTAATCGTCTAACGGAACAGTTGAATTTTTTATGTGCGGAAAATAAATTATAAAATTATATTAAAATTAAAAATCTAAGTTACGTAAAAAAACTCAGAGGTAAAACGGTCAACTATAGGAATGCCGTCTGACTGCGAAACCTGTATGGGTAAAATAAGCGGAGAGAGCGGTATTCGCTGTGATGGAGTTTGTGGTAAAATATACCATTATCATTACACATCATTAAAATGTGCCGGATTGGATAAATACTCAAGCAGTATTTTAAGCTCGGAAGGTAATAGAAAGCTAAGATTTATGTGTGATGAGTGTATTTTATACATTCATAACGTAGACATGGTTCTCCAAAAAGTTGACAGTGCTGTGCAAAAAAACACTAATCACCTAAAGGAGTACAAGAATGAATTTGAAATGCTATAAAAAACAATGAAAATGAAATTATATTGTTGCTTAAAGTAATTGAAGACAGGTACATGGAAAGACTAAGTAAACTAAAAACCGAAGAAAAGGAAATAGAAATATATACGACATTATGAATTCTTTTAAAATGGAAAGGGAAAAACTGAATGTGACATTTAATAAGCAAACAGAAAAGTTGAATGATTCTTTATTGAGTGCAATTACTACAAATGATGAGGTTTGCACTAATTTAGAAAATATTGTTGAAAAAATTATTCAAATATAGGTTACAATATTGATGGTTACTCATGATGGTAGTATCATATTCCGATGTATTAAAAAAAAGCAATGGAAAAAAAATGCAGTTCCTGTAATGAAAAAAGATCTACCAATTATTGTGAAACCAAAAAGAAAGCAAAAAAGTGAACAAATAAAAAATGATCTAAATACTAAGGTAGACACAAAAAATTTGAAAACAAAAAATGTGGAAAGTAGAAACAATGAAATTATATTAATTGAAACGGACTCGAAAGAAAACCGGGAACATATCAAAAGTGTATTGGAAAAACAAATGAAAGAACGTTATGATATAACAATTCCGAAAGAGATCAACCCTAGATTTGAATTTGTACACATCAACAATAAATTCAATGCAGAGGAAGTGATTGACAAGCTCAAAAAACAAAATGGCTTCATGGAAACGAGCGAACTGAAGTTGGTACAATTACGTACGATCAAAAATATAATAGGACTATGCAAAACGCTATAATAGAGATAGCTAAAGAAACTTTTCCGAAAATACTGACAGCTGAAAAACTATGTACAGGTTGGGAGAGATGTATGGTGTTCGACGCTCTTAATGTACAGAGAGGTTACAAATGCAAGGGTTTTAACCACAAGTCTATGGAATGTAAAAGTGATGAAAAATGCCTTAAGCGTCATCAAAAACATAAGAGTACAGAATGTAAAAAGGAAGTCATTAATAAATGCATTAACTGTGTTATAGCGAATGGAAAGTTCAAATTAGGGCTAGATGTAAATCATAACACTTTTGATAGAATATGTCCAGTGTATCAAAAAAAATTAAATGAAAAAAAACAAAAAATTGATTATTAGCAATTAAAGTATTCTGAAAGGGTTAAAATCAGTACTAAAATAGATAAAGAAAGAATGGCTTTTGGTAATAATAATAAGGTTATTGCTTATTGTAGTTATAGTCATAAGGATAATACAGATAATAAAGTAGTTGAAAGCAATGATATAGATAATAAATATAAAGAGGTTAGTGATAACTGTAGCTATAGTAATCAATATAAAGATTCGTTTGATTATAATAAAGATATGAAAAATCTTAAGGAAAATAATAATAGTTGTAATGTTGACAATAAGGCTAATATAAATGGAAAGATAAATGATGTTAATGAAAATAATGTAAATAGTGTAAAAAATTAACAGATAAATAATAAAATAGCGGTTAAAGACGTTAAAAAATTAAAAACAATGAGATATTTTCAATTTTACCGTATTTTTTATCTAAAAAGAAGAAAATTATATACAAAAGTAGTGATAGTAAAACAGAAATAAACAAAAATAGTGACTGTAAATCTCCTACTAATACTGATACTAGAACTAATTTAGCTTGTAACACTGTTAAGAACAATGAAATAAGTGATAATAGTAAAGTTAATAGAAGATGTAGCAATAATGATGATGAAAATAAAGAGAGCAGGGAAGCAGTGAAATATTCTAATTGGGTCAAAGGCGAAACTATAAACAAAACTTTTTTAGATCCGTTAACTCCACCAATTGTTAAATTAACAGAACAATCAATAGAGTATGGGGATGATGTCTACGTTCTATCAAGATTTAGAGACCATAGAATATACAATAATGTAAGATTATTTTTATCCTACTTCTACAATAATGATGACGTTTGCTATGATGGTATGACGAAAACAAATATAAAAGTTCTTATTGACCAAGAGGGTTTACCAACAACTTATCGAGAACTGTATACGATATACTATACGTACTACGAAAATATTGGAATTTCCCAAGAAGAAGTAACAAAAGATCTTAAGGCATATAGGCGGCATATTGATAATAGATATAGAGAGTATCTGCAAAAAATTAGAGAAAATTGGCATAAATATTTAATAGGCATACCATCATGATTTGTTCAGATAATATACTTCAAATAGGTAACATTAAAATTTTATATTTAAATATATGTAACATTAAAAATAAAATCTTAGAGTTAGAAGCATTGGTTACAGAGTTGGGCGACATTGGTATTGTTGTGCTTAATGAAGTATGGATATATGACAACGAAATTTTCACGTATAATATTCCTAATTTTATAGCAGTTTACAATTGTAGAACTGAAAAAAGAGGGGGAGGTACTGCAATTTTTATTAGAAATCATATCCAGTTCAGTGAAATTGTGAAAGATGGAAAATATAACTTTACGGTTGTCGAAATTATAAATTCACAGCATAAAATAAAAATTGATACATTTTACAAGGCCCCATCTGAGGACAGCAACTTGTTTATTGAATATTTAGAAAATAAACTCAAAAATAAATCAGATCACATATTTTTGCTGATGCTAATTTAAATTTATTTGATAATACGAATTTATTAATAAAGTATGAAGATACGATTGCTACTTCAGGGTATTATATAGTTAATAAAACTCAAAGTACACTTGGAATTCAATCAAACACTCTAATTGACCACATAATTACTAACGTTAGTGATAAATTTGATATTGATTATTAAATAGAAAACAATTGTCTATCAGATCACCAATTAGCCATAGTTTCTTTAAAAAGAGTTAATGTTCACCTATGAGAAATTATGCAGTTAGTAAAACTGATTACGCTCAATTATATGACTAGGTTAAAAATAAAATTGAAAATATAAATGTAATGGAAATTGGTACATTAATTAATATCATTCAAGAATCGAAAGAAGTTTGCACAAAAGTAATAATAATTAGAACAAAAAATAATAGCTAGGTAACACCGACGCTGTGTGAAAAATTAAAAATTAGAAAATATCTATATGATGCACATAAAAAGGATCCTAACAACAATGAAAAAAAAGCAAAATATCTTAAATATAAAAAAAAAGTTTCAATGTTAGTAAAGGAAGCTAACAATAAGTGCATTATAAAGGCTGGAAATGATTCTAGAAATATGTGGGAAGTTATAAATAAGACAATCAAAAATAGTGAAGATGAAAAAACTGAAAGTATTGCTTACGTCATCAGAGAAAATGGTGAAAAAACAAGTAATGAAATTTATTGTTCCAATTCATAATCCGGTTCAAAGGAAGAATGCGCAACTATAGACCAATCTCAATACTAAACTCATATTGAAAATATATGAAAAAGCAATAAATTGTAAGATCCGCAAATTCATAACGCAAACCATTGGTTTTGATAAAAATCAATATGGATTTTTAGAAAATAGTGGTACTGATTCAGCGATAGCGGCAACTCTTGATCAAGTATACGATGCATTAGATGACGGGTTTTATGTTGGTGCAGTGTTCATTGATTTGACAAAAGCATTTGATGTAGTGAACCACTCCAGATTACTTGATTTTTTGGAGGCAATGCGAATAAGAGGCATTAGTAATCGACTGATAGAGAGTTATTTATCAAATAGAACACAGTGTGTAACAGTTAATGAAGTTATAAGTGAAGAATTAATAATTAAAACAGGTGTTCCACAAGGCTCTATGTCAGGTGCATTTTTATATTTACTATATATAATGAATATTCCGAAAAACAATATTATATCTAATTATAACGTTTATGCCGACGATACTAGTTTGCAAAAGCTAAAACAATTTTAGAGTTAGAGTACACATTGAACAAAGTTTTAGAAACCTTATGCAATTGGCTAGATGATAATGAACTTTGTATTAACGCAAAAAAATCAAATTATATAATATTTAAAACACACAAAAAAATATGATAGCATAACAATTAAAATAAGGGATATTCCAATACAAAAGGTAACCGATATTAAATATTTGGGTATGATCATTGACGAAAATTTAAAATGGGATAAACATATCAAGTATATATTAAAAATGCGGGTGGAATTCCGAAAGAAGCAGCTAAACTAGTTTACAATGGTCATATCTTGTCTAGGATTAGATATAATATTTGCAGTTGGAGTCATTGTTCGAAATTTCAAGTTAACGAAGTTGGTACTATTATGAATAAAATCCTAAAATTATTATTTAAATTAAACCATAGGACTCGTACTAGGGACCTGTACAAAATAACTAATGAATTAGATATAAATCAATTAATTTATTTGGAAAATTGTAAATACAAAATTTTGAACAACAGTTTTAAGGCAGGATTATCATTGTAATAAAGGGGAAATATACATAATTATTTTACTAGAAATAACAGAAATATAGAAATTCCAAAAGCCAAAACAACCAAAAAGGCAAAAAGTTTAAAATGTAGTGCAATAAAGCTATTTAATTTTCTTCCGGTAGAAATTAAAAAAAGTCAATATATAGAAATTTTTAAAAGAAAACTAAAGAACTATATTAGGAATTTTAGACATTAAGAAAATCTTATAATATATGTAAAAGATACTTTGTAGTATTGGTATTCTTAATTAATTTCTTATACATAGTTTTATATTATTGTAAAATTATCTGAAATTAATAGAAAATCAATTGAATTTTAACAAAAAAAAAAAAAAGTATTCATGGCAGATCTGTTGTTGATATAAGACCCGACATTGATAAAGATAGGGTTCTTACCTTCTGCACAACACTTTTTCGAACAAAAAATTAATTTTTTTCTTTCAATATAATTGGAATACATTTTTGTTTTTAAACCTATAAATTCTCTTATTATATGACTGTTACATTCATCTTTCATCATACCTAATACTTTTTTATTTTTCCTAGGAATATTATAAGGATTCATATCAAGCGCATATTCTGAAGTATCAATATCTGATAGCATATCTTTATAAAAGTCTTCTGTTTTACAAATGAAAGAATTGGTATCCATATAATTTAATTTAATATCTTGTTTATATTTCAATTTTATATAGTCGTAATGAAAATTATACATTGTATGTTTTGATAATTCTAAAATGGCAAACCCTACATAATGTATTTGCTTATTATAATAAACATGCGCTCTATTCATCTGAAGTGCAGTCATTTTATTAGTGAAATGAGTTGCGCTATGAAAATTTGGTTTAGAAATAAAAGCACGAGCTCCTAGATGGCAGCCTCTAATCTCCCAGTCAGTTACAAATTTCACATCTTTTCTTTTATCAAGGTTTTATCAAGGCATTATTTTGTTTCTTATAGAAGTTTTTCTTAAAATCATTTGCTGCTTGCGTTTTATGAAAATTATTCAAATCTATAAAACTTTTGCCACGGAGATTGGGCGAATTTTAATATTCTCTGAATTTGTTTTAATACCAAACCGTGTTCTAAACAATTTTTTAAATTATTATAATGAATAATATAGTTTTTCTAACATGACAGATCGGCAACTAATTATTTCTGCCTCATATTTGAGTTTTGTTTATTTTGTCTCATATTTTAACTTTGTTTATTAAATGGTAGATCATTGTGCTCGACGTGTAAAGAAGAACTTCTAAAATATAACCTACTTCTGAATTATCGGGTATATTTAAAACAATAACATAAAGGTTTTAACACCATTTCAAATTTGAATGTGGTAAAAATTCTGATTGGACGAGCCAGTGAAGACTATTTATATTCTGATGATTTTTGCACATCAAAATTCTCTAAATATTTGTTGTTAGCAATAGAATGCCTTAAGTTGCATTACTCCTCTTATGCCTTTTTTAATAAAATTATGCATATTAATATCGGTTAACAATTCAAGCTCAAATAATACAATATTTCAGAGCAATACAGATAATAATACAATACAGATACAGAGCTGGCGTAGGAAATGAGATCATCGTGATGTCAAAATGATCTCATCGGGGTGTGGTCGAGCTTTTTCGATGGAAAGTGCATTATTTATACAATAAAGCTTTTTAGGATGCAAGGTGCATTAAAAGTTTTTGATGCAATTAGGGGGTGCATTAAAAGTTTTTGTTGCAATTGGAAGTTGCATTATTTAGAATAAATCTTTTTCGATTCATAATAATTGGAAGTTGCATTAAAAGTTTTCAGATACATAATTGGAAGTTTCATTAGGATGATGCATTACTTAGAATAAAATTTTTCGATGCATAATTGGAAGGTGCATTATTTAGAATAAGGCCTTTCGATTAAATATAGTTAAGATTTAAAATAAAATTTATTAAACATTTACTTTATAATTCATTTGAATAAAGTATAATTTAAGAATACTTTAACTTTTTCTTCCAATACAAGTTCACCTTTTAAGCGAAGAAGATAAAATACTTTTATAATGTTTTGGATTGAAAAAATTTCACATGGTCAACAGTACTGTATTTGTGATAAGAGGTGGAAATGCATGAAGATCACAAATTTCAAGACATTTTGGGATAATTTACAAATATTTGTAACACCTGAATATGGGGAGAGACTTTGTATATTATGATTAAGGAACGGTGAGTCTGTTTCCGATTCACAAAGAAGAATTATGAAGAAATTGAACTGGCAGCATTTAAAAATTGAGGTTTCAGGTGGGGATATAATTGTGTCGGGTGAAATACATTATGCGATAAATGAATCCAATGTTCGTAATAAACCAAAGTCTTTTTCAAGTAATTGTCCATTTGCAGAAGAAAACGATTGTGAAATGATTGAACGTAATATTTTAAATATATTTCCGGATGAATTAAACAAGGAACATTTATCTTCAGAATCAAGCAGAGCGAATGATTTTGATGAGGAAGAAAATCAAAATAAAAAATCTATATTTAGACAAAGACTTGAAGAAAATATATTGTATACTTCCTCTATAGAGAATATGAATAATGAAAATAACAATAAAGCGGGAATTGGAGAGTTATTAATAAAACTTCGAAAGGCTCTTGAAAAATTCAATTTTCGAAAGGAACAGAATTACATTTATCAAAATTTTTGTACATGTGTAAAATAATAAATCAAGTTAAGTACATACACGCAAAAGAAATAAATAAAAATAAATAAGCAAGTAAAATCAATACCATTTGAATATCAACTTCCAAGATATTAACATCATTAAAATAATAATAAAACAAGATGCATGCAAGCATTTATTTAATTTTATATTTATTTTTGGCTATCACTAGAGCAGCACCTACTCCCAATATACGTTTAGATGAGTCAGCTTATGGGAGTACTAATTTTGATATAGTTTTACCTAATAATGAAACTATAAAAGTAAATCTGTCAGTACAGTTTCTCAAACATGTAGCTGTCTCAGGAATAACAACAACAACAATAACAACCAAAGTTCCTTTGTCTGAAGCAACAACTGAAATTCATTTGGATACCGATAATTATTTGAAAGCTGATTCAGTTCCACAATATGTATCAGTAGCAGAAGCAA
The DNA here is from genome assembly GCF_029603195.1 of Condylostylus longicornis. Lineage (NCBI taxonomy): Eukaryota > Metazoa > Arthropoda > Insecta > Diptera > Dolichopodidae > Condylostylus > Condylostylus longicornis. The sequence goes on from NW_026577985.1 coordinate 4,605,977, forward strand.
TTCAAGCTTTTAAACGAGATTTAATTGAAAACGAAATTGCTATTGGAGGAATAATACAAAGTTTACATATTTTCTATAGACATTTTAGATTAGAATATAATGATAAAGATGATATTAAGATACGATGCTCATACGATTCCAACTTCAGTGATAAAACATTGAAAATTGATTGCATTGAATATATAACAACTTTTGCTAAAAGACTTACAAGTAGTGGTGAATTGGAGAACTATACAGCTTTTAACACTGAATACAAATCTTCAGAGGACACAATATTAGATTTACGTAAACTAAAGCAGACTTATCATATGGAAATTGTATTCATCTATATTAGAGAACTATACAGCTTTTAACACTGAATACAAATCTTCAGAGGACACAATATTAGATTTACGTAAACTAAAGCAGACTTATCATATGGAAATTGTATTCATCTATATTCATTTTACCGTATGGCTTTTATAAATTAAAAAAATATTTTGATGTAGCTATTAATTTTATTGTATGCTTTTTATAAGTTCAATAAAAAATTACATTGTATTATATTAAATCTGATTTATTTATCCATGAATTACGGCTTGGCGGAAATCCTAACCATTTTACAAAAATTTTATTATTTTTAGTTTTCATAATTTTGTCAGCTAAATATACGTCAGTATGTTTCGATTTTAATAACTCAGGTTCATAGAAACCTCCTTCAATAGGGTAGCCTTCATAATCTTCTAGTAAATATGTCACTGGATTTGTAAGTTGAACTTTTCTTGTTTTGAATATTTCTGTTGTCCAATTAGGTGTATAACCTTTCTCAAAAACATGTTTATACTTGTTTATGCGGACTAAATCACCAGTTTTAAATTTCCCAGGTGGTGAAATTTTAATATGATTATAAGCTGTTAACAATAATTCATTAACATTTTTCCTATTTACATCTGAGGGACATTTTTTTATAGTCCGATGTTTTGTGTTATTATATTCGTTCACTAATTTATTGATAACATGTATCCATTTGTAATTTCCATTAAAGCTGAATTCTTTCCACATTTTTTACTTTAACGTTCGATTAAAACGTGCCACGATAGACGCTTTTAAAGAGCTGTATGTTGAATAGTGATTGATTTCATATTTTTTTATCACACTTTTAAAAGTTATATTGAAGAATTCTTTTCCATCGTCAGTTTGAAGATTTTTTGGGTATCGATTGCTTTCTTTGCAAATCGATTGCATTGCTTTAGTAAGAGCTTTTTCGATAATTCAGTTCTGTACTGAAAGATCTAACTTAGGTTTGTAAAACCTTTTTACGCATACTTACAAACTTCTACAATCTGAATGATATATCTTTGCATGTCTGAAATGTCTATAATTTTTTTTAACAAGCTTTTTTTTTGTTGTTTGCAAATTGTCAATTTTATAAAAATAAAAAAAGAAAGATGTCTGAAGAACAAAAAAAATTTCTAAGTAAATATGTTACAGATCAGATAATTGATCTACTTAATGAAAAAATTGAAAAAAGTAATATACGTTTTTATCTGGAAAATAAAAGAAGACGAAAGCATTTGTTACTAACATGCATTAAAAAAAACGAAAAGAACCTTGTACCTAAGGTACCCAATTACTTAGAAACAATCAATTTGATGCCGGATACCATATTTTTTGAACATTTCAGGATGGAGCGCGATTGTTTTGTAGTAAATTTTTTTTTTCTAAATAACATTTAATATTCGTACCTACATTGCATACTATTTTTTTAGAAATTGGTAAATGAGCTTAAGCCTAATTGGATTTTCGAAAAATTAGGAAGACCTAAAATAAAATTAGAAACAGCTGTATATATCACCATTTGGTTCTTATGCAACAAAAATTGCTATCGAGAAATTTCGGATCGTTTCAATTTATCAAAATCAACATACTATGAAATAGTCAAAGATTTATGCAAAATGATAACCTCTCTTGCTTCAAAATATGTGCAATAGCCTAATTATGAAGAACAAAAGGTTATAAGGGATAAGTTCAACAAAAAAAAAAAAATGCAAAACGTTGTAGGTGCTGTCGACGGAAGTCACATAAAAATCGCAACTCCAAAACATGACGCCTCCAGTTACTACAACCGTAAGGGGTTCCATTCAGTTTTAATACAGGTTTTTATAAAATTAAAAAATCAAGTAATGTATAAATAATAAATTTTGTTTTTGATTTTATTTTAGGGTATATGTGATTCGGAATATTGCTTCACTGATGTTTTTGTTGGATGGCCAGGGAAAGCACATGATGCAAATGTGTGGCAAAATAGTACTATAGGCAGATATTCGGAGGAAAGAAAAATAATAATAGAAAAAGATTCACACCTAATTGGTGACTCCGCTTATCCTTTATTTCCCTACTTATTGACGCCTTATAAGGATTATGGGAAGTTGTCATCGAAAAAAAAAGTACAATTATTACTTAAGTTCTGTGCGTGTCTGCATAGAACTTTCTTTTGGGATTTTAAAGGTCAAATTTCATGTTTTGCAAATGATAAACGATCGACATATTACACATGTGAAATTCATAATTATGGCTTGCGTTGTTTTACATAATTTTATTATTAAAAATAGCGTAAAACAAATGGATATACCTGATGTTATCGTTGATGATGAAAATGCTTTAGACGGAGAATATAATCATTTGGAAGGTCAAAGCAAGAGAGCTGACATTTGTGAACAAATATGGCAAAGCCCATAAATACTATTTTTGACACTAAAATTCCTAAGTTTTATTTTAAAGAATAGAGATTTCGAATTTTGTTATACGTATTTATTTATTATAAAGACAACAAGAACATAAAAAATTTGTGTTTTTTCAACACAGAAAATTTAAAAAACAAATGATTGTGCAGTAATGTCTCAATTAAGTACTTAAATAAATTAAGATTCAGTCAATGAAATTGCAGTGTTTCTTAATTCCTTTAACACGTCTAGTTTCTGTTTTTCGATTTCAAGTTTCTCTCTTTCAAATGCCATGAACTCAAGGTGTCGTTTTTTTCTTCCTGGTAAAATTTTTGCTAAAAATAAACCAATTTCAGTTTTCCTTCTCCGGGTAGGGTTAGTACATTCCTCAATTATATTCGTGTTATTATTTGCAATATCCTCGCTATCATTTGAAGAATCTTTATTTGTGTCATTTGTATTTGAAATTTCTATTGATGATAACAAAATATTATCTGGAGGTGAAAGAACGTGACTACTGGCATAAAGTGTATCGAAAATTTCAAAATAGTCCCAATTCGTTCTATTTCTACCAGACAATTTATTTTTGGCTTTAATTCTTTTGTAGGTGGAAAAAAGATTATTGAACTTTTTTATACACTCCTCAACCGAAAAAGGAAAATTTTGATCCAAATTTTTAATTTTTCTTAAACAAAGCCTCCATAGCACAGTCTTTTTTCTTTTATTCCCTCTAAATTCCTCTTCATCATCAAGTCTGGCTTGTATCAACATTTTTATTTTACATTTATCCCAAAATTTTCTAGCTCTCTATGAAAGAAAAACATAAATTATTAAATGTACAAAACAAAAATTGCATAAATTTACCCCATTAATTCTTCAATATCCGACATTTTTTTATTTTACTAATTTTCACTTTTATTGCAGTATTAAAAAAAAATCTTTAAAATTGCCTAAGAACTTAAAGCTCAATCGTATTTTCGAACGAGCTTTTTTTGCACGAGAACATTATCGAACATGCTACTTTTACAGATTTTGCAGATTCGATTTATCGAACGTGCTTTACATTCAGAACTAAGTTAGAACTGAATTATCGAAAAAGCTCAAACATTTTCTCCTGTTTTGTTCTTTATTGGAATGGCCCATGCATATTTTGAAAAAGTATCGATTACTGTTAATAGAAAGTTGTACCCTTTATTTTTTTTACTATACAGCCCCATTTCTACTAAATCCACTTGCCAGAGGTCATCAAATCCTTTGATTATTACTGTACGTCTTTTAAAATTTCTTCGTGCAGGTTTATGTAGTTGTTCAACAACTTCTCTTTTACCCATTTATTTTATATTTTAAGTTTTCGTTTACAATATTGTTTTTCTAATATTGGTGAAATTATTTTATCCAGAGCTTGTATTCTTTCCTGAAATCTTATTCGATCTGCTGCAACGTATTCCCAATACCTTTCTCGAACTGATCTAGATTCTTTTACCCATTCTCGCAATATATATATTTCAGGGCTTAAATTAAAAGAAACTCTTTTGTTTACTAACCCCACTTCAAATTCATCATCTTTATCTTCTTTGTCAGAGAAATCTGACACATCTAACTTTTCAAATAAATCAACAACCTGTATCTTATCCGTCTTACATATAAATAAGAAAAAAAAAAAACTGAATTTCATATATTATATTTATTTAGTAATCATATTATTGTAAAAACTCATTAATTCTGCAACTCTTATCATTTTTAGCTCTGCCGATATACATGGACATGTTTCAGGATATGAATCAAATGAATCTGTTGCATATGGACAGATAGTCCAAGGAAAACCATAATTTTCTGTTTGTTTTTGATATGAGTTCCTGAACTCCAGTAGAAAATTGAAATGTTCTTTTTAATTCATTATAATGCTCTTCTAATATATGCTTTTCATATTTGTTTGAGAACTCATTTAATTTAGTTTCAACAAAGGGCAGATCCATGGTCTATATATTATGACTACTAATATTGAACTGACGATTTCATTTATTTTCCTTCTTTTTATCAAGAATTCTGAAAATGTAGCTATCTAGATTACGTATTTCATCTTGTAGTGAATTAATGTGCTTGATAAGCATTTTAATTTGCTCATCAGTACATTCATTTGTATTATTTTTAGCTTTCAATATTTCATTTTGTAAAGCAATTTTCAATTGATCATTAATACCATAAACATGAGATATTTCATTTCTCAAATTCTGTTTTATGGTTTCCTGAAATTTATTAATTGATAATTGTATGTATTCATTCATAATTTTGATTGAATCATCAACATACTTTTTTGTTGTAGTTGTTGCAAAACCAATTATATTCAAATGCTTTTGTGAAGTTTTGTATAGAGGATTCTTACTACGACCGAATTTGTCAACTGTCATTTTCTAAATAATAATATAACTAATGTAATAGAATAACAAGTTGAATGTTATTCTATTATATTAGCTTCTTTTAGTTCCTCAAAAATCGAATTGATTTCATTGTGATAATTATTATTTCCTGCCATTTGTGACGCAATCAAAAGTTGCAATCGATTCACTAATTCATTTGGATCATTCCAATAGGTATATGTGCTTGGGCAATTTGAATATAACATTGCAGATGTTTGTGGGTATATCGATAAATTTTTTTTAGAATAAGCGTTTCCTTTTCGTACATTGTTGGTGTTTGTATTATAATCATATTTATATAGAGGTTTTATAATATTTTCATATATATTTTTATATTATTGCCTTTTATTTGATTTGATGACTCATAGTTTCTTCTCTGAGCATTAGTTTTCTCTAAAATTTTTCAATATTGTTTCAAATCATTTGTAGTATTCTTTTCAGGCTTGTTTTTAAATATGAGATTATACAAACCATCAGTTTATTTAAAAATTTCCTCATCAATTATTATATTATTATTATTTTCATCAATATGAAATAATGAATTACCCAATTTTCTTATATTTCTTTCCTTATCAAAATAGGGGCCATATATTTTACCAAGTTGTGACCTATCAAAGTTATATTAAGATGAATATGACGGAGAAATTCTTGAAGAATCATCACTTTTCAAAGCTTTAAATGTGTTAGGTGTTGATGTTTTAAAATTTTCAAACTTTAACTATGATTTTGATGAGTCATCATTACGGCTACTATCGTATTCTTCTTTAATACATGGTTTAACTTCCACTTCGACTTCAGGTTCAGCTTCAACTTTGATAGGAGTTTGATTCTTTACAATATCAGTTAATTTTTCAATTGGTTCTATAATTGGTTTAAATGTTTCCTCTAAATACTCTTCACCTGCGATTCTCCCAGTTTTTAACGCTTTATATTTTTTTTGTAAATTCTCTCTTGTTTTTATTAAGTCTTTCAAGACTGCTTAATTAAAACGTTTAGCTTGCATCAATGAGATGTTGTTACTATGTTGTTATTAAATGTTTAGGAATTCGAGTGTATGATTGACATAAATAGAAACTGTCTACATTTTGATGTCTCCCCATACTAAAATACTCCCTCACATTACCCTGCTTATCACATGCAACGTCATCAAAAATGAATATTGAATTAGGTTGAGATTCTGATGGTTTAAGTACATCCGAATTATTTGAAAATTCTTTATAACCCATTCCTTTAATAGGCTTCATAATTTTTTTCAAATACTGATATTTTGGTTGAAGTAAGGACTTTGAATATATGTATATATTTTGAAATTTAAGACCGTTAACATCTAATAGCAAGCTTAACATAACATTCGTTTTACCACAATTAGATGGTCCAACAATTAATCCTCGAATATTGTTTGGTAGCATTTCTCCATGTTTCTTATTTTGTTTCACATAATTAAACTTTTTATCAAAGTTTTGTACTCTTATTGTATTACCTTTTTTAATAAACTTCATCTTAGCAACTGCCTTAATTTCATATAAATCATTATTTATATTTATTAAGTAAGTCATATAATATTCAGCTACGATTCATGAAGCATCAAAATGATCACCCAGAATAAAAATATTATCAGTCGTAAATCAGAAAGCAAAAAGACAGGTGGTGTTTTAAACTCCATAATTAACAAATTACCGTTTGAAGCACATTTACCTGGATATAATTATTGCGGTCCTGGAACAAAACTTAAAAAACATTTAGAACGTGGTGATAAAGGTATAAATAAACTAGATGATGCACGTCGTGAGCATAATATTGCATATTCTAACAGTAATAATATAAGCGATCGTCATACAGCAGACAAAATATTAGTTGAAAAAGCTTGGCAAAGAGTAAAATCCCGTGACTCAATTTTAGGTGAAAGAGCAAACGCATTTCTTGTTACAAACGCAATGAAAGCAAAAGTGAAACAACAAAAATAAAACAAAGAAAATAAAAAAAAATTTGAAAAAGACACCACTTAAGAGAATTATTCAAGAAGCTAAAATAGGTATTAAGGACTACAAATCAGAAAAGCAAGGAGATGCTATTAAAATTGCTTTAAAAGCTGCTAGAAATATAAGCAAGAATAGAAAATCAATTAAAATACCGCGTGTTATTCCTGTTCCTAAAACTGGCGGCATTCTTCCCTTAATTCATATTTTTGCAGGTCTTTCAGCTGTTGGAGCTCTTGCAGGTGGTGCTGCTGGTATATCTAAAGCTGTTAATGATGCTAAAAATGCTAAAGAGCAGCTAAACGAAAGTGAACGCCATAATAAAACAATGGAAGCTATTGCTCTAAGAGGAAAAGGTTTACATTTAAAACCTTATAAACAAGGACTTGGATTATACTTAAAACCAAAAAAACCACTAAGCATGTTACGCAAACGAACTTTAACCGATATCGATATAAATAATTTTGGAGTAAAATATTTTAAATATTTCCGTTGAATTTTTATGAGAGATGATCTTCCTAAAACTAAACCTTGGAAACGTGGATGTGGTATCATCAATTTAGATAACTCAAACGGAAATGGAACTCATTGGGTAGCACACTATAAGATTTTAAATACCATACAATATTATGATAGCTTTGGAAATTTGCGACCACCAACTGAAATTATAAAATACTTAGGTGATAAAATTTTATATAATTATTATACAGAACAAAAATTTGATTCATATAATTGCGGTCATTTATGTTTAGCTTTTTTATCTAATTCTACTTTTTATAACCAAAAAAAAAAAAACTGTAAAATATGTATGTACATATATGAATTTTTTCTTTTAACCATGACTAACGTTAATAAAATAAAAAATTTTTTAAGTTCAAGGTCATTTTTAGTTTTCGTTTTCTTCTCAGTAGAATTATATTATGTATGCATGTTTTTATCATAGAATTGAAAGAATTATCATTATATTAATGTAATTTAAGTTTCTCTATTGTTTATATGTATGTAAATACAATGTACTTATATTAATTTGTTCACAATAAATAATGATGATGATTTTTATATAAAACATGTTACATTTTAAATTATTGTTTTATTGATTGAGTATAGATCATGTCAGTAACACTAACTTTAAATGGTAACACATATATTGTACCAGCAGAATATGTCCCAGCTATAGAACTGAGAGGAGATTATAAGTGTGCTTTAGCAGATTTTCAGACGTACCATTCTACCCCAAATATAGATGAAGAAAATAATAGATTTATCATTGGTGATAAGACTATTTTTATTCCTACAGACTCTTATGAAATCGAGGACATTGAAGAGTTTCTTACAAAAAAATTGGAAATATCTAATACGAAAGTGGAAAAGGAAATATTGCAAATAAAACCTAATAATAATACACTTCAATGTGAAATTTTTTCTGATAAAGAAATAGATTCTGAACAAAAAAATATGATTGGAAGACTATTAGGATTTGGTAGAAGAAAATTAAAAGCAAACAAATGGCATTCATCAGATTTACCAGTAGATAAGTTAACACGCGCAAAATAAAAATATCAATTTCGTAATTAAAAATTGCACATCAACATTTTCAACACGCGCAACATAAAAGTTCATTTCTTCAGTCACAAAAAACATAGAAATTGCAGATCAGCATTTTTACAACGTGGGACTTGCGAAATTAATTGTTTCTCAGGTTAAGTTTTCAGAACTTTGAAAAAAACAAAAAAACAAAAAATTATTATTTTTCGATTCATTCTAAAGTTTACATTTGAAGTAGTCAGACCTAATTATAATATTATAAGACAATTTTAAATAAAACAAATTTTTATATGAAAAAATAATTTTTTATTTGAAAGGTTCAATTTTTTAATTATAATTTTTTTTAATTATGCTAACTAAAGGACAGAACTATAACTGGCGCCCGAGCAGGGACCCAGTAAGGTTATCATAATCTAAACCGATAGTGCCGATATGCCATTTGGCCCCGCGAGTGATTGTGTCAATATTGTGCTCTAAATAGAATTTTTTTTTTAAGAAAAAAAACTAATTAACAAAATCTAATATTACTAATAAAATACGATAATTAAAAATCGATACTTATTAAAAATTAGGAAAATAAATTTTTGAAAAACTTGTATTCAATATTAAAACTATAAAAAGGATTTTATTAATAAAATACTATAATTAAAATCCAGTATTAAAATACAGAAAAATGAAAGTGTTACAAGTTCAATCTCAAAATTATAAAAAGGTTTTTTTCTTCATAAAGAAGAAATTTATTTAAAAAAAAAACTTTACGCAACACTCACAAAGCGGGACTGTGGCATAGCGTAATCAAACTACTCTGACGGAAAGGACCAAGGAAACGAGGCCCCCAAGTAGTCTGAAGGGACAAAAAGGAGTTCCTGCATTACAAAAGTGTTGTGAACAGCCGCCTGGTCTGTCTTAGGAAGAGGTTACAGGTACTAACGGAAAATAAGCACAATAAAGGAAATAATATTACTGAAATTTTAAACAGCGATATCAAAACTTTATTATAAGTAAAACTACTAATTGGTTATCTCTAAGTAAAATAGTAATTATAAAATCAAAAGAAATTTAAAAAGTAAAATTGCTTTTAAAATAGATTATTTTTGTTTTTAAATAAATTTGAAACAATTAAAATAAAATAAAATAATTTTTTTTATAAATTAAACATTGTATTGCAATTGCTACATTTTGAAAATCATATAAAAAATTTTTTAAAAAAGAAATATTAAAGTTTTACAATAAATTCGAAGTATTAAAAAATTCTAACTTTTGAAAAAAGAAAAATAAGAAAAACACCAAAAATTGTTATTTAAAATATTTGAAATTTATTTATGTAAAAATATTTGTAAAAGGGTTAAAAGCAAACAAGCTGTTTTAAATCATTAAATTTTTTTTTAAAGTATTCATTTATTCTCGATTTTGCCACAGTTTTATCAAATAATTTACAATAATCAAAATTTTGTCTGCAACAACCTTGTATTCACTATAGTTAAAATTGTCATAAGGGAAAATTGAAATCACGTTTCCTTTACTGGAAGTTATATTCTTCTTAACAAAAGTTAATTAGTAAACATTCACTACAATTATAATTAGCCATAACCTGCCAAGTTTTATAAAAAAATTTTTAATATCAAAATATCTCTATTTCAAATCTTAATTTGTTTATTACATTTTGCCCACTAATATCTTTCGAAGAGTTAATATGACAAAATAAAACGAGAAAATTGTTTAGAAACGGAAACGGGTCGAATTTGTTAGAAGAGGAATCGAAGTTTATATCCTCTGATGAGGATATAAACTTCGATAGTGACCCAGATCTAGTAGGCATGGAACAAATCACTGATGTAGTTAAAGAACTACGAGTCTTTTCAGGCGAGGCTGGAGAATACGGCTCTTGGAAAAAGAGCGTAGAGGGTGTTCTCAGCATTTACGAGAATTTAAAAAGGAAACCAAAATTTTATGGCATCATTAACGCCATACGAAACAAAATCACGGGAAGCGCGGACGTAGCGCTCGAGCCGTAAGTTACATATTCAGTTATACAACCGAATAAAGTTGTAATTCTACCCGTTACTTCCACTTAATTTAAACAAACAATTTTTTTTCCTTTTAAAATATTTTTTTTTATTCTTTCTACTAAATTAAATTCAAATTCTAAAATAAATAATCACATCAGCATTTTTACCTGTTATACTTTTGCGCGTGTAAAAATCATGCTATGTAAAAATGCTTAATTAACAAATTTCATTTAAACTACCTTACTATGTGATGTTTCTTATAATTATTAAGCTTTAATCAGTCGTTAGCCGTAAAAGTAAAAACATCAGTTATTTTATATATTATAGTAATTGTCATATATTACCTGTAAAAGAAAGAAAAGCTATCTTTGTAAGAAAATTAAATCGAATTAAATTGCCATATAAATTTTAAATTAAAAATAATAAATCATAAGAAAATCAAATTGAATAAAATTGTCATATAAGAAAATTGTGAATTATAAATAACAAATAATAAATTTAAATTGTTAAAATTAAAAATAATAAATCATAAGAAAATCAAATTGAATAAAATTGTCATATAAGAAAATTGTGAATTATAAATAATAAATAATAAATTTAAATTGTGAGAATTTAATTGTGAGAATTTTAAATAAAAAAAGATAAGAATAAAAATTCAAATAAATAAAATAAAGTTGTTTTAAATTCATAAACAAAATATAACTCTTTATTTATATTTCCTTTAAAAAAAGAAAAGAAAATATAAAACACAAAACTGGCGCAGTCGGTAGGATTGCCCAGCTAGTGCAAATTAATATTAATTATTAAAATAAAAAGAAAAATAACTAGTTTCAAGACTGTAACAGTTATCAAGGAATTTTAGTGCAAATTAGTGCTTAACACAAATTTCAAAACAGTGACAGTTATCAAGAAAACATTTTTCTGAAACATTAGCTTTCTTTTTAAAGAATTAATGGGTGAACCTAGAATAAAATAAATAAAAAAAAAAAAAAATTTTTTTTTATATATATAATAAAGGAAAAATATATTTTGTGCGAATAACAAAATAACAAAAATTTTAACAACAAATTTCAATTTTATTTTTAACAATATCACATAAAATCCTTAACAATAAATTATAAGTAAAATAAAAACAAAAAACAAAAAAAAAAGAAAGGTAATTATGGCAAATACAATTACTATTCGCGATCTCATAACCGAAGCTAGATCGTTACCCAACTTCAAAGGTAACAGGGACTACGATCTCAGCTCATTTATAAGAGATGCAGAAACGTTTATAAACCTAGCACCGGATCAAGGATCAAAAGAATACATCATATCAATCATCACCAACAAGTTACAAGGACCGGCGGCTGATTCAATCAGAAAAATTAATACCACCACGGATTGGGATAGCATAAAACGGCAACTAAAAAGGACGTTTGGAGTCCAGGAAAGTTATTTAAAGCTTAAAGAAATGGCAGATTTAATCAAATATAACAATGTAAGTCAATTTTATATAGATCTAAATGAAATATTAAATAAACTAAATTTTAAATATAACCTTGATGATGATAAACCAATAGAATTTAGCCCGAGTAACAATGAGGCTAGTATTTTAGAAAAATTTTTAAATAAGTTACCACGTTCAGATAGTATGTTTTTGCGAGCGAAAAACGTCACCACTTTAGATGACGCTTTTCATGAAATTTTACAAACTTTAGGTCCCAATCATTCCGGCTATTACAGCCAAAATAACAATAACTCTAAAAGACAAAATAATCCTTCGAATAATAATCGTAACAATAACTATAACAACAATAACAACAACAGATCACATAATTTTAATAATAACAACAACTCGCGTAATTTTAATAATAATAACAACCCGCGTAATTTTAACAATAATAATAACAATCCGCGTAATTTTTATAATAATAATAATAATAATAACAGAAATTTTTCAAATTTTAACAGAAATAGTGGAAATTTTAGAAATTATAATGATAATTATAGTGCAAGGAATAGAAATTATAATAACAATAATACATCAAATAATCGTCCTTCCGAACCAATGGAAGTTGACGTAAACCACAACGAGGATAACCAAGAAAATTTTCGGTTAGGGCCTCGCAATCAAATAATTTACCAATAGTAGAATTTACTATTGATAACACTAAAATTAATTGCTTAATAGATACGGGATCTACTACCTCTATAATTAATAAAAATATATTGCCTCATATTAAACCTAATAAATTAGAAAAACCAATTAAAATTAACACCTTATTTGGGAACAATAATATTTTGTTTGAAAAACTCACAAATGTTCCAATGGAATTTAACCATAGTGCGAAAATTCTTTGGAAAATTGTAAACATTAATAATAGGAACTTCGACGCTATCTTAGGGCAAAACATATTAAATGCAGTTGGTGCAAAAATAGACTTAGAGAATCAGGAAATAGAGATTAGGGGCAAAGTTACAAAATTTAAAAATGCTTGCCCATTTAGAGAAGCACACGAACTATATTCAACAAATTTGAGTCCGAGTGAAATCTATAATCATATCAAGGACAAAAATTTGAATATAGAAGAGTGTAAAAACTTAAAAAATATTATATATGAAAATAGGGATTTGTTTTATCAGGAAGGTCAACAATTAACCTGTGTTGACTCTGTGAAGCATTCAATAATAACTAAACACTCCCGGCCGATATATTCCAAAATATATCGATTTCCAAAAATTCATGAATTTGAAGTAGAAAAGCAAATAGCAGAAATGTTAGACCAAAATATTATAAAACATAGTAATTCACCTTATAACTCCCCAATTTGGGTAGTTCCCAAAAAAATTGATAGTTCAGGTAAAAGAAAATGGCGAATAGTCGTGGATTATAGAAAACTTAACGAAATCACTATCGACGATAAGTTCCCAATCCCTAACATCGATTCTCTTTTTGATAAACTTGGTCGAGCCCAATATTTTAGCACAATAGATCTTGCAAAGGGATTTCATCAAATACTCGTTGATGAAAATGACCAAGCAAAAACCGCGTTTTCGACCCCACAAGGTCACTACGAATTCATCAGGATGCCATTCGGGTTAAAGAATGCTCCTGCAACTTTTCAACGCATGATGAATCATGTGTTACGCGAATTCATTAATATATGTTGTGTCGTATATCTAGACGACATATTAATCTTTAGCACGTCCTTGCAGGAACATGTTGAAGCTATTTCAAAAATTTTCAATAAATTACGGGAACATAATTTAAAAATTCAAATCGATAAGTGTAAATTTTTTTCAAAAGAATCAGAATATCTTGGCCATTTGCTAACCGATAAAGGCATTAAACCGAATCCTTCCAAAATTAATGTAATAAAAAATTTGAAACTTCCAACCACGCGAAAAGCAATAAAAAGTTTCCTGGGAATTACGGGATATTACCGTAAATTCATTAAAGACTATGCCAAAATAGCACAACCGTTAACCCATTGCCTTAAGAAAAATAATAAAATAGATACCAATAATTTAAAATATATAGAAGCGTTTAACAAACTTAAGGACATAATTAGTAAGGACCCAATTTTAAAATATCCAAATTTCAACCAAAAATTTGTACTAACTACTGACGCGAGCCAATATGCAATTGGAGCTGTTTTATCACAAAATGGCCACCCAATTTCTTATGCCAGTAGAACGCTCAACGAACATGAGATAAGATATAGTACAATTGAAAAGGAATTGTTGGCAATAATTTGGTCAACTAAATATTTTCGACCATATCTTTATGGCATAAAATTTACTATTAGAACAGACCACAAACCTTTGGTCTGGTTACACTCTTTACAAGAGCCTAATTCCAAACTTCAGCGTTGGAAAATTAAACTCAACGAATTCAATTTTGACATCGAATATGTTAAAGGTAGAGATAATAAGGTAGCAGATTTTTTAAGTAGATTAGATAATGAAAAAAATGAAATAAATGCTATGGAAATCGATAATAATAAAAATTTGGATAGAGAAAGTGAAATGGCTACAATTCATAGTGGCATCGAAAATTTGGATGACCACATTCCGATTGTAGACAACATTATTAATAAATATCTAACACAAATACATTTAGTAAAAAATAAAACAAAAGAAATTGAGATTAAATATAATAGATATAGGAGGATTTTCATAAGTGAAAAAGATTTATCAGATCAAAATTATTTAAATAATGTATTAAGGCGTTATATCAAAACAGGCGTTACAGCCATATTTTCGGAATTAGAAGAAAGTAAATATGCAAAATTGCAAGAAAAATTGATAGAATTATTTAGTAACTGTAGAAAAATTAAATTTGTTAAATGCACCAAATTTGCCAAGGAAATTGATAGCGAAGAAGAAATCATTGAAATTATTAAGCAGGGCCACGAAGATACAAACCATCGTGGCATATTAGAAAATTTTAACGAATTAAAAGATAAATACTATATTCCGAAACTTAAAGATTTTATATACAAATATATAAATAACTGTGATGCTTGCAATTTAGCCAAGTATGACAGAAATCCAATTCAGTATAAATTCGAAATATCCGAAAGTCCGTCTGAACCTAACGAGATCGTCCATGTTGATACCTTTTATATAAAAAAGGAAGTATTTCTAACAGCTATAGACAAAATGTCAAAACACCTTTCTATGATAAAGTTACCTGATCGAAACAGCGTAACAATAGTTCAAACACTAAAATTACGGAACTCACTATTCGGTAAACCCAAGAAATTCGTATTTGATAACGAATTTAACAGTATCAATTTAAAAGATTTCTGTAGAGTTGAAAATATCGCAATTCACTTCACTTCTCCAAGAAGTCATACCGGGAACTCAGATATCGAACGGGCTCACGGTACCATAACCGAACATATTAGAATTCTAAATTTAACGGAACCTGATCTCGACACAGAAAGTAAAGTTCTTAAAGCCGTAGAAGCTTATAATAAAACAATCCATTCTGCAACTCAAAGAAAACCCATCGATTTTGTTAACGGGAAAGTAACCGATTTCGAAAAAATAAAAAATAAGATTCAAAATAATAAAGAAAAAATAATTAATATAGTAAACAAAAAGCAAACCATTTTAAAATAATTCCAATACCTAACTCAAAGTTTGAAAAAGTTTCAATAGATATAACTGACGTCATAGTCTTTCGTAATAAAACATATTATCTGAATGAGGAAAAATACATTAATAAATTAAAACCAACATCAAATTGTTTAGCAAATCTTATTCATAATTCATATAAAAATTGTTTTAAAATTCAGGAAAGTAAACTAAAAATAATAGAAATTGAAGTTGGTATGGTACTAGTTACTAATGCAAATAATATAAAGTTGACTCATGATTGTAATAAAATAAATTATTTTCTAAATAAAAATCATATTATATTTTTTAATAATTGTACTATCGAAATTAATAATTCAAAATTTTCAAATAAAATCAGTGAATATAACCAAAACATTATAATACCCAATTATTCAATATTAAATAATTTAAATTTTTCCATTAATTTAGAAGCTATTCACTTGAAACAAATAGAAAACATAGAAAAAATTGAACAAATTTCCTATGAAAAAAATAAAAACAAAGTAATAGTTTATTTCAATACAACTTTTATTTCAATCTTTTTAATAATTACGATAAGCATATTTTTGTATATCAAGAAAGATCACATAGAATGTTTTAAAAAGAGTAAAGATAAATATGTTGTCCAGGAGAACAACAATCTTAAGGAGGGGGAAGTTACATATTCAGTTATACAACCGAATAAAGTTGTAATTCTACCCGTTACTTCCACTTAATTTAAACAAACAATTTTTTTTCCTTTTAAAATATTTTTTTTTATTCTTTCTACTAAATTAAATTCAAATTCTAAAATAAATAATCACATCAGCATTTTTACCTGTTATACTTTTGCGCGTGTAAAAATCATGCTATGTAAAAATGCTTAATTAACAAATTTCATTTAAACTACCTTACTATGTGATGTTTCTTATAATTATTAAGCTTTAATCAGTCGTTAGCCGTAAAAGTAAAAACATCAGTTATTTTATATATTATAGTAATTGTCATATATTACCTGTAAAAGAAAGAAAAGCTATCTTTGTAAGAAAATTAAATCGAATTAAATTGCCATATAAATTTTAAATTAAAAATAATAAATCATAAGAAAATCAAATTGAATAAAATTGTCATATAAGAAAATTGTGAATTATAAATAACAAATAATAAATTTAAATTGTTAAAATTAAAAATAATAAATCATAAGAAAATCAAATTGAATAAAATTGTCATATAAGAAAATTGTGAATTATAAATAATAAATAATAAATTTAAATTGTGAGAATTTAATTGTGAGAATTTTAAATAAAAAAAGATAAGAATAAAAATTCAAATAAATAAAATAAAGTTGTTTTAAATTCATAAACAAAATATAACTCTTTATTTATATTTCCTTTAAAAAAAGAAAAGAAAATATAAAACACAAAACTCGTACAGTACTCCACTCAATTGGGTGAGCATAGTGAAGTGTCTCGCCTTGCACTATGCGGATAAAAGGGACATCGGCACGCTGGAACAGCAGATGTCCACAAAATTACAAAGAAGCTCTTCGGTGGAAGATTTCTATAAATCTACCGCCACTTATCCCTAATTTTGAAAGAACTTTCCGCCATGGATCTCACACCTGATTCTCGATTAACTATGACTCAATTTTACAGAGAAAAAGCACTTGATGCTTTCATCAGGGGCCTAAATGGGGATCTTCCACGCTTCCTAAGCATGAGGGAGCCGAAAGATCTTCCACAGGCTCTCCACTTATGTCAAAAATTTGAGAGTGTGAATCAACCCAAGTCAAGAGGAAATACGGGTTTTCTCCTCATTTTTCACAAAAGAATAATCAGGGAAGAACCAGCCATACATTTTACAATAACAACACTTTCCGTAATAATTTACGCAACACTTTCCGTTCGCAATCACATTCAAGACCTCACCTTAACGGGAGCAATTTCCAAAATAAAGGATGGCGGCCACGCAATCCTAACTTTCAAAATAATACCTATAATAATCACTTCCAACGCCCTAAATTAGCAATAACCCACACAAATAGATATCAAAAATCAGAACCAGCGGGCTCGTCATTTTCAAACAACAACCATTACAAAAGAAATAATACTTACCAGTCCTTTCAACGCAATAAATTGCAAAAAATCAATCACACTAACACACAAGTAAAGGGAAAGTCGAACGAAGAAACCAATAAAACAACCTGTCCAAATTGTTCTTCTTGCTTATCCAACACAGAAAATCCTTTTTTAGACTAGAGGACTCTTCTATTTCATACATTGAACATGTGATGGGAAACGGAGAGACTCTAAAATTTATCATCGATACCGGCAGTAATAAAAATTATATCAACCCTAAATTTATAAGAAACCCCAAAATCAATAATCGAAAATTTCAAGCAAATTCTATTGGTGGTGAAGTTACTGTAACCCATCATGCAGAAATTGACTTATTTAAAAATAAACTCCCAAAACTTAAATTCTTCTTATTACCAAATTTAAATTCTTTCGAAGGTATTATAGGAAACGATACGTTAAAAGAACTAAGGGCAAAAATTGATATGGAAAAAAACAGAGTAATCTTTAACGATTGCCTGGAAATACCTATTAGACAATATGTTACCGAATCCGTTAACAAAAAAGAAATTAGAACTGATCACCTAAACGAAACCCAAGAAAGAAAACTTAAATCCCTACTTAAACAACATTCTAATCCAAACGAACGCTTAATGTATTCCACAGTGGTAAAGGCCGAAATAAGAACAGCCACTGAGAAACCAGTCTTTTTCAAATCATATCCTTATCCAATAGCCCTGAAAGCAGAAATTGATAAACAAATAAGTCAACTACTGGACGATGGTATTATCCGACCCTCCAGGTCGCCATACAATTCTCCGGTATGGACAGTACCAAAGAAAGAAGACGCGTCCGGTGAAGAAAAGTTTCGAATGGTGATCGATTATAGGAAAATCAATAAAATCACGATTCCCGACAAATACCCTATACCTGAGATTAGCGAAGTTTTGGCAAATCTCGGTCAAAATAAATTTTTTTCTATAGTCGATCTGAAAAGCGGATTTCAATACGGGAAATTTCAAATACGGGAAAGGGATATTGAAAAAACTGCTTTTTCAGTTAACAACGGGAACTACGAATTCACGCGCCTCCCGTTTCGACTGAAAAATGCACCTTCCATATTTCAGAGGGCTTTGGATGATATTTTACGGGACCATATAGGGGTGCGCTGCTACGTTTATATTGGCGATATAATCATATTCGGGAAAACGGAGTTGGAACACTTCAAAAATCTAAGAAACATTTTCCATACTCTTGAAATGGCTAATATGAAAATTCAGCTCGATAAGAGCGAGTTTCTTAAAGATCAAATCGAATTTCTAGGATTCTTAGTGAGTTCGAATGGTATTAAAACCAACCCTAAAAAGGTTCAGGACATTTGCGACCTGCCTATCCCAAAAACATTAAAGGACCTGAGATCATTTCTCGGGATGTCAGGGTATTACAGACGGTTCATCCGCGACTATGCCAAAATCGCTAAACCCTTGACATCCCTTCTCAGGGGGGAAGGAGGACGCGTCTCAAAGAATCAATCAAGAAAAACTAATATAATTCTAGACAGAAACGCCATAGAAGCTTTTAATACCTTGAAATATTCACTAATGTCAAAAGAGATTTTACTTGTTCATCCTGACTTTCATAAAGACTTTGAATTAGCAACCGATGCGTCGAATTATGCAATCGGAGCAGTACTCTCCCAAGACCACAGACCGGTAACGTTCCTCTCAAGAACGTTAACAAAGACGGAGGAAAACTATGCAACCAACGAAAAAGAACTTTTAGCCATTGTATGGGCATTAACTTCACTACGAAACTTCCTTTACGGATCAAGACGCGTCATTATTTTCACCGAACATCAGTCTCTTACTTATGCTCTAAGTAATAAAAATAGCAATAGTAAGATGAAAAGATGGAAGGCTATAATTGAGGAATATAATTATGAACTCAAATACCAACCAGGTACAAGTAATGTGGTTGCAGACGCTTTATCTCGGCTTGTCCCGACTTCGTTAAACACACTAACCGTAACACCAAAAAGTTCCTCTCACAATAATATCCTTCTGGTCAACGCTCCCCTCAATGTCTTTAAAAATCAAATCATCCTGAAAATAGGTCAGGATGAACATTCCGAAAAGGAAACTATCTTTCCAAAATATAATTACAAAAGACATACAATTAGAAAAAAAGAATATCCTGAAAAGGACTTGGTAAAAATTTTACTTGAAATGCTAAATCCGAACGTAGTAAACGGAATTATGACAGAAGAGAAGATCATGCGTCAAATTCAAAGAATTTATCTTGACCATCTTAGGAAATACAAAATTAAATTTTCTAGCAGAATAATAACGAATATAACTAACGAACGCGAACAAAGGGAAATAATACTTGCTACACATAAAAGAGAACATAGGAACGCAAAAGAGAACCAGGCGCAAATCATCGAAAATTATTATTTCCCAGGTATGACAAGGGAAATATCAAATATAGTAGGGGCCTGTACAATATGCAAAGAGAGCAAATATGTTCCGGTAACTATTCAGGTTATGGCGGAATGTACCAAATGTAGAACTAAAATTAGAGGTGAGACAGGAATAAGATGTGCTGGTGTCTGTGGCAAAATTTACCATAGTGCTATCAAATGCTCAGATTTAGAACAAGCAGCGAGCAATCTTCTAGGTTCTAATAGGTGCATCAAATTCATTTGTGGTGAATGCGTTTTATACATTCAAAATGTGGATATAGTATTACAGAACATTGATTGTGCGGTCAAGAAGAACAATGATTATTTAAACGAATACAAACAAGAGTTCGAAAGTGCTATAAAAAAGAATGAACAGGAAGTAATTGAGTTGCTAAGAGCTATTGAAGACAGATATTTTGAACGTCTTGAAGGAATTAAGGAAGCACAGAAAAAAGAATTTGAAAAAGTATCAAAAATAACGGAGGTATTCAAAACTGATTCAGAAAAACTGAACAGTATAGTGAGTTCAAGTCTGTTAAAGACCGATGAACTTCGTAAAGAAATTAAAAATTTAATTCAAAGTTTTTCGTTTGTTGACATAGTAAAAAATGCTGAAGTAAGCAAAAAAATTCCGAAAACTAAAAAGCAACTGCCGCTAGTAATCAAGCCAGTTACTAAACAAAAGTACAATGTAACAAGAGCTGATTTAAGTAAGAAGGTCGACCCTAAGCTTTCAAAATTAAAAATATAGAAAACAGAAGAAATGGGGTTATTATTGTTGAAACTGATGACTGCCAAGAAAGAAAGAAAATTAAATCAGCGCTTGAAAACAATCTGGATGAAAAATATGAAGTAAAAATACCATCGGAGATAAAACCAAAAATTGAAGTTATCCATATTAGTGCAAAATATTCTGAAGCTGAGTTGATAAACAAGTTGAAAGCTCAAAACCTTCATCTTGAAAAAAGTGAGTTAAAAATTGTGAAGATGTATAAAGTTCAAAAACAGAGTGGGGATAAGTACAACGCTATAATTGAAATAGACAAGGAATCTTTTCCTAGAGTTCTACAAAATGAGAAGGTTTCAATTGGATGGGAACATTGTAAGGTGTTTGACGCTTTGCGTGTTCTTCGTTGTTACAAATGTAATGGGTTTAATCACAAAGCGGCTGAATGTAAAAACGAGGAAAATTGTTTGAACTGCCTAGGTAAACATAAAAGCAGAGATTGCAAAAAGGAAAAAGTTATTAAGTGCATTAATTGTTTAGTTGCTAATGATAAATTAAAACTTAACCTTGATGTTGGTCATGAAACTTTAAGTAAAGAATGTCCAGTTTACATAAACAAACAAAGCATGCTAAGGAAGAAAATTGGTTACTAGCAATTACAGTTTAACGAGAAAGATTTATCACAAAATAATATGCTCAAAACTTTGGAACCTACCTATATTTGTGAATTAAAAACTCAAATATCGAATGACACGTTAACAAATGAAAACAACGAAGTGACGAAACCTTTATCAAATTCTACCCCAAATAATGTGAAACCTGCAAAATTATTTTCGCCTGCTGGAAGTTCTTTCACAATTTTTAATAAAAAAGTGCTGAATAGATACTTTTCAAAAATAAAGCGTAAATGTATGAATACAAATAATAATAACAACAATGATAATAATAATGTTAACAACAATAAAAATATAAATAATAATAATAACAATAATAATACTGTTAAAAGTAATTATAATATTAATGTAAATAGTGATGATGCTAATGATGCTAGTACTGGAAATTTCAACGCTTTGAATGCTGACTCGATGAATAATACTGAAAAATCAAAAAAGTATTCCAACTGGGTACAAGGCGAAACACTTAACTCATGCAGTGATACAAAAGAAACAAGCTTTATTAGTCCAATGCTCCCACCAATTGTTAAATTAACTCAAAAATCTATCTATAAATTATATGTTCTTTCACGTCTATGAGATCATAGAATTTATAATAATGTAAGACTTTACCTAGCATACCTTTTTGATAATAATGATGTATGTGTCGATGGAATAACTCATGTTAATATTAAAGTTATGATAAATCAAAAAGGTCTTCCAACTGACTTGGTAAAACTACGAAATATCTATAGTAGTTAGGATAGGGGGATTCTGGATATATGAAAAATGATGTTTTTGTGGTTCCAATTGTGGTACCGTTTTTTGGTGGTACCGTTTTTTGGTGCTCGTAAAAAATTGTAATATGTGTGTGTTATAAGTGTGTGTATTAAAACGAAAGTTTTGAGATAAGAGATGTTGAAATTTTATTTATGTTTTTTCAATTCCTTCATTCTCTCATTAAATATGTATGTATATAGCTTTACTAAAAATTTGTATAATAATTTAAAAAAAGAAAAAAATTGCTGATAAGGTTGTTGAAGAAGTATGCTTAAAAATTTTAATACGTATGTTAGAAGTGTGGCTATCCCAAGCAGCATTTTTGTGGACTGGAACGTAAACTGTCACTAAGTTTGGAACGATAAAGTAATTGCGATATGTTATTGCTACTCAGCGGGTACTCAGCAGCTACGTGCCTGGTACCAAAATGGGGAACAAATATTGAGTGCCTTTCTGCTACAAAATAACGTGCCCGTACTCATAACATAAACGTTCCTGTTTAGTCTTTGTGTGGTTTTCGGCACTTTACACACACATGTAAATTTTTTCTGTAAAACTATAAGTATTGAAAGAGAAAGATATTTATTACACAAATTTATTTTAATTTTTTGAAAAAGCTACTCTTTTCTCTTATGATGTATAATTAAAAATATAAAGTGTCAGAAAAAGTTATGTCTACCTAATATTTTTTTTTGTAAAATAAATATTATAGGTTTTTAGAAATTAATTCTTCGGCTATTTTTCAATATTTTTGTACTGCGAACAAAATTTTATTGATAAATATGACCATAAAACTTCCAAAAAACAAGCGCCATCCGGAAATAATTATATTTAACAAAGAAATATTAAACATTTTTTTGATATAAAAGGTTGCCGTTCGCTCAGTATAAAAAAAAGTTTAATCTTATAATTGGTAGTATCAAAGTTTTTTATAAGCTAGAATTTTTACATAGTTTACTCGTATATTTATTAATAATATATGTACTGTTATTTATTTATAAATTTGCTTAAAAAATTTAGTTTTAAAAAATACAAATTTGTAGTTTTTTTATGAGTTTATTTTGTGTACAAATTTATACCTGCAAAGTATAAATTTCTTAAAAAAAATGTACACTCAAATAAATTTTTAAATTATATTTAAAATATTTAATTGTACATTTAAATATTGTAAATAAGTTTATAGAGCAAAGGAAATCATTTCAGTAATTTTTGAATAAATGAATATATATACATATGTATATTGAAATAATTAAATTACGTTTCAAAAATTTTTCAATAAAACGTTGTGTCTAATAATGAATTCATGTATGTATTCATAAACACTCCATTTCATTTTGATTTTGTTTTAATCAATTTTAGTTTACGCATAAGCTTTTTCGTATTACGTTAAGTTAGAACACAAACCAAAATTTAATTTTCTTATAATGATATACGTATTACAAAGTATAAACGCACACGGAAATTATTTTATTTATCTTATAAACCACAAATAATTTGATTCTAGCTACAAAAGTCCAGTGATTTTTGACGTTTGTAGCCTGTGTTCTTACCGTCCATTAGCTAAATTGATTTTCAGAAAAATATAAAGTTATACTTTTAGGTTTCAGCTTTTTCAATTACATTTTACACCTCAACATATAACCTTTATCATAATTTACCTTACATATATGTATGTATTTACGATTTCGTAAAATTTCTAATTCATATTAGCGTTTATAAGCTCGAGCTTAAAAAAGTCAGTTATTTAAGCCAACTTAAATTTGTTGGTGTTTATCCAAAGCTATAGATGTCAAAAAATTTAACTCAAGCTCAAGTAGCTGCAGATAAAACGTAATAATGATGCTAAAAAATGCTTTGAAAAATTGATATTTTTGTTTAATCTAATTATAATTATAATGAACGAATCTAAGTTTTTTTTAATTTAAATATTTTTGATTACTGTTTAAACATTCAATTATAATAAATTCATACAATATGCACATAAAATTTTGAAAAAAGTTTTTTGTCATTATTTTATTTCTGTAGCATAAATTTATAAAGTAATTTCATATGACTTCCTTATTAAAATGCTATTATGTTATTTATAAAATATTTCAGTTCTCTATAATAATTGCTAATAAAGTAAAATGGTAACCCTTGTGTATATTGAATTTTGTATATATAAAAAGTAAAATGTCTACTTCAACCTTTTGCAACTTTATGGTAACCAAAACCAGCTTTTGGTACCACAACGTGACAAAGTGGATAAAGAAAGTCCCTGCAACGTAACTTTGAGTCACAATGTGTGATATGTCACTAAAAAGTTTTTAGTACCACATAGACCCACTTCGCCACCTAAAGTTTAAAAAGGAAAACATACTTGGAGTGAGCGGGAGAACTCATATTGCCATATTGATAATTTTGATTGACACTTAAAAATTATTGTTTATGTTTTCATTTTGTAAAAGCTTAAAAGCGCATTAAATTCAATCTATATTATATTTTACAAGATTTTTCCAGTTCATGAACAGGTATACATACAATCTAATAAATAACAAAAACAAAAAAATGAAAATAGCAAAAGAGAATACTGGGTAGAAACATTACTCAATTGATTATACATACTGTAAAACAAAAACAAAAAATGAAAAGCGAAAAGCGAAAGAGAATAAAAAAAGAGTAGTAATATTTTTTTTGTTTTTTTGCTTTACTACCATAAACAAAAATAAAAAGCAAAAGGAAGCGAAATATTTTAAATGAGTTAAGTAAGAGTAAAATAATTTTTTGTTGTTGTATTTAACATGGAATGGAATTAAACAAAATAAAACTAAAAATTGTGAGAGATATAAGAACACGAATAACGTTACGTTACGTACTTATTTAGATAACGTTGTTCATAAGGAAATTTTTCGTTCTTAATTGTTAACTAATTCTTAATTTGAATTTTAATCATATCTATGTAATTAACAGTGACACATATTACATCTTAAAATTTATTAAATTAAAAATATTTCCATTACTTTTATTTATCATTAGTATTCAAACCAATATGATATTTATGCATATACAAGTATATACCTGCATATGTATGCCATAATATGTACAAATTTTTCTAAACTTAATTTAAAATTAATTGCCACAATCCTGTTTTTACAACAGATAATGCTGCTTATAAGCAAACCACAGGGGCCCCTAGTCTACTTTTATTTCTGTTGGTATAATGTCGGGAACATACAAAATAGTATCCACCAAGGAAAATGGTGATACTTATTTCACGGCAATTCCAAGCAAATGGGAAAGAAATGGAATTTTATATTGGCCAACGAATATTTCAGCACTTAAAAGAGAAAACCTGAGAAGTAAAGCTTTATCAGATTTTGATTCAAACTGGGATACTTATGAATGCGTAGTAAAATTTTGTAACATTTCATCATTCTCAGAAGCACTTAAAATTGAAGACAATCTTGCAAATTGTACGGATACGGAAAGTGAACAAGTGTAAGGACATATTGTTTTATTTTTTTTTTTGAAATCTCACTAAAGCTAAATTTCATTTTTAGATTATCCTCAAATTTCAAGGAAAAAAGGCATATAAAAAAAGTTTCTTTAAAAAATTGCTCTCTGACTGCACCAGATCGAAACAAAATGATCGAAGAAGTTTTGGAAAATGATCTTTCAACAATAAACTCTTTGATTCAATAAAAGTAACTACTAATAATATTATAGTTACAAGTCAAAATAATACGGGTGCACTTGAAGAAAATATACCGACTTTACAGGATTTAAGTGACATCATTTTGCAAAATTAAAAAGACAATTCGACTCTAAGCTTGTTCAGAACAAAAATTTTACTTTGTAATCCATAAATTCACAAAGAAATGTTAAGTTAACTTTTCAAAATTCTACACATGATGTGTATACGATCTTGGTATTTAAATATTCAGGTAACAAATAAAATAAAGCAATAATCAATAATTTTCTTTTCATATAAAAAAAGAAACCCTCTTTTTATAGAATAAATTATTCAATAAATTTTAATTTTTTTATTTTTAAACAGTAATAATTTCAAATTTTTTATTTAACAATTATATGATTTTTCTAATTTGATTATTCATGATTTTTATAAAATTTTATATTTTTTACAAATTACATTTATTTAAATTTTACAATATAAAAGATTGAATATAATATTTAATTGACGGTTTACTGATGAATGTTTATTTTCTTGCTAAACAAAAAAAATTGCTGATCAATTAGACATGGAAGAGTTAGTTAAAGATTTTGTCGAATTGAAAGCAAGGAAGATCCACTTTTAATTATGATTTGTATGAGTTGTGTATTATTTTTGGTATAAATTGAATTTTGTTATTTTTATTTTGGTTTTTCTATAATTTTTCTAATAACATAAATATATATATATATATATATATATTAGTTTTTAGTTTTTTTCTATTTTTCTTCAATTTAAATATACATAATTCCCTTTTTTTTTTTTGGGCGGCAAATTCACATCTCGCCTACACATATAAAAGCTCTAGAACCGGCACTGCATATTAGATATAATTGATAAATTTGCGTTTTTTTTCTTTTAAGTGTTCTTTGCGTATAGGCTTACAAATAGTATAAAAGGGATAGAAAATAAAAAATATTATTTAAAATTGTAAGAAGAATAGAGGAAAATGGACGCATTCATAAAATCATTTAATAATCGTTTCTGTCCTACTCAGATTATAAAATTAGAGCAGATGACGGTTAATAAGCAATACAATATTGTGTGGTCGAAGAAAGAGTTCAAACAATATGGAGAACGAGTGGTGTTGGGGCTGACGGGTCAGCGGGAGGTATTTTTACCTCCTAGATATTCATATCTGAGAGATGGAGATGTGGACGAACTCAACACAGGGTTCTATAGTATAATCAATTTGGGGAGAAACTCTAACAAGAGTTTCTGCCTCAAATTATTACATTTTATAGAGACAGAAGCGGCCTCCGACGAAGATTGGGATGAAGAGTTAGAGGTGGAAGCCGCAGATTATAGAAGAATTAATATATAAATAAAAAAAATTAAACCAAATAGATTGTATTTTTATTTTTATAGAACATTATTGTTTCAGAGTTTTTTGTGTTTTTATAGAGTCTTATTGCTTCAGAGTTTTTATAGGACCTTACTGTTTCAGAGTTTTTTTGCGTTTTTATAAGACTTTATTGTTTCAGGGTTTTTTCAAGTTATGGTTTTATGTTTTGAACTAACATTAAAATTATTGACTACAGTTGTATTATATGAATACACTATAGTATACACATGATCGGTTAGTTAAATATTAGCCATTGAGTGGAGAAGTCAATAAAATTTAACTTAACATCTGCTAGTGTCAAACAACAAAATCAACTCATTCCATATCAAGTCTTGTTGTATATTTGAAATATCTTCATTTTGTTTCAAATATTATTTTATGACTGAATCACATTGTATAGCACATTTTATACATTATATAGAAATTAAATACATTATAGTTGATATTCAAGGCTTTAGAGACAATGATAACAAATTTATCTTAAAAGAAATTGCTATACTTTCATCAAATGATGAATTTCACCATTTCATAATAAGACCTCCATATAGTTATCACTTTTTGATATCAAAAACCAAATATACAAATAACTGGCTCACAAGAAATTATCATGGTTTTGAATGGAGTGACGGTGAAAGGTCTTTTAATAATGTCATCAATTTTTTAAAAAAAATTCGTAAACAATAAAAAATGTAAACAAATATGTATATGAGCGAAAAAAAACAATGGATTTCTAATATCTTAAAATGTTACAATATACTAGATTTAGATGAACAAGATTCAACAAGTTTGAAAGTACTACGAAAGAATCAACAACATAAAATCAAATTTTCAAAAAGATGTTTGTTTAATCATATTGGAAGTTGTGCGCTTGAAAATACTTTTTTATTAAAAATGCTGATACAGCAAAATAGTTCTGTAAAAACTTTCGATATTGAAAATTTAAATTAATTAGTATATACGCTTTAAAGAATTCACATTGAATAAAAGAAATGGATAAACCGAAAGATGGATCCAAACCTATTTCAATATGGGGTAATATCAGAAGAGAAGTAAATAATACAATTTTCAAAATGCGATTAGAACACATTAAGAAGAACGATAATAAGAAGGAAAAATCATCATCAAAATAATGAAATTTGTAATAAATTTGTAACAAAAATTTTGTAATAAAATATAATAAATGCTAAATTAATTTGTTATTTTTCAATTGCTAAATAGTGTAGTAATACTGTATTTCTAGGTCACCCTTCATATGTTAATTATTTATGAGTAGGTACTTTTGCTTCAGAATTTTCAGCCATTTGATTTTTTAAATTTTAGCTCAAAACTTAATAATCTGGGATAAAGTTTTTCTGATAAATTTGTTAGTTAATTTCGCTGATAATTTCAAAATTTCGATAACATTTTTATGTCCGTCTATAAATATAAATTTTTCAAGATATGCAATCCAGAAAAATAATATTTCTCTTGAGACCTATTGTAGAAAAAAAAATTTCAAATATCCTGACTTTAAGAAAACCTTTGTTTTAGTTACCGACGCTTCGAATTATGCGATAGGGGCTGTGTTACAGCAAGAGGGCCATCCTATTTCTTACGCGAGTAGGACATTAAATGACCATGAAGTGAAATACTCCACTATTGAGAAAGAACTCCTTTCAACTCCTTGGCAACCAAATATTTTAGACCGTATTTGTATGAAGTGAAATTTACCATTCAAACGGGCCATCGTCCTTTAGTGTGGCTCAGCTCACTTAAACAGCCTAATTTACAACTTCAACGACGGAAAATTAAACTAAACGAATATGGCTTCGAGGTAAAATATCTCAAAGGAAAAGAAAATAGGGTCGCAGGCTTCGTAAGTCGTATTAACACCGAAACTTGCGAAATTAACCTTTTAGATAAAAATGATTCTGAGATAGCAACAATTCACAGTGGCATCGAAGATTTGGGTGGCCAATTTCCTACCACAGAAAGTATTATAAATAAATATATCAGTGAGATCCATTTAGTTAAAGAAAAAACACAAGACTTAATTATTAAATACAAAACTTTCCATCAAATTTATATATCAGAAAATGAATTAAATAACGATAAGCACCTCAATAATATTTTACGTAAATATGTGAGGAGAGGTACGACTGGGATTTATTCAGATATGATTTATTTTATATAACATACTGCAAAACAAATTAATCGAACTTTTTTCAAGTAACAAAAAACTTAAAGTTTTAAAATGCTCTAACAAAGCCATCGATCTCGAAAGCGAAAACGAAGCAATAAAAATAATCGAACAGACCCATATGAAAACTAACCATAGGGGTATAATAGAAAATTATGGCGAAATTAAAAATATCTATTTCTTCCCTAAACTTAAAGAGCTAATACAAAAATATATAAATAACTGTGATATTTGCAACATGGCTAAGTACGATAGAAAGCCAAACAAATATAAATTCGAAATTACAGACCTACGGAGCCAAACGACATTTTGCACGCAGATTTATTTTTCTCTTATAAGAAAGTTTTTCTCACCATAGTAGATAAATTTACAAAACATCTCTTGGCTCAGATATTAAACGATCGTAATACAATAACTATTATTCACGCGTTAAAGAATAGATTTGCAATATTCGGGAAACCAAGGAAAATGGATTTTGATAACGAATTTAACAGCCTAGACTTAAAAAATTTCATGAGGGAATCAAATATTGAAGTACACTTTACTTCTCCACGTTCCTATACTGGATAAATAATTATATCAAATAACTCACCAATTGAACGAGTTCATAGAACTCTGAACGAACATTTGCGTATATTAGACGCCCAAAAATCAAAATTAACTTCCCTCGAAAAAATTTTGTTCGCGACCGAGAAATACAACAGTAGCATTCAGTCGGTAACGCTGGTAAGACCAATTGACTTTTTAAAAAATAATGTCCCAAATTTATCTGTTATCAAAAAACGATTAGCAAATTGTAAATCAAAAATAGTTAATAAGGCAAATCAAAATCGAAAAGAATTTATACCTGAAGATTCTTCTGAAATTTTAATAGAAAATCCCGAAGCAGTTCGTTATACAAAAAAAAATATATTAAAAAAAATATAAAATTTTAATATATTACAAACACAAATATATTAAAATTAAAACTAAGCTCGAACAAAATAGATTAAAAGATCCTAGAAATAGAAACATTCATCCAATCCGAATTAAAAGAAATTTTAAATTTACAGGTAATAAAAATAATAAAAATAATTCTAACGTTAATACTAATAACAACCCCGGGCCGAGCAACAATAATAAATGTTAATAATTTAGAAACCGAAGCCGGATTCACCATAACACAACATGAAAACGTTGAAATTATCGAAAGCTATAACCAAATAATTCATATAATTAATTTAACTGAAATTCAAACATTAGTAAATATAATAGAAAGTCAAATAAATAATTTATCGTTCGTTAATAATAATTTAAATAAAAACTTTTATAATATACTAAAAAATAAAATAAATAAAACTAACCATTCATTTAAAACTATTTTACCTCTAAGATCTAAAAGAGCTTTAATTAATATTGGAGGATCCTTTCTTAAATGGATCTTCGGAACAATGGACCAAGAAGACAAAAATGAGCTAGAAAATCATTTAAGAGTTATGGAACAAAATAATAACAATGTAATTACAAATACTAATAACCAAATTAAAATTAATTCGATATTTCAGGAAAATATCAACTCACTTAAAGAGAATATAAAACAAAATCAAATAATAATAGAAAGAATTTCAAATTATATTTCAACCGACCACAGAAATATCGTTAATCAATTACAATACCTTCAAATTTTAACAAACATAAATCTTCTAAACAAAGAAATCGAAAAGATTCAGGAAAATATTATGTTTGCAAAATATCAAACTATAATAAGATCGCTATTAAGTCCTGAATCTAAGGACTTATCCTACAAATTCCTAAGTTTAGCAAAGATACAGCAAATCATTTCAAAATAATTCCAGTTCCTAATTCAAAATTCGAAAAAATTTCCATAGAAATAACTGACGTCATAGTCTTCCATAATAAAACCTACTATCTGAATGAGGAAAAATATGTAAATAAGCTAAAACCAGCATCGAATTGCTTACAAAATTTAATTAATAATTCACATGAAAATTGTTTTAAAATTCAAGAAAATAAATTAAAAATAACAGAAATTGAAGTTAGTATGGTTTTGGTCGGTAATGCAAATAATACAAAATTATAAATTAATAACTCAAAACTTTAATTACATTAATAACTCAAAATTTTCAAATAATTTTATTTGAAAATTTTACTGAAATTAACCCAAAAATTGTAATACCCAATTATGTATTCAGTATTAGAAAACTTAAATTTTACCATTAATCTAGAAACAATTCATGTAAAACAAATAGAAAATAATGAAAAAATTAAACAAATTTCCTTTGAAAAAAATAAAAACAATGTAATAATCTATTTCAATACAACATTTATTTTTATCTTTTCAATAATTACAATACATAATCATATTTTTATATCACAAGAAAGATCACATAGAATATTTTAAAAAAAATAAAGATAAGTATGTTTAGGAGAACAACAGTCTTAAGGAGGGGGAGGTCATATATTCGGTTATCCAACCTAATAAAATTGTAATCCAACCCGTCACTTTCACCTTAGCTTAAAATAAATAACTTAAATTTTTTTTTATTCTTTAAAGTCTTGCGAAACTTTTAAACAAAATTTTCAAATCAGCATTTTTACCTTTTTATAATTTTTCACGTGTAAAAATCATACGACGTAAAAATGCTCGATTAACAAATTTCAATGAGAAACCTTTACTATGTGATGTTTCTTTATAATTCTTTATAGTCAGTCTTGTTAGTTCCTTAAGAGTGAAATGAAGTAATAGTTAATATAAGTAAATAAACTCAGTTATTACCTTTTAGAGTAATAAGTTGTGATGTTAAACAAAGGTTTAAACTCTTTGAAATTTAAAACTAAAAGAGGAGCAAAGAAGATAAATAAATTTGAAATTAAAAGAACCTAAAAATAAAATATTAAAAGAATAAGAAAAACAAAATTTAAATGAATAAGAAAATTAAAAATTGAAAGAATAAATAAAAATTTCAAATTTAATAAATTATTGTGTTTTGATTTTTATTTTTTTTTCATTTTTTTTCGGTAGTTGAAAAACATATAAACACTAGGGGCCCCTGTGGTTTGCTTATAAGCAGCAAGTAATGGAAATATTTTTAATTTAATAAATTTTAAGATGTAATATGTGTCACTGTTAATTACATAGATATGATTAAAATTCAATTTAAGAATTAGTTAACATTTAAGAACGAAAAATTTCCTTATAAACAACGTTATCTGTTAAAATATTTCCATCATTTGTTTGTTATCCATTTTTTAAAAAGAAAAGAATCCGCAATTGGAAATAGTACCTTTCACGTTAAACTTTAAAACCAAAGTGAATGTGAATTAATAAAAAATCAATGCCTCTTTTCTTTATACAGACCTGGCTTGGCTACTTACTCAATTGAAATTTCGCAAGCACACGAAGAATAATTGCCTTAGTACGTAACGTAACGTTATTCGTGTTCATATATCTCTCACAATTTTTAGTTTTATTTTTTTTAATTCCATTCCATGTTAAATACAACAACAAAAAATTATTTTACTCTTACTTAACTCATTTAAAATATTTCGCTTCCTTTTGCTTTTTATTTTTGTTTATGGTAGTAAAGCAAAAAAACAAAAAAAATATTACTACTCTTTTTTTATTCTCTTTCGCTTTTCGCTTTTCATTTTTTGTTTTTGTTTTACAGTATGTATAATCAATTGAGTAATGTATCTACCCAGTATTCTCTTTTGCTATTTTCATTTTTTTGTTTTTGTTATTTATTAGATTATATGTATACCTGTTCATGAACTGGAAAAATCTTGTAAAATATAATATAGATAAAACTTGCATACCGTTACTAACACCAACAAAAGCGACACTACTAGTACGATACATTAACTACCAAAATGGATTTTCCATAATAAATATGGATAAAACAGACATAGCAACAGAGTCTACTATAATTTTACATATTATTGACCCGACCGAAATATTAAAAATAATAAGATACATGACAGGACGTATCTAAATGGTTATTCGGTACAATGAACGACGAAGACAGAATTACATTAGAAAAATATTTAAGAACTCTAGACTTAAATAATAGGGAACTGATATCAAGTTCGAATGAACAAATTATTATAAACGATAATTTTAATAGAACTCTTATCCAATTAAGGGATATCATTTTAAAAGACAGAGACTTGATTAATCAAAAAATAAACATAATAAGTAAACAAAGTTAAACAAAGTTAATATATACTTTTTGACCAATTTTTACATATACAATTAATAAAAGAAAAGGTGAATCGCATTCAAGATAATTTGGCATCGGCAAAACATGGTATATTGCACCCAAATATTCTGACAAACGAAAAAACAGAAAAATACGAAATAGCCTTCTATAAATTAAAATACATAAAATTAGGAGTTACTCATTTTAAAGAAAATTTAATCATATTCGCAGTTAAAATCCCAAAAGTATCAATAATAGACATTACAAATATAAAGAAACAGAAACAATTAATGAACTAGAAATTTCCAAACATTGTATCTATAAAAACAATTGTAAACTAATAAAAAATAATTCAATAGAAATACAATCGTTAGAAGAACAAACCATAATAATAAAAAATGCCAAAAATATAACTCTAAAACTAACTCTAATAATATAACTCTAATAATATTTTAATACATTTTAATAACTGTACTTTATATATTCTTAAACAAGTATTTTCAAATATATTAGAAAAAACAAAAAAAAAAGATTTTATTACCCTAGCAATATAATAAATAGCTTTACAGATAAAACAACCTTTGAAGATTTCTTTTTAAAATATAAAAATAATTTAGAAGAAATAACAGAAAAACAGGCTAAATCCTATGACAAAACAGAGTCAATAACAATAAATGTAATCTTGATAATATTAAGTAAATTCATAACAATATTTTTAACATTCATAGTAATAAGAATTTGCATAAAGAAAAAATGTACAAATTTCAAAAATTCAGAAGATACTTCTGATAACTTAAATAATACAATAAAATTAAAAGTACTCCCGCCTTCATTTAATAAACTCCTCTATTATGAACATCGGTATCGGCCGATATATTATCGGCAGTTCTTATCGGTTTTAGGTTTCTTCTGTATTATGAACCGATACCGATAAAAATATTTCAACCGATTAAAAGAAGCCTTTTCATACAAATTTTTTTTTGTAAATTGGAGAAAAAGTTTTTTTTTCTAATGACATTTGTTTTCTTTCAAAAGTTATTGTCAAAAAATTTTTAAAATTATTTTGAATTTGGTTTTGATGTGCTAAAAAGTTGTTGTAAGCAAATTATTTTCTGTTAAATTTGTAAAATAAAAATATACATATATCGGGAAAATGTCGCGTGAATTATATTTTGAAAGTGAAGAAACGATAGTAAGTGAAGAAACGCAAGCTATTCAAAGACGACATATAAGAGATTCAACTAATCCATTGGATTTAGACAACAAAATGTATGTTTATGTACCTATTTTATTTTATTATTTATATAATATGTACACATTTTTTAGGTTTATCCAGAATTTCAGATTATCGAAGGAAGCTTTTCGAGATTTATTGAATGAAATAGAAGACCAACTTAAAATAACAAAAACTGAACGCGCTGTACCTAATATCATAAAGCTGGCATGTGCTTTAAAATTTTGTGCACAAGGAAGCTATCAACTGAGCTTAGGCAACGATTTTAATTTAGGTTCAGCTCAACCTACTGTATCAGTTTGTTTAAAAGAGGTGTTCAACGCAGTTGAAAAGCGTTCATGTCCGAAGTGGATTAAATTTGAGTACAGTAAAGAGGAAGAACGACGTGCCAAAATTTATTTTTACGAAAAAACGGGCTTCCCAAATATTGTGGGTTGCATAGATGGAAGTTACATAAAAATAATAAGTCCAAAAGAAGAAGTAAAACATTTATACTACAACAGAAAAGGATTTTGTAGTTTAAATGCATTGATAGTAAGTTACTTTAATAATCACCTAAATTAAATTAATAATAAAAAATAATTTTAGGTATGTGACCACGTAATGAACATACGTTATGTGAATGCCAAATACAAAGGAAGTTATCACGATTCGCATATTTGGAACGTGTCAGCTTTAAAAGCTAAAATTGAGAGTGATTATCGTAGTGGACGAAATGATTTTAAATTTCTGAGTGAGTGATTAATATGTGTATACATATTCTGCAAAAATAAAAAAATAACAAATGAAATGTTTGATTGTAGGAGATTCAGAATATCCCTTGGCACCATATATGCTAACACCTTTCAGAAATACTGAGGAGGCGTCTTTGGAAGCTCGTTTCAACAAAAAGCATGCACAAGGGCGGAATATCATAGAGAGAACGATTGGTTTACTAAAAAGTAGATTTCGTTGCCTGCTAGGTGCAAGGGAGCTACATTATACGCCTCAGAAGGCAACGCAAATAGTCAATGTTTGTGTTGCACTCCACAACATTTGTTTGAAATATAACATTGCATTAGATGATGAAATGGACCATACAGTAATTGGTTATGAAGGAAGTAACGAAATTCCGGAAGAAGAATAAAATAGACTGAATGAAGGAAGACGAATGAGGGACAATATATTACGGTTACTGTAAAAAATTGGTGATCAATAAAAAATATTTTTTAAATAGTAGTTCCATAATTCATTAAATTTATTTCAATAAAGAAAATCAACGGAAATAAAAATATTTTTTGAAAAGTAATTCATCATTCAATATTCTTTATCTAAGAAAACAAAATAAGCAAAAATAATTTACACACGCATAGCACTACGGTTTTCTTTTTCTAATTCTAAAATTTGAGTTTTTAGTTGCAGTTTCAGTTTCCTATCTTTATCTTTACTTTCTTGATGCTTCTTAAACAACACAAATTTTTCTTTCTTAAGTTGTAATTTTTTTTCTTTTAGTTCTAGTAACTTTTTCGAATAACTCTCAATTTTTTCTATGCTTCTCCTTAATTTTTTCATTTCATCTAGTTGTTTTTCGAAAAAATTTGTTTGTGCATCAACTTCAGTTTGTAATAATTTGGTTTTTGTTAATTCTATATTTTCTTTTTTTTGTTTTTGTGGTGTTTTTCTGCTTTTTGATTTTTCTGTAGAATGGTCCAGATTACCTTCGATCATCAGATCAGTATCGTCCAGCGATTTTTCTTGAGCTTCTACTACAGGCCCTGACACATTTTCCATATCAAAATAAAATTCTTCTAAACCGAAAGCTGAACCGCTATAGTTTTCTGAAGGATCCAATTTTATTATTTTTAGAACAGCTTCTTCGACGTCAGTAAAATTATGCAATTTATTTGGTCCTCCTCCGGTTGCCAAAATTTCAGACTTATTTGCAACGACCTTTTTGCGAATTTTGTATTTTAGGTCACTCCAAACCTGCAGGTATAATTTATTTTTACTTAAAAATCATAGTTTTGAAAAAAAAAATGGTTTACTCGCTGCCATTTATCAAAATCACGATTTGGTCCTAAGCTGTTAAGTTCTAATGCTATAGCTTGCCACTTCGCCACACTTATAGCTTTAGAACAAACATTCCTTGCCAGATTTAAGTCCTCTTCCATTTTTTCTACTAACCGCGCAATTTGTTTTTTGTTGCTTACGATTTTACTCCTAAATAAAATATATGAATAACATTTTGAAAGAAAATAATTTAGAAAAAATGCTTACATTTTAAAAAAGTAATCAATTACACCAGTTTCCTTGATAAAATGAAGATTTTACAAAAAAAAAAATCTGTCGTCTAAAAATTTGTACCAGCTTTTAAATCGGGGAAAACCCGACAATTTATCGTTTTCATAATACCAGCTAATACGTTTTCTATACAGGGAAAAAAAGCTTTCCCGACTCCGATAAAATTTACCGATAAACAATGTTGGTAATACAAACACAAAATTTTGCCGATAAATTATCGTTTATCGGCCGATACCGATATACATAATAGAGGGGAAAGTTAAATATTAAACAAAAATTCAGGAGAATTTTAATTATAGGGAGGGAGAAGTTATATAAAATAATAACAAAGAGAACAAAGAAAAATGTAAAATCTACCTCTCTAACATAAAACAAGAATCGACATGTTTGCATAAAAGATAACTGTGAAAGAAACATGTCTATTCTCTGTTATTTACAATTAGATAAAGATTAATATTTTGTACAGTCTTTGTCTAATTACATTTTAATGATTAAGAATAAATATTTGTAAAAAGATAAATAAAAATAAAGATTAGTATAAAGAAAGAAAAGTATAAAAATGTGAGTTTAGAATAAGCATTAGCTTAGTTCAGTTATAATATGCAAAAGACGCGGAATCGCTGTTCAATAAATGTCAATAGTGTTAAGGTTGAATCAATAAGGTTGGAATATTGTAATAATAATTTTAAATTAATAATAAAGAAAAAAAATAATAAATAATTTTTTTTATATTAAATTGGGAACTATACATAAAAGTCGCTCATCAATTAATTCAAATATAAAATACAAATTGTCAAGCTTAGCAAAAATTCATTATAAATAATTTAGAATTTATATTGCAAAATTAGTTTTAAGTAAAACCTATGTGAGATTAAATTGTGAAATAAAATTATTTTTTTACACTTATGTAAAACGTTTACGTTAATTTCAATAACAATACGAACAATAATAACAACAATAATTACAGTAATAATAATAGTGATATTGCATGCAATATGGTTGTGAATGGTAGTAGCATTGGAAATTTCAATGTTTCAAATTCTGATCTAATAACTAATACTATAAGTACGTCACCTAATAATAATTTGGAAAAGCATTCCAATTGGATACAAGGTGAAACACTTAATCCATGCATTCAAACTAAACCAAGTGTTACTACAAATGATAATAAAAAATTCAGCTATATCAGTCCATTATTCACACCAATTGCAAAATTAATCCAAAAAGCGCTTGAGCAAGATGATAGCATGTACATATGTGCTTTAGCGTCTGAGAGATCATAGAATATATAATAATGTAAGACTTTATTTAGCATAACTATTTGATCAAAATGATGTATGTGTCGATGGTATAACTCAAATGAATATTAAATTTTTAATCAACCAAGAAGGTTTACCAACAGACTTAGCAAAGCTACATCATAAGCAAGTACAGAGAGCATCTGCAAAGGACAAGACTGGCTTTACATAATTATATGAAATCTCTAGGTAAATGATAATTCAACAAAATAACTTAGATTTAGATTTTGATAATAGTTATAGTAGTAATTGTGACTTAAATTGTAGTAGTGTTTTTGAATTTTCCTCTAACACTAATTTGTTTTTTTATAATACATCAAAACATAAGAAGCCTAAGACAAAACT
This sequence comes from Condylostylus longicornis, assembly GCF_029603195.1. Taxonomy (NCBI): domain Eukaryota; kingdom Metazoa; phylum Arthropoda; class Insecta; order Diptera; family Dolichopodidae; genus Condylostylus; species Condylostylus longicornis. The sequence continues at coordinate 4,645,002 of NW_026577985.1, forward strand.
TTGATTTGTTGCTAGTACATTTAGAAACATTTATTAAGAAGCCGGACTTTATTTTTGTCTCTGAAATTTGGGTTTTTGAGAACGAATTAGTGAAGTACAATATTCAAAATTATACATTTTTTGCTAATACTAACTATACTAACGATACATTTTTTGCTAATACTAATAAATGACTAATAATAGTCATTTAGATGAAAACATGAAGCAAAATTTAACTAAATTAATTGAAAAATATGGAAATCTGTTTGGTCCCCTAGACAACAAGGATACAGTTAATACAACGGTTCGAGCTGAAATTAAAACAACTACCGAAGACCCAGTATACACCAAATCGTACCCACACCCGGAAAATATGCGATCCGAAGTTGAAAATCAAATAAAAAAGCTTTTAGAAGATTGCATCATCAGACCATCGAAGAGCCCCTACAATTCACCGGTGTGGATTGTGGAAAAGAAAATGGACGCATCAGGAGTAAAAAAGTACCGTATGGTGATTGATTTTAAGAAATTAAAGGAAATAACAACGTCAGATACATATCCAATACCGGATATCTCAAACACAATAGCCAGTCTCGGAGGTTCTAAATATTCCACTATCATAGACTTGACGTCCGGATTTCACCAAATTAGAATAAAAGCAGCCGACATCCCCAAAACGGCGTTTTCAACAATGAACGGAAAATATGAATTCAACAGGCTCCCGTTTGGACTCAAAAACGCACCGGCCATCTTTCAAAGGATGATTGACGATGTTCTAGGGTGATATAAGGAATATATAGGCAAAATTTGCTATGTATACATTGATGACATCATCATATTTGGAGGAAAAACCACGGAGCAACACACTTTATCAAAGCTGATTTTCTTCTAATTAAGACAACAAACAATAAAAATCGAAATCTATTAAAATTAATTGTAATAATTGCGATAAATTTTACATAGGACAAACGAAGAGACCCGTTACAACAAGACTTAAGGAACATTTAAGTGAAATAAAACGTGCAAGGAGAGTAGGATTTAACCGGATTTTCGATTCTATGGTTGCAAAACACATTTATGAAACGGATCACACAATCACGGAAGATAACTTAAAGGTATTAAAAGAGATAAAAGGAAAACACAGGAGAGAAGTTCATGAAAGCATGCAGATATACAAATCAAACAAGGACTGCCCACTAAACACGGACGAAGGTAACGCGGCTACTTGGCTCTTTAAATTAATTATTTGACCAGTTTTAAGGTTTAAAACAGGTATAAATTTAGTTTGTAAATAATTACAAAAAAAAAAAATAAATAAATAATCAAATTCTAGATTAAGTCAGGTAGATTATATTAAGTCAGGTATAATATTCCTAATTTTAATAGATTTCGATTTTTATTGTTTGTTGTCTTAATTAGAAGAAAATCAGCTTTGATAAAGTGCGTATGTAGCGCACGAAATATATTAGCGAAAAATAAAAGTATTTTATTCCGAATAAAAGGAAGTTTTCTTTTCACACCAATAATAAAAAATTATATTTCGGAAAAATTATCAACCATTGAGAAAAATAAAAAATTTTTTTGAATACGGAGCAACACCTGGAGAATGTTGAAAAAATATTTGCAAAACTGAAGGAAGCGAAGTTAAAAGTTAATCTGGATAAAACAGAATTCCTAAAGGAAGAAACGGAGTTTTTAGGTTATGTTATCACCAGCAATGGCATTAAGCCAGATCCGAAGAAAATCGTCGCAATTAAAAACATCAAAGCACCTGAAAATCTGAAAGATCTTAAAGGATTCTTAGGCCTTGCTTCATATTACAGACGATTTATAAAAGATTTTGCGAAGGTGGCAAAACCATTAACAAACCTTACAAGAGGTGAAAAAAGCCAGATAAAACCGAATCAGTCAAAAAAAGTTAAAATTTCCCCGAACAAAGAACAACTTCAACATTTAAAAATTTGAAGGATTTATTATCCTCATCAGAAATGCTAGCATATCCAGATTTCGAAAAGCCTTTCGTACTGACAACGGACGCATCTAATCAAGCTATAGGAGCCGTCCTATCGCAAGGCGAAATAGGAAAAGATCGTCCAATTGCTTACGTATCCAGATCATTGAATAAAACGGAAGAAAACTATGCTACCAATGAAAAGGAGATGCTGGCAATAATATGCGCACTGGACAACCTCAGAAATTATTTGTACGGTGCGAAAAAAGTTAAAATTCTTACAGATCACCAGCCGCTGACCTTTAGCCTAAGCAACAGAAACAATAATGCCAAATTAAAAAGGTGGAAGGCGAGAATTGAAGAATTTAACTATGAGCTCATTTATAAGCCAGGATGCACAAATAAAGTAGCAGATTCCCTGTCAAGATTGCAACAGGAAGCCAACGTCCTAACAACATCATTAACAGACACGGCCCATAGTGCACAAGAGGACGGTATGGATTTAATACCACAGTGTGAAGCACCCTTGAATGTATTTAGAAATCAGATTATTATTAAAGAAGGGAAAGAATTCATCGCTACAGAAGAACCGTTTCAGTCATACAGACGACACTTCATATCCTTGCCGGAAGTAAATAAAGAATCGTTAACCAGAATTTTAAAATTAAGACTAAATCCAGCAGCCACTAACGGCATTAAAATTCCGGAACAAAATATTCAAATGCTTAACGAAATATACCAAGATTCGCATTACACAAAGATTGGTAGAGGATATACTAGAAGAAGAAAATAAATTCAGAATTATCCAAGAAGAACATCGTAGGGCACATCGCAACTGCAGTGAGAACAAAGATCAAATTCTCGAGAAATACTACTTCCCGCAAATGGCAGCACTAATAAGGAAATACACCAAAACCTGCGAAATCTGCAACACCAATAAATATGACAGGCACCCTCATAAACCAGAACTGCAAAAAACACCGATTCCAACATATCCCACGGAAATATTGCATATGGACATCACTGAAGTCACAAACGAAAAATTCATCACATGTGTGGACAAATTCTCTAAATTTGCAAAATTTTTTCATATAGAGAACAAATCAGTCCTAGTGGTAAGAGATAAAATAATCGAAATCCTTCATTACTTTACATCACCCAAAACATTTGTTATGGATAACGAGAAAAGTTTTATTAGTCCTATAATTACGGATTATTTGAAAACACTTGACTTCGAAATCTATTTAACGCCATCGCAAAGAAGTGAAGTAAATGGGACTGCGGAACGAGTTCATTCAAGAATTATGGAAATCGTTAGATGCCTGAAGAACGAATATGAGGACCTTGAAATGAAAGAACTAATATACATAGCTGTAGATCGTTACAACAATACGGTGCACTCAGTAACTTAGAAAAAACCAAGTGACATTTTTTTGGCAGAATACAGCGTATTAACTATCAAAATTTGACGGACTTCAAGGAAAAAGTTAGCGAAGATCTTGTGGAGCGTATAAAAAGAAATCAAAAAAGCAAAGTTACTAGAGAAAATCTTAAAAGACTCAAACCTAAAGAACATGAAACAGGAGATACAATTTACACGTCAGTCAAGCAAATTCAGGGCAAGAATAAACCGAAATTTAAAAAAGAAATAGTTGCAAAGAATAATAGGGTCACTGTAACAACAGCTTCAGGATGCCGAATTCTTAAGGCGCATATAAAAAACATACCAAATAATTAATCCTTTTATTTTTATTCCTTAGTTTAGAAATCTGTACGCTGGCATTGGCACTCAATATATACGAATACAACACTCCCATGGTATCAATCAAAAAAGGAAGTGGCCGCATCATCAATGGCACGTTCAAAATTGTACATGTAATTAACTTGGCAACCTATGTGGACATATTGGAAAAAACAACACTGGACATCCGAAAGTTAGACCCAGGCAATCCCATTAAAGACCACCTAATTTATAACAGCAACCAAACTAAAAGGCTAATAGCAGAACTTATAGAAGCTGCACCAAGAGTTAAACGGTCAATAAACTGGATAGGGTCATGGAAGTGGATCGCAGGAAACCCAGATGCAGAAGATTGGGACAAAATATTGACAAGCCAAAATAACATCATTGAAAACAACAACCAACAATATAAAGTAAACGAAGTATTAATGAAGACAAATCATCAAATCCTGAAAGAATATAACAAAATAAGAGAATATAGCGAAAAATTAGATGGCACACAAGTAACCTACAACGGAGTAAATCTAATAAAGGAAGAAGTGAAAGAAATTGTACGGGCAGTACAATTTGCTAAAAATGGGATAATCAACACAAATTTGTTAGACACAGCAGAAATTACACAGTTGATAGCAGAGCTAGAAACCCTTCCATACTTCAATATAATAGAAGCAATGGAATATGCACAGCCAGCGATAATGGTGAAGAATTCAACACTGTGCAAAATGTGAGTACGAACTCAATACCAAAGAAGTCATCGAACAACTGAGCGAAAACGTTATCTTTTTGACTAATTTCAATGGAAGTATCATATGTAACAATTCAACAAGGAAGTTTTCTACCAGGATATCATAATGAATCTCTACAAATTAAGGACAAACTGTTCAGTAACAAAGAAGTCAAAATGTCACAAATCTTACCACCAATTTTGCGATCGAACATTACTGAGAAGGGAATCAAACTCAACTTGAGATACTTGCACGATCTACATCTCACAAATGTCATGAAGCTTCAAAAACTTTTCACGAATTCACAAGGCTTTATTGTCACCAACATCATCGGTTGGCCGATTATCATCATTATACTTTTGGTCATCCTACTCAAGAATCATCGCAATCTTCGCAGGAAATGGGTCTTGCCTCCAATAAATTACACAAGCGAAACAGGCCAAACTGGATTACAACCTATCACCTTGAATTTCCAATCCACGAGACGCGGATCTTTAAAGGGGGAGGAGTTAACATAACAGCTAACAGCCAACATAACAGCTAATATGCTAAGTCAGCACTTTTACACTTATGGGAATAAAGCTTCAACTAAATTCTCACAAAGCTTTAGATGCGCATCTGCTTTATGGTTTTTAAAGTAATTTTCCCACATTATGAAATGTTAATTATGCTTATTTTGTAAAATCAATTATTTTAAATATCAAATATAAAATTGTTAACCTAAACTAAAAATTATTATAAAATAATTTGGAATTAATATTGTAAAACTAGTCTTAAGTGAAACCTATGTCGGTTTAAGTTGAAAAATAAAATTATTTTTTTAATCTTATATAAATCGATTTCGTTAATTTGTATAGATGTTACAAAGAAAATATTTTAAGCCAAAATCGTACTAATTTTCTCTATCTATGTACAGAACTATTTTTCTCAACGAATTTAATTTATCTTTTCATTTTCCAAAAGAAGACCGATGTGATTTGTGTGAGGAAATTAAAACTTTGGAAAACAATAATATAGTACTATCTGAGAAAATTAAACTAAAATATGATACTCATGTCACAGAAAAAGAGTCTGCACGTAAAAAAAGAGATCTAGATCGATAAAGCAATTTGGCTGTGCTAAGTTTCGATCTGCAAAATGTAATTACCTGCCCGAAAGCAGAAATAAGCTCATTTTTTTATACTACAAAATTAAACGTTTATAATTTAACAGCCCATTTGTCAACTACTAGTAGAGCTTATTGTGCTGTATGGAACGAAACGCAAATGGGTCGTAGTGGAAACGACATTGCTAGTGCTTTAATAAAAATATTAAATGCAGTTTACAATGACAACCCAGATATTACGGAATTAATTTTGTGGAGCGATTCGTGTGTTCCACAAAATAGGAACTCGATAATGTCATTTGCGTTAATCGACTTTTTAAAAAATAATAATTTAATTTCTACTGTAAAAATGAAATATTCTACACCTGGACATTCATATATACAGGAAATCGACTCGTTCATAGCGTAATTGAACGTAAATTACGAAAAAAAAAAGAATTTTTTTCACCCTTAAGTTTGTTACGTTTATTATTAAAAATAAAATATAATAAGGAACCATTTCAGGTGTTGCAAATGCATGAAAATGACTTTAAAAATTATCAGTATTGTGCTGGTACATTAAATTTTAAAGAAATTACGTTTACCAAAGTAGTGGAGTTGAACTTTAGTCAGAATTTAACAACAATAAGTTATTCAACAAGTCATTCCACTAATGAATGAAAACTGGGAATTTGAAAAACACAAGATCACTCAAAAGAAAATGTAAGCTAAGTTGTGGTGAAATATTTTTTGAACTCGCAACACCAAGGAATATGGTACTTAAAACTGAATTAAACGCATCAAAAGTAAAATCATTCAGCTCAATGTTAAAATTTATGCCGCTTGGTGATAAGGAATATTTTGAAAATATTTTAAAACGAAGTGAAAACACAAGTACATAAAACTTAAAAAACAGAATTTTTTACTTTTTCAATTACATACTATTGTTTTCTAAAATTTAAAAAAAAAAAGGATCTCAGACCGTATAATTTTTAAATATTATTATTATTAAATATAAACGAAAAAGAATTTAATTTTATGTTTGTATGATGAAGACGAAGATGTTTTTGTTTTTCCGTATATAAAATTTATAAATTTGTTAAATAAATAATAATTTGGATAAACATTGATTTTTATTTAAAATGTTAGTATAATTTTCTCGTATACTAACTGCGTATAAGCAATTAATATAAAAAAGTTCTATGTTCCACATAGAACCTTTTATGTAAAAAGATAACGACTTTTTTCACTTTCATGATTCTATGTTAAAATTAAATTTTAAATAATAAGAAAAAAAGAAATTCCCAGAGCGTAAAACATGTTTATTTGGCCTTAAATTACCAAAAAGATTAAATTGATAACATAAATTTTTTATTACGTTGACACATTAAAAAAATCTGAGATAGCAAATCTTTAAAGCTCAATTACTCAAAACGATAGTTGGTCACTATAGAACCTTATAATTCTAAGCAAGCGTTTCCTTTCTTTCTTTTTTTTTCAGCAATCATTCTTTTATTACTATTGTTATATCAAACTCCAGTTTTATTAAAGTCATCTATTGAAATTACGGAATTGGTATCCGGTAATGGATACATCTTGTTCTTGTTTCAAGAACAAAAACTAAAAATTATCTACAACTACAGCAAAATTTTGCATATAATAGATTTATCAAAGTATGAAGAAAGTATAGCTAAAATAGAACTGAACATAAACGAATTACATAGTAAAACTCTGTAGAGATTTGGTAAATTTGGTTGGAAATGGTCTTCGATTTCTTACTGGAGTCATGGATAATGACGAACGTGAAGAAATAGAAGAAGATTTTAGAGTCATAGACAGTAACAATATAAATGCTATAGAAAACTTAAACGCTCAAATATCAATCAACAAAGAAATTTCAGATCAAGTCGAAACATGTTAATTTAGTTAAAAAAACATTAGTGAAACCATCAATAATTTTAGTAATCGCATAGCAGAAATTGAAACAAAACTTGAACTTTTTATAATAAAAAATGAAATTAGTGAAAATATAAAGATTTTATTGGAACAAATTGGAAACATTAAAGAAATCATATTTTTAAGTAGGTTGAAATTTTACCAAAAGATGTTCTTACATACAAAGAAATCAGTAACACAAGAAGTTTTTCAACGGACACTGTAGATGAAAACAACGAACCTCAGGACTCTTCATCGACGGATACGGCTCATAGTGCCGAAGAAGATAGCTCAGATCTAATATCTCACAGCGAAGGGCCTATAAGTTCATTCAGAAATCAAATAATAATTAGCGTAGGAAATGGAACCACAATGGAATCATGAAGAACCGAATCCGAATTTCAGCAGACATTACGTAAGCTTCTCAACAATCACCAAACCCGATCTTATTAGGACATTGAAGGAAAAATTACTACCATTTGTGACCAATGGAATAAGAATTCCAGATATCTATATACAAATGTTGCAAGAAGTATACTGGGAGCATTTACAGTTTTACAAAGTAAGGATTACTCAAAGAATTGTAGAGGACATTCGTCTAGAAGAAAACAAGCTTAAAATAATGGAAGATGTACATAGGAGGGCCCATCGTAGTTGGAAGGAAAACAACGAACAAATACTAGAAAAATACTATTTTACAGGCATGGCAAGTCTAGTAAAAAAATACACCGACAAGTGCGAAGTCTGCCACACTAACAAATATGATAGAAACCCGAACAAACCTAAACTCAAACAGACACCCATTCCAACATATCCAGCAGAAATTGTACACATTGATTTGATACAAAGATCCTTCACTATTATACAGTACCAAAAATAATAGTTATGGACAACGAGCCAAGTTTTACCAGTCCAATCATCAAAGACTATCTAAGAACTTTGGGAATTGAGATACAATTGATTCCAACTCAAAAAAGTGAAGTTAATGGGGCCATAGAAAGAGTATATTCAAACATCGAGGAAATGGCAAGGTGTTTGAAACAAGAATACAGAGAACTATCGTTGAAAGAAATCATAAACATATCAGACGACAGATATAACATTCTGTTGCTATGAAAAAAAACAGCGGATATCTTTTTTGGAAGAACACAACGTTTCAACTATCAAAACCTACACGATTTCCAAAGAAAAGTGCATGAGGGTATTATAGCCAATATTCAAACAAATCAAAAAAAGATAAAAACAAACCAGTATTCAAAAAAGAGCTAGTCGGAAGAAATAATAGGATTATCACCGAATCGGGGAAATGAATTCACAAAATTCACATAAAAAATTCACCCGGAACTACCTAACCAAATTTTTTCTTTTCAGCTTTTGGCTCTGGTTATGAGCACCAACAAAAGGAAGGACCGATAGCAACCATAAAGGAAGGAATAGCACAAATTCTAGATTGTAGCAAACTGATTCATAAAATAAACCTCAGCATGTACGAAGAAGTATTGGAAAGAACCAGACAAGAAATTAAAACACTCAACCCAAGAGACCGCTTCAAGACAAAACTAAATTTTCAAGTTGAAGAAATCGAAAACCTAATTCAGGAACTAACTCAACATCAAAGATACAAACGCTCAATCAACTGGATCGGAAGCGCATGGAAATGGATTGCAGGAAATCCGGACGCCTTCGATTGGAATCAAGTACTACGAAGTCAAAATAAAATTATAGAAAACAATAACGAGCAATATAGAATAAACTCAATCCTGATAAATACCACAAAAGGAAACCTTCAAGAATACAATAAAATCGCATTTCGTATCAATAAAGTTGCCGGCAAAGGTAACCAACAAACAATTTTTAACCAATTAAGTTTAATGAAGGAAGAAGTAAAGGAAATAGTTAGGGCAATCTAATTAGCAAAGGCAAACATGATCAACACAAATTTACTTAACAGGAAAAAAATTCACCAGATTCTTGTTGAAAGTGAAAATCTACCCTATTCCAATATGATAGAATTAGTCGAATATGCAACACCGTCAATAGTAACAAAAAACTCAACAATGTTTTATATCGTGTCAATACCAAAAACAGGCACTATTGAGTACAAGTACATCAAGATAAGAGCACCTATAAAAAATAACAGGCAATTGTCTCTAAGTCACTCCGAACTATTAATAAATCACGATCAAATATTCGGCATCATCAATCAATGTCACAAATATGAGAATATCATAATTTGTCAGAAAAACCAAGTACAAGAACTCCAGACTAATCACTGTATCACACAGCTTATAAAATGAACAAACAACAATTGTGAATCCCAGTTCAACAATAATGAGGAGGTTGAGCTCATCAATGACGAAACATTCTTCCTAAACAATTTCAGGGGAAGTCTAATATTCAATGGAACACAAAAACATTTAGCCGGGATTTTTTTAATATAATCAAATAACGAAATGTCCAAATAAAAAACTGAACATTCGCGAACAAGGAGGTTCAAGGATCGTAAGTTCTACCAACAGCCATACAAAATAATTATACTAATGGGAAAATTAAACTAATTCACGAGTATCTACACGAGCCGAATTTAAACAACACCAAGGAGCTAAAAACACTTTTAACAAACAACGTAGTGAATACAGCAACAGATGTGACAATAATCCTGTTAATAATTGGATTACTAGCCATCTTCCTGAGAAGACATAACCACAGAAAACTAATCATAACACGAAATAACATAATTGATGAAAATCTAGCCAAACTTCAACAAAATCTTCAATAAGTAAATTTAAACATATAATTCACGAGCCGTGAATCATTTAAAGAGGGAAGAGTTAAGATACTACAGAACGTGCATTAATTAAATAAACCAGACGCTGATGACAGCAGTTTTTTCCATTTCATAAATTCACAATCGTAGATCTTTTATTTTTTAAAAAAAAGTAATTCGAAACTTTTGTTTTTAATTTAAAATGTTAATTATAATTTTTCACGGTGAATTTTAGCCTAATCAGCAATCAAATTGTATAAATACCGTTAGAATTAAGTTTAATACACAGTTTAATTTTGTAATTAAATTGATTATAATGAAGTGGACTTCCAGTCCTTTCATTAGAAATAAAATTTTTTTATAACGAATTGCCGTAAATTCGTTAATTTACATATGCTATATCTACTCAGACATGCATAGCATAATATTTTTCTAATTCATAATTACATTAACATAATTCAAGGGAATCTCTTGACGAAATTTTTTAAGCTTAACCATTGCATATTATAATAATATTATCTCTTCCATAATATTTCATTTTGCTTTTTTGAATTCTTTCTACAAAACCACATAAATTGTAAAAAAAACCCACACAAAAATATTTTAAAATTTCTTATCGCAAACATTTATATATTATTTAAGTAGAATGTATATAACAATTATAGGATGCATTTTTAAATATAATAACTAACGTTATTATATTTAAATTATAGTTGCGTACACTCCACTATATAAACTCATATGTAATATAACTTTCTTACACTATTAGGATATATTACAAATTTTCTATACTATAACCAATCATATTAAATCATATTACAATTATTTTCCCAGACTATGTATTTTAACAGCCAATTAAAGTCACATTTTCTAAACATAGGTATTTAAAATACATAATTATGTTCTCATAAATATTTTAAGTTATATATCGTATAACATTATTGTTTCTCACAGATTTTTGTCAATTCTTAATATTCAAATTACATACTGTTACCTAACTTTTATAATTTCTTTCTTAAACTAAAATTGCTGAACTAACATAAAATATGATAAATACTGTAGAAATAAAACGAATAGAATCAGAATAAATCTTAAGTTAAGTGAATTAATCAAAATTTTTATTTATAAATAAATAAAGTGTATTTTTGATAATGTAAATTCGCATTTTTTTCCTACCTGCGTTAATACGATACGTAATTGGCGCAGTCGGTAGGTTCGGTAAAAGTTAGATTCGCATTGAATAAGTTTGCAACGGTTTATTGTATAATTTATTTAATTCGGTTCGCGGTAACAATTTAAAGCTTGAAAAATAAATTACTTAGAAAACATAAAAATCACAAATTAAATCTATACAAATTGAAAACTTTGAACTTATACAGTGAATGTTTTTTTAAAAGTGTGATACAAATTTAAAAAATTTATTTTAAAGTGTGTTGTGTGTTGTGCTACAAATCAACTACATTATTGATTAGTGAACTACAGTGTCAAGTGTAGATTGGTGCTGGTTCTGGTAACAACCCTGCGGATTGCGGACTTCAACTTGGATTTCAATTCTTCATATAACGATCTAATGGACCTATCGAGTTAATGTAAGTGAATTTATTATCATTGATACAATTTTACACAAATTTTTATACAAAATTTTACACAAAATTAAAGAAAAAAATATAAAATATGTAAATTTTTAAATAAAAACTAGAAATATATTTTTAATTAAAATAAAAAGTAAAATCAATATTAAAAAAAATATATAAAAATAAAATTTAAATCTTATAAAAAAAATCAATTATATGTATTGTAATTTTATATATGTACATATAATTTTTCAAATTAAATTAAAATTAAATTCATACAAAAATTGTAAAATTAAATGAAAAAAAAAAGAATCTTCCCTGCACCTTATCCAAGAATTAAATCCAGAAATCTTGAAACTAATAGCGAAAATTACAGCTTAACATTAGATTTAACAGATTTATTTGGAAAAAAGACTTTTGATATGGCTAAAAAAGCTTCTGCAACTACCACCACCTCAGATATTTTTAACTCTTTACGAGTTACAATTCCAAGGCAATTCCAAACTTTTTCTTGACTTTATTAACAATCTAGAAGAAATTCTTCAATTAATTTCGTGTACACAGGGTACACCATACTTCAAACTTTTACTCAGAGCAATTAGAAATAAAATAATTGGTCCAACCAATAAAGTTTTAAATATGTATGGAACATCTCTAGATTGGGAAAGTATAAAAGCGAATCTTATACTACATTACTCCGATAAATGAAATGAAAATTACCTCATTCGAGATCTGCGTAGCTTAAAACAGGGAAACAGGACAGTTGAGAATTTTTATAGAGAAATAACGGCGCATGTACAAATACATGAGAACGATTCAAATGTTATCAAATCGAAAAAGGATCTTTATACAGAAATGTGTCAAAACACATTCTTGGCGGGACTAAGAGAACCATTTGGGTCCAAGTGAGAGCCATGATACCTGAAAACTTGGCAGTACCTTTTTCATACTGCATTCGGGAACAAAATATTTCGTGTAGTCAACTGGAAGCACATCATCCTAGACCAACTTCCACACATAAACCCACACTCCCATACAGAAGTTTAATACACCCACAAATGACTGAAATAATTTTCAGAAATATCATTCGTCAAACAGTGAAAATTTTAACAATAGAAATTTCAGTAACAATCAATTTAATCGAAACCATAATTTCCACAATAATCAATCTAATAACTAAATTAATCAATTCTCTAAACCAATTAATAAATTTCCTAAACCCGAACCAATGGACACTTCCTCTGGTAATACAAATTTCCGCAAACTTCTGCAAAGCAATTTCTTCAGGCAAACAAACCGACCTATACACTTACAAGTAGGGAACTTTTAAGGTATCCTCACCTCGCTACCAAAATTTGAACCAATATTACAACCAATACTATCACAACTTCGAGCAATATAATTACCAGAATTGTCAGAATTTGGAACCTGAAATTGACGACAGAAAATTTTTGTCCTACAGCCTCGAATGTTAATATAAACTCCATATGTTAATATAAATTTTTGGAAGACGTTTAACATTCCTTATAGACACAGGTTCATCTTCATCTTTCATAAATCCTGAGTTTATAACCCAGAAGACCTCCAAAAAACAAACCCTAAAATAACCAAAACTATTTTAAATTCTCATAAATTAGATAAACAAGTTACATTACCAAATTTTATCGAATTCAACCAACCAGGCAACAAAACCTTCCTAATATTCAAATTTCACAATTATTTTGATGGCCTACTTGGCCTAGATGCATTGACAGCCTTGGGAGCCACTGTAGATCTTTCAAGTAAAATATTAAACACGAGGAGTTCAAAATTACAACTATTATTTAAGCCTAATTTCATGTCAAATAAATATATCATAGAGCCAAACTCAAAATTAGTAACTAAGTTACCGGTAGATGTGGAAAATGGAAACATTTTCATAAATAAAACAAAAATAGGACCAGGGTTATACGTCCTTGAGGGTATTTATAATTGTCGGGATTGGTATAGTTGTGTCAAAGTTATAAACTCTTCGAATAAAAATCAAACCATCTTCTTGGAACAACCACTAAAAGTGGCTCCGTAATAATCTAGTGAGTTCATCGAAATTAACAATTTTAATGTTGAATGCCCTTCCACTTCCTTTTCTGCTGTTATAAGTAATTCAATTAGGACTTCTCACTTTTATAGGGAAGAAAAAAATCTACTGATAAGTATCTGTAAGCAATACGACGATTTTACAACGAAAACGAAACTCTAACTTTTACTTACCGAGTTAAACACAAGTTAACGACAAAAGACGACGTTCCCATTTATACAAAATTATGCAGGTACCCATTCATACACAAGGAAGAAGTTAGACGATAAATTAATGACATGTTTAGCCAACAAATGATTCGACCTAGTTATTCTCCTTGGAGTTCTTCGGTTTGGATCATACCCAAGAAAAGGTACGCATCGGGAGAGCAAAAATGGCGTTTGGTAATAGATTACCACAAGTTTAATAAGAAGACCATTAATGATAGATATCCGTTGCCAAATATAACGGAAATTTTGGATAAGCTTGGTAAAAGTATGTATTTTACAACTTTGGACCTTGCGAGTGGATTCCATCAAATAGAAATGGATCCAAGTGATATACAAAAAACGGCCTTAACAGTAGAAGGTGGGCATTTCGAATATATTAGAATACCATTTTGGCTGAAAAAAGTCCCTTCAACTTTTCAACGCGTAATAGATAATGTTCTCCAAGATCTTCAACGCAAAATATGCCTAGTCTACTGGGATGATATAATCATCTACTCAACCTCCTTACAGGACCAAGAAGAAAGTTTAAAAAAGGTTTTCGACAGACATCAGCAGTTCAATTTAAAGGTTCAGCTCGATAAATCCGAATTTTTACATAAGGAAGTCGCTTTCTTAGGACATATTGTTTCTACCGATGGTGTAAAACCAAATCCAGAAAAAGTTAAGGCTATAAAAATTTACCCAGTTCCAAAAACCCAAAAAAAAAAATCAAGAGTTTCTTTGGACTATTGGGGTACTATCGTAAATTCATAAAGGATTTTGCTAAAATAACTAAACCATTAACGGAATGTTTGAAAAAAGGAACAAAAATAAGTTTTAGTGATAATTATCCTGACTTTTCATTCTACCTACAAAACCTTTCATTCTACCTACAGACGCTAGTAATTTCGCAATACGTACTGTCCTGTCACAAGGCCTAATTGGAAGTGACCTACCTGTCTGTTTTGCAAGCAGAACACTTACAAACTCTGAAACAAATTACTCCACAATAGAAAAAGAGCTGTTAGCTATAGTTTTGGGAGACCAAATATTTTAGGCCATATCTCTATGGGCGACAATTTAAAATCGTTACAGATCACAAACCACTAACTTGGCTGATGAGCTTGAAGGATCCTAACTCAAAACTAGTTCGTTGGTGACTCAGACTTGAGAAGTTTGACTACCAAATAGTGTAGAAGAAGGGAACACAAAATGCTAACGCTGAATGCTGAAGAAAAAATTTAAGTCAAAAACTCTGAAACCACTAACGCTTCCTCTTCGGAGCCAGAAAACGTTTCTGCTATTCACTCTGCTCAGGAAAACCATAATGACGGTATTCCTATTTTGGTAAGACCATTAAACGAATTTAATCTTCAAATCATATTAGACAAAACTGATAAAAAACCATTCATATCCCTAGAAATTCCCATTCGAAATAAATTACGTAAAACATTCAGAATTTTGAACCCAACAATAGATAACATAACAAAAATCTTCAAAGAACACTTAGCACCTAACAAACTTTCCGCAATATTTACAGACGATGAAACATTTAATATAGTCCAGTCAGTCTATTCTCAACATTTTTCAAACAGTAAAACATTTAAATTAATTCGTTGTACTGAAATTTTAACAGACATTAAAGAAGATGATGAAGAGGATAGAATAATATTAGACTATCACACAAAAAACAATCATAGAGGTATTAACGAAATTTTAGCACACTTAAAAAGACAATTTTATTTCGCATTTATGAAACAAAAAATAATTAAAACTATAAATAATTTCAAAATTCGTCGCAGCTTTACCCTCCCAATTCTCGAAATAGTTTGGTTAATATGGTTAAATCGATTAAATATTTTATAAGCCTACACGGCGCCCCATCAAAAATTGTATGTGGACAAGGTACAGAATTTACCGCAAATATATTTAAAGACTTTTGTAATCAATATAATATAAAATTGCATTATACATCCTTTCAACAATGTAGTAGTAATTCCCCAGTAGAAAGATTTCACTTTAGCTTAACTGAAATCTATAAGATAATTCTCTACAAGTTCAAATATGCAAAAATGGAACATAGTCTTGAAGACATTTTAACCGAAGCAATTATAACTTATAACAATGCCATTCATAGTTCCACAAAATTGACTCCATATGAAGTTTTCTATGGTAGAACTTCTAAATTTAACGATAGTGTTCAGTTTAGTAATGAACACGATTATTTAGAAAAACTAAATGCATTTCAGAAAGAATTTTACCCGTCTATAAAAGCTCACCTAGACTACAACTCTACTAAAAATATAGAAAAAATAAATGCAAACAGGGAAGATCCAATTGACAATATTGAAAACGAAATAGTATTTAGAAAGGAAAATAGAATAAATAAAACTACCCCAAGGTTTAAGAAACGTAAAGTTAAGAAAAATAATAAAGTAAATATAATCACTTACAATAACCAAAAAATTCATAAATCTAAATTAAAAAGGAAACTTCAATTTCAGAATACTACCACTAATAATAACCTAGAGAATAGAAATTCTTAACCTGTCAACGGTATACTCCCACTGCAGTTAGGTTCAGCTAGAATAATTTAAAATCACATAAATTTCTTACTCATAATAAAATTAGATCAATATCAACGGAACATAATTAAATTACAAGAATCTCTAAAATTGTAACAAATTCATTCAAGTTTAATCATTACTTTCTTTCTTTTTATTTTCTTTTCTTTTCTTTTAATATTTTTTTTGCATCATATTTCCAAACAAAATTTATACATTAGCATGAACGAACGACCCACTTAAAATCGTTTATTTTGCATTTCATTTTCTCTTATTATTGTTTTTACATTGTGTTTAAACCTAATGTGACGCCTAATGTAATGACTAATTATTAACATTTGGTTTGCATATTGAGAAGTATTTTTAAATATTTTACAATTATTATAAGTGTTATTTTAAAGAGAAGCAAAATTAACAATGATTTTGTAATGCGTTCTAAATTAAAAAAGTATTTTTGTTTTGTATAATTTTTGAAATTTTAAGAACGTTTTAAATTTTTGTAAAAACAATAAAGTTCAGTTTAAAGCGATCAGTCGATCGAGTTAAAATTAAAAGAAAACCGTTTGTTTTTTATTCAATTTTATTATTTTTTTTCTGTGCTGTTTCTAATAAGTTTTATTTTGTATAATTTTTAAATTTAATTTTTAAGTCAAAAATTTGTTCTGTTTAAAAAATATGTATCTGCATTCTTTAATTTTAAGTTATGTAAAATGTTTGAGCTAAACATAAATAAATAAATAAATATAGACGAACATTTTTATACTTCTAGTTTTCCTAAAAATAGTCCTTATAACATACCTTTAAAAAATAAAAAGGTTCTCGGTATGATGAAAGATGAATGCGATGGTAATTGAATTAAAGAATTTGTAGGACTTTTGTTATAATCTTATTTTTTACAATATCAATAGAAAATGTATCCTATTGATATTGTAAAAAATAAGACTATAACAAAAGCGAAAGGAGTAAAAACATGTGTTGTTAAAAATTAGGATTAATAGATATTAGAAATTATTTATTAAATAAGAAAATTTCATTTGCAAAAATGTTATTTTTTAGAAGTAAGCATCGTACTTTATACACTCAAGCTGTAAATAAAATCACATTAAGCTATTTAGATGATAAGAGATTTATAAAAAACAACAATATTGAAATTTTAGCTTGGGGTCGCTTTTTCATACAATAATCTAAAATCTAAAATATTATAAATGTGATAATAAATAAATAACTAAACAAGTAAAATTGCATTTTTCGTCTTTATTGTAACATAATTTATAGTTTTGTCACCCTCATCTCAATTACCAATATTGAATCATCCTGTACCGCTTTCGTAAATTTTATTTCTCACACTACATTCTTTTTAAATTCCATAAGTTATTATAACTAATTTTTTTTTTCTTTCCTAGAATTTTTAATATTTGTTCTCACAAATATCAAGCATTACTAGAATGCTACATTCTAGTTTCTTTCCCTTTTATTTTTTTTACCTAAAAACGCCGAATATGCAAAAATGCATAATTACGTACATAAGTTTTATTATAAACATGAGTAACTTTTTTCAACTGATATTGTTACAGTAAAAAGCACATGTTAGAATATTTTAAAGATTTACTTTTTTTTAGTCTTATTTCGGAGTCATTACAGTAAAGTTTGTTAAATAATATTAAGGAGTATAAAAGTTGTCAATAAGAATAATAATAAAAATAATAATAATAAAAAGAAAAAGAACATTAATAAGTGGAACCTATTTATAAGAAAATAATAATAATAATAGGAATTTAATTTAATAATATTAAAATTTGCTAAATAAAATCAAGAAAGTTAACGACATTGAAAAATTTTTGTTGTTTTAATTACAACCAAAAGAAAAGCGCATAACTGAATAATAAAAAATTTAGTTTTGAAAAACAAAAAATTAAATTTGAAGTAATAAAAAATTAAATTGGCGCAGATCCGGTTAGGATTCGACTGTGAAAAGTAAAGCGCTTAATAATAAAAGTGGATAACTTTAAAGACTTGGTGAACATAGGAAAAAGATACCAAAACATTTTAAACAAAAAGAGACAACAAGGAAGGCATAGCATAATAATGACAAGTAACGAGCAAGTTTCTATCTCAGAACAAAACACCGCAAGTGCTACAAATGCACCCTTAGTGCTGCAGATAAACCCACTAAAGTACATCGATGGAATTCCAGAGTACAATGGAAAAGGTACTCTGGAATCTATATAAATTTATATAATTTATATAGATCCTCTTCCTTATAATTTATCTATATAAATTATAAGGAAGAGGACCTATATAAATTTATTGAACTGGTAGAAAACGTGATCCCGTTAACTCTTCAGTATGACGTAAGTAGTCAAACCATATTATTAAGTAGGATTAAATCTAGATTTAATGGTAGAGCTAGAGAAATGATTGAAATAAATTCGCATTTAAATACTTGGTCGGGTATTAAAGAAGCATTAGTAAATTATTTCGGGAGAAAAAAAAATGCATTAGAAATTTTTGACGAGTTGCGAGGTGTAAAATTCACTAGTAACAGTGTGGAATTTTACAATGACATTAAAAGTATTCTGAGGAGACTCAGCAATAAAATTAAAGATGTACCAAACGCACACGCGTTAATTCAAGCAACCACGCAAACAGGATTGAGAGTGTTCAAGGAAAAAATTCCTGAACCAATGAAATCAATTCTTTTTAGTAGAAACCCAACTAGTTTAGAAAATGCCATTAACATCCCATCCACTCCGCTAATGACAATAGTATTGACTATATCCCAATTTCAGAATCTCCACTAAATTTATATAAGACACAAATCATAATAAAAATAGACAAAAACGAAAAAATTAAGGTACAAAAAATTTATAATAGAACTAGAAAAATTTTTACACATCCTAATCCCAACGAACAATTCTTTATAAAACTATTAAAAGATCATATTCCATCCAAGGGAATAGTTGGAGTAATGTTTGATGACCTTGAAGTGTATAACATATTCCAAAATACCTACGTAAAACATTTCTCCAAAAACAAACTGTTAAAATTATATAAATGCACCTTTGTACTGGACGATATAATAGACCGCTATGAAATACACGAAATTATTCTCGACCAACATATAAAAACGAATCATAGATGCATTGATAGTGTATATCAAAGTCTCCAAAATAAATACTATTTTCCCAAATTCAAGTTAGAAATTCAAAAAATTTTAAATAATTGTCATGTATGTAATTCGGCTAAGTACGAGAGATACCCTCCTAAATTACCTTTTAAAATTACTCAAACACCAGATAAACCGCTAGAATCTGTACATTTGGACATATGGTTCCCCAGTAAGGGAAACCCATTTTTAACTTTTATCGACAAATTTTCTAAATATGCTCAAATTTTGCCCTTGAAATCTAGAAACTGACTAGATATCAAAAATTCTTTTAT
The DNA here is from genome assembly GCF_029603195.1 of Condylostylus longicornis. Taxonomy (NCBI): domain Eukaryota; kingdom Metazoa; phylum Arthropoda; class Insecta; order Diptera; family Dolichopodidae; genus Condylostylus; species Condylostylus longicornis. Next base: position 4,665,028 of record NW_026577985.1, read on the forward strand.
GCAATACATAGCCTCTTTTGGTAAGCCTAAGTTCATAATTACAGATCGTGAAAAGAGTTTCAATAGTGTAAACTTTATAAATTTCCTCAAAAATGAAAACATTGACATACACTTCACTACACCCAATAACCATAGTAGCAATGCCGACATAAAACGGTTTCACAGCACGCTAAATGAACATATGAGAATATTAAATGTAGTTGAAAAAGAACAGGCTACCCCTTCTGACGAAGATCCAATTTTAAAAAGTTTAAAGATTTATAACCAGGCAATACACTCTGCAACAGGTAAAAGAACTATTGACTTTATTAACGAAGGGTAGGCAAAGACCATTTGAAAATTAATAATGAAAATTTACCGCGATATAACAGTCAGTTCAAAAAACAATATAAATTCGAAAGTAGGTAATTAGATATAATTAACTTTACTCGTTGGAATTACACTTCTTCTTCTAATATTATCACTGGGTTACGTAACAACACAATTAATAGAAATAGATGAAATAAATACTGGTAATGGTTATACTTTAATCAGAGAAAAGCAATTACAGGTAATCGAACAATACAAACGAATTTTCCACATAGTAAGTCTAATTCAGTATGAAGAATGTATAAGTAAAATAGAACTAAACATTGAAGAAATTTCACATAGAACAGAAGCGCCCATGATTGTCAGTTACAATATAAGAAAACTGAAAGAAGAATTCAACAGCATAATTCCTCATCACGTAAGTAAAAGAGGTTTGTTTAATATAGTAGGTCATGGTTTAAAATTCTTAACTGATACTATGGATGACTCTGATAGAAGAGAAATCCAGCAACACTTTGTAACAATAGAACAAAACGAAAACAATATTATTGAAAATTTAAATAAACAAGCTTCGATTAACCAAGAAATATCAGACCAAGTAAAAAATATAACAAACCATATCAATTTAATTCAAGATCAAATTAATGAAAAAAAAAAATTTGGAAAGTAATATTATTAAAGTCAGTAATGACTTAAAATTTCTGTATATTATGTATGAAATAAACGAAAATATGAAAATTTTACTAAAAGAAATTTCAAACATTAAAGAGATAGTTTTAAGTAGCAAGCTAGAAATTTTGTCAAAAAATATTCTAACAGAGAAAGAAATATTAGAGAATAATGTAACAATAGACGTATTGCCATATATAAAGAGTTGTGTTTTATTTAAGGAAAATTCAATAGTCTTCGTGATTTCAATTCCTCAATTCACTGAAAATAAATTTGAAAGAATTCTTCTAGAAAAAATTCCAAATAAAAATGGGAGTTTAGAACTCGACACAGATGTTAATAAAATAATTATTTCACAACAAGAAGTTTTTGTAGATTCCGACAAGAAATACATTATGAAAAAAGACTTAATTCAATTTAAAGACTCATGCATTTCCAACTTAATTAACGCAGGAAAAATGCACTGCAATTACCACAAAAATACTACTGAAGAAGTCAAACTAATTTCAACCGATATTATTGTAACAAAAAATTTAAGAGAAACCACACTTTTTAACAATTGCGGACATCAGCAAATAATAAGAATAAGAGCCAATAGCATAATTAAGTTCAATAATTGTAAAATTTTACCAAATATTACCAAATATCGAACGTAATATAACAGTTCAAGAAGTAATAAATACCTTTCATTTAAACCATCTTTTCCTCCAAAACATAAATAATACTGAACGTATTAAAATGATGACAAATAGTAGCACGTGGAGATGGCACACAAGTATAACCTCCGATGTGATAATTATTATCATCATCATAATTTTAAGTTTCTTCCTCTTCTTGTCAATAAAAAAAAAGAAATCGAATACGAATATACTTCAATCGGTGCAAGTAAGAGAGTATCGTGCGGACCCGATACTTGAGGAGGAAGGAGTTATGTCACTCTCATCTCAATTACCAATATTGAATCATCCTGTACCGCTTTCGTAAATTTTATTTCTCACACTACATTCTTTTTAAATTCCATAAGTTATTATAACTAATTTTTTTTTTCTTTCCTAGAATTTTTAATATTTGTTCTCACAAATATCAAGCATTACTAGAATGCTACATTCTAGTTTCTTTCCCTTTTATTTTTTTTACCTAAAAACGCCGAATATGCAAAAATGCATAATTACCTACATAAGTTTTATTATAAACATGAGTAACTTTTTTCAACTGATATTGTTACAGTAAAAATAAAGCACATGTTAGAATATTTTAAAGATTTACTTTTTTTTAGTCTTATTTCGGAGTCATTACAGTAAAGTTTGTTAAATAAAATTAAGGAGTACAAAAGCTCTGGCAACAGCACAAGAACTGCAAGCCAATCATATACAATACAATTTCGCCAAAACATTTGCTGCCGGTTATTACAAAAATAATAACTTTAAAATACAAACCGCAAGACCGAATAATTATGATTCCAATCAAATCACGCCAATGGACGTAGATCCGGGAAGCTCTCAATTTAGAAGAACAACCCAATTAAGAGCTACAGCTCCACAAAACCAAATTGATTTTAATCAGCCCAATTTTAATCAATCTAACCCTAATCAACCAAATTTAAGGTACCCTATAAACACTAAACGTCCCCGCGATCATTATAATTCAGATAAATCCCCATTACAAAAATTTCAAAAACTAAACTATATGCCGGTTTCCGACAAAGAAGATGATAATGAATCTGTAAAAGATGATAACATTACTGAAGATGTTCATTTTTTAGGATAAACTCGCTCTTGCCGTTTATTACCAAAACCAACAAAAAAGGTCAAGAGCTACGCATTTTGATAGATACGGGAACATCAAAAAACTATATCAAAAATCATGCCTTCCTGAACAATGGTTCACCAGTGACAAACCCTTTGTAGTCAAATCAATTAATGTTAGTAACTTAATCACAAGAAAATGCAAAATTAATATTTTGGGTAAAAACTCATCATCCTTCATACTCCAAGCTTTGAAAAGCTTTGATGGCATAATCGGATATGATCTTCTTAAAAAGGTTAATGCTTTAATCGACTTTCAAAAAGAAATATTATTCCATAATACAGGCCAAGAAAAACTGCAATACGTTTCATCTGAACAAGCTGACTTAGTAACAATAGATAATGATTCAGTTCCAGCAATTATCAAAAATGAATTTGACAACCTTATAAAAAGGAATATAAATGTTTTCGCGGAAGCCAATGAAAGCTTACCGTATAATACTCAAGTAAAGGCAACAATCAGAACTTCAACTAATGAACCAATTTACACCAAAGGATACCCTTATCCAATCTCTGCAACTGATTTCGTCAACAAAGAAATAGCAACACTACTGAAAAACAATATCATTAGAGAGTCTAACTCTCCCTATATATCACCCGTTCATATTGTTAATAAAAAAGGCGTTGATGAAAACGGAAAACCCAAATTACGTATAGTAATTGACTTCAGAAAAATTAACGAAAAAACCATACCTGACCGATACCCTATACCGGACACTTCGGCCATTTTAGCTAATTTAGGAAAATCTAAATTCTTTACTACCTTAGATTTAAAATCCGGTTTCCACCAGATTATTTTATCCGAAAAAGACAGACAAAAACAGCATTTAATATAAATAACGGCAAATATGAGTTCTGCAGATTGCCATTTGGTTTGAAAAATGCTCCTAGCATTTTCCAAAGAGCCATAGATGACGTTTTGAGGAATTATATCGGGAAATCCTATCATGTTTATATCGATGACATTATAATCTTTTCACCAGACGAAAAAACCCATTTAGAAGATGTTGAAAAAATTTTAAAAACGTTATATGGTGCAGGTATGCGTGTTTCAGCAGAAATATCTAAACTTTTTAAAACTGAAGTAGAGTTTTTAGGTTTTCAGTCTCACAAAATGAAATAAACAACTGCCCGGATAAAGTGAAAGACATTATTAATTACGAAACTCCAAAACAATTAAATACCCAGTAAACCAATTCAAGTCTCAACTAATTCTCTCTCAATCTCCATATAACAGTAAAACCACTAAAATCATTTTCCAAAAAAACATTAGACACACTATTAATTTTAAAACCTTGAAAGATCTCTTGAAATGTCTCCAATTTTGTATAAGCCCCGATGTCACTAATGCGATACACTGTGACTTGACAATCTTAGCCCAAATTCAAAATGTAATTTCGATTGATTTTCCTGGTGTTAGATTTATTCACACCGACAAATTTGTAACAGATTTAATAAATATAGACGATCAGATAGAGGTGTTGACTACAGAGCATAATAGAGCGCATAGGTCTATGCAGGAAAACCTCAAGCAGATTGAAAATGAATATTACTTTCCGAATATGAGGAAATCGTTAAAATCTTTAACTAACAATTGCAAAATTTGTATGGAAAATAAATACCAACGCAAACCCGTGAAACCGGAAATTGGAAAAACACCCATTCCGAACTTTCCAGGACAAATCCTGCATATAGATATTTTAATTACAAACAAACAACATTTTCTAACATGTATTGATAAACTTTCGAAATTTGCTATTGTTAAACCTATAACATCAAGGTCCACACTAGATATTAAAGAAACACTTATCCAAATTTTACCCATATTTAAAAATACTAAAACCATAGTTTCAGATAACGAAAGGGCATTTAATGCTAATTCCATAAAAACATTCCTAAGAGACCACTTTGAAATAGACCAATTTTTTTATTCCAACACTTCACAGCGGAAACAAAGGTCAAGTTGAGAAATTTCACGCGACACTACTTGAAATCGCTCGCTGTATCAAAGAGCAACAAAATATCATTGAAACTACTGATTTAATACTATTAGCCACATACAAATACAATAGTTCCATTCATTCTGTTTTAAATGAGAAACCAATCAATATACTTCATCAACACTCCACGGAACAACTCGAAAATTTAAAAAGAAAACTTAGACATTCCCAAGGAAAAACTGTCACGCAGATTAAATTCGAACTCTAACACAAAAACATACAAACCGGGTGACAAAGTTTTTTTGCGCATCAACAAAAAAAAAAAATTAAATTAAAATAAATAAATTAAATTTATAAATTTAAGTTATAAATTTAAAAAAAAAAAATAAATTAAATAAATTTATTTAATTTATTTAATAAAATTAAATAAATTAAATAAATTCTCTAAAATTTTTGAAAAAAAACTGTAGAAAAAGATTTAGGGACAACAGTATTGATAAATGGTAGAAAAATCCATAAAAGAAACCGCCGTTACTTTCAGATTATTTTTCGTCGTCATCCTTCAGCTGACCTTAGCTAAATTAATAGACTACTCTTCAGCACACTTTATTGCCATAACGCAAGGAAAAGTGGCAATTTATGAAGAATAATTCTATATTTCCCACACAACGAATCTTACGGACTATCAAGAAATTATTACAGAAAATCGGAAATACCTTGAACAATTGAATCATGAAATCGATATTCATAGTAATCGGACGTGTTAATTACTCTCGGAAAAAATTTTATTAATAATTAACGTTTATTGTATTGAGTTTAAATAGTTTCTCCTGTTCATCTTGGGATTCCATCAGCTGTAATGGCTGAATGTAACAAATTTCGGACCAGGATCAGAGGCGAGATCGGTATAAGGAGTGCCGGGTAATGTGGTGAAATATATCATAGCGCTATAAAATGCAGTGGTTTAGATCAAGCAACAAGCAACGCTTTGGACGCAAATAAATCTGTTAGATTCATTTGCGACGATTGTGTAGTATATGTTGAAAATGTTGATATGATTTTACAAAATATATATTGTGCGGTAAAAAAAACCACGATTATTTGAATGAATACAAACAAGAATTCGAGAATGCGATAAAAAAAAATGAAGTTGAAATTATTGGCTTATTAAAAGCCGTTGAAGATAGGTACTTGGAGCGCTTGGAAAGTATAAAAGGTGCTCAACAGAAAGAATTTGATAAAGTATCGAGATTAGCCGAATTATTCAAAACGGACACTGAAAAATTGAATACTAAATATAAATTGTAAAGAAAAGTTTATTGAAGTCAGATGAACTTTGTAGTGAACTTAAAAAACTAAAAGCAAATGAGGTGAAATTAAATATAGGTGAAAATATTTCATTCTCGGATATTGTAAAAAATGCTGATGCAAATAAAAAATTTCCGCAAATTAAAAAACAACTACCTTTGATTATCAAACCTTTAGCAAAACAAAGATGTAATGTCACAAGAGCAGATTTAAATAAGAAGGTAGATCCAAAAGAGTTTAAAATAAAAAATATTGAGAATAGAAAGAACGGTGTGATTGTTGTTGAAACTGATGATAATCTAGAGAGGAAAAAAATTAAATCTGTACTTGAAGGTAACCTGGATAAGAATTATGTAGTCAAAATTCCTTCTGAAATAAAACCTAAAATTGAAATAGTGCACACTGGTACACAGTACTCAGAAGTTGAGTTAATAACCAAATTGAAAGCGCAAAACCATCATCTTGAAGCGTGTGAAATGAAAATAATTAAGATATATAAAGTTGGATATTAGCAATTACTGCTAATTGAAGTTGATCCAACTAGCTATGCTGTACTTAAAACTTGTCAACATACCCACCTATTTGAATCAGTGAAAAAAATAAAAACATCCGTATCAAGTGTCACAATTTCCAAAAACGACTGCTTATTAGATAATCGGTTAATGACAACAAACTTAAAAAACAAAACAGCTGGAAATGTTAGTTCATTAGCCAGAAGTTCACTTTTTATGTTCAACAAAAAAGTGCTGAATACATGCTTTTCGAAAATAAAGCGTAAATGTATGCATATGAATAACAATAATAATAACAAAAAAATTAATGGTAATAATAATAATAACAATAAAAATAATAATATCGTCAATAACAATACGAACAATAATAACAACAATAATTACAGTAATAATAATAGTGATACTGCATGCAATATGGTTGTGAATGGTAGTAGTATGGGGAATTTCAATGTTTCAAATTCTGATCCTATAACTAATACTATAATTACGTCAGCTAATAACTTGAATGACTTGAAGACTTATAGAAGACACATGATAAGCAAGTACAGTGAGTATCTGCAAAGGACAAGACTGGCTTTACATAATTATATGAAATCCCTAGGTAAATGATAATTCAACGAAATAACTTAGATTTAGATTTTGATATTAGTTATAGTGGTAATTGTGGCTTAAATTGTAGTAGTGTTTTTGAATTTTCCTCTAACACTAATTTTTTTTTTATAATACATCAAAACATAAAAAGCCTAAGACAAAACTTTGATTTATTAACAAGCCGGACCTTCGTGTGAAAACGGAGTTTTTAATTTTGAAATTACAAATCATTGTATGACTGGACTTCTTGTTAAATCGTTAATAGTTGGAAAAAAAAGAAAATACTCCTGATACAATTTCAAAAATAGATTATAATAGACTGAACAATATGCTAATTTTTGAATTTTGGGATGATGTTTATAATGAACAAAATGCTAGTGCAGCATATAATAAATTCATTGGAACTTTAAGCAGTGATATTTCCCAATGTAGTTTTAGTTATAGTCCTAGTGCGAAAAATAAAAAGTTAAAACCGTGGATGAATGATATTTTGTTGAGAAAAGTAAAATTAAAGAACAAATTATATATCAAATTATATAAACATCCATCTAATTCTAGGTTAAAAAGTCGTTACAAGTTCCTACGATTTCGAAAATTTTCGAAAAGGCAATGAAAGCTAGAACATTGAAGTATTTAAATGAATTGGAATTTTATAATTCGAAACAATTTGACTTCAAAAAAGGCGTATCAACTGAAGATGCTTTATTAAATTTTTGTTAAATTGTGCAGGTCTATTTGTTGATGTTACTAAAGCTTTTGACATGGTGAATCATAAAATTCTTTTGAATAAATTATTTGCGCTAGGTTTTCGTGGTTTTATATTGGATTGGTTTAAATCTTACTTAGAATGCAGGACTCAAAGAGTTAAAATTGGTAGCAAATTCAGTAGTGTTCAGTATGTTAGTTTGGGAGTTCCCCAGGGATCTGTTTTGAGACCAATATTATTTCTTATATATATAAATTCACTTTTTGATTTGGAATTTCAAGGTAATTTAACAGCCTTTGCTGTCAATCTCACATGTGCAATCAATAAAGATCTTAGCTTATTAAGATATTGGTTCTTCCGACATAAGCTAATTGTTAGTGATAAAACAAAACTAATGTTTTTTAATCTTATGCAAAAGGAACTTTTTGATATTAATCTTGTTTTTCATTCTTCTGGCTGTAAAAGTGTTTTTATGGATAGTGATAATAACCATAATGTTAACATTGTACATCCTGGCTGCTGTAATTCCTTTTGCTATATAGTAGAAGAAGTCAATCAGTTCAAATACTTAGGTGTGTTTATTGATAGTATGTTGAATTGGTCAGCGCACACAAATGCCATTAAGTCTTATTTGCGCTCTACTTTGCGTTATTTTTATCGCTTAAACAAAATTTGTTCGCAGAAAACCCTCTTGATGTTTTATTATGGCATTTTTCATTCTAAGTTACAATATGGCATAAGTTGTTGGGGTGGTACTTTTAAGAATAAAATTTATCCCTTTCTGATCTTACAAAAATGTGTAATTAGAAAAATTTGCAATAGGCATCGTTTATTTCATAGTATGGATTTATTTAGAAGTTTGAAAATTCTTCCTGTTATACAACTTTATTATTATAGGGTTTTAAAGGTTTTTTACATAAGAGGAGGTTACTTAAACAGTAGGGCTTTAAATCGCTTTGGTTTGCGCATTAATCAGAGATTCTTAGTTAATGTTCCAGTTTTTAGAACAACAAATTAACGAAACTTTTTTGATATAATAATTTAAATAAGTTTGTCAAAAGTATAAAAGAATGGCTTTTATGTTTAGAGCATAGCGAAGTAGATAATTTTTTAAGTAGTCTAATTTAATATTTTTAATTTTTTTTATTGGGTATTAAATTTTATATCTTAAATTAAAATCTATATTTTTGGTAAATTACAAATTAAGTATGTATAAGTATACAATTTAAGTAAAAGGTAGAATTGTAATTTTTTATTATATTGTACCGTTAACTAGTATTTTTGCAGATTGAAATTAATAATTGTAATAATTTAATATTTTTTCTATAGAGTATTTGTATTATTATGCAAATGTTGATTTAAATAATAATTTTTAACAACATAATTAGGCATTTACACTATTTTTCTTTAAATAATAATGCCGTTTTCTTATTCTCTTAGTTTAATAAATAAATAAAAAAATAAAAAATACACAATAAATTTTTCCGAAATCAAAAAAAAAATCAAAAAATTACAAAACGCAACATGGCATCGTAGTATTTTAAATCAACAAATAGAAGAAATCTCACATGCAATGCATACCCTAGAAATTCCAAAGCGTATAGATCAATCAACTTCCTTGGCAGTGCATTAAAATTTATAGCAGAAACACCTGATCATGACGATTACGAACTTTTATCAATAAAAAATAATATACTGATTGAAAACAACAATCGACAAGCAAATACAAATTCAATTTTACAAGACAGAATAAACGATCTTACGAAACAGATTAATATCCTAACTGAACATAATAAGAAACATGTCAACCTCCCACAACAGAAACTTGAACTTTTGGCCGAATTTCTAATAAACCGAAATAATCATATTATTAACCATTTAAAGAGCATTTCGTTGTCAAAAGTACTGGCAAGAAATAATATTATAAACCCACTTATTTTGGACGATATTGAAATAAAAAACATAATCAATCTTGACAATTTTCCCATTTGCATTAGTAGTTTGTTGACTGTGTCCAAAATTAAAATTTTACAAGACAACAATTTAATTTATTATATCTTAAAAATACCACAAATTAAAAATTTTTGTAATTTTTTAATTGTCTGCCCGGTGATTCAAAAAGCCACTGTAATCAAATTTGAGATTAATAAAACAGCAAACTGCGAAAATGATTTACAACCATTAGCTGAATGCCAAAATACAACTACAATCACCATATGTCGGCCATCGCATTCTAAATGCCTCACACAATTACTAAATAATAATGAAGCTTCGTGCCCAACAGAAACTCCACTGCAAATGCAATTCGTTCAAGTGGTTGCAGATGGAATACTACTTCTTAATGATGTACCGCCTACCAAAATATTCGACCAATAACAAATAGCAATCAACGGTACTTTTTCGAATGAATTTAAAGACGTAATCCGAATAAATGATACGATGTACAGAAACAACCACACAAAAGTACCAAGTATTTACACCGAAGTACATCCACCAAAATTACTTACTGTAGCGCAGCTTAATCACGACATTAAACTTTCGCTACCTTACCTAAATAAACTCAACATTGACAATATCAATCACATCAGCACATTATATGAGGAATTAGCAAATCAAAATATTTTCAAATATTCAATCATTACATTATCCACTGCACTTATACTTCTTGTTTGCTTAATCAAATTTATCAACAAAATCAACACGAAAAAGGTTCAAATTTCACAAACAAGTTAACGAAATTATCGAAAACATCAAACAACCAAACGAGGACGTTTGAAACTTAACAAGGGGAGAAGTTAACACATGCACCTATAGTATTCAATAATATTTCATATTCCAAATTTGATTGGGTTGCAATATTTTTGTTAATCAATTAAGCATACGATAAATTTGTTATTAAAATTGATTTTTTATGTTAAACGCACACGATATTTGAAATTGCTTAATATGCATTATTTTTATTATAAAAAGCTTGTAATTATTAAAGAAAAAACAGAATAAAGATAACATTAAACCTTAAACGTTCTTTCTTATTCAAACACTGTGAACCAAGTCATTATAATTTCTAAGGTGAGGCTGCCTTAGACACAGTGCAATTTTGAATAAGAACTTAAAGGAACTATTAACTTATATTTTCAGCAATAAAGTGCTAGTTTTTAAATTTTTTTCCTAAAATATTTTTAATGATGTGGTAAAGTTTGTTAAAAATTCACATTTGCACAGAACTTTAAATTGAAATTTTGAAACAAACGTCAAAGTATGAGTTAACAACGTTAGCTAAAACTTATGTTCCCATAAATATTTGAGAATATTCATATTACAAAATTATTCCCAGACAAATATTCAAAATAAAAATCTCATATTGCACTTTGCTTAATTTTAAAGTTAAGTTAAATAAAATTATTTTTCCCATGTAAAATGTGCTGATTGCACATTTTATAAAATTATAAATATTGTTAGCTTTTAAGTAAATCTGATTAGTATTTTATTAGAAATAAATAAACAAGCACCGGCGTGTAAGCCCGTGCGGGAAATTAAAAAAATTGTTTTTTTTTATAAACATATAAGGAAAAACATTAACTGGCGCCCGAGCAGGGACGGCCAGACTGTGTCAAAGTGAAAAGTGTAGTAAAACCTGAAAAATCAAAATAAAAAGAATTGAAATAATAAAAATAATAATAATAAAAATCATAATAAAAATTAAAATAAAAATAATATGTTATAAATAAAAATTTCTTGGACACAAACAATTTATGCAGTGTGCTAAATCTAAGAAAAGTTAAGTGATATAACTATAATAATTACAAAAGTTAAGTAACTAATTACAAAAGTTAAGTAACAGAAATATTATAAAATCTAATTACAAATAAAAATGAAATAATAATTACAAAATTACATAAATTTGTAATTACAAATAAAAATTAACGAAATTAATAAAATTAAAAACAAAAAAATTAATTAATAAAAGTGTTCAAAGCAAATTGAAAAAAAAGTAAGGTTAAAGAGAATAAAAACATTGTTCTCTACACTTATTCTCTACAAAAGGCACATCATCAGGAAAGCCTGAGTAAAGAGGAAATAGGCCCCGAAGTAGTTCAACCGAACAAAACGGAGTTCATTGTATAAGGACAGCCAACCTTCCAACTTTCTGAAGTAATAAATTGGTCATCCCGGAAATGCTAATCCACTTACTGATTATGTAAGTTAATTTAAGTTAATTTTTGTGAAAAAAAAAAGAAAGAAGAAAAAGAAAAAAACAGATAAATTCATTTGAATCAAAATAAGAAAAAATTAATAATAATAGCTAATTCTTCTGAAAATTTTTGTCAATAGGATTTTCAGTAAGAATTTTAATTGCAAAAAAAAGAAAGAAGAAAAACAAGGAATAATAAATTTTTTTTTTGTAAATTTATTTAAAATTTAAAATTTATTTTCAATAAATAAAATTCAAATTCAAAATAATCAATTAAAATATAAGAAATAATTTAAAAAAAAAAAATAGATAAATAAAAAGATAAAATATAATTTATTGCTTTATAAATTTGAAATAAAAATAAAAGTAAATAATTAAAATTGTAAAAAAATAAAATTAAAATTTAAAGAAAAAAGGAGAAATAAAAATTCATATAAATTAAAAATTCAAATTTTTAAAATTTTTTGAAAATTCAAAAAAAGGGCAAAAAAATTTTAGTCATATTTGAAATAAATAATTTTTACATATTATATTTTTTTAACATATAAAACAAAATATAAAATTTTAAATTTCATAAACCAGATATTGCTTCCTTGAAATTGATAATATTGCTATTTCCATTATTTTCAATTTTAAATAAAAGCAAAGTATATTAAAAGTATAGTAAAAAGCCATTGATATGGAAGGAAAAGACAAAATAATTAACCCCTACAAATTAAACCAAGAGAATGTTGCGGGACCTTCTAAACCCACAACAAACTCGAATCAAATCACTATGAACGATCTAATGAAACACATTCAAACCTTAATAGAAAGCTCTATTGTGGCACAAGTCCCAGATATAGTGCAAAGGTGCTTAAATCCAAACTCGGATGAAAGCAATAAGGTAGACCAAACAATAGACCGGAACGTAGACAGTGCACTTGCAGACATGGACCGCATTCCTGACGTAGTCAAAAGTCTCTGGGAATTCTCTGAACAACCAGACGAATTCAGCTCTTGGAAGAAGAGCGTAGACAGAATCTTGACCATATACGATCACCTACGCGGGACCCCAAAGTATTACGGAATCCTTAGCGTGATTCGGAATAAAATTATCGGACAGGCGGACATAATCCTTGAATCTTATAACACTCCACTAAATTGGCCACGTATAGCGAAGTGCTTGACATTGCACTACGCGGACAAAAGAGATCTGCTTACTTTGGAGTACCAAATGACGACTCTAGTGCAGGGAACGAAAACGATCCCGGAATTTTATCAAATGGTTTACCTAGCCTAACTTCGTTTGACGGTATAATCGGGAACGATACCCTCAAACAACTGGGAGCAATCATTCGTACGGACAAAGATTATATCACCACTAGGCAGGGGGATATAGTTCCAATAAAGCAGCTTGCTACAACCTCAGTTAATTCTATCAATGTAAGGACAGAACATCTTAATCAGGCTCAAAAATTTAAACTGAACAACATCATAAATCTCCACAGAAATCTCTTTTCCGACCCGGGCGAAAAATTGACATCCACAACCAAAGTCAAAGGAGAAATCCTGCTCTCCAGCGACAAACCAGTCTATTCGAGGCCGTACCCCTATCCGATGTGCCTAAAAGGAGAAATCGAGAAACGGGTACAGGATCTGCTTCGTGATGGTATCATCAGGCCATCCAGATCGCCATACAATTCCCCTGTATGGATTGTGCCGAAAAAGGCCGATCCCTCGGGAGAAAAAGAATATCGTATGGTTATTGATTTCAGGAAACTCAATGCAATCTCTATTGCGGACAAGTATCCAATACCTGAAATTAACGAAGTCCTTGCAAATCTCGGAAAGAACACATTTTTCTCGGCAATAGATCTAAAAAGTGGTTTCCACCAGATCCCATTAAGAGAACGCGATATGGAAAAAACAGCATTCTCAATAAATAATGGTAAAAACAAATTCACCCGACTTCCCTTGAATTCCTTGATTGAAGAACGCGCCTTCAATTTTTCAACGCGCGAGTTATATCCTTAACCAACGATGAGATAAAAGAAATAATAAATGAAGGAAGTAGGTAAATAATGATAACGGATATAAAAGAGCAAAGAAAAACATGTTTTTACAACTATTACACTTATCAGGTAAATAGCAGATGTTAATGTACAAAAACATGTCTTGACAAGAAAATAATAAAATAAATGATAATAATTATATCTGTTAACAAACATTAAATAGTTTAAAAGACGAGACAAAGAAATTACTTTTTTTTTGTCCTAATAATTAAATAAACATTAAGAATACTTTAAAGTATAAATACATGTAATAATAATTTGAATCTTGAGTCTAAGTTTAACTGTAAAACAAATCGTTTGTAATCCGTTCCGACCGCCAATAAATAAAATTATTGTTAGAATAAAAAATTGTTTTTTTTTTTCTTGTTAATAAAATAAAAGTACATAATTCGCGCCTGACGACATACTACGTCAGCATATCGGTGAAAGATGTCACGTATACATTGACGATATAATCGTCTTCGGAAGAACAGAATTAGAACTTATTCAAAATTTAAACGACATCTTTGAAACGTTAGAGAAGGTTAACATGAAAATTCAGCTGGACAAGTGCGAATTCTTGAAGCACGAAGTTGAATTTTTGGGATTTATAGCCTCTAAAGACGGGACTAAAACTAACCCGAAAAAGGTTGAGGCCATAGTAGATTTCCCAGTCCCAAAAACCTTGAAAGACTTGAGATATTTTCTGGGTCTGTTAGGTTATTGTCGCCGCTTTGTCAGAGATTACGCCAAACCTGCGAAACCCCTGACAGCCGTCTTAAGGGGGAAGATGAACGTATGTCCAAAACGGCATCTAAAAATAAAATCATACATTTAGACGGGTCTGCAATCGAAGCTTTTAACAAACTAAAAAACTCCCTCGTTTCTAAAGAAGTCATACTTTATCATCCGGACTTTAATAAAGAATTTGAGCTTACGACCGATGCCTCAGAACATGCCATATGCGCATGTATCAAAAAAACTCAAAATCAACAGTAATTACTTTCACATAAAAAAAATTGTTTTCAAATAAAAATTAAAATATCAAATTATATACAAAAATAAAATTAACACACTTAAAGTAATTACTGCTGACTAAATAGTTTTATGCTTCCAAGTACTTTAGGTTAATAAATTCATTTTATATCAATAATTATTATTAAGTTTGCTTTCAAAAAGAAAAGTTCAGTTTTACTGTTAATCCTAAGATTAAAGTAAATTGAAATAAATAAATTAACTACCTTAGTCCTAAGATTAAAGTAAAGTTAAATAAATAAGTAAAACAAAAATTTAAATTTTTGGTGTTTTTATTTTATTTTTTTTATTTTAGTACAGAAAAATAAAATAAATATAATTCGCACTCTTAGTAAAACCGAAGAATCGTACACGGCCAACGAAAAGGAAATGTTGGCAATAATTTTGTCCTTGGGATCACTTAGGAACTACCTTTACGGTTCAAGAAAAGTGAAGATATACACAGATCACCAACCTCTGATATACGAAAATAAAAACTCTCGGAAATAAAAACACCAACGCTAAAATGAAGCGTTGGAAATCGATCCTGGAGGAGCACAATTATGAACTAAAGTACAAGCCAGGAAGATCCAATGTGGTGGCAGACGCGTTGTCTAGATACCCCACTATTAGTGCGCTTACATCAACGATGCACAGTGATGAGAGCTCTTCACATAACATAATACCCTCTGTGGAAAGTCCCATTAATGTTTTTCATAACCAACTAATTTTGAAAATCGGCGATGAAGACAGTTACCAATTGCAAAACCCTTTTCCCAAATATAATAGGCATACGGTAACTAAAAACCAATATACAGAGACGGACATTGTAAATATTTTCAAGGGATATTTAAACCCAAACATAATAAATGGCTTGTTAACGGATGAGCCGACGGTGGGGATCATTCAAACTATATATTCCTTACATTTCTTAAATTATAGAATCCGATTTACGCAAAAATTAGTCAAGGACGTAACAAGTGAGAACGAAGAAAATGAAATTATATGGTATACCCACAAAAGGGCACATCGCAGTTCAAAAGAAAACGTTTTACAAATACTTCCCAATTTACAAATACTTCCCAAAAAATTTTGCTTCCCAAAAATGCACAACAAAATTAAGAGCAAAGTAAAACAGTGCGAAATATGCAAACTCAGTAAATATGAAAGACATCCTAATAAACCGGTTTTTAATCCTACACCTATATCTGCCTATCCAGGACATACAGTTAACATTGACATTTTCAATACGGAAGGACATTTAGTCCTGACAGCTTTAGACAAATTTACTAAACTGGCACAGGCAAGATTTATCAAGTCTCGTGCAATTGAAGACATTAGAGGACCCCTACGCGAATTACTGTTCTTTTTCAGTGTACCGGAAAATGTGGTTCTCGATAACGAGAAATTCTTTAATTCGGATTCCTTAATCTCTATGATGACGGACGAAATGAAAATTAACATATTCACTGTCCCACCATACAAGAGCGAAGTTAATGGACAAGTCGAACACTTCCATTCTACGCTCTCAGAGATAATGAGGTGTCTTAGGGCGGAAAATCTTGCTCGCAATTTCCAAGATTTGCTAGAGCGTTCCGTTAACGAATATAACCACACATTTCACACTACCATTGGTAAGAAACCTGTAGAACTATTCTATGGTCGAATTCCCAATATTACACCTGCCGAGTTCGAAAGAACGAGGTTCACTAACATTGAGAAAATTAAACAAAAACAAGACAAAGACTTGAATTATCACAATAAGAAACGACAACCTATCAAAACTTACAGACCAGGACAAGTTATATTTGTAAAGATCAATAAACGAATAGGGTCAAAATTAACGCCTAGGTTTTCTCGGGAAGTAGTCTTAGAAGATAAGCATACTACTGTTATAACAGAAACAGGAAAGACTATTCACCAGAGTAATATAAGAAATTAAATTCTCATTCCAGGTGCTTCCTCTATTTAACAGGGGGGGAAATCCAAATATTGGACTTTTCAAAATCATATGTTATCCCTATACGGACTGGTTTCGCCAAAATACAGAAAGGCAATTTTAAACTTATACATTCTATTGACATAAAAAAATACGAAGACTGCATAGCCCAAATCATCCCAGTACTAGAATCAGACAAAAACCATTCTATTTCACAGTACTTATTTCACGAAGTACAAGAAATTCAAAATTTAATTCAGAATCTAAAACCCGTTCGACAAAAACCCGTTCCATAATTCAACTTCAGTTCTCAAGCGAAACGGTTGAATTTTTTAAATACGGGAAAATACTTAAAAATTTTTTACTACAGATTGCGTAAGTTTGTTTTCCGTCGTAGATACAGTCAACTGTAGGATGGCGGACTGCGAAACGTGCAAAGGAAGAATTAGTGGTGATAACGGCATTCGGTGTGCCGGTGTGTGCAACAAAATATACCACATATCGGTGAAATGTGCCGGGTTGGACAAATTTCAAAGTAATATTCTTGATACTAACAAAAATTTGCGATATATGTGTGATGAATGTATTATGTACATTCAAAACGTGGACATGGTACTTCAAAAAATGAATTGTACGGTAGAAAGAAATAGTGAATATATAAAAGATATTCACTATTCACTAAAAGAATATAAGAGTGGTTTTGAAAACGCATTAACCAAAAATTAAAATGAAGTTATGGGTTTACTTAGAACAATTGAAGAACGGTATATGGATCGGTTAAACGAATTTAAAAACGAACAAAAAAAAGAAATCGAAAAAATGGTAAAAACAATGGAAGTGCTTAAAGTGGAAAGTGAAAAACTTAATGCGGTGTTAAATAAACAAACAGAAAAACTTAATAATGTTATTGAGCATTCAATAAAAAAAAATAATGAGTTATGCACTAATATTAATAATGCAAAAATAAACAATGTAGGTCAATCAGTGTCATTCGCTGATATAATAAAAAACAATAAAGAAAATAAAAATACTGTGCCGGTAATGAAAAAAAATTTACCTCTAATTGTTAAACCAAAAAATAAGCAAAAGAGTGATAAAACAAAAAGCGATTTAAATACTAAGGTAGACCCAAAAAATTTTAAAATAAGAAATGTTGAAAGTAAAAATAATGGTATTATATTAATAGAGACTGATTCGCAAGAAAATCGGGAAAAAATAAAAACGGAGTTAGAAAAAAAAATGAAAAGTGGTTATGACATTAAAATTCCAAAGGAAATTAAACCAAAAATAGAGTTAGTACATATGAACAATAAGTTTAATGAGAGTGAATTAATAGAAAAACTGAAAAAACAAAATGAGGTGTTAAGTATGAGTGAAATGAAAATAATAAATTTGCGGACGGTAAAAAAATATAATAGAGAAATGCAAAATGCGATTATCGAAGTAGATAAGGAATCTTTTCCTAAAATATTAAACATGGAAAAATTGTGTATTGGTTGGGAAAGATGCAAGGTGTTCGACGCCATTTCGGTACAAAGATGTTTTAAATGTAATGGCTTTAACCACAAATCGACGGAGTGTAAAAATGAAGAAATATGTTTAAAATGCACTAAAAATCATAAAACAAGTGTATGCAGTGAGCCACCAATTAATATTTGTGTAAACTGCAAAAAAGTTAACGATAAATTTAAATTGGGCTTGGATATAAAACACAGCTCACTAAGCAAACAGTGTGAAGTGTATAAAAAAAAATTGAATGAACTTAAACAAAAAATAGGGTACTAGCAATTAAAGAATCTTGATGGGAATGCTTACTCTGGATTCATTTCAATCGATAATCATCATGTTAAAAGTAAAAATTTTAATAGTACTAAAGAAAATGATTTAAAAAGAAATAATAATAATAAGATTAAGTATAATACTAGTATTAAGGATGATAGGGGAAGTGTTCAAAATAATGATAATAGCAATAATAATGATAACAATAATAATAATACTAATAATAATAATAATAATAATAACAATAATAAAAATAATAATAATAATGATAATAATAATGATAATAATAATAATAAAAAAAACAAAAATTTGGAAAACCAAGAGAATAATATTATTAATATCAATGATAATGATAAAAATTTTAAAACTAATACTAATAACGAGACTAAAAACAGTCAGTGCAGTACAATGATAAAAGAAAATAAAAAAAGTATTTTAAAAATTATTCCTAAGTTGTGGTTTAAAACAAATAACACGAACACAAAAGTTTATACCATTAAAAATTGCAATAGTAATGAAGTGTCAGAAAACAATAAAGTAAATAATAGCAAAATAGATAAAAACCAGATTTCTAGCAAAACTCAAATTGAAGATAATAATAGCAATAACATAATAGATAACAAAAAGAGCCAGCAAAATACTGTAATCAATTATGCAAATTGGGTTAAAGGTGATACATTTAATCCAACTATGGAGAAAAAAGATATAAAAGGAAGCAAGAGCAGTTTCATTGATCCAATGAATCCGCCTATTGTAAAGCTTACAAGAAAAGCTTATGAAAATGGCGATGAAGTTTACGTTTTATCTAGATTAAGAGATCACAGAATATATAGCAATGTAAGATTGTATTTATCGTATTTTTATGATCAGGATGATATCTGCCACGATGGAATGACGCAAACAAGTCTTAAAGTATTAATTGATCAGGAGGGTCTTCCAACAAATCATCAAGAATTGCGAAAAATATACTATACATATCATGCTAACATAGGGATTTCAAAAGACGATATTGATAAAGATCTCAAATCGTACAGAAGTCACGTTGATAATAAATATAGGGAACACCTTGTCCGAGTAAGGGAGAATTGGAAAAAATATTTCACATGAAAACCATAATGAGTACATCAAAAGAAGTAGTACATACTGGTAACCTGAATATTTTATACATGAATATTTGCAGTATAAGGAGCAAACTCTTTGAGTTAGAAGCATTAATCACAGAACTAGGTAATATAGATATAGTAGTACTCACAGAAGTGTGGATATACAATAATGAAGTTAACACACATAACATCCGTAACTTCGCAGCGATATATAACTGTAGAGAAGTAAACAGAGGTGGTGGTACCGCGATTTTTGTAAGAAACAATATTAATTTCAATTTGATATGTAAGGAAGATAAGTACAATTTTACAGTAATTGAAATTTCAAATTCCAAGCCAAAATTAAGAATTGGAACCTTCTACAAAGCTCCAGTGGAAAATAGCAATGTATTTACAGAATATTTAGAAAATAAATTAACGGACAACATGAATCATATATTTTTTACAGATACTAACATTAACCTATTTGATAATAACAACATAGTTGTAGGGTATAAAGATATGATAGCCGCTGCAGGTTATTACTTCATCAACAAAACTAAAAGTACAAGAATCACACCGCAATCAAGTAGCTTAATTGACCATATAATTACAAACGTTAATAGTAAATTCAATATTAAATTCACAATAGAAAATAACAATTTATCGGATCATCAATTAGCGTTAGTATCAATAGAAACTGATGTGGACAAGAAAACTCCCATGAAAACAAGGATAACACACAGATTAGACTATGATAAACTACGTCAAATCATAAAAGAGCAAGTGAACGACACAGAGATAACCGAAATTGATGTACTGATTAAAATAATACAAAAAGCTAAACAAGTGTGCACAAAAACTACGCAATTCAGAACGAGAAATAATAGTTGGATAACACCTATTATATTGGAAAAATTAAAACATAGAAAATCTCAGTATGATAAACACAAGAAGGATCCAAATAACGAGGATAAAAAAGCAGAATATATTAAAATTAAAAAGCAAGTGGAAAAATTAGTAAAGGAGGCTAAAAGTAAACATATAATCCAAGGAATTGAAAAAGCAGGAAGCGATTCTAGAAAATTATGGAAAATTTTAAATAACACTGTAAGTAATAGGAATGATGAAACGCTAGAGCATCAAGCTTATGTAATAAATAAAAATGGAGAAAGAACAAGAACAGATCATGACACGGCGGAGACACTAAACATGTTTTTTAATGAAGTAGGTGAAAATATCTTGGAGCAGATCCAGAAAACAAAAGTGGGAAATCAGGATGTCTACAGAATACATAATAATAAAACAATTTTTCTTGCACCAGTTACAGAAGCAGAAATTCAACAAATTGTAATGAATTTAAATGATACTTTCAGCGGAGGAAATCAATGTCGCGACTAACACTTTAGCTAAAGAGCAATTTCCTTTTATATCAACGGAAGAAGCCATGAATTTTGCTGAAGTCAAAATCATGTCAAATTCCACCTTCATTTTATACATTATTAATTTACCTATCACACATAATGCAACGTACGAAAAGCTACTTTTGAAACCAGTAAAAATCAATAACCTAATTTTAAATTTACAATACCATAGCATTTTCAAGTTTAACGAGGCAATATTTGGACAAAAAAGTGAATGTAAAAAGTCTAATTTCTTAGAAATTTGTAAAACCAATAATGTTGTAGATCTGTCAAATTCAAACTGTATAAGAAATTTACTTACAAATGTAAAAGCAAATTGCAATACAAGAATTAATAAGCAAATGTCTCTAGTAGAAGAAGTCTCAGAAGCAATAATTGTACTTAATAACTTTAATGACTCAATTAAAATAAATTCAAGCTATCATAAACTAAGCGGAATTCTTAATAAAATTCCATAACGCAACCTTAGAGATTGCAAATAAAACATTCATTTCAAATGAAATTTCAAAATCCCACATTTTACCTCCAATATACCTTACTACATCAGACAAATATTCAAAATAAAAATCTCCTATTGCACTTTGCTTAATTTTAAAGTTAAGTTAAATAAAATTATTTTTCCCATGTAAAATGTGCTAATTGCACATTTTATAAATTTATAAATATTGTTAGCTTTTAAGTAAATCTGATTAGTATTTTATTAGAAATAAACAAACAAGCACCGGCGTGCAAGCCCGTGCGAGAAATTAAAAAAAATGTTTTTATTTTATAAACATATAAAAACATTAACTTATGTACTAATATTGTGAAAACTGTATTCCGGAATGTATCAAAAGCTGTAGCATCTTTTTACAATGTGAAGGTATTGAAAGCTCTGAGATGGTAGTACAATCATATTAATACTGCAATCAAACTTTTTATAAAGCATTAATGAAATCACGGATTTTTGCATAGAATACATAAGTAAACCTATATACTCGTACATTGTATATTTCCTTTTTACATTTCTTGTTTTTATCCAAAAGATATTTTGTATATACAGCTTAAACTACGCAAACTTCTATTCCGAATTGTATGAGAGTGTCGCTTCAAATGCAATTTAAAATCAACTATAGTAATATTACAATAATTGTTCTAAATGTTTTTTTTTATTTTTAATTAAAGTTTAACCAAATCACAAAGTAAGATAAAACCAAATCACAAACATAAAAATGTTAAGTTTATCATCACTTTTTGATTTTACACAAATGATTAAAAAAGAACGAAAACTATTTTCTCCAAACTGCCAATATTTTATCTCCCAGTTAAATTTACAAAGCTGAAAATTTTTTCTCGAGATGTGTTATAAGATAAATACTAAAATTTAATAAAATTAAATCATCAATCTCAAAATTTCACTCTTTGAACAAAAAACAAAATCATCATTTGAATTTTATTACAAAAATGCCAAAAAATTTTAACAATATGACCGGCAGTTGACATAATTAATTATGTGATATTTTATTTCTGCATTCGATGTTCATGTAGAAATCTGTTGGCAACATTAAAATTTGCAATGCTTCTGTTAACTGAAAAATCATTTAAGATACAAAGAAATTCAGTTTGCATTTTAAATTATCGGGTGCATCTATATTTCTCCTGATATATAAATACATAACGAATTTCTTAGAATTTATTTAAAATATTTTGTATTAAAGAATTAACAGTTACAGATGAATAAAAAATCTTAACTAATATAATTCGACAAGAACAAAAATTACTGTGAAGAAGATAATGAATATTTTAAACAGAATTTGCTGAAAAAAATGGAGGTCACTTTTTTACCAACAATTTCAAATAACATTATTATGCAAATTAACTTTGTTAAAAAATTCAATTTACCTATAAAAGCGTAGAATCACACAACTTGTATATGGACACCGTATTATGAATACAGGAAGTTAAAAAAGAATGTCACAACTTAAATTATAATACGACAATGGCACTTATAATAGTCCTAACATAATCTGAGAAAAGCTTAAAGAAAAATAGGAAAAATTTGAATATTGATTAGAGTTACAAGAGAATAAATAATAAATTGAAAAATATCCTACATTTGTTCTTCCTATTAAAATTTGAACACTATAATTCTTCATTTGGAATTATATAACCAGTTTTTCATTTGTGGTAGATTTAATTTTCCAAAGATTTCAGAAATTCACAATTACTGCCATGAATCTTACCTAGAAATAAGGAATGTTAAAGTCTATCATTACGTTCCTTAAATTTGATCGTTTCTAATCAGTTAAATTTAAGTAAAATCAAAAAACATCGGATTTCCTTAAGAATCATTCCCATTAATTTTTGTTTTAAAAATATCTTTCCATGACAAAAAGCTTTTGCATATATTAAATTTATACGTACATATACGTGTTTAATAAGTTTTATAATATACATTTTTGTACTTATTTAAGGTAGGATATCGAACATTGTTATTATATTTTGCTTAATGAGAATTATATCTTTCATTTTACATTTTCATAAAATCAAATAGAATAAATATTAATACTGGGTACATTTACTAATATAATAGGTAGGTAGGTACATCAGGTACTTACAAGTTTATAATCATACAGCATAAATATAAATTCACTTATCGAGAGTTGTATTCAGAGCGTTTTCTGAAAAAAATTTAAATTAATTAAAATTTTCAAATAATATAGATAAAATCAAATATATTTTGCTTACCGGAGTTTTTGAAATTTGCTTGGAATGAAGAATTGCATTCTAAATGAAAATTTGAAGATGAATTCGAAAATACTTCCTGACTTTATAGATCAGTCAATTTGACTGGTCCTCAATTTGAAATTTTACTTGGAATAAAAATCCGCATGTTCTATTTATTCGATTTTGAAACAACTTATTTCAAAATCTTCTTTTATATTGTTAATGCACCTATCAAGAGGCAATCCTATTCCACTTTGTGTTTCACCAACAAAATCTTAATTATTCAAAGTATAGGTAGGCGCTGTTTCAATGCAGAATGGCAAAAGGAAATTTGCTCTTCTTCATTAACCATCATCAATTTCATTTCATTTTAACAATAATTCCAGTTTATAAAATATTTAAATGATATTTGAATGATTTTCCAATCATTCCGCATTTTCTCTCTGAAACAAAGCAAAAATTAAAAATGAAATAACAAAAGCCATTGTATTTTGCATTAGTTGTTTAAAAATTTTAAAGTAGGGAAATTAAGAATTTTAAAAAATGTGTTTCACTATTTAAAAAATTAGCTCAAAACGTGTAAATTCAATAGTTCACTTTTAATTATCTATGAATATGTGATGATGATATCTACATAGCGTAACAGTTACAACTATTGACACTCTGAAAATTCGATACAATTATTATCGGCACCCCTATTGCTATAGCACTTTTAAAGTATTTATAAATTATTAATCACAAAAATTAATTGCGGATTCTATTTATTTCACATTTTTTTCACCCTAATTTTATTTTATAATAAATTTCAATTAATTAGTTTAAAAAATAAAAAGACGGTAACACAGAATTTATTTTAGGCAGAAAAACATTGAAAATCATTAAGAACTTTTATATGCAAATTTAGACATTTTTAAGGTTCTTGCGATATTTGTGATATAATTGTTGCACCTTTTGAATAAATAAATGTCTAATTTTGATTTTATATTAATATAATAAAAATTAAGAAAAAAATTTAAAAAGTTATAAAATGGCTATAAATAAAATAGTTATAATAATTATTGAAATTTGAGACACATCCAAAATACATATCCAAGATACTTACACAATTGTTTCAAATGATTTTAATTAATTTTTAAGTTATTTAAAATAAATACGTACAAAAATATATGTACCTAGTTTAAAACGATTTTTTTTCTTCATAATTATTTTAAAACTAGTTACATATAATTAGTGCTTTAAAAAAATATGAGCTCTCTTTTCATATTTTATTATCAGGTAAAAAAGAGTATGTATGACCCATCTTAATAATAAACGCAAACGGACAAAAATTTACAAAAGTACCTGTCATTTTACTGTCAGAATTTGTGATTCTTTCTAATATACTATTTTTTTCAAAAAAAAATTCAAATAATAAAAATAACATATATGATAATCAACAAAACGATTTAAATATTTTTTTACTTAGGTTATGATAATTTAAATTTTTAAAAATGTACATAAAATTTATATTAGTAAAACAATATTTAATTTTACTTTAGATATTATTTTCTAATTACCTCTTCATATTATCGACCGCATTGCATACAATAAGAGGGATTATGTGATGGCAACAAATTTTGCATAGCAATTCGGTTGGATGTATTTGTATCAAGTTTTAATAATTATTCTTTCATTAATTATGTTTTTAACTTGACACTACAGTTACTCTCCATATCTTGAGTTAACTTATCCTATAAAAAAAAGAGCTCTTCAGTCTTTAATTAAAAATAATGAAAAGCTTTCAGTACCATATAAAATGTTGCGCTTGTAAATTTTTCACTTTTTAGCACTTTCCCAAAAATTTTTTGAAAAAAAGTGCTTATTAGTTTCACTCAGTCCGTCCGTCCGTCCGTGGACACTTCGTTGTCTAAAGTCCTTTTTTTCCAAATTTTTGATATCGTTTTTCTTGTAGACCCCAACCTGTAGAAGCTTGAAATTTTAGGGGCTTTTAGACATTAACAAATAACTCATTTTTTAGAAGAAAATTTTTTTCCATCTCCACCCCTTCACAAGTTATCGCATCTTGAAATTTGTATAAATTGAATTTTTGACACCCTATATTTCCGGAACCGCAAGCTTTTTCAAATTTCTATAAACGCAAAAAGTTAACGGTTAATTCCATGAAAATGAAAAATATAATTATTTTTCTTAACTCACACAATTAAACCTTAAAATCGAGCATTATGTTAACCCCACTTTATATTAATTTTTGCTTTAGTTCAAAGACTGCATATATGCATCATCCTAAATATATGCAATTCTAGAAATAGTTTTGTATATGAATGAAAATAATTTTAATAGTGTGATAGATATACACAGACTGTATTTAAAAGCAGAATTTTCACTTGTTGAAGGGAAAAGTGCTAAAATGCAAACCAATGGTTTGACCCAACTTTATTTTCTTTAATTTACAATTTGCTATATAGACTCGTTACCAGTTTATTTTAAAACTATTTTCTAACCTTTTAACATCAAATATCTTGCTTCTTGTGTCACATCACATTTCGCTTCTAGTAGTATACCAAAAAAAAATGCGACGCGACAAAAAAATATTACAGTAACAAATGTGACGCGTCCAGTACAATAAGACTGAGCGAAAATGAAAGAAATTCAAATTTTTAAATAAAATATATGCGCGTGCATTACTTTGGTGCATGTAAGACGAAATAATCAATTCACCTTAAGTGTTACTGGTATGTATGCATAGACAAAAATTTAAAAACTTTATTATAGACACGAATCATTTGTGTGAATTGATTTGTTTTTGCAGTAATAATGTCGAACTTTTTACGATAACTGTAACCACTTAGTGGTTCGATGCTGAGAGCCCCATCGCTCTATTTCAAAAACAAAAAGAATTTAATTTTACATAAGTACTCTAAGAAACGCGTTACGTACATAGGATTGCTGTATATATTATATGGGTATATCGAAATCGAATAAAAATTTAAAAATAAAACTAGGAGCCTGATCGTCTAAAAAGTGAGTAACAATCATATATTTCTACAATGTAATTATTGAGCTTTGTTTTTGAAAGTGAGGTATTCAGTCGATAATTTGAAAAAAAATTCAAAAATTCAATTGAAAAAATTAGAAATCCTATTAAAAATCCATTACAAAAACGGAGACTTCAAATTTGAAAATGAATAAAAAGGGAGTAAGAAAGCGAGATACACGATTAGGCATCTGGGGTTTTACTATGTAATTCGATTTTTGTGTTCGGAAAAGAGATAAGATAGCACCAATCAATTTGATTTTTAATTGAAAATCTTCTGACGAAAAAAACTATTTATTAGTGCCCAAAAGCTGTTAAAATCTCAGACTCCTACCATGTACGGTGTAGAAGCAAAATGACATCAAAAATTTGGAAAAAACGATTTTTGTTTTTTTTTTTTTATAATTTAACTATGGTATGCCGTGGTAGAAGAAGCCAGCCACTATATTTCTACGTTTGCAAAATTTGAAAAATGCTTATGATGGTTTTACGGCAATTAATAGTTAAAAATGGCATTTTTAAGATTTCAGAGGGGTATAGCTTTTAAAGCGGGGGAGGTAAGTAAAAATTTTCTTCTACGGAAATCGTTTCTAGTAAAGATCTATGTACATATAAAATTCCAGCTTTCTATTTTCAATATGTTAGAAAAACAGTAAAATTATGTGACATAAACTATTCATGTTGATAGTTCACTCGTTTGAAGATCTACATTTACTATTTAAGAAGATAACGAGAAAAAATTAAGTTGACAGCCTCAACTTTGTGATACCCGTACGAATTTATTATCCTATGTGCGATTTGAGAATATCCCATAGCAGACTATGGGACAGACTATGATTTTAAGTTGCCATATTACCACATGAATTTGTGCAAAATTTCAGTACTGTGTACTTTTCCCTTACAAAATTACAGCTACCAGAAGGTGCCAAGCAATTTTAATGACTTTTAACAAACACATTGGCCCTACTAATATAGTCGTTTGTGTGAAATTTCAATATCACAGCTTTTATAGTTTCTGAGATATAACCAAATAACATTTGAAATAACAAATCAGTTTTACGCTGGTCCTTTTAGTCAATTTCATTTACTATTTTTATTCACAATTTGTACCAACTCCTTTACCCATACATTATGTTGCGCGTACCTAAGTTTCTGCATTTGAAATAGTCATGTGTCGTTCGCGAACGAACTAATGAACTTAGCTGATTAGTCCACTTCTTCAAAAATGAATCGTTCACTAAGAATTCCAATTTTCTTTTTTAGTTATTAAAAAATATGACTGTATATTTTAAACTGTTCAAATCTTAACATTACTAAGTAGTTGATTAAATTATATTCGCCACAGGCAACAAAATAAAATTTAAAGTTCTTACAAATTAAAAATACTTCGGTGGTGTCGAATTCGTTTTTCCAATGCTTGTATACATTTATCCCTGATGACATTGTTCTTTGGCAAAGTAAATGTAAATATAGCATTCACGTTCTCCTTCTCTCGTAAACTATTGCTTTTGCATCCTTCCACGCAACACCCTCGGGGTATTTATATGACACAACACCTATTTATATGAACGTAATCAGTTATATTATTGTATTTTATTTAAATATGATTACAATAGAAACTTTAAAAAGTACACCAAATCTTACTAATTTATTGAGTCATTATTTCTTTTTAAATAAACTTTAGTACTATTTTTTCAAATTCACCTTTTTTTTGTTCTAAATATTATGACAAAATTTAGTTAATATAAATTATAAATCTTCATTTCATCTAATAACACAAAAAATTAATATAATTATTCCCTAAATTTAAATTAAAATTAAATTTTAAACAGTAAATAAATTATTTTACCGCTTAGCGACACAACCCTCCCGTACGAAATTTATATATGGACTAAAGAAATGAATAGTCTTTTTTCTTTTAGAACAAAAAACTTTGAATACACACTTTGAAATATTAAGACGTCTTGTACATTATAGGAGCCTATGCCTGGACCCTGCTTTTTTTTGTGAATATTTTTGTAAAATTGCATATATATTTCTGGAGAAATGACATTTTAGAAGAATAATTTTTTTGTTATTTTTTTAGAAAAATTACGATTTTTACCAATTTTCATTTCGAGTTTTCTATATGAAAAGTTGACTAAAACCTAAAAAGTTTTCTACTTACATGAAATTTGAAGTTTTTTGAACAACATATCAAAAATTCAAATCTCAACTCAAACTTTTAACTATAATTTTGATTTAATATATTTTTGAGTTTTTCCCGCATTATTTTGTACCACCATGTCAGACAACATACCTGAGAAAATTGAGAGAAAAAAAATATTACTCAGTGAATAAAAAAAAATTTGTGCTATATTTTTTAGTCTAGAATACACGACTTAAAATGAAGTTAATAAAAATTTTATTAGATTTAAATTTAGAATATAAGTTTGTAATTATTTGATTTTAAGTATTTATAATTATGATAGTGCTTTTAAAATTTTATAATCATTATAAAAAATGCATTGTTTCAAGTTGTCTACTATATAAAAACCAACATAATCAAAATATTATTAAGAAATTTATATAAGTTTTAAAGTTTCTGATGAGGTAGTTTAGATAAATTAGTGATTTAGCCTTACTAACAATGTGAAAATATTTCCTTGTAAAACTAAAATCACATACATACCTAAAAAGGATTATATGGACTTTTATATTAATATTATTTTTATATTAATAATTAACATGTGAAATAATTTTTATGAATTGTGAAGCATATAAGTTTTATTAATGCAGTATACACATGAAAAATATATAGATTATTATGTGATTATATCAGAAGTATGCATTTTGGGAGATATATCATACAAAATTAGCAAACTCGTTAATATCAAATGTACCTTTTCTCAAATTTGAAAAAATTAACCGAAATCAACTTAATACTTCGAAAAAAAAAAATTCCACTATTGCAATTACATATCTGCGCCCATACAATTTTCTGTCGGAAATCAATCAAAAAATCATCCCTGAAATTATTTGCCACCTTGTGTGAAACACCCTGTCATATAAACATACAAATACAGAACGAATTCTCGCAACTTTTTCAAATTTTTGTAAATTTGTTTTTTAAAATTATGTATATGTATAATGAAGGAGCGAAGTTACCAGAATTATAGTATATCATTACGCGCCCCCTCTCTCAAACCATTATATAAGGTGGAATCTTAACTGTTAGCAAAAAGCAATTCTCTGAATAATATTTTCTATAGCCAAAAAATTCTCCAATGGCTGATAATTTTTCCGAAATATCAATATTTTTATGTATATGAAAATAAAACGCCCTATTATTCGAAATAAAACACTTTTATTTTCGCTAATATATTTCAAACTATCAAAGCTGATTTTCTCCTAATCATTATTAAGACAACAAACAATAAATTTAAAATATATTAAAATTAGAAATATTATACCTGTCTTAATCTAATTTTCTACCTGATTTAATATAAAATTTAATTTTCTTTATGTTTTTTTTTTATTAATTACAAAGTAAAATTATACCTGTTTTAATCTTTAAAACTGGTCAAATAATTCATTTAAAGAGCCCAAGTAGCCGCGTTACCATCGGCCGTGTTCAGTAGGCAGTCTCTCTTAATAATTTTAAGTTATCTTCCGTAATTATATTGTGATCCGTTTCATAAATATGGTTTGCAACCACTGAATCCGAAAATCGTAGTCTTCTTGCATGTTTTACCTCATTTAAATGTTTCTTAAGTCTTGTTGCAACAGGCCTCTTCGTTTGTCCTGTATTATCGATTGCAATAATTGCGACAAATTTTACACAGGACAAACGAAGGGGCCTGTTACAACAAGACTTAAGGAACATTTAAGTGACGCTTTGCAACCGCGATAGTGATTTTGCGCTGGTCGCCATATTGCAAATTGCCAGGGTCCCAGACATGGTGGTAACGCAGGTGGGGATGGGAACCATTTTTAATTCAAATGTGAACATTTCAAAAATTGAACATTCTCTTACCTTATTGTTTAAATTTTTGTTAAAAATTATTACGCTTCAAGTACGTTATGTACTTATTTCAATTTTTAAGAAACCTGTTGGTCCCATTTTACCTTATGAAGATTAACTTTAAAGATAAAACACATGCGTATACATATATTTATCGACCACATTACATGTAACACGTCATGTCACCAATTAAATCATGTCGATATTGTGATATCACCAAGTTAAGCATCTGATTTTCATTGGAAACGCGTTTCTGTCTGATTTTAATGTAAATTTATGTAAGAGATTACTTCGCCCATGCTAATCATGATTGTGATTGATCTTTTAGGATATATCTAGCCTTAAAAATGGACCTTTAATACGACCTGATTTTACAATTTTGATGATTTTTAAGAAAACATTCAGCAGTTTAACATGAAATTTTATATATAAAATATTATCTAACTTATCGTAGAAATCAGCTGCCAGTAAGTGATCATTTACTACGGAACAGGTTTACACTTTTCCGTATATAAAGCGATCAAATAAATAATCAATCAATTTCCATGAAATTTAATATTTAGATTTGGGGTTATAAAACAATGAAATATCACTGAACTTTAACTTGGGGCTGATTTTACATTTTTTGCTATATCGTAGTAACTCATTGACGAGTTTTCTCAATAGTGTTTAAAGCACATTTTTATTTTCTTGGACGACATTTAACATTCGTTAAACTAGCCAATGCACCTGCGATCGATTAAATGCTGATCACGACAGATTTATTTTATTTTGGTTTACCTTTTCCTTTGCCGATTCAATTTTGCGACTCACTCTGTGTTAGATAAATACAATTATCATAGTATTCGTACAATATTGAGGAAATCATTATAAAAGCAAACTTAATTTAAATTTAAACAAGAAATAGTTACTATTAATTGAAATTTATTAAATTATTTCAAATTATCAAATATAATTCATACATACGTGACATTCTTAATGTACATACAGTGTGCACATGAATAAAATAGCAAATTAAATATAATATGACAAATCATTGGAATTGATGTATCCTAGATATGGATACATAGAAAATTTGTATTGTCCTACTGAGTATATATTCGGTATATGTACTCAGTACGACAATACAAATTTTTTTGTGTCATTAACATTCAATGATATATTTTTGCAATATTTTTTTTTTTTTGCAAATATAGCAACTTTACAATTTTTGTTAAATTGGAGCTAAGTATTCAATTCTATTTTATTACATATACATAAAACCATATGTATGTGTCAATCATTACCTTTTTTTTTTTTCTAGTTTAAAAAAATTGTAGTAATGTTCATTTAAAATTAATTATCTAACATATTCATATAAGTTTGTATATAAATATTAAACTTAATGCTACTAGTATTTATTGTGCTCAAAGATTTTTTGAGTTTAATGTAATGTCATTTATTATTTACATCAAATGTAGTAATAAAACTAAACATAAATATGGCTTATAATTAAAAAATTATGTAATGTCATACATTTTGCAAAATGCAGATCTCTAACGTTTTACATTTAAAAATTTATATAGATTTTTAATTTTGAAAAAGTGAATATAATGAATAAATATAAAAATTTCATACTTAGTTAATTTTATGCTGCGCTTTTACTCATTTAATAATTATATTTAATTTTTTAAAGTAGCATTATTACAATGTTAAATTATTTATCTTTTTTATTACCATTTTTTATCCTTCCTAATATTTATTGTGAAATTTAATTAAAAATTATATACTTATGTACATACATATTATTTATTATATTTATTTAGTAAATTATTTTTACAAAAAATCATTACATGAAACGGAAAGATATTTTTAAATAAATGTTATGTATTCATTAATTATAAATATATAGTTACATCATCAACATCAAAGTATGATAATATCTTAAATAATTATCCCCTCGAAATTATGAACTCTAAAAACTAATATTATCGCTCTTTAATTTTTTTCAATAACACTAAACGACATTTATTTTTCTTTTTATTTTCTTTTTATTCTCGTCTTTTCATTTTAAAAAATTTTTGGACAACATACATATTGCATTGCATACAATAAGGAAGGTTATGTGCTGGCATTATCAGATTCTTTTTAACGTTATTATGGTTTACTTATAATTTTGTAATGAACATATGGTTTGCATATTGAATATTAAAAGCTAAAAAAGAGACTAAAAATAAATTTTTTTATAAGATTGGCATGTTTAAATGTAATTTTGTAATATGTCCTAAATTAAGAAAAAGAAATTTTTATTAACATTTTTGTTTTTTGCTAAAAAGAAAAAGTTCAGTTCATTTTGCATCAATAAAGCGATCGGTTGATCGAAAAAAAAAATTTTTTTTCTTGAGAACGAAGAACTTAAATTAATACAATAAAGTTTTAAGAAATATTAAATATTATAATTATTAAAATATTATAATATTATTGACAAAAGTTAGAGAATAATTTACAATTAATTTCTACATGATTCCACATGAAACAATTTTTCAGAAAAAAAAAAATTATTTTAATTTGCTCTGAAAAAAAAGCAAACAAAAAAACAAAATTGTAAAACAAAAAGGAAAATTAACATTAATGGTGCAGTCGTACACAAGCCGTTCAAGAATCATCAGTTTCCCAACATGTAGTTCAAGCAAGCTGCTCAACTTTCAGCTCTGTTTCTTTCTTTGGACCCGATGAAGTATATTTCAGAACTTACGGAATTTAATGGGAAATCTCACGAGTTATTTAATTTTATAGATTAAGTTGAAAACATAATCCCAGTAGTTAGTCAATATAATGATTTTTTTTTAAATAAAATTAAGTCAAAATTAGTAGGTAAAGCGAATGAAATAGCAAAAATAAATAATCACATTTCAATTTGTTCTGATTTAAAATAATTCGAAATAAAAACAGCTTTGCAACTTTTCAAAGAATTGCGAAGTGTCAAATTTAAAACAACAAGTGTGGATTTCTATAGGGAGATCAAAAAGTATTATGCCATTGTCCGAACCAATATTAAAACTGGGTTGCGGATATTCAAAGCAAAGTTACACGAATCAATGCGTTCAACACTTTTTAGTCTCGACTCAGCCGCTTTAGAAGATGCTATTGAAGTCTTCTATGAAGACAATGCAGATTTAAAAATGAATAATTCTAATAATAATAGAAACTAACAAATAAACTTTTTCAAAAATAACGGATCATACTACGGTAATACTAATACTATTAACAACAATATTAACAATTATAATACTAATCCTAGCAATATTAACACAATAAATATTTGTAGAACAAAGCCAAATTACCCTACCAACCAAGGAAATTTCTATTTTAGTAATAATGCTGGAAATAATTTACGTTGTAATAATAATCGCGTAATAACAATCATAATTCTAACGGTTATTACATTTTGTGTTGTTTATATAAACAAAATTTCATAACTACAAATTAAAGCAGCTGCTTATATAATAATATATTAATATACATAATGTCAAACTTTAAAAAAAGTGAAAATATAAATAATAATAGTAATATTAATAAGGATGACTTTGATCATTCTCAGGTGCAGACCGGAAAACCATCTAACCGAGGAGGAAAAGCAATATCAGCTGCAACTCTACGCCGATCAGCTAATCGTTGACTTGCACGTAATAACCAAAAGTCCGACCAATCATGGTAATCAGAGAAGGACAATCAGGTTAGATATGATGAAAACATCGCCGGAATATGAAAAATTTTTTAGCATCAGTAAGCCATTAAGTTGGACTGCCAGTAGAATGATAGGAAGATTCCAACTCCCGAATGGCTTTCCTTAGTTCTCTACATCTAGCTGAAGTCAATAAAAATTGAAATAAAAAATTTTGTTTTGTTCTTCCTTCCGACTAAAAATACGCAAAGAAAGGAAATGTTAGATCAGTGAACCATTAGGCACAGCGTTTCAGAACGCGACTGGCAAACCAAAATGACGTATCATAATTCGAAATTAAATATCATCACAAGTAGCGATAAACATCCTATTCCAAATATAGACGATATTTTAGACGGTTATAGGGCAATGTGCTTTAATTAATGAAATTAATTAATGAAATTAATGAAAAAACATTCTATATTTTTTTAATATTATTTTCCCATATATTTAAATTACCAATATTGCTGAAAACTAATTTGTGGCAATTTAATAATAATGCACATGTATTTATAAACATTATAGTTAGCTAATGTGAATATTTTTTCACAACATAATTTCTCACATTTTATTGTAGGAGTCAAATTACTTTCGCAAAAAATTTTTATTGCCTGTTAATTTTGTCTTAAGTAAATTTGAAACTAATATGATACTAAAGTTAACATGGGAAACATATGATTTTGATAAACACATAAAATTGCTTGCTATTCTATTTCTATGTGAAATAATTAATTTTAAGTATTACTTATTAACTTCAAGAAGAATATAACTTCAGGGAAGACAGTAGAATACCATAGTTTGTTGAATTTATCAGAAAAAGATAAACTCAAGAAACTATGGAAACTGTTTAACACCAACAACTTAATAATAAAAGAGTTTTGGTGTGCGAGCAATGATCACACGTATTTCAAAACTGAATACTATAACAAGGTGAAGCAGCTCAAAGAGGGCCTACAAGATCCAATGTAGGCTTTCTTTGAGCTATGTTTTCAGCTGGTATCATGCTTGAATGTTTAAAAAACACCATAATAAAATAATAAATATTTTGTAATCATCTTTAGTTTGCAATTAATATTAATTGCTTAGTACACATTTTGTAAATATTGTTTTGACTTTTGTTAGAAGAATCAAAAAAAAGAAAAAGAAATTTTTTTTTTATTAAGTTGACGAAGGTTGCTAACATATCACATAAATTGCATATTAAAGTTTTTAATTGCATATAAAAGTTAACCAAAAAAAATATTTTCCAATTTCAATTTCAATAAAAAATAAATTATAAATTGTTTTTATAGATCAAAAAAGTATTATGCCATTATCCGAACCAATATAATTAGTTCACTTGAGGTCAAATGTTCCATTGGTAACTGTAGTAATAATGATCAAGCACTAGAAACTGTGAAATGCAAAGGTTTTTGTAAACGAGAATTTCGTGGCACTTGTGTTTAGAGAGAAATTGGCATTTTTCCAGACTATGTAACAATTTCACCCGCGACGAATGCTTGAATATTCACGACTTCCTTGAAAATATGAACAATAAAAATAACTTACGAGTTATGCATAACACCGTTGTTAAAGGTGATGCAACACTTCCTGTTATTTAAAATTTTAAATTAAAAATAAAAAAGTTCTCATAATATAACAAAAGAATGCGGCCACCCCAATTACAAAACTTTATGTCTGATATCAACAAAACGGTACAATCCAAATTTAGACACGTTTTGTCGATATCAGCAATTTTACATTAAAATAATAAAACTTAGTTATAAGTACTTAATTGTAAATTTAGCACAGTTTATGGTTTAACAATAAAGGTTGATTTTTTTAATCAAATTGAATTTTAATAAAAGTGTCTTTTGTTTGAATAAAATTAAAAAGTGTTTTTTTTTAATATTGATACGAAAGTACATTTGTGGCGGAGACGGTAGGATTGCAAAAAAAAATAAAATATAAAAATAATAATACAATCCAGTGATCGAACCGAATAAATAAATTCGGTTATGCAGTATTCGGTAGCAACGTATAGTAAACGAAATCGAAAGCAGAGACGAAAAAATCAGACAACTTACCGCTGCAATTCAACACTACCAGGAAAAGGAAGAAATGAACCATGCCACCGAAAAAATTATGAGGGAGGTCAGGTTCATGACAACATTTACTGGTAAAGGAGACAATTATATAGATCTAAGTAATGTTGATTCCATATGAGTGAACACAATTAAAGAAATGTGCCAAGGCACTTTGCTTGATAAAATATGTATATGAATTAAAAGATTTATCAGTAATTTTGAACATTATGAGCAAACGCAGATTTGAAGATACCTGCATTAGAGCAGAGTATCGAATTAGTTTTCAAAAAAATAATAGTACCAATAATAGTAGTCACAATCGTAAAATATAAATAAATTTTTCATAAACTAGTCATGTGTGCTTGCATTGCAAGCCTTGCAAGTATTTAGTTTTGAAATTGTGTTCCATTCTGTGTCTGAGATATTTTAAGTTTACTTTATTTCTTCAAAAACACACCCGTAATATACATATAGATGAGTTTTTTCCTGATAAATAATAAGATAAAACTTAAAACTTAAAATAAAAAAGTTCTGAAAAATAATTACCCAAAAATACATAATTAAACAAATAATTAGTTCCTTTGAAATCTAATACCTTTTGAGTTATTTATTATAAAACTTCACTTTGAGTTATGTCGCATAAAATCGTAAATTACATTTTACAATAAGCACTTTAAGCCATAAATTATTGTATACGCATGAATTAACTTGCTACTACAATTCATGAATAAAACGCGTGACTGTAGAATGAGTTAACACCAATACTAACGTATATAGAGTAGTACGTATTGCATACGATTTCTATGCGAAAAGTCTCAGGTTCGAACCCTGAAATATGCGATTTGCCAGATGAACTTTTTTTATTGATAATTTTATTTTTTTTAAAATGAAATTAAAAAACCTTCACCCTTACCAAATCAATATCAGCGAGTTTCCGTTCTCAATATTTTTTTGAAAATACCCTACTTGTAAAAAGTTTAATGCAATAGAATAACACTTTCTTATAAAATTTTACCCTAAAAATATATTGTCAAGGAGTTTAATGTAAACTTATGTTTTGCTTTCTAATACATATTGCAACAGATCGCGAAAAGAATGCATAACTAAATGCGTACGTACATTGTTATTATAAAACAATGTAGATTTTATTAAAACTTTACAATTTTCTTAAGAGTGTTCACTTTTTGTTATAAGTCACACTTCCAAATATGAATTTACATACAATATTTATACCACCAAAATTAAATAAAATATTACCCCTACAGGATGTAGTACCATTTTGTAAAAAACGGTTACAAAGCATCTTGGGAGGGGGTGAAGGGGGAGACTGAGTGGAGTTCTTGCTCTTTCTGGGACCCTAGAGGCAAAACCCTATGTAAAGCCTTTTGTCCCATGTCTCTAGCCCTTCTAGAAGTACCCGTACTTTTTGCCTCCTGAGAAGTAGCTATAATATATATAATGTAAAATAGGATGGTTTTTGAAAAGTTATACGAAATATGAATAAAATATAGAATTATAAAGGGAAATTCAAGGTACTGCGTAGTCTAGTGGTTAGCGTAGTAGTCTGATAGCCAAAAGGTTATTGGATCAATGCTTGCCTGAATTTAATAATATTCAAAACTGTAGAATATACAGAAATAAATTTTAAACGCATAATTATTATATCATGAGGGTAAACATACAAAAATTAATTTTTCAAATAAAGAAAAGGTTTAGTCAAAAACAAAATAATAATTTTATTCAAATATATGTATGTATGTATATATGAATGTTTTAGAATTGAAGATTTTAAAATTTTTCTTTCCAACAACTGAACGTATGTACATATGAATGTATTAGAATCGAAAATTTTGAAATTTTGCTGTTGGAACAATTAGAAATAAAATTATTAATACAAATATATATAATTATGAATGGATACCTGTTTTTTTAAAACTGTGAGTGAACATATAGGATTGGAATTTCCAAATAAAGAAAAGGTTTAGTCGAAAACACAATAATAATTTTATTCAAATATATGTATGTATGTATATATGAATATATGTGTGTATGTATATATGAATGGATTAGAATTTAGCATTTTACAGTTTTTCACAAATTAGCTTTTTGACACAATGGACGACACTGACCGACAAAATATAGAAAAACAATTAGAATCCATAAAATAAAACAGCGACAGGTTGATTCACAATGCCAATACACAAGTTAAAATAAATGACCACTTTAATAGGGGAATTAATCAATTAAAACAATCCATAGAAAACGATCGTACTTTGATATTAGAAAATCTTAATAGAATAGAGGAACCTTCTATGCAACAAAATTTTTATGTAGAATTAAAATTTAAAATCCAACTTATTAAAGAAAAAATAAACCAGATTCAAGATAATTTAGCCTCAGCTAGACACGGGATATTCCACCCTAATATCCTTACTAATCAAGAAATCCAAGATTATGATATAAATTTTTATAAATTACAATACGTTAAATTCGGTGTAGCAAAATTTCAGGAAAATTCATTGCTATTAGCCATCAAAATTCCTAGTAAAATTAAAAAGATACAGCTAAAACTAATTATTCCCTCTACCAAATAAAATTTATAGAGAAATTGATCATACCCAAGAAACAATTTTTGAGTACAATGGTTTAAACTATCAGTATGAAGAATCAAAACCATTAAATGAACTTAAACTGAACAAACATTGTACATTTAAAAATAATTGTAAGCTCATAAATAATAATGTCATAGAATTAGACATTATTCTATCAATTATAGAAATTGAAGAAACCATTTTAATAAAAAATGCAAGAAGTATTGAACTAAATCAGACTTGTGATAGTAGAAAATTAATTTTATCAAAAAATGTACTGATTCATTTTAATAACTGTTTATTAAAAATATTAGATCAGTTTTTTTCAAATATGAAATCAAGTTTAAAAGAAAGATTCTATTATCCTATAAGTGAAAATGATATAAATTTTAAAACATTCATTTGATGAAATTGTCTCAAAAAATTTTAATAATGTACAAAAAATAAAAGCCTTACATTATCATAAGAATATGTCATATATCTTAATAATTATAACAATTCTCAGTTTGTTTCCAATCTCGCTAGTGTTGGTCATATTCGGTAATTGAAATTAAATTCCTATTTAATTGTAACAGATTTTCTTCTGTTATTTCTTTTTTTTGTTTTTGTTTATTTTCATTTTTCTTTGTTTGACATTTTGTTAAACACTAAATATAAAAATAACTCGTAAAAGAACTCGAAACAATACAAATGATGCAGGTGCTGCATCAGATAATACAATAATGTCAAACAACAATAACAATAAGAATAAAAAACAAAAACCAAATGATGTTGATGAAAATTACTATTCAATCTTGCAATCAATATTTGCTAATAGTGATAATGATGACATGCAAAGTGAAACCGTAAACGCATCAGCAGACCTTAGCAACAACTTAAATAATAAAAATGATATACCTCCAATTACAATATTAAACAAAAAACTCGATTTTGTACATAAACTAATGAAAGATAATAAATTTAATGATTATTATGTAAAATCAATTTCTATTGGAACTAAATTATATTGTAAATCGGTAGAAACATATAAAAAAATTTCTTCTGCTTTAGATAATGAAAAATGTGAATTTTTTTCGTATAATTTTAAACATGGCCTTTCAAAGCCATTCTCTCTGGTATTTATGATATAGAAATAAATGAACTTAAAACTTACTTACTAGAGCTTGGTAACCTAAAAGTGCGCAAATTGTAAAGAGAACCATCGTTCGTCAGATCCATCCTTTCCACACCGACTTGCATATGTTCAATTAATTAATGAAAATCAAGGCAATTCACGTCAAAGTTCAGTTATTCAAAAATCCAAACAATTTATGGGGAACTATAATCAACTTTTTCCACCAATC
The DNA here is from genome assembly GCF_029603195.1 of Condylostylus longicornis. NCBI lineage: Eukaryota > Metazoa > Arthropoda > Insecta > Diptera > Dolichopodidae > Condylostylus > Condylostylus longicornis. The sequence goes on from NW_026577985.1 coordinate 4,705,777, forward strand.
TTTGGTGTAAACGCTACTGGCAGTGGTAATACTACAAACACACCTTGGCATAGTTTTAATCACAATCGTAATTTTTCTAATCTAAATAATTCTGTTAAATACTCTTACAACAACAATACCAACAACTGTCATGTAAGTGATACTAACAGCACAAATAAAAATATCAATAGTAATTATAATATAACAGCTCTAGTAATTTTAATTACACTAATAATAATAATATTTCTATCGGCGAAAATTCTAATCCAAGTAATATATATACATGTAGGTGAAACAATGTTAAACAATCTATTTACATTCGATGAAATCAACAAACTAACATCTGATATACTGACTAAACTTTCCATCTGTCGTACTAGGATGGAACAATTTCAAGTTGTTACTGAGCTTACTTTTAAATATAAGTTAACGTGAAATATCCAAACTTATAAAAGCTCACGTTACACTGCGGCATTATCAATCATGAGAAACATCAAATATAAAAATATTCTAAAATATTTTCTCACAGTTATGTTCCCACAAGTTGCAATAAGCAAGTTTGCTTATTTTGCATATCTATATTATAAATCATCTAACTAAATCTAAATCATCTAACAACAGAACATTGTTAATCGTTATTAGAATTTATAACTGTAAAGTTCATAATTTGTAAACGTAATTATAATTGTGCATTTGTATTAAATAAAAATAAAAAAAAGTTAAAAGAAAAATTTGTTTTTTTTTAATAATAACAAGAACATTTTCTTTAACTGACGCCCAACGTAAAAGGCGTTCAAGTGTGAAAAAGTTACTTTTGAAAAATACCCGAAAATTTTTTTAATAAAAAACAAAAAAAAAAAAGTAAAAAATTGATGTGCAAAACAAAAAGCTTTATAAAAGCTAAAACTGCCAATTCAATAATAATAATTAACTACATAAAAATATAATAAAAATTTTTCGTGTACAGAAAAAAGAACTTTATAAAAGTTAAGTACTGTACAAAAATAATAAAATAATAAAAAACCAAAATTAAAACGACAAAAGCGAAAAAATCAAAACGATAATAATTAAAACAAAATAACAAAATAATATAATAAAAAATTAAAACTCAGCCGATAAAAAGTAAAGAAAAAAATTGTAACTTGGTCACAAGGTGAAAAGATGAAAGCAATTTGGACGAAAGAACGAGGCCCCGAAGTAACTCAACAGAGAGGAAACGGAGTTTTTAGGCAACTTTAATTAGTGAAAAAAACAGCCGCCTTCGCAGCTTACAATAATCATCAGCTTGATGCCACAGTGATTAACCTACAAATGTACAACATTAATACTGCTGTAAGTAGTTAAATTTCAATTATTTTTCGTTATAAGAAATCAAAAACCAAAAATTATTTTTATAAAAGTGAATTAGATCAAAATAAAAAAGAAAAAGAAATTTAAATCAAAAAAAATGTAAGAAATAAAAAAGTTTTAAAAATATCTAAGCAAATTCAAATCATTTTAAAAAAATAAAAAAAAAGTCAAATTTAGAAAGTAATATTTTCTTTTTAATTAAAAATAATGTTTCCCTAAATATCAGAAATCGATAATCGAAATTTTTAAAATCAAAAAATTTAATAATTTCCAATTACAAAAATTTTTTTTTGCAAATCACCGTTATAAAATTACACCTTGTATGAAAAAATTATATATACATACCTACATATAATATTAGTAAATTTAAAAATCAAAAAAATATATACAAACATCATTATATAAAATTTCAGTAATTACAAAATTATATTTAAAAAAGAAAAAGCAATAAATAAATAAAATCATCTAAGTTACGAAGGTATCATATTACACTACCCTACTAAAATCACGTTGCACCGCACACGCAACATTATCGTACCTTCATAAAAACTGCGCGTGAGTTACGTACAATAATACCGCTAATGACGCAACACTTCCTGTTATTTAAAATTCTTACATAAAATTTTATTAAAAAATTCTCACAGACTTATAAAATCAATGCAAGTATCCAATTTCGAAATAATTATGAAAGTTATATTAATTTCCTGTTATCAACAAAACCGTCGCATTATAAAGGTAGACACGTTTTGTTGACACCAGCAAATTTACTTTTAATAATAATAAAACTTAGTTATAAGAAAAGCTTTGTAAATTTAGTCATAATTAATCTAAGAAATCGAACAGTTGTGTTATAAAATAAATCAGTCTAGTAAAAAAGTGTTTTTCAATTGTAAATTTCAAAAGTGTTTTTTTTTAACATATATGAACTATATTTGAGTGGCGCAGTCGGTAGGATTGTAAAAAAAAAAAAAAAAAGAAAAAAAAAAAATAGCAAAATTTTTTTTACTAAATAAAAAAAAAATACAATCCAGTGATACGAACCGAACAATTTTTAAATAAAAAAAAAAAATAATAATTTTTTTTAACACTAAAAAAAAAAATTGGAAATTAAAAGCTAAAATTTTTTTCCATAAAATTAAAAACACTGAAAAAAAAATATAGTGATATAAATTAGTTGATGAAAAGGAACGCATCGTTCGATAATCACAGAAAAAAAGTAATTATGGCTCAGGAACAACAACTTGTCAAGGAAATCGAAACAAAAAATCAGCAAATTATTCAACTAACAGCAGCTGTACAACATTACCAGGAGAGAGAAGCGGCAAACATCGCAAAGGAGAAAATTATGCGAGAAGTTAGATTTATGTCCACATTTACTGGGAAAGGAGAGGTTACTATAAATTCATTTATAAGTAGTATCGAGTACTATCTGTCAAGTGTGCAAGATGCAGAACTTAAAAAATTAATGGTTAGGACAATATACTTTGAGAAAATCCAAGGGGAGGCGAAAGACGCTATCATCAGTATTCCGGAACCAGACAACTGGGAATTAATAAAATCAGCCTTGAGATTAAGATATAAACCGGACATCGAACCAGCAGAAATCTACAGAAGAATAAACAACATCAAATGTAATTCGGTAAGCGATTTAATTATTTTAGTACAACAAATAAAATACAAATCAGATGAATTAAAAATATACTATAAAAACGATAACTATATAGATTTAAGTAATGTCGATTCAATATTAGTGAATACTATTAAAGAAATGTGCCAGGGCACGTTACTTGATAAAATATATGAAGAAAGGGACTTATCTATAATTTTAAATATTATGAGTAAGCGTAGGTTCGAAGATACATGCATTAGAGCAGAGTATCGAATTAATTTTCAAAAAAATAGCAATAACAGTAATAATAACCGTGTTAATAAAAATTATAATCAAAATTACGGTACTCAAAAATGTAGATACACTAATAATAATTTTAATCCTAATAGAAGTAACAATGAAGTGTTCTATCCGAATAAAAATTTTAATAATAATGATTTCAATTTTAAAAATAATTCAGGAAATTTTAAACGAAATTTCAATAATAACAATCATTTTAATTATAATACTAATCGCAACAATAACCAATCAGGGTTTTTCAAACAAAATAATAATCAAAGATCAGGATATTTTAGAAACAATGTAAGCCAGTATAATCAACGTAATGATCAGGTAGAACCGATGGACATAGGTAATATCGAAACAAAAAATAATGACAGACGGTATCGCGAATTAGGCCATTCTAGTAGGGATCCGGGCAAAGATAGCCATCAACAGGCCCCTAGAATAAAACCAGACAGTGACATAACCGAATGTTATTTTAAAGATCAATCGAATAACATAGATTTTTTTTTAAATTAGCCTCGGAAGAATTACCAATCATAGAAATTACAATAAATAGAAAAAAATATTTAGCATTAATTGACACAGGGTCAACATTAAGTATAATTGACGAAAAAGTTACAGATTTTAAAAAAATTAAAATTCCACCCATATATTTTTCCACCATAAGCGGGAAGGACGCTATAACTTACGAAGTGCATACACCTGCATTCTTAGAGTTACAAGCTTATCCAAATGCGTTGATGAGATGGAAAGTAAAAGAACTACCAAATCGTATTTATCAATTTATTATAGGAGCAGACATTTTAAAAAACTTAAATGGGAAAATAAATTTAGAAGAAGGAAATATTATTTTAAACAATCAATGTATAAAACTAAAAAATAATCCTTATATGTTTAAAGAAATACACAGTTTAGAAATGGTAGAACCTGATAATTTAAATTTAAACTTAGATCACTTAAATTCTGAAGAGCGTAACGAAGTAAATAAGTTACTTAAAAAATTTCGAAAACTTTTTTATAAAGAGGGAGATAGGCTTACAAGTACAACGGCCATCGAGCACGAAATTATTACAACAACCGATCAGGCTATAAATTCAAAATTATATAGGTATCCCCCACAGCATGAGGAAGAAGTGAGAAGGCAGATCAAAGAAATGGAAGACCAAGGTATCATCAGGAAAAGCAACTCAAGATACTCCAGCCCCCTAATAGTAGTACCGAAAAAAGCAGACAATTCGGGTAAAAAGAAGTTCAGAATAGTGGTTGACTACAGGAAACTCAACGAGGTCACTGTGGATGATAAATTTCCGCTACCACATATAGATGCTATATTGGACAAATTAGGGAAGGCGCAATATTTTACAACTATCGATCTGGCCAAAGGGTACCATCAGATACTTATAAATGAAGAAGATAGAAAGAAAACGGCATTTGTTACACCTCATGGTTTATACGAATTCAACCGTATGCCGTTTGGGCTAAAAAATGCGCCGGCGACGTTCCAGCGCTTAATGAACGAAATTCTCAGGGAACATATAAACAAAACCTGCGTTGTCTATCTCGACGACATCCTCATATTTAGCACAACTATACAAGAACACGTCAAAGCAATAAGCGAAATTTTTTCAGTATTAGAACAAAATAACCTTAAAATACAGACAGACAAATGTAATTTTCTTAAAAAAGAGACAGAGTTTTTAGGCCATATACTTACTAACGAAGGACTGAAGCCAAACCCAAATAAAATAAAAGTTATACAAAGTTTAGCACTTCCAAAAACTCAAAAGCAAATAAAAAGCTTCCTAGGCCTTACCGGCTATTATAGAAAATTTGTTCGCGATTACGCCAAAGTGGCGCAACCCATAACTAAATATCTGAAAAAGAATACAAAAATTAACATAAATGATCCAAATTACATTAGTGCGTTTGAAAAATTAAAATCCCTAATTACAAGTCACCCTATCCTTAGATTTCCAAATTTCGAAAAACCTTTTGTCGTGACAACTGATGCGTCAAATTACGCAATAGGGTCCGTATTATCGCAGGAGGGCCATCCAGTTTGTTTCGCATCAAGAACATTAAATCACCACGAGCAAAATTACTCTGCCACAGATAAAGAATTCTTGGCAATAATTTGGTCTGTAAACTATTTTCGACCATATCTGTACGGAAAGAAATTTAAAATACTAACTGACCACCAACCTATTAAATTTTTACATACTAAATACAAAGGGAAAGATATGTCTCCAAGGCACCAAAGATGGTTGCTTAAACTAGGCGAGTACGATTTCAACATAGAATACTTGAAAGGTAGAGAGAATAAGGTAGCAGATTTCCTAAGTCGCATAGAAGTTGGCGAGGAAACAATAATCGGAAAAGAAAATAAAATGGACGCGAATTATACAGCAAAAATTTCTAACTCAAAAGACGAAGAACATTCATCTAATTTCGGATTATTTAATATAGAAAACGAAGGGGAAAGTGAAGCATTAGCTACAGTGCATTCAGCCGACGAGGAGTTATTAGAACATATTCCTATTAAGGAAGAAATCGTCAACAAATACAAAACCCAAATTATAATAAATAATAAAACGATAGATTTTGAAATAATATTAGGTAGGAGAGTTATATACATAGCCGAACACGATTTTTCTAGACTAGGTGAAATATTTAGAAGATATATAGATAAAGGTAAAATTGGTATATTCTCTGAATTACATGACGGTAAATATAATGTAGTACAAGAGAAATTAATAGAGCTTTATGCTAATAATAGGAAAATAAAATTTATTAAATGTTCGTTTAGAGCGCAAGAACTAAGAACGGAAGTAGAGGCCGTCAAACAAGTAGCACTTTATCATGTAAAGGAAAGTTTCCATTCCGGTATTCAGGAAACTTATCACCAAATAAAAAATAAAATATATTACCCAAAATTGATTGAAATAATACAAATAGTGATTAACCAATGTGATATATGCCAACAAGTTAAATATGATAGGAATCCCATAAAACCTAAATTTAGACTCACTGAAACACTTACTGGTATTAACGACATAATCCACATAGATACGTACGTTATGATGAAACATGTTTTCTTGACTATAATAGACAAATTTTCAAAATTCGGAAAAGCATACTACTTAACAGACAGGACTCATGTTACAATAATAGAACAATTAGAAGGACATTTTAGTAGAGCAGGTAAACCCAATAAAATCATTGCAGATAATGAATTTAAAACTATTCAGTTAAGGGAGTTTTTAAGTGACGAAGGTATAGACCTTCATCTTACTAAACCAAATAGTCACACTGGTAACGGCGACATTGAACGATTCCACAATTCTATCGCAGAAATATTTAGGATACTTAGGGTTCAAAACAAAGATAAATGTGTTAAAAGGTTAATACAACAAGCCATTAGAATTTACAATGAACGATATCATTCTACAATTAAGTTTACTCCAAGCGAAGTACATAATCATAAAGTAGATTTTGAAAAAGTTAAAACTAATTTAGAAACTGTAAAATTCAAAAAGATAACTAAATTAAATGAAAATAGAGAAAATTATGAAGAAACCAGGTCTACGGGTTTCATAAAAAACTATAAAGGGGTTAGGCATAAAGAACAGCCGAAATTCAAAAAATTTAAACTTGATAATATACATATATCCAACATTAAACGACCTCCCAAATTTTCAGGTTTGGAAAATATTGACGATGGTCATACTTCTGACAACATCTAGTTTAGCTTCACTAGAAGTTAATAGCATTACAGCTGAAACAGGCTTTGTAAACATAAACTTAGACAAATCAGATTTAGTCATAAAAACCGACATCATTATACATATTATCAATACACAAGAAATTTATGACATTTTACACAACATCTCTACAATAATAGAAAATTTAAATTCACAGTACAGAACAATATTACAATCAGAAATAACACAACTTATTATAAAAATTAATACTATTACACCTAAAGATAAAAGAACAAAACGAGGATTAATAAATGCTGTAGGAGTTACGTCGAATTGGCTTTTTGGAACAATGGACGACACAGACCGACAGAATATAGAAAAACATTTAGAATTCATAACACACAACAATAATAGGTTAATTCATAATAATGAAAAACAAGTTAAAATAAATGACCACTTTAATAGAGCATTTAGTCAGTTAAAACAAGCTATAGAAAAGGACCGTGCTTTAATATTAGAGAATCTAAATAAAATAGAAGAACCCGCAATGCAACAAAATTTTTACATAGAATTAAAATTTAAAATTCAGTTTCTAAAAAAAAAAATAAATCAAATTCAGGATAATTTAGCTTCAGCCAGACATGGCATATTTCATCCTAATATACTAACAAATGAGGAAATCCAAAATTACGATATAGATTTCTATAAATTGCAATACATTAAATTCGGAGTAGCTAAATTTCAAGAAAATTCATTGTTACTTGCTTTAAAAATTCCTAATAAAATTAAAAAAGTTCAGTTAAAATTAATAATCCCTTTACCTAATAAATTTTTTAAAGAAATTGATTATGTTCAAGAAACCATTTTTGAGTATGGTAGTTTAAATTATCAATATGAGGACTCAAAAACATTAAATGAGTTAAAATTGAGCAAACACTGTACTTTAAAAAATAATCGTAAACTTATATATAATAATATTACAGAAATAATTGAGATTGATGAGGAAACTATTGTAATAAAGAATGCAAGAAATATTAAATTGAATCACACTTGTGACAATAGGAATTTGACTTTAAATAAAAATGTACTTATTCACTTTAACAATTGTTCATTAAAAATATTAGATCATTATTTTTCAAATGTAAAACCTATTTTAAAAGAAAGATTCTATTATCCAATAAATGAAAATAACGAAAACTTTAAAAACTTTAAAACTCAAATAACATTTGATGAAATTGTTGTAGAAAATTTTAAAAATGTAGAGAAAATAAAAATTTTACATTATCATAAAAATGTTTCTTATATTTTAATTATTGTAACAATTATAATACTGTCAATAATAATTTCGTTTGGAATAGTTGCATTATGCAAAAAAATTTAAGAAAAAATTTAATATTAATAGAATTCAGGAGAATTCTAATCTTAACGGGGGAGAAGTTACGTACAATAATACCGCTAATGACGCAACACTTCCTGTTATTTAAAATTCTTACATAAAATTTTATTAAAAAATTCTCACAGACTTATAAAATCAATGCAAGTATCCAATTTCGAAATAATTATGAAAGTTATATTAATTTCCTGTTATCAACAAAACCGTCGCATTATAAAGGTAGACACGTTTTGTTGACACCAGCAAATTTACTTTTAATAATAATAAAACTTAGTTATAAGAAAAGCTTTGTAAATTTAGTCATAATTAATCTAAGAAATCGAACAGTTGTGTTATAAAATAAATCAGTCTAATAAAAAAGTGTTTTTCAATTGTAAATTTCAAAAGTGTTTTTTTTTAACATATATGAACTATATATATTTGAGTCGTGTACATAAGAAACATCAAATTACGAAATCGAATAAAAGAAGCTTCGATCAATTAAAACGCCGACTCATCGTCTTTTCACCAGACAGAAAGTAAAACAAGTGTATCATAATATAACGAATATTTTCTCAGAAATAAAGCGCTGACACAACGGAATGTGCTGGATTAGTATTAAGAATTTTATAATATAAATAGCCTGAAATTAAAATTTAGTTCTAGTCTCAAATTTTGTAAGACGAATTTACGTCACTTGAAATAAAATAAAAATAAGTATTTTTTTTTTTAATAAATCCCCGAAACGGATTCATTAACTGGCGCCCAACGCGATTCATTAAGTACGTGTATTGCGAAAATCCGGAGAAATATAATAAAAGGAAAGAAGCAACTTCAAAAAATTTTAAAGCTAGATAGCATAGCATAGGAATTTTGCAGCAAACCCTTTTTGTATCAAGTTTGTGCCATTAGTAGGACGTCTACAAGTATCAACGTTCACGTCCAAAAAGGAACAACACAGCGCGATCTAGATATCGCCGAATGAATTAAGACGAGTTAACTACTTAATTAGTGCAAGTACACTCAAAAGAAAAAAAGACAAAAAAAGAAGATTTTGTGAATAAATAAGTTCAACATAAAAACTTATCAAAAAAATTAACCAAACAAAAAATATATAAGCAAATTACAAAAATTAACTAAAATTAAAAATGGAAATGAAACAAATCATAGATCAGCTTAAGCAATTAACTGGAGCCGTAAAAGCTCAAATAGAACTGTCGAAAAAATTTGAAGCCAGATTGGTACAAGTCAAAGCCCAGCAAAAAACCCTTTCATTACTATCAGAAGAGTCACCAGCTAAGTTGATACCACCTAGAAACGAAGCAGACCTTAAAGAAATTTCCCGGCTGCCAGACTGCGTGAAAGGGCTACAAATATTTGATGGGAACGCAGTCCAGTACTTTTCATGCATACATAGCGGGGAGAACATACTACAAGACTACCAACTAGTAAAGGAAAACCCAATTTACAGGGCTATTCTCCAAGCCATAAGAGGTAAAATTAGAGGAAGTGCCGATGCAGCACTTATTTCATACAGCATCTTCGATGAAGATTGGACGGAGATAAAGCACTGTCTATCTTTACACTACGCAGACAAAAGGGACCTGCGTACGTTAGAACACCAACTCAGTGCATTAACGCAAGGCAGATGTACCGTGGACGAATTCTATGCAAAGGTCAACCGACAATTTTCTTTAATAGTCAACAAGATCAAGAAGGGGAATTACTCCAGAGAGACAATCAACGCCCTCGCAGAGTCACAAAGGAACAGAGCATTAGACGTGTTCATCAGAGGACTAAACGGAGAATTGTCAAAATACCTGATGCTTCTGAAACCCCAGATACTCCCTGAAGCCCACTCGGCATGTTTGGATATACAAAACTACAATTACAGAAGTTTTAACATACGCAAAAAAAGTAATTACCAACCAGTAACCGTTCCAACAAACCAAATGTCTTACTTAAGACCACGACAAGAATTGATGACATCGGTTCAACGAATGGCATATCAGGAACAACCTTTGACAACGCAGCAGAGGAACGAAGCATATAATATGAAGCATGAAAAAGCAGAGGTGCCCCCCCAAGGCCACCCAAACCACTCGAAAAAATGGATGTAGACACTTCAATTCAAACGAGACAGGTTAACTATATGAACCGTCCAACAAACAAGCATGAGAAAGCTTTCAAAAGGCAACCAAGGTCAAGAAACTTCAACGGAATTATTTGACGGAATTATTGGAGACGACACACTAAAAGAGGTTCAGGCAGTAATAAATCGGAAAGACAACATTTTAACAATAAGTCCCAACATCAATATCCCACTTAAAGCTAAAATATCACGTCAAGTGAACTAATATAGAAGTAAAAGTAGATCACCTTTCTTCAGAAATCAATGCAAAACTTCGAAAAATTGTGAACGAATACAAAAAAATATTCGGACCAATCAATGACAAGGAAATTATCGACACAGCAGTGAAAGCAGAAATTAAAACTTCTACCAAGGAGTCTGTATACACGAAATCATACCCGTATCCAGCCAACATGAGGAAAGAGGTAGACGAACAAATAAAACAACTGTTAGAAGATGGAATAATTCGTCCTTCAAAAAGTCCATATAATTCACCTGTATGGGTAGTTGCGAAAAAGCCAGATGCAAATGGAGTAAAAAAATACAGACTAGTAATTGACTTCAAGAGGTTGAATGCTGTTACTATACCGGATACTTATCCCATCCGCGATATTTCAAGCACAATGGCCGGCCTTGGCAATTCAAAATACTTCACAACCATCGATCTTCCATCAGGTTTCCACCAGATAATGATGATAAAGGAGGACATACCAAAGACGGCTTTCTCCAACATGAATGGGAAATACGAATTTTTAAGACTTCCGTACGGGCTAACAAATGCCCCTTTAATATTTCAGATGGAGTTACGAAGGTATCATATTACACTACCATACTAAATCACATTGCACCGCACACGCAACATTATCGTACCTTCATAAAAACTGCGCGTGTACATAAGAAACATCAAATTACGAAATCGAATAAAAGAAGCTTCGATCAATTAAAACGCCGACTCATCGTCTTTTCACCAGACAGAAAGTAAAACAAGTGTATCATATAACGAATATTTTCTCAGAAATAAAGCGCTGACACAACGGAACGTGCTGGATTAGTATTAAGAATATTATAATATAAATAGCCTGCAATTAAAATTTAGTTTTAGTCTCAAATTTTGTAAGACGAATTAACGTCACTTGAAATAAAATAAAAATAAGTATTTTTTTTTAATAAATCCCCGAAACGGATTCATTAACTTCTATTATCAAAAAAATTAATAAAATTTTGTATTGCACAAAATAATATTAAATATTTTTATCAAATTTAAAAAATTTTAAAAAAAAGGAGAAAAAAAAAAAAAAGAAAATTAAATTTTTCAATAAATAAAATTTCATAAAATTATTATAGGGGAAGAAATTCTATTTTGTTCTTAGTATAAAGAATAGTTGAGGAAAACACTTTTTCCAATTCGCTCTAATATTATGAAGGAGAATTTTCTTTCATTTTTCGAATTTAAATTTTTTTAAAAAGTTCTAACAAAACAAATCAGTATGCCTGATGACATAATTCGTCCTTCAATCCTTAACGGAAACCAAAACACCCAACAACAAATTGCGGATGCTATAACAAAATTCTTTCAGACACAATTCTTTCTGAAATAAATGACGAAGGTGACTTAAAGATCAACGTGGAAAACGAAAAGGGTTTAGCAGACCTTGATAAGATTACTGACATAGTAAAAACCATTAGGGAATTCTCGGAAATTGCCGGAGAATTCAGCTCGTGGAAGAAGAGCGTAGAAAGAATTTTAGGAATTTACGAGTCTATTAACAACACACCAAAATATTATGGGATTTTTAGTACAATTAGGAACAAAATAATAGGACAAGCTGACATTATCCTTGAATCATACAATACGACAAAAACTGGAAATCCATATGCAGGTGCTTAGCAATGCACTATGCCGACAAACGCGATATAGGAACTCTCGAGTACCAGATGACCTCTTTAATACTGGGCAATCTGTTACGGAATTTTACCAAACTGTACATCAACATTTATCTCTTATCTTAGATAAACTATCCTGCACGGATATGAGCAGTGATGCCTTGGACAATATGAGTAGAGCTTACCGAGAAAAGGCTCTAGATACTTTTGTCACAGAATTACGCGGAGACTTACCAAGATTGTTAAGTGTCAAGGAGCCGGTAGATTTACCGCAGGCCCTGCACCTTTGCTTAAAGCTACAAAATGTCGACTTTCGGATAAACTACACTAAAAACAATCAAAACATTCCACGTAGACCACCCCTTTCTGCACCACAAGTTAATACCACTTTGCAGTTGCCAAAAGCAACAAACTTCAAACCGCAAACTACAAGATACCGACACGAATTTCACCCACAACTAGTAAACTATCCCCAACGAAATCAGTTGAATTTTCAAAGACAGTATCCAACTCAAACCTATCCACAACAATATCCTAATCCAGGTTTTGCAGGGACTCCTCAAAGACCCTCGCCGAAAATAATCCCGATGGAAGTGAATCAAAGTATTCTTTCTAGAAGGGTAAACAATTCAAACATACCATCAAATCAAAGGAACACTTTCAAAACACCTTTTAACAATACTATGCAGACACACAATCCCCATAAAACTAAAAAATTATTTAATATGGAATTAGGGACGGACAAAGACGAAAATTTTAACCTTACAAATTTCGATCCTCAACCTTCCACATCTTCGCATTCCAACCAATATTACACTGACGTCGAAAATTGCGAACAGAATTTTCAGTCCGATGCATCTCAATACGCAGATGTAAATGACGAAGTTGAACCGGAGGAACTTGAAGATATTTATTTTTTAAATTAAGGCGCTTTTCGTTGTTTTACTTCGAATTCAAACTTAGTAACGAAGAGGCTCTAAAATTTTTGATAGATACGGGTTCGAACAAGAACTACATACAAAGCAAACATGTACGTACCCCAATCCCGAACGACAGACCCTTTCTCGCAAATTCTGCTGGTGGAAATATAAAAATAATCCAGCATGCTTTCATAAAAATTTTAGGAGAAACCAAATTAAAATTTTTTATATTACCTAGCTTGAAATCATTCAATGGCATAATCGGAAATGATAGTCTGAAGGAACTTCAAGCTGTCATACACACTGATAAAAAGTTCATGACTATAAATTCCAATCAAAAGATTCCACTACGCGAGTACACCATAGAGAACGTTAACAACATTAATATAAGGACGTCTCACTTAAACGAACTTGAAAGGACCAAATTAAACAGAATTTTGGACGAAAACCCAAGGCTTTTTTAGGATCCCGGTAAAAGATTGACGTACACTACTACGGTGAGAGGAGAAATCCGAACTACCTCGGACAATCCTGTCTATTCGCGGCCATACCCATATCCTATGGCGCTGAAGGAGGAGGTAGAACGTCAGGTCCGGGAATTATTGCATGTGGACATCATAAGATCCTCGAAATCGCCCTATAATTCACCGATTTGGATCGTCCCCAAAAAAGAGGACGCCTCGGGTAAGAAAAAATTCAGGTTGGTCATAGACTACCGAAACCTAAATTCAATTACCATACGAGACAAATATCCGATTCCGGAGATTAACGACGTTCTTTCAAATCTCGGGAGAAAAAAATACTTCACAACTATTGACCTTAAGAGTGGATTTCACCAGATCCCTCTAAAATCTTCAGACATCGAAAAGACCGCATTCTCTATAAAGAATGGCAAATTTGAATTCGTTCGCCTACCTTTTGGGCTCAAGAACGCCCCATCAATTTTCCAAAGGGCTCTCGACGATATTCTGAGAGAACACATGGGAAAGCGATGTTATGTCTACATAGACAACATCATTAGAGTTTTTGGGGTTCATTGTTGGAACCGAGGGGTTGAAACTGAATCTCAAAGACCTGAGATCATTTTTAGGCATGTCAGGGTACTTTTGCGTGGGGAGGACGGACGTGGGTCCAAAAACGTTTCAAAAAATAAACAAATTAAATTAGACCATAATGTACAGGCATTTGAAAAATTAAAGACTACTTTGACTTCAAAAGATGTCATGTTAATACACCCAAATTTCGAAAAGCCATTCGAATTAACGACCGATGCATCGAACTACGCAATAGGGGCGGTTCTGATGCAGAATAATAGGCCTATAACGTTCATAACGCGCACACTAAGTAAGACGGAAGAAAATTACGCGACGAACGAAAAGGAAATGTTTGTCATTATATGGGCTCTTAATTCACTAAGAAACTTTTTATATGGCTCAAGAAGTGTTAAAATTTATGCAGATCATCAGCCATTGACACATGCTCTTAGCAGCAAAAATACAAACAACAAAATGAAACGCTGGAAGGCTACGCTCGAGGAATATAATTACGAGCTTAAATACAAGCCTGGCAGATCCAATGTTGTTGCTGATTCCCTTTCCAGATTACTCATTCGGACACAATTTAATCCCATTAGTAGACAGTCCCATAAATGCTTTTCGAAACCAAATATTTCTAAAGATTGGAGACGAGACCAGTTATCAACTACAAAATCCCTTTCCGAATTTCCACAGACACACCTTAATTCAACCGCCAATACCCCAATTCAGACATTATAAATATCCTAAAAAGATACCTTGACCCCAATAAAACAAACGGCATATCTACTGATGAAAATATAATGGGTCAAATTCAGGAAATTCGTCCCTTACACTTTTCTAACTATAAAATCGTATTTACGCAAAAACTTTTAGATGACATACAAAACGAAACGCGACAAGGGTAGCTAATATAGTGTACAAGTTATATATCCAACTAATGAGATATTATCTAGAATAATAGAACTGAATTCTATTTAGCTCTAAGAGTAATAAAATATAAAAATTATTATATGATTCTTATAATTTCCACTTAAATAATCTAAATTCAAACATAAGAATCATAATTTCTTATTTCTTCCTTTTCTTATTATTATTCTCAAGTACTTGACCTATCCTAATTTTTAATAAAGAATTAAAAAATATAAAGATCAAATTTCACATTTCTTTTTCAAGTTCAACACATTTATTTTTCAAATTATTTTTTTTCGTTCATTAAAGTTGAGGAATCATGTTACAAAACGACAAAATAAAAATTGTTTCACAATTTCCTTTTCAAGTGCAACAAACTAAATTTATTGCATTTGAAAAGAAGAATGTTACGTAAAATATAATTTTTTTCTTGTTTTGATAAAATATGTTACTATGTAAAAAAATTGAACAAAAATCGATTTTTGATTTTTGAATACTTTAATAATAAGATTTTAAAAAATAAAATTTAGTTTAAGTTTTGGTTTCGTCAGATTTAGTAATATAAAAAAATAAAATAAAATAAATTCTTTTGTTGTTTACTAAAAAACCTTTTGTTGTTTTATTAAAAAAAGTAACAAAGTAAACTTACACACCGTAGAGCTCATCGCAATGCTCGGGAAAATAAATTTCAAATCCTTGAGAAATCTTACTTTCCACAAATGGTAAAAAAAATCCAACGACTAACGAAACAGTGTGAAATTTGCAAACAGAACAAATACGAAAGACATCCCGATAAACCGATAATCCATCCCACACCAATACCTGCGTACCTCGGACATATAGTACACATAGATATCTACACGACCGAAGGAAAACTAGTTTTAACAGCTCTTGACAAACTTACAAAGTACGCTAAAGCACGAAGTATTAACTTGCGAGCAGCTGAAGATATTAGAAGACCTTTAACGGACATATTATACTTTTTCGGCGTACCAGAACATGTAGTGATAGATAATGAGAGAGCTCTTAACTCAGCCTCTCTAACGTCTATGATGACCGACGAATTGAAAATCAATATATTTACAACACCCCCTCACAAAAGCGAAGTAAACGGGCAGGTAGAACGATTCCACTCTACGTTAACCGAAATAATGAGATGTTTGAAAGCAGAAGAAATTTCGCGTAACTTCGAAGAATTGCTCGAAAGGGCGGTGAATGAATATAATCATTCATTTCATTCTACAATAGGAAAAAAACCGGTCGAACTATTCTTTGGTAGAACGCCCAATATTAGTCTCGTCAAATTCGAAAGAGTTCGTCTCAATAATATTGACAAAATGAAAGAAAAACAGAATAAAGACATTACATTCCATGATAAAAACCGACAGACGGTAAAAACATATACACCCGGACAAATAATCTTCGTAAAGCAAAATAAACGAGTAGGCTCCAAACTATCCGCTAGGTACAATAAAGAAGTTGTCAAAGAAAATAAGATTACAATTGTAATCACAGAATCAGGAAAAAGAATTCATAAAAGTAGTATTCGAAATTAGGCTCATTTTCACTAAAACAAATCTTTATTACAGGTTACTCTTTTACGCAGCGAACGGGGAAATTCAAATACTGGATTTCACAAATTCTATAGTAGCTTCTATCATCACTGGACAAGTAAAAATACAGACAGGAACTTACAAAATAATACACGTCATAGACTTGAACGATTATGAGAACGTATTGAACGAAATAAAACTTACTTATGATACAGATGTTGACAAGCGACACTATCTGGACCCTTAAATTACTTACGAACTCGACCAAATTAACAATTATATAGAAAATCTTAAACCACGACAAAATAGGAGATCCCTAGATTTTCTAGGCAGTGCCTCGAAATGGATCGCTGGGAGTCCAGATCACGAGGACTGGATAACCATTGAACAGACAACTAACAACATGCTAGAGAACAACAATAAACAAGTAATCATAAGTAACATAATAACTGAAAGATTAAACAACCTGACCTTAATAAAAAATAACATCCGAGAAATGCTAAACCAAAATTCGAATATTAATAACGAAATCGTTTCCAGTATTGCATATAAACTTAAAATCCTGAAGGAAGACCTTCGCAATATAAATTATGCAATACATTGGGCAAAATTAGGACTAATTAACTCTTTAATTTTATCTAGAAGCGAAATTAACAATATAATTAAAACATTAAATCAAGAAAAGTTACCATAGGCTACAGTAGAAGAAGCTTTAAACTTTTCCGAAATCAAAATAATTACCAACAGCTCAACTATCCTTTATATTATAATTATGGCAAAATTTTATTAAAACCCATAAAAAGGGGAAATGTATCAATAGAAATATAATAATGTAATAAAGAATAAAAAAACATTTTTGCTTTGAAAAAGAACTGTAAAAATAATGGAAATAAATTTTTTATTTGTAACGAGGAAAATATTATAAACTTAATAAATGACAAATGTATAACAAATATTTTAAAAAGCTTATTAGCAGATTGCAACTTCAGTAACAACCAAAATATTAAAACAATAGATGAAATCTCATCTTATTAAATAACTTTGAAGGAAATATTTTTATAAATTCTAATCCTCCGATAATAAATGGAACTTTTCTATTAAAATTCCATAATACGAAAATAGCAATAAAGGACAAATCATTCACTTCACGTGAAACCTCTAATTTTCATGTCCTTCCAGCAATTTTTCATCCTCTTCCCAAAGAAAAACCATTAATTAAGGTTCTATCCTTAGAGCTGCTAGATGCAATTCACATAAATAATACAAAATCCTTGCAAAAGATTAAGGTAGAATCCTATACTAACCGTGGCAGTTATTCCAGCCATATGCATACTTTTAATAATTTTATTACTAAAAACTTACTTTTCAAAAACATCTAAAATCATTATTCAACAACCAATATCAAAGCAGGAGAAGCAAAAACCTAACGTGCAAAATCTTGAATCTTCACGCACATCAAAATCTACCAAAATTTTTGACACACCTTTTTTTTAAACGATTGAGGACAATCATTTTTAAGCGGGGAAGAGTTAACGAAAAATATCCAAACTTATAAAAGCTCACGTTACACGGCGGCATTATCAATCATGAGAAACATCAAATATAAAAATATTCTAAAATATTTTCTCACAGTTATGTTCCGACAAGTTGCAATAAGCAAGTTTGCTTATTTTGCATATTTATATTATAAATATTACCATCTAACAACAGAACATTGTTAATCGTTATTAGAATTTATAACTGTAAAGTTCATAATTTGTAAACGTAATTATAATTGTGCATTTGTATTAAAATAAAAATAAAAAAAAGTAAAAAAAAAATTTGTTTTTTTTTAATAATAACAAGAACATTTTCTTTAACTTATATGTACAATAATGTGTATCAACATTAATACAATTAATATAATAAGATGGAATGCACGCTCCATAAAAAACAAAAGTGTAGAATTTTTCGGTATTCTACTGAAAAACAAAGTTCATATCTGTCTAGTGTGAAAAGTGGCTTAAACCACACATTAAATTGACTCATTCAAAATTTTTCGTGTATAGAAACGATAGGGTGGCGGTGTGGCCATTGTTATACTAAAAATCTTGAAACATAAATTAACTTCTAACATCAAAACAAAACTAATAGAAAATATTGCTATAAGTTCAATAGCAATTAAACGAACATATTAGTGTTAACATATTTTCTGTTTATTTTCCTGGTAAACATATCGCTGATACACCCGGTAATTCAGCATGTTACACAAGAAATGATTTAAAATCTATGTTCAAATCTGATTTATTAAAAATTGCAAGTATACCGAAAACTATATTATTGGGGGAGATCTTAATTCAAGAAGCAGAAACTGGAGCTGCCTACGTGCAAACACCTGGGGAAATATTTTAAACGACTTAGTGACAATTAATAAATTTGCTCTACTACATCCACCGAATTCGACCTATATTCCGTTTAATGAAAACTCAAAACAATCTGTGCTTGATCTATTTTTAACATATTCGTGTCCAATGTTTTCTCAACCTGTTGTGATAAATGAGTTATTGTCGGACCACCTTCCAGTCTTTATTACGTTACAAATATTCAACCCACATTTCTTGATTACAAAAACGCCAACTGGAGTACATTCAAAAAAATTTTACTTAAAAATTTTAAAGATAAAATAAATTGTGATCCTGTCAACCATCCCTACGAAGTTGATAATTTAATAAGCGATTTAATTTCAAATATCCATACTGCTATTCAATCTAGTGTAACTAAGAAGCCACTAAAATTATTTGTAAATAAAATCCCATAAGAGGTACTTGACTTAATCAATTTAAGAAATTGTGCCAGATGGAAGTGGATGAGAACCAGACATATTATTTATAAGGCGCAAACAAAATATTTTGCGCACCTCATATAAAGTAAACTGAATCTCCTACGTAATTATAACTGGAACAACACTTTATCCAAACTTACAAAAGGGTCTAAAACCTTTTGGAAAATTGCTAAAGTTGTAAAAAGTAAAAATAGAAGCTTGCTAGCTCTTAAAAATTACGACAGAACATATTTTACTGATACCAGAAAATCAAACCTACTGGGAATTCATTTTACAAAAATCAACTTATACTGGATGATATTAACAGCGACATCAAAAATTTAGTTCATGAAAGGATTAACAACATCGAAAATATGGATATATCAATAAACAACAACGCTAAAATCGAAAACGAAGAAGTAGTAAACACAATAAAACGATTAAAAAATGGAAAATCACCTGGCACAGATAACATTTTGAATATTTGTATTAAAAATTTGCCAAAAGTTTTTTCTTTGATTCTTGTTTCAGATTAAGCTATTTTCCTAGTTGCTGGAAAGAGGCTCAAATCGCTATAGCTAAGCCTGGCAAGCCAAGAGACATCTGTGAAAGTTACAGCTGTGAACAACAACAATCTTCTGCCCTGTGAACAATTCGGGTTCCGTGAAAGCCACAACACAAGTCATGCTGTACTAAGAATTAAAAATTTTATTAAGAAGAATCTTAAAAATGGGAAATCTACTGGTATGGTAACCCTGGACATAAGTTCTGCGTTTGATAGAGTGTGGCACGATGCTCTAATACATAAACTTTACAACATCGGGCTTGATTTATACTTAGTCAAAATAACACAAAATTTTCTGGCGGACAGACAGTTTCGTGTTGTAATTGGCAATGAGAAATCGCAAAATTTTAAAACAATTTCTGGTGTTCAACAGGGCTCTGTGCTTGGCCCTATCTTGTACAATACTTTTACATCTAATGTACCAAGATTTAATTCTGTATGTTTATCAATATTTGCTGATGACACTAGCATTTACACTGCTGGAAATTATGGCGATAATATAACAAACGAGCTACAAATTGCTTTAAACTCATTATCACAATATTATAGAACCTGGGAAATATCTATAAACGCCAGTAAAACCAAAGCTATTTATTTTACTAAGAAAAGGAAATATATATATTTGCCATCTACTTCATTAACAATCAATTCAAATCCAGTAAACCGGTGTGACAACGTAAAATATTTGGGCGTTACATTCGACAAAAAACTTACTTTTAAACAACATATTTCTAACACTGTCGACAAAACAAATAAAATTATTGGTATCTTGTATCCTTTTATATAAAATTTTAAATATTATATTATTTTATATAAAATTTTATATAAAATTTTGTATTATAAAATTTTTTCACAAGAGGTTTTGCTCTCCGTTTTCCTCTAAATATTTTAACTTAAATTTTTAAAAAAATTGTAACCTAAAATTATTTCACAGTTGAAAAGATTAATCAATCAATCTGAACTCTGTAATATAGCTATAAAAATATTGTAAATTGAATATTGATGGAGAATAAATAAATAAATAAATAAAAAAAAATAAATAACAATTCTAATATTGTTTATAGCAATTTTTGTTGAAGTATTTGCATTATGTAAAAAAATTTAAGAAAGAATTTAATATTAATAAAATTCAGGAGAATTCAAGTCTTAACGGGGGAGAAGTTACGTATAACACCGTTGTTAAAGGTGATGCAACACTTCCTGTTATTTAAAATTTTAAATTAAAAAATAAAAAAGTTCTAATAATATAACAAAAGAATGCAGACACTCAATTACAAAATTTTATGTCTGATATCAACAAAACGGTACAATCCAAATGTAGACACGTTTTGTCGTTATCAGCAATTTTACATTAAAATAATAAACTTAGTTATAAGTACTTAATTGTAAATTTAGTCATAGTTTATGGTTTAACTATAATAAGTATAAAGGTTGATTTTTTTAATCAAATTGAATTTTAATAAAAGTGTCTTTTGTTTGAATAAAATTAAAAAATGTTTTTTTTTTTTAATATTGATACGAAAGTACATTTGTCTTGCCTGTAAGTCATAAAGGACGATCAGATGGAATTCCTCAATAAAGTAATAAAAGTTATTGGAAACACTGATAACGTACTAACAGATCTTTGTCAAAGGATTGATGACGCGAATAATTTATATGACTCCGCTTAATAAAACTAATGAAGAGCCTCTAAATGCGGCACTACAAACAACTAAAGGACTCCAGAAATCCGGGTATAGAAATATTGAAGAAGGAGATGACTGCACTTAAGAGTGATGTAGGGAAGCTCTGTGTCAAGGTTAAGGCAAGCCTACATATACATGAACAGATATATAATCAGACCTACATCAACCTGAACACAAGGGATCCTGGGTTCTACTGTGTCCCCATGGCCAGATATGTTTAAAAAAACTATGGAGGAAAATACATTTTCGAATTCCTCAACTGTCGCCATTGTCTATAAGCCGTCTACTTTTGACCCTGCTGCTAATTCGTCGTCCTGTCAAATCATCTGTCAAACGTTCGTCAATTTCCTCCCATTTGTTCACTCTACACTTTTCAAAACTTCCAGTAAGTACCCGTGTAAGTAACCTTAGTGCAGTAATAAAAAATCAGTTTAATTGTGAATATATAAAAATTGTGAATATTACTCTAAAAAGCTTAAGATATAAACCAAAATACAAAGCTTTTGAAGTTACTTTACCTTTTGCCACGGCTGATGGCATAATTGCCCATAAGTCTTGGCACAATGGGACAGCACTCTAGTTTTTAAGGACTATGGCTCAGCTAGGAGTAATGGTAGCAATAAAAATGAGAAATTAGTTAGAAATATGTCTAGAAAACCTTTACTTATTATAAATAATAAGTACTACAACATAAATAATATTATAAAAATAATAATAATAATAATAATAATAATAATAATAATAATAATAATAATAATAATAATAATTATGTGGAGGAATTCTATGAACGAATTCATTCTCAAAACATATTATCAAATTACCCGCTGTGAAAGTGACTTAACATCATACAGGCAGATGTTAAGAGAGGAATTTATGCGTAAATACCCGGAGCTCACACACAGTAATGAACAAAACCTGGCTGACCGTAGAGCTGCAATAATAAGGAATAACCTAGTACCAGAGGCCACCAGGAACCGCATATATGCTGAAGTTCAACAAGACATCATCGCTAATGAAAGGAACACCAATATGCAAGATGTTGTAGCTTACCCAGATCCAGGTTCTCAAGAAGCTGCAAATAGAGTCGCGCCAAGGAGAGGAGATAGCTCCAACAGTCTCAATAATCGGGCAGATAACCAACGTGGAGCTGATGAAGGTGTGCCCAGCGACCCCACCGAAGAGAATACGAATCTCAGCGAGCAAATAGAAACTGAGATCCTGAATTCAATAATTAGGTTTACTTCTCTTGAATACACTAGTAGACCAAAGATACCAACTCAAAAAATAACCCAGAATCTACTCAAGTTGGTAGATTTAACAAACTCAAAGGTAATCCCAAAGATTGCACCAGAAATTACAAGCTATGAACAGTTAAATACCTATGTCTATAGCTGCGCAGCTGCAATCACGCTACTAAACGGAAGGAAACTCGTCTATGAGACACGCTGTCAGTCAGACCAACAGCAACAACTTCTAGTACAGAAAATGTCAATAAGCCAACGTAGATTAACAAATAGCATCGAAACATTGAGAGCTGAAGCTGGACTATTAACAACATATATAAATCATAAAATTACAAACCGGAAACAACACAAAAAAGTAAAAAGACTTCTGCGAAAATATAAGTTCCACACACAAAGAGATCCACAAAATAATACTCCTATAGAAGTGCAGTACAGTTAAACAAAAGCTATCTATGTATGCGAAAAGATTGAGGCGATATCGGAAAAGCAGTAAACGTAATAATGACAATAAATCCTTCGAACGAAGCCAAAAGAAATTCTATGCCTCCCTAAAAAAGGTCGAATGTGATCATACGCAAGTGCCTACAATCGAGCAAATGCAGCAGTACTGGTCTGGTATATGCTCCAGAAATAAGCATTATCAAACAAAGGGCTAAAAGAACACAACAAATGCCAACAACTAGTGTCAGCAACGAAATATTTAAAAACAGCGTCAATAAGCTCCAAAATTGGAAATGTCCAGGTAACGATAAAATCCAAAACTTCTGGCTAAAAAAATTAACATCACTGCATCCGTTAATGTTGAGCTATATAAACCAGTTTATTAACGACCCAGGTTCAACACCGGAAACTCTCTGTACAGGCCTCACATTCATGAAGCCGAAAAATGTAACAAACAGCGATCCGTTGAGTTTCAGACCAATTACGTGCTTAAATACGTTCTATAAATTAACAACAACGTGAGTAGTATAATATGCGGGTCCTGGACCAACGGGCAAACGGGCAAAAAAAAATATGCGGGTCCTGGACCAACGGGCAAACGGGCAAAAAAATAAATTTTAAAAAAGTTGAAGGGGTTTGAATTTTTGTAAGTATGAGAATGTAATTAATTTGTTTCTAATGGTGGTTAAGTTTCGTATAAAAATTGAACGCATTTTATACAATATGGAACGGATGACATTGTAAAAAATTTTTTTTGGAATTCTGTAAAAATTAAACGCATTTTGTACAATATGGAACGGATGATATTGTAAAAAAAAAGTTTTTTGATATACAATGTGGAACGTAATGCATCATGAAAGTTTGCGGTTTTTTACAATAGCTACATTAAGTTAAATGTATAACCTACTATTTTAATGCGAAATGAAAATATTTTTGATGATAAGGAATTTAAATTTTTTTATCGCTTTTTTTTTTGTTCCCTCATTCTACAATATAGCTAATATAATATTTTAATAATGTTTGGAAAATTACGTCACACAGAGATTCCCTAAAATTAAAAAAGTATTATAATTGAATGATAAAATAACATTTTATTTATATTTCGTAATTGTTTGATGATAAGAATTTATGTGGTTTATGGAATTATGAAAAAAAGTTTAAGTCTAATGTAGGCGTATTTATAGTGACGTTTGGGAATTTCTTTATAAAAATAAAAGAAAAAAATTCATTTTATAAATAGTAGTCTTGAAAGTTTGGAGGATGTATGCGGTTTTATAGTACTCTAAACTATTTATGTGTCATTAATGTTTAATGAATTTTTTTAAATTACGCAAAGTATTATGATAACATAATGGGAGATGTATTTAGAAAAATTATAAATCTTGTTTCTGTACAAAAAGAAAAGAATTAAATAAAAAAAATTTTTTAAATAGGAATCTTGAAAACTCTTAAAAAAATTAGGATGTTTGCGGTTTCATAATAATTTTTTAAATAGGAACCTTGAAAACTTTTAAAAAATTAGGATGTTTGTGGTTTCATGGTACTTAAACTATTTTATAGAACACCAATAGCTGCATAATAAATTCTTGCTAATTATGTATTACGATTACATGTTGGAATTTGTTTTAAGAATAATTATAAATTCTGATAATGGACACGTTGGTTGGAATGATTTGATAAACGTGAACGTTATATATGTGAGTTTTATATTATCAAAACTAAAGCTCTCCACGAGTATAAAACCAAGTCGATTTTTAATTGAAATTACAATAAATTTGAAAATGCCGAGAGAATCAGCTATTCGAAGAATGGGGTATTCAACCCATATCCCACATCATGAGTACCAAATAGTAACAGCATTCGGTACAGGAAAAATGTGGCACTTGTTTTATACATTTTTCGATGTTCAAAATGGAGCGTTCGATGATGGATATGAGTTTTTGGAAGCCTGTTGGGAAAATTCGAAGGATATTGTTTACTGCGAGGAATGTTTCGCTGAAGTAGAGTCAACCTGTAATCAAATAAGAAACAAGACCCTACATGGGACTTTTTTTAAATTTTACGAAGTTGCGTCGTTTGATTGTAAAGAAGACGCAGAAGAATTTAGATAGGATTATGGACCACGCTGTATGCGCTGCAAATTTTCCCACAAATCGATGGCAACCTTAATAACACAACAACAACTAAATTCATTGTATGAAGAAGTGAAAAATAAAATTTGTAAGTAGAATTAGAAATTCCTAAAATTAAAAAAATATAAAACAAAAAAACACATAAATAGTGTTCTTTTATTTTAATACGTTTAAAATCACATGGGAATATCTTCTATTAAATTTATTCATATAACATAATTAATCATTAATTATTTAGAAGTCGAAGCACAAACATCTAAAATGGATTCTTTTGCTAAGAATTTAAATAAAGCTTTCAAAATTAAACATGTTCCAATAAAAAAAATTTCCGACATGAAATTAAAAAAAACTTATGTAATTTCAAACATTACAAAAATGGATACTAAATACGGATTACGAATACTCGCAAATTTTAAAAAATTTGGAGTATTTTTACCTATCAGGTTTAATAAGCTTACCGATGATAACATCGATAAGTTAAAAACTGGATATGGAATCGTTAACAAGGGTCAATTTGGACGCACATTTGATGTGAAATTTGTTAAATCGCAGTTAAAAGTGGAATCTGAAGAAGAAGATGATGACGATGATGAGCAGAACCAAATGGCAATCGAATCTGAATCTGATGACGATGGTGAAATAATTATGATGTGATGTTATTATAATGAATTTAAAAAAGAAAAAAAGAAAAAATAAAAAAACGTTAAAAAATAAAAAATAAAAAAACGCTAAAAAAATTTTTTTATTCATATTGAGGTTTCATTTTTAAAAGAAAATTTCAGTTTAATTAAAGGTTCAACATATAAGTATATAAAAAAAAAAAATGTTGTGTGAAATTTGCGGCATTCAATTAAAAACAAATAGAAATTTGAGGAGACATTTAGATATTCACAAAAAAAACAGAACTTTTTTATGTGAGATATGTGATATGAAATTTACTCGCCCAGATACATTACGTTTTCATATAAAAAAATTACATTTAAATAAACGAAAGATTGATAGTGCTAACGTCGATATTCAATTAAAAAAAAAAACAAAAAATATATTGTGAAACATGTGAAATAGAAGTTGAAGGCTTCAAATGGTATTATCATCTACGGACTAACGCACATAAAGAAAAATGTGCTTTGATAGTAGATGATAATATAAAATACATTAAAGGAGGTTTTCGAAATAGAACTGAAACTTACATAATTGAAAATATTGATAAATCTGAAATCAATATTAATAATTTTATTAAATATTATACAAGTAAAGTTATTAATTTATTAAAAAAAATTTTAAAATGTATAGGCAATTTCAAATACAATTTAGAATTATTTTGTAAATATGTCAAACCGCAGACATTGAATGATGGTGATGATGGTTCTTCTTGCCCTGAAACAGATATAAAATCGTTTATGACAAGAATGAAATTAATAAATTTGGAACGTGACATAGAAAACTTTTTGATTGAGGACAATGATAGAATTCAGAAATTGATGGATGAATTTCAAGAACGAGATAGCGGTTGGGCTTTATCGGATATTTTACATTTGGAAGTTAATATAAATAAATATGAACCAATTTCAGGTTCAAGTTGTATTGATTTACCAAAAAAAATCAAAAATAAACAAGCCTGTGTAAATGTGAAAAATAACGATCTTTTTTGTTTTAAATGGGTGTTGATATCTTCATTTTTAAAGTTTCTCATTCTGACAGAACTAGTTCTTATAATATTATGTGCAACATTAACCGAGAAATTATTTTATTGAACGAGGAAATTAGTTTAAACTTTACCGGATTACAGTTTCCTATGAAAGTTGATGATATTTATGTGTTTGAAAATTTGAATCCAAATATTAGTATAAACGTTTTTGGGTTAGATGAAAATTCCAATGTTATTGGACCATATTATCATACAAAATTAATTAAAAGTAATCACATTAATTTATTGTTGATTGAAAAAAAAGAGCGTTTCCATTATGTATGGATAAAGAATATCTCTAAATTATTAGTTAACAAAATTACCAAACATAAAGGAAGAATATATATGTGTTCAGGATGTTTATTACATTTTAACTCACAATCCATTTTGGAAAAACATAAACATGAATGTAATAAAATTGTAACAAGGCTTCCTACAAAAGAGAGTGAAATTTTAAAATTCAAAAATTATTATCAGCAACTTGATGTTCCATTTGTTATATATGCTGATTCAGAATGTATTTTGGAAAAAATTCAAGGTTGTCAACAAAATCTTGCTATATCATCAACAACAGATATAGAATTGCATACACCAATTGCCTTTTCATATTTCATTAAATGTTCTTTCGATTCAAGCTTGGATAAATACAGAAATTTTAAAGGTAAGTACATATAATAATAACATATTTTTTAAATGAAATGTGGTTTCAAAATGCAATATATATTATATATTTATATATATTTTTAGGTGAAAATTGTGCAGATGATTTTTTGAAAAACTTAATAGGAGATTGCAGTGATTTATTTGAAAACTATATTTTGAAAAAGAAGCCCATGATACCGCTTACAAAGGAACAAATAACTCAAAATTTAAATACAAAAGTTTGCCATATATGCGAGGAGGAAATTGAATTGGAAGATGATGAAGTATATGATCATTGCCACTTAACTGGGAAATTTAGAGGAATTTCTCATAATAAATGTAATCTTAGCTATAAGTTAAAACATTTTTTTCCAATATTTTTTCATAATTTTTCTAATTACGATTGTCATATTTTATTTAAAAGTTTAAATTGTGTTCATGGATCAATTAATGTAATTCCTTTAAACAAGGAAAAATATTTTTCGTTAAGCAAATCTATTAAGTCGGATTATAGTGGTACATATTTCACATTACGATTTTTAGATTCTTTTAGATTTTTAGGTTCAAGTCTTGATAGTTTAGGTAGAAATTTAGAAGATAGTCAATTAATTAATGTCAGAAATCATTATCCTGATAATATAAAATTTAATTTAATGAAAAATAAGGGAATATTTCCATATAGTTATGTTGATTCCTTAAGCAAGCTTAACGAAAAAATGTTACCACCTGAAGAGGCTTTCAAAAATCAAATTTTAAATTCAGAATGTTCAGATCTAGAATACCTTCATGCGAAAAAAGTATGGGAAACTTTTAATTGCAAAACATTATGGGAATATTTAGAAATTTACCTCAAGACAGATGTATTATTATTAGCTGATATTTTTGAAAATTTTAGAAAAATTTGTAAAAAAATTTATGATTTGGATCCTGCACACTTTTTTACAACTCCAGGTTTAGCTTGGCAGGCTATATTAAAATATACCAAAGTTGAATTAGAATTATTGACGGATATAGAAATGATAAAATTTTTCCAAAAAGGAATACGGGGTGGTATTTGCCAATGTTCTTGTAGACATTCAAAAGCTAATAATAAATATATGGATGATTTTAATACTGAAATCGATAGTCAATATTTATTTTATTGTGATGCAAACAACCTATATGGTTGGGCGATGTCAACGTTTCTCCCCACAGGTTCATTTAAGTGGGTAAATGATTTCTCCAATATTGATATTCTCAATACTGCAGATAATTCTCAAACTGGTTATGTGTTGGAAGTTGATTTAAAATATCCATTTGAATTACATGATAAGCACAATGATTTACCATTTTGTGCTGAAAATAAAATTCCACCAATAGGGAAATTAAATAAGTTGTTAACAGATTTAACTGATAAAAAAAAATACATAATACATTATAGAACTTTAAAGCAATGTTTAAAAAATGGGCTTATTTTAGAACATATTCATAGAGTAATTGAATTTAAACAATCTGATTTTTTAAAAAAATATATTGATCTTAATACAGATCATAGAATGAATGCTACAAATCTTTTAGATAAAAATTTTTTTAAATTAATGAATAACGCAGGTTACGGAAAAACACGTTGAAAAAAGAAAATTGATTAAAATAGCTACTTCATGGGAAAGTGAAGGTAAGCGTTTGGGTGCGAGAGCTTTAATTGCAAGAAAAAATTTTCATAGTATTTCACAATTTACAGAAGGTTTAGCTGCTATACAATTAGATAAAATGGAAATATTTTATGATAAACCAATTTATTTAGGTTTCAGTATACTTGAACAATCAAAGATATTAATGTATGATTTTCACTACGAATATATGATCCCTAAATTTGGTGAAAATGTTAAAATTAACTACATGGATACTGATAGTTTCGTTTATACTATAAAAACTGATGATTTTTATGAAGATATTTATTCTGATATATTGGAAACTTCTCCAAACAAATTAAGATTTGATACATCTGATTCATTAAACGATTTTATTAACTTCACCGGTCAAAGGTGTGAATTCAATTAATCTGTCGTGCAACATAAGGCAGTAAGCTGTTGTTTTATCGGGCATTGAAGCTGAACTTTTCATTTCAATTCGAACATCAACCGGCCCCATTTTTAGATTTTCATTTTGATAACGAGTGTCTATTATCAAAATCATAGCTTTTTCTTTAAATTCCTGTAATGTTAATAAATATAGGATAATTGTAATAACTACTTCGAAACCTTGTGTACTCATCATAAGCAATACCGTAACGATTTCTTTCAAAAAATAAATTCATGTCTTCATACGGATAGCATTCTGAATTTAGGTAAACTTTTAGATCAGTTATATTACAATGATCAAATTTTGATGGATCCTTCGTTACTTGGTCAAGTTTATCTGTTTGCAAAGCAAAAATAATGTAACGTGGTTTTTCCAATTGAGTTGTTGTTTTTACATTCCAAATATGATGATTACTATTTTGTGGTAACGATGAATATTCATACAATTCCCAATTTCTGAAAGCTAGCATTATTTTTGCTTTATTTGTAATATTCCTATACAAGTTCAATTTCAGCGTATCAGTTAAATTGATGTGCTGTACTCTCCATTGCACTTTGGTCAGTTGAATTTTCGGTTTCTCATTGACATCAGAGCAAAGAAAGGAATTATCATCAGATCTTGAACGTGTTAAAATTATTTCATGTCTTGCATTCGGCACAATATTTTTGTAGTCCTCCGCAAATCCTAAAAGTCTTCTTAACGGAATACAATAATTAAAAAATAAAGTTTGTGGTTGAATTGGTTGTTCAGGTGACCAGCTACCATTAATAAGTGCTTGACTCTCATTTTTGTTTAATGAAATGTAATTTTTTAAGCATGATGTTATACCCACATTTCTATTGTTATCAATTTCTTTCCCATTTAACTCATACCGTATCTCATCAAATAAAAATGCAATAGCATTATTTATAAGTTTTGTTTTAGTTGTTTCACTACCATCAGCTCTTGTAATAGTACCTTCAATATAAAGTAAACTAGTAGAAGGTAAAATGTTTAAATTTTGATTTTGTATCTGTATGCGTATAATATCGCTTTTAT
Source organism: Condylostylus longicornis (assembly GCF_029603195.1). Lineage (NCBI taxonomy): Eukaryota > Metazoa > Arthropoda > Insecta > Diptera > Dolichopodidae > Condylostylus > Condylostylus longicornis. Next base: position 4,736,802 of record NW_026577985.1, read on the forward strand.
TAAATGAATTCAAAAATGGTGAATATGTATGCCAATGAGCGCTTGTTGTACTTTCGTCAATAACTGGATTACCAAATAAACTCTCCATTTTAATGTATTGTTAACTTTAATATAATTAATTTTAAATCTTCCTGATTTTCGATTGTTTAAATCGGTTTACCTGCTCCTCTGGAACCTGTCACTGTTGAGGCAGATTGATTATTGAATGGATGAGACTTATTAATTGAAGATATATAACTATTACTATCATAAAGGAACATGTTTATAATATATTTTCTTGTTTTTTCAAATGTAGTCTCGCCGTTATAGTTTCATCTTGAAAATTAATCAAATTGCCGATCTGATCAATTGATTTTATCACGATTGTACTGATTCTGTTGACGGCCACAGGTAAATAAATAAGATTTCGTGAGACTTCGATTATTGTATACCCGGGTGATACCGCAACAGAAAATTCATGTAGAATATGTGCTTCTTTATCGTTAATATATGTCCCTTGTATAATACTGCATTCAATGCGTATAATGTTAATTTTATTGATATCAACAGGTAAATCTGATACATGCCATTTATTTGCTTCAAGTTTCCTCTGACTAAATCTTAATAAATTCCCAATTGTACCTTTCTGCAGAAAATCAATCTCTTCAGTAGAAAAAACTTCACATTTCAGTGTATTATTATTAGGTTTTATATGAAGTTTTTTCTTATCTACTTTAGTATTATTAATCTGCAACTCTCTTTTAAGAAACTCTTCTATATCTTCAACTTCATAGGAACCAATTGGAATATTTATGGTTCTACTACCGATTATGAATTTATTGTTATCATTATCAATATTAGGTATTGAATTATATGTCTGGAAATCAACTAAAGCACAAACATATTCTCATTGTAAATCTATAGGCGGAAAATATTCTGCTGTTAGTATGGAACTGTTAGCATTTAAAGTTAATGTAAAGGACATGATAGGTTATGAATTACTGAAACTAATACATTCGCGCATCTTTCTTTATATCACCTCAATTATCATCATTAATTCAACAGCTTGTTTAATATTCATATAAAATTTAAAAAAATCAAATCGAAAAATAGCTTTGAACCTGATATCTCAATTTTGCGGTCATTATAAATCTCAGCCTATGAAAAAAAAGCTTGACCTACTTTTGCTTTTCATTTCTTATATTTTTTTTTTCTAGAACTTATAATTTTATAACTGTGAAAGTGGCGATTTCGATATCAAGGACAAAGAGCGCCCTGGTCAAGAGAAAAAATTTGAAGACGAAGAATTAGAGACCCTACTCAGTGAAGACTCGTGCCAAACGCAAGATGAGCTCGCAAAAGCACTTGGCGTGTCACAGGCAACCATTTCCAGGCGTTTGAAATCGCTCGGGTTCATTCAGAAGGTAGGAAATTGGGCGCCACACGAACTGAAACCAAGAGATGTCGAAAGGCGATTTTGCATGTCCGAAAAGCACCTTGCACGCTACAAAAAGAAGTCGTTTTTGTATCGAATTATTACTGGCGACGAAAAATGGATACATTATGATAACCCGAAGCGAAAGAAATCATGAAGCCCGGCCAGCCAGGAACATCGATGGCAAAGCCGGATATACACGGCTCTAAGGTAATGCTTAGTATTTGGTGGGATCAGAGGGGACCAATCCACTACGAGTTGCTGAAATCAGGTCAAACTATTACGGCACAGCTGTACAGACAACAATTAATTCGTTTGAAGAAGGCATTGACAGAAAAACGGCCGGAATATGTGACCAGGCACGAGTCTGTAATTTTCCATCATGACAATGCTCGGCCCACGTTGCTATACCGGTCAAAAATTACCTGGAAAACAGTGGCTGGGAAGTTTTGTCTCACCCGCCATACTCACCAGACTTGGCCCCATCCGACTACCATTTATTTCGTTCGATGCAAAACGCCCTCACTGGAATGCGCTTCACTTCTGATCAAGGTATTAAAAATTGGTTTGATTCATTTTTCGCCTCGAAAGATGAAGCCTTTTTCCGGCGCGGAAATCATTTGTTACCAGAAAAGTGGGAAAAAGTGATCGCAAACGATGGACAATATTTTGAATAACATGTTATTTCATTATTTCAATAAAATAAAGCATTATTTTTATCCCAAAAAGTTCTGTTTTCAATGCATACACCCTAGATGACTTGCAACTTGTTATTAAAAATATGAACAACAAAAAAGATGCTAATTTAGTTTGTGCAAAAATGTTTTTGAACTGTTTAGACATAATTGGAAACAATTATGTGCATCTTATAAACCAATCTTCACAAGATGGCGTTTATCCTGAAATATGGAAAGAATCTTTAGTAATTCCTATAGAAAAAGTAAAAAACACGAACAAATGCACAGAATTCAGACCAGTTAACACAATCATTAATGAAGCAAAAATTATGGAAAAAATTGTCTACAATCAATTAGAAAAGTATTTGGATACACATGATTTAATTTTTGAGCATCAATCAGGCTTTCGAAAGAAACATAGCTGCGAATCATTGCTTAACCTCGTCGTAGAAAATTGGAAAATTGCTGTAAGTGAAAAAAAAAGTAATTTTGGCTATGTTTCTTGACTTACGCAGAGTATTCGAAACAATTGATCGTGACATTTTGCTATCTAAACTTAACGCATATGGTATTCGTAGCACAGAACAACAATGGTTTAAATCTTACTTAAAAAATAGAAAACAGAGAACTAAAGTAAACGACGTTGTTTCAGATAGTACAGAAATAAATTTGGGTGTACCATAAGGAACTATTTTAGGTGTTTTGTGGTTTTTAATATACATCAACGATATAGTAAAAGTAGTTGAACATGTCAAAGTTGTTTTATTTGCTGACGATGCCCTTCTTTATATTGGAGAATCTACTGCTGAAGAATGTCTCAATAAAATGAATAAGGATTTTGTGAAAGTAAACAGATGGTTAAGTAGTAAAAAAGTTAATACGGAAAAAACAAAGGCAATGGTTATTAATGGTATGTTAGTTAATAATAATATAACGTTAGATAATATAAATATTGAATTAATAAATGAAATAAAATATTTAGGATTTGTAATTGATAATAAGCTTAATTTCAAACATCATGTTGACTATATTTGTAAAAAAATTATATTTTCTTTTTAAAATTAGAAACCAATTGTCATTCAGTATGTTAGTTCTATTAAGATATTTATTACTATGGTCAAGCCACATTTTGATTATTGCTCTACAATTATTGCTTTTTGTCCAAATTCTTTATTAAATAGATTCCTAAAATTGTTAAATAGAGGAATGAGAATAATTTTAAAATGTAATAGATATACCCTGTTAAGATTTAAAGAATAACAAAAAGAAAATAAAAATAAAATTTTGATGTATTTGTTAACTTACTTTCTTTTTTATGTTATTGAATTACTATGTACATTTTTCTATTGATAAGGATAACGCATTCTTAACTACACTTGAATATATTCTGTTAACTGTACTTTTATTGCGGGTATGTACAATGTAAATTCCTCTAATTATAATGTATACCTCTTTTCGGTTTCTTTATAGGAGGTATAAAATAGTTAAAAAGGTTTATCACTATAATTTGTAAATACTTTTAATATTATTTGCATACTGTGTAAATACTTTTGATAACAAATACATATGTATTGATAATATATTATAATTAAAATATGTTTTTAAGAAGGGATTTTATGTTAATAAAATCGAGTATAAATAGGTTAAGATTTTTATAATAAATATAGTCATTCTTGAAAATTGAAATTAGATTGTTCTAATTTATAACCTTTACTTTACAGCCATATTATTGTAAGCTCTGCGCTGGTGTTACACCTAAGTATCTTGCAATAGTATTAAAGATCATTCAAGAACTTATCCTTTACTCTACAGCAATATTATTCAATATTATTGTAAGCTCTGCGCTGGTGGTACACCTGAGTATCTTGCAATAGTACTAAAGATCAACCAAGGACCTATTTAAAATCAAAATATCCGAAGGTTTGAACATAGTGGTGACCCCGACGTGATCAAGAACTGCAACGTCAACTAAAGGCTTCGAAATGGACAGCTGAGGAAAGAAGGACATTGAAACTTGTGGAAGACAAGCAATGTAAATTAGATGAAATTTGGAAGAATTATGAGGAGAACGATGACAAAATAAGAACTAAATATGGTGAAATGTTAGATCATCCTTATTTCGTGCAAGATCATCGTGGTCAAACAGCTAAATTGTACGAAATGATTAATCAGAAACTAATTAGCAAGAAGAAAAGCTTAATTGAATTAAAGAAACAATTAAGTATTGAAGAAGATAAAGAACGAGTAGACAACGAAGAAGAAGAATCTGGACCCAGATCAGTAATTGCAGATGTTATAAAATTGTGTTTGATGAACGAATCAGCTTTCATTAATTTAATGGCAAATATTTCTTTAGAAGCCCAATCTAGAGAATATTATGAATCAAAAATAAGTCTACTCGAGACAAGATTTAATAAAATTCAAGAATACTACAATGAAGTCATGTTACGTGTTGAAATCCACTTCAGTTTGGTTTCGATCTAGAAAGAATTCAAGAATTGGAGTTGGAGTGGCATAGACTGACGATCAAATTAAAAGAAAAGTGTGCTGTAGCAAAAGTGAAGGTTGGAGAAGTTGAAACGTATGAAAAAGTTACTCCAAGAATAAGTCTACCTACCATTGAAGTACCTAAATTCAATGGCGATTATTTCAATTGGGTGCAGTTCCGTGACTTATTCACTAAGATGATAGATAGACAAAGTCACTTAAGTGACACAGAAAAAATGTATTATTTAAAAACAAATCTCAGCGGTGAAGCTGAAAGATTAATTAGACATTTGACTATAACAGAGTCAAATTATGATCTAGCATGGAAAATTTTAAGTAATCGATATGATAACAAAAGGTTGTTAAGTTCAAATATATTGGATCGATTAATTAATCAACCAAATATTAGCATCGGGTCAGCAAAACAATTAAAAGCGATGCTAGATACAACTCGAGAATGCATATTGATGCTAGAAAATTTAGGACTAAAAATTTTTGGTAACTGGGATCCGATTATTTTACACATCCTAATAAAAAAATTAGATAAAGACAGCAACGCCCAATACGAGCACCTGCTAGAATCACCAAAAGAACTACAATCACTGAAGGATTTTCTGATGTTTTTCGAAAATAGATTTGAATCAACGGAAGCAGTTGGTATGAAACAACCAAGTACTAGCCAAAAGTGGGAAAAAGGTTCATCGCATGTTGTAGCTGCAAATTCTGAAAAATGTATCATCTGCAATAAAACACATCCCATTCATAAGTGTGATAAATTTTTGGGCATGAAGTTAATGCAAAGAGAAATTGAAATAAAGAAACATAAGCTGTGTTTCAATTGCTTAAAAAAGGGGCACAGCATGAATAAATGCTTAACGTTTGGCTGCAGAGTGTGCAAAAGAAAACATAACACTCTATTGCACAGATATAAAAATATGAATGAAAACCAAGAAATAAATAAACAAGAAGCAGCAAATATGGCTGGAACTTATGAAAGAAAAAACGATAAATATGTGTTCTTGGGAACTGCAGTTATATCCGCATATACGAAAAAACAAGAGCGAATTGATTGCAGAGTATTGTTAGACTCTAGGTCTCAACTGAACTTCATTTCAGAAAAATTAATGCGGCGCTTAGGTTTAGATGCACAAAAGGACAAGCTGGATATTTGTGGTATTGGAAAATGTAATCTTTCCTCGAACGGCAGAGTAAACATCAAAATATCATCTAAAACCACAAATTATGAAACCACTGTAGAGGCATATGTCATAAAAGAAATAACAAATTTACAACCACACAGACAAATTAATATTGAAGAATGGCCATTACAAAATATTGCTTTATCAGATCCCAATTTTAATATACCAAGGCGAGTAGATATGTTATTGGGTGCCGAAATGTATGCTGAATTTATGAGAAATGGTCAAATTAAAATAGGGCCTAATTTACCAACATTACAAAAAACCGTTTTTGGCTGGATGGTGTTTGGAAAAATGAGCTTAAATGATGAAATAAAACCTTTTTCTGGTATAACAAATGAAGAACTTGAAGAATCATTAATGAAATTTTGGGATATAGAAGAAATCAAAGATACAGAAAAACAACTTACAAAATCAGAGAACTTATGTGAAGAACATTTTAAAAACACATTCAAAAGAGATCATTCAGGAAGGTTTGAAGTCAGTTTACCGATTCTTGGTGATTTAACGGTACTAGGCGATTCAAGAAAAGCAGCTTTCAGAAGATTTTTAAATATAGAAGAGAAATTAAGGAAAAATCAGCAACTTAGAGTACAATATACCGAATTTATGAAAGAATATGAAATTTTAGGACATATGGAAAAGGTTCCTGTAATGAGATACCAAAAAATCATTACTTCATTCCGCATCATTGCGTTCTCCGAGCAGAAAGTTCAACAACAAAATTAAGAGTAGTTTTCGATGCTTCGTGTAAAACTACGTCGAACTTGTCACTTAATGATATCATGCTTAAAGGTCCAAACAATCAAGATGACCTTTTCGACATTCTAATTAGATTCAGGACATATAAATATGTAATTACAGCTGATATTAAAAAAATGTACCGGCAAATCAAAGTATCAGAGAAAGATCAGAATTTACAGATGATCATGTGGAGAAGTAACCCAAAAGATAGCATAGGTTACTATAAATTAAAAACCGTTACATACGGTACCAGATCGGCTCCATACTTAGCAGTTAGGTGCTTAAAGCAATTGGCTAAAGATGAAGCAATAAAATATCCTGCAGCAGCTAAAATTATAGATGACTTTTATATAGATGATATTATCACTGGTAGCGATACACTAGCAGAAATGATGGTCTTAAAAAAGCAACTGATCAGCATGTTAAACGCTGGTAAATTTCCATTACACAAATGGGCTTCAAATCATGAAGGAATAATAAGCGACATTCATCCTACAGATAGAGAAACAGAAAAAATGTTTACAGAAGAAAACTCCAGCTACATATATCAAAACATTAGGTTTAACATGGTGTCCAGCAAGAGATTATTTTGCGTTCTCTACAACATGGTCAGATGCAGAAAAAGTTACAAAAAGAAAAATCGTGTCCGACACAGCAAAATTATTCGATCCTCTAGGTTTTGCTAGCCCAGTGGTTATTAAAGAGAAGATTTTAATTCAAAATTAATGGAGATCGAAAATTGATTGGGATGACGAAGTCAATGAAAATGTTTTAAATGAATGGACAGATTTTCGGCGAGATTTAACGATGCTAAATTATCTAAAAATAAAAAGGCACGTACTTAGCGAAAATATAGCAGACCGAGTTGAACTACATGGTTTTTCAGATGCTAGTCAGAAGGCATATGGTGCTGTTATATACTGCCGAACAGTTGATAGCCATAATGGAGCCATAACTAGCAGGTTGCTGTGTTCAAAATCCAAAGTAGCACCAACAAAATTAACAACAATCCTTGTCTAGAGTTATGTGCAGCAAAATTATTAGCAAAATTAATGAAAAAGGTTAAAAGCGTAATAAAACGGAAAATTGATGACACATACTATTGGACAGATTCCAAAAACGTATTGTCTTGGATAAAAGGTGAACCAGCATTATATAAAACTTATGTGGCAAATCGAATAACGAACATTTTAGCCAAATCTGATTCAAAACAATGGAACAATGTGAATACAAAGATAAATCCAGCAGATTTAATATCTAGAGGGGAACAGCTGATGTACTCATTGATACTAGAATTTGGTTTTGCGGACCGGAATATTTAAGTTTAAATAAAAATGAATGGCCTGATTGCAAAATATCGCTTGATAACGTTGAGGATGAAGAAAGGAAATCGACTGCATTATTAGGAAGTTTTCAAGAAAATAAAGCAGAGCTCAACCATCCTTTATATATGATACAACATAAAAATTCATGGGACCACCTAGTAAGGTGCATGGCTTATGTCGGAAGAGCTGTAGAAAAATTTAAGTCATACAAAAGGACAAACTCTTCTAAAAATTCTGACCTACACTTGACAACAGAAGAATTGCAAAAATCTCGTACAACAATAATTAAAGAGATTCAAAGAAAATATTTTGCAGATGAAATTAAAATGTTAAAGAAACAGTAATATAGCGTCTTTCGCTCCATTTATAGATTCAAATGGAATACTTCGAGTCGGCGGCAGGTTAGAAAATTCATTAATATCCTACGATGCAAAACATCCTATGTTGCTACCAGGTTGTGATTTTGTGTCGAAGCTACTCATGAATCATTTACATTTACAAAATTTACATGCTGCTCCGCAAGCCCTAGTAGCGATATCTAAACAAAACTATTGGATAATCAAATCAAAATATTTAGCACGAGCAGTTGTCAGCAATTGTGTTTCATGTACAAAAATGAATCCAAAATTATTTGAGCAGAAAATGGGAAATTTACCTGAAAAAAGATTACTTCCTGCTCGACCATTTTTGCATTCAGGGGTAGATTTTTGTGGTCCATTTATTACACATTACCATATTAGGGGAAAAACTTATAGCTGTTTTCTGTTGTTTTGCCACTAAAGCTATTCATATGGAAGTTGTATCGGATTTAACTGCAGAAGGTTTTATTGGAGCACTGCGTCGGTTCATTGCTAGAAGAGGAATTTGTACAGATTTATTTTGCGATAATGCTACTAATTTTGTTGGTGCCAGAAATATTTAAGAAAAGAAATTTGATGAATTAGAAAAGATATTAACAACAGACAAAAATAAAAGTAAAATTATAAAAAACTGTCAAGAGAAAGGAATACAGTTTCATTTTGCATCACCAAGATCTCCCCACTTTGGAGACCTTTGGGAAGCAGCTGTAATATCAGCTAAAAAATTAATGAAAAGAGTTTTAGTGTCAGCTGCATTATCTTTCGAAGAACTATGTACTCTAGTTTGTGAAGCAGAATCAATTTTAAATTCAAGACCGTTAACACCGCAATCATCTAATCCAAATGATTTAACAGCTTTAAAACCAGGCCACTTTTTAGTTGGTGAACCTTTAACATCAATTCCGGAGCCGAACGCAGACTATAAAAATTTATCAAATTTAACTAGATGGAAACTTGTATCAGCTTTAAGAAAAGAATTTTGGAAAAGATGGAGCACGGAGTATTTATGTGAGCTTCAGATAAGAAATAAATGGGCCAAAACTACCCAAAACGTAATGCCTGGAATGTTAGTATTAATAAAAGAAGAAAACTTGATACCGCTGAATTGGCCAATGGGTCGAATTCAAGAAGTGATAACGGGAAAAGATGGTTTAGTAAGAGTAGCCGTAGTAAAAACAAATACAGGCGTCCCTCGTATAACACGGTACTTGTAAAACACGGTTTCGATATTACACGGTACAAGAATTGAGATTAATATAACACGGTTTCGATATTACACGGTACAAGAATTGAGATTAATATAACACGGTTTCGATATTACACGGTAAAACAGGGTTTTGAAATAAATAACAAATATGCATTGAAAATTTTAATTTTTTTTTCCGTTCAATAAGGGGAATACCACAAATTTATTGCTACAAAAAAATATCTCATTTCGTTTTGAGAAGTGAAAGTACATTTGCGTTTTGTCCTTTGTAAATGAAGTTGATAAAGTTTTAGCTTGCTTTGTTTTTAACATTTTAGAAAGTAAAGTAAAAAGTACGTAGTAAAAAAGCCTTCTTTTGCAAGTTTATAAGTGCATAATAATTTTAATTTGAGGTATGTAAAAAATGAAGTTGTAACGTTTATTGTAAATCTTATTTTGGACCCTAAATTTAGATAATGTCTGACAAGATCAAGAAGCAAAAATTTAAACGAAAATTTATTTCACTCGAAGAAAAAATTGCAATTTTAGATCGTATAAAAAGCGGAGAAAAACCTACATCGATTGCAAAATCATTAAATTTAAACGAAGCTACTATTCGAACAATATTCAAAAATGAAAGCGAAATTAGAAAAAATGTTGCCTTTGGTTGCTCGCAAGGTGCAAAACGTGTGTCCCGCAAAAGAGATATAAATATCGTAAAAATGGAACATGCTCTTATAATATGGATAGAAGATTGTTTAGATAAAAAAATCCCTTTGAGTACAAATATTATTAAACAAAAAGCCCTCAGAGTTTACACACATTTAAGGAAAGATGAACTTTCTTCTAAAGAAGAACCAAACCTATCATTTTTGGCAAGTAAAGGGTGGTTTGAAAATTTTAAAAAAAGATTTTCTTTGCGCAATGTAAAATTGCAAGGAGAACAAGCTTCAGCAGATGTAGAAGCTGCTCAAAAATTTATATTGGAAATACCGCGAATTATTGAAGAGGGAGAGTATTCAGCAGATCAAATTTTCAACGCCGATGAGTCAGCTTTATATTGGAAGAGACTGCCGTCTCGAACTTTTATTTCAAAAAATGAGAAGCAATCACCAGGTTATAAAACTTGTAAAGATCGTGTTACCCTTCACATGTGTAGTAACCTATCAGGAAATTTTGTAGTAAAACCAATGATAATAAATCGTTCCTTGAATCCCAGAGCATTGAAAAACGTTGATAAGTCTCATCTACCAGTCTTCTGGCGAGCAAATAAAAAAGGCTGGATGACGCAAAATTTGTTTGAAGATTGGTTTAAAAATTGTTTTATTATAGAAGTAGAAAAGTTTTTGAAGAAAAAAAATTTGAGCTTTAAAGTTTTATTGCTCATTGATAATGCAGGTAGCCATAGTAGAGAGTTGAATCATCCTAACGTAAAAATTGTGTTTTTTCCTCCAAATTGTACGTCATTGATCCAACCATTAGATCAAGGAATCATTGCAACAACCAAGGCATACTACATACGACTAGCATTCCAAAAAATTTTTGAAAGACTGGAAAACGATAAAAATGTTACGCTTACTCAAGCTTGGAAAGAGTTTTCTATTTTAGATTGTGTCACAACTTTAGATGTGGCTTGCAAGGAATTAAAACAGTCTACACTTCATGCGTGTTGGAAACCTTTGTTACCGCAAATGGTCCAGAGAGGAAGCTGTGTCCTATTTGAGGAAGCAGAATTTAGCAGAATAATATCGGTTGCTTCTAATTTAGAAGGGGACGGATTTTCTGATATGAACATTGATGATGTTCGGGAACTATTTGAAGAGCAAACTTTGAATGAGGAAGAACTAATTGAACTACTAAATAACTCCAACTTCGATTACCCCGATGATTCGGAAAACATTTGTAATATTACAACGGTTCCTCATTTAAATTTAATTGATCTGGAAGAAGGAATAGCTTTAGCTAAAAAATTGGAAACATTTTTCGTTGAAAAAGATCCTTCAGTTGTACGTAGCGGAAAATTTAAAAGAGAATTGAATAGCTCTTTAGCTCCTTATAGAGAAATTCTGACAGAATTGCAAGATCGAAATAGGCAGGTAGTTGCTACTACGTCAGATAACCTTTGTCATGATGGAGAAATAACTAGTGAAGAGGAGTTTCAACCAACCTGGAGAAAAAAAAGAAGATTAGCTGTAATTTCTGATGAGAGTGATGATGAAAATTAATTTTGTAATCGTAATAAGCTGTTTCTACTTGTTTTATAATATGTAATTATAATTATTAGTCATTGAATATATTTTTTGTTGTATTTTTTAATTTTTGTATTTCATCATAAAATTGAATTTCATTTATTTTTCTTAATAAAAACTTGAAGGTAACTTCCTTTTTCATTTATGTAGTATTTGGAACGAAATTTCAGCTATCATAAAATTTTACACCTTAAGATTTGGTTTCGATATAACACGGTACACATTGCCTTTATTTATATTATTTCAAGGTTTCGTATAACACGGTTTCGATATAACACAAGACAAGGTCTCGATACTACACGGTATACCTTGTTTCGAATAACACGGTTTCGATATAGCACGGTACGAATTAACCGTGTTATACGAGGGACGCCTGTAAAGGTACATTTAAAAGAGCTATACATAACCTAGCCCCATTGCCAATTGAAAATGATATATCACAAGAGAACTTAGCAAAGGAGGTGGCTCCTTCAAATGCAAAAAATCAGCAAAAAAGAAGTGTTGAAACTTCACATACTTCTACTAAGCGACAGAAATATTCAATGAGTACAACGCTTTTCATAATAACATTCTTCTTTCTACCTTTAATAATATTGGGAAATCCTATATCATCAACACCATTTAAATTAACCGAGTTAAAAGAAAACAAAGGCATATATATTGATAGAATTGGTTCCAGTAAATTAATTAAAAGTGAATGGCAGATAATAGCATTTTACAATTTAACAAAGTATTGGCGGACTTATTCATCATTAAAAAAGGATATTCAAAATTTAAATGAATTCGCAAAAAACACAACAGATCATCATTATACTTCGCTAATAGTTAAACAATTTAATTATCGACTTCAAGAAATAGATGAAGGAAATCAACTTTTATTTTCTGATTTATCACCTTTACCTCGTAAAAGACGAGGTTTAATCAATGGCATTGGCAGTGTTGCAAATTTCTTATTTGGTGTATTAGATGACAACTATGCAAAAAAGGCGGAAAAGGAGATTTTAAATGTTCAAAATAATGAAAAATATTTACTGAACCTAATAAAAAATCAAACCTCAGTAATTGAAGCGACTGGTCATTTAGTTAAAATTATACAAGAAAATTATATAAACAATTTCCATAAACTAAAACTAGAAATGAACGAGGTTATTAATAATATGAATCATCTTTCTAAGGACGTTCAAAATGAGAAATTTTATCAAATAATGGCGTTATTTGCGCAGTATATTTCTTTAATAATTAACGAATTCAAGAACATGCAAGATAAATTGTTAGACATTTTAATTGATCTCCATCATGAAAAAGGTAGTCCCAGAATATTGCCACTGAATCAACTGAAGAAGCATCTTCAACAAATAAAACAACATCTATCAGAAGATTTAATGCTACCTTCCACTTCTAATTTATATGGAATGATGACCGTAAAATGTAAATTGGATATAAAAACTGCAATATTTATATTCAAAGTTCCATTATTATCAAAAGAAGATTTTGGTTTATATCAACTAATACCACTTCCAGTAACCTTAAATAACAGTTACCTTAACATGCAACCATTTTCGGAGCTTATAATGATTAACAAAAATGCAGACTTAGCATATACGCTATCAAAGAATGAGTTCGATAAATGTATTAAATCAAATGATGAAAATTATTTATGTCCTCAAAATCGACCATATTATACAAAATTGGCTAGTAATCTTCAGTGTGAGTTTCAACTTTTCAAGCAACAAAAATTAAGTGACGGCTGTCATCTAAGAATCAGCAAACCCGTCAGAACTTGGAAGCAATTACGTGATTCAAACCATTGGTTGTACGCTATGCCACAACAATTCATGTTCAATATTATCTGCAATAACGAAAGATATCAAATCAGTCTTTCTGGGAATGGTGTACTATCCTTTAACGAAGATTGTATACTATCTGAAGATGAAATAACAATAAAGTCATATAAAACGAAGACTACAGACATTGGAGAAATTAGTCAACCATTAATAAATATACCAAATGATATGAACGTAACAATAGCTAACATAAATTGGGAAAAGTTCAATTACAGTCGAACTCGCTTAATTGCAACACGAATATAAGCAAAACTCCTTTATGCGCACAGCATATTTTGCCCACATGCAATTTCTATAATTCTTCATACTATTTATAACGCTTAACTGCAACTCGCTTAATAACACAAAACTCTTATAAGCATACAATTTTTTGACAGTTTTGTAATTTTTTCATACAAAAGTTTTCGCTTATAAGCACAAAATTTATTTTTACAATTAAATAATAAAAAAATGTTGGTGTGAGCCATCTGGTGTAAGACATAGAAAATAAAGTTTAGCATTCAATATATCCCTAATACACTGTCATCCCTAGTACAAACTTGACATAAAAATTTAACTTTGAAATTTATTGAAGTGTCAAAAAGGCGGGTGAATACGGACGTAATATTTAAAATTTGTACGGATTGAATTACATTTATGCAATGTAAATAAATTTTATAAAACCCTATGTAAATAAACTATTCTAAACAGATTTATTATTTCTAATATATCTATATGTATTAGCATGGTGTCGTATCAACTTAAAAAAAGAACCAGCTTGAACATAAAAGAAAAACTTAAAATTGTAGAAGAAATAAAAGAAGGCAAAGCGAGCAGAAAAGAATTGTCTATTAAATATAATGTAAATTTATCTACAATTACACGTATTCTGCAAAATGAAAGTAACTGGAATAGTATTGTTCATCAAAACAAAAATTTAAACAGAAAAAGGTTGAGAAAAGGAAGTCATCATGATGTAGATCAAGCAATGACAAAATGGTTTACCGAAAAAAGGATGCAAAATGCTAATATAACCGGTCCAATGTTATTGGAGCAGGCAAAAAAATTTGCTGAAATTTTAGGTGTGAATAATTTTGAACCAAATAATGGGTGGCTTCATAGATGGAAAAATAGAGAAAACATTAATTTTCATCGGATAATGGGCGAAAAAAATGATGCGAACTTAGACGCTGCAAGAACGTGGACCAGTACAACTCTTAAAACAATGCTAAAAGATTATTCACCCGATTACGTGTTTAACGCCGATGAAACGGGGTTATTTTATAAGGCTCTTCCACAAGGTACGTTAGCTTTTGCAGGAGAAAAGATTTTGCATATTTTATTTGTATGCAACATGGATGGTACTCAGAAATACGCTTTTGTGATTGGAACTCCGAAAAACCCACGTGCTTTTAGAAATAAAGAAGTGCCCCTACCTTATTTTTCTCAAAAGAAAGCGTGGATGGTTTCTGAAATATGAAATCAAATTATGATTGACCTAAATAATAAAATGAAGAAACAACAGAAAAATATTTTGCTTTTGGTTGATAATGCGGCATGTCACAGAATTGATGTTGAATTAAGTAATATAAAAATAGAATTTTTACCAGCCAACACTACTTCAATTATACAGCCTTTAGATCAAGGAATTATCAGATCTTTTAAAGCTCAGTACAAGACGTGTTTGGTTAGGAAGCAACTTTTTGCATTAGATAATGGTCAAACTCTAAAGGATTTTTATAAAGAAATTGACATTTTAAAAGCAATTCACATGATTAAGAGAGCATGGGGGTTGGTTCAATCTGACACTATTAAATCTTGTTTTAGAAAAGCTGAATTTGTAAAGGACCATGAAAGTATTGACGATATTACTTTAGACAATTGTGAGGTAGAATCTGATAATTTATGTATGAGGGAAGAGGAGTTCCAAGAGTATGTTGAGCTTGATTCAAATATTCAATGTTATGGTGAAATGACAGATTCCGAAATAATTGAAGAACTATTGGAGGAACCTGAAGCTGTAAAAGTAGATGATCCTATTGAAAATGAAGAAATTTGTAAAAACTCTATTGCCACCAAAATGTATACAATGAAAGAAGTTGTAAACTCATTCAAAATCATTCAAAATTATTTTAAAAACTGTAAAAATATTGTAACATGCGAAGGTATAGAAAATTTAGAAGATATTATTATTACAGAATATTTAAAAGGCAAAGAATTGAAACAGAAAAAAATATCTGATTATTGTTTAAGCCAAAATAATTAAAGAATTATTTTTATAAAATAATTGTGATATGTACATACTATACATGCACATGTGTACATGTATGTCTAAAGTAGTTCCAATGCAATTCTGTACGTACAATTCTGTTAGTCATTTTTACTTTTTTTTTATAACACGTACAAAACGTAAACAGATCTATATGTTAACTATGCAATTCCTTAAAATGCTTTTTTTTACAAACAAATTTAATTTTTATTTTGTTTTATATTCAAACTAATGAATTGTTAACCATTATAATTTTATTTTTTAATAAAACTTACAAATAGATTTACATAATACATACGTGTATTAATATGAATAAACAATTTTTATGTGGGACTAACAATTTTCGAAAAAAGGTTTAACGCATAATTGCAATTTTTTTGCATATAGCCGTCAAACGCATATATGCAATTTTTTTGCAATTAAGCGTGAAGTGGATAATTGCACAATATGGATATATGCACAAAAAAGTTTGCCAAAATGGGTGTGCATATAAGCGAGTTCGACTGTATACACTAAATAATAGTTTTGAAGCAGAATACACACAAATTAAAAAGCAGTTGCAGTTTTTACAACATCAGGAAGACAACATTTCTAGCATAAATTCAACTGATTCTCATCAATTTGCAATTAGTTATTTAGCGTTGATTTTAGCTGTAGTAATAATCATAATATTCATCATAAAATATGTTCTTATCAAACTAGAAAATATCCGTAGTCCAACAAATAAACAACATAACAAAACGAATGCAGAACCATCCACTGTCCGTTTCACAGCAGAAGATTTTGAAGTTGATGTACGAGACATCAACGAGGGAGAGAATGTTAAGATTTAAAGAATAACAAAAAGAAAATAAAAATAAAATTTTGATGTATTTGTTAACTTACTTTCTTTTTTATGTTATTGAATTACTATGTAAATTTTTCTATTGATAAGGATAACGCATTCTTAACTACATTTGAATATATTCTGTTAACTGTACTTTTATTGCGGGTATATACAATGTAAATTCATCTAATTATAATGTATACCTCTTTTCGGTTTCTTTATAGGAGGTATAAAATAGTTAAAAAGGTTTATCACTATAATTTGTAAATACTTTAATATTATTTGCATACTGTGTCTATACTTTTGACAACAAATATGTATTGATAATATATTATAATTAAAATATGTTTTTAAGAAAGGATTTTATGTTAATAAAATCGAGTATAAATAGGTTAAGATTTTTATAATAAATATAGTCATTCTTGAAAATTGAAATTAGATTGTTCTAATTTATAACCTTTACTTTACAGCCATATTATTGTAAGCTCTGCGCTGGTGTTACACCTAAGTATCTTGCAATAGTATTAAAGATCATTCAAGAACCTATCCTTTACTCTACAGCAATATTATTCAATATTATTGTAAGCTCTGCGCTGGTGGTACACCTAAGTATCTTGCAATAGTACTAAAGATCAACCAAGGACCTATTTTAAATCAAAATGGAAATGGAAACTGGTCGACAACATAAAATATAGAAAAATCCACAAAATGATAAAAAAGAAATTAATTTAGCAAAGTCAAGGTACTTGCAACAAGAGTGCAGAGAAATTGAACAATTCGACGAACGAGGTGACAGTGCTAAACTATAATACATAAAAAGCTTAAATCTGCAATGAAACCAGTGAAAAGGTCTGGTATTGATATACTAAAAGACGAGAATGACAAAATAATCCTAGATCCAGACGAAAGATTATTGATGTGGCAAAATTATATTAAAGATCTGTTCAATGACATTCGACCAGAAAAATCAAACATAGAAAATACTGAAGGTCCAGAAATTCTAGTAGATGAAATCAAGGCAATAGTAAATAATGCAAGGAACAAGCTAGCAATGGGTCCGGACCAAATTCCAAATGAAGTGCTAAAAATACTGAATGAGGAAGGCATAAAAATATTGACAAAATTATTCAACAAAATATACAACTCCGGAATCATACCTAGCGAATGGTTAAAATCCACTTTTGTTGCTTTGCCCAAAAAACTGAAAACCGTTAAATGCGAGGACTTTAGATTGATAAGCTTAATGTCGCACGTGCTGAAAATTTTCTTAAGTTATACATAATCGCATATTCAGGAAGCTCGAGATGGATATGCAGGATACGCAATTTGGTTTTAGGAATGCAGTCGGCACGAGAGAGGCCTTGTTTATGTTAAAAACAATCTTTCAAAAAAGCTATGAAATGAATTCAGATGTCCACGCTTGCTTCATCGATTTCGAGAAGGCATTTGATAATATAAAACATGATAAATTGCTCGAGATATTAAGTCAAAAAAACCTTGACTGAAAAGACATAAGAATCATTCAAAATTTGTATTGGCAACAAAGGATAGAAATAAGAACAGAAGATGGTACATCGGAGGAAATTGATATAAAAAAAAGGAGTTAGACAGGGATGTATCTTGTCACTCCTGTTATTCAATGTATATGCAGAAGCAATATTTAATAACGTGCTGGAACAGAATCAGAATGGAATTATAATTAACGGCGAGAAAATCAACAATATTCGATTTGCTGATGACACTGTCCTGTTAGCTAACAAAATAAATGATCTCCAAAAACTGCTCGATGACCTGAACGCCCAGTGCAGACAATATGGCCTAAAAATCCATACAAAGAAAACAAAATATATGGCAACATCAAAAAAATTTGGAGCAAATACTGAGTTGTTATTAGAAGGAAGAAAACTGGAAAGAGTACAAAGAATTCGGTACCTGGCTGCAATGGTGGACGCTAACACATCAAATCAATGTGAAATACGTTCGAGAATCCAGCAGGCAGCATTTACAAGAATGAAGAAGATATTGTGTAGTAGGAACATCAATCTCAAGGGAAAAATCAGGATTCTTAAGTGCTATGTTTGGTCGGTCCTACTATATGGTGTAGAAACGTGGACTATGAATCAGACAGAACTAAATAAGATTGAGGCTTTCGAGATGTGGTGTTACCGAAGAATTCTGAAAATATCATGGCAGGACAGAGTTACAAATGCAGAGGTTCTAGAGCGGATGAATTGTTCAAAAACTTTGGTGCAAACCGTAAAAATAAGAAAGGTCAGGTATTTCGGTCACGTCATGAGAAATAGCAAGTACAGAGTGCGCCTACTGGCATTACAAGGCAAAATCTTAGGTAACAGAAATAGGGGACGAAGGAGGAAATCGTGGACTGACAATCTAACCGAATGGTGCGGATTTCCTCTCACTGTACTCACCAGGAAGGCTAGTTCACGTACGGAATATAAAGAAGTGGTGTCCAACCTCCAAAGCGGAGAGGAATAAGAAGAAGAAGTGTATATCTGTATACACATTTTTATACACGCGTATACAGTTTTTGCACTGTTAAAGTGAATAACAAATTATAGCATATTTTCCTATCTCTTCAAACCAAATTTATTTTTGAGAAAAACCTAATTATGGCGCCTATACATGATTATTAATAAATATTTCTTGACATCCAAATTGCAAATGTAATCGCAAACCTAAGCGAGTTAAGCGTGTGAAAGCAATGTTTAAGAAGCAACTTGTTCCTTTATAAAAAATATAAATTTGCTTATAATTTGCATCTTGTCACATTGCTTATTTTACGCTTTATTTGCAAATTGGATGCTAAAGTATGTGTGTGTATGCATATTAGACAATGAGATCAGTAGAATAACAGATTAATGCAGTAAAATGACTTACTTTTTTATTTTGTTGGTTTTGATGCTACCGTGAAGGTTTTCCAACGATACTTCACAATTTTTGGTCGCATTAATCATTATTTTTATATTATACGTATAGTACATAGGCGTCAAATATGCAAATCAAAAGCTTTCAACATAGTTATGACCATAACCATAGACTATGTAAAAGTACGATTTGTATAATTTACTCTCTTCAGCGCTTGTGCTATTTTAGGTATAAATTCTGTTATGAATAAGGGAATAATATGATAATATTTTATATTGAAAATATATTAGTAATCAATGAAGAAGGTATAACGATTGGGAGGTAGAAGAAAAAATGGAGTAGATTCAAATTTTCTTGCTTAGGTAAATTAGTTAAGTGCTGATTTCTAATGGTAGTAGTTAGTTCATTAATTGATTTCACAATCGGTTTAAATGTTTTCTTTAATGCATTTTCTTTTGTTATTTTTTGAACATTTACAACATTATATTTTTTAGGTAAATCTTTTCTGATTGTAGTCAACGTATTTATATTGAGAACATAGCACCACGTTACGAGTCGTGATTGCTTCGTGAAAACAAAGATAGGTTTAGAATTAGTTTTTAATATTGATAACACAAATTAGTCTTTTTTTAGAATTTTAAAATATAATTTATGCAATAATATGAATCTTATCATCATTATTTATTATGTTAAATGTTCATTATTTGAAATAATATTTTCTCACGCATTTACAAATTAAAAATGAAATTTTACATAACTATAATTGAATCGTACTATATGTATGGTTTAATGTAAAAGACATATAAATAATAATATTGATAACATAACACCATGTTACAAGACGAAATTGCTTCCTGAAGACAAAGGTTAGATAACTTTAATTCTACATTTCTATACCATATTTTACTTAAAAGTCACAGCAAAACCTTCAAATAATAATTATCAAATGAATAAAATCCGATTGAGATGCTTGAAATTTTTTAGTGTAAATATGATAGAATTTTAAATTGTAGCTATCGGTTTTTAAGCAGACTCAAGAGTTTTAAAGCGACATATAATAAAATGGAAAGATTGGTGTTTGTAAACGAACTAAATATGAAATATTCGATTAAGAAAATTTCCTCCATTGAAGGTATGTTGCAAAATATGCAGTATAAAATTAATTCAATGGAGAGAAGGGGATGGTGTGGAGAACGCATAATTGTGAACACGATGTTCTCCAATAAAATAATTTTACCAAGAATATTCGATAGCCTGACGGATCTAGAGCTATCGAAATTATCATCGGGATCGTACGCCTTAGTCAAAAAACAAGGAACTAAACCATATTTTAATTCTAATTGATACGTTGTGGAATTATCATATCGATAATAAGGTTTATTAAAAATTAATTTAAAATTTTTTCTTTGATTATTATTTTTTTTTATTTTCGTGAACGTAAAAATATTAAAATAAAAAAAAACAATGAATTGTAATAATTGTAGCAAAAAAAATTGAAAGGCAACAAAAATACGAACAATGCACTTTGTGTAAAAAAAATTTTCATAATGCATGCGTGGAATTGCCTAAAGTAGCTTTTACATGTGACATATGCAAAAATCCACGTGCATCGTTGATGGATAAAATGTTGCCAAAATTCGCTGCTAGTAAAAGTCCAGCGTCACCTTTGGGTATTTTAAACACGCCGAATACCTCTTTGGTCAATAATAACACAAGCGACTTTTTGGAAGAAAAGTTGGACTCGTTAGAGCAGAACAGCCTTATTAATGCTATAGATATTATTAATGTTTCGATCATTGAAGGCGAAAACAAAATTGGTGAAGCAGTAAAAATTCTGAATTCGACGCTAAATACTAACGTTATTCCGAAAGATATTGAAAGCTGCTCAATATGAAACATAAAGCAAGGCGGAAAATCAGCAAAAAAATTATGAGGGTCAAGTTTCGTTCCAGCTTCTCTAAGAAAATGGTCACGGAGAAACGGAAAGAAAGAAAGAAATTCTTGAATATTGATAGTAAAAATATTTATATAGCGATTCTTTGACTCAAAAAAATAGAAAGTTGTATAAGGCCGCTCTAGATATTAAAAATTTTTAAATATATTTGGATAAGTAACGGGAAGATTTTTCTTAGAAAAACTGAAGGAGAAAATCGCATAATTATAAAAAATTTAGATAGCTTAAAAAATATTTAGTTAAATTGCTACAACGTTTAAATTATAAATTAAAATTAATGACTTCTCCTTCTTCTTTGAATACTAATTTTTTTATCATACATCAGAATATTCGTAGCCTTAGAAAAAATTTTGATTCGTTCTTGTCTCATTTAGAATTTTTTGATAATATTCCTACAATTATTGTACTTACTGAGATATGGATCTATAGTGATGAACAAAGTAATTATAATATAGATGGGTATAACCTACATTGTAATTGTAATGACGCGTACGCCTTCGGTGGTGTTGCAGTTTATATAAAGAATGATTTTCCTGGTTATTGTACTTCAATTCAAATAAATTCTGCTGATATAGTTAAAATTAATTGTACTTTCAACAAAATAAAATGCAAACTTAATAATGCAAACAGTGATTGCTTAATGTTTTTAAATGATTTCGATGAACTAATAAAAAATGAAAAAACAAAAAATTTAATTGTAATTGGAGACATCAATCTTTGATATAATGAAACAATTAAAATTAAAAAACGACTGTATGCTTATGATGTCTTCTTATGGTTTGGACTCTCTACTAGAGTCTCAGATTACGCAAGCACGTGTATTGATCTTTTTTTTTAAGAATTTCTGAGAAAAATTTCAATATGGAACCAGCGATTGAAAACCGTAATTTAGGTATAAGTGATCATAATATGGTTTTCTTACAATTTATGCACGTAAATTCTCCTCAGCATAAAAATATTAAGAATCCAATACATGTGAATAATACAAATTTTCGAATATTATGTGAGGTTCTTAGAGCAGAGACTTGGGAAACAACATTTAAAGCTTCAAATCCATCTATAGCTTATGATAATTTTGTATATACACTAAATTTCCATATTGGTAATTGCTCTTCATCTGTTTTAGTACCCAATAAGAATAAAAAACTAAAACTGTGAATGACGGACAAACTTTTAAAAAAGATAAGATATAAAAATAAAATTGGTTTAAATAGTAAAAGAAAACCTGAAAATGAGTCTCTAAAAAAGTTATTAAAAAACTTAATAAGAATATTCGTATCGAGACAGAGAAACTCAAGAATAGTTATTATTCGGTAGAACTCAGTAAGTGCGATGACAACTACAGAAAAGAATGGGTTTTAGTTAGAGATATTTTGAACGAAAAGAATCAATGCACAGTTATTAACGAAATTGAATTTAATAATACCATGACGCGCGACTCCTCATCCAAATTTAAGTGTCACAAATTCTATGTTCGTGTCACAAATTCTATTAAGAATTCGTTTCCCACGAATTTCTAAACGAAAGAAACTCAATCAAACTATAAGTGGTTTAAATATATAAACTAAAATAATTTTTTAACTGTAATCAAAAATAATAAAATAAAATGGCTCAAGGTCAAGAACCAGAAGTAACTGTTCAAAACCTAATGGCAGCATTGCGACAAAAAAACCAACAACTGGAGCAACTTCCTTCCGCTTTGCAACAACAGTGAAGCCTTGATTCTCAAGAACTTCTAAAGGAAGTCAGGTATATACCAACATTCATCGGAGCTGGAGATATCACCATAAATTCATTTATAAGCAGTGTGGAGTATTACTGTTCCCAGACAACCGAAGCTGAAGTTTTAAAATCAATAGTGAGGATAATTTTCTACGAAAAAATTCAAGGCGAAGCTAAGACTGCCATCCTTTCAATTCAAAACCCGGACGACTGGTCATATATCAAACAAGCACTCAAAAAGAGATATAGGCCTAACATCGAACCATTGCAGATATACCGGACAATTAAAATATCAAAGTAAATATGGTAAGCGAACTTTTATTAGAAATTCAAAATATAAAAGCTAAATCAGAAGAATTAAAAATTTATTATCAAGAAGAAAATTATATTAATTTAGATAATGTAGGCAGTATCCTTGTAAATACAATTAAAGAAATTACTCAAGGAAGAGTTTAAAAAAAGATTAAAGAAATTACTGTTAGATAAAATATATGAGGAAACCGATTTATTAAAAATTGATACATATATTAAATAAAAGAAAATATGAAGATTCTTGTAGTAGACAAGAGTTTAAAAAATCCAATCATATATCGGTTCCTTCAACTTCTAAAACTTCTACTTGGCATAATAAAAATAAAAATAATTTAGCCTCGGATGATTTGCCAATGATTAAGGTGACAATTGATAAAATTAATTTTTATAATATTTAATCAGAAAATATAACTTTATAAAAGGAGCGGACTTATTGAAAAATTTAAATGCCATAATAAATTTTGAGGAGGGTAATATAAGTTTAAATAACAAATATTTACCATTTATTAACAGGCCAAGTTTTGACCAAATTTGTGTATTAGAACCCACATATTCGAATATTAATGCCTTAAACCTTGACCATCTAAATAAAGAAGAATATAGGGAATTAGTAAAGTTATTGAAAAAATTTAAAGGTGTTTTCTTTCAAGAGGGAGATTTATTAACCAGTACTCCCGAAATTGAGCACGAAATTGTCACTACGTTGACCAGGCTATTAACTCTAAATTATAAAGATTTCCACCTCAATATGAGGAGGAAGTAAGAAAGCAGATTAAAGAAATGGAGGAGCAGGGATTTATTAGGAAAAGTAATTTCAGATATTCAAGTCCTCTCATAGTTACTCCTAAAAAAATAGAGAATTCTGGTATTCCTGAAAAAATACAGAATTGTTATAGATTATGGAAAACTGAACGAAGTGACAGTGGACGATAAGTTTCCTTTACCCAATATTGACTCAATATTAGACAAGTTGGGTAAAGCTCAATACTTCACCACATTAGACTTGTCGAAGGGATGCCATCAAATTTTAATTAAAGAAAATGATAGAAAAAAAACTGCTTTCGTCACTTCCACGGTTTATATGAGTTCAAACTTGTGTAGTTTTTTCTCGATGATATTCTAATTTTTAGCACCTCGTTGACAGAACTTATAAAGGTAATAACGGACATTTTTAAAATATTAGAAGAAAAGAACTTAAAGATTCAGGTTGACAAATGTAGCTTCATGAAAAAAGAGACTGAGTTTTTAGGCCATATATTAACTGATGAGGCCCTTAAAGCCAATCCGAATAAAATAAAAGTAATAGAAGACTTAAATTTTCCTAGAACTCAAAAGCAAATTAAAAGTTTCCTCGGACTAACGGGATTTTACAGAAAATTTGTCAGGGATTATGCTAAAATTGCACAGCCCATTACGAAGTACTTAAAGATTAAAGAAATTTTAAGGGACCACATAAATAAAACTTGTGTAGTTTATCTCGATGATATTCTAATTTTTAGCACCTCGTTGACAGAACTTATAAAGGTAATAACGGACATTTTTAAAATATTAGAAGAAAAGAACTTAAAGATTCAGGTTGACAAATGTAGCTTCATGAAAAAAGAGACTGAGTTTTTAGGCCATATATTAACTGATGAGGCCCTTAAACCCAATCCGAATAAAATAAAAGTAATAGAAGACTTAAATTTTCCTAGAACTCAAAAGCAAATTAAAAGTTTCCTCGGACTAACGGGATTTTACAGAAAATTTGTCAGGGATTATGCTAAAATTGCACAGCCCATTACGAAGTACTTAAAAATTAATGACGCTAATTACATCGATGCATTTGAAAAACTCAAAACTTTATTTATAACTCAAAACATTAATTATAACTCATTGTCTTAAGATTTCCCAATTTTGAAATTAATTAATTAATTTAGAAATTTTACATTTGACAAAAAAGGTGAAAACTATTTTCCCACAAAAACGAGGTGAAAAACTAGGACTGGTTAACGGTATTGGAACAGTGGCTAAGTGGCTGTTCCGAAGTATGGACGAAGAGGATAGACAAGACATAGAAAACCATTTTAAAACTTTAGACGAAAATACTCACAAAACAATACAGTGAATAATCAAATCAAAATTAATAACCAGTTGGAAAAAGATTTCGAAATAATGAGGGATTCTAATTCAAAATGACAGAATTTTGTTTACAAATAGATTAAATTCCATTAAGGAACCTGTTATTCACCAAAATTTATTTTGCTACTTTCTCGACTTGCTACTTAAAATTAAATTTCTCAAAGATAAAATCGGGCATATTCAGGACAATATAGCTTCGGGTAGACATGGAATTTTACATCCTAATATACAAAGGAGAAGAATTCCTGACGAAGAAATAGAAGAATATGAGATGGATTTTTACAAATTACAGCACATTAGATTAGGTGTTACAAAATTTCAAAATAATACACTCTTATTTGCCATTAAAGTTCCTAAAACATTTATGGAAGTTCAATTAAAAACTATTATACCGATGCCAAATAAAAATTTTAAAGAAATAAACTATCCTACTGAAAATATATTCGAATTTGAAAATGTAATTTATGAATACCAAAAATTTAAAACTCTAAATGAATTGAGTGCTAGCAAGCACTGTGTATTTAAAAATAATTGTAAATTAATGACAAATTATAATACTGAAATTTTCGAAATAGATGAAGAAACTATTATTGTAAAAAGGCTAATAAAATAAAACTTATTCAAACTTGTGATAACAGAAATATTTTAGTTCACTTTATTAACTGTTCTTTAAAAATGTTGGATCATAATTTTACTAATAATAAAGAAATATTTGAAGAAAGAATTTACTATCCTAATGAAGAAAACTTTAAAAAGTTTGAAGAAAAAATCAGTTTTAATGAATTATTTTTAGAAAATATAAAAAATATTGAAAACATTGAAGAATTAAAATATCACAAGAATTTTTCTTATGGTCTTAATATAAGTATAATTGTAGTAATTATTATATTACTCTTAATTGTATTTGTTGTTATTAACCAATTTAAAATTAAAGTATTTAAAAGAATTCAGGAGAATTCTTCTCCGAAGGAGGGAGAAGTTATATATACTCCTCATCCAAATTTAAGTGTCACAAATTCTATTGAAAATCTTTCAAAAAAATTCGTTTCCAACGAATTTTTAAATGAAAGAAACTCAATCGCCACTATAAGTGGTCAACAAAAACAAAATCAAAATCATGATGTTGTTGATGAACTTATCAGTAAAATAAATAAGGATAAAAATTAGAATTGACTTAATAACACTTTACTTAAGTTTCATAATCTCTAAATATAACATTATTGTCCAACGATGTTCCCACATAACTTGCTGATACGTACAGTTATTTTTAGAACAAATATGTAAATGTGAGAAATCTGTTGAACAATAATAATAACAACAACAACAAATGCAATAGTAAAATAGTTTTTTTATCATAAACCATATAGTGTAAAGTTACTTATGGAAATATTTTTGTTATAAGAAATAGGATCTTTTCCATAAGAGAAAAGATCAGAATAATTAAATAACACATTTTTTAGTCTTAGTTTTATAGTGAAAGGGTTGACATAAAAATCCAGTTTTAAAATATTATTATAAGATTTTAGTTTTAAATAAGTAAGTAAAATAAAAGTTTTTTGTTTGACGTTTTAAAAAATTTATGTTGTGTTTTATTTAAAAAGGAATATACATATATTTGATAAACCGCTAAAATCAAATATATAAGTCGCGAGTTATATATAATAACCGAGACAATTTATCATGCTTAGACAACGTGAGTAATTTAACCACGTTGCGAGTTGTTTATTAAAATATGATTTAAATTACACATGGAATAATTTATATTAAAAATGCATACTAAGCAAATTTGATCCAACGCAACTGTTCGTTTTTAGAAAACAAAAATTTAATTGTAGTCAGTTTGTAAAACAGTGCAGTTCACCTAAATTTTTGCTTAAGCAAGAATTAGAATAAAAGTGTAGTGTAAAAATTATAATAAAAGTGTAAAATCAAAATTCTATGTACAATTATTTTATTATTAAAAAGAGAAAAAAAGGAATAAAATAAAAACAAAATCAGAAAAGTAAAAAATTCAATTTTTTTTCTTTAAATAAAATAAAAAATACATTAAATTTGCTCCAAGTGTAATAAAAATATAAATAAAAAGGATCAGGGTCTGCAGTGTGATGGAGAATGTAGGAAATGCCATCAGCCTTGTTCTGGTACTGGTGATGAAGATTTCCGGAACATTTGCAAACATCCTGAAATTTTATGGTTTTGTACACTATGCAAGGAAAAACGAGCAAAAAGAAAATCTTTGAATGTCAGCTTCAATCAACCAGCGGCAAGTTCGAGCTCAAGTCAGCTTAGTGGTCACACCGCTCAAGCGAATGATAAAATAATGACCAAACTCAAGGAGATTATAAATAAACAGGCTTCACACGAGCATAGGTTAAACGACATAATAATTGAAATTTGGGAATTTAAAGAAATACTGGATTCACTAGTAGAAGAAAATATTCATCTAAAAAATGATAATATTATGTTGTCGAACGAAATTGAACGAACTAAAATAGAAATGGAAGTGCTAAAACAACCAAACTTGCGGAATCAAATAGAAATATCTGGCGTAGGTGACTTTCCATCAGCAGAAACATACCCTATTGTCAGAATAATTGTAGAGGAATTGGGTGTGAAATTGAAGGAAAATGAAATGCAGGATATTTTCTTGTCCAAAAAGTTTCCAAAAAATGCGGGCGAGCCAAAAATAATAGTAGAATTCTCAAATTGGAAAGCAAAACAAAACATACTATCAGCAAAAAAAGGTAAAATTTTGACATCAGATAAAATTTTTTGCAAATGTGCACTCCAAACCCAATACGATATTTGTGAATGAAAGATTAACTCCGTATTTTAGTTTGTTATATAAGAAGGCTAGAGATTTAAAGAAAAATAAGATAGTAAAATTTGCTTGGGTGAGGCACGGCAAAGTATTAATTCGAGAAAGTGAAAACTCTAAAATTAAACACATATCAGATAAGCATTTAATTCAATTTAATGAACGATAATAATTTTGATATTTTGCCGATCTCAGCCCAAATCAACAGCATCAGTTGCATAGAAAATATACAATTTGATAATGACCATTCCTTGAAAATAATGTATTTAAATGTTCATAGTTTAAAATATAAAATTGATGAAATAGCCTTTATGTTCCATAATTCGAAACTCGCGGAGTTGGCATCTTTGTGCAAGTTATATATCCAACTAATGAGATATTATCTAGAATTATAGAACTGAATTCTATTTAGCTCTAAGAGTAATAAAATATAAAATTTATTATACGATTCTTATAATTTCTACTTAAATAATCTAAATTCAAACATAAGAATCATAATTTCTTATTTCTTCTTTTTCTTATTATTATTCTCAAGTACTTGACCTATCCTAATTTTTAATAAAGAATTAAAAAATATAAAGATCAAATTTCACATTTATTTTTCAAATTATTTTTTTTCGTTCATTAAAGTTGAGGAATCATGTTACAAAACGATAAAATAAAAATTGTTTTACAATTTCCTTTTCAAGTGCAACAAACTAAATTTATTGCATTTGAAAAGAAGAATGTTACGTAAAATATAATTTTTTTTCTTGTTTTGATAAAATATGTTACTATGTAAAAAATTGAACAAAAATCGATTTTCGATTTTTGAATACTTTAATAATAAGATTTTAAAAAATAAAATTTAGTTTAAGTTTTGGTTTCGTCAGATTTAGTAATATAAAAATAAATTCTTTTGTTGTTTACTAAAAAACCTTTTGTTGTTTTATTAAAAAAAAGTAACAAATTAAACTTGCATACTTCGTTAAAGTACAAAACTTTGCAATTACACTCTGACGATCATATTAGTATTTTATCATTAAAAATTGAAACAGAAAAACAAATCTTTAATATAACTGGAATATACAGGCCCCCATATAATGCAAGCGATGAAATAAATCGGTTTTTAGACTTACTGGATGGTCATTTGGTAAAACTTGGTGTAACTGCTTCTATTGTATTAGGTGACTTCAATTTCAATTTGAAAGACAAAGATAATTTCCATGTATGTAATTATAAAAATCTAGTTCAAGCCAATGGTTTTCACCTCTACGACGAATCCACAACGAGATCTGTATCTAATTCATGTCTGGATCATATACTTATCAATGATATTACAATAAATGCTATAATTAATCATTTAAATGTTAATATATCTGATCATCATTCTCTAATATGTGACTTTAACTTGGAAACTTTTGTAAACAAAACACAATCTTTAATTAAAAGAAAAAAAACAAACGTTGAAAACATAAAACGTCAGCTTATGACAACTGGAATTGATACATCGTCAAGTGTGGCCGGTGTCCTCGCTAGCAATGTAGTAGATACACTTTAAAGGCATGTTTCAAATAATTCAAGTGAGAAAGTTTATAAACTTTCTTGCTATAGCAAGGAAATAAAATTTAGTAAACCATGGATTGATAAAGAGTGTGTTGAGTTAATAAAAATTAAGAACTATTGGAACAAAAAACATACACATAATAGGGAAAATGAATATTTTAAAAAATAAAATATCATTTCTGGTTAAATAAACTAACTAATGTTAAAAGAAGGAAAAGATCGAATTATGATTCAAGAAACTTTGACAAGTGTGCTGGTAAATGACTTTTTTAATAAAATCGACCATATTAATGAAAAAATTCAAAAACTAAATAAATTCAATGATTTTTATAGGAACATTGGTAAAGATATGGCAAAAAATTTTAATTCCATATACATTCCAAAAATTAGAACAGATAAGGGGTTCTACTTTGAAAGTGTTAGTAAAACTCAAACATTAAAACTAATTGAAAATTTAAAAACCACACATACTACGGATGCAGATGGAATTAGTACTTCATTAATAAAATCATGCAAAATGGAATTAGTAGATTC
Source organism: Condylostylus longicornis (assembly GCF_029603195.1). NCBI lineage: Eukaryota > Metazoa > Arthropoda > Insecta > Diptera > Dolichopodidae > Condylostylus > Condylostylus longicornis. The sequence goes on from NW_026577985.1 coordinate 4,767,252, forward strand.
CATAACAATTTTAATAAACGCTTCGTTAGAGCAAAGTACTGTACCAGAAATTATAAAGTTAAACAAAGTAATCCCTATATATACAAGAGGAATGATGGTCAGAATAACATTACCAATTATAGAGCCATATCGATTTCTTCGATTATTAGCAAAATTTTAGAAATGTTAGTAAACAACCAGCTTACTGAATATTTGAGAAGAAATAACATGATTAGCAAAATTCAGTATGGTATATAAGAATTTCAAATACCAAGGCAGCTACTTTTGATCTGATTACACATATTCAACATGAATTTTCTTCAGGTCAGAAAGTTTGTGTCGTATTTTTTGATCTTGCCAAAGCTTTTGATTCTATCGACAGATCTGTAATGCTACGAATACTATTCGAATGTGGAGTTGCAGGAGCTGAGTATAAATGGTTTAAAAGCTATTTTGATAACAGAATGCAATTCTCTGATTGTGGTGATCTGAAAAGTGGAATATAAAAAGTTGATTTTGGTGTTATTCAGGGAAGCGCACTATGTATGTGAGCAGCTTTGCACATTTAGCCCTGCACGGCAGACCTTATTTATATGCTGATGACATCGCAATCACCTATGCTGCGCAAGATCTCTTGGCAGTGGAAAATATTATAAATAATGACATGATAAATATACATAATTGGATGTCCATTAACAAACTTTCTGTCAATGAAAAAAAAAATAAATGTATGATAATTAAAAATGAAAATTATACAATTACCATCAAGTATAATAATGTGAGAATTGAAAATGTAGTAGAGCATAAGTATTTAGGTATTTGGATAGACCAAAATCTCACATGGGGTACACACATAAAAGAAATTGCAGCTAAAGCAAGCAGAATATCTGGTGTATTTAAAAGAATTGGGAAAAGATTGCCAGAGAATACTAAAATAGCAACATACTACTCTTTATTTCATAGTACTGTGACATATGGTATTGAAATATGGAGTAATACTTTTCAAAAAAACATCAAAATGATACAAACAATACAAAATAAAGCCATCAAAAATTTATTTGTATTAAATAAAAGAACGTCGACGAATCATATACATAAAAAATACAACATCTTAAAGCTTGTTGATTTCCGAAACCTATGCTGTGTGACACATATAAGAAACATAAAAGAGAAACAAATAAAAACAAATCTACAAGTTGTCACCAGTAGTAGACTACGTCATTACTCCACTAGATCTGCAAATCATATCCGTACAGTAAATACGGCTAATCTAAATGGGATTGATTCATCATACAATATTGGAGTTAAGTTATTCAACGAATTTCCAACTCAAACAAAACAATTACCACTACGAGTTTTCAAGAAAGAAGTAAAAAAATTGTACATTGAGAAATACATATGTCAGTTCGTAATACTGCTTCTATCAACAATTTAAAATTTTATTGTTAGAAACATTCTTTTTTATCTTTTCATATACATATGTATACAAATAATTTGCTTTCCCACTGTCAATTTTTAATTTTAAAAATTTTTTTTTTTAATTTTATAATTTTCATATTATAATTTCGTTCAACTTAACTTAATGCTATGCTTTCCTACTTTGTTATTAATTTTTCTTTTGCAATAATAAATAATGTACAAAACTATATAAAACATTTTACCATTAGCTATCATTTGTAAAAAAATTTTTTCAAATTTATATTTCGTTATACACTCTATACATTAATTCCATACACATTCCAAAAATTAGAACAGATAAGGGGTTCTACTTTGAAAGTGTTAGTAAAACTCAAACATTAAAACTAATTGAAAATTTAAAAACCACACATACTACGGATGCAGAGGGAATTAGTACGAAATTATGTAGAATTATAAATTATTATTAGAATTGTACGAGCTATGTAGCTCTTTTTGGAGAATTGAATAAATAAATAAATCATTTCTGATCAATGCGAAATTATAAAAATGTTTCACGACTATTTTGCTAATTCTGCGAAAAACTAAAATAAAAATAAATTACCAAATTGTAACTTTTCGTTGAACTCTTATAATGTTCGTTCTAATATACATATATTTACGTAGTTCTTATGGATTTCGCGAAATCACACCTGGTGAAGTAGTATCTAGTATCTTAGATTTAAATAACAAAAAATCATGTACTAGTGATCATATAAACAATTTCCTACTTAAAAAAATTACTCTAGAAATATCTGAGATCTTGAGTTATATTTTTAATTTATCAATTTACAGTGGTTGTTTTCCTGATTCTTTAAAATGTGCTGAAGTAACTCCCGTGCATAAAAAAGGCTCAAAATTGTTGCTAAGTAATTATAGATCGATATCACTTCTGCCGTCTTTGGCAAAATTATTTGAAAAATTAATTAAAATTAGAATGTTGAATTTTTTAAACAGGATAAATTTTTTTTTTCGAAAATCAATATGGTTTTTTATCTGGTAAAAATACTGAGGACGCAATTTTGAGGCTTTGTACTGAGTTATACTCAAGTATAAATGCAAGTAAATGTATACAAGGATAGAAATAGCTTGGAATTAAGAATATTTAATTATTATAATTTAAGAATAAATAATCTCAACTTGATCAATATGCCAACGTGCAATAAATCCCATTTTAAGAAGTTTTATTACACTATGTCTATTAAATATTTCAATAACCTTCCAGAACATATTTGAAACTCAAATTCACTAAGCAAGTTTGCGAAACTTATTGAAGAATAGTTACTGCAAACAAACTACTATGTTTTTGAATCCTTAGTTTAATTTTGTTTTTATTTTTTTCTAGAATCAAAATGTTGCGGAAATATCACAGTTTCTTTCAATCTTAATTTTGTGGAATCAATTTTTATTCATGGTAGATCAGTAGTTGAAATTCGGTCAGACGTGAGTGCAGATAAAGTTCTTTTCTTTTGTACATCTTTGATACGTTTGAAAACATGCTGTGAATTGATGGAACTTTTAATTAATGCAGACGTTTTTCATTTTAGTTTTAAAAGACAGGTTACTATTCCCCCTCTATGTAATATTACTAGAAGCTACAATTCAGTGTCTTTTGATTTTAAACTAAAATTGTTAGTTGAAGATATCAATGATTTTAAATGGGTTGTTTTCAATGAAATTTACTCTAAAATAAATCCGGCTAAATTGCAAATTCCTAAATACATCATTGATATGCATATTAAAAGAATTTCCGAAAAGGAAGATATTAAGACTTTTTAGAAAAGAATATCAATTTTGTACTTCGGATGTGAGTATAAAGATGTTTATGATAATATTATTTGTAAAGAAATTTTGAATAACTTATGCTGTTCTACTTATGCATTATATAAGTCTAGCAAGTAATACCCTCCCCAGTTTAAACCTCACAAATGTAGTTTTATATTTTAAAAATACTTAGTTGTTTTTTGTACTGTTTGTTTTTCCCTAGGCTAAAATATGAATTATACTAATTTAAGTATTCTTATAATATAAAAACTTAGATAAATTAAAATGTAATTGAACATAGTTTAAGAATGCAATATAAATTATACAACACTAGTGTGCCTTACACAACTGTATAGTTTCAATTTATCAATGTACATACAATTATTAGTTATTCGTTAGTTTTTAAGGCTTAATTGTATAAAACAACTAAAAACTGTAATAGATTGATAAATATTATAATAAAAAAAAATATTTTACTTAAAACCCACAACAAAACCTTCAAATAATAATTATCAAATGAATAGAATCCGATTGAGATGCTTGAAATTTTTTAGTATAAATATAATAGAATTTTAAATTGTAGCTATCAGTTTTAACGCAGACTCAAGAGTTTTAAAGCGATATATAATAAAATTGAAAGATTGATGTTTGTAAACGAGCTAAATATGAAATATTCGATTAAGAAAATTTTCTCCATTGAAGATATGCTGCAAAATATGCACTATTAAAGTAATTCAATGGAGAGAAGGGGATGGTATGGAGAACGCATAATTGTGAACACGAGGTTCTCCGATTCGATAGCTTGACGGATCTAGAGCTATCGAAATTATCATCCGGATCGTACGCCTTAGTCAAAAAAGGCAAGGAACTAAACCATATTTTCAGACAGCTCGTGGATTCACAACTGTGTAGTCGAATAAAGCCAATCTCTTTTGTTTATAACAAATTAATAAAAGTTTTGATTTAAAATAGTGTCAAAAATAGTTTAAATTTAAACAAAAAATAGTAGTTGAAAATTAAAAATGAAAAAAACTATTAAAATAAGGAATAAACATGAGTGAATTAAACCAAAATTTGGATAGTGAAATAAATTCAGAAAATGATCTGGCTGGTTTTATTAATCAACCAATCGAGACTAAAAAATCTAAAATCATGAAAGCTAATAAAAGTAAAAAATTGAAAAATAAATCTTTAAATGCAATTAATGAAGATTTAAAAAATGAAGTAACACAATTAAAAAAATTATACAAAATTTGACAAAATCTCGAAATAAAAATGAAATAAATGCACAAGCTAATAAAAAAAATGATCATGATATGCAAAATATATACGAAGTACTTTCCGAGGTGAATGAGACCGAGTATATGGAAGAAAGCGAAATAGAACATCAAAGTGAAATACATAGTATAATCAATAAAGCACAACAAAAAAATTTACGAAAAATAAGCTTAGACAACAACCAAATAATAATAATAATAATACAAATAAAAATTCTAATGTTGAAAAAACAACTGATACACAACAAAATATAATAAATAACAATAAAAATTCTAATCTCTATAAACCAGATAACATTGACAGAAATGTAATAAATAATAAAAATAACAAAATAAATAAAACTCCCCCAATTATAATAATATATGACCAAGATATCCAAGACCTAAAAAAAACCTTAAAGGAAAAACTAAAATTAAAAGAATTTTCATTTAAAAAAATAAATAATAACAAGCATTTAATACTGCTAAATAATAATAATGATTATTATGCTAAAGATATTTTGCAAAAAATAAATGCGAATTATTTTACTTACACGCCCAAAGAGCAAAAAAAAAAAAAAAACTCATATTGAAAGGTTTAAATGTCAATGATGAGGCAGAAGAAATAAAAAGTGAATTGATATCTCTAAATATTAAAGATATAAAAGTTAAAAAAGTAATGAGGTTAGCAACAAAAAAATCAGTTCGTGATAATAACACGTTACCAATATTTATAGTTCAGTTTTCACCTGAAACTGATATGTAAACTAATTAAACTATCAAATAATTAAATGGGAAAAATTAATAAAAAAAGAAATTTACCAATGTAGACGATGTCAAAGACTAGGACATACGGCAAGTAACTGCAACATGATGTGCAGGTGTGTGAAATGCAACGAAAATCATGAAATAGGCAATTGTTCAATATCAGTAAGGGAAAATAAAGAAAAATTGTACTGTGCGCTATGCAATAGAAATATTCACCCAGCTACATACCGAGGATGTCCAGAATACAAGAAATTTTTGAAAACGATACAAGACTAAAAATAGAAACAAATTGTAACAATAATTTTAAAACACTTCCTTATGACAGTGATCATAATGCGACAAAAATTATTTTAAACTTGGAAAACAATAACCTATTAATATCGGAAATAAATAAAAATGCTTATAAATATAACTATAAAGCGACAAATTCGAAAAAGTTTAAAAACGTTTTGCATAACAATACGATAGATATCAACCATATAATACCTAATAATAGAAACTTATGTGATACAGAGATAGATAATGGTTTACAGTATTTAGAAAATAAAATAAAGGATACAATAAAAACCAATGTACCCAAAATTAAGGAGCACGATACTATATCAAAATATATGAATTATAAAATCCAAAAACTTCAAAAATATAAAAGTACAATACTAACAAGATTAAAAAAAATGTTATAGAAACAATAACCTTAATGAAATTAGTAGATTAAAATCTACACTAAAAAATATTAACACTCTCATAAGTCAAAATAAAAATATAGAAAAAAACAAGAAATGGGAAAATACTTTGAAAAATATCCATCGATCTAATTCCAAAAATATGTTCCCCATAATTAATAAATTATTTAGAAAAAGAGAAGATCAAAATATAAGTGAATTAAAAATAGAACATACTGATAAATATCTGATAGATTCTGTAGACATAGATACTAATCAGCTACAAACAGACGAAAATCAATTAGAAAAAACACATAATCAATAAATTTTTAACGATAACGAAAATATTATTAAAGTTACTGAAAAAATGCCAGAATTCAATAGACAGTTTGAATTGGATAAAATCAATATGATTAACGTAATTAATTTTAGCGAAGAATTCAAAGCAAATAAATTAAGTAAAAGTCAAAGGCAAAATAATTATTTTACAACTATTAAAGAAATAGAAATATCTATCAAAAATATAAAAAACAAAGTGGCAGCTGGAAATGATGGTATACCCAACACAATTCTAAAGAACTTCCCAAGTAACATAATTGCCTGTTACTGTACAATTTTTAATAATATTTTAAATAATTTTTATTTTCCAAAAATATGGAAAATATCTAAAGTTATTCCAATAATGAAACCACGAAAAGAAAAAGCTGACTCAAAAAACTTAAGACCAATCAACCTATTGCCGAACATCAGAAAAGTATTTGAAACAATAATTAATGAAAAACTTTTAAAAACCATAAACACAAAAAATATTATGCCAGAAAATCAATTCGGTTTCAGGAAAAAATATTCTGCAGTACACGCAGTAAACAAGTTAACGTCAGATATTTGCTGGACCATAAACAACAAACAATGTGTTTAACACAGTATGAAATGATGGCTTAATATATAAATTGATTGAATATAATATTCCAAATAATACGATCAAAATGATTAAAGATATGATTGAAGAAAGAAAATTTATTGTGCAAAATAGCAAAAATTGTACTTATAAAATATTTAAAGTTAAGAATGGATTACAACAGGGTGCTGTTTGTGTTCCAATTTTATTTAACATATATATTAGCAATATAATATTTAATATAAATAAAAACTACGGTAGGCTAGTCACCTACCTAGCTAACTCTCTATGACTATAGAAACTAGGGCATGATAGATATCGTGCACTAGCCCTATGCTCCTCCTAGGAGTGAAGAAGGAAAAAAAAAAAAATATATTAGCAATAATCAATTATAGTAAATGTGAAGTTACTCTTTAGAAATAGCCTAGATAAATGTAATAGAGATGTAAAAAAAAATTGGAGAAAATTTCACATTAAAACAAGATAAAATAATTTTACCAATAAAATAATTTTTCTCCGATAAAATAATTTTACTAAGAAGATTCGATAGCTTGACGGATCTAGAGCTATCGAAATTATCATCGGGATCGTACGCCTTAGTCAAAAAAGGCAAGGAAGTAAACCATATTATCAAATGAATAGAATCCGATTGAGATGCTTGAAATTTTTTATTATAAATATGATAAAATTTTAAATTGTAGGTATCAGCATTCTGGATTAGTAAAGTCGAAGTGAAGTAGTACAAGTTAGCAGAGCCAACGATATTACAATTTCTTAAATTAAAATTTTAAAATTAAAAAAATTAAAATTTTAAAATGCAACATAGGCATTTTTTGTAGTTAATTGTATTTTTTTGTATTTTTAATAACACGCGCAACTGAAAAATTAGTTTAAAGCGCAAAATTAACTGAGCTTTGAATAAAAGTAAAATTATAAAAAATAAAATTTAAGTTAGAATAAAATCAGATCCGCATCAGAACGGACGAAGCTGTTTTAATTTTAGCTGTTTTAATTTTATTATTCTCAACCAAACAAAAAAACATTATTTTACACAACAAAACAAACATATTAGATATTCAAAATCAACCAAAAGTGTAAACTAGGAAAGCAAAATAAAATCGTTTATATAAAAATTGAAATTTATGAAAATAACATAGCGGAGAATATAGTAGGAGAGAAAGAGATGGAAGAACAATTCCAACAACTGTACAAACAGTATATAATTGTGTTGGAGAAAGCAAAACAACTTGAGACTACAAATAAGGAGCTTGTTCATCAACTAAACCTCAAAAAAAATTTTTAAAGCGACTGAGATTTTTAAACTGAAAGTAATGTTTCCGATAATAAAGCTGTCAACCAAAAAATGGAAGAAGAAGATCACGAGTACCCTAAGTTAAACAAGAACAACAAAAGGTGCAATAACGGCACCATAAATAAAAACACAGCTGAAAAGCGGCATAAGAAGATAATTGAACAAGCCGCACCAACAATCGCAGCTGCAACAGCAGCAACAACAAGCAAAAACATAAACTGTGTCGAAAAAACTTTAACACCAAATAAAACTGAAAAGCCGCCGGTAATAATTGCCTTTTATGGTTACCATAGAGAGTTACAAAAACAGATAAACAACAAATTAAAAAACGATAATACTACTCTTTTCATCAGTAAAGAAAGAGTTAAAATACAATGCTCAATACAAGAAGATTATCTAAAAACAAAAGAATTGTTGAAGATGGCGGAAATTAATTATTATACATTTACGCCAAGAAGTGAAAAACCAATTAGTGTCGTATTAAAACACGTTTCAACGACATACAATGAAGATGAAATATTGTTACCTTAGTTAGGCATCTACAAAATTGTAACTGGTTGGTGCAAGTTAAAAATGTCAATTCATTAAAGAAACTAAGAAATTTTAGATTTCTCATGGGATTCAGCATCAAAATTGAAAAATACAAAGGTCGCAAAATTTTTTCAATGCAAAAAGTGTCAGCGTTTCAATCATCTAGCTGTCAACTGCAACATGCTCTACAGATGCATGAAATGTGCGAAAGATCATAGTCCTGGAAACTGCAAAATATCAACAAAAGAAAACAACGTAGAAGCTATTATAGTAGAAGAAAATTGTATTAATTGCGGGAAAAATCATCCACAAATTACTCTCAGTGCCAATATAGGCTAAAAATAGTAGAACAAAAAAATCAAAAAGTTAAACCGGCAAATCAAATAAAAAAATCAAATAGTGGAATGTCAACAATCTTCAGGCAAGAAAATTTAAGCTATAGTAACATCACAAAACAAGGAATAAACTACAGACCAAAGGTAGCAGAAAAGCAAACATATCTCAACATTAATAGCGAGGTACAAAAATACTTCGGGAAGGATTTGAATACCTGTTTAAACAAGATAGGTGATTTCATACCTAAATACAATAAAATACAAACAGATAATGATAGAAAAAATGCCTTATTCTTCATAACGTTTGAATTATGCCAGAATAAAATAACAAACTCGCTGGTAAGCCTTAGCAAAAGGCACTACCTGAACGAATTCCTTAAAGATAACAAGCCGGATGTGGTGGTATTAAATAAGAATAAAAGAAAGGCATAAAATAACGTTCAAAAACTGCAGCTGTGTAAGAAACGACAGAATTGAAAATGCGGGTGGCGGATGTGTAATATTACTTAAAGAAAACCTGAAACACCGTAAGCTACACATAAAAAGCATATCTACTTTGGAATACTGTGCAGTATAATCAATCAACTAATAAGGCACTGAACTTAGTTTCCGAATAAAACAAAAAAGGAAACGCGAACATCAAAAGTGATCTAACAAACATGTTGCTCCAACTAAAAAATGAAAATGTGTTAATTGGAGGAGATTTTAATGCAAGGCATCCTTACTGGGGTGATTCAACAACCAACAGAACAGGAAAAACTTTGAAAGAATGGCTAGATGACGAAGAAATGTTATTCATCTTAAATTTCTTAGATTTCTTCCTAGCAACTGCCTCTATTGGCGTGCGTTACAGCACCAACCATCCACTACAGCTGGCAGAATACAAAGTTTTTCGGACCACAAGGCAGTTGAAATTATAATTATCAATCAAAATATTACAAACACTGAAGAAAAAATCATATTGGATTACAAAAATACAAACATACAAACTTTCCACAGAATAATTGAAGAAGAACTGAGTCAACAAATGCTAGCAGAAATAAAGTGTTCTTTCAATATTTATTAGTGATTTATAATATTTAATGATAGTTTTGTGAATAAATATTACAGTAAGTATAAAAATTAGTCTATATAAAAGTAATTATGAGAATTTTGTTAGTGGTACATATATATACCATTCGCTTTTAGTGGTACAAATACGTACCAACTTACTTTATAGAGTATTTATTTTATTTCCTGTTTCAGGATGAAAAGGTTCGGAAAAATTTATACTGAGCAGATAGAAAATATGCTAAACTCAAATTACGATAGCCTATCTAGTGATAATGATTTTTCATCCGGAAGTGGAGAATTTTATGAACCATTACCACAAGAACAATCGTCAGAATCTTCAGATGCTGAAATAGAAATTGAATTTGATTAGCAACAAATTAATTCATGAAAAGAAAAACTTTCTGTTGAAAATGAGGTTGTTGACGACGTTGACCAAGAACTTGATGAAGTTATATGGTCGGAAAACAACACTGGATTCGTACCGAGAAAACCTATTTATTCTATTGATGCCACGATAAAGCGGAATTTTTCACCTTTGCAAATTCTCAAAAAATTGATGCTTCGTTCGCTATTTGTACAAATTGCCCATTGTACAAATGAACGAATAAAAAAATATGTGCATTAGAAACCAAAACAGCAGAAACATCAACCAACCAAATATGGTGAAATAACCCCAAGCGACTTTTTCATCTTCTCGGACCTTAAGAGAATGCTCGCTAGAAAAAAATTTCACACCAACGAAGAAATCATCGCCGAAACTGAAGCCTATTTTGAGGACAAGCCGAAGGATTACTACCGGAAGGGTATCGAGAAACTTGAAGACCGTTATAATCGCTGTATCGCTCTTGAAGGCGACTATGTTGAATAATAAAAGCGAAATTTGTCAAAAAAAATATTTTTTCATTGAAACGATACGGACTTTTCAGCCCACCTGTTAGAAGTAGTTATAGGATGCAAGTTATACTCTCTTACGCCACAAATACCAAAAAATAAAAACTTAACTATATATTAAAATTAAATCGAACGTTGCGAATTCAATCACATACTTTATTACGTAAACTTATTTTAAATCATTTAATCGCAACGTGATCTACCAAAAACAAAATATTAACGCTGAATTAAAATTAAAATTCAACGTTGCAATTAAACTCTCATATTTCATTACACAAACCTATATGAAATCATTTAATAGCAAATTAAAGCAAACTTCCAAATATTCAAATTACAATAATCAAAACTTTCCCATGACAAATCAAAAAGAAAAAGAGACAAAAATTAAAGAAGTACGGTTATGTTCTAATTGTTTAAAAAAAGGCCATAATACAAAGACATGTTATTCCCGAGGTTGCAGAAAATGTAACAAAAACATGATGATTATAAGGTAGTTCAAAACAAACCACAAATCAATACAACAGTTAATATGGCAGAAGACAACAGCAACAATTACGTTTTTTTGGGCACAGTGTAAGGCATTGTGTTAGATAAAAACAATAAAGAAATTGAATGCAGAATCTTATTAGATTCAATTTCTCAAATCAATTTCATCAGTGAAAGATTAAGAAAAAGATTGCAGCTGGAACCATCAGATCAAGGGCTTTCAATTTACGGAATTGGAAAAATAGAAGTAGAATCCAAAGGCAGAGTAAACTTAACAATAAATTCAAGAATAAATAATTTCTGAACAAATATCGAGGGAACAGTGATTAAAGAAATAACCAGTTTGCAACCACAGAGATTTATAAATATTTCAACTTGGAATATACTGCAAAAAGTACAGCTAGCAGATCCCAATTTTAATAAACCACAAAGGGTTGATGTTCTCATTCAAAAACAGAATGAGGATAAATACAACGCTATCGTTGAAATAGACAAGGAATCTTTTCCTAGAGTTTTACAAAATGAGAAAGTTTCAATTGGATGGGAACGTTGTAAGGTGTTTGACGCTTTGCGTGTTCTTCGCTGTTACAAATGTAATTTTGTTTCGTTGTTTGAACTGGTTGTTGTTGGTTAAAAAAATTGGTTACTAGTAACTACAGTTTAACGAAAATGATTAATCACAAAATAATATGCTCAAAACTTATGAAGCTACCTGTTTAGGACGCAACAACAACAACTGGTTATCAATTCACATATCAGTTGTAGAAATTTACTATGTACCTAATTTTGTATTTTTAAAACCTTAACAATAAAAGGGATAAGAGCAATGAATAATAAACTCTAAATTAAATAAGTTTGCCCTGTGTTGATATATTGTTCAGAGTTGCAGTCAAGATTTTACATTCTGGTGACCCCGACGTGATCTGGCCAACGTTAATACAACACGACAAGCATCGTGTATTTAAGGAGTCAGATCAGCATCAAGTAATCGTAATAAAAGAAGTCGTCACGGCTAGTCGCGAGAAGTAAAATGGAGTCAGCAGCTGCAAGTCAAAGCAAAATTATTAAGCAATTGAAGGAAGTGTACGGTCAATATACGAAGTTACCGAAGAAAGGAAGACCGAAAAGTTAGTCCAAGACAAATTGAAAAAATCAGAGCAACTATGGGCATTGTTTGACAAAGGTGATGATGACATCAGAGCCAAGTACGAAAAAGAAAGAGGTCATTTATATTTCACGGAAGAGTGTTATAAAAATGTGCAAGAATATTACAGAAAAATCAAGACTGAATTTGATGAGAAATTGCAGAACTTAAGCCTAAACAAACCAGGTGTTCTAGAAATCAAAGATGTTGTGCAAAAACCTGAACATGTTATTGATAATCCAGTATTACAAAAGTTAATTTGGATTTGTCATCGAAAACAGCAGCAATTAAATTACATGTTACAAAAAATTGTAACTCAGAATCAGCACGATAACTATTACAAGAACAAATTAGACGAATTAAAAAATTTATGGCAGTACATAACCTCAAGATCCAGTTAGTCAAGCAAGCAAGGAGGTGACACCTAGCATCAAATTTTCAAATATCGATATTCCGAAGTTTAATGGTGATTACTGCAAATGGACACAATTTAAAGATATGTTTAGTCAGATGATAGATATACAAAAATTACTAAAAAATACAGAGAAAATGTGGTATTTAAAAATGAATTTAACGGGAGAAGCAGAGAGATATATAAGACATCTTACAATAACAGATGCAAATTACTCTGTAGCTTGGAAGCTATTAGAAGAGAGGTTCAATAATACAAGGTTACTAGTAACAAACATTTTGGATAAGTTAATAGGACAACCAAGTATTGTACCTGGGTTAAGTAAATCAATTAAAGGTCTATTTAACACAATACAAGAATGTATCATGATGTTAGAAAATTTAGAATTGGAAGTTTACAATAATTGGAATCCAATTCTATTACATATTTTAATGAAGAAACTTGACAAAGACACTCATGTGCTATATGAGCAATCTTTACAATATACCTAAGAACTACAGAGTCTACAAGAGTTTCTCAGGTTTATTCAAGCAAGATTTCAAGTGCTAGAAGCTATAGGTGATAGTAGAGGCAAGTCACCAAAACTCCAGAAAACGGCTTACGTAACAACAGGAGTCATCTTAAATAGTAATAGTGGATGTTTGGTATGTAAAGAAAAACATTCATTATTTAACTGTTCAAAGTTTTTAGAAATGATGCCCCAAGAAAAAGGCTTATGTGCAAGGAAGCACAATTTATGCACAAATTGCTTCAAGAAAGGCCACTTTTGGAAAAAATGTGTTTTGAGTAACTGTAGAAAATGTCAGCAAAAGCACAACACATTGATTCATGATTTATACAAAAAGGAAGTTAGTCAAGGTTCCACTACAAAACAACAAGCGACAGTTAATATATCAATGTCAGAGGTTGAAACTGCAAAATATATAATTTTGGGAGTGGCAATAGTTCAAGTACTTAATAAAGCAAACAATCCAATCGAATGTCGAGTATTATGTCGAGTAATAAGTGAAAGTTTGAACATTTATGGTGTACGAAACTGTCAAGTTCAATCTAGAAATCGACTGATTGTTAAAATTATGTCAAAAACAAGTATGTTTGATACTAGTATTGAAGCTAATGTGATAAGATCAATAACTACTTGTCAACCGCAGAAATATATTGACATATCACAGTGGTCAATACCAGCGTCAACAAAGTTAGCTGATCCACACTTCAATAGTCCGCAGAAAGTGGATATGCTACTAGGCGTTGAGATGTATGCAGAATGTGTGAACGGGGGCAAATTCAAACTGGGAGCAGATTTACCAATATTACAAAAAACAGTATTCGGCTGGACGATTCTTGGTGACACAACAGAAGCAAACCAATAATTTTGTTGAAATAAGCAACATTCAACATTAACAGATAGCTTATTAGGAAATTCAAAAAATATAGCAATGCCAAAATTTTTAAACTTGGAAAGCAAACTGTCAAAAAATGTCAACCTAAGAAATGAATACATTCAGTTCATGAGGGAATATGCAGAATTGAACCATATGAAAGAATTGAAAGAAAATGAAATTCCTAATATCCATTATTTTATGCCGCATCATGGTATAATCAAGCCATCGAACAGCACTACTAAATTACGGGTAGTTTTTGATGCTTCATGCAAAACAACGAGTAATCTTTCGTTAAACGACATCATAATGAAGGGCGCAAAAGTACAGCATGATTTATTTGACATATTACTTCGCTACCAACATCAAGCAGATGTACAGGCAGATTAAGGTGGTACTAGAGGATCAGCATCTACAGTTAATACTGTGGAGAGAAAATCCACAAGAAAATATCAAATATTATCGATTAACGACAGTAACGTATGGTACTAGAACAGTTCCGTACTTGGCAAATCGATGCCTTAAACAATTATCAGAAGAGGAAGCAGTAAAATATCCTGAAGCTGCTAAAGCAATGAATAATTTCTATGTACAATAGATGACGTCATAACAGGTTGTGATACAAAAGTTGGAATAATTGAAATGAAAAACCAGATAAAACAGATGCACGGTTCAGCTCAGCTTCAATTACGTAAATGGGCATCTAATGATTACAGAATTATAGAAGAAATTCCAGTAACACAAAGAGAAGAAGAGAAAACGTTCAATGGTGAAGAATCTACATACAAAAAAACATTGGGAGTATCATGACAGCCAAGCATGGATACCTTTGCTTTTACAACACCATGTTCACAACCAGAAAGCTCACAGAAGTGGACGAAAAGAAAGATAGTATCTGAAGCTGCTACACTATTTGATCCCTAGGGTCTTTTAAATCCAATAATAATAAAAGCAAAAATGATAATTCAACAATTATGGATAAATGGTAGCGACTGGGATACGGAAATTGCAAAAGATTTAAAAGATGAATGGGTAAATTATCGTCATAACCGCATTAAAATATTTGAAGATAAAACGTCACGTATTTGGAGATAAAATGTCAACTAGAATCGAATTGCATGCATTTTCAGACCCAAGTGAAAAGGCATTTGGAGCAGTAGTTTATGTACGATCTATTGATGTTTCTGGCACAACTACAAGTAAAATGCTATGTTCAAAATCACGTGTGGCTCCTAAAAAGATATTAACAATTCCAAGACTGGAGCTATGCGCCGCCATAATTAGCAGTAGAATTGATGATCAAAGTGAAAGAAGCATTTCAAGTAAAAGCAGATGCAACATACTATTGGACAGACTCTCAGATTATTTTATCGTGGATAAAAAGTGAGTCTTCAGCATTTGAAATATTTGTTGCGCACCGAGGAGCATTTATTCAAGAATTTATTAGAGTACAAGAATGGAATTATGTCAACACAAAAAGTAATCCAGCAGATTTGATTTCTAGATGAGTTAAATGAAGCCTTATTAGAAATAGTTAGAGAAGTCCAAAAAAATCATTTTCAAGAAGAACTCAAAGATTTAAAAAAAACATTAGTAAAACCACATAGTCGATTGTCTTCACTAACACCATTTATCGACTGCAATTATACGAGTAGGGGGAAGATTAAACAACGCTGCAGTCACCGAATTCGCAAAACATCCTATTATGCTTCGGGGTACAGACATTGTGTCAAAATTACTTATGAATCACTTACACATTCAACATTTGCATGCCAGACCGTTGGCATTATTAGCCATTTCCAGACAGAGATATTGGATTTTACAAGGCAGACAATTGTCTAGAATAGTTGTCTAGAATATTCACGTTAAGTAGTCCTTTAATAAGATCTTTGGAATTCCATCCAACGAGAATAAACAACACATTTGTTAGTATAGAACCTGACAAGGAAATTTTGATGACAAATCTACATAATCTACATAAAGATACTTATCAACAGCTGAATGGCATACCGCATAATTGTATTTCGTATAACAATGAAAATTATCTATGTAAGCAACTCCGGCCACTTCAATTCAATTCAATTTAATAGCACAACAATAAATTGTTGATAGATGAATATCAAAATAACTAAACCAAGTAGAACATGGATTCAAATCATCAGAAAAAATTCATGGTTTTACTCATTAGACAGCGAATATCTGTATAATTTAGTTTGCAATAATACTGCATACCAAATGAAATTGCAAGACAATGGTATAATAACATTTAATCAAAACTGTTTGTTAAAAGATAAATAGCAGATCCTTCAAACGTTTAAAATAATCGACGGCAACTTCAGCAATTCATTTCTGCAGCCACACTTAATACCCCAAGTGCAACAACATAAGAGCAATAGATAATAAATTATGTTTATGATAGGAATATTTGCTAGTAACATATTACAGTCATAGATTTGTATAATGTCTACAATAGGAAAAGGATACAACAATTCTTATTATGTATTACGAATTGTAAAAGATTATAAAAATAAAAACGATTTAAAAATAGATTCATCTGTTGCGACTGTCATAAAATTATCAGTTTTGGTTATGTGTAAATAATTAGGTTTAACTGATATCTGTGTGTAATATAATTTTGAATTTGTATTGTTTCATATTGTAAATAAAATATTTTTTGTAATTTAATAAAAATTATGATAACTTAAAACTAATAGTTTAAAAATAAATTGGAGTAGGGATATGTCTGATTGTAAATTTAGTATATAAGTATTGATATGTAGAAAATAAAGTTAAAAAAAGGTTGAAGAACAAGAATTAGTGTTTTTCATTTTTAACATCAGATATTCTGAACAACCATATCAATTCAATAAATTTTGGTTACCAAGTTTACCCTGTGTTGATATATTGTTGAGAATTTACACTACCTATGTTCGTGAATTAAAAATTCAAATATCGAATGACACGTTAATAAATGAAAACAACGAAGAGACGAAACCTTTATCAAGTTCTACCTCAAATAATGTGACACCTGCAAATTTATTTTCGCCTAAAGGAGTACAAGAATGAATTTGAAAATACTATAAAAAACAATGAAAATGAAATATATTGTTGCTTAAAGCAATTGAAAACAGGTACATGGAAAGACTAAGTAAACTAAAAACCGAACAAGAAAAGGAAATAGAAAATATATACGACATTATGAATTCTTTTAAAATGGAAAGGGAAGAACTGAATGTGACACTTAATAAGCAAACAGAAAAGTTGAATGATTCGTTTTTGAATGCAATTACTACAAATGGTGAGGTTAAAATGCAGAGGAAATAAACTTGTTTGCTTTTCCTTATAGAAATACCAATAACAAAAAATGATTTATATGATAAATTAGTAATAAAACTAATAAAAAATGGTAATAATGTAATAAAACTTGACTTCAACCAACTACTCTATAGTAGAAATAATTAATTTAAAATTGTAAAAAATTGTAAAAACTTAAGTCACATAACAATATGTAATAAAAATAACATCAAAAGTTTAGGAAATTCCACCTGTGTGTTGCCACTACTAAGAGGATAATAATCACATCCCTAGTGTAGAAGCAGTAGAAGATGGTATCATCCTCCTTAACCAGTATAAAGGAGTAATCTTAATAGACAACGAAGAGAAATACATCAATGGTACTTACCTCTTGACTATTCAAATTTCTACAGCCACAATCGACGGAGAACCTTTTTTCACAAAAGAATTATCAACCAGCAAAATATTACCGGCTATCCTTCAACCCCAAATGATCAGACAAGAAGTGCATGAACATTTATCTTTAGAATCACTAAGAGATGTTAACATCAACAACACCCAAGAAATTGAGTTTCTGAAAGCGTCGATAATTATCACCATAAGAAGAAGAAAACAGCTAAAGATCGTCGACATAGAACCCAAGGTAGAAGTCGCATTGAAAAACGTCACTTCAAAGGAAAACGCATCCGAAGCAAATGTAACCGCATCCAAAACGACACCAAAAGCAGTGCCGAGAAATGGTGCATCACAAATCAAAAATCTCTACTTTCTAAAAGAAATCTCTTCAGCGCATCGTTCTCGTAACACCGATCGAGTGAGGACACTCATTTTTTAAGGGTGGAAGAGTTAACACGCACAAAAATAAAATATTGAAAAATGATATTCTGCAGAATTCGCAACTTTTGGGTTATGAGCTTTTGGTTACGCAAATTAACACGCGCAAAAATAAAATATTGAAAAATGCTATTTTACATATTTCGTAACTTTTGAAAAAGAATTTTTGGTTGCGCGTGTTGAAAATGCTGAAATGAAGTTTTACAAATCGAGTTTTTTTTATTCAGGTGAAGTTTTCCTAAACTTATATTAATTTCTGATATTTTAAAATGATTGATTATTATTAGTGTAACAATTGGTTGAAGCGGTACTAATTATTGTTAATAAAATAAGAATAAAAGAAAATATAAAAAGGTTCAACGTAAAATTATTTTATTTTTTATTTTTTTTTAAAAAATAAATATCAGAAGTTATTAACTTATATTGTATAAAAAATTAGATAAATATACACATACAATATACGAACAAACATTAAAATCTTATAGACAAATTCAGTTTTTAGATGAATTCATGAAATTTTTGGAGTTGAGATTCCAATAATTTGAAGCCCTAGGAGCCAAGTCATACGCAACAACACAAATTTCCAAAAAATATAATAACTCCCACTCATTTACTGTCACAGATGGGGCAAAATGTGCAATATGTGAAGGATGGCATACAATATACAATTGCAATAAGTTTTTAAAAATGAATCAAAAAGAAAAAGAGACAAAAATTAAAGAAGTACGGTTATGTTTTAATTGTTAAAAAAAAGGCCATAATACAAAGACATGTTATTCCCGAGGTTGCAGATAATGTAACATAAAAAAATAACACCTTATAACAAGATGATTATAAGGTAGTTCAAAACAAACCACAAATCAATACAACAGTTAATATGGCAGAAGATAACAGCAACAATTACGTTTTTTGGGCACAGTGCAAGGCATTGTGTTAGATAAAAACAATAAAGAAATTGAATGCAGAATCTTATAAGATTCAGTTTCTCAAATCAATTTCATCAGTGAAAGATTAAGAAAAAGATTGCAGCTGGAACCTTCAGATCAAGGGCTTTCAATTTACGGAATTGGAAAAATAGAAGTAGAATCCAAAGGCAGAGTAAACTTAACAATAAATTCAAGAATAAAAAATTTCTCAACAAATATCGAGGGAAGAGTGATTAAAGAAATAACCAGTTTGCAACCACAGAGATTTATAAATATTTCAACTTGGAATATACGGCAAAAAGTACAGCCAGTAGATCCCAATTTTAATAAACCACAAAGGGTTGATGTTCTATTAGGTGCGGAAATGTTTAGCGAATTATTAAGGGTAGGCCAAATAAAATTGAACAAACATTTACCCATGTTTCAAAATACTGTATTTGGCTGGTTTGTTATTGGAAAAGTGCACCAAGAAGTTCCACATATAAGCACAAATGAAATTATGAAGACAGCTGATGTGAAATGTGAAGAATATTTTATGAACACATCAGAGCGAGATCAAGAGGGTAGATTTGTAGTAAATCTGATTATTTTGGGATCTCCAGGGGTGCTGGGGGAATCCAAAAATATTGCGTTTAGAAGATTTCTAAGCCTTGAGAAGAAATTAGGAAAGGATGTAAGACTCAAACAACAATATATTGAGTTTTTAGAAGATTACTTAAAACTAGGACACATGAAAGAATAGAAACTGAAAATAAATAGATTCGTTTTTAGTAATAATGCAGTTGTTCTAACCGAGTTACATCGATTTGGAGATACAAGCGAGAAAGCATATGGAGCAGCTATGTATGTAAGGTCAATAGATATCCAAGCAAAATTCGTGAAAAATCAATCAAAATAATCGGGCGTGTATATTTTTTTCGGATAAAATATTGGTTAATTAAATTTTATTTAAATTCGCGTGTTTTGCATAATTGTTCCGGTAACTATTCAGGTTATGGCGGAATGTACTAAATGTAGAACTAAAATTAGCGGTGAGATAGGAATAAGATGTGCTGGTGTCTGTGGTAATATTTACCATAGTGCTATCGAATGCTCAGGTTTAGAACAAGCAGCGAGCAATCTTCTGGATTCTAATAGATGCATCAAATTCATTTGTGATGAATGTATCTTATACATTCAAAATCTGGATGTGATATTACAGAACATTGATTTTCAGGTCAAAATGAACAATGATTATTTAAATGAGTACAAATAAGAATTCGAAAGTGCTATAAAAAAGAGTGAAAGAAAGTAATTGAGTTGCTAAGAGCTATAGGAGACAGATATTTTGAACGTCTTGAAGGAATTAAATCAGTCTTATTTTGTTCATTGTGGGGTGAACACATAAGTTCAATTTTGCTTATTAATTAATTTATTAATTTTAATTTTTTTTTTTTTTTTGCAATTAAAAAACAAGAAAAAATAAAAAACAAAAATAAAAATTTTCCTGTGCTTGCTGCTTAAGCGTAATAAAAGTGAAAAGTTTATAAAATAAAAACAAAAAAGACAAATGCATTGCAACAAATGTTTAAAAAAAATCGACAGACAGCAAAAGAATATTGAATGCAAAAGTTGCAAGCAATTTTTTCATTCAAGCTGTGTTTCGGGGATTTTAAAAACGTCATTTATATGTGAGAAATGTTCAAAGAAATCATTGTCTTCACCTTCCTTAGCAAATTTGCTTCCGGGATTTTGGAGCCCTCTACAGACGCCATGAATACGGAGAAAGTTTACGAAATGTTCGCCGAAATCAAACAAATCCATGAGTCGTACGTGTCTAAGCTGCTGGAGCTAGAGCAAGAGAACATAACCTTGAAGAAAAAGGTTAATTTTTTGGAAAATAAGGTTGATGATTTGGAGCAAAAGGCGTTAGTAAATGCTGTAGACCTTGTGAATATGCCTCTGTTAGAGAATTCGCACTTCGTAAAAACAACATGTAACATTTTAAGCAATTGGCTTGATACGGTTGTAGGACCGGAGGATATCAACAGCCATCAAGTGATCAAGATAAACCGAAATGTTGCAGGTAAAAGCGGAGATTTCGGAACGTTAAATATAGTAAGAATTACTTTTAAGTGTAGTGAATTTAAGAAAAATATATTATCTAAAAGTAAAACTGTAAAAAATAGGATTAAACATGAGAACACTAATATCTATATTAATCAAAGTCTAACATCTAAAAATAGACTTATATTTAAAAAAGCTAAAGAGCTGCGAAAAAAACAATAAATTAAGTTTGTTTGGATAAGAGGTGGAAGAATTTTTTTTTTGTTAGAAAAGAAGAAGGAGCAAATCACTATATAATAAAAAATATTAGTGATTTAGACAATATCTAATTAAGTAAATATTAAAAATTTTTTAAGCTTTTAAATGCATTCTACTCCTTTTAGTAATTCTACAATTCCTTTAAATTTCTTATCCAAACATTTTTTATTACATCAAAATATACGCAGTTTAAGAAAGAATTTTGATACGTTTTAAGCTCATTTAGAATATTTAAATAGTCCGCCGTTAACAATAGTTTTAAGTGAGATATGGATTTATAGCGCAGAGCAATCCAATTTCAATACTCCTGGGTATTTTTTGCATTGTAATTGCAACGATAATTATGCTTTTAGTGGTATTGCAGTTTATATAAAAAATTATTTTCCAAACTTATGTACTTCAATTTCTTTAGATACTGCTGATATCATCAAAATTAAATGTACTTTTGAAAATGTTAATTTTATAATTTTTTGTATATACAGGTTGAATAACACTAATTTTGATTATTCTTTATTTCCTAATCAACTTGATGATATTTTATTAAAGGAAAAATCAAAAAATGTTGTTGTAATTGGAGACTTAAACATTGATATTTTGAAAGAGTCACGTTTGAAAGAAATTTATATGCGAGTTTTATCAATGCACGGGTTTTCACCTTTAATAGAGTCGCCAACGCGTGTTTCTGATTTTAGCAGTACATGCATTGATCATATTTTTTTAAGGCAACAAAATCTTTTTGAAGGCTTTGACCTGGTGGCAGGAAATTTTAATTTAGGTATTACGGATCATAATATGATTTCGTTATCTTTAAATACTTATAATCTGTCTCCACGCGTTTCTGATTCAGAAAATATTTCTCGTAAGAAAATTAACTTCTTGAGACTGTCCTTTTTTCTTCAACATGAAAGTTGGTATTCAGTTAAAACAGAAGCAAATCCGAGTCTTACTTATGACAAATTCATCGAAATACTAAAATTTCATATTTCTCAAAGTTCCTTTGAAACAAACGAAGTTAAAGTAAATAAACGAAAACTAAAACCTTGGATGACAGATGAGCTTTTAAATTAAATTAAAATCAAAAATAAATTAGGCTTGAAATGCAGAAAGGATCCCGACAATGGAACTTTAAAAACTGAATTTAAAACCCTCTGCAAAGTTATAAACTCGAAAGTAAAAATTTTGCGTGATACATATTATACTTCTGAATTGAATCGTCGTTCTGGTAACTCTAAAATGGAATGGAAGGTGGTCAATGACATTTTAATTAAGCAAGTTCCTAACAATAATATAAATACAATAATTTGTAATAATGACATAATCACTGACGATAAACAAATTGCAAATAAATTTAATGAATTTTTTGCTGAATCGACTAAAAATACAGTTGAAAACTTATTAATTTAATGAGTTTAAATTAATTTCTGATGTTTTACAGCCGCATTCTTTTGTTTTTTGGAAATTTCTCCTGACGAAATTTTTGATTCTATATTGGCTTTAAATAATAAGTACTCATGTACTATAGATGCTATTAATAATAATGTTTTAAAGAAAATCGCACCCTTTATTTCCGATGTTTTATGTTATATTTTTAATCTTTCAGTTTTCAGTGGAGAATTTCCACATAGTTTAAAAAACTCGGAAGTGTTACCACTTTATAAAAAGGGTCCAAAAGATAACATTAGTAACTACAGACCAATTTCTATTTTACCGAGTATTGGCAAACTATTCGAGAAATTAATCAAAAAAAGAATGATTAATTATTTGAATAAAATTAATTTCTTTAGCAATAGGCAATTTGGTTTTCTCGCTAACAGAAGCACCGAAGATGCTATTTTAAAATTGAGCTCCGAATTATATTCAAGTCTAAATTTAAGTAACCACACAGCTGCTCTGTTTATAGATATTACTAAGGCATTCGACACCATCGATCATGGAATTTTAATTTCAAAATTAGAAAAAGCTGGTTTCAGAGGTTTTATGCTAGATTTTATTCGTTCTTATCTTCAAGATAGAATTCAAAAAGTAAAACTGAATGATGTCTTTAGTGAAAGTAGTACGATAAACATTGGAGTGCCACAGGGGTCAGTCTTGGGTCCGTTGTTATTCCTAATCTATATAAATTCACTTTTCAATCAACCTTTCAAAGGTGACGTGACAGGGTTTGCTGATGATTGTGCATTTTCAAATAATGAAAAAAATTTTAATAGTCTCAAAGTCAGCTTGGAATCGGATATTGACTTGATTAGATCTTGGTTTATAAATCATAGACTTAAAATTAGTAATAAGACTAAAGTAATGACTTTTAAATTAAAAAAGGCAAATATTTCCGATTTGGATTTAATTTTTCATTCAACTGATTGCAAAAAAATTACTTGTTCAAATGGGTGTTGTATTAGAAATTCATCGATAAATCAAAATTTTAGCTGTTCTTCAGATTGCTTTAAAATCGAGTCTGTAGAAACTTTCAAATACTTAGGAGTTGAAATTGACAGTAATTTAAATTATAAACCCCATGTGAATAACCTTCAGAAATATTTACTATTTTGTTTAGGAAATTTTTACTTTCTAAGGAACTTTTGCTCGAAAGGTCTACTTTTAAAAATTTATTATGCGATAGTTCACTCTAAACTTCAATATGGTATAGTATCTTGGGGAGGGATTTATTTTAATTCTATTGAACCTTTACTTTTAGTTCAAAAATGTCTTCTTCGAATTATTTATAGAAAAGATAGGAGGTCCCATCGCTGGTCCAACTTTGTAGATTCTAAAGTGCTTCCGCTATGAAATCTTTATGCCTATAAATGTTTAATAGCTTTTGTCAAAAAAAACTCAATGCATATTCGTAGGTCCAACTTATACAGTCTAAGAGTTAACAATTTAAATTTGGTAAATATTCCTTTAAGTCGTAAAACCCATTTTAAAAAATTTTTTGATACATTAGCTCCAGTTTACTTTAATAGGCTCCCTTCTAATATTAAGGCAATTCACGATATTCGAAAGTTCTCAAAAATGGTAAAAAGTTGGTTATTAACCATTGATTATCATGATTTTGAAAATATTTAATAGTAATTCTGGTAGTTTCAATTTTAACTATAGTTCTTTCTTTCTTCTCTTTTGAAAGAGAATGATTAGAGAGTAAATAATTTAACAGTGCCTTTTGCCATTTTAACACTATGCTTTTCTTTTTTCTTAATTTTTCTCTCAATCATTATAACAGTTATAACGATTCTGATGAGAAAAATATTGCATAATTTATTAATTTTATATAAACTACTTCTTTTATCTTTTGTTCTGTTTTAGATTTGGAGCAATTAAGTAGGTCATATGATAATATGGACTGTTCAAATGAAATCATAGTTATATATAAAAAAATTATGTTAAGGCAATGTTTGCTCATAACCAATCTGTCACTAAGCTAAGGCCGGATATAAACGAAAAAGATTTACTTTATTTTTGCACGTCACTATATCGTCAGAAAACTTGCTGTGAGCTACTTCAAATTTTATCCACCGCAGACTTGTCTCTATCTCTATCTCTATTAACCACAGTAAATGTTCCAGCGCAATGTGAAGTTGATAAAAATTTTAAAGCAGTGCCTTTTGATTATCGAAACAAATTAAACATCGCTGATATAAATGATTTTAAATGGATAGTCTTTGATGAAATTTACGATAAAATGAATCTAGCTATGCTGAAGTATCCACGATATATTATAGATATGCACATAAAAAGAATCAATGAATTTGAAAATATATCGGTTTTCAAAGAGCGTATTGCACGATTATTTTTTAACTGTGACTATAAATCTGTTTATAAAAATATTATTTCAAAAGAAATTTTAAGATTCATCTGTTGTTCTACTTATCCATGTTGTACTTGATAATTTAAAAACTAAGAAATAAAGATATAGGTAAATTAAGAAAATATGTGAATAATTTGTGATGTATGTAATGTAGTATCTTTTGCAGGTTTGCTTATAATTAAAATGTTGAGTTAAGTTTAAAAAAGTATACTGTTTAAAAAAAACAAAAAAAAGATAAAATAAAATAATAGTAATAATTAGTAAATAAGTTGATATTTTATGATTAGTTTTGTATTACACATATGTAATTATTTTCTAAAATTATTTGTTGTTTAAAGCAATTATGAAGTATAATAATTAAAATTTTTTAACACCCCACACTTATCTGATAAGAAGACTATACAACACTAGTGGGCTTCCACTACTGTATAGTTAAATTTCAATTTACTCTATATGTAGTAAGTTAGATATAGTATTGATTTAAAATTGTAATTGTAAATTGAATAAATAAATAAATAAAAAAATAAAAAAAAAAAATAAAAATTAAAGAAACACAGAAAAAAGAATTTGAAAAAGTATCAAAAATAACGAAAGTGCTCAAAACTGATTCAGAAAAACTGAACAGAACAAAAATGAATGCAGATCAAAGTTTTTCGTTTACTGACATAGTGAAAAATGCTGAGGTAAGCAAAAAAAAATTCAAAAATGAAAAAGCAACTACCGCTAGTAATCAAGCCAGTTGCTAAACAAAAGTACAATGTAAGAAGAGCTGAAAGAGTGTAGTAAGAAGGTCGAGCTTAAAGCTATCAAAATTAAAAATATAGAAAACAGAAGAAAAGGAGTTATTACTGTTGAAACTGACGACAGTCAAGAAAAAAGAGAATTAAATCAGCGCTTGAAAACAATCTGGATGAAAAATACCATCGGAGATAAAACCAAACATTGAAGTTATCCATATTAGTGCTAAATATTCTGAAGCTGAGTTGACAAATAAGTTGAAAGCTTAAAAACTTCATCTTGAAACAAGTGAGTTAAATATTGTGAAGACGTATAAAGAAGATACCATACAATATACAATTGCGATAAGTTTTTAAAAATGAATCAAAAAGAAAAAGAGACAAAAATTAAAGAAGTACGGTTATGTTCTAATTGTTTAAAAAAAGGCCATAATACAAAGACATGTTATTCCCGAGGTTGCAGAAAATGTAACAAAAACATAACCTTATAACATGATGATTATAAGGTAGTTCAAAACAAACCACAAATCAATACAACAGTTAATATGGCAGAAGACAACAGCAACAATTACGTTTTTTTGGGCACAGTGTAAGGCATTGTGTTAGATAAAAACAATAAAGAAATTGAATGCAGAATCTTATTAGATTCAGTTTCTCAAATCAATTTCATCAGTGAAAGATTAAGAAAAAGATTGCAGCTGGAACCATCAGATCAAGGGCTTTCAATTTACGGAATTGGAAAAATAGAAGTAGAATCCAAAGGCAGAGTAAACTTAACAATAAATTCAAGAATAAATAATTTCTGAACAAATATCGAGGGAACAGTGATTAAAGAAGTAACCAGTTTGCAACCACAGAGATTTATAAACATTTCAACTTGGAATATACTGCAAAAAGTACAGCTAGCAGATCCCAATTTTAATAAACCACAAAGGGTTGATGTTCTCATTCAAAAACAGAATGAGGATAAATACAACGCTATCGTTGAAATAGACAAGGAATCTTTTCCTAGAGTTTTACAAAATGAAAAAGTTTCAATTGGATGGGAACGTTGTAAGGTGTTTGACGCTTTGCGTGTTCTTCGTTGTTACAAATGAAATTTTGTTTCGTTGTTTGAACTGGTTATTGTTGGTTAAAAAAATTGGTTACTAGTAACTACAGTTTAACGAAAATGATTAATCACAAAATAATATGCTCAAAACTTATGAAGCTACCTGTTTAGGACGCAACAACAACAACTGGTTATCAATTCACATATCAGTTGTAGAAATTTACTATGTACCTAATTTTGTATTTTTAAAACCTTAACAATAAAAGGGATAAGAGCAATGAATAATAAACTCTAAATTAAATATGTTTGCCCTGTGTTGATATATTGTTCAGAGTTGCAGTCAAGATTTTACATTCTGGTGGCCCCGACGTGATCTGGCCAACGTTAATACAACACGACAAGCATCGTGTATTTAAGGAGTCAGATCAGCATCAAGTAATCGTAATAAAAGAAGTCGTCACGGCTAGTCGCGAGAAGTAAAATGGAATCAGCAGCTGCAAGTCAAAGCAAAATTATTAAGCAATTGAAGGAAGTGTACGGTCAATATACGAAGTTACCGAAGAAAGGAAGACCGAAAAGTTAGTCCAAGACAAATTGAAAAAATCAGAGCAACTATGGGCATTGTTTGACAAAGGTGATGATGACATCAGAGCCAAGTACGAAAAAGAAAGAGGTCATTTATATTTCACGGAAGAGTGTTATAAAAATGTGCAAGAATATTACAGAAAAATCAAGACTGAATTTGATGAGAAATTGCAGAACTTAAGCCTAAACAAACCAGGTGTTCTAGAAATCAAAGATGTTGTGCAAAAACCTGAACATGTTATTGATAATCCAGTATTACAAAAGTTAATTTGGATTTGTCATCGAAAACAGCAGCAATTAAATTACATGTTACAAAAAATTGTAACTCAGAATCAGCACGATAACTATTACAAGAACAAATTAGACGAATTAAAAAATTTATGGCAGTACATAAATAAAAAATTACGATATCGAAATTGCTGGAATGATAAGAAATCCAGAAGAAGCTGCATATGACGTTGTAAAAGTACTTGAATTGGAAATAGAAGTGCAAGACATGATAATAAGTTTACAAGAAAACGCCAAATTGCAACCTCAAGATCCAGTTAGTCAAGCAAGCAAGGAGGTGACACCTAGCATCAAATTTCCAAATATCGATATTCCGAAGTTTAATGGTGATTACTGCAAATGGACACAATTTAAAGATATGTTTAGTCAGATGATAGATATACAAAAATTACTAAAAAATACAGAGAAAATGTGGTATTTAAAAATGAATTTAACGGGAGAAGCAGAGAGATATATAAGACATCTTACAATAACAGATGCAAATTACTCTGTAGCTTGGAAGCTATTAGAAGAGAGGTTCAATAATACAAGGCTACTAGTAACAAACATTTTGGATAAGTTAATAGGACAACCAAGTATTGTACCTGGGTTAAGTAAATCAATTAAAGGTCTATTTAACACAATACAAGAATGTATCATGATGTTAGAAAATTTAGAATTGGAAGTTTACAATAATTGGAATCCAATTCTATTACATATTTTAATGAAGAAACTTGACAAAGACACTCATGTGCTATATGAGCAATCTTTACAATATACCTAAGAACTACAGAGTCTACAAGAGTTTCTCAGGTTTATTCAAGCAAGATTAAATACACATTACACTTATCATATGAGAAATTTAATATCGTTTGTCAACGAAAATTATCCAAAAATTAGCAAAGAAATATGGAAACAAAAATTTAGAACTCTACCAGTAAAAACATGTAATAATAGGTATACAACTATAGAGTGTATTTAAGAACCCATTAGGTTTTTATGTAGAAACTTTGCCATTATACCATTTATAGAAATTGTTACGGCAAAGATTATGTTAAGGTTTTTACATTAATTAAATTTTTTAGTTACTTTTGTATCATCAGATATAATGGCATCTGTACACATAATTTTTACTTTGCAATAGTACTTATATTGTTTAAGACACAATAACAACAAATAGTTTCGCAGATCATTTTTGGAAATTTTACTATTTACTTAATTTTGTATTTTTATACTTTTAAAAATTAACACTAAAGGGATAAGAATAGTAGATAAAAAAATATGTTTGTGATAGGAATATTTTGCTAGTAACATATTATATTCATATATTTGTATAATATATTCCCTGCAATATGATAAGGGTATAACAATTCTTATTGTGTATTACTAATAGCAAAGATTATACATATATCATTTTCAGTTTTGAGTGCGGCTAAATTTTTTAAACTTAAATATATTGTTTAATGAAAATGTAAAATGATACGCATATGCACAAAATCCACATGTATGTTAAAAATCAACATTTTAATTTAAATGATATGCAAATGTGAAATGCAACGTCCAATACATTTTTCATAACAACAACATTCATAATTATTTTTTTAGTTTAGTATGAACAATATGGAATTTGAATGCAAAATAAGAAAAATGCATTTTTTGCATGTTTTTTAAACAAATTTAACGCGTTTTAACTTTTAGATTTCATTATAGCGCATCGAAAAAAATAACAAAAATGTTCGAGAAATTTCGAGTTTTCTAAAAGAAAATTTCAAAAATAAAACATGAATATATAGTAAAATTAAATTTACTAAAAAATTATTAGAAGTTTTAAGCATTTTGGCAGAAAATTTTGTTTTGTCAAAAGAGTTTGTAGTAAGTTTTAATATAGGTACATATTATAAAACAAATTCAAAGAAATATTTTACTTTGTACCTACATTAATTTATTTTAACAAGATTTAGGTTACAATAATGTATATTTCTCCCGATATTACGGGATTCATTCGTGAATACATACACGAATTTCTTAGAATTTATTAAAAATATTTTGTACTAAGTATTAACAGTTACAGCTCAATAAAAACTCTTAACTAATATAATTCGACATTTATAAAAATGTAAGAGTTATTTCCAAAAATTTCATTAATCACAAAAATCTTCTAGGTATACTAAAAAATTTAATAAAATATTAATTTTTTCAAATTTACGAATATATTACGAAAATATTTTAAATTTAACATTTAAAAATTACAATTTAATTATGGTCGAAAACCTTAAACACTTCACTAAAATGAAAGTAAAATCAAAGAACTTTGTCAAAAAAACGAAATTAAAACCAACTTCTGGAGGCAAAAACAAGACATTGCAGATTGCTGATAATAATATTGATAGAACAATGTACTTATCACTGTCATAACATAATTTAATAAAAAAAATTAACTAAAACAATCAAAAATTTGAAAATTCACTAAAGTAAAAAAAGAAATGATCAATGGATTTTTAATTTACAAAGTTTTTCATTTGTTGTAGATATGTAATTTTCCAAAGATTTCAGAAATTCACAATAACTACTAATCTGCAATGTAAATGAATCTTGCCTACAAATGAGGTAGGCATATAGTTTTAAGGTGTTTTTATGTTCCTTCAACGTTATTGTTTCTAATATGTAATCACATAAGCTAAATTTGCTTTTTAATTTTAAATAAAGTTTAAAACCATTACATTTTCTTAAGAATCGCCCCAACTATTTATTCATTTATAAATATCTTTCCGTGACACAAAGATTTTGCATTATTAAAATTTGCTTTGTTTTATAATATACTTATATCGTTAGTGCATTTTATTTGATGAGAATTGATCTTCATATCACAATTTGTAAAATTAAATAGAAAACAAAATGTTTGGCTAATAGATAAATTTAAAAATACATATTAATACTAGGTACACTTACTAATATAATAGGTAGGTAGGTACATCAGGTACTTACAAGTTTATTATCATACAGCATCGATAATATAAATTCACTTATCGAGAGTTGTATTCACAGCGCGAAAATTTTAGGTATTTTTTTTCTGAAAAAAAAAAATTTAAATTAGGTAAAACTTTCAAATAATATAGGTTAACGTTAAACCAAATAAACTTTGTTTACCAGAACTTTTGAAACTTCCTTCAAAAATATTCCTCTTCTAGAAGACAATTTAAAGATGCATTTGAAAATACTGCTGAGTTTCATCAATTTGAAATATTTTTTTTCTTTTTGTTTTGTTTTTCTTTTTGTTTTCACAAAATAAAACAAGTTATTAACTTTAATAAAGAAAAACTAATAAGGTAAGCTTTGATTTTATACCTTTAGTAATTTTTTTCTTTAAATCTAACATTTTCTGACAAAATAAATTTAAATTAACATGTTTAATGCAAATTTAAGTTTAATAGGAATATAAATCCTAATATTCTATTTATACGGTTTTGAAACGTCTTATTTCAATATATTCTTCTATATTGCTAATACAATTATCAAGGAGCAATTTTATTCCACTACATAATGTTTCACCAGCAAAATCTTAATTATTCAAACTAGACAGTGATGTTTACATGTTTTCAGTTTCTAATTTACAGTGACGAAGGAAAATTAGCTTTTTTTCATTTAAAGTCACCAGTTTCATTTCATTTTGACAATATATTTTTAAACCAATTTCACTGCAATCTTCAAATGATTTTTTAACCATACCACATTTTGTTCCTGAAACAAAACAAAAATTAAGAGAAATAACAAAAGCTATTTATTTAGCATTAGTATTTCTGTTTGAAAATTTTATTGTACAGAAATTAAGAATTTTAAAATGTTTTTCATTATTAAGAAATAAGCTCAAAACATTTTAATTACTTTTTCAGTTTGTTAAATTTTTTGTTCTTCAGTTTATCTATCAATAAGGATAGACAATATCTACATAGCTACAAAAAAAATTAAAATTTGTTTTAATTGTACGATCTGTAGTGATTTCAAGAACTTAAAAAAGTAACTATGTAATATTTAAATAGAAATATATTTGCACATGCTGAGGTTGGTATATTCTATAATCATATGTATATACATCCTTATGTTTAGTATAAAATAATTTCACCAGAAAAATAAACAAATTATATTAAATTCTTTTTAATATAAATTTAATAATTGATGTTTTTTTAATTTGAGCTGCTTTTGCTAAAATGTGGGTACCTACCTACATAAAACTGAGGATTTGTTCTTCATAATATTACCCTGTGATTTCACCCTTTGAAAACGAACAATTAAAATTATAACTAGAAAATCAATTTTAAATAATAAAATCGCCAACTTAAATTCCTTTATTTATAAATAAAATACAGTTTTGTTGATATTTACGTAAAAAACACTGCTTTATTTGGAAAATAGATGTAAATTATTATTTAATATCATTCTAAATAACGAACACAGGCACAACTATTCTGTAATCTTCTTATCTGTTTTCATCTCAAACTGAAAAAAATTGAAACTGATCTTGAAAGAATTGTTGTGGAAGCAGTGCTGCCAAACCTGCCATTTTTATGGTACTCGCACCTTTGTTCAGAATCTTGTATCATGAAAAATTTTTCCTTGGTACGCTAAA